>NC_064774.1:15888573-18743573 GCF_011397635.1 Epinephelus fuscoguttatus
CTAAAATATGAGGAGGAGAAAAGCAACATTACAGAAAAGGACAACACCGTGGCAGCTGCAGGGGGAGGAAACATGCGTGGCAACGCATAACGGGATGAATAATGTTTAGTTTTAGTTTAGATTAGTTTATTTGCACGTAATGTTAAAAACAGACAGTATAACATTTACAAGATTAAAAAAAGAAAAGTGCCAGAGAGGTTAGAAGCCACTAAAAGCTTATCAAAGAAATTCACCTGTCAAAACATCAATGAAATCACATAATAGAGAAGAAGAAAAAAAGAAATGGGTCAGAAAAGAAGAAATAGAGTGTAACTAAAAGTATAACTTTGAGGTCTTTTAATCTCATGCCACTGTCTGCGTGTACTCCACTACACTACAGAGGGAAATATTGTACTTTTTACTCCACTACAATTATTTGATAACTTCCTAGTTACTTTACAAATTAAGATTTTATGCACATGAACCATATGAAAATATACAAATGCAACTAAAACAGTTACTTGATTAATTAGAAAATGAACTGGCAACTATTTTTAAAAAGCATTTAAGTCGTTTTTCATGCAAAAAAAAAAAAAAATCATGATTCCTTTGAGAACCTGCTGTTCATCCTGTTCATTATTTCAATTTAATTTAATTGTAATTTTATATGCTTTATTAATCCCCCTGAGGGGAAATAGGGTTATCAATGTTATCAAACTGATTTTATTTTTCTGCAGTGAGTGCTTTTACTTTAAAACTTAATTTTCCTGATTGTTCACATAGTTTAACTTTTATTTTCACTGCAGGACTTTTGCAGATTATTCTTACAGTGTATTAGTACTATTAGGATGTGAATACTTCCTCTAACCCCTGCTGCTGACACCACATTTACTCAGCATCACAGATGTTTTGTCATTGCTGGGTTTTTGATTTTCTTGTAACGCCTGTTCCAACACTCACAAATCACCTTTACTTTGAGTTTACTTAACATTTCACCACTGCTGAAGTTCCTCTTCCAGGCTTTTTGGGTGGCACCTCTCCCATTCATGGGCGTGTGCCAGAGTATTTGCACACGTCACAGCATTTAGGAGGTGTTACCTATGCTAATAGGTTACCTAGGATACAGTGGGATTCATCACTCAGCACACCTTGGTAAGAGCAGGTTGGTTAAGGTGCATCTGAAGTTGACTTTTCTCTTACCAGGATTTTAAGAGAAAATATGAGAGGAATTTAAGAGAATGTTGCTGCATGAGGCCCACTGAGTCTGATAACTTCTGTCAGTTTAAAGAAATGACATTTAACACTTAAAAGTAGGTCCAGTTTAATAAAAACACACAAACAAAGGTCACCACCCCCTCCAGTTTATGAGGAAGCAGAATGATGTTTAGCAGCTAATATGCAAATTAGGATGAAACCTGCATGAACAGACTCACACTGTCAAACTGTCACTGTTTTACAGCTCATTAAAATTTCTTATTTGAACAAAACACAAATAATTTAATGCATCAGGCTGAGCCAATAACAAACATTCATTCATTTTCTGTAACTGCTTATCCTGTTAGGGGTCACGAGGGGGCTGGAGCCTATCCCAGCTGACACTGGGTGAGAGGCAGGGTGCACCCTGGACAGGTCACCAGACTATCACAGGGCTGACACATAGAGACAGACAACCATTCACACTCACATTCACACCTACGGACAATTTAGAGTCACCAATTAACCTGCATGTCTTTGGACTGTGGGAGGAAACCAGAGCACCTGGAGAAAACCCACGCTGAGAACATGCAAGCTCCACACAGAAGGGCTCCCCCACCCCGAGGTTCAAACCCCCCACCCTAATCTGTCAGAAACGTGGTTATTCTCTGGTTTTCATATATTCACCTTACAATACACTGCTACTATCAAAAACATTTTGTGTTTCAGGAGTGGGTGAGACACGATGACGTCACAGGTTCTTTAGCCAGAATGAGAAAAAAGAGGATAACACGTAGTCACAGATAAAACAATATTAAGGCTTAACTAAGAGGAGGGAAAGTAGTGTCTTTTCAGCACAGAGTAATGTCTGCTGCATAAAGCTCCATAAACCAAATCCTGAGCCTGAGAGGTAAAACCCAGGGCAAGAAGACGTCCACTGGCCTCACAAAGCTTCACAGTATTGAAGCATTGTTGGATTTCTTTGCATTATAATGTCAGGTGTTCTTGTTATTGTGTCCACTCTTTGTAAAACACGCTGAACTTTGCATGAAATTAAAACTTTAAAATGATAAACTGTGATTATAAAACATGTCACAAATGAGCTGAGCTGTTTGCTAAATCTGGCAAATACAAAAAGACAAAGTGCAAATCTGATTTGATTTGAAATGATGTGAAATATATACTGAAAAAAAGACATTACTGTTCTGTCCACCTCTGCACACACACAATAAATAATATATCAAAGTGACACAACAGAATCATAACTTACATCTTCTGTCCTCCTGTCAGCCGCTTCACTCTGGTGTCTCTCCTTGTGTGCTGATGAAGACTAAAATGTCCCCCAGGTAGATGCTCTCTTTGAGCCGCCTTCACCTGACGTCAGCATTTGAATATTAAAATACTGAAGTCCAAGATGTTTATCATAGTCGAGAAATGATCTGTTGTTGACAACAATACATTTACATGATGCAGCGGGAACAAAAAGAGGAACACACTTTCCTCTTTACTGGAAAGCAGTAAGAAAGGTGTCATTCAAAAATGTCCGCCAACAAAGAGCATAAACTAAACGTTTGCTCCTCTGAAACTGTTTCTTTTGCATCGTCAAAAATTCAACTTGTCAAAATCAAAGAGAACCTTAACACACTGAGTCAGTATTATTGTTATGCCAGCGATGATTTGAACATATTTTTGTTGTTATTCTGTTTCTTTTCATTCACACTCACAGGCAAAGTCAACAATGCCATCAGTTTACAGTGTGTAGGAGCCTAAATGCAGTTTCACATCTGTAACTGTTCAGATAAGGGCACTATTATTGTTGTATTGTACCTTTAATTGCCCCTGTTTTACCCTCTCACCAGTAGGGGGAGCTCTTGGATTTGAGAGAGCTCATTGCAGTGGAGAGTGGAGCCACTCAGTTTGTGACCTCCTATCTCTTTTATCTTTGACCTTTGTCTTTACCTCTTTTTTTCTGGATAATAGTGGATTTGAAAATGAACAACTGTCTCTGTACCAGCTTTGAGTTTTGAAGTGAAGTGTTAAACTTTATCAAGTGGTCGGCTGGATTTGTTTTGCATGTGGATGAAGACGAAGGTGATGAGCTACGGCTTCACTGATTGGACACCTGCACAGTGAAAGAGAATTCTTTTAGAATATCTATAGCATCTGTGTATTGTGAACATGACAGAGCACAATACAAATTAAAATTGTAATTTCAGATAATGACAAGCAACACTTATGTGCAATCATTATTTGCTCAAGCGCTACGAGCAGTCAGAAGCAGGAGTAGGTTCTGTTAGTACCTCGATGACGCTGTTTCATAAGCATCCTGACATGTCACACCTGTCAGGTGGATGGATTATCTCGGTAACAAAAGGAGAGGTGCTCACTAACATGGATTTATTTTTTAACATTAAAATGATCTGTTCATCCATTTAATCCCACCAGCAACAATAGTGACAGCAAAAAAAAAGTTTTCAGTCAGAAGGCTCTAAAAATGTTACTGAATGATGTATGAATGCATTTCCAGCAAATATTGAAATGATAAAGGGTCTCAATGAAATATTTAAATATGTGCAGTGTCACATGTTCAGTGTAAACTGTCACATGACCACAGCTGTTTACTTCCTGGTTGGGCAGAGATTTTTGGTACACATTGTCTTTAAGGTGTCTAGTATTGATATGTTAATATGCAATTACTCATCTTTGTTCAGTGGGGTCACAGAATCAGTGAACATGTTGACAGCAACAATAGTGACCAGTGGGATAACACAGCGCATCTAGATGTACATGTACTTATACACATACATAGTTCTCGTTCTACCTAACCTTCTACTCTTCTTTTTTTTGGTTCACTTTGAGTGAAGTTTTGGGTATGTGGGATCTAGGTGACGACCCAGACAATGGCGGTTTTGGGGGGGGGCCAGCAGGGGCCAGTCCCCCCATAACTCAGAGTCCGGCCCCCCCATGCGGCCCCCCCGCCAAAGAGTCTGAGGTGGAACGTGGAACTAAATCGTCTCAACAGGTTGCCGGTCGGACCACTCAAAGAGGCGCACCCACTGGATCATGCAGAATACACCACACAAGGAGGAAAAGGGCACGAGTTTTCTAGTGTTTAAATACAGTGTTTCTCATACATTGACTAATTTGTCCCGCCATAGTCTCAATGGGTCAGATATAGACTATGAGGGGGAGACAGGTCATTTAGCAGCCACGATGTTGAATTCATGTGCTGAACTGATGCAAACAGATCATGACAGCAACAACTTTATCAGGGATTATGACCTCCTCCTCCAGCCCGTTCTCACTCCAAAGTCGTTGAATACCACCGCTCTGGTGCCAAAAGCCACCTTTTACTGCAGTATGTAACGCGGCCGGATGTAACCTTTGGCGTTGCTAAGATACGCTGCTGGTTGGCGGGACAGCATCTATCAGGGCAGCATGCTACACTGCTGGACAGGGTCACGTTGAAATGCTGCTGGTAACAATGTAATATAGGGAACAGGAAAGTCCCTATAGGGTGAATAGGAGGGGTGGTGGATGGGTCCAACAATCCCTGGACTTTCACCCACGAGTCGAGTGTTCACGTCCCCAATGCCAAACCAAGATGGTTTTTTTTCTAAACCTACCCATATGCTTTTGTTGCCTAAACCTAATCGTGTACTTTTGTTGACGTCCTGGTATTGGCAGCGTCCTGGAACGTCAACAGCGGATGCAGAAGGATACCTTGCGTGTTATATGTGAATGTAAAAGGCCACTGACAAAGCGGTGATATATGTTTGTATGTATAAAGATTTTTGATATGTAAAGTAGTCGCCTGAGAATATGATAGAGCATTCTGGTGGCATGTGCATAGACTTCTATTCTAATGGAATTCTGTTTCACTGTGCAGGTGTCCAATCAGTGAAGCCGTAGCTTAATGCTCCAATCATCACCTTCGTCTTCATCCACATGCAAAACAAATCCAGCCGACCACTTGATAAAGTTTAACACTTCACTTCAAAACTCAAAGCTGGTACAGAGACAGTTGTCCATTTTCAAATCCACTATTATCCAGAAAAAAGAGGTAAAGACAAAGGTCAAAGATAAAAGAGACAGGAGGTCACAAACTGAGTGGCTCCACTCTCCACTGCAATGAGCTCTCTCAAATCCAAGAGCTCCCCCTACTGGTGAGAGGGTAAAAGCAGCAGTGTTAGTAAACGAATTAATATCAGATCATATCGATTTCATATATCATATCATATTGATTTACTCAGTCTCACTGAAACCTGGCTGTGTCAAGATGAATATGTCAGTCTAAATGAGTCCACTCCTCCCAGTCATAATAATACCCACATTCCTCGAGGCAGTGGCCGAGGAGGGGGAGTTGCAGCCATTTTTAACTCTAGTCTGTTAATCAGCCCTAAACCTAAACTAGATTATAATTCATTTGAAAGCCTCGTTCTTAGTCTTTTACATCCGACCTGGAAAACCTCGCAGCCACTTTTATTTGTTATAGTGTACCGTGCTCCTGGCCCGTATTCTGAATTTTTATCTGAATTCTCAGAGTTTTTATCCAGTTTAGTTCTTAAATCAGATAAAGTTATTATTGTAGGCGATTTTAACATTCATGTCGACGTTGATAATGACTCCCTGGCTACCGCGTTTATCTCATTATTAGACTCCATTGGCTTCAGTCAGGGTGTACATGAACCTACTCATTGTTTTAACCATACCCTCGATCTAGTTCTGACATATGGAATTGAAATTGATAACCTAAAAGTCTTTCCACAGAATCCCTCGCTATCGGATCATTATCTGATTACTTTTGATTTCTTTTACTCGATTACACGCCACTCAGCAACAGTTACTATACTAGATGTTTATCAGATAGTGCTGTCGCAAAACTTAAGGAAAAGATTACTTCGTCGTTAAATTCAATACCAATACCTTCAGTAACAGAGGTTTTCCGTGCCGACTTTAACCTCTCCTGAATTGATCATTTTGTTGATAGCGCCGTAGGCTCGCCATTTAACAACGCCGACTCTGTAGCTCCTCTTAAAAAGAAGTTAAAAAAGCAAAGAAAGTTCGCTCCTTGGTATAACTGTCAAACCCGTAAGTTAAAACAAATATCGCGAAAATTTGAAAGGAATTGGCGATTAACCAAACTGGAAGAATCTCATTTAATCTGGACAGACAGTCTCAAAACTTATAAGAGGGGCCTCTGCAATGCCAGAGCAAACTATTACTCAGCTCTAATAGAAGACAATAAGAACAACCCCAGGTTTCTTTTCAGCACTGTAGCCAGGCTGACTGAGAGTCAAAGCTCTATTGAGCCTTGTATTCCCTTAGCCCTTAGCAGTAATGATTTTATGAGCTTTTTTAATGACAAAATTCTAACTATTAGAGGCAAAATTCATGACCTCCTGCCCTCAGATAGTACCTATCTAACCTCAAACACAGCTGTAAAATCTAATATATATTTAGATTGCTTCTCCCCAATTTCTCTTCAAGAATTGACTGCAGTGATTTCTTCATCCAAATCATCAACGTGTCTCTTAGACCCCATCCCAACTAGGCTACTTAAGGAGATCTTTCCTTTAGTTAACACTCATATATTAGATATGATCAATATATCCTTATTAACAGGCTACCACAGTCTTTTAAGATAGCTGTAATTAAACCTCTACTAAAAAAGCCCACCCTGGATCCAGAGGTGTTAGCCAACTATAGACCAATATCTAATCTTCCCTTTATGTCAAAGATCCTTGAGAAAGTAGTCGCAGACCAGCTGTGTGATTTTCTCCAGGATAATAATTTATTTGAGGAATTTCAGTCAGGATTTAGAGTGCATCATAGCACTGAGACAGCTCTAGTTAAAATTACAAATGACCTTCTGATTGCTTCAGACAAAAGACTCATCTCTGTACTTGTTTTATTAGATCTTAGTGCGCGCTTGACACAATTGACCATCAAATTCTGCTGCAGAGACTGGATCACTTAATTGGCTTAAAAGGTTCAGCACTAAGCTGGTTTAAATCTTATTTATCTGATCGTTGTCAATTTGTTGACGTTCGCAATGAACCATCCTTACGTACTAAAGTTTGTTTTGGAGTTCCGCAAGGTTCTGTGCTCGGACCAATCCTGTTTACTCTATATATGCTTCCTTTAGGTAACATCATTAGAAATCACTCTATAAATTTCCATTGTTATGCAGATGATACTCAGTTGTATTTATCAATGAAGCCAGAAGAAAGCAATCAATTAACTAAACTCCATAATTGCCTTAAAGACATAAAAACTTGGATGAGCACCAATTTCCTGATGTTAAATTCAGACAAAACTGAAGTTATTGTTCTTGGCCCCAAACAACTCAGAGACTCTTTATCTGATGACATAGTTTCTCTAGATGGCATTGCTCTGGCCCCTGCCACTACCGTAAGAAACCTCAGAGTAACATTTGATCAAGATTTGTCTTTTAATTCTCATTTAAAGCAAACCTCACGGACTGCATTTTTCATCTGCGTAATTATGCGCAAATTAGGCCTATCCTGACCCAAGATGCAGAAAAATTGGTCCACGCTTTTGTTACCTCAAGGCTGGATTACTGTAACTCTCTATTATCAGGTAGCTCTAGTAAGTCCTTAAAAACTCTCCAGCTAATTCAGAATGCAGCAGCACGTGTACTAACAGGAACTAAGAAACGAGATCATATCTCTCCTGTTTTAGCTTCTCTGCACTGGCTCCCTGTAAAATCCAGAATTGAATTTAAAATCCTACTGTTAACTTATAAAGCTCTAAATGGTCAAGCTCCGTCATATCTTAGAGAGCTCATAGTGCCATATTATCCCACCAGAACACTGCGCTCTGAGAACGCAGGGTTACTCGTGGTCCCTAAAGTCTCCAAAGTAGATCAGGAGCCAGAGCCTTCAGCTATCAGGCTCCTCTCCTGTGGAATCATCTTCCTGTTACGGTCCAGGAGGCAGACACCGTCTCCACATTTAAGACTAGACTTAAGACTTTCCTCTTTGATAAAGCTTATAGTTAGGGCTGGCTCAGGCTTGCCCTGTACCAGCCCCTAGTTAGGCTGACTTAGGCCTAGTCTGCCGGAGGACCCCCCTATAATACACCGGGCACCTTCTCTCTCTCTCTCTCTCTCTCTCTCGTATCCTATTACTGCATCTAGCTAACCCGGCCATTCTGGATGTCACTAACTCGGCTTCTTCTCCGGAGCCTTTGTGCTCCACTGTCTCTCAGATTAACTCATATCACAGCGGTGCCTGGACAGTGTGACGTGTGTGGTTGTGCTGTTGCCGTGGTCCCGCCAGATGCCTCCTGCTGCTGCTGCCATCATTAGTCATTAGTCATACTTCTACTGTTATTATACACATATGATTATTGTCACACATGTATACTGCCAGGTATTAATACATACTTTCAACATATTGTACCGCAGTAACCAGAACTATAACTATAATATTATTACTTCCATTAATATTGTTGTAAGATACTGTCATTACCTGCATCTCTCTCTCTCTCTCTCTCTCTCTCTCTCTCTCTCTCTCTCTCTCCCCCTGTGTCATATGGATTACTGTTAATTTATCATGTTGATCTGTTCTGTACGACATCTATTGCACGTCTGTCCGTCCTGGAAGAGGGATCCCTCCTCAGTTGCTCTTCCTGAGGTTTCTACCGTTTTTTTTCCCCGTTAAAGGGGTTTTTTGGGGAGTTTTTCCTTATCCGCTGTGAGGGTCATCAGGACAGAGGGATGTCGTATGCTGTAAAGCCCTGAGAGGCAAATTGTGATTTGTGATATTGGGCTTTATAAATAAAATTGATTGATTGATTGATAAAACAGGGGCAATTAAAGGTACAATACAACAATAATAGTGCCCTTATCTTAACAGTTACAGATGTGAAACTGCATTTAGGCTCCTACACACTGTAAACTGATGGCATTGTTGACTTTGCCTGTGAGTGTGAATGAAAAGAAACAGAATAACAACAAAAATATGTTCAAATCATTGCTGGCATAACAATAATACTGACTCAGTGTGTTAAGGTTCTCTTTGATTTTGACAAGCTGAATTTTTGACGATGCAAAAGAAACAATTTCAGAGGAGCAAACGTTTAGTTTATGCTCTTTGTTGGCGGACATTTTTGAATAACACCTTTCTTACTGCTTTCCAGTAAAGAGGAAAGTGTGTTCCTCTTTTTGTTCCCGCTGCATCATGTAAATGTCTTGTTGTGAACAACAGATCCTTTCTCGACTATGATAAACATCTTTGACTTCAGTATTTTGATATTCAAATGCTGACGTCAGGTGAAGGCGGCTCAAAGAGAGCATCTACCTGGGGGACATTTTAGTCTTCATCAGCACACAAGGAGAGACACCAGAGTGAAGCGGCTGAGAGGATGACAGAAGATGTAAGTTATGATTCTGTTGTGTCACTTTGATATATTATTTATTGTGTGTGTGCAGAGGTGGACAGAACAGTAATGTCTTTTTTTCAGTATATATTTCACATCATTTCAAATCAAATCAGATTTGCACTTTGTCTTTTTGTATTTGCCAGATTTAGCAAACAGCTCAGCTCATTTGTGACATGTTTTATAATCACAGTTTATCATTTTAAAGTTTTAATTTCATGCAAAGTTCAGCGTGTTTTACAAAGAGTGGACACAATAACAAGAACACCTGACATTATAATGCAAAGAAATCCAACAATGCTTCAATACTGTGAAGCTTTGTGAGGCCAGTGGACGTCTTCTTGCCCTGGGTTTTACCTCTCAGGCTCAGGATTTGGTTTATGGAGCTTTTTTTGGGATGCATGCAGCCTGCTCTGCAGACTCAGGGCTGAGAAAACACTACGTATCTTCTTCTGCATGCTTTTGGGTGTTAAATCTATATATTTACTGTACAGGTGTTTGTTTGTTATTGGCTCAGCCTGATGCATTATATTATTTGTGTTTCATTCAAATAAGAAATTTTAATGAGCTGGAAAACAGTGACAGTTTCGACCAAGGTACCTTTTAACCGTTTGTTTTCTGGGAATAACTGACACAATCAGAAACCAGAAACAAGTCGTTTTTTCGTTTTTTTCTGTGCCCTTCAAAATAAGGTTACCTCTTGGCCTTTATGCCAGCAGGATGTCTCTGCAGACCCGGAGGCTGCAGACACACAGACAGGCAATGAAGTAATGCAACAGCATTTTATTGTATTGCCTGTTAATATGCAGCTGATAGACCATGAAAATGAAAGCTCTATAGTAAGTTTTCTTCAGGATGTACCGTGAACAGTTAAGTCTGCAAGCACTCCAAAAGTAGTTATTAAAAATGACCAGCAGGTGTCGCACTGCATCAAAGTTGTCATCAAAAATACAAATATGAATGAATAGGCCGATGTTGACAGCAAGATGGGAAAACTGATGTACATCTATGGAAAGGCATTTACTATAGGCTACTATCAGTTAGAGTTAAGCTGTCACTGGACTTTCCCCTCAGCTGTGGTCACATGGAGACACTTGTTAATAATAATAATAATTGTGCAGACAGTTTAGAGATTCACACTACCTGCTATGGTGGAGTCAAAAGAACCATCTAGTTTTTTTTAATTTTTTATATAGCCTAAGTCTGTGCCTCAGATCAGACAGCTGTCAGTCTGTCAGAGCAGCTCTTGCGCTGAAATGTTTCTTGCAAATAATGTGTAATCTCAGTTAAAATTATAAACCGTTTGAACTGAGCTCTGCTGCTGATGTCCTTTATTGAACCCAGGCATTGACACACAGTGCAAATATAAAAAATATAAAAATAAGAGAAGAATACAATCAAAACAATTTGAGTAAAAATATACACATGATGTGAAAAAACTATTAATAAAATGGAAAGTATGTACAAATGAACAGGGGATAGTATGTAGCCTATGATACATGCTATATACAGTACAGCACAATAGTGATGGCCAAATGAAGCCTCATGAACCACTGTCCTTATTTTCTGACCCCACCAGATGGCGCCCTTGGTTTAAAGATAAAGGCTGAAGGACCTGCAATGCAGTGTGCTTTCAAGCCTTTGTTGAACAGACAGCGCCATCTAATGGCTTCAGAAAATAAAGACAGTGGTTCATGAGGCCTCATTTGGCCATCACTACAGCACAATGCTACATATACAAAACGCTGCATGTTCTATACAACACAGTGTTTCTTGGAATCTGATAAACTGTCAATGCTGTTAAAACACGTTCAGACTATGAAAGAAACTCACCTTCAAGCTACATTCTGCAGCTGCACAACGATCCTGCCCACTCACAAATATTAATAATCTCCAATATTAGACTATATGAATTATGTTCCATCAGTGCGACCAGTCACATCGATAGAGATCATTATTCATTGATCCTACGTGTCTAAAGCTTCACACTGATTTTTATCATTTTAACTGAGATTACACATTATTTGCAATAAACATTTCAGTGCAGGAGCTGCTCTGACAGACTGACGGCTGTCTGATCCATGTGCACAGAGGCACAGACTTATAAAAAAAAAACTTGCAATAAAAATGACAGATTTTTTATTCTGAGCTGAGAGTGAATTAATTCTGTGTAATATTTGAAAGTGAAGACAAAATACGATGTTCAAACAAATGATGCGCATAAAATCAGTAGCCTAACTTTAGATAGTCCAGAATAACAAACTAATATCCAGCCAGGGTTTAGATTGTGGCAGACACTAAAAGCTCCGCTAATTAATGCACTTCCATATGGACTGAATGAATGAGGAAATGAAACAGTGAGAGGGAGGAGACAGAGAAAAACTCAGGGTTTGCTGAAGAAAATCTGCTCCCGACCAGGTTAGGTTCACAGACTCAGTTGCCATAGTAACTGACACCTGGCTTCAGTTACCTCTCTTTCTGGAGCTGAAAACCCAGAGTTTCATTTAGGGTGAACATAGGCTACTCAGAGTTTGTCTGCAAGAGCTGCCCCGCTGATCTAGTCAGTCTGCTAGAGTAGACCTGATGGTTCTTTTTACTCCACCATAGCAGGTAGTGTGAATCTCTCAACTGTCTGCACAATTATGATCAAGTGCCTCCATGTGACTACAACTGAGGGGAAAGTCCTGTGACAGCTTAACTCTAACTGATAGTAGCCTATAGTAAATGCCTTTCCATAGATGTACATCAGTTTTTCCCATCTGGCTGTCAACATCGGCCTATTCATTCATATTTGTATTTTTGATGACAACTTTGATGCAGTGCGACACCTGCTGGCCATTTTTAATAACTACTATTGGAGTGCTTGCAGACTTAACTGTTCACGGTACATCCTGAAGAAAACTTACTATGGAGCTTTCATTTTCATGGTCTATCAGCTGCATATTAACAGGCAATACAATAAAACGCTGTTGCATTACTTCATTGCCTGTCTGTGCGTCTGCAGCCTCCGGGTCTGCAGAGACATCCTGCTGGCATAAAGGCCAACAGGTAACCTTATTTTGAAGGGCACAGAAAAAACGAAAAAACGTTTGTTTTTTGCACAAAAACGAAAAAACGACTTGTTTCTGGTTTCTGATTGTGTCAATTATTCCCAGAAAACAAATGGTCAAAAGGTACCTTGGTCAGTTTGACAGTGTGAGTCTGTTCATGCAGGTTTCATCCTAATTTGCATATTAGCTGCTAAACATCATTCTGCTTCCTCATAAACTGGAGGGGGTGGTGACCTTTGTTTGTGTGTGTATTTCTTGTTTTTAATGGACATACAGTTAAGAGTTAAAATGTTTATTTTTTATTTTACTGACAATATTTGTTAAATCCATTGTGTTTGGTTCACAGCACACTGAAATATCAGTTTCATCTAACAGAGCAAAGATGCAGTGGAGTGTGTTTCTGCTCCTTCTGATGGGTAAGTGGATCATCTTATCACATATACAGCAGTGCTGCTGCTGCTGCTGCTGCTGCCATGAAATGATTTCACTTAAAGCTCATTCTTATCATGAAATAAAGAGCAAATCATCCAGAAACTCAGAAATCTAAGTGAATAAAGAGGCGTGGAGTAAGTAGTAGGTGTGTACTCATGATGTTGATTTAATGCTGTCTGCTCCATCACTGCAGTATTTCCTCTGTTATTAGGTCAGTGTTCCTTCTTCATGTGTCACCTCCATGAGTACCACTTTGTTAAAGAGAAGAAGACCTGGACTGAAGCCCAGCAGTATTGCAGAGAGCATCACACTGACCTGGCCACAGTGTCTAACATGACAGACATGGAGAGACTCCATGACTCTGCACAGAATCAAGATGGAGCCTGGATTGGGCTTTACAGCGACCCTGAAAGAAATGAGAGAGGGATGTGGCACTGGCAGTGGTCTCTGCCAGGGCTGGAGTTCAATGATAGGGAGAGCAGATGGAATGAGGGAGAGCCGAATGATATAGACAGCCCTGAGGAATGTGTGCTGATGTACAATCACAAATGGTTGGATGTCCCTTGTTCTCACAATCATAAATGTATCTGCTATGATGGTGAGAATATGTAACTAATAATGTTATTATGTGTATACAGCAGATCATCCTGTCTAACAATAGATTTCATTGACATATACCTCCTCTTTTTGTGTGGGATTAAGTAGAAACTTGGCTGATAAGGTTAAAAAAATCATATGAAAAAGTTAACTAACTAAAGTCAAGCGAGGTCGTGTGGATCGGCCTGTTCAGAGACTCCTGGAGGTGGTCAGATGGGAGCAGTTTCTCTTTCAGATACAGGGGTCCACAGTTTTCCGATGACTCAGGCAGTGAGAGATGTGCTGTAACCATGCTGAATGATGGAGGCAGATGGAGGGATGAAGACTGTGATGAGACAAAACCCTTCTTCTGCTATGATGGTGAATATTTTCAAGATAATATAACACGTGATAAAATATATTTACATAAAGTAATGTTACAGCTGTTATTTACACTGGCCTGTGTTTGTCTCCATTTCTTCCATGACAGATAAAGTGATCCTGATCAAGGAGAATATGACCTGGGAGGACGCCTTATATTACTGCGAAGAGAAACACCATGACCTGGTCTCCATCACCAACCCTGACGAGCAGAGATGGGTCCAAGAGAAAGCCAAGAAGGCCGACAGTCCCTACGTCTGGCTGGGACTGCGCTACACCTGCACTCTGGGTTTCTGGTTCTGGATCGATGACAAGATGGTCACCTATAAGAACTGGGTCGCAGATGTACCAGCGGATGACTGTGACATGTCTGGAGCCATGGACAGAGGAGGAGAACATAAGTGGTTCAAAAAGAATGACAATGAGAAGTTTAATTTCATCTGTTCTACGTGCCAAACCCTCTATACTCACTGTTAGCAGGCCTTTGATTCATTTACTCACTTTGTTTGCAGTGCTGTGTTACTTTTGGAAACATTTACACTATAAGATGTGTTTGTTGAACGGCATTCTGGGACATGTAGTAATCCCAACCTGAGGGGGAGAGATGTGAAATCACCAGCAGACTTTTTCACAGCAGATTTAAATAGAGAGAAAGTAGCTACATTGAAGTCAGTTTCAAAGCAGCATCAGATTACTGAGGATGTGACCCTGTGATGGGTTTTTCTGTCTCTTTATTCTGATTCAACAACACCTGAGTTATCAATATTTGTCATTTTCTGAGCTTGTTGTTGTTATATTTTATTTCTCTATCTTTAATTCATCTTCTGAGGTTGTATTTAGTTTTCTGTATAATTCACAGTGTGTATGGTCGACATCTTTATGGTAGGAACTGGAATGAATACACCAGTCTACAGTGTACTGGTTTGATTTTGCTCTCATGTATTCAAATGTGGAACATTTTACTATATTTTCAGGTTTTGATAAAGATCCGGTGATGGTTATATTATGTAAAATCTTTGTCTTTGATTATCACATTTTTGGAGTTTTGTGTAAACAGATAATTTCTCTCTCTGAAGCTGAATAAAGTGTTAAAAGACAGAGTGGTCCTCTCTTTTTTTAACTTGAACAAAAGCTTATTTAACCCAAACTATTCTTTACTTAAACATTGTTTTTGTGCTTCAACGTAACCGAACTTTAACTACATTGTAAAACTGATTGGTATTTTAACAGTGATTTGTAACAGAATGATGTCGTCCTGCCAAAAACAGCATCAGATCAGAAAACACTTTTAAACAAACTGCTGTTGATGATGTTTGTTTCATAAAACAATCACTTCCTGTTGTTTATTTTACAAGAAGAGACCCAGCAGACTCTGGATGTTCACATTATAATGTGTATAATATGTATAATTCATGATTATTATTATACCATACAGCCAGTGATGGCCAAATGAAGCCTCACAAACCAATTTCTTTATTTTCTGACCCCACCATATGGCACTCTTGGTTTAAAGATAAAGCATTTGCAATGAAGTGTGCTTTCAAACCTTCGTTGAACAGACAGCGCCATCTGGTGGCTTCAGAAAATAAAGACAGTGGTTCATGAGGCCTCATTTGGCCATCACTACATTCCATGACATACAGTGCAGCACCTCCACGTGATAGTTCATTTACAGTTTATTCTCACAGCGCTCACTTTGTAGCATCGTGTTCATCGACAATATAATAAAACATAATTACATGTTGAGATGCAATATAATGCACTGTCACCCAACACTCTAGACCAGTGGTTCCAACTGGTGGGTCACAGTCCAAAAGTGAGTCGGGGATTCATTCTGAATGGACCACATGTGACTCAAGAACGTGTTGAGTTTGTAAAAAGTGCACTTTTTTTTGAAGTACAGTGAATTTCCAGCACAGAGCTTTTATTTTGAAGCCCCGTTTCCTGCTGTAGAATAAGTAAATAATGGACAGCTACTCAACAGAGACAGCAAACTAGCTTTATGACACGGCCAAACACAAGGATGATGCTGAATCTATTAAAATGTGTGGAGCTTGAGCTAATGACTGAGGAGAAATCTGGCCATCACTACTGGACCAGTTGGAAACCACTGCTTTAGATTAGATAGTTTGTGGTGTGTTATTGTGCAGATGACAATAATGCAAGTAAATGAATAGCCTAAAATATAAAACACTGATCTGTCTACATATTAAGAGATTTAAAAGGAGTGTTAAATGATGATTAAACAGTGAGATAAAAGCCCACTAATAATCGACTATATTAAACAATTTATATAAATGAATAAAGGCCTCTTGTGAGACTTTTATAGGCCTGTAAGTGATGCTCCTCTCTACCTATCTGTCTGTGAAAGATCCTGTAAGGTTATGACATTGTCCTTTAATAAAGGGCACTGTGGACAGTTGGACCAGCTGGTTGACAGGTGATACAGCTGTGCAGCACGTCATCAGTAACTGACATCACTGACGTATGATGCTGTGGAGCCAAGGGTTTCTCATTTGGCTGCTTCAGACCCTCGTTGCAACTCTTCCTGGCCTCCTCCGCTCACATCTCCTGTCCTGTGGGTGGAGCTCAGACGTGAGGAAAGGAAGCAAGGTAACGGCCGCACCCTTGTATGTGTGAATGGCTTCCCATGTTGTGCTTCATTATGTCCAGCAGATGGCAGCAGACTGACCACAGCATAGAGTCCTCTCATTTCTCTGTAACTGACTCACTCACCAGTGACCTCTGACCCCACGGCTTTGTACATGTCTTTTCAAGTACTCCTCGTCATGGAAAGTTTCTCTGCTCCTGTTTTAACAAGAAGCATGATGAGTACACGTTAATAATCTGTTACTGTGTTCTGTGGAAACTGATGAACTGAGACTTTAGGGTTGTTTTTTAGGATGATTCTCTGCTGTGGATATAAAACATTTACTTTTAGAGTCACAGAAAACTACACACAAAGTGTTGTGAACAGTGTAAGTTTGTGGCCAGAGAGCAGTGTTGAGCTTAAACTGGCCGATTAAACAACAGCCAATCACACTGGGAGGTAATTATTGCCTGCAGGTGTGGCTCACAGTGTTTCTGAGTGTCAGGAATTAGCTGCTGCAACAAAAAGGTCCTTGTGTCAAGTGTTGCTCAGCTAAGGGTGAGTCCAGTTATGCTACAGTGAATACTGTTTTTATATGTGCTGGAGATTTTAAGGATTTATTTGCTGAGACACCAAGAAAAGTCTGTGAAACCTTGTGTTAACTCACAGAGGTTGTGTGTACACTTATTGGCCTCCTGAAAGCAGTGCTGAGAAGATAATGGTTACTTTGGATAATATTCCTGACACGTCGGTGTGATTATTGGTGTACAGTCAGGGGATTCAAACAGCTGCTGTGTGACCTGAGAGCGGTCTTGTTCTGTAGACTTGTATACAAGCCTCTCTATCACAGGATGAATTAAATGTACTGTCCTGCCTGAGAAACAGAGATGGGTGACACTGCACCCTGAAGTCTGAAGAAGAGCTGTGTGGCTCCAAACGTCACTCTGCATTAAAATCCCTCTAAACAGGACTCGAGTCTGGTGCTGTTGTCAGGCAAACAGCACATTATTAATTGAGAATTGATGCAAATTTAAAAATTGATTCTGTTTCGTTCAGTGATGGCTCTTGGATAAAAGCCGTCCTTCAGTCTGGAGGTGTGAGCTTTGAGTGCTCTGTAGCGCCTCCCAGAGGGGAACAGAGAGAACAGGTGATGACGGGGTGGGTGTTGTTAGTTCTGCTGCTTGAGCCGTTTTTAACCAGGGCCGAGGAGCCGATCATCCATGTGAGGTCCTCACTGATGTAAGTCCCCAGAAACTTAAAGCTGGCGACCCTCTCCACGTCCTCTCCCCTGATGGTTAGGGGAGCATGGTCCTTACGGTGTCCCCTGAAGTCAATAATGACCTCTTTTGTCTTCCTGATGTCCAGTGTGAGGTTATTGCCCATGCACCAGTCTGTCAGCCTGTCTATTTCCTCTCTGTATTGTGTTTCATTGTTGTTTGAAATTAGTCACCACTGCTGTGTCGTCTGCAAATGTGATTATTGTGTTTGTGGGGTGTGTAGGAGTGCAGTCAGATGTGTACAGTGAATACAGCATGGGACCCAGAACGCAACCCTGTGGTGCCCCAGTGCTGAGGGTCAGACTGGGAGAGACAAATGTGCCAAGTCTGACTGTCTGTGGGCGTTTGGAAAGGAAGTCTCTGATGCACATACACAGAGTGCTATTGATTGCGTGCTGTCAATTTTTGATGAATTGGCATTCATGAACACACACACATGCCTACGATCAAAGCTGAATTTTCTGCAGGGTTCATGAATCCGGTGTAGGTTTGTAGGAACAAGGTTTTTAAAGCAACAACAGTCGTACAGTTTTACAGGCTGAGCACCTTCTGTCAGTGCACATCAGTGATTTGATGGTAATCATTGCTGTGGTCTCTTTGTAGTGAGGTCATTGGTTAGTTGGCTTTGCCAAAGCTATGTTGATTTTAGGAAGCTAATGCCTCACACAGACCCAGGGTCTTGCATGCAACTGATCATTTGAGTAACATCATACAACATAGATCAAACACATATGCTCATCTACTCAGAGAGGGAACTTCACAAGAATCTATTGTTCCTCTGACAGACCACGTATGCTGAGAAGGAGCCCGGTCTCACTCTGAAGTCGTCGAAATCTGGTGCTTGGGCAGTGACTTGTGGCGTCAGAAACCAACAAGAAAAAGGCATCCATTAACGTCTGCGTGATACGTGGCCGGCTGCCGTTATAGTTGAACGGTAAACGGCCGTTCAGGAAACACGGTGAGACAACATCGAGTTTCACCGAGAGAGCGGTGTTCGTGTTCCGTAATATTCTAAAGCCAAACCCTGTTCTTTTTTCATGAACCTAATCATGTGTTTGTTGTTAAGGGAAAATAAACATAAATTTGCGATGTTGTCCCGACTTAAATTTCCTTTGAAAACAGACATGTATCTTGAAAGAAGAGAACTTGACAGGTCAACAACCAACGCACCCAGGGTACCTTGCACGTTGTATGTGGACGTGGAAAATTCATGACCAAACGTCAATATGTGACGAGGTCGAGTGAGAATGTGTTGAGAGAAGACCTCCCTCTGGGGCCATTTTTCATTTGGCTATCTCCATCTCTGCTGTCCATTTGAATAGTTTCAGCCACAAGTTCCCAACACATGTTTTAACAGAATGTACAGTCAGAATGTACCAGTACAAATATACTGTACAGGCTAACCTAAAGACTTATTTATTGTCGTATGAATGGACTTTAGTTTCACTGTAAACTGATGGCATTGTTGACTTTGCCTGTGAGTGTGAATGAAAAGAAACAGAATAACAACAAAAATATGTTCAAATCATTGCTGGCGTAACAATAATTATATTTCTGACAATGCAAAAAATCTATATTTTCAGAGTAACAAACATGAGTTCAGTTTATTCTCCTTATTAGTGGATATTTAGGGATGACACCTTGTTTTCTGCTCGTTGGACAGAAAACAGCAAAGTGTGTTCCTCTCTTTATTTCCTGGTGCATCATGTAAATGATGTTCATGTCATCAATAGATCATTTCTGGGCTTTGGACATTTTTGACTTCAGTATTTTAATATGCAAATGCTGACGTCAGGTGAAGGCGGCTCAAAGAGAGCATCTACCTGGGGGACATTTTAGTCTTCATCAGCACACAAGGAGAGACACCAGAGTGAAGCGGCTGAGAGGACGACAGAAGATGTAAGTTATGATTCTGTTGTGTCACTTTGATATATTATTTATTGTGTGTGTGCAGAGGTGGACAGAACAGTAATGTCTTTTTTTCAGTATATATTTCACATCATTTCAAATCAAATCAGATTTGCACTTTGTCTTTTTGTATTTGCCAGATTTAGCAAACAGCTCAGCTCATTTGTGACATGTTTTATAATCACAGTTTATCATTTTAAAGTTTTAATTTCATGCAAAGTTCAGCGTGTTTTACAAAGAGTGGACACAATAACAAGAACACCTGACATTATAATGCAAAGAAATCTAACAATGCTTCAATACTGTGAAGCTTTGTGAGGCCAGTGGACGTCTTCTTGCCCTGAGTTTTACCTCTCAGGCTCAGGATTTGGTTTATGGAGCTTTATGCAGCAGACATTACTCTGTGCTGAAAAGACACTACTTTCCCTCCTCTTAGTTAAGCCTTAATATTGTTTTATCTGTGACTACGTGTTATCCTCTTTTTTCTCATTCTGGTTAAAGAACCAAGTTAAAGGCTCCAGCCCCCTCGTGACCCCTAACAGGATAAGCAGTTACAGAAAATGAATGAATGTTTGTTATTGGCTCAGCCTGATGCATTACATTATTTGTGTTTTATTCAAATAAGAAATTTTAATGAGCTGTAAAACAGTGACAGTTTCACAGTGTGAGTCTGTTCATGCAGGTTTCATCCTAATTTGCATATTAGCTGCTAAACATCATTCTGCTTCCTCATAAACTGGAGGGGGTGGTGACCTTTGTTTGTGTGTTTTTATTAAACTGGACCTACTTTTAAGTGTTAAATGTCATTTCTTTAAACTGACAGAAGTTATCAGACTCAGTGGGCCTCATGCAGCAACATTCTCTTAAATTCCTCTCATATTTTCTCTTAAAATCCTGGTAAGAGAAAAGTCAACTTCAGATGCACCTTAACCAACCTGCTCTTACCAAGGTGTGCTGAGTGATGAATCCCACTGTATCCTAGGTAACCTATTAGCATAGGTAACACCTCCTAAATGCTGTGACGTGTGCAAATACTCTGGCACACGCCCATGAATGGGAGAGGTGCCACCCAAAAAGTCTGGAAGAGGAACTTCAGCAGCGATGAAATGTTAAGTAAACTCAAAGTGAAGGTGATTTGTGAGTGTTGGAACAGGCGTTACAAGAAAATCAAAAACCCAGCAATGACAAAACATCTGTGATGCTGAGTAAATGTGGTGTCAGCAGCGGGGGTGGAGGAAGTATTCACATCCTAATAGTACTAATACACTGTAAGAATAATCTGCAAAAGTCCTGCAGTGAAAATAAAAGTTAAACTATGTGAACAATCAGGAAAATTAAGTTTTAAAGTAAAAGAACTCACTGCAGAAAAATAAAATCAGTTTGATAACATTGATAACCCTATTTCCCCTCAGGGGGATTAATAAAATTAACATTAAATTAAATTAAAATAATGAACAGGATGAACAGCAGGTTCTCAAAGGAACCATGATTTTTTTTTGCATGACTTAAATGCTTTTTAAAAATAGTTGCCAGTTCATAAAGTAACTAGGAAGTTATCAAATAATTGTAGTGGAGTAAAAAGTACAATATTTCCCTCTGTAGTGTAGTGGAGTACACGCAGAAAGTGGCATGAGATTAAAATACCTCAAAGTTATACTTTTAGACTAAATGTACTTAGTTACATTCCACTGCTGGTCAGCAGAGGGAAACACAGTGATTAAAATGAATAATTGTGTTTAAGAATTTAATAATCCAATTATAATTACTCTCAAACATAATAATCTAAATTTGATGATGTGACATTCATGCATGTTTTTGATCTCAAATTTATGTCGTGTGTTTTCATTGGACAATGTGAGGACTGTGAAAACCAGATGTTTTTGTCTTCAACTGAAATGTCCTCTTACCTTAGAGAGGAGCAACATTAGGAAAACACTGGTGAATCTGAGAAGTCAGTGGGAACAAAAATGGGAGAACATTTGTTTGCATATCAGCTTCTGCACGAGGCCCACTGTGTTCTGTTCACTGTGCACTGAAATGTCACTTTTGTCCAACAGAGCAAAGATGCAGTGGAGTCTGTTTGTGCTCCTTCTGATGGGTAAGTGATCATCTTACAGCATTTTTAAGACAGACAGCTCACCTTTCTTATCAATCAGAAGTTAAACAGGTGGACTCAGAGCCCCATTTGGTGTAAGCAGTGGGTGTGAGCTGGGTACTCATGATGTTGATTTAATGCTGTCTGCTCCATCACTGCAGTATTTCCTCTGTTATTAGGTCAGTGTTCCTTCTTCATGTGTCACCTCCATGAGTACCACTTTGTTGAAGAGAAGAAGAACTGGACTGAAGCCCAGCAGTACTGCAGAGAGCATCACACTGACCTGGCCACAGTGTCTGACATGACAGACATGGAGAGACTCCGTGACTCTGCACGGAATCAAGATGGAGCCTGGATTGGGCTTTACAGCGACCCTGAAAGAAATAAGAGAGGGATGTGGCACTGGCAGTGGTCTCTGCCAGGGCTGGAGTTCAATGATAGGGAGAGTAGATGGCATGAGGGAGAGCCGAATGATAAGAGCAGCCCTGAGAAATGTGTGCGGATGGACAATCACACATGGAAGGATGTCCCTTGTTCTAGGAATCATACATATATCTGCTATGATGGTGAGAATATGTAACTAATAATGTTATTATGTGTATACAGCAGATCATCCTGTCTAACAATAGTTTTCGTTGACATATACCTCCTCTTTTTGTGTGGGATTAAGTAGAAACTTGGCTGATAAGGTTAAAAAATTAGATATTTAAAAGTCAACTGGTGTTATTTTCTATTTATTTATTTACTTTTAAGTAACATTACTGGTAAGTGTGGTGATAAAATGTCTCTTTCTCTACATGCAGAAATGAATTCTAATCCAGTCCTACTTTTAATGATGTGATCCACCTTATTATATCACACACACTTTGATCTTGTAAACATGTGAACCTGCAGTGGATTCATTTTAATTTATCTCACGTTATTGTTTCACCTGTTTAAATAAGAAAAAAGGATTTTTATGAGATGAAATAACTTGTAAACAGTGTGTGTTTCTTAGTTTGTCTGTTTATCCCACAGAAAGGAGGCAATCCAACAAGACATTCCATCTGATTGAAGACAAGATGAGCTGGCCACAGGCTCAGAACTACTGCAGAGAACATCACACTGACCTGGTCAGTGGAGACCAACAGATAGAGGACGACGAATTCAAGAGAGAGTATAAGTCAGACAACTGGGTGTGGATCGGCCTGTTCAGAGACTCCTGGAGGTGGTCAGATGGGAGCAGTTTCTCTTTCAGATACAGGGATCTGGAGTTATTCAGAGATGAAGACAGCAGCAAGAAATGTGCTGTGACTCTGCTGGATGGAAAATGGAGCTCCGACGAGTGTAATAAAACAAAACCCTTCTTCTGCTATGGTGGTGAGTTTTGCAAGAGTCTGTCTAACAGTATTTGTTTTGTGCTACATATTTGTGTATCTATGTTGAATTTCTTTAATATATTCCACACAGGATTTCACATTTGGATTCTGTCTAATTATTCCTTGAAGTAAAAATACATATGACCAGAAACAAAGCTGCCAGGTCTAAATTCAGTCTGTCATGTCACAACATGTAAATTACCTACACATCTGATTTTGTGTCACAATAGATGGTTTCTTTAACTGTCCGGCTAAAGTGTCCACAAACTGTCCATTTCTTCCATGACAGATAAAGTGATCCTGATCAAAGAGAGCAAGACCTGGGAGGAAGCCTTGAATTACTGCAGAGAGAAACACTGTGACCTGGTCTCCATCACCAACCCTCACCA
Organism: Epinephelus fuscoguttatus; assembly: GCF_011397635.1. Classification (NCBI taxonomy): domain Eukaryota; kingdom Metazoa; phylum Chordata; class Actinopteri; order Perciformes; family Serranidae; genus Epinephelus; species Epinephelus fuscoguttatus. The sequence goes on from NC_064774.1 coordinate 15,912,209, forward strand.
GCAGAGATGGGTCCAAGAGAAAGCCAAGAAGGCTGACACTACCCACGTCTGGCTGGGACTGCGCTACACCTGCGTTATGGATTTGTGGTTCTGGGTCAATGACAATGCGGTCTGCTACCAGAAGTGGGCCTCAGAAGAAAAGACTGAGAGCTGTGACAGGGCTGCAGCCATGAGCAGAGAGGAAGGACATGAGTGGTATGAAAAGGCTGATACTGAAACATTTAATTTCATCTGCACTGTAAAGTAAGTTTCCACAGGTCAGTGGTCGAAAGCAGCAGAAAGATCCTAAATGAGGGAAAGATCATAGTTTGAGTTTTTAAAAAGTTACTTGGTTAAAGTGTATCTGTTATTCTACTTTGTTGTTTTTGTGTGTGAGTGTGTGTATTTATCTTTTACACATTTTTTTCAAGGTCCAGTGTGTAGGATTTAGGGTACATAATGGCGCTAATGGACGATAACATTATAATTATATTTTCCTTTTTGTATAATCACCTGAAGACAAGAATTGTGCTATTTGTTAGCTTAGAATGAGCCGTTAATATATCTTCATAGGGGGCGGGTCGTTGTTCATGGCCATGTTGCACCTCCATGTTTCTACACTAGCCCACAACAGACAAACCAAACACTGGCTCTGGACAGGGCTGTTTACGTTTCTGCATCAGCCACCGTAGTTAGGAGCCCCTCTGCAAAAAGCCAAACAGCATTGGAAAAACACAGATTTTTTTTACATGAAACTGCTTTATTCAGTGTCTTTACCTGTAAAAAATCACAGAGTCCATCTGTTTTGGAGAGGAGGAGACCTCTATGGATAATTCGGCTTCCAGTAGAAACCTCCTAAATGTCTGGGTCTGAAGTTATCAGAGAAAAAAATGTGAGCACACATTAGCAGGTGCAAGGCTATTGGCCTGTCTGCAACGAGCCAAACAGCATCGGAGAAACACTGATTTTTAACATGAACCTGCTTTATTCAGTGTTTTTACCAGTTTAAATCACTGGGCTCATTTGTTTAGGAGAGGAAGAGACCTCTGTGGATAATTCAGCTTCTGAGGCCTGTACTACGAAGCAGGATTTGGAATTGGCGAAGCTGGTTCTCTTTTTACGAGTGATGGCCAAATGAGGCCTCATGAACCACTGTCTTTATTTTCTGAAGCCACCAGATGGCGCTGTGTGTTCAACAAAGGCTTGAAAGTACACTTCATTGCAAGTCCTTCAGCCTTTATCTTGAAACCAAGAGCGCCATGTGGTGGGGTCAGAAAATAAAGAAAGTGGTTCATGGGGCTTCATTTGGCCATCACTACGTTTTTACCACAATGAATCAAGGTGGTAACTTACACTGAACCAACACATTCTCACTCCGACCTTGTCACATATTGATGTTTTGGTCATGGAATTTCCACGTCCACATTCGACGTGCAAGGTACCCTGGGCGTGTTTGTTGTTGACGTTCTGGGACACCGTGTCAAGTTCTCTTCTTTCAAGATCCACTTCCGTTTCACAGGAAATTGACGTTTACATACAGTCTCTTTTAAAGCAAATGCACTACGTCGGTACAACACTGCAAAGCTGACATTTTCTTTTCCTTCAACAACAAACACACAGGTGGGTTTAAGCAACAAAAACACATGGTTATGTTTAGCCAACAAAGGGAAGTGGTGAGATTTAGGAGAAAAGAACAGGGTTTGGCTTTATATTCTTACGAGACACGAACACCACTCTCTCGGGTGAAAGTCGGTGTTTGTTGGACCCATCCACCACCCCTCCCGGCCTGTTCGAACTTTCGCTGCCTTAGCTTTCACCCCCTGACGCTGCTGGGTGCCATCAAACTAAATCGGCAACCGGCTGTGTATCATGCCAACGTGTTGTTGGTTCCTGACACTGCAAGTTGTGGATTTCGACAACTTCGGTGTGAGACCGTGCTCGCCCACAGCCTGTCAACACCCTGACCTCTGGCCCCCCCCCCCCCCCCCGATATTCACGTGCCTAGAGGGACCTTTAAAATACATAAAACATGACGACAAATACACAAGAAGAAACAATTTAATCATAGACTCAACAATCAATACAAACATTAAGAACACAAAACTCAGAACTCGACGAGAAAAATGCAGGCAAAACATCACAAGGTGCAAAGTATAATACAATAAAGCACCGTAAAACAACAAGCACATGATCATTCATGACTACATGACTGATCCCTCTGTAGAGACTGTTCCAGTTTGAGTGTAAAAAGATCCCAGCCTTTTGTCATTATTGCTGGATGGCAGATAACACTGATGCATTTCTTGTTGTCGTAGTTATTAATATATGAGTATAGTGTATCCATATGCTGTTCTTCTCTTGAAGTGTGGATATTTCATTCATCTTTTGAATTTTTCTTGTATCCTATTGTATGATTATCAGAGAATATGTCTAAAATCACAGATCTGGTTATTATTATAATGTGCAAAACCATATTTTGTCACAATTTGGAGTTTGATGTAAATGAATAATTGATTTGCCTATTGATGAATAAACTATATAACCATTAACCATGATGTTGTCCTTGTTTGCACTGTTTTGACTGATTGATTTTCATGCTTTACTTTTACATAAGTGGATCTGCTGAGTGAGTAGTTGAACAAGTCCATGGAGATGTGTTTGTTGGTGAGGTGATATCTTTCGACACTGGAGGGCGCACCTGAGCCAGCTGGTCTGCTCTCTGCTTTTAAAAGGAACAAGTGACCAAGTAATCATTATACCAGCCTCAGTTTAACCCCATTAAATATACTGGAAACGTAAACGAAAAATAATCTTTGCTGCACTCTGGTGGACAAACTGTGTACTTACTGGCCAACACCAAGGTGACTAAGCTATATAGACTCATCTCCAGCCCAGTCACCAGAAGAAAATGTTGGCATTGTACATTTCTGCAAAGCATGGATACTTTACACTTTTATGATTCATTTGTACCATCTGCAAAAGTGACATAGTTCAGATAACATGTCAGTGAGCTGAGAGTGTCTGGCCATTTTCAGCCGTGGTTGTGGTGACAAAAGCAGGTATTTCTTTAACAAGATGTTGGATAAGTATTCGGAACATTTCAAGGGAGGAGAAAGATTTTTTTTTTTTTTTTTAACAAGAGTTTTGTACATTTCCAGCTAGGTTGTGGTGACAACAGAAGGTATTTTTTTAACAAAGGTTTGGGAAATTTTCAACTGTTGGTGTGGTGACAAAATAAGTTTTTTTTTAACAAGTGGTTGGGACATTGCTCATCACTTCATAATGAGAGATCAGGACATTTCCAGCTGTGGTTGTGGTGGCAAAAGCAGGTACTTTTTTCATGAGAGGTTGGGACATTTCCAGCTTGCGTTGTGATGGCAAAAATATAAGGCTAAAATATGTTTCGTGGCTCCTGTGTAGTAAAGGTTTCTGACTCCTGCCCCATATGTAGCTGTGGCATTTAGAAACGATGCCTGTTGGACAGTAAAATCCATGTTCCACTCCTGTCTGGTTTCCATGGCATTATGTAAACGACCTCTGCCATAACTTATGGACTTCTTCTTCTGATCAGTGGCAGTGACGCAGACCTGAAACCTCTTTGTTTAATCATTCAAATTCTGACAGTAAAGTTGCTTCATGTAGAGCATGCAACACTGTACTGAGAGCAGTCTACATCAGCACATCGAGGAGAGAACAGCAGAGTGAAGCGAGGAGAGAAGAAATCGCCAGATGTAAGTTTAATCTATCTATCTATCTATCTATCTATCTATCTACCTAAACCAAGAGCGCCATCTGGTGGGGTCAGAAAATAAAGAAAGAGGTTCATGAGGCTTTATTGGCCATCATTACTTCATGGGCTAAAAAAAAGCATTTATGATGTGTGCATGTTAGCTCTGGTTTCCTCCCACAGTCCAGAGACATGCAGTTTAATTGGTGACTCTAAATTGTCCGTAGGTGTGAATGGAGTTACAGAAAATGAATGAATGTTTGTTATTGGCTCAGCCTGATGCATTACATTATTTGTGTTTTATTCAAATAAGACATTTTCATGAGCTGTAAAACAGTGACAGTTTCACAGTGTGAGTGTGTTCATGCAGGTTTCATCCTAATTTGCATATTAGCTGCTAAACATCATTCTGCTTCCTCATAAACTGGAGGGGGTGGTGACCTTTGTTTGTGTGTGTATTTCTTGTTTTTAATGGACATACAGTTAAGAGTTAAAATGTTTATTTTTTATTTTACTGACAATATTTGTTAAATCCATTGTGTTTGGTTCACAGCACACTGAAATATCAGTTTCATCTAACAGAGCAAAGATGCAGTGGAGTCTGTTTCTGCTCCTTCTGATGGGTAAGTGGATCATCTTATCACATATACAGCAGTGCTGCTGCTGCTGCTGCTGCTGCCATGAAATGATTTCACTTAAAGCTCATTCTTATCATGAAATAAAGAGCAAATCATCCAGAAACTCAGAAATCTAAGTGAATAAAGAGGCGTGGAGTAAGTAGTAGGTGTGTACTCATGATGTTGATTTAATGCTGTCTGCTCTATGGGGTGCCGTTTGTAAAGTGTCTCACGCTGAAAATAACATCAACATTTTGCCACATTTAGCTTCAAACAATGTTTAAAAAAGTATTGTGAATTTTTTAACGTCACCTTTTACCACATTTACAGCAATATTTGTTAACTTAGAAATATATTAAATAGTTAAATCTAAATATTAAATGTGGCACCTAAATGTTAAATGTTAATTCTAAATATTAAATCTAAATCTAAATCTAAATATTAAATCTAAATATAAATGCTAAATATAAATATAAATATAAATGTTAAATCTAAATATTAAATCTAAATCTAAATCTAAATGTTAAATCTAAATATTAAATCTAAATCTAAATCTAAATGTTAAATCTAAATGTTAAATATAAATATAAATGTAAATGTTAAATCTAAATGCTAAATATAAATCTAAATCTAAATGTTAAATCTAAATATTAAATATAAATCTAAATCTAAATGTTAAATCTAAATGCTAAATATAAATCTAAATCTAAATGTTAAATCTAAATGCTAAATATAAATCTAAATCTAAATGTTAAATCTAAATGCTAAATATAAATCTAAATGTTAAATGTTAAATCTAAATGTTCTGGGTGAAACTAAATATTTAGCTAATATGCAAATTCACACTGCCGGTCACCGGAAGTACCAAAATAAAAGCTCGAGATGGTCAGACTGTGTTTATAGAATCAAATAACGAATTAAAACCTACTTATCGGGGGAAATGGACACTTGAACATACATTAGCGTGATAATAACTACCTAAAATAACAAGAAACGTGTTTGGAGAAATTTTATTTGATGTTTACTTTGAGTTGTTATTGTCCCTTCTGAGGGAATCACCTTGTTGTTTACAAATACTTCTGGGTAGAAAACCAGCGGAGTTTAGTAACATATATATATGCACATCTCACGTTTTTCACGTCACTGTATCACCGTTTAGACTAATCTGGTGTTTGTAAAGCCTATAAACACTATGACTGAACAAACATTACTATCACGTTCTGAAATTAATAACATGGTTATCGTAGATTAGCGAGGCTAACTGTTAGCTGTTAGCCCTGTTAGCGGTGTCTGTAATGACTCACTAACTCTAAACGGTCCGTGAAGAAAATATTTTTTCCAGCGGATGTCTTAGTTACAACATGATTGAGCTAACTGGAGTAGTTTAATGTCGTATCCGACAACGGGAGACATTTAACAGATGACGTCCTGATAGCTTTGCTGCTGCTGCAGCTACTGATGCTTTCTAGACATCGTGATTTCCCAAAACTGAATAAATACCACACATCGCAACACAAAACTGCTTTGCTAGCTCAATCATGTTGTAACTAAGACATCCGCTGGAAAAAAATATTTTTTTCACGGACCGTTTAAGAGTTAATGAGTCATTACAGACACTGCTAACGGGACTAAGAGCTAACGGTTGTTAGCTTAGCTTAAGTTGTTAATCCTTCCGAAGGGACACTAACAACTCAAAGTAAACATCAAATAAAATTTCTCCAAACACGTTTCTTGTTATTTTAGGTAGTTATTATCACGCTAATGTATGTTCAAGTGTTCATTTCCCCCGATAAGTTGGTTTTAATTCGTTATTTGATTCTATAAACACAGTCTGACCATCTCGAGCTTTTATTTTGGTACTTCCGGTGACCGGCAGTGTGAATTTGCATATTCGCTAAATATTTAGTTTCACCCAGAACATTTAGATTTAACATTTAGATTTAGATTTAGATTTAATATTTAGATTTAACATTTAGATTTAGATTTAGATTTAGATTTAGATTTAGCATTTAGATTTAACATTTAGATTTAGATTTAGATTTAGCATTTAGATTTAACATTTAGATTTAGATTTAGCATTTAGATTTAACATTTAGATTTAGATTTAGATTTAATATTTAGATTTAACATTTATATTTATATTTAGCATTTAGATTTAATATTTATATTTATATTTATATTTAACATTTAGATTTAACATTTAGATTTAGATTTAGATTTAATATTTAGATTTAACATTTAGATTTAGATTTAGATTTAATATTTAGATTTAACATTTATATTTATATTTATATTTAGCATTTAGATTTAGATTTAATATTTAGATTTAATATTTAGATTTAACATTTAACATTTAGGTGCCACATTTAATATTTAGATTTAACTATTTAATATATTTCTAAGTTAACAAATATTGCTGTAAATGTGGTAAAAGGTGACGTTAAAAAATTCACAATACTTTTTTAAACATTGTTTGAAGCTAAATGTGGCAAAATGTTGATGTTATTTTCAGCGTGAGACACTTTACAAACGGCACCCCATACTGCTCCATCACTGCAGTATTTCCTCTGTTATTAGGTCAGTGTTCCTTCTTCATGTGTCACCTCCATGAGTACCACTTTGTTGAAGAGGAGAAGAACTGGACTGAAGCCCAGCAGTACTGCAGAGAGCATCACACTGACCTGGCCACAGTGTCTAACATGACAGACATGGAGAGACTCCGTGACTCTGCACAGAATCAAGATGGAGCCTGGATTGGGCTTTACAACTTGTCTAAGAGGTATGACACATACGTAATGTAACTGGAACTGTGATGTGTGAGGATTACAGCAGATTGTGATAGAAATAAAGGGATGGAGTCCGCTCAGGTGCTCTTTTTAGCCCTCTTGGGTGCGCTCGGCCTGACAGAACTGTTTGGGTACACTGGAATGGATGGTGGCTGATATAAGATCTAATGTTATCATATAATGAGCATTATTTATGGTCTTTTTTAGGGGCCTTTACAATAATGGCAGAATTGTAATTCTCTCCCTTATCTTTGGTGTCTTCATATAAAATCAATTGTGACTCAAGGGGACACCTCAGTGCAACTAACCAATCATCCCCATGTTGTATGACAGTGTGCCAGCTACTGAGCCTTTTGACAAGTGCAGACCAGATTTCACTGCAGAGGGTTGTACCCAATGATATGACGTGATATGACACTGTGATTTGTCCTAACCTCCTTGCAGCACCGCAGGAGAAGACAACAGGATGTGGCACTGGTCTCTGCCAGGAGTGGAGTTCAATGATACTAATACAAAATGGGCTCCAGGTGAACCAAATGATATTAACTCTCCTGAAAACTGTGTGTGTATACGTAATAACTCATGGCTGGACTTCCATTGTACAGAGCATAAGCATGCCTTCATCTGCTACGATGGTGAGAATATGTTTCTTATAACCCAACTACTCACTGAATCACATATACACATACTAATGCTATTCATAATATTGAGTTATCCACCATATTTTGCCAAAATTCTGCCAATATCTGGGCTGGAATACAAATAAATTAGTTCATGTTTCACAGGTAATTAGTAATAACAATAATAATAATAATAATAATAATAATAATAAGAGTAATTATAAAACAGTCTTTTATGAAACTATACCACTTGAAAAAAATGTGTATTTCCTTAAGATATGGTGATGTAAGTTTTGTCTGTTTATCCCACAGAAAGGAAGCAATCCAACAAGACATTCCATCTGATTGACAAGTGGAGCTGGCTCAGATGGGAACATCAGCCCTCAGTGGAGACCAACAGGATAAGCAGTTACAGAAAATGAAGAAGAAGGTGACCAATGTGCTCTTCAGATGACTAAGTCATTTACAGATGATGATGTTAGATGATGATGATGATGATAAGAAGAAGAATGGAAAATGGAAAGCAGACAAATGTGACCATAAAAACCATATCACTGTAAAACCAGCCTGAAGATCCAGCTGATTTTACAGTGTTTATGTTCTTTCTTTATTTATTTGTTCCTTTCTTGAAAAGCCTGCAATGAGAAGTTTAGTTTTGTTTGCAAATTTTATTTCTAAGTAAAAAGTGTCATAACTAAATCAAACTGGGCTGAGTAAATCACTTGACAGAGTGAACTTTGTGTAATGAAAATAGCGCAGACTCTCTGAGGCCCCTCATGCCCCCTACAAGAAGCACACAATGGTTCAGTTGGCCCCTGCACCTGGATTCCTCTCTAAAGGCAGCTAAAGCAAAGAGAGTGAGTGAGTGACAGCTCATGTTGCTGCTGGAGCACAACTGTCATCATGTCTTTACCCAAAAAGTGCAAATCAGGCTTTGAAAAGAAAGAAAGGAAAGGGAGAGAAAACAAGCTGAGGGAAAAAACAGGATCATAATTAAGCATCAGTGCTACAGTGTTGTGAGGTTTGTATCTATCAACAGTCAACTAGCAAATCTTCACATCATGAACCATATATGAGCCTCTGTTTCAGGAACAACCACAAAGAAAGGAACAACAGCAGGTCCCTCATCATCCACTGTTACTGAGGACAAGACACAAGGTGAGCTCATGAAGAAGCTACTACAAGTGAAGCAATCATTTGACATCCAGGTTTGGCAGATCTGGCAGTAAAACAGTTGAGCTTTGGAGCAATATTTAGCCCCTTTAACCTGAGCAGATTGGCTTAATTTCTCACAAAAACATGGGAAGAAGGCAATAAGCAACCAAAGACGAAACGACCCAAGAAATTGGTAAATTAAATACAAACATACAAGGAAACGACCTGCTCATTGTCTTTGTTTCCCCATGTTTGTCAAAGGAACTGCACCAAATTGCTCAAAGGTTCAAAGGTTTAAATACTTGTGAAAGGCGTCTGAAAGCAGCACAAGATAATCATCATCATAGCAACACTGTCATGTGACATTATCTAATAATATTACCCAGCAAAGCTTCACATCATGAACCATATATGAGCCTCTGTTTCAGAGCCAACCACAAAGAAAGGAACAACAGCAGGTCCCTCATCATCCACTGTTACTGAGGACAAGACACAAGGTGAGCTCATGAAGAAGCTACTACAAGTGAAGCAATCATTTGACATCCAGGTTTGGCAGATCTGGCAGTAAAACAGTTGAGCTTTGGAGCAATATTTAGCCCCTTTAACCTGAGCAGATTGGCTTAATTTCTCACAAAAACATGGGAAGAAGGCAATAAGCAACCAAAGACGAAACGACCCAAGAAATTGGTAAATTAAATACAAACATACAAGGAAACGACCTGCTCATTGTCTTTGTTTCCCCATGTTTGTCAAAGGAACTGCACCAAATTGCTCAAAGGTTCAAAGGTTTAAATACTTGTGAAAGGCGTCTGAAAGCAGCACAAGATAATCATCATCATAGCAACACTGTCATGTGACATTATCTAATAATATTACCCAGCAAAGCTTCACATCATGAACCATATATGAGCCTCTGTTTCAGGAACAACCACAAAGAAAGGAACAACAGCAGGTCCCTCATCATCCACTGTTACTGAGGACAAGACACAAGGTGAGCTCATGAAGAAGCTACTACAAGTGAAGCAATCATGTGACATCGAGGTTTCACAGATCTCATGGTAAAAACATTATTCCAATTTTAATTTTCCAGATAAAACAGTTTGAGAGAATGAAGTGCGTCTGAACGGGATTTCACAGTCTCATACTGAGCTTGCTCTAGTGAAGGAATTACTGATTGATTCATGTTTAAAAAACTGACTCAGAGGTGGAGGTGCAACACCATTCAAGATCTGATTTACGGAACATGCAAGTTTGAAGGTAGTGAAATTGTGGAAGCTCAGGAGATTGTGGCGCACTAGGATGTTGCAGTGACGATAAGAGAAGGGTTTTTTATCAAAGATCTTCAAAGTGTTTTTATAAAGAGATTCAATAGGTTTGAGTAATGTTTTGCCTGTGAGTGACCAGTTTGTGAAGCAGTACTCAATATGCCAGAAGATCATAGAGTGCATGAACATTCTCGCTGCTTCTTCAGTTTGTGATGATCTTATTTGTTTCAAATTATTCAAGTTGAATTTGACTGTTCTTGTGACTTTCTTCACATGATTTTCGAAAGACAGAGTTGGGTCTAGAATGACACCTAGATATTTGAATTCATTTACGAGTTCAAGCTCTTCACCCTTTAAGAAAATACCAGAATGGCTGATGTCACTGTTAGAAATAGACCTCCCACTAGGCTGCAGCTTCATTTTTGACCTATTCAGACAGTTTCATTGAAAACATATATATATCAGGTTACCTTGTGTTATTCATGGATGGTGTTTGAGTGTCTTACAGGTGCCTTCTAGTCAGCTGTTTAAGCTGTTTAAGAATGGATTAAACTGATATCAGTGTGTTGCTTAGATTGGAAGCTGTCATATATTTGAATTAAAGAAATGAATCAGCATCATAGCAACACTGTCATGTGACATTATCTAATAATATTACCCAGCAAAGCTTCACATCATGAACCATATATGAGCCTCTGTTTCAGGAACAACCACAAAGAAAGGAACAACAGCAGGTCCCTCATCATCCACTGTTACTGAGGACAAGACACAAGGTGAGCTCATGAAGAAGCTACTACAAGTGAAGCAATAGATGGAAAAAAACGGGGATGTGTGTCTCATAATAAAGGTCAATATGATATAAGCAGGTCAAGAGGCTGTGTTAATCCTTTATGCACGACTTGCTAAAGCTGTCTGAATATATTTATAATATATTATACACAGGATTTCACATTTGGATTCTGTCTAATTATTCCTTGAAGTAAAAATACATATGACCAGAAACAAAGCTGCCAGGTCTAAATTCAGTCTGTCTTGTCACAACATGTAAATTACCTACACATCTGATTTTGTGTCACAATAGATGGTTTCTTTAACTGTCCGGCTAAAGTGTCCACAAACTGTCCATTTCTTCCATGACAGATAAAGTGATCCTGATCAAAGAGAACAAGACCTGGGAGGAAGCCTTGAATTACTGCAGAGAGAAACACTGTGACCTGGTCTCCATCACCAACCCTGACCAGCAGAGATGGGTCCAAGAGAAAGCCAAGAAGGCTGACACTACCCACGTCTGGCTGGGACTGCGCTACACCTGCGTTATGGATTTGTGGTTCTGGGTCAATGACAATGCGGTCTGCTACCCGAAGTGGGCCTCAGAAGAAAAGACTGAGAGCTGTGACAGAGCTGCAGCCATGAGCAGAGAGGAAGGACATGAGTGGTTTCAAAAGGCTGATAATGAAACATTTAATTTCATCTGCACTGTAAAGTAAGTTTCCCAGGTCAGTGGTCGAAAGCAGCAGAAAGATCCTAAATGAGGGAAAGATCATATTTTGGAAATGACTTGGTTAAGGTGTATCTTTTATTCTACTTTGGTGTGTGTGTGTGTGTGTGTGAGCATATTAATTAATCGAATGACAATATACTGTAGCAAGTATACGAATCACAGCTTTGCGAAGGTAGAACCAAAAACAGACTTGTTAACTGCAGATTAGACCTTTAAATGACCTTCTTGGTCATAAGCAGCGGACAGACAGCGGCAGTCCAAAACAAGCAGTGGTCATTTGTTATTCGATGAGGATGTTGTCATATTTTTCTCTTAAAGTGTGGGCTTTTTATGCGTCTCTTGAGGTTGTATTTTGCACCCTATCAGTGTAAAGAGGAAAAAGAGGAGACACCCCAGACATTAAGACTTTTTTTTTTTTTGCATTGAAAGTTTTCTGAAATGTGATGTTTAAATATGCAAATGAGGCATTATTGAAATAGATATGCACTGTTTTGCATACAGAACAAAAATCTGAACACTGGATAAAGCCAGGTCTAAAATTCATGTTTCATTTAGTTGACTTATTAAGCATCACATCCAAAAATTCTGTCAACAGCCATAGAAAAAAATATTTTCGGCACGTTTTTAGGAATAAAATGTAATATAAATCAGGGTATGACTGATATATAATATAAACAAGTCCCTCTGGATATGACACTATAAAGTTTGGTGTATGGAAGTGCTTACGAAGTGGAGATTTTTGGCTCAGAGTACGACAGATAACGGATTTTGAGAAAATGGCATTTAAAGCTATGTATTTTTAAAATTCCATGCATGACACAAGAGGGAAAAATTTTACCTAATACATATCACCATGAAACTTCCCCAGATGATTACTTACATTAAGACGATTATTTTTATTATGTTTTCACCTTGGGTGTCTCGCCTAAATACCGTAAAACTTCAATTAATAGCCCGGGCTATTATTTGCTTCAATCACTGAACTCATCAGTGTACTGTACATTTGGTACAGGCGTCTACTGTGTATCGGACAGGCCTTTAATTCCTTTTAAATTAACTGTATGAATATTACTTGTAAAAAATTAGGCTTTGAATAACATGTCAATATTGTGTTATGTTATGACACTTGTTTTACGCCACCTGGCATACCAACACAACACCACTTTATCGGAGGAACGGACACATATTCTGACTTAATGACAGCTACAGAGGAAGGGAGTCACCGCTTGTTTTTTTGTCATGCTGGTAACTCTGAATGAGTCTTCTCCGGTGTTCAAGGTTTCAGTAAAATGAAATGAACAGAGCTAACAATGTGTAGCATCTCCATATTGACATAAGTTTAAACATTTATAATTATATGCCTGATCTAAACAGCTAGCTAACGTTAGCTCAAGTGGGTAGTTAACAATTTTGTTTGATACCTCTATAGAAATGAACTGCTTGGCAACCAGACCAGGCCTCTAATTGAGACAGGCCTTTATTTGTCACAGTGTGTAGCCACACCAGGCTAGTAAAAGGGACTGACGGCTTTTAATTGAAGTTTTACGTTATACTAACTGATATCGCTTTGCTACAGTAAACATTTCATGTACTCACTTTGGAATATTATATAAGTTTGGGTTAAGATGATGTTTAAAATGTGTAAAATCATGCTTCTGTGATTATCATATTTTTGAGTTTAATGTGAACAGATAATTGATTTCTGTGATTCTAAATAAAAACGGTTAAACAGTGGACCGGTTCTCTGATATATTCTTTATGTCCAGCATTTAAATTGATGCCTAATTTGAGAGTGAAAATGCAATCTAATGGACTGAAAAAGAGCAATATTTAACAATTAAAAAGAAAAAAAAAACATGTTAGAATACAGTGGCATGCAAAAGTCTGGGACCTCTGGTCAGAATTTCATTTACTGTGAGTAGTTAAGTAAGTAGAAGATGAACTGATTTCCAAAGGGAAGTTAAAGGTGAAACATTTCTTCAATATTTTAAGCAAGATTACTCTTTTGCAGTTTCACAATAACGCAAGGCTACAGATCACAGTGTAAAAGTGAACCACCACATCACTGGTGATCGCGAGAGAAGACAATGAATATAAAAGGGAGACTTCACCGACACAGTGTGTGCAGATGAACAGTGTTTGGCATCGCCCTCAAAGTTCATCCTGTACCTCCCTGTTGCATTAACGTTAGCTGACTCTGTGCTCATACGGATGTTCTCTGCATATTCTTCACTGCTGAGGCAAATTATTTGGCCCGAGGTTTCGTTAAATCCAGTACAACTATAGAGCACATTGTGTTTCGGATGGTCACAACGTGCTTGTTACTTTCGCTGTTGATAGCCCACACAGCTGTAATGTGGATGTAGCGTGGTTTGCAAACAAACATTCATTACAAATTAAAACGAAAAGAAAACAGCTCAGTGTGTATTGCAAAAATGGAGTTAGCATATCACAATAGCACGTCCTCAATGCTACAACTAGTGATGGCCAAATGAGGCCTCATGAACCACTGTCTTTATTTTCTGTAGCCACCAGATGGCGCTGTCTGTTCAACAAAGGTTTGAAAGCACACTTCATTGCCAGTCCTTCAGCCTTTATCTTTAAACCAAGAGCGCCATCTGGTGGGGTCAGAAAATAAAGAAAGTTTTTCATGAGGCTTCATTTGGCCATCACTACATGTATGGCACCTCTTGACCACAGTGAATGAGTCATAGGAACTTAAAGAATGATACACTGATCAGTCAAAACATTAAAACCACTGGCAGGTGAAGTGAATAACATTGATCATCTTGTTACAATGCAGTGTTCTGCTGGGAAACTTTTGGCTCCTGGCATTCATGTGGATACCACTTGACACGCAGCACCCACCCAAACACCGCTGTGGACCTAGTATACCCCCCCAGTGGCAACATTGCCTCACTGCAAAAACTGGTCAGGAGTGGCCTGAAGTACATGACAGAGAGCTCAACACATCAACCTGGCCTCCAAATTCCCCAGATCCCAATCTGATTGAATATTTGTGGGGTGTGCCTGTACCCCAGACGTACCCTAATCTACAGTGGGGTCTTTCTGGATCGGACTTGGCTCTGACATGTCAAGGCATGGACATGGGACCTCTGGCGGGGGGGCGGGGGGGGTCTGGTACTTGGGCGTTGGCGGTGGATCCTTTGAGACCTGTCAGTTGTGAGGTGGGGACTTATCTGTGTATTTATGAAGGCCAAGTGATGAATATCAATTTTAAAAAATGTAATAATTATAATCACACCTGCCCCCTTCGAGACGTTTTTCGTCCTTGTTGAAAAACAACCATAAAAATATTAAATATTTATTTTTTTCTACTTTTTTTCAGATTATGCATATCAAATATTCATTCATTTTGAGGATTTTTAACCCTTTATATGCCATTTTATTTACATGAAGTCGCTGTGACACTTATAAAAAAAACTAAATAAATTATGAATTATGATAAATGTTGGGGCGGCACGGTGGTGTGGTGGTTAGCACTGTCGCCTCACAGCAAGAGGGTTGCCGGTTCGATCCCGGGTGTGGGAGCCCTTCTGTGTGGAGTTTGCATGTTCTCCCCGTGTCAGCGTGGGTTCTCTCTGGGCACTCCAGCTTCCTCCCACAGTCCAAAGACATGCAGATTGGGGACTAGGTTATACTCAGATTATACATACCCAATATTCATTGTGTGTGTGTGTGTGTGTGTGTGTGTGTATATGTATGAGAGAGAGATGGAGAGATGGAGAAAGCAGTAATGCAACCTGCAGCTCATAATTTGCAATTTTTTGCTACACAATTACACACATGCACACACACACACACACACACACACACACACACACACACACACACATTTTTTAGTATCTATACAGCCACAGGCCCCAGACATCCATATCAACACTAACCTAGCATTTGTGTTTTGTTTTGTTTTTTTGTAACAACGGCTCCCAAACCTAAATAATGGAAAAATAGGAGAAAAATACAGTCAATTTTACTGCTAGTTATTTAGTGTGTGTTTGCTCTGCTGGGGGAGCAGGAGAAAATGTATGATTCAGCTGGATTTTAGTAAAAACTTCCATTTTGATCTCCTAACTCTGGAATGCATGACTAATATCATCAAATTCATGTTTCTAAATTGCCATGAGGATGTGATGAAC
This sequence comes from Epinephelus fuscoguttatus, assembly GCF_011397635.1. NCBI lineage: Eukaryota > Metazoa > Chordata > Actinopteri > Perciformes > Serranidae > Epinephelus > Epinephelus fuscoguttatus. Next base: position 15,928,019 of record NC_064774.1, read on the forward strand.
AAATACGGAATTTATGGTTTTACATTTAGCTAGGCCTATATTTTCACATAGGGATTTGACATTGTGTATTTTGAGTCCATGTACACACACACACACACACACAAACTAATATTGCAACATTTTTATACAGACCACACTGTCACATCCTTATGAGCACAACAAGACCATTCGATCTACTCTGCATTTGCCCTCCCTGTTAGGGGCCGATAGTGCTTCAAGTGGCCAAACCAGGAATTGTATTGAAAAGACAGCAGGGCTCCAAAAATGGAAATTGGCTCCATCTTTTTTTTTTTTACCATTCTTGGGTCTCTCTAACCAACCTGACTGCCAGAGATAGAAAAAAATCACGTAAATTGAAGGGGAATCAAAAAATGTCGTTTTAATGGGTTCAGTGGGGACAGTTTTCATCCGAGAGGGCGAGGTGTTGTAAAAGGTTGCCATTTGTGTATTTTAGGCCTGATTTAGGAGCGGCTTTAAAATTTCAAAATATCACCAAAAATAAGGTTTCTGACAAAATGTCATGCTATATGCACGAACACAGACAAAGTTATCAAAAAATAAAAACTGAAAAATGACTGAAAAGGACGTTTTCCATCCAAGCGGGACCGGAGGATTAATGAAACGCGCAGTATTTTTTTATCCGACTACTCGATTAATCGCCAGAATAATTGATAGAATATTCAGTTACTAAAAGAATCCATAGATGCAGCCCTACACTCAAGTGCAAGCCTACCTAAAAAAAGTAACAGCAGTACTTTGTACCACTGTTTAAGAGGCTCTGCCAGATTCCTTTCTGTTTCCTTTGTGGGTGGCTCCTTAAAACCGGGAAGTAGCCTTTGCTTTACTGTTAGTCGCTCATCAGTGCTGTTGACGCACCAGGCACCAGAGAATGCGATCAGTCCGGTTGTTGCGGTGCCTCACTCATACCTTACCGAGCCTACACAGTAGCCTGTGCATGTAATAAGTGAGTCTGTGTGTTTACACCATGGATGATCTTTACAAGTATCCTATTTTCTTCGAGTGTCCCAGTCTGGACGGAGAGCAGAGGAAGAGGATAGAGAAATACTTCAATATTCGTCGCAAATCAGGAGGTGGAGACTGCAGCCTGGTAACGGTCATACACGATGGAGTTCACAGCATTGCTTTTAGAGAGCAAGATGGTAAGACACGTTTGTTTATTTACTTATTTATTTACTTATTTCCTGTTTAACTGGGTGTTTCAGTGCTTGAAAGTGTGTCGTCATGTGCTGGTGAAAGTGAAAGTATGCCTGCGCTGAAAACAAGTGTCATGTTTTTATTTTATACATTTATAAATAGCTTATACACATATGAAAGAGACTGGTTTTACTGCTTGCAGAGCCACATCTGAACTTTCAGGCTGTCGGTGTAACTTTGTACACAAACTGTGTATCAGCTGCCCCTGTCTAAATATGGAAACATATCATTTTAGTTTCACTTTCACAATGAGTCCAGACTGCTCTTCATACACTACATAATACATTTTAGACCTCGCATGATCATACAGGAACTGTGAGGGAGCTTGTAAAACAAAAGGCATCAGAAACAGAATGTGCCAAAGCCTATCAGTGATTCCATCATTGCCCCACATGACTGCATGGATAACTTCACATGCACTAAAGAGGGTGTGGCTTTAAAAACAGCTGATGTTACTCTGAGATGGAAAAACACACACAGGCTGAAAGCATGGATGGATAATGACTCACTGGGGCCCTGGGCACAGACATGTGACAGCCCCCCACCCCTCCTATACTGGAGCAAGAAACCCCTGTCAACAGCACAGCTACTTTGTTTGTAGTCATTTTGTGCTTCTTCGTTGTGAATTTGATTCTCTTTGTGGTGGACTGGTGGTATTGCATAAGGCTGTGCAATGAATCGTCCGGTGCTCGTGATTACGAGTTTTGAGGTCAAACGATTTCAAACTTAATGAAACTGAGGGTAAACGATTTTTGGTAGCCCAATTTTCAGTCACGGACGCCTGGAGATTTTATTATGTGTTCTATGGAAGACGCGCATGCACAATACCGCCCCTCCCCTCAGATCACGTTACATCACGCTCGTTAGGGCTGGGTGGTATGACAAAATTTTCATATCACGTTTAAAAAAAGAATCATATCAGTTTCACGGTATTTGACGGTATTTTGCTTTGGTTCGGCCCACTTGACATGCTGCTGTGTTGTGCTATGGCCTATCCAAGTGCTGGAATTTGTTATTTACGTGACAACGCCTGAAGGCAACACAGGCTCCGCTCCATTAGTGCCGTGCTCGGTTATAATTGTTTTGGCTTTGGTCAGGAAAATGTGGCCCGAGCCGCACTCGAGTGTGCTCACCTGTGTGTGTGTGTGTGTGCGCGCGCGCGCGTGTGCATACGCATCGGGGCGAAACTCCGCCTTGTGCGACACAGAGAGCAGAGGAGGATTGTAAACGCGCAGCCATGTAGAGACAGAAATGCCATCATGTAAAGAAGATAAATAACATAAGTCATCGTGTTCATCTTCAGCAACGTGTACAGTTGTTTTGCTTTCAGAACTCTCTCCGGCAGCCATTCTGGCCACTAACCTTTTCTCTATGCTCTCACTCTAGCCGGCTCTAGCACGCCTGTGGTGTGCAGTGGTGAAATGGGTCCCCACTGAAACACTTTCCCGCCGCATTGTTTGGGCAATTCACCGGAATTACTGTATATGAAAAATTAATATCATAACGAAAATAAAGACTGGTTTTTGGTAAGAACCATACCCCACAGCCCTAACGCTCGTCATTCGACTTGTATTGACTTTCCAGGATGGCGGCGTCAGGCAGTTCGGTCCAGGTCGGTAATACAGTTGTAAACAATCATTTTAAATGAACTCTCTGATAACCTCAGAAGTTCTCGATGCTTTTGGTTTGATGTTAGGGCCTGTCGCAGTCGACCACCAAAGTGTGGTGCAATTCTGAGCACTGGAAGTGGGTTAAACGATAGCTTTTAAGTGGGGTTCTGCGCTATGCCCTTAGAGTTAGCCATTTGAGCCATTTGGCTAGTATGCGCTGAAGCTGTCTACCTAGCGCTACATCCAATACGCATGATTTTGCTTCCCAAGGAACGTTTCAACTCAGGATCATTCAGGAATACACCCTAATCAATTTTACCCCGGATCGGTCCTTTTAGCAATGTTAGAGCGCCATGTAGTGCCACAACTAGGCCTGTGTATTTTTTTTCTAAATACATTATCAACGAATAAGCAACCAGCCTAGTTCACTGTTATATAAATAATAAATACAGCATGTTTTCAAAGTCAAAACATACTCGTTTGCATAATCGTGATTTCAATTTTGACCAAAATAATCATGATTATGATTTTTGTCCATCATCGAGCAGCCCTAGTTCTGCATCTCTAAAGTAATTTTGGGTCTTTTGTAGTAATGTTGCAGCAACAACAACATTGTTTGAAGTGGTTTGTGCCTTTTCGGTGTTATTTTACATCTCTTTGTGGTAGTCTTTGTGTTACATTTGGGTCATTTTACTTCTTGTTGTGGTTATTTAGGACATCTTTGAAGGTGTTTTCTGTCTCTTTGTGGCCCTCTTGTATCTCTTTGTTGTGATTTTTTTGTGTCTCTAAAGTAATTTTGTGTCTTTTTGTAGTGATGTTGCGTCTGTTACTTGTAGCTTGTGTTTTGTGTTGCTTTATGGTCATTTGCACAATAAGTGGTTCCTATCATTGGGGCAATGCACCCCATTATAAAGCAACTACATGGTTTGAAGTTTGGCTTTTTGATATTTTTTTTGCATCCCTTTGTGGTAGTTTTGTGTAACATTTGTGTCACTTTGCTTCTGATTTTGATACTTTTGCTTATATTTGACAGTGTTTTCAGTCTCTTTATGGCCCTCTTGTATTTCTTCAAAGTGATTCTGAGTCATTTTTGTAGTGGTTTTTCATCTGTAAAGTAATTTTGTAGTGTTGTTGGATCTCTTACTTGTAGTTTTGTGGTTGTTTTGTGTTTCTTGTGGATGTTTTGCAGCTCTAAAGGTTGTTTGCATCTGTTTTTGGTTGTTTTATGTTGCTTTATGGTCATTCATGTAACACTGGTGAACCAGGTGAGAGTGGACTCAAATGCACCACTCTGGAGAGAGTTCGGGGAAAATAACACAGTCTTTACTGGTCAAAATGTAGGTTCGGTAAACAGAAGGACAATGGCAAACAAATCCAGTAGGGATGAGGCAGAGACAGACTCACTCAACAGGCTAAATAAAAAAAAGGAAAGAACACAGGGAAACAAAAGGCTGGAATGCTAGACACACAAAGGAGCTATGACAAACTGGCACTGGAGGATAATGAGACACAGGTGAGGCTAATCAGACAATCAGACACAGGTGAAGTCATCAAAAGGGAGGGAAAACACACCGGGGCAGGAAGTGATCTGAAACGAGAGGAGATGTGAGTTTCAAAGTAAAACAGGAAACAACATACTGAATGACATAAAAAACATAACCTAAGACACTAGAGATGTGACACATTTGTACAATGGGTGGTTCCTTTCATTGGAGCAAGACACCCCACTATACAACAGCAACATCGTTTGAAGTAGTTTTCTGCCTTTTTGATGTTATTTTGCAGCCCTTTGTGGTAGTGGGCACAGTTGGCTCATTTTGCTTCTTATTTTGGCAATTTTGCATGTCCTTCGAGGTATGTTCTGTCTCTTTGCAGTGAATTTGTGTCTCTTTGTAGTGTTTTAAAGTCATTTTGTAGTGATGTTGCATCTCTTTTACAGCTCACTGTAGTTTTTTTTTCTTTCTTTGTGGTAGTTTAATTCTAAATACCATAGCTATATACTATACAGAACATGGTTCCCCAGGGCCCTCCAACAGCTTGTGTTGGAGCCACAATAACATTCTTAGTATTTGTTTTGATTCCTGTTTAACTAATGGTGACTACATGAAAATAGATGCAGTTTGTTGTTTGTACACGGGGTGGCGCACTAGAAAAGGAAAATGCAGGTAATTTAGGTAAGGTGCAGATGATGAGTGGCAGGTGTGCAATGGTGGAAGCAAGAGTTTGTTTGCAGAGTTTGTAGCGTGTCGAAACTGAAATTGATGAATGGACACTTACCTGTGATGGACTCTGAAACTGTTATGTGGAAGCTTACCTGAGATCAATTATGGACATACAATGTTTTTTGTATTCAAATAAATGAGTCACCACACTCGAAGAAACCTGACAAATTGGACATTGTCTAATTGTTGTTGCCCAGAGCACATGTCCGGACAATTTCTCCCCATTTGCCCCTCAGAGTCCTTAAATGCAACGTTTTTACACCGTCTCTACACCTTGGGTCCCTGGGCAAAAGGCGTAATGAATAATGTCTCCCTTTCTGTTTCAGCTCAGCAAAGAGTCCTACAGAGATCAAAGCATGTGTTGGAGTTAGCAGGAGGTCCTCTGGTGCTGACTGTGCGAGGCAGCCCAGGATCTGCCACCTGCTCTCCCATCACTACCTCAACTACAAACAAGACAGTTAGCCCAAAACTGGACATCACTCCATCACAGGTCAGTGTGGAAAGTCCTACAAAATAGTGTCACAGAGTAAATGTTGCACACTACACTACACTACACCGGATAAAGATGGATGTCAAATCATTTTCTTCATATTTTTATGTCTTAAAGAGTGTTATGAATTGAACAGCATAACCGTGTAATGAAAATCTAACTTGATGTATTGTAAATCTTTCCAACAGCAGAAACAGCAGTCCATTGTTTCTTCTTCAAGTCTGCCAACAAGTGGTGAAGAGTACGAACTACAACTTAATGCTTACCTCCTTCGTTACCTAAAGGAATGTCCAAAGGCTGGGAGAAAACTAGAAGAAGAACTTGCCTCTGTTTCCTGCTCTGCTCAGCTTTACCCAGAGGAGGAGAAGGTTTTAGTTAGCCGTTTAGCTCAACCTGGTGCTGCAGATGAAGATAGCAACTGGAAAGCAGAGGTAGACAAACTCTTTGATGGCTACCTGTGCCACTATGAGTTAGACTCTCACAAGGTCAAAGCTTTGCTTCAGTCCTGCAGCTCTCCTCAGACCACAGATGAAGTAAAGGTGTACAGCGAGGTTGGGATGGCTGTTGTTGTTGGGGAACGTTCCCAGGTGAATGCGAGATTGGTGGAAGTAGGGGGCATGCGTGTCAAACGAGGGTCAAGTTTGAGTGAGAAGCAAACCAGTGTTCGTCGACTGGGCGAGGCCAAGCTCCGTCTCCTCTGGAAAGAGATTGAGCACAGTTTGGGACAGGATTTTCCAGGCCTGAAGATCACGCAGGGAGCTGCAGGTCAGTTAGTTTTGGAAGGTTCTGTAGAGGAGATTCTTAAGGCTGGTGAATGGATCTCTGATCAGGAGAGTTTGGTGTTAGAAAGGACAGTTCCTGACATGAGTCCACATTATTTGGCCTTCTTGAGAAAGGCATACGGAGGTCCAGGGGTGCTAGGTGACTTTTTAGGGGTTGGTGACAAGGTGGAAATAGAATTACGAGACACAGAGCTGCGGTTCTTCTCCCTCTCTGCCAATAAACTGGATGACACAGAAAAAAAACTGCATGAAATATTCAACGAAGTCAAGATTGACGTTCCTAACTGCTCTGCTGTGCCATCTGAGCTTCGGGAAAAGCTTAAGTCCAAGACAAAAGAGATAAACCAAGGCCAATACAGGGCTCAGGTCGTGTTTGGCTCAGACAGCACAGTGTGCTTACTGGGCCACACCAAAGAGGTTGAAGAGCTGAGTGAAGTTGTCATACAGTTTATCTTGGACCAGTCAAGCATAGAGGGCAAAGTCATTCTGCCTTACCCAGAGTTAGTACAACTCTTACCGGAATTGCTGCAGCTGCATACGTTTGACTATTCAGGGATTACCTGCCACCCTTTAACATCTTCCTCTGGGCCCATGGTGGTGCTGGAGGGTCCATCCGGCAAAGTGACTGAGGTCAGGAATAGGCTTGGTCCATTGCTGAACTCCCTTGCTCAGGACAAAGTCACCATTGACCTGCCAGGGGCAGTGAGGTATTTTGAAAGTTCTTCTGGAAAAGAGAACATTTTAAGTGTTGCTCATTCTCAAAAGTGTCTGGTGCAGCTTCAGGAACAACCTTATGCTACTAGACAGATTTTGGCATCTGGCGCACAGTTGATAAAAGGAGGCACAACGGTTGCTAGCTACAGCCTTCGTGATGGGTTCCAGGTGCTGGTGTGTCATGGTGACATCACCAAACTGGAGGCTGATGCTCTTGTGAACGCTGCTAATGAAGATCTGGACCACGGTGGAGGTGTTGCTGCTGCACTGAGTAAAGCAGGTGGCCCTCAGGTGCAGAGGGAGAGCAGAGCTATAATAAAGCAGACTGGAAAGATTCCTACAGGCGATGTGGTAGTGACCACGGGGGGGAACCTTAACTGCAAGAAACTGCTGCATGCTGTTGGGCCTGTAGGTAGAAAATCAGGTGGCAAAGAAAGGATGTTGTTGGAGAAAACTGTCCAGTCTGCTCTGAATTTAGCAGAGATGATGGAGTTCAGGTCTATAGCCATGCCTTGTATCAGCTCAGGTGTGTTTGGTGTCCCTGTCATTGTGTGCTCTGAGGCTATTGTAACTGCTGTTAAGAAGTTTGGCAGTCAGGGGGGGAGAAGTCTGAGAAAAATCATCCTGATTGATAACAGGCAGGACGTGGTGAGGGCCATGCAGGAAGCATGTGACCGGTTTCTTCAAGGCATGAGTACTGGAAACAGTGCACCAAGCAATCTGGGTTCCCAGATGGGTGCTGCTGCTCAAGACACATCAAGAGGAGCAACTGCTGGAGCTCCTGAGTATGGTGTCCATGTAGCGATCATTCAGGGAACCATCGAGACCCAGCAGGTGAGAAACTTTGCCACAATGTTGTATTAATGTAAATGTGGCTACTTGAATCAGGATGTTTCGCAAGCTAGTCTGCTGTAGTTGCTGGGTAACAGTGTCTGTTTGCATACAGAGCTAATGCTACAGAATTAACTTCCAGGATAAACATGGTGGTCAGCGTCTCTTGATTATTAAAGTGGATTTTTGTATTCTCTTAGGTGGATAGCCTGGTATCCCCTATGGTTGGCCATGATCCTCTCTCGACTCGTGTTGGAAATTATTTGGCCAACATGGTTGGACCTCAGATGACTGCAAAGTTTCATAAGGAAGCAGGAGGAGCAACCCTGCCTGGTGACACAGTCCTGGTGAAGGGCTTACCTGTACTTCAAGCTAAAGGAGTGTTCTTCCTCAACCTCCTCCCCTGGGATAATAACCAACATGGAACTGCAGTCCAGGTGAAATCATGTATTTGGTGAATAAGTCTGAGTGGGTTTTGTTGTTCCTGCTCCTTTAAGGTGTGTCGTAACCTTGGTAATCCTTGTATCTTCCAGGTTCTGAGACAGGGCATCAGAAAAATTCTGAATTCCTGTCAGATCATAGGCTATAGTTCAGTTGCTCTCCCTGTGCTTGGGACCGGCGCAGCCCTGCGTTTTCCTCACAGCGTGGCATCCAGGGTTGCACTGGAGGAGGTCCAAGAATTTGAAAAGAGCCGAGTTCACACAACATCTTTCCTGGTCCGTATTGTCATCCACCCCAATGACAAAGAATCTAGCAAGGTAAAGAAAATGCAGTAGCGATACTCTGTGACAAAAACAGGAATACCATAGTTTGTTGTCATGTATGTGAAACTGGAAATAAACCCTCCACTTTGTCACCACAGGCCTTCCAGTCTGTCCAGGAAAGTTTGCATCTCAGAGGATTCACTAACGATGCTAACCCAGACCAAGGTTCATGTGAATATTTTCTATTAAATAGGTGGAACAAGACTTTGATAAATAACTTGTTTCCTCAATCTTTAAGGCTGCAATGATAATTGTAAGGCCACACCGGTGGGGGCAGAAAACATTAATGAGGCTCCCAAACACAACCAGCACCATATTACCACTTTTAAAGTTATTGTTAATATGCTAGCAAACTATTTTCTACTCACATATAGAGCTGATACGGAACAGCATTGCATTCATTTCGAGTCTCCTTTTCAACTCTGTTTTGGTTTCCACCAGACCGTAGAGAAGTACCTGCATCTTAACTTGTTAGATGCTCAGCTGTCTTCCTCAGCTATTTGTTAATCTGTCTGCTGGGTTGGTAGTGTACAGAGGTTGTTTGCTAAAAAAAGATTTTAGTTTTCTTTTATTGTACCATTATGAGCAACCATAGAGCCATGTGATTCAATATACATATTAATGCAGATTTAATTGAAAATATTAAACCATAATTGTACTTTCTTTTTTATTGGAATGATTTTAGCTTCCTTTTACCGCCATGTCTCCCTAACAAATGATGAGGTCACAGCCATGCTGGGTGAAGTCAAGCTTCAGATGGTCCGTGGTGACATCATTCATGAGACCACTGACGCCATCATAAACACAACTGACTTCAGCAGCAACCAATCTGGTAGGGTGGATTTTCTAAATGTTTTGTTTGACTCTGAATATGCGTTTAGAGGAAGACAGCACGTCACTCTGGTGTTAATTTTGAGAGATTTGCATCCAGTATGTTCTCTCAGGTTAGATTCGACAGTAACTGTATGTTCACAAACTCCACAGGTGTATCCAAAGCCATCTTGACTGCAGCGGGGCCCACTGTCCAAGCAGATCTAGCACGAGGTAAGCCTGAAAAATGCCGTAGAAATACTTCAGAAGAGGTTTTGGGGTTGTGCACATTATTAATCAACAGATAAACTTTGACTCCATCCATGTTTTTATGCATATTTTTAATTTGTGCCTAAAAAAAACAAGTGAAAGCACCAGGAGTGAGATGGTATATCCTTCGAGTGTGGGTGCTGGAATGACCCATTTCACATTTTGTACCACTTCCTCTATCCACTATGGGGCGCTGGAGAACACACTTATGATATGTTATGTTTTTGTATATCAGATATAGACCACAGCATGAAATTTGAGGTAAATCAAAAGATAAGTGTTTGAAAAGACGTACTTGCTGTCGCCACTAGGTGTTGCTATGACTATCACGGAATATTGTCATATAGATGTGTTCAGGGTGGGCCTATAATGAATCGTGAAGTTTGGTGCAGATCGGACCATTTACGCGAAAGTTATAGGAATTCAGTGTTTCACAGCGAGACATCAAAATTCAGCGCTCTGCAGCAGGTGTGCCCTTCAGTGAGAGATAGATCTTGTAATAACCTTTGACCACAAAGTAGTCAAGCTTGCACAAACCAATTTTGAAGCCAGTCCAATGAAATCTGTCGGAGGAGTTTGTTAAAACACAACACATGGGCAACGCCAAAAATGACCATGGAATTCAAAATGGCCGACCTCCTGTAGGCTTTAGGCAATAGGCCCGTTTCCACTGCAGGAACTTTCGGGTAATTTTACGGGGCCGGGGTCGTTGGTGCATGTCTCCACCGCAGGAACCACCCCCGAAGGACAGAGTTCCGGAACTTTTACAGGGGCTAAACAAGTCCCTGCCTCGGTGTGGGTACTCAGAACGGCCCCGAGAAACTCCTGGCTGGGGCTTGGGGATTACTTGAGGCCTGTTTCCACCGCAGGAACTTCGGGGTAATTTTACGGGGCCGGGGTCGTTGGTGCATGTCTCCACCGCAGGAACCACCCCCGAAGGACAGAGTTCTGGAACTTTTACAGGGGCTAAACAAGTCCCTGCCTCGGTGTGGGTACTCAGAACGGCCCCGAGAAACTCCTGGCTGGGGCTTGGGGATTACTTGAGGCCTGTTTCCACCGCAGGAACTTCGGGGTAATTTTACGGGGCCGGGGTCGTTGGTGCATGTCTCCACCACAGGAACCACCTCCGAAGGACAGAGTTCTGGAACTTTTACAGGGGCTAAACAAGTCCCTGCCTCGGAGTAGGTACTCAGAACAGCCCTGAGAAACTCCTGGCTGGGGCTTGGGGATTACTTGGTGCTGATTGGATATACTCAAGGCGGGATGTGACGTTTTGTAATTAATAACATGGTTATCGTAGATTAGCTGGGCTAACCGTTAGCTGTTAGCGGTGTCTGTAATAACTCCAGTCACGGTCCATGAAAAAAATATTTTTTCCAGTGCATATCTTAGTTACAACATGATTGAGCTAGCAAAGCAGTTTTGTGTTGCTATGTGTGGTATTTATTCAGTTTTGGGAAATCACGATGTCCAGAAAGCATCAGCTAACAGCAGCAGCAAAGCTAACATCAGGACGTCATCTGTTAAAAGTCTCCTGTTGTTAGATACAACATGAAACTACTCCAGTTAGCTCAGTCATGTTGTAACTAAGACATCCGCTGGAAAAAAATATTTTTTTCACGGACCGTGACCGGAGTTATTACAGACACCGCTAACGGCTAACAGCTAACAGCTAACGGCGTCCCTACGTCGCCCTGGTCAAAATGGTCACGCAACGATTACGTCATATCCAGAGCCCGGTAACTTTACAGGAGCCTTCCTCCTACTCCACACACTTGAGAGGGCCGAGCCAGAGGACAGTAGTAGTAGTTCCTGTCCCCCAAATAGTACCAGGAACTTCTCCAGTGGAAACGGGCCTCATGGGTCCCAAGGGGCTTTTTTGTGCATCTGGGCATAATACAAGCATGATACTTAGTTAAGTGCATTATTTTGGCAACATTCTCACCATCCAACATCTTATACACAAATCCAACATGATGCTTTTTCATGTTTTTTTGATGTCGTATTTGCTTTTAAAGTTTTTTGTCGTTTTTTTTTTTGCCAGTGGGCCTTCCAGCAGACCTCATGTGCACCACAGGACCGGGGCAGCTTGGCTGTAGGGAAATCATTCATGCTAGTTTTAAGAGTGACCCTCAGATTATCCGGAACAATTGCAAAAAGATACTGAAGCAGTGTGAAAGCAAAGGCTACCACTCAGCAGCCTTCCCAGCCATCAACACTGGTTTGTACTGTGTGTGTGTGTGTGTGTGTTTATGTGTTTACTTGTGCATTATGGTCAACACCAAATTTGTCATTTAACAAAATTAAGGTCACAAAAACACAGCAGTGTAAATGGCATCATTGGTGGCTTCTCCATGTGGATTCGCAGTCATTGTCTCTATATCCCACCAGGTATCGGTGGCATGGACTCTGTCAAAGCTTGTAAAGCGATGCTGGATGGCATGACTTCAGCTATCACGGACTTGAAACCAAATTCGCTCAAGCTCATCCGCATTGTCATCATCCAGCAGCCTATCTTCCAGGCTTTCAGGTCAGAGATAAATCTTGGAAAGCTAGCATTTTAGTATGGGTTGCATATTTCAACCAGTCAGAAAAGCTTGTTTTAAAGCTCTTGTCCTGTAATATGCTTTTGCAGATCAGAGCTCGAGAACCGCTTTGGACAACCTGCCACTCGCCACCTCAGCCTCAGAGGTTTGTGTCCATTTGTGCCCAACTATTATTAAGTAATATTCACCAGGTTCATCATCTTAGTTCAGCCTGTTAGCAAGCTAACATTTGCTAATCAGCATTAAACACAAAATACAGCTGAGGCTGATGGGAATATCATTAGTTTGCTCACAAACCAAAGTGATGTGATGAATTACAAAGGAATTATGACTTAAAGAATAGCACTATCTTAAATATCGGGATTACCAAAAATAGTAGAAATTATGGGACCTCGAATATCTGATGCAACTCCCATGCCAGTCCATCTGATAGTTTTCTAGATCAAATAAAGGGTCACAAATGTTAACTTCTTGTGACTAAACAAAGATATAATTGTACATTTTTTCTATTTTAGTTTCTTTGAATTGAAAAGGGCATGTGTTCTGGTAAATAAATATTCAAATTAAGAAGTCTGCAACAAGAAAATGCCAAATAATTGTTCATAATAATGACATTTAACAAATGATTAAAGGGGCAGTGTGTAAGTATTTGAGGGATTCAGTGACATCTAGTGACGAGGATTGCAGATTGCAACCAGGTATAACTTTTCTTGGTTAGAATGCCTCTAGGGTTAATTGTTCAGGAGGTTTGTACCAGGAGGCCAGTTATCCGCAGAGGGCTTTTTCTCCCCAAAACAAACAGAGCAGAGGCCTGTACTACAAAGCAGGACTTTTTACCTGACAACATTTTTTGTGATAAGATTACAGAGTGTTATGTACATCCTGTGTCATTAACATTTCACTGTCTTGCAGTCGCAGATACTGATTGATGATCGTTCTTTAGTATTACAGAAAATAATTTTAAAATTATTAGTAGCCATGCAGAGCATGTTTTTCATGCACAAGACAAAAAAAAAACATTTCAATATTGCAAAATATTGATATGTATTGGTATATTTGACCTCAAGTCATTGATGTAATGAGGTGTCACATCCATATTTGTTCTGTTTTTAGACAAAGCTAAACAAAAACTCAAGAAGTGGCACGACAAGCATTCAAAAACTTCCACAGCTTCAGCACCTCAAGGCAAAACCCTCATCTCCTCGAAGCCACCACCAGCCGTGATTAATCTGATAGGTTGTGGTTCAGATAGCATCAGGACCTTCAAGAGAGACTTGGAGGGGATCCTGCAGAAGCAGCTGGTAGAGAGAGAGCTGGATGTGCGTGATTTTTCCAGGCTTGATGCCATGGAGCTGGAGGCAGTGCAGGCAAAAGTCAAAATCTTAGGAGTTAGCCTGGAGCACAGGAGACGTCAAAGTTCTGAGGGTGTGAGTGGCAACAGAGCAGGAAACACAGCTAGAGCTGAAGGTAGAGATCGGGCGGGGTCAGGAAGAGACGTCTATGTGCTGAGAGGCCTGAAAGAGGACGTGTTGAGCATCATTGAGCTTGTACACAAATCAATTCAGAAAGCACTCTGCGAAGACCTCCAAGATAAAGAAGAAGCAATGTTGGCTCTCAGTGTCCAGTGGTCGATTCAGGATGTGAATAAAGCCTGGCACGAGCTGAGCCTTCATGACAACTACATCCTGGAAGTGGCTTACCAGAAGAAAGCAGTGTCCGTAGAGATGACAGCACCAGATGGCATGATGGTGACGGTAAACCTGAGGGCACAAGAAGCCACAAACCAGCTATCAGGCATCACATACAAAGTGAAGAGGAGCGAGTCTGAATCAAGTACGTCACATTTTGTACTTTTACAAAATATTTAGTAACATATGTTTAAACCATCATCTTTCTATGCCTCTGCGCCAGCAATAGCCATGACCAGAGACATCATGTATCTGGGTTGTCTGTCTGTCCATCCCTCCCTCCCATTCTCATAAACAAAATATCACAAAAGTGCCTTAAGGGACTTGGACTCAGCGATGATCTGATTGGATTCATAGGTTGAAGGTCAAAGTCAGTGAAACCTCATCTGTCTCATTCTTGTGAATGCAATATCTTAAGAAAACCTTAAGGGATATTTCTTCTAATTTGGCACAAATGTCCACTTTATGTCAAGGATATCTAAAATTTGGTGGTCAATAGTCAAGGTTACTGTGACCATCTGAACATTCTGGTGAATGTGATATCTCAAAAACACTTAAACAGAATTTCTTCACATTTTGAATACAAACGTCCACTTGGATACAAACGTCCACTTGGACTCAACAATGAACTGATCAGATTTTGGTGGTCAGAGGTCAAGGTCACTGTGACCTTGTATCCGTCAATTGTCAGGAACACAATATTTAAAAGACACCGAAAGGGAATGTCTTCAAATTTGGCACAAACATCCACTTTGATTCAAGGATGATTGGATTAGAATTTGGTGGTCAAAGGTCAAGGTCACTGTTACCATGCATCCATCTCATTATTGTAAAGACTATATTTCTAAAACACTTAAAGGGAATTTCTTCAAATTTGGCACAAATGTCCACTTTGAGTCAAGGATGATTGGATTAGAATTTGATGGTCAAAGGTCAAGATCACTGTGACCCCGCTCATTGCATTATGGTAAATGTGATATCTCAAGAACACTTCAAGAGATTTTCTTCGAATTTTGGATACAACCGTCCACTTGGACTCAGCAATGAAATGATTAGAATTTGGTGGTCGAAGGTCAAAAGTCAAGGTCACTGTGATCTCACAAAACATGTCTTTGGCAATATCTCAAGAATTCATATGCTATTTATGACAAAGTTTCAGACAATTACTTTTATATCCAAAAGGTCAAAGATCACCGTCACTGTGCCAACATACTATTCTGCAAAAACACTATTCTCAGGACACTCAGGAACAAAATGGGTGATAATTTGTCAGATACTGAATTAGTGACACTAATATCAATTGCTCTTGAAACTGTGCTGATGTATAGACCTTCTCTGCTGCCGGTGAGAGGATGTGTTTGAAGTATCCATGTTTTCACAGACATGGATATAAAGTGTAAGTGCAACTTGACTGGTTCGCAGAGGCATACAACTATGAGGTGGTAATTGTAGTTTGAATCTGTTAAAAACAGATCAACATAACATTGATTTGTGTGACTTCTACTTTAGCCCTGGAGTTGCCAACACAATGGGAACCAATGCACGGAGAAGTCTTTAAAAAGGTAGAGCTGCAACCTAACTCACCCGAGTACCAGACCGTAGCCCAGGGTTTTGTCAAAACAGCTAAATACAACATTCAGAAAGTGAGTACACGTTTCTCATAGCAGCATTAAAAACATAAAGTACAGAAGTTGTAACTGTGATTTGTGAATAATGGATTGTTTTCTGATGACAGATTGAGCGTGTGCAAAATGTCTACCTGTGGCATGCCTATACTGTGTGTAGGCAGCGTATATATGCCAAGAATGGTCCAGCAGAACTTGGGGAGAAGTCTCTCTACCATGGCACATCAGCAGAGGCATGCAGCTGCATTGAAAAGGACAGATTTGACAGGAGCTACGCAGGAGCACATGGTAAGGAATGTTTTCACATGCTAAGCTAAGCTAAGCATACAGCTTCTGGCTGCAGCTTCATGAGAGTGGCGTCTGTCTTCTCGTCTACCTTTTGGCAACAAAGTGAATAGTGTGTTGAACTACTCCTTTATGTTCTGTCTTTTCTTATGTAATTTTGTTACAGCTGCTGCGTTTGGAAAGGGAGTTTACTTTGCAGTCAATGCAGAGTATTCAGCAAGAGGGTTTTCACCAGCAGACGCGTCAGGCCTGAAGCGGCTGTATGTGGCTCGTGTCCTGACCGGCCGTTACACAGTTGGTAAATCTTCCATGAAAGCCACCCCACCCCGAGGCTCAGACCCCACTGACTGCTTCGACAGTTTGGTAAACAACCAGCAACAGCCCACCATATTTGTGATCTTCCACGATGACCAGGCCTACCCAGAATACCTTATCACCTTTAAATAAGTAAAACTGTGAAAAAACTCATGGTTCAACACTGTATCATGGCAACACAGTCACCAGAAAAAAATTGTTGTATGTTTCTGCAAACTGCAGGTGTGTTGCATTTGTACATTATGATGAAGCAGATATGTTGTAACCAAGCAGCAACCTCTGGGCCTGAAAAATAAATCCAACAGGGGGAGTGACAAAAACTGCAGTTATCTGACTTGACTCTTTTGACTCGGCTCCAGAAGCCAGTCAATCCCTGTAGACCCTGACGTTAAAATGCCCAGCAGAAATAAACATGTTTACAGCCTGGTACAAAGAACTGTTTTGTTCTCTATAGCCAATATGTCCCTTCATGACAACTGTACAGTGGGTGAATTTGTAAATAACCTACTTGTTAAGTTTTTATCAGGCTTAAAGTTGTGCATGATTAAAGACAGGCCACTTTAGCCTTTCACCAAACACTTTCAATATGGTACCTTTGGAACTGAGAGTAACCCTTCAGATATGGTACCTAGACCCTAACGTTCCCACTGTAAACAGTACCCTTAAATGTGGGCCGTCTGATCCACGTTTATCGTCCTCAGAACATTTTCAGAACAAAATAAAACAGGCTGCAGTGAGAATCTCTCTCCATGGGATATCTAAAAATAGCGGGTTTGTGCAATATATCCTTCTCAGGCAAGCCCAGGGGTTTAGTGTTGCTGGAGCCCACAGGAACAACGCTCCACAACACTTTTTTTCTCTCCGAGTAAGGATTACAGTAAATACAGTTCACATCTTCTGGTCAAAATTAAGACATATAACTGCTTCACAATCAACTCATTACTACAAGTGTATGTCATATAAATACTAAAGTAATGGTCAAAGGTGTCACAGTGAAATTTAAGGTGTGTTGATGGACTGATGTCGTCAAATCGTGTGTTGAGTAACATTACAAGTGAATGTTCCACCTTAAAATTGGCCAAGTGAATCTTTTTCTCAGACTCCAGCTGCTGCTAGAGGCAGCAAAACATCCTTTATTTTATAGTTGCAGTTTACTAATATATGTAAAGCACTCAACGGTGTGAACAGAGGTTACATCAGCATCAAAACCAGCCACTAGTGATGGCTGAATGAGGCCTCATGAAGCACTGTCTTTATTTTCTGAAGCCACCAGATGGCGCTGTCTGTTCAACAAAGGTTTGAAAGCACACTTCATTGCAAGTCCTTCAGCCTTTATCTTTAAACCAAGAGCGCCATCTGGTGGGGTCAGAAAATAAAGAAAGTGGCTCATGAGGCTTCATTTGGCCATCACTACCAGCCACCACTCAGCCCTGAGCAGAGTGACTGTCTGCTATTGACCAATCAACAGACTGCAGTGTTCACAGCTCCACCTTTTAGTACCAGATCTGTGTGCTAGGTACCCCAACAGAGGGGGGACCAAAAATGGGGACATACGGAACAGTTCCATTGGTACCATCCACAACTTTTCACAGTGGAAACAGAAAAAATGTGTACTGAACTGAACTGAACCATACTGCTCAGTGGAAACGGGACTTTTGAGTGCCAGGCTGTCTGCCAGTAATGTCCTCAGCTCTTCAGTCAGATCCAACCCTCGATCCTCTGCAGGACCCGCCTCTCTCCCAGATATAGTCACGTCTGGCTCCAAAAAAAACAAGATGGTGATGGCCATAATGCCAAACCAAGGTTTCAAAATGGAGTCCACAAACCAATGGGGGATGTTACTTTGGTTAACATGTGGTTAGGTTCAGGCACAAAAACCACTTGGTTATGTTGAGGAATGTTTTGGCTTAAAATACCCGGTTTTAGTGGCACAATCCCTGTTGGAAACACAGCGATGTCTTGATAAAAAAGCAACCCCTTTAATGGAACTATCCCCAGTTCAAATCAGCTCATACACTACTACACATTAGAAACATTGATATTATATGTATAAAGTGCTCAAATGTAATGTATTCGTGGTTTGCAGAGATGCACAATGCCAACATTTTCATCTGGCGACCAGGCTGACAATGGTGTCACAGTGATCCTGGTTAAATAGTACAAAAATAGTGATACCTTAGAACGTATGACTTTTACTTTCAGTTAATGTTAGGTTGTTTTCCCGAGCTGACTGTGAGCAGTATTCATCTCTCAGCAGCACAGAAGAAGCACTTCTATACCAAAAACACATTGGCAAGATGTCACCTCTGCTGACCAGGCATGTAATTGACAGACTCGAACAAGGCATGTGTAGTGAATTACAACCACTGTACTGAACAGTCTTGTATTGAAGGACAAAGCTGTTACATTCCTTGAAATGAAACTTGGAAATAATTATTTTCCAGCTTACATAAATCTTATGATATAAAAGCAGAAATTATATTTCATAGCCTCCAAATGTGTAATACAGTATAATGTTGTGTTTAACAGTGATGGCCAAATGAGGGCCCATGAACCACTGTCATTATTTTCTGAAGCCACCAGATGGCGCTGTGTGTTCAACAAAGGCTTGAAAGCACACTTCATTGCAAGTCCTTAAGCCATTATCTTTAAACCAAGAGGTGGGGTCAGAAAATAAAGAAAGTGGTTCATGAGGCTTCATTTGGCCATCACTAGTGTTTAAGTAATGTATCTCCAATTTAGCAGTGTGCAAGTTGAGGGTTATTGTATTGTCATTTATTTTATCTTGTTGATTAATACAGTATTTAAGAAGCATTTATTTTTGGTAAATAAAAATGTATATTTTAATAGATGTTTCTAAAGGAGAGCAGGGGTGAAACCATCTGAACCTGGGTAACTGATTTAACTAAAGTGGTGACACTTTATTTGGGAAGTGCATTTTTGATACTAAACTTCCCTTGGTGAACATATTGCTAAAAAAATCAACTTTGAGTGAGTTTCAAGTAAAAAGTAAAGAATTTCTTTGACTGTACGATGAAGTAACGGATGAATCCAAATTAAAGATATTTTGGACATTATTAAAGTAGCGAGTTTTTTTTTATTTGAATGGTGCAAGAGAGTACTGGAGCAAAAGAAGGAGTGTCTGCATTTTTGTAACAGTGCCATTAAATTGCATATTTATGACAAGTGTGTTGAAGAACTTTATTTGTATGGAGCATCTTCCATGACAACACAATACAGCGTTGCACATGGTCAGTGTCTGGAGGGTTTTATAATTCACTTCGACTCCTCACGAGTTGGTTTGGGATGGCAGGTACGTTCTCTCTCCTTTGGTGGGTGTGTCAGAGGTGTTACCTACTCAGACAGTTACCTTGTCTTTACTTATTGTACTTACTTTTTTTGTTTGTATTGGGTCATTTCATGGGATTGGTGCCTTTTGCATCCCCAAGAAATAATCAGTTATAAAATTACAATATCAACAGTTATGCAATTTAATGATATTACCATGTTTTCTGTCCTTAATATGACATCAGATTAAAGTCGCTTAAATATTATTTGAAATAAATAAAATTACTTTTGTGCTGGTGGGGGTGAGGTTGACTGTCCCTCGCTATGATTGTTGTACAGCAGGAGTTTTAAAAATGTTCAAATGTTCACATTTACATATTGTTTTATTACATATTGTTGTTGTTTTATTCTTAATAGACGTGATCACCATGCAAAATTAGGGTGCACTTGATGATCTGAATGAAAATTATCAAATTGGGAAAAAAAAGTCCACATCTTAAAATAATCTCAATGACAACAGGGACTAAAGTACTGCTCATATATGTGCCATTTATTTTTGTTTTCTGTTTTGGATCTTTGTTGTTTTTAACCTCTTTGAGGCACTTTGTGTGACTATCATATGAAAAGTGCCATATAAATAAAGTTGATTTGATTTGATCTATTGCATATGTCTAATCAGGAATATTGGATATAGTCATACTTAGTTTTGTCAACCCTTTGACTGACCTATCAAAATGTAAGGGAGAAAAACAGTCAAAAAATCTGAAATTCCACAGCCTGAGATGGCACAATACATTTCTTGTAACTTAAATCTGTTTTTAGTCCCTGGCTACTTTCGAAGTTGAAAAGGCACCGATTTTCATGAAATGACCCCTTTCACACCTGCCAAATAAGCTTTAGTTTTAATTAAAGAAACAGAGAGGACCACTCTGTTTTTTAACAGATTATTCAAGCTCAGAGAAAACAATTATCTGTTTACACAAAACTCCAAAAATGTGATTATTAAAGACAAGGATTTTACATAATAAAACCAACTAGCTCACAACTAGTGACGGCCAAATGAAGCCTCATGGACCACTTTCTTTATTTTCTGACCCCACCACATGGCGCTCTTGGTTTAAAGATAAAGGCTGAAGGACTTGCAATGCAGTGTGCTTTCAAACCTTTGTTGAACAGACGGCGCCATCTGGTGGCTTCAGAAAATAAAGACAGTGGTTCATGAGGCCTCATTTGGCCATCACTGCTCAAAACCTAAATAAAGACAGTAAAATGTTCCAGATTTGAATACATGAGAGCAAAATCAAACCAGTACACTGTAGACTGGTGTATTCATTCCAGTTCCTACCATAAAGATGTCGACCATACACACTGTGAATTATACAGAAAACTAAATACAACCTCAATAGAAGAATTAAAGATAGAGAAATAAAATATAACAACAACAAGCTCAGAAAATGACAAATATTGATAACTCAGGTGTTGTTGAATCAGAATAAAGAGACAGAAAAACCCATCACAGGGTCACATCCTCAGTAATCTGATGCTGCTTTGAAACTGACTTCAATGTAGCTACTTTCTCTCTATTTAAATCTGCTGTTAAAAAGTCTGCTGGTGATTTCACATCTCTCCCCCTCAGGTTGGGATTACTACATGTCCCAGAATGCCGTTCAACAAACACATGTTATAGTGTAAATGTTTCCAAAAGTAACACAGCACTGCAAACAAAGTGAGTAAATGAATCAAAGGCCTGCTAACAGTGAGTATAGAGGGTTTGGCACGTAGAACAGATGAAATTAAACTTCTCATTGTCATTCTTTTTGAACCACTTATGTTCTCCTCCTCTGTCCATGGCTCCAGACATGTCACAGTCATCCGCTGGTACACCTGTGACCCAGTTCTTATAGGTGACCATCTCTTCATTGACCCAGAACCAGAAACCCAGAGTGCAGGTGTAGCGCAGTCCCAGCCAGACGTAGGGACTGTTGGCCTTCTTGGCTTTCTCTTGGACCCATCGCTGCTCGTCAGGGTTGGTGATGGAGACCAGGTCACAGTGGTTCATTCTGCAGTACTTCAAGGCATCGTCCCAGGTCATGTTCTCCTTGATCAGGATCATTTTATCTGCCATGGAAGAAACTGACAGTTTGTGGACACTTTAGTCCGACAGTTAAAGGAAATATACATCTGTATATTTCCTTGAAGTGAGAATACAGACAGAATCCAAATGTGAAATCCTGTGTGGAATATATTAAAGAAATTCAACATAGTAGCTTCTTCATGAGCTCACCTTGTGTCTTGTCCTCAGTAACAGTGGATGATGAGGGACCTGCTGTTGTTCCTTTCTTTGTGGTTGTTCCTGAAACAGAGGCTCATATATGGTTCATGATGTGAAGCTTTGCTGGGTAATATTATTAGATAATGTCACATGACAGTGTTGCTATGATGTTGATTCATTTCTTTAATTCAAATATATGACAGCTTCCAATCTAAGCAACACACTGATATCAGTTTAATCCATTCTTAAACAGTTCTGTCATTTTGCAATCAGCACTATTAACCCGCGTCCTCTATTTTGAGCATGGACATGTGAATTTGAGATGTCTTCTTCATGTCGCGTGTCCACAGCGTAAGTGCTTTGTGCCGCAGTAATAATCATCTGTGCAACACAGTGCGCTGCAACAAAAGCAGCAGCAAGTGCACACCTGGCCCGCCCACGCATGGTGCCTTCAGGACAACTTGTTTACCATTTACAGTATGGAAAAGTGAGGGGGACTTAGGGAACAGATCCGGCAGCTGACTACGCCCCTGATCAGGATGACTTTATCTGTCATGGAAGAAACTGACAGTCTGTGGACACTTTAGCCGGACAGTTAAAGAAAGCATTTATTGTGAACCAAAAACAGATGTATATTTCCTTGAAGTGAGAATACAGACAGAATCCAAATGTGAAATCCTGTGTGGAATATATTAAAGAAATTCAACATACATACACAAATATGTAGCACAAAACAAATACTGTTAGACAGACTCTTGCAAAACTCACCGCCATAGCAGAAGAAGGGTTTTGTCTCATCACAGTCTTCATCCCTCCATCTGCCTCCATCATTCAGCATAGTCACAGCACATCTCTCACTGCCTGAGTCATCATTAAACTGTGGACCCCCATATCTGAAAGAGAAACTGCTCCCATCTGACCACCTCCAGGAGTCTCTGAACAGGCCGATCCACACTCCACTCCATACTCCTCTGACTTATACTCATCACTGAATTCGTTGTCCTCTAACTGTTGGTCTCCACTGACCAGGTCAGTGTGATGTTCTCTGCAGTAGCTCTGAGCCTGTGGCCAGCTCATCTTGTCTTCAATCAGATGGAATCTCTTGTTGGATTGCCTCCTTTCTGTGGGATAAACAGACAAACTAAGAAACACACACTGTTTACAAGTTATTTCATCTCATAAAAATCCTTTTTTCTTATTTAAACAGGTGAAACAATAACGTGAGATAAATTAAAATGAATCCACTGCAGGTTCACATGTTTACAAGATCAAAGTGTGTGTGATATAATAAGGTGGATCACATCATTAAAAGTAGGACTGGATTAGAATTCATTTCTGCATGTAGAGAAAGAGACATTTTATCACCACACTTACCAGTAATGTTACTTAAAAGTAAATAAATAAATAGAAAATAACACCAGTTGACTTTTGACTTTTAAATATATAATTTTTTAACCTTTTAACCCCTACAACATGATTGAGCTAGCAAAGCAGTTTTGTGTTGCTATGTGTGGTATTTATTCAGTTTTGGGAAATCACGATGTCTAGAAAGCATCAGTGGCTGCAGCAGCAGCAAAGCTAACATCAGGACGTCATCTGTTAAATGTCTCCCGTTGTCGGATACGACATGAAACTACTCCAGTTAGCTCAATCATGTTGTAACTAAGACATCCGCTGGAAGAAAATATTTTTTTCACGGACCGTTTAGAGTTAATGAGTCATTACAGACACCGCTAACAGGGCTAACAGCTAACGGTTAGACCTGCTAATCTACGATAACCATGTTATTAATTTCAGAACGTGATAGTAATGTTTGTTCAGTCATTGTGTTTATAGACTTTACAAA
The DNA here is from genome assembly GCF_011397635.1 of Epinephelus fuscoguttatus. Taxonomy (NCBI): domain Eukaryota; kingdom Metazoa; phylum Chordata; class Actinopteri; order Perciformes; family Serranidae; genus Epinephelus; species Epinephelus fuscoguttatus. Next base: position 15,951,592 of record NC_064774.1, read on the forward strand.
TACCAGATTAGTCTAAACGGTGATATAGTGACGTGAAAAATGTGAGATGTGCATATATATATGTAGCTAAACTCCGCTGGTTTTCTACCCAGAAGTATTTGTAAACAACAAGGTGATTCCCTCAGAAGGGACAATAACAACTCAAAGTACACATCAAATAAAATTTCTCCAAACACGTCTCTTGTTATTTTAGGTAGTTATTATCACGCTAATGTATGTAAGTGTCCATTTCCCCCGATAAGTTGGTTTTAATTCGTTATTTGATTCTATAAACACAGTCTGACCATCTCGAGCTTTTATTTTGGTACTTCCGGTGACTGGCAGTGTGAATTTGCATATTAGCTAAATATGTAGTTTCACCCAGAACATTTAGATTTAACATTTAACATTTAGATTTATATTTAGCATTTAGATTTAACATTTAGATTTATATTTATATTTAATATTTAGATTTAACATTTAGATTTATATTTAGATTTAGCATTTATATTTATATTTAATATTTAGATTTAGATTTAATATTTAGATTTAGCATTTAGATTTAGATTTAACATTTAACATTTAGGTGCCACATTTAATATTTAGATTTAACTATTTAATATATTTCTAAGTTAACAAATATTGCTGTAAATGTGGTAAAAGGTGACGTTAAAAATTCACAATACTTTTTTAAACACTGTTTGAAGCTAAATGTGGCAAAATGTTGATGTTATTTTCAGAATGAGACACTTTACAAACGGCACCCCAAAACCTACTACTTACTCCACGCCTCTTTATTCACTTAGATTTCTGAGTTTCTGGATGATTTGCTCTTTATTTCATGATAAGAATGAGCTTTAAGTGAAATCATTTCATGGCAGCAGCAGCAGCAGCAGCACTGCTGTATATGTGATAAGATGATCCACTTACCCATCAGAAGGAGCAGAAACAGACTCCACTGCATCTTTGCTCTGTTAGATGAAACTGATATTTCAGTGTGCTGTGAACCAAACACAATGGATTTAACAAATATTGTCAGTAAAATAAAAAATAAACATTTTAACTCTTAACTGTATGTCCATTAAAAACAAGAAATACACACACAAACAAAGGTCACCACCCCCTCCAGTTTATGAGGAAGCAGAATGATGTTTAGCAGCTAATATGCAAATTAGGATGAAACCTGCATGAACAGACTCACACTGTGAAACTGTCACTGTTTTCCAGCTCATGAAAATTTCTTATTTGAATAAAACACAAATAATGTAATGCATCAGGCTGAGCCAATAACAAACATTCATTCCTTTTCTGTAACTGCTTATCCTGTTAGGGGTCACGAGGGGGCTGGAGCCTATCCCAGCTGACACTGGGTGAGAGGCAGGGTGCACCCTGGACAGGTCACCAGACTATCGCAGGGCTGACACATAGAGACAGACAACCATTCACACTCACATTCACACCTACGGACAATTTAGAGTCACCAATTAACCTGCGTGTCTTTGGACTGTGTGAGGAAACCAGAGCACCTGGAGAAAACCCACGCTGACACGGGGAGAACATGCAAGCTCCACACAGAAGGGCTCCCCCACCCCGAGGTTCAAACCCCCCACCCTAATCTGTCAGAAACGTGGTTATTCTCTGGTTTTCATATATTCACCTTACAATACACTGCTACTATCAAAAACATTTTGTGTTTCAGGAGTGGGTGAGACACGATGACGTCACGGGTTCTTTAACCAGAATGAGAAAAAAGAGGATAACACGTAGTCACAGATAAAACAATATTAAGGCTTAACTAAGAGGAGGGAAAGTAGTGTCTTTTCAGCACAGAGTAATGTCTGCTGCATAAAGCTCCATAAACCAAATCCTGAGCCTGAGAGGTAAAACCAGGGCAAGAAGACGTCCACTGGCCTCACAAAGCTTCACAGTATTGAAGCATTGTTGGATTTCTTTGCATTATAATGTCAGGTGTTCTTGTTATTGTGTCCACTCTTTGTAAAACACGCTGAACTTTGCATGAAATTAAAACTTCAAAATGATAAACTGTGATTATAAAACATGTCACAAATGAGCTGAGCTGTTTGCTAAATCTGGCAAATACAAAAAGACAAAGTGCAAATCTGATTTGATTTGAAATGATGTGAAATATATACTGAAAAAAAGACATTACTGTTCTGTCCACCTCTGCACACACACAATAAATAATATATCAAAGTGACACAACAGAATCATAACTTACATCTTCTGTCGTCCTCTCAGCCGCTTCACTCTGGTGTCTCTCCTTGTGTGTTGATGAAGACTAAAATGTCCCCCAGGTAGATGCTCTCTTTGAGCCGCCTTCACCTGACGTCAGCATTTGCATATTAAAATACTCAGGTCAAAAATGTCCAATGTCCAGAAAGGATTTATTGATGACAAGAACATCATTTACATGATGCACCAGGAAATAAAGACAGGAACACACTTTGCTGTTTTCTGTCCAACGAGCAGAAAACAAGGTGTCATATCTAAATATCCACAAATAAGGAGAATAAACTGAACTCATGTTTGTTACTCTGAAAATATAGATTTTTTGCATTGTCAGAAATATAATTATTGTTACGCCAGCAATGATTTGAACATATTTTTGTTGTTATTCTGTTTCTTTTCATTAACACTCACAGGCAAAGTCAACAATGCCATCAGTTTACAGTGAAACTAAAGTCCATTCATACGACAGTAAATAAGTCTTTAGGTTAGCCTGTACAGTATATTTGTACTGGTACGTTTTGACTGTACATTCTGTCAGGGTGTTTTCACACTCGGTCCTTTTCAGCCCTCTAAGTGCATTTAGAGCAGTGACTCAGCATTTTTTGTGCATATGTGAACACCCCAAGAGATCTCAGACCCCCCTGAAGTGAACCGTACTCAGACCACCTCCCTGGACTTAACACTGGAGGAAAACCTTAGTGTTTCTGTGCTGCACACTGTTGCTGTGTGATGTATTCTACATTCCACATTTGGAGACGTGCAGTATTGTCCGTGGACCAAACTACTCCTCATCCTGTGTCCTTGCAAGCGTTACAGGTGGACGTGGTTTCGTCTGTTTTTTCAAGCGTCCCAGGTCAACAGCATGTGATCTAGAGGGCTAAACACAATGGCAAAGAGCAACACCTGGAGCTCTTTGTGCTCAAATGGCACAAGGCATACTCTGGTTCACTTCAGGGGGGTCTGAGTCCTCTTGCAGTGTTCACATTATGTGCAAAAAATGCTGAGTCACAGCTCTGAGTCCACTTAGAGGGCTGTTACGTGTGAAAACACCCTTACAGAGTGTACAGAGGTCTCCTCCTCTCCAAATCAAACGGACCAGGTGATTAAAAGCGGTAATAACACTGATTAAAGCAGTTTCACATTAGAAAACCATGTTTTTCTGAAGCAGCTCGTCACAGAAGGGCTGCTAAAATGTCAATGACTGTGTCTGAAGCCAGTGTTTGGTTGGTCCGTTCTGGGCTACTGTAGAAACATGGAGGTGCAACATGGTGATCTTTGTAGTCGAGGACCCGCTCCCTGTGTAGATAGAATTCTAAGGCTACGAAAACACGCGTGAAACATTCTTATTTTCAGGTGATTACAGACTAAAGAAAACATCTTATTATATTGCATATCTGCCAATATATCCCCCTAAAGTTTTTGCAAGACATGTTTGTTCTAATTTAACTTTTTAAATGTGTCCCTCTGCATCACCTGTCAGTTAAAAGTGAGCTGTTTGCCTGACAACAGCAGCTGACTCGAGCCCCTGCTCCTCCCTCTTCAGCGTCCCTTGTGACAGCCGCGCGCAACTCAAGCGCCCTGCAGAGCAGCATCACGTCTCCCTCATCTGACGTCATGGACAGCCAGGTAACGACTGTGTGTGCCCTGAGCCTCGGCATTCTTTGCCTCTGTTGTGAAATCAAAGCACTATTAAACATCTTAATACAGGCAGTCTAATGTGGGCAGGTATTATTAAACTAAAACTCAATCTGAAATAATGTTTACATCTCCCACGTCGCGTCTCTGCTGATTAAATTAAACAAAGATGACGTCATGCAGTTTGGGCCTGCGGTGCGTAAAGACTTGCCCTGCATTCCAAATCGCATACTTCTACTATATACTTTTAGTATGTACTGCAGCTGCCCTTAAAAAGTATGCAGTGTAGTATGCAGTATGCATGCAGTATGCATACAATTGGGACACACTACATCCGCCATCACATCGCTCCCTGAACTCCGACCCTCTTGCTCACTTCTGCCGCTGTCCGTAGTGCCACATTTGAATATTTTGAGTTGTTGTACTTCGAAGATGCAGCAAATCTCCTCTCGTCGAGCTCGCCAGAGTCGTGCATACCGTTGGAGGTGCCAGAGAGCTGTGTTGCTGTTATGTTGTAATGTATGTTGTTGTTTCTAATAAACTGACGTGTTCACGTAAACGGTTCCAAGCCTATTATTAGTGACCTGTCTACTGAACTAGTCACCAGTAGGCATATTAACCCCCTTCACACACAGCTCTCTGTTGCTGGCAGATGTTTGATGTTAAATATATTTACAGCTATGCAGCTGCTGGCACTATATTCTGTCTGCACGTGAAGCAGTCTTACATTCACATTACTTTTATTTGTAGTGTAACATACTTGCACATTCTTACTACATTACTTAATATGTATTTGACTTTTACTATTTATATATTTGCTGGCCTATACTGCTCATACCTGGCCCATAGTGTATTCATATTTAGTCATATTCATTCATTATTTATACCACACTTACACCACTGCCTATACTGGTAGAATCTTCTATATTGTAGTCATAGTTGAACCTTACATTGATTATACTATAATCACAATAAAGTTGAATGTTGTAACCGTGTTCTTGAAAAACGGTATATGTGACAGTATATAATCAGATCATTGCAGTCCTAATATGTAGTGTCTTAGTATCTCAAATTAAATAAACCATGTATGAAAGGAAGTGTAGGCGTTGGTTGTACACGCAGCTCAGTCAGTGCGACGTAACTTCCGCTGCGCAAAGGATTGTGGGTCAGAATGGCCAAAGAAGCATGCTGACATGCATACTGCGAAATATGGCCAGATGTAGTAGAACATCCTGGTACGTTTGGCATACTGCATCTGACATACTATGTATTGGGACACACTAATTCTTTTTCTGGCATACTAAATAGTATGGTAGTATGGGTATTGGAACGCAGGGTTGATCTTGTGATCATGTGAACCCATCCCCCTTCACTGCCATTCTCTACCTGTCCACCAGATGCCCTCAGACTTGCACACCTCCACATGCAGCCACTTCCTCCTGCCCTGCAGTCACCCCTGTCCTGCCACTGCCATCAGCCGGGGCGCGTTCACTCTCACAGGGTGCCTTTCTTTTTACTTTTACAAGGTGCTGCAGCTGCCATTTAAAAGTCTGTGCTGTTGCATGCAGCATGCACACAGTCAGGACACACTACTGTCTCATAAGATTACACCTTGAACTTTGACCCTCTTGCTTTCATATCCGTTACCTTGGAGATGAAACAAACGCCACTTACCCAGTTCGCCAGAGACTGAGATCAACCCAGAGAGCTCTGCTGTTGTTACTTTGTCATGTGTGTAGTTTATAATTTAAACTATCTTAATGATCTTTGTTCTTAATAGACGTGCAAAATTAGGGTGCACTTGATGATCTGAATGAAAAATATGTCTAATTAGGAATATTAGATATAGTAATACTTAGGTCAGTGACATGTTCGACACAACTATTAAAACATTAATGAGAAAAACAGTCATAAAATATTAAATTCCACAGCCTGAGATGGCACAATACAATTTCTTGTAACTTTAAACTGTTTTTAATCCCCTGGCTACTTAAAAAATAGCAATCATATTTTATTTTGATTTAAATTTGAAGTTTTCAAAGCTGAAAAGGCACTGATTTTCATGGAGTGACTCATTACACACTTGCCAAATGAACGGAGTTCAAGAATAAAAAGCTGGAGTTGAATAAGCTTTAGTTTTAGTGAAAAGAAGAAAAAGAAGAGAGGACCACTCTGTCTTTGAACAGTTTATTCAAGCTCAGAGAAAACAATTCTCCGTTTACACAAAACTCCAAAAACGTGATTATTAAAAACAAAGATTTTACATAAGAATACCAACTAGATCAAAACTAGTGACGGCCAGATGAAGCCTCATGGACCACTTTCTTTATTTTCTGACCCCACCACATGGCGCTCTTGGTTTAAAGATAAAGGCTGAAGGACTTGCAATGAAGTGTGCTTTCAAACCTTTGTTGAACAGACGGCGCCATCTGGTGGCTTCAGAAAATAAAGACAGTGGTTCATGAGGCCTCATTTGGCCATCACTACTTACAGGGTCACATCCTCAGTAATCTGATGCTGCTTTGAAACTGACTTCAATGTAGCGACTTTCTCTCAATTTAAATCTGCTGGTGTATTCATTCCAGTTCCTACCATAAAGATGTCGACCATACACACTGTGAATTATACAGAAAACTAAATACAACCTCAGAAGATGAATTAAAGATAGAGAAATAAAATATAACAACAACAAGCTCAGAAAATGACAAATATTGATAACTCAGGTGTTGTTGAATCAGAATAAAGAGACAGAAAAACCCATCACAGGGTCACATCCTCAGTAATCTGATGCTGCTTTGAAACTGACTTCAATGTAGCTACTTTCTCTCTATTTAAATCTGCTGTTAAAAAGTCTGCTGGTGATTTCACATCTCTCCCCCTCAGGTTGGGATTACTACATGTCCCAGAATGCCGTTCAACAAACACATCTTATAGTGTAAATGTTTCCAAAAGTAACACAGCACTGCAAACAAAGTGAGTAAATGAATCAAAGGCCTGCTAACAGTGAGTATAGAGGGTTTGGCACGTAGAACAGATGAAATTAAACTTCTCATTGTCATTCTTTTTGAACCACTTAAGTTCTCCTCCAGCCAGACGTAGGGCCTGTTGGCCTTCTTGGCTTTCTCTTGGACCCATTGCTGCTCGTCAGGGTTGGTTAGTTCCCTCCGCAGTAATATAAGGCGTCCTCTGAGGTCTCGCTCTCATCGGTCGGGATCACTTTATCTGTCATGGAAGAAATGGAGACAAACACAGGCCAGTGTAAATAACAGCTGTAACATTACTTTATGTAAATATATTTTATCACATGTGTTATATTATCTTTAAAATATTCACCGCCATAGCAGAAGAAGGGTTTTTGCTCATCACAGTCTTCATCCCTCCATCTGCCTCCATCATTCAGCATGGTCACAGCACATCTCTCACTGCCTGAGTCATCGTAAAACTGTGGACCCCTGTATCTGAAAGAGAAACTGCTCCCATCTGACCACCTCCAGGAGTCTCTGAACAGGCCGATCCACACGTACTTGTTTGACTTATACTCATCGTTGAATTCGTCGTCCTCTAACTGTTGGTCTCCACTGACCAGGTCAGTGTGATGTTCTCTGCAGTAGCTCTGAGCCTGTGGCCAGCTCATCTTGTCTTCAATCAGATGGAATGTCTTGTTGGATTGCCTCCTTTCTGTGGGATAAACAGACAAACTAAGAAACACACACTGTTTACAAGTTATTTCATCTCATAAAAATCCTTTTTTCTTATTTAAACAGGTGAAACAATAACGTGAGATAAATTAAAATGAATCCACTGCAGGTTCACATGTTTACAAGATCAAAGTGTGTGTGATATAATAAGGTGGATCACATCATTAAAAGTAGGACTGGATTAGAATTCATTTCTGCATGTAGAGAAAGAGACATTTTATCACCACACTTACCAGTAATGTTACTTAAAAGTAAATAAATAAAAAACAATAAATAAAATCACACTAGTTGACTTTTAAATATCTAATTTTTTAACCTTATCAGCCAAGTTTCTACTTAATCCCACACAAAAAGAGGAGGTATATGTCAACGAAAACTATTGTTAGACAGGATGATCTGCTGTATACACATAATAACATTATTAGTTACATATTCTCACCATCATAGCAGATACATTTATGATAACTACAACAACGGACATCCTTCCATGTGTGATTGTCCATCAGCACACATTTCTCATTTGTAGAACGGTAATTATTCGGCTGTCCTTTATGCCATCTGCTCCCTATACCTGGACTCCAGCCCTGGCAGAGACCACTGCCAGTGCCACGTCCCTCTCTCATTTCTTTCAGGGTCGCTGTAAAGCCCAATCCAGGCTCCATCTTGATTCTGTGCAGAGTCACGGAGTCTCTCCATGTCTGTCATGTTAGACACTGTGGCCAGGTCAGTGTGATGCTCTCTGCAGTAGTGCTGGGCTTCAGTCCAGGTCTTCTTCTCTTCAACAAAGTGGTACTCATGGAGGTGACACATGAAGAAGGAACACTGACCTAATAACAGAGGAAATACTGCAGTGATGGAGCAGACAGCATTAAATCAACATCATGAGTACACACCTACTACTTACTCCACGCCTCTTTATTCACTTAGATTTCTGAGTTTCTGGATGATTTGCTCTTTATTTCATGATAAGAATGAGCTTTAAGTGAAATCATTTCATGGCAGCAGCAGCAGCAGCAGCAGCAGCAGCAGCACTGCTGTATATGTGATAAGATGATCCACTTACCCATCAGAAGGAGCAGAAACAGACTCCACTGCATCTTTGCTCTGTTAGATGAAACTGATATTTCAGTGTGCTGTGAACCAAACACAATGGATTTAACAAATATTGTCAGTAAAATAAAAAATAAACATTTTAACTCTTAACTGTATGTCCATTAAAAACAAGAAATACACACACAAACAAAGGTCACCACCCCCTCCAGTTTATGAGGAAGCAGAATGATGTCTAGCAGCTAATATGCAAATTAGGATGAAACCTGCATGAACAGACTCACACTGTGAAACTGTCAGCTCATGAAAATTTCTTATTTGAATAAAACACAAATAATGTAATGCATCAGGCTGAGCCAATAACAAACATTCATTCATTTTCTGTAACTGCTTATCCTGTTAGGGGTCAGGAGGGGGCTGGAGCCTATCCCAGCTGACACTGGGTGAGAGGCAGGGTGCACCCTGGACAGGTCACCAGACTATCACAGGGCTGACACATAGAGACAGACAACCATTCACACTCACATTCACACCTACGGACAATTTAGAGTCACCAATTAACCTGCATGTCTTTGGACTGTGGGAGGAAACCAGAGCACCTGGAGAAAACCCACGCTGACACAGGGAGAACATGCAAGCTCCACACAGAAGGGCTCCCCCACCCCGAGGTTCAAACCCCCCACCCTAATCTATCAGAAACGTGGTTATTCTCTGGTTTTCATATATTCACCTTACAATACACTGCTACTATCAAAAACATTTTGTGTTTCAGGAGTGGGTGAGACACGATGACGTCACGGGTTCTTTAACCAGAATGAGAAAAAAGAGGATAACACGTAGTCACAGATAAAACAATATTAAGGCTTAACTAAGAGGAGGGAAAGTAGTGTCTTTTCAGCACAGAGTAATGTCTGCTGCATAAAGCTCCATAAACCAAATCCTGAGCCTGAGAGGTAAAACCAGGGCAAGAAGACGTCCACTGGCCTCACAAAGCTTCACAGTATTGAAGCATTGTTGGATTTCTTTGCATTATAATGTCAGGTGTTCTTGTTATTGTGTCCACTCTTTGTAAAACACGCTGAACTTTGCATGAAATTAAAACTTTAAAATGATAAACTGTGATTATAAAACATGTCACAAATGAGCTGAGCTGTTTGCTAAATCTGGCAAATACAAAAAGACAAAGTGCAAATCTGATTTGATTTGAAATGATGAGAAATATATACTGAAAAAAAGACATTACTGTTCTGTCCACCTCTGCACACACACAATAAATAATATATCAAAGTGACACAACAGAATCATAACTTACATCTTCTGTCGTCCTCTCAGCCGCTTCACTCTGGTGTCTCTCCTTGTGTGCTGATGAAGACTAAAATGTCCCCCAGGTAGATGCTCTCTTTGAGCCGCCTTCACCTGACGTCAGCATTTGAATATTAAAATACTGAAGTCCAAGATGTTTATCATAGTCGAGAAAGGATCTGTTGTTGACAAGAACATCATTTACATGATGCATGATCTTTTCATTCACACTCACAGGCAAAGTCAACAATGCCATCAGTTTACAGTGAAACTAAAGTCCATTCATACGACAGTAAATAAGTCCTTAGGTTAGCCTGTACAGTATATCAGTATATGTCAGTATATGTCCTTTTCAGCCCTGTAAGTGCACTCAGAGTGGTGACTCAGCATTTTTTGTGCATATGTGAACACTCCAAGAGGACTCAGACCCCCCTGAAGTGAACCGTACTCAGACCACCTCCCTGGACTTAACACTGGAGGAAAACCTTAGTGTTTCTGTGCTGCACACTGTTGCTGTGTGATGTATTCTACATTCCACATCTGGAGACGTGCAGTATCGTCCGTGGACCAAACTACTCCTCATCCTGTATCCTTGCAAGCATTACAGGTGGACGTGGTTTCGTCTGTTTTTTCAAGCGTCCCAGGTCAACAGCATGTGATCTAGAGGGCTAAACACAATGGCAAAGAGCAACACCTGGAGTTCTTTGTGCTCAAATGGCACAAGGCATACTCTGGTTCACTTCAGGGGGGTCTGAGTCCTCTTGCAGTGTTCACATTATGTGCAAAAAAATGCTGAGTCACAGCTCTGAGTCCACTTAGAGGGCTGTTAGGTGTGAAAACACCCTTACAGAGTGTACAGAGGTCTCCTCCTCTCCAAATCAAACGGACCAGGTGATTAAAAGCGGTAAAAACCCTGATTAAAGCAGTTTCACATTAGAAAACCATGTTTTTCTGAAGCAGCTCGTCACAGAAGGGCTGCTAAAATGTCAATGACTGTGATCATGGTGATCTTTGTAGTCGAGGACCCGCTCCCTGTGTAGATAGAATTCTAAGGCTACGAAAACACGCGTGAAACATTCTTATTTTCAGGTGATTACAGACTAAAGAAAACATCTTATTATATTGCATATCTGCCAATATATCCCCCTAAAGTTTTTGCAAGACATGTTTGTTCTAATTTAACTTTTTAAATGTGTCCCTCTGCATCACCTGTCAATTAAAAGTGAGCTGTTTGCCTGACAACAGCAGCTGACTCGAGCCCCTGCTCCTCCCTCTTCAGCGTCCCTTGTGACAGCCGCGCGCAACTCAAGCACCCTGCAGAGCAGCATCACGTCTCCCTCATCTGACGTCATGGACAGCCAGGTAACGACTGTGTGTGCCCTGAGCCTCGGCATTCTTTGCCTCTGCTGTGACATTAAAGCACTATTAAACATCTTAATACAGGCAGTCTAATGTGGGCAGGTCTTATTAAACTAAAACTCAATCTGAAATAATGTTTACATCTCCCACGTCGCGTCTCTGCTGATTTAATTAAACAAATATGACGTCATGCAGTTTGGGCCTGCGGTGCGTAAAGACTTGATGTTGTGATCATGTGAACCCATCCCCCTTCACTGCCATTCTCTACCTGTCCACCAGATGCCCTCAGACTTGCACACCTCCACATGCAGCCACTTCCTCCTGCCCTGCAGTCACCCCTGTCCTGCCACTGCCATCAGCCGGGGCGCGTTCACTCTCACAGGGTGCCTTTCTTTTTACTTTTACAAGGTGCTGCAGCTGCCATTTAAAAGTCTGTGCTGTTGCATGCAGCATGCACACAGTCAGGACACACTACTGTCTCATAAGATTATACCTTGAACTTTGACCTTCTTGCTTTCATATCCGTTACCTTGGAGATGAAACAAACGCCACTTACCCAGTTCGCCAGAGACTGAGATCAACCCAGAGAGCTCTGCTGTTGTTACTTTGTCATGTGTGTAGTTTATAATTTAAACTATCTTAATGATCTTTGTTCTTAATAGACGTGCAAAATTAGGGTGCACTTGATGATCTGAATGAAAAATATGTCTAATTAGGAATATTAGATATAGTAATACTTAGGTCAGTGACATGTTCGACACAACTATTAAAACATTAAGGAGAAAAACAGTCATAAAATATTAAATTCCACAGCCTGAGATGGCACAATACAATTTCTTGTAACTTTAAACTGTTTTTAATCCCCTGGCTCCTTAAAAAATAGCAATCATATTTTATTTTGATTTAAATTTGAAGTTTTCAAAGCTGAAAAGGCACTGATTTTCATGGAGTGACTCATTACACACTTGCCAAATGAACGGAGTTAAAGAATAAAAAGCTTGGATTGAATAAGCTTTCGTTTTAGTGAAAAGAAGAAAAAGAAGAGAGGACCACTCTGTCTTTGAACAGTTTATTCAAGCTCAGAGAAAACAATTCTCTGTTTACACAAAACTCCAAAAACGTGATTATTAAAAACAAAGATTTTACATAATAAAACCAACTAGATCAAAACTAGTGATGGCCAAATGAAGCCTCATGGACCAATTTCTTTATTTTCTGACCCCACCATATGGCGATCTTGGTTTAAAGATAAAGGCTGAAGGACTTGCAATGTTCAAACCTTTGTTGAACAGACGGCGCCATCTGGTGGCTTCAGAAAATAAAGACAGTGGTTCATGAGGCTTCATTTGGCCATCACTTCTCAAAACCTAAATAAAGACAGTAAAATGTTCCATATTTCAATACATGAGAGCAAAATCAAACCAGTACACTGTAGACTGGTGTATTCATTCCAGTTCCTACCATAAAGATGTCGACCATACACACTGTGAATTATACAGAAAACTAAATACAACCTCAAAAGATGAATTAAAGATAGAGAAATAAAATATAACAACAACAAGCTCAGAAAATGACAAATATTGATAACTCAGGTGTTGTTGAATCAGAATAAAGAGACAGAAAAACCCATCACAGGGTCACATCCTCAGTAATTTGATGCTGCTTTGAGACTGACTTCAATGTAGCTACTTTCTCTCTATTTAAATCTGCTGTTAAAAAGTCTGCTGGTGATTTCACATCTCTCCCCCTCAGGTTGGGATTACTACATGTCCCAGAATGCTGTTCAACAAACACATCTTATAGTGTAAATGTTTCCAAAAGTAACACAGCACTGCAAACAAAGTGAGTAAATGAATCAATGGCCTGCTAACAGTGAGTATAGAGGGTTTGGCACGTAGAACAGATGAAATTAAACTTCTCATTGTCATTCTTTTTGAACCACTTAAGTTCTCCTCCAGCCAGACGTAGGGCCTGTTGGCCTTCTTGGCTTTCTCTTGGACCCATTGCTGCTCATCAGGGTTGGTTAGTTCTCTCCGCAGTAATATAAGGCGTCCTCTGAGGTCTCGCTCTCATTGGTCGGGATCACTTTATCTGTCATGGAAGAAATGGAGACAAACACAGGCCAGTGTAAATAACAGCTGTAACATTACTTTATGTAAATATATTTTATCACATGTGTTATATTATCTTTAAAATATTCACCACCATAGCAGAAGAAGGGTTTTTTCTCATCACAGTTTTCATCCCTCCATCTGCCTCCATCATTCAGCATGGTCACAGCACATCTCTCACTGCCTGAGTCATCGTTAAACTGTGGACCCCTGTATCTGAAAGAGAAACTGCTCCCATCTGACCACCTCCAGGAGTCTCTGAACAGGCCGATCCACACGTACTTGTTTGACTTATACTCTCTCTTGAATTCGTTGTCCTCTAACTGTTGGTCTCCACTGACCAGGTCAGTGTGATGTTCTCTGCAGTAGTTCTGAGCCTGTGGCCAGCTCATCTTGTCTTCAATCAGATGGAATCTCTTGTTGGATTGCCTCCTTTCTGTGGGATAAACAGACAAACGAAGAAACACACACTGTTTACAAGTTATTTCATCTCATAAAAATCCTTTTTTCTTATTTAAACAGGTGAAACAATAACGTGAGATAAATTAAAATGAATCCACTGCAGGTTCACATGTTTACAAGATCAAGGTCCTGACTGTTGTCTGTGCTTATGCACCGAACAACAGTTCAGAGTACCCACCCTTTTTGGAGTCCCTGGGACGGGTGCTGGACAGTGCCCCAACCGGGGACTCCATTGTTCTGCTGGGGGACTTCAACGCTCACGTGGGCAATGACAGCGGGACCTGGAGGGGCGTGATTGGGAGGAACGGCCTGCCTGATCTGAACCCGAGTGGTGTTCAGTTATTGGACTTCTGTGCGGGTCGCAGTTTGGCCATAACTAACACCATGTTCAAACATAAGGATGTCCATCGGTGCATGTGGCACCAGGACAGCCTAGGTTGCAGGTCAATGATCGACTTTGTAGTCGTATCATTTGACCTGCGGCCATATGTTCTGGACACTCGGGTGAAGAGAGGAGCAGAGCTGTCAACTGATCACCACCTGGTGGTGAGTTGGATCAGATGGTGGGGGAAGACGCCGCGCGGACCTGGCAGGCCCAAACGAACAGTGAGGGTCTGCTGGGAACGCCTGGCGGAAGAACCTGTCCAGATGATCTTCAACTCCCACCTCCGGGAGAGCTTCGACCGCGTCCCGAGGGCAGAGGGGGACATTGAGTCCGAATGGGCCTTGTTCCACTCTGCCATTGTCGAGGCGGCGGTTGCGAGCTGTGGCCGCAAGGCTGCTGGGGCCAGTCGCGGCGGTAATCCCCGAACCCGCTGGTGGACACCAGAGGTGAGGGGAGCCGTCAGGCTGAAGAAGGAGACCTACAGGGCATGGTTGGTCTGTGGGTCTCCGGAAGCAGCTGACAGGTACCGGCAGGCCAAGTGGAGCGCAGCGGCGGCAGTTGTTGAGACAAAAACTTGGGCTTGGGAGGAGTTCGGTGAGGCCATGGAGGAAGACTATCAATCGGCTCCAAAGAGGTTCTGGCAAACCGTCCGACACCTCGGGGGGGGAAGGCGGCAACTTGCTCACACTGTTTACAGTGGGGGCGGGGAGCTGCTGACGTCAACTGGGGACATTGTCAGGCGGTGGAAGGAATACTTTGAGGAGCTCCTCAATCCCACCAACATGTATTCCAGTGAGGAAACAGAGACGAGGGTCTCGGGGGCGGGTCGTCCAATTTCTGGGGCAGAAGTTGCTGAGGTAGTGAAACAACTCCGAAGCGGCGGAGCCCCGGGGGTGGATGAGATTCGTCCTGGATATCTCAAGGCTCTGGATGTTGTAGGGCTGTCCTGGCTGACACGCCTCTGCAACATTGCGTGGACATCGGGAGCAGTGCCTCTGGAGTGGCAGACCGGGGTGGTGGTCCCCATTTTCAAGACGGGGGACCAGAGGGTGTGTTCCAACTACAGGGGGATCACACTCCTCAGCCTACCCGGTAAGGTCTACTCCAGGGTGCTGGAGAAGAGGGTCCGGTCGATAGTTGAACCTCAGATTGAGGAGGAGCAATGTGGTTTTCGTCCTGGACGCGGAACCGTGGACCAGCTCTTTACCCTCGCCAGTGTGCTGGAGGGGGCATGGGAGTTTGCCCAACCAGTCCACATGTGTTTTGTGGATTTGGAGAAGGCTTACGACCGTGTCCCCAGGGGCATCCTGTGGGCGGTGCTCCGGGAGTATGGGGTTGGTGGTCCCTTGCTAAGGGCCATCCAGTCCCTGTACCGAAGGAGCATGAGTCTGGTTCGCGTGGCTGGCAGTAAGTCGGACCTGTTCCTGGTGAGGGTTGGACTCCGCCAGGGCTGCCCTTTGTCACTGGTTCTGTTCATAACTTTTATGGACAGAATTTCTAGGCGCAGTCGAGTGGTGGAGGGTGTCAGGTTCGGTGACGGGAGGATCTCGTCCCTGCTTTTTGTGGATGACGTGGTCCTCCTAGCTCCATCGAATAGTGACCTCCAGCTCTCGCTGGGGCGGTTCGCAGCCGAGTGTGAAGCGGCTGGGATGAGAATCAGCACCTCCAAGTCTGAGGCCATGGTCCTCAGCCGGAAAAGGGTGGATTGCCCACTCCAGGTCGGGGGGAGGTCCTTCCTCAGGTGGAGGAGTTTAAGTATCTTGGGGTCTTGTTCACGAGTGAGGGTAGGATGGAGCGGGAGATTGACAGGCGGATTGGGGCGGCGTCAGCAGTGATGCAGGTGCTTAACCGGTCTGTTGTGGTGAAGAGGGAGCTTAGCCAGAAAGCGAAGCTCTCGATTTACTGGTCGATCTACGTTCCAACCCTCACCTATGGTCACGAGCTCTGGGTAGTGACCGAAAGAATGAGATCGCGAATACAAGCGGCTGAAATGAGTTTCCTCCGCAGGGTGGCTGGGCTCAGCCTTAGGGATAGGGCGAGGAGCTCAGACATCCGGGAGGGACTCGGAGTAGAGCCGCTGCTCCTCCACATCGAGAGGAGCCAGTTGAGGTGGTTCGGTCATCTGGTAAGGATGCCTTCCGGACGCCTCCCTTGGGAGGTGTTTCGGGCATGTCCAACCGGGAGGAGACCTCAGGGCCGCCCCAGAACACGCTGGAGGGATTACATCACCCGGCTGGCCTGGGAACGCCTCGGGGTTCCCGTGGAGGATAAGCGGAGGACGACGAGTACGAGTACGAGTAAGTGTGTGTGATATAATAAGGTGGATCACATCATTAAAAGTAGGACTGGATTAGAATTCATTTCTGCATGTAGAGAAAGAGACATTTTATCACCACACTTACCAGTAATGTTACTTAAAAGTAAATAAAAAAACAATAAATAAAATCACACTAGTTGACTTTTAAATATATAATATTTTAACCTTATCAGCCAAGTTTCTACTTAATCCCACACAAAAAGAGGAGGTATATGTCAACGAAAACTATTGTTAGACAGGATGATCTGCTGTATACACATAATAACATTATTAGTTACATATTCTCACCATCATAGCAGATACATTTATGATAACTACAACAACGGACATCCTTCCATGTGTGATTGTCCATCAGCACACATTTCTCATTTGTAGAACGGTAATTATTCGGCTGTCCTTTATGCCATCTGCTCTCCCTATACCTGGACTCCAGCCCTGGCAGAGACCACTGCCAGTGCCACATCCCTCTCTTATTTCTTTCAGGGTCGCTGTAAAGCCCAATCCAGGCTCCATCTTGATTCTGTGCAGAGTCACGGAGTCTCTCCATGTCTGTCATGTCAGACACTGTGGCCAGGTCAGTGTGATGCTCTCTGCAGTACTGCTGGGCTTCAGTCCAGTTCTTCTTCTCTTCAACAAAGTGGTACTCATGGAGGTGACACATGAAGAAGGAACACTGACCTAATAACAGAGGAAATACTGCAGTGATGGAGCAGACAGCATTAAATCAACATCATGAGTACACACCTACTACTTACTCCACGCCTCTTTATTCACTTAGATTTCTGAGTTTCTGGATGATTTGCTCTTTATTTCATGATAAGAATGAGCTTTAAGTGAAATCATTTCATGGCAGCAGCAGCAGCAGCAGCAGCAGCAGCACTGCTGTATATGTGATAAGATGATCCACTTACCCATCAGAAGGAGCAGAAACAGACTCCACTGCATCTTTGCTCTGTTAGATGAAACTGATATTTCAGTGTGCTGTGAACCAAACACAATGGATTTAACAAATATTGTCAGTAAAATAAAAAATAAACATTTTAACTCTTAACTGTATGTCCATTAAAAACAAGAAATACACACACAAACAAAGGTCACCACCCCCTCCAGTTTATGAGGAAGCAGAATGATGTTTAGCAGCTAATATGCAAATTAGGATGAAACCTGCATGAACAGACTCACACTGTCAAACTGTCACTGTTTTCCAGCTCATGAAAATTTCTTCTTTCAATAAAACACAAATAATGTAATTCTAACGCTGCTACTATCAAAAACATATTGTGTTTCAGGAGTGGGTGAGACACAATGATGTCACGGGTTCTTTAACCAGAATGAGAAACAAAATAGAGGATAATGCAGAATTAAATTGTTTACTGTTTCTTCAATATATAGATTTAACACCCAAAAGCATGCAGAAGAAGATACGTAGTGTTTTCTCAGCCCTGAGTCTGCAGAGCAGGCTGCATGCATCCCAAAAAAAAGCTCCATAAACCAAATCCTGAGCCTGAGAGGTAAAACCCAGGGCAAGAAGACGTCCACTGGCCTCACAAAGCTTCACAGTATTGAAGCATTGTTGGATTTCTTTGCATTATAATGTCAGGTGTTCTTGTTATTGTGTCCACTCTTTGTAAAACACGCTGAACTTGAAATTAAAACTTTAAAATGATAAACTGTGATTATAAAACATGTCACAAATGAGCTGAGCTGTTTGCTAAATCTGGCAAATACAAAAAGACAAAGTGCAAATCTGATTTGATTTGAAATGATGTGAAATATATACTGAAAAAAAGACATTACTGTTCTGTCCACCTCTGCACACACACAATAAATAATATATCAAAGTGACACAACAGAATCATAACTTACATCTTCTGTCCTCCTCTCAGCTGCTTCACTCTGGTGTCTCTCCTTGTGTGTTGATGAAGACTAAAATGTCCCCCAGGTAGATGCTCTCTTTGAGCTGACTTCACCTGACGTCAGCATTTGAATATTGAAATACTCAGGTCAAAAATGTCCAAAGTCCAGAAAGGATCTATTGATAACAAGAACACATTTACATGATGCAGTGGGAAATAAAAAGAGGAACACACTTTCCTGTTTTCTGTCCAACGAGCAGAAAACAAGGTGTCATACCTAAATATCCACTAATAAGGAGAATAAACTGCCAGCAATGATTTGAACATATTTTTGTTGTTATTCTGTTTCTTTTCATTCACACTCACAGGCAAAGTCAACAATGCCATCAGTTTACAGTGAAACTAAAGTCCATTAATACGACAATAAATAAGTCTTTAGGTTAGCCTGTACAGTATATTTGTACTGGTACTACTTGTACTGACTGTAAATTCTGGAAATGCATGTTTCTCAGTTATTTGCTTCAACAGTAATTTAATTTGTATGTGTTTAAACAGGTTTGTGGTGTCAAACTCAGCTTAAAGGAACAGTGTGTAAGACTTAGGGGGATTTAGTGGTGTCTAGCAGTGAGGATTGCAGATTGCAGAAAGCTTCTCCAGGTCAGGATTCCTCCAGTGTTTATTGTTCAGGAGGTTTTTACTGAGAGCCAAATTATCCGCAGAGGTCTCCTCCTCTCCAGAACAAACAGACCAGTGGATTAAAACCAGTAAAACACTGATTAAAACAGTTCTATTTCTGTCCCCGCCAGAGGCGGTGCTTTAAGCAGTGAATATTCCCCTTTGCGCTTGCGCAGTTCAAGTATGTATACCAACAATGTCACCTGTGACCCCTGGATGAACAGAAAGAGACTATATCTTCCGGTGACATCAACTGCATTTCAAACCTACCTGGAACTGCGACGGCATTCTTTCCCTCTTGAGAGGTGTTTAACTACGTTTGGTTCAGTGTGGACGCGGTGTGTCCCATTGCAGGTAAGGCAGTGTTTCATTTCCCTCTCCGGAGAAGGTATGTAACTCCTAAGTTGTTGCATACTAATGTTATATTACCTACTTTGTTAAACTTGTTGATGAAAGTTGCATTCGCGCAACATCTTCCTGGCACTTGATTTACTCTGATTGAGTTAATGTTGTCTGTTTCTGGAGTTTTTTCTGCTGGAGGGTTGCATTAGTGCTCCCCAGTTGCCAGCGTGTATAGTCCGTTGTTATAATCAACCTGTGTTGGTGAAGGCTGCGTGAGCGTTGCCTCTCAGCATACTGTGCAGAGGCCAGCCCGTGACTTTCGGGATTCTGCCCACCTGCCCTCCAGGCAACCTCGAGCCCTGTATCCTGTCCACCCCCCCTCCAGGACCCCCAGGGGCCGGGGGGCCATGAACTGAGGCCTCAGGGGCCGGCTGTCGGGTATTTCTCCCATCAGCAGCTCAATTACTGGCCTGCTCACGCTTCAGATCCATGGGTGGTTGCCACCTTAACCCACGGGTACAAGCTTCAATTCTGATGGCGGCCCCCTACATCCAGCCAGGTCAGAATGACCGTCATCAGCGACCCGGCAAAAGCCCTAGCATTGGACCCGAACTTATCCGCTCTCCTGGCCAAGGGCACCATCGAGGCTGTAGACCCCCTGTCACACCCCAGGGGGTTCTGCTCAACATACTTCCTCGTGCCAAAAAAGACCGGCGGATTTCGTCCAGTCTCAGATCTGAGGGGACTGAACAGGTTTATGAAGGTCATGCCATTCCACATGTTGACCACAGCAGATGTTCTGCGAACTGTTGCCCAGGGAGAATGATTTATGTCCATAGACCTGAAGGACGCTTATTTTCATGCTCCCACACCGGCAGTTTCTGCGTTTTGCCTATTGAGGCCGCCACTGGCAGTTCAGGACTCTCCATTTGGGCTCTCCGTCTCCCCAATGGTGTTCACAAGATGTGTGGCAGCGGCCCTTGCGCCTCTGCAGTCTCAGGGCATGAAGGTTCTTCCGTACCTCTGCAATTGGCTGATCTGTGCCCCATCCCGGACTCAGGTGTCCCAAGATACAGAGCATCTCCTGTCCCACGTGGCCCACTTAGGCCTCAAGATAAATATGGAGAAGAGTTGTCTGGAACCATCTCAGACCACAGTTTTCATTGGTGTAGAATTGAACACTGTAACTATGACAGCTTGACTGTCCCCCACCGTGTGGCAGACATCCTGCACCTTCTTCCCCTATTCCAAAGGGGACGTCTGTTGCCCTTGGTCACGTTTCTTTGGCTTTTGGGCAAACTAACATCCGTTTCATCTGGTGTTCCATTGGGCTTGCCCCCTGCAGAGGTGGTTGAACAGCTTCCACTTGGATGCCAGGCAGCACAGACGCAGGAAGCTCAGGGTGTCGCAGCAGTGTCTCCTCGCCTTGGCCCCGTGGAGGGACAGCTCCTACATGACAAGGCGCCTGCCCCTTGGGATGGATGCAGTGTGGCAGAGCAGAACCGCTCACGGACGGTGGTCTGTGGACGACCGCGCTGAAGACATCAATGTGCTGGAGTTGCAAGCGGTGCACCTAGCTCTCAAGCACTTCCTGCCGTACCTGAGAGGCAAGCATGTCCTCATACGGTCAGACAACACCTCAACCATGGAACATATCAACCATCAGGGTGGGGCCAAGTCTGCACAGCTGCTGCAGCCCCCCGCTTGATCAGCCTATGGCCAATATATCTACCAGGAGAGCAGAACCACCTTGCAGACTTCCTCTCCCGTCAAAAGCCTCCATCAGGGGAGTGGCGCCTCCACCCTGAGGTGGTACACACCAACTGAAGCCTCTTTGGCAGAGCAGAGGTGCGGAGTGGGGAGCCACAGTCTGGTCTCCCTCTTCTTGAAGGAGGCTCAGAGGGTGCTTCCTCCAAGAGCCACGAGACCCCCAGCATGGGATCTTCCCCTGGTGCTGGATGCACTATGCAGGCCTCCCTTTGAACCCTTGGCACAGGCAGAGCTGAAGTGGGTGTCATATAAGGTCGCATTCTTCCTGGCCATTCCCTCTGCGAAGCGTGTCAGTGAGCTGCATGCTCTGTCTGTCAGTGACTCACGTCTGAGGTGGAACTCAGATGGATCAGGGGTCACTCTATGGCTGAACCCAGCGTTCCTCCCTAAGGTGCTGTCACGCTCGCACCTCATCCAGCCTATAAGGCTTGCACGGTTTGATCCTTTGGCCCTAGCAAGGGTTGCGCTCTCTCTAAACAGCGTCTGTCACACTGCATTGTGGATGTCATCCGCAATGCATATAGGGCGAGTAACCGTCCTCTGCCATCTGGTGTGAGGTGCCACTCTACCAGGAGTGTCTTCACATCTTGGACGGCCCTGAGAGGAGTATCCCTGGAGGACATTTGTGCTGCTGCCTCATGGGCATCACCAGACACTTTCTCTACGTTCTACAGGGTGAATGTTCCCATTCCCCATCCACTGGGTGTGGTCCTGTTACCAGAATCCTCTGATTCTACTCATTGAGGTGCAGGG
This sequence comes from Epinephelus fuscoguttatus, assembly GCF_011397635.1. Taxonomy (NCBI): domain Eukaryota; kingdom Metazoa; phylum Chordata; class Actinopteri; order Perciformes; family Serranidae; genus Epinephelus; species Epinephelus fuscoguttatus. Next base: position 15,973,536 of record NC_064774.1, read on the forward strand.
ATGAAATAGAATGAAAGTTACGAATGTAACTACGGTTCTATGAATCCCGAATGACCGCCAGAGCACTCTGTCACTCAGAATCCTCGTGTTCTCAAGAGAATATTGTGTAGGAAATGGTCCTCTGATGTCACCGGAAGATATAGTCTCTTTCGGGTCATACAAGGGTCACAGGTGACATTGTTGGTATACATACTCAAACTGCGCATGCGCGAAGGGGAATATTCAGTGCTTAACGCACCGTCTCTGGCGGTCATTCGGGATTCACAGAACCGTAGTTACATTCGTAACTTTCGTTTTATATTACAAATCAGTGTTTCTCTAATGTTGTTGGACACGTCGTGGACAGGCTGCTCACCGAGCTCCTGCTAATGTGGGCTTATCTTGTTTTTTCTGCAACTTAAGACGCAGACGTTCAGGGGGTTTATACCAAGAGCTAAATTATCCGCAGAGATCCCCTTCTCTCCAAAACAAATGGACGGAGGTTATTTGAAACTGAAAAAATATGTACATGTAAAATATGTAGATATAAATAGCCCCTTCTAAGGGTACAAAAACATGATGATTTGTATTTCCAGGTGATTATACACTTCACTAAATAAAACATCTTATTATATGATTTTCCATTTCTACCAATATGTCCCCCTACATCCTACACCCTGGACCTTTGTAAAAAAAAACAAAAAAACAAAAAAACTATTTTTCTTTCTCTTTTTTTTGTGGTTTAGGGTCTTGTTGCTGCTTTTTAGTATGTTTCACACAACCAAAACTCACATTGTAGCTCAAGTTGGGCCCCTAACATTGTAAGTGTGACATCATTTTTCCATGTCTATTCAAATAGCTTCTATTTGCAGGTGACATTTTGCATGTGCAGAGGGAAACAAGTAGAGAACAAAGCCTGGTTGTTTTTTGTTGTCTTTATAGAAGGGTGTTGGGTGGAGAGACAGGAAAATTAGTTCCAGGAAAGAACCCCGTCCATGCTCACTTATCTCTTCAAATCCCATGTAAATGTTACATCACTATAACATTAATGCAAAGCTTTTTGTTAAAAAAAAATCCACAGCAGAGAATCATCCTAAAATACTTAAAGTCTCAGTTCATCAGTTTCCACAGAACACAGTAACAGAATATTAACGTGTACTCATCATGCTTCTTGTTAAAACAGGATTTATACAGTCTACGTCTATGAAACAATTTAGACTGGGATCAGAGGAGAGGTATGGAGTTAGATCCACAAATATATGTATTTTTATATATTTTATTTATTTCTATATTGTATTTAAAAAGTATTTGCAATTTTCATCAAAACATATGTGGATGTTGATACATTCATATACAAATGCTTTTATTTTGTGAACCTCAGCGCATTTGTGTGTGAATCTTTTTGAGACTCCCCTGACATGACCCGATCCACAAATGCATTTTTTCTACCAAGGGGCTATAGGTAGCCAATCAGATGTATCCTTATGGCAAGCCGTTTTAACATTTAATCGCTAGACTGGATATTCATTACTGATATCTGCAACATAATTTTGCCTAGTCAAAACTCTTATTCAAGATATCTGTAATTAGATTTTGCATAGTCAAAACTCTAATTACAGATATCTGTAATTCAGTTTTGACTAGTAAGATTCAAACTACTTTTGCCATTCATGTGTATGGGGTTTGTCATTATAGATATCTCCAATGTAGTTGTGGATATCTGCAATTGTTATTGCGGATATCTGCAACTGAATTGTGGATATCTGTAATTCCAGTTTGAGATATCTACAATTTAATTTTGACTAGTCATAATTCAAGTTCAAGATATCTTTAATTATCATCAATTGAAGATATCTACATGGTCCTTTCTAGATATCTTGAATTGAGTTTCAGATAGTCAAAATGACGTTGTAGATATCCTGAATTCGAATTATGACTATTCAAAATGACGCTGTAGATATCTGTAACTGAATTATGACTAGTCAAAATGACGTTGTAGATATCTCAAACTGGAATTATAGATAGTCATAATGTAATTGGAGATATCTATAATGACAAACCCCATACACATGAATGGCAAAAATAGTTTGAATCTTACTAGTCAAAACTGAATTACAGATATCTGTAACTGTAGTTTTGACTAGTCAGAATGACATTATAGATATCTGTAATTCAGTTTTGACTAGTCAGAATGACGTCATAGATATCTGTAATTCAGTTTTGACTAGTCAAAATGACGTTACAGATATCTGTAATTCAGTTTTGACTAGTCAGAATGACGTTACAGATATCTTAAATTAAAATTCATACTAGTCACAATGACATTACTACTAGTCAAAATGACGTTATAGATATCTATAATGGTAATTCCGGATAGTCGGACTTAGTGATTAAATGTTAAAATGGCTTGCCATAGGCACTTGACGGACAACGCGCCACGCCAGCGGTGGTGTGCGTTTATGGCATATATGTATATATGTCTATGAGACATACACTCTTGACCTTCTTCTTCTCTTCTGTATTAATTTGGCGGTCGCAAACAATGTAGTGGTGCATTACTGCCACCTTCTGACGCTATAATGTTAAAACATACCCCACATGGGGGTGGTGGCAGGACGCTCATGTGATTGGCTGAAGAGGAAGGAGACATCTGATTGGCTACCTATAGCCCCTTGGTAGAAAAAATGCATTTGTGGATCGGGTCATGTCAGGGGAGTCTCAAAAAGATTCACACACAAATGCGCTGAGGTTCACAAAATAAAAGCATTTGTATATGAATGTATCAACATCCACATGTTTTGATGAAAATTGCAAATACTTTTTAAATACAATATATAAATAAATAAAATATATAAAAATACATATATTTGTGGATTTTTATTGCATATATTTAAAACAATAAATATTTGTGTGTGCATCAGAAATACATTTGTGAAACTTTTTTGGTTATTTGTGGATTTTTTTTTACATTTATATAAAATGCCAAATATATGTGTGTGCATTGAAAATATTTGTGTGTATAAATCTTAACATGTATTTGTGAATCCTTCTGTGTGCATTTATTAATATTGAGACTGATCTAACTCCATAGAGAGGTGGATGGGATGATCAAATTCATGTCTTACATATACTTAATTTACTTGCACATGCATTTTTTAAAAGTTTTTCCATGTAATGATGTGAACACCCAGTGTCTGCTGGGGCTGTCCTGGTAAAATAAACAGGAGGTGATCAATTTATGGAACAAGCAGCAGATTGTTTGGAATTCGAAATCCAACAGATCTGATGCTGTTTTTGGCGGGACGACGTCATTCCATTACAAATCACTGTTAAAAAAGCAGTCAGTTTTATGACATGACAACTCTGTAGTTTAGGCTTGGTTAGGTTTATGCCCTAAAACAAGAAGGCACGTGAACAGACACACCCCAGGTGGTGCTTTGGCCTCATACCATTTCAGTAGCTAACATTAGCTTAGCGCATTTTACAAATCAACAAAGAACAATAAAACTACAATACGACATTTGTAAACAAAAAGAGCTCCCAACACCAACAGCTGTTCTATCAAAGACCTTAACCAGGGTGTTGCCACTTGTCATATCTTACAACAGTTAACGTAACCTCACTGAAACCATGTAACCTAACTAAACACGGTGCGGTCAGCACAGACATTACAACTACATTAGTAAGAGTACACTAATAACAAGATGTGAAGTGCATTGTGACTTTAATCCGCCTCGAAAGAATAAATGAAAAATATAAAGGATGAGTTGGCTGATAACTGCCAACTGAAGAAGCAGCAAAGCCACCGTGCCTTTCATACTCAAACATTAATGTATACAAAAGTGTGTGCCAGATACATAGAACAAATAAACACACACTAATACTCACTGTATGACATTAACATAAAACAATGAATGCACATTACTTATCACTGATTATTGGGAAAAAAAAAAAAAAAACAGCTCATAGAATGACTGCATGCTCGATGATCACGTGCTATCCGAAAATGGCCGAGTGATATGGGTGCGTTTTCGAGTTCACAGATGCCTGTTTGAAAGTTGTAAATGTTAGGAAGATATTCACAAATGCATTTTTTTTATTTGCAAATTAATTTAATGTATTCACAAGTTTTTTTTTATTTGTGGACTGTGTTTGTGTATTTGCAGATCCGTTTTATACTTGCAAAATATTTTTGTATTTGTGGAAGGTGTTTTATATTAACAGATTACACATTTACACACAGATTGTCCATCTGTTCACACACATAATTATGAAACAAATCTATCTCCATACTCTCTCCTCTCTCCTTGTCTCCTAGAGGTGTATTTAAGGGATGGGAAGATCCTTGTTGATGGCAGAGGGGGAACTATTTCCAGGTCATGGGAGGAGAGAGGAGGCGAGGAAGCATAATTTAGCATGATGAAATTTACACTGGGATCAGAGGAAAGGTGTATGTGGTGATGGCCAAATGAGGCCTCATGAACCAGTGTCTTTATTTTTTGAAACCACCAGATGGCGCTGTCTGATCAACAAAGGTTTTAAAGCACACTTCATTGCAAATGCTTTATCTTTAAACCAAGAGTGCCATATGGTGGGGTCAGAAACTAAACAAATTGGTTTGTGAGGCTTCATTTGGCCATCACTAGGTGTATGGTATAATGATAATCATGAATTATACATATTATGCACATTATAATGTGAACATCCAGAGTCTGCTGGGTCTCTTCTTGTAAAATAAACAACAGGAAGTGATTGTTTTATGAAACAAACATCATCAACAGCAGTTTGTTTAAAAGTGTTTTCTGATCTGATGCTGTTTTTGGCAGGACGACATCATTCTGTTACAAATCACTGTTAAAATACCAATCAGTTTTACAATGTAGTTAAAGTTCGGTTACCTTTAAGCACAAAAACAATGTTTAAGTAAAGAATAGTTTGGGTTAAATGAGCTTTTGTTCAAGTTAAAAAAGAGAGGACCACTCTGTCTTTTAACACTTTATTCAGCTTCAGAGAGAGAAATTATCTGTTTACATCAAACTCCAAAAATGTGATAATCAAAGACAAAGATTTTACATAATATAACCATCACCAGATCTTTATCAAAACCTGAAAATATAGTAAAATGTTCCACATTTGAATACATATAGCAAAATTAAACCAGTACACTGTAGACTGGTGTATTCATTCCAGTTCCTACCATAAAGATGTCGACCATACACACTGTGAATTATACAGAAAACTAAATACAACCTCAAAAGATGAATTAAAGATTCACACTTTAAGAGAAATAATATATAACAACAAGCTCAGAAAATGACAAATATTGATAACTCAGGTGTTGTTGAATCAGAATAAAGAGACAGAAAAACCCATCACAGGGTCACATCCTCAGTAATCTGATGCTGCTTTGAAACTGACTTCAATGTAGCTACTTTCTCTCTATTTAAATCTGCTGTTAAAAAGTCTGCTGGTGATTTCACATCTCTCCCCCTCAGGCTGGGATTACTACATGTCCCAGAATGCTGTTCAACAAACACATGTTATAGTGTAAATGTTTCCAAAAGTAACACAGCACTGCAAACAAAGTGAGTAAATGAATCAAAGGCCTGCTAACAGTGAGTATAGAGGGTTTGGCACGTAGAACAGATGAAATTAAACTTCTCATTGTCATTCTTTTTGAACCACTTATGTTCTCCTCCTCTGTCCATGGCTCCAGACATGTCACAGTCATCCGCTGGTACATCTGCGACCCAGTTCTTATAGGTGACCATCTCTTCATTGACCCAGAACCAGAAACCCAGAGTGCAGGTGTAGTGCAGTCCCAGCCAGACGTAGGGACTGTTGGCCTTCTTGGCTTTCTCTTGGACCCATCGCTGCTCGTCAGGGTTGGTGATGGAGACCAGGTCACAGTGGTTCATTCTGCAGTACTTCAAGGCATCGTCCCAGGTCATGTTCTCCTTGATCAGGATCATTTTATCTGCCATGGAAGAAACTGACAGTTTGTGGACACTTTAGTCGGACAGTTAAAGGAAATATACAGATGTATATTTCCTTGAAGTGAGAATACAGACAGAATTCAAATGTGAAATCCTGTGTGGAATATATTAAAGAAATTCAACATACATACACAAATATGTAGCACAAAACAAATACTGTTAGACAGACTCTTGCAAAACTCACCACCATAGCAGAAGAAGGGTTTTGTTTTATTACACTCGTCGGAGCTCCATTTTCCATCCAGCAGAGTCACAGCACATTTCTTGCTGCTGTCTTCATCTCTGAATAACTCCAGATCCCAGTATCTGAAAGAGTGATTGCTCCCATCTGACCACCTCCAGGAGTCTCTGAACAGGCCGATCCACACCCAGTTGTCTGACTTATACTCTCTCTTGAATTCGTCGTCCTCTAACTGTTGGTCTCCACTGACCAGGTCAGTGTGACGTTTTCTGCAGTAGTTCTGAGCCTGTGGCCAGGTCTTAATCTTGTCTTCAATCAGATGGAATGTCTTGTTGGATTGCCTCCTTTCTGTGGGATAAACAGACAAAACTTACATCACCATATCTTAAGGAAATACACATTTTTTTCAAGTGGTATAGTTTCATAAAAGACTGTTTTATAATTACTCTTATTATTATTATTATTATTATTATTATTATTATTATTATTACTAATTACCTGTGAAACATGAACTAATTTATTTGTATTCCAGCCCAGATATTGGCAGAATTTTGGCAAAATATGGTGGATAACTCAATATTATGAATAGCATTAGTATGTATATATGTGATTCAGTGAGTAGTTGGGTTATAAGAAACATATTCTCACCATCGTAGCAGATGAAGGCATGCTTATGCCTTGAACAATGGGAGTCCCACCATAAGTTATTACGTATACACACACAGTTTGCAGGAAAGTCAATATCATCTGGTTCACCTGGAGCCCATTTTGTATTAGTGTCATTGAACTCCACTCCTGGCAGAGACCAGTGCCACATCCTGTTGTCTTCTCCTGCGGTGCTGCAAGGAGGTTAAAAAGAGGACAAATCACAGTGTCATATCACGTCATATCATTGGGTACAACCCTCTGCAGTGAAATCTGGTCTGCACTTGTCAAAAGGCTCAGTAGCTGGCACACTGTCATACAACATGGGGATGATTGGTTAGTTGCACTGAGGTGTCCACAGTCGGCCTTGAGTCACAATTGATCTTATATGAAGACACCAAAGATAAGGGTGAGAATTACAATTCTGCCATTATTGTAAAGGCCCCTAAAAAAGACCATAAATAATGCTCATTATATGAAAACATTAGATCTTATATCAGCCACCATCCATTCCAGTGTACCCAAACAGTTCTGTCAGAGCGCACCCAAGAGGGCTAAAAAGAGCACCTGAGCGGACTCCATCCCTTTATTTCTATCACAATCTGCTGTAATCCTCACACATCACAGTTCCAGTTACACTGCATATATGTCATACCTGTAAAGCCCAATCCAGGCTCCATCTTGATTCTGTGCAGAGTCACGGAGTCTCTCCATGTCTGTCATGTCAGACACTGTGGCCAGGTCAGTGTGATGCTCTCTGCAGTACTGCTGGGCTTCAGTCCAGTTCTTCTTCTCTTCAACAAAGTGGTACTCATGGAGGTGACACATGAAGAAGGAACACTGACCTAATAACAGAGGAAATGCTGCAGTGATGGAGCAGACAGCATTAAATCAACATCATGAGTACACACCTACTACTTACTCCACGCCTCTTTATTCACTTAGATTTCTGAGTTTCTGGATGATTTGCTCTTTATTTCATGATAAGAATGAGCTTTGTGAAAGTGAAATCATTTCATGGCAGCAGCAGCAGCAGCAGCAGCACTGCTGTATATGTGATAAGATGATCCACTTACCCATCAGAAGGAGCAGAAACAGACTCCACTGCATCTTTGCTCTGTTAGATGAAACTGATATTTCAGTGTGCTGTGAACCAAACACAATGGATTTAACAAATATTGTCAGTAAAATAAAAAATAAACATTAAACATCTTAACTGTATGTCCATTAAAAACAAGAAATACACACACAAACAAAGGTCACCACCCCCTCCAGTTTATGAGGAAGCAGAATGATGTCTAGCAGCTAATATGCAAATTAGGATGAAACCTGCATGAACAGACTCACACTGTGAAACTGTCACTGTTTTCCAGCTCATGAAAATTTCTTCTTTCAATAAAACACAAATAATGTAATGCATCAGGCTGAGCCAATAACAAACAAACACCTGTACAGTATAGTGCGACACAACAACCCTGCATATTGTTTATTATCATGCTCTGGTTTTCATATATTCACCTTACAATACACTGCTACTATCAAAAACATATTGTGTTTCAGGAGTGGGTGAGACACGATGACGTCACGGGTTCTTTAACCAGAATGAGAAAAAAGAGGATAACACGTAGTCACAGATAAAACAATATTAAGGCTTAACTAAGAGGAGGGAAAGTAGTGTCTTTTCAGCACAGAGTAATGTCTGCTGCATAAAGCTCCATAAACCAAATCCTGAGCCTGAGAGGTAAAACCCAGGGCAAGAAGACGTCCACTGGCCTCACAAAGCTTCACAGTATTGAAGCATTGTTGGATTTCTTTGCATTATAATGTCAGGTGTTCTTGTTATTGTGTCCACTCTTTGTAAAACACGCTGAACTGATTTGATTTGATTTGAAATGATGTGAAATATACACTGAAAAAAAGACATTACTCTTCTGTCCACCTCTGCACACACACAATAAATAATATATCAAAGTGACACAACAGAATCATAACTTACATCTTCTGTTGTCCTCTCAGCCGCTTCACTCTGGTGTCTCTCCTTGTGTGCTGATGAAGACTAAAATGTCCCCCAGGTAGATGCTCTCTTTGAGCCGCCTTCACCTGACGTCAGCATTTGAATATTAAAATACTGAAGTCAAAAATGTCCAAAGTCCAGAAAGGATCTATTGATGACAAGAACACATTTACATGATGCACCAGGAAATAAAGACAGGAACACACTTTGCTGTTTTCTGTCCAACGAGCAGAAAACAAGGTGTCATCCCTAAATATCCACTAATAAGGAGAATAAACTGAACTCATGTTTGTTACTCTGAAAATATAGATTTTTTGCATTGTCAGAAATATAATTATTGTTACGCCAGCAATGATTTGAACATATTTTTGTTGTTATTCTGTTTCTTTTCATTCACACTCACAGGCAAAGTCAACAATGCCATCAGTTTACAGTGAAACTAAAGTCCATTTATACGACAGTAAATAAGTCTTTAGGTTAGCCTGTACAGTATATTTGTACTGGTACTACTTGTACTGACTGTAAATTCTGGAAATGCATGTTTCTCAGTTATTTGCTTCAACAGTAATTTAATTTGTATGTGTTTAAACAGGTTTGTGGTGTCAAACTCAGCTTAAAGGAACAGTGTGTAAGACTTAGGGGGATTTAGTGGTGTCTAGCAGTGAGGATTGCAGATTGCAGAAAGCTTCTCCAGGTCAGGATTCCTCCAGTGTTTATTGTTCAGGAGGTTTTTACTGAGAGCCAAATTATCCGCAGAGGTCTCCTCCTCTCCAGAACAAACAGACCAGGTGATTAAAACCAGTAAAACACTGATTAAAACAGTTCTATTTCTGTCCCCGCCAGAGGCGGTGCTTTAAGCAGTGAATATTCCCCTTTGCGCATGCGCAGTTCAAGTATGTATACCAACAATGTCACCTGTGACCCCTGGATGAACAGAAAGAGACTACATCTTCCGGTCACATCAACTGCATTTCAAACTTATGTCCCTTATATCTGTAAGAAATCTAAAGCAAATAGTCATAAAATCATCCTAATATGTCACAGAGGCTAAGGAATAATGTTCATATGACATACTGATCTCACTGACAACAATAGTACAGCCAGAATATTCACAATAAAAAACATTTTTTACAATCCGCAAATCATGTTTAAGTTTTGAATTTGTGTTTTGGCCTATAACAGGCTCTCGGCTTATGTGTTTGTCACTTTCTTTTTCATTTTAACCCACACCATGATCTTTTCCTGACCCTAACCAAGTGGTTTTTGTGCCTAAACCTAACCAGACCTTAACCACAGGGCATCATGATGATTTCAGAACAACGAGACTTCGGAACAATGAGTTTAATATGGTCGGAACAATCGGATGTCGGACCAATGGGCAGACCCCACAAATATAACATGCTAATGTTATTAGCACAAGCCTATGGCATTTTACATTGTATAAATTAGCCTAGTGATGAGCGGAGAGTTCCTCTGCTCATATGAAGCCAGGATAAATCACACACAAGACTCAAAAAGCTATTTTGTGGAGGCTTTATTGTCTTCACAATTTATTGTTTCTTATCCATGAAATTAATGTAAATAAAAGCTTAGTTTTTAAAAAAAAAAAAAAAAAATTGGCACAAACGTCCACTTGGCCTGAACAATGATCTAATTAGAGGTTGATGGTTAAAGGTCGAAGTCACCGTGGCCTTGTATCCGTCCCATTCTCATGAACACACTATCTCAAAAACACCTTGAAGGAATGTCTTCAAATTTGGCACAAATGTTAGAAACACAGTGATGACTCGCTAAGAAGAAACTGGTTTTGTTGTCTGTTGGTCTGCAGTGATCTGCATATTAGCAGGCGTCTTGCCTAGGTGTCACGACATCCACCATCCCCTCTACGTCAGGATAGCAAAGTCTCATACAATACCTCATATTAGAAACGTTGATCCTATAGGTGAATGTAAAACTAACTTGTGCTGTGCTGCTCCTCAGCCTTTCTGGGCCTCAACCTAAGTTCCTCCTCCCCTGTCTTGTGCCATTGACTAGGGACCAGTCGCCAATCTGACCATCTGGGGTATATAAAGGCTGAGGAGCTGCTCATTTGGCTGCCATGTGTTGCCTTGCTGGTGTGTTGGTGGGCCACTTTGTAGTCCAGAGCTCTTTGTGACTTTTGTATTGTATTTTTTTTTCTGACAGTTAGTCAGCGCCGTGGTTTTGTTTTTATTCAGGGCTATCTTATTCATTATTTTGGCCTGGGCTCTCTCTGATATTCTTTTTTATGCTTCCTAACTGGCAATTTAAGGGCTAACAACAGCACTGACTCCTGATTTTCCCCACCTAGCCTTATGTTGCTTCCCTCAGTCCTTTTTGATACTAGACTTCCCAGAGTGAACATATTGCCAAAAAAATAAATTAATGACATATGACATATGACACTACAAATGATAAACCTTGACTGACAATTTTATAAGCAGTACAATTTTCTTAATGTAAAGCGCTGTTATATCATCATAATTGTATGTATGATTATTTCTCTGGTACATTATTATGAAAATGCATCGCAAAATGATGGAAATCAAAAAACTAATACATCATTAACAAGTGCGGAATCAGACATTTTAACATATCGTCCAAAAGACAACATTTGAACATTTTTTTGAAAGGTAACTGTTAAATTGATGACCTTATACAAATATACAAGTCTTACTAATACTGTCAATGTGTTTCAACATACAGTAGATCAGTTGAGCATAAAAAAAGAAAACAGAATAACATTCCTATCTTTATTTTATAAACAGAACATGAAGTGTTTACAGCCGCAGAAAGTCATATCACACTGTGTGATCTTTTCACCTCTATTAAAGGTTTGACCCGTATGAAATCACATTAATGCACCTCACACAGGGAAAATCAAAAATCCACTGAATGAGCAGTACCTTGATCCATTATCACTGATCTTATAATTTGCCCAAAGACGAACATTGACTTTGTCTCCAACATCTAGCTGCAAGATGGCGCTGTTAGATCCAGGGATGGCCTTAGTTTGAGTAGAAGCATACCATGACACTATGTGGTTTCCATTTCGGTACAAACTGCCACCAGAGGCTCCATCATTTGCCCAGTTAAAGGAAGTGAAGGTGAAATAATAGACTCCTCGCACTGGTGCCGTAAAATAACCTGCACCAACGACAAAATATAGTCATAATTAAATGAGTAACCAGGCAACAGGAAGAGATGGAGGGGAAAAGAACGAAAGATCACTTTAATACTAAGAGTTATCTCTGGTACTTTGGTACATCCAATCTAGAGGTGGTGGAATAGCAGAGGAAGACTGAGTACTGACCTGTGACTGGGCTGTAATGTCCTCCAATGTTGGACAGAACATTATCGTACACTAGACCATGACCAACATTTACAGGACCGATGGTGCCCTGTACTGGATGTGCAGCAGAAAATGCAACCCGATTCTGCCCTGAGAGATGTAAACATGAACACATCAGTATTCTGAAATTTCTCCTTTTATTTAATTCAGAAGTTCAAGATAAACAGCAAGTCAGAGTTTCATCATACTGTGTCCACAATCATTCTTTGAAGGAGTTGTGTTTAAGATTCAGGGGCATTTAGCGGCATCAAGTGGTGAGGACTGCAGATTGCAAACAGCTGAAACTTCTCCTGGTGAGAATTCCTTCATTGAGTTCATTTATTGATTTAGCCGCAGAGGTATTTTCCTCTCCTGAACCGGGTGATTAAAACCTGTATAAGCAAAAGCAGTTTCACGCTACAAATCAGTGTTCCTCCTACCCTGTTGGGCTCATCAGAGACAGGCCGCTAGCAAAGCACCTGCTAAAGTATGCTCACATCTGTTTCTGATAACTTAAGATTCGGATATTCAGGAGGTTTTAACCAGGAGCGGAATTACCCGCAGAGGTCTCCTCTCCAAAACAAACAGACCAGGTGAGTTAATTCAGCCTGGTCTCGCTCCGAAGTCATCGAAATCCAGCACTAAGGCAGTGACTTGCGGTGACAGACACTGACGAATAAAGCCATCCTTTAACGTCAGCATGATACGCGGCAGGACAAGAACAAAAGTTAAGGTGGCAGAAGTCCAAGTAGAGTGGGTGGGACGGGTGGTGGATGGGTCCAACAAACACTGACTTTCACCCAGGACAGCAGTGTTTGCATCCCATGAGATTACAAAGCCAGACCCTGTTCTTTTTTCCGAAACCTAACCATGTGTTGTTGTTGAAGGGAAAAAAAATGTCAATCGGGGTGTTGCTTCAACGTAGTGCTTTTGTTTTGAAAAAAATGGCAGTCTCCGTGGACAAAGACCGGCTCCCTATGTAGATGGAAACGGCTCATTCTAAGGTAAGGAAAACACAATGATTCTTTTTTTTCAGGTGATTATAGAGTTAAGAACATCACTGCATTTCTGCCAATATATCCCCCTAAATCTTACACACTGTACCTTTAAGCCAGAGCTGTTCATGGGAAAGAAAAGGAAAGTGACCATGGACCTTTTCTTGGCAGTTGGTCTGACAGTGTTTAACCTTCCTATTGCATGCTGAACTGAACTTCCTGTTCCTTCATCTGGCCACATTTCCACTCCCCCAGCCCCTTCATTGCCATTCTCTACCTGTCCACCAGATGCCCTTAGACTTTCAACCTCACTCCCAAATCTGCCCTGCAGTAACCCCTTTCCTGCCACTCCCATCAGCCGGGGTACGTTCAGTCTCATAGTGATCACCATTTTGCTTTGGTGTCTGGGTTGAACAGCATGTTTCTTGAAACAGTGTGAAACGGTGTGTAAGGCGGCTTTGCTGTAGCCCACATCTTCTCTTGTTGGTGGGTGTGTTCGCGGTGTTACCCAATCAGCAGCAACATGGATATGAAAAAATGCCAAGTAAATCCTTATTTTACTGAGATTTCAGTGTTTCCCATGCCAACAAAGCCCTTTTTAAATAAACTGAATGAAACCCCAGCATACTATAAGGCAGTGCGCTTGCATAACAAAACCAGGTTTCAGCACACCACCTCTGATTCAACATTTTGCTACATTTTATTGGGGCTGAACGCAACCCTGATCTTCTCTACCCACCTGCTCCCCATTTCCCTCATTCAGTCCACACGGCAGTTTTCACAAGTCAGTTGTCAGACTGCCCGTGCTGCTTCATGCCTTGCCTTATAGAGCCACCTGAACTCTGACACCTGTGAACCTAACTACCTGCACCTCTTTCCTGCTCCCATTCCTGTCTAGCTGTGTAATCAGTTACTCCTGTTTGGACTTCTCTACCCATGCCAGTATGCTCATCTACCTCCATTTAATCAATAAATCACTAAACTGGCCTGTTTTCACCAACTGTGAAACTTACGCATACAAAAATGTGAAACTTACGCATACAAGCAATGTTTGTATAGAAAAGGTGGAAATGCCTCTCAAAAGAAAACTTTGCTTATGGCTATCAGGGGAGCTGCACCAAGCAAGAATGTAAAAGAGAAGGTTGCTCATATTTTTAAGCGTAGATATGTTGCTATTATCTGTTTGGTATTTTTTTATTACCTTGATCCACTGTACCGAGTTCAGTCACCTTGCTGTCAAGTGCAGACAGCTTCCTCTCACTGGCCTCCAGCTTTTTGTTTGTCTCCTCCAGGGCTCTCACAGTAGCTGCAAGCCTTTCTTCCAGAGCCCCCAGCTCCTTCAGCACTGTGTAGATGGGTGGTTCACAGGTCAGCTGGGTTGTTGTTGAGTTTTTTTTCAAAGTGGCTGGTGTCTCTAGCTCTTGGTTTAGATTTTGGGGAGCATCCTTCTCTACCCCGGTATCATTCAGGTCTTCATGTGTCAGCTCAGTGACTTGGGTCTCCGCTCCTCTGGTCTGACAATCAGATAGACCGGCAAGCAAACACACAACCATCATCAGTGAAAGTCTCTCCATTCTTCAGCTTAGAAGGCACTCGAAATGACTGTTTACTGACAGCGAGAAGGAACGTATTTATAAGAAAGTCAAAGTCAAAGCTGCTGTAAAAACATCAGATAAGCTAATAAACTTTACCCTATTTCCTCATGGCATTGTGACAGTTGTTTATTACAGGTCAATCATCAGTCAACATCAAAGTGAAAGTCCTTGATTTGTGTTGTTGTTGTCCAGTTTCATTTCCCCTTACTCTGGATTGAAAGTTAATCTCAATTTCCTTCTTGATAAATAAAGTGCATGCCAGAAGTCTGTTGACACAAGCCAGGTTTCTATCCAAATTTAGTGCAAATTTTAACCAAGTTTCTTGAAAATTGGCACAAGAAAATCCCAATGACTGCATGTTTCCATGAGGTCAAGCATATAAAGAAACACTCGGTGTTTGTACCATTAAACCTGCTTTTTTTCCACTCTCTGGTAGCTATTAAAAGCTAGAGGGAGAAGATTTAGGGATGTGTTTTTGTGTGTATGGTGGAGGTGGTGGTGGTGGGGACATTCAGGGTACATTGAATGTCAGTAGTAATTGTAGCACCATTGAAAAAAACAACTACGGGAGGAAGACAGAGGATCAGCTGCAGCAGAACAATGTCAGCGGAGTCTGGTAGGGCCTCAAACCATCACTGGTCTTAAGGATTCAAACTCCCAGCCTGTAGGGGACCAGAAGTGGGTAAATGATCTGACTGTATTCTTTATCAGATTTGATCAATCATCAGCTCTATGCAGAGGCTACGCCCTAGCCTACAGATGTGGCCTAGGCCGTTCTGAGCATCTTTCGCTCTGCAGTTACACCTCCAAAACACTAGTCGGCTGCAGGGTTTCTGTGAAGTGCTGTAACATTTAGTTGATTCAAAACACACATTAAACACACATTAAACATGGCTTAATAGAGACAATTTCAAACACAAGTTCACAAATTAGCTTCACTATAACTCGCAGCATTCCCAAAAAAAGCATTTGTCTTTTGCTGGACACATTTTCCCCACAAATACAACATGCTAATGTTTTTTAACATTTTACGTACATTTTACATTGTATAAATTAGCCTAGCAGCTAGTGGAGTTTCCTCTACTCATATAAAACCAGGGACAACAGAAACATTTAACAAAGGTAATGTTACAAAATTTGACTCCATTACAGCTCACAAGGTTCACGACAAAACGACTGACTTATACTAAACACGTTTTCCATACAAAAATAGGATGCTAACATTATTAGCACAAGCCTATGGCATTTTACATTGTATAAATTAGCCTAGCAACAAGTTGACATTTCCTCTACCCATATGAAGCCAGGA
Source organism: Epinephelus fuscoguttatus (assembly GCF_011397635.1). Lineage (NCBI taxonomy): Eukaryota > Metazoa > Chordata > Actinopteri > Perciformes > Serranidae > Epinephelus > Epinephelus fuscoguttatus. The sequence goes on from NC_064774.1 coordinate 15,989,599, forward strand.
TAAATCACACACAAGACTTAAAATGCTATTTTTGTGGAGGCTTTATTGTCTTCGCAATTTATTGTTTCTTATCTGTGAAATTAAATCAATCAATCAATCAATCAATCAATCAATCAATTTTATTTATAAAGCCCAATATCACAAATCACAATTTGCCTCACAGGGCTTTACAGCATACGACATCCCTCTGTCCTTATGACCCTCGCAGCGAACTAATTTGAAGTAAATTAAAGTTTTGTTTCCACTGAGGGAAATGGTTTCAGCTTGCCAAAATAGACAGAAGGTCTGCGTCACCATGACGTAAGTTATGTAGTTAAGTTTCTGGGGGGGTGCACGTCAGGGTATAGTGAGGTTCTACATCGACACAAAGGGTAGGTACGGTGTCAATTTGACGCAGACGTATAAATTCTGCCTTAGCTTTCACAGGAGCATCACTATTAGGTGAGCAAAGTCATCCAGTGGGCCTGATTAGACCCTTTGGCCAACCGGGTCTGGCCCCCCCAGCCGAATGTTTGACACCCCTGTTCTAAACCATCAGTCAGACAATCAGACTTTCGCTTTAATATGTTTTGCTTCTTTTTGCTGCCTTCTCATTATATTACTTTGTACTCTTTCCTTATCATATTGCTCCTTGTTTTGTACAGTTTACTTATTACACCAACCTGCGTTTTTCTTTTTAGTGATATCTACTGATATGCTGTTTTATGTTTTTTTTTCCTACTGATGCTTCCTGTTTGCACTATCCCTCTGCTGCTGTAATGCTGCAGATTTCCCCGGTGCGGGATGAATAAAGGATTATCTTATCTAATGTTAAGCTTATCTTGGAGCATACAAGGTGTCCCATGGTCATGGAGTGGGAAGAGTAATAAAGTGAGAGTAATGAGGAAGAGATGGAACAAGTCAAGTACACAGAGATCACACCAGAGGGTCACTACAAAGTTTCTACTTTAGGCATGACAGGCATGACAGTGTGACGCCTAACACAACAGCCTTGGCCTCTAGTGTGACAATGTGATGGCAGTGCTTTCTAAACAATAACAATGGCATTAATGTGGCAAAAATAGTCATTTATAATCCCTGTTACATTGCAGCTGATCTTGTCCTCTGCTCTGATGTAAGAAGCTAGCAGACCTTATTGTTTTCCTAATTTGTGGACATTTTCAGCTGCTGTACTTCTTTGAGTTAGCTGCTAACTGCTATCAGCTGTTTTTTAAATCTCTCAACAGTGGGCTGGACACACAATATGTTGTCAGAACTTTACACCCTTCCTGTCTATGGCCCTGTCCTGCCAGCAATCCCTTTTACACAGCAGCACTCTGCTACCTCCACTGCCGGCTTATAGGTGAGACAACTCTGTCCTCCCATTGCACGACTGTATCTTTTATGCAGAATGGAAAGGTGGCACAACAGCGTGAAATTTCTGCCTTAAAGAGGCAGTGGTAAAAGGGCTTATAAACTACTAGATCCTCTTTTTTTCTTATACTAAAAAATACAATACACTCTAACAGAATTGGCACAGTTTCCATAACATTCAGAGTTGTGCACCTCACATGACTAAAACGTGACCCTTAACAATTAGCAATAATCATTAACAGAATCTACAGCATAGGCATTTCGTTGTCATAAATTAACATTAACATTAACCAGTTTCCGTCTGGCTTCTTGAGTTGTTTGTTTTTCTTTTTATTTCACTTCTGCTATCAACAATTAAAGTTATACTAGGCACATAAAGGGGAAATATTAACTGGCTCTTTATTGACTCCCCCAGTAAACTCAGACATTGAAGTTCATTTCTATTTTCTTCCTTGATGAGCATTGTATTGGAGTGAGTGCCAAGGTTCAGTTGAAACTGAGTCTCTCTGACCCAGTTGCTATGAATAGCTGCTTGTTTATGCAGCGAGGAAAGTTGGGTCTGAGAAATAGAGAGGATCTGAGAGCGCAAGAAAGATCTCTGAGGGCAGAAAAAGTAAACATAAGAGAGAAGAAAATTCATCAAGACAACAGCATTAGGTTTTGCTTTGGATGTCATAAGTAATTCTCTTTGAACCTACAGTGGCCTCTCTGTGGTATAAAGTTAAACCTAGCCACTGACATGGAGTTTACCAGGCATTACCTGCCACTGGAATGGGAAGAGCGATGGAGGAGAGAGAAGGAGAGGAGGAAAAGAGTGATTGAAGAAAGTGGTGAAGAAGGGATAGAACAGGACAAACGCGAACTGAGGAGGATCGTTGCTTACAATGACTCCAGGATGGGGCTGACGAGTGGGAGGAATAAAAAGGAGGGGTCACAGGTCAGGATGAGTGGTAGCGGTCAGGAAAGAATTGGGGAGCATATAAAAGAGGAAGCAACTGGGGATGAGGGACTTTGTAATAATATCCACACATACCACAGCGAAACCTATCCCAAAGAGGTATTTGTGGCCCTGAAGGAATTCCAGGATTCATCAATTCTCACAGACCTGACGCTGGCCACCGATAATGGGAACACCTTTGACGTACACTCCCCTATCCTTGCAGCTGTCAGCTCCTTCATTCGAGAGAGGCTGAGGGATGGAAATGGACAACAATCAGATGATAATGAGGAAGCAGGAGTCCAAAGGCAGTTAGTGTCTCTGGGTCCTGAGGTTGATCATGTAGGGCTACAGGCAGTTGTGGAGTTTGCCTACACTGGAGCTGTATTGTCTTTGAACAAAAGCAGCATGGCCTCGATTATGGCTGCAGCTCAAGCACTGGGAGTACCCAGAGTGCTGGATCTCTGCAACAAAGAGGAGAGCATGAAGGAAGGTGGAAATCCTAAGAAGGAAGAGCAAAAGATTTCTGCTCTAGAACAGATGAAGATTACTCTTCAGTCCATTAAACAGTTGTGGGCAGACAGAGTGGGGTGTGATGTGGTTTTGGATACAGATGGAGCTTTATTCCATGGTAAGTACACATCCTTATGACTGCAATCTTTAAGTATCTTGATAATTATTTGATAGTAGTCAAAATACGAAATTTTGGTTGTCTCTCTCCAGTCCACAGAGTTATTCTGGCGGCAAGCAGTGACTACTTCCGTGGTATGTTCACCTCGGGGATGAGGGAATCCCGACAGACCTGTGTTGCCCTTCCTTTCCTGGTAGCTTCTGAATTAGAGGTTCTGATTGACTGCTCCTACAGTGGGACCCTTTGGCTTAGCTGGGACTGTGTCTTCGAGATCGCCTGCATGGCCCTCCAGCTTCAGTTCCAGCCTGCCCTCTCACTTTGCCTCGACTTCATGCAACAGGAAATGGAGGCAAGCTCCTGCCTGGATGTGATATCATTTGCGGAAGCCTACGAGATGTCAGAGTTGCTTGAGGAAGCCAATGACTTTGTACTGAGAAACTTCTGGGATGTTTCAGCCACGTCGAAGTTTCAGGACCTGCCAGCAGAGAAGCTTCTAGACATCCTCCGCAGTGATGGTCTGTGTGTGCCCTCAGAGTTGGCTGTATTTCGAGGTGTAATCTCCTGGATTGAAGCTGATCCCGAGGAGAGATTGGACCAGGCAGGCATACTGATGACCGGAGTCCGGTTCCCTCTCATGACCTTTCGAGAGTTCAGGGAGGTAAGGGCCATTAACCTGCGCATGGAGTGCTTTGGAAACAGAGAGGTGGAACTCTATGGTTCAGCACTCAAGGAATTTGGTTTCAGCCTTCCAAAAACCGAGGATCTGTGCCGTATTCGGCGTCCCAAGGATGCTCTGGTTGTGGTTGGGGGAGACCATTTGAGCCCAGATGACGGTCAGCGTTCACCAAGCAAGGAACTATGGTTTGCAAACTCTCTACGCAGTGGTACAGGTTTGGTGAAGGAGATAGAGTGGAGGAAGCTGGGTGAGATACCAGACAATCCAAAGTTCAGGCACGGCGTAGTATCAATGCTGGGAAGGTTGTATGTTGTTGGAGGATGTTACTTCTACACCAAGGATGACGTGATGAAGTCTGCCTACAGGTAAAAATAAACAGTGCGCAAATATCATCCTGTCACTTTAAAAAAACCTAGATTGTCACACAGGTCCACAACTGTGGTCTCATCTTCTCTATCTTTACCTTTACCTTTATCTCACAAATTCTAGTTATGATCCCTTGAAGAACAGCTGGAAGAGACTTGCTGACATGCAAGAGTTTAGAAGCAACTTCTCAGTGGTGGTACACAAGGAGCGTCTTTATGCCATTGGTGGAGATAAAGAGATCAACACCAACGTAGACAGTGTGGAGATGTACAACCCAGACACTGACTCCTGGAGGTAAGATTGGTGATGTAACACTTGAAGTCGACTACTCGACACAGCATCAACCCTCGAAAGCATAAGTTCTGGGGCAAGATGTATCAATGCCCAGCTTAACTGTGTTCTAAATCACACATATTAAGGATTTGTCATATGCCTGATATCAGTAAAAATTGTCATCCCAGTGTCTTCAGTTTGCCATTGCTTCCACTCTAACTGATCTCTGTGGGGGACTGAGATTCGATTTGTCCCAACCAGTCAGTAGAAATCAACATATCTGCCTGAATCTAATGTCATTCCAAGTCCACACTGATGCATAGCCATGCCAACATATCGATTTTGCTGGGGTTTTAGGAGTGGAGCATAGTGAAGTAGATGCAAACTATGATGCAGGGCGATATTGAGAAGACATGCCTGGTAGGGCAGCGTCTATATTGTCTATAGCAGTAGCCGTTGTTGCCATTGTTACCTTGGCAAACCTTGACAGCAGCTTGACTACCCTGTTCATGATGCTAATTAGCTAGTTGTTAGTCCCCCTGCGGTGCTCAGTGTGTTGATTGATGTCATGATGCCAGATAAATCAGTCAACTGGTGAAGTGGGTGAATTCATAGGTGTGGACCAATTTAATTTAGTTAAAACTATGACAAAAAAAACTTTTATTGCATGACAAAGACGAAGATGTTGAGGAGGTAAAAGATAGAGCTTGATAATAAAAACTATGACGAAATGTATGTTTAATTTTTGTTGACAAGACGGGATGAAAAGGTTAATGGTGAACTGTCGGACATTCAAAATGAGACGAGAGGAGAACTGAATGATAGATCATTTTTAAACATTAGAAAAAACCTTTAAAACCCTTTAACGTTCTGCTCAGCTGTCTGATAAAGCACATTTTGAGTCACTATATCTTAATGAAAAATGTGCTGAACTTCACTCAACCTGATTGGGCGATCTCTACAGTTCAGTTTAGATATGTAATGATATTGCGCTAAAAAAAATCCACGAGACATTGCTGTGTCTTTCAACAGTATGCCTTTTTAGTTCGCCTCCTTCAGCAAGTTAGTTGGATTTATTTTTTCGAGGTATTATACACTCAGAGGTCTTACTGAACAGATTTATTTATATATAAAAAATAAAAGTCAAGGATCAAATAATTAAAAATAAAAGCTCCACCAAACGGTTAATTTGTCCTTATATGGTAAAGGTAGTGAAGCTAGGATTTTTATTTTTTTTTTTTTTCTTCCAAGACAGAGCATTTCTGGTCTAAATGATGTCGCAATATAAAAAAAAAACTCCCAACGGTCACACTGAGGCTGACTGAATTATACTATTCCACCAAATAGTATAACAGTATAAGGTTTCATAATAAATTATTTAGTCAAATGTCAGTGATTAGTCTGATAGATGTTTAAAGTCTGGCTTCCAAACTGCCCATCCTGTCTAGTCTAGTTTGGACTGAAGATTCAGGGACATAAATGCCAGATTGATTTGTTTTACCCTTTCACTACATTCCCATCTGATGCCTTGTATGTCATATTCTCAGCTTTGTCCAGCCCCTGGACCAGGCTCTGAGCGGCTATGCTGTAACTGTCATAGACGGAGGATTCTTCATCTCTGGAGGATTCAATTGTAAGTATGTGTGTCTGGTTTCCATGTTCCTATACCACCCAGAGAGAGGAACCACCTACCTGGCAGACATGACCCATGACCGGGCCCAGCACTGCATGGAGCCCCTGCGAGGCCATCTGTACGTCGCTGGAGGTGTGTGTAACCTGAGGAAGTTTTACACTGACCAATTAGCCTGTGAGGTGTATGATCCTGTGGCAGATTCCTGGACTGCTTTCACCTCGCTGCCTGTCCCCCATGTGGGTGCAGCCTCAGCCGTCCTGGAGGGGAAGGTCTATGTACTGGGAGGATACTGCCAGGAAGATTACAGTGAGTCTGGACTGGTCCATCGGTTGGATCCTAGCACACAGCGATGGGAGAACATGGGTAAAGTGCCTGGGCCTGTTACAGACATTCGGGCCTGTTTGCTCCGACTGCCCCAACACTTAAGGCTGTAGTAACAGTCTGGTCAAGATGATTATCTTTAGAAACTGACAGATATTTTTGATGTGATGTGCTCCCAAAATTCAATGTATTATCAGTGTGTGGTTCAGCTAAAAAACCTGTTGTATTGTCAGAGATGTGGTATAATTGACAAAAATCTACATCCAGAATGACTATTTTGTAAATAGATATATTTTTTGTCTCTACTTCTTTTTGAAAACTATAGTTGGAGTAGGATCAAGTGTACAATCCTAACATAATAATAATACTCAAATAATTTTAATATAACCCACAATTACCATGTCACAATATGATGTTATGAATCTCTGCATGTACCTTATTTTTGAGTGACAAAATTAAAATTTAATGCATGTGTATGAATCAGAGTTAAATATAATTAGTGACTGCATAGGCATAACGTTATATCTATATCTATATATATATATATATATATATATATATATATAGACACATATGTATATGTATATATATTTTTTAAAAAATCACAGTGTTACAGACCTTTTAAGTGGTTGGTGTTTAATGCAGAATGCAGAATCATTAGCAAAAGAATTTAAAGAACCCAGAATTTACAAAGGAGCTGATAATGATACATTTTACACACCGTGTGAAATGCAGTCATAACATACAGTCAGTGCCTTTCTAAGGGTTATTGATGATTGTTGAGAGTAAATCATTCTTATATGAATTTTAAAAAATATTTCTAACCATAAGTGATAACTGTTTGTCTGATGCATCAAGCACTAAAACAAATAATTACTGCTGTTAGTTAATCAATTACATGACATAACATTCTTATTTTTTTTATTTTATTTGTTATGCATTTATTTTTAGTTTCAACAAGCTATCTCAACAATTGAAATCAGTCTCAGGATGATGAATTGCTCAAAAGAACAAGAAAAAAATTAAATGAAAAGCATGATTCCCTAAATAAAAACATAGATTCTTGGGGGTTTGGAATGTAAATTTCTATGATGTTGGGAAGACAAGGTTTACTTGCCTAAAGCTAATCTACGTAAATTTATTTGCCTAAAGCTAACATGGGTAACTTTACTTGCCAAAGCTATCATTTTATTTGCCTAAAGCTAATGTACATAACTTTATCTGCCTAAAGCTAACATATGTGACTTTACTTGCCCAAACCCAATGAACATAACTTTACTTGCCTAAAGCTAACCTCCATAACTTTATTTGCCTAAAGCTAACATGCGTAACTTTGTTTGCCTAAATTTAAGGTAACGTTACGTAACTTTATTTGGCTAAAGCTAATGTATGTGACTTCACCTGCCCAAACCCAATGAACATAACTTTACTTGCCTAAAGCTAACATACATATGTGACTTTTCCTGTCTAATATATGTAACTTTACTTGCCTAACCTACAAAACTTTACGTGCCAAAGCGAATATACGTAACTTTATTCTCCGAAGCCTAACCTAAGTAACTTTACTTGCCTAAAAGTAATATATGTAACTTGCCTAACCTAACCTGCATAACTTTATTTGCTTAAAGCTAACATACCTAACTTTACTTACCAAAGCTAACGTAGGTAACTTTACTTGCCTAAAGCTAATGCACATAACTTTAATTGCCTAAAGCTAACATGCATAACTTTACTTGTCTTCTTGCCTAAATGTAACCTACTAAACTTTGCTTGCCAAAGCTAATGTATGTAACTTTATTTGCCTGAAGCTAACCTACATAACTTTATTTGGCTAACGCTAACGTACATGAGCTTAACTTACTTGCCCAATCCCCATGAACATAAATTTACTTGCCTAAAGCTAACCTACATAACTTTATTTGCCTAAAGCTAACATGCGTAACTTTATTTGCCTAAAGCTAAGGTACATAACTTCATTTGCCTAAAACTAATATATGTAACTTTACTTGCCTAAAGCTAACGTACATAACTTTATTTGCCAAAGCGAACGCACATAACTTTACTTGCCTAAACCTAACCTATCTAACTTTATTGGACTAAACCTAACCTATGTAACTTTATTTGCCTAAAGCTAAGGTATGTAACTTTATTTGCTAAAGCAAACATATGTGACCTTACTCGCCCAAACCCAATATCCTTAACTTTACTTGCTTGAAGTTAGTGTATGTAAGTTCACTTGCCTAATCTAACCTACATAACTTTGCTTGTCAAAGTTAACTTAAGTAACATCACTTGCCTAACCCTAACATAGCCTAAAGCTAGCGTACATTATTTTCATAATGTTAAATACGTGACTTTACATGCCCAAACCCAATGAATGTAACTTTACTTGCCGAAGTAACCCACAGAAATTTACATTCTTTACCCTAAACATCTAAGATGTTGGGAAGATGAGGAATCCAGTGAAGACACTTGTATGTATTTTTCCACCATCCCACAGGATGACATTGACGGTGTCTCTGACATTCAGTTCAAGGATTACTGTGTTGCTGGTGGTGTCGCTGGTATCTGGTCCTGTGAACTCCCAGGTACTCACTTGGTATTGCCCGTTTTTCACCAGGATGGCTCCTGAAGTGTGGCTGTTGTAGCCAAAAGTCATGAATGAAAAGTGGTAAACCCCCTTCAGGGAAGCAGTGAAGATGCCTGTAGAAGAAGAAAATGCAAAGACTTAGAAGACAGGTATGAAAAAGCTTTTGCTGTCCTTGTTGAATGGATTTTTTTTATTTTTCTAACCAATGAAAACTCAAATAACCACTTTCCTTTCAGTTAGAGAAGAAAATCATTATTTTTTTCTGGTTTTGTATGCTAAATATGAAGCTAAAGCCAGCAGCTGGTTAGCTTATGGGCTAAAGACAAAAAACTGAGGAAAACAACTAGCCAGCCTCTGTCCAGAAGTAAAATACCCACCTACCAGCACCTCTAAATGCCTTCAGGCCTCTGAAAGTAAACCAGTGTCAGAACATACCTGTTGTACCATTGTAAGCGTTGCCAATGTTGGTGAAGACTCTGTTAAAGATCAGAATTCTGCTAGTGCCAGCAGTGTAGGGTCCAGTGAACACATCATGAGATTCGATTACAGTGGCAGAAAATGCCACCTTGGCACTGACTAAAGAAAATAAAAGAATCAGTTTTACATATATTAGTGTGCGTATGGCATCGTGAACTAGCTCTCATTAGTTGTGGCACATAATGCGTTAAAATAAAATGCCGGGTTACACTGGCACTGTGGAAACAATGCCAATGGAAAGTCAATTGGTATTTTTTATTATGGTAGACACACAAATTCCCATAACGTAAATACATTACAAAAAGTAATGCACCACAATTCATGGATAATTCATAATGAACAAGCAATTCGTGTATAACCTGCGTAACTGTCAAGGCTGCGATCCCCTGACCAATGTGCTGACAGGAGTAAAGTAGTACAAACAGAGAAAATCCATATCTAAAGGCATGAGAATTTCCCCTGGTAGACCAGTGTTTGGAACCATGTGAAATTTTGGTAGTTTTAAGGTATGTAATCACCATGGTTCTTTTCTTTAACCCAACCTATGTAAATTTACTTGCCTAAAGCTAACGTGTGTAATTTTTACTAGCCTAAAGCTAACGTATAACTTTACTTGCTTAACCTAACTTCCATAACTTTACTTGCCAAAGCTAACGTACATAACATTACTTGCTTTAAAGCTAACCTATGTAATTTTACTAGCCTAAAGCTAACATCTGTCATTTTTACTAGCCTAAAGCTAACGTATAACTTTACTTGCCAAAGCTAACATACATAACATTACTTGCTTTAGAGCTAACCTACGCAACAATACTTGCCTAAAGTTAACGTACGTAACTTTTCTTCTCTATGCCTAACTTATGTAACTTGTCTAACGTTAAACCTAACATGCATAATTTAACTTGCCTAAACCTAACCTATGTAACTTTACTTGCTGAAGCTAAAGTATATAACTTGCCCAAACCTATTATACACATACTTGCCCAAACCTAACCTATGTAACTTTACTTGTCTAAATCTAATCTATGTAACTTTATTTGTCTGAACTTAACATGCGTAATTTAACTTAACTTAACTTACTTAATTTAACTTTATCTATACCTAACCTATGTAAATTTACTTGCCAAACCTACATAACTCTACTTGCCTAAACCTTTCCAATGTAATTTTACTTGCCTGAACTTAACCTACGTTACTTTACTTGCCTAAAGCTAACATACATAACTAAATTTGCCTAAGCCTAACCTGCATAACTTCATATTAACATTTGTTTGTTAAATTGTTGTCGCTTGTTCTTTGTTACAACCATAGTTGTCTGTCATTGTCTTTTATTATGTACTAATTGTGATATCTGGCTTATTAAAGTGTCCTTCGGTGACTTGAAAGGCACTTGTGAATAAAATGCGATATTATTATGTGAATCTAAAAGTCAGCACTGACCTTTTTTAGTTTTTACAAACCTACATCCTTTATATTGCATAAAGTTACATCACATACTTTTGTCACTTTACGGCATACTAATTGACAGTATGAAACTAATTCAGTTGTTTTAGCTGAAATCACAATATTTTTAGTTTTGGTGCCTAATTCCAACCATGCCACCACCAATTTAACACAATACGTGCCACCACCATGTAATGCGTTGTTCATGTCATCATTCAGGTCATGGTCATTTCATGTATTTCTGTGAGATCATGTTGCACAGTTGCACTTACCTTCTGCTTTAATGCTGTTCACCTCAAGTTTGAGTTTACCTAGTTCAACAACTTTTTCTTCAGTTGACCCCAGTCTGTATTTTAATCCTATAAACAGAAGCAGTATTTTAAAAAGGTATATTTTTTACATACAGTTTTACATTCCACAGTTCTGGTAATAAAAACAGCAACACAATACATCTTTATTATCAGGATGCAAGTTGCAAAGCATTTATTAAGGGATTAGACTCTATCAGGAAGTAAGGATGTAATTAGGGCTTATGGGGTATTTGATAACTTTTACATGTACCTGCCGTGTCGTTCTTGAGAGTGTCAATTTCAGCCTTCTGCCGGTCCACTGTAGTTTTTTGTGCTTTCAGCTGTAAATCAACATTCCTCAATATAATTTCAGTTTCTTCCTTAAATTCATCAACTTCAGCCTTTTGGTTGTTCAGTTTTGCGCTGAAAGCTTGAATCAAAATTAAAGTCATTATCAGGACATCGTCACATCCAATTCATGAAAACAGTTTCATTAAATGTTGTCAAATCAGTTGGTAGCATTTAACATATATGTTAAATGTTGGGATAATACTGATTTTAAAATTACCTGTACTGTTGTTTTGAAATTTCTCCACTTTAGCTTGCAGTTCCATCTCTGTGGCCTCCAGACGGGCTTTGACTTTGACTTCAAGCTCCAGGGCCGTTGAGTTAAGGTGGGAAAGTTCATTCTTATACAGATTCAGAAGTCTCTGTGTGTCACTAAACCTAGCCTCAGTTTCTGTCTCCAGATTTTCAAGCTTGGCTTTCTTCTCCTTTAACTGCCTTTCAGCTGTATGGAGTTGCTCTTCAATGTCACTTAAGTTTCCCTTCATTCTTTCCCCACGGTTGCCAAGTTGTTGAACTTCTCTCTTCAGACTGACTATGTCAACTTGGTGTTTCTCCAGCTGTGTCTTTGCCTCTCTGAATTCCCTCTCAGTTTGTGACTTAATCTTTTCAAGTTCATTTACTGCACTTGAAAGGTTTGTCACTAATCTTTTGAGCGCACTGATGTTATTGTTTGCAGCTTCGAGCTGAAGTCTTGTCCTACCTTCCATGGCATCCATTCTTTGTTGCAGCATCATTTGTTTCTCTTCGAGTTTTGTCTGGACATCATCAAGGTGTAAAATGTTTTTGTAATTTGAGCAAAGAGTTGGTGTCTCTTGTATTTCCTCTGGATCACATCTCCTTCTGTGTGGGAGTTTGGAAGATGCAATTCCAAATAATGCAAGAAGGAAAACCGCCTTGGTGATCATTTTCAGAGAAAAGATCGGTTCTTTACTTAACAGTTCCTATGAGCTTGAGACAACGAGTCTCATGAGACAGCTCCTTTTACCTTTCATGGGACAGCCCATTTGTGATAAGCAGGGTGCGGCAAGAGTTTTCTTACATTTCGGGAATGTCCCTCACCACTGAAAACAAACAACCAGGAAATGTCAGAAATGAAATGTGTTTGATTTTCTGTCTTGTGTAGTCTACTCTTACTCTGACATGTGACATGAACAGAAATCAAAATGTGTACTGGGTCCATTAGGAAACACATACCTGTGTACTTCAGTGATGGAAATGCAACGCAACATAAAAGATAAACCATCTTTTTAAAGGCATTTCCTAAATTAAAAAGCTGCCCTCACAATAGGGGTTCCTGCACAAAAAATAGGGTGTGAAGCCATGGTTTTAAGGCTTATTATCTTCAGCGGGTCTCTGATTTCTTTTATGATGATCATTTTTAGGACTCTGACTGACCAAGGCGATGGTGGGCTCTTATGTCGGGCCGTTGGTGAGCATCTGATGCCCAAGTTATTGCGATGATTCTCACACCATTGGCACTAGTTGACCCTTGCTTTACTGTGGCTGATTCAGCACACTGAATTGGTGTCAGAGACAATAGAGCCCATCTTTGAATGAAATCACTCTGATTGGCAGTTTAGGTCAGTGAATGATAAGAAATGTTAGGAAAGCATACAAACTACTAAAGTCAAGAGGGAGTGAGATCAAAACAAACTTGTTATATGAGGTAACATCATCTTTTTAGTCATTAAGCTTTTTAGCAGAAAGAGTTCGTAATTGTTATTTATCGTTACAGTGCGCGGTAAATATCTTTTGATCTTTCAACATCTGATTGTGTCATTATTGTCCTAACTAGCGTCTTGAATTCATCCTGTCAGTCTTCCAGTTTCCCTTTTTGAATGAAGAATACAAAGTGCCACTGACTTGGCAGAAAATTATCAAACCATTAATTCATATATGTGTGGAACACTTCATTTGACACTTGTCATCCAGGTCGATAATCGTAATACGAACAGGCTAACAGTACAATCCAGTCCAGATAATGGAAATATTATACTGTGCCAATCACTAAGGTTTTTTATGAACAAGGAAAAAATTGGATACTACATATGTCACATGGCATGTCAGCTGTAAAAATGATACAATAATGAAATGAAAAACAATGGCTACATTTCATGTTGGAACAAAGATGCAGACTAGAAAAATGCTAATGATACTGATGAGTTGTAACTCAGGTTGGTATAGTAACACAGACCATTTCAACCAAGTGATGTCAAGTCAAACCTGCCTGTTCACTTGATGGGATTGATTAAAAGGACAGTTACCCCCAAAATACAAAATACATATTTCTCTCTTACCTGTTGTGCTTTTATCAGTCCACGTTGTTTTGTTGTGAGTTGCATAGTGCTGTAAATATCAGCCGTGGAGATGCCTCAACTACACCCGCCTACTGTATCACTGCGCAGAAGTGTGCATCTACTCACGGACAGGAGACTCATGGCAATGTAAGATGTAAAAATTAATGGGGTCCTCCTTGGCTGAGCTGTAACATTATGCCAACGTTTACACTACACAAAATTTTTGTCCATTCTGACAGTCACTGTGTCAGACTGGGCGATACTGGAGTCATAAAATCGTTCTGTGACTTGGCCAACAGATGTGACACACTACACGATGGTCCATGACCAATCATCCCCGGTCGTCTTTCGTGTCGTGCATGATGTCATCAGGTTATTCTTGTCCTATTTTTGTGACTATTATTTCAGTCACTGTGTCTGTTCATGTGCCAGCTGAAATGTTGTTGTAGTAACGTAAAAAAGTGCCAGCAGATGGCAGGAGCTACATTTGAAGTACCGCATGCAAACTATGAAAATCACTGAATCCTCCACAAGAAGTTCCTGCAAATGTTTCACAAGAAAAGCCTGTTAAGATAATAAAGGGATTCTCTCTACCTAAATCATATGGGGCTTTTAACTGCACAGATGAAGGAAGTGTTGAGTTTGAAATGACTGAAACTTCACTTGGTTCTGAAGCCTGGTCTCCTGCAGGAAAGTCCTGGGGGAGAGTTCTGTGTTTTGAGACCCACCCACTGCCCAAACTGATTCCTATTCCCATATCCGTGAGATATGTACGAATTTTGGTGCATTAGTTTTCATAGGAAAATGTACGCACAGGGCATGAGAATAGCCTAATCTAGAATGATAAATTGCACTATATGGGCAAGAGTAAAAATGTGTATCTTTGATTTGGGGGTTAACTGTCCCTTTAAGTGACACTCTGTTGATACAGCTTATTGTGAATCGGGAAGACTCTGACTAGTCTAAAACACACCAAAGTCCTTTATCCTTTTAAAAATGTTGTTCTGAAACATTCTAAAATAAGTTATCTATAATATGTGTGTTAAAAATATCATACATATCAATACATACATGCCTTTTACACCATAGGACACCACATATACTCATGCATGCACATCTTTCTTTGCTTAAAGCAACACTGCCCTCTGCTGCTTTGCAGAGATACAGTACAATAACACTGTAATTTGTCAGTCACTTGCTTTTTTTGTTTCATCATTTGCTTCTTGAGGCTCAAGTCGATGCCAAAATTTGAACGCTGCATAACAAAGTCTCCAAACTGAGCTATACAGTTATTTACATGGGTTATTGCACTTTGGAATATCATGAACAGTTTGGCATACAGTCCTTTGCAATAGTTTATATGATATCTGTTGATATATACGTCACTTTCCACATATATATTTTACTGGCAAACACACTCACAAAATCCTCCCAGTAGGCGTGTTGGGACACGACTAGAACTGGGGTCCCTGAGGGCCTCAACACTGCTTACTCACTGACTTCCGAGGACCTTTCTCAGTGAAGAGACCTGCTGAGGAAAAATCACCCTCCACAAACTGCAAGGAAAATATCTAAGAGACTACAAAGAGTGAAGAAATGGAGTTCAGGGCTTTGTTTCTGCTGTCCCTCATGGGACTCCTGTTTGTGGAGCCAGGGTTTGGACAGCGAGGTGACGTGGATGTTGCTAAGTGGATGACTGATAAAGTGGAATTAATGAAGAACTTGGAGGACAAACTCAGACATATAGAGAGACAGCAGAATAACATTGAAGCTTTGGAGGCCAGGCTCAATGCGACTGTAGACAAGCTGATGAGACAGAACGCTGAAGTGGATCAACTGAAGAAAGAGAATGAAGGTACAAGATTCATGATGAGGAATTAGTACCGGACATATTTCACCGAATTTTGTGTAGTACCTTTGTAAACTGTCATTCATTGTTATTTTTTTAAACTTGTACAGGCCTGAAAATGAGACTGAATGCTACAGAGGAAGAGCTTGATAAGCTGAAACAGAATATTCCTAAAGGTAAGATGTTCAGACTTTAAGTACTTAAGTTTGTATTTGCAGAGTTCAAAATTTACAGCAAAATATAATGCGATGTTGTGAGAAATTATTCTGAATATTGTCATTGATTTACATCTCTCATGTTTATATTTACAGTCTCTCCATGTAACTCTCCACAGGTGCTCCTCAGATTGCATTCTCGGCCTCTTTGGCAAACTTCGGGGAGGTTTACAGAGGACCCTGCACAGACAAGGCCCTCATTTTCAAAAGGGTCTTCTCAAACTCTGGCAATGGTTATGACCAAAACACAGGTACTTTGCAGTTTTGCATTGTGTGTGAGCTTGAAGATAATCAGCTTTTATTTTGAGCAAATTTTTAAGGGTATGCCTCAGAAATACTGCTTGGTCAGAATCAGAATTATTTTAAAGCAGATTGTTAAGATAAAATAGCTGTTCTCTGGATAAAGCCTGCTTGTAGACACTAAATGTCCTTAGGCTGTAAAACTCTCATCTGCTCCTGGTATTTCAGACAAGAGCAAACAAAGGGAAGGATTTGCTGATACTGTTTGGCTCAGTTCTCCAGCTTTTTCTTGTGCATGTTTTTCTTTTATATTAACAACTGATTTCAAGTGTAATGGGAAATAGTTCGTTCTTAGAGATGGAGTGTGTAGGACTGAGGGGCAGAAATGGTCTATAATATCCTCCTGAGACCCACTACATTTTGAGTTTACTTGAACTTATACTTCATTCTATTTAACTTAGACCTGTTGTCCTTGTTCACGGACACTTTTTTGTGCCATCTAGTCGTAGTAAGAGCACAATACACTAATCCATGTAAAAACAAGATGGCAGCCATCTCTGCCAAGTCAGTCTGGCTACAAATTTGACCAATTTTGGCAACAGTAACCCTAAGACACTGTTAATTAGGAAGTACCCATCTTAGGAAGATGACATTGGGACTTATTGTCATCTCATTTGAGGACATTGGGACTTAATTATCATTGACAACGTTATTTTTTTTATACTTATCGGGTACTACTGATCTCAAATAGCCAGTAGAATTTTAAAATTCATGCCAAAGAAAAGTTATGGTCTCAGGAGGATATTTATAACCATATTTTTATTACACTATATTCACTTGAAAATAAGAGTTATTGTGGTTTTGTTACCTTAGAATGAGTCGTTTATATCGATATACAGAGCGGGTTCTCTGCCATGTTGTTCTACAGTAGTCTAGAAGGGCTGACTAGAGTGAACAGTGCAGAACACTTGGGCGACAGAGGCTCACTGATGGCCTGATGCAAGCCAACCATTGGCTTTATGTGTCAGGGCCCTCAGTGATGTACGTAATTTTATTAGTATTAAAATCTCTATCACTTGGGCCATTTATTGTCTCCACCCAGAAAGGTTTGTCACTAGAGTAGTGCTGCCTCTGTGAACATTTAGAGAAATAACACTCAAATGTAAAAAAAAAAAAAAACAAACAAAAAAAAAAACAACAACCTGGCAGCAATTTGTTCAAATGGGTGAATATAACTCTTCATGTCGTAAAATTACTTGTGGTGTACCCCAGGGGTCAGTATTGGGACCAGTATTGTTTCTACAATACATTAATGAAATAGAGTATTAATATTAATGACATTGTAGAGCTCCATAAACATTCAAATTTGTTCTGTTTGCGGATGATACCAATATTTAATGCTTCGGAGAGGATTTACAGCTGCTTTTGACGGAGATCACAAGAGAAATTAATTAATTGAAAAGATGGTTTGTCAAAAACAAACTAAGTTTGACAAAAAAACAAAATGATGTTATTTGTAAATCAAAATAATTGATATGCAAGGGCAAATTAAGATAGATAATGTTAATATAGAAAAGGTGTGTGAAAATAAATTTCTGGAAGTGATAGTGGATCACAAAGTCAGCCGGAAACCTCAAATAAGTCACAGTTAATCAAAGTTGGCAAGGAGCATCAAAATCAAGACACATACTGCACCATAAATCACTATTTATCACTCACTCATTTTACTGTATTTTAATTACAGTGTGAAGGCCTGGGGTAACACCTATAAAAGCAATTACACATATTACAAAAAAAGCCATTAGGATTGTATGTAATGTTGAATATAATGGGAGCAAACAAAAACACAGTTTTTAAAGTTAAATATATTTAAATTTGAGTGCAAATAATGTACAAAGCAAGAAATAATCTGCTTCCAGGCAATATTTTAAAAAGGTTTTGTGACTGGGAGGGGGGATATAATTTAAGAGGAAAATTAAATCTAAAATTACATTGTCTTCGTACAACTTTGAAAAGTATGCGTGATTCAATGTGTGGGGTGAATTTATGGAATGGGTTAGATGAGGAGTTAAAGGGAAGCACGACTATCAAAGATGTATAGACACAGTTTTTTTGAGGAGGTATGCAGACAAAGAGGGGTGATGGGTTGGTTTATTTATTCATCCAGGCTTGGTTGAGATGGGGTTTGTATATTTAATATCTAAGACAGTTGTTTATTCATCTATATTAACGGTTGTAAATAAGTTTGGGATAGTTGTTGACAATTTCCTTTTGTAAATGAGACATGAATACTGAGAAGGGGGTAAGATTATATAAGTGTGCACTTCTTCCTTCTCCTTTTCGAGCATGTCTGTTGATGTTTGTTTTGATTTTACATTTTGTTGTGCTCAAAATAAAGTCATTAATTAATTCATTCATGTACATGCTCTGTTGCAGGAATCTTCACAGCACCAGTGAACGGTCTCTACTTCTTCAGCTTCAGTACCTATGGCTACAACACTCACGACATGGGGGCCATTTTAATGAAAAATGGTGATCGTCAAATTTCAACCTATGATAAACCCTCAGCTGACGGCTCAGACAGTAGCAGTAATGCTGTCGTTCTGCAGTTGGTCGCGGGTGATAAGGTGTACATGGAACTGTGGGATAACGGCAGAGTGTTTGACAACCTGAACGGACACACAACCTTCAGTGGTTTTCTTGTCTTCCCTGCGTAAATGATTAGAAACTATGTGTTGCATTGTGTTTTTAAACTGAAGAGAGATGTAGGTCCAACAGTCGTGACATCTGTGATATCACTGTCTTTATATAGTGGCACTGCCCCAAAGCATATGCTGACAAGAAAATTACACAGTATCCTGGTTGATTTTTATCAAACTTTTATTGAAAAATCTCCACGTTTTTCATTTTCAATAAATTTCAATGACAATGTGGGTGCAAGAACTTTCTTCAGAACAATAAACCCAAGATAAACTTCTTACATGGTCTTACTTCCTGTTTCAGGTGACTAAACACAGCTTTCTGTTCCCTCTGCAGCGACAAAAGTGTTCACCATCCTCACACTAAAATTTTGACAACAAGGGGGAGTAGCTGCATCTTGTGTTCACAGTTTATTACTGCAGTTAGTCATCCCAAGACTAACTAAAACATGAACAATTTCATTACAGCACCTTTTGGACACCAAAAATAGATAGCCTACCTTTTGCATGCCTTAAAAAAATACTTCACCCACAAACTGACCATTTGTATATCAGTTACTAAATCTGTGTTACCTTGAATTCAACTTTCTTTTTCTTGCATGCCTCCACTGTGAACGGAGAAAAGGTGAACATTCTTCATGAAGTAAGCGGGGGTCACGATTAACAACAGAAGAACCTTTTTAAAAAAATGATTTAACAAACTTTCACACAACTTGTGCAGTATAATCCAAGTCTCATTTATGCAGTCGAAAGCTCTGGACTTCTCAAACACATGCATTTGCATAAAACATTACAATTTAAACACGCCAGTACAAACCGTCTCAGAAGAAGGTTTGTAGTTTTTCTGTTGTTAAACATGGTCCCAAATGACTCCAGTTCATGAAGAATGTTCGCCTTTTTTAAATTCTTCATTCATTAGAGGCATATGTGAAAAACAATGTTTTCTTAACTAATTCAAGGTAAAGCGGCAAGTTACTCCTGGACTCCTGCTCCTGGAGGGAAGATGTGTGTGTTTTAATTAAATTAAAATCTTGTGATTATCATCATTTACTCAGACATTTCCCAAGACTGGTCGGATGCTTCAACTTCATGTGTTTAAAATTCGTTGCCGAATGGGCAGTGGGCATGATTTGCAAATAAATTAGAGATTTTTTTCTGTTGGTAGCCGCTTTGTCTGAAGTGCCATTAGCACTAGGAATGCCAATGTTCTGTCACAATGCTGGTTGCTGTTAGTACCCGGGTTCTGTAAACAAAGCATTGTTAACCATTACAAGAGCAAACAACGCTCACATTCAAGTTCATAAGTTGCAAACTGTTAAATTCAGTTTACTGTTTACCAGTGGTGTAGTGGCAGTTAATGAGGTGAGTCTACGTCTAGATGGGTAGACTATCAAGGATGAAATGAATGAACTCTCCTATATAATCCAGTGGCTTTTTGGCTGGGAGGTGGGTATACTGTAAACCCCATGTGCCTGCATATACCCTCCACTACACCATTGCTGTTTACGTAAATTATTATTTTAGCACATTCATGCACAACACTTCCAATGTCTTACAATCAGAAATGTGATGGCAAACACAGCAGAGATGCTCGTGTGTCTTACAATCAGAAAAGTGATGGCAAACACAGATGCTCGCGTGTCTCATAGTTGGAATTGTGATGGTAAACACAGCAGAGATGCTCGCGTGTCTTACAATCGGAAATGTGATGGCAAACACAGCAGAGATGCTTGCGTTTCTTATAATTGGAATTGTGATGGCAAACACACCAGAGATGCTCACGTGTCTTATAATCTGAAATGTGATGGCAAATGCAGCAGAGATGCTCGTATGTCATTGTTCGGCCCTGGCATCTTGCCCATGTTCTCCCACTTCTGTGTGGTGGGATCATAACGATGGACCAGCTTAGTGTCACTGTAGTCCTCCTGGCTGTATCCACCCAGCACATAAAACTTTCCTTCCAAAACCACACTTCCTGCTCCTACATGTGGCACTGGCAGAGATGTGAAGGCCGTCCAGGAGTCGGCCACTGGATTGTACACCTCACAAGCCAGCTGGTCGACAACATTTATGTCAACACCAGTGGTGATTCCCCCTGCTACATAAAGACATCCACTCAGGGTCTCCATGCAGTGTCGAGCTCGAGGTTTAGCCATGTTTGCCAGATAAGTGCTTCCTGTTTCTGGGTGGTACAGAAACATGGATGCAAGATGTTGGTTGTTGTTGCTCAACCCTCCTGAGACAAAGATCTGCCCTTGTAAAACCTTTGCAACATGGGCGGCTAGAGGCAGATCCAAAGGCCACACGAAGCTTAAAGAGAAGACACATTTTTAAATATCTTAAAGTGAGATGATGATGACTATTTATCACAAATAAGTGAATTAGGTTATAATAGCCGGGCTATAAACCAAAAACAGTATGACTGGACATTACTATCTAGCTGGTAACCAAAAAGCTGGTGAATGAGCCTGTGAATCAGTGAATGCAAGTTCTACCTCAACTAACGCTACGCTCCATAAAGCTGTAGTGTTGGAAATTTCCCAAAATGCTTTACATATATTTTGGAGAGCAATATCTCAGATCTGTTTTGACAACTAAAATATCAGGGCTAGAAAAAGCTGTTCTCGTTCCAAAGTCATCAGATATCGCCACTTTGTCAGTCACCTTTCACGTATGTATATCACACGCTAGGTATCCTTCTACATCTGTTGTTTATCACAGTGAAACACTCGTGAAATTAACATTGGTAAATATTCACCTCCCATTTACTTCCATTCCATTTAAGCAAAGGAGCTAATAAAACATGCGCTTCTGTTGGCAAAGTAAATACACATCTCTGTACTGCATGATGTTCAACTTTGGTGAACTTGGATCAGTTAAGTTATAGCCTTAACCAACAGCAAAAAAGTATGGAGAAGGAGACACTGATTGTTGCCCTGACTAACCATATTGCACCACATGAGAGATGCTGCCTGGCTGGCAGTGAGTTGGGAGACAGGAACGTAAGAAAATGGAAAATGCACCAATAGCATCATATTTTGCAATATTTATTAGCAAGCCAACTAACAAGCTCACTCTCTATGTGTGTCACATCTGGCATCATCCACATTCAGTGCGAATACTGCTTCAGTAGGCAGTAGTCACACACCTGCATTCGTTCATATGGGACTGTACTGTAGCCACCCTTTGAACAAAATTATCTTGCGGTTCACATTTCAAGTTCTTGAATTTTGCTGTCCTTACATAACTAGGACACACTCAACCTATTCCAACCTCCACCAGACTAGAACCACCAGCTAGCCTTTACTAATTTCTAGCTAGAACTTAGTAGTTGTCCTCAGTCTTCCCCTGCCAAAATCTTCTTGACATCTGTTGTCACCTAATAGCAGTATTACAGATCCCTTTTGTTTTGCAATATTAGATTTCTCAACAAAATTCAGCAGACTCACTTTCACTGTATCTGATTTAATTTTTACATAATGTGATGTTTTTAGCAAGCAAATCACTGCCCACAAAGCATAGAGATGTTAGCAAGTTACATCTACTTAATATGGTACAAGCTACCATGTTGTTTGGTAGATCAATGTTAGGGAAATTTTATCCAGACTATACCCTTGATGGGTGTAGAAGTTTGTTCTGATGAACAAATAACCCTTCCAACATACCTCCAAGAGTTTTCAGTGGGACAGTATCGTTCCACACTCTCTCTATACTCGGGGTCACAATATCCACCGATGGCATATATCTTTCCATCCAGCACAACCACGGAGAAAGACCCTCTCTTCTCCTGCATGTCAGCCAAACTCTCCCAGCTATTTTGAAGGGGATCATACCTACAGATGTGGTCAAATGAGCAAAGATCAGTATAAAGGCATTTGAATGTCTTTAAAACTGTAAGTCATTACCTCTCTCACCTGTAAACAGAATTCAAGGTGTCGTGGATGCCATAATACTTCTTGCCTCCAATCACATATAGATGTCCGTTGAGGACAGCCACCTCATGATTGAACCTCTCTGCCTCTGGCATATCTCCCAACTTCCTCCACTCCATGGCCTTTTTCACCCCTCCATGGTTCCTTAGGGAATTCCCAAACCAGAGTTCTCTGCTGATGCTGCGCTTACACAGGTCTTCAGAGATCTGTTCACCTCCAATCAAGACCAGACTCTCTTTTGGCAGATAAATCCGGCACTGAGTCTCATTGGAACAGAAATCCTTAAAAACTGCTTGATAGAGCTCTGCCAGACTGTGATCAGACCACATGGGTAAAGATTGAACCTCTTTGAATTCCTTGAACGTCATAATCGGAAAGTGGATGGTTTTCATTAGGTCTTTAGCAAGATTCATCCTTACCTGGGGCCTTGCTTGGATCCATGTCACCACTGCTTTGAACACAACAAGCTCAGATGGAACACAGAGCGAGCGACTGTTCAAGTACTTTAGGAGCTGTTTGGCTGGCAGGTCTTTGAACTTTGGGATGCATGCAACCTTTTGGAATTGCCTCAGGACAAAATCATCTGCAACTTCAAGAAGCTGCTCCATCTCGTAGGCCTCAGCAAAAGATGCAACATCCAGGCAGGAGTGAGGATTTATTTCTTGATGCAGGAAGTCAAGGCACAAGGAGAGGGCAGGTTGGTACTGGAGCTGAAGAGTGGTGCTGGTGAGCTCGAAGACATACTTCCAGCTGAGGGGGAGAGCCCCGCTGTAGGAGCACTCAATCAGAACCTCCAGCTCTGAAGCCAAAAGGAAGGGAAGGGTCACGCAGGACTGATAGGACTCTTTCATCCCCAAGGTGAACATGCCACGGAAGTAGTCACTGCACACTGCCAGAATGACTCTGTGGACTAAAAGGAGGAAAGTACAGTATAAACCAGATGTAAGAACAAGTGGTTGTTTTGCAAGTCACAAGTAATTCTTAAGTCTTTTCATGCAACTCCCAGATCAAGTCCCCAGTTAAGACAGGCAAGTCCCCAGTCCTGAATTTCGAGTTTTGAGTCCTAAACAAGTCATAATGAGCTCTCCATTAAATCTAATGCCCATTTTCAAAAATCATGAATGCTTCTAAAAACAGGTGTCACAGAACTTAATCATAAATTGGTTTGAGGGAAGGTATCAAGTATTTTGAAGTCAAAAGGCTTAAGTCCAAGTGAAGTCACGAATCATTGGTGTTAAAGTCCAAGTTGAGTTGCAAGGCTTTTTTGATTTTGTCGAGTCCAGACTAAAGTCATCAAATTTTTGACTTGAGTCTGACTCAAGTCCATGTCGTGTGACATGAGTCCACCTCTGGTATAAACCCACTGTAATCCTAACTAACATGAACAGGACTCCATGGGATTCTATTTGTTTGAGTTAAGTATATCATGAAAGATGTTTCTGGTAGACATCGTTAATAAGATTACTATTGGAACTCTTCAAAAAAAAAAAAATAAAAAAAAAAAAGCTTCTTGTTTTTTTCATCAGATTTGGTGAAAGTTTGCAGGAAGAACAAAAATCAGAACAACAGAATTTTGCTCGTACAACTCAATTTGAGAGTTTGAGAAATTACCACATAATGGCATTATCTCCACCAAAACCAAAGGCTAAGACTTATGGCCATATGATCCATATTTGTGAGAAGTCTTTTTGGGGTTTATGAATGGGGTTTTTTTGGGGGACTAAAAACATAGCCTCGGCAGAGGTAAGAAATCCTGTAATGTGACCCAAGATGCTAGAGCTATAAATGAATATTCCTCAAAAGTAGCTTGCTCTTGACAGGGACAGGGAGGCATTTACAGCAGTTTTAAGTTTAATTTAGAAACCCTATCACTTGACAGGACTATCAGTTGGCAACCAGCAAATGCAGGATTGTGGCCTCTAAAGCGGCTGCTATTATACTTCTGCATAAACGTACAACTCATTGGTGGTCTACTCACCATGAAGCGATCCTCCGAGAGCTTCCAGAATGACATCACAGCCCACTCTGTCCGCCCACAGCTGTTTGATTGACTGAAGACTTATCGTCATTTGATCTGCAGCCGAGATCCTTTCCTCTTTCTTCTGCCCTCCAGTTTTTTGGGGCACCTCCTCTTCCTCCTCACAGAGATCCAGCACCCTGGGGGCACCCAACATTTGAGCCGCTGCCTTTATCTGGTGCAAAGTGTTCATGTTCAAACATGGTATGTGTCCAGTGTAGGCAAAATCCACAACTGCCTTTAATCCAATATGATCCACCTCTGGACCGAGAGACACTGACCACCAGTGGACTCCAGAACTTGTATCTTTCCTTTCATCAACTCTATCCTTGCATCTGTGTTTATTACTTTGAATAATGCTTTCTCGGATATGGGAGCTGACAGCAGCCAGGACAGGGGAGTGTACATGGAAACTCCGCCCATCCTCCGTTGTCAAAGTAAGGTCAGTGAGAAGGGAGGAGTCCCTGAACTCTGTCAAGGTGCGGAATACATCCCTGCAATAATCATCCTTGCAGTAGATCTTAACCACATTGTTCTCACCTGCTTCCTCGTCTGTTGAATGTTCTGCATCCTCCTCATCTGTAGACTCTTCCTCTTCCTGTTGAAGCTTTTTGTGATCAACATGAAGCTCTTCTTCTTGAGTTGCCAGAGATTTAATTTCTTTCTCATCTGTCAACTTCTCACCTTTATCTTTCTCAACTTTTTTTTCCTCAGAAGTCAATGCTTCCAGTATGCTATTTTCATTTCTGCATGACTTATCATCAGTATCTTCCAGTTCCTCAAGATATTGTTTTTCAGCAGCTCTCTCTTCATTATTCATTCTGTCAAAGATGTAGAATTCATCCTCCGATCCCGTCAAGTCAGAGTCTTCATAATCGGATTCCACTGAATCAGACACGTTTCCAGTTTCATTGATTGTATTTGGTTCTCGCCTTGCACCTTCTTGGTTTTGCCAAATGTTTTCATCCTCAATTCTTCTCATATGTTCTCTGAATGGTTCTGCAAGGTGATATTGTCCAGTTTTCTCCTGTTCCTGATGCTCCTCTTCCCCATCATCTTCCTCCTCGACCTGCTCTCCTCCCCTCACCTGCCTTTCCGAAACCACTTCATCCTCTACCTCATCTTCTCGTTCTTCCTCTCCTCCTTCTAGTTCCTCAGCTTCCTCCCTCTCCCTATGAAACTCATTTTCTTTATCCTCCTCCTCTTCCTCGATTTCTTCTGCTCCTGTCACATCCTGTTCCTCCACTTTCTCCACCTCCCCATTCTCTATGACCTCCCTTTCCACCACACTCTCCTCTTCCCCCAGATCCTCTGATTCCTCCCTCACCACACCATTTTCTTCTTCTTTCTCTTCTTCTTCCACGTCTACCCTTTCATCTGCTTCAATCACCTCCCTGTCATCCTCGTCATCTTCTTTAACCCCCCTCTCTATCTCATTTTCTTCCTCTTTTTGTTCTTCCTCCACATCTACCCTTCTACCTGCTTCTATCCCCTCCATGTTGCCCACCCCATCTTCCCTACCCCCCCCACCTACGTCATTTTCTCCCCCATCCTCCATCTCCTCTGCTCCCCTCATCACTATCCCTTCTTCTTCCTTTTCCTCACCTTGGCTCACTTTTTCTTCCTCACTGCTTGTGCCCTCTGCTTCCTCTTCCTCCATATCATCCTCCTCATCTTCCTCCTCAATGCACACATGCACTTTATCCCAAAGACTCACCCTCACCCTTGCCCTCACCCTCTCCCTCCATCTCCTCCTCCTCTTCTCCAGCATCTGTGTCTTCCACTCATCCCAGCCCGGGAGGCACAGGTTAGCTACTCCTGCCATACTGTCCAATGTCACTCTAATATGTCCTAATCCCTTTAATGCCTCAAAACATTTGCACCCCTCGGAGCCAAAAGATTGCAGATCACTTACTTTTTGCACGGGTAATGAGGAAGAATGCACAAAGAAAATGATGTATGTCCAGAGGCAATCCACACTTGGATGCTGCTGTTATTGTTGCAAGCCACTTCACCTCTTTACCCCTCTGCAGACACCAGCTGTGTTGTCTGTTTGTTTGGCTCCTGCCTCTCGCTCCTCCTGCATGTGTTGCATGTGTGAGAGTGGTATGTAACCCACGAATCCCCTTATAACCTAAGAAGTTTCTATATTCAGTACTCTATCACGAGGTAAAAGAAAATTCTAGACTTTTGGGATGTCAGCCTGAGACCTAACAAAATTTTCTAACAGATTGATATACTAAATCTATCATATTGTAATGTGTCAGACTTTTTTTTTTTAATTTCACTACATTGTTACACTCCTGTGTTTGTTTCCTCAATTTGTACTTTTTAAAACCATTTATCATCATTTATCACAGAATAGTTACAGGCCATGCAGTTTATCCTGTGGTATTTTTCTATTCCTTTCACTTTACAGTCTATTCCTCTAGTAATCAGTTCTTAACTGTATTCTTAAAAATACTTCTCCCAAGCAAGCAATAAAAAGGGAATGATCTAGAGCCAGAGGCAGCTGGATTTCTGTCCAAGAAAACTCGGGGGGCTTGGCATCTTTAATTCTGGACCATATGACCGTGAGATCAGTATTAAATGCCTTAGGGGGCATCAGTGGTATCACATTGCTCCTCCACGTCCAAACACAGTGGAATCTGGGTCAAGGATCAAGACATATGTGGAGAAGGAGGACACCAAAACAAAACAATGGCATTTACACCTGTCGCTTTTGTGTTGACAGCGAAAGCTGGCAGCTGTCACCTTGACTTGAAATGTAGTTATGCAGGTCATAAGTACAGTAGCTGCCGATGGATCCTCACAAATATACTCTCTCCTTGTACTGTACCACTTTGCTAGAATGTCTTTGAGTTCATCAGCTGTCTTTTTTTCCAGTTGTTTATTGTTTATATTATATGGTGGAAATGCAGTGTTGCAGTCACATATGTGGTACAATACAAGAAAATAATCTGACATTTCTCTGCTCCCTCATTGGAAGATTAGCATTTTATTGCCCGGGAACAGTCTACAGTCTACATGTCCAAGTATCCTTGAGCAAGATACTGAACCCCAAATCGCTCCTGAAGGCTGTTCCATCGGTGTGTGAGAGTGTGAAAAACTGAGTAGTGGGTGGCACCTTGCATAGTAGCCTTGGCCACCAGTGTACAAATGTGTGTGTGAATGGGTGAATGTGCAGGTCCATTTACCATAGTACTGGACTTGCAAATACTAGTAGCTTAGTTAAGTAAGGCTGATACTGACTAACAGTTATAATATCATCGTAATTATTATCACCATCATTACTATTAATTGCAGCCCTACAAGACAATGTACGTGGATTTAGGACAAGCACAAACCAAAAACATGCTGAAATAGATTAAAAAAAAAGAAATAATGAAAAAATAATAACTCTTACCTTCTTTCCATTTCATTCACTCCAATCCCACCATGTCTGCCAGCCAGGAATCCAGTGAGCGTTACAGACATAAACCAGGAATTAAATACATTTGCCAATTTCCTCCATCATCCATGATGATTTCTGCAGAAATATTCGTGAGGATACATAAAATACATATATAGATACATGCAAACTCATCAAAGGAAATACAGAACACATAGTTTACATAAGATATATGTATAACATTTCAAGCAGGTAAGAAAGTAGCAAATAAACAGCACAGCTTAGAAACAAGAATAACCGCAGATAGTTATATCAAAGCATCAATCTTTTCCAGAGTCTTTGACCAACAAATGGTATTGTATGTCTAAGCATAATGTAGACATGCTGTAGAAAGCTCTAGCTGTGCAATATCTCTCATGCCATTCCCTCAGCGACAGCATATGTGGAGATTTCCAGTGGCAAACTACCATCCTTTTAGCAGCGCCTGCCATTTATATTTAGCTGTAAAGAAGAATAGCAAGCGCTGTGAGTGAGGGATGGCTTTTCCATTGATATCAGACAAACTGCTTGAAATGTTTTTCCAAAAACTATTGTCCTCTGGGCACTGCCAAATCATGTAAAAAAAAAAATAGAAAAAAAAAAGGACTAGTTATATTGCCTGGGCAAAAGTCGCAGCATGTGTTGTAATCTTCGAGGTTAAAGAAAAGGATCTATGAATAAGTTTATAATGGATCATTTGATGGTTTGGATACCTAGATACCTGATATTCAACCAGCATTGTCTCATCGCATTGTGTGCAGATGAACGTTTTTTCACTTCCCCCAGAGATCCTGGCCCGTCCAGTGGCAGAGGTCCGGGTGCTGGCAGCAGCACAGGGGCAAAGCCAAACACTGTTCATCTGCACACACTGTGATGCCACACAGCTGGTTCAATATCAGCAAAGTTTCCCTTTATATTCATTGTCTTGTGTGGCGATCAGCAGTGATGTGGTGGTTCACTTTGACACTGTGATCTGTAGCCTATAGTTCGGCTTTAGCTTCTAACTATCTTTGTCTTTTTAACCTGTTGTTGCTGCTGAGTCAGTTTGACATCCTGGATATATCCTTCAAGCACAGACTGTAGCGAAAGGTCAATTTCAATGTCAGGCTAGAACTAACAGGGTCAAATGCGTACAATGTAAAAAAAAAAAAAAAAATGTAAACCTTGTTTCTGACTTTAAGCAAAAAAAGTCACCCCAAGAAACAACTTTGAGATCTGTCACCAGGCTATGCTTGAAGTGGGCAGCTGTTTGCTCCAAAAAGTCAATGTTCCCCTGCTGAAGATCTTGTCTGCTTAACGTTGGGCTGCTAAATGCTCCAAAATAAGAACCCTTTAATATCAGCACAGAGTTTCTATTGAAATGCTTTGAAGTTGAAGCACTGTGAGTGGGTGAGCTGGAAATGAAACTGGTGGGCACACCTCTCTTTTAAATACACTCCTACCTGAGGACACAATGACTCTGCTCTTTTCATAGCTGTTCACATGTGAGACACACATACACGCACTGTACCGTACACACACACTGAGGGGTTTAAACATGCAGACAAGTGACTCAGGTTTTTATGTAATCCTATGCTGAAAGAGAGGTTGAATGTATTTGAATAAATTAAGAGCTTAAGCTAAATCTTTCACATTTTGAGACATTCTGCAGTAAAGCATTAACATGCTGTGAAGTGCCACTTAACAAACTGATGAGATTTCCAGTAACAAAGTAAACATGTTTGTTTAACGCCACATTCACATCCTGAGTTTGTAACACATAGCAGATGTTCAGATTTTGCTGTATTCACGTTACCCGCAGTGAGTGTTTCGCTCTGGGCAGCAGCTCACAATCTACTTATGAAAAGTCTGTTTCCACTGCAGTCCTGATTGTTACCATGACGACGCACGCAGTGAGAGGAGGAGTGAAGAGCGCTAACCTCGTTATGGGACCCTCCCCCTCAGGCCCTTTCCTCAAGAGCAGCAAACACTGCTGGGACAAGAGGCCTAGACGCATTCCTCTTTATATCATTCTCCTCAATAGCAACAGAAGTAGACGAAGAACTGTCTTCACATTTTTTAAAGCTGTAGGAACAGTTTTATTCTGAAATGAAAGCAACAGTACAAAATGGTTTCACATTTTGGGAAATATGCTTATTCACTTTTTTGCCCAGTGGCGCCCCTAAGGTGGGGCCGTGGCCACCCTGACAAAATCCCCCTCCATCAGGGCATAAATAATTGGATGTTGACATTATTGTGTTTAAGAAGCTGAGGCACATTCATTTTTTTAATCAGCACACTCCCAGAAACGCCTGCAGGTCCTCCTTTACCAGTTCAGTCACGCATGTCAGAACTTAACCAAGACCATGGGACAGGGCACTAAGTTTTGGGATGTCTAGAAAGCATCAGCTACATCAGGACGTCATCTGTTAAAAGCCTCCCGTTGTCGGATACGACATGAAACTTCTCCAGTTAGCTCAATCATGTTGTAACTAAGACATCCGCTGGAAATTTTTTTTTTCACGGGCCATTTAGTGAGTTATTACAGACACCGCTCAGAGCTATCAGCTAACGGCATCCCTACGTCGCCCCAGTAAATGGTCGCGCAACGATTACATCACATCCAGAGCCCGTAACTTTACAGGAACCTTCCTCCTACTCCGCTCTCTCAGTGGAGACACGGCAGTTGAGAGGGCCGAGCGAGAGGACGTTCCTGTAGTAGTTCCTGCCCCCCAAATAGTATCAGGAACTTCTTCAGTGGAAACGGGCCTAATATGAGCTCTGTGAGTACCCACGAACCCCCTTAGACTTGAGAAGGCCCCCAGTAAATGTTGGAGCCAACATGGCTGTTTGTTTTTTGGAAAGGCTTTTATATTTTGTGGTGACTAGTATGCCATGCCACAAGGGGACAGTTAATATGTTGGTGATGGGTCATGTCACACAATCAAGTGATAAATAGACACAGGTGTGTGGGCTCATTATGTTTGGACCATAGGAGATGTAATGTTTCTTACCACAAAATGGCAGACTGTAGACTTACACTGTACAATTGGATTCAAATTTGCACAAGAACAAACGCAACTACAGTAAACTACAGTAAACTACAGTCTGCAATCCGACACAGCACAACGAAAGAAGCAAGCAAAGGATTAACTTAAGGTATGTGCGCAAAATACATTGTAGTGTTTCATTCACAATTGTGGCTTTTGGTATTGGGCCCATTAGTCACAAGACTTACAATTAATGTACTGCTTCAAATTCAAGCTGTATATCTGTCTTTTTTGGATTGTTGTGGAACTCAAAATGTTAACTGCACTAGTAGTCTTCGCACATCAGAAAATTAGTAACATTAGTAAACGACATGATGGTGCAGTGGTTAGCACTGTCGCCTCACAGCAAGAGGGTTCCTGATCCGAACCCCGGGTGGGAGTTTCAAACCTCAAGGTGTGGGAGCCCTTTTGTGCGAAGCTTACATCTTCTCCCCATGTCAGTGTGGGGTTTTTTTCTGGGTGCTCCGGCTTCCTCCCACAGTCCAAAGACATGCAGGTTAACTGGTGACTCTAAATTGTCCGTAGGTGTGAATGTGAGTGTGAATGGTTTTCCGTCTCTATGTGTCAGCCCTGTGATAATCTGGTGACCTGTCCAGGGTGCACCCTGCCTCTAACCCAATGTCAGCTGGGATAGGCTCCAGCCATAGTTCCATGACATAATTTTCGACTAGCCTACATACTTCAGCAGCATAAGCAAATCCCTGAAAGTCAAGATTTTCAGTGGCCTCTTCTGGTCACCCCTGCGAAAAATCCTGTTCCACTGTTTATGCTAAAGGTTATGTATGGAGATCAACACCCCTCTCATGTCTGTTTAGGTAAAATAAAGCTACAACCAGCAGCTGGTTAGCCTAGCTTAGAATAAAGACTGGAAACAGGGGGAAACAGTAAGCCTGGCTCTGTCAAATGGTAATAAAATCAGCCTACTAGCACTCCTAAAGCTCGCCAATTAACACTTAATGCCTCGCTTTTTTTTTCTTTAAAAAAAAACCTGTTCAAAATAGATTAAATCAGCGTGACATCGCACTAACAACAGTAATTACTTCCAGGTAGACAACAGGCAATTAATTTCAATTGCAGATGTTACCAGCTCACCCAGCTTCAGTTTCCTGTCAAAAACACAAGGCAAATGTTTACTTTTTTTAGATGGCCATAAACTAACTACCAGAGGCTGCGTTTGTGCAGCACTTTAATTTTATTTACTTGATTTCATTTTATGAATGTGACCTGGGGTTTTATGCCTGGAAGTTATTTTAACTAGAATTACCACCTTGCATTTCTATGCCTCTGCGAACCCGTCAAGTTTCTCTTACAGTTTACATCCATGTCTGTGAAAACATGGATGCTACACACACATCTTCCCCCAGCAGTACAAAAGATCTATACAGTCAGCACAGTTTAAAGGTGGGCACCCAAGATTAGTGTCACCAATTTAGTAACCATTCAAATGTCTCCCCTTCCGTTCCTGAGTTGTGATGTTCAAGTAATGGCAAAAAGCTGTTTTTTGCATAACATTATGATGTCACAGTGAAGTTTACCTTTGACCTTTTGGATATATAATGTCATCACTAATGTGAAACATTGTCATATTTAGCATATGAATTCCAATTATGTCAAAAACATGTTTTGTGAGGTCACAGTGACCTTGACCTATGACCACCAAAGTTTCAATCAGTTCATTCTTTAGTCCAAGTGGACGTATGTGCAAAATATAAGATAATTCCCTCAAGGCCTTCTTGAGGTATTTTGTTGACGGTGACCTTGACCTTTGACTGCCAAATTCTAATCAGTTCATTGTTTGAGTCCAAATGGACATTTGTGCCGAATTAAAAAAAAAAATAATAAATCCATTAAGGTGTTGTTATGATAATGTGTTTAAGAGAATGAGACAGATGCAAGGTCACGATGA
This sequence comes from Epinephelus fuscoguttatus, assembly GCF_011397635.1. Taxonomy (NCBI): domain Eukaryota; kingdom Metazoa; phylum Chordata; class Actinopteri; order Perciformes; family Serranidae; genus Epinephelus; species Epinephelus fuscoguttatus. The sequence goes on from NC_064774.1 coordinate 16,022,551, forward strand.
CCTTGACCACTGACTGCCAAATTCGAATCACTTCATTGTTCAGTCCAAATGGACGTTTGTGCCAAATCCAAAGAAATTGATATATGATATTATGTTTGGAAGAATGGGTCAGACAGGCAAACCCAAAAACATAATGCCTCTGGCAACAGCTATCCCCAGCGCTGAAGCATAACAAACATTGTGATTTGGTCTGTAATGAAGGATAAAAACAAGTTGTGGTATTATGTGCCAGCTGATCCACCATGACGTTGCCACGCACCCAACAGAGACTCCAGGCAGTCACAGTCCCCGACTAAGAAATTAACAGTGTCTCAATTCAGGGTCTGCAGCCTTCGAAGGCTGCATTTGAAGACCAACTGAAGACATCGGTGCGACCAAGGCCGTCCCTTTTCGAAAGCTCCTTCAAATGCGGCTAGCTTACTCCTTCTTCCATCAAGTGCAGCTGGTTGCTAGGTAACAGGAATGCCAACGGGTCAGGGCGAGAACAACTAGTGATGCAACAGGAAAATTCTCCGCAGACCAGACCATTTCATTCCAGAGACGATCAGTTTGGCTGATGCGGTCCTGTAAGGACGTGGCCGACTCTGACCGCGAAGGCCACGTCCTCCAAAGGTTGCAGCCCCTGAATTGAGACATAGCTATAGTCCCGTACATTACCCACCACAAATCTACAGCTCGCTGTTATATACACAAAGAAAGCTTCTTTTTTTTTTTTCTTGTCAAAATACAATCTAGTTTATTGAACTGCTATTGCCCAATGAAACACAAAGGTGAAAACAGACATGGAGATCAAATTTAAGACAGGCAATACAACAGGCTGGAAGATAAAAATTAATTATTTTTTTTTACAGTACAACATGGTCTTAATTGGGAATGAATATTTCTCTACAAGGATGCAAGCAACTCCAGGGTGATGTGAAAAAAAAAATCATCACAACTTTAAAAACATACAAAAACAAAGTAACATTAAACATACGGTACAGAAAAGCCACGTCTTTTTTTTTTCAGTTATTTCAGCTTGGAATAACTAGTGTGACTGATTGTCAAGCTCACTTTTTTTCTTAATTAACATTATAGATAAAACATAAATATCATCAAACATCATAATAATCAACTGTAAGACTGTTTTAAGTGTTTGAATTGCTTTAACATAATAAATTACCACTAAAGCTTGTTTTATTGTGAGGTCGGCTTATTTTACTAAAATCATACACGTGTGCAGCCAGGAAGAAAAAGACAGTCTGCAACAAGTAAATTAATACATGTAATCCACTCATTAAACCAACAGATGCACTGCAGATCATGAGCTATATAAGATCTCTTCTACTATTGCTTTTTAAATTGGGTCATGATCTATTTTAGAATCATAACTCCCTGCAATCCAAAGAGAAAAGGGAAGGGGCCAAGGAGGTGATGACAGTGCCAGAGAATCTGGAGACTTCTTTTTAACAGCAGTTAAGATGCCGCGGTAGGAACAGGAGAATTGCATAGTTCAGCAGCATCATCTTATTCGAATTTTATGACGGAGCCGGTTATTTCCCTTTTTGAATGTACCTGTGCAGCCCTGAAACCTTTCCCCCGCGTATCACTCCTGCGGCTCGTTAGAATAAGGAGCGAGACGAGAGGGCTATTTATACAAACGAGGGGGTGAGAAAGTGAGAAGGTGAGATTTCATGAGGCAAAAGCGTGCGCTGAGTTGATGTTGTTTCCATCATGAACAGATTCTGGATGGATCACCAGGCGCATAATGAAAGTATCTGAAGCGTTGCTGATGTTAATGAAGCCAAAATGAAAAGGTGTTTGAAATCTGTATATTCTGGGAGGAAAGCATTAAAATATGGAGGGTCACATCTATACGTTTATACCCTGTATAAAGCACCATATTTATGTTTCCATTTTGTGCTATGGTGGAACTGTTTGTCATGAAGCTGTTCCCCTCAAACAGAAATGCTGGGTCAAGCGCTGGCCCACGGTAAAAGGAAAGACACGATAACAATGACAAGGGAGAGGGAGAGGGGCAGCAAAAGGAGGAGGATGAGAGGCAGAGAGAGGGAAGATGGCCACAGAGACATCAGACGCTTGGGGCCTTGTGGCAGCTCCACCGGACTCTTTTGTTTCTCCATGTTTGGCCGGCAGATGACCAGAGGCCTGACCTGTGATATGCTTTCCTGGAAGATGAAGAAGAAAGAGGTGAGTGTCGATATCGTATGGACAAAATGATCTAGGACGTAACGTACATTATACAAGTGATTTTGATCTTTGATCTCTGTATGATGGGCCTGACAGGACTCACAAGGTTCAGGCCGGGCTGTAACTTCTCAAAATTCCCCTGAATCGAGTCAGTTTTTTTTTCCCGTAAATGCATACCTTACGCTGCATTCACAAAGAATCAGGCAAAATTGGATGGCAGTTTAGCGGATGAGAACTGTAATGGTAAACAACACTGCCATCCAAAGTTAAAATTAAGGATGCAGGATACTGGATTTTTTTTGCCGACATCCGACATTCTGATACATAACAACTCAACTGATAACAAAATCAATATGTCCACTTTTTTCCCCACTTATTTTTAGTGATCGTCAAGTCTCTTCTGTCGGGAAATTCTGTCATTCGTTCTTTCATTTTCCATAACCTCTTATCCTGTTAAGGGTCGTGGGTTTGCTGGAGCCTATCCCAGCTGACACTGGGTGAGAGGCAGGGTGCACCCTGGACAGGTCACCAGACTGTCACAGGGCTGACACATAGAGACAGACAACCATTCACACTCACATTCACACCTACGGACAATTTAGAGTCACCAGTTAACCTGCATGTCTTTGGACTGTGGGAGGAAGCTGGAGCACCCTAAGAAAACCCACGCTGACACGGGGAGAACATGCAAACTCTGTACAGAACCGCCGAACCCCGGGGTGGGGGAAATTAACATCATGCTATACGTGTATAATCTCACTGTGGCGGCCCACTAGCAGATGGGGACATGAAATAGAATGTAATTCGATGTAAGTAATATTCATTCATGAGGCAAAATGAGAATTGGGCGATTCTGATAAATTTAAAGCCGATATTGGCCGATAATGAAGAAGTACCAATATTATCAGCATGCTGGCCGATTCTGGTATTTCATTTTAAGGCCAATATCAGCCGATACCAATGTCGTGCCAATATTATTCATCCCTAGTTAAAATATTTTAATATTTTTCTAGCCATGCACCAATTTATCTGCCACACATCAGTATATCTGCAAATATTTGCCTTATATTTATCGCAGTCATATCAGTTTTGTGCAGGCTAAACGGCAGGGGTCGAAACTAAACGTGTTCTGTCATCCCATGGAGAGTAGAAAACATGTTTGGGATGAACAGAGACAAAAGGACACAATAAACTGGATATCGACGAGTCAGGGGACGCACCCTGTTATTTCCCCGATAATGCTACATTGTGAACAACAAGTACATGTTGACATCAGCAGGAGGAGAGCTAGTTAACGTCAGCTGTTAGCAGCCAGCAGCTGGCAGAAGTTGCACTGGGTTACATTTTGATATGTTCAAGGGCTGTTCAGTAGAAATGAGTATTGGGGGAAGGTAAATTATTAAGTTGTCATGATGTGTTAAAGGTCATCTTGTAAAATGTAGTTTTTGGTGAGAAACTCGGATAAATACAGCTGTTTGAAGGAGAAATGTGTTGAGGTTTTCATAACGAGACGGAATTATGGCATATACAGTGAAATATTTTTTAATGTAAAGTTAATTCTAATTCAAAGGTAGTGTAATGAAGGGCTGACCGACTTTATGAACAGCTCTGTTGGGCTTTTTATATAATAATTACCAACAAACACAAACATACAAACGACAGAAAGCATCTGTATCGGCTATTGGCCAAATTGTTATTTTAAAAATTGGTATGAGTATCGGCCCAAAATTTCCAAAATCAGTGCATCTGTACTTTCTGCCACCCTCTGGGACAGAATTCAGAACCGGATGTTACGTAGCTCCCTCATACAAGAAGAAACACTGGCGATCTAGGCTGGGTCATGATTTCTGTGAAGAGACATTGCTGTTGAGTTTTTCAGATCTATTTTTTTGGTGTTTCGAGCACCACGAGCCGAGTGCCATCGAGTTCCATTATATTGGAGAGAAGGCAGACATCTCTACGGCCGATATCTCAAACACTCGGCAACTCACACCAAAACAATCTATATCGATAAACAGCACTACGGGAATGGCGGAAAATACCTATTTTTGATTTTAGCGTTAACTGTCCCTTTAACTGTTCTAAACCACAGCTAAGAAAGTCCGACATTAAAACACAGAACAAGTTTGTCTAAGTTGTTGCCATGATGAGGAGATGTACAGAACATAGACTAATTAGACTTCACATTGCTGTTGTCTACCTCCAGTATGGTCCTGCTGTGTGCTCTGTCAGGACTGAGCCTGAGGTTCCAGCGATGTGATCTGTGGCTTCGCCCGCCGTCGTCCTCGCTCTCCGTGGTGTCTTGCCGCGCTACCCGCGGACGCTTACGTCTCCGGGAGCTGATTCGCTGGAGAGAACCTGGCTCCTGGAGTCTGAACCCATCAGGTTAAAAGCACAAGGTCAGAGAACTACAAGCAAAAAGATACTGTGTGTGAATATATACGTGTATGTGCACATCACACCTGCAGTCTGTATCCTCTATATCAGCATCTGCATCGCTCTCCCCCTGAGGGTCAGACAGTACACACTCCTCCTACAGAGGAATGACACACGTCAGACGAATATATTATATGCTACAAGCTGTTACTTTGGGTTAAGCATGACAAATATTTTTTCTTTCTGAGCCTCCACATTACTGTATGGGGGCTTTTATTTTGTAGTCACTGGATGAAACACCAGCGAGCCCTTAGTGAATCATCATTACTATTTGTACACCAAAAACAACAACACTTGATCATGGCATTTTGTCTGCGTGTGTGTTCTCGCGCGTCACTTTTTATCATCACCATTGTTATTATGCATGAATCCGCTGACACCTCTACACATGACTAATGAGCTCGCACCTCATCTGGTGGTTGCTTCCTACTGGTTTTAGCTCACATGCAAATACTAAGACTGATATCTATGATCTGATCATCAAAAAAATGTATCGAAAGCTGGCATTGATAGTGTGGTCAGATGCGTAGTCTCGCCTTCTTTTTTTAAAATCAGTTTATAGATTTAAATAATAATTTTGCTAGTATAATGTATTTTATTCATGCCAAGTCGACTGACTGCTTGTGTTTAATTTACATTTAACATTTAAGAAGTCTGACTCAACTGAGCAAAGCAGTTAACACGTTTATATTCCTCAAAATAAGGCACTGAGAAAAGTAGTACGCTACATTTTTTGTCTACAGAAATAAATGAGAACACTATATTAGGTATAATTTTTACCCGTTCCATTTAGATAAGTAAAGGGATAGATTGACATTTCAGCCAATATGCTTATTCTGTTACCCAGAGGATGGTTAGCTAATAGCTTAGCACAAAGACCAAAAACAAGGGGAAACAGCTACCCTGGCTCTCAGAAGGTAAAAACAAATCTGCCTGCTAAAAGCACCTCTGAAGCTCACTCTTTAACACATTGTATCGCCATTGTTTAGCTTGTTTTAAAGGAATACTTCACCCACAAAATGACCATTTGTGTATCAGTTAGTCACCAGGTAATATGCTGAATTTGAGAAGAAAACTTGAGCCCTTTTTAGATAGGAGTTGTGCAAATTTACAGGAAAGCCCAATCAGTCTTTTTTCAGCATTGGCAGTATAAAAACAAAATTGGGGAGTGCAGCAAAATGCCACCTGCCTACTTTTGTTTCTACAGAATGCGCCTTTTTTGGGGCAATGGGGGACGTGAGCAAGTAACAAAATGTGTAGCTCTGCGTGTGACGCAAACAGCCTTGCTCCGAGGTACGGCTAGTCAGTCATATCGTCCTTCACTGTCCCCATCACTTGACGGTTAATGGCCTCTTCGTTTGCGAGGGGAAGGAGGGCGCGCAAGTCTCCCCAATTGCTCATCTTCACAGTGTCTGTCAGGTTTGTGTTTCCCTCTTGCTTCTAATTCCTGCTATCAGCTGTTTCCTGTTTATCCACTGCCAGTGGCTCGCACATGCTGCGTCATCAACAGCTCCTCCCACAAGTCATCAACAGCCCCTCTCGTGGCAGAAGGGCACCTTGTTTTTTTTTTCTAAACCAAAAAGGTTCCGCCAATATGACTACCCTACAAGGCGGAAAATTGGGCACCTCGGATCAACTCCCCCATCCGGCTCTGTGTGTCTAAACGGCCCAACATTCGCTGAAAATCTGGCAGTGTAAAAGGGGCTATGGTCTGTTTCAGATGCCTCCACGATGAACGAAGAATCCAAAAACTGAGAAAATTTTTGATGTATTCGTTCAACAACAGCAAAACTATATCAAAACATCAGTTTATGAAATCTCCAACAACCTGTGCAAGATAACGCAAGTCTCATTTATCCAGTCGTATGCTCAGTTTTCTCAAACACATGCATTTTTACTAAATGTTACTATTTAAAACGCTTCCATTTCTACTTTAAACAGTCTCAGACATGGATGAGTAGCACATGTGTGCGTTTGAACTCTGCTCAATGGACTGCACAAGCAGAGTTCAAAGGCACACGCTTGCACAGGTGTGCTACTTGTTCCCAAAAGTTTTCCATCAAAATTAGCACATGTGCTGGTTTTTTAAACGCGGAAAACCCGCTAAAAATGGATGACAGTCTTTTTTTCCCATTGCCAGTTGACCAGAGCTTTGTACATGGCTCTGCAGCAGACTAATATGCCCTTCTGTTGCTTTTTTTTTTTTCTTTTTCTGGTGTGTCACATTGGACATTATGGATGGGCCGGAGAACAGGTTAGTAAACAGCTGAAAGCAGCATGGAGGCCAGTGAAAATGTTATGGTGTTTACTTTCTAATGACTCTTACTTATTCAGTGTCTCAAACTATTGTGTGGCAGCACGTCATTGCATCAAAGGGCTGAAATTAGTGTATCCACCTGGGCCTGATAAATACCGATGACTTCTGCTTTCTGAGTCATTTGTCCCGCAAGTTAATGCCAATTATAACCTTCCCTTTTAAATACAAAAGCTGTATGATAGTAGGTATTAGTGTTTGTTTTTGTGCAGGGGTTTTGGTTGGTTTTAGCCAAAGTGCATGTCAATGTGAGGTGCTGAACATACAACTGGATAAATGAGACTTGGATTATACTGCACGAGTTGTATGAGAGTTTGTAAACGGATGTTTATACTCAAATCCATTAGGAAAAAAAATCTGTTTTTGGATTCTTCGTTCACCGCAGAAGCTTGCGTGAAAAAGAAAGTATTCTTCACAAATGTAACATAACACAGGTTGAGTAATTGATATACAAATGATATTTTTGTGGGTAAAGTATTCCTTTAAAACTAAATAATGGTTTTACAGGGGATTACAGTATGTAAAAACTAAAGTTTCCTCCTCATAAACAGCTGTAAGAGTGACATTGAGCTTGTCATCTCACACTTGTTGAACTATCCCTTTAAACAAAACAGTGGAAAAAACACATCAAAACCTTCCTAACAATTCTGGCTTCCGTGTACGATGTTGCGTCCTCTGAGGAACATAAATTATGCCAGTACTGTCAGTTTCAAAATATCTCTTTCGGTTTTGGCCGACATGTAATAAACACTGGTATTCGTCACGTGTGCCTCGCATGCTGCAACCTTTAAAACAGGCATGCAAAACCACAGCTGTCTGCTAAAATAAAGGCAACATAAAATCTTCTGACACATGCAGGTCAAACTGTTCACATGACTGACGTAAATTGTTGCGCCCACATGCCTGTCATAAAGAAACACACACATGTCACATATTACCTCTGTGCCGTATCCTTCAGAGTACCTGGTTATTATTACCCTGTTTTTTCCACAGTGTTCACACAGCAGTGTGTCCTGAGAACAGAAAGTAAGGAAAGTATAATTGATTTAAAGAGATATGACGATCTGAAAACATCGTGGACATTTCCTTTATAACCCGCAGTAAAGAACACGCAGACAGCAGCAGAGAGATAGAGGTCAGCAGGACATTAAAGGCATGTATTTAGAGCACGATTACGGATGAAGGAACACTCTGAGCGACGGCCGCAGACACTTAAGTGGGAAGCCTGAGCACTCACCGGCGTAGGCGTGTGTGCTTCTGAATAAAGTGTACAGGGACCGGCCTCGCACAGACACACTACATCTACCTCTCCACAACTCGCCCCCATCTGAGACAGAGACACAAAGGCAGAGAGGATAACAACTGTGATCTGTTGGCCTGTGCGAAGCTCCTCGTGCCTTTCATCGTTAGCCAGCAGCATATTAACAAAGTAAGTTAAAGGAAAGGAGGGAAGCTTTGATGGACACAAACGTATACAATGTACAACAGTAGAAAGAACATGGAGATATTATCACATATCATCAGCAAAAGTTTTCATTTTGTGCATCCCAATCGGTGGCTCAGTGATGCGATTTCTGGCTTTTAACCTTTTCCACCTACTCGCATTTTTAACTGCTCAGAAGTGGAGGAGTTGACTGGCATTGCCAGGCATTAGAGTTATGAGGGCTGATAAATCCACGTGATTCAGTCAAAAAGCATCAGAGCTATTATCAAACACACGGTTCACTAGATGTTACAGGGTATGTTGTATTGTCGTTAGATTACTTGTATTTAAAGGGTACCTTCGGTATTTTTAAAGCTGGACTGTATTTTCCCTTTTTTGAGTCTAAGTGACTGATGGGAAGATCAGTTTTTTTTATTTGTCCAGTATTGAGCAAGACTGAAACAAACTGCAATGTAACCACTCGGGGCATTTGAGCACAATCACTTTACGTCCATTAAAAGTTTTTGTTTTTGTCACTGTCAGGCTCAGACAGTTTTTATAAGTGTCTGACAACATTATGGAGATATCCCTACAGAGATAGACCTTTTTATTAAAGTGTAACATCATTTTTGTTTAAACAGAAACAGCCCTGATATCGAAATCGGCACACCCACCAGACTCCATTTAAATAAACAGTAATTTAAGTGTGTATAGAGGCAGCTTATTTTCACATCTAACTGTGTGAATTAAGGGTTTATTTTGACCAAACTAGAGTTGATGATTGTTGGATCAGGGGAACGAAGAACCAGGACAGTCTTTGTGAGTTTTATTTTGTTTCTGTCAAGTTTCAATGAAGTGAGTTTTGATGATAAAACAACTGTTTATTTAAATGGAGTCTGGTGGGTTTGGCGATAGTGATTTTGGGGCTGTCTCTGGTTAAACAAAAAGGCTCTAACTCTTTAAAGGGTTACTAAAATGAACTGTGGAAAACTGATGTCTGTACAACCAGTCCCTGGATCTCCCTGCTCCCCTAGGACTATCATACAGTTTGTAGACAAGCATCAAGTAGTAATAAATCAATAAAAGATAAAAATGGTTGCATTTGTCTCACTTTTTTTTTTAAACCCATTTGATGCGAGAATCAGTTGGCCCCCAGGCATTTTCACATTATTTTATCTGGCCCCCATTCAAAAAAGTTTGGACACCCCTGCACTACATAGTACAGGAAAATGTAGTGTACTACTGGTGCACTAAAAATGGTCCAAAAGTTGAGTGTGGAATGATGGACACTTTTTACCCTCAACGGTCGCTGTCACAAAATTCTCAACTTGTGACATGGCAGCCAGGGACAACAAGAAGCCTGTTAGCTATACATGTTTTTTGCCCTAATAACTGTTGTCCAATAGAAGCCACGTAGACAACATTTGTTGGGTCTGTAATGATTTGGTACCGCGAACAACAAAGCGAGTGCTAATGTTAGCTTGATAGTGCTGACGTTAGCTTGATAGCTAGCTAGCTAACTTGCTCCAAGCTATGGCAGCACATTTTAAGTTTTAATTTTAAGTTTGGTTTATGTGTGGGCGGAGATAGCGGTCAAATGTTGGCCATAATGCTCCACCGTCCATTTGCAATTTGCTGTTTAAAAAGAAGACGAAGAAGAGGCGGTCACGGTCAAGCGTCACCTGCAAAACGGCAATGCGACGGCAGGTTTTTGAGACACCACGCAAAAAGTACGTAGTGTACATAGTGTACTACAATGATGGTTACTAACGGAAGTATGTGATTTGAGACACACACAAAGATCACGGAAGCAGATCAAGAGACAGGCCTGTCCCCTTATTCTCTCTTTCAAACTCGGACCAAAATCCAGTAACGGTAAAACTAGGCAGCACGGATCAAATATGAATCAAGCATATGTTACTGCTCTGCCTATTTCTCACCTAAAATGTTTTTAGAAACATATTTTAGTGCACTGTTTAGCTGTAATAGCGAGAGTTTGTGAACAGGAAGTGGGTGCCAAACTGTTTCGGCGCTAATCAAATGCAAACCAAGATTCTGTAACTGTTTTCAGAGACATTTATTTGCGATTGTTTGTTACCAGCTAGCCACGATTGCGCTAAACAGACAAGTTTGCGTTACGTCACCTACCAGCGGAAGCCTTGATTAGTCCGGTGTGGGGCAGTGCATTCTGGTAGTTGTAGGTTTTCTACCTCTTGAGCAAAGGTGAATGTCACAGCCCTTTTCTCAGTTTTCTCCAGCCATGTAGCAACAATTTCATATCCAGCAGCGAAATACCTCTTTAACAAAAAGGTCTATCTCTGTAGGGACACTCTCCAAAGACAAAATAACAAGCTGAGCCTGTCAGTGGCAAAATGAAGCACTTTTAGTGGACGTAAATCAACGGTGCACAAACGCCCATTAATTATATGTTACAGCCTTTATTGGCGGCTGCTGGCTGCAGTGTTCTCACTTTACACCAGACCAATTTCACAAATCGTTCCCATTCGTCTCTTAGACACAAATACATAAAAAGTAGGGTCCGGGTTTAAAAACAACAAACTTACCCTTTAATTCTTAAGTGGTAACTTTGTCTAATTTCCAGGCCACAAACTGTGACTCTAAGCTTGCTTTTCTCTCACATACAGACTCTCAGAGTGCAGGTAACAGATATAAATAAACGACCTCACCTCACAGTCATTGTCAGACGTCTCTCCGGAGGAAAAGAGGCCGTGGGAGTCAGATTCCCTCCGCAGCATGACCTCCGACCTGGCTCACACACTCACATAGACCTGCCGCAGAGAAAATGGCTCGGTCATGTTAATCAAGGGTTTTGTTGAAGTGTTTTTTCCTGTTTGATGTTGAGGATTTGAGATTTAGGAAGGCTTGGTTATTGTTTTATAAATGCAAGTAAAAAAAAAAAAAGAAAAGTGACAGTAGTGAACAGCTGTGACGAGCCAATCATATTGTAGGTATTGTTTTGCTAAATTCTGTTGTCCCAGTTAATGTTATTAATGTAATTTTACCACTCTTTGACAAGGCGCTCTTTGTAAAGGGTTCATACATGTGTTTATTCATAACATTTTGTGGTCTGAATACAGTTTTCATTGATGAAAACATGAATAAAAATAGGTTAGGTGTGGGTTTATTTATTCCTATAATTCCCATATGGCTGTGCCGGTATACTGAAGCATCATTTATTATCTTTTTTCCTAAAGTAAGTAAATAAATATTGTTTTTTAGTGTGTGTCCAGATGATGCTGTCTTTACGCAAGCAGCCTCACTGTAACATCTGCTCAGCAGTCAGTGTCCGCACTCCCATTACGTAATAACCAACGACAGTCAATGTTAGAGCCGGACAACTTTTAACATTATGATGTGAAGGGAATATACGTTATTAAAATTAAGAGCTCGCGCTTACTTCTGGTATTAAAATGCAGTGAATGATCCCCACATGCGCACACGTATGGAAAACATAACTCTTAATAATGAGCGGTAATAAAATAGAGCAGAGTAACCCATATTACCTCAGACGCATCCTGTCCAGGAACATGGAATAAACCCATAAAAAGTGACTGGAGGTGTGTGTTTAGAGGATGAGCAGCAGGACGCGGTGACGCTTGTCATTGTGGCGCGGGGAAGCCATGAGCTCGCGCTGCTTGTGGATGTTTGACATTGTAGCAAATCCTCCGTGTGATGTCGAGCGGTGACAGGCAGCTACGGTCCGGGAAGCGCGCGCTCACCGGGGTGCCGAGTGTTCCCAAAGCAACGCGGGAGCGCGGAAAGCGGCAGGAGGGACTTCCGGTCGGTACTTTCGGAATAAAAGAGAGTATTGAAGAAAGTCAAACAACAGGTAAGGGCTTGAACCAGGGGCCTGTAGGGTGGGGGGCCCTTGAAAAAATTATACAAGGTGCCATGTCGGAACTATAGTCTAGAAAATTGCAATCATTCAAGTTTTTTTTGTGAGACATCAATATTAAAAACACACCATTACATATAAAGGGGATCAAGGTAAATTCAGGGCTCCAAATTCGGGGCCATTATGTCGCAGCATCAGACAAAAAAGTGCTTCTGAACATGATATTTTCACGTAATTTATGTCTAAACATGCGTTTTTCATTATGTTCTTTCACATATAACCATCAGACATGACCTCTCCTAAATGTATACATGCACTTAGAGAGTACCCGTACCCCCAAATATTTTTTTTAATCCAAACAAAGTCGGTAAAACTAGGTTATAAAGCATATTATCATTCAATTTTCTGCACATATAAATTTGTTTCAATCAGTTTTTTCAATTTTATTAATAAAGCCCAATATCACAAATCATAATTTGCCTCACAGGGTTTTACAGCATACAACATCCCTCTGAGCTTTGGACCCTCCCCCCAAAAAATGGTAGAAACCTCAGGAAGAGCAACTGAGGATTGCTGCTTCTTTTGCAAACCGCTTTGCAACCCACCTCCACCCCAGCTCCTCATGCTGTGTCTGACTTATAAATGTCATTTCTGTTTGTCGTTGATGCTGCTCTGTTCTGTTCCCGGGGGGTCTTTGCTGCTGCTCCCCCTGCCTTAGGCTTTCCATGTAGGCGCATGGAAGAGGCTTTCTGCTTAGGGATTGTTTGTACATCTAGAGATAAAGAGTTTGTCATGATACCAATCTAGAATTTGCCACCTTGGTACCAGTGAGTGAAAATTCTGACCTGGGGCCATAAAACCTGATCACCACTGATTTCCCGCAATGTTTTCGACCATGATGTTTCCACTATTGCTCCGTATGTGTTTCCCATCCCATCTAAGATGTACAGGATGTCAGGACGGTGCCTGGCGGTGTCAGTGGGAAACGTGGCGGGACAAGGACGAAAGTTAAGGTGGTGAAAGTCCAACTGCGGTGGGCAGAAGGGGCAACTTTCACTCAGGAGAGCGATGTTAACGTCCCGGAAGATTAAACAGACAAACCCTGTTCTTTTTTCCTAAACCTAACCATGTGCGTTTGTTGTTGAAGGAAAAAAAAAATCAGATCATGGTGTTGTACCGATGTAGTATGTTGATTTTGAAAGAGACTGTATGTAAACTGTAAATTTCCTGTGAAAATAGAAGTGTATTTTGAAAGAAGACAATGCATGTAACAGGCAGAACTTGACACAGTGTCCCAGAATGTCAGCAACCAACGCACCCAAGGTACCTTGCACGTCGTATCTGGATGTGGAAACCAAACATCAATATGTGACGAGGTCGGAGTGAGAATGTGTTGGCTTCCATTTTCTGTATATTTCTATTTTGTTTTAGTAGGGTTTTTATGATAACCTGGATATTCAGGTAGAGACACCACCTTGTTTTCTTTGGCTCCATAAGCATATCATGTTAGTTGATACTGTATTTTGGTATTGCATATTCACAAAACCTCACACACAACAACCTACTTTCAGAAAACCTTCCCTTGTTTTCTGTCCTCTTCTACCTCTGGCAGGGTTCTCGCCCCTCTATCATGATCTGAAAGTGGTTTTATGAACCCACCAATCATCAGGTCCAAAGAAGAGAGCCCACTTACATACCTTCACCACTCACAACTGCCAATGCATTGTTGCAGTGAATGTGTGGTGTATAGCAGTGTGGTACACTGGTATGTAATTGTCTTTCAGGAAAATGAGATGTTTAGTTGCTTGGAGAAAAATGGTGCAGAAATTGCATTGAATCTGAGATCAGCTCCCTGTGGCCAGTGTGACATATATACATCTTATTCAATAGGATTTATAAGTCTCAGTTCAAAATGACCTTTACATGACAAAATCCAAGTGGTGGTTCCTGACCTTCACAACTTAAAACCTGTTAATATTCTCAGAGCAAACTGGGAATGGAATGGCCCTGATCTTTATCATGCGCTGTCAAGGTCCTGAGAGAGTTGAGCTACATTCATGGTAGGACAGATGAAAAGAGATGCACACATTCAACCACTACCACACAAACACACAAAGTCCCAGGCCACTCTCATCAAAGGAAATTACCCGGAAATGTCTGTCCCCATGGGAAATCTGTCTGTTTCAGTAACTGCGCCACATCATAACCGAAATACTGTCCAGCTAGGAGAGTTCAGATGGAGTCTAGTGAGTGGATCTCGGTCAGATCCAGTTCAATCTTTATTTCCATGTATGTAAAGACCTATGGATTATCCTTAGTCAGTAGATTAGAAAGTTAGAGAGCTCAAAATTAGATGCCGAAAAACAGCATTTGCATTCTTAATCCTCATTTGCAGCAGTCTTGTAAACCATGTTGATAAATAAATGTTAAAAAAGGCCTCATGCTCTCCAAATATGCTCTCCAAATAGAGCTCATTTTGGCCTAAATGTCCCATGAGCCTCGAACCACCGCTACACAGCAGGGCTACTTAACGAGATAAAGTGTAATTAGGGGCGACCTAATGGCCGAGGGAGGGATCCTCATTATGGCTGCATGTCGACCATGCAAATGACCTTTGTGAACATACTAACTGAATTCTGCACTCAGCAAACACTTTCTCACAATGTTTCTGATTGTAATTAGTTTCACCCAGTTACGCTGTGAAGCACGCTAATGTTTTATTAAAGAATATTTCTTCCTTTTTAAGATGTTGCCCAAGCTGGCGCTCGGGCACAGCACTCTGCCTGCATAATGACCCATATAGGGCCATGTGCGTCAACGAATGCACTCAAACTTTATTACTTATCATCGAGAGCTTTTTGCATGTATGCTGTATGCTGCTGTGTCATCCATAAAGCTGAATGTAATAAAAAAAAAAGGATGCATGGCAAAATTTGGTTAGTCGTGCTCTTTTATGCGTTCGCAGGGGAGAAGAGGAGGGAAGTAACAGATCTTCAGAAGCAGATAGAGAGGTTTGTGTATACACAAGTAGCAATACAAACAGGAGATGCAGCCTCGATAAGGAAATTAAGGGAAAGGGTGCAACTCAAATAAACTGAGTGCGATGCACCAACAGACCAATCCAACTCTCTCTCTTCTCTCTTTTGCTTTCTAAAACTCACTCACTGTCACTTAGAAAACAGGCAGGGAGAGAGATGACAGTAAAAGGATAGCTGCAGAGGCCCGTCGTTTTGATGATCTGGAAGAAACACAAAGGCGTTCCTTGGATTTTCTCATCAGAACTGGACGCAGGACTAAACACAACCCGTCAAAGCTCACATGAATTATTTCTCTTTCACTGAGGTCACAGTGGATTTTTTGGATCAAAGCATCAAGCTCGGCTCGTTGTTTTCAGATCTGACGGACAAACGCTGCACCCGAGGCAATTGC
Source organism: Epinephelus fuscoguttatus (assembly GCF_011397635.1). Taxonomy (NCBI): domain Eukaryota; kingdom Metazoa; phylum Chordata; class Actinopteri; order Perciformes; family Serranidae; genus Epinephelus; species Epinephelus fuscoguttatus. The sequence goes on from NC_064774.1 coordinate 16,038,199, forward strand.
AGGTTACGGTGCTGTGAGAACACCCACAGGTGGTTCGAAGATTGTGATTTGGTTGTGCGAGTTATGCGCTCTTGTGGTGAGGCAAGTGAGGCTGAGCATCCACAAACATTCAGAGTGCAAAGGGGTTTGCTGACTGCACAGTGAGAAGAAGAGACGACGAAGAGATCGTGTGGAACATAAGGACGGAAGCAAATATGCGCTTAATCTGATCTGATCCAAAAAAGGCCTTGTTTTTATCTAATATGAGGAAAGACAGTGCTTTTTTCTCAAGCACAAAAAAGAAATTAAAACCTGCTTTGTTAAGGTAATGCTACTGAACATCAACAGAACCTGTTTTTAAGACATCTCTGAAGGACAAATGAAGGAATCAGACCAAATTAAGGATATCCCCCTGACCTGGGACTTTGACCAGTCCTGGGGTTCATTCCTCAAACCAGCTGCTCGTCTTTGCCTCAACACCTTGGACTTCTCAGACCTCTGGGACGAGGAAGACAGTACAGAGGACGAGGCGACCACTGCATCCAGTGACTCATCAACATGTCTTGGAGGCCCTCCAGCACCCCCTCCTCTTCCCCCTCCACTTGCCCCACCTTTGCCCTTAGCCTCCAGTAAAGGTGCAGCTATCAAATGCCGCACCTTGAAGCTCCATTGGCGGGAACTGCCGAGTTTAGCTCCCCTTCCCAGGATGACCCGCTTCGGGACTCAGACTATTTGGGCCGGACTTGAGCCAGTCCATTTGGATACGAACCGACTGGAGTACCTGTTTGAGACTAAGGGCAGTAGCACCACTTTTAATGTGGCTTCTGGGAAGCAGGTAAGACTGATGACACGCGATGATGCCTCAGGATTATAGCAAACAAAAAACATGTTCTGCTTGTAGGGGATGTAGGTTTTACCTCAGTCAGTCCTTAGCTGCAACCACCAGGGCTGAAAAATGAAGGTAAAGTGCCAAAAACTGCAGTTACTCAAATGGCCACTTGAGGCTGGCTCCAAAAGTGAGTCAGTCCCTGGTAATCCTCATGTTAAAATGGCCAACTTTATAGCTGAAATAGACCTGTTTACAACCTGGTACAAAATAGATTTTGGTCTCTATAGCTACTTTCTCCATTCATGACAACTGTACAGAGGCAAATTTTTATATAACTCACCCATTTAAATCTTATTAGTCTTTAAAGTTACACATGTTTAGGGGTGGGGACGCTTTGAGTGACAGGCAGTCTGGGAGGCATTGCTACAGTCTGAGTCGCATCCATCCGACCAACGCTCTTCCACAGCTCCACCCTCTCGTCCAAATATGGCCAATTCTGGCTCCAATAAATCCAGGATGATGGCTGAAATGCCAAACTCAAGGCTTCAAAACATGAGTCCATAAACCAATGGGTGATGTCACAGTGGCTACGACCATTATTTTTATACAGTCTCTGGTCAATCCATGTGATTCTACATTAGATATCATCAGTTTTCCTAACGTGTAGGAAAAAAATTCGTGAGAAAATGTAACCACTAAAGGTTGTTAAGGTACCATGCCTGGTCAGTTGTTGGAATGTAGAGCTTCAAATACATAAAGACAGTTGTGGAAATTTTTAGAAATCTGATATTCAGATATTCCTCTGCAGGCTAAAAGCAACCCTAACATGCACTTACAAACTATGTATGTATAGTGTATTGTAGGGATGGAAGATACTGGATTTTTGCCAATCGCTTCTAAAGCCAAACCTTACTTATTTTCCTAAACCCAACCACGTGCGTAAGTTGTTGGGGGAAAAAAAGTCAATTCGCATTGTTGTACTGACGTAGTGAGTTTATTTTGAAAGAGACTGTATGTAAACAGTAACTTTCCTATGAAAACAGAATAACAGGCAGAACTTGACAAGACGTTCCCAGAACATCAACAACCAACGCACCCAGGGTACCTTTCATGTCATATCTGGACATGGAAGGTCCATGATACGTGATGACGTCAAGTGTGAATGTGTTGTTTTGTAACTGTGTTTTTGAGGTCACTGTTCAATTTTCAACATGTCTGTGCAAAAACTAAACTGTGCTTTGTTCATTTTGTAACTGTATGAATTTTCCTTGCTCCATACTCCAAGCTAGAAATGTCCTTGTCATCTGTATGAACAGTCTGTCACACCTCACTGACCTGTGTAAAATGCTACAACAATAGAGTCCCAGTGTCCACACATGAGATGATAATAAAGTCCCAACAATTACCTCCTAACTAACAGCATCTTAGCTTGTTACTGTTGCTAAAACTGGTCGAATGTGTGTGCAATATCAAACTACAAACATTATAAAACATAAAAAAACAAGTTTTAACCATAAAGTGTGATCAGGTTTTGGACCTTGTCCACTTTTGTGTCGGGATCGGCTGCAGACTGACTTGGCAGAGATGGCTGCCATCTTGTTTTACATGGATTAGTGTATTGTGCTCTTACTACCACTAGCACAAAACAAGTCCACAAACAAGGACAACAGGTCAAAGTTAAGCAGAATTAATTACATGGTGCAGCAAAGCCAAAATGTGATGCCCCCATATAAAGGCAATATTATCATGCCTACTCTTATTGTGATGGCCCACTGGCAGATCCTGACATAAAATACAGTACTTTTCAAAATGTACATTTTCACTGGGAAAACGACCAACTTAGGTTACATATAAAACGTGCCATGTTTATTTTTATGTAACATTTTCAAACAAAACTGTACATTCATCCTACTTTAACAGGCTTGGATGATTCTCTCCCAGAGATGGTCCTGACAATAGCCACTATCAGGGCAAATTTTGACTAATTAAAGTCCCATAATTAAAACCTCGTCTGATACCTATATTTAATATGAAAGACTTTACTTGTCCGTACCGACGACATGCTGATAATATTGTGCATCCCTATTAATTAGACAGTCTCGTATCATTCTCTATTTCCCGACACAGAAGCAGACGTCAGTCTCAGTGCTGGGGATGAAGCGGAGTAACATCGTAACCATCGCAATGAGCAGCCTGCCCCCTCCCCGCCTCCTCCCTCCTGCTATCTACAGCATGGACAGCAGTGTGTTGGACAGAGAGGACATTCAGGTACAGCAGAGGTCATGTCCTCCAGAATTTGAGCTTCAGTGTTTGCTTTGCTTTTGTTGGATAGGCAATTTGTTGCCCTTACTGTGTCTTTATTATGGGAAAATGAAACCGGAGCAGGATGCAGATAAGGAAAGAAAGTACGAGTCATGCAGTATGATTTCATCTCTGTCCACTTTGTCTTCTGAAACAGCGACTTCAATCACTCATGCCAACAGAGGAGGAACTGTGTCTGATCAAGGAGGCCAAGGCCCAGAACCCTCACTCCACTCTGGCCCTAGCTGAGCTCTGCCTGCTCACCTTGGGGGAAATCCCACATCTGAACACGAGGCTCCAACTGTGGGCCTTCGCTCTGGACTACGACTCCTTAGAGAGGGTGAGTGAAAGTGGGTTGAACATGTGATGGAAGGCAGTTTTGCCACTGAAAATATATTCATCAACAGCATTTCGTAAAGACAGACGTCAGCAAATGTAATTCTGTACACACGTCAGGGGGACACTGCTAAGCGTGACTACCGTGGTGCCACCTACACAAGCTACATCATCCACAGTATCCTGTGATTGACAAGTAATCCCTATAGGCGTGCAGTAAAAAATACCCAACCGTGATGACTTCCACTCACCAAATGTCACCAGACTAAAAATAAAACGTGGATTTGATGGCTCACCTACTCTGTATGAATCACTATATTGTCCTCTAAATGCGTCCCTCCTCGTGACAGGAAATTGCTGAGCCTCTCTTCCATCTGAAGTTGGCCATGGAACAGCTCGCAGCCAGCCAGACCTTTAGATGTATTCTAGCAACGGTGTTAGCGATTGGTAACTTTCTCAACGGATGTAAGGTGAGTGATCCCAGTCTTTATTCCTTTGATTTCCTAGTGAGTCATTTTTCATTCCCACCAAATTCTCACAACACATTTTATTGTGCCAAGGCCCGTGGTTTCGAGCTGAGTTACCTGGGGAAGCTGTCCTACGTGAGGGATACACACAGTCGCCAGCCCCTGCTGCACCACGTCTGTGTGCTGCTGCTGCAGCTCTACCCACAATCGTCTGACCTCTACTCTGACATCACTGCTGTAACTAAAGCTGGCAAGGTGCGTGTGTTTGTCTCCGAACGGTGTGTGTTACATTGCAGTTTGAGGAAGGATTATTTGGATATAATCCAATTTCAAATAGACAATAAAGTATGCCAGTTTATTCAAAATGACTCAATCACACAATCACCTGTGACTTTACTTCAAACTTTCCGTCTCTTTCTCTTCTTTACAGTTCGACTACTCCCTAGTCCAGTCCAACCTCACTCAGCTGGAGGCCCTGTGCAAAGCATCATGGGAGCAGCTAAAAATTTTGGACAAGGCAGACGACAAGAAGAAAGGAGGAAAGTTGGAGAAGAGGAGAGGAGGAGGAAATGAGGCTTTGGCCCCAGAGGGCTCAATTCGTCACCGGCTGCCGCAGATTTTAAAAGAGTGCGAGGAGAAGCTGAAGGTCCTGAGAGCCGTTCATCGTCGGGTTATCAACAGGTGTGCTAAGTGCTCCATGACGTTGTGCTTTAAAGGAACTCTGATACTTTTCAACATTGACCCTCTTTTCCCTTGTTTTCGTGTCTGAGTGACTTGTGGGAACAACAGTTTTTGAAATGCAGCAAGACACGCTCCAAAGTAACCACTCTTGGCAGCTGCGGCCCTTCCATTTGCATCCACTAACGCCCATTTTTCACCAAGCTGTATGGCAAAGTTCAGTTTAGTTCGGTACGCATTTTTTTCCATTTCCACTGTGAAAAGTTGTGGATGGTACCAATGAAACGGTTCCGTACCGTCCCCATTTTTGGTCCCCCCTCTGTTGGGGTACCTAGCACACAGATCTGGCACTAAAAGGTGGAGCTAAGAACACTGCAGTCTGTTGATTGGTCAATAGAGGACGGTCACTCTGCTCAGGGCTGAGTTGTGGCTGGTTTTGAGGCTCATGTAACCACTGTTCATACCGTGGAGAGTTTTATTAGTAAACTGTAACCATAAAAATAAAGGATGTTTTGCTGCTGAAAAAATGCTTAATTCACTGGGCTGACTGCTGGCAACTTTTTAAGATGGAATGTTTACTTGTAATATTACTCAGTGTCTGAGTTGATGACATGAACCCATCAGCACACCTTAAATTTCAAAACTGTTTACAGCGTAAAATGGGAGACTGTCACTGATAAATCTAAATGTATGTAAGTTTGCTTTTGCAATCCTGCTCACCATCTTAACATGCTTCTCAAATTTTAATTGTGAATCTAATATGATTTGGAAACAAAACTTACCAAAACAAGCAAAAAGTACGAGAAAATGCTTAATTTCTCTGTAGGGATCCTTTTCACTCATAATAACAATCTGAGTCTGTTAGCTGCAAAAAATGGTGGTTACATTGCAGCCTGTTTTGCTCTCGCTCAATACTGGACCATTTTCAAAAAATGTTGTTCCCATGAGTCACTTAGGGTGCTTTGAGACCTAGAGTTGTCTTGCTTTGGTCTGAATCAGGCACTTTTTTGTTACAAAGTTGTATAATTGTCTAGAGTTGGTTCGTGTTCTCACGGCAGCATTTACAAGTGGACCAGATCAAATGTCTTGTGTGGGAAAGCTGCTCTTGATTGGTCAGAATTTCCATGTCGGAAAAATCCAGGAAGTAAACAAAACGTTGAAGAAGAGTACACTTGCGAGATAAATGTGACACTTTCTAATGTCACAATGGAGGGACAACTACGTAGGTTGATTTTAGCGCTGTTCATCGTGGACTATATTGCTGTCATTGTTCATTTTAGTCAAACCATACAGTTTGAAAACGAGGCGCGGCTCCAACTAGAAAACAATGTTTTGATGCACTGGATGTGCTGAATGTGCATATTAAGGCAGTACAGGAGGAGGTGCACATTAGTAATCCTCCAGGACTGTAACATGCTCATGTTTAACCCAAACAATGTGTCATGTGACTGCAGTTGGTTCAGATCGAGTTCACTACAAACGAACTGCACCAGAGTTCATTTGTAACCGGACCAAGATCACCTCTTCAAGAAGGTCTCGGTCTGGTTGTTTTGGTGCTCACTTGAGTGTGATTGCTGTGTTCACACCTGCCCAAATGAACCGCACTTAGGGGGCAAAGGATCTTGATTTCGGTTGAACCGCACCAAACAGGGCAGGTGTGAAAGCACCCTTTGACACTAAAACATGGGGAAATAGGGTCAAGGTTGAAAAAGTACCCTTTCAAGTTAAAATTGTATTCATACCTTGTGTCCAGTTGCTACCGTGGTGTCTTGAGACTGAGGGCAAAAGTTGTCCTTCATATTGTTGCCGTAATGAAGTTCTTATTATGGAGTAAACTTTCTGTTTTCCTCTCCATTGTTTCTCCTCCAGGTTCCACTCTTTCCTCTTATTCCTAGGCTACTCCCGAGCCATGGTGAGAGACACCAAAGCGGAGGACTTCTGTAAAACCATCAGTAACTTTTCTCTGGAGTACAGGACCACGCGGCAGGTCATTCTCATGCAGAGAGAGAGGGAAAAGCAGAGAAGTGGAACAGAAAGCCCCGGCCCGAACACTCCTGCTGCCAGGAGGAAACGCCAGCAAACCCCAACACAGGTTTTTATTTCAGAAAGTGAAGCACTTTTGTTGAAAAAATGACCAACTGGTTTTGTTAACCTGCTATCTGTCGATGCACCAGGAAAATGAGGAGCAGTGTAGGCTGGAGGAAGTGCTGTCAACACCTGACTCAACCTCGAGACTGGACGTCACTCTGCCTCGAAACCGCAGGAGGATGACTGATATCAAAGGTACTTTATATTCTCTGTTTTTCTTCTTCTCTTAACTATCAAATGTGTCATACTGAACCCACGTTTGTTTACTTCTCAGGTCCATTCTCACGGAAAATGAAGTGGTGACCCTGCTGATATTCTCTTTTTAAAAGCCATTCAGTCGCTGGTGTGTGAGAAAAATGTTTCTGATCGTTATTTATGACATTTTTGTTAAAAGTCACATTTTTGCAGCACAATGTTGTTTAGCAGTAGGAAAACGGAGAGAGATTTCACGTGCCATTTAATTGTTACCAATCCTGTTTGAGTTTTAAAGTTAAGATGCATTAAAATGGTAAAAAATATCAAAGCACGAATGCATTTGTGTCTGTGTGCTCTCATGAAACAACAAAATGAACAATAAAACAACAGAATAAAATGTGTAAAATCTAAATTAAAATATCAAGGGCATAGGCATAAGCATTTTGTCACAATAAAGCCTATTATGATGAAAAAAAAGTCAGTTCAGTCAGGACCGCTTTAGTCCAAGAAAACTTTATTTCCATTTGCAGTATTTTATTTGGCGGTATGGCTCTGTTCTGGGGCCTCTTTACCTTTCCTCGGGCCTACGCAGAAAGCCTCTTCCATGCACCTATGTGGAAAGCCTAAGGCGGAGAAAGCACACCTCTCTGCCCTTCCATGCGCCTACATGGAAAGCCTGAGGCGGAGAAAACACACCTCTCTGCCCTTCCATGCGCCTACATGGAAAGCCTAAGGCAGAGAGAGCAGCAGCAAAGACCCCCCAGGAACAGAACAGAGCAGCATCAATGACAAACAGAAATGACATTGATAAGTCAGACACAGCATGAAAAGGAGGAGCTGGGGTGGAGGCGGGTTGCAAAGCAGCTTGCAGAGGAAGCAGCAACAGTAGGCAGGCTAGAGCAGTTTAAATAGGGCACCCTGAATGAGATTTACCAATTGGTTGCATAGAAAGGAACAAGCAGAACTTGACTTGGTGTCCCAGAACGTCAACAAGCAACGCACCCAGGGTACCTTTCACATCGTATCTGGACATGGAAGGTCCATGACCAAACGTCAATATGTGACAAGGTCGGAGTGAGACAAAAAAGAATCTCCTGCAGCCCTCTGCAGGTCCATTTTTAAAGGGTTAACTAAGGTGGAATTTATACTTCTGCATCGAATTGACACCGTACCTATACCGTAGGCTCTGCATCAACGCAGAGGCTAACGTACACCTCCCCACAAATGTAACAGCACGTCATAGTGACGCAGACCTCCTGTCTATTTTTGTAAGCTGAAACCATTTCCCTCAGTGGAAACAAAGCTTTTATTTACTTTAATTTCACAGATAAGAAACAATAAATTGTGAAGACAATAAAGCCTCCACAAAAATTTTACATATTGTGTGTGATTTATCCTGGCTTCATATGAGCAGAGGAAAACTCTGCTCCTCGCTAGGCTAATTTATACAATGTAAAATGCCATAGACTTGTGTTAATAATGTTAGCATTTTTAGTATAAAGGTGCTGACACACCAAACCAAAATCAAAGAACTAGCAGCAACAAAAGCCAACTGTTGCATCGCCTCACGTCGCCTCACGTCACCCTGTGTCAGTTGCATTTGAACACACAAAAAAGACTACATCCAACGGCCAAGTAGCACGTACGTTCTGCTCCTGCGTGAGAGAAAATAACACAAAAAGGGAAACAGGAAGTCCGAGGAATGCATGTGATAAACAAAGTAGCGGAGTGACAGAGTGGTACATCCTGTCAGCCGAGGGGTTTCTTATCTGTGCAGCCAAGCACCGCAGCACCTCCACAGACTATTACATCCAGACGGTCCCGGTGTTTCCTCCGCAGGCTCCACTTCTTTCAGCTGCCCAACAAACCCGCTGCTTCTTCCCACATTAACCTGCATAACAAACCAGGGCTTGGTGCTCCGGTTGGATCCAATCGGAGAGCCGGGGCTAGCTGGGAAGCTAGCGGAGGCTAACTGGCTGTGCTTCCCTCCGGTCATGCTGCGGCTAACGCTCCGCTAGCCTCACAGCTAGCCCTGGTTTGTTATTCAAGTTAAAGTGGGAAGACGCAGCGGTTCTGTCGGGCAGCTGAGTGAAGTGGAGCCTGAGCAGGAAGCACCGGTTAGCCCTGGTTTCACTACAGGCAGATTCACTCACTACAGGGGTGAGGAAATAAAACCTGAACAGCCAGTCAGAGTGATCTCTCTCACTGACTAGCTCCGCCGCCGATTCAACATGCTCAATTGGCCGAAAAGCCGCAGATGCTTAAGTGCCGACGGTGTGGGACACACCGCAAAACTAGGGCAACAGAAGCTCACCGACGGCCTGACTTTGACTGACGGCCAACCGTCGGCTTGGTGTGTCAGGGCCTTAAGACAGTTGTTTTGTCAGTGAACCTTGTGAGCTGTAATGGAGCTGAATTTTGTACCATTACTGTTGTTAAATGTTGCTGTTGTCCCTGGCTTCATATGAGTAGAGGTCCACTAGCTGCTAGGCTAACTTATACAATGCAAAATGCCATAGGCTTGTGCTAAAAACATTAGCATGTTGTATTTGTGGGGAAAATGTGTCCAGATAAAGACAAGTGTTTGTCTGTGAATGCTGCGAGTTATAGTGAAGCTGATTTGTGTACTTGTGTTTGAAATTGTCTCTATTAAGCCATGTTTAATGTGTGTTTAATGTGTGTTTTGAATCAACTACACTTTACAGCACTTCACAGAAACCCTGCTGTCAGCTAGTGTTTTGGAGGTGTAACTGCAGAGTAACACAGACACACCATCACACAAGTGCTGACAATGGCGTAGGCTGTCTGCCACACGAGTATAAATCCCCCTTAAGCTGTTTATTTTTGTTGATTTGTCATATGTATTTTATTATTAATATTTTAATATGTGTTTTATTATTTTGGGGGGCTGCAAGGGAAGCTTGCCCAGGGCACCCAGTGTGTTAGATCCGGCACTGTTACTACATCATGTTTCATTACTTCATTGTTACAGTCTATTGTATTGCATTGCTACACCACACTGTAGTCCTTCCTGTTGCCATATACCACCAGCTGCTACTCACGAGCGTTAAAGCACGCGCTGTGTACGTAGCGTGTGTACATCATGACATATGTGTACAAAATAATACACCATGGATATCAACTTTTCAAGGCTGGGAGGAAAAAAAGGAAAAGAGTGTCGCGCTCGAGGTGTGGGCAGTCTGTCAGATAAACCAATCAGGTCCAGAATACGTGTGTCATCATTCGTTAAGCCTGACTGACAAGCGCATGAACCAATCCCTGAAGGGTACATCCAAACAGGGCGGTTTGGCTGTCCAATCAGAAACCGGGACGCAGCAGTGGGCGGTCCCTTTCGTCTGTTGTGTGTTTGAGTCGACGCCATTTCGTGTCCACTGGTTTCAAGGTGATACAATCAGCCTGCAGAGCCGTTTACGGATCTTTACCTACTCAAGTAAAAACGGCGTTGACTTTTACTCATTTTTAGTGTTAAACTCCTGGTGAGTATTTTTAACCGAGAGATTTTTTTCCCCCCTATATTTTTTTTTATTTTTTTCTCGACTTTGAACCTCTTTGGGACCTTTTTGTTTTTATTTTTAATGCATTTTTCCTGGCTGGTATTCCTGAGACTGTGTTGGCTTTAGTGGCGTACATTTTGTGTTGGCATATTGAGCTGCGCAGAAACTAGTTTTAAGTAGCTTCCACGGCAAGATTTTTGCTTTTGTTTTTCGAATGAGACATTTCCAAAAAAAAAAAAAAAAACAACTCCATTTTTCAGGGCTGCTGTGTTGCCTCGTTTGTTTATCTGAGTGTGGTGATATTTCCGAGGAGAGAAATATGGAAGATTGTTCCAGTCTTTTCTGGACTGTGTTCAAAACGGGTCGCCCTTTTTCTGGAAACGTGTTTTTAAGAGGTTTTTTAAGCTCGTCCTGTGTTTTGCCTCCACCTGTAACTTGATGTGCAGTCGTTGACATTGACTCATGATGCGTGTTTTTCCTGTTTTCTTTGTGATTTTGGCAGTGCTGAGACAGTATATTTTCTGCAGCGAATCTCTCAGGAGTGATGTAATTTTTCAGGCAAGATGTTTTTTCCCTCAATGACAAGTGGGGGCGTTTTTTTTTAAAAGGAACATTAACACCTGGGATTGCTGTAGCATTGGTGTGGCAGGATTTGTGCATTTGGTAATTCTGATATAATCATTTATTTGCAGATGTAGAAACTCATTCATTCAGTCGCAGTGTGTTCTGAGCTGTGGAGCTGCTTATAGACCCAGCAAGGAGGCCTGCAGAGGGGCCTGCCATGAGCTGAAGTCAGGCCTGCACCTCTACATTGTTTGCTCCTGTCTTGAGTTTATCACTTTGCAGCTTTATGACTGAGCTATACATGTCTGTGAAAACTTATCATCTAATCTGCAACAAAGGTTTACAGCAGGAAGGCAGGTTAGGCTACTCAGAGGTGACCAAGGCCCCCTAAAAAGTGCAAGATCCCTGTTTACCCCCTGACTGTACCCCACCCCCCTTTTGGCCCCAAGTGTGTCCTCTGTAAGTGTCCTTGAGCATGTGTCCCTCCAGGCTACAGGGGCGCTGTTCTGCAGATGACCCTTTACTCTGGCCCCGATGAGGAGGGAAGATTTGGGGTGGGCACAAATTCTCCTCAGGCTGATAAGGCTCTGATCGAAGCTGACACTAGCATCTGATGTTTACCATGTTACAGGCGATTTATTAAGTCCATTCCATTCCCTCTTTTTTTGTGCATGACCATTTGAATTCCCTGTTTTCCTGAATTCCTAGACATGCTAGCACATATCACCTGAGCAGGCAGACACCAAGCGTGGCACTGTTGGCACCATGCTCAATTGCACACTCTACGTGTGATTATTAGGGGTGTTATTTTTAAAGGTAAAATCAAACGTGCACTTTAAACACCACTGTCTGGAGCAGTTGTAGCATTGGGTGGGTAAAGAAACCAGAACAGTGTCATAAACAAGTATTAATTGCACCATTTATAAATCTGTCCCTCCAGGATCTCACAGCAAAAAAAAAAAAAAAAAAAAAAAAATCGAATTTGCGGCCAGTTTTGTCAAAAATTGTGATTAAAAATTCCAGCATTTTTATGTGACTTTTTTTTTTGCGGGAAATTGTGGCTAATGACAAAAAGAGAAAAAAAATGATTTCTTTTTCAATTACTTTCTCCAAAAAAATAAGTCATGTAATCACTTGCTATAATAATTAGGGATGTACTGATACCACTTTTTCCTTCCCGATAACAATTCCCATCCCTGAACCTTAGGTCTCTGCCGATACGGAGTACTGATCTGATACCAGCATGTAAAATAAAAAAGGATGGGATATGAATTGTTGTATGTCTCAACTCCTAAAACTCTATGTAAAATATTAAGAAATAAATACATAATAGTAGAATGAATGCCATAAAACTTTTTTTATTATGATTATCCAGTGTTGACACAGGTCAAGGCACAGGTTAAAGCGCAGCCACACAGTTTGGTAAAAAAAAAAATTAAAAAAAGACATTTTAAAGGCTACAGTAGAATGCTTTTTAAACTCCGCTCTGTTTTGTTTGCCTGTAGCGTGCGTACGCGTAATGATGTGAGGCATTAGCGGATTGGTCATAGACTGTACTCGCCAGTACCGCATTTTAGGCAGTATCGGAGGCATTTCCAATACTGGTACCGGTACAACTCTAATAATAATCATACTGAATATTATAAAAACAGCTGCAAATGTTTTTTTTATAGTTCTCTTCTTTAGTTTTATTTAATTCGTTTCAAAACACCAGTAATGTTGCATAAAATCCTGAGTGAATAATGTAGCTCTCAAACCAGACAATGTGACAGTGAAACAACATGTATGTTACATTCTCTGTATACATAATATTTTAATACATCCAGCACATATTGTATACATTTAAACAAAGTGCAAATTCTTATGTCAACACAGAGCGTTTCTCCATACTGCAATGCCATTAGCGCATTTGATGACGCGTCCGATGACGTTTCAAATGATGACTTCTGGTCGGCCAGAAAACGCGAGAAAAATCACGGGACTTTTGAAAAATTGTAAGCCCCTGCCAATATTGCGGACTTTCGTTGAATTTGTCTTACTTATTGCGATCGTGATTTTCTGGAGGGACTGATAAATCATGCGAGGTATTTGTTCCTGAAAAAGCAACCAAAGATAGGTGTAGATACTTGAGGGGTGGATGGGCACGTCCCCCTCGATATTTAGAACAAAAACATGCAAGTAGTGGGGGACATTTACGCCAGAAGTTGGTGCAAAAAAATGCAGGAAATTAAGTGTAAGATGTTCAAAATTGTCTAGCAGAGGACCATTAACCCCCACACATATGTTTGTGTCCCTGCTCTCCACCCCTCCAAATGTTAAAATGAAACCTACGCCCTTGCAACCAAGTTCAGTCTTGTAGCAATCTTTGGGTGGTGGCTTTGTCGAAAAGATTTATGTGAGATTGAGAGAATGTATTTTAAACGAAGGAATACTTTGCATATCTATTGTCAAACAGGTGCGTTTGAGAGTTACGAGAAGAATAAAATCTGTAGAAAAGACTCTCGTACATGTCTAACTTGCAAAAATGATGATTTCAATGCTGCTGCGACGTTTGACTAGCTGATTGTCAGGCTAAGCAGCTGAGCCTTAAATCTGACCCCTGTGAGGGGCATTTAAATCATTATTTTGCGTGTTAGACAGTGTGTGGGAGTCTATTCTACAAGTTAAATGTGCTGGTGACATTAAGGGCATTATCATTTGGCTTTTTTTTTTTTTTTTTTTTTAACTTAATGTCCATACGTTGCCCTCCATGCTTGTGATAACAATACTTTCATTTTTAGAATGGCCTCTTTTCTAATATTACGTTTTTTGTTTCCCCCCTGTTTAGTTTTTGAAGCCACTTTTTTGAACGGCGGCAAATCGTAAGTTGGTCTCAACCTTTTTCTTTTTTTTTTTTTTCTTTTTTAAATATTTTTTTTGGTTTATTTTTCACCTCAACTTTTGCATCACTATTTTTTTTATATATTCCACTTCAGTTTTCACCCCTTTGTGATTCAGCCCATCTCTCCCTCCCCTTTTTAATCCCTAGAGCAAGTAGCATGTAGTGTTTTTTTTTTTTTTTGGTCTTTTTGTGCTGTGAAAGTAGAAAATCAGCTGCTTAATTTGCAAACTGTCTGACACTAGCGGCCTCTCACATCAGCTGTTCCCAGTTTATGATAATCACACGCGCATTGCTCAGCGTTGATTATGAGAGGCCCCCATTTGGAGCTAATTGCTGAATAACACTCCCCCAGCTCCCTCCTGCACCCAGTCTTTGGGTTCAGTACTGGCACTGACAAAGGCAAAGACAAGTCCTGGTTTTTACTGCCTTTACTTTGTAATTTGATCTTTTATTGTTATTATTTTTTTGAGTGTGCATGTCATTCTGCGGAGTCAAATCTGGTCCATTACCCACACACACAAAAATACACACTCTTGGAAACAGTGATGTCATCATTTTCACCCCCAATAGTAGGACTGTATTCATTCAAACAAGCATGCCTGCAGAATACCATGAGTAACTAATACATTCGGTAATCACTAATACTTCATGTATGTGATCTTTTTGTACACTTATTAATCAAACCTTACTAATGTCCTGAGAAACAGTTTTGACGTAGCATCTCTCACATCCTTCATCAGTTACCCAGAGCCCTTAAAACCACATTAAATCTCAGTCTAAAGTGCCGTATCATAGGCAAATGGACTTACTTAAGCCTCTTGGATGGGAGGTGAAACGTCTTCAAGAAACTCCAGCAAGTCCAGTTGCCTACGGTCTAGCACTCTTACCACGACCATGACTGAAAATCACCAAGTTAAATCTCAAAGGGTTAATTTTACATTCCTATTTATTGTCTCCTCCATTTTTACTCCCCAAATCTACAAAGCACACGCACACAGACAACATGCACATCTGTACAAACTGCTCTCTTGTCATTTTGTCTTGTCTGTCCATGAGCATGAGTCCCGAGAGCTGTGGTCGCAGTGTCATTCACAGTGCAAGCACAAACATCAAACCAACACTCACACACATGTAACAGGCAGCTTCAGACTCTACATTTCCTGTTTATATCTCCCACAAGTCTCAGCTGCAGGCTATCACACAATGAAGCCCAAATGAGGCAGATGGTAGGAACAATTACTACATGTTACCATGTCATGTCATTCAGATCCACACTGCCATGAATGAACTCTTAAAACATGAGGGGGCACAGGAAGCACTTAGCCCCTAGTATAAGAGCCCCGCAGTAAACACCACCTCTGTGAAGCCTGTGTTCAGAGCATTGAGATCAATCAGTTGAAGGAAGTTGCCTTATAACTAAGAAATAAACATGGTGATGGTCTAACTGTCGTCATAGCTGATTACACTGCAACGTGGGCACTGTGAGTGTGTCAAGAACTTTTTTTAAAAAGTAAAATTAGCAATGTATGGACATAAAAACCCTGCATTCAGAACTTTCCTTAAGTAAAAGTACAAAAGTATCAGTATTAAAATGTACTTAAAGTACCAAAAGTACTCTATGCAGAATGGCCACTTTCTCAATAATATATATTATAGTTCTGAATTCTAATTATTGATGCATTAACCCTTCAAAACCTGGAGCGACATCACTTTTCTTGTGATGCTTTCAGGCGCTTTTCGCAATTATTTAAACAGTTGAACCCTGAGTGAATTTGTGTGATGTCTTTTAAAAACAGGCAGTGAGCAACTTGCTAAGAAATGTCTCATAAACTGCAAAAAAAAAAAAAAGTTAATAAAAATTATTGAAAAGGAAGGAAAAAAGAAAGCTAGAGAACTATGTTTATAATTATTATAACATTTTAAAAGTAAGTTACATAATTTTAGGCACTCTTTCCAGGTCATTTCTTTGTTTGTTTTCTATTTATTTATTTATTTTTTACTAATTTTCTTGTTTTTAATTTTCTCCCCTTGCTGATTTATCTCTATTTTTTTTGGTTCATTTCTTTTGTTGCTCATTGCCTTCTTCACTTGTTCATAAAAGAAATAAAGCCAGTTTGCCCAGGTTTCAAAGGGTTAATGTGTACATTACTTTAATGTTGAAGCTGGTAAAGGGTGGAGCTAATTACTTTATGATTATATAAAATAATTACTTTATAAACTGCTGGGTACCTTAACCTATAATAATATATCACATTTAATAACATAAATCTGCAAAGTAACCAGTGACTAAAGCCGTCTAATAAAAGTAGTGCGGCAAAGTACAATTGCCCCTAAAATGTAAAAGAGGGGAAGTATAAAATAGCATAAAGAGGAAGTACTTGAGTAAATGTACTTAGTTTCTTGCACCACTGGGTACTGTAACTTTATTGTGTATCTAATTGAAATATGCAGGCAGCTGACACAGGCACTCTCATATCATGTTAGGTTGCACGTCCCAAAACGAAACAGGAAGCAAACAGGCAGAACAGGACCAGTGTTACAAGTAGATTATTGTAAGATTGATCTTCACTGAGCAGTGGCTGAACATGATGTTGAATCAACATTTTTAAAGCCCAAACTAAAACCAAAAAAAAAAACAACAAAAAAACAAAATCAGGGTGTCTACAGCTATAACCAAGTCAAATTAAAGATTTTTTGAGACCTTTTTAACACCACCTTATATGAAATTAAAAATGACAACAATTTGGTGAGTTAAATGTGTTTAATGTAAAGAAAAAATCTCATTGCTGCCATAAATGCTATGTATTACAATATTCAGAGAAATAACACAAATTATTTCTTCAATCTGTCAGGCTGGAGAAATTTTCATGGTAATGTGACATAAAATATTTAAGACCCATTGAATTTTAATTTAAGACAATTTAGGACTTGTAAGGCTTTATATTAAGAAAACTTCATTTAAGACTTTTTAAGGCCTTATTTTAAGAAAATTTAATTTAAGATGATTTTAAGACTTTTAAGGCCTTATATTAAGAAAACTTAATTTGAAACTTTTAAGGCCTTATGTTAAGAAAACCTAATTCAAGACAATTTAAGACTTTTTAAGGCCTTATATTAAAATTTGAGACAATTGAGGACTTTTTAAGGCCTTACATTGAGAAAACTTAATTTAAGACAATTTAAGACTTTTAAGGCCTTATATTATGAAAATATAATTAAAGACAATTTAAGACTTTTAAAGGTCTTACATTAAGAAAACTTAAGACAATTTAAGACTGTTTAAGGTCTTATATTAAGAAAACTTAATTAAAGACTGTTTAAAGTCTTATATTAAGAAAACTTAATTCAAGACAATCTAAGAGTTTTTAAGTTATATTAAAAAAAACTTAATTTAAGAAAATTGAGGACTTTTTAAGGACTTACATTAAGAAAACTTAATTTAAGACAATTTAAGACTTAAGGCCTTATATTAAGAAAACTTAACTTGTGTGTGACCTATGAGCCAAGTTGATTCTCATGGATTTATTTTTCAATTCGCACTGTTTCATGTCTTTGAAATAAAGAGAGAGCTTTATCTCTGTATTAATATTGGTATATCTCTGAGCTTTTTGACATACCGGAGTTGAAAGACCTTTTTAAGGCCATATGCTGAGAAAACTTAATTTAAGACAATTTAAGACTTTTAAGGCCTTATATTAATAAAACTTAATTTAAGACTTTTTTAAGGTCATATGGTGAAAAACCTTGATTTAAGACAATTTAAGACTTTTAAGGCCTTATATTAGGAAAAACTTAATTTAAGACAAAGACTTTTTAAGGCCTTATATAAACAAAAGTTAATTTAAGACTTTTTAAGGCCTTATATAAAGAAAACTTAATTTAAGACAATTTAAGACTTTTTAAGGCATATGCCAAGAAAACTAAATTTAAGACAAAGGCTTTTACGGCCTTATATTAGGAAAACCTAATTTAAGACAATTTAATACTTGTAAACGCCATATGCTGAGAAAACTTAATGTAAGACAATTGAAGACTTTTGAAGGCCTTATATAAAGAAAACTTAATTTAAGACAATTGAAGACTTTTGAAGGCCTTATATAAAGAAAACTTAATTTAAGACAGTTGAAGACTTTTTAAGGCCTTAAATTAAGAAAAATAAATAAGACTTTTTAAGGCCTTATATTAAGACAACTTAAATTAAGATAATTTAAAACTTTTTAAGGCCTTATATTTAAAAAAAAACTTTCAATTTTCATGGTAATGTAACATAAAATATTTAAGACCCATCAAATTTTAATTTAAGACAAATTAAGACTTTTTGAAGCCATATGCTGAGAAAACTTAATCTAAGACAATTTAAGACTTTTAAGGTCTTATATTAAGAAAACTTAATTCAAGACTTTTGAAGGCCTTATGTCAAGAAAACTTGATTTAAGACAATTTAAGACTTTTAATTCCTTATATTAAGAAAACTTAATTTGAGACTTTTAAAGCTTTACATCAAGAAAATTTAATCAAGACTATTGAGAACTTTTAAAGGCCTTATATTATGAAAACTTAATTCAAGACAAATTAAGACTTTTTAAAGCTTTATATTAAGAAAAATTATTTTAAGACAATTAAAGACTTTTAAGGCTTTATATTAAGAAAACTTGTGTGTGACCTATGAGCCAATTTGATTCTCATGGATTTATTTTTCAATTTGCACTGTTTCAGGTGTCTTTAAAATAAAAAGATAAATAGTGAGCTTTAACTCTGTATTAATATTGGTACATCTCTGAGCTTTTGACACAATGGAGTTCAAAGACCTTTGATAATGTGTCCTCATCAAGTGCACGGCACACACACCTGCACATTAGCACATACACACCCACACATGCACTCAAGTAATAAAGTAAGTATCAAGTAATAAAAATATTTGCGCATCTTGCAACGCGCTGCTGCCACCATGTCCCGCACTCGATTCCACGCCCTGAGCCATAACTGTGGTTTGACCACCGGCTAACCCGACCGGCACGTCAAGGTCGACACCCCGACAAGCTGGCGGCCTTTCGCAGCATCTGGGAGAGGTGGGTGACCCACCTTCTTCTATTATTCAACCCGGGGGGAGGATGTGTGTGTCGGCGAGCAGCTTGTCCTGTTTTAGGGCCGCTGTCCCTTCTGGCAGTACATCCCGAGCAAACCGGCAAAAAAAAACGGGATACAAGTATAGGTCGCCTGTGACGTTGGAACATCCTATGCCTGGAGGATGCAGGTATACACCAGGAGAGCTGCTGGGGCTCCCCCAGAAGTCAAGCAGTGGAAACAGGTTGTCCTGGAGTTGACATAGGGGCTCCAAGGCAAAACTGTAACCACTTTTTTTTTTTTAAAATCTTTTTGAGCTGGCGGAGGAGCTGCTGAAAAGAAAACTTGTGGGCACCATCCGCCGCAATAAACTTGAGCTGCCCCAGCGCCTGTTAAAAGTCAGGAGGAGAGCGGTCTTCTCAATCTTTGACCACTACGGCAGTGTCCTACATCGCTGCATGCAAATGAAATGTGTTGCTACTCAGCAACAAACACTGCGAGCCAGCGTCGAGCAAGGCCAAGCACCAGAAACCAGTGGTCATCGTGGACTACAACCGCTGGATAAGGTATGTGGTATGTCCCATCAATTTCAAATCAATTAACTGAATTTATATTTGTCTGAGGTATTTGGGGCTTTATTATTCAGTTTTCTTTTTTGCATTTATAGGCCATAAAGATTAAATATATATTTATGTATTCTGAGGAATAGCCTAATTTTTGTAGCCTATTCTTTCATTTATTTTTCTTTGGTCTTTTTCGCTTTTAGGTTGTCAGCATCTACAGCTGCAGAAGAAGGACCTGTCGGTGGCCACTGGTTTTGTTTTATAACATGCTGGATGTCTCATCATTTGGACAGCCGTCGATCCTAGTGATGGCCAAATGAGGCCTCATGAACCACTGTCTTTATTTTCTGAAGCCACCAGATGGCGCTGTCTGTTCAACAAAGGTTTGAACATTGCAAGTCCTTCAGCCTTTAAACCAAGAGCGCCATCTGGTGGGGTCAGAAAATAAAGAAATTGGTTCATGAGGCTTCATTTGGCCATCACTAGTCGATCCCTCCTGGAATTTTTTTTAATTTTAATAAATTTTGGTGTTGATCTAAGTGAACTTGTATTTTACTTTATTTCTGGAGCAAAATAAGATAATTAGAAGGTAAACACTTTCATACTGCATAAATAAAATTATTGCTAACAATTGACATATCACAGACTGTTACAATGAAATTTAAAAAATAAATCCGCTCAGCATTTATTATATGCGAAATAATCCATTTCATATGTTGTTTTCATATACAAAACATACTTTTTGTAAAGAAAATGAACAAATATTTGATAGTTATCAGGACTTAAGTTGGTTAAAAGATTTAAGCAAAAAAAAGTGGGGAAAAAAAGTATAATATTTTACAGCTCTTTAAGGAGTGGGACCATATTTGGCCACAAGGGTAATGAGAGTAACAAATTTAAAAAATCTGACACTGCACAAAAAATAAAAATGCATCAAAATCAGTGTTGTTAATGACACATCCCAGCCTGCAATAATCCCCTCCAAATAAATTCCACTCAGCATTTATTATATGGGAAATAATTCATTTTATATGTTTTTTCATATCAAAATGAGCAAATATTTGATAGGTATCATCAGGACTGAAGTTGGTTACAAGATTTAAGCAAAAAAAGAAGTGGAAAAAATATTGATATATGATATTTTTATAGCTTGTAGCATTGACCACAAGGGTAATGAGAGTCAATTTTTATAAGGGACTTTTTAAGGCCATATATTAAGAAAATTTAAGACATTTGAAGACATTTTAAGGATCCGTAGACACCCTGACTATGGGCATTGCCATTTTTTCATCTTAAGGGCCATTACATGTAAAATGTTCTGTTATTTTGTCTACTTAGTGTGATAATTCTTAGTCCGATGGCTTTTGCTTGGCACCAGTCTCTGTCAAGAAAGTCACTTGCTTGTCTATAAACCCTTTATATTGCCCTTTGAACCCCAAACATGCCACAAAGAATCAGAAACACTTGCCGAGCAGCCTGTGATACCCCCCCCCCCAAACACACCCGGTGTTGTCGACACCCTGTCAGCTTGCCAAGCAATAGAAACATGCCGGCCAAATCATGTAGAGGAGAGCATTAAGCTTTGGCCAGACAGCCTGCTGCAAACCATGTAATCCCCTGCTAGTAGCCAGCAGCCAGAGAGGGAGAGGCTGCTGCTGGGCTACAGTTGAGCCCGACTGGCAGCAGTGCCGAGCTTTGGCAGGTGAGATACAGCTGAAGTGGTTGAAAGTAAGACGAACAGCTCGCAGGATGGAGAGGGAATTTGCAACAAAACATGATAGGCACGTCAAAGGTCAGAGTGTTCGCTCATGATGCTGAAAAACAATCCTATAAAGTTTATGAAATATAAAGGAAGCGAGTTCATCTACAGGAGGTGAACAAAATAACAGAAACAACGTACAGTAAGACCCTGGAAAACATATTTCAACCCTGAGGCTGCATAATGGTCATTCATCATGCCACAAAGAACAAAGAATGAATCAAAATTTCTTTGAGTCAGTGCTAGTGAAGATCTACTTTAAAGGGCTGTAATACTTTATCAGTTTATACACGCAATCAGGATTTTCTGAGACTCCCCCCTCCCCCTGCAGTGTTACATAACTTTGCAGTGTTTGCAACTAATGCAACAGCAGCAACAATCTGGCCTCTCTACTGGCATTAAAGCTGACATACTTTACACTGCTGATTGTATGACACACTTGTGTGACTTGCTTTGATAGTTGAGCAGCAGAGAGGAGTTTCAAAAAGCATGATGATGTTTGATATTATACACACAAGGTAATTATCTTGTAGGAAGAAGATAACTTGTGGGAACAAAATAATTGTATTGTGTGCAGAAATTATTTTCTTGTGGGAGCAAGGTATTTTGAGGGAACAAGTTATATCCTATACTCACAAGTTAATTATCTCGTATGCATATGGTAATTATCTTGTGGGAATAACTTATTTTTCTTGTGTGAACAAGTTATTATCTTATATGCACTAGTTAATTACCTTGTATGCCTATGGTAGTTATCTTTGTGGGAACAAGATTAGTATCTCGTGTGTACAAGTTATTATCTTGTGGGAACAAGTTACTATCTAATATGCACTAGTTAATTATCTTGTACGCATAAGTTAATCACCTTGTGGGAACAACTTACATATCTTGTGCCAGCAAGATAACTTGTGGGAACAGAAAAATGATCTTGTGGAAACAAGATATTTTGTGAGAACAAGTTCTCTTATACGCACAAGTTAATTATCTTGTTTGCATTTGATAAGAATCTTGTGGGAACAACTGATTTATCTTGTGCACACAAGATAACTTGTGGGAATGAGATAATCATCTTGTGGGAATAACTTATTTTCTTGTGCCCACAAGTTATTATCTTGTGAGAACAAGTTATTATCTTATACACATATAATTATCTTGTGGGAATAACTTATTTTTCTTGTGTGAACAAGTTATTATCTTATACGCATATGATAATTATCTTGTGGGAACAAAATAATTGTAGTGTGTGCGCAAGTTATTATCTTGTGGGAACAAGTTAATTACTTTGTGGAAACGATGATTTGTGGGAACAAGGTATAATATTATACGCACTACTTAATTATCTTGTATGCCTATGATAATTATCTTTGTGAGAACAAGATTATTATCTCGTGTGTACAAGTTATTATCTTGTGGGAACAAGTTAATACCTTTGTGGAAACAAGAAGATTTGTGGGAACAAGTTACTAACTAATACGCACTAGTTAATTATCTTGTACGCATAAGTTAATCACCTTGTGGGAACAACTTAAATATCTTGTGCCAGCAAGATAACTTGTGGGAACAGAAAAATTATCTTGTGGAAACAAGATATTTTGTGAGAACAAGTTCTCTTACACGCACAAGTTAATTATCTTGTTTGCATTTGATAAAAATCTTGTGGGAACAACTGATTTATCTTGTGCACACAAGATAACTTGTGGGAATGAGATAATCATCTTGGGGTCCATGTCATTGGTTCGACATCCCATTAGTCAGACTGTCTGCGGTGCTGAACGGCTCGCGGTGGGCGTATGGTGCGGAGCAGGCTCACGGCTTATGAGTTTGTCACTTTTTTTTTTCATTTTAACCCTCACCATGATCTTTTCCTGACCCTAACCAAGTGGTTTTTGTGCCTAAACCTAACCAGACCTTAACCACAGGGCATCATGATAATTTCAGAACGGACTTCGGAACAATGAGTTTAATATGGTCGGAACAATGGGATGTTGGACCAATGGGCAGTTCCCATCATCTTGTGGGAATAACTTATTTTTCTTGTGCCCACAAGTTATTATCTTGTGAGAACATGATATTATTTTGTGGGAACAAGTTATTATCTTATACACATAAAATTATCTTGTGGGAACAACTGATTTATCTTGTGTAATTATATTGTTCACCCATTATTATCTTGTGGGAACAAGTTCTTCATTTTGTGCAAACAAGATAACTTGTGGGAACAAAATAATTGGTAACTAGATAATTATCATGTGGGAACAGTTCATTTGTCTCGTGCGCACAAGAGACCCTCACCGGCACTGACTCAAACAAACTCAAAGGGATCAAGATAAAAAGTGTGACATCACACCAGTCGGCTCATGAGCTATCACAGAATATTAATACAAGCTTCCTGCTGTGTGATTATGTTCAGGTGTTGTAGTTTGTGACGAGCTTCAGTAAGTGGTGTTTACTGCAGGGAGTGTCACATTTCACCCTCTGAAGAGGTGAAAACAACTTCAGTATATAAACACGTTTGTTTTAAGCAGCTTTCTCACAATGCAATATCTTGTTTTGTCATAACAAACAAACATTTATCCCACAGGTTTTTTTTTTTTGTTTTGGTTTTTTTGGCTGCCTCCATTTTTTTAAAAACATTTTACCTCCTGACCAACCCCTCTTCCCTTTTTGAGCCCATCTTGGGTTTTGCCAAAAAAAATATTCCAAGAAAACCAAACTTTTTGGAGGTGTAGTAGATGTCCGCCCACAGTCACTGACTCCATCTCTCATAGTTCCTCGACGACCCTCTTCTCTCCAACAGACACAGACAGACAGGCAGGCAGACCTCCACCGACCCGAATACAGGCACAATGGAGTGAGTGCTGGCTGCTTCATGACCCGATCACATTGTGTATTCTGCTGTCTCATATCCACTATAGTGGCTTCTGTCTCCCTTTTAGAAGTGCAAAAACACATTTAGATGTGTGAGTGTGACAAAAGTACCCCTCTTTGCTAAAACCCACTTCTTATTGTAGGAAATAGAAAGTAGCACCTTGAATTTTCCATGTGTATGTCAATGCTGACGATGCCCTTTTGTTAATGTAAAGATTGGTCCATGTGGCCATCAGTAAGTGAGCATCAAAGGTCTTAATGCTTAAATGATAAGTCGATTAATTGATAACATAATTGCTGCTTTTCTGTGTTTTACATGACTGTAAATTTGATATATTTTTGTTTTGTTGTACAAAACAAGCAGTTTGAAGATGTCACCTGTGGCCCTGCAAAATTATGATGGGCATTTTCTATCAACAATAACAGCCCTCTGCAACTTTCACCCACTTCAAGTCCACTTTTCTTCAAAGTTTTGACACATGCTAAGAGTTTAAGCACAGTAGTTAAAGCCCCGCTCCTAAAGTGCTTCAACACTCACAACTCACATTGTACTTGGTGCAGAGATAATCTAAAAATCATAGTGCAAGACAAAAACAAATCTAACATCTCACTCTACTCTTTTTCTCTACCCATCCTCCACCTCTCTCCGCCTGTCCCCCTGTTCCTTGTGTCTCGTCGGTCATCGTCCTCCGCCGCCGCCAGCCTCATGGCCAGCAGCAACGTGACCAACAAGACTGACCCTCGCTCCCTCAACTCCCGCGTCTTCATCGGCAACCTCAACACCCTCCTGGTCACCAAGGCCGACGTGGAGGCCATCTTCTCCAAGTACGGCAAGGTCGTCGGCTGTTCTGTCCACAAGGGCTACGCCTTTGTCCAGTACGCCAATGAGAGGAACGCCAGGGCCGCTGTGGCCGGCGAGGACGGCCGCATGATCGTGGGACAGGTGCTAGGTGAGTTGGAGAGGGGGAGATGGGTAATAAAGGGATGGAGATACAGAGTCAAGAAAGGCAGTACTGTGTGTTGTCACAATGCTGGAATATCTTACTTTGATACAATACATTCAAGAATAGTGATTTTTGATACCATGGAGACAATTGGCATGAAATTAGATTTATTAAAAAATATGAATATAACAAGGCTCTAATGTTCCAGCAGGATAACGCACCATGTCACAAAGTTCAAATCATCTCAAACTGGTTTCTTGAACATGACAATGAGTTCACTGTACTCCAATGGCCTCCACAGTCACCAGATCTCAATCCAATAGAGCACCCTTGGGATGTGGTGGAACGGGAGATTCACATTATGGGATCATGGGTGTGCGGCCGACAAATCTGCAGCAACTGTGTAATGCTATCATGTCAATATGGACCAAAATCTCAGAGGAATGTTTCCAGCACCTTGTTGAATCTATGACACCAAGAATTATGGCAGCTCTGAAGGCAAAAGGGGTCCCACCTGGTACTAGCAAGGTGTACCTAATAAAGTGGCCGGTGAGGGTATAGTGTTTGCGTGGGAAAAAAAAGTCTGAGGTTAAATGTGTACAAGGGTGCAGTGCTATTTGTGTAAAAAGAATATTTGGTTGCCTGGCAACCTCGTGGTGTCAGCAAGACTCCAGGAAGTTACTGTGCCAGTGTTTCACTACCCCATCACCACAGTTAAACATGGAAATAATTCACAGCACATGCTTTTAAAACTTTATTTCCTGTACCTGCTTGTTTAAAATCAAAGTCAGTGCTGGAGCTTATCCCAGCATGCACTGGGCAAAAACAAGGAAACTGTCAAGGGAACCAGCCATGAATCTGTTTCTGGGTCACAAAACAGTCACAGAAACATATATTAAGTCTCACAGTTACAGTTTACACTCCTCAGTTCAGCTTCATATTCAAACACAAGACCTTTTCTCTGTTCGGAGACATCAACAGCTGAGTCACTGTGCTGCCCTCTAGTGCTACAAACCTGTAACTTACTGTTTCAAAACATCAACATCTCCCACTTAAGTAAAGACAAGCAGCTGTTTTGTAGTCTTTATTTTCTGACCTGTCTGATGCTCAACGCAGGTCAAAACAAATGTGATTAATTATTTGCAAATACCACCTGGTAGGGCTAAAACCTGCGTTAGTCCTCCAAACCAAAATACCATCAGGTGAAGGGAAAGAGTGATAAAATGTGCTAATTGAAATTTCGCACTCCACAACGTATTTCTTGCTCTTTCTCACACTCCTGGAGACTCTAACACCTCCTTGACTCCACATTTTCTCCTCCCTCAGACATCAACCTGGCAGGCGAGCCGAAACCTCACAGATCGAAGACAGTGAAGCGTTCTGCAGGAGACATGTACAGGTGTGTACGCATTTGATTATGCTCGCAGCAGCAACATAGCAATTCCAGTAATTCTGCAATCTGACAGCCTTTGAAGCGCAGAGTAAGAAAGGCGTAACTTCTTGTCAAAGATAAGTGCCCTTTGCTGGAGTTAATCTCTGCTCTTTCCACAGTTCATCTATTGATTTGGACTATGACTTTCAGAGAGATTACTATGACAGGTAAGCTGTTTATTCTTTAAATGAATAATTGCTCTTGTTTGTATCCATATACCTGGTGTCTGTTGTTGGTGAAGTCCTTATTGTCCAGAGTGCATCACATCCTGATTTTTATGGTTTACTTTCAAATATTCTTCATTTCTACACCTTCAACTTGTGGCTTGGACCAACTTAGGGTTTGCTCAGCAATGCCATGTTTGAATTAAAGGGAAAATTGCTACTTTTCATGTGGATGTCTAATTCATATTGATGGTAAATATGGTTGATTGAAGCAATAATTCCTTGGTGCTTGCTGTACTGACAGAGAAAGCTGAGTTCGCAGCTACAAAGTTCTTCCTGCATCCAGCGCCGTCATTGGATGTAGCAGCAAACTACAGGCTATTTCAGCTCGGACTGAGTAGCCAGGTGTTGGGCTCAAGATGCCACTCAAAAACCAAACTTCCCTATTCTCTTTGCTTCTATTGCGAACTCGCTACATTTCCAACTACCAAAATGGCATACCAAAGAATGAGTGCGGAGGATAGATGAGGATACATTTGACAGTATGTTGGGTGACTTTGAGAATCAGCAGTATTCATTCAAGCCAGAGTATACGGCTGATGAAATGCAGCTGAGAGAGGCCCAGGCTGTGGATGCATGAGCCGTGTAAGAGGATATGGTTGGCTAGGACCCTCCAGGAACTGAGCTGCTGAGAGCAAACTCCGACTGGTGGTGCCTTTGCTCAAATTGCCCTCCGATGCCAACAGAAGCTGAGTCACTCTGCTGCAGTGAATGTCAGCGTGGACAGATTTGTTGGATGCTGTCGACAACGCCAACCCCAGGAGAACCTGTGTGTGCTTTCCTGCTTTACTATGCGTAGAAGTTTTACTCCCCCCTGGACAGAGGTATGCTGGAGACCTTCTTTAGGCAGCAGGCTAAGCAAAGTATTCCAGACGTCCCTATCCCCAGCAACACTTTCCAGCTCTTCCTGGGGGACCCCAAGGCGTTCCCAGGTCAGATGAGATATGTAATCTATCCAGCGTGTTCTGGGTCTGTCCCAGGGCCTCCTACCAGCCTGGAACACCTCTAACAGGAGGCACCCAGGAGGCATTCTGATCAGATGCCCGCACAACCTCAACTGACCCCTTTTGGCGGCTCCAATCCGAACCCTCCGAGCTCCTTACCCTATCTCTAAGGCTGAGCCCAGCCACCCTGGGGACAGAGGGGGCAGAGGACGACTAAATGAGCATTTTTTCACCTGTGCTTTGGCCAACAATATAATAGCAACAGGCTACCAGGTTAGTAGTAGCTATGGGCGTAGGAGAAGAGTACCCAATGCGTCTTGTACTTGTAGGCAATGTTGGCACAGATTCCGCAAGCAGGAGAACTCAGCTTTCTCGGTCATGCACTGACGAAATTCTTGCTTAAACTGACTACAGTTACCGTCAATACTGACTGGATATCCACATAAAAGGAGAATTTTCCTTTTAAAGTGTCAATGTGCAAATTCAAAGGGCTTCTTTAACCAAATATTAAACTAAACATTCTTGAAAAATCCACATTAGATTTTGACAGTGATACCACTTATGCACCTCTGTACCTCAGGATGTACTCCTACCAGTCCCGGGTGCCTCCTCCCCCTCCTCCCCTGTCCCGCGCTGTCATTCCCTCAAAGCGTCCGAGGGTCAGTCTGAGCGGAGGAGGGAGCCGACGAACCAAAACCAGCTTCTCCTCCTCCTCCAAGACCAGCCAGAGGACCTCCCGTACAAGTAGGTACCACAGTTAAGTCGGCTGTCCAGTGCTGCTCAAATCTGCATGAATGTCGTTGTGACTTTTCGACTGCACTTCCCTCCACAGTGAAGGTAGATGATCTACAGACCATCAAGAGAGAGCTAACGCAGATCAAACACAAGGTGGACTACCTGCTGGAGAGCCTAGAGCGCATGGAAAAGGACCACAGCAAGAAGTCAGGTGGGCCTCAATGACTCGATAGAAATGAAATAAAAACAAAGATGTGAATTAGGGCTGCATGATATATTGAGAATTTTTCTGCATCACAATCTCAATATGCGCGATATAGATACCGCAAAACATTCCTTGAACTGTCATAAATAGTATATTTACATGTGCCATGCATTCACACACTGCATGTCAATATATTTGGCCTATCAGATGGAGCCCTACTGCCCTAGATGCGAGGGAGTGACTGAGGACAACCAATACGTGTTGAAACAGTGTCGTTGGGTCCTAGTAGTTTTGAAAGTATTTCTTATGCCACAGAAACCACTGAGAGCAAAACTTGTGTTTTAGATGTTATTGTGACAATGTCCGTGATATCGAGACTCACTCAAATGACTACCTTTACGTTCCTGCGGCCAGCGGTAGCCGTACCCGGAGGCATTATGTTTACGGGTTGTCCGTCTGTCCACCCATATGTATGTCTGTCCATCCGTCAGTCCCATTCTCTTGAATGCAATATCTCAAGACCGCCTTGAGAGAATTTCCTCAAATTTGGCACAAACATTCACTCAGGGTGCTTTCACACCTGCCCTCTTTGGTTCGGTTCAATCGAACTCAAGTTTGTTTGCCCCCTAATTGTGCTTAATTTGGGCAGGTGTGAACACAGCGCTCACACTCAGGTGCGCACCAAAACAACTGGACTGAGACCTTCTTGAAGAGGTGGTCTCAGTCCGATTACAAGTGACCTTCGGACCAAAGCAAGACAACTCTAGGTCTGAAAGCAGCCTTAAGGCCCATTTATGCTCCCTTTGCGTACAAAAATGTATACGTCCGTTTCAAACGATGTTACCGTCACTGCCCACATACTTCCATGCGCCCTTTACGTTGGCATGGATGTTAACCAATATATCCACCAGGAGGCAGCCCAGCATCAAAAGTTTATGACAACAACAAACTCAAAAACAAACATGGCGACTGTGGAGGAGATACTGATAATGTACCTCTTGCATAAAAGACAAAAACAAAGGCAGCGTTGTAGGAGGCGGTGGTCGGTGAGGCCGTTAAATACATCGCGACTGGAGGACGGAGAATTCTTTCTCTAGTACTGCCGATGAGAGAAACTGAATTATTATTATTATTATATAATTATTTCTTCTTCGTGTCTCACTAGAGCTACGTATCAGGTAGTGACAGCTACACTGCCCCCACGATTCCCGGGATACTGCTCCGTTTGGCCCATATCCGTAAGCTTTATGGAAACGTGCAGAAATACAGACGAAATGAACGCGGAGCACGGACAGAAGGCTCCGTCCGTATCCGTATCCGGATTTAACGTTGAGCATAAATGGGCCTTTAGACTCAACGATGAACTATTTAGATTTGGTGGTCAAAGATCAATGTCACTGTGACCTTGCGCCTGTCTCATTCTCAAGAACACCTAAAGGGAATTTCTTTAAATTCGGCACAAACGTCCACTTGGACTAAAGAATAAACTGATTAGAATTTGGTGGTCGCAGGTCAAAGGTCAAGCTCACTGTGACCTCACAAAACATTTTTTTGGCCATAACTTAAGAATTCTTTTGCTAAGTATGACAAAACTTCACACAAATCTAAAATAATAAAATTTAATAAAATAAATAGGTCAGCTTCACTGTGACATCATAATGTTCTGCTTAAGATACGTTTCTGGCCATTACTTAACGTCATAATTCAGGAACAAAAGGGTCATTTGGTCAGACCTGAATTGGTGACTCCAATCTCGAAACTGTGCTGATATATAGATCGTCTGTGCTTCCGGGGGGAAGATGTGTGTGTGAAACATCCATGTTTTCACAGACATGGATGTAAACTGTAAGACAAACTTGACTGGTCCATAGAGGTGTACAACTGCAGGAAAGACATTAAAACTGTATAAATATTTCGTTATTTATCATGAGTCATCGTCACAATATTCAACAAAGCTTTCGCATATTACATTTTCCTGATATCGTGCAGCCCTAATGTGGATGTTAGTTAAATCAGAGAAGCATTTTGTAAATCAGCCCTGTGGTCGCTGTAAGAGTTTCCTTGCTTTATTTAACAAACGTTCCCGCTGTCTCCCTCCATGTACTTAGAGATGAAGAGCTGCAAACCAGAACCAGGTGAGGTGTCCCCCCTCAACTCCTCCACCTCCAGCAAGAAAGATGACAGCCTGAAACGGGGGCTGAATGACTCAGAGGAGGAGGGAGATCTGCTGGAGGACGAAGACGAGGTGAAGAGCGGGGATTTGTTTATTCGAGGCTCGCCATTAGAATGAGCGATGAGGAGAGGAAGGGAACTATTTACAAAAGCTAAGAGCTTGTGTCATAATTTTTTTTTTTGTCCACTCTTTCCGCCTGTGCAGATGAAAAGCAGAGGGAGAGAGGAGGAAGAGGAGGAGGAGGAAGGTGAGCAGGAGGAAGGAGAGGATAACGGTGATAGCGCCAACGGAGACGAGTCCTAAACACTCCACAGAAATGCACACGCACATACACAACACGAATTGTGTATGATTGTATCTCCACACCAGACTTGTACACAGTGGTCATGTGCTCATATCTGCTGAACTGACTGGACATTTATATACAGTGTATTGTAGATATTGCTTTCTCACACACTGACACACACACATACACAAATTCATAAATATGTCAAGTACTTGTAATATGTCAAGAATTTTCCAAGTTTTCTTTTAAGACGCTAATTTGAGTTTTCCTTTTTTCTGACATTCTTTTATTTGACTTTTATATGGACCTTTTATGCGATTGGATAAATGCAAACTAAGATGTGTTACATTCAGACGGTTCAGTTGAGGATAAATGTAACACCGTATAACATTGTGTGTCTGAACTCAGGGCTATAAGCCACTCCAGTACGAAACATTAAAGTAAGAATTTCTGTTATTATTTTTTTTTAGATGACTGTGTTGACTTTATGCCAAAAAAGATTTGAGCTAATCAGTGGCTGAAACTGTTTCAAACTTTAAAAAGCTATTCCTGATCCAGCAGCTGTACAGCTACCTCCTAGCCAGCAGGTGGCAGTGCATCATAACAGCCGGCCACACGAAACACCACGAGAACTTCACCTTCTGCTTGTGAGATAACATGAGCATGTATTTAAAAAAAAACCTCATATCCAACTGCACAAAATGCTCAGATAAAATCCTTATTGCTCTGAAAATAGTTTTGTTTGTTGCCGAGGTGTTGCAACCTCAACTGATCTCGACTTGTGTAATGCAGTGCTACTCCATGTTTGTGTGTTTCTGTTGATGTTTTGTTTGTCATTCGACTGCACTGGTGAAAGTGAATAAAACATGTTTTCCAAGTTGGAATCTGTTTGAGCTTGTGTCATTGTCCACACGGATGCGTTCAGGCGCACTGTGACAGGATGTCCACAGGTCCTTAATGGGTCTTAAAATGTCTGAAATTCAATTGTATAAATATCAGGCCCTAAAAGTCATTAAATAGCCTTAGATATGAATTTGTGAGGTCTCAATTGCCACAACTGTCTAATTTCATTCATCCATATTTTGATTTCCTTTTGTCGAGATGAGTTCTGATGTTACAAATCTTCAAATCTTCATCTTTTTACCTCACACTTGCACGTACCTTTTGTCAAATGCAGATTGATGCAACTCATTCCTACACAAACCTACTCTGCATGG
This sequence comes from Epinephelus fuscoguttatus, assembly GCF_011397635.1. Taxonomy (NCBI): domain Eukaryota; kingdom Metazoa; phylum Chordata; class Actinopteri; order Perciformes; family Serranidae; genus Epinephelus; species Epinephelus fuscoguttatus. The sequence continues at coordinate 16,070,446 of NC_064774.1, forward strand.
GACCATGGATATAATTGCACCTGCAATACTTGAATATGAAAAAAACATGTATTTGTCCATGAATTAGTCTTAAATTTGGCTAAAAAAATAATCTTAAAAAGCACTGAATTTAAGTGTCTGATACCTGTAGACAGGTAGCTTTTAAGAGCAAAGCACTCAGGTTGAGGTGGGACTTCGATTTAAGTTATGACCGTCAAAAACTCATGCTGAGCTAGTTTTGCTTTTATTTTTCCATGTTTTTTAGATATATGCCTCTTAAATTTGTGTAAAAGTACTCTTGTTATCAACAGGTTTGTTGTATTTGTTAGAGGGCAAAAATCTAAAAGACAGACATCTCGAAATTAGTTTTCAAATTTGGCTTTGTTGGCCCCACAACAGCCCAAAAAAGTTATAATAATAAAAAGATAATAATATTACGTTTTATTTACAGGGCACTTTTAATGGTACTCAAAAACAATTTACGTTAATTGATATCAATCATAAAATATACTACAATAAATGTTAATGGAGCACAGGTCCCATAATGCTTTGGGAGATGTACACAGGAAGTAAAGTAGAGTCAGTGGGCCACATCTTCAGTCCTGTGTTTTTGGTTATATTTTGGGTGTTTTTGGCAAATTGGCAACATTAAAAGCAAGCCGAATTGAGTATTAGCAGTTCCTGTATGAAAATATACCGAAAAATATAGGACAGCTGTCGCTGACTTTATTTTATATTGAAGAAAACTTAAAAACGTGATGATTCTCAATGAAGTTCCGGATGTTCAGGAGCGCCTTTTCCCCACGATTTCTACCCACTTATTCTGGACGGACAACGGAGATAATGTCGCCCCGTTTAAAGTGTAAGTCACATTGAATCTAAAAATGTGTGTTTCATGTCTGTGTGTTCAGTTTTGACCAAGTTACGACTCCGAAAAAGACGATTACTTCTGGCGCAAAAGGTTTGCCGGAAGTCGTTTCCTGCGTGCCGCACAATTTGAAATTCGATGTCAAACTATGGAAAGTAAAGGAAAAGTAAATGAGAAAATAATGATGTTTGTGTTTGTAATTTGGGTGCTCTGAACTTTTAAATTACTTGAACCTCGAATTAAAAAGATGTTATCTGTGAACTCCATTGCAGTCTACATTCTGAAAAGGAAAAACTGAAATCTGCTTGAACAAGTAAAAAAGCATCTTCACCCACAATTTCATTACCAATGACCAAAGCACGATCAATACACAGCTTCCTTATTAATAAACATTATCCTGCCAGGAGAGTGCTGAGGCCTTGTGGCTCAGTAATGAAGGCAACAACAGAGAGCTGGCAGGAATAAAGAGGAAGGAGGGATACCTAATCAATAAGCAGCCATCTTCAGGGTGAGCTGTGATTAAGGAGCGAACCACAGGCAGGCAGAGGGGGGATGGATAATGATGGAGGGGTGGATGGAGACTGGATGGGTGGATGAACAAGCCACAGAAGACTGGAGACAGATGGAGGGAGTAGATGACAGATGGGGAGATGACAGGACGAACGGAAAAGATTTTGTGGCGTGTGCTTGGGGGGGGCGAGAGATGTGGAAATGGTGTGTAACAGTGAAAGTGAGTGATTGCAGAGCAGTGCCTTTTGTTTAACCTCGTCTAAGCACTGGCGGTTGTCTTTGTGCAATGTTTTGTTGGATAGGAAATGTTTTATGGCTTGTCAGTGAAGATATGAGTGCATGTTTAGGGTATTAGCGCATGTTAGCATCACACTTGAGGCTTTGATGGATTTAAAAGTAGGGGAGAACAGGGCTGGTCGTCACACTTTTTACTTTCATTTGAACGAAGGACGTCCGCTTCTGTTCATTTTGTTTTCAACAGGCCGACAACCATTTACCGGAAATTGACAGGTTGATTTAAAAAAAAAAAAAGAAATGCCAGGAAATACAAGCAGTCTTCCTTTTAGCCTGGCGCTTCATTGGCTGGGTGAACTTTAGCACCACATTTCAAAGCGCTATCAATTTAGAGGTAGTGATGGCCAAATGAAGCCTCATGAACCAATTTCTTTATTTTCTGACCCCACCAGATAGCGCACGGTTTAAAGATAAAGGCTGAAGGACTTGCAATGTTCAAACCTTTGTTGAACAGACAGCGCCATCTGGTGGCTTCAGAAAATAATATGTAGTAATATGTAGTGGACTTAAAAAGCAACTGATCATATTATTCAAGTAGCTTTTATTTGTAATATAAGTAATTTATATGATTAAAAAAAAAGATACTTGGCACTGTGTGACAATACGATATTGCCATACAAAAATATTGCAATAGTATGCTATGTCGATTGTTTTCCCCAGCCTTACTAACCGGCTCATGCATCGAGCAAACATAGGTCGAAAAAGTCATTCCCATAAAAGCATTTTTTATCCTTATATAACATTATAAAGAACGAAACGAACAGAAACAAAGAAGCCATCAAACAAATCTAAATCAGACGATGCTTTCAACCTTTGAAACATTCATTCACATCTTACAGGCTCTGCCAGATGATGTTACAATGTATGGCTGTGGCTAAATGAAATTAAAGTGAGGCAGTGCAGTGGGAGGTTAACACTGCCCAGTCCAGTAGAATCAATGGGACTCACACACACATTTTTTCTCGCTTTCTGGCTTTGTCACATATTTTCACACATATACATGCCCTGTTTTAGCACCCTTCCTGAGAGCAAAACACTCACTATCTAGTTTTTAAGTTGTATAAATATTGAAACATACACATTAGAGTTGTGGAAATTTTGCACACATAGCCTACATTCAAACACTGAGACGAGCAATGCAAGAATATGTTATTGTCCAATGAATAAAATGTGTTGCAACCATGTGTCATGTATTGGATTATTAGAATTTCTCCTGCTTCTTAAGCTAAACAAACCATATAAAAATCCATTTAAAGGAATACTTTACCCCCAAAGGATCACCTGTTAGTTACTCATCCTGTGTTATGTTGAATTGGGGAAGAAAACTTTGTTTTTTCAATTCAGTAAAGGTGAACATTCTTGATGAGTTGAAGTAAAAGGGGTCCATGTTTAACAACAGCAAAACTACACGAGAACATCCATTTACAAACTCCACACAGCTCACGCAGTATAATCCATAGTCTCATTTGTCTAGTTCAGGGGTAGGCAACCTGTGGCTCCGGAGCCACATGTGGCTCTTTAGCCCCTGTCCAGTGGCTCCTTGAGCCTTTGAGTAAAGAAGTCTATGGAAATTCATTCTATGAATCCAAATGTTGCTGAACCTCGATAGCAGTGGCTGGTTAGCTATGGATGCCAGATCCAAAAAAGTAAATTGAATAAAATAGAGAATGTAATAGTGCGTGGACAGATTTGTTTGCTCTGACTGCCAGCTCTGCAAAATTGATTAAGTACCAGATAATTATTAATAGTGCCCTGCACAGTGGCCACCTTGTGGTAAAACATATTAACAAATGCTTATTTAGACCATAAGTATACGCTAATTTAGACTTAATAGGCTATTTACCTTGATTATAAGGCTCAAACATGTTTTGCGGCTCCACACAGATTTTTTTCAAATTATTTTTGGTCAAAAATGGCTCTTTTAATGGCAAAAGTTGCAGACCCCTGATCTAGTTCTATGCTCAGTACTTTGCAAACACTTGTGTTTTGACTAAAATTTCCACATAAACAGTATCACACATGGATGAGTAGCGTGCCTGAGCTGCTTTTAGGTTTTAAATGTAATGGTTTTAATTAAACTGCATGTCCTTTTTAATTAGATACATTTAAAATATTCAGTAATCCAGTTCTGAATTTGTTCTTTATAAAATTATTATTCTCTAAAAAGCAATCTTACTATATAATGACGAAAACTCTGTCTGTGTGTGTGTCTCTGTTCCACGTTTTTCTCCTCACTGACTTGGTCAATCCATGTGAAATTTGGCACAGTGGTAGAGGCTCATGGGAGGATGAGAATGAAGCAATATTACATCAGTTGGCCAAAGGGGGGCGCTACAGCAACTGATTGAAATCGCAAACTTTGAATGGGCATATCTCATGCCCCGTATGTCGTAGAGACATGAAACTTTGCACAGAGATGTCTCTCCTCATGAGGAACAAATTGGCAAGAACCCATAACTTCTGGTTATATAGATTTTACGCCATTTTGAATTTTTTGAAAAACACTTAAAATCGATCTAGGGACCAATATCTAAAGTTCCCTCTTGGCAAAAGTTGGAAAACTTACTAAAACTGAGCTTCTATAAGGCAATGAATATTGCGGAGGGCGTGGCTCATCACATAAAGGTGTGTAACATCTCAAGGGTTTCACCCATCACCACGCAACTTTGTAGGCATATGACCACACATAATCTGAGGGGACCCCTCCATTATTGACCCCATCAAACAAATTGGGGGCGCTAGAGAACTAATTTCTTATCTAGGCCTAACCGCCATATTGATTTTTACTAAACTTGGTAGATATGTAGAACAGGACGCCTCAAGGTGACTGGAGAAATTTAACTCTAATTGGCAACTGGGTGGCGCTATAACAACAGAAAAATGCTTAAAAATGGCTAAAATGCAACCGATCGCTGTGGCTCCCCCTGTGGCCGAATGTTGTTGTTTTTTTTTTCAAATTTTTGGTATGACTAAGTCATGGTATGGTATGCTGTACATAATCACAGACACTGTCAGTGTGTCTTTCTGTCATTCTGTCAGTCATTCTGTCCCACGTTTTTCTACTCACTGACGTGGTCAATCTATGTAGAACTGCACATAGGCATTGAGGATTGGCATCTATAGGTAGAAGGTGACAAAGCTACCAATGGGTATGGACTAGTTATTTATAAATTAGTATCGATAAGAGTAGTAGAATCGATAAAATCTGAACGATACCCATCTGTAGTTATACTGTATGAGCTGTGTGAGAGTTTGTAAACATATTTTTGGTATAGTTTAGCTGTTGTTAATGCAGACCCCTACGACTTCAATCCATGAAAAATGTTCATTCTTTTTTTGGGGTTCTTCGTTCTCAGTGGGGATGCGAGAAAAAAAACAGTTTTCCTCCTAAATTCAGTGTAACACAGGGTGAAAAACAGACGTACAAATGATCATTTTGGTGGTGAAGTGTCCCTTTAACTCCTAATAATGCAGCATCACATAGGTCTGTTTGTTCTGGACAGTGTCCAGTTAAGTGAGAGGTCACAGGTTTGATTCCAGCAATGACTGACAGCTGTCTGTGCAGTCAACTGTCCTACAGAGAAAGATCTTTGTAACTCCTCCATCTGTGTGTGCCTGATAGTCTCCTCTTTAGCAAACGTTAAGTGATAATATGGCAGTGTTTCAAAAGTGACAGAATTAGACATTTGAGCAGCTCTTTTTCATGATATAGACATGTCTGATGTGTTTGGAGGCTGGTAAAAACTAAAACGTACTTAAACTATTATTTTAAGGCTTCTGTAATGATTTATCAATCAATCAATCAATCAATTTTATTTATAAAGCCCAATATCACAAATCACAATTTGCCTCTCTGGGCTTTACAGCATACGACATCCCTCTGTCCTTAAGACCCTCACAGCGGATAAGGAAAAACTCCCCAAAAAAACCCCTTTAACGGGGGAAAAAAAACGGTAGAAACCTCAGGAAGAGCAACTGAGGAGGGATCCCTCTTCCAGGACGGACAGACCTGCAATAGATGTCGTACAGAACAGATCAACATGATAAATTAACAGTAATCCATATGACACAGGGAGAGAGAGAGAGAGAGAGAGAGAGAGAGAGAGAGAGAGAGAGAGAGAGAGAGATGCAGGTAATGACAGTATCTTACAACAACATTAATGAAAGTAATAATATTATAGTTATAGTTCTGGTTACTGCGGTACAATATGTTGAAAGTATGTATTAATATCTGGCAGTATACATGTGTGACAATAGTCATATGTGTATAATAACAGAAGAAGTATGACTAATGACTAATGATGGCAGCAGCAGCAGGAGGCATCTGGCGGGACCACGGCAGCAGCACAACCACACACGTCACACTGTCCAGGCACCGCTGTGATATGAGCTGAGAGACAGTGGAGCACAAAGGCTCCGGAGAAGAAGCCGAGTTAGTGACATCCAGAATGGCCGGGTTAGCTAGATGCAGTAATAGGATACGAGAGAGAGAGAGAGAGAGAGAGAGAGAAGGAGAGAAGGTGCCCGGTGTATTATAGGGGGGTCCTCTGGCAGACTAGGCCTAAGTCAGCCTAACTAAGGGCTGGTACAGGACAAGCCTGAGCCAGCCCTAACTATAAGCTTTATCAAAGAGGAAAGTCTTAAGTCTAGTCTTAAATGTGGAGACGGTGTCTGCCTCCCGGACCGTAACAGGAAGATGATTCCACAGGAGAGGAGCCTGACAGCTGAAGGCTCTGGCTCCTGATCTACTTTTGGAGACTTTAGGGACCACGAGTAACCCTGCGTTCTCAGAGCGCAGTGTTCTGGTGGGATAATATGGCACTATGAGCTCTCTAAGATATGATGGAGCTTGACCATTTAGAGCTTTATAAGTTAACAGTAGGATTTTAAATTCAATTCTGGATTTTACAGGGAGCCAGTGCAGAGAAGCTAAAACAGGAGAAATATGATCGCGTTTCTTAGTTCCTGTTAGTACACGTGCTGCTGCATTCTGAATTAGCTGGAGAGTTTTTAAGGACTTACTAGAGCTACCTGATAATACAGAGAGTTACAGTAATCCAGCCTTGAGGTAACAAAAGCGTGGACCAATTTTTCTGCATCTTTTCGGGTCAGGATAGGCCTAATTTTCGCAATATTACGCAGATGAAAAAATGCAGTCCGTGAGGTTTGCTTTAAATGAGAATTAAAAGACAAATCTTGATCAAATGTTACTCCGAGGTAGCAAAAGCAGCATGCAGGTAAAATTCATTCAGCAACAAAACAGCAGGCGGCAACCTGAAATAGACTTTTCTCATGGCGCTCATTTTGTCACGGCAGGAAAACGCTGTAATGACATTAATAATGGTTGTGTCCCATTTAGGTTTGCCAGATGAGCCATCTGTGTTCATGCCAGCTCAGCTGGCATAACTAAATGTAGTCAAGCCATTGATAATGTTATTAGTTACACCTTTGTGACTAATAAGATTACTAATGGCCTCATTGTGTGACAAGTCTAAATGTCCACCATGAGAGGAGTTTGTGAGAGCTAAAATAATTATTGCTCCATCATCTATAGAGTTAAAGATATTGACATTTTTTAAAACTTTTCTGAATTTACAATAGGAGCCATATTATTTAATTCACAAAAATGTGCTATTACTATAGTTAGCTTAGCTTTGGATGCTAGGTGGATATTGTTACCCTTTGGACAGAGTCAGGCTAGCTGTTTCTCCCAGTTTCAAGCCATTATGCTAAGCTAAGCTAACCAGCTGCTGGTTTTACCTAGTATTAACTATACAGACATTAGAGTGGCATCAATGTTTCTATCTTACTCCTGGCAAGACAGTGAATAGGCGTGCTATTCCTTTACAGTCTAGTTTCACCACAAAGCGTGTAACAGACCCATTGATACACTAGAGGATTGCATGGCAGTAGCACATACTTCCTCATCTAGGCATGAAAATGACTGTATGCTTCTAGTTTTTTTTATTTCCATCATAGCGACATTTCTATTGCATGTTTACGAGCTGACTTGTCATTGAGAGGTGGAAGGGTTAGTGGCCAAGATGGCTGCCAAGCTGTAGACCACTGTTCGAGACCAACAAACAACAGTACCGGGTTTTTGGTGAGCCATCGCTGCTTTTCTAAATGTGATTGTGCCACCAAAATTAAATATTTTAAGCCAACATATGATCTTTTCCTAATTATAACCAAGTGGCTTTTGTGCCCAAACATAACCACATGCTAACTAGAGCATAGAAACCTAAAAAAAAATGTAATGTTAACACATATTACGCTACATAATAATGTAAAAATGTAACATATCTGTGGTTTGCAGCAAAATAAAGTTTCCAAATATCACGCTATGTAATACTGTTAAAATGTTATATATCTGTGGTTTGCAGAAATGTAAAGTTTCTGCATATCAGGCTACGTAATATTGTTAAAATGTTACATATCTGTGGTTTGCAGAAATGTAAAGTTTCTACATATCAGGCTACGTAATAGCGTTAAAATGTTATATATCTGTGGTTTGCAAAAACGTACAATGTTGGCATTATTCTGCCGATTGGGTTACTGTCATTCACGGGTAATTTTCACATCCAGACGGAGCAATATGTGAGAGGAACACTATCCTCTAGTGGACCTGTAGGTCTATTACTCGCTTCGATGTGATACTGGATTTTCCTTTAATCAGTAGCAAATTCCATATTGATTTGGTGATTTGCAGGTAAAGGGATTTTCAGAGGTCATCCTAGCACAGGCTATTATTTACTTAAGTCACTGAACTCAACAGGCTTATATGTGGGACAGATATTTAATTCCTTTAACACAAAACTGTTGCTTGGCAAAGATGGGAAATACGATCCAATTGTTTATTTAAACCAGTGTGAATATTAGGCTTTGAATGAGTCAGTTAGACAGTAATTAGTGAATTAGTCAATAATGTGTTATGTTATGACACCAAGCACCAGGCATACCGACACAATACCACTCTATCCTTTTAAAACAAACTTCATAACTTGGCTTAATTTTCATAAAAACACTTTTGATTCCTTTGATAGGTGGACCCTTTCGGACTAAAGGAATATGAAAAACTTACCGATGGATCAAGGAATGGACACATATTCTGACTTTGACAGCTACAGAGGAAGGGAGTCACCACTTGTTTTTTCATCATGCAGGTAAATCTGAATTAATTACAGTCTCCTCTGGTGCTCATGGTTTCAGTAAAATGAAATGAACCAAGCGAAGGATGTGTAGCATTTCCATATTGACATAAGTTTAAAAATTTATATTTATATGGGAGAGAGTTACTGCCCCAAGTGAGGGAGTTCAAGTATCTCGGGGTCTTGTTCATGAGTGATGGTAGAATGGAGTGTGAGATGGATCGGCGGTTTGGTGCGGCTTCTGCAGTGATGCAGGCACTGCGCCGGTCCATCGTGGTGAAGAAGGAGCTGAGCCGGAAGGCAACGCTTTGGAGTTAGTGGTACATCTACTAGTGATGGCCAAATGAAGCCTCATTAACCACTTTCTTTATTTTCTGACCCCACCAGATGGCGCTCTTGGTTTAAAGATAAGGGCTGAAGGACTTGCAATGAAGTGTGCTTTCAAAACCTTTGTTGAACAGACAGTACCATCTGGTGGCTTCAGAAAATCAAGACAGTGGTTCATGAGGCCTCATTTGGCCATCACTACCATCTACGTCCCAGACCTCACTTATGGTCATGAGCTCTGGGTAGTGACTGAAAGAATGAGTTTGTGGATACATGCAGCCGAAATGAATTTCCTTCGTGGGGTGGCTGGGCTCAGCCTTAGAGATAGGGTAAGGAGCTCGGACAGCCGTAGGGAGCTCAGAGTAGAGTCGCTGCTCCTTCGCGTTGAAAGGGGTCAGTTGAGGTGGTTTGGGCATCTGATCCAGATGCCTCCTGTTAGAGGTGTTCCGGGCACGTCCCACTGGCAGGAGGCCCCAGGGCACACCCAGAACACGCTGGGCCTGGAAACACCTTGGTGACCCCCAGGAGGAGCTGGAAAGCGTTGCTGGGGAGAGGGACGTCTGGGCGTAGTTGAAAATGGATCTTAACGGATAACTAACATTAGCTAAAGTGGGTCATCAACAATCCTGTTTTATACATTCGAAGAACTTCTATAAAAAAATGAACTCCTTGGCAGCCAGACCAGGCCAAATTAGGTCAATGGCTACACAACATGTCCTTTTAGACTGAAGGAGAGTGTTTAATGTATTTTGCAACATAAAGCCACTCTGTCTTTATAATACTTGTTGCCATCACATAATAATTTTCTGTTGGACATTATTCTTGTCCACATAATAAAGCCAGCATTTGAAGGTTTGTGTGCTGGGAAGAAGCCCTAATGAAACACTAACAAGTTCTCAACACAGCTTTCAACCATCCAAACACTACATGTAAAAATGAAAATGAACAGATGCAAATGATATACCAGGCGATTGAGGTGAGAAAGGGAAGAATGATAAAAGAGGTCAAGGCCGAGACTAAGTGAGAGGAAGAATAAAGTGAGGGATGAGGAAGGTGTGAGAGAGAAGAGGAGGGAGATAAAAGTGAAGAGCATTACAGGGCTGCAGCGAGGTCAAGGGGGAGGGAGGGGAGAGGTGACGAGGGGAGATGGAGCTGTGAGCCTTCGGCGTGATTTATCAGTGTCACTGGGAGCTCTTTGTGTGAATGAGAGAGACGGCGGAGACAGAAGGATTGTGAAACAAAAACACGAAACATGAAAGAGACTCATAAAAGTAATTGGAGCCGAACTGTTCGAGTTCGACACAGGAAGGGAAAAGTTGGCTGCCTGCGGGTGCATTTCAGCTTGGTTTCAAACAAAACAGCCAACTGTAGGAGTGTGTGTGTGTGTAGATGCCTGCATAAAAGAAGCAACAATAACAAGAAGACATTTATATCTGTTTTAATGTCAGTTCACACCTAATTCCCTGTCCATTAACTTAATTACTGATGCACTGACTGCTGGCAGAGTCAAAGATATCAGCCCTCATAACAACTTTGTTTTGGTTCGGAGGTGCTTCTATTAGTGGTATTTCTTTTTCCTCTCTTTCTCATGTCATTTCTTGATGAATATTGATAAGGATGCAGCAGTGACTAATAGAAATGCTCATGTAAATACAGTGACTTGCTTGTTTTTAACCTGCATGTGGATCTTCTTGGCAGGCAATTCACTTTTGGTCATGCTTATACAGCTTTACCCCCCACTCCAGCTGTTCGGAGTTTTATTACATCTCTTGCCATGTTTTGAAATCAAGATATGTTGAGAAAGGTGTCTTTAAAAAAAAAAATATATATATAGCCTCTAGAAAGCATGTTTCCTCACTTGAAAACTGAAACCGATGTGATTAGGGTGAGGGAATCCTTGGGGTCTTTAAGGTCGTCATGGTCCCAACGATAAACATGTGGTCAAGGCTAGGGAGCGATCAATGGTCATGCTTAAAAACAATGTGGACTTGCAGTAGAAAATGGGACAAACAGTAAAGACTCCATCTAAAACCATAGCTGAAAGCAAAATTATTCCGGACTCAGCGGTGTTTCCAAAAAGAGCAGCAGCTTCAGTAGTGTGGAATAAGAGTATGATGTCGTGAATGTTTTATGAACAGCCCCGGACTTCTCAGACTCTTTTAACGCGTTAACGCTCAGAGGAAACTCATTCAGCGGCTCCTCTGGCAGCAGCACCATGAGCACATGACTGTGCGATAATTCTGGTATCGTAACAGCCTGTCACAGGTTACAGTGTGATGATTAGAGGAGAAATGGCAGAGCATAAAGGTCCAGGTGGGAAAAAAACAACTCAATCATTTAGGATTATACTAAAAGAAGGAAATCACCTGTTGATTTATACATAGATCCCAGGGGACATTTTTTTGTATGTGTAATTTGTGAAAGATTTTATTTAGTTGAACTATTAATATACAGAATCTGAATGTCACTCTGAGTTACTGTTGTTGTTTACAGACTAAAGAAATGAGAGATTTTTGTTTAGTTTTTACTTAATATTTGAAGGTAATCTGTAAAATGATATCAACTTATTTTGTTGTTATTCTGTTTCCTAAAATTAATATTATGTATATGTATATATTTTTTTCATCAATTCATCAATTTGAAGGCCAAAAACTAGCCCAAAAATACCCCGAAATATCATATTATTGTTGGGCCATATCACCAACCCCTAATGTCCTTTGGACGGAAGAATAAAGTGGTTAGAATTTGTTGGTCAAGGGTCACAGTGACCTTATTTTGAGTTGTGTGCCTTGAGGGTTTCTTCAAATTTGGTTCACTTGGACTCAAGGATGAAATTACATTTTGTTGGGCATAGGTCAAAGGTCAAGGTCACTGTGACTTTGTCTGTCTCATTCTTGTGAACCCAGTTTCAAGAACACCTTGAGAGAATTTCTTCAAATTTAGCACAGACATCCACTTGGACTCGATATTAAACTGATTAGATTTTGGTGGTCAGAGGTCAAGATCACTGTGACCTTGCACCTATCTCTTTCTTGTGAACACAATATCTCAAGAAACCTTTTAACGAAATTCCTCAAATTTGGAACAAACATCCACTTTGAGTCAAGGATGAACTAATCAGAATTTGTTGGTCAGAGGTCAAAGGTCACTGTGACCTCACTGTGACCTTTTGGCCATAACTCAAGAATTCAAGTGCCAATTATGACAAAATTTCACACAAATGTCTAATAGGATATAATGATGAAGTGGTGACATTTAATAGCCAAAAGGTCAAACGTCAGCTTCACTGCGACATCAAAATGTTGTGCAAACACTTTTCTGTTGATTACTCAAGTCATACTTTAGGAACAGATGGGGACACATTTGGTCAGATACTGAACTGGTGACTCTAATCTTGGGTGTCCACCTTGAAACTGTGCTGATATAGATCTTCTATGTTTTCACAGAGATTAATGTAAACTGTGAGTGCAACTTAACTGTTCTTTGGAGGCCTACAACCGCAAAGCGGTAGTTCTAGGTCTTATCTTTCTGCAGTGCATACAGTATGTGAGAGCTCCTGTCAAATCATTTAACACGAACACGTTGTGATGAAAGGAAAGTTCCTCTTTTTTGGTTCAGCCTGTTGTGGCTGCACTTTGCTGCACCTAATTTAGCCTCACAAAGAAGAGCCTGACTGTAACAGTGTGCGTTTCTTTGTGTGTGTGAGTGAGTGTGTGTTTTGAACAGTGTCGTGCAGTGGTCGCCCTGTGACTAGCCCCATTGCTGGTGTGAATATAAATGAGTGAGAATGAGGGATTCCACCAAACACAAAGGGGGAAGAGGAGAAGAAGAGGAGGAGGACGAGAGGAGGGATTGTTGCTTGGGGCTGTTTTGCCTCCTGCTTATTTTTTCCCCCTTCGGTCATGTTCACCAAAGGGAGGAAAAGTTGGATTATCTCCGTCCCTCTCATTTCTCTCTCATGTTTCTGTCTCTGTCTTCTTTTATCTTGTTTTAATGTGTGCAACCTTTGAACATCTCCTCTGTATTTACTATTCTCCCTCTGTTTTTTATATGCTCTTGCCCTACATCCGTCCTTCCATTTTTCACCACACGTCATTGCTTTTTTAATATCTCTGTCCCTCCATCTACTTCCCTCTCCCGCCTCTTTCCTTAACCATAAAACACTATGACTTTCACATTACCCTTGCTTCCGCCCCTCTCGCTGCGGAGCGATCGTTGTCTGATCTGACTATAGCCTCAGATTAGATCCGACCCTGCGGTGGTGATCAGCCCTCAGCGTCCCTGCTCCTCACAGATAATCTGCTTGTGTTCAGGAACACTAAAATCTGCTGGTACATCTGTTTTCCACCCTAATACAGTTATTCATGTACACTGCACTGATGCTGCTGCTGCTGACTGAGAGCACTGTTTGGGGGGGGGGGGGGGGGCATCTGTGGTACCAGTAGCAATATCATAATGTAAAAACACTGAATGAGAAGTGCAAATCCTGCATTCAGAATCTTACTTAAAGGCATAAAAAATAGGATCGCAGAAAGTTAAATGAGATGATTGATACCAATTTAAAATTACAGTAAGAGACAATCCAGTTACATCATCATCTATAATACGCTACTGTTAAAGCTTAAATACTTAACACTTAAATACCTTCACTTGGTCCGTTCCCCTACGCATCAAACAGTGACGCTCTAGTCAATTTGGCGCTCAGGGAAATAAAAATGAGAGGAAGTATGTTTGTCGACTAAGGTAATGTAACGTGACATTGAGCTTTGTGACATGGTGCGTTATCCTGCTGGAAGTAGCCATCAGAAGATGGGTACACTGTGGTCATAAAGGGATGGACATGGTCAGCAACAATACTCAGGTAGGCTGTGGTGTTTAAACCATGCTCAGTTGGTACTAAGGGGCCCAAAGTGTGCCAAGAAAATATCCCCCACACCATTACACCACCACCACCAGCCTGAACCGTTGATACAAGGCAGGATGGATCCATGCTTTCATGTTGTTTACACCAAATTCTGACCCTACCATCTGAATGTGGCAGCAGAAATCCAGACTCATCAGACCAGGCAACGTTTTTCCAAACTTCTATTGTCCAGTTTTGGTGAGCCTGTGTGAACTGTAGCCTCAGTTTCCTGTTGTTAGCTGACAGGAGTGGCACCTGGTGTGGTCTTCTGCTGCTGTAGCCCATCTGCTTCAAGGTTGGACGTGTTGTTGGTTCAGAGATGGTCTTCTGCAGACCTTGGTTGTAACCCGTGATTATTTGAGTCTCTGTTACCTTTCTATCATCTTGAACCAGTCTGGCCATTGTCCTCTGACCTCTGGCACCAACAACCATGCCATGTTCAAAGTCACTTAAATCGATGCTCAGTTTGAACTTCAGCAGGTCGTCTTGACCATGTCTACATGCCTAAATGCATTGAGCTGCTGCCACGTGATTGGCTGATTAGCTGTTTGTGTTAACGAGCATTTGAATAGGTGTATCTGATAAAGTCGCTGGTGAGTGTACATCGTGTGACATGCTACGACATACTATGTTACGTTGTTGTAATGTTGACATTTGGTTTCACATGGGATATAAACAGTGGTCTCCTAGATAAAAGTCCTGTGATTGTTTGACCCATACACGTCCTCTCGCTTTTTAGGCTATATTACTATCACTTAGTATTAAGAAACAATCCTAAATTCTAAATGTTTGTCTGTATGCCAGTTGTCTGACTGTAACTGTTGTGGGCTCTCTTGAAAAAAAGATCTTTAATCGTTATTACCTGATTAAATAGAGTTACTAAATATAACCAATGTTCCAACAGCATTTAAAAGACAAACCTTATCTTCTGCCATCAGTATAAGCTTGCATTCAGGATCATTTCAGATTATTCCCGATGGTCATATGATTTGATGTCATGGTGCAATTCTAATAGATGCATGTGTAGTCCATACATCACTTTATATTGGTAACTTTTCTCATATTGTAAGTAGTCCCACAACCCAGGATTGTTTTTACATACAGTTTGCACCAGCAATGTGTTTGATATTTTTTGCTTACTTGTGTGAAATCACAGACTTCTGCGGTAAAAAACACTGCAAAAGCACCAAGATCAGCACTAAATCTGTCTTTCTTTGGTCCCACAGAGCTTCTCTGTCCATATGGTCCAAGCTTGTCTTCCCATTTTGTCATGTCGTCGAGGCCAGTGCTGCTTTCCAGCACATTAATATTCATCGATATAGCTTTAATCTGTCGAAATTGGGTTATTGGCAACGCTTGATGATTCTGCTTCCTTGCTCCCTTTCCTCTCTCTGTTTCTCTTTCCTGTTTAACTCTATTCCTGTGTGTTTGCCTCTGTATGGTGGGGGGAAAAAAGACTGAAGAGAAGATAAATGTAAAAAAAAATGGGATTTGGAAAAAAGGGGGAGAGAAAGAACTGAGACGAAAAGAGGCTGAGGAATGAGTTGTATAAGAGAGGGAGGAAGGGCATGGAGAAAAAAGAGAGACTGAGTGAAAGAGACAGCTGTGACGTCACGGCCACTTTAAGTAGGTCAGGTATGAAGTTGTGATGTCACTTTCACTGGAATCGACCCACTGGGCCAATCGCGTGAAGGGACACACCCCCTTTTTCCACTGCCATGGGAAAATAAAACTGCAACCTCCCCCCCTCCTTTTTCTGCAGCTGTCTCAAATCACAGACACAAACACATGCGTGCATTCCTGCTGCTATAAAGACCCACATTGACAGTAACAGTGGACTACTGTAATCCCCGAGGAGATGCAGCAACTTTTACTTGTTTTCCCCCTCTCCTCTTCCTCTCTTTCTTCTTCCCTCCCCCCCGCTTCCTGTCACAAACATCAGCTCTCACCAAAGCCTCTTCAGATGATGCTAAAGAGGACGTCTGCGCCACACGCTACTGTGCAGCTATTTCTGATGTGCTTTTGATTTTTAGCATCAAACAAATCCACTTGTCATCAAGACTCAATAGGGATGCATTCAAGTTTGTGCATAGCAGTGTGTGTGTGTGTGTGTGTGTGTGTGTGTGTGTGTGTGAGAGAGAGAGAGAGAGAGAGTCTCGGCAGTGGCAGGCAGATTTTCACAGTCCCTAAAGCTTTGTTTACACTCACACAAGACACTGGCCTGAGTCTCCGTAGATGGTGCACAAGCTACAAGCATGCATACGTTTGTACAGAAGGTTGCCATGTTGACTTTAATATTTATTATTGATAAAAGTCAGGTATAATATTTCAGTTTGTCTTGTGTTCCTTAGCTGATGCAGCGAGGTAGCTGTCAGGTGCGCAGTGGCGCCACCACCACAGAGCTTCCTGTAAAAGGTCTGCATTGTGCTCCTGTTGTTTGTTGGATGGTCGATACAACAACATACTGTCAACGTGTTGTTCTCTTTCGAGTGTACAGAAGGGAGTTCTTGTTATTTGTGTGTTAATTATGTTTACATATAAATGCCATTTAAGAGTTAACTTTTTGCCTAGGTTGAGGATCGTAGTTACTATACGTAACCTTAGTGCTATGAATATGTGTGTTGCTTTGTATCAAGCCAGACGAACACCCTTTATTCCTAGTTATCAGGGGTGCCTCGTGCTGTATATGTTAAGTTGTATGTCTGTGTCTTAGAGTAGTTTGACTACTGTTCACATTGTTGTCTTAAGACTTGTGTTCGCGCTATGAAGAATTAGCCTGGTAAGACCGTCATGATGATGTGAGCTCAGTATTCTGTTTTGATTTTTAATATTTATTATTGATAAAAGTCAGATATAACATTTTAGTATTCCTTGCACCTTTGTGTACCTTAAACTATGCAGTGAGGTAGTTGTCAGGTGAGCAGGAACGCCATCACCACAGAACTTCATGGAATTCCTGCATTGTGCTTCTTATGTATGTTACCACCTACTGACAAGGTGTTGTTCTCTTTACTGTGTGCGTCAATGTGTAGGTTCTTGTAAGTTCTTGTTATCTGTTAATTACATTTCCATATAAATGCCGTTTGAGGATGCAGTTGCTATACGTAACCTTAGTGCTATAAATATATGTGTTGCTTTGTATTAAGCCAGCTGAACACCCTTTATTCTTAGTTATCAGGCGTGCCTCATTCTGTATAAGTTGTACGTCTGTGTCTTAGAGTAGTGTGATTACTGTTAATGTAGTTGTCTTGAGATTAATCTCGGCGTTATATTAATGAATGAATTAGCCTGATAAGACCAACCTGATGACATGAGCTCAACATTCTAGCCCATTTTACACTGTCTGATTTTCCACGAATGTTGGGCCGTTTTGCCGGCAAGCTGTGAGCATTTAGACACACAGAGCCGGATTGGCAAGTTGATCTGAGGTGCTCAATTTTACGCCGCGTAGGGTAGTCATATGGGTGGAACCCTTTTAGCTTAAAAAGATCAAGGCGGCCTTCCGCAACGGTTTAATTAATAATAATAATAATAATAATAATAATGTTTAATTGTTGTAAGTAACTCTATTTCGTCAATAACTTCACATAATAACTACTTATTGTTTACTCTATTAACGTTAAAGTTAGCGCTTGTTGCTGTGGGAGCTGCCATTACTATTCTACAAGCTGCGGCCTGAATTTTACGCCATCAACTGTAACACACTCCCTGATTGGCTGCTTAGGTGGATAACTATGGTGCGACTGGGCCCAATTGGACTTTTTGGAGCGGCACCAAGTCCAGACTGACACAGAGAGTAAAACATCATAAAGACGGTCATACCAGGCCAACAATGAATAGCTAGCTAAATGCATGCTAGCTGGAATGTTGATGATGATGATGTGCTGTAACATTACTTTAAATAGAATTGTACTCATTGCTTAAATTCATTGTTTATTGACGGAAAACCACACATACCGTCTGAATACAATCACATTGAAATATCTTTCATTCCACACTCTGATTTTCATTTCCTGTGTGAAGTCCATGCCTGTGCTTGTGCTGCAGAAAGTGCATCCTGGCCTTGAGTAGGGCTCCGGCTGACAGATTGAAAGTGGTTATAAATACGACTGGTGCTTTATACAGTCCTACAGCAGTTATCTCATGTACAGTGTTATTCATTGCAGTACTCTCCAAAATGCCAGAGAGTGTACAAACAACATATTCTGTGGATAAGCAAGAAGTAGTAGGATGCCAACACCGATGTACTGCCAAACATTGCATTTGTGTACTCTTGATTATTACTGTTGCTTACCTCCAAGTTGAATTTATTTTATACCGCTTTGTTTTTCTTCTGGGTCACCTCTTTCCATGAGATTGTGTTTTTTAGCATGTACAGTGATCTCTCTGTGGCAAATGCCTCTTCTTTGCCCAGTGTGATGGGCCGTTTGTCTCTGTGGTCTCTCAGTGAAGAGTCGTAGAGATGTCTGTACAGGCGAACCTTCTCAGAGCCTTCGCAGTCAACATGAAAGGGTTGATTACATCATCTTGTGGTGTGCAACCCTTGGGCCAGGGACACGAGAGGCTGAGGCATGAGAATAATGTGGATGATGAGAACACATGAGAAAAACCTTATATTACCAATAAATTGTACAGCGTTAAAGTACAGAGAAATGAGCAAAAAGATTTAAAAACAATACCATGAGGGGCGGCACGGTGGTGTGGTGGTTAGCACTGTCGCCTCACAGCAAGAGGGTTGCCGGTTCGATCCCGGGTGTGGGAGCCCCTCTGTGCGGAGTTTGCATGTTCTCCCCGTGTCAGCGTGGGTTCTCTCCGGGCGCTCCGGCTTTCTCCCACAGTCCAAAGACATGCAGGTTAATTGGTGACTCTAAATTGTCCGTAGGTGTGAATGTGAGTGTGAATGGTTGTTTGTCTCTATGTGTCAGCCCTGTGATAGTCTGGCGACCTGTCCAGGGTGTACCCTGCCTCTCGCCCGATGTCAGCTGGGATAGGCTCCAGGATGAGGATGAAGCGGTTAGAAGATGAATGAATGAATGAACAATACCATGAGTGGGATGCCTGTCAGAACGAGAACATCTTCAGTATTCTCAGATGAAAGAGGAAATGAGACAGTGACATTAACTGTAAACTTCATTATGCCTCTACAGCTGAGTTGATCGGTTTTGGTATACAAAGCACGTTCACATTTTCACCTCAAATGCAAATGAATGGCAATTATGTGATTCATAAAGGTGCAATAATCACAGTGTTATTGTCAAAGTAATTGCACCACCTTGAAAGGCGTACTGTAAATAGATGAGAAGATGGTAGAGTAGAACGATTGCCAGACTTAAAACAGATTGCCAAACTTAAAACCCCATTTCCGGTCTCAGAGAAAACATACGGTATCTACTGTGCTTCAGTCTTGCTCGAGGACATTTCACTCGGCTGTCTAAAATTGGAAGTCTTCGGTTAGTTTACAAAAAAATGACACAAGATATAAGACATGGCCCAGGCTGAGAGCAGAGGTGGTGATGTGGGTTTCCAGTAGTGTCGACAAGTCCACTGTTGAAAAAAGCAAGACATGGATAATCAATAACAGATACAGGCCTTTACACAAATCAACATGTATTTGTGCAGCAAGTTGTAAGAGTATCATATGTGCAAGTGACATTTGTGACTTCAGAGAAAAAAAAAATAGTTGCCTCATATTCTCACATTGGATCCCAGACCTGTTTTATAGCGTGCAATCCTGATAATCAAATTTAATGAGGCACTTGTAAGGCATCATAACTTTACAAGTGAGATCAAACGTGCACAATGATGTGATCAGAAACATTACACATACTGTATAAAATGTCTGGACATATGTGTGCATAGTTTTGTAAATGAAAACAAGGCGTGCACACAAACAGAAAATCACACAACTCGGAAAATCAACGTCACATTAGTAGTTCACTGCAAATTCACGCTGTTACTTACAACTGTACATGTAGTTGTCACCAGCTTTGTATCAAATGTATGCTTGAGCTACAGGTTGTACTTTTGCATTTTCGTAAAGAGTGCTCCAGGGATGATGTGTTTTCTGTAGGCTGACGCGGAAGTTAACATCACCCTGGTTCTCGCGTCAAAAAGCCTATGGAATTTTTCCATTGGATTTTAGATTATTGCCGAAAATAAGCTCTGTGGCAAACGTTTATGATACTTACACGTTTTGTTCAGCAAGGTAATCTTTACAAATGAACACCACTGTCATGATTATTGAAGCCTAAATCCAGTCGCCAGAAGTAAAAAGCTAATATTAGGCTTTAAACGAACTACACCATAGTCGCATGACTTAACGTCACCATCATAAGAAGACTGTAAAGCCTTATGTGGTGTGTCTCGACGTGATGATGTCCTGTAGTCTCATTTAGCCACTTGTTAGCAGCTGCCTTTTTTTAAGACACATAAAAGCTTCAAAGTTCACGAGTGGGGTACTTACTGATGTATTTTATGTTGCAGAACAAAACGTGAAAATCTCTAAAGGTTGTGTTAACTACAGTCCTTATTTCAGACATCTAACAACAACCCATTCAAAAAAACCCACTGACGTAAACACAAGGGAACCATGAGTCGTAAAATGCTAACTTGTTTCCGTGTTTCAGGACTCGGCACTGTGTTGCCCGCCACCCATGCTGCTACCATGGACACAAAGAGTATAGAAGCAGATCAAGAGTTACTGTATTGCCTGTCTCTTGCCTATAGTGTTTTTTGAAACATATTTTAGTGCACTGTTTAGCTGTAATAGTGAGAGTCTGTTAACAGGAAGTGGGTGCCATACTGTTTCCTACACAGTGAAAACAGATGCAAATAGATCAAATGGTAACACTAGGCAGCACTGATCAAATATAAACTGAGATTCTGTTACTGAGGTGACTATTTCTCACCGCAAAGGTTTCCAGAAACATATTTTAGTGCACTGTTTAACTGTAATACGAGATTGTTTCTTGCCAGACAGCCCTAATTGTTTCAGTAGGATGTGTTTGCATTACGTCATCCACACCAGCTGGAGCTTTTATTGGTCTGGTGCGGTGCAGAGCATTCTGGTAGTTGAAGGTTTTTTCCCTCTTGAACAAAAGCGTCTTTTTCTTCTGTCTTCTCCGGTTCTGTAGCACCAATTTAGAGTCAACAAAAGCATGAGGTTAGGTTTAGGAAAAAAGAACAGGGTTTGGCTTTATAATCTGACAGGATGCGAACATCGCTCTCCCAGGTGAAAGTCAGTCTTTGTTGGACCCATCCACCACCTCTCCTACCTGCCCAAATTGGACTTTCACCACCTTAACTTTTGTCCTTGCCTTTAAACTATAATGGCAATCAGCGGCTTATCACGTTGACGTGAAAGGATGGCTTTTTTCTTCAGTGTCTGACACGGCAAGTCACTGCCCGAGCGCCGGGTTATGACGACTCGGAATGAGACCAGGTTGAACAGCTCGGCACAGGTCAAGTGTGCGCAGGAGTGTTTCTAGGATTTGAGGTAATTCGGGGCTCAACCCCAGCCTCCACCGGGGGGTCCGAAGGATCCTCCGCTGCTACTTTTTTTTTGATAAACAAGCTCTATTTTGATGCTTTTTATGCACTCTGGCACCTTATTTACATTACAGTACAAAAAAACTATCACAGTTTTATCAGTTTAATTGTAAATTGGAAAATGTTCAAGGGGCCACCCGGCACACTATTACGAGCCAGATTTGGCCCACGAGCTGTAAGTTGAGTATCACTGTTCCAGGGTAATAATAGAGTATGATGTCTGTAGCCTCTGCTGGTGTCAGTGGTGGACACAGTGTCCCCGTCCTTTCACTATCAGGTCACAAGATCAATCAAAAACAGAAGAGCGTTCATCTGAGGAGCATGTGCCAAGTCAAAGTGTCCTTGAGCAACACACTGATTATCTTTCTGGCTGTGTTTGTGTCTATTTCCAGTTCAGTTACAAAGTGAGTAAATGAGTCTGTGAAGTGAAGCTTCCTGTGTAATAAGGATTAGATCTGAAAATACAGTCCAACTTCCTGATTAGCCCATTAAAGCATGAAATAAGAACATTTTTAATGTATTTGCTTTATGGACAGCTTTAATGCACCAAAGAGTTTTGCGTTTCTCTTAATCCTAAATCCTTCTGTTTAAGCTAAAACACGCAGTACAACAGTATGTTACTGCAATTACACTCACTCACTCTGGCTAAGAGCATAATCTCAGCATCATCAGAGTATGTTGTGAGTACGGGTGCGGCCTCGCCTAAATGTGGGTCTGTAAATGTGGATGCTGTTAATCACTCTGGATAACTGTGTCAGCTCAGTGCCTGGAAAGGAAATGTTGTGTTGTAACGCGTCTGTGTTAGAGGATTGTGGTGGAGTGACAGTGATGTGCGGCTAAAGGTTTCGGGATGGATACGAGAGGAAGAAGCGCAAATCCAGTGCACATAAAGCACCTCTGATGAGTAAAATCATTTAAAAATGTCAGTGTAGGTTTGCTAACTCATTCTGACTTTACTAGGCTGTTTTAAAACTTTAAATAAGGATTTTTTGGGGCAAGTTCACGGTATTTTATGGCCTTAAAAAGAAGATCAAAAGAGCAAAATGTTGCAAATATTGCATGAAAGGAACTTGTTAAGATACAGTGCAGAAATATGAAAATGTTAAAAAAAAAAAAAAGTGCTTATGTTTACAGAAAATTTCTCCTCAAATCTATTTCCATCCTGTCTGCAGAACGTTGCATCGCCTGGCCATTTGCACACTGTTTTATGCATTTAGCATGAGTTAACTTATGATTTGGAAAACAGAAAGAAACACAAACCGGCTTTGGATCATTAGCGTCAAGGTTTTTTCCCTCTCTTATTTTCCTCTCCTTCAATCAGCATTAACCCTGTGTGCTGCTGCCAGCAGGAGGGCGGCTGTGGAGGGTAAAAGAGGGTAGGTGGGGTCACGAGGGCAACTGCGGTGATTAAAAAGAGCCTGGTTTAGCAACGAGGGCCACCAGTGACCAAGTGGAGCTGCAGCACATTATCCAGTCTGACTTGAAGTCATCGAGAGAGGAGGAGGAAACGGGGAGCGAGCGGGCAGCAGATCAAAGCAACTTTATTCACAAAGAGCTTTTTGCAAAACAACAACAGCAGAATGAGGACAAAGGCAACAGAAATGCTAAAGAGGAGCTGACATGGAGGATATGAAAGTTTAAAACTCCAGGCCCCCTGGGTCTGACCCAATAGGAGACAAAGACTGACAGCCAGCTGAATTTTGGGTCTTAACAAGGAACGATACAGACATTTGATTGGGCTGCTAAAAGCTGAAAATCCAGAGGATCAAAGACCTTGACCTCAACGATTGTCCTCCCTGTCGCTTTGAAAGGAATATGAGAGATTTAAAAGACATGGCACCGGGCTAAAAGCTTTCATCTTTGAGACTGTCAAAGTTAACCTGAAAACAAGAGCACGGAGTGGAGCGGATGGTGAGGATGAGGATGAAGGTGTTCGTCACCCTCAGGCCGAGGGTGCTGCTGATTGTGGTGTGGAACAGGAGTACCAAATTCACCGATTTTGAACTGACAGTGATTGTGTGAAGACGACTGGAGACGAGTTAAATTTAAATGAATTATTATTCAAGCCATTAAGTGTAGTTATGGTCAGTAATTACCTCTGTATGTAGCAGTTTTCATTGTTACTGGCGGGGTCCGCCACTCCTGACCTCAGCATTTATTAAAGCAATTAGACACATTATCACATCAGAGGTGTCACTCACAGTGAATAACATACATAGCTAGCTTAATGGCTCATGCTAGCTCCTTGGACCATTGTAGTATCTTTCAGCCAGTTGTTCTGGTTTTCTGGCCCCCAGCTTCACTGTTTTGGTTTGCGCTCAACAAATCTTGTCAGAAATTATTTCAGACGCAGTGGAAAATTTCTTAAAACCCACTGGAAGCTACCTGCCTAGCATCAAACGTTTAGCAGCCGAAGTTAGCGGCTAGCTGGTGAACACAGTGGAGCATTTAGCAGCTAAAGAAGCAGATTTTTCCCTCAGAAGTTGGTGGAAACCAAAACAGAGCAAAAAGTTGAGTAAACATTAAACCTACATTCACTTCTTCACCAGAAATATGACTTCAATGAAACGCTAATGTTGCTGTGTATTTACTGGATGTGTCACCATAGCTGCAACAGTCAGTCAATTAATCCATAAGTTGATCAAAAGGAAATTCATTGCTAACTATTCTGATAAATTCTGTTGTCTTTTTCTTGCTCCATACTATTGTTATTATATCAGCCGGGAAAAATCCACTATCAGTCACCCTCTGGCTCAAAAAATCCAAGATGACAACAGACAAAATGTCAAAATGGGAGTTCACAAACCACTGAGTGACGTCACAGTAGCTATGTCCATTACTTCATACAGTTTGTTTCTGCAGCCACCAGATGGCAAAAAAAGGTCACAAGTGTCTTGGGGGTGATATGAGTATTTCTAAAATCCTGAGCTGGAAGCAGAGTGGATGTCAGGAGATCGACTGAGCTGTAAATGAGGTGATAAATGTGTTTGAATGAATTCAATACAGCCACTGCTGGATTTATGCTGAAATGAAACATGTGATGGATCATTTTCCCGGCCCTGTGGTTCATTACATGACCGGCTACCTAAACCTCCCATGGCTCCATTTTTGAGGTTCAATTATGATTAAGCCCAAATCTCATCATTTTAATAGCACTATAGTGAATTACACCTCACAGGCTGGTATTTGATTTAGACATCGGGCGAAGTTGATTATAATGGAAGGGTGGGTGGCAGCTGCATCCTGCGCAAGGAGAAGTCCAAATGAGATAAAGTGTGTCTGGGTGCTCTGTAATTTTGAATGTTGGTTTTTCTTTGATTATTATATTGCCTGCAAAGCCAGTGAAACACTCTGTAATGTCACATCCTGCCCCAAATGTAGCTGTTGGCTTGTCTCTGCGGCCCAGGGGCCAGAACTTTATCAAAAACACAACAAAGGCATTTCCAGGCTGATTGTTCTGTGTGTCATGTGATCCATTTTGTTTTTGTTTGCTATTACAGTACGTGCATGACCACAGTTTACTCCTCCAAACCTTTTTATTGGCAGGAGCACAAAACAAAGCCCTCTGCGCCACTAAATGACATGTTTACACTTGAAGGTATTTGCCTGTTTGTTCCAGCGTTGACTGACTCCACGCCTGCCAAAAAATCCCCACAGACCACACACACACACACACACACACACACACACACACACTTTATTTTCAGGTCTGGTAGATATAATAGAGAAAGAGACTTTACATCAACTATTCAACCTGTCACGACCTCGGAGGCAGACATATTATTTGGCAGAGCACAGGTGCTCCATCACTGCCTTCTGCTGCGTCAGGGTAATTTCTCACACAGTAGCCTTGGCTCGGGACTGATTTAAAGTTTGAGGTTGTTTCAGGTCACGGAGAGTTCAGGACATCACGTATCTCGCCCTGCGGATCTCAGCTGTCCAGCGATGATAGCGCAGCACCCTTGTGGTTTTTGAGAAATGGGGCTGGAGGTAGACATCAGGAGGCAGAGCTGTCTATATTTAACATTTCATATCACTGGGATTTGAACACATTCTCTATTTGTTTATTGGCATCTTGTTTAGCTGAAGGCTAGTCTCCCAAGAGTCCATAGAATTACAGTGTAAACATATTCAAAACACTAAACTCGCCTGTATTCCATAGAAATGTAGTAATGGATTTTTAACACTTTTGGAAATATGCTGATTTGCTTTCTTGTCAAGAGTTAGCAGATGGTCCACTCCTAGGTGTAGATTTCAGGGGGTACGCAGGGGACATGTCCCCCTCAATAGCTAGTAGCTGAGGAGTTTTACTTTGACCAAATTGAAGACATTTGCACCATAAATTGATGCATGAAAATTCACCAGAATGTAGGAAATTAAGTATTTGATGCTCAAGATTTTTGGTCAGCACACCTCCCGAACCCCTTGTTCCATATGTGTCCCCCACTACTGAAATGAAACCTACGTTCTGTGTCCACTGTTTAACAGCTGGTCATGTGCTGGACTATTTCCAAATGGCGAATTGTGGTTATACTTGGAGTTTTGTACAGACTTGGGGTGCAGCTATCGATTCTTTTAGTAATCAAGTATTCTATCGGTTATTCTGTTGATCAGTCAGATAGGAAATACTGCGTGTTTTCATTAAATTACTTTAGCTCTATTTAAGGGCAAGAGTAATATGTAAAAGAGAGAAAAAGAGAGACTAACATGATAACATGAATTAAGCTAAGTCTTTAACACAGCATTTTTTTCCCCGTGTGTCGCTATATTCTCTAGCAAAATTTGGCTAATAAACATGATACATCGCCCAGTAACGTTAGCCACTGCATTGATTTCTGCTATTGATCAGCCATTATAAAGCCATAACACACATACGTTCTTTCCATGCATCATGAATCTCAGCTAGCAATCACTGATAGAGGTTAAATGCAATTAAATGTGCCGTTAACGTACTTTGTTGTGTTGTGAACTCGATGCATACAGTGCAGTGGATGTTTTCTACTTAGATGTTGTAGCATTTATGACGTGCTATTGTGGTATGCTAACTCCGTTTCCAATATACACTCGACTGTTTTCGTTATAACCTGTAATGATCCCACACACTACACTCTATATCGTTTTCTTTGGCGTGTCTCCTCTTTCTGTCTCTCGCTCTTTTCTTGTCCTTTATCACAAACTGCGCTACATCCACGTTACAGCTGCGTAGGCTATCAACAGCGAAAGTTACAAGCGCATTGTGCAACAGAAACAACCATCTATGCGAAACACAGCGCGCTGTATAGTTGTGCTGGATTTAACAAAGCCGATTTTTAGTAATCCAATTATTCGAGTTACTTGAGGAATCGTTTCATCCCTAGCACAGACTAAAGGGGCTGTATGTGAAATTTAGAGCTCATAAGTTGTCTGCACATGGTTCTCAACATGGAGGTGAATGAGCAGCTAATGGTGCTAACTCTGTAAACCATGCTAAAAAAAATGGCAATGTGCTAGCAGAGTTAACAGTGTTATGCTGTGTTCACACCAAATGTGATGCGAATTTTTGCGCAAGTGTGAATGCTAGAATAGTTTGTGTTGACTTGCATCGTGCGCGCGTGAAATTGCTGAACGTATGAATGAACTTCCACCTGTAGGTCCTCTGTGTTATACATCCCCATAGGATCTCAATGCTGATTGGCTATCGCGGCACAGATTGGTCGCTGAAGTTCAGATTTTTTCAACTCTCGTGAATAAGCGTATAAGAATCGCGCTATTTGCTTAATTTGCGTATTTTGCGTCGCATCTATCGCGTCCAGTGTGACGCCCGGCAGGAAGTTGCGTCCAATCACGTCTTTACATTGACTTTACATGTAATTCACTTGCGCAGATTGTTTTATTCACAACCAGTGTGAACACAACATTAACCAGGGGAAACTGGAGGGATGGCGCTACTCATCCACGATTATGCCCTCCAGATACCGGCAGTATCTGCCATATGAGAGCAGTGCAAAGTGAAGGCAATGAGCTCGCCAGTGAGATACAGTGTGCACCAACAACACCACAACAAACCAGAGAGAAGCTCCAACTACTATAAACACAGAGCGACGTCATTCCCTGCCCAGGATGCCATTACTCCTCTATAGCTTTACATAGCAAATACTTGTGTGCTTCTATATCAATACTAATGTCGTATACAGAACCTTTAAACAATCGTCCCATAACTTAGTTGCTTCAGACTGATGCTATGGTACCAAGTGATTCCATTTGGCAACTTCATCTTTGTGTCTCAATGAAAAAACACCCAAGGTTATTTTTATAAAGAAAAAACATTAGCATAGTTCTTAAGTTAATATGAGTCTGTAGGAGATTCCTATGTATGAGATAGTGTGTCAATAAGAACATTAAAACCATGATTGTTGCTGTGATTCTGTGAGGAGCTTTCTTTCCAGTCAAAATCATTGCCAAAATCTTTCATGCCGAACTGCTGAGGATGATGAGTCATGTCTTGTCTACAACAGCTATCAGACAATCACAGCTTATGCTGGACCTCCAGTGTGGCCGCCAGAGGGTGTGTTACGTCACCTGAAAGCCCTTTAATCCAGCCGGGCTGCACAGCTGGTGGGCCAAGATAAGGAATGACCACTGATACATAACGTCAACCGTCGAAGCGGTCGCTGCGGTGCGTGTCTGCTAATTCTCTCCTGCGCATACCATTTCTGCTTTTAATGGAGCAAATAATCGAACAAATCGTTTTAACAGGAAAGAGTTGCTTCTCTAACCACTGACCTCGTACGTTCTTCTGAAAACTTTGAGCATATGTGAGAGGTTTAATGCACTGAAGCGCGGGGATATTCACACTGTATGTGTCGACTTGGACTGGATAGTGACACAGTTTAAATGTGCGTCAGTGTGCTCGGGTGGAACAAATATCTGGCTCTCCAAAGCATTACAGAGGCACGGGCTGGAGGATCATTATGTAAGGTGGTTAATTTTGGGCCCCAGAGAGATTTTAAACCGCCAACTATGATCCAGATAACATACTGAGGGTGGTTTATTCCAAATTGGACTGAAATTCTTTTCCACAGAAGATAGTGTGCTGGCTGGAAAAATTTGGAATTACTAGTTGTAGCTAAACAGCTTTCCTGCAATATCCTGATACTCCAAATAGTAATAGTATAATAATGTTTGGTTGGATTAAACGTCACTATAATCACTGCTTCATTATAAATCCCTAAAGGAATATTGCTCTGATTCTTTTTCCATTCTAAATGCAGCCAAGAAGCACATACAGCAAACAGTGTGGTCATCCTGTGGCAGTATGAACAAGAGTCTATGTGTGTCACTTGGGGAAACTATGACCTGACTTACATAGCCGCAGAGCTGATGAGTGATGTTTTGCTTCTCAGCAGCTCTGCTCTGGGTTTGGAGTACAGTGCGGCACAGTCTCAGAGTGGGATTGCATGTGTCGTGTTTATTTTTCCCTCTGCTCCAGTATAAAAGAGCTCATTATGTATCCCGGCATAGAGAACGGAATTATGCAAGTGCCTCGCGCTTAAAATGGAAGTGGTATCATCAAAGGCTGAGAGGGCTGGAGAAGAGAAAGAGAGGGGAAAGTTTTCCTCTGTTTATAGAAAGTGTTTATACATACTGAACTCCCTGAATTCACCTTACGTCTCATTGTACAACAGGTTACTTTCAACTTTCAACAACACATCAGATAAACCATTTATCATACCTTTGAATCCACGGTTAAGTAAGCAGTGAGGCTGTAAGGCTCAAGATCAGATTTCTTTTTCTTTGCCAGAATGGGAGAGCAAGTTGGACATCAAACATATCAACCATTCAAATTCAATTTACTGCATGTTGAGAGGAGAAAGATATTTATGCTCTTGTTTGAACTACACTGATATTCTGGGCTGTGTAACTGTCTGATCACACTTGATTAATATTAAATTTCACCAAATATGCAGAAGAACTCCATTGCAAAAAAACCACTGAATTTCGCTCTCCATACAGAGTCACATCAGAAAACCAGGTATACCAAACTCCACTTCAGAAACACTGATTTACAGAGTCACGTCAGACGAGTGGGTATACAGAACTCCACTGAAAAAGACACTGATTTTAACTCTCCATAAAGTCACATCAGAAGAGCAGGTATACCAAACTCCACTGAAAAAAAAACAAAAAAAACAGTCCCAATCCCATTTCTACCCCTTAATTGAGGTGTGAGAAGTGTGAAATATTTGGGTAGAGATCTTTCCCTAAGAAACGAGACACCACTTCATGGTGAAATGCTGAAAACAGGAGGCGCCTACGACATCTTCTAGTTCTTATCGATTTTTTTTGGTTAAGTCGATTTGTTTAACGCTGTGTTCAGTTGCTGATGAGTTTACGCTAGTCCAACTATCTGTTGTTTGTATAGCCTACATTCCGATCGTACAGTAACAAATTGTTTTCCAAAACTTGCCGACGTTGCTGACTTCGCAAGGTGTTCTGGGAAATTTCATCTTTCACTTCGCTGAAAGTGTGGGTCGGGGCTCCCTTGGAATCTAGGGTGGATTTTAAGTGTTGGAAACCACTTCCACTACCTCAATTCTGTTTTGGGACACCACTAGCCTAAATATTAACGCGCACAACCAAGTGCAAGTGGGTATTTCTAGGGGAAGTGTGGGTATTAGGACAGGCTCTTAAACTCTCCATACAGGGTCAGATGACGAGCACTGACACCAAACTCCATTGCGATAACACTCCATTATTAGGCAGTAGAATGACGAAATTTGTGCCTATATGATGTCACACTTTCTCTGAATTCAATCTACAGTATTTCATTATCAGTCCATCCATATTTGAGTATGCAGTCCATTTAATAACCAATGGTGGATTAAAATATGGGCAAAGTGGTCCTAGAAGTCCCAGTTCTCTGCGAAGTTACAGAATTTTAACGTCGCCCAGGTTTCCGCGTAAAAAGGCCTATGGGAATTTTCCATTGGATTTTGGATTACTGCAGAAAATAAACTCTATGGCAAACAGGAGTTTATACTTACAAGCTTTGTTCAGCGGGGTAACCTTCACAAAAATAACACCACTTTTAGAACTTTTCTTAGCGTAAAAGCAATCAGCAGAAATAAAAAGCTAATGCTAGGCTAATTAACAACATCACGGTTACATGACTTCAAATTCTCCACCACAGCAAGGCTTTAAATCTGTGTCAGGCGTGATAACATTCTGTAGTCTCATTTAGCCTCTTGTGTCGTTTCCTAAACCTACCACATTAACTTTACTTACCTAAATCTAACCTCTCACTTTACGTTGAGTGCAGAACTTTACGAAAAGTAAGCCATTCGTGGTGCGCAAATTTTTAGGATCTCATATTAACTGTTGTATAAGGACATGTTGCATGGAAAAAAGGTCATTCACAAACATAATTTGTCATAGTTTTTCTTATCAAAATTAACACTTTCCCTGCCAGAGTACTGTTTTTAAGTTGCCAACCACCGCCAGCATTTTTGATCATATTCACTGATCTTTCTAGACCCACAGAATAATTTGTTCTATGATTATGTAAAGAGTTTTTATATGAAACTTAAGAAGAGACCTTTCGTTTTTATGCACAAAAAACATTTTATTCTATCTAACTCCATTTCTTTTTTAATTAACACTTGAATTTGTGCATCTTCATAAAACAACAACACATCGGACAAAAAGCTCAATATTCTCTTTGAGGTACAGCGGAACACGTCGCCACGTTGAGCAATCATTCAATGTGATGTTGTCTCCCTCTCCTCTGCGGCCGTCTTGTCTGCGTCACTGCCACCGTCATGGCGACCCCGCTTTGTCCCACCAACCTCGTCCGCTTCTTCATCCAAATCGTATTGAGAATGTTGATCAAAGCACAAAGTGTCGGAGTCTGAGATCATCAACATGTCTGCGACCGTCAGCAGCATTTCTGTGCAGTTTACAAGCTGCAGCATTTCCGTAAGCATTTTCTAGCAGATTTTCTTCTTTGTTTATGTAGGACATGGCAGTGCTGTTCTATTTCACAAGATGTGTAACAGCGCCCCCTATCTTATGATAGTGAAAACATGGATTGACGGAACATGTCAACGGCAGGGAATCGTTGTGTCACAAATGACGGAAAATCTTGTCAGTGGCGGGGAAAGAGTGAATACTTAACATGGCTGCAATTTCCTAAATAAACTTGTTTTTAGTCAAACTATTATTTTAGCGTGAGTACTTTTTTGGTTTCTGGGTCTGTGGGTGTACAATGAAGCTGCCTTGTGTGGTCTATTGTTTGCAGTGAACTTAATGGGAATTTATAGGCACAATGCTTAGAGAATGGCAATGGGGGGGGGGGGGGAGTGGGGTCTGACAGCTACTTTTAGCCCCAGGACCCCCTAAAAGTTTGATCCAGCCATGCTAAAAGTTGAGTCAGTTTGGGGGGGGGGGGCGGTCATTAACATTTTTCAGTTACAAGCTGGTGACAGACTCCTCCATGACACATTGAGACCTCCACCTCCCCTTCAGTGACGCTCTGAAGGAGACCCAGAGCCCAGGTTTGGACCACCAGGTGATGGACTCGTCCAAGTCGAAACGTCCCCCCCTTCTTGTCCCCTCCGTGACCGCGCTTTGACTCCAGGTGTGTTTATTTACCTGCTGGCCCGGGCCCAGGCGGGAAAGCTCGCGCGTTCGGCTCACTTCCACAAGCTCCACAAGGGTGGACCGTACCATTATGAACGCTAGGAGGAGGGGGAGCCAGAAAGAGAAACACACTATTATCTCCTGATATAGCTTCAGCATTTAGTCTGGTCCAAACCGGAGCTGTCACAGGGTGTATGAAATATAACCTCCACTTATTTTGGATTAAAATCAACTAGTTTAGTGGAGTTTGTTTTGGATTTATTGGCAGAGAACTTTCCCACCACCCCCTAAAACCCTCCATCGCAACATCTTGCCTTTTGATTGACCGCTCCATATTTTTTTTTCTGCGTGCTGAATATTCCTCCTGCTGGAGAAAGGAGAAAAAACAACACAGGGGGGAAACTGAGGAAGAAGACACACAGCGGAAAAATAAAGGAGGTAGAGTGAAAAAAAAGAAAAAAAGAAAGTGAAATAACAGGAGATTAGCGGGAAGACTGGAGGAGCAGGTTGGAAAGAAAGCGAGAAGACACTGCGCAAGTGGAGAGCGAGACTTGCCTTTATAAGCCTGTCATTTCATTCTTATAGAAGTCGGTGCTTTTGTGTGAAGATTTTTTTTTTCCGTTCCTCATCTGCTGATTAAAAAGGTGAGTCCATCCCGTTGGTGCTCTGAGAGCCAGAAGTGTGTGTGCATGTGAGAGTGTTTGGAGTCTCCGTGTCCTCCTGGAGAAAGTCAGGGAGTAGCCTGTGCAGATTTTGTCATTGTTCATTCAACAGTCGCGCAACAAGGCAATGAAACCTGCAAAATGTGTGTGTGTGTTCTGTTCTCGAGGGTTAGCTCTGTTGTAGGAATGTGCACGTATGCAACGTGAACCCTCCTGTTTAACATTGCATTATGCAGAACCCTCAAAGTAATCAGTGCCCCCTGTGTTTTCTTCCCTGATTGAATCCAGAAACACGCTGCTCGGTCCGCCTATCAACACACACACACGCACACACTCTGCAAGACATCAATATTTAAATGTGTGTTCGCATGCAGCAGATGAAGAAAAGACTATTTAAATTACATTTTGCATGCATGTGATCCCGTTTGGAGTGTTTGTGTGACACACAGAGTGCGTGTTATTGACGCGCACATGTGGCACAGCCAGCGGCTCTTTGTTCCTCTCCCCTCCACCTCCCCCCTCTTATAATCACCGACCCAGGCATGACAGCTCAATGGCATGCCTGGGTGTCCTGCACATAGAATATAGGCCAGTATTGACTCATGGCGCATGAACTTGGATCTTATATGAACATGACCCCCCTCTTCTTCCCTCCATCCCTCCATCCATCCCTGGCTTGTCTGTCAGCCAGCAGCATCATCATCCCTTTGTGGTGTTTTTAAAACAGGATGTTCCCACAGGGCTGCAGCAGCGGCGATATCACGGTTATATACTTTTTTTTTGTGATCATGATATGGAGGCTGAGGTGGTGAGTTTGGGGCCGTTCAAGGGGAGGGGGCTGGCAGAGGGGTTGTTGTGGCACTTGGCGCGCCAGAGGAGGGGATATAATGTGTGTCAATGTCAAATGGAGGTGTGTCCCTTGTGTGTGTGTGTGTGTGTGTGTGTGTGTGTTCACAGGCCCTGTGCTGGCTCGGAACAAAAAACATACTAGGAGAGAATTTAAAAAAAAAAAAAACATGCAGCAAAACCCCTGAAAATCTCCGTTTCATAAGAGTCTCCCTTATGGAATATCTTATAACCTGGCGCGCGAGGGGAAATATTTTCCTTCAGTGTGTCGTGCCAGACCAAGGACACACACACACACACACACACACACACACACACACACACAAAGTGAGAGGGCTCCACAGACAGGTTTTCACCGCGGTGCAAGCTGCGCACACGCACGTACGCACTCAAGCAAAGCTCGCGCGCAGATTCTGTGAGTCATACCGCATTTGGAGACTCGCGGCCTCACTGCTCTTTGAGTGAAGTGGAGCTCCTGCTGATAACGCGCGCGCACACACACACACACACTCACATAGACACACGCATGGACACGGACTTGTGCGCGAGCGCAGACAAGCCTCTCTTCTGAAGTAGACATTGTTCCAGGATTGTGCGTTCAGATGTACAAATGCACCAGGACGCACGCGCGCCACAGGCTGTATGTCAGAAATTACAGACTGTGCTGAGATGTAGAGATGCAGACACACACACACACACACACACACACGGACGCAGACAGGGACACACACTCTCACAGAGTGTACAGTTTGTCTTTCTTTGTTGGAGATACTGGTGGGTGTGGTGTTAGCAGCCCTGCATCCATAATTTTGTGGCTGTTTATTTCAGATGACTTTTCATCATCAGACCAGAGGGAGTGAGCACACACTGTAAAAACTTCACCTCTGATTAATACTGCGTTTTAGGAGGATATTAAAGGGTCAGTTCACCCAAATGTCAGCACACACACACACATGCTCATAGTTTGGGTTTTATCTGCTGATGATTTGAGATATTATCCCACTGCAGTGGAGGTGAATGGAATTTTAGTTGTGCTGCTCAAAACACTGAAGACTAATATCTGAAAATCTCATAACCGGTGTGTCTCTTCAAAAACTGTCATGGTTACTCTCTGTGGACATGCAGTTTTCTGGTGACTTTTAACAAAACAAAATGTCTAATGTAAACTTGTTCCGGACATGTGTTCTGGACTAAGAATAAACAAATCTCCAGTGTGCGTTATCTATTTGGATTTGGCGACCCATTTATTCTCAGTACAGTAAACACATGCTCACCATAACACAGAAGAGCGACAGCATTGTCCATATGTAATCATAATTCCATTCACCAAATTAAGTTTTACACACCAATACGTCATACTTTTTGACATGCTTTCATAACAAAAACTTCCCGTTCCACACACCTGAACCGTGAACTCTGACAGCTCTAGTATATTTACATTTACCTTGTGTTTAGATAAAATAAACAAAAACTACATTATGGCTCCAACTGTGACTACTGCTTGGGAGAAAGTAGTTCCTATACGTAAACTTTATTTCGTTATGCCAGTTTAAGGCTACAGTCACACGAGCTAATGCAGGTGAGTGACCTGCCAAGATCACTTGTCAAGATCATATTCATGGTGAATGTGGGCAGTGCTGGATGTGAGGCACACATAAAGCTAGCTTGTTAGCTAATTTAAGCTATATTTTGCTTATAAGTTCTTATGTACATTTGAAATTTTCTCATGTTCCGTTCCACTCTACGAAAAAAAAAAAAATCCTGGATACGGCAGCTGCCATCTTGTATTGGTGGTATCATTTGGATTCAGAGTTTGTGCATTAGCGATCTCTGTGGTATCAAGATCCCGCCCATACACTGCAACCAATCGTGAGCAGTGCCATTGGTCGCGTGCACACCAATTTACACAGATAGCTGTCAATTATGACATCAAACCCCCTCTTATATAGCATCAAATAACTAATCAAAACCAAACTTATCAGAAAAGGAAGCACTCAAAATACAGCAGTGTGAGAAAAACTACCTGAAATGACAGAAATCATGTTTGGGTAAAAATGTATTTGACCCATACATTGACATTGTATCCATCTGCTTACATGGAGGGGGCGGAGTTTATGGCCTATGCCACAGTCAGCCACCAGGGGCCAATCAAGATGTTTCGGTTTCACTTTTGGGGAGCTTTCGTGTCGTCCATCTTTATTATACTTAGTCTTAAAATGTCTTGTTACAAATGTTGCAAAACTAAGGCTTTAACATTTTGAATTTGTGGGGTCTTAACTACTACAAACATTTGATCTAATTTCATTTATCCAGTTTTAATTTCCTCTTGTGAAAATGAGTGAAGCCTTACTATGTAAAAGTCCATATTTCTAATGTTACAAATCTTTAAAAAACTATAAGACTGTCATTTTACTTCACACTTGCACTTACCTGTTGGCAAAATGTAGATTGACTTAACTCACGCTAATAACCATATTCCTACATAACACTTACCTCTGCACATATATACTACTTGCATGCAATGCTTAAATATGTACATGGACATGATTTGTCCAAAAATCTGTCCTAAATTTGGTTAAAAGGTGCCTTGAACGGGTCCAAAAAAGTTCTAAACTTAACTGTCTGATACCTGTAGACACCCTGTATACAGTCTATCCTCTTGAATATCATACAATATTGGATGGTTAGACATAGTCTGGGGCCGTTAGTGGCCGTTTTGGTAAGGAACCGGAACCAGGACGAGTAAGACAGGATCTGGAATTCGATGGATGCGCCTTTCCGTCAAAATCAAAGCACCAAGCTAATAAAAATGCGGTGAAACTTTAATTTAAAGAATATAATTTACAAGAAAAACCCCAAGCCATTAAGTCAGTCGATTTTCTTACACCCCTCATCACCCCAAATCGATGGCGCGCCAGAATTTAAAGTTTTACTTTGGTGAATTTGGTGAATTCGGCATCCGCTCTCTAGACCGGAACCAGAATCCAGACAAAATTTGGAGTGAATAGAAACCAGGCTCTTCACTTTATGTGAAGACCCTGGTGACGCGAGGCTAGTTAGACATGGCAACAATCAGTGTCTCTTCCATGCATACTTCTTTGCGATTGGTTGAGGTTGGCCATTCAAGGTTCACCAAAGTTGAACTCCACACAAAGATGTGAATTTGCTTTGCCGCTGGAAGCAAATGTTGAATGGAAGTGAACGGGGGGCAAATACAAGCCAATGTTAATTTCACCTGTGTGTGACCGTACCTTTCAGTGTGTCTTTTCAACGGTCTTTACAGTGCAAACAAAATTCCATCCACCTCTGTTGTATTGGGCATGGAGGCAGATATGTCAGAGGCAGATATCTCACAACCACAGATAAGGCCAGAACTCTCTGCACAGCTAGATAACACTGTCCACAAGTGGAATAGGTGCGAGTCTAAACCACCCTGCCGTCTATGGAATAATATAGCACCACAAGGACCAGCTACAGCATTAAAACCGTGCTTATGCTTTAACAAATGAATAATGTAACTCTCTTAATGACCACTTTAACTTATAAACCTTAAGTGAGTGTTTCTGCTCTGGGGTGTATTTTCAAGTACATCTCTGACTGCTGGATTTAATTATTTAAAATAGATATTTTGACATTATTATAGTGCTCATTTTACTTAATGATTATTTGAATTCTCCGGTTAACACTCAGCTACATCTCTGAAACTGACTAAACACGCAGATCTTCACAGTGTCTCGAGCTGATCGTGTCGAGAGGAAGACATGTTTGAAGACATAAAAGGCTTTCCTTCTAAATCTGTTCCAGCATCATAAATTACAAACCATGGGGTATTTATAGAGGTCAGGAGAACAGATTGTTCTGCTGAGCGTGTTTTATTTTAATTTGATTATGTTCCCCAGATGTGGAGCTGCAGAATTAATCTTGTGTAAGATGCCTGTTTTTTTATTTGGCCTTAGTATTTCAGCATAAAGGAAATATAAGAATGGATGCTGTTTGTGAACTGAATTTCTTTACGGTTTGCTGTTGATCAAACTAAATGAGCCATTGATCACAGGATTTGGTAATTATTTATTGACTTATTGATCTAATTTGTTGACCAAATAAGCAATAGATTGATCAATAATGCATCCCATAACAATAGAACTTTCAATGCAGTATAACGGCAACAGGATGTGGCAGTTGTACTTTATTATACTGCCAAAATGTCATTTTAAGACTTGGCACAAATTCATTTTTGGACCCATGGATGACATCTGTATACACTGTATGACTGCCAGAAGTTGCTAATTATCTCCCAGCAGATTCAGGTTGGAGTGAGGACACTGTAACTGTGAACGGGCCGGGCTGTCAAAATGTCACAGCTGTAATTTGTGCAGTTTTTTCCGGAGTCGTGGCATATGCATCTGTCAGGATGGAAAATAAACTCTTCAGCTGTAACAGTTGCCCTTTGGTCTGACGCCGTATCCCCGAGTGTTTGTGTTCTGGCCAGACTAATAATCCAAGATCAGCTTGTTGACATCATTAAACTGTGGCGGTTCAGTCTCTACTCGGTAGGAGCTTGCAGCCATTTCTGAGCCCACTGACAGAACAGAAACATTTGTTAAGTGATGACTCAGTAGCTTAAGTTTTGTGTTTGGCAGAAAGATGGTGATGGCCATGTTTGTTAACCCCCATGTTTCATTGTCCCTGCACCGCTGAATGTGTTGACATGGTGGCTATCGACCATCGTGACCTCATTACAGACTGGTTGTACCATCATTGGACATCGCCCGTGTTCATTTGGATTGTCAGTGACAGTTTGACCTTTTGCACTCCAGGTTCCTAACAGGGCGCCATGATTTGTGTAACACAAGGCATGATTTACAACATTTGTTCACGCTGAAATTATAAATTATACATAGCTGAAAAGACAATTGTAAAGCTTGACGATGTAACGTTTGAAAGAGGAAATACCACAGTGTTCCTATTATAAAGTAAGAGGCTGTGGAGTGTACAGCCTGACTTGCAGGGGCGGCCTGAGAAATTTTTCATAGTGGTTGCCAGATAGGGCCACTGAATCGATATATCGATCAAGATCAATGGACCTTCACACCCCTAGTATATAGCTTAGTTGAAAACTGTCAATATGAAGAGTTAGGAAGGATTGGCATACTGATTTACCTCCTGTTTTACAGTTAATATTACTAATTATCTGATGTGCATAGACATTTTCTTCCACAGCAATCCTGTTTTAATGTCTTATGTATCTGTTTGTGTTAGGTGATTATTTGTTCTTCAAACAGGCTGACTGTCATTTCCCTTAAAAGGACAAATACACAGCTGAAGTTTGGAGTACATGGATTGTAAGGAGCAAACCTTTTTTGCCAACAAGTCTTCCCAAGATTAGGGCAAACTCGTGGGTACCCATAGAATCCATTTTCATTCAAACATGTTGAGGTGACAGTTCAAGGGACCCCTTTTAAAATGGCCATGCCAATTGTTCCTCTCACCAAAATTTAGCCAACTTTGGAGAGTTATATCGCCCCCTTCCCAAAAAGCTAGGATTACATGGTTGGTACCAATGGATAGTGATGGCCAAATGAAGCCTCATGAACCACTTTCTGTATTTTCTGACCCCACCAGATGGTGCTCTTGGTTTAAAGACAAAGACTTAAGTAGTGATGGCCAAATGTAGCTTAATGAACCAATTTCTTTATTTTCTGACCTCACCAGATAGCGCTCTTGGTTTAAAGATAAAGGCTGAAGGACTTGCAATGTTCAAACCTTTGTTGAACAGACAGCGCCATCTGGTGGCTTCAGAAAATAAAGACAGTGGTTCATGAGGCCTCATTTGGCCATCACTAGACTTAAGGACTTGCAATGAAGTGTGCTTTCAAACCTTTCTTGAACAGACAGCGCCATCTAGTGGCTTCAGAAAATAAAGACAGTGGTTCATGAGGCCTCATTTGGCCATCACTACCAATGAATGTTTTATGTTTTCAAGTTTCACAAGATACTTTTGTGCTGACATAAAAAGTAAGCACCCCACAGCCTCTTAA
This sequence comes from Epinephelus fuscoguttatus, assembly GCF_011397635.1. Classification (NCBI taxonomy): domain Eukaryota; kingdom Metazoa; phylum Chordata; class Actinopteri; order Perciformes; family Serranidae; genus Epinephelus; species Epinephelus fuscoguttatus. The sequence goes on from NC_064774.1 coordinate 16,110,186, forward strand.
AGACAGTAATATCAACCTTCAAGTATTTTCGCCACTGCTTGCTTGGTCTGGCATGACCGTTAGCTTATTTTGGTTATTTTATTTTTTTGAGGTTAGCCAGTGTTAGCAAACTTAAGCTAGATATTGTTGTGTAACTGGCATCAAGGTCAGGGGGGTAATGTTACACCAACTGTCTGCTTTTTTCCTTTTAGTTTTTTGAAGCACTGTGTGCTGCTAAACAGTGCTAAATAAATAAAGTTTTTTATTATTATCATAATGAGAATTATTTATGTTTTTTCACTATAGTAAAACAAGACGTACACACACAAATATACACACACAGGAGAATCATTTCCAAACATATAAAGTGGCCTATGAGGGGGGAATGAAAGTAAAGAGTGGAGAAAATGGCAATTCTAGTTGATTTAAAAATAGGAGAACTTATTGCACTTGCATTTCTGCCCCCTCCTTTAAAGCACAAATGTACCTCCTTTCAGCTGTTGGGGGAAACTTACTCGAGCGTATTCAGTCTGTCACCTTGCCTGTTGACTCAACCAATATTAACATTTACTCCCGCAGTGTTTGCTAATCCATCAGTGATGACCGCAGGGGAAAGACGATATGCTTGACCTGTTAGGGCTGTACAGTGGTGAGATATTAAAGTTCAAATCATAGTTTATTTCTGACCTTCAATGTTGGAGAAAGTGGATTTACATATGTAGAATCTTTTTCTAAATTGACACCTCTTGTTTAATGAATACTCATATGAAATTGAAGCATTTTATTGTTTGTTGTTCAAGTTATGAGTCATCACTTGTAAAACAATGAAGTTCTGACAATGAAACAGTTTATTATATGAATATATTGACCGATGGAGTTAATTTCCTGACTTTAAATGAGCTGCAGTGATAAACTGACCAATATTCCACATGTTGTATTAACTCAGATAACATGGCTCTGAGGTCTGATAGCTGCTACGAAACAGAAGACACCGAAAACACTGTGGAAAGGTAGATGAATGTGTGGATATGCAGTAAACTAGGCCAGTAAACATCTATTATTGGAGGTGGATTCAGGTCCCAGAATACCAGGGAATCAAATGCTGTTGTCATTTTGACTGCTCAGAAATAGTCTGTGTCCTTATGTTGAGGTGTTGACGCTCAAATGATCTCCTGTGTAAGTGCACACCAGCTGTTGGGTTCATGCAGAGCCGTCAATTTAGTGACACGAGCGCCGTGTTTCAGTGTAGCGGCGGCACCAAGCCGCTGATTAAATGTGAGGTATTGTTGCATTAAGTGGACTGCGTTATGGTGTTTGATGGTGTCTCGGCGCTGATGGTGCTACGGAGCTGATGCTTATGTCTGTGGGTGTAATTGCCTCTTGAGAGTTAGAGTTTTGTTTACTGCTCAGTTTGAGTATTGCCGCTCGTTTATAGCAGAGGAGGGCTGATAGCCACTTTAATTAGCTTGCTATTGGAACAAACATGAACACTGATGATTTCAAGCAAATGAGGGGATAAAGTACCTTCTTAAAGCTGCAACAAGCAAGATGTTTACATTAAAAATGGATCAAATTACCATGTGTAACGTGAAAGGTGTTGCTCATGGTGACAAACCCAGCTCCATGAGGCAAGTTCACATCTTTTAGCTTGTTTATTTACGCTTTCTGGCCTGCAAACTTGGCTCATATCAATCTTGTTTCCAGTCACATCAGACACATCAGACACATTGTTTAAGGGCTGACAGTATTTTTGGCCAGTTACACGTCGGTCTATAGGTTAATTTTGCTACTCTTCAGTTCACTGCACTCTCCACCAACTGGGTCTGGAGGCAGCTAGCTAGTAGCGCCACTTATTCGGTGATAACTGCTAATAACGCCATCCCGACCCAACACCAATGCTGTGGAAACATTGTGCCCATCTTCCAGTCTCCCCCAATTCATGCGGTAAGTAAGTGACTCAACGTCGAGCTGCTAACTTCCTTTGGTGGTGTTCACTATGTTATCACTGTTAGCTCTGTTAGTACAATTAGCAATGTCATCATGGCTAGTGGTGCTAACATAGTCAACAATGCTAAAGGACATTTGTGGCTTAAAATGAAGCCATTAACTTACCAGGGCTATGTGTGGGGCGTCAGCGGAGGGTGGTGCCATGTTTTCGCAGTTCCGTTACCAGTGGTAATCACAGAATTAATGGCATTAATAGCTAGCTCCCATCTCACCGAGGTGAGAATTTGCAAATCCTAAAATAGCAAAGGAATGGCACACTTTACTCTGTCTTACTCTGCCTCTGATTGGCTTACCTTGACATTCTTGCCCTAACCATAACCAGTCCCATTTATCTTCCCTAAACCTAACCAATCCATACAACAAAGGCAATGAGTACTAGCCAATCATAAGGAGCATAAGACAGGTCATTTCTTAGCTTTCCTAGGATTCGCAGTTTTGCGACACAGATAGTGAACAATACAGAGTGGCCAAGGCTAACATCAGCTAACCAGTGGAGACCAATGGTGGCCAGTGGGTACTATGTTTTTGCATGTTAACGTGGCTAGCTAGCTGTCTATTAGCAAAAGTAACCAATACTTTCATCCCTACTCCAAATGAAAGCTATTGTTGCTAGTTTGCTGGATGTGTAAATAGTTAACTATTTACTTACACTTTTGCCATATCAACTTTAACACAGATGTGTTTTTACTTTGTTGCAACGCCCCCAAGTGGCCAAAAAGATCTACGAATGCAGCTTTAACTACATTCAGCCTTTTATAACTCCATAGCTCCACAAACATATTGCTGTTTCTGTGTACCATCTGTCCAAGACTTGTAAGATCTTTGAATTGGAACTGAAGATCATATGATGGCCAGTCAGCCAGTTATTAGTGTAGAAGTATTTTTGGCAAATATTCACTGAATCACGCTTTTCAAATGTAACTTCTTTGTCATTTATGATAGTAAATTCAATATCGCGATATTGAATATTGAGTTTTGCACTGTTGGTTGGACAAAACTAGTCATTTCAAGATGTCAGCCTGGACTTTGAGAAATTGTGATTGCCATGTTTTGCCATATTTCCTTACATTTAATAGACCAAATGATTATTTATTCATGAAAACAACTGTGAGTTTGAGCCTTACGTTTAATATAATTAGTTATATTTAACAAGAAGCCTAATCTTATTAAATTAAAATGCACTGATGAAATGTCCATATGAAAAAAATCCCTCCTGTCTCTTATTTACATGCTCCAGTTGTATCCTGCATGGCCCATCTGAGTGCAGCTACTGTAACTAACACTGTGTAATGTTGCACTTCCCCCTGTGTTGGCACCAACAGAAACATTGATTCTTCTCTGTTGACAGTGGATTCAGCTCAGTGTGTTAAAACCCAGCCAATGTGACACCAGAGACCATCGAGAACGCAAAACAAACATTGAAATTTGTGCTCACGGGCTACTAAAAATGAATCGTTTGGATGGAAACCAAAGCACGCCGAGCACAGATGAAGCGCTGCTTCTCACTCACACCTGCATCTTTGGCTGTGTTGGGGGGATTTTGCTCAGTTTTGTAGCTTATAAAGAAGAAAAAAAAGTGATATGTGGTGCAGAGTCATTAAAATGTCCACTTGTGTATGGCACAGCATTTTGGGCAGCCAAAACCACATCTAAAAGGGTTTTTTATATTGAGTTTTGTCATTAATTGATCAGAAATTCAATTGTTTTTACAGAAATTAGGGCATAAATTCAGTGAATTTCACTCAGTTTGATATTTAAAAACACGATGACATAAAAGCACTAATGTTTAAACACTGCTTGTAGCTGAGGATAGGTCAGTTATTTTGATATCTGTTTGGAGTGGCGTACATTACAATGGGTTTGATAGCATGAGCTCAGATGTATTTTGACTGTGTGTACAGTGAAGAGAAGCACATTAGCTGATGACTGAGACAGTGTGGAACAACGCTGCTCACCGCGTAGGTGTCTGAGATCAGTCTAGTCTGAATAAATCCTGACCATGTGAGTAATGTTTTGTGTGTTTTTATGTGCTTCTTCATCTGAATTGTTATCATCAGAGTCTTGGCCAGTCGTAGTGTCTAGTGCATATTAGTCTGAGTGTTCATAAAAATATGGATTTTTTTTTTTTGTATACTCTGTGTAGGTGGACTAGAGCATAACGACATCTGGGTCAGAGCATATGGATTTTATCCTGTGTAGGTGTATGAGATTACAGCAGTGTTCATACGCTAGCATCTAGGCCAGTGTGTGTGTGTGTGTGTGTGTGTGTGTGTGTGTGTGTGTTTGTGGGGGGGACCGCTCAGTCCTTTGCCCGATGGCTAGAGGCCAGATACAGATAGGCCAGGCCCCACAATGCCCTGTCTGTTCCCACGAGTCCAAACAGGCCTTCAGAACAGCCTATTTATAGACAAATGCTTTGCCCAAACTTCATTCATATTTCCCAGGTTGGATGTGCAGAGAAGAGTGTGTAGATGGATCCTCTTTTTTTTTTCTTTTTTTTTATTCTAAAACTCAAATGTGTGGTGCAAATGTTTCACTCTCTGTGACTGTGATTTTGAGTCGAAGCGACCTAAATGCGTCCAAGTGTGCATCCAGTCTGGTGCCGTCAGAGGCGATAGTTCACAATGTGTATGTGTGTGTTGTGTGATTGGCATTCCACGGTGCACAGTTACATAATCGGGGCTGTTTGTCAGTAGATCCACAGGCAGAGGAAGAGCTGAGTGGGGCAGAAAATAAACAGCAAAAACATGTTCGCGGGGGTAACATTCGACCCCCCTGCTGGTGCACACAGTATTCATGTGAAGTGTATTTATATAGAGTAGGCTTTCTGCGGTTGTGTCACAGATCTCCTAGCAACAGGGGCCGCCATCATGACGGAGGTCCACTGGGGAAAAAATAGCTGTAGGCTAGCAATGGATAAATATGGAACAACAGGAAAACAGCTACCAGCCCTCCGAAGAAAAACTTGCAGCAAATGCCCCCACACATGACATATGTTAACATTCAAATGATGTAGGAATTACGACGTGATATTGAAGCAGTGGAGCCTTGTTATTAAGAGACAAAGACACTGGGCTTCAACACAGGAGTCAACTGTTCACTTCCCATTTCCAACAGTCAGTGATGGTAGTAGTCCTAGTTTTCTGATCATAAGCCAGTGATTATTGTAACCATCACAATAAGGGTCCTTTAACCTTGAAGAAGTAGGAAGTTTAAGACACACCACAATGTTTCTTCAAGCCTTAATGTCTATTTTAACCATTAGAGACTCACTGTATACCAATTATTGGACGGTCTCACTCCAAGTCTTCGAAATTTGTTGCTTGGGCAGTGACCTGCGGCATCCGAAACCAAAGAAAAAAAGCGTCGTTTAATGTCGGCATTATACGCAGCAGGTTGTCGTATAGTTTAAAGGCCAGTTTCCACCAGATGCGTGTTGGTTACGTCTGCGCTCCGGCACGGCAGCGGAGCCGATAGGATTCCATTCTAGTCAATGTGTGTGTTTCCAGCGGCTGTGCTGCGTTCCAGCTCTGTCTCAGCTCCGGCACTCCGGAGCCCTCCGCAACAGATACGCAGAACTTCTATTTTTGCCGGACGCCAGAGCACAACGCAGCAATTCAGCACAGAGCAGATCGTGCGGGGCAGGAAGTCGTGTACAGAAACACAATAAAACATCCGGTTAATTTTCAAAATAAAGTACATAGTGTTCACGGCTGATCATATTTCCCTGCACTACACCTTAAAAACTACATAATGGGCAGAGGCAGGCCTGAAGTCAACAGGTCAGAGGTTTTCAGACGTCATTTCACCCTGTGAACGCCATGGACGAGGACATATTAATCATGGCAGTGCACCGAGATGTCTTCTGGCGGAGCTGCACCGCATCGCACAGCAAACGCAGCCGGTGGGTATTGACGGACAGCGAAGCACGCAGCGGATAACCAGCGCTGCCGTTCTGCAACGAACTCGCATCCAGTGGAATTCAGGGGGAAATGTGGCGAAAAAGGATGAAAGTCATAGCGGCGAAAGTCCAAGTGGGGCCAGCGGGAGTGGTGGTGGATGGGTCCAACAAACACCAACTTTCACCCAGGAAAGCAGTGTTCACGTCCCGTAAGATTCTAATATCTTTAGGCTAAAGTTCAAGGGACCCCTTTGAAAATGGCCATGCCAGTATTATCCATGCCAAAATTTAGCCAGGAATTTGAAGCACTATTCAGCCTCCTTCCTGACAAGCTAACATGACATGGTTGGTACCAATGGATACCCTAGGTTGTCTTGTTTGACATGATGCTACTACTAGTGATGGCCAAATGAGGCCTCATGAACCACTGTCTTTATTTTCTGAAGCCACCAGATGGCGCTGTCTGTTCAACAAAGGCTTGAAAGCACACTGCATTGCAAGTCCTTCAGCCTTTATCTTTAAACCACAAGCACCATGTGGTGGGGTCAGAAAATAAAGAAAGTAGTTCATGAGGCTTCATGTGACCATCACTAACTACTACCAGTACCTACCTTAAAAGAATGAGTGCGCCGCAGCCTCTTACAGGCAGTAATATCTGCAAAGAGATCGCCTGGGGTCCCGTGGATCTCTTAGGGTTAACCCAAATAAGAGTTCAGAAAAACTTGTATGTCAGTTTAAATGAAGTATTTTGTTCGTTTTATTTGTTGTTGGTGCCGGTGCAGATCTGTTTTGACGTATCTGGCAATCATCTTTGTCGATTAGTCAATCAAATCCCCAACTGCTTCAATGAGCAATAAATAATATCAGTCATTTTTAAGTAAAAATGTCAAACTTTCCTTGGTTATGGCTTCTCAAATGTGAGGGTGTGCTGCTTTTTTGTGGTATTGTTAGCTGAATATCTTTTGGGTCTCAGAGTGCTGGTCTAATTCTTGGATTCTTGGTAGGGATGCTTAATAATATCGGAACGTCATCTGTATCAGCCAATATTGGCTTTAAAAAAGGAATTAGCAAATGTGCTATTTCCTGTTTTGCACAACGAATGAACATTACATACATTGAAACATATTGTATTTCATGCCTCCATCTGCTGGTGGCCATCACGATAAGAGCATAATATGATGTTAATTTCACTACAGAAGAGATTTCATGATCACTAACATTAGGTAGGGAAAAAGTAGATACATCTGTATTGGTTATTATCAATTAATCAAGAAAATAACCCCTTTAATCAAGAAAGATAAAACAAAGAATTGTTGGTCGCAGCGAACCAGTAGCAGTTTTAAAACGTGTGATGACTATTTTGTCCAACGATATTAAAACACACTAAAGTACTTTCTGCACCAGTGTCACCAGAGACAGACTGGTTTAAAACTAAATCAATGATTGAATTTATAACAGAACATTTGAGTCTTAATCAGGAAGAGTGGAGCTCTGGAAATCGACGCAACTTTAAGTAGATTAACATTTGCTGTGTTTGTTGTACTGCAAACCATCATGAAGCTGCTATCAGTGCAGCCACAATATAGTGTGTTTTGAACCTGGATATGAGCGCGCGCACACACACACACACACACACACACACACACACACACCCAGAGGAACCATGTTTCCTAATATACGCACACATCTAAAGCAATTAGCCTTTTAATAACTCAACAGTAATCAAAGCAATTTGGTGCCTGCTGTAATAATAGCTTGTAATCATTCACTCCACATGGCTTCATTTATATCTCCTCCATCACAATCTGACACTGTAGCAGTGAGGAGGAGATGGTTAGTGTCCTTTTTAGCCTTGGAGTCCGGACATCTAATCTATTATTCATTAATACATATTTAATTTATCTGCATAATCAGCCACCAACACTGTAAATCCCCCTCATTAGCTGAGCCCATAACAGCAACAGTTTGACACCATTTAGTAACGTTTAAGCAACAGCCTCTGCAGTAATGGAGTCACTCTTCTAATAATGTTTTAATGAAGCTGGATAACATTGTCCTCTCAGAACCATCAGCTTGCATCAGTTTGATTATAGAGACAGAGGAGGTGTAAACAAAGGGTGTGTATGGACCACTGATACTACACTGATCTTTATATGGTCCATTTCATTAATTTATCTTTTATTTATTTCATTTATCTTTATGATGACAGTAGCTACTTTATTTAACTGTATTGCACCTGTAGTTCATTTAATAATTTTGAATTTTAGTATTCCACAGCACTTCAGAGAAGATTTCAAAATATTGCGGTATATATTGTGTATCACGATATAGCCAAAAAATATGATATTATTTTTTAACCGTATCACCCAGCCATACTATTTATCGTACAATACATGACCTAGGTTATTTTGCTAACCTCCATATTTCCTGTTGTGTTTACATGTGTTTGTTGACATGAGAATGTCACCCACATTTTAGCTAGCGTGATGCCAGAGTAAACAGCAGGGTTTTCCCAACCATTACTTGTTTTGTCTCTCCACCCCGCGCCTGCTTGCACGAGTAATATCATCATCATAAATAATCATAAACACAGTGTAGCTTACCGGTAGCCTGCAGCTGCACTTTAGGACTTGAAGACGCACAGTTCTGGTAGTTGTTAGCTTGCCAACCCATGGCAGCGAGTCAAAAAGTCCGTCGTTAGTAGTTTTTACCCTGTAAGGGCTCATTTATGCTCCCTTTACGTACGAAAATGTATACGTCCATTTCAAACGATGTTACCGTCACTGCCCACATACTTCCATGCGCCCTTTACGTTGGCATGGATGTTAACCAATATATCCACCAGGAGGCAGCCCCACATCGAAAGTTTATGACAACAACAAACTCAAAAACAAACATGGCAACTGTGGAGGAGATATTGATAATGTACCTCTTGCATAAAAGACAAAAACAGGGGCAGCGTTGCAGGAGGCGGTGGTCGGTGAGGCCGTTAAATACATCACGACTGGAGGACGGAGAATTCTTTTCTCTAGTACTGCCGATGAGAGAAATTGAATTGTTATTTCTTCTTCGTGTCTACTTGTTTTGTCTCTCCACCCTCACCTGCTTGCACAAGTTTGAAGGTAAATAAAACAACACTTCAAAGACAACACAGTGTAGCTTACCGGTAGCCTGCAGCTGCACTTTAGGAGTTGAAGACGCACAGTTCTGGTAGTTGTTCGCTTGCCAACCTGTGGCAACAAGCCAAAAATCAGTTGTTAGTAGTTTTACCCTTCAACAGCTTCATCCTCTGCAGCACACTGGCCCAGATTATGGAGGTAACTGTGCGGTTCCCGGAGCTTTGCTATGATTGCCTATTAGTCGCAAGAGGCATCGCTTGGTTTTGTTTTTTGTTGCCCAATTTTTGTATTAAGTAACTTTGGGCTGCTCTTAAAATGTACTAGAATTTTATATATACTTTTTTGTAGTGTTATAATATCGATACAAAACCTGAAAAAAAAAATTCATTGTATTCAACTATTTTTGATACCACAGGAAAAATTGGCATTGATGGTATACTGTTTAAATTTTTATTTAAAGCTTTAACGAGGCTATAACATGACCCCTCAGACTTTCATTTTCTTGATGTTTTGATACTGCAAAAAATGAGTATTGAGACCATTTCCAATATTCAGGCTCAAGATGTATCAATGTCAACATTTTGATAACACTACTGTCTTGTTTATATTAACAAATGTAACTTTTTTTTTTATATGTAATTCTTCATATTTTCTAGTTCTAATGTCTGAATATTTTTTTAGTTGAGTTTAGTTTATTTAAGAGGGAACAGTGCAAATTAATTATTACATTATCACATGGTGTAAAAATGCCAGAATTAGCCAAAAGGCTATTTTGGCCAAGATGTTACACAAGGCTACCTAAAATACAACAAAGCACAAAAAAGCAAGCCAAAAATCAGCACATAACAAAAACACACACAAAAAAGGAAAAGAAAATGGGTGTATAGTTTAAAAAGCCTTTGAATACATCAACAAGAAATGGTTTTAACATTATTTTTTAATCACAAGAATGTTACGATCATCAAATTTGTGATTCAGTGCTGAAACCTGAGGCAGAATTAATACAATATAAAAGGACATACAATAAAAGTTATTTGCACTTTGAAACAGTGTTCTTGCATTATTATGCTATATTATTATTATACGAAATGTCAACAATATTGTTTATTACAGTTATTTCTGTGACAGTGTATGATCCAACCAAAGCAGTTCTCATGACAGGCCTAACTAGCTCTAATACTACATTATTAGTCAATAATCCACAACAAGTATGTGGACACCCATATTTTGGCATAGAGCATCCCTAAGTTTCAGTTGAGGGGAATTTTTATGCTGCAGCTTCATGCTATTCTAGACAGTAGTGTTCTTCCATCTTTGTAGCAGCTGTTATAGGAAGAGGCTCTCCTTTTTTAACATGACAAAGCCCCCGAGCACAAAGCCAGGTCCATGAAGAAATCGTTTTGTCAGTTTGGCGGGGAAGAATTTGATTGGCAGACACATTTGGATTGAAGTGGAACACCAACTGTGAGTCCGCTCTTATCACCAGACATCAGTGGTCAACCTCAGTGATGCTGACCATGTATTTGTGGCTATGTGGCATATTGTACTTCTTCTTACTTTTTTTTTTTTTTTTACATTTCATAGATTAAAACATTTTAATTTGCCCTTGAGCAAAACACTTAACCCCCACCTGCTCAGCAGCCACATGTACAAGATTAAGGGCTTGAGCCGCTGATAAGAGTACATGTGTCACAGAAACCTTTGTTGGGTAAATATGGTGAGGAAGTGCAGATAGTGTTCGCTAAATGTAACTTACTGGTCTAAATATACACCTGAAATAGCATCGTACATGTGCATATCATGCAGGTATTAATGTTGTATTGAAGCTGAGTGTTTTGGGAGCTGCTGCCATAAAAAAAATGTTTGGCTGCAGCTGCAATCAGCTCACCATCACAAGCCGTTTATCACTATCAGCTCTCAGCCAATGGCTCCCATGTATAAATTCACCCTAGCTTGAAGGTCAATTAGTGTATGTGTGTGTGTGATGGCATGGGTCTCCATGTGTCTGTGATCATGTGCTCGTCTGAAAAATAACAATCGATTCAACCGTCTGAGCCTCTTTAAGGTTGTTTTGTTTTTTTTTTTTTACATGTAGCTGAATAAACTCTCACAGATGTGACCTGAACAAAATGCAGCGTTGTCTGTTGTGCACGCACGTAATTAGTCAAGGTAATAACTGATTTCGCTTTATGCTTCACTCTCACAGCTATGGAGTGAACTGACTAAAAGCCTATCTGTCAGCCGCCATGAGACGTTAAGGGGCGAACGTTGCTGAAGGAGAGTTTGAATTTCATAGATAAGCAGAGAGAACAGGGCAGGAAACGAGAAGCACGTGCTTGTTCATTATCATCTGGACTACTTGTTCTTCTGTTCTGTGTTAGACTTCTTGGAAGTTACTGTTTGTACTCTACATGGTCGAAATTACATAAAGTAAGACATTAATGTCATTAGTAACCTCACTTAGTTTGACTATAGGATGACATTTCAATTGTCTTTGAGGCCCAGTGTGTGGGATTTAGGAGGATATATTGGCAGAAATGGAATTAAATAATTATGTTTTCTTTAGTGTATAATCACCTGAAGATAAGAATCATCACCTTAGAATGAGCCGATTATATTGACATAGGGAGTCCGCCGTCATGTTTCTACAAACTCCGGCTCTATACACGGCCATTCTCGTTTTGTCATTTTCACATGGGCCACCGTAGTTCTCCTACACGCTTAATACACAGGAGAAGCTTCAGTTGCAACTTCAGCTGCTAGATACAACTTAATCCTACACACTAGACCTTTGGAATAAAAACAGACACTGGGAATAATGAGGAAGCCCTTCACAAGTTCTTTGAGTCAATGGAAACATCTTCAAACTGCTTGTCTCGTCAGACCAACAGTTCAAAACTCAAAGATACTCAGTTTGCAATGATGATAATGTGCAAATCAGCACATTTGAAAAGCTGTAAACAGACAATATTTGGTGTTTTTGCTTTAAGTGGAACTTTTAGATTCTTCTCACTTTTCTGTGAGGAAATATACACATATATGTAACTACCGCAGCTATTGTGCTCATTTTGCCATCTTCAAAAAATGTGCCCATCTTTTTGACATATTTGTAGACAAAGTCTCAAAACTTCGGTGCCGTGTTTATTCTGATGAAAGTTACTTAGTGGTGCATGAAGCAAAAAATATGCTGCCACTATAAAATGATCAGCACTGCTTCTGCATTGAATGGCCCATTGAGCAAGTTACTTCCAGTTTAGCGCACCGCTAACATGAATGGAGATAAAATGATTCAGTCATGCAGCTCTTCTAAACTTTCCAAATTTTATCAGACCAAATGGATCAAATTTTGATAGTGAAATGAGCCATTTTGTGGGGTTGTGACGCTAAAAAAAAATGTATCCACTGATTTACAGACGTCAGTTCCCCAAGTCTTTTTGGCCATATAGCATCTTGTGACACGTGTAATTTGGCTACTATAAAAATTGGCTCCAAAGCCCAGCGCGCTTCCTCGGGACGTGACTTCAGGCCGCGGAGTGCTTGCTTCCCATGGCAATGGTTGAATGGCATTTGATTGGTAGGTTGGGTTAGGGTATTTCAGAGTAAGCCAATCAGAAGCAGGGTAAGGCAAAATAGGGCAGGTCCTGCCAGTGATGGCCAAATGAAGCCTCATGAACCACTTTCTTTATTTTCTGACCCCACCAGATGGAACTCTTGGTTTAAAGATAAAGGCTGAAGGACTTGCAATAAAGTGTGCTTTCAAGCCTTTGTTGAACAGACAGCGCCATCTGGTGGCTTCAGAAAATAAAGACAGTGGTTCATGAGGCCTCATTTGGCCATCACTGTTCACCGTTTATATTCAGGTGGAAAGTGGAAGCTAGAAAGCTAGAAAGGTTCACCAGCTGCCACTCTGAAAGTCAAAGGCTAGCTTGCTAACATTAGAACTGATTGAAATAGATGTAACTTTTCCTTATTTTTATTTAGTTTCTTAAATCTAATTTCAGTTAAACTATGATAAATGGCTTGAGGGAATAATTTATAATCAGAAACTGCTAGGAATTAATAGCCCGTACTTTTAATCAACTAATAAATGATACTGCATAAATCTCACAAACTGATACCTGCTTACATCATGATCATTCTGAGGATGTGATGGATCACCTGCTCTTTTATGATTAGCCTCTGTCAGTGAGCTCTCTCACCTTTCACTCAGACGGAGAGCCTGGATGTCTGAGTGGAGGTGAGATCATGATAGAGGGGATAATAGGTGGCCTGAAGAAGAAAAGGAGGACTGAGCTGAGCCGCCGAGTGATGGACGACAGAGGATTTGAGGAGACAAGAGGCCAAAGTGATCTGCTGAGAGACAGAGAGAGTAAACAGGCTTTTCTGAGCCGCTCTTTCATTTGTGTGTCTTTTTTTGGAGAGCCAAAGTGATCCACGTATGCCCATCCAACGCCATGGGAAGCAGCACGGGAGATTTGAAGGGGGGGCAGAGCGAGCAAAGGCTTGGCTCAGAGAGGAGACGAGGGGAGCTTTGGCTCCTCTCTGGGTCTCCATGGTGGCTGATGTTGTGCCTCTTTTCTCTCCAGGCATTTGTCGCTCATTTTTCTCTCTCGCGGACTGTGTTTTGTCCAGCAAACCTAGCAACAGACGTCGCCAGAAAAATCCTGATGTTCAGACTGACTGCAGCAGAGTGGATGTGTTTAGAAATGCATTGTAGCAGTTGGTGATGTGAGCTTTCATAAGACGCTACTCTCTAAGTGTTTAAGTGAGGTTTGTTCTCCAAGCACTTAACGTCTGTATGTAACTTTCAGAAAATCCTTCTTGACACCTCTTTCTGAGGCTGTTAACTACAGTCACCATAGCAGCGAGGGAGCACCTGCCACCGCCACAACAGTTACTGACGAAAGACTGACCCTTATTGAGCGACATTATGTTGATAAAATAGCCTACTGGAAAATAAATTACAGTCATATTTAGAATAACATTACTCTCTGTATGTTCCTTAATTTCATTAGGACCATTGACTCCATGATACCAACAAGGTTGCCATTCGCAAATTACTTTATTAGCTGACGTTACAAAGAAACCTATGGCAGATCCAAGCAGCGTAGCTTTACAGCGAACGAGCTAACCTGAGTTTAGGTTACGATCGTTGGCCACCCAGCTAGGTGTTAGTTAGCTAGGCTGGATTGATCTGGTGTTGGTTGCTCTATAACTTATAAAATAATTTGCAAACCAGCCCCAGGAGTCTAGATGAATTAGCTCATTTCACCCATTCAATACAGTATTGTATTGGCTATTGTATTGTATTGTATTGTAGCCAGCAAGGGCACTAAAATTATGATATGGAACACAGACTGTTATAAATTTAGTGTTTATCAGGCCACAATAATTAGCTAGCGCACCCCACTGTCCTTCCTTTTCTCGACCACTGCTCAGAGGTTAACTCCCCCTTAAATAGGACTTATACTTGTGCATCAGTGCATCTCTATGCAGACCCTACACTCTAGCCTACACTGCACTCTGTCACCCTGCAGTTACGCCTCCAAATCACTAGTCGGCAGCAGGGTTTTTGAGAAGTGCTGTAAAGTTTAGTTGATTCAAAACACACATTAAACACACATTAAACATGGCTAAATAGAGACAATTTCAAACCCAAGTACACAACTCAGCTTCACTATAACGCGTAGCATTCACACACAAAGCATTTGTTTTGCTGATCAACATGCTAACGATTTTAACACAAGCCTATGGCATTTTACATTGTATAAATTAGCCTCGCGACGAGCGGAGATTTCCTCTGCTCATATGAAGCCAGGATAAATCACACACAAGACTTAAAATGCTATTTTTGTGGAGGCTTTATTATGTATGCAATTTATTGTTTATTATCTATGAAGTTAAAGTAAATCAAAGCTTCGTTTTCACTGAGGGAAATGGTTTCAGCTTACAAGAATAGACAGGAGGTATGCATTGCTGCAATGTGTAGTTGCATTTCTGGGGAGGTGCATGTCAGGCTACGGCGTAGGTTACAGTGTAGGCTCTATGTCGACGCAGAGCCTACGCTTTTGGTATGGCGTCAATTCGACGCAGAAGCATAAATCCCATTTTAGGAACGCGAACAGCAGCTCCCGAAATGTTTAATTAATACTACGTAAACACAATGTGTGTGGACTCTGTATTGTGGTAGATTTGTTAATGTTAGTGGACTCCATTTCTTAGCTAATGTTAGCTAAGGCCCGGGTCCTTTACGTAGAAGTCAGTCTACAGGTTGTTAGAGGCAACAGTGAATGTCTGGGAAGGTCTCAGTTTTAAGTTGCATTATAATCCATTCACCCATTGGTGAAATACAGTACCTGCAAGTCATCATTACCTTTAAAGCCTCTGGCAGTCATGTACAGCATCACTCTGAAACGTGTACAGTTAGCTCTGCTATGTCTCGTAGGATAAGATGGATCCTTATTGATCTCCTTTTGGAAATTAGACTATTGCAGCAGTAATTGAATAAGAAACAGAAGCATGGAGTCAATATGCAGTAATATACTGCAGAATATAAACATATTAATTTGCAGACACCAAGATCTGTGCTTGTAGACAGAGTGGATGGTCCTTACAGTGCCTTAACAAGCGCGCAGTAAAAATCTGGTCTTTCTGTTACAACTGTTAGAAATTTCAGCCTCAGCAGACCGTCTGCATGCTGACCCCAGGCTGAGCTGCACATCACTGCTCTGTGCATATAAAACTGACATAGCGGTACCCAGGTGTGACAGCGGTGAAGTACTGCAGACTAACACGATTTACTCCAGGACAGAGAACAGATTCGGTCCTGAGAGTGTTTATGGCCTCAACACCTGGGTCTGTCTTCTGTGTGTGTGTATGTATGTGTGTCTGCATGGCGATACATTTGTTAGATGGAGGTGATTACATACTTGCATGTTTCACTGTGTAAAGTTACAAAAGTAACAAAATTCCAAGTAGTGTGGAGATGCAGAAATGCGGAAACCACCAATCTAACTTTCACTGTATTAGACATTTCTCGGCAAGAGAGAGTCAGATATGTGAAATCAGTGTTTATTCCTGTGGTCTTGCAATGTTCAAACTTTTGTTGAACAGACAGCGCCATCTGGTGGCTTCAGGAAATAAAGACAGTGGTTCATGAGGCCTCGTTTGGCCATCACTACTAAAAACTCACCAATTCAGGCAGCATTTGCTCAGCACCATCTCATTTTGGGAAGGTGACATGGAGGTTTTCTAGGCAGTGTCGACTCAGATCGTGAACGACAATAAGTGTTATGCGTGATAATTCATCGTTTTATCTCTTGTAGTGTGTCATAGTAGACGACAACTGACGCCACGTCTGAGACGCCTCATGACGTTCCAACAGAAAGTCTAGCATGTTTGATTTTCTTTTTGTCGTTCATGACTTCTCTCTTCACATCCGTCACTTTGACCAATAGGAACACTGGGCGATCTGCTGCTGTTGACAACTGTACGGCAACAACACCCCAGCCTCTTAGATATCTCCTCGAGGGATGTTACCACACAGAGTAAAAAGGCTAGCAAACAATGTTCTTTCATTATAATGCAGGATATAAAGTAAGAAAATTTAAAAATAGTGGCTTTTACTTGTCACAACTGCAGAGGCTACAAACTTCACTTGAAACAGACTACATTATAATCAGGCTGTTATTTATTAATCCCTCTGTATTTTTATATTTTTTACTTTTTAGCCACCCGTTTGCCTTGAAAGTTAATGCATCGCGCCATCATTTCAAACTTTATACTTCCTGTATCTGTTTCAAATTAAAAGTCCATTATAACTTTGGTTGAGAGAATCCCTCAATTTTCTAAAAAGGCTTTTATTGC
Organism: Epinephelus fuscoguttatus; assembly: GCF_011397635.1. Lineage (NCBI taxonomy): Eukaryota > Metazoa > Chordata > Actinopteri > Perciformes > Serranidae > Epinephelus > Epinephelus fuscoguttatus. The sequence goes on from NC_064774.1 coordinate 16,127,058, forward strand.
GAAACATTTGTAGGAACTTGTTGTGAAGGATTCAGTGATTTGTATGTTTGCGTACGGTACTTCAAATGTAGCTCCTGCCATCTGTTGGCGCTTTTTCTGTTACTACAACAACATTTCAGGTGGCACATGAACAGACACAGTGACTCAAATAATAGTAAAAGTAATAAAAATAGGACGAGAATAACCCGATGACATCACGCACGTCAAGAAGGACGACTAGATATGTTTGTTCATGGACCAACGTGTAGTCTGTTATGTCTGTCGGCCAAGTCATGACACGATTTTATGACTCCACAATTGCCTAATCTGACGTAGTGACTGTCGGAACGGACAAAAATGTTGTGTAGTGTGAACCAGGCATAAAGCGTCACTTCAAATGATAATTTCTTCAGACTTACAGATAAAACAACTGCGTTGATGCTGAAAACTGGTGTAGGCCTACTGTTTTCCTACAGAGAAAATTAATCAGGAATCAGTGAATCGATGATAAGCAGAATCGATAAAGGCATCCGTATCAATAAAATCATATGAATTACAATCCCTACAAATAACAGCAGTCCTGTAACACAATCACACTGGGAGCTGATGAAAGATAATATTGCCCGGGTCACACTCAAACCCAGGACCTGACATCTACTTGACACACACTGCAGCCCACTGAGCCACAAACAACTGGTGAAATAATATAATGTCACTGACATTGAGGAGTCCACCACTCGGTCATGTTGCCTTGGACATCTCGTCACCAGGGCGTCCACATACTGAAGCAGCGGCGTGTCCCCTGAATGCCACGGGTTTAACCTTTCAGCATTTCAGCCTTCAGCCCACATTCTCAATATAGGTGACCTTAATGCTCAGTGCCCTACTTTAGCACACTGTTGATGTGTCTGGGTGTGTGTATCTGAGTGTCTCGGCGCGTCTCTTTGTTCAGGGCTGCAAACACTGGTGGCAGCACAGACGGAGAGAGAGAGAGAGAGAGAGCAAATGAAAGAATGTGCCAGCAGAACTGTTTGCCCATTTTTCCTTTTCACTTGCTCGTCGGGTGGAGAAAAAGAAAGAGGGAGAGACAGAAAGGGGATGGCAGGAATGAGACAAAGAGCTGCAGTGAGACAGAGAATGAGGAGCGATGACTGGCAGAAACGGAGAGAATGAAAAGTCAGCAGCGTGACAAAAGATGGACAGAGGGAGACGAGTGCAGAGCTGTGAGAAAGATTAGAATAAAGAGGAAGAGGGCAGATGGAGACGGAGGGAGAGGAAATTTTCCTGTTTGATAGCAGTGTGGTATATCAGCTCCCGAACAACAATCTAGTGGTTGATTAAAGAAAAATAGAGTTGCAATTTGAGGTTAAAGCCCTTTTTAATTCTGTCTATGTTGACTTTATCTTGCGATTTTCCAGTCTGAGGCTAAAAACCAACAAATATCTTTTTCTGATGCAGGAACACAAGCTCTGATATCTCAAACTTTACTGGAAACAGATTGTGCTGGCACGAGTTGAAGATGCTCTTCCTGTTGCAGGGCTGGACTCTTTCATATATAGAAATGCATCGCTGTTGGCTGACTTCATCCCCGCAACAGTCATTTCAGCTCTGAGCAGTCTGGCCCTACTGGAATGTGTATTCTCGTTATGTTACATATCAAAAGCAGCAGGGAAGGAAAGTGATGAAATGTGCTGGCAGAAAGCGGATCACTGGAGCTATAGGGAGAGCTGACAACGTGGAGCAAATCTTCTTACGTGGTATATGTAATCTGATGTTGCATATTTATTGGATTTCATAGGTTTTCTGGAGGGAGGTTCGTCACATTGATGCAAAAACCCTCTACTGTAAGTCAGACATATAATACTGAGTAGTCGGCACCATGCTCCAAGTGGTATCATTGGTATTGTTGGCATACAGGTATCAGTTTGGTGTGTGCAGGCAGGGAGTGTCGACAGCAACTAGTTATGTACTGGATGTGGTATACATATATGCTGTAAAGGATTATCTTAGCAACAGAGCATGGCTATAGTATAGTAAGCCTCGGAAGGCGTATCAGTTTGTCACCACCTGCACTGCTGATAGCAAGCTAAAATTTACACGGTACTCTAATGAGTTTTGGTTGGACAGTGTTGGACTCTGGTCTCACTCCCAAGGCGTCAAATTACGCCACTTGGGCAGTGGTCCCAGTGTCACTGTACTGACACCCGGCGTCCGTATGAGATGCACCAGGGTGTCAATGGACGTAGATTTAAGAGCAAGAAATTAGTGAGGCTGACCCAAAGCTCCGAAGCTTCAATCGTTGCCATGGTAATTGATGTCCTAACCAGTGTTCAAATTAGGCTTGTGCCAGTTTGAAAATTTTCCAACCGGTTTGATTTAAAGCCAAATATCTAACCGAACCGATATATCGAATTATATTCCTAATTTTACCACTAGGGGTCGCATTTGAACTATTTTTCCCCAATAAAAGCCCATTATAGGTGTAATGCACTTCCAGTCCACTAGGTGGCAGTAATGCTGTATTAACTGCCAATACCACAAGGTTACACAAGACGAATAAAACGCACAAGGACACCAAGGAACTTTCCTCCGACTCCGCTCTCTCAGTGGAGACACGGCGGTTGAGAGGGCAGAGTGAGAGGACGTTCCTGTCGTAGTTCCAGCCCCCCAAATAGTACCAGGAACTTCTTCAGTGGAAACGGGTTACTAGGGCAACAAACTGAATGACTGCTGACCCCCTCGCACTTTCCCCCGGCCCCAATGAAATTTGATCTCTCGCAGCAGCAGCAGACAGCTGAGCGGAGCTGCGGAGGAAGCCTCTGAGACAAACTAAACAAAACACTTGTAGGCTCCTCCACTTCATTTATAAACAAACATAAACCTTAAAGTTGTCATAATGCATGTTACAATGCTACAAAAAAAGATAAGTTGAATATAGTCCCTTGACAAGCCGCCGATGTGAAAAGATTTTTTTTTTTTTTTTTTCTTTTTTTGTCCTCCTCTGGTTTATCCGGTTGACGTGAATTAAACCGAGTGGAGCTCTTAAACCGGACCGAACCGATTAAACCGGAAATTGGCACAAGCCTAGTTCAAATGCTTCGTTTTTTGTTTTTTTTTTTCATCAAACTGGTGGAGGCCACTAAAAGGAGGTGGCGAACTATAGACCCTTTTAGGGCTGACGTCACAATGATGTCATTTATTAGCTGGAGGCAAGACACGACTCTCCACCACAGGGCTGTAGGCTACATAGAGTAGTCTTAAATGTTATCTTGTTGTGTTACTGGGAGCCAGAATAGAAGGAGTCATGGCTCAAAACTTAAATTTGATTACATATCAGATGCCACCGTCCCGTCAACAAAAACAAAGACAACTATGGTTAAATGCGATAAGACAGAAGGACTGGATGGTGGCAATCATCAAAAATGCTCACATGTGCAGCGCACACTTCATATCAGGTTAGGGAAAAAGTATTTCCTGTTATTAGCAAACATTAGCTTCGATAGCAAAACAAACTGGAGGAAACTGTTCAAGTGTCGTCCTCCTTTGTAAGATTGGCCTAGTAAACAAACACAAAGCTTCCTGTGACATCATCCATCCACTGAGTGAGAGCATACGGGTCGGTCAGTCTGGTCCCGTTGGTCAGTGTTTCCTTATTCAACGCTTGCGGTCCCGGAGAGTGAGTAAATTCGTAAACAGGCCAACGGAACTCGCCAGCTAGTGCTAGCTAATGTCTGTGGAGAATTGTTTTGCCTCCAGCTAAGCCCCACCCACCAAAAATCGTCACACTGTTTACTGACAGTAAAAGAGTCTATTACCCACAGTAACACTGTGTGCAATAGTCCACCTTCCACCTTCTCTTCCCCTCTCTCTGTCATTCTCTCTTTTTACACACACACACACAGTGGCACTAAGTCCTACCAAAGTCGGGAGGGATTCAGGTGGTTGATTAGTATATGGATATGACTGATTACTATTAACTCCTCCACCCTCTGCATCCTGTCAGTGCTTCGAATATTTGCGGAAATTTTCATGGAACCTTCAAAGCTCCAAAAATGGTGCCCTGGTCAGCCCTAGAAACAAAGCTTGGGTAGTATCTATTTTTTTTGCACCTTCATTTTTAAAAAAGTCTTAGTAGAAAAGATTTTTCATTCATTTTTGCCAACTTGAAGTCTAATATCAGCCTAGTACCACTTTTTCCAGGCAATTAGCATCGTTTAATATGTTTTACTAGAAGTTGTCCTCACTAGCGGTCGGTTACTGATCTATTTAATAACCATCAAAAAGTCATGAGTTACAGTTCATAAACTGTTGGTGTAGGCTGCAGTGTAAAGTAGACTACATTCACCATACAACCACAACCTCAACTCTGTATTTTATCATTACGAAAACATCAGCTCGAGTACGATTTGAGCATCATCATTCAGCATCAGCCAATCCCGCTCTGACTTCTCACTGAAACATAACCACACCCACAGAGTTCAGAGTGGTTGTTGGCAGCCTGCTTCCAGAGTAACTGTGCGGTGACATCGCATTGCATGAAAGGATTGAGAGATGAAGTCAGCGTGACAGAGCAGGAGAGTGGAGGATGAGGAGAAAAAAAATGGGGTGGGGAGGGGAGGGAGGGAGGAGGAATGACAGGAAGGATTGACGAAAACATATTGTGACATGTTGGAACGAGACGGCCTGCTAACAGCGACTGAAATGCCATTTCTCTGCATGAGTGTGAATGCGCGTAAAGCGGGGCTTGGATTAATTTAGCTGGGGCAATTATCCGACGCGGCCTGATATCTGAGACGTGGAACCTGTTCGGTGCAACAGATGAGCTGAACAACTGTTTTCTGACAGCTGTGATGTGGAAGTAGAGTTGAGGCGATTTTTTTTTTTTTTTTTCTGTTCTCGGCAAACAACATGTTCTGCTCCCTGTTTCTTTTTTTTTCAGTCTCCTTCCCTTCTTGCTCTTCATGCAAATCTGCCTTTTTCTCTCCATCTCTGTGTTTCTCTTTCCATGGTGACAGACGGTGCCTCCTGTGCAGTTTAGCAGTTATTACACGCTCTAAAACACACGGACTCAGAGAGAGGCGGAGGCAGAGATAAAGAAAGATGGATGATGGAGGGAGTTAGGCCGATTAAAATGTCGCAGCATCAGGAAACTGTGTATGTGGAGGAGAGAGTGTGTATATAAGGGAGGGAGAGCAGATTAAGTATAATGAGTGAGTTACAGGATATCTGTGACAGTGCTGCTGAGTATGTGATCTTTGTCATGTGGCTTTGTTATCTATAATTTTGTCTGTCTGCAGCATTTGGCAGCAGATTATATAGCTTATCAGATCGTTGAGCACTGATGTTTCCTCAGTACTCAGTATGTGTGGTATTTATGTCTGTTATTACAGTAAAGTCTGTCGAGTTAATTTAACTGTTCTTTTATTTCTTTATTTCCCAGTGAATATTTGAGCGGTGTATCGTCACAAAAGGGATTCAAATTAAATCCTTAGCATTTGATTGGACTGCTGAAAAGTGGGCAGGCTTAGAGTTTATATGTGACTGTGACGGTGATGGTACGAAGAGAAATGGCAGAGCATAAAGCTCCAGGTGGAAAAAACACAACTCAGTCATTTAGGATTTTACTAATAGAGGGAAATCACCTGTTGATTTTTATATATATATAGATCCCAGGGGACATTTTTTTTGTAATCGGGAGCTGTTTTAAAGTGTAATTTGTGGTAGATTTTATTTTGTTGAAATCTTAATATCTGAATTTCACTCTGAGTTACTGTTGTTCACAAGCTAAAGAAATGAGATATTTTTCTGTTTAGAATTTACTGAATATTTGAAGGCAAACTGGTTAACATATAAAAGTATATCACTTATTTTGTTGCAGTTCTATTTTCTTGAATTAATAATAAAATCAGTTGTCATATCGCCAAGAATATCTTATCACAAAAATACTCTGAAATATCGTGATGTTATTTTATTGTTATTCTTATATTATTTGTTTGTTTGTTTTTTTCATTTTTTGCTAAGCAAGATAATCTGCACCATAGTCGCATGAATTCAAAGTCACCACCACTACATGCGGACTAGCAAGTAGATGAAATGTCCCCAACAACTTTTGTAATCACGTTAAGCCACTTTTTTTAAGAAACGGAAAAGTTTCAAAATTACGAGTTAGGTATGTACTGGTGCATTTTGTGTCATAGATCAAAATGTGAAAATCTCTTTGTATAAACTATGGTGACAAACCCACCCATGTTCACCCAACTCTGTAGTTCACTTCACCATTCTAGCATCTTTAAGCTAATGTTTTGGTTTTAGTTTTTAAAGACTTACTGTGTTGTTTCAGTCTCACCACTTTTTTTAATGTCGCCAAAAAATGATAAATTGACTGCATGTTACCGACCGAGAGCTAAATAGCAGACAAAGTTAGTGACCAGCTAGCAAACTAAGTGGAGCATTTTGCAGCTTGAGAGCCAGATGAAGTTGGTGCAGACCAAAAATGGAGCTAAAAGAGATTGATTGTTGGAATGAGAGTGATTAGACACAAGACCCCAAATATCTACAACCTTTATGCTAACAAATGTTAAATATTTCCAGCTATTCAAATGTCAGGATTTTTCTTTGTTTTTTTTATTATTGTAATTTGAACATATTTATGTTTTGGGCGACTGATCAGACATTTTAGATTGAACTAGGAATTGGTTGATTGTTGTTGATTTTTTTCACACTTTAAATACTGTTATAGTGTGTATTTTTTGTTTTGTTTTCCCATTGTATATTTTCTTACTGAAGCTGAGAGTCCCTCCTTCTAGAATTTCATTGTGTGAATTCCTGCTGGTTCACAGGCTATATACAGATATGCTACTAAGATCCCGTTCCAGCCTAACTTTTCCTTCCAAACATCCAAATGGTGTCATACCAGAGACCTATTAATATACACAGAGGCGCATATAAACAACTTTACTTTGCAGTCATGCAAGGACATGCCAGACCTATAAAAATAGTGGGGAGGGACTGTGGAACAACAATTTACAATATCAGAAAGAGACTGCACGGTCAGGTTCAAGGCCTCGTGTCAGCAAACAGCTGCACGAGCCCGCTGACGTGTCGTAAAGTGAAATATTTAAGTCCCACCAGCTCTGGATGTGCGACTGTTGCTCCTGAGCTTCCTCCTCTGTCATCCACTCCAGTCACCACCGATTTAATAACGGGTTTCCAGTACAAGTGCTTGCGTCAGTGCCTGCCCTCTGCATATGCATTGGTGCATGTGTTAGATGCTGAAGGCATAAATGTGGAGCCTGCAAAGTCCTTGGCAAAGCCACAGTCCAGAAACAGGCTCAATAAGCCCGGTGGTTACAGAGGACACAGGGGGGAGGGGATGTCAGGAAGAAACGACAGTCGGACTCTAAAGATTTAGTGTTTGTCTCATTTTTGTTGCCATTTACAGTCGGAAGTGTGAATAATAGCTTTGTCAAACATCCTGAAATATTTAGGTTTATATAAATAATTACTAGGACTGCAACTGAAGATTATTTTCATTATTAATAGTTATTTGATCTGTAAAATCCCAGAGGTTTACAGAGCCAGACCAAAAAAAGCAAACCAGCAATACTGACATTTAAGAAGTTGCAATTTTTGTTTAGAAATTCAATTCAATTTAAAAGAACTTTGTTTATTCCGAAGGAAATTCTTGTGCCAGAGTTTTTGTCAATAACCTTTCTACCAATTGACCTTTCTCTAAGCCCCGCCCCTTTGTGATGATCCAACAAGATATCAGAGTAAGCATGGAGCCCACACTGTAACTAACTGCGCTCCCTGAAGAAATATTATCATATTTGGACAAATGAAACAGTGATTCCAGAGAGAAGCAGACAGAGGGGTCTACAGTCTGTGTTTGAAGGATATATCCAGGATGTCAAACTGACTCAGCAGCAACAACAGGTTAAAAAGACAAAGATAGTTAGAAGCTAAAGCCGAACTATAGGCTACAGATCACAGTGTCAAAGTGAACCACCACATCACTGCTGATCGCCACACAAGACAGTGAATATAAAGGGAAGCTTTGCTGATATTGAACCAGCTGTGTGGCATCACAGTGTGTGCAGATGAACGGTGTCCGTCTGGTGATGACACACAGCTGGTTGAACATGAGCAAAGTTTCCCTGCTTCCCTTCACTGGTTCCTGTACAGCAGGGTCGGTCTTTGTTTCACTGTTACAATCATTAAAAAGCAAAAGCAGCATGTGTATACATTCAGTAGGCTATATCTTCAGTAGCTAGCTAGCTAACCCTACACTTTTCAGGGTTTGATTTTGGATTTGGAACAGGGAAGAAACGTGTATCTTTTTCCAACCTCTCCAGGTAACGAGTATCATTAATACACGACGTGCCCCAGACACAACATTTAGCTCCAAATCCACAAAACCAGCCTGAAAATGAAGGAAATCTGAAATGATTGCGTTAGAGTCAATGGAGCACAGCTGTGTTGTTGTCAGATCGATGCTACATTATGATTGGCCAGTCTGCATCTGGGGGTGGGACTTAGCAAAGGGTCAATTGCCTAATCAAGTTCTCGACTAAGTTTACTCTCACTTGTGTGTTTATTGGCTCGGAAGACAACAAACTCATAATTAGGGATGTAAGAAAATATTGATACTATGGTGGTATTATATTTTGTGATACTGTATCAATTTTAAAATACTATAAATTTTTAATTGTTTACATTTTTTACTTAAAAAAGAAACCTGCATGTACTTTTGTTAATTTATTTTTTAAACGAAAATAGGCAAATGTTAAATCCTTTGCTCAGACTTTTTTAAAATGTGGTGTGGTCTTTACACTATCACAGTTTCCCTAAAACAGATTTTAAAAAATCTTACAGTATCACAATATATCACAATTTAATAGCCGGATTCTTGCAAAATATCAATTGACAGAATATTTAATCTACAACAATTTAGATTATTTTGTTTTTCAGGCAAAAAGGTCAAACATTCACAGGCTCCAGCTTCTTAAATGTGACGATTTGCTTATTTTTGTCTTTGTGTCATATGATTGTAAACTAATTATATTTGAGTTTTAAACTGTAACCTGAAGTCAGCACCTTGATCTACAGCCATGCTGCATTCAATCGATTAATTGATAATTAAAATAATAGTTAGTTGCCACTCTAAAAGATCAAATTTGGTGGATGTTGGCCCAAAGATCAGTTGATTACATTTTTGGTGTACCCTGGCTGCAGGATTTCCCACCATTAGACAATTAATTTTGCATTTGTTTATTATATTTAGGGAGAAAATCCAACATTTAGGACAAACAATATGACATATGTGCTATTTTCTCTCAAAGCCGAACCTCAAAGCAGTCCGCCATCTCTAGAAGTTAGCAGGAGAAGTTACAGAAGCAAGAAAATGCTGAAAAAAAAGATAAAATGATGCAGACAAATGGCCGAGAGAGACTCAAAAATGATAATACAATATGTGTAAGTCTCATAAATAGCTGTACTAAGAGGGAGGGCAGCAGAGATGGATGGCAAACAATGGGAGCTACGAGTCTGTGTGTGTCTGTGTGTATGTGAGAGTGTATTAGAGGGGGTGGGGGATGCTTTGGTGACTAATCATTTCCGTTTGAGACCCAGAGAGACACAGGCCCCCTGGGGCAGCAGTTCATTTTCTGATGAGTGCACACACGCACGTAAAGCACACACACCGACTCATCTGACGTAAGGCCGAATCTGCAGATGGAATACAGTCATCGGTTTATGGGAGCATGAATTGTGATGTCAGAAGGTCCCATATTTCAGCCTTAAATGTCAGCTCAGGCATAACGCTATGAGACACAATACACAACTGTGCCACAACATCAACCTGTGCTCGCTCATTTACTCTTAATATCTTCTTTTAGCCTTAAGGAATTCTGAAAAGTACTACACAGCTAATTAGTGGTTATCATAGCTAAGCTTTTACTTGGACTGACATTTCGACTTTCCATTTATGTCTCAAATAATTTCAGGTTGAGTATCTGTGAAGTAAATCTGATGGACAGACAGGTGCATTTCTGCACAAATAAATAATCTTAACAGGTTGTGTTAAGTTGCATTCATTCTTCGACCACCATGGCTGTAAAAAACAAAATATGCCATAGAGGCAACAAGAGGTGAAGCTGCAAGGTATCCTCATACAACAGTTTATATAATATCTAACAAATAAGCGCCCCTCAAATGGCTACGTCAGGTTACACACTTGACATAAATTTACCTACTAAAGGCAAAGGTCCGCAGGTTAGTTTCGGCAAGCAAAGGTATGTAGGTTAGGTTTAGAAAGAGAATCATGTTTGGCCATCATCACGTTACATACTTAACATAAGGTTACACAAGTTAAATTTAGAAAAAGAAACGTACGTTTAAAATAAGTCAAATTTCACTTTGGTTCACATGAGAGACGGTAATCATTCTCTTGGGGGAAAGTCCTGTGTTAGTTTAACCCATCCACCACCCCAACTTGTCTCCTGGGATTTCTACTTGTGCATCTACATCGTAGCCTACACACGTCGCCTACACTGTTGTGAACATTTATACTTGTGGGGTGGTGTGTCTACGTCACTCTGTAGTTACACCTCCAAAACACTAGTCAGTGGTGGGTTTCTGTGAAGTGCTGTTAAGTTTAATTGATTCAAAACACACATTAAATACATGGCCTAATAGAGACAATTTTAAACACAAGTACACAAATCAGCTTCACTATAACTCTGGACACATTTCCCCCACAAAAACATGCTAATGTTATTAGCACAGGCCTATGGCTTTTTACATTGTATAAATTCGCCTAGCAGCTAGCGGACTTTTCCTCTATTCATATGAAACCAGGGACAACAGCAACATTTAACAAAGGTAACGTTTCAAAATTCGGCTCCATTACAACTCACCAACAAAGCAACTGTCTCATACCAAACACATTTTCCAAACAAATATAAAATGCTAACATTATTAGCACAAGTCTATAGCATTTTACGTTGTATAGATTAGCTAAGCAACTATTGGGGATTTCTTCCGCGCATATGAAGCCAGGATTAATCAAATACAAGACTTAAAATGCTGTTTTGTGGGGGCTTTATTGTCTTCACTAGTTATTGTTTCTTATCTATGAAATTAAAGTAAATTGAAGCTAGACAGGAGGTCTGTGTCGCTGTAATGGGTGTCCGTCAGGCTAAGGCATAGGCTTTACGTCGACACAGAGCCTAAGCCGTAGGTACGATGTCGATTCAACGCATAACTATAAATCCCACACAGACCTCTGTCCTTACTCTTGTCAGCGTATTGGTCACATTATTGAGAACTTCATGACACCATGGTTTATATATGAATTCTGGTGCATTACTTTTCACAAGTATACGTACGAACATTGCATGAGAACAGCCTGAATGTGCAGGCTGGCATGTCTGCACTTGTAACCGTTGAGATAGATACTTTTATCAGTCCCTGTTGGGAAATTAGTTTGGCATTTTGCACATCTCAAAATCACCACAGATATACCCATATCATAAAGGTCACTGACAGACAGACATACTAATGGACATAATGGATGTGCAGGTTCATGAACCCATACACATACCAGGAGGAGGGGGACAGGCAACACCATCGTCTGTGACCAGAACAGAGTGGTCAAAGTGGATAGGGCAGAGATACTCAACCCGCATTGTCCAGCGGCCACTTTTACAAAATGACAGGAGGTCAGGAGCCAGTTGTTGCAGCCATGGACATAAATTCAGAGGCGTTTCTAGGATTTGTGGACATCAGGAGCTGAGCCCAGACCTCTGTTGGGGGGCCAGGGCAACAGTTTAAATGAGGAGGGAAAATTGTGCTTCTGTTTACCAACAATGTTGTTTGCTTTCTTTATTGCTCTGTGTCTTTAGATGAGTTCCATACCTGGTAAAGTAATCTCTAATAGTTTACTGCAGGGTTCAACCTTAATATTTTTTAATCGACTTCCCGAAAGTCCATTTTTACTTGCCCCTAGACAGCGCTGCTGCTACACACACGTGCATCTTGGCTGTGCATGGGGCATCAAGTGCTGGAGGGGGCACCAAAACAGCTAATGACAGTCGTAATCATAAGGATGAAATATTTCGATTTAAGATAAGCACAAAGCAGTTATGGTTGGGGCACCTACATGGTCCTTCCCCTATACAAATTGTTTTATTTATCATAGGGCTGTCCCCAGTATCATTAAGTGATAATTACCTGTGAATACTCAAAGCTTCAACAGGACAATTTGCGGTAAATCAACTACTCGATCCCAACCTAGCTTTATAGCACCTAGCAATGCCTCGTGCTTGTGTGTGAAAGAGAGAGACAGAGAGTGATGGAGAGGGAGATGAAAGGTGTAAGGAACACTATTGCACACAATGTTTCTGTACGTTATTAATAACTCAGAACGCTGCAGGTCACAGCACTAGATGTAAATCAAGTGCTTCACTACAGTCGCCAGCCGCGGATAACAGTCTGCATTTCTTCTCACCTTGTCCTCATCGGGCTGCCAATGCAATTCTTTGAAGCAGGGTTCAATGACTGTGCTGCGCACTTTCCTCATATGTGTCTGACACTTGCCACCTCCTTTCAATTTCCTTGACCAGTTTACTAGTGAAAAATTAACAAAAAATAAAAGTCTGAATACTAATTTGGACTTAAATTACCATGGTTACGACTGAAGCTTTGAATCATTGAGGTTAGACCTATTTATATAGTGGTTATCAAATAACAATTTCACATGCCTTTGAAAAAGGCCCTTTTTATCAACACATTCTCACTCCGACCTCATCACATATCGATGTTTGGTAATAGACTTTCCACGTCCAGATCCGACGTGCGAGGTACCCTGGATGCGTTGGTTGTTTACGTTCTGGGATACCGTGTCAAGTTGTACCTGTTACATGTATTGTCTTCTTTCAAAATACACTTCTATTTTCACAGGAAATTTATCGTTTGCATACGGACTCTTTCAAGATAAGCGCAGTACGTCAGACGTTTTTTCCTCCAACAACTAACGCACGTGGTTAGGGTTTAGGAAAAAAGAACAGGGTTTGGCTTTAGAATCTTATGGGACGAGAACGCACTTGAGGGTGAAAGTCGGTGTTTGTTGGACCCATCTACCTTAACTTTAGTTCTTGTCCATCGTGTTTCCCCCTGATGCCGACAAGCGCCATTAAACTATAACGGCAACCGGGCTTGTATCATGCTAATGTTAAAGGACGCCTTTTTTCGTTGGTGTCTGATGCCACAAGTCACTGCCCAAGCACCGGAGTTTTGCCTACATCCTCCAACTAAACTCCTGTTCCCATTATAACTGAAGTGCTTGCTTGCACTTCAGCTCATAATCTTCTTTACCTGCCGCTGTGCGCTTGCGAGTGCCCAATCTCCACTCCTTAGCTACTTCCATCATCAGCTCCAGGGATAAACAGTGTGGTTAATTCTTTTGCGCCACTTGACCCATTGGTCAAATGAGTCACTGGATTTACTAGCCTGGCATGGCATTTTAATTGCCCTTATTGTTGAGCGCTGTAGTGGCTGTTGTTAGTTTTTCTGACAGTCTCAGTAGCATTGCAAAACCAGCCGATGATGCAGGAAGATAGAACACTTTCAATAAAAGCACAGTAAAACAGTTGGAGCATTTTGTTGTGGGCATTAAAAGATAGCAATTTCCCTAGAAAGTACTTTCTTTGTTGTGTCTCCGAGCTTTTACAAGGTCACTCCACGAGTCCCATTTAAACGTATAGCTGGGCACAATGCCATGGTACCTGTAATCTGTAACCGACTGTATTTGCTCCCCATTGATAAAAGTAGAGGTTAGAGGATTGCAGCCTTCGAACATCAAGTCAAGAACTGGCCCATGCTTCTCCTCTCCCTCCCCATGTTAAGGCTTCAGTTTGAATTCCCAGACCTGTGGAGAAATCAATGCAGCAGTGTCAATGAAATTAACTTCCCTCTACCTCTGTGAACAACCAGCTTTTGTGATGCCCTCGGGCGCAGCGGTAACACACACACTGTGGCTGTAAAGGTGTGAAAATAAGCAGCACGCTCGACTAACCTTGCTCAGATAAAAGTAATGCGACACAAAGTGTTTTTTCCCATCACTTCATCCTTATCAGCCACTTGTTTGTCACAGGCGTTTCTCCCCCCAGGTGGTTCTCATTGCTGTCATCCACCTCTCTTTTCCTGTGTCACTGTGTTTCACCCACCTTCATCTCTCTATCCTATATTCCTTACACCCATCCCGAAATGAGCCCATGTACTGATCCATCCCTTCTCGTCTCCTCTTGCTCTTGCTCTTTCTTTTTCGGCCCCATAATCCCTTTTTGCTCATCTCTGCCAGCACTAATTACTAATTAACTTTCATAAGGTCCCACAGCCTGAGCAAAGTCCCAGAGGAAAACGACTACATGGGGTATTTAATCACTCGGTGTGTAGGTGCATACATGTGTTGACCTCTGTGTGTGTATGGCTCACCTGTTCTCGCATCACAGTGTCAAGTGTTTGTGTGTAAGAATAAGATGTATTGATCGTCACGGTGAGGAGGACAGAACAACTGTAGAAGCTACAGACCGTCATGCTCTGCTCTCTTTTACCTGTACAGGAGGCGACACCATGACAACAGAGATGCAGGAGATCGCCATCACGGAGGAGAAGCCTTTACTCACGGGTCAGGCTGATGCCAAGGTCAGAGACGATGGCGCGCACACATACATACGAGAATATGTACACACATGTTGTACACACGGGCTGCATGCAAATACACACATGTAGACTTAAATGTTTTCCAAGCATGGAGACACAGACACACGCACACTAATTTCATGGTTGTCAGTGTGTAACCTACAAAATCTGAAACCACAGATTAACGGCAGAGTGTGTGTGTGTGTGTGTGTGTGTGTGTGTGTGTGTGTGTGTGTGTGTGTGTGTGTGTGTCCCAGGAGACAGAAAAACAAGGCTTGGTTTGTGTCCTTGCTGTGCATGAATGCAAGCGCGCGCACTTTTGAGTCTGAGCGGAGCCTACATGTGACAACATGTGTTTCAAACACATGTGTGCACAGCCGTGTGTGTGTGCCTGTGTGTGTGTGTGTTTGTGGACAGCTGCAGCGCTGGCTCAGATCTGCCAGGTTGACGTCAAAGCCCCGAGGGAGCGAGAGCAGCTCCTCTGCTCTGCTGCGCTGATGTTGCTGCGCGGATGCAGCGTTGCAGAGCGGCGCGGTTTGTCTCTCACTGCTGACACCTGGTGGGCATATAGGGAAATAGCACTAAAAGATAGATTTCCAAAAGGAATAATGCAGAGACTGTCAACAACTCTCATTAGGACTGCTCTGACTCACCGGATGCAGACTGGCTATAAGCCTGTCACTTGCTGGTTATTTAAGCCTGTATTCTCCCCTTTGCCACTGGTAACAACAACAACATAACCTCTGAACTAAAAACGTACACGCTGAAAATGGAATGTTTCGATGAATATTTTGATCATGCAGTAAGGCATGTCCGCTTCATTAATGAAATCAGTAAATTGTCATAAAGTTCTACGGCGAATAAAATGACTTGTGATCGCACCCTGGAAAAGCCAGGCTCTGTCTCATAAGACTCTCATGCCTGATTTTGATCCATTCTCTGACACAGCAACTTGCCAGTGATGTTGACTTCACCTATATATTCATCCATTTGACTTCACATGAGCTTCTGTGATATTGTCGTAATAATGTTTTGCAAGAGCCACAAACTGCTACGACATCAACTATGGTTTTTAAAAGGTCCACTGAGCCCTTCCAGAGCTAAATTATAGTCAGGCTTCACCTCTAGGACAGGGATTACCAAATAATGTTTGATTTTTCTATCAGTAAAAGTTGAATCACAGCTGATATCAGCCCACTGTATTTTGTGGTGTTTTGTTTTGCAGAGATTTAGCTATTTTAATGACAATGCTCGCCTCCCAACATACAAATCTTCCACCAAAACAAGCCCCCCGCACACTGTTTTGCAAGGGCACAGTCACTACTTCCTGTGCTTAGAGCCGTGCAAGACGATTGTAGTTGGTTCAAAGACATACAAACAAGTCACAAGGGTTTTTACCTTTACAGCAAATTGATAATGTGTGCTGTCAGACTTTGCTCTAGCGCTGACACAGCACTGTGGAGATAGGTCTGGCTTTATGAGACTATACTAAGACTAAAACTAGCAATACGTTTGTCAGTCTCTCAATAAATTCCGACTTCCCTACCCTGTCTGTGGCACTCAGCCCCAAGCCCACTGGTTCCTGCTGAGGGTGTAAATATTGAATAACTGCTCACAAATACATTTAATTGTTATGCCTCTGCACCGGCGACAGCTGTAGCTAGAGGCATTATGTTTTAGGGTTATCCATACGCCCCATTCTTGTGAAAGCTATTTCACAAGAACCTCTTGGGGGATTTTTTTTTTTACATTTGGCACAAACGTCCACTTGGTCTCAACAATTAACTGATTAGATTTTAGTGGTCAAAGGTCAAGGTCACTGTGACCTTGTCTGTCCTATTCATGAGAACACTATTTTAATAACACCTTGAGGGAATAGACTAAACAATGAACTGATTAGGTCTATCGTTATTGGACGGATTGATCAGAGGTCGCAGGTCAAGGTCACTGTGACCTCGTGTCCATCTTATTCTCGTGAACACAATATCTCAAAAAGGCCTTAAGGAAATTTTTTCACATTTGGCACAAACGTCAACGTAGATCGACTCAGAGTCTACACCGTAGGTAGGAGTATAAATCCTGCGTTAGTGTCAGGGTTCCTACGCAAGTATGGAAAGTATGGAAAAGTATGGAAATAAATTTAATCAATTTCCAGGTATTAAAAAGTATGGAAAATGAAAAATAAAGTATGGAAAAATATTTATGTTTCCAGACTATTACCACTGTTCTAAAATACTGTTTTCTAAAATAAAAAATTAGGTATTTCCAAAAACAATTTAATCAATCCAGATCGTAATTTATGCCGGGCCAAGCACAGTTTGTGTGAGAGCAAACGTCTCAGAAAACATACCGCCCCTTTTACCTGATTGACAAGTGGTATGTCCAGTCCGCTGCCCCATGACCCTCCTCCAGCCCCCCAGGTATCAAGTTTCACTCCAACACTGCACCTTCGACAAGAAGACGAGTTTCACGTGGTTCACAATGGGTAGATGCAAGTTTTTGGATGGATGGCTTGACAATACCGTATATAAATACTGGTTGGCCAAGGATTCCCAATTCACACACAGAGCTAGATGCAAGCTTTGTGTGAAATCGTTTGACATCGCCAACATGGGGGAGAAGGCGATTCTGAGCCACATGAAAGGAAAAAACACCGACGTCTCGTTACTGCATCTCTTGCACCCAGAGTCCCAACCTTTTTGCCTCAGCCCAGACACTGAACTTACCTGAGTTTTTATGTGCATGCTATTATGGTACTTGGCTACAATCGCCTATTAAGAATAATTAAATATGATGTGAAATATGATACACTGATTTATTTACTCAGATGTCGCATATTCTCTGAAAAAAAACAACAAAAAAAACGCAGAGAAGTCTGGAAATTAAAGTATGGAAAAGTATGGAATTTTGAAATTCCAAATGTGTAGGAACCCTGTAGTGTGATCAATACACTGCAGCTTTAATCCTTTAAGATATATCTTGATATTACACCAACTAAAATCCATAAAATATTGAATCTTATATCACAATATTATTTTGGTTATGGTCCAGATCTACAACGGTGGAACACACTGTCCTTTATTGGAAATTAAAATGTGAAAATGTATCTATGAAACAAAACAGGAGCTTGTTTAACTATGAATCAGTGACAGTGACAAATACTCATAATATAGAGTGATTATTGTCGCCTGTAGCGTCAGTTACAACATGACCCACAGGGGCGTGATGGTGATTGTGAGGAGGAAATGTAATGAGGACTGGGAGGTTTTAGGTTATATCTGAACCTCCATTGTTCACTGCGACATCCCGCCTCCACCCTCTCATGTCCAACATCCAGCCTCTGCCTCATGCTGAACTCTATGATCAAGAATAAGATCTATATTGATTAAACCAGTGACCTTTATAAACGCAGCCATGTGCCTCCTCCTCTCCATTCACCAAATCTCCAGGATGCCCATCTGCACACGCCCACCTCCACTTCAACTTCTCAGACTGCTAATTTCCTAAGAGCTTGTGATGCTAGTAATTCATTAGCGGGGAAAATGGATCCGATGTTGCAAATGAACATCCCATTTAAAGCCTCCCACTGACAGACTTCCTCCGAATAATCCCCAGTATTCCACAACCACCTGCTCCTCTGAAGAGGTTCTCTGCTACTTTAGTGGGAGCACAATGCCGCCCATCTTGCCTGTGTGGGTGGTAATTAGGGAGCAAGTCCTCGTTTAACATAAAGGGGCTGTGAAAAGACAAAAAGCTGAGAATATTCTCTCATATATGCTTTTTGTTTTCATTTATACACACTAAAAAGACAAAAAAAAGAGGACAAAGGGACAGAATAGTCTATTTTTATGCTCATGTTTTACAGATTCTTGAAATATAACTATGAAAAGTGACTCAGATCACAAAATAAGAACCGTTTATGGAGACTTATGCAGGTAACATAGTTGTTAGGATAGCTGTTGATTTGAGTCTTTTTAAGAAAAAAAAAATGAAACAACTTGAATTAGTACTGGACAATATGGAGAAAATGAAACATAAGGATGTTTTTACTGCTAAGTTCAGAAAATGACATAACTTTACTATAACGCAGCCTTTAAAACCAGGAAAAGACAACATTTACGATATTACAATATCCAAAATCTAACAACGTAATATCGGTATAATATCAACATATTGCCCAGACCTAACTTTAATCCTTTATGTTTAATAAATATGGATGCGATTTGATGTTTTGGGGAATTAATATACACTTACCAGCCACTTTATTAGGTACACCTTGCTAGTACCAGGTGGGACACCCTTTGGCCTTCAGAGAACTCAGTGTCATGTTCAAGAAACCAGTTTGAGATGATTTGAGCTTTGTGACATGGTGCGTTATCCTGCTGGAAGTAGCCATCAGAAGATGGGTACACTGTGGTCATAAAGGGATGGACACGGTCAGCAACAATACTCAGATAGGCTGTGGTGTTTAAACCATGCTCAGTTGGTACTAAGGGGCCCAAAGTGTACCAAGAAAATATCCCCCACACCATTACACCACCACCACCAGCCTGAACCGTTGATACAAGGCAGGATGGATCCATGCTTTCATGTTGTTTACACCAAATTCTGACCCTACCATCTGAATGTGGCAGCAGAAATCCAGACTCATCAGACCAGGCAACGTTTTTCCAATCTTCTATTGTCCAGTTTTGGTGAGCCTGTGTGAACTGTAGCCTCAGTTTCCTGTTGTTAGCTGACAGGAGTGGCACCTGGTGTGGTCTTCTGCTGCTGTAGCCCATCTGCTTCAAGGTTGGGTGTGTTGGACACAAACACTATGCCACGTTCAAAATCACTTACATCACTTTTCTTCCTCACTCTGATGCTCAGTTTGAACTTAAGCA
Source organism: Epinephelus fuscoguttatus (assembly GCF_011397635.1). Lineage (NCBI taxonomy): Eukaryota > Metazoa > Chordata > Actinopteri > Perciformes > Serranidae > Epinephelus > Epinephelus fuscoguttatus. Next base: position 16,146,620 of record NC_064774.1, read on the forward strand.
GGTCGTCTTGACCATGTCTACATGCCTAAATGCATTGAGCTGCTGCCATGTGATTGGCTGGCTAGCTATTTGCGTTAACAGCCAATTGAATGAGTGTACCTAATTAAGTAGTCGGTGAGTCTATTCTCTAATTGATTAGTCGATTAACTGATTAATCATCATATTTCATGCAAAAAAGCCAAACATTTGATAGTTTCAGATTCACAAGTGCAAGAAGCTGCTTCTTGTCTTGTGATAGTTGACTGATTATCTCTTGGGTTTGAACTGTTAGTCAGACAAAACAAGAAATTGGGACTCAATCAAGAAAATAATCGCAGATTAATCAATAATGAAAACTAGAAGTGCACTTGGAGAGCGCAGACCTCTGCCAAGGCTAAATGCTGTATCTCAGACTACTACAGTGAAAAGTAGTTTGTGTACCGGCCCCATGACTCAGATCCACTCTAAAATTAAATGGGCTCTTCTTTGGCCCATGCTACACCCTTTCACCAAATGTAATGAAAGTCAGGCCTTATTTTTTCCATAATCCTGTTGACAAACAGACAAACAAACTGAACAGAAAACATAACGTCCTTGGTGGAGGTAATAATCATTAGTTGCAGCCTTGGTTGTCGTCTCTCTTTTTCCTTGTGATGAATAAACAAAAAAATGAAGTGGCATCTCCAGTGGCATTTAAAGATATAAATATCCGACAATCATGTGTGCACCTTTTTCTAACAAGACTTTATTCCTTTATTTCTTACAGGATGCTGAGCTGGCTGCAAGGATACTCCTGGACCAAGGACAGGTAAGACTGAATACTTAAAGATTTTTTTACGGAAGAGGTCATGGGTGTGAAATACGAATAAAATATTAAATATAATCATTTTAGAACAATGTGATCAGTCAGGAATGAAAAACGCAAATTGCTTTAACAGAGGAAGAACATTCTTCATAGGGGTGCTAATGGTTCATAGCTTAATGATGATTCAGGTGTGTCACACTTCAGTACGTTTTCAATACTGCAAAAAAGTAGAGGCCTCAAGAATCGTCCTTGATTTTTCAGTTTGTTTCAATGTGTGAAAACTAACATAAATTGAGCGTAGCGTTAATTCAGGCAGGACACGATGTCAAGCTCAGCTCACATCCCAGCTACATCAGCTGATCTCAAACAGCCCAGTCAACTGATGGAGCAGCTGATTGATGGAAGGGAGTCAGCTGACAGATCATATGATTCAACTATGCAACCAGTTGGCAAATCTCATTCAGGTCTCCCTATTTAAACTGCTCTGGCCTGCCTACTGTTGCTGCTTCCTCTGCAAGTGGCTTTGCAACCCACCTCCACCCCAGCTCCTCCTTTTTATGTCGTGTCTGACTTATCGATGTCATTTCTGTTTGTCAGTGATGCTGCGCTGCTCTGTTCCGTTCCCGGGGGGGTCTTTGCTGCTGCTCTCCTGCCTTAGGCTTTCCATGTAGGCGCATGGAAGGGCAGGGAGGTTTGCTGCCTTAATGAGTTCCTTGTTTGCACATGGAAGGGCAGAGAGGACTGCTCTCTTTGCCTCGAGCTTTCCACGTAGGCGTGTGGGAGGGCAGAGAAGCCCCAGAACAGAGCCATACTGCCAAATATAATACTACAAATGGAAATAAAGTTTTCTTTGACTAAAGTGTTCCTGACTAAACTATGATTAAAGATGTCAGTTTTTACAGTCGGACACTTGAATGTCTGGATGTTGTTTTAGGAATAAAAACAACAAGAAATAAAAAAATCTTGGGGGATTTTATTTTGATAAAGGTAAAAAAATATCTGCAAGCTCACTCCAGAAATGTCAAAATCACACTTAGAGCTTGTTGTTGTCTCTTGCTCTCCAGGAGCACAGTATTGAGACCCCACATGGTGTTCTGCACGTGACTCTCCACGGCACACGAACCACCCGCAGGCCTGCCATCCTCACCTTCCACGATGTGGGTCTGGACAGTGAGTAGCTCTCTCTTTGTCTCTCTTGCCTTTTTTGTTCCTGAACTCTTCAGCTTTTCCCTCATTGGTGAGTTTTATGTCTGATTCCTCTTTTTCTCTCTGTCAGATAAGAGCTGCTTCTCCCCTCTTTTCAAGTTTGATGAGATGCAGGAGATTGTCAAGAACTTTACCCTGATTCACATCGATGCTCCGGGGCAGGAGGAGGGGGCTGCTCCCTACCCCACAGGGTACGAACTTTATTGTTATGTGTACTGACGTACTGGTTTTCCCTCAGTCCTGCTGTAACCTCGTTTTCTTTTTTTATAAGTAAACTTCTCAGAAACGGAAACAATCTTCTGTGGCCGGATTAAACCTAATCTCTTCCAAAATACTTCACATCTCTCACATCTCCCTCCTCCGCGGTCTCTAATACACTCTTGTCGGAGGTTTAAAGAAAATCCGTCCTTTTCTCTCTTTATGCACTCCTCATCTCCCCCCGCCCCACCCCACCCCACTGCTCTAGCACTTCTCCTCCCTGCGTGATTACTTTACAAGCTCGGGAGGATTTTGTTTCATGCATTGTCAGAGCATCTCGGCTGTGACCTTTAACTCCGGCTGGTGATGTTTGAAATCAAAGCTTATTCTCTTTTTGATCTTGTTTTTAATCTTTGTGGATGAAAGTGTCAGCTGCTACATGTGTTTTAGAAAATAAAATCTTTCATCATTATGTGATTTGAGTAATTTCCAATCATGTTTTTGCACTAACAATAACAAAATGTTGGTGTTCTCATGTTATGATGGTTCATTAAACTGAGATCATTTGTTTCCTGGTACAGTTACCAGTATCCCTCCATGGACACCGTTGCAGAGATGATTCCCTCCGTCCTGCAGTTTTTCAAGTGAGTTAACAATAATTATTTTGACATAGGAACACAGTCATAATTTTATTTGGCTCATGCACACTGAAGGGGATTGTGCATGAGGTATACATGCATCCATTTTAACTGATTCTCCTCGTCATGTGTTATCGTTATACAGCTATACTTTTAAGTCTGGTTTTCTGGTTGTTGCTGTCATGATGCTTGAACTCATAGTTGGGTCAGAAATCAGAATCAGGAACAGTCAAGTAACGTAAACAAAAGTTTTTAAATAATTGCCCCCCCAAAAAATTAGGGTTTGTCTATTGGAACTAAGTCCTACATTACTCTTTAGAAACAACTGCTCTGACTTCACACAGAAGACACTTGTCTTGCTTAATAAACCTCTGAAAGTCGACTTCCTCGTTTGCACGATCCTGTTTAATAAGAACCATGATAGCTAGAACATTCATTGTTTTTGCAGCAGAAGACTAAGCCTTTTGTCTTCCCCATCATCACATCATGACTAGGGCTGGGTTAAAATAATCGATCCATGCAATTCAAATTGATCTTCATTCCAAGGACCTGATATCGATTCATAATATCCAAAATCACTCATTAAATATGCGCTTTTTCCAATGGATGCATGAAGCTTTAACCCTGTTAATCTCGCTGGTAGTAAACTACTGACATTTTAGATATATTGTGACTTTGTTGTTTTAATATTACTGTTGCTGCTGTAGAAAGAACATTTAGTCATAGAATATTCAGTTTGAATCCTGCTCTGAATTTGTTGTTTTTTAAATAATCCCATGTAAAATTTACAGTATTAGCTCTCTGAGAATCTCTTTCACATACTAGCAAAAATTGATGTTGTATCTAAAATATCCCTGATCAAATCGCATCTAATTACATCTTATTGAATCAAATTGGAAATCAAACCAATGGGAACCTTGTGAATCAATATCAAATCAATTCAGTATATCATTGGCGATACCCAGCCCTATTGATGACGTTACATTACTTCACCTTACCTTGCCTTACGTGCTGTGCAAATGTGGTATTTGCCATAATTCTGCCAGTATTTCCCCATAATGGCAGCAGGAGATCATTGTTTGTGTCATCCTGTATATATTAATCTAAAATAAAAACCATACTAGCTACAACTTTTTTTGCAGCAGCAGCAGAAAGCTAAGGCTTCTGTCTTCCATGTCATCACAGCGTCCACTAATAATGTCATCATTGTGCTACATTACGTGTTGTGCAAACCCAAGTAAAAATGAGTGGTGGCGTCAGAGAAATGAATGATGTATCTATCACAACACCTTTGCACTATGCTCATAAAAATGAGCATATCTAAAAATTAATCTACACAGTTCAAGTAACCTATGGAGTGTTAAAAAATATTTTGTTTCTGTTTCTACATTCATAAAATCTTTTTATTTTGTAAAATCTGATGAATCAAAACACACAAAACACAGTTTCAATACTCTTACCAATTATTCTGGTTCTTCATAACCTTTGAGATTAGGTTTTACAGATTGTGCCAGAGTGCGCCTCAGCACTCAAATGAGTATTTCTGAACGCACCACTGACATCATCTTCCTCCATTGTCTAAAACAAGCCTAGCTAGTGCTAGCTAACGTCTGCAGAGAATTGTTTTGCCTCCAGCTAAGCCCCGCCCACTAAAAACATCATCCTGTTTACTAACAGTAAAAGGGTCTAAATATATGAAAGAAAATGAGTAAAGCATAATCCCCTTCAGTATAGCCCTGCACACCTCTCCATGCAGCTCCATACACTTAATTTTAGAGTGAAACATTTGCCTTTTAAAAATGTGAGTAATGTATGGTTTTTAGTGCACTGTATGTTTGAACATATATATTCTATATGTAATAATAACCTGGTCTGTCCCTCTGTCAGCTTCCGCACTGTAATCGGAGTGGGTGTGGGAGTGGGAGCATACGTCCTCTCCAAGTTCACAGTGAGTGTCATCTTTTGTTTTAAGCTTTTGTGTTCCGACAGCAGCTAATAATACTACACATTGTTTTATTCTGCAAGCAATACGGCATTAACACTCGCAGTCACTTTTGAAAGACTTGTGAAATTTTAAAGGGGGCATTAAAGGTGCAGTGTGATCATGTGCAAGACATGGTGATAATTGTAGTTTAAAACATTCAAATGATAAACTAACATCAACAGAAAGTGAAGAAGTAACAGTTTGGAGGTTGTCAAAGGTGTCTTTGTATTATGTTGCAGAGATATTTACTCAAATTGTGGGTACTCTAACCCTGTTGTTAGTTGATTTATAGTTGTGTGCATGCATTTATACGTGCGTGGTAGTGTGTCTGTGTTGCACTGCAGTTACACCTCTAAAATGCTGGCATCGGCGATGGGGTTTCTATGCCACTGTGTTTAGGTTCTGTGTAGTGCAGTAAAGTTTGATTGATTCAAAATACACCTTAAACACATAAATCATTGTTTAAGAGCAACAATATGAAACAAAACAACAAAATTAGGCTTCAATATAACTCACAAAGTCACAGACAAAAAACTTGTCTTTTGCTAGACACATTTTCCCCACAAATACAACATGCTAATGTTTTTAGCACAAGCCTATGGCATTTTACATTGTATAAATTAGCCCAGCAGCTAGCGGACTTTTCTTCTTCTCATATAAAGCCAGGGAGAACAGCAACATTTAACAAAGGTAACCTTACAAAATTAAGCTTCATTTTAACTCACAAAGTTCACAGACAAAACACGTGTCTCCTGCTAGACACATTTTCCCCACAAATACAAAATGCTAATGTTTTTAGCACAAGCCTGTGGCATTTCACATTGTATAAATTAGCCTAGCGGCCAGCAAACTTTTCCTCTACTCATATGAAGCCAGGAAAAACATCAACCTTTAACAACATTAACAAAATTCTGCTCTTTGGGTCTATTTTTGTAAGCTGAAACCATTTCCCTTTTATTAGCTTTTATTTACTTCAGCTTCACAGATAAGAAACAAAAAAATGTGAAGACAATAAAGCCTCCACAAAAATAGTGTTTTAAGTCTTGTGTGTGATTTATCTTGGCTTCATATGAGTGGAGGAAATCTCCACTGGTCGCTAAGCTAACCTATACAATGTAAAATGCCATAGGCTTGTGCTAATAACATTAGCATGTTGTATTTGTTTGGAAAACGTGTTTAGTATAAGACAGTTGTTTTGTCAGTGAATCTTGTGAGCTGTGATGGAGCTGAATTTTGTAATGTTACTTTTGTTAATTGTTGCTGTTGTGCCTGACTTTATATGAGTAGAGGTACACTAGCTGCTGGGCTAATTTACTCAATGTAAAATGCCATAGGCTTGTGCTAAAAAACATTAGCATGTTGTATTTGTGGGGAAAATGTGTCCAGATAAAGACAAGTGTTTGTCTGTGAATGCTGCGAGTTATAGTGAAGCTGATTTGTGTACTTGTGTTTGAAATTGTCTCTATCAAGCCATGTTTAATGTGTGTTTTGAATCAACTAAACTTTACAGCACTTCACAGAAACCCTGCCACCGACTAGTGTTCTGTACACAGTTTTGATTACTGAAAGAATCTGAAAACATTCTGTCTTGTGATGCTTTTCTTATCATCTCACCATCTGTCTCACTGTCGCTTCCTCTCTCCTCAGCTTGCGAACCCAGATTCAGTTGAAGGTCTGGTTCTGATCAACATCGACACTAACGCCCGAGGATGGATAGACTGGGCTGCTCAGAAGGTCCGTTTTGTCTCCTTTCTTCCAGGACTGCATTGTGTTGTACACAGAAACGTGTTATTTTAATGTAGTTAGCACTGATGCGACTTCCCCATCAATTTAAGTTTAGCTGTGGATATGAAATTACACAACCGTGTGTATGGTCTGCGTCTCAGAGTAGTATTGATTATGTCATTGTTTATTGTATTAAGCTTACTAAATGATGAACCATCTTATTGATTTCTCTTCTTCTCCGTCTGTAGCTCAGCTCCGTGACGTCCTCCTTCACAGAGCAGATCCTGTGCCACCTTTTCAGTCAGGTATGAGGACAATCGTGCAAAGTATGTTTTAAAATACGCTGAAAGCGCAACATAATTTTCACAAATAGCTTTGGTTTGCTGCAAAAAAATCCAACCTTGTCAATTATTTTGTATCATTTTGTGAGAGTTTTGCATTGCAGTAGAAGAAAAGGTCTGTTTTCTTGCAGGAGGAGCTGTCATCAAACACAGAGCTAGTGCAGTCCCACAGAGAGCGCATCTCCAAAGCTTCTAATCTGGTCAACATAGAGCTCTTATGGAAGACTTACAACAGGTAAACACACCCACAGACATCATTACATAAAAGCAAACAGACTCCACATCAAACAACAGCAAACATAATCTTCTCTTTTCCCTCCAGTCGCAGAGACTTGAGCATCGACCGCAACAACACCTTTAAGTAAATACCCTCGAAGCTTTCATCTGTACACTTTATCTCTGGTTTGATTTTTTTTTTTTTTTAATACAAACAAAAATGCCTCCCGTCTGAACTCTATTTCTGCCATCTTCAGGTGTCCAGTAATGTTGGTGGTGGGTGATCAGGCTCCATATGAGGACGCTGCTGTGAGTGTTTCGGTCTTCTTATGTCTGAAATGTCTCCGAATGCGGACTTGGCATGTTTTATGTATTCTTATATTTTCTGTTTCACATCAACACAAAGGGTACAAAGGGTTGAGTCTTGTTTGATGGCAGAGGTTTACTGTTTTTCCCTATGTGACCACTAGGTGGAGTGCAACAGCAAAATGGACCCAACAACAACCTCATTCCTAAAGGTAACTAAAGCTCATGTCTTTCTTTTTTAATCTTTCTCTCATGTTACCTACTCTTTCACTCTGACTTACGTCTTCTCTCGCTCCTCCACAGATGGCTGATGCTGGTGGTCTCCCTCAGCTGACCCAGGTAACAACAAACTGACAGCTGCAACAAGCTGTCATGTTAAATTGGCCATCACAATGTGGGCTGTCAACAGAGAAAATAATGCTACCACTCTAAATTATGCACCATGTTTGCCCAAATTAATGCATGAATTGATTAATTGAAACATAAGAAAGAAACACATAGCATGAAGTGAAACAGAAGCACCACGCCAGGAATAAAGTCTTAACCTACCACTAAAGTAATATCCCCAGTTCCCTATCACAAAAATAACAAAAAGAAAACAAACCACTCAGGAAAAACTGCAGATTTTTCTGATTTAGCAGAAATTATGAGTATTTTAGTTTTTTAGAGAAGCTGTGTAAAACATCTGTGATTTACATAGTCGTGACAACAGCGTCTGGATATTAACAGTAGCCACAGTACGAGCACGGTGCAGAGTAGCAGCACTTCGCTAGCCAATGGGATACACACATGCTAACATATACAAACAGCTGGACCTTCTACCACGACAAAGAACAGAGAAGCTTGAATTACAACACACAGAGAGAAGTAGCTTGACTCAGGCCCAATCCCAATACCCCCCCTTGTCCACTATCCCTAAGCCCTTGCCCACTACCCCTTGGCCCTCAAAATGAAGCAACAATCTTTCCCCAAGAATTGGGACACCACTCACTATGTCACCACGTCGGTTACGTTCACGCATACGTAACTATTTTAAACAGGAAGCTGCGAGCCATCTACATTTCTAACCAGCATCTACAATGGGGTCTCCAGTTGAGTTCATCCTACCGATTGCATTTGCCGCATTCATCATGCTTCGTTTGATGAACGACAGACGACAGGGGACTTCTGCTAGCTAGCTAGCTAACCAGCTAACATTACGAGGCAGCATAGCTATACTAGCTGGCCTGTTATCGTAATGTGAAAAGTCCGACAATTTTGCAGAACAGGACGGATGACAGATGCCAGATAGTGCGAGCTAGCTGGCTAGCTAACAAGCAACCTGACGCCGGTAACGTTAGCTATGTATGAACTTTTTTCCCGTCTCTTGCTCAGTGGTAGTCATGGCAACGTCTACCCCTCGCCGGCAAGTCAGCATCTGAAATCTCTCACTCCTAACGGCTAGTTTCATACCCACTACCCCTCGTTATGCCCCCTACCCCTACACGCAAGAAGGAATTGGGACACCACTACCCCTCGCGGGGTAGGGTATTGGGATGGGCCCTTAATGCTCTGCTTGGGATATCATTATTCCATGATATCTTTACACAGCAAATAGTTGTTTTGCTGATATATTAATGCTCTGAAAGTTGTAAACTGGCCAGCACGGTGGTGCAGTGGTTACCACCGTCGCCTCACAGCAGCACTCCAGGTTCCTGGTTCAGTCCCAGGAGGGAGCCCTGTGCGGAGTTTGCATGTTCTCCCATGTCAGTGCGCGTTTTCTCTGTGTACTCCAGCTTCCTCCCACAGTCCAAAGACATGCAGGTTAAATGGGGATTCTAACTTGTCCATAGGTGTGAATGTGAGTGTGAATGGTTGTCTCTATGTGTCAGCCCTGTGATAGTCTGGCAGCCTGTCCAGGGTGTACCCTGCCTCTCGCCCAATGTCAGCTGGGATAGGCTCCATCCCCTCCGTGACCATCAAGAGGATAAGCAGTTACGAAAATGGATGAATGGAAGTTGTAAACAGAACCTTTAAATTAAAAACGTCAACTTTGGCTCCATAGACTGTATACAAAGTTGGATGACTTACTACTAATGTATAAAAATGAAGCCAAGGTATCCCAGATACCACCGCTGCCATCTTACGCTGTTGACGTTATTTGGAGCCAGATGCTTGTCAAAGTCAAGGATGCAGGACTCCTTCCTAGCATTCAGTGAACAGACATTGGGACAGGCAAGTGAGTGCTCAGGTTTTGATCACTGAAGAGGCCCTGCCATCGATTCTGGCAAATCGTGCGCAAAGAATTTTAATACCCGCTGAGGATACACACATGAATCCTTGAAAATTCCCTGAACAAAGGACTCGGTCCTCCATAGAATTTGAAGGATTCTTGACATTGGAACAGTCCCTCAGTGGGATTCGATGACGTAGCCTCCTCAAAATTCAGGTGTTAAGGATCTTTCTTTGACTTTGAGAAGCACCAGAGTCTGCACATAAGTGATCTGTGTTGTATCAAGTTCCAGCCCATACACCTGTCTATCCAATTGTTAGAAGGGCCATTGAGTGCGAGTACACTGATTGATTGGCACACACAGCTGCAAATAATGTCATCAAACCCCCTTTTTACAGTGTCAAATTACTAATTAAAACCAACCTTGTAAGACATATACTTGAACATACAGCAGCATGATAAGAACTCCGTAAAGTGACAGAAACTATCTTTCAGAGAAGTTTATTTGACGTGTATGTTGAGTTTTTAGTTTGGCCGATGTCCCATTCACTAACAAAGAGGGGGCAAGTTCAAATAAACACAAGAAATTTGTGCTCTAGAGAAAGGATCAGCGCTCAGTGAAGACCCTCCTAAGCCCTATGATAAGCTATTATGGCAAGGCTTAAATATACAGACCAGTGAGCAGTGAACTCACATGTCTTTGGGGTCATCAGGTGGGAACCTCCTTTCACCAGTGTTTTGTCTAGTTGGTGCCACGACACCTCCAGGAGGCTAGACAGTGATCTCTGGTGTCCCAGAGACACTCCCCTAATGCCAGGTCTCACTGCTCCCCACACCGACCCAACAACCTCCTTTACCTTACCTATACTGCCACAGAGGAGGTAGACCCAGGCAGAGTAGCCTAATTAAGACTATAACACTCCCCCACTGGGTTAGGCTGTACAGTCTCCCTCCCCAAGATGAGCCCTTAAAACAACCTCCTTTACCTTACATTACACATGGCTTTCTCAGCCCAGACGGCACTGCCACCTTCAACAAACCCAGGCTCCGTTTATGCAAGCTCCAGGTAGTGACAGTGCCAATACTACCCATTCTAGCACATTCACCACACCCTATTTCACATGCCACATACCATAACTCCAATATAAGCTAAAGTTAAAGGAGATAGAGAAGATAAACTCACATGATCAGCAAACACACTCACCTTGCAGCATGGTCTCAAACAAAAGGGACTCAACTAGGCCACTCCCACACTTAAATAACCTTCCTCTTCCTGGATTTATGACCAATACTTGACCTACACTGCAGCCAGCTACCAGGGGCCGATTGTTGTCTATGTCTGTATATGTCTATCATTGGCTGTCACATTGGCGCCACATTGCCTTGTTGTGTAGTTCAGGTAATCATTAGTGAATGCACAAAATGTAAAACGCCATGTGTCTTCTTTGTGTTTGCAGCCTGGGAAACTGACCGAGGCTTTCAAGTACTTCATCCAGGGAATGGGCTACAGTAAGTTCACTTGTTAGGTCTTTCATAGGATGTGACAACGATAATGTTAGGTAATGTTTATATCGATTTGAAATTTTCTCTTTCTCTCCACAGTGGCTTCATCATGCATGACCCGTCTGTCCCGCTCACGCACCACCTCCCTCTCCTCCTCCTACTCCATGGATGGATCCCGCTCTCGCTCCCGCACCCTGTCCCAGGGCTCGCAGGGTGGCCAGATGCCGCCCAGCCCCTCCCAAACGATGGAGGTGTCTTGCTGAAGGGAGAAAACAAAAAAATGATTGGGAGAGAGAGCGAGAAAGAGAAGAGGGCGAAGGCGAAAGGAAGGGAAAGATGAAGCATGACGATAATGTAGGAACAAGACGAATGGGTTACTTATTTGTCACTAAACAACTCCCATCATTCCCCACAAGAGCAGATAGGACTAGAGACAGGAGGAGGGAGGGAGAGAATTAGAGTGATTTCAGAAGGAGATAGAAACCTGTCTTGTACATTTTGCACCACACTGAAGTCCAGTCCTTCTCCTCACATCCCCCTTCCAGCTTAAAACAAAGTGGACTGGGCTGTTCTACTATGAATATAGGAAGTATAGGTCAGAAGAGAATAACAAAAAGGGGGGAGGTGGGGAAAGAGTGGCCACCAGTCCTCTCTCCCTCCCGCTATTGGAGCCTCTGTCAGCCAATAGAGCCCTTTAATTTAGATACGGAGGCCTATAGAATCCACACACCTTGCGTTAACCAATAGTAATAATCCTGAAAACAGTATTGTTGTTGATGCTGATGATAATGTTGTTTGATTATGATACTGATGCTAATGATGATGATAGAAAAAAAAAGTAACTTTTTCTCTTTATTACGCAATGAGTTTAAAACGACATAGATTAAAAAAAAAAATACTATACTATAGCAGAGATACTTATAACAATGTGTGTCTACTACTTTTTAAGCTAGTTTTTATTGTGTTATTTTAATTTCTTTAATCAGATTTTATTTCCGCATTTGTAAACCTGCCTCAGCGAACGGCTGACGCTGCTGATTGGTTGACCCGTTGTGCGGCGGCAGCCAGTGAGAGCCATTATAGTGACTACTTCCTCCTTGATGTTGCCAGGTCTTTTATGTCTTCCATTTGCCCCGTCTATAAGTGACTGTTTTGCTTTTCCATTGGATTTGAGGAGGTGGGCAGAAAGGTTTTTTATTTTAAATTTTTTGTTTCCTTTTTTTTTATGGACTTGGAAGTTGCATGCCTGGTATCAGCCCATGTGAATATTGACTGGATAATATTTTTCTTTTATATTCTGCTAATGAGTTGTGTGAGTTCGAATGTGTGTGTGTGTGTGTGTGTGTATGTGTGTGTGTGTACTGTTTTGTTTCCATGGAGCGTTTAGCAAACGTGGTCTGAAGGTAAGCATATAGGTGAGACTGAAGGTGTTAGCTCCAGCTAGCTAGCACCCTATCGTTAACTAGTCGCACACTAAATAGTGCTTCCAATATCGCTGGCAATCTCGCACTGCGTCGCCTAGTATCCAGGCTTGCGTACTACCCAAACAGGGGTGCATAATATCGCTAAGTAGCATGCTAGCATGGATATTGCATTTCAGTGTTAGGCGTGGCCAGAAAGGGATCACTGTGTTTATCACCTGGGGTTGTAATCTTTTAGCCTTGCCCATGCATGGATACCTCCTAACAAACCCAGCTAGCATACTTGAGTTTCTGTGCGACGTGAGGTAAAGTGAGCTCCTCTTTCGCAACTAGCGGCTTTATTCAAGCAGTGGGTTCAAGAGAATCGTGTTGCGGTTGTTGCGATATGTGTGTGTCCGAGGAAGTAAATGCAAGGTGTATGGAAGCGCTTGTGTCTTGTAAGCACAATTGATGCAGCAAAGAGGGTTAGGGACCTTTAGAAAGGTTTAGTTATTTAGTTTTGAGACCAACAAATCGCCCCTGTGACTTATCAAGACAATGTACCAGCCCCTTCACTGCCAACACAAAAACAATGTTGCCACCGGGGCTGCACCTTTTGGTACAGCCTCAATCATACAAGGCAAAAGATTTAGTCTTTTGTTTTGAGACTAAAAATGAACAGCCAATATCTGCACCTTGAACCAATCTGGAATTGCAGCATTCTTACTGCCAAAACTGAGAGCCCACTTAATCTAAACTCATCATAAAGCTTACCACTGCCCTACAACATGTAGCCATTGGACTGTGTGTACTTTTAAAAGGACCCCTATTTGGACTCAATCCAATATCCTTGGAGCGCATGTGCATTTGTAAGCGTGCCACCCGTGTGTGCGCACGCATTTGTGTTCTGATGCAGCGTTGCATCTGGTTATTCTTTTCTTTAATAAGCAGTATCATTTTTATAAGTCGGTTGGAGGTTCCTTTCACATGCTGTCTAGTGCTCCTTTCCCAAACATGTTTGATGAAGCAGAGACGGAGCGGTGATTTGGACGACAGTGACAGGAAAGTCAGTGGAAGGCCTCAGAGAGATGTTAATGATGGTGGTGACGATGATGATGAAGGCAATAATCTGTTCTCAGTCCCCTCTGGCTCATCACAATGTGCAGTTTACACCTCTTGCATTTATTAAGGAGAATCTTGATGATCAGATTTGTGCTATAATGCAAAATGTGATGTTTTAGGCACTTTTGTTGCTGTCCAGAGAGCTGAAGTGTAGAATGTAAACATTTGGCTCCCAGACTGAAATTAAAACTCAAATGATCGGGCATGGGAGCGTCTACCAAATGAGAGATACCAGATAGAGCTTGATCAGTTAAATTGCCAAAAATGGAAAACGAGTGGAACTTAATTTCAGAGAGTTGAGCAGGGCTGTGTGATTGTAAATGCTTGTCCATTTTGTCTTTTGTCTCTTAATTTTTACTTTGATCACATTTTACTTCCCCCCTCTATGTTTTGAAATTCAATTTTTTTTTTTTTTTTTTTAATCTCTGTGAAGTGTTAGTTTACCGTCCCAATGTGCTCACAAGTTAGTTAACCGTGTGATAGTTCTTGTGTAACTTTTTTAGCATTAGCACTGATAAGGGAGAATAATATAATTAACAATGGAAAAAAAAAAAGATTAAAGGTAAAGAGAATACAATCAGTTTTATTTGTGTGGCTAATTTCTCTGTGTAACACAATGAACATCCTAAAAAAAAAAGCAAACTTAAATATTAATAAAAGCTTAAGCGAAATATCCTGACTCCTGCGTTGTATTTTCAAACAGGCTTGATGTGAAAATACTGTGTATGTGTGTAATTTCTGTTGATTTGCTCACTTTGCTGCTAATAAATACATCCGCATTCCCACAATCTTGTAAAGTTAGGTCCTGTTTATACAACGATTTCAACGGAAAACTGTAATCTTTAGTTGCATTTTGGCTGATCGTTCACACGCCAGAGGTGTTTTGGGTGCCTGAACGCAATGTTTTGAAAATGGGTTCCAGAGTGCAACTTTTGGGAAACAGCTCTTCGAGCTCAAGTTTATCAACGCTTCTCCAACAAAGTGTAGATTTACTGTAGCCACTCTACCTCGTTGTTGGTGTGTCCAAACGTTCTTGCGGTTGCCATTTTGTTTGTTTATACGTCACCACTCTGTAGAAGGAAGCGCATGTCCACAGGTGCGTGTTGTTTTATTACAAAGTCACACCACCAACAACTAGCCTGGCATGTATACTACAGAGTTTTTGGTCATTTTTGGGGATCCGTGTGCACGACAATTGTTATCACAACATTGTCGTCTGAACGTGAAACTTTTTTCAAAACAAATATGAGAAACAATTCCATTTTCAGCGGATCGTTTCTGTGTAAAAACTGTGTGCACTACAGAGACAGCTTCAATTTAGCTTCTGGCTAGTGATGGCCAAATGAAGCCTCATGAACCAATTTCTTTATTTTCTGACCCCACCAGATGGCGCTCTTGGTTTAAAGATAAAGGCTGAAGGACTTGCAATGAAGTGTGCTTTCAAACCTTTGTTGAACAGACAGCGCCATCTGGTGGCTTCAGAAAATAAAGACAGTGGTTCATGAGGCCTCATTTGGCCATCACTGCTTCTAGCCATTGGTGGCAGCACTGAACATAATGCTACTGAGCAGCACTCTGGTTAAAGAGCAAAGAAAGAAATTGTGCGCCATCTTGGATTTCATGTAGCTCGTAATATACTGTGCATTCCAATCCAAATACTACCATACTGCATAGTATGCCAGGAAAATATTTAGTGTGTCTCATATTACAGGAAATGCAGCATGTCAAGAATACCTGGATGTTCTACTACATCTGGTCCAACTTTTACAGTCTGACCCACAATCCTAACTTAACTTATAACTAACTTATAACTTAAAAGGTAAACTACACACATCACAAAGTAACATAAGAGCTCACTGGATTGATAATCTCTGGCGAACTCGATAAGTGGTGTTTGTTTCCTGTCCAAGGTAATGGATATGAAAGCAAGAGGGTCAGAGTTCAGGGTGTAATGTTATGAGTAAGTAGTATGTCCTGACTGCATGCAACAGTACATAATTTTTAAGGGCAGCTGCAGTACATACTAAAAGTAAAGAGAAAACGTAGGCAATTCAGAACACGCCCAGTATTTGGGCACTGTCTTAGATGACAAGTTGAATTTTGATGTGAACACTGACGGCATCTGAAAGAAGGCAAACCAACACCTGTTCTTTTTAAGGAGGCTGAAGAGTTTCAGGAGATCTATTCTGCTTTTATTGAGTCCGTTCTTAATTTTAATTTAATTTTGTCTGTTGGTTTGGTAATCTGAGCCTTGAAAACAACAAGTTGTAAAAAAGTGCTCAAGTTGTGCTGAAAGGTCAGTGGTGTCAACTGGTGTTAATGAAGCCTCATGAACCAATTTGTTTATTTTCTGAACCCACCACATGGCGCTCTTGGTTTAAAGATAAAGGCTGAAGGACTGGCAATGAAGTGTGCTTTCAAGCCTTTGTTGCACAGACAGCGCCATCTGGTGGCTTCAGAAAATAAAGACAGTGGTTCATGAGGCCTCATTTGGCCATCACTACTTACCTTACCCATAGATTATATATAAAGATGGCCGACACGTCTCCTCTTACCTCCACTGTACAGAAGTGAGGCAAAACTATTCGGGATACAGCCACTGCCATCTTGCTGTGGTGGCATCATTTGCAGCCAGAGTCTGTGCAGATCGCGAGCAGTACCACTGAAGGCCGATTGGCTCACACAGTTGTGAATCATGTTGTAAATCCCCATTTTATAGCACTAAGTAACTAATGAAATCCAAACTTATCAGGAAAGCAAACACTTGAACACACAACAGTGTGATACAAACTACCTAAAATGACAGAAACCATCTTTTGGAAAAATGTATTTGATGTGTAGTTTGAGGTTTTAGTTTGGCTCATGTCCCTTCTGGAGAGGGCTGGCTTTATGACCTGTACTGCAGCCTGCCACCAGGGGGCAATGGGAAGTTTCAGCTTCACTTTTGTGGAGCTGTTACATCGTCCATCTTTGTTTACAGTCTGTGCTTGTAATTAAGCAGCACATGGAAACCAAACATTGACATAAAGCCTTTATATCACTCTTGTGTCCCATTAGTGCACATTGTGAGGATGTATTTCTTGAAACAGGTGGGTTCACTTGGCAAGCAGAACAAGACCTTAATAGGGCGAGCTTGTACTTAACCTTGTTAAAGGCGACAGTACTGTAGCTACAAAGTAATTGCTAATGAAGTTAGCTTTTAGTCCACCAGGCTACAACACAAAATAACACCAAAAATTACAGCTACACAAAAAGTTGGTTAAATACCACTGTGGGGGACATGATTGATTATTAGCTTTCAATCAGGAGGAGGTTAATCTCTCAAGACATTTTTTTTAAAAAAAAATTTAGTAAAAGTAAAGTAAACAAGTTATTTGTTTTAGGTGTAAATGTGATATTACTGAAATGTTATTAGTAATTCGTCACATCAATGTACTTGTTAATGTTACATCAGTCTCGTGTTAGTGCCCAATACTGCTGTTAAATCCACAAACTTTAATTTTGCCGCGCAATTTCTTCTGGAAATCGCAATTAATGGAAATTAAAAATGTAAGGACATACTCATATCTTTGAATTGTGTGTTGAACACCAGTGAAAGACTTCTTCAAGTTCTTCTTTAACCCTGACTACATCTTTACCCTGTACATATTTTCCTTCACCATTTTACTTGCATAAAATTAACACTGTGACAAATACTCTAGTGTATTCTAATATTAATGAGACCCACAAAATTTAATGATACTGTCCCACAGCCAAATGTGTCCAGATGACTTCAGTCCCCCGTGTAGTCAGACTGCAGTACCACATTATACCACACAGTGGCAGAAGTGTAATTATTATATTTAGTTCCTGCTCAACTGTCATGCAGAAGTGTATATGTGGTGTGTTCATATGAAGAATATTTCACTACCTCTAAAAGACTGTGTGAAAATAATAAATGGAGTTGTCTCTTAAATCTGTCATTACTAGATGTATAAGTATGGTTTCATAATATGTATTTCAAATGAACAGTCAACCAGTTTCTGTGATGATAGCTTGATTTTTATTATACAGAATCAAAATGTCTTTAAAATTGTAATTTAAAAAAGTCAGTTCTTAGTCCTTCAAAGTGAATTGAAAATAAAACTTAATTACTTCATTAATCCTTTAGTGTCAATCAACAATAACTTTGCAACTACACATTTTACACAATGTTTCAGGTATATGTTCCAGAAAGTAAAATATTAAATACAGTATCACTGTAGTATCAGTATGACAACATTATTTTGTCATTGTCATTTGAATTAATATAAATAATGAATCAAGGTAACAAGTACATGTATCTTTTAAACATCAAATAAAAAAACAAAATATCGGAGAAAAAAAATAGAACAAAACTGAAAAACCTCCTTCAAAATTGCACTATGTATATATGTATATACATGTGTGTAAGATAAATTACAATAATATTAATACTTATTTGATTAGTGTCATTGAAGTTCTCCATAATAGAAATGAATTTGCAATTGTTAGATTTACCTGACAACAATTAATACAAAAATATACCATATTATATTTACTGCCACAATAGAAACAGCCTGCATTACTTAGCATCAAAAATGCATTAACAACTGAAACTAGGGTCACATGGTTTTTAAAGGATGTGGAATTTCCCCAAAACAAAACAAAAAAAAAAAGTAAAAATCAAACAGATGAACTTAACCTGCAGCAAACTTGAAGTAGGCTGTGTTTCTTAGGTCCAGAGAGTTTGTGGCGAACAAGATTTCCTTACAACACCAACATCTCCTCTATTACTTCCTTGATTTGTTTTGCTTCAGTGCTGAATGCAGAGCTCAGCGTATGATCCCAAGTAGCGTCTTTGCTAAAAACCTACCCAGAGAGATCTGTGCTTCTAAGGTATAAACATGAGTCAGGCCGAGAGATTCAAGACACCTAAGTTCACTGACAATGTCAAAGGAGGGGTGACTGATGAGCTGGAGCAACTTTACAGGGTCTCTGGAGCGGATGTGAGTCAGGGATTGAGTCGAAAGGACCGCCAGGGACAGAAAATTCTCCAGTGGTACCATGAAGTAGACAAGAGTCTCCTCCACTTTGACACTCCCACCAGAGTCTCTGGCCCTGTGTGCTGTTTTAATGGCCTCATTTATGTTTGCCTTGAAACACAACAACACTTTGTGTCTGGCTCTCATGTGACTGTCAAATCTGGTGGTTGAATCACTGCAGAGGTTGTTGACTTGTGTGGAGTATCTTTGAGTGACCTGAATTTGTTCACAGTAGAGCTCAACAGACTTGAGTGCATTTTGTAAATCTTCCAGAGCTTGATTGATGCAGTTTGGATCCTGATGCCTGTCCTTGGCTAAAGATGCAAAAGCACGGTTATAATATGCAACTGCTGCCCAACAGTGGTCCTCCTGTATGGCCTTAGTGTACATCTCGATACTCCCTGCAAGATTTCCCTTTTTGCGCAGATCATTGCCAAATGCAATGTAGTGGTGCAGGTTTGATGAGGGTGATTCTCTCTGTGTGAGTTTTTGCCTGGCTGTTTTCAGGTCTTCACCTAGTTTGTGTTTTAAGTCCATGATTGATTCGTTCTCATTGAAGTTTGTGAGGAGCCACATACCCCAGAATTCATTCAGTGCAGACAAATCTGAGTCTGCTGGCCTGTTGTTACTGCTTTTGTACACCTCATCAAGTGTTTCCAGGTACTGACTGAAGAGCTCTTCCTTTTTCTTTACTTTAGGGATGTCACACTCCAAATAGTGAGCTAGTCTTTGAGCCACAAAGACATCTCTGGCCTTTTTCACCCTCTTCATCTTTGAATTTGAGATTTCAGTTAAGATATGTAAGAGCATTGAAGACATATCATTAGATTGCTTGTAACTGTGACTTCTTTTGTAGGACCTCATTTGCATCACAAAAAGATGTTGCAGGTTATTCGTCTTATTCTGTGTGTCCCTTGAAATCAGCCATTGGAGTAGTTCTGGGAGATGTCTGGAGCAGACAATGAGCTGAGCAGACCCAGGAGATCCTTGTCTGGCACTACGACCAAATGCCTGGGCCTCCACACGAGCGTTGTCAGGCAGGAAGGTTTGCACAACAAACAAACCTCCAGCTGATTTTATGTCATCAGACACTTTAAGGTCCGTCCCACGACCTGCAAGGTTTGTTGCTATGATAACATCTCTACCCTGAAGCTCTTTAAAGACTTCGGAATTGTCCGTGTTGTTGCTTATATAAAGCTTTCTGTTTGAGACTTTATCTCCTAGAGCGTTGTGGAGAACCTTTGCTTGATTGATGGTCTCACAGATGACCAACACAGCCCTTTCATCCCTGTAAAGAGTAGGGTTGGTTTGTGCAGTAACAACGTTGCAGATTTTCCCAATCCATTCTTTTTCATCATCTACAATCAGACCTTCTACCTCAAACAGCTTTCTGCGTTTGAATGAAGGTATCTGACAGGTCTCTAAACCTTTGTAGATTTTCTGCAAAGTCTCAGTCTCTGCTTGTTCACCAAGAGTCCCAGAGAGTCCAAAAATCTTATCTCCATATTTGAGAAACAACCCCACATTGGACATATAGTTTGTGATGGCTGTCATGTCACTCAACTTGGACTCATGTTTCATTTCAAGAAACTGCTGTAGTCCATCTGACAATACTCTGAAGTTCTCAATAACACCTGTGTTGCTGTAGTCAACAGGAACTACCCCGTGTCTCTCAATGATATATTCATGGCCCTTTGTCATTTTTTGTGCTTTCAATGCATTTTGAATCCAAACCTTTAGGTTTGACTCGACAAGATCTGAAAGGAAGCCTGGGACATAGAGACAGCATTTATCTTGGCTCAGGTCACATGGTGTAAAATACAGGACATCTTTTATTTCTGCTTCCACAGCTCTCTGTACACTCTCTGTATCAGAGTACATGTACTGACACAAGCCTCCATTGAACAAAAGCAGAGGCACCCTCTGTCTTCCAGTCGTTTCTTTTCGTGGTTCCTTCTTCAGTTCCTCTATTACTCCATCATCATTCATGCAGTGCAGAGCAAACTGGCAAGATGGGAATCTCCCCTCTACTGTCTGAAAAAACTTTGCCAACTGGTGAGCGGTAACACCTGCAGTTTTTTCAGTCAAGAGACTTGAGTTCTTTCTCAGGTCCTTGACCGAACCTTTAGCCAGTATACCTGTGTCTTCAGCCATTTGAAGGATGGTGAACTCATCAACATCTTTGCGCTTTATGTTTTCAAGCACAACTTGGTGAAATGGGTATTTTCGCCCCACAGTTGTCTCTGAGCCAATCTTGTTGTATTGATTAGCAGTGGTCCAAATGAAAGCCAAGAGTGGATTGAGATGTTGCAAAGCAGGCATATTGTTACTTATATAGACAAAGTCTTGACCCCTATCTAGCATCAAGGAATCCACTTCATCCACAATTGCACATCCAAATGTTCTTTGCCCAAATATGTCTTTCCTTTCAAATCGCTGGCCTAGCCAGTCTCCAGCAAACTTGTAAGCAGTACCATACACAACCTGACACTCATAGCACTTTTTTAAAATGTCTTCGTCTTGTTTGTTGGTGTTGCAGTTGACAGTGATTTTCAAAATGTCATAAAATTTTCGCCAGTCTTTCAAATCTCTCTCTGCAAGAACTGGTGAACTAGTGATGATGTCTACCTTTTCTCCTCTCATAGCTCGAAAAGCGGCAAACATTGCCACAATACATGACTTGCCCTCTCCACTGTTGACCTGAATTAAGCGTCCTGTTTTGGAAAGAGCCATGATACACCAGCTCACCATCTGCGTCAGTCGGGGTCTGAAGTGAGTTTTTTCAGCTGCCTGACAAAGCTTCAGCAACACTTGTTTCAAGTCACTGTGCTGTGATCCATCATTGTGTGAAGTAAGACCTTTGCTGACTGATGACACAATGTCTCTCACATCATCTAAGAGCTTCTCATTAATTTGATTTAACTTTTGTTGACGGATTTCCTCAAGAATTTCATCCAGTTGCTTTTCTGGGTCATCGGCTAAACAGTTCTTGAGGTTTTCATCTGTCACAGTCTCGTCTTGGACCAGCTCAATGAGTTTCTTCTTTCTTGTCCGACATTTCCAACTCGGAGTGATGTAATTAATCTCTATACAGTGCAACATCTTCAACATCCACAAGAGGAGCTGTGATCGGTCAGTTGTTGACTCAAATCGCTTTAGAAGAGCATCAAACAAGTCTGTGGTATCTGCTGGGCTCCATTTGATGTTTGTAACCAGTCCCTGCAGCTTGTTGAGAAGATGCTTTTCATTATGTCAGAAGTCAACAAACTCTGAATAATATGTAAAACTCTGAGGTTGTTCAACCATTCTGCAACTTCAGTATCAGATGTGTCAGATTCAGCCATTTTGTAGAAAAACTGTCAAATCTGGTCAAAACAGAAATGGAAAAAAATGGATTTTGAGATTCTGACTTTAAAACTGTACACAATTCCCACACATTCTTTACCATGATATACACTATAATGTTGTGATAACAATATACTAAATAACTATTGGTGTGTGCCAAGGCGTTGTTCAAATGCACTGAACATTTTTTAAATGCAGCATTTTTGTTCCCATTTTTCACAGATTTAAATTAAAGACCTAAGACTTTTTCCATGCACTCAGAAGATACATTTCTCTTAAATGTTGGTTGCAAAGTGTGCACAGCACATTTATTTTATTGGGCTTTATAAATAAAATTGAAAATTGAATTGAATGTCCACCAGAGTTGCCCATCAACTGAATTTTCTTGTCAGTGCTATACACCATCTCCAGTGTTGTTTCTGTGAATTTGGCAGTACCTCCAACCAGCCATACAACCACAGACCACATGTAACCACACAACCTAAGACCTAAATATCTAGGGTTTTCACCTGCAAGATTGTTCTTACCAACTGGAGTGGGCAAATGGCAAATGGCATTGTGTGGGCAGTAGCATTAGCAGTTTGCTAATGCTAACGTTGTAAACAAAGTACCCCCATCGTGGCGGTGGGGTTATGCAGGGCTCTCAAGTTTTGATCTCAGTTCAGAGTAAGATTTTTGCTGGATGGTAGGTTGATGGGGGACAGGGCACCAATGTGGCAGGCCTTGGGTATGGTAGTTTATAGAGGATTCAAATTTCAAATAAGTCATCAACCATCTATATGCACTCATCGTTTAATGCCACTGGTATTTTTAAATTCATTCAAATAAGGCAATTACTGACTTCAAAATTTCTGGAAGAAGGGGAGCAAAAAAGAGGAGAGGAGAGGAGAGGAGAGAGGGGAGTATTTTTCTTGTCAACACAAACTAGTCCTACAACACTCGAGGTCTAGAAACAGGTGTTTAAAATAGCTGCTGAAATTAGCAAGGATGCTACTGGCTAAAGTTGACATGCGGTCTTGTCAAACTGTCAGGTAACAGCTGATACTCCCTGTGATGAGCTCTCATTGTTTTCCTTTTGCAACAAGTAATTTCATTCAGTCGGCTTCAAAATCAAATGATGGGATGACTTACTGACATGTGATGAGGCACCACTGTCTTGTGTGTGCACCCTATTCTAAACATTGTTGCTGAAGTCAGATCACCTGTACCTTAACCTTACCCAGATACAGCATTGCTATTTTCTGATTGGCTGATGGGTAGCTGTGTCTTAGTTTTATTGGCTGGAGCGTGGCAAGCTCTTGTTGAGCTCTACAGTACCCACAGCGTCTTGCAACACGTTCCACTGCATATACAGCATGGAACTTGGTGGGCATTATCATAACAATTTTTTTTAATGTGTGAGAAATACCAGGTGTGGCGGGTGAGAGTGTGGTATGGGCTGGCATAAGCTACAGACAGCTAATACAAGTGCATTTTATTGATTATTAGTACTTTGAATGCAAAAGCAACCGTGATGAGATATGAAGACCCTGAGCCCCATTCTCATGCCGTTCATCCACCACCATGACCGCAGGTTGCAGCATGATCATGCAACGCCCATGTTGCAAGGATCTGTGCACAATTCCAGTCCTTGCATGGCTGGCACACTCATGAGACATGTCATGGACTGAGCATTTCATATGCTCTGGATCAGCATGGAAGACAGTGCACTCCAGTTCCTGCCATTAACTTCACACATTCAACAACCTGATCAACTCTATGTGACGGAGAGGTGTCGCACTGCGTGAGGCAAATAGTGTCACACCTGATTCTTTGACCAAGAAATGCATTTCTGTAGTGTTTCAAGTCCTGTGAAATCCTAATCAGTGTTTTTTTTTCCAAGATAAGACTACACATTTTAGAGCAACCGTTTATTGTGACCATATCAAGCCACGCTGGCGTAATACTCATGCTGTTTAATCAGCATCTTGACATGCCACACCTGTCAGGTGGATGGATTATCTTGAAAAAGTGCTTACCAACCTGGATTTTAACAAATTTGTGACCAAACGTTTAGAGAAAGAAGTTTCATGTGCATAAAAAGTCTCAGATCTTTAAATTAAATGTGAAAAAGGGGAGCAAAAACAAAAGTGTTGTGTTAAAACTTTTGTTCAGTCTATCTGCAGGAGCACACATTTATATTGAACAGGTTCATTCACAACTGAGTCAGCAGTTTTTATTCTCTGCTATGTTATTACTCCAACAAGCAAATGCAAAGAAATTACAACTATTAATTGCAGTATGTAACTTAACTTAACTTAACTTAACTTAACTTAATGATAATGCAATATATTGTGGTAGTCTGATACTCACCTGTTAACAGGATGAACAAGACGAGAAGCGAAGCGCGTTGCAAGGACACCAGAGATCATCTGCAACATGTGCCCCGCAGATTCTTCTTTTATCTCTTTTGTTTGTTTTGCA
The DNA here is from genome assembly GCF_011397635.1 of Epinephelus fuscoguttatus. Taxonomy (NCBI): domain Eukaryota; kingdom Metazoa; phylum Chordata; class Actinopteri; order Perciformes; family Serranidae; genus Epinephelus; species Epinephelus fuscoguttatus. The sequence continues at coordinate 16,171,105 of NC_064774.1, forward strand.
TTTTAACCAACCTGTTAAGCCTCCTGAGGACTTTCCTGCATCTTGTGAATGTGACTTACTGTAATCAAGTTACTTACTATAACTGTGCTGCTTTTACACAGACCAGTGGTAGTCATCCAATTCAGTGCAGCTACCCTAAAATCACGTATTTAAATGTGTTAAAGTGAAGATGCATTTATTAATTTTGATATACGTATCAATAGTAGACAGACATACATAAATAAGAGACCAATCCTATGTCATTAAGGAGACACAACAAGTGAATACGGTAAAACTCATATCTAATAGATATCAGCATGAAACTTCCCCAGTTTGATTACTTATATTAAGATATCTATATATTTTTTTGACACATTTTCTGAAATGTTATGTTTAAATATGCAAGAGACATTATCTAATCAAATATGCACTTTTTGCACACATTTCCATAGAGAAATCGGAACTAAAATAAACCTAAATGTGTATTTTGGATGTTTTCTTTCCACTAGCGTGAATGAAGCCATTTGTGTAAACAAACTAGAAAATCTCAACACTGACCAGTGCATCTTTTCATTTTGCCCTTTAAATATTCAAATTAACATTTATTTTCTTAAAACGCACTTGTTCAGAATTAATAAAACAAATGTTTTTGTTAGGATGCTTGTGATAATATCGGCACGTCATTGGTATCAACTGATATCGGCTTTAAAATTAAGTATCGAATCTTCCAACGTACTGATGATATCAGTGCATCATCGGTAACGTCTAATATTGGTTTTAAAATGAACTATTAGCATTGGCCAACATGCTGTTTTTATTTTGCACAATGAATAGATATTATATACATTTAAAAGCATTGTATTTCATGTCTCCATCTGCTGGTGGGCCGTCATGATAAGAGTATGCATGCATAATATGATGATAATGCTACTACAGAAGAGACTTGATGATCACTAAAATTAAGTGGGGAAAAAGTGGATATATCGATGTCAGTATCATTTATCGGCTGAATAAGTTGTTATATATCTACATATCAGGTATCTGCATTAAATCCAATATCGTGCATCCCTAGTTTTTGTAGATACAGCGGTATCACTTTGTATCACCTGAGGATAGTCCAAAGGTGGAGTGCCGTATCTAGTAAGGCATCTTTGGAATGTAAAACTTGAGTGGGCCAGCCCAGAGCCTCATGTATCACCTTTGTAGTGTTGTGTCTGGTACAGCCACAAATAGAAATGCCATGTGGAGACTGTGTACAAAAATCATACCATGTCCATCAGTGAATTCCCCCACATTCACTGATGTTTGTTTTTCTTTCATTTCCCGACAATCAGGTGACTTCTTGGAAGCAAAGAGTATTGTGTTGACCCTCCTCCCATGCACTAGGTGTCCCTGTTGCCCTAACCATCTCTGGTTGTTGTTACAGGTGCTGAAGGGTGTGTCACCAGCAGCATGAGCCACACCAGAGGCCTGACCCTGTGGAGCAGGATTTGGCTTTGTGAGGTAACTTCAAGACTAACCGTGGGTTTTCAATACTATGAAGATGGTTCACTTCTTACCAGGATAAATCACCATGGTAACATATGCTGATCAGCTAACCTGCCTGCAGCAAGTGTGATGACGTGACGTCACATAGGCGACATGTAGTCTTTCTCATTACGTTGTTTCCACAGCCTTTAACTGAAGAATCATACAATAAACTGTCAAACTCTTGAAAAACATGAAAAAATATTATTTAGACCCACACAAAACATTTGTGTAATCCAAGGCATTTAATGACTGGGACCAGAAAATAATAATTTTCTCTCCATTGACTCCCATTCATATTTTCAGAGCCTAGAGGTCTACAGGAAGGGGCGTGGCTTACGAGCTCTATAGAACAAATAAACACACACTAATACTCACTGTATGACATTAACATAAAAGAATGAATGCACGTTACTTATCGCTGATTATTTAAAGAAAGAAAAAAAACAGCTCATAGAAAGACTGCGTGCTCTTACTTTGACATGCGGAAATGACGTCATCAGCTGGGTGATCACGTGCTTTCCGAAAATGGCCGAGTGATAGGGGTGCATTTTTGTTCGGACCAGCGGAAAGTTTGTTTCAAAACTCTGTGTGTGTAAAAAGCAAATCCACACGTGTAGAATTGAGATCCACAAATGTTTTTTCGATTCACAAATAAAAACTGAGTTCACAAATGCCTGTTCGAACGTTGTAAATGTTAGAAAGATATTCACAAATGCTTTTCATTTATTTGCAAATTACTTTAATGTATTCACAGATATTTTTTTTTATTTGTGGAATGTGTTTGTGTATTTGCAGATCCATTTTATACTTGCATAATATTTTTGTGAGTTTACAAATCTTTTTTTGTATTTGTGGAAGGTGTTTTATATTTACAGATTACACATTTACACACAGATTGTCCATCTGTTCACACACATAATTTGTTTTTTATGCACACTTATTGGCCTCTTAAAAAACAGTTTCCCCTGCAGTGGACTGCTGAGAGACCTGGTTACTTATTTAATATTTCTGACATGTCGGTGTGATTATTGGTGTACAGTCAGGGGATTCAAACAGTTGCTCTGTGACCTCAGAGCGGTCTTGTTCTGTAGACTTGTATACAGGCCTCTCTATCACAGGATGAATTAAATGTACTGTGAGGTGGACAAAAAAGAGATGGGTGAGATAAGTGAGCATGGACGGGGTTTTTTCCTGGAACTAATTTTCCTGTCTCTCCACCCAACACCCTTCTATAAAGACAACAAAAAAACAACCAGGCTTTGTTCTCTACTTGTTTCCCTCTGCACATGCAAAATGTCACCTGCAAATAGAAGCTATTTGAATAGACATGGAAAAATGATGTAACACTTACAATGTTAGGGGCCCAACTTGAGCTACAATGTGAGTTTTGGTTGTGTGAAACATACTAAAAAGCAGCAAGAAGACCCTAAACCACAAAAAAAGGAAAGAAAAATATTTTTTTTTACAAAGGTCCAGGGTGTAGGATGTAGGGGGACATATTGGTAGAAATGGAAAATCATATGATAAGATGTTTTATTTAGTGTATAATCACCTGGAAATACAAATCATCATGTTTTTGTACCCTTAGAAGGGGCTATTTATATCTACATATTTACATGTACATATTTTTTCAGTTTCAAATAACCTCCGTCCATTTGTTTTGGAGAGAAGGGGATCTCTGCGGATAATTTAGCTCTTGGTATAAACCCCCTGAACGTCTGCGTCTTAAGTTGCAGAAAAAACAAGATGAGCCCACATTAGCAGGAGCTCGGTGAGCAGCCTGTCCACGATGTGCCCAACAACATTAGAGAAACACTGATTTGTAATATAAAACTGCTTTAATCAGTGTTTTACTGGTTTTAATCACCTGGTCTGTTTGTTCTGGAGAGGAGGAGACCTCTGCGGATAATTCGGCTCTCAGTAAAAACCTCCTGCACAATGAACACTGGAGGAATCCTGACCTGGAGAAGCTTTCTGCAATCTGCAATCCTCACTGCTAGACACCACTAAATCCCCCTAAGTCTTACACACTGTTCCTTTAAGCTGAGTTTGACACCACAAACCTGTTTAAACACATACAAATTAAATTACTGTTGAAGCAAATAACTGAGAAACATGCATTTCCAGAATTTACAGTCAGTACAAGTAGTACCAGTACAAATATACTGTACAGGCTAACCTAAAGACTTATTTACTGTCGTATAAATGGACTTTAGTTTCACTGTAAACTGATGGCATTGTTGACTTTGCCTGTGAGTGTGAATGAAAAGAAACAGAATAACAACAAAAATATGTTCAAATCATTGCTGGCGTAACAATAATTATATTTCTGACAATGCAAAAAATCTATATTTTCAGAGTAACAAACATGAGTTCAGTTTATTCTCTTTGTTGGCGGATATTTTTGAATGACGCCTTTCTTACTGCTTTCCAGCAAAGAGGAAAGTGTGTTCCTCTTTTTATTTCCCGCTGCATCATGTAAATGTATTGTTGTCATCAATAGATCCTTTCTGGACTATGGAGATTTTTGACTTGAGTATTTTGATATTCAAATGCTGACGTCAGGTGAAGGCGGCTCAAAGAGAGCATCTACCTGGGGGACATTTTAGTCTTCATCAGCACACAAGGAGAGACACCAGAGTGAAGCAGCTGAGAGGACGACAGAAGATGTAAGTTATGATTCTGTTGTGTCACTTGATATATTATTTATTGTGTGTGCAGAGGTGGACAGAAGAGTAATGTCTTTTTCAGTATATATTTCACATCATTTCAAATCAAATCAGATTTGCACTTTGTCTTTGTATTTGCCAGATTTAGCAAACAGCTCAGCTCATTTGTGACATGTTTTATAATCACAGTTTATCATTTTAAAGTTTTAATTTCATGCAAAGTTCAGCGTGTTTTACAAAGAGTGGACACAATAACAAGAACACCTGACATTATAATGCAAAGAAATCCAACAATGCTTCAATACTGTGAAGCTTTGTGAGGCCAGTGGACGTCTTCTTGCCCTGGGTTTTACCTCTCAGGCTCAGGATTTGGTTTATGGAGCTTTTTTTTGGGATGCATGCAGCCTGCTCTGCAGACTCAGGGCTGAGAAAACACTACGTATCTTCTTCTGCATGCTTTTGGGTGTTAAATCTATATATTGAAGAAACAGTAAACAATTTAATTCTGCATTATCCTCTATTTTGTTTCTCATTCCCGTGACGTCATTGTGTCTCACCCACTCCTGAAACACAACATGTTTTTGATAGTAGCAGTGTATTGTAAGGTGAATATATGAAAACCAGAGCATGATAATAAACAATATGCAGGGTTGTTGTGTCGCACTATACTGTACAGGTGTTTGTTTGTTATTGGCTCAGCCTGATGCATTACATTATTTGTGTTTTATTCAAATAAGAAATTTTCATGAGCTGGAAAACAGTGACAGTTTCACAGTGTGAATCTGTTCATGCAGGTTTCATCCTAATTTGCATATTAGCTGCTAAACATCATTCTGCTTCCTCATAAACTGGAGGGGGTGGTGACCTTTGTTTGTGTGTGTATTTCTTGTTTTTAATGGACATACAGTTAAGAGTTAAAATGTTTATTTTTTATTTTACTGACAATATTTGTTAAATCCATTGTGTTTGGTTCACAGCACACTGAAATATCAGTTTCATCTAACAGAGCAAAGATGCAGTGGAGTCTGTTTCTGCTCCTTCTGATGGGTAAGTGGATCATCTTATCACATATACAGCAGTGCTGCTGCTGCTGCTGCTGCTGCTGCCATGAAATGATTTCACTTAAAGCTCATTCTTATCATGAAATAAAGAGCAAATCATCCAGAAACTCAGAAATCTAAGTGAATAAAGAGGCGTGGAGTAAGTAGTAGGTGTGTACTCATGATGTTGATTTAATGCTGTCTGCTCCATCACTGCAGTATTTCCTCTGTTATTAGGTCAGTGTTCCTTCTTCATGTGTCACCTCCATGAGTACCACTTTGTTGAAGAGAAGAAGAACTGGACTGAAGCCCAGCAGTACTGCAGAGAGCATCACACTGACCTGGCCACAGTGTCTAACATGACAGACATGGAGAGACTCCGTGACTCTGCACAGAATCAAGATGGAGCCTGGATTGGGCTTTACAGCGACCCTGAAAGAAATAAGAGAGGGATGTGGCACTGGCAGTGGTCTCTGCCAGGGCTGGAGTTCAATGATAGAGAGAGTAGATGGCATGAGGGACAGCCGAATGATTACCTATTTAAAAATGAGAAATGTGTGCGGATGTACAATCACAAATGGAACGATGTCCCTTGTTCTGTGATTCGTAAATGTATCTGCTATGATGGTGAGAATATGTAACTAATAATGTTATTATGTGTATACAGCAGATCATCCTGTCTAACAATAGTTTTCGTTGACATATACCTCCTCTTTTTGTGTGGGATTAAGTAGAAACTTGGCTGATAAGGTTAAAAAATTAGATATTTAAAAGTCAAAAGTCAACTGGTGTTATTTTCTATTTATTTATTTACTTTTAAGTAACATTACTGGTAAGTGTGGTGATAAAATGTCTCTTTCTCTACATGCAGAAATGAATTCTAATCCAGTCCTACTTTTAATGATGTGATCCACCTTATTATATCACACACACTTTGATCTTGTAAACATGTGAACCTGCAGTGGATTCATTTTAATTTATCTCACGTTATTGTTTCACCTGTTTAAATAAGAAAAAAGGATTTTTATGAGATGAAATAACTTGTAAACAGTGTGTGTTTCTTAGTTTGTCTGTTTATCCCACAGAAAGGAGGCAATCCAACAAGAGATTCCATCTGACTGAAGACAAGATGAGAACCTGGCCACAGGCTCAGAACTACTGCAGAGAACATCACACTGACCTGGTCAGTGGAGACCAACAGTTAGAGGACGACGAATTCAAGAGAGAGTATAAGTCAAACAAGTACGTGTGGATCGGCCTGTTCAGAGACTCCTGGAGGTGGTCAGATGGGAGCAATCACTCTTTCAGATACTGGGATCTGGAGTTATTCAGAGATGAAGACAGCAGCAAGAAATGTGCTGTGACTCTGCTGGATGGAAAATGGAGCTCCGAGTGTAATAAAACAAAACCCTTCTTCTGCTATGGTGGTGAGTTTTGCAAGAGTCTGTCTAACAGTATTTGTTTTGTGCTACATATTTGTGTATGTATGTTGAATTTCTTTAATATATTCCACACAGGATTTCACATTTGGATTCTGTCTGTATTCTCACTTCAAGAAATATACATCTGTTTTGGTTCACAATAAATGCTTTCTTTAACTGTCCGGCTAAAGTGTCCACAGACTGTCAGTTTCGCACAGCGGCACAAAGCACTTACGCTGTGGACACCGCGACATGAAGAAGACATCTCAAATTCATATGTCCATGCTCAAAATAGAGGACGCGGGTTAATAGTGCTGATTGCAAAATGACAGAACTGTTTAAGAATGGATTAAACTGATATCAGTGTGTTGCTTAGATTGGAAGCTGTCATATATTTGAATTAAAAAGAAATGAATCAGCATCATAGCAACACTGTCATGTGACATTATCTAATAATATTACCCAGCAAAGCTTCACATCATGAACCATATATGAGCCTCTGTTTCAGGAACAACCACAAAGAAAGGAACAACAGCAGGTCCTCATCATCCACTGTTACTGAGGACAAGACACAAGGTGAGCTCATGAAGAAGCTACTACAAGTGAAGCAATCATGTGACATCCAGGTTTCACAGATCTCATGGTAAAAACATTATTCCAATTTTAAGATTATAGTGATCAATGAGGCGGGATCTAATTAAAGTATGATCTATGTTTCTATTTTTCACTTTTACATGGTTACCTTGTGTTGCTTATATGTAGTTCTTCAGTGTCTTACTGGTGTATTGTAGTCAGCTGTTTAAGCTGTTTAAGAATGGTTTAACCCTTTGAAACCTGAGCAGACTGACTTGATTTCTTACAGAATAAATGGCAAGAAGGCAATGAGCAACCAAAGAAACAATGACCCAAAAATATTCAAGAAATTGGTAAAAAAAAAAATTAAAAAAAAAAAAAGAGATAAAACAAGAAAAAGAAAATTTAAAACAAACAAGAAAATGACCTGGAAAAATTCTAAGATTTCTGTACCATTTTTAAAAAATATTTTTCTGATTTTTTTCTTTTATTTATTTATTTGCAATTTGAGGGACATTTTCTACCATGTCCCTCCCCCATGTTTTTCAGAGAAACTGCACCAAATTGCTCAAAGGTTCAAAGGTTAAAATACTTGTGAAAGGCGTCTGAAAGCAGCACAAGAAAAGTGATGTGTGTTGCTTAGATTGTAAGCTGTCATATATTTGAATTTAAAAGAAATAAATCAGCATCATAGCAACACTGTCATGTGACATTTCTAATAATATTACCCAGCAAAGCTTCACATCATGAACCATATATGAGCCTCTGTTTCAGGAACAACCACAAAGAAAGGAACAACAGCAGGTCCCTCATCATCCACTGTTACTGAGGACAAGACACAAGGTGAGCTCATGAAGAAGCTACTACAAGTGAAGCAATAGATGGTTGGATAATGTTAGAAATAGACCTCCCACTAAGCTGCAGTTTCATTTTTGGCCTATTCAAACACAGTTTCATTTAAAACATATATATATATCAGCTCACATTGTTTTTATATATGTAGTTCTTCAGTGTCTTACTGGTGCCTTCTTGTCAGCTTTAATATTTTCTTTTAAAAAACAAATCTGATCTTGAAAGAATCTTTTTAGAAAAAGAGTCCTGAAAAAAGGGGGATGTGTGTCTCATAATAAAGGTCAATATGATATATCATAAGCAGGTCAAGAGGCTGTGTTAATCCTTTATGCACGACTTGCTAAAGCTGTTTAAATACAACCAAACAAGGAAATCACCTGGGAAAAATTTTTCTGTACTATTAAAAAAAAAAAAATTAAAAAAATTCTAAATCTTTTTTTTTGCCAATTTGTGGTATATTCCTTACCAAGTTGCTCATTGCATGTTTGTCAAAGGAACTGCACCAAACTGCTCAAAGGTTCAAAGGTTAAAATACTTGTGAAAAGCGTCTGAAAGCAGCACAAGAAAAGTGATGTGTGTTGCTTAGATTGGAAGCTGTCATATATTTGAATTAAAAAGAAATGAATCAGCATCATAGCAACACTGTCACGTGACATTATCTAATAATATTACCCAGCAAAGCTTCACATCATGAACCATATATGAGCCTCTGTTTCAGAGCCAACCACAAAGAAAGGAACAACAGCAGGTCCCTCATCATCCACTGTTACTGAGGACAAGACACAAGGTGAGCTCATGAAGAAGCTACTATGTTGAATTTCTTTCATATATTCCACAGGATTTCACAGTGTCCACAAAATTTCAGTTTCTTCCATGGCAGATAAAATGATCCTGATCAAGGAGAACATGACCTGGGACGATGCCTTGAAGTACTGCAGAATGAACCACTGTGACCTGGTCTCCATCACCAACCCTGACGAGCAGCGATGGGTCCAAGAGAAAGCCAAGAAGGCCAACAGTCCCTACGTCTGGCTGGGACTGCGCTACACCTGCACTCTGGGTTTCTGGTTCTGGGTCAATGAAGAGATGGTCACCTATAAGAACTGGGTCACAGGTGTACCAGCGGATGACTGTGACATGTCTGGAGCCATGGACAGAGGAGGAGAACATAAGTGGTTCAAAAAGAATGACAATGAGAAGTTTAATTTCATCTGTTCTACGTGCCAAACCCTCTATACTCACTGTTAGCAGGCCTTTGATTCATTTACTCACTTTGTTTGCAGTGCTGTGTTACATTTGGAAACATTTACACTATAAGATGTGTTTGTTGAACGGCATTCTGGGACATGTAGTAATCCCAACCTGAGGGGGAGAGATGTGAAATCACCAGCAGACTTTTTAACAGCAGATTTAAATAGAGAGAAAGTAGCTACATTGAAGTCAGTTTCAAAGCAGCATCAGATTACTGAGGATGTGACCCTGTAAGTAGTGATGGCCAAATGAGGCCTCATGAACCACTGTCTTTATTTTCTGAAGCCACCAGATGGTGCTGTCTGTTCAACAAAGGTTTGAACATTGCAAGTTCTTCAGCCTTTATCTTTAAACCAAGAGCGCCATCTGGTGGGGTGAGAAAATAAAGACAGTGGTTCATGAGGCTTCATTTGGCCATCACTACTGTAATGGCACCTAAACTATCACTATTTGTTATTTTCTCGAGTTGTTGTTGTTGTATTTTATTTCTCTTAAAGTGTGGGTGTTAGAAAGGCTTGAACTATACTGGGACTGTGAGAATACGGAATAACGTCATATATCATATATCGGACGAGCATCATATATCCACCAGCCTAAGACAGAGAAGTTAACTCTCAGTTACAATCGAGCTTTAATTCATCTTTTGAGGTTGTATTTTCTGTATAATTCACAGTGTGTATGGTCGACATCTTTATGGTAGGAACTGGAATGAATACACCAGTCTACAGTGTACTGGTTTGATTTTTGCTATATGTATTCAAATGTGGAACATTTTACTATATTTTCAGGTTTTGATAAAGATCCGGTGATGGTTATATTATGTAAAATCTTTGTCTTTGATTATCACATTTTGGAGTTTTGTGTAAACAGATAATTTCTCTCTCTGAAGCTGAATAAAGTGTTAAAAGACAGAGTGGTCCTCTCTTTTTTTAACTTGAACAAAAGCTAATTTAACCCAAACTATTCTTTACTTAAACATTGTTTTTGTGCTTCAACGTAACCGAACTTTAACTACATTGTAAAACTGATTGGTATTTTAACAGTGATTTGTAACAGAATGATGTCGTCCTGCCAAAAACAGCATCAGATCAGAAAACACTTTTAAACAAACTGCTGTTGATGATGTTTGTTTCATAAAACAATCACTTCCTGTTGTTTATTTTACAAGAAGAGACCCAGCAGACTCTGGATGTTCACATTATAATGTGTATAATATGTATAATTCATGATTATTATTATACCATATACCTAGTGATGGCCAAATGAAGCCTCACAAACCAATTTCTTTAGTTTCTGACCCGCCATATGGCACTCTTGGTTTGAAGATAAAGCACTTGCAATGAAGTGTGCTTTCAAACCTTTGTTGAACAGACAGCACCATCTGGTGGCTTCAGAAAATAAAGACAGTGGTTCATGAGGCCTCATTTGGCCATCACCACATACACCTCTCCTCTGATCCCAGTCTAAATTTCATCATGCTAAATTATGCTTCCTCGCCTCCTCTCTCCTCCCATGACCTGGAAATAGTTCCCTCTCAACATGTCTCCTCTTAACTCCACTGTACAGAAGTGAGGCTAAAGTATTCTGGATACAGCCACTGCCATCTTGCTGTGGTGGCATCATTTGCAGCCAGAGTCTGTGCAGTAGGGATTTCGGTGGTATCAAGTTTCCTGTCCATACACTTGTCCGGCTGATGGCGAGCAAAACCGCTGAACGCATAAGCCCACTGACTGGCTCATACAGTTATGAATCAGCATGTGTACTAACAGGAACTAAAACGTGATTATATTTCTCCTGTTTTAGCTTCTCTGCACTGGCTCCCTGTAAAATCCAGAATTGAATTTAAAATCCTACTGTTAACTTATAAAGCTCTAAATGGTCAAGCTCCGTCATATCTTAGAGAGCTCATAGTGCCATATTATCCCACCAGAACACTGCGTTCTCAGAGCGCAGGGTTACTCGTGGTCCCTAAAGTCTCCAAAAGTAGATCAGGAGCCAGAGCCTTCAGCTATCAGGCTCCTCTCCTGTGGAATCATCTTCCTGTTACGGTCCGGGAGGCAGACACCGTCTCCACATTTAAGACTAGACTTAAGACTTTCCTCTTTGATAAAGCTTATAGTTAGGGCTGGCTCAGGCTTGCCCTGTACCAGCCCCTAGTTAGGCTGACTTAGGCCTAGTCTGCGGGAGGACCCCCCTATAATACACCGAGCACCTTCTCTCCTTCTCTCTCTCTCTCTCTCTCTCGTATTCTATTACTGCATCTTGCTAACTTGGCCATTCTGGATGTCACTAACTCAGCTTCTTCTCCGGAGCCTTTGTGCTCCACTGTCTCTTAGATTAACTCATATCGCAGCGGTGCCTGGACAGTGTGACGTGTGTGGTTGTGCTGCTGCCGTGGTCCTGCCAGATGCCTCCTGCTGCTGCTGCCATCATTAGTCATTAGTCATGCTTCTACTGTTATTATACACATATGACTATTGTCACACATGTATACTGCCAGATATTAATACATACTTTCAACATATTGTACAGTAACCAGAACTATAACTATAATATTATTACTTTCAATAATGTTGTTGTAGCTACTGTCATTACCTGCATCTCTCTCTCTCTCTCTCTCTCTCTGTGTCTCATTGTGTCATGTGGATTACTGTTAATTTATTATGCTGATCTGTTCCGTACGACATCTATTGCACGTCTGTCCGTCCTGGAAGAGGGATCCCTCCTCAGTTGCTCTTCCTGAGGTTTCTACCGTTTTTTTCCCCCGTTAAAGGGTTTTTTTGCGGAGTTTTCCCCTATCCGCTGCGAGGGTCATAAGGACAGAGGGATGTCGTATGCTGTAAAGCCCTGTGAGGCAAATTGTGATTTGTGATATTGGGCTTTATAAATAAAATTGATTGATTGATTGATTGATTGAATCATGTTGTAAATCCCCATTTTATAGCACTAAGTAACTAATGAAATCCAAACTTATCAGGAAAGCAAACACTTGAACACACAACAGTGTGATACAAACTACCTAAAATGACAGAAACCATCTTTTGGAAAAATGTATTTGATGTGTACTTTGAGGTTTTAGTTTGGCTCATGTCCCTTCTGGAGAGGGCTGGCTTTATGACCTGTACTGCAGCCTGCCACCAGGGGGCGATGGACAGTTTGGCTTCACTTTTGTGGAGCTGTCTTGTTGTCCATCTTTGTTTACATTCTGTGGTTGTAATTAAGCAGCACATGGAAACAGTGGAAATTGAAAATGTAAAGACATACTCATATCTTTTAATTCCACCTGTGTTGAACAACAGACTTCTTCAAGTTCTTCTTTAACCCTGACTACATCTTTACGCGGTATATATTTTCCTTCACTATTGTACTTGCATAAAATTTGTACTTGCATAAATTTAACACTGTGACAAATACGCTAGTGCATTCCAATATCAGTGAATCCCACAAAATTTCATGATACTGTCCCACAGCCAAACGTGTCTAGATGACTTCAGTCCCCCGTGTAGTCAGACTGCAGTACCACGTTATACCACACAGTGACCGAAGTGTAATTACACAGATGGATAGAGCTTAGGCTGCCCGGACCCTATTGTTATCCTGCACGTTCTTCTTCTTCTTCCGAGGAAATCCTACTTCCCATACGCGAAAAATCACCAAACTTTGCACAAAGGTTCAGTCCCATGCCAGAATGCCTCAGCTGCAAAAACAGGCCAATAGTCCTGATGGTGGCGCTACAGCAAGCCTCTAAAGTTCAAAATCAACTATATGTGTTACAGATTTGCAACTTTCACCAAAATGTAGCCCCAATACTGAAGAAACTTTTGTACATTTAAACCTATTGCAAATTATGAAATCCATCACTCTGTTTTTTTCAAAAACTGTAAAACCTATTAAACCTGTCTCCTCCCACAATTTTTGCTCAATTGACACCAAACTTGCTACAGAGCATCTTCAGACTGTCCTACACAAACCATCCACACAGATTTTTGATTTATTGAAAATTGAGCCTACAGTGCATCAAAATGTTTGACTGTAAACGGTATTGTAAACATATACTTGCAAATTCTTGCTAAATACATTTTCAATGTTCATCAAATTTTTACAACATTTTGAATTTCGCTCTCATGTGAACAATTGGAGTCAATGCAAAAATGGTATTTTTAAACATCAGTTTTTCACTTGTGGAGCCAATAAATCATTGTTAAAAACAAATTACCAACATCTCCATGCTGTCTAGATGCAATTTATGTATTTTCGGATTTTTGTCTTAATAACTGAATATTTGACAGTCGTTTGACATCTGCCTTTACACACTAACAGCTGCTGTCTTGCACACAGGTGACTGGCTTCGTCAGTTTGTGAAGCTACATAAAACATTTCTGTTTGCCAGTTAGCTCAGTGAGATAGAGGATGGTTCTTGGTGTTGAAGATTGTGACTTCAAGCCTCAGCTCGTGCAACATTTCCATATGAGAAATCTCCCCAAACTTTTCATAAAGGTCCAGTCCCATGCCAGATGTCCTCAGCTGGAAACACAAGACAATAGTCCTGATGGTGGCGCTTCAGCAAGCCTCTAAATTTCAAAACTTTGAAAATTCATAACAAATCAACCATATGTGCTACAGCTTTGGAACTTTCACTTTGAAATGTGCTTTTCCATGGCATGGATGGCTACTGTCTGGCACCCTGATGCTTGGCTTGCTCAATTTGTGAAGCCACACATGAACTGTCACTTGCCAATTAGCTCAGTGAGATAGAAGACAGACCTCAGTCTCAGAAGTTGGGAGTTCAAGTCTCAGTTATGGCAAAACAGGCATTCTAATGTGAAAGTCCTATGTTCAGGCATCATGCTATGTGGATTAGAGACTACCAATGTTAAAATAATTATGAGCCAGGCAGTTTTGCAGAGAGACAAATACTCTTTATCAACACTTTTCCCTGTTATCCCTTGTCTCTTTTCCCTGTTTATTTGGCTTAGCTATCAGTCAATATGCAGAGTCTATCCAATAGCTACTTTTATATTTTAAAACATGTTTTCATCTTTGTCACCATGGATAATGTTTAGCTTTAAGCTAGATCAGGCCAGTTTGTTTATAATTGCTAGCAGTTAATGTTATTCTTACTTTCTTGTTCTTGAGTTTTTCTTTCCTTTGTATATTATGAGTCTGATCACTTCAGCCACTCATCCACAATTTGAAGGGCATGCCATAATTATATGATGTAACTCCTATGTTGTGATATGCTTTGTTTTAGTGTGTGTGTTGCTCACAATTGCCTAATTTTGCCTAAAATTGCCCAGCCCCGACCATTGCTGCGCAGCAGCTATAATTATATTTAGTTCCTGCTCAACCTTCATGCAGAAGTCTGTATCTGTTCACATGAAGAATATTTCATATCTCTCAAAACTGTGTGAAAATAATAAATGGAGTTGTTTCTTAAATCTATAATTACTCGATGTGTAAGTGTAGTTTTGTAATATGTATTTCAAATGAACAGTCAACCAGTTTCTGTGATGATAGCTTGATTTTTAATATACAGAATCAAAATGTCTTTAAAATTGTAATTTAAAAGTCAGTTTTTCGCTCTTCAAAATGTAAACTTTAAATGAATTTTTAATAAAAAAACTTAATTACTTCTTTAATCCTTTTGTGTCAATCAACAATGACTTTGCAGCTACACATTTTACACAATGTTTCAGGTATATGTCCCAAAAAGTAAAACATTAAATACAGTATCACTGTAGTATCAGTATCACAACATTATTTTGTCATCGTCATTTGAATGAATAATAATAAAGAATCAAGGGAACAAGTACATGTATCTTTTAAAAATCAAATAAAAACAAAACATAGGAAAAAATAGAGCAAAACTGGAAAACCTCCTTCAAAACTGCACTATGTATATATACGTGTGTGTAAAAACATTTACAATAATATTAAGAGTTATTTGACTGGTGTCATCGAAGTTCTCCATAATAGAGATTAATTTGCAATTGTTCGATTCAACTGACAACAGTTAATACAAAAATATAGCATATTATATTTACTGCCACAGTAGAAACAGAGCCTGCATTACTTAACATCAAAAATGCATTAACAACTGAAACTAGGATGAAACTTGCAAAAAAAAAATTGAAGTAAAAGATGAACTTAACCTGCAGCAAACTTGAAGTAGGCTGTGTTTCTTAGTTCCAGAGAGTTTGTGGCGAACAAGTTTTCCTTACAACACCAACATCTCCTCTATTACTTCCTTGATTTGTTTTGCTTCAGTGCTGAATGCAGAGCTCAGCGTATGATCCCAAGTAGTGTCTTTGCTAAAAATCTACCCAGAGAGATCTGTGCTTCTAAGGTATAAACATGAGTCAGGCCGAGAGATTCAAGACACCTAAGCTCACTGACAATGTCAAAGGAGGGGTGACTGATGAGCTGGAGCAACTTTACAGGGTCTCTGGAGCGGATGTGAGTCAGGCATTGAGTCGAAAGGACTGCCAAGAACAGAAAATTCTCCAGTGGTACCATGAAGTAGACAAGAGTCTCCTCCACTTTGACACTCCCACCAGAGTCTCTGGCCCTGTGTGCTGTTTTACTGGCCTCATTTATGTTTGCCTTGAAACACAGCAACACTTGGTGTCTGGCTCTCATGTGACTGTCAAATGTGGTGGTTGAATCACTGCAGAGGTTGTTGACTTGTGTGGAGTATCTTTGAGTGACCTGAATTTGTTCACAGTAGAACTCAACAGACTTGAGTGCGTTTTGCAAATCTTCCAGAATTTGATTGATGCAGTTTGGATCCTGATGCCTGTCCTTGGCTAAAGATGCAAAAGCACAGTTATAATATGCAACTGCTGCCCAACAGTGGTCCTCCTTTATGGCCTTAGTGTACATCTCGATACTCCCTGCAAGATTTCCCTTTTTGCGCAGATCATTGCCAAATGCAATGTAGTGGTGCAGGTTTGATGAGGGTGATTCTGTCTTTGTGAGTTTTTGCCTGGCTGTTTTCAGGTCTTCACCTAGTTTGTGTTTTAAATCCATGATTGAATCGTTCTCATTGAAGTTTGTGAGGAGCCACATACCCCAGAATTCATTCAGTGCAGACAAATCTGAATCTGCTGGCCTGTTGTTACTGCTTTTGTACACCTCATCTAGTGTTTCCAGGTACTGACTGAAGAGCTCTTCCTTTTTCTGTATCTCTGGGATGTCACACTCCAAGTAGCTAGCTAGTGTTTTTTCCACAGAGTCATCTCTGGCATCTTTAACTGTCTTTGTTTCTGAATCAGAGGTTTTTGTCAAAATATGCAACACTGTTGAAGTCAAAGATTTAGATACCTTATCACTGGGGCTTTTTTGGGACAATCTGAGTTGCACTACAAAAAGATGTCGATAAACTAGCATGTCATTAGTTGTATTTTCCAGAAAAGATCGATGTTTGCCTAATAAAGCCAACAATTTGAATAATTCTGAAAGATGTCTGGAGCAGACAATGAGCTGAGCAGACCCAGGAGATCCTTGTCTGGCACTGCAACCAAATACCTGGGCCTCCACACGAGCATTCTTTGGCAGGAAGGTCTGCACAACAAACAAACCTCCAGCTCTCTTTACCTGATCAGAGACCTGAAGGTCTGTCCCACGACCTGCAAGGTTTGTTGCTATGATGACGTCTCCTGCTTCAAGTTTCTTTGCGAAGATTGCAGTATTGTCCATGTTGTTGCTTATGTAAAGCTTCTTGTTTGGGACTTTATCTCCTAGAGCGTTGTGGAGAACCTTTGCTCGATTGATGGTCTCACAGATGACCAACACAGCCCTTTCATCCCTGTAAAGAGTAGGGTTGGTTTGTGCAGTAACAACTTTGCAGATTTTCCCAATCCATTCTTTTTCATCGTCTACGATCACACCTTCTACCTCAAACAGCTTTCTGCGTTTGAATGAAGGTATCTGACAGGTCTTGATGTCTTTGTAGATTTTCTGCAAAGTCTCAGTCTCTGCTTGTTGGCCAAGAGTTCCAGAGAGTCCAAAGATCTGATCACCATATTTTCGCAGCAAGCCAACATTGGACATATAGTTTGTGATGGCTGTCATGTCAGTCAACTTGGACTTTGCATGTTTCATTTCAATGAACTGCTGTAGTCCATCTGTCCATTTCATGTTGTTTTCAACAACACCTGTGCAGCTGTAGTCAACAGGCACAATCCCATGTTCCTCAATGATATATTCATGGCCCATTGTCATGGTTTGTGCATGGAATGCATTTTGAATCCAAACCTTTAGTTTAGATTTGACCAGATCTGACAGAAAGCCTGGGACATAGAGACAGCATTTATCTTGGCTCAGGTCACATGGTGTAAAACACAGGACATCTTCTATTTCTGCTTCCACAGCTCTCTGTACACTGTCTTTATCAGAGTACATGTACTGACACAAGCCTCCATTGATCAAAAGCAGAGGCACCCTCTGTCTTCCAGTCGTTTCTTTTCGTGATACCTTCTTCAGTTCCTCTATTACTCCATCATCATTCATGCAGTGCAGAGCAAACTGGCAAGATGGGAATCTCCCCTCTACTGTCTGAAAGAACTTTGCCAACTGGTGAGCAGTAACACCTGCAGTTTTGTCAGGCAAGAGACTTGAGTTCTTTCTCAGGTCCTTGACCGAACCTTTAGCCAGTATACCTGTGTCTTCAGCCATCTGAAGGATGATGAACTCGTCAACATCTTTGCACTTTATGTTTTCAAGTAAAACTTGGTAAAATGGGTACTTTTGTCCCACAGTTGTCTCTGAGCCAATCTTGTTGTATTGATTAGCAGTGGCCCATATGAAAGCCAAGAGTGGATTGAGATGTTGCAAAGCAGGCATATCGCTACTAAGATAGACCACATGGAGGCCCTTATCCAGCATCAAGGAATCAACTTCATCCACAATTGCACATTCAAATGTTCTTTGCCCAAATATGTCCATTCTATTGAAAGTGGTGTGAAGCCAGTCTCCAGCAAAGTCTTCCACAGTACCATACACAACCTGACACTTATAGCACTTTTTAAGTCTTTGGCTTGTTTGTTGGTGTTGCAGTTGACAGTGATTTTCAAAATGTCATAAAACCAGTCTTTCAAATCTCTCTGCAAGAACTGGTGAACTAGTGATGATGTCTACCTTTTCTCCTCTCATAGCTCGAAAAGCGGCAAACATTGCCACAATACATGACTTGCCCTCTCCAGTGCCAACTTGAATTAGCCGTCCTGTTTTGGAAAGAGCCATGATACACCAGCTCACCATCTGCGTCAGTCGGGGTCTGAAGTGAGTTTTTTCAGCTGCCTGACAAAGCTTCAGCAACACTTGTTTCAAGTCACTGTGCTGTGATCCATCATTGTGTGAAGTTAGACCTTTGCTGACTGATGACACAATGTCTCTCACATCATCTAAGAGCTCCTCATTAATTTGATTTAACTTTTGTTGACGGATTTCCTCAAGAATTTCACCCAGTTGCTTTTCTGGGTCATCGGCTAAACAGTTCTTGAGATCTTCATCTGTCACAGTCTCGTCTTGGACCAGCTCAATGAGTTTCTTCTTTCTTGTCCGACATTTCCAACTCGGAGTGATGTAATTAATCTCTATACAGTGCAACATCTTCAACATCCACAAGAGGAGCTGTGATCGGTCAGTTGTTGACTCAAATCGCTTTAGAAGAGCATCAAACAAGTCTGTGGTATCTGCTGGGCTCCATTTGATGTTTGTAACCAGTCCCTGCAGCTTGTTGAGAAGATGCTTTTCATTATTGTCAGAAGTCAACAAACTCTGAATAATATGTAAAACTCTGAGGTTGTTCAACCATTCTGCAACTTCAGTATCAGATGTGTCAGATTCAGCCATTTTGTAGAAAAACTGTCAAATCTGGTCAAAACAGAAATGGAAAAAAATGGATTTTGAGATTCTGACTTTAAAACTGTACACAATTCCCACACATTCTTTACCATGATATACACTATAATGTTGTGATAACAATATACTAAATAACTATTGGTGTGTGCCAAGGCGTTGTTCAAATGCACTGTACATTTTTTTGCACTGCAGCATTTCCCATTTTTCACAGATTTAAATTAAAGATCTAAGACTTTTTCCATGCACTCAGAAGATACATTTCTCCTCTGAGGCATTTGTGATTTGTGATATTGGGCTTTATAAATAAAATTGAAAATTGAATTGAATGTCCACCAGAGTTGCCCATCAACTGAATTTTCTTGTCAGTGCTATACACCATCTCCAGTGTTGTTTCTGTGAATTTGGCAGTACATCCAACCAGCCACACAACCACAGATCACATGTAACCACACAACCTAAGACCTAAATATCTAGGGTTTTCACCTGCAAGATTGTTCTTACCAACTGGAGTGGGCAAATGGCAGATGGCATTGTGTGGGCAAGCGGTTTTCTAATGCTGATGTTGTAAACAAAGTACCCCCATCGTGGCAGTGGGGTTATGCAGGGCTCTCAAGTTTTGATCTCAGTTCAGAGTGAGATTTTTGCTGGATGGTAGGTTGATGGGGGACAGGGCACCAATGTGGCAGGCCTTGGGTATGGTAGTTTATAGAGGATTCAAATTTCAAATAAGTCATCAACCATCTATATGCACTCATCGTTTAAT
Source organism: Epinephelus fuscoguttatus (assembly GCF_011397635.1). Classification (NCBI taxonomy): domain Eukaryota; kingdom Metazoa; phylum Chordata; class Actinopteri; order Perciformes; family Serranidae; genus Epinephelus; species Epinephelus fuscoguttatus. The sequence goes on from NC_064774.1 coordinate 16,191,047, forward strand.
GCCACTGGTATTTTTAAATTAATTCGAATAGAGCAAATATTGACTTCAAAATTTCTGGAAGAAGGGGAGCAAAAAAGAGGAGAGGAGAGAGGGGAGTATTTTTCTTGTCAACACAAACTAGTCCTACAACACTCGAGGTCTAAAAACAGGTGTTTAAAATAGCTGCTGAAATTAGCAAGGATGCTACTGGCTAAAGTTGACATGCGGTCTTGTCAAACTGTCAGGTAACAGCTGATACTCCCTGTGATGAGCTCTCATTGTTTTCCTTTTGTGCAACAAGTAATTTCATTCAGTCGGCTTCAAAATCAAATGATGGGATGACTTACTGACATGTGATGAGGCACCACTGTCTTGTGTGTGCACCCTATTCTAAACATTGTTGCTGAAGTCAGATCACCTGTACCTTAACCTTACCCAGATACAGCATTGCTATTTTCTGATTGGCTGATGGGTAGCTGTGTCTTAGTTTTATTGGCTGGAGCGTGGCAAGCTCTTGTTGAGCTCTACAGTACCCACAGCGTCTTGCAACACGTTCCACTGCATATACAGCATGGAACTTGGTGGGCATTATCATAACAATTTTTTTTAATGTGTGAGAAATACCAGGTGTGGCGGGTGAGAGTGTGAAAAGGTTAAAATGCGCATGTCGTACTCTCAAAGTGTGAGACATGAGAGCCCTGCTGGTTATGGTATGGGCTAGCATAAGCTACAGACAGCTAATACAAGTGCATTTTATTGATTATTAGTACTTTGAATGCAAAAGAAACCGTGATGAGATATGAAGACCCTGAGCCCCATTCTCATGCCGTTCATCCACCACCATGACCGCAGGTTGCAGCATGATCATGCAACGCCCATGTTGCAAGGATCTGTGCACAATTCCAGTCCTTGCATGGCTGGCACACTCATGAGACATGTCATGGACTGAGCATTTGATATGCTCTGGATCGGCATGGAAGACAGTGCACTCCAGTTCCTGCCATTAACTTCACACATTCAACAACCTGATCAACTCTATGTGACGGAGAGGTGTCGCACTGCGTGAGGCAAATAGTGTCATACCAGATACTGACTGATTCTGTGACCAAAAAATACATTTCTGTAGCATTTCAAGTCCTGTGAAATCCTAATCAATGTTTTTTTTTTTCCAAGATAAGACTACACATTTTAGAGCAACCGTTTATTGTGACCATATCAAACCACACTGGCATAGTACTCATGCTGTTTAATCAGCATCTTGACATGCCACACCTGTCAGGTGGATGGATTATCTTGAAAAAGTGCTTACCAACCTGGATTTTAACAAATTTGTGACCAAACGTTTAGAGAAAGAAGTTTCATGTGCATAAAAAGTCTCAGATCTTTAAATTAAACATGAAAAAGGGGAGCAAAAACAAAAGTGTTGTGTTAAAATTTTTGTTCAGTCTATCTGCAGGAGCACACATTTATATTGAACAGGTTCATTCACAACTGAGTCAGCAGTTTTTATTCTCTGCTATGTTATTACTCCAACAAGCAATTGCAAAGAAATTACAACTATTAATTGCAGTATGTAACTTAACTTAACTTAACTTAACTTAACTTAACTTAACTTAACTTAACTTAACTTAATGATAATGCAATATATTGTGGTAGTCTGATACTCACCTGTTAACAGGATGAACAAGACGAGAAGCGAAGCGCGTTGCAAGGACACCAGAGATCATCTGCAACATGTGCCCCGCAGATTCTTCTTTTATCTCTTTTGTTTGTTTTGCATTTTAACCAACCTGTTAAGCCTCCGCCTGAGGGACTTTCCTGCATCTTGTGAATGTGACTTACTGTAATCAAGTTACTTACTATAACTGTGCTGCTTTTACACAGACCAGTGGTAGTCATCCAATTCAGTGCAGCTACCCTAAAATCACGTATTTAAATGTGTTAAAGTGAAGATGCATTTATTAATTTTGATATACGTATCAATAGTAGACAGACATACATAAAAAAGAGACCAATCCTATGTCATTAAGGGAGACACAACAAGTGAATACGGTAAAACTCATATCTAATAGATATCAGCATGAAACTTCCCCAGTTTGATTACTTATATTAAGATATCTATATATTTTTTTGACACATTTTCTGAAATGTTATGTTTAAATATGCAAGAGACATTATCTAATCAAATATGCACTTTTTGCACACATTTCCATAGAGAAATCGGAACTAAAATAAACCTAAATGTGTATTTTGGATGTTTTCTTTCCACTAGCGTGAATGAAGCCATTTGTGTAAACAAACTAGCCGAAAATCTCAACACTGACCAGTGCATCTTTTCATTTTGCCCTTTAAATATTCAAATTAACATTTATTTTCTTAAAACGCACTTGTTCAGAATTAATAAAACAAATGTTTTTGTTAGGGATGCGCGATAATATCGGCACGTCATTGGTATCAACTGATATCGGCTTTAAAATTAAGTATCGGAATCTTCCAACGTACTGATGATATCAGTGCATCATCGGTAACGTCTAATATTGGTTTTAAAATGAACTATTAGCATTGGCCAACATGCTGTTTTTATTTTGCACAATGAATGGATATTATATACATTTAAAAGCATTGTATTTCATGTCTCCATCTGCTGGTGGGTCATGATAAGAGTATGCATGCATAATATGATGATAATGCTACTACAGAAGAGACTTGATGATCACTAAAATTAAGTGGGGAAAAAGTGGATATATCGATATCAGTATCATTTATCGGCTGAATAAGTTGTTATATATCTACATATCAGGTATCTGCATTAAATCCAATATTGTGCATCCCTAGTTTTTGTAGATACAGCGGTATCACTTTGTATCACCTGAGGATAGTCCAAAGGTGGAGTGCCGTATCTAGTAAGGCATCTTTGGAATGTAAAACTTGAGTGGGCCAGCCCAGAGCCTCATGTATCACCTTTGTAGTGTTGTGTCTGGTACAGCCACAAATAGAAATGCCATGTGGAGACTGTGTACAAAAATCATACCATGTCCATCAGTGAATTCCCCCACATTCACTGATGTTTGTTTTTCTTTCATTTCCCGACAATCAGGTGACTTCTTGGAAGCAAAGAGTATTGTGTTGACCCTCCTCCCATGCACTAGGTGTCCCTGTTGCCCTAACCATCTCTGGTTGTTGTTACAGGTGCTGAAGGGTGTGTCACCAGCAGCATGAGCCACACCAGAGGCCTGACCCTGTGGAGCAGGATTTGGCTTGTGAGGTAATCAAGACTAACGTGGGTTTCACTATGAAGATGGTTCACTTCTTACCAGGATAAATCACCATGGTAACATATGCTGATCAGCTAACCTGCCTGCAGCAGTGATCTGCGCCACAAATGTTCACTAGGCGTCTTTTTTATCATGTACAGCCTTTAACTGAAGAATCATACAATAAACTGTCAAACTCTTGAAAAACATGAACAAATATTTTTAACCCGTTATTTTTCTGTGTAATCCAAGATTACTGACTGATGACTGCAATTTTCTCCATTGCCCCATTCATGTTTTCAGAGCAACAGATGGTCAGTAGCTATTAGCTCTATAGAACAAATAACAATACAACTAATACTCACTGTATGACATTAACATAAAAGAATGAATATCGTTACTTATCGCTGATTATCAAAGAAAGAAAAAATAACCTCACTGAAAGACTGCGTTCACTTTGACATGGAAATGACAGCAAGATCACGCCTAAAACAGATGAAGTGCATTGTGACCAGAAAGTTTGAAAACTCTGTGTGTGAGTGAAATCCACTAAGAATTGAGATCCACAAATGTTTTTGATTCACAAATCTGAGTTCACAAATGCCTGTTCGAACGTTGTAAATGTTAGGAAGATATTCACAAATGCTTTTCATTTATTTGCAAATTACTTTAATGTATTCACAGATATTTTTTTTTAATTTGTGGAATGTGTTTGTGTGTTTGCAGATCCATTTTATACTTGCAAAATATTTTTGTATTTGTGGAAGGTGTTTTATATTTACAGATTACACATTTACACACAGATTGTCCATCTGTTCACACACATAATTATGAAACAAATCTATCTCCATATCATCTAGTCAGAGGCCAAACAGGGGTCTGTCTGTTCACGTGCCTTGTTTTAGGCCTAAACCTCCAAGCCTTAACTACAGAGTTGTCATGTCATAAAACTGACTGCTAACAGTGATTTGTAATTGGTGTACAGTCAGATTCAAACAGTTGCTCAAACAATCTGCTGCTTGTTCCATAAATTGAGACCTCCTGTTTATACAGGCCTCATCACAGGATGAATTAAATGTACATGTAAAAATGCATGTAAGATATGTAAGACATGAATTTGATCATCTCCCTGTCTCTCCACCCAACACCAAAGTCTAAAAAAACCAGGCTTGTGTGTCTTCTACTTGTTGTACCTCTGCAGCAGATGTCACCTGCCACAGCATAGAGTCTATTTGAATAGACATGGAAAAATGATGTCACTTACTGCCCAACTTGAGCTACATGTCTGTTGTGTGAAACATTTAAAAGCAAGAAGCAAATGAGTAAAAAAAAAAATTTTTTTTTTACAAAGGTCCAGGGTGTAGGATGTAGGGGGACATATTGGTAGAAATGGAAAATCATATGATAAGATGTTTTATTTAGTGTATAATCACCTGGAAATACAAATCATCATGTTTTTGTACCCTTAGAAGGGGCTATTTATATCTACATATTTACATGTACATATTTTTTCAGTTTCAAATAACCTCCGTCCATTTGTTTTGGAGAGAAGGGGATCTCTCAATAATTTAGCTCTTGGTATAAACCCCTGAAGCGTCTGCTTAAGTTGCAGAAAAACAAGATAAGCCCACATTAGCAGGAGCTCGGTGAGCAGCCTGTCCACGATGTGCCCAACAACATTAGAGAAACACTGATTTGTAATATAAAACTGCTTTAATCAGTGTTTTACTGGTTTTAATCACCTGGTCTGTTTGTTCTGGAGAGGAGGAGACCTCTGCGGATAATTCGGCTCTCAGTAAAAACCTCCTGCACAATGAACACTGGAGGAATCCTGACCTGGAGAAGCTTTCTGCAATCTGCAATCCTCACTGCTAGACACCACTAAATCCCCCTAAGTCTTACACACTGTTCCTTTAAGCTGAGTTTGACACCACAAACCTGTTTAAACACATACAAATTAAATTACTGTTGAAGCAAATAACTGAGAAACATGCATTTCCAGAATTTACAGTCAGTACAAGTAGTACCAGTACAAATATACTGTACAGGCTAACCTAAAGACTTATTTACTGTCGTATAAATGGACTTTAGTTTCACTGTAAACTGATGGCATTGTTGACTTTGCCTGTGAGTGTGAATGAAAAGAAACAGAATAACAACAAAAATATGTTCAAATCATTGCTGGTGTAACAATAATTATATTTCTGACAATGCAAAAAATCTATATTTTCAGAGTAACAAACATGAGTTCAGTTTATTCTCCTTATTAGTGGATATTTAGGGATGACACCTTGTTTTCTGCTCGTTGGACAGAAAACAGCAAAGTGTGTTCCTCTTTTATTTCCCGCTGCATCATGTAAATATATTGTTGTGAACAACAGATCATTTCTCGACAATGATAAACATCTTGGACTTCAGTATTTTAATATTCAAATGCTGACGTCAGGTGAAGGCGGCTCAAAGAGAGCATCTACCTGGGGGACATTTTAGTCTTCATCAGCACACAAGGAGAGACACCAGAGTGAAGCGGCTGAGAGGACGACAGAAGATGTAAGTTATGATTCAGTTGTGTCACTTTGATATATTATTTATTGTGTGTGTGCAGAGGTGGACAGAAGAGTAATGTCTTTTTTCAGTATATATTTCACATCATTTCAAATCAAATCAGATTTGCACTTTGTCTTTTTGTATTTGCCAGATTTAGCAAACAGCTCAGCTCATTTGTGACATGTTTTATAATCACAGTTTATCATTTTAAAGTTTTAATTTCATGCAAAGTTCAATGTGTTTTACAAAGAGTGACACAATAACAAGAACACCTGACATTATAATGCAAAGAAATCCAACAATGCTTCAATACTGTGAAGCTTTGTGAGGCCAGTGGACGTCTTCTTGCCCTGGGTTTTACCTCTCAGGCTCAGGATTTGGTTTATGGAGCTTTTTTTTGGGATGCATGCAGCCTGCTCTGCAGACTCAGGGCTGAGAAAACACTACGATCTTCTTCTGCATGCTTTTGGGTGTTAAATCTATATATTGAAGAAACAGTAAACAATTTAATTCTGCATTATCCTCTATTTTGTTTCTCATTCCGTGACGTCATCGTGTCTCACCCACTCCTGAAACACAATATGTTTTGATATATTGTAAGGTGAATATATGAAAACCAGAGCATGATAAACACCTCTACAGTATAGTGCGACACAATAACCCTGGCATATTGTTTATTGTTTGTTATTGGCTCAGCCTGATGCATTACATTATTTGTGTTTTATTCAAATAAGAAATTTTAATGAGCTGGAAAACAGTGACAGTTTCACAGTGTGAGTCTGTTCATGCAGGTTTCATCCTAATTTGCATATTAGCTGCTAAACATCATTCTGCTTCCTCATAAACTGGAGGGGGTGGTGACCTTTGTTTGTGTGTGTATTTCTTGTTTTTAATGGACATACAGTTAAGAGTTAAAATGTTTATTTTTTATTTTACTGACAATATTTGTTAAATCCATTGTGTTTGGTTCACAGCACACTGAAATATCAGTTTCATCTAACAGAGCAAAGATGCAGTGGAGTCTGTTTCTGCTCCTTCTGATGGGTAAGTGGATCATCTTATCACATATACAGCAGTGCTGCTGCTGCTGCTGCTGCTGCTGCCATGAAATGATTTCACTTAAAGCTCATTCTTATCATGAAATAAAGAGCAAATCATCCAGAAACTCAGAAATCTAAGTGAATAAAGAGGCGTGGAGTAAGTAGTAGGTGTGTACTCATGATGTTGATTTAATGCTGTCTGCTCCATCACTGCAGTATTTCCTCTGTTATTAGGTCAGTGTTCCTTCTTCATGTGTCACCTCCATGAGTACCACTTTGTTGAAGAGAAGAAGAACTGGACTGAAGCCCAGCAGTACTGCAGAGAGCATCACACTGACCTGGCCACAGTGTCTAACATGACAGACATGGAGAGACTCCGTGACTCTGCACAGAATCAAGATGGAGCCTGGATTGGGCTTTACAGCGACCCTGAAAGAAATAAGAGAGGGATGTGGCACTGGCAGTGGTCTCTGCCAGGGCTGGAGTTCAATGATAGTGAGAGTAGATGGCATGAGGGACAGCCGAATGATTACCTATTTAAAAATGAGAAATGTGTGCGGATGTACAATCACAAATGGAAGCGATGTCCCTTGTTCTGTGATTAAATGTATCTGCTATGATGGTGAGAATATGTAACTAATAATGTTATTATGTGTATACAGCAGATCATCCTGTCTAACAATAGTTTTTCGTTGACATATACCTCCTGTTTTGTGTGGGATTAAGTAGAAACTTGGCTGATAAGGTTAAAAAATTAGATATTTAAAAGTCAAAAGTCAACTGGTGTTATTTTCTATTTATTTATTTATTTATTTACTTTTAAGTAACATTACTGGTAAGTGTGGTGATAAAATGTCTCTTTCTCTACATGCAGAAATGAATTCTAATCCAGTCCTACTTTTAATGATGTGATCCACCTTATTATATCACACACACTTTGATCTTGTAAACATGTGAACCTGCAGTGGATTCATTTTAATTTATCTCACGTTATTGTTTCACCTGTTTAAATAAGAAAAAAGGATTTTTATGAGGTGAAATAACTTGTAAACAGTGTGTGTTTCTTAGTTTGTCTGTTTATCCCACAGAAAGGAGGCAATCCAACAAGAGATTCCATCTGATTGAAGACAAGATGAGAACCTGGCCACAGGCTCAGAACTACTGCAGAGAACATCACACTGACCTGGTCAGTGGAGACCAACAGTTAGAGGACGACGAATTCAAGTGAGAGTATAAGTCAAGCGAGGTCGTGTGGATCGGCCTGTTCAGAGACTCCTGGAGGTGGTCAGATGGGAGCAATCACTCTTTCAGATACTGGGATCTGGAGTTATTCAGAGATGAAGACAGCAGCAAGAAATGTGCTGTGACTCTGCTGGATGGGAAATGGAGCTCGACGAGTGTAATAAAACAAAACCCTTCTTCTGCTATGGTGGTGAGTTTTGCAAGAGTCTGTCTAACAGTATTTGTTTTGTGCTACATATTTGTGTATGTATGTTGAATTTCTTTAATATATTCCACACAGGATTTCACATTTGGATTCTGTCTGTATTCTCACTTCAAGGAAATATACATCTGTTTTTGGTTCACAATAAATGCTTTCTTTAACTGTCCGGCTAAAGTGTCCACAGACTGTCAGTTTCGGCACAGCAGCACAAAGCACTTACGCTGTGGACACGCGACATGAAGAAGACATCTCAAATTCATATGTCCATGCTCAAAATAGAGGACGCGGGTTAATAGTGCTGATTGCAAAATGACAGAACTGTTTAAGAATGGATTAAACTGATATCAGTGTGTTGCTTAGATTGGAAGCTGTCATATATTTGAATTAAAGAAATGAATCATCATCATAGCAACACTGTCATGTGACATTATCTAATAATATTACCCAGCAAAGCTTCACATCATGAACCATATATGAGCCTCTGTTTCAGGAACAACCACAAAGAAAGGAACAACAGCAGGTCCCTCATCATCCACTGTTACTGAGGACAAGACACAAGGTGAGCTCATGAAGAAGCTACTACAAGTGAAGCAATCATGTGACATCCAGGTTTCACAGATCTCATGGTAAAAACATTATTCCAATTTTAAGATTATAGTGATCAATGAGGCGGGATCTAATTAAAGTATGATCTATGTTTCTATTTTTCACTTTTACATGGTTACCTTGTGTTGCTTATATGTAGTTCTTCAGTGTCTTACTGGTGTATTGTAGTCAGCTGTTTAAGCTGTTTAAGAATGGTTTAACCCTTTGAAACCTGAGCAGACTGACTTGATTTCTTACAGAATAAATGGGAAGAAGGCAATGAGCAACCAAAGAAACAATGACCCAAAATATTAAAGAAATTGGTAAAAAAATTTAAAAAAAGAGAAAACAAGAAAAGAAAATTTAAAACAAACAAACAAACAAGAAAATGACCTGGAAAAATTCTAAGATTTCTGTACGATTTTTAAAAAATATTTTTCTGATTTTTTTCTTTTATTTATTTATTTGCAATTTGAGGGACATTTTCTACCATGTCCCTCCCCCATGTTTTTCAGAGAAACTGCACCAAATTGCTCAAAGGTTCAAAGGTTAAAATACTTGTGAAAGGCGTCTGAAAGCAGCACAAGAAAAGTGATGTGTGTTGCTTAGATTGGAAGCTGTCATATATTTGAATTAAAAAGAAATGAATCAGCATCATAGCAACACTGTCATGTGACATTATCTAATAATATTACCCAGCAAAGCTTCACATCATGAACCATATATGAGCCTCTGTTTCAGGAACAACCACAAAGAAAGGAACAACAGCAGGTCCCTCATCATCCACTGTTACTGAGGACAAGACACAAGGTGAGCTCATGAAGAAGCTACTACAAGTGAAGCAATCATGTGACATCCAGATTTCACAGATCTCATGGTAAAAACATTATTCCAATTTTAAGATTATAGTGATCAATGAGGCGGGATCTAATTAAAGTATGATCTATGTTTCTATTTTTCACTTTTACATGGTTACCTTGTGTTACTTATATGTAGTTCTTCAGTGTCTTACTGGTGTATTGTAGTCAGCTGTTTAAGCTGTTTAAGAATGGTTTAACCCTTTGAAACCTGAGCAGACTGACTTGATTTCTTACAGAATAAATGGGAAGAAGGCAATGAGCAACCAAAGAAAAAATGACCCAAAAAAATTAAAAAAATTGGTAAAAAAAAAAAAAAAAAGAGAAAACAAGAAAAGAAAATTTAAAACAAACAAACAAACAAGAAAATGACCTGGAAAAATTCTAAGATTTCTGTCCCATTTTTAAAAAATATTTTTCTGATTTTTTTCTTTTATTTATTTATTTGCAATTTGAGGGACATTTTCTACCATGTCCCTCCCCCATGTTTTTCAGAGAAACTGCACCAAATTGCTCAAAGGTTCAAAGGTTAAAATACTTGTGAAAGGCGTCTGAAAGCAGCACAAGAAAAGTGATGTGTGTTGCTTAGATTGGAAGCTGTCATATATTTGAATTTAAAAGAAATGAATCAGCATCATAGCAACACTGTCATGTGACATTATCTAATAATATTACCCAGCAAAGCTTCACATCATGAACCATATATGAGCCTCTGTTTCAGAGCCAACCACAAAGAAAGGAACAACAGCAGGTCCCTCATCATCCACTGTTACTGAGGACAAGACACAAGGTGAGCTCATGAAGAAGCTACTACAAGTGAAGCAATAGATGGTTGGATAATGTTAGAAATAGACCTCCCACTAAGCTGCAGTTTCATTTTTGGCCTATTCAAACACAGTTTCATTTAAAACATATATATATCAGCTCACATTGTTTTTATATATGTAGTTCTTCAGTGTCTTACTGGTGTATTGTAGTCAGCTGTTTAAGCTGTTTAATATTTTCTTTTAAAAACAAGACTGACTTGATTTCTTGAAAGAATCTTTTTAGAAAAAGAGTCCTGAAAAAAGAAAAATGTGTGTCTCATAATAAAGTCAATATGATATATTATAAGCAGGTCAAGAGGCTGTGTTAATCCTTTATGCAAGAAAACTTGCTAAAGCTGTTTAAATACAACAAACAAGAAAATCACCTGGAAAAATCTTTTCTGTACTATTTTAAAAATTCTAAATCTTTTTTTTTTTTTTTTTTTTTTTTTGCCAATTTGTGGTATATTTCTTACCAAGTTGCTCATTGCATGTTTTTCAAAGGAACTGCACCAAATTGCTCAAAGGTTCAAAGGTTAAAATACTTGTGAAAAGCGTCTGAAAGCAGCACAAGAAAAGAGATGTGTGTCGCTTAGATTGGAAGCTGTCATATATTTGAATTAAAAAGAAATGAATCAGCATCATAGCAACACTGTCATGTGACATTATCTAATAATATTACCAAGCAAAGCTTCACATCATGAACCATATATGAGCCTCTGTTTCAGGAACAACCACAAAGAAAGGAACAACAGCAGGTCCCTCATCATCCACTGTTACTGAGGACAAGACACAAGGTGAGCTCATGAAGAAGCTACTACAAGTGAAGCAATCATGTGACATCGAGGTTTCACAGATCTCATGGTAAAAACATTATTCCAATTTTAAGATTATAGTGATCAATGAGGCGGAATCTAATTAAAGTATGATCTATGTTTCTATTTTTCACTTTTACATGGTTACCTTGTGTTACTTATATGTAGTTCTTCAGTGTCTTACTGGTGTATTGTAGTCAGCTGTTTAAGCTGTTTAAGAATGGTTTAACCCTTTGAAACCTGAGCAGACTGACTTGATTTCTTACAGAATAAATGGGAAGAAGGCAATGAGCAACCAAAGAAAAAATGACCCAAAAATATTAAAGAAATTTGTAAAAAAAAAAAAAAATTAAAAAAAAAGAGAGAAAACAAGAAAAAGAAAATTTAAAACAAACAAACAAACAAGAAAATGACCTGGAAAAATTCTAAGATTTCTGTACGATTTTTAAAAAATATTTTTCTGATTTTTTTCTTTTATTTATTTATTTGCAATTTGAGGGACATTTTCTACCATGTCCCTCCCCCATGTTTGTCAAAGGAACTGCACCAAATTGCTCAAAGGTTCAAAGGTTAAAATACTTGTGAAAGGCGTCTGAAAGCAGCACAAGAAAAGTGATGTGTGTTGCTTAGATTGGAAGCTGTCATATATTTGAATTAAAAAGAAATGAATCAGCATCATAGCAACACTGTCATGTGACATTATCTAATAATATTACCCAGCAAAGCTTCACATCATGAACCATATATGAGCCTCTGTTTCAGGAACAACCACAAAGAAAGGAACAACAGCAGGTCCCTCATCATCCACTGTTACTGAGGACAAGACACAAGGTGAGCTCATGAAGAAGCTACTACAAGTGAAGCAATCATGTGACATCCAGGTTTCACAGATCTCATGGTAAAAACATTATTCCAATTTTAAGATTATAGTGATCAATGAGGCAGATCTAATTAAAGTATGATCTATGTTTCTATTTTTCACTTTTACATGGTTACCTTGTGTTACTTATATGTAGTTCTTCAGTGTCTTACTGGTGTATTGTAGTCAGCTGTTTCAGCTGTTTAAGAATGGTTTAACCCTTTGAAACCTGAGCAGACTGACTTGATTTCTTACAGAATAAATGGGAAGAAGGCAATGAGCAACCAAAGAAAAAATGACCCAAAAATATTCAAGAAATTGGTAAAAAAAAAAATAAAAAAAAAAAAAAAAAAGAAAAACAGAAAAACAAAAATTAAAAAAAACAAACAAACAACAAGAAAATGACCTGGAAAAATTCTAAGATTTCTGTACGATTTTTAAAAATATTTTTCTGATTTTTTCTTTTATTTATTTATTTGCAATTTGAGGACATTTTCTACCATGTCCCTCCCCATGTTTTTCAGAGAAACTGCACCAAATTGCTCAAAGGTTCAAAGGTTAAAATACTTGTGAAAAGGCGTCTGAAAGCAGCACAAGAAAAGTGATGTGTTGCTTAGATTGGAAGCTGTCATATATTTGCATTAAAAGAAATGAATCAGCATCATAGCAACACTGTCATGTGACATTATCTAATAATATTACCCAGCAAAGCTTCACATCATGAACCATATATGAGCCTCTGTTTCAGGAACAACCACAAAGAAAGGAACAACAGCAGGTCCCTCATCATCCACTGTTACTGAGGACAAGACACAAGGTGAGCTCATGAAGAAGCTACTACAAGTGAAGCAATCATGTGACATCCAGGTTTCACAGATCTCATGGTAAAAACATTATTCCAATTTTAAGATTATAGTGATCAATGAGGCGGGATCTAATTAAAGTATGATCTATGTTTCTATTTTTCACTTTTACATGGTTACCTTGTGTTACTTATATGTAGTTCTTCAGTGTCTTACTGGTGTATTGTAGTCAGCTGTTTCAGCTGTTTAAGAATGGTTTAACCCTTTGAAACCTGAGCAGACTGACTTGATTTCTTACAGAATAAATGGGAAGAAGGCAATGAGCAACCAAAGAAAAAATGACCCAAAAATATTAAAGAAATTGGTAAAAAAAATTTAAAAAAAAAAAGAGAGAAAACAAGAAAAAGAAAATTTAAAACAAACAAACAAACAAACAAGAAAATGACCTGGAAAAATTCTAAGATTTCTGTCCCATTTTTAAAAAATATTTTTCTGATTTTTTTCTTTCATTTATTTATTTGCAATTTGAGGGACATTTTCTACCATGTCCCTCCCCCATGTTTGTCAAAGGAACTGCACCAAATTGCTCAAAGGTTCAAAGGTTAAAATACTTGTGAAAGGCGTCTGAAAGCAGCACAAGAAAAGTGATGTGTGTTGCTTAGATTGGAAGCTGTCATATATTTGAATTTAAAAGAAATGAATCAGTATCATAGCAACACTGTCATGTGACATTATCTAATAATATTACCCAGTCTGTTTCTGCTCCTTCTGATGGGTAAGTGGATCATCTTATCACATATACAGAAAGGAAGCTGCTGCTGCTGCTGCTGCTGCTGCTGAGGCAAGACACAATGATTTCACTTAAAGCTCATTCTTATCATGAAATAAAGAGCAAATTATCCAGAAACTCAGAAATCTAAGTGAATAAAGAGGCGTGGAGTAAGTAGTAGGTGTGTACTCATGATGTTGATTTAATGCTGTCTGCTCCATCACTGCAGTATTTCCTCTGTTATTAGGTAAGTGTTCCTTCTTCATGTGTCACCTCCATGAGTACCACTTTGTTAAGAGAAGAAGAATGGACTGAAGCCCAGCAGTACTGCAGAGAGCATCACACTGACCTGGCCACAGTGTCTAACATGACAGACATGGAGAGACTCCGTGACTCTGCACAGAATCAAGATGGAGCCTGGATTGGGCTTTACAGCGACCCTGAAAGAAATAAAAAGAGGGATGTGGCACTGGCAGTCTCTGCTGGAAACAAACAAACAAACAAGAAAATGACCGGATAATTCATTCAGCCCATGAGAAATGTGTGCAGATGCACAATCACAATTTGAGGGATGCATTGTTCTCACAATCATAAATGTATCTGCTATGATGGTGAGAATATGTAACTAATAATGTTATTATGTGTATACAGCAGATCATCCTGTCTAACAATAGTTTTAGACACAAGAAAACCTCCTCTTTGTGTGGGATTAAGTAGAAACTTGGCTGATAAGGTTAAAAATTAGATATTTAAAAGTCAAAAGTCAACTGGTGTTATTATCTAATAATTTATTTATTTACTTTTAAGTAACATTACTGGTAAGTGTGGTGATAAAATGTCTCTTTCTCATATACAGAAATGAATTCTGCTGCTGCAGTCCTGCTGCTGCTTTAATGAAATGATCCACCTTATTATATCACACACTTTGATCTTGTAAACATGTGAACCTGCAGTGGATTCATTTTAATTTATCTCACGTTATTGTTTCACCTGTTTAAATAAGAAAAGGATTTTTATGAGGTGAAATAACTGTCTGCTAAATCACTGCAGTGTGTTCTCTGTTTGTCTGTTCATCCCACAGAAAGGAGGCAATCCAACAAGAGATTCCATCTGATTGAAGACAAGATGAGAACCTGGCCACAGGCTCAGAACTACTGCAGAGAACATCACACTGACCTGGTCAGTGGAGTCTAACATGACAGACATGGAGAGATTCAAGAGAGAGAATCAAGATGGAGCCTGGATTGGATTGGCCTGTTCAGAGACTCCTGGAGGTGGTCAGATGGGAGCAATCACTCTTTCAGATACTGGGATCTGGAGTTATTCAGAGATGAAGACAGCAGCAAGAAATGTGCTGTGACTCTGCTGGATGGAAAATGGAGCTCCGACGAGTGTAATAAAACAAAACCCTTCTTCTGCTATGGTGGTGAGAATATGTAACTAATAAGTCTATTATGTGTATACAGCAGATTTTGTGCTACATATTTGTGTATGTATGTTGAATTTCTTTAATATATTCCACAGTAGATTTCACATTTGATGGATTCTGTCTGTATTCTCACTTCAAGTCAAATATACATCTGTTTTTTTCACAATATTTATGCTTTCTTTAACTGTCCGGCTAAAGTGTCCACAGACTGTCAGTTTCTTCCATGACAGATAAAGTGATCCTGATCAGTCCTACATGATGTGATCCACCTAAGTCCCCTCACTTTTCCATACTGTAAATGGTAAACAAGTTGTCCTGAAGGCACCATGCGTGGGCGGGCCAGGTGTGCACTTGCTGCTGCTTTTGTTGCAGCGCACTGTGTTGCACAGATGATTATTACTGCGGCACAAAGCACTTACGCTGTGGACATGCGACATGAAGAAGACATCTCAAATTCATATGTCCATGCTCAAAATAGAAGACGCGGGTTAATAGTGCTGATTGCAAAATGACAGAACTGTTTAAGAATGGATTAAACTGATATCAGTGTGTTGCTTAGATTGGAAGCTGTCATATATTTGAATTAAAGAAATGAATCAACATCATAGCAACACTGTCATGTGACATTATCTAATAATATGGGAGCAAAGCTTCACATCATGAACCATATATGAGCCTCTGTTTCAGGAACAACCACAAAGAAAGGAACAACAGCAGGTCCCTCATCATCCACTGTTACTGAGGACAAGACACAAGGTGAGCTCATGAAGAAGCTACTACAAGTGAAGCAATCATGTGACATCCAGGTTTCACAGATCTCATGGTAAAAACATTATTCCAATTTTAAGATTATAGTGATCAATGTGTATCTAATTGTATGATCTATGTTTCTATTTTCACTTTTACATGGATTTACCTTGTGTTACTTATATGTAGTTCTTCAGTGTCTTACTGGTGTATTGTAGTCATCTGTTTAAGCTGGTTTAAGAATGGTTTAACTTTGAAACCTGAGCAGACTGACTTGTTTCTTACAGAATAAATGGGAAGAAGTCAATGAGCAACACAAAGAAAAAATGACCCAAAATATTAAATTGGTAAAAAAATTTAAAAAAAAAGAGAGAAAACAAGAAAAAGAAAATTTAAAACAAACAAACAAACAAGAAAATGACCTGGAAAAATTCTAAGATTTCTGTACCATTTTTAAAAAATATTTTTCTGATTTTTTTCTTTTATTTATTTATTTGCAATTTGAGGGACATTTTCTACCATGTCCCTCCCCCATGTTTTTCAGAGAAACTGCACCAAATTGCTCAAAGGTTCAAAGGTTAAAATACTTGTGAAAGGTGTCTGAAAGCAGCACAAGAAAAGTGATGTGTGTTGCTTAGATTGGAAGCTGTCATATATTTGAATTAAAAAGAAATGAATCATCATCATAGCAACACTGTCATGTGACATTATCTAATAATATTACCCAGCAAAGCTTCACATCATGAACCATATATGAGCCTCTGTTTCAGAGCCAGCCACAAAGAAAGGAACAACAGCAGGTCCTCATCATCCACTGTTACTGAGGACAAGACACAAGGTGAGCTCATGAAGAAGCTACTACAAGTGAAGCAATAGATGGTTGGATAATGTTAGAAATAGACCTCCCACTAAGCTGCAGTTTCATTTTTGGCCTATTCAAACACAGTTTCATTTAAAACATATATATATCCGCTCACATTGTTTTTATATATGTAGTTCTTCAGTGTCTTACTGGTGCCTTCTTGTCAGCTTTAATATTTTCTTTTAAAAAACAAATCTGATCTTGAAAGAATCTTTTTAGAAAAAGAGTCCTGAAAAAAGGGGGATGTGTGTCTCATAATAAAGGTCAATATGATATATCATAAGCAGGTCAAGAGGCTGTGTTAATCCTTTATGCACGACTTGCTAAAGCTGTTTAAATACAACCAAACAAGGAAATCACCTGGGAAAAATTTTTCTGTACTATTAAAAAAAAAAATTAAAAAAATTCTAAATCTTTTTTTTTTTTTTTTTTTTTTTTGCCAATTTGTGGTATATTCCTTACCAAGTTGCTCATCGCATGTTTTTCAAAGGAACTGCACCAAATTGCTCAAAGGTTCAAAGGTTAAAATACTTGTGAAAAGCATCTGAAAGCAGCACAAGAAAAGTGATGTGTGTTGCTTAGATTGGAAGCTGTCATATATTTGAATTAAAAAGAAATGAATCAACATCATAGCAACACTGTCATGTGACATTATCTAATAATATTACCCAGCAAAGCTTCACATCATGAACCATATATGAGCCTCTGTTTCAGAGCCAGCCACAAAGAAAGGAACAACAGCAGGTCCCTCATCATCCACTGTTACTGAGGACAAGACACAAGGTGAGCTCATGAAGAAGCTACTACAAGTGAAGCAATCATTTGACATCGAGGTTTCACAGATCTCATGGTAAAAACATTATTCCAATTTTAAGATTATAGTGATCAATGAGGCGGGATCTAATTAAAGTATGATCTATGTTTCTATTTTTCACTTTTACATGGTTACCTTGTGTTACTTATATGTAGTTCTTCAGTGTCTTACTGGTGTATTGTAGTCAGCTGTTTAAGCTGTTTAAGAATGGTTTAACCCTTTGAAACCTGAGCAGACTGACTTGATTTCTTACAGAATAAATGGGAAGAAGGCAATGAGCAACCAAAGAAACAATGACCCAAAAATATTAAAGAAATTGGTAAAAAAAAATTAAAAAAAAAAAAGAGAGAAAACAAGAAAAAGAAAATTTAAAACAAACAAACAAACAAGAAAATGACCTGGAAAAATTCTAAGATTTCTGTACGATTTTTAAAAAATATTTTTCTGATTTTTTTCTTTTATTTATTTATTTGCAATTTGAGGGACATTTTCTACCATGTCCCTCCCCCATGTTTGTCAAAGGAACTGCACCAAATTGCTCAAAGGTTCAAAGGTTAAAATACTTGTGAAAGGCGTCTGAAAGCAGCACAAGAAAAGTGATGTGTGTTGCTTAGATTGGAAGCTGTCATATATTTGAATTTAAAAGAAATGAATCAGTATCATAGCAACACTGTCATGTGACATTATCTAATAATATTACCCAGTCTGTTTCTGCTCCTTCTGATGGGTAAGTGGATCATCTTATCACATATACAGCAGTGCTGCTGCTGCTGCTGCTGCTGCTGCCATGAAATGATTTCACTTAAAGCTCATTCTTATCATGAAATAAAGAGCAAATTATCCAGAAACTCAGAAATCTAAGTGAATAAAGAGGCGTGGAGTAAGTAGTAGGTGTGTACTCATGATGTTGATTTAATGCTGTCTGCTCCATCACTGCAGTATTTCCTCTGTTATTAGGTCAGTGTTCCTTCTTCATGTGTCACCTCCATGAGTACCACTTTGTTGAAGAGAAGAAGACCTGGACTGAAGCCCAGCAGTACTGCAGAGAGCATCACACTGACCTGGCCACAGTGTCTAACATGACAGACATGGAGAGACTCCGTGACTCTGCACAGAATCAAGATGGAGCCTGGATTGGGCTTTACAGCGACCCTGAAAGAAATAAGAGAGGGATGTGGCACTGGCAGTGGTCTCTGCCAGGGCTGGAGTCCAATGATAGGGAGAGTAGATGGCATAAAGGACAGCCGAATAATTCATTCAGCCGTGAGAAATGTGTGCAGATGCACAATCACATATATGGTGGGATGCCCCTTGTTCTCACAATCATAAATGTATCTGCTATGATGGTGAGAATATGTAACTAATAATGTTATTATGTGTATACAGCAGATCATCCTGTCTAACAATAGTTTTCGTTGACATATACCTCCTCTTTTTGTGTGGGATTAAGTAGAAACTTGGCTGATAAGGTTAAAAAATTAGATATTTAAAAGTCAAAAGTCAACTGGTGTTATTTTCTATTTATTTATTTATTTATTTATTTATTTACTTTTAAGTAACATTACTGGTAAGTGTGGTGATAAAATGTCTCTTTCTCTACATGCAGAAATGAATTCTAATCCAGTCCTACTTTTAATGATGTGATCCACCTTATTATATCACACACACTTTGATCTTGTAAACATGTGAACCTGCAGTGGATTCATTTTAATTTATCTCACGTTATTGTTTCACCTGTTTAAATAAGAAAAAAGGATTTTATGAGATGAAATAACTTGTAAACAGTGTGTGTTTCTTAGTTTGTCTGTTTATCCCACAGAAAGGAGGCAATCCAACAAGAGATTCCATCTGATTGAAGACAAGATGAGAACCTGGCCACAGGCTCAGAACTACTGCAGAGAACATCACACTGACCTGGTCAGTGAGACCAACAGTTAGAGGACGACGAATTCAAGAGAGAGTATAAGTCAAGCGAGGTCGTGTGGATTGGCCTGTTCAGAGACTCCTGGAGGTGGTCAGATGGGAGGAATCACTCTTTCAGATACTGGGATCTGGAGTTATTCAGAGATGAAGACAGCAGCAAGAAATGTGCTGTGACTCTGCTGGATGGAAAATGGAGCTCCGACGAGTGTAATAAAACAAAACCCTTCTTCTGCTATGGTGGTGAGTTTTGCAAGAGTCTGTCTGACAGTATTTGTTTTGTGCTACATATTTGTGTATGTATGTTGAATTTCTTTAATATATTCCACACAGGATTTCACATTTGGATTCTGTCTGTATTCTCACTTCAAGCAAATATACATCTGTTTTTGGTTCACAATAAATGCTTTCTTTAACTGTCCGGCTAAAGTGTCCACAGACTGTCAGTTTCGGCACAGCGGCACAAAGCACTTACGCTGTGGACACGCGACATGAAGAAGACATCTCAAATTCATATGTCCATGCTCAAAATAGAGGACGCGTTAATAGTGCTGATTGCAAAATGACAGAACTGTTTAAGAATGGATTAAACTGATATCAGTGTGTTGCTTAGATTGGAAGCTGTCATATATTTGAATTAAAAAGAAATGAATCAGCATCATAGCAACACTGTCATGTGACATTATCTAATAATATTACCCAGCAAAGCTTCACATCATGAACCATATATGAGCCTCTGTTTCAGGAACAACCACAAAGAAAGGAACAACAGCAGGTCCCTCATCATCCACTGTTACTGAGGACAAGACACAAGGTGAGCTCATGAAGAAGCTACTACAAGTGAAGCAATCATGTGACATCCAGGTTTCACAGATCTCATGGTAAAAACATTATTCCAATTTTAAGATTATAGTGATCAATGAGGCGGGATCTAATTAAAGTATGATCTATGTTTCTATTTTTCACTTTTACATGGTTACCTTGTGTTACTTATATGTAGTTCTTCAGTGTCTTACTGGTGTATTGTAGTCAGCTGTTTCAGCTGTTTAAGAATGGTTTAACCCTTTGAAACCTGAGCAGACTGACTTGATTTCTTACAGAATAAATGGCAAGAAGGCAATGAGCAACCAAAGAAACAATGACCCAAAAATATTCAAGAAATTGGTAAAAAAAAAAAATTAAAAAAAAAAAAAAGAGATAAAACAAGAAAAAGAAAATTTAAAACAAACAAGAAAATGACCTGGAAAAATTCTAAGATTTCTGTACCATTTTTAAAAAATATTTTTCTGATTTTTTTCTTTTATTTATTTATTTGCAATTTGAGGGACATTTTCTACCATGTCCCTCCCCCATGTTTTTCAGAGAAACTGCACCAAATTGCTCAAAGGTTCAAAGGTTAAAATACTTGTGAAAGGCGTCTGAAAGCAGCACAAGAAAAGTGATGTGTGTTGCTTAGATTGGAAGCTGTCATATATTTGAATTTAAAAGAAATAAATCAGCATCATAGCAACACTGTCATGTGACATTATCTAATAATATTACCCAGCAAAGCTTCACATCATGAACCATATATGAGCCTCTGTTTCAGGAACAACCACAAAGAAAGGAACAACAGCAGGTCCCTCATCATCCACTGTTACTGAGGACAAGACACAAGGTGAGCTCATGAAGAAGCTACTACAAGTGAAGCAATAGATGGTTGGATAATGTTAGAAATAGACCTCCCACTAAGCTGCAGTTTCATTTTTTGACAGTTTCATTTAAAACATATATATATATATCAGCTCACATTGTTTTTATATATGTAGTTCTTCAGTGTCTTACTGGTGCCTTCTTGTCAGCTTTAATATTTTCTTTTAAAAAACAAATCTGATCTTGAAAGAATCTTTTTAGAAAAAGAGTCCTGAAAAAGGGGGATGTGTGTCTCATAATAAAGGTCAATATGATATATCATAAGCAGGTCAAGAGGCTGTGTTAATCCTTTATGCACGACTTGCTAAAGCTGTTTAAATACAACCAAACAAGGAAATCACCTGGGAAAAATTTTTCTGTACTATTAAAAAAAAAAAAAATTAAAAAAATTCTAAATCTTTTTTTTTTTTTTGCCAATTTGTGGTATATTTCTTACCAAGTTGCTCATTGCATGTTTGTCAAAGGAACTGCACCAAACTGCTCAAAGGTTCAAAGGTTAAAATACTTGTGAAAAGCGTCTGAAAGCAGCACAAGAAAAGTGATGTGTGTTGCTTAGATTGGAAGCTGTCATATATTTGAATTAAAAAGAAATGAATCAGCATCATAGCAACACTGTCACGTGACATTATCTAATAATATTACCCAGCAAAGCTTCACATCATGAACCATATATGAGCCTCTGTTTCAGAGCCAACCACAAAGAAAGGAACAACAGCAGGTCCCTCATCATCCACTGTTACTGAGGACAAGACACAAGGTGAGCTCATGAAGAAGCTACTATGTTGAATTTCTTTCATATATTCCACACAGGATTTCACAGTGTCCACACAAAATTTCAGTTTCTTCCATGGCAGATAAAATGATCCTGATCAAGGAGAACATGACCTGGGACGATGCCTTGAAGTACTGCAGAATGAACCACTGTGACCTGGTCTCCATCACCAACCCTGACGAGCAGCGATGGGTCCAAGAGAAAGCCAAGAAGGCCAACAGTCCCTACGTCTGGCTGGGACTGCGCTACACCTGCACTCTGGGTTTCTGGTTCTGGGTCAATGAAGAGATGGTCACCTATAAGAACTGGGTCACAGGTGTACCAGCGGATGACTGTGACATGTCTGGAGCCATGGACAGAGGAGGAGAACATAAGTGGTTCAAAAAGAATGACAATGAGAAGTTTAATTTCATCTGTTCTACGTGCCAAACCCTCTATACTCACTGTTAGCAGGCCTTTGATTCATTTACTCACTTTGTTTGCAGTGCTGAGTAACATTTGGAAACATTTACACTATAACATCTGTTTGTTGAACGGCATTCTGGGACATGTAGTAATCCCAACCTGAGGGAGAGATGTGAAATCACCAGCAGACTTTTTAACAGCAGATTTAAATAGAGAGAAAGTAGCTACATTGAAGTCAGTTTCAAAGCAGCATCAGATTACTGAGGATGTGACCCTGTAAGTAGTGATGGCCAAATGAGGCCTCATGAACCACTGTCTTTATTTTCTGAAGCCACCAGATGGTGCTGTCTGTTCAACAAAGGTTTGAACATTGCAAGTTCTTCAGCCTTTATCTTTAAACCAAGAGCGCCATCTGGTGGGGTGATAAAATAAATACTGTGTTTATTGAGGATTCATTTGGCCATCACTACTGTAATGGCACCTAAACTATCACTATTTGTTATTTTCTCGAGTTGTTGTTGTTGTATTTTATTTCTCTTAAAGTGTGGGTGTTAGAAAGGCTTGAACTATACTGGGACTGTGAGAATACGGAATAACGTCATATATCATATATCGGACGAGCATCATATATCCACCAGCCTAAGACAGAGAAGTTAACTCTCAGTTACAATCGAGCTTTAATTCATCTTTTGAGGTTGTATTTTCTGTATAATTCACAGTGTGTATGGTCGACATCTTTATGGTAGGAACTGGAATGAATACACCAGTCTACAGTGTACTGGTTTGATTTTGCTATATGTATTCAAATGTGGAACATTTTACTATATTTTCAGGTTTTGATAAAGATCCGGTGATGGTTATATTATGTAAAATCTTTGTCTTTGATTATCACAGTTTGGAGTTTTGTGTAAACAGATAATTTCTCTCTCTGAAGCTGAATAAAGTGTTAAAAGACAGAGTGGTCCTCTCTTTTTTTAACTTGAACAAAAGCTAATTTAACCCAAACTATTCTTTACTTAAACATTGTTTTTGTGCTTCAACGTAATCAACTTTAACTACATTGTAAAACTGATTGGTATTTTAACAGTGATTTGTAACAGAATGATGTCGTCCTGCCAAAAACAGCATCAGATCAGAAAACACTTTTAAACAAACTGCTGTTGATGATGTTTGTTTCATAAAACAATCACTTCCTGTTGTTTATTTTACAAGAAGAGACCCAGCAGACTCTGGATGTTCACATTATAATGTGTATAATATGTATAATTCATGATTATTATTATACCATATACCTAGTGATGGCCAAATGAAGCCTCACAAACCAATTTCTTTAGTTTCTGACCCCGCCATATGGCACTCTTGGTTTGAAGATAAAGCACTTGCAATGAAGTGTGCTTTCAAACCTTTGTTGAACAGACAGCACCATCTGGTGGCTTCAGAAAATAAAGACAGTGGTTCATGAGGCCTCATTTGGCCATCACCACATACACCTCTCCTCTGATCCCAGTCTAAATTTCATCATGCTAAATTATGCTTCCTCGCCTCCTCTCTCCTCCCATGACCTGGAAATAGTTCCCTCTCAACATGTCTCCTCTTAACTCCACTGTACAGAAGTGAGGCTAAAGTATTCTGGATACAGCCACTGCCATCTTGCTGTGGTGGCATCATTTGCAGCCAGAGTCTGTGCAGTAGGGATTTCGGTGGTATCAAGTTTCCTGTCCATACACTTGTCCGGCTGATGGCGAGCAAAACCGCTGAACGCAAGCCCACTGACTGGCTCATACAGTTATGAATCAGCACGTGTACTAACAGGAACTAAGAAACGTGATCATATTTCTCCTGTTTTAGCTTCTCTGCACTGGCTCCCTGTAAAATCCAGAATTGAATTTAAAATCCTACTGTTAACTTATAAAGCTCTAAATGGTCAAGCCCCGTCATATCTTAGAGAGCTCATAGTGCCATATTATCCCACCAGAACACTGCGCTCTGAGAACGCAGGGTTACTCGTGGTCCCTAAAGTCTCCAAAAGTAGATCAGGAGCCAGAGCCTTCAGCTATCAGGCTCCTCTCCTGTGGAATCATCTTCCTGTTACGGTCCGGAGGCAGACACCGTCTCCACCATTAAGACTAGACTTAAGACTTTCCTCTTTGATAAAGCTTATAGTTAGGGCTGGCTCAGGCTTGTCCTGTACCAGCCCCTAGTTAGGCTGACTTAGGCCTAGTCTGCGGGAGGACCCCCCTATAATACACCGAGCACCTTCTCTCCTTCTCTCTCTCTCTCTCTCTCTCGTATTCTATTACTGCATCTTGCTAACTTGGCCATTCTGGATGTCACTAACTCAGCTTCTTCTCCGGAGCCTTTGTGCTCCACTGTCTCTCAGATTAACTCATATCGCAGCGGTGCCTGGACAGCGTGACGTGTGGTTGTGCTGCTGCCGTGGTCCTGCCAGATGCCTCCTGCTGCTGCTGCCATCATTAGTCATTAGTCATACTTCTGCTGTTATTATACACATATGACTATTGTCACACATGTATACTGCCAGATATTAATACATACTTTCAACATATTGTACCGCAGTAACCAGAACTATAACTATAATATTATTACTTTCAACAATGTTGTTGTAAGCTACTGTCATTACCTGCATCTCTCTCTCTCTCTCTCTCTCTCTCTCTCTCTCTCTGTGTCTCATTGTGTCATGTGGATTACTGTTAATTTATTATGCTGATCTGTTCTGTACGACATCTATTGCACGTCTGTCCGTCCTGGAAGAGGATCCTCCTCAGTTGCTCTTCCTGAGGTTTCTACCGTTTTTTTCCCCCGTTAAAGGGTTTTTTTGCGGAGTTTTCCCCTATCCGCTGCGAGGGTCATAAGGACAGAGGGATGTCGTATGCTGTAAAGCCCTGTGAGGCAAATTGTGATTTGTGATATTGGGCTTTATAAATAAAATTGATTGATTGATTGATTGATTGAATCATGTTGTAAATCCCCATTTTATAGCACTAAGTAACTAATGAAATCCAAACTTATCAGGAAAGCAAACACTTGAACACACAACAGTGTGATACCAACTACCTAAAATGACAGAAACCATCTTTTGGAAAAATGTATTTGATGTGTACTTTGAGGTTTTAGTTTGGCTCATGTCCCTTCTGGAGAGGGCTGGCTTTATGACCTGTACTGCAGCCTGCCACCAGGGGGCGATGGACAGTTTGGCTTCACTTTTGTGGAGTTGTCACGTTGTCCATCTTTGTTTACAGTCTGTGGTTGTAATTAAGGAGCACATGGAAACAGTGGAAATTGAAAATGTAAAGACATACTCATATCTTTTAATTCCACCTGTGTTGAACAACAGACTTCTTCAAGTTCTTCTTTAACCCTTACTACATCTTTACGCGGTATATATTTTCCTTCACTATTGTACTTGCATAAAATTTGTACTTGCATAAATTTAACACTGTGACAAATACGCTAGTGCATTCCAATATCAATGAATCCCACAAAATTTCATGATACTGTCCACAGCCAAACGTGTCTAGATGACTTCAGTCCCCGTAGTCAGACTGCAGTACCACGTTATACCACACAGTGACCGAAGTGTAATTACATAGATGGATAGAGCTTAGGCTGCCCGGACCCTATTGTTATCCTGCACGTTCTTCTTCTTCTTCCGAGGAAATCCTATTTCCCATGCGCGAAAAATCACCAAACTTTGCACAAAGGTCCAGTCCCATGCCAGAATGCCTCAGCTGCAAAAACAGGCCATTAGTCCTGATGGTGGCGCTACAGCAAGCCTCTAAAGTTCAAAATCAACTATATGTGTTACAGATTTGCAACTTTCACCAAAATGTAGCCCCAATACTGAAGAAACTTTTGTACATTTAAACCTATTGCAAATTATGAAATCCATCACTCTGTTTTTTTCAAAAACTGTAAAACCTATTAAACCTGTCTCCTCCCACAATTTTTGCTCAATTGACACCAAACTTGCTACAGAGCATCTTCAGACTGTCCTACACAAACCATCCACACAGATTTTTGATTTATTGAAAATTGAGCCTACAGTGCATCAAAATGTTTGACTGTAAACGGTATTGTAAACATATACTTGCAAATTCTTGCTAAATACATTTTCAGTGTTCATCAAATTTTTACAACATTTTGAATTTCGCTCTCATGTGAACAATTGGAGTCAATGCAAAAATGGTATTTTTAAACATCAGTTTTTCACTTGTGGAGCCAATAAATCATTGTTAAAAACAAATTACCAACATCTCCATGCTGTCTAGATGCAATTTGTGTATTTTCGGATTTTTGTCTTAATAACTGAATATTTGACAGTCGTTTGACATCTGCCTTTACACACTAACAGCTGCTGTCTTGCACACAGGTGACTGGCTTCGTCAGTTTGTGAAGCTACATAAAACATTTCTGTTTGCCAATTAGCTCAGTGAGATAGAGGATGGTTCTTGGTGTTGAAGATTGTGACTTCAAGCCTCAGCTCGTGCAACATTTCCATATGAGAAATCTCCCCAAACTTTTCATAAAGGTCCAGTCCCATGCCAGATGTCCTCAACTGGAAACACAAGACAATAGTCCTGATGGTGGCGCTACAGCAAGCCTCTAAATTTCAAAACTTTGAAAATTCATAACAAATCAACCATATGTGCTACAGCTTTGGAACTTTCACTTTGAAATTTGCTTTTCCATGGCATGGATGGCTACTGTCTGGCACCCTGATGCTTGGCTTACTCAATTTGTGAAGCCACACATGAACTGTCACTTGCCAATTAGCTCAGTGAGATAGAAGACGGACCTCAGTCTCAGAAGTTGGGAGTTCAAGTCTCAGTTATGGCAAAACAGGCATTCTAATGTGAAAGTCCTATGTTCAGGCATCATGCTATGTGGATTAGAGACTACCAATGTTAAAATAATTATGAGCCAGGCAGTTTTGCAGAGAGACAAATACTCTTTATCAGCACTTTTCCCTGTTATCCCTTGTCTCTTTTCCCTGTTTATTTGGCTTAGCTATCAGTCAATATGCAGAGTCTATCCAATAGCTACTTTTATATTTTAAAACATGTTTTCATCTTTGTCACCATGGATAATGTTTAGCTTTAAGCTAGATCAGGCCAGTTTGTTTATAATTGCTAGCAGTTAATGTTATTCTTACTTTCTTGTTCTTGAGTTTTTCTTTCCTTTGTATATTATGAGTCTGATCACTTCAGCCACTCATCCACAATTTGAAGGGCATGCCATAATTATATGATGTAACTCCTATGTTGTGATATGCTTTGTTTTAGTGTGTGTGTTGCTCACAATTGCCTAATTTTGCCTAAAATTGCCCAGCCCCGACCATTGCTGCGCAGCAGCTATAATTATATTTAGTTCCTGCTCAACCTTCATGCAGAAGTCTGTATCTGTTCACATTAAGAATATTTCATATCTCTCAAAACTGTGTGAAAATAATAAATGGAGTTGTTTCTTAAATCTATAATTACTCGATGTGTAAGTGTAGTTTTGTAATATGTATTTCAAATGAACAGTCAACCAGTTTCTGTGATGATAGCTTGATTTTTAATATACAGAATCAAAATGTCTTTAAAATTGTAATTTAAAAAAGTCAGTTTTTCGCTCTTCAAAAATGTAAACTTTAAATGAATTTTTAATAAAAAAAAAACTTAATTACTTCTTTAATCCTTTTGTGTCAATCAACAATGACTTTGCAACTACACATTTTACACAATGTTTCAGGTATATGTCCCAAAAAGTAAAACATTAAATACAGTATCACTGTAGTATCAGTATCACAACATTATTTTGTCATCGTCATTTGAATGAATAATAATAAAGAATCAAGGGAACAAGTACATGTATCTTTTAAAAATCAAATAAAAACAAAACATAGGAAAAAATAGAGCAAAACTGGAAAACCTCCTTCAAAACTGCACTATGTATATATACGTGTGTGTAAAAACATTTACAATAATATTAAGAGTTATTTGACTGGTGTCATGAAGTTCTCCATAATAGAGATTAATTTGCAATTGTTCGATTCAACTGACAACAGTTAATACAAAATATAGCATATTATATTTACTGCCACAGTAGAAACAGAGCCTGCATTACTTAACATCAAAAATGCATTAACAACTGAAACTAGGATGAAACTTGCAAAAAAATTGAAGTAAAGATGAACTTAACCTGCAGCAAACTTGACGTAGGCTGTGTTTCTTAGTTCCAGAGAGTTTGTGGCGAACAAGATTTCCTTACAACACCAACATCTCCTCTATTACGTTCTTGATTTGTTTTGCCTCAGTGCTGAAT
Source organism: Epinephelus fuscoguttatus (assembly GCF_011397635.1). NCBI lineage: Eukaryota > Metazoa > Chordata > Actinopteri > Perciformes > Serranidae > Epinephelus > Epinephelus fuscoguttatus. Next base: position 16,219,773 of record NC_064774.1, read on the forward strand.
GCAGAGCTCAGCGTATGATCCTAAGTAGCGTCTTTGCTAAAAATCTACCCAGAGAGATCTGTGCTTCTAAGGTATAAACATGAGTCAGGCCGAGAGATTCAAGACACCTAAGCTCACTGACAATGTCAAAGGAGGGTGACTGATGAGCTGGAGCAACTTTACAGGGTCTCTGGAGCGGATGTGAGTCAGGGATTGAGTCAAAAGGACCGCCAAGGACAGAAAATTCTCCAGTGGTACCATGAAGTAGACAAGAGTCTCCTCCACTTTGACACTCCCACCAGAGTCTCTGGCCCTGTGTGCTGTTTTAATAGCCTCATTTATGTTTGCCTTGAAAGACAACAACACTTGGTGTCTGGCTCTCATGTGACTGTCAAATCTGGTGGTTGAATCACTGCAGAGGTTGTTGACTTGTGTGGAGTATCCTTGAGTGACCTGAATTTGTTCACAGTAGAGCTCAACGGACTTGAGTGCATTTTGTAAATCTTCCAGAGCTTGATTGATGCAGTTTGGATCCTGATGCCTGTCCTTGGCTAAAGATGCAAAAGCACGGTTATAATATGCAACTGCTGCCCAACAGTGGTCCTCCTGTATGGCCTTAGTGTACATCTCGATACTCCTGCAAGATTTCCTTTTGCGCAGATCATTGCCAAATGCAATGTAGTGGTGCAGGTTTGATGAGGGTGATTCTCTCTGTGTGAGTTTTTGCCTGGCTGTTTTCAGGTCTTCACCTAGTTTGTGTTTTAAGTCCATGATTGATTCGTTCTCATTGACGTTTGTGAGGAGCCACATACCCTAGAATTCATTCAGTGCAGACAAATCTGAATCTGCTGGCCTGTTGTAACTGCTTTTGTACACCTCATCTAGTGTTTCCAGGTACTGACTGAAGAGCTCTTCCTTTTTCTGTATCTTTGGGATTTCACACTCCAAGTAGCGAGCTAGTGTTTTTTCCACAGAGTCATCTCTGGCATCTTTAACTGTCTTTGTTTCTGAATCAGAGGTTTTTGTCAAAATATGCAACACTGTTGAAGTCAAAGATTTAGATACCTTATCACTGGGGCTTTTTTGGTACGATCTGAGTTGCACTACAAAAAGATGTCGATAAACTAGCATGTCATTAGTTGTATTTTCCAGAAAAGATCGATGTTTGCCTAATAAAGCCAACAATTTGAATAATTCTGAAAGATGTCTGGAGCAGACAATGAGCTGAGCAGACCCAGGAGATCCTTGTCTGGCACTGCAACCAAATACCTGGGCCTCCACACGAGCATTCTTTGGCAGGAAGGTCTGCACAACAAACAAACCTCCAGCTCTCTTCACCTGATCAGAGACCTGAAGGTCTGTCCCACGACCTGCAAGGTTTGTTGCTATGATGACGTCTCCTGCTTCAAGTTTCTTGGCGAAGATTGCAGTATTGTCCATGTTGTTGCTTATGTAAAGCTTCTTGTTTGGGACTTTATCTCCTAGAGTGTTGTGGAGAACCTTTGCTCGATTGATGGTCTCACAGATGACCAACACAGCCCTTTCATCCCTGTAAAGAGTAGGGTTGGTTTGTGCAGTAACAACTTTGCAGATTTTCCCAATCCATTCTTTTTCATCGTCTACGATCAGACCTTCTACCTCAAACAGCTTTCTGCGTTTGAATGAAGGTATCTGACAGGTCTTGATGTCTTTGTAGATTTTCTGCAAAGTCTCAGTCTCTGCTTGTTGGCCAAGAGTCCCAGAGATTCCAAAGATCTGATCTCCATACTTTCGCAGCAAGCCAACATTGGACATATAGTTTGTGATGGCTGTCATGTCAGTCAACTTGGACTTTGCATGTTTCATTTCAATGAACTGCTGTAGTCCATCTGTCCATTTCATGTTGTTTTCAACAACACCTGTGCAGCTGTAGTCAACAGGCACAATCCCATGTTCCTCAATGATATATTCATGGCCCATTGTCATGGTTTGTGCATGGAATGCATTTTCAATCCAAACCTTTAGTTTAGATTTGACCAGATCTGACAGAAAGCCTGGGACATAGAAGCGACATTTATCTTGGCTCAGGTCACATGGTGTAAAATACAGGACATGTTTTATTTCTGCTTCCACAGCTCTCTGTACACTCTCTGTATCAGAGTACATGTACTGACACAAGCCTCCATTGAACAAAAGCAGAGGCACCCTCTGTCTTCCAGTCGTTTCTTTTCGTGATACCTTCTTCAGTTCCTCTATTACTCCATCATCATTTATGCAGTGCAGAGCAAACTGGCAAGATGGGAATCTCCCCTCTACTGTCTGAAAGAACTTTGCCAACTGGTGAGCAGTAACACCTGCAGTTTTTTCAGTCAAGAGACTTGAGTTCTTTCTCAGGTCCTTGACCGAACCTTTAGCCAGTATACCTGTGTCTTCAGCCATTTGAAGGATGATGAACTCGTCAACATTTTTGCACTTTATGTTTTCAAGCACAATTTGAGTGTCCAATTTGAGGACTTGTCCCACCAAGGAGGGATCATTGACTTTGAGAAACATCAAGGAGTCTTTACAAGCTTCTGCCATCTGCTGGACAAATAATGTTACAACTCTTCATGCAGGAAAGTCAGCAACTGTGAAAACACCTAAAGACAGTTTGCATGTTACTCACCGGTGTGCATGTGTGTATTAGATGATATTTGCACAATGTTAGAGCCCCTGACTGTACACCCAGGTTTCTCTGCAGTCATCGTTTCGTTGACTAAAAAAAAAGAACAGTCCCTCTCTAGTGATGGCTAAATGAGGCTTCATGAACCACTGTCTTTATTTTCTGAAGCCACCAGATGGCAATGTCTGGTCAACAAAGGTTTGAAAGCACACTTCATTGTACAGTGGTGGAAAAAAGTTTTCGGACACCCCATGCATTTGTGAAATATTGCATTAAGAATCACTCTTAGGTCTTCAAGTGCAATTTCTTTTAGTACAGTCACAGCCAAAATACTAAATAAATCCTAAAAAAGCCATTAAAAACTTAAAATTGATTGGTTCCATAAAAATACATAAGAAATTTTGAGTATTGGGTCATTTTGGTACCAGTGATGAAGGTCGTTCTTTTTATTAAAAGACACAATTTTTGTTGCCAAGCTTCGTGTCTACATAAAGCCAGCACATTTGAAAGTTCTTCAGACACAAAAATGGCTAAAACAAGGAACCTAACGCAGGAAACACGCCTGAAGATAAAGATTCTCAGCCAGGAAGGGTACAGCTGCTGCCAGATAGCCAGGAAGTGCAGATGCAGTCCTTCAGCAGTTGGATACACTCTGCAGAAATACAGACGAACCAACAGCTTGGAAGACAAACCAAGATCTGGGCGTCCAAGGGTTTCTTCAGCAAGAAATGACCGCATCCTGATCCGCATGTACAGGCAAAACCGCTGAATGACATCACAGGAGCTTCAGCAGCAGTGGTCAAACCAAACTGGTGTCCAGTGTTCCACCCGCACTGTACGTGGCCGACTTTTAGATCATGGCTTAAGGTCCTACAAGGCTATCAAGAAGCCCCTGATCAATGAGAGACAGAGGTTAGGCCGGCGTCGTTGGGCCCAGGCACACAAGAACTGGACAGCCAGGAAGTGGAAGAAGATTTTGTGGTCAGATGAGTCCAGTTTCCAGCTTTATATTCCTCCTACTAATGTGAGGGTACGCAAAAGGCCAGGCGAAGCATTATCTCCAGCATGTACAGTACCTACTGTCAAGCATGGTGGAGGCAGTATCATGGTTTGGGGATGCATGAGTGCTGCTGGTGTTGGTCATCTCACTGTCTGTGATGGCACATTGAACTCTACCAAGTATTGTACCATTCTCCAAACCCACATGCTCCCTTCTGCGCGTGCACTGTTCTGTCGAGGTAAAAACTGGATGTTTCAACAAGATAATGCCCCTTGCCACACATCCAAGGCCAGTAGAACTTGGCTGCAGGAGCACAGTATCCAGGTCTTAGAGTGGCCAGCTCAATCCCCGGACATGAGCCCCATTGAAAATCCGTGGTGGATTATCAAAAGGTCTGTTTCAAAGCACAAACCAAAGAATTTAGAAGAATTAAAAGCAGTAATTCAAGAAGAATGGGACAAGATTACCTCTCAGCAGTGTGAAAGGCTCGTGGGGAACATACCAGCCAGGATTAGAGCTCTACTGCGTGCCAATGGCAGGACTACTAAATATTAATTTGATGATGCGATGGTTTATTTATTTTTTGTTCAGTTTTGAACACATTCTCTGTTATTTGTTGACTTTGATACCGACAATGTTGAGAACTGACATATTGAAACTGTCAAGAATTTAGTTTTGTTAGTTTTTCTTGTAAACAATAAACAAAAAAATATAATTTGTATTTGTTTGTATCTGACTAATGCAGCCACACCTTTTGAAACACAAAAAAGATTTTTCCACAAATATTTCATGATAATATTTGAGATTGTGTAAAATTTTAAGGGTGTCCGAAAACTTTTTTCCACCACTGTAAGTCCTTCAGCCTTTATCTTTAAACCAAGAGTGCCATGTGGTGGGGTCAGAAAATAAAACAAGTGGTTGATCAGGCTTCATTTGGCCATCACTGCCTCTCAGTGTTCAGCTGCTGTCCATCTACCCAGCCAACATTTGTATGTGGGGCCCATGTGGATAGTAAATGGGCTAAAAAATGTGCCCTATATTGGATTGTACATGTGTTCCATATTGGCTCTATGGAATTTGCCCACATGGGTGGGTTTACCCAAGTGGGCCCCAGATAAAATGCCCATTATGGACCCATACCCACTTTGTACCCAGGTAGCCCGAGAATGGCCCATGTGGAGCCCACTTCGGCAATCTGCATGGGGCCAATATGGAACATGTGGACAATCCAATATAGGGCTTCTTCAAATGCAGACTTTTATTTTGAAATTTCCAATACCGGATGTTTAGATACTCCTCGCGACTGACTTGACAGCACAGGTGCGTCAAAGTGGGACCTAATCTCCAACCTGCGTCCTGTCAATGCAGCGGACACACCGAGACGTTTTAATGCAAAAGAAGCTTTATTATCATCCTTAATTTAATCTGTAGGAAATAATAATCAGATTTTAACTTGGTTCCAAATATTAAACCAACTTCACTGATCATGAGAGGAGCTGCAGCCACGGTAAGTCTTCAGTTACATCTCAAATGAAGTGTGCGATTGATGCAACCTAATGTTTAAGGTTTTTTTGGAAGAGTGAGCATGTTTGAAACTCGGTTATTAATTTTATTTTAATAATATAAATGTTTATTAGGAGAATGATGTGGAGGCGGATGATGTTGGAGGGAGTGGGGGAAGACGACCTGTGAGTATTCCTTAAATTAAGTCTGTGGTGAAAACGTGATGGTTGCATGTTTGTGTGAAGAATGTCTGACCCTCATATATGCCAGCAAACAATGCACCCAGTGCCTAAATTCCACCCTCCTCTTCCCACGTGTTACATATTTGACATTTTATCTGCAAACAGGTGAACAAGCTAATCAGATCAGGGGCATGTGGACAGTGTGTTTACTGCTGGGTCACTGTGTGTTGGCATCTGTGGCTGCTGATGGGTATTTTGGATGTATGTGATCAAGGCCAACAGGCTGGATAACCAAACCCAGAGTGTTGTGATGTCAGCTGCTGTGAATGTCCTCAGCACTGTCATGTGTGTGACTGATGGCTGTTATTGTATAACTACAGAACAGAGAGAACCTGCTCTTGTCACACTGTGGCTCGACTTCAGCACGTCTGTGCTTTCTTACCAGACTACAGCAAGTAAAGAAATGCATATACTCAAATATGAGTACAATTAAATAATTTAGCTTTCGGGCTGTCAAGTTATTTTACAAAATTAATCTAATTAAAGACATGCTCTGTGATCAATTGATCTAAATAATTGCATACATCAGTTTTTGCTGTGAAAATATTTTAAAAAATCACTTCAAATGAATTTTGGCAGATGTGTCGTGTAAAGCTGCTGGACTTTGGACACAATTGTCCCCCTGTCCTCGACCACCGAAACTGGTCTGCAGTCCATGGTAGTCCATTTTGTTGTTCCCAGGTAGACTGTGTTGAGTGTGGCTTGACGAGGCTAGCTGCTAGCACTAGCATCAGAGGTAGCTAGCTCAGACCTGCTTTGCGTTGAGGTGATAGTTCAGGCTTGAAGTACTCCGATGGTGCGAAAATTCCTCACTAGAGAAACTGCAGAGGACTGCGCTCCCATCAACAGTTCCATCTGGGCGTTTCTTAAATGTAAATGTTCCACTGACGGGGTCGTCTCTGCCTGCTTTTATCATGTAGCAAAGCCACTGTGGCCTTCAGTGACACACCGGGTCAAAGGGCACCATAGAGCATGATTAATCAGTGTCATTTTTTTAACCCGTTATTTTTTCTGTGATTAATTAATAGAAATTACTGACTGATGACTGCACCCTGCTTTCGTCCCCCCAGCCCGCATCATGAATGTTGCCATGGCAACAGATGCCGTTTCAGTAGCTAACGTTAGCTTAGCACAATCTACATATCAGCAATGAACAATACAACTATACGACATTTGTAAACAAAAAGAGCTCCCAACACCAACAGCTGTTCTATCAAAGACCTTAACCAGGGTGTTGCCACTTGTCATATCTTACAACAGTTAACGTAACCTCACTGAAACCATGTAACCTAACTAAACACGGTGCGGTCAGCACAGACATTGCAACTACATCAGTAAGAGTACACTAATAACAAGATGTGAAGTGCTTTGTGACTTTAATCCGACTCGAAAGAATAAATGAAAAATATAAAGGATGAGTTGGCTGATAACTGCCAAATGGCCGAGTGATACGGGTGCATTTTCGAGTTCACAAATGCCTGTTCGAACGTTGTAAATGTTAGGAAGATATTCACAAATGCTTTTCATTTATTTGCAAATTACTTTAATGTATTCACAGATATTTTTTTTTAATTTGTGGAATGTGTTTGTGTGTTTGCAGATCCATTTTATACTTGCAAAATATTTTTGTATTTGTGGAAGGTGTTTTATATTTACAGATTACACATTTACACACAGATTGTCCATCTGTTCACACACATAATTATGAAACAAATCTATCTCCATATCATCTAGTCAGAGGCCAAAGCACCACCTGGGGTCTGTCTGTTCACGTGCCTTCTTGTTTTAGGGCCTAAACCTAACCAAGCCTTAACTACAGAGTTGTCATGTCATAAAACTGACTGCTTTTTTAACAGTGATTTGTAATGGAATGACGTCGAAAACAGCATCAGATCTGTTGGATTTCGAATTCCAAACAATCTGCTGCTTGTTCCATAAATTGATCACCTCCTGTTTATTTTACCAGGACAGCCCCAGCAGACACTGGGTGTTCACTTCATTACATGAAAAACTTTTAAAAAATGCATGTGCAAGTAAATTAAGTATATGTAAGACATGAATTTGATCATCCCATCCACCTCTCCCCTGATCCCAGTCTAAATTGTTTCGTAGACGTGGATGTGTGAATGGCTTCCCATGTTGTACTTCATTATGTCCAGCAGATGGCATCAGACTGACCACAGCATAGAGTCCTCTCATTTCTCTGGAACTGACTCAGTCACCAGTGACCTCTGACCCCACGGCTTTGTACATGTCTTTTCAAGTACTCCTCGTCATGGAAAGTTTCTCTGCTCCTGTTTTAACAAGAAGCATGATGAGTACAAGAAAAATAGTTTTTTTTACAAAGGTCCAGGGTGTAGGATGTAGGGGGACATATTGGTAGAAATGGAAAATCATATGATAAGATGTTTTATTTAGTGTATAATCACCTGGAAATACAAATCATCATGTTTTTGTACCCTTAGAAGGGGCTATTTATATCTACATATTTACATGTACATATTTTTTCAGTTTCAAATAACCTCCGTCCATTTGTTTTGGAGAGAAGGGGATCTCTGCGGATAATTTAGCTCTTGGTATAAACCCCCTGAACGTCTGCGTCTTAAGTTGCAGAAAAAACAAGATAAGCCCACATTAGCAGGAGCTCGGTGAGCAGCCTGTCCACGATGTGCCCAACAACATTAGAGAAACACTGATTTGTAATATAAAACTGCTTTAATCAGTGTTTTACTGGTTTTAATCACCTGGTCTGTTTGTTCTGGAGAGGAGGAGACCTCTGCGGATAATTCGGCTCTCAGTAAAAACCTCCTGCACAATGAACACTGGAGGAATCCTGACCTGGAGAAGCTTTCTGCAATCTGCAATCCTCACTGCTAGACACCACTAAATCCCCCTAAGTCTTACACACTGTTCCTTTAAGCTGAGTTTGACACCACAAACCTGTTTAAACACATACAAATTAAATTACTGTTGAAGCAAATAACTGAGAAACATGCATTTCCAGAATTTACAGTCAGTACAAGTAGTACCAGTACAAATATACTGTACAGGCTAACCTAAAGACTTATTTACTGTCGTATAAATGAACTTTAGTTTCACTGTAAACTGATGGCATTGTTGACTTTGCCTGTGAGTGTGAATGAAAAGAAACAGAATAACAACAAAAATATGCTCAAATCATTGCTGGTGTAACAATAATTATATTTCTGACAATGCAAAAAATCTATATTTTGAGTGTAAAAAACACGATTTCAGTTTATTCTCCTTATTAGTGGATATTTAGATGACACCTTGTTTTCTGCTCGTTGGACAGAAAACAGCAAAGTGTGTTCCTCTTTTTATTTCCCGCTGCATCATGTAAATGTATTGTTGTGAACAACAGATCATTTCTCGACAATGATAAACATCTTGGACTTCAGTATTTTAATATTCAAATGCTGACGTCAGGTGAAGGCGGCTCAAAGAGAGCATCTACCTGGGGGACATTTTAGTCTTCATCAGCACACAAGGAGAGACACCAGAGTGAAGCGGCTGAGAGGACGACAGAAGATGTAAGTTATGATTCTGTTGTGTCACTTTGATATATTATTTATTGTGTGTGTGCAGAGGTGGACAGAAGAGTAATGTCTTTTTTTCAGTATATATTTCACATCATTTCAAATCAAATCAGATTTGCACTTTGTCTTTTTGTATTTGCCAGATTTAGCAAACAGCTCAGCTCATTTGTGACATGTTTTATAATCACAGTTTATCATTTTAAAGTTTTAATTTCATGCAAAGTTCAATGTGTTTTACAAAGAGTGGACACAATAACAAGAACACCTGACATTATAATGCAAAGAAATCCAACAATGCTTCAATACTGTGAAGCTTTGTGAGGCCAGTGGACGTCTTCTTGCCCTGGGTTTTACCTCTCAGGCTCAGGATTTGGTTTATGGAGCTTTTTTTTGGGATGCATGCAGCCTGCTCTGCAGACTCAGGGCTGAGAAAACACTACGTATCTTCTTCTGCATGCTTTTGGGTGTTAAATCTATATATTGAAGAAACAGTAAACAATTTAATTCTGCATTATCCTCTATTTTGTTTCTCATTCCCGTGACGTCATCGTGTCTCACCCACTCCTGAAACACAATATGTTTTTGATATATTGTAAGGTGAATATATGAAAACCAGAGCATGATAAACACCTCTACAGTATAGTGCGACACAATAACCCTGGCATATTGTTTATTGTTTGTTATTGGCTCAGCCTGATGCATTACATTATTTGTGTTTTATTCAAATAAGAAATTTTAATGAGCTGGAAAACAGTGACAGTTTCACAGTGTGAGTCTGTTCATGCAGGTTTCATCCTAATTTGCATATTAGCTGCTAAACATCATTCTGCTTCCTCATAAACTGGAGGGGGTGGTGACCTTTGTTTGTGTGTGTATTTCTTGTTTTTAATGGACATACAGTTAAGAGTTAAAATGTTTATTTTTTATTTTACTGACAATATTTGTTAAATCCATTGTGTTTGGTTCACAGCACACTGAAATATCAGTTTCATCTAACAGAGCAAAGATGCAGTGGAGTCTGTTTCTGCTCCTTCTGATGGGTAAGTGGATCATCTTATCACATATACAGCAGTGCTGCTGCTGCTGCTGCTGCTGCTGCCATGAAATGATTTCACTTAAAGCTCATTCTTATCATGAAATAAAGAGCAAATCATCCAGAAACTCAGAAATCTAAGTGAATAAAGAGGCGTGGAAGTAGTAGGTGTGTACTCATGATGTTGATTTAATGCTGTCTGCTCCATCACTGCAGTATTTCCTCTGTTATTAGGTCAGTGTTCCTTCTTCATGTGTCACCTCCATGAGTACCACTTTGTTGAAGAGAAGAAGAACTGGACTGAAGCCCAGCAGTACTGCAGAGAGCATCACACTGACCTGGCCACAGTGTCTAACATGACAGACATGGAGAGACTCTGTGACTCTGCACAGAATCAAGATGGAGCCTGGATTGGGCTTTACAGCGACCCTGAAAGAAATAAGAGAGGGATGTGGCACTGGCAGTGGTCTCTGCCAGGGCTGGAGTCCAATGATAGGGAGAGTAGATGGCATGAGGGAGAGCCGGATAATTTACACAGCCGTGAGAAATGTGTGCAGATGCACAATCACATATGGTGGGATGCCCCTTGTTCTCACAATCATAAATGTATCTGCTATGATGGTGAGAATATGTAACTAATAATGTTATTATGTGTATACAGCAGATCATCCTGTCTAACAATAGTTTTCGTTGACATATACCTCCTGTTTTTGTGTGGGATTAAGTAGAAACTTGGCTGATAAGGTTAAAAAATTAGATATTTAAAAGTCAAAAGTCAACTGGTGTTATTTTCTATTTATTTATTTATTTATTTACTTTTAAGTAACATTACTGGTAAGTGTGGTGATAAAATGTCTCTTTCTCTACATGCAGAAATGAATTCTAATCCAGTCCTACTTTTAATGATGTGATCCACCTTATTATATCACACACACTTTGATCTTGTAAACATGTGAACCTGCAGTGGATTCATTTTAATTTATCTCACGTTATTGTTTCACCTGTTTAAATAAGAAAAAAGGATTTTATGAGGTGAAATAACTTGTAAACAGTGTGTGTTTCTTAGTTTGTCTGTTTATCCCACAGAAAGGAGGCAATCCAACAAGAGATTCCATCTGATTGAAGACAAGATGAGAACCTGGCCACAGGCTCAGAACTACTGCAGAGAACATCACACTGACCTGGTCAGTGGAGACCAACAGTTAGAGGACGACGAATTCAAGAGAGAGTATAAGTCAAGCGAGGTCGTGTGGATCGGCCTGTTCAGAGACTCCTGGAGGTGGTCAGATGGGAGCAATCACTCTTTCAGATACTGGGATCTGGAGTTATTCAGAGATGAAGACAGCAGCAAGAAATGTGCTGTGACTCTGCTGGATGGAAAATGGAGCTGAGAGTGTAATAAAACAAAACCCTTCTTCTGCTATGGTGGTGAGTTTTGCAAGAGTCTGTCTAACAGTATTTGTTTTGTGCTACATATTTGTGTATGTATGTTGAATTTCTTTAATATATTCCACACAGGATTTCACATTTGGATTCTGTCTGTATTCTCACTTCAAGGAAATATACATCTGTTTTTGGTTCACAATAAATGCTTTCTTTAACTGTCCGGCTAAAGTGTCCACAGACTGTCAGTTTCGGCACAGCAGCACAAAGCACTTACGCTGTGGACACGCGACATGAAGAAGACATCTCAAATTCATATGTCCATGCTCAAAATAGAGGACGCGGGTTAATAGTGCTGATTGCAAAATGACAGAACTGTTTAAGAATGGATTAAACTGATATCAGTGTGTTGCTTAGATTGGAAGCTGTCATATATTTGAATTAAAGAAATGAATCATCATCATAGCAACACTGTCATGTGACATTATCTAATAATATTACCCAGCAAAGCTTCACATCATGAACCATATATGAGCCTCTGTTTCAGGAACAACCACAAAGAAAGGAACAACAGCAGGTCCCTCATCATCCACTGTTACTGAGGACAAGACACAAGGTGAGCTCATGAAGAAGCTACTACAAGTGAAGCAATCATGTGACATCCAGGTTTCACAGATCTCATGGTAAAACATTATTCCAATTTTAAGATTATAGTGATCAATGAGGCGGATCTAATTAAAGTATGATCTATGTTTCTATTTTTCACTTTTACATGGTTACCTTGTGTTGCTTATATGTAGTTCTTCAGTGTCTTACTGGTGTATTGTAGTCAGCTGTTTAAGCTGTTTAAGAATGGTTTAACCCTTTGAAACCTGAGCAGACTGACTTGATTTCTTACAGAATAAATGGGAAGAAGGCAATGAGCAACCAAAGAAACAATGACCCAAAAATATTAAAGAAATTGGTAAAAAAAAATTTAAAAAAAAAGAGAGAAAACAAGAAAAAGAAAATTTAAAACAAACAAACAAACAAGAAAATGACCTGAAAATTCTAAGATTTCTGATTTTTAAAAATATTTTTCTGATTTTTTTCTTTTATTTATTTATTTGCAATTTGAGGGACATTTTCTACCATGTCCCTCCCCCATGTTTTTCAGAGAAACTGCACCAAATTGCTCAAAGGTTCAAAGGTTAAAATACTTGTGAAAGGCGTCTGAAAGCAGCACAAGAAAAGTGATGTGTGTTGCTTAGATTGGAAGCTGTCATATATTTGAATTTAAAAGAAATGAATCAGCATCATAGCAACACTGTCATGTGACATTATCTAATAATATTACCCAGCAAAGCTTCACATCATGAACCATATATGAGCCTCTGTTTCAGGAACAACCACAAAGAAAGGAACAACAGCAGGTCCCTCATCATCCACTGTTACTGAGGACAAGACACAAGGTGAGCTCATGAAGAAGCTACTACAAGTGAAGCAATAGATGGTTGGATAATGTTAGAAATAGACCTCCCACTAAGCTGCAGTTTCATTTTTGGCCTATTCAAACACAGTTTCATTTAAAACATATATATATCAGCTCACATTGTTTTTATATATGTAGTTCTTCAGTGTCTTACTGGTGCCTTCTTGTCAGCTTTAATATTTTCTTTTAAAAAACAAATCTGATCTTGAAAGAATCTTTTAGAAAAAGAGTCCTGAAAAAGGGGATGTGTGTCTCATAATAAAGGTCAATATGATATATCATAAGCAGGTCAAGAGGCTGTGTTAATCCTTTATGCACGACTTGCTAAAGCTGTTTAAATACAACCAAACAAGGAAATCACCTGGGAAAAATTTTTCTGTACTATTAAAAAAAAAAAATTAAAAAAATTCTAAATCTTTTTTTTTTTTTGCCAATTTGTGGTATATTTCTTACCAAGTTGCTCATTGCATGTTTGTCAAAGGAACTGCACCAAACTGCTCAAAGGTTCAAAGGTTAAAATACTTGTGAAAGGCGTCTGAAAGCAGCACAAGAAAAGTGATGTGTGTTGCTTAGATTGGAAGCTGTCATATATTTGAATTAAAAAGAAATGAATCAGCATCATAGCAACACTGTCATGTGACATTATCTAATAATATTACCCAGCAAAGCTTCACATCATGAACCATATATGAGCCTCTGTTTCAGAGCCAACCACAAAGAAAGGAACAACAGCAGGTCCCTCATCATCCACTGTTACTGAGGACAAGACACAAGGTGAGCTCATGAAGAAGCTACTATGTTGAATTTCTTTCATATATTCCACACAGGATTTCACAGTGTCCACAAAATTTCAGTTTCTTCCATGGCAGATAAAATGATCCTGATCAAGGAGAACATGACCTGGGACGATGCCTTGAAGTACTGCAGAATGAACCACTGTGACCTGGTCTCCATCACCAACCCTGACGAGCAGCGATGGGTCCAAGAGAAAGCCAAGAAGGCCAACAGTCCCTACGTCTGGCTGGGACTGCGCTACACCTGCACTCTGGGTTTCTGGTTCTGGGTCAATGAAGAGATGGTCACCTATAAGAACTGGGTCACAGGTGTACCAGCGGATGACTGTGACATGTCTGGAGCCATGGACAGAGGAGGAGAACATAAGTGGTTCAAAAAGAATGACAATGAGAAGTTTAATTTCATCTGTTCTACGTGCCAAACCCTCTATACTCACTGTTAGCAGGCCTTTGATTCATTTACTCACTTTGTTTGCAGTGCTGTGTTACATTTGGAACATTTACACTATAAGATGTGTTTGTTGAACGGCATTCTGGGACATGTAGTAATCCCAGCCTGAGGGGGAGAGATGTGAAATCACCAGCAGACTTTTTAACAGCAGATTTAAATAGAGAGAAAGTAGCTACATTGAAGTCAGTTTCAAAGCAGCATCAGATTACTGAGGATGTGACCCTGTGATGGGTTTTTCTGTCTCTTTATTCTGATTCAACAACACCTGAGTTATCAATATTTGTCATTTTCTGAGCTTGTTGTTGTTATATTTTATTTCTCTATCTTTAATTCATCTTCTGAGGTTGTATTTAGTTTTCTGTATAATTCACAGTGTGTATGGTCGACATCTTTATGGTAGGAACTGGAATGAATACACCAGCAGATTTAAATTGAGAGAAAGTCGCTACATTGAAGTCAGTTTCAAAGCAGCATCAGATTACTGAGGATGTGACCCTGTAAGTAGTGATGGCCAAATGAGGCCTCATGAACCACTGTCTTTATTTTCTGAAGCCACCAGATGGTGCTGTCTGTTCAACAAAGGTTTGAACATTGCAAGTTCTTCAGCCTTTATCTTTAAACCAAGAGCGCCATCTGGTGGGGTGAGAAAATAAATACAGTGGTTCATGAGGCTTTCCCATCACTTAACTATCACTATTTGTTATTTTCTCGAGTTGTTGTTGTATTTAGAAAGGCTTGAACTATACTGGGACTGTGAGAATGCATATATCATATATCGGACTCATCATATATCCACCAGCCTAAGACAGATCTCAGTTACAATCGAGCTTTAATTCATCTTTTGAGGTTGTATTTTCTGTATAATTCACAGTGTGTATGGTCGACATCTTTATGGTAGGAACTGGAATGAATACACCAGTCTACAGTGTACTGGTTTGATTTTGCTTTATGTATTCAAATGTGGAACATTTTACTATATTTTCAGGTTTTGATAAAGATCTGGTGATGGTTATATTATGTAAAATCTTTGTCTTTGATTATCACATTTTTGGAGTTTTGTGTAAACAGATAATTTCTCTCTCTGAAGCTGAATAAAGTGTTAAAAGACAGAGTGGTCCTCTCTTTTTTTAACTTGAACAAAAGCTAATTTAACCCAAACTATTCTTTACTTAAACATTGTTTTTGTGCTTCAACGTAACCGAACTTTAACTACATTGTAAAACTGATTGGTATTTTAACAGTGATTTGTAACAGAATGATGTCGTCCTGCCAAAAACAGCATCAGATCAGAAAACACTTTTAAACAAACTGCTGTTGATGATGTTTGTTTCATAAAACAATCACTTCCTGTTGTTTATTTTACAAGAAGAGACCCAGCAGACTCTGGATGTTCACATTATAATGTGTATAATATGTATAATTCATGATTATTATTATACCATATACCTAGTGATGGCCAAATGAAGCCTCACAAACCAATTTCTTTAGTTTCTGACCCCCACCATATGGCACTCTTGGTTTGAAGATAAAGCACTTGCAATGAAGTGTACTTTCAAACTTTTGTTGAACAGACAGCACCATCTGGTGGCTTCAGAAAATAAAGACACTGGTTCATGAGGCCTCATTTAGCCATCACCACATACACCTCTTCTCTGATTCCAGTCTAAATTTCATCATGCTAAATTATGCTTCCTCGCCTCCTCTCTCCTCCCATGACCTGGAAATAGTTCCCTCTCAACATGTCTCCTCTTAACTCCACTGTACAGAAGTGAGGCTAAAGTATTCTGGATACAGCCACTGCCATCTTGCTGTGGTGGCATCATTTGCAGCCAGAGTCTGTGCAGTAGGGATTTCGGTGGTATCAAGTTTCCTGTCCATACACTTGTCCGGCTGATGGCGAGCAAAACCGCTGAGCGCAAGCCCACTGACTGGCTCATACAGTTATGAATCAGCACGTGTACTAACAGGAACTAAGAAACGTGATCATATTTCTCCTGTTTTAGCTTCTCTGCACTGGCTCCCTGTAAAATCCAGAATTGAATTTAAAATCCTACTGTTAACTTATAAAGCTCTAAATGGTCAAGCCCCGTCATATCTTAGAGAGCTCATAGTGCCATATTATCCCACCAGAACACTGCGCTCTGAGAACGCAGGGTTACTCGTGGTCCCTAAAGTCTCCAAAAGTAGATCAGGAGCCAGAGCCTTCAGCTATCAGGCTCCTCTCCTGTGGAATCATCTTCCTGTTACGGTCCGGGAGGCAGACACCGTCTCCACATTTAAGACTAGACTTAAGACTTTCCTCTTTGATAAAGCTTATAGTTAGGGCTGGCTCAGGCTTGCCCTGTACCAGCCCCTAGTTAGGCTGACTTAGGCCTAGTCTGCGGGAGGACCCCCCTATAATACACCGAGCACCTTCTCTCCTTCTCTCTCTCTCTCTCTCGTATTCTATTACTGCATCTTGCTAACTTGGCCATTCTGGATGTCACTAACTCAGCTTCTTCTCCGGAGCCTTTGTGCTCCACTGTCTCTTAGATTAACTCATATCGCAGCGGTGCCTGGACAGTGTGACGTGTGTGGTTGTGCTGCTGCCGTGGTCCTGCCAGATGCCTCCTGCTGCTGCTGCCATCATTAGTCATTAGTCATACTTCTACTGTTATTATACACATATGACTATTGTCACACATGTATACTGCCAGATATTAATACATACTTTCAACATATTGTACCGCAGTAACCAGAACTATAACTATAATATTATTACTTTCAACAATGTTGTTGTAAGCTACTGTCATTACCTGCATCTCTCTCTCTCTCTCTCTCTCTCTCTGTGTCTCATTGTGTCATGTGGATTACTGTTAATTTATTATGCTGATCTGTTCCGTATGACATCTATTGCACGTCTGTCCATCCTGGAAGAGGGATCCCTCCTCAGTTGCTCTTCCTGAGGTTTCTACCGTTTTTTTTCCCCGTTAAAGGGTTTTTTTGCGGAGTTTTCCCCTATCCGCTGCGAGGGTCATAAGGACAGAGGGATGTCGTATGCTGTAAAGCCCTGTGAGGCAAATTGTGATTTGTGATATTGGGCTTTATAAATAAAATTGATTGATTGATTGAATCATGTTGTAAATCCCCATTTTATAGCACTAAGTAACTAATGAAATCCAAACTTATCAGGAAAGCAAACACTTGAACACACAACAGTGTGATACAAACTACCTAAAATGACAGAAACCATCTTTTGGAAAAATGTATTTGATGTGTACTTTGAGGTTTTAGTTTGGCTCATGTCCCTTCTGGAGAGGGCTGGCTTTATGACCTGTACTGCAGCCTGCCACCAGGGGGCGATGGACAGTTTGGCTTCACTTTTGTGGAGCTGTCTTGTTGTCCATCTTGTTTACAGTCTGTGGTTGTAATTAAGCACATGGAAACAGTGGAAATTGAAAATGTAAAGACATACTCATATCTTTTAATTCCACCTGTGTTGAACAACAGACTTCTTCAAGTTCTTCTTTAACCCTGACTACATCTTTACGCGGTATATATTTTCCTTCACTATTGTACTTGCATAAAATTTGAACTTGCATAAATTTAACACTGTGACAAATACGCTAGTGCATTCCAATATCAGTGAATCCCACAAAATTTCATGATACTGTCCCACAGCCAAACGTGTCTAGATGACTTCAGTCCCCCGTGTAGTCAGACTGCAGTACCACGTTATACCACACAGTGACCGAAGTGTAATTACACAGATGGATAGAGCTTAGGCTGCCCGGACCCTATTGTTATCCTGCACATTCTTCTTCTTCTTCCGAGGAAATCCTACTTCCCATACGCGAAAAATCACCAAACTTTGCACAAAGGTTCAGTCCCATGCCAGAATGCCTCAGCTGCAAAAACAGGCCAATAGTCCTGATGGTGGCGCTACAGCAAGCCTCTAAAGTTCAAAATCAACTATATGTGTTACAGATTTGCAACTTTCACCAAAATGTAGCCCCAATACTGAAGAAACTTTTGTACATTTAAACCTATTGCAAATTATGAAATCCATCACTCTGTTTTTTTCAAAAACTGTAAAACCTATTAAACCTGTCTCCTCCCACAATTTTTGCTCAATTGACACCAAACTTGCTACAGAGCATCTTCAGACTGTCCTACACAAACCATCCACACAGATTTTTGATTTATCGAAAATTGAGCCTACAGTGCATCAAAATGTTTAACTGTAAACGGTATTGTAAACATATACTTGCAAATTCTTGCTAAATACATTTTCAATGTTCATCAAATTTTTACATTTTGAATTTCGCTCTCATGTGAACAATTGGAGTCAATGCAAAAATGGTATTTTTAAACATCAGTTTTTCACTTGTGGAGCCAATAAATCATTGTTAAAAACAAATTACCAACATCTCCATGCTGTCTAGATGCAATTTATGTATTTTCGGATTTTTGTCTTAATAACTGAATATTTGACAGTCGTTTGACATCTGCCTTTACACACTAACAGCTGCTGTCTTGCACACAGGTGACTGGCTTCGTCAGTTTGTGAAGCTACATAAAACATTTCTGTTTGCCAGTTAGCTCAGTGAGATAGAGGATGGTTCTTGGTGTTGAAGATTGTAACTTCAAGCCTCAGCTCGTGCAACATTTCCGTATGAGAAATCTCCCCAAACTTTTCATAATGGTCCATTCCGATGCCTGATGTCCTCAACTGGATACACATGACATTAGTCCTGATGGTGGCGCTTCAGCAAGCCTCTAAATTTCAAAACTTTGAAAATTCATAACAAATCAACCATATGTGCTACAGCTTTGGAACTTTCACTTTGAAATGTGCTTTTCCATGGCATGGATGGCTACTGTCTGGCACCCTGATGCTTGGCTTACTCAATTTGTGAAGCCACACACGAACTGTCACTTGTCAATTAGCTCAGTGAGATAGAAGACGGACCTCAGTCTCAGAAGTTGGGAGTTCAAGTCTCAGCTATGGCAAAACAGGCATTCTAATGTGAAAGTCCTATGTTCAGGCATCATGCTATGTGGATTAGAGACTACCAATGTTAAAATAATTATGAGCCAGGCAGTTTTGCAGAGAGACAAATACTCTTTATCAACACTTTTCCCTGTTATCCCTTGTCTCTTTTCCCTGTTTATTTGGCTTAGCTATCAGTCAATATGCAGAGTCTATCCAATAGCTACTTTTATATTTTAAAACATGTTTTCATCTTTGTCACCATGGATAATGTTTAGCTTTAAGCTAGATCAGGCCAGTTTGTTTATAATTGCTAGCAGTTAATGTTATTCTTACTTTCTTGTTCTTGAGTTTTTCTTTCCTTTGTATATTATGAGTCTGATCACTTCAGCCACTCATCCACAATTTGAAGGGCATGCCATAATTATATGATGTAACTCCTATGTTGTGATATGCTTTGTTTTAGTGTGTGTGTTGCTCACAATTGCCTAATTTTGCCTAAAATTGCCCAGCCCCGACCATTGCTGCGCAGCTATAATTATATTTAGTTCCTGCTCAACCTTCATGCAGAAGTCTGTATCTGTTCACATTAAGAATATTTCATATCTCTCAAAACTACGTGAAAATAATAAATGGAGTTGTTTCTTAAATCTATAATTACTCGATGTGTAAGTGTAGTTTTGTAATATGTATTTCAAATGAACAGTCAACCAGTTTCTGTGATGATAGCTTGATTTTTAATATACAGAATCAAAATGTCTTTAAAATTGTAATTTAAAAAAGTCAGTTTTTCGCTCTTCAAAAATGTAAACTTTAAATGAATTTTTAATAAAAAAAAAAAACTTAATTACTTCTTTAATCCTTTTGTGTCAATCAACAATGACTTTGCAACTACACATTTTACACAATGTTTCAGGTATATGTCCCAAAAAGTAAAACATTAAATACAGTATCACTGTAGTATCAGTATCACAACATTATTTTGTCATCGTCATTTGAATGAATAATAATAAAGAATCAAGGAACAAGTACATGTATCTTTTAAAAATCAAATAAAAACAAAACATAGGAAAAATAGAGCAAAACTGGAAAACCTCCTTCAAAACTGCACTATGTATATATACGTGTGTGTAAAAACATTTACAATAATATTAAGAGTTATTTGACTGGTGTCATCGAAGTTCTCCATAATAGAGATTAATTTGCAATTGTTCGATTCAACTGACAACAGTTAATACAAAAATATAGCATATTATATTTACTGCCACAGTAGAAACAGAGCCTGCATTACTTAACATCAAAAATGCATTAACAACTGAAACTAGGATGAAACTTGCAAAAAAAATTGAAGTAAAAGATGAACTTAACCTGCAGCAAACTTGACGTAGGCTGTGTTTCTTAGTTCCAGAGAGTTTGTGGCGAACAAGATTTCCTTACAACACCAACATCTCCTCTATTACGTTCTTGATTTGTTTTGCCTCAGTGCTGAATGCAGAGCTCAGCGTATGATCCTAAGTAGCGTCTTTGCTAAAAATCTACCCAGAGAGATCTGTGCTTCTAAGGTATAAACATGAGTCAGGCCGAGAGATTCAAGACACCTAAGCTCACTGACAATGTCAAAGGAGGGGTGACTGATGAGCTGGAGCAACTTTACAGGGTCTCTGGAGCGGATGTGAGTCAGGGATTGAGTCAAAAGGACCGCCAGGGACAGAAAATTCTCCAGTGGTACCATGAAGTAGACAAGAGTCTCCTCCACTTTGACACTCCCACCAGAGTCTCTGGCCCTGTGTGCTGTTTTAATAGCCTCATTTATGTTTGCCTTGAAAGACAACAACACTTGGTGTCTGGCTCTCATGTGACTGTCAAATCTGGTGGTTGAATCACTGCAGAGGTTGTTGACTTGTGTGGAGTATCCTTGAGTGACCTGAATTTGTTCACAGTAGAGCTCAACGGACTTGAGTGCATTTTGTAAATCTTCCAGAGCTTGATTGATGCAGTTTGGATCCTGATGCCTGTCCTTGGCTAAAGATGCAAAAGCACGGTTATAATATGCAACTGCTGCCCAACAGTGGTCCTCCTGTATGGCCTTAGTGTACATCTCGATACTCCCTGCAAGATTTCCCTTTTTGCGCAGATCATTGCCAAATGCAATGTAGTGGTGCAGGTTTGATGAGGGTGATTCTCTCTGTGTGAGTTTTTGCCTGGCTGTTTTCAGGTCTTCACCTAGTTTGTGTTTTAAGTCCATGATTGATTCGTTCTCATTGAAGTTTGTGAGGAGCCACATACCCCAGAATTCATTCAGTGCAGACAAATCTGAATCTGCTGGCCTGTTGTAACTGCTTTTGTACACCTCATCTAGTGTTTCCAGGTACTGACTGAAGAGCTCTTCCTTTTTCTGTATCTTTGGGATTTCACACTCCAAGTAGCGAGCTAGTGTTTTTTCCACAGAGTCATCTCTGGCATCTTTAACAGTCTTTGTTTCTGAATCAGAGGTTTTTGTCAAAATATGCAACACTGTCGAAGTCAAAGATTTAGATACCTTATCACTGGGGCTTTTTTGGTACGATCTGAGTTGCACTACAAAAAGGTGTCGATAAACTAGCACGTCGTTAGTTGTATTTTCCAAAAACAATCTATGTTTGCCTAATAAAGCCAACAATTTGAATGATTCTGACAGATGTCTGGAGCAGACAATGAGCTGAGCAGACCCAGGAGATCCTTGTCTGGCAGTGCGACCAAATGCCTGGGCCTCCACACGAGCATTCTTTGGCAGGAAGGTCTGCACAACAAACAAACCTCCAGCTCTCTTTACCTGATCAGAGACCTGAAGGTCTGTCCCACGACCTGCAAGGTTTGTTGCTATGATGACGTCTCCTGCTTCAAGTTTCTTTGCGAAGATTGCAGTATTGTCCATGTTGTTGCTTATGTAAAGCTTCTTGTTTGGGACTTTATCTCCTAGAGTGTTGTGGAGAACCTTTGCTCGATTGATGGTCTCACAGATGACCAACACAGCCCTTTCATCCCTGTAAAGAGTAGGGTTGGTTTGTGCAGTAACAACGTTGCAGATTTTCTCAATCCATTCTTTTCATCATCTACAATCACACCTTCTACCTCAAACAGCTTTCTGCGTTTGAATGAAGGTATCTGACAGGTCTTGATGTCTTTGTAGATTTTCTGCAAAGTCTCAGTCTCTGCTTGTTGGCCAAGAGTCCCAGAGATTCCAAAGATCTGATCTCCATACTTTGCAGCAAGCCAACATTGGACATATAGTTTGTGATGGCTGTCATGTCAGTCAACTTGGACTTTGCATGTTTCATTTCAATGAACTGCTGTAGTCCATCTGTCCATTTCATGTTGTTTTCAACAACACCTGTGCAGCTGTAGTCAACAGGCACAATCCCATGTTCCTCAATGATATATTCATGGCCCATTGTCATGGTTTGTGCATGGAATGCATTTTGAATCCAAACCTTTAGTTTAGATTTGACCAGATCTGACAGAAAGCCTGGGACATAGAGACAGCATTTATCTTGGCTCAGGTCACATGGTGTAAAACACAGGACATCTTCTATTTCTGCTTCCACAGCTCTCTGTACACTCTCTGTATCAGAGTACATGTACTGACACAAGCCTCCATTGATCAAGAGCAGAGGCACCCTCTGTCTTCCAGTCGTTTCTTTTCGTGGTTCCTTCTTCAGTTCCTCTATTACTCCATCATCATTCATGCAGTGCAGAGCAAACTGGCAAGATGGGAATCTCCCCTCTACTGTCTGAAAGAACTTTGCCAACTGGTGAGCAGTAACACCTGCAGTTTTGTCAGGCAAGAGACTGTTCTTTCTCAGGTCCTTGACCGAACCTTTAGCCAGTATACCTGTGTCTTCAGCCATCTGAAGTATGGTGAACTCATCAACATCTTTGCATTTCATGTTTTCAAGCACAACTTGGTGAAATGGGTATTTTCGCCCCACAGTTGTCTCTGAGCCAATCTTGTTGTATTGATTAGCAGTGGCCCATATGAAAGCCAAGAGTGGATTGAGATGTTGCAAAGCAGGCATATCGCTACTAAGATAGACCACATGGAGGCCCTTATCCAGCATCAAGGAATCAACTTCATCCACAATTGCACATTCAAATGTTCTTTGCCCAAATATGTCCATTCTATGAAAGTGGTGACGAAGCCAGTCTCCAGCAAAGTCTTCCACAGTACCATACACAACCTGACACTTATAGCACTTTTTTTAAGTCTTTGGCTTGTTTGTTGGTGTTGCAGTCGACACTGATTTTCAAAACTTCATAAAAGTCTCGCCATTCATTCAAATCTCTCTTTGCGAGAACTGATGAGCTGGACAAAAGCGGCAAACATTGCCACAATACATGACTTGCCCTCTCCAGTGCCAACTTGAATTAGCCGTCCTGTTTTGGAAAGAGCCATGATACACCAGCTCACCATCTGCGTCAGTCGGGGTCTGAAGTGAGTTTTTTCAGCTGCCTGACAAAGCTTCAGCAACACTTGTTTCAAGTCACTGTGCTGTGATCCATCATTGTGTGAAGTTAGACCTTCGTTGACTGATGACACAATGTCTCTCACATCATCTAAGAGCTCTTCATTAATTTGATTTAACTTTTGTTGATGGATTTCTTCAAGAATTTCACCCAGTTGCTTTTCTGGGTCATCGGCTAAACAGTTCTTGAGGTCTTCATCTGTCATAGTCTCGTCTTGGACCAGCTCAATGAGTTTCTTCTTTCTTGCCCGACATTTCCAACTCGGAGTGATGTAATTAATCTCTATACAGTGCAACATCTTCAACATCCACAAGAGGAGCTGTGATCGGTCAGTTGTTGTTGACTCAAAACGCTTTAGAAGAGCATCAAACAAGTCTGCGGCATCCGCTGGGCTCCATTTGATATTTGTAACCAGTCCCTGCAGCTTGTTGAGAAGGATTTCTTCATTGTTTTTGGGGGTCATGAAACTGTGAGTTCTGAGTGAAGTTTTGAGTCTTTTAACCAGTTGTTCAACTTTCATCTGCGTGTTAGTTTCAGACATTTTGTGGAAGAACTGTCAAATATTGACAAAACAGAAATGGAAAAGAATTAGAGTTTTGAGAGTCTTTCTTTAAAACAATACAAAATTCCACACACATTCTTTTTTCCACCCCATATACATTAGCACACGAATTGGATACCAGCTTGAAAACCACATCAGTGGGCAGTGGCATAAATGATATGTCAAGCACCACATGTGAATCCGCTTAAAAGAATTCTTCACTTGTAAAATGAAGTTTTGTGGGCTGGAGAGCCGGTGACAGCCATAGCCAAAGGCATTATGTTTTCGTTTTTTTCTTTGTCTGTAAGTCCATCCCTTTGTCATTAACGTGATATCTCAAAAACCTCAAGGATGAATTGATTAGATTTTGGTGGTCAAAGGTCAATGTCACTGTGACCCCGTCTGTCTCATTCTCATGAATGCAATATCTCAAGAACATTGTGAGGGATTTTTTTTTTTCAAATTTGGCACAGACATCCACCTTTAGTCAAGGATGAACTGATTTGAATTTGGTGATCAAAGGTCAAGGTTATTATGACCTTGTGTCTATCTGATTGCAATGAGCGCGAAATCTCAAAAAGACCTTGAGGGAATTTCTTCAAATTTGGCACAAACGTCCACCTGGATTCAGCAATGAACAGATTAGGTTTTGGTGGTCAAAGGTCACTGTGACCTCACAAAACATGTTTTTGGCCATAACTAAACGATTTATTTGCTAATTATGACGAAATGTCACACAGATGTCTAATAGTACAACCCCAGAGCCTACTGGAGTCAGTCAGTGAAAAAATAATCATGGACATTTTTAATTTCTTTTTAACTTTATATTATTTTTATGAATATTTAACCTATCCCTTTTAATGGCATTTTAGTTTCAATTTCAACATTCATGACAACTGTACAAGGGTGAATTTTTCTATGACTTATCCATCACATTTCATTAGGGATCAAAGTTTGCATATTTAAGGGCAGGCCGCTTTGAGTGAGTTGTCAGCTAATAGTGCCCTTGGCTTCTCTGTCAGATATACGCCTTGCTCCTTCACAGCACTGCCTCGCAGCCAAATTGTCAACCAGCAGCTTCAGTACAAAATAATCTGTATCAGACATCTATCTTAAAACAATGTTGGTGGAACCCTGTTGATAAGGCATTGACAAAATTTTAGATTTGTAAATGGTTTGTAAGGCAGAGGATAACTTAACCTGCTTTCCCAATAGTTTCCACTTTAGTTTGGTGTGGTGATGCCAGCATTACTACACAGTAGTTAAAATGCATTGAAAAATACACATGTAATGACAGTGAGTCATGGACTGACTGAATGTGACAATAAAAACACAGAAACATATTCATGAAATTGCACTTGTTTTTCTTTTAGGCTGTTCATCATCTGTTTTGTCAGAAAGTACTTTAAAATAGGTTATAATGCAATGGTTTCACTGATCTGGCTCACTTGAGATCAAACTGAGTTGAATGTGTCCCATGGACTAAAATGAGTTTGCCAACCCTGTGCTACAGCGTTAGAAAATTGGTGTGTATGAATGTGTTTCTAATTTGCAGTAATTTATATTCAACATGGTTCCAACCACAATTTATATTTGGGAGTTTTTCTTCTCTACACCGAGCAGTTACCCTGACTATCAGATATTCATAAATATGGATAAAAACACAGGTTTTATAACGATTAATTCTATTAAATAGCTTAACTGTAGTTTTGTTATTGATGCATGTAGTGTGTTGTGGTAAAGTAGTGTGTTACTCACCTGTCTTTACAAAACCTGGTATGATCTGCTGCCAGAGCATACGCTGCTTTCTTTTATAAACCTAATTTTCATTTCTTTCTCACTAACCTTGTCTGGGCACAGCCTGAAGGGAAATTCCTGCCATACTTTCGGTTTTGGTACTGCACCAGCTGCGCAGCAATTACAGGAAATCCTTGTCTCCAAGTCTAGCTAATCAGAAGCAGAGCAGCTTTGTGTCAGACTGCTACCAGTCAACACTGACAGCTTATAATGCGATGAATGTTTTTTTAATGGCAGACAATTAGAAAGACCAGCATGGCAAATTAGATTTTAATGTTATATAGTATCACAAATTAGGCCATATTTTTTAAATAACACACATTATTACTTATTTATTTATTTTATTTTATTCATAACTTTCTTCCAATTTCCCAGGTGGGGGGTGGGACTCAGTACCATGACCTACATAATTAAAATTTTTCAAATAAAGTTTATCTTCTTGGAATACACTAGTAAAAGATTAGTAAAACAAATGTGTTTGTAGATCCTTTTTTCTTTCCCCTGAAGATAGTCCAAAGGCAGAGTGCAGTATCTGTCTTTAACTGTGTAATATCTTTGGGTTTAAAGTAATTGGCTTAAAAAGGCATCTAAAATCTAAGCTTTGCAAGTTAAAATTTCACTCGGCCAGCCAAAAAATTTCATCTATCACCTTTGCACTATGGTACTGCCTGGTGCAGCCACCAGCCAAAATAGAAAGAAGACTGTGTACAAAAGTCATACACGCCCGGTTGTCTGCAGACAAATTCCCTACATTCACAGATGATTCAAACATGGTTTTCGTTTTATTAACAGACAATCAGGTGACTTCTTGGAAGCATATTGTGTTGACCCTCCCCCCATGCACTAGGTGTCACTGTTGCTGTTTCTGGTTACAGGTACTGAATGGTGGGTCACCGGCTGCATGAGGCACACCAGAGGACTCTACAAAGCAGGATTTTTGGTTTGTGACGTAACTTCAGGACTAACTGTAGGTTTTCATAACTATGGAGCTGGTTCCCTTCTTACCAGAGCAAATCACCATGGTAACTTATTCTGATCAGCTAACCTGCCTGCAGCAAGTCTACAACAGAGAAGGCCTACATGATAGAAATCAACATTCTTCTGTTTTATTTTAATTTAAAAGCTTTCCTCTATTTCATTGTATTCAATTTGATGAATGAGTGTGCATAGCACTCTAACTGAGGTATAAGTGCTCTTAGTTTAAGTCTTATCATTATACTCACATGTGGCAAAACAAACTCCTAAAGAACTGGGAGTATGTTAATGAGTTTTAGTTTTGAATTATATTGCTTGGTAACCATTTTAATAAAGAGAATACAAACCAGACTTGCTCCTGATCCAGAAACAACAGCTCTTTTCCTCAGTCAATGGGTGTTTCTCAAAGTCAAGGAAGGATCCTTAAATGGCTGAATTTCAAGGAGTCTACCTTATCAAATCCCAACTAAGGACTGTTTCAATGTCAAGGATTCATCAAATTCTACTGAGGGCTGAGGGTGTTTCTCAAAGTCAACGATCCTCCCAAGTGGTCTCTCTATTCTCCCTAAAACACTGCTACATTTGTTCAAATCAAAACAACATTAGAGAGTGCCAAAATTATCACAGTACCCTGAATACCCTCAGTCTGCTGAGCCGAGGACACTTGTTAGCCTGTTCCAATGTGTATTCATCGAATGCTAGGAACGACTTTGCCTTGTCTCTGTAGGATCCTCCTTGGAAGGACTTGTCCTACCAAGGAGGGATCATTGACTTTGAGACACATCAAGGAGTCTTTACAAGCTTCTGCCATCTGCTGGACAAATAACGTTACAACACTGCATGCAGGAAAGTCAGCAACTGTGAAAACACCTAAAGACAGTTTGCATGTTATTTGCATTCACCGGTGTGTATGTGTGTATTAGATGATATTTGCACAATGTTAGAGCCCCTGACTGTACACCCAGGTTACTCTGCAGTCATCGTTTCGTTGACTCTCAAAAAAAAGCACAGTCCCTCTCTAGTGATGGCTAAATGAGGCCTCATGAACCACTGTCTTCATTTTCTGAAACCACCAGATGGTGCTGTCTGGTCAACAAAGGTTTGAAAGCACACTTCATTGCAAGTCCTTCAGCCTTTATCCTTAAACCAAGAGTGCCATGTGGTGGGGTCAGAAAATAAAACAAGTGGTTGATCAGGCTTCATTTGGCCATCACTGCCTCTCAGTGTTCAGCTGCTGTCCATCTACCCAGCCAACATTTGTATGTGGGGCCCATGTGGATAGTAAATGGGCTGAAAAATGGGCCCTATATTGGATTGTACACGTGTTCCATATTGGCTCTATGGCATTTGCCCACATGGGTGGGTTTACGCAAGTGGGCCCCAGATAAGATGCCCATTATGGACCCATACCCACTTTGTACCCAGGTTGCCCGAGAATGACCCATGTGGAGCCCACTTTGGCAATCTGGATGGGGCCAATATGGAACATGTGGACAATCCAATATCGGGCCCATTTTTCATTTGCTACCCACATGGGACCCACATACAAATGTTAGCTGGGTGCAGCTGACAGTTAATTATGGTTTATGGCAACAATTGTGACTCAAGATTTGCCTGCAGTTATGTCACAGTACGGTTTTGAAACGCTCTACACCAGGGGTGTCAAACTCATTTTAGTTCAGGGGCCACATACAGTCCAATTTGTAAAATACAGAAATTGGTTCATGAGGCTTCATTTGGCCATCACTAGTTGTGGCCCCCAGGCCGTATGTTTGACACCCCTGCTCTACATTAGATGCTTATCCTCCACAAGGCCACACCTTGGCCTGCTGACGACAAACCTGATCTTGGGGTCAAATCTTTTCATCCTTGTTCAAGCCATATTTAACTGTAATGCAAATATATAACTTATGTTTGCATTGCCTGATTATGTCTCCACTTAAACAATCATCGTTTGACTAAACTACATTTTAAGATGCAATAATAGCTTGTGAGAAAACCTTGAAAATTCTGGTCAGTTGATGGAGTTATTTTATTTTTATTTTAGTGTGTATGTGCATATTTCTGCAGGTTGACTTTCAATAAAGACCTTTTAGTAATGCAGCGTTCTGCAGTGGAAACATTTGCCTAATTGCTGCCTGAGTTGACTGTTAAATGTAGATATAATCCGATTGCTTTTCAGAAAATGTTTTAAGAATGAAGTGTTAATCCTAGGTCCTGCCTATGTTTGCTTTTCATGTTACTTGTCACACTCTAAGAAGCTGCTGTGTGTCTGAGGTAGGTGTTGGTCAATTAATAAAACACTGCAAAGTTTCCTCACTTGTCAGCACACAGCTTCAGCACGTCAACACTCCTGGACCACACCGCCCGGTTGAGCTGGGTGAGGACAACCGGTCGGTTTGCATTGAGATGGAAAGGTACTGATTCCTGTCAAGCCCACGCAGTCAGGAAGAAACCGGAAGTAGTGTGGTTTTCTCTTCAAAATAATAGTGCAAAATGTATGTATGTATTTAAACAAGGAAAGGCAGGGGTCAGGGGGTGACAGACAAGTGTTGCTGCTAATAGGTCTTCCATACAGCATACAATATATCAATACAAATACTGATTTTTAATAAATCACTATGATTGTCATTACTACTACTACTACTGGAAAAAAAAATAATAATCATAATAATTTTATATAAATCATAAATGTTGTAAATACAACTCAAACTTTTGTTAGCCTACTAGAATAATAAAATCAATTACTTTTTTGAGTCTGCTAGATACATTTTACTGCAATAAAAATGATTGAAGTGAGATGATTGGACTAAAAAAAAGTTACCTTATTAGATAAAACACATTTTCATTGCATTTTTCTTTAGGGACTTCATTTACAGTTAAATGAAGGTAATAAGTTGCATTATATATTATCCAAGTACTCAACATGTCACAAAAGTGTATTTTGTTTATTGCCATAATATTGTGTCATGACATAAGTATTGTGATAATGTCGTATCTGGGGCCTTTGGTGATAGTCACTCCTAGTGGACAAGTAAATGTTATGGTTAAGAAAAAATTCTTAAATATTTAAAGTAACACAAAACTTCACCTGAATGGATCATTTTATTTTTTTGTTAGCAACTTTTTTTTATTGTTTTAACATAGAAAGCAAACAACTCCTGGCATCAAGCAGTCCATATTTATTTAGCCTTAGTAAATCAACTGAAGAAGAAAATAAATTGATTAAAAGGATAGTAATAATAATACTTTTAAGACAAATCTTAAAACGTACATGTTTTCAATGACCTTTAGCTGTTTGTAGTGGTTTTAACATTTTTGTATTTTTGTTTTTTACATATGTAATTGTTCATACCAGTGTTATTCTGTTCTGTATTTGTTTACATCTTATATTCATATATATTTGTGTATATAATAACAAATTACATATAATAACATTAAATTGAATTAAAAATAAAATTGGATAAAATTAATAAAAAAATAGAAATAATAAATAAAAAGAAGAGAAAAAAATCTATTTTAAATAAAAGATTAAAAAAAGAGCAACAAATAGGGTAAGAGAAGCCTGAGAATAAGCTTCCTCAAGTGCAGACTTTTATCTTGAAATTTCCAATACCGGATGTTTAGATACCCCTCGCGACTGACTTGACAGCACAGGTGCGTCAAAGTGGGAGGTAATTACCAACCTGCGTCCTGTCAATGCAGCGGACACACCGAGACGTTTTAATGCAAAAGAAGCTTTATTATCATCCTTGAATTGAATCAATAGGAAATAATAATCAGATTTTAACTTGGTTCCAAATATTAAACCAACTTCACTGATCATGAGAGGAGCTGCAGCCACGGTAAGTCTTCAGTTACATCTCAAATGAAGTGTGCGATTGATGCAACCTAATGTTTAAGTTTTTTTTGGAAGAGTGAGCATGTTTGAAACTCGGTTATTAATTTTATTTTAATAATATAAATGTTTATTAGGAGAATGATGTGGAGGCGGATGATGTTGGAGGGAGTGGGGGAAGACGACCTGTGAGTATTCCTTAAATTAAGTCTGTGGTGAAAACGTGATGGTTGCATGTTTGTGTGAAGAATGTCTGACCCTCATATATGCCAGCAAACAATGCACCCAGTGCCTAAATTCCACCCTCCTCTTCCCACGTGTTACATATTTGACATTTTATCTGCAAACAGGTGAACAAGCTAATCAGATCAGGGGCATGTGGACAGTGTGTTTACTGCTGGGTCACTGTGTGTTGGCATCTGTGGCTGCTGATGGGTATTTTGGATGTATGTGATCAAGGCCAACAGGCTGGATAACCAAACCCAGAGTGTTGTGATGTCAGCTGCTGTGAATGTCCTCAGCACTGTCATGTGTGTGACTGATGGCTGTTATTGTATAACTACAGAACAGAGAGAACCTGCTCTTGTCACACTGTGGCTCGACTTCAGCACGTCTGTGCTTTCTTACCAGACTACAGCAAGTAAAGAAATGCATATACTCAAATATGAGTACAATTAAATAATTTAGCTTTGGCTGTCAAGTTATTTTACAAAATTAATCTAATTAAAGACATGCTCTGTGATCAATTGATCTAAATAATTGCATACATCAGTTTTTGCTGTGAAAATATTTTAAAAAATCACTTCAAATGAATTTTGGCAGATGTGTCGTGTAAAGCTGCTGGACTTTGGACACAATTGTCCCCCTGTCCTCGACCACCGAAACTGGTCTGCAGTCCATGGTAGTCCATTTTGTTGTTCCCAGGTAGACTGTGTTGAGTGTGGCTTGACGAGGCTAGCTGCTAGCACTAGCATCAGAGGTAGCTAGCTCAGACCTGCTTTGTGTTGAGGTGATAGTTCAGGCTTGAAGTACTCCGATGGTGCGAAAATTCCTCACTAGAGAAACTGCAGAGGACTGCGCTCCCATCAACAGTTCCATCTGGGCGTTTCTTAAATGTAAATGTTCCACTGACGGGGTCGTCTCGTCTGCTTTTATCATGTAGCAAAGCCACTGTGGCCTTCAGTGACACACCGGGTCAAAGGGCACCATAGAGCATGATTAATCAGTGTCATTTTTTTAACCCGTTATTTTTTCTGTGATTAATTAATAGAAATTACTGACTGATGACTGCACCCTGCCTTCGTCCCCCCAGCCCGCATCATGAATGTTGCCATGGCAACAGATGCCGTTTCAGTAGCTAACGTTAGCTTAGCACAATCTACATATCAGCAATGAACAATACAACTACAATACGACATTTGTAAACAAAAAGAGCTCCCAACACCAACAGCTGTTCTATCAAAGACCTTAACCAGGGTGTTGCCACTTGTCATATCTTACAACAGTTAACGTAACCTCACTGAAACCATGTAACCTAACTAAACACGGTGCGGTCAGCACAGACATTGCAACTACATTAGTAAGAGTACATTAATAATAAGATGTGAAGTGCTTTGTGACTTTAATCCGACTCGAAAGAATAAATGAAAAATATAAAGGACGAGTTGGCTGATAACTGCCAAATGGCCGAGTGATACGGGTGCATTTTCGAGTTCACAAATGCCTGTTCGAACGTTGTAAATGTTAGGAAGATATTCACAAATGCTTTTCATTTATTTGCAAATTAATTTAATGTATTCACAGATATTTTTTTTTAATTTGTGGAATGTGTTTGTGTGTTTGCAGATCCATTTTATACTTGCAAAATATTTTTGTATTTGTGGAAGGTGTTTTATATTTACAGATTACACATTTACACACAGATTGTCCATCTGTTCACACACATAATTATGAAACAAATCTATCTCCATATCATCTAGTCAGAGGCCAAAGCACCACCTGGGGTGTGTCTGTTCACGTGCCTTCTTGTTTTAGGGCCTAAACCTAACCAAGCCTTAACTACAGAGTTGTCATGTCATAAAACTGACTGCTTTTTTAACAGTGATTTGTAATGGAATGACGTCGTCCCGCCAAAAACAGCATCAGATCTGTTGGATTTCGAATTCCAAACAATCTGCTGCTTGTTCCATAAATTGATCACCTCCTGTTGTTTATTTTACCAGGACAGCCCCAGCAGACACTGGGTGTTCACTTCATTACATGAAAAACTTTTAAAAAATGCATGTGCAAGTAAATTAAGTATATGTAAGACATGAATTTGATCATCCCATCCACCTCTCCCCTGATCCCAGTCTAAATTGTTTCGTAGACGTGGACGTGTAAATGGCTTCCCATGTTGTACTTCATTATGTCCAGCAGATGGCAGCAGACTGACCACAGCATAGAGTCCACTCATTTCTCTGTAACTGACTCACTCAACAGTGACCTCTGACCACACGGCTTTGTACATGTCTTTTCAAGTACTCCTCGTCATGGAAAGTTTCTCTGCTCCTGTTTTAACAAGAAGCATGATGAGTACAAGAAAAATATTTTTTTTTACAAAGGTCCAGGGTGTAGGATGTAGGGGGACATATTGGTAGAAATGGAAAATCATATGATAAGATGTTTTATTTAGTGTATAATCACCTGGAAATACAAATCATCATGTTTTTGTACCCTTAGAAGGGGCTATTTATATCTACATATTTACATGTACATATTTTTTCAGTTTCAAATAACCTCCGTCCATTTGTTTTGGAGAGAAGGGGATCTCTGCGGATAATTTAGCTCTTGGTATAAACCCCCTGAACGTCTGCGTCTTAAGTTGCAGAAAAACAAGATAAGCCCACACATTAGCAGGAGCTCGGTGAGCAGCCTGTCCACGATGTGCCCAACAACATTAGAGAAACACTGATTTGTAATATAAAACTGCTTTAATCAGTGTTTTACTGGTTTTAATCACCTGGTCTGTTTGTTCTGGAGAGGAGGAGACCTCTGCGGATAATTCG
This sequence comes from Epinephelus fuscoguttatus, assembly GCF_011397635.1. Classification (NCBI taxonomy): domain Eukaryota; kingdom Metazoa; phylum Chordata; class Actinopteri; order Perciformes; family Serranidae; genus Epinephelus; species Epinephelus fuscoguttatus. Next base: position 16,253,500 of record NC_064774.1, read on the forward strand.
GCTCTCAGTAAAAACCTCCTGAACAATGAACACTGGAGGAATCCTGACCCGGAGAAGCTTTCTGCAATCTGCAATCCTCACTGCTAGACACCACTAAATCCCCCTAAGTCTTACACACTGTTCCTTTAAGCTGAGTTTGACACCACAAACCTGTTTAAACACATACAAATTAAATTACTGTTGAAGCAAATAACTGAGAAACATGCATTTCCAGAATTTACAGTCAGTACAAGTAGTACCAGTACAAATATACTGTACAGGCTAACCTAAAGACTTATTTACTGTCGTATGAATGGACTTTAGTTTCACTGTAAACTGATGGCATTGTTGACTTTGCCTGTGAGTGTGAATGAAAAGAAACAGAATAACAACAAAAATATGTTCAAATCATTGCTGGCGTAACAATAATTATATTTCTGACAATGCAAAAAATCTATATTTTCAGAGTAACAAACATGAGTTCAGTTTATTCTCCTTATTAGTGGATATTTAGGGATGACACCTTGTTTTCTGCTCGTTGGACAGAAAACAGCAAAGTGTGTTCCTCTTTTTATTTCCCGCTGCATCATGTAAATGTATTGTTGTGAACAACAGATCATTTCTCGACAATGATAAACATCTTGGACTTCAGTATTTTAATATTCAAATGCTGACGTCAGGTGAAGGCGGCTCAAAGAGAGCATCTACCTGGGGGACATTTTAGTCTTCATCAGCACACAAGGAGAGACACCAGAGTGAAGCGGCTGAGAGGACGACAGAAGATGTAAGTTATGATTCTGTTGTGTCACTTTGATATATTATTTATTGTGTGTGTGCAGAGGTGGACAGAACAGTAATGTCTTTTTTTCAGTATATATTTCACATCATTTCAAATCAAATCAGATTTGCACTTTGTCTTTTTGTATTTGCCAGATTTAGCAAACAGCTCAGCTCATTTGTGACATGTTTTATAATCACAGTTTATCATTTTAAAGTTTTAATTTCATGCAAAGTTCAATGTGTTTTACAAAGAGTGGACACAATAACAAGAACACCTGACATTATAATGCAAAGAAATCCAACAATGCTTCAATACTGTGAAGCTTTGTGAGGCCAGTGGACGTCTTCTTGCCCTGGGTTTTACCTCTCAGGCTCAGGATTTGGTTTATGGAGCTTTTTTTGGGATGCATGCAGCCTGCTCTGCAGACTCAGGGCTGAGAAAACACTACGTATCTTCTTCTGCATGCTTTTGGGTGTTAAATCTATATATTGAAGAAACAGTAAACAATTTAATTCTGCATTATCCTCTATTTTGTTTCTCATTCCCGTGACGCCATCGTGTCTCACCCACTCCTGAAACACAATATGTTTTTGATATATTGTAAGGTGAATATATGAAAACCAGAGCATGATAAACACCTCTACAGTATAGTGCGACACAATAACCCTGGCATATTGTTTATTGTTTGTTATTGGCTCAGCCTGATGCATTACATTATTTGTGTTTTATTCAAATAAGAAATTTTAATGAGCTGGAAAACAGTGACAGTTTCACAGTGTGAGTCTGTTCATGCAGGTTTCATCCTAATTTGCATATTAGCTGCTAGACATCATTCTGCTTCCTCATAAACTGGAGGGGGTGGTGACCTTTGTTTGTGTGTGTATTTCTTGTTTTTAATGGACATACAGTTAAGAGTTAAAATGTTTATTTTTTATTTTACTGACAATATTTGTTAAATCCATTGTGTTTGGTTCACAGCACACTGAAATATCAGTTTCATCTAACAGAGCAAAGATGCAGTGGAGTCTGTTTCTGCTCCTTCTGATGGGTAAGTGGATCATCTTATCACATATACAGCAGTGCTGCTGCTGCTGCTGCTGCTGCTGCTGCCATGAAATGATTTCACTTAAAGCTCATTCTTATCATGAAATAAAGAGCAAATCATCCAGAAACTCAGAAATCTAAGTGAATAAAGAGGCGGAGTAAGTAGTAGGTGTGTACTCATGATGTTGATTTAATGCTGTCTGCTCCATCACTGCAGTATTTCCTCTGTTATTAGGTCAGTGTTCCTTCTTCATGTGTCACCTCCATGAGTACCACTTTGTTGAAGAGAAGAAGAACTGGACTGAAGCCCAGCACTACTGCAGAGAGCATCACACTGACCTGGCCACAGTGTCTAACATGACAGACATGGAGAGACTCCGTGACTCTGCACAGAATCAAGATGGAGCCTGGATTGGGCTTTACAGCGACCCTGAAAGAAATAAGAGAGGGATGTGGCACTGGCAGTGGTCTCTGCCAGGGCTGGAGTCCAATGATGGGGAGAGTAGATGGCATGAGGGAGAGCCGGATAATTCATTCAGCCGTGAGAAATGTGTGCAGATGCACAATCACATATGGTGGGATGCCCCTTGTTCTCACAATCATAAATGTATCTGCTATGATGGTGAGAATATGTAACTAATAATGTTATTATGTGTATACAGCAGATCATCCTGTCTAACAATAGTTTTGTTGACATATACCTCCTCTTTTGTGTGGGATTAAGTAGAAACTTGGCTGATAAGGTTAAAAAATTAGATATTTAAAAGTCAAAAGTCAACTGGTGTTATTTTCTATTTATTTATTTACTTTTAAGTAACATTACTGGTAAGTGTGGTGATAAAATGTCTCTTTCTCTACATGCAGAAATGAATTCTAATCCAGTCCTACTTTTAATGATGTGATCCACCTTATTATATCACACACACTTTGATCTTGTAAACATGTGAACCTGCAGTGGATTCATTTTAATTTATCTCACGTTATTGTTTCACCTGTTTAAATAAGAAAAAAGGATTTTATGAGATGAAATAACTTGTAAACAGTGTGTGTTCTTAGTTTGTCTGTTTATCCCACAGAAAGGAGGCAATCCAACAAGAGATTCCATCTGATTGAAGACAAGATGAGCTGGCCACAGGCTCAGAACTACTGCAGAGAACATCACACTGACCTGGTCAGTGGAGACCAACAGTTAGAGGACGACGAATTCAAGAGAGAGTATAAGTCAAGCGAGGTCGTGTGGATCGGCCTGTTCAGAGACTCCTGGAGGTGGTCAGATGGGAGCAATCACTCTTTCAGATACTGGGATCTGGAGTTATTCAGAGATGAAGACAGCAGCAAGAAATGTGCTGTGACTCTGCTGGATGGAAAATGGAGCTCGACGAGTGTAATAAAACAAAACCCTTCTTCTGCTATGGTGGTGAGTTTTGCAAGAGTCTGTCTAACAGTATTTGTTTTGTGCTACATATTTGTGTATGTATGTTGAATTTCTTTAATATATTCCACACAGGATTTCACATTTGGATTCTGTCTGTATTCTCACTTCAAGGAAATATACATCTGTTTTTGGTTCACAATAAATGCTTTCTTTAACTGTCCGGCTAAAGTGTCCACAGACTGTCAGTTTCGGCACAGCAGCACAAAGCACTTACGCTGTGGACACGCGACATGAAGAAGACATCTCAAATTCATATGTCCATGCTCAAAATAGAGGACGCGGGTTAATAGTGCTGATTGCAAAATGACAGAACTGTTTAAGAATGGATTAAACTGATATCAGTGTGTTGCTTAGATTGGAAGCTGTCATATATTTGAATTTAAAAGAAATGAATCAGCATCATAGCAACACTGTCATGTGACATTATCTAATAATATTACCCAGCAAAGCTTCACATCATGAACCATATATGAGCCTCTGTTTCAGGAACAACCACAAAGAAAGGAACAACAGCAGGTCCCTCATCATCCACTGTTACTGAGGACAAGACACAAGGTGAGCTCATGAAGAAGCTACTACAAGTGAAGCAATCATGTGACATCCAGGTTTCACAGATCTCATGGTAAAAACATTATTCCAATTTTAAGATTATAGTGATCAATGAGGCGGGATCTAATTAAAGTATGATCTATGTTTCTATTTTTCACTTTTACATGGTTACCTTGTGTTACTTATATGTAGTTCTTCAGTGTCTTACTGGTGTATTGTAGTCAGCTGTTTAAGCTGTTTAAGAATGGTTTAACCCTTTGAAACCTGAGCAGACTGACTTGATTTCTTACAGAATAAATGGGAAGAAGGCAATGAGCAACCAAAGAAAAAATGACCCAAAAATATTAAAGAAATTTGTAAAAAAAAAAAAAAAAATTTAAAAAAAGAGAAAAAACAAGAAAAAGAAAATTTAAAACAAACAAACAAACAAGAAAATGACCTGGAAAAATTCTAAGATTTCTGTACGATTTTTAAAAAATATTTTTCTGATTTTTTTCTTTTATTTATTTATTTGCAATTTGAGGGACATTTTCTACCATGTCCCTCCCCCATGTTTTTCAGAGAAACTGCACCAAATTGCTCAAAGGTTCAAAGGTTAAAATACTTGTGAAAGGCGTCTGAAAGCAGCACAAGAAAAGTGATGTGTGTTGCTTAGATTGGAAGCTGTCATATATTTGAATTTAAAAGAAATGAATCAGCATCATAGCAACACTGTCATGTGACATTATCTAATAATATTACCCAGCAAAGCTTCACATCATGAACCATATATGAGCCTCTGTTTCAGGAACAACCACAAAGAAAGGAACAACAGCAGGTCCCTCATCATCCACTGTTACTGAGGACAAGACACAAGGTGAGCTCATGAAGAAGCTACTACAAGTGAAGCAATCATGTGACATCCAGGTTTCACAGATCTCATGGTAAAAACATTATTCCAATTTTAAGATTATAGTGATCAATGAGGCGGGATCTGATTAAAGTATGATCTATGTTTCTATTTTTCACTTTTACATGGTTACCTTGTGTTGCTTATATGTAGCTCTTCAGTGTCTTACTGGTGTATTGTAGTCAGCTGTTTAAGCTGTTTAAGAATGGTTTAACCCTTTGAAACCTGAGCAGACTGACTTGATTTCTTACAGAATAAATGGGAAGAAGGCAATGAGCAACCAAAGAAAAAATGACCCAAAAATATTAAAGAAATTGGTAAAAAAAAAAATTAAAAAAAAAAAAAAGAGAGAAAACAAGAAAAAGAAAATTTAAAACAAACAAACAAACAAGAAAATGACCTGGAAAAATTCTAAGATTTCTGTCCCATTTTTAAAAAATATTTTTCTGATTTTTTTCTTTTATTTATTTATTTGCAATTTGAGGGACATTTTCTACCATGTCCCTCCCCCATGTTTTTCAGAGAAACTGCACCAAATTGCTCAAAGGTTCAAAGGTTAAAATACTTGTGAAAGGCGTCTGAAAGCAGCACAAGAAAAGTGATGTGTTGCTTAGATTGGAAGCTGTCATATATTTGAATTAAAAGAAATGAATCAGCATCATAGCAACACTGTCATGTGACATTATCTAATAATATTACCCAGCAAAGCTTCACATCATGAACCATATATGAGCCTCTGTTTCAGGAACAACCACACAGAAAGGAACAACAGCAGGTCCTCATCATCCACTGTTACTGAGGACAAGACACAAGGTGAGCTCATGAAGAAGCTACTACAAGTGAAGCAATCATGTGACATCCAGGTTTCACAGATCTGGCAGTAAAACAGTTCAAATTTGAGGCAATATTTAGCCCCTCCCCCAGTAAGCCGCGGAATGAACATTTTTCCAGTTTTAAGATTATAGTGATCAATGAGGCAGATCTGATTAAAATATGACCTATGTTTATATTTTTCACTTTTAGATGGTTACCTTGTGTTACTTATATGTAGTTCTTCAGTGTCTTACTGGTGTATTGTAGTCAGCTGTTTAAGCTGTTTAAGAATGGTTTAACCCTTTGAAACCTGAGCAGACTGACTTGATTTCTTACAGAATAAATGGGAAGAAGGCAATGAGCAACCAAAGAAACAATGACCCAAAAATATTCAAGAAATTGGTAAAAAAAATAAAAAAAAAAAAAAAAAGAGAGAAAACAAGAAAAAGAAAATTTAAAAAAAAAAAAAAAAAAATAAAATGACCTGGAAAAATTCTAAGATTTCTGTCCCATTTTTAAAAAATATTTTTCTGATTTTTTTCTTTTATTTATTTATTTGCAATTTGAGGGACATTTTCTACCATGTCCCTCCCCCATGTTTGTCAAAGGAACTGCACCAAATTGCTCAAAGGTTCAAAGGTTAAAATACTTGTGAAAGGCGTCTGAAAGCAGCACAAGAAAAGTGATGTGTGTTGCTTAGATTGGAAGCTGTCATATATTTGAATTAAAAAGAAATGAATCAGCATCATAGCAACACTGTCATGTGACATTATCTAATAATATTACCCAGTCTGTTTCTGCTCCTTCTGATGGGTAAGTGGATCATCTTATCACATATACAGCAGTGCTGCTGCTGCTGCTGCTGCTGCTGCTGCTGCCATGAAATGATTTCACTTAAAGCTCATTCTTATCATGAAATAAAGAGCAAATCATCCAGAAACTCAGAAATCTAAGTGAATAAAGAGGCGTGGAGTAAGTAGTAGGTGTGTACTCATGATGTTGATTTAATGCTGTCTGCTCCATCACTGCAGCATTTCCTCTGTTATTAGGTCAGTGTTCCTTCTTCATGTGTCACCTCCATGAGTACCACTTTGTTAAAGAGAAGAAGACCTGGACTGAAGCCCAGCACTACTGCAGAGAGCATCACACTGACCTGGCCACAGTGTCTAACATGACAGACATGGAGAGACTCCGTGACTCTGCACAGAATCAAGATGGAGCCTGGATTGGGCTTTACAGCGACCCTGAGAGAAATAAGAGAGGGATGTGGCACTGGCAGTGGTCTCTGCCAGGGCTGGAGTTCAATGATGGGGAGAGTAGATGGCATGAGGGAGAGCCGGATAATTCATTCAGCCGTGAGAAATGTGTGCAGATGCACAATCACATATGGTGGGATGCCCCTTGTTCTCACAATCATAAATGTATCTGCTATGATGGTGAGAATATGTAACTAATAATGTTATTATGTGTATACAGCAGATCATCCTGTCTAACAATAGTTTTCGTTGACATATACCTCCTCTTTTTGTGTGGGATTAAGTAGAAACTTGGCTGATAAGGTTAAAAAATTAGATATTTAAAAGTCAAAAGTCAACTGGTGTTATTTTCTATTTATTTATTTATTTACTTTTAAGTAACATTACTGGTAAGTGTGGTGATAAAATGTCTCTTTCTCTACATGCAGAAATGAATTCTAATCCAGTCCTACTTTTAATGATGTGATCCACCTTATTATATCACACACACTTTGATCTTGTAAACATGTGAACCTGCAGTGGATTCATTTTAATTTATCTCACGTTATTGTTTCACCTGTTTAAATAAGAAAAAAGGATTTTTATGAGGTGAAATAACTTGTAAACAGTGTGTGTTTCTTAGTTTGTCTGTTTATCCCACAGAAAGGAGGCAATCCAACAAGAGATTCCATCTGATTGAAGACAAGATGAGAACCTGGCCACAGGCTCAGAACTACTGCAGAGAACATCACACTGACCTGGTCAGTGGAGACCAACAGTTAGAGGACGACGAATTCAAGAGAGAGTATAAGTCAAGCGAGGTCGTGTGGATTGGCCTGTTCAGAGACTCCTGGAGGTGGTCAGATGGGAGCAATCACTCTTTCAGATACTGGGATCTGGAGTTATTCAGAGATGAAGACAGCAGCAAGAAATGTGCTGTGACTCTGCTGGATGGAAAATGGAGCTCCGACGAGTGTAATAAAACAAAACCCTTCTTCTGCTATGGTGGTGAGTTTTGCAAGAGTCTGTCTAACAGTATTTGTTTTGTGCTACATATTTGTGTATGTATGTTGAATTTCTTTAATATATTCCACACAGGATTTCACATTTGGATTCTGTCTGTATTCTCACTTCAAGGAAATATACATCTGTTTTTGGTTCACAATAAATGCTTTCTTTAACTGTCCGGCTAAAGTGTCCACAGACTGTCAGTTTCGGCACAGCAGCACAAAGCACTTACGCTGTGGACATGCGACATGAAGAAGACATCTCAAATTCATATGTCCATGCTCAAAATAGAAGACGCGGGTTAATAGTGCTGATTGCAAAATGACAGAACTGTTTAAGAATGGATTAAACTGATATCAGTGTGTTGCTTAGATTGGAAGCTGTCATATATTTGAATTAAAGAAATGAATCAACATCATAGCAACACTGTCATGTGACATTATCTAATAATATTACCCAGCAAAGCTTCACATCATGAACCATATATGAGCCTCTGTTTCAGGAACAACCACAAAGAAAGGAACAACAGCAGGTCCCTCATCATCCACTGTTACTGAGGACAAGACACAAGGTGAGCTCATGAAGAAGCTACTACAAGTGAAGCAATCATGTGACATCCAGGTTTCACAGATCTCATGGTAAAAACATTATTCCAATTTTAAGATTATAGTGATCAATGAGGCGGGATCTAATTAAAGTATGATCTATGTTTCTATTTTTCACTTTTACATGGTTACCTTGTGTTACTTATATGTAGTTCTTCAGTGTCTTACTGGTGTATTGTAGTCAGCTGTTTAAGCTGTTTAAGAATGGTTTAACCCTTTGAAACCTGAGCAGACTGACTTGATTTCTTACAGAATAAATGGGAAGAAGGCAATGAGCAACCAAAGAAAAAATGACCCAAAAATATTCAAAAAATTGGTAAAAAAAAAAAAAAAAAAAAAAAAAATTAAAAAAAAGAGAGAAAACAAGAAAAAGAAAATTTAAAACAAACAAACAAACAATCAAGAAAATGACCTGGAAAAATTCTAAGATTTCTGTCCCATTTTTAAAAAATATTTTTCTGATTTTTTTCTTTTATTTATTTATTTGCAATTTGAGGGACATTTTCTACCATGTCCCTCCCCCATGTTTTTCAGAGAAACTGCACCAAACTGCTCAAAGGTTCAAAGGTTAAAATACTTGTGAAAAGCATCTGAAAGCAGCACAAGAAAAGTGATGTGTGTTGCTTAGATTGGAAGCTGTCATATATTTGAATTAAAAAGAAATGAATCAGCATCATAGCAACACTGTCATGTGACATTATCTAATAATATTACCCAGCAAAGCTTCACATCATGAACCATATATGAGCCTCTGTTTCAGGAACAACCACAAAGAAAGGAACAACAGCAGGTCCTCATCATCCACTGTTACTGAGGACAAGACACAAGGTGAGCTCATGAAGAAGCTACTACAAGTGAAGCAATAGATGGTTGGATAATGTTAGAAATAGACCTCCCACTAAGCTGCAGTTTCATTTTTGGCCTATTCAAACACAGTTTCATTTAAAACATATATATATCAGCTCACATTGTTTTTATATATGTAGTTCTTCAGTGTCTTACTGGTGCCTTCTTGTCAGCTTTAATATTTTCTTTTAAAAAACAAATCTGATCTTGAAAGAATCTTTTTAGAAAAAGAGTCCTGAAAAAAGGGGGATGTGTGTCTCATAATAAAGGTCAATATAATATATTTTAAGCAGGTCAAGAGGCTGTGTTAATCCTTTATGCACGACTTGCTAAAGCTGTTTAAATACAACCAAACAAGGAAATCACCTGGGAAAAAATAATTCTGTACAATTTAAAAAAAAAAAAAAAATTCTAAATCTTTTTTTTTTTTTTTTTTTTGCAATTTGAGGGTATATTTCTACCATTGCTCCCTCCCCATGTTTTTCAAAGGAACTGCACCAAATTGCTCAAAGGTTCAAAGGTTAAAATACTTGTGAAAAGCGTCTGAAAGCAGCACAAGAAAAGTGATGTGTGTTGCTTAGATTGGAAGCTGTCATATATTTGAATTAAAAAGAAATGAATCAGCATCATAGCAACACTGTCATGTGACATTATCTAATAATATTACCCAGCAAAGCTTCACATCATGAACCATATATGAGCCTCTGTTTCAGAGCCAACCACAAAGAAAGGAACAACAGCAGGTCCCTCATCATCCACTGTTACTGAGGACAAGACACAAGGTGAGCTCATGAAGAAGCTACTACAAGTGAAGCAATCATGTGACATCGAGGTTTCACAGATCTCATGGTAAAAACATTCCAATTTTAAGATTATAGTGATCAATGAGGCGGGATCTAATTAAAGTATGATCTATGTTTCTATTTTTCACTTTTACATGGTTACCTTGTGTTACTTATATGTAGTTCTTCAGTGTCTTACTGGTGTATTGTAGTCAGCTGTTTAAGCTGTTTAAGAATGGTTTAACCCTTTGAAACCTGAGCAGACTGACTTGATTTCTTACAGAATAAATGGGAAGAAGGCAATGAGCAACCAAAGAAACAATGACCCAAAAATATTAAAGAAATTGGTAAAAAAAAATTTAAAAAAAAAGAGAGAAAACAAGAAAAAGAAAATTTAAAACAAACAAACAAACAAGAAAATGACCTGGAAAAATTCTAAGATTTCTGTACGATTTTTAAAAAATATTTTTCTGATTTTTTTCTTTTATTTATTTATTTGCAATTTGAGGGACATTTTCTACCATGTCCCTCCCCCATGTTTGTCAAAGGAACTGCACCAAATTGCTCAAAGGTTCAAAGGTTAAAATACTTGTGAAAGGCGTCTGAAAGCAGCACAAGAAAAGTGATGTGTATTGCTTAGATTGGAAGCTGTCATATATTTGAATTAAAAAGAAATGAATCATCATCATAGCAACACTGTCATGTGACATTATCTAATAATATTACCCAGCAAAGCTTCACATCATGAACCATATATGAGCCTCTGTTTCAGGAACAACCACAAAGAAAGGAACAACAGCAGGTCCCTCATCATCCACTGTTACTGAGCAATAGATGGTTGGATAATGTTAGAAATAGACCTCCCACTAAGCTGCAGTTTCATTTTTGGCCTATTCAAATACAGTTTCATTTAAAACATATATATATCAGCTCACATTGTTTTTATATACAGTACAGGCCAAAAGTTTGGACACACCTTCTCATTCAATGCGTTTTCTTTATTTTCATGACTATTTACATTGTAGATTCTCACTGAAGGCATCAAAACTATGAATGAACACATGTGGAGTTATGTACTTAACAAAAAAGGTGAAATAACTGAAAACATGTTTTATATTCTAGTTTCTTCAAAATAGCCACCCTTTGCTCTGATTACTGCTTTGCACACTCTTGGCATTCTCTCCATGAGCTTCAAGAGGTAGTCACCTGAAATGGTTTTCCAACAGTCTTGAAGGAGTTCCCAGAGGTGTTTAGCACTTGTTGGCCCCTTTGCCTTCACTCTGCGGTCCAGCTCACCTATAACCATCTCGATTGGGTTCAGGTCCGGTGACTGTGGAGGCCAGGTCATCTGCCGCAGCACTCCATCACTCTCCTTCTTGGTCAAATAGCCCTTACACAGCCTGGAGGTGTGTTTGGGGTCATTGTCCTGTTGAAAATAAATGATCGTCCAACTAGCAAACCGGATGGGATGGCATGTCGCTGCAGGATGCTGTGGTAGCCATGCTGGTTCAGTGTGCCTTCAATTTGCTGAATAAATCCCCAACAGTGTCACCAGCAAATAAACACCATCACACCCTTCTTCTGCTTCACAGTGGTGAACCAGTTTTGCATGTGGAATCCATGTCTGACCTTTTGTTTTGTGCTACAAAGACATTTGTGTATGTATGTTGAACCAATATATCTCACAGGATTTGGACTCATCAGACCAAAGCACAGATTTCCACTGGTCTAATGTCCATCTGTTTTTCTTGGCCCAAATAAATCTCTTCTGCTTGTTGCCTCTCTAAAGTGGTTTCCACAGCTGTCAGTTTCTTCCATGACCATGAAGGCATCCTGATCAGCGTAGTCTCAGCTTAACAGTTGTTCTAGAGATGGGTCTGCTGCTAGAACTCTGTGTGGCATTCAAGTCTGTCTCTGATCTGAGCTGCTGTTACTTGCTGCTGCTTTTGTTGCAGCGCACTGTGACTCGATGAACTTATCCTCAGAAGCAGAGACTCTTGGTCTTCCTTTCCTGTGGGTCCTCATGTGTGCCATCTCAAATTCATATGTCCATGCTCAAAATAGCGACTCACTTGGGGACACATTTAAAGTTTGCTGATTTTCTGCACTGACTGACCTTCATTTCTTAAGAATGATTAAACTGATATCTTGTAGTTAGCTGATTGGTTCTGTCATATATTTGAATTAACAGAAATGTCAGCAATAGGGCTGTCATGTGACATTATCTAATAATACTTCTGCAGCAACACATCATGGTCCCAACCATATATGAGCCTCTGTTTCCAGGAACAACCACTGAAAGGCACACCTGTGAAGTGGAAACCATTTCATCATCCACCTCTTGAAGCTCACTGGAGAGAATGCCAAGAGTGTGAGCAGTAATCAGAAGCAAAGGGTGGCTATTTTGAAGAAACTAGAATCATGTGACATCATGTTTTCAGTTATTTCTCTTTTTGTTAAGTACATAACTCCACATGTGTTCATTCATAGTTTTAAGATTATAGTGATCAATCTACAATCTAATTCATGAAAGTATGATCTATGTTTCATTGAATTTTACATGTGTCCAAACTTGTGTTACTGTATATGTAGTTCTTCAGTGTGTCTTACTGGTGCCTTCTTGTCAGCTTTAAGAATTTTCTTTGAAAAGCAAATCTGATCTTGATTTCTTTTTAGAAAAATGGGAAGAAGGCAATGAGCAACCATAATAAATGACCCAATGTGATAAAGAAATTGGTAAAAAAAAATGTGTTAAAAAAAAAAAGAGAGAAAACAAGAAAAGAAAATTTAAATACAAACAAACAAACAAGAAAATGACCTGGAAAAATTTTTTCTGTACCATATTAAAAAAAAAAAAAAATATTTTTCTGATTTTTTTTTTTTATTTATTTGCAATTTGAGGGTATTTTCCTTACCAAGTTGCTCATTGCATGTTTTCCAAAGAGAAACTGCACCAAACTTGCTCAAAGGTTCAAAGGTTAAAATACTTGTGAAAGGTGTCTGAAAGCAGCACAAGAAAAGTGATGTGTGTTGCTTAGATTGGAAGCTGTCATATATTTGAATTAAAAAGAAATGAATCAACATCATAGCAACACTGTCATGTGACATTATCTAATAATATTACCCAGCAAAGCTTCACATCATGAACCATATATGAGCCTCTGTTTCAGGAACAACCACAAAGAAAGGAACAACAGCAGGTCCTCATCATCCACTGTTACTGAGGACAAGACACAAGGTGAGCTCATGAAGAAGCTACTACAAGTGAAGCAATAGATGGTTGGATAATGTTAGAAATAGACCTCCCACTAAGCTGCAGTTTCATTTTGGCCTATTCAAACACAGTTTCATTTAAAACATATATATATCCGCTCACATTGTTTTTATATATGTAGTTCTTCAGTGTCTTACTGGTGCCTTCTTGTCAGCTTTAATATTTTCTTTTAAAAAACAAATCTGATCTTGAAAGAATCTTTTTAGAAAAAGAGTCCTGAAAAAAGGGGGATGTGTGTCTCATAATAAAGGTCAATATGATATATCATAAGCAGGTCAAGAGGCTGTGTTAATCCTTTATGCACGACTTGCTAAAGCTGTTTAAATACAACCAAACAAGGAAATCACCTGGGAAAAATTTTTCTGTACTATTAAAAAAAAAAAAATTAAAAAAATTCTAAATCTTTTTTTTTTTTTTTTGCCAATTTGTGGTATATTTCTTACCAAGTTGCTCATTGCATGTTTGTCAAAGGAACTGCACCAAACTGCTCAAAGGTTCAAAGGTTAAAATACTTGTGAAAAGCGTCTGAAAGCAGCACAAGAAAAGTGATGTGTGTTGCTTAGATTGGAAGCTGTCATATATTTGAATTAAAGAAATGAATCAGCATCATAGCAACACTGTCATGTGACATTATCTAATAATATTACCCAGCAAAGCTTCACATCATGAACCATATATGAGCCTCTGTTTCAGAGCCAGCCACAAAGAAAGGAACAACAGCAGGTCCCTCATCATCCACTGTTACTGAGGACAAGACACAAGGTGAGCTCATGAAGAAGCTACTACAAGTGAAGCAATAGATGGTTGGATAATGTTAGAAATAGACCTCCCACTAAGCTGCAGTGTCATTTTTGGCCTATTCAAACACAGTTTCATTTAAAACATATATATATCCGCTCACATTGTTTTTATATATGTAGTTCTTCAGTGTCTTACTGGTGCCTTCTTGTCAGCTTTAATATTTTCTTTTAAAAAACAAATCTGATCTTGAAAGAGTCTTTTTAGAAAAAGAGTCCTGAAAAAAGGGGGATGTGTGTCTCATAATAAAGGTCAATATGATATATCATAAGCAGGTCAAGAGGCTGTGTTAATCCTTTATGCACGACTTGCTAAAGCTGTTTAAATACAACCAAACAAGGAAATCACCTGGGAAAATTTTTTCTGTACTATTAAAAAAAAAAAAAAAAATCTAAATCTTTTTTTTTTTTTTTTTTTTTTTTTTGCCAATTTGTGGTATATTTCTTACCAAGTTGCTCATTGCATGTTTGTCAAAGGAACTGCACCAAACTGCTCAAAGGTTCAAAGGTTAAAATACTTGTGAAAAGCGCCTTGAAAGCAGCACAAGAAAAGTGATGTGTGTTGCTTAGATTGGAAGCTGTCATATATTTGAATTAAAAAGAAATGAATCAGCATCATAGCAACACTGTCATGTGACATTATCTAATAATATTACCCAGCAAAGCTTCACATCATGAACCATATATGAGCCTCTGTTTCAGAGCCAACCACAAAGAAAGGAACAACAGCAGGTCCCTCATCATCCACTGTTACTGAGGACAAGACACAAGGTGAGCTCATGAAGAAGCTACTATGTTGAATTTCTTTAATATATTCCACACAGGATTTCACAGTGTCGACAAAATTTCAGTTTCTTCCATGGCAGATAAAATGATCCTGATCAAGGAGAACATGACCTGGGACGATGCCTTGAAGTACTGCAGAATGAACCACTGTGACCTGGTCTCCATCACCAACCCTGACGAGCAGCGATGGGTCCAAGAGAAAGCCAAGAAGGCCAACAGTCCCTACGCCTGGCTGGGACTGCGCTACACCTGCACTCTGGGTTTCTGGTTCTGGGTCAATGAAGAGATGGTCACCTATAAGAACTGGGTCACAGGTGTACCAGCGGATGACTGTGACATGTCTGGAGCCATGGACAGAGGAGGAGAACATAAGTGGTTCAAAAAGAATGACAATGAGAAGTTTAATTTCATCTGTTCTACGTGCCAAACCCTCTATACTCACTGTTAGCAGGCCTTTGATTCATTTACTCACTTTGTTTGCAGTGCTGTGTTACATTTGGAAACATTTATACTATAAGATGTGTTTGTTGAACGGCATTCTGGGACATGTAGTAATCCCAACCTGAGGGGGAGAGATGTGAAATCACCAGCAGACTTTTTAACAGCAGATTTAAATAGAGAGAAAGTAGCTACATTGAAGTCAGTTTCAAAGCAGCATCAGATTACTGAGGATGTGACCCTGTGATGGGTTTTTCTGTCTCTTTATTCTGATTCAACAACACCTGAGTTATCAATATTTGTCATTTTCTGAGCTTGTTGTTGTTATATTTTATTTCTCTATCTTTAATTCATCTTCTGAGGTTGTATTTAGTTTTCTGTATAATTCACAGTGTGTATGGTCGACATCTTTATGGTAGGAACTGGAATGAATACACCAGCAGATTTAAATTGAGAGAAAGTCGCTACATTGAAGTCAGTTTCAAAGCAGCATCAGATTACTGAGGATGTGACCCTGTAAGTAGTGATGGCCAAATGAGGCCTCATGAACCACTGTCTTTATTTTCTGAAGCCACCAGATGGTGCTGTCTGTTCAACAAAGGTTTGAACATTGCAAGTTCTTCAGCCTTTATCTTTAAACCAAGAGCGCCATCTGGTGGGGTGAGAAAATAAAGACAGTGGTTCATGAGGCTTCATTTGGCCATCACTACTGTAATGGCACCTAAACTATCACTATTTGTTATTTTCTCGAGTTGTTGTTGTTGTATTTTATTTCTCTTAAAGTGTGGGTGTTAGAAAGGCTTGAACTATACTGGGACTGTGAGAATACGGAATAACGTCATATATCATATATCGGACGAGCATCATATATCCACCAGCCTAAGACAGAGAAGTTAACTCTCAGTTACAATCGAGCTTTAATTCATCTTTTGAGGTTGTATTTTCTGTATAATTCACAGTGTGTATGGTCGACATCTTTATGGTAGGAACTGGAATGAATACACCAGTCTACAGTGTACTGGTTTGATTTTGCTATATGTATTCAAATGTGGAACATTTTACTATATTTTCAGGTTTTGATAAAGATCCGGTGATGGTTATATTATGTAAAATCTTTGTCTTTGATTATCACATTTTTGGAGTTTTGTGTAAACAGATAATTTCTCTCTCTGAAGCTGAATAAAGTGTTAAAAGACAGAGTGGTCCTCTCTTTTTTTAACTTGAACAAAAGCTAATTTAACCCAAACTATTCTTTACTTAAACATTGTTTTTGTGCTTCAACGTAACCGAACTTTAACTACATTGTAAAACTGATTGGTATTTTAACAGTGATTTGTAACAGAATGATGTCGTCCTGCCAAAAACAGCATCAGATCAGAAAACACTTTTAAACAAACTGCTGTTGATGATGTTTGTTTCATAAAACAATCACTTCCTGTTGTTTATTTTACAAGAAGAGACCCAGCAGACTCTGGATGTTCACATTATAATGTGTATAATATGTATAATTAATTATTATTATACCATATACCTAGTGATGGCCAAATGAAGCCTCACAAACCAGTTTCTTTAGTTTCTGACCCCACCATATGGCACTCTTGGTTTGAAGATAAAGCACTTGCAATGAAGTGTGCTTTCAAACCTTTGTTGAACAGACAGCACCATCTGGTGGCTTCAGAAAATAAAGACAGTGGTTCATGAGGCCTCATTTAGCCATCACCACATACACCTCTCCTCTGATCCCAGTCTAAATTTCATCATGCTAAATTATGCTTCTTCGCCTCCTCTCTCCTCCCATGACCTGGAAATAGTTCCCTCTCAACATGTCTCCTCTTAACTCCACTGTACAGAAGTGAGGCTAAAGTATTCTGGATACAGCCACTGCCATCTTGCTGTGGTGGCATCATTTGCAGCCAGAGTCTGTGCAGTAGGGATTTCGGTGGTATCAAGTTTCCTGTCCATACACTTGTCCGGCTGATGGCGAGCAAAACCGCTGAACGCAAGCCCACTGACTGGCTCATACAGTTATGAATCAGCATGTGTACTAACAGGAACTAAGAAACGTGATCATATTTCTCCTGTTTTAGCTTCTCTGCACTGGCTCCCTGTAAAATCCAGAATTGAATTTAAAATCCTACTGTTAACTTATAAAGCTCTAAATGGTCAAGCCCCGTCATATCTTAGAGAGCTCATAGTGCCATATTATCCCACCAGAACACTGCGCTCTGAGAACGCAGGGTTACTCGTGGTCCCTAAAGTCTCCAAAAGTAGATCAGGAGCCAGAGCCTTCAGCTATCAGGCTCCTCTCCTGTGGAATCATCTTCCTGTTACGGTCCGGGAGGCAGACACCGTCTCCACATTTAAGACTAGACTTAAGACTTTCCTCTTTGATAAAGCTTATAGTTAGGGCTGGCTCAGGCTTGTCCTGTACCAGCCCCTAGTTAGGCTGACTTAGGCCTAGTCTGCGGGAGGACCCCCCTATAATACACCGAGCACCTTCTCTCCTTCTCTCTCTCTCGTATTCTATTACTGCATCTTGCTAACTTGGCCATTCTGGATGTCACTAACTCAGCTTCTTCTCCGGAGCCTTTGTGCTCCACTGTCTCTCAGATTAACTCATATCGCAGCGGTGCCTGGACAGTGTGACGTGTGTGGTTGTGCTGCTGCCGTGGTCCTGCCAGATGCCTCCTGCTGCTGCTGCCATCATTAGTCATTAGTCATACTTCTACTGTTATTATACACATATGACTATTGTCACACATGTATACTGCCAGATATTAATACATACTTTCAACATATTGTACCGCAGTAACCAGAACTATAACTATAATATTATTACTTTCAACAATGTTGTTGTAAGCTACTGTCATTACCTGCATCTCTCTCTCTCTCTCTCTCTCTCTCTCTCTCTCTCTCTCTCTCTCTCTGTGTCTCATTGTGTCATGTGGATTACTGTTAATTTATTATGCTGATCTGTTCTGTACGACATCTATTGCACGTCTGTCCGTCCTGGAAGAGGGATCCCTCCTCAGTTGCTCTTCCTGAGGTTTCTACCGTTTTTTTTCCCCGTTAAAGGGTTTTTTTGCGGAGTTTTCCCCTATCCGCTGCGAGGGTCATAAGGACAGAGGGATGTCGTATGCTGTAAAGCCCTGTGAGGCAAATTGTGATTTGTGATATTGGGCTTTATAAATAAAATTGATTGATTGATTGATTGATTGATTGAATCATGTTGTAAATCCCCATTTTATAGCACTAAGTAACTAATGAAATCCAAACTTATCAGGAAAGCAAACACTTGAACACACAACAGTGTGATACAAACTACCTAAAATGACAGAAACCATCTTTTGGAAAAATGTATTTGATGTGTACTTTGAGGTTTTAGTTTGGCTCATGTCCCTTCTGGAGAGGGCTGGCTTTATGACCTGTACTGCAGCCTGCCACCAGGGGGCGATGGACAGTTTGGCTTCACTTTTGTGGAGCTGTCTTGTTGTCCATCTTCGTTTACATTCTGTGGTTGTAATTAAGCAGCACATGGAAACAGTGGAAATTGAAAATGTAAAGACATACTCATATCTTTTAATTCCACCTGTGTTGAACAACAGACTTCTTCAAGTTCTTCTTTAACCCTGACTACATCTTTACGCGGTATATATTTTCCTTCACTATTGTACTTGCATAAAATTTGTACTTGCATAAATTTAACACTGTGACAAATACGCTAGTGCATTCCAATATCAATGAATCCCACAAAATTTCATGATACTGTCCCACAGCCAAACGTGTCTAGATGACTTCAGTCCCCCGTGTAGTCAGACTGCAGTACCACGTTATACCACACAGTGACCGAAGTGTAATTACATAGATGGATAGAGCTTAGGCTGCCCGGACCCTATTGTTATCCTGCACGTTCTTCTTCTTCTTCCGAGGAAATCCTACTTCCCATACGTGAAAAATCACCAAACTTTGCACAAAGGTCCAGTCCCATGCCAGAATGCCTCAGCTGCAAAAACAGGCCAATAGTCCTGATGGTGGCGCTACAGCAAGCCTCTGAAGTTCAAAATCAACTATATGTGTTACAGATTTGCAACTTTCACCAAAATGTAGCCCCAATACTGAAGAAACTTTTGTACATTTAAACCTATTGCAAATTATGAAATCCATCACTCTGTTTTTTTTCAAAAACTGTAAAACCTATTAAACCTGTCTCCTCCCACAATTTTTGCTCAATTGACACCAAACTTGCTACAGAGCATCTTCAGACTGTCCTACACAAACCATCCACACAGATTTTTGATTTATTGAAAATTGAGCCTACAGTGCATGAAAATGTTTGACTGTAAACGGTATTGTAAACATATACTTGCAAATTCTTGCTAAATACATTTTCAATGTTCATCAAATTTTTACATTTTGAATTTCGCTCTCATGTGAACAATTGGAGTCAATGCAAAAATGGTATTTTTAAACATCAGTTTTTCACTTGTGGAGCCAATAAATCATTGTTAAAAACAAATTACCAACATCTCCATGCTGTCTAGATGCAATTTGTGTATTTTCGGATTTTTGTCTTAATAACTGAATATTTGACAGTCGTTTGACATCTGCCTTTACACACTAACAGCTGCTGTCTTGCACACAGGTGACTGGCGCTACATAAAACATTTCTGTTTGCCAATTAGCTCAGTGAGATAGACGATGGTTCTTGGTGTTGAAGATTGTGACTTCAAGCCTCAGCTCGTGCAACATTTCCATATGAGAAATCTCCCCAAACTTTTCATAAAGGTCCAGTCCCATGCCAGATGTCCTCAACTAGAAACACAAGACAATAGTCCTGATGGTGGCGCTACAGCAAGCCTCTAAATTTCAAAACTTTGAAAATTCATAACAAATCAACCATATGTGCTACAGCTTTGGAACTTTCACTTTGAAATGTGCTTTTCCATGGCATGGATGGCTACTGTCTGGCACCCTGATGCTTGGCTTACTCAATTTGTGAAGCCACACATGAACTGTCACTTGCCAGTTAGCTCCGTGAGATAGAAGACGGACCTCAGTCTCAGAAGTTGGGAGTTCAAGTCTCAGCTATGGCAAAACAGGCATTCTAATGTGAAAGTCCTATGTTCAGGCATCATGCTATGTGGATTAGAGACTACCAATGTTAAAATAATTATGAGTCTGGCAGTTTTGCAGAGAGACAAATACTCTTTATCAACACTTTTCCCTGTTATCCCTTGTCTCTTTTCCCTGTTTATTTGGCTTAGCTATCAGTCAATATGCAGAGTCTATCCAATAGCTACTTTTATATTTTAAAACATGTTTTCATCTTTGTCACCATGGATAATGTTTAGCTTTAAGCTAGATCAGGCCAGTTTGTTTATAATTGCTAGCAGTTAATGTTATTCTTACTTTCTTGTTCTTGAGTTTTTCTTTCCTTTGTATATTATGAGTCTGATCACTTCAGCCACTCATCCACAATTTGAAGGGCATGCCATAATTATATGATGTAACTCCTATGTTGTGATATGCTTTGTTTTAGTGTGTGTGTTGCTCACAATTGCCTAATTTTGCCTAAAATTGCCCAGCCCCGACCATTGCTGCAGCAGCTATAATTATATTTAGTTCCTGCTCAACCTTCATGCAGAAGTCTGTATCTGTTCACATGAAGAATATTTCATATCTCTCAAAACTGTGTGAAAATAATAAATGGAGTTGTTTCTTAAATCTATAATTACTCGATGTGTAAGTATAGTTTTGTAATATGTATTTCAAATGAACAGTCAACCAGTTTCTGTGATGATAGCTTGATTTTTAATATACAGAATCAAAATGTCTTTAAAATTGTAATTTAAAAAAGTCAGTTTTTAGCTCTTCAAAAATGTAAACTTTAAGTGAATTTAAAAAAAAACCTCAATTACTTCATTAATCCTTTTGTGTCAATCAACAATGACTTTGCAGCTACACATTTTACACAATGTTTCAGGTATATGTCCCAAAAAGTAAAACATTAAATACAGTATCACTGTAGTATCAGTATCACAACATTATTTTGTCATCGTCATTTGAATGAATAATAATAAAGAATCAAGGGAACAAGTACATGTATCTTTTAAAAATCAAATAAAAACAAAACATAGGAAAAAATAGAGCAAAACTGGAAAACCTCCTTCAAAACTGCACTATGTATATATACGTGTGTGTAAAAACATTTACAATAATATTAAGAGTTATTTGACTGGTGTCATCGAAGTTCTCCATAATAGAGATTAATTTGCAATTGTTCGATTCAACTGACAACAATTAATACAAAAATATAGCATATTATATTTACTGCCACAGTAGAAACAGAGCCTGCATTACTTAACATCAAAAATGCATTAACAACTGAAACTAGGATGAAACTTGCAAAAAAAATTGAAGTAAAAGATGAACTTAACCTGCAGCAAACTTGACGTAGGCTGTGTTTCTTAGTTCCAGAGAGTTTGTGGCGAACAAGATTTCCTTACAACACCAACATCTCCTCTATTACGTTCTTGATTTGTTTTGCCTCAGTGCTGAATGCAGAGCTCAGCGTATGATCCTAAGTAGCGTCTTTGCTAAAAATCTACCCAGAGAGATCTGTGCTTCTAAGGTATAAACATGAGTCAGGCCGAGAGATTCAAGACACCTAAGCTCACTGACAATGTCAAAGGAGGGATGACTGATGAGCTGGAGCAACTTTACAGGGTCTCTGGAGCGGATGTGAGTCAGGGATTGAGTCAAAAGGACCGCCAGGGACAGAAAATTCTCCAGTGGTACCATGAAGTAGACAAGAGTCTCCTCCACTTTGACACTCCCACCAGAGTCTCTGGCCCTGTGTGCTGTTTTAATAGCCTCATTTATGTTTGCCTTGAAAGACAACAACACTTGGTGTCTGGCTCTCATGTGACTGTCAAATCTGGTGGTTGAATCACTGCAGAGGTTGTTGACTTGTGTGGAGTATCTTTGAGTGACCTGAATTTGTTCACAGTAGAGCTCAACGGACTTGAGTGCATTTTGCAAATCTTCCAGAGCTTGATTGATGCAGTTTGGATCCTGATGCCTGTCCTTGGCTAAAGATGCAAAAGCACGGTTATAATATGCAACTGCTGCCCAACAGTGGTCCTCCTGTATGGCCTTAGTGTACATCTCGATACTCCCTGCAAGATTTCCTTTATGCAGATCATTGCCAAATGCAATGTAGTGGTGCAGGTTTGATGAGGTGATTCTCTCTGTGTGAGTTTTTGCCTGGCTGTTTTCAGGTCTTCACCTAGTTTGTGTTTTAAGTCCATGATTGATTCGTTCTCATTGACGTTTGTGAGGAGCCACATACCCCAGAATTCATTCAGTGCAGACAAATCTGAATCTGCTGGCCTGTTGTAACTGCTTTTGTACACCTCATCTAGTGTTTCCAGGTACTGACTGAAGAGCTCTTCCTTTTTCTGTATCTTTGGGATTTCACACTCCAAGTAGCGAGCTAGTGTTTTTTCCACAGAGTCATCTCTGGCATCTTTAACAGTCTTTGTTTCTGAATCAGAGGTTTTTGTCAAAATATGCAACACTGTCGAAGTCAAAGATTTAGATACCTTATCACTGGGGCTTTTTGTACGATCTGAGTTGCACTACAAAAGGTGTCGATAAACTAGCACGTCGTTAGTTGTATTTTCCAAAACAATCTATGTTTGCCTAATAAAGCCAACAATTTGAATGATTCTGACAGATGTCTGGAGCAGACAATGAGCTGAGCAGACCCAGGAGATCCTTGTCTGGCAGTGCGACCAAATGCCTGGGCCTCCACACGAGCATTCTTTGGCAAGAAGGTCTGCACAACAAACAAACCTCCAGCTCTCTTTACCTGATCAGAGACCTGAAGGTCTGTCCCACGACCTGCAAGGTTTGTTGCTATGATGACGTCTTCTGCTTCAAGTTTCTTTGCGAAGATTGCAGTATTGTCCATGTTGTTGCTTATGTAAAGCTTCTTGTTTGGGACTTTATCTCCTAGAGTGTTGTGGAGAACCTTTGCTCGATTGATGGTCTCACAGATGACCAACACAGCCCTTTCATCCCTGTAAAGAGTAGGGTTGGTTTGTGCAGTAACAACGTTGCAGATTTTCTCAATCCATTCTTTTTCATCATCTACAATCACACCTTCTACCTCAAACAGCTTTCTGCGTTTGAATGAAGGTATCTGACAGGTCTTGATGTCTTTGTAGATTTTCTGCAAAGTCTCAGTCTCTGCTTGTTGGCCAAGAGTCCCAGAGATTCCAAAGATCTGATCTCCATACTTTAGCAAGCCAACATTGGACATATAGTTTGTGATGGCTGTCATGTCAGTCAACTTGGACTTTGCATGTTTCATTTCAATGAACTGCTGTAGTCCATCTGTCCATTTCATGTTGTTTTCAACAACACCTGTGCAGCTGTAGTCAACAGGCACAATCCCATGTTCCTCAATGATATATTCATGGCCCATTGTCATGGTTTGTGCATGGAATGCATTTTGAATCCAAACCTTTAGTTTAGATTTGACCAGATCTGACAGAAAGCCTGGGACATAGAGACAGCATTTATCTTGGCTCAGGACACATGGTGTAAAACACAGGACACCTTTTATTTCTGCTTCCACAGCTCTCTGTACACTCTCTGTATCAGAGTACATGTACTGACACAAGCCTCCATTGATCAAGAGCAGAGGCACCCTCTGTCTTCCAGTCGTTTCTTTTCGTGGTTCCTTCTTCAGTTCCTCTATTACTCCATCATCATTCATGCAGTGCAGAGCAAACTGGCAAGATGGGAATCTCCCCTCTACTGTCTGAAAGAACTTTGCCAACTGGTGAGCAGTAACACCTGCAGTTTTGTCAGGCAAGAGACTGTTCTTTCTAAGGTCCTTGACCGAACCTTTAGCCAGTATACCTGTGTCTTCAGCCATCTGAAGTATGGTGAACTCATCAACATCTTTGCATTTCATGTTTTCAAGCACAACTTGGTGAAATGGGTATTTTAACAGTTGTCTCTGAGCCAATCTTGTTGTATTGATTAGCAGTGGCCCATATGAAAGCCAAGAGTGGATTGAGATGTTGCAAAGCAGGCATATCGCTACTAAGATAGACCACATGGAGGCCCTTATCCAGCATCAAGGAATCAACTTCATCCACAATTGCACATTCAAATGTTCTTTGCCCAAATATGTCCATTCTATTAAAGTGGTGACGAAGCCAGTCTCCAGCAAACTCTTCCACAGTACCATACACAACCTGACACTTATAGCACTTTTTTAAGTCTTTGGCTTGTTTGTTGGTGTTGCAGTCGACACTGATTTTCAAAATGTCATAAAATGTTCGCCAGTCATCCAAATCTCTCTTTGCGAGAACTGATGAGCTGGACATGATGTCTACCTTTTCTCCTCTCATAGCTCGAAAAGCGGCAAACATTGCCACAATACATGACTTGCCCTCTCCAGTGCCAACTTGAATTAGCCGTCCTGTTTTGGAAAGAGCCATGATACACCAGCTCACCATCTGCGTCAGTCGGGGTCTGAAGTGAGTTTTTTCAGCTGCCTGACAAAGCTTCAGCAACACTTGTTTCAAGTCACTGTGCTGTGATCCATCATTGTGTGAAGTTAGACCTTCGTTGACTGATGACACAATGTCTCTCACATCATCTAAGAGCTCTTCATTAATTTGATTTAACTTTTGTTGATGGATTTCTTCAAGAATTTCACCCAGTTGCTTTTCTGGGTCATCGGCTAAACAGTTCTTGAGGTCTTCATCTGTCACAGTCTCTCTTGGACCAGCTCAATGAGTTTCTTCTTTCTTGCCCGACATTTCCAACTCGGAGTGATGTAATTAATCTCTATACAGTGCAACATCTTCAACATCCACAAGAGGAGCTGTGATCGGTCAGTTGTTGTTGACTCAAAACGCTTTAGAAGAGCATCAAACAAGTCCGCATCCGCTGGGCTCCATTTGATATTTGTAACCAGTCCCTGCAGCTTGTTGAGAAGGATTTCTTCATTGTTTTTGGGGGTCATGAAACTGTGAGTTCTGAGTGAAGTTTTGAGTCTTTTAACCAGTTGTTCAACTTTCATCTGCGTGTTAGTTTCAGACATTTTGTGGAAGAACTGTCAAATATTGACAAAACAGAAATGGAAAAGAATTAGAGTTTTGAGAGTCTTTCTTTAAAACAATACAAAATTCCACACACATTCTTTTTTCCACCCCATATACATTAGCACACGAATTGGATACCAGCTTGAAAACCACATCAGTGGGCAGTGGCATAAATGATATGTCAAGCACCACATGTGAATCCGCTTAAAAGAATTCTTCACTTGTAAAATGAAGTTTTGTGGGCTGGAGAGCCGGTGACAGCCATAGCCAAAGGCATTATGTTTTCGTTTTTTTCTTTGTCTGTAAGTCCATCCCTTTGTCATTAACGTGATATCTCAAAAACCTCAAGGATGAATTGATTAGATTTTGGTGGTCAAAGGTCAATGTCACTGTGACCCGTCTGTCTCATTCTCATGAATGCAATATCTCAAGAACATTGTGAGGGATTTTTTTTTTTCAAATTTGGCACAGACATCCACCTTTAGTCAAGGATGAACTGATTTGAATTTGGTGATCAAAGGTCAAGGTTATTATGACCTTGTGTCTATCTGATTGCAATGAGCGCAAATCTCAAAAAGACCTTGAGGGAATTTCTTCAAATTTGGCACAAACGTCCACCTGGATTCAGCAATGAACAGATTAGGTTTTGGTGGTCAAAGGTCACTGTGACCTCACAAAACATGTTTTTGGCCATAACTAAACGATTTATTTGCTAATTATGACGAAATGTCACACAGATGTCTAATAGTACAACCCCAGAGCCTACTGGAGTCAGTCAGTGAAAAAATAATCATGGACATTTTTAATTTCTTTTTAACTTTATATTATTTTTATGAATATTTAACCTATCCCTTTTAATGGCATTTTAGTTTCAATTTCAACATTCATGACAACTGTACAAGGGTGAATTTTTCTATGACTTATCCATCACATTTCATTAGGGATCAAAGTTTGCATATTTAAGGGCAGGCCGCTTTGAGTGAGTTGTCAGCTAATAGTGCCCTTGGCTTCTCTGTCAGATATACGCCTTGCTCCTTCACAGCACTGCCTCGCAGCCAAATTGTCAACCAGCAGCTTCAGTACAAAATAATCTGTATCAGACATCTATCTTAAAACAATGTTGGTGGAACCCTGTTGATAAGGCATTGACAAAATTTTAGATTTGTAAATGGTTTGTAAGGCAGAGGATAACTTAACCTGCTTTCCCAATAGTTTCCACTTTAGTTTGGTGTGGTGATGCCAGCATTACTACACAGTAGTTAAAATGCATTGAAAAATACACATGTAATGACAGTGAGTCATGGACTGACTGAATGTGACAATAAAAAAACAGAAACATATTCATGAAATTGCACTTGTTTTTCTTTTTAGGCTGTTCATCATCTGTTTTGTCAGAAAGTACTTTAAAATAGGTTATAATGCAATGGTTTCACTGATCTGGCTCACTTGAGATCAAACTGAGTTGAATGTGTCCCATGGACTAAAATGAGTTTGCCAACCCTGTGCTACAGCGTTAGAAAATTGGTGTGTATGAATGTGTTTCTAATGTGCAGTAATTTATATTCAACATGGTTCCAACCACAATTTATATTTGGGAGTTTTCTTCTCTACACCGAGCAGTTACCCTGACTATCAGATATTCATAAATATGGATAAAAACACAGGTTTTATAACGATTAATTCTATTAAATAGCTTAACTGTAGTTTTGTTATTGATGCATGTAGTGTGTTGTGGTAAAGTAGTGTGTTACTCACCTGTCTTTACAAAACCTGGTATGATCTGCTGCCAGAGCATACGCTGCTTTCTTTTATAAACCTAATTTTCATTTCTTTCTCACTAACCTTGTCTGGGCACAGCCTGAAGGGAAATTCCTGCCATACTTTCGGTTTTGGTACTGCACCAGCTGCGCAGCAATTACAGGAAATCCTTGTCTCCAAGTCTAGCTAATCAGAAGCAGAGCAGCTTTGTGTCAGACTGCTACCAGTCAACACTGACAGCTTATAATGCGATGAATGTTTTTTTTTAATGGCAGACAATTAGAAAGACCAGCATGGCAAATTAGATTTTAATGTTATATAGTATCACAAATTAGGCCATATTTTTTAAATAACACACATTATTACTTATTTATTTATTTTATTTTATTCATAACTTTCTTCCAATTTCCCAGGTGGGGGGTGGGACTCAGTACCATGACCTACATAATTAAAATTTTTCAAATAAAGTTTATCTTCTTGGAATACACTAGTAAAAGATTAGTAAAACAAATGTGTTTGTAGATCCTTTTTTCTTTCCCTGAAGATAGTCCAAAGGCAGAGTGCAGTATCTGTCTTTAACTGTGTAATATCTTTGGGTTTAAAGTAATTGGCTTAAAAAGGCATCTAAAATCTAAGCTTTGCAAGTTAAAATTTCACTCGGCCAGCCAAAAAATTTCATCTATCACCTTTGCACTATGGTACTGCCTGGTGCAGCCACCAGCCAAAATAGAAAGAAGACTGTGTACAAAAGTCATACCACGCCCGGTTGTCTGCAGACAAATTCCCCTACATTCACAGATGATTCAAACATGGTTTTCGTTTTATTAACAGACAATCAGGTGACTTCTTGGAAGCATATTGTGTTGACCCTCCCCCCATGCACTAGGTGTCACTGTTGCTGTTTCTGGTTACAGGTACTGAATGGTGGGTCACCGGCTGCATGAGGCACACCAGAGGACTCTACAAAGCAGGATTTTTGGTTTGTGACGTAACTTCAGGACTAACTGTAGGTTTTCATAACTATGGAGCTGGTTCCCTTCTTACCAGAGCAAATCACCATGGTAACTTATTCTGATCAGCTAACCTGCCTGCAGCAAGTCTACAACAGAGAAGGCCTACATGATAGAAATCAACATTCTTCTGTTTTATTTTAATTTAAAAGCTTTCCTCTATTTCATTGTATTCAATTTGATGAATGAGTGTGCATAGCACTCTAACTGAGGTATAAGTGCTCTTAGTTTAAGTCTTATCATTATACTCCACATGTGGCAAAACAAACTCCTAAAGAACTGGGAGTATGTTAATGAGTTTTAGTTTTGAATTATATTGCTTGGTAACCATTTTAATAAAGAGAATACAAACCAGACTTGCTCCTGATCCAGAAACAACAGCTCTTTTCCTCAGTCAATGGGTGTTTCTCAAAGTCAAGGAAGGATCCTTAAATGGCTGAATTTCAAGGAGTCTACCTTATCAAATCCCAACTAAGGACTGTTTCAATGTCAAGGATTCATCAAATTCTACTGAGGGCTGAGGGTGTTTCTCAAAGTCAACGATCCTCCCAAGTGGTCTCTCTATTCTCCCTAAAACACTGCTACATTTGTTCAAATCGTACAACAACATTAGAGAGTGCCAAAATTATCACAGTACCCTGAATACCCCTCAGTCTGCTGAGCCGAGGGACACTTGTTAGCCTGTTCCAATGTGTATTCATCGAATGCTAGGAACGACTTTTGCCTTGTCTCTGTAGGATCCCTCCTTGGAAGGACTTGTCCTACCAAGGAGGGATCATTGACTTTGAGACACATCAAGGAGTCTTTACAAGCTTCTGCCATCTGCTGGACAAATAACGTTACAACACTGCATGCAGGAAAGTCAGCAACTGTGAAAACACCTAAAGACAGTTTGCATGTTATTTGCATTCACCGGTGTGTATGTGTGTATTAGATGATATTTGCACAATGTTAGAGCCCCTGACTGTACACCCAGGTTACTCTGCAGTCATCGTTTCGTTGACTCTCAAAAAAAAGCACAGTCCTCTCTAGTGATGGCTAAATGAGGCCTCATGAACCACTGTCTTCATTTTCTGAAACCACCAGATGGTGCTGTCTGGTCAACAAAGGTTTGAAAGCACACTTCATTGCAAGTCCTTCAGCCTTTATCCTTAAACCAAGAGTGCCATGTGGTGGGGTCAGAAAATAAAACAAGTGGTTGATCAGGCTTCATTTGGCCATCACTGCCTCTCAGTGTTCAGCTGCTGTCCATCTACCCAGCCAACATTTGTATGTGGGGCCCATGTGGATAGTAAATGGGCTGAAAAATGGGCCCTATATTGGATTGTACACGTGTTCCATATTGGCTCTATGGCATTTGCCCACATGGGTGGGTTTACGCAAGTGGGCCCCAGATAAGATGCCCATTATGGACCCATACCCACTTTGTACCCAGGTTGCCCGAGAATGACCCATGTGGAGCCCACTTTGGCAATCTGGATGGGGCCAATATGGAACATGTGGACAATCCAATATCGGGCCCATTTTTCATTTGCTACCCACATGGGACCCACATACAAATGTTAGCTGGGTGCAGCTGACAGTTAATTATGGTTTATGGCAACAATTGTGACTCAAGATTTGCCTGCAGTTATGTCACAGTACGGTTTTGAAACGCTCTACACCAGGGGTGTCAAACTCATTTTAGTTCAGGGGCCACATACAGTCCAATTTGTAAAATACAGAAATTGGTTCATGAGGCTTCATTTGGCCATCACTAGTTGTGGCCCCCAGGCCGTATGTTTGACACCCCTGCTCTACATTAGATGCTTATCCTCCACAAGGCCACACCTTGGCCTGCTGACGACAAACCTGATCTTGGGGTCAAATCTTTTCATCCTTGTTCAAGCCATATTTAACTGTAATGCAAATATATAACTTATGTTTGCATTGCCTGATTATGTCTCCACTTAAACAATCATCGTTTGACTAAACTACATTTTAAGATGCAATAATAGCTTGTGAGAAAACCTTGAAAATTCTGGTCAGTTGATGGAGTTATTTTATTTTTATTTTAGTGTGTATGTGCATATTTCTGCAGGTTGACTTTCAATAAAGACCTTTTAGTAATGCAGCGTTCTGCAGTGGAAACATTTGCCTAATTGCTGCCTGAGTTGACTGTTAAATGTAGATATAATCCGATTGCTTTTCAGAAAATGTTTTAAGAATGAAGTGTTAATCCTAGGTCCTGCCTATGTTTGCTTTTCATGTTACTTGTCACACTCTAAGAAGCTGCTGTGTGTCTGAGGTAGGTGTTGGTCAATTAATAAAACACTGCAAAGTTTCCTCACTTGTCAGCACACAGCTTCAGCACGTCAACACTCCTGGACCACACCGCCTGGTTGAGCTGGGTGAGGACAACCGGTCGGTTTGCATTGAGATGGAAAGGTACTGATTCCTGTCAAGCCCACGCAGTCAGGAAGAAACCGGAAGTAGTGTGGTTTTCTCTTCAAAATAATAGTGCAAAATGTATGTATGTATTTAAACAAGGAAAGGCAGGGGTCAGGGGGTGACAGACAAGTGTTGCTGCTAATAGGTCTTCCATACAGCATACAATATATCAATACAAATACTGATTTTTAATAAATCACTATGATTGTCATTACTACTACTACTACTGGAAAAAAAAATAATAATCATAATAATTTTATATAAATCATAAATGTTGTAAATACAACTCAAACTTTTGTTAGCCTACTAGAATAATAAAATCAATTACTTTTTTGAGTCTGCTAGATACATTTTACTGCAATAAAAATGATTGAAGTGAGATGATTGGACTAAAAAAAAGTTACCTTATTAGATAAAACACATTTTCATTGCATTTTTCTTTAGGGACTTCATTTACAGTTAAATGAAGGTAATAAGTTGCATTATATATTATCCAAGTACTCAACATGTCACAAAAGTGTATTTTGTTTATTGCCATAATATTGTGTCATGACATAAGTATTGTGATAATGTCGTATCTGGGGCCTTTGGTGATAGTCACTCCTAGTGGACAAGTAAATGTTATGGTTAAGAAAAAATTCTTAAATATTTAAAGTAACACAAAACTTCACCTGAATGGGTCATTTTATTTTTTTGTTAGCAACTTTTTTTTATTGTTTTAACATAGAAAGCAAACAACTCCTGGCATCAAGCAGTCCATATTTATTTAGCCTTAGTAAATCAACTGAAGAAGAAAATAAATTGATTAAAAGGATAGTAATAATAATACTTTTAAGACAAATCTTAAAACGTACATGTTTTCAATGACCTTTAGCTGTTTGTAGTGGTTTTAACATTTTTGTATTTTTGTTTTTTACATATGTAATTGTTCATACCAGTGTTATTCTGTTCTGTATTTGTTTACATCTTATATTCATATATATTTGTGTATATAATAACAAATTACATATAATAACATTAAATTGAATTAAAAATAAAATTGGATAAAATTAATAAAAAAATAGAAATAATAAATAAAAAGAAGAGAAAAAAATCTATTTTAAATAAAAGATTAAAAAAAGAGCAACAAATAGGGTAAGAGAAGCCTGAGAATAAGCTTCCTCAAGTGCAGACTTTTATCTTGAAATTTCCAATACCGGATGTTTAGATACTCCTCGCGACTGACTTGACAGCACAGGTGCGTCAAAGTGGGACCTAATCTCCAACCTGCGTCCTGTCAATGCAGCGGACACACCGAGACGTTTTAATGCAAAAGAAGCTTTATTATCATCCTTGAATTGAATCAATAGGAAATAATAATCAGATTTTAACTTGGTTCCAAATATTAAACCAACTTCACTGATCATGAGAGGAGCTGCAGCCACGGTAAGTCTTCAGTTACATCTCAAATGAAGTGTGCGATTGATGCAACCTAATGTTTAAGTTTTTTTTTTTTGAAGAGTGAGCATGTTTGAAACTCGGTTATTAATTTTATTTTAATAATATAAATGTTTATTAGGAGAATGATGTGGAGGCGGATGATGTTGGAGGGAGTGGGGGAAGACGACCTGTGAGTATTCCTTAAATTAAGTCTGTGGTGAAAACGTGATGGTTGCATGTTTGTGTGAAGAATGTCTGACCTCATATATGCCAGCAAACAATGCACCCAGTGCCTAAATTCCACCCTCCTCTTCCCACGTGTTACATATTTGACATTTTATCTGCAAACAGGTGAACAAGCTAATCAGATCAGGGGCATGTGGACAGTGTGTTTACTGCTGGGTCACTGTGTGTTGGCATCTGTGGCTGCTGATGGGTATTTTGGATGTATGTGATCAAGGCCAACAGGCTGGATAACCAAACCCAGAGTGTTGTGATGTCAGCTGCTGTGAATGTCCTCAGCACTGTCATGTGTGTGACTGATGGCTGTTATTGTATAACTACAGAACAGAGAGAACCTGCTCTTGTCACACTGTGGCTCGACTTCAGCACGTCTGTGCTTTCTTACCAGACTACAGCAAGTAAAGAAATGCATATACTCAAATATGAGTACAATTAAATAATTTAGCTTTCGGGCTGTCAAGTTATTTTACAAAATTAATCTAATTAAAGACATGCTCTGTGATCAATTGATCTAAATAATCGCATACATCAGTTTTTGCTGTGAAAGTATTTTAAAAAATTCAATTCAAATGAATTTTGGCAGAAGTGTCGGAATGAAAATTGAGCTGATATTTCAGGCTTGAAATACTCCCATCAACAGTTCCATCTGGGCGTTTCTTAAATGTAAATGCTCCACTGACGGGGTCGTCTCGTCTGCTTTTATCATGTAGCAAAGCCACTGTGGCCTTCAGTGACACACCGGGTCAAAGGGCACCATAGAGCATGATTAATCAGTGTCATTTTTTTTAACCTGTTATTTTTTCTGTGATTAATTAATAGAAATTAACATATTGTTTTGACAGCCCTAAAGTTGACACTTTAGTTAATAGAAAAGCATCAAAGGTATGACTCTAAAGGCACACTTCACCCTAAAATCAGAAATACATACTATAAAACTTCAATTAAAAGCTTAGTCCAAATTAAAAGCCCCGTCTTTTTTACTAGCCCCTGTGGCTACATATTTTGACAAATAAAGGCCTGTCCCAATTAGAACCCTGGTCTTGTTGCCAAGCAGGTCATTTTTTTATAGAAGTTCTTCAGATGTATAAAATCAGGTTGTTGGATACTGTTACCCTGTAAGTATTTTATATACAGTACAGGCCAAAAGTTTGGACACACCTTCTCATTCAATGCGTTTTCTTTATTTTCATGACTATTTACATTGTAGATTCTCACTGAAGGCATCAAAACTATGAATGAACACATGTGGAGTTATGTACTTAACAAAAAAAGGTGAAATAACTGAAAACTGTTTTATATTCAAGTTTCTTCAAAATAGCCACCCTTTGCTCTGATTACTGCTTTGCACACTCTTGGCATTCTCTCCATGAGCTTCAAGAGGTAGTCACCTGAAATGGTTTCCACTTCACAGGTGTGCCTTATCAGGGTTAATTAGTGGAATTTCTTGCTTTATCAATGGGGTTGGGACCATCAGTTGTGTTGTGCAGAAGTCAGGTTAATACACAGCCGACAGCCCTATTGGACAACTGTTAAAATTCATATTATGGCAAGAACCAATCAGCTAACTAAAGAAAAACGAGTGGCCATCATTACTTTAAGAAATGAAGGTCAGTCAGTCCGGAAAATTGCAAAAACTTTAAATGTGTCCCCAAGTGGAGTCGCAAAACCATCAAGCGCTACAAACTAAACTGGCACACATGAGGACCGACCCAGGAAAGGAAGACCAAGAGTCACCTCTGCTTCTGAGGATAAGTTCATCCGAGTCACCAGCCTCAGAAATGGCAAGTTAACAGCAGCTCAGATCAGAGACCAGATGAATGCCACACAGAGTTCTAGCAGCAGACCCATCTCTAGAACAACTGTTAAGAGGAGACTGCGCGAATCAGGCCTTCATGGTCAAATAGCTGCTAGGAAACCACTGCTAAGGAGAGGCAACAAGCAGAAGAGATTTGTTTGGGCCAAGAAACACAAGGAATGGACATTAGACCAGTGGAAATCTGTGCTTTGGTCTGATGAGTCCAAATTTGAGATCTTTGGTTCCAACCGCCGTGTCTTTGTGAGACGCAGAAAAGGTGAACGGATGGATTCCACATGCCTGGTTCCCACTGTGAAGCATGGAGGAGGAGGTGTGATGGTGTGGGGGTGTTTTGCTGGTGACACTGTTGGGGATTTATTCAAAATTGAAGGCACACTGAACCAGCATGGCTACCACAGCATCCTGCAGCGACATGCCATCCCATCCGGTTTGCGTTTAGTTGGACGATCATTTATTTTTCAACAGGACAATGACCCCAAACACACCTCCAGGCTGTGTAAGGGCTATTTGACCAAGAAGGAGAGTGATGGAGTGCTGCGGCAGATGACCTGGCCTCCACAGTCACCGGACCTGAACCCAATGGAGATGGTTTGGGGTGAGCTGGACCGCAGAGTGAAGGCAAAGGGGCCAACAAGTGCTAAACACCTCTGGGAACTCCTTCAAGACTGTTAAAAACCATTTCAGGTGACTACCTCTTGAAGCTCATGGAGAGAATGCCAAGAGTGTGCAAAGCAGTAATCAGAGCAAAGGGTGGCTATTTTGAAGAAACTAGAATATAAAACATGTTTTCAGTTATTTCACCTTTTTTTGTTAAGTACATAACTCCACATGTGTTCATTCATAGTTTTGATGCCTTCAGTGAGAATCTACAATGTAAATAGTCATGAAAATAAAGAAAACGCATTGAATGAGAAGGTGTGTCCAAACTTTTGGCCTGTACTGTATAAGGGTCCTCAGATCAATCAGAAAGAATCAAAAGGGTTTTTCAAAGAAATTAATCCAAGTTGTGAGTATTGTTTTAACAGGCTGAAGTGAGACTGTGTCAGTATGCCCGGTGCCGTAATCCTCAAGTGCCCTAACTCTCTGATGCCCTGTCTGTCGGAGCTAGATCAAATGAATGATTCATGATTAATATTTTCTGAAGCCTAATTTCTAACCAAGTAGTATTCATATTGGTTTAAATGAACAATTTGGCACTAGCGCACCTGGTAGAGCAGGCGCTCATGTACAAAGGCTGTGTCCGTGCCACAGCAACGCCAGGATTCAATTCAAACTTACAGCCCTCTGCTACACGTCATTCATTGAAGTTTTACAGTATATTTCCTCTTACCTGTCGTGCTTCATGTCAGTCTAGATTGTGTTAGTGTCTCCAATATAATGCAATTAGATGGCGCTCAGCTTGTGATGCTTAAAAGTGAAAAAAAAAAACCCATCCAAACCATCACCCCTGGTCCCACCTGACCCTAACGACTCACATGGTGGCCAGGTGGGTCAACGACTCACATTGTGACCTTAGTGACTCTGAAACTAAGAGCACATGTGACCCCTACGACTCTGCAAGGGTTCCCACCCACACAGGGTTTATAGCCTGCAATTTCGTACCAGTCATTTAGAACAGAAGAAGCTTCTTGGATGAGAGGCGAAACGTCTTCATGAAACGCAAGCAAGTCCAGTTGCCTATGATATTAGCACTTACGATTACCATGACCTGAATGACTGCGAATCTCAAAATAAAACATAAAACTCAACAGCAATGTCTCCTAATTCTAATTCTAATTCTAATTTCTCCAAATTAAGTCTGTTTTTGTAGATCACAACTTTTGCATGGGAAGAAGGCATACGCTTCTTTCAGGCCTCGTTATGTGCGTTTGCAATGTTAATAAATTAGACCCCTGGTCTTATTTATTAGACCATATAAGACCAAGTTTTGCACATGCCATTTTTGGGTTTTGTCTGTATGTTCATTTTAAGTATGGATCCTATGCATTGATTCATAAATGAGACCCCAGGTGCCTGGAGCACCACAAGCCGAGTGCTGTCTATCGGCCTTACACTGGCGAGAAGGCCGATATCTCCGACACTCTGCAACTCACACCAAAATAATCTAGAGTGATAAAACACACTGCAGGTAGGAGGAAGAATATATATTTTTTATTTTGAAGTGACCTGTCCCTTTAATGTCGATGCTTTATCGAATTAGTTCATGTATGCTGAGTATTTTAGACATATGTTTTATTTTAAAGAATACAGCAGGCACCCTCTGCATTAAAGTCTCACAAAGTGGAGTACAATCAATGTCTCAAAATAGTGTACTTTCTGCATAGGACAGGTGTGTTTCCACCTCTGCAGATGGAAACAATCAGACACAATATTTTACTGCAGCATTAGGCGATAACAGTTGTTTAAACTACTCTATGTCTAACTGAACTTATTGTAATACAATAAAAAAGTACATGCACAGTGGGGTTAGAGCCAATTTTTTAATTTAATTTTTAAATTAAATTTAATTTAAATTAAATGTATTATATATAATTATATAATTATAATTATTATAAAATAATTTTTTTAGAGTCAATTTTTTTCGCATTGTATCCATCCATTCCTGTTGATAGTTCTGGTATTTAAACAAACTGAACTCATGAGTCGAGCCTATGTCATAAGCAGTCAAATCAGACTCAATTTTGCAGACCAAAACTTACAGTTTGATTCATATATTTTTGATACTCCTCTCACTAAGGGACGGTTTGAACAGATTTTTCTCCCTCACAACAAAGAAATGTGGGCAGGTGATGATTTTCCTTGTCTTTTCCTCAGAGTGTTGTGACGCTACAAAATATGCTGAAGAAAGTTTCCCAAAGCCCCTTCCATGAATACCAGGTGAGTTTCCACACACACACACACACACACACTCACAAAATTACAAACCATCTCTTATGTCCACTATGTTTTTGAATTTCAAACACACATTTTTTAAATAGCAACTTATACATTAGCTTCCTTTATGAGAATGTAATTTATTTTTATTTTTCTCATTCTCTCCCAGACTCTTGTTTCATCACCCTCGGACACCAGTGAATCATCTGCGAATGATTCTCAAAACAAACAGGTTAGATCAATGGTTCCCAGCTGGTCCAGCCACAGGGTCCAGAATGCCCGTGTGTCCTTACTTCAAGGTCCACAAAGTGTAACACATTCAGCATCATGCTTGTGTTTGGCCTTGTCATTCAGCTAGCTTGCTGTCTCTGTTAAGTAGCTGCCTGTTATTCACTCACACTTCAGCAGGAAACGGCACTTCAGAATAAAAGCCTGTGCCGGAATTTCACTGTACTTCAAAATCAAGTGTGTTTTCTTCTAGAGCCACCTCCCTTTTAAAATGCATTGGTCTAAATCTTCAAAACGCAATGAGATATCACCAAGCTTTTGATAACTTTTGATAAGCTTGCTGCAATAATGATCCACAGAAAATTGGGTACAAATCGGCCTAAATTACAGTGCCGATCAGGCCAACTGGGGGTCATATTTCTTGGGCAGCATTTGCACACAACTTCCAATCGTTGGTGAAAATTTCACATGTCCATGATTTACCATATCATCGGAATTTGCAAAAAAATTTCTGAAGAAAAAAAATGAACTTAAAACAATAGGGTTTCAAAAATTTTGGCTTGAATCCGTAATCATACATCTCTTTAGGAAATAAGATGGATTTGGGGCGTTTGAGAAATTCCAAATTCGCCACCGGACAGCAGGTGTAGAAGTGCCTGCATTATCATTTCAACAATCAGGAGTGTTGTCAAAGTTTTGTTTACATTCCTGACAGACATAATGCATGGAAAGCATGATGTGTAACTTCCCACGCTTCCCTCCACAAATGTTTTTTTGTGTGGTTCTCAGGATGGTGAGTTCCTCAGTGATCTCTCAGCTGCTGCAGATAGCAACAAGCTACACCTAGGACAGGTAAGATTCAACATCTACAGCATGCACACTGACGTAGGGTACAACTGAGAGAAATTACACCCAAGACTCAGCTAAATGCCTCGAACTTGTCACATGAAATTAATCATTTTTAAGTATTTGCTCAGCATTCATGATGCTATTGTCGGCAACAGGCTATTCATATTGTCAGACTCAGAACGGCTTAAAGACAGATAATTATCTTAATCCTACTGTGGCACAGGTGAAACCCACACCCTGTTTCTTGTTTTGTTCTTTTGAAGTACAATCTGACTACTTGTTATTGTACTTTGTAGGTAGGTGCGTTTGTGTGTAGGCAGACTGCCTGACTGGACTTTTCTATTAATAAGTCTATCAGTATGTCAGCATGTGAATGGGATGGAGTGAGCTCAATGTGTTGAAAGTCAACAAATGAGGCAATAGAAAAAGCGACATCTGCCACATTAGTTGATAAAATTTTGAATATATACTATCTGAAAGCTTTTGTTGTACATTTTTTGGTTTGTGCCCACCCCTGCATTGATAGATATACCATTTTGTCTTGAGCAGTCCTTGAGACAAAGAGTTAATTTCATATTTTGTTCATGGCTCCACCCATCAATTATTCGACATGTAACATTTCTGCTCTGTCACTGTCTGATTATTTCAGAATGGAGGGCAGGAACTGCTCCATTTAAATCCTCAGGTATGTTTTTAGATGCCTGCTTAGCCCGCAGATTGAGCGCTTTGGTAACAATCCAAGTGAAACCTAACACCTCTTCTGTCTCTTTTCTTTTTTTTTGTTTATCAGAATGGAGTCAGTGGGGGTTTGGCCAGAATTAACCCTTTTTATACTTATTTTTTGGTATATACAAGGACTTCTGTTTTAAAACCAGATCAAAACATTACATTAAGTACTCTTTTTTTCATTCAGCGTATCCCTAATGACCCTGTGTTTTATTATCAGGAATCCGGCAGC
Source organism: Epinephelus fuscoguttatus (assembly GCF_011397635.1). Taxonomy (NCBI): domain Eukaryota; kingdom Metazoa; phylum Chordata; class Actinopteri; order Perciformes; family Serranidae; genus Epinephelus; species Epinephelus fuscoguttatus. The sequence goes on from NC_064774.1 coordinate 16,292,473, forward strand.
AAAGATCACATAATGGAGGAAGTTGTGAGGGAAACTTCAAATGAAGTAAACCTTAATACCATCTATGTCCCTCCACCTGAATTTCAGAACTCATCTCTGGATCTTCAGCCTGAAATGAAGACTTTGGAAAATGGAGCTGAATTTTCTCAACTTCCGAAGGACCCATTCCAGACCCTTACCCCCAGCCTAAAGCAAGGTGGCTTCCAGACACCGACACTGGCCCAAAATGCTTCTGCCAATGGCCACTTTGTGGACGTAACCCTGAACTCACCAGACTTATTTAAGCCAGTTACAGCTCAAACACAGAACCTCTCCAAAACCTCCGACCTGTTTAAAGATGAAGAGGTCGATCCTTTCAAGGCTGCTAGTGAGGTTAACCTGTTTGATAAATCTCCCAGTAGTTTTGTAAACCCATTCAGATCTCCTTTAAACAAGGACGATCCGTTCCAGTCTCCACAGACAATGGCGAACCCATTTGACACTACCACGACCAAAGAAGGGGATTTGTTTCAAACAGGTCCAAATGAAAGTGAGGAACTCTTCCACACCAAGGAAAGCAAACAAGATCCCTCAACAAAAGATGACCTTTTTGGCAAGCCTTTGTCCAAACAAAATCTGGATATATTTTCATCTTCATCCACGAATTCAGTCGACCCATTCCCAAGCCCAATTGCAAGGGATTTATTCCAAGACGTTTCCATTTCGGGTGACCCGTTTGGTACTACACCCTCAAGACAATACGACCCTTTCCAAGATGTTTCACCTGGGACTCCAGACATCTTCCAGCCACTTCCCTCAAAGACTAACAGCAATGATATATTTGGGATAACCCCCAGCAATACAGCCTCTAAGGCCACATTCTCTACACCTGTACTCAGCAGCCCATCAGAAGAGAAGTTGGACATGCTATCATCACCAGATCTCTTTAAGGCAACTCCTTCGGAATCTCACCCAGCCATCAAACCCAAGTTGCCCGACGAGCCACATGATATTTTCATGACGACTCCTCAAGGAACCAAACATGATATTCTTCAGCCATCTCCCTTCACTCGGGCCAGGAATCTGTCCATGTCTTTTGGAAGATCTCCACCTGAGATGACTCATGTATGTAATAACTCCTGCCACTTCGTCCCGCCATAACGTAGGATGCATCTAGTAGACAAATCTGATTATTATGGCGTTCATTTTACACTTTTTATGTAATCAAACTTGCAGGTGCCAACCTTTAAACGTCCTCCAAAGCCACTTCCTCGATCTAGACCACCAAGGCCAAACAAACCACCCATGCTGGAAAAGCCACCAAAACCAGAGAGACCACCCGCACCAGCAAAACCTGTATGCAAAGAACACTTTTAACTCACTAATTTATCTGAAACTGTGTCTGCTGTGCTGTTAATGACATTTTTTTTTACCTCTTTTGGGCTATTTAGATGGAACCTGAACCAACTGTACCAAAAACCTCTCCAAAACCAGCCCTCAGATCACTCCCAAAGCCAGTTATTCCTCGCAGACCAAAAACTCCAGTAAGCGTGCTGTAGAAATTTGACCTTAGTAGCTGCTCAATTAGCTCGAGCAACAAGATGTCCTAGGATATTATTAGTCCAAATATCTAATGAGGAACAATGTAAAAGATCATGTGTGGGTAATTTCAGATTGGAATATCATCTTTCTGTGATTGTGAATGGGTCGTGTTTTAAATTTGTTTTGTTTTGTTTTTTACAGGAAAGTAAACCAGTGGAACCTGTTGTCTACGAGGACATCCTGCTTATTGGACAGGTGAGTTTAAGAGACGGGGATTTCTAGTATTCATTACTTAATGTATAAAGTAAATTTGATTAAATAAAAAAACAATTAATTTTTATTGTTATTATTATTACTATTACTATTATTACTTAAGTATTTGATTAATTAAATTATTATTTGTTTAATTTTATTTTTTTTTATTTTAAATTCTGATTAACAAATTTATCAGACGAAAAAGTTACCAATAAAAGAGAGAAACATTGTGTAAAGCTTGAACTATAAATTGTACTTCCACATTTTCATATACCTGCTACTACAGACACAAAGAATACAGAGTATCGTGAGAGAGACCTGCACCTCTTTCCCTCTTTCTCAAACTCAGACCAAACTCAGATTGTTAAACCTAAGCAACTCTAATAAACCAAGATTTTGTAACTGTATTGCCTATTTCCCACCCAATATGTCTTCAGAAACATATTTTAGTGCACTGTTGTCGCTGTATTATGAGAATCTGTGAACAGGAAGTGAGCGCCAAACTATTCCCAAGCTCGCTTTACGTCACTCACCAGCAGGGGTGTTTATCTCTGGTCATGTGGCACCAATTTTAAAAGTATTTGTGTCTGTCTGCTGCGTAGATAGCCCAGTTTTATGGAAAGACCATCTTGCCAGTAGTGAAATGCCTCTTTAATTCAAGGGCATTCTGATTTTGACATGTGTCAAGCAAGAGGAAAATTTAGCCATAATTGGATTCTGGATTGTTATGAAATCTTTTAGGAGAACTATAAGTGTCTAATATAATTGCTTTACTAAAATCCCACAACAGGAAAAGTGTGTAGAGGACTGGCCTGAAGACAGCCCTCAGCTCAACCCTGACTTCAAACCAGTAAGAAAACATTTTCAAAAACACGTTGGCACACTACCTAACACTTTCCTTTGAACCATCTGTCAAAGACATTTCAGCCACTAAATTTTGTGTTTTGTTTTTTTTTTCTACAAGTCTGGAACCTTAAGACTACGCCGAGAGTCACTGAAAGTAAGAGACGAGCTGTTTGTCTCGTTAGCATTGTTTGCTTGTAACCAGAAAGAGATGACGCTAAAAAAGCTTATCTGTCTCTCAGAAAAAGGTGGACTCTGATGGAGGAAGTGTTGAGGATCAGGATGTCTCTGGGAGTCACAGCAAGGTGCAAACTGACAATCTCACGCATCAGCCACCTGTCAGGCATTCTGTGGTTGTTATCAAGTACATCGTTTAAAGGGACAGTTCGCCCCAAAATCAAAAATACATATTCTTCCTCTTACCTGTAGTGCTAGTTATCAGTCTAGATTGTTTTGGTGTGAGTTGCAGAGTGTTGGAGAGATCGGCCGTAGAGGTGTCTGCCTTCTTTTTAATATAACGGAACTTGATGGCACTCGGCTTGTGGTGCTCAAAGCACCAAAAAATTACATTCCGAAACCTCAACAGCAATGTCTCATTCCAGAAATCATGACCAGTTTTTGTGAGCAGTTACCTGAGTGGGCTATAACGTTAGCTAGCTTAGTGGTGCTAGGTGAGCTAGCAGTAGATGCACGCTTCCTTTTGCGTTGTGATATGGTTGGCAGGTATACCTCCATAGAAAGAAAATAGTTCCTACTTGAAACTGCTCACAACAAGGTCTGTGGATTATCTTGAGTAACCAGGTCATGATTTTTTGAAAAGAGACACTTCCATTGAGTTTCTCAAATGCATTTTTTGGGTGCTTTGAGCACCACAAGCCCAGTGCCATCTAGTTCTGTTATATAGGAGAGAAGGCAGACATCTCTACAACCGGTATCTGCAACTCTCAGCAATTCACACCAGAACAATCTAGACTGACAAATAGCACTGCAGGTAAGAGGAAAAATATGTGGTTTTTTTCTATAAAATTCATTTTCATTTATTTATTTATTGACAGAAAAAGGACAGGAAGGCCAAGTTGTCCCTACTTTCCAGAAGAGGGTCGAAGGTAAATGAAGCAATGCAAAATCCCTGTTTCAGTGCTCTTATTGTATTTGCATGTTTGTCTTTGTGATGGTAACAATTTTCTGTGTGTGGGAGAAGTTTGCTGATGACACAAAGGAGGCGAAGAGCAGGACACTACCCACCACTCGTAAATCATCAAAGGTAACAATCAGGGTGTCTGGAATCAAATATACATTGCGTAAGCATGTGTGAGTACGCCTAGTCTGGAGTATTAAAGCCATAATGTGTCAGACAGAGAATTGTTTTGCTGTACTGTTCAGCCAATTTAACTCTTGATTCATGTGTAAAATATGCTCAAATAAATCAACACAAAAACTATTGCTGCATCAGATCTGAGCACATCAGTGTGTTTATAATGGCACTGCTTGTTTTTCAGGAGTATTTTTCAGAATTGCACATGTCTGCAGAAGAGTATGAAGATGAGCAGAATGGGATGGACTACAGAGTATGTTATCTTGTTTCTGTAATTTATTACCAGTATTAACACTTTCCCCACCAGAGTCTTATTTTTAAGTTGCCAGCCAACGCAAGCATTTTTGATCATATTCACTGATGTTTCAAGACCCACAGAATAATTTGTTCTATGAATATGTAAACAGTATATACATCAAACTAAAGAAGAGACCTTCTGTTTTAATATGCAAAAATCATTTTATTCTATTTTAATCTATTTCACACTTAAATTTTTTGTGTCTTTCTCATTTTCTTATGTCTGTTTGAATTGTATAAAAGAAAATGATACTAATGATAATGAACAGAATATTCTGTGTGAGGAAAAACGCAACATGTTGTCACGTTCAGTGCCAGTACTATTGACTCCCTCTCCTCTGTGGTCGTCTTGCCCGTGTCTCACTGTCACAGTCATGGAGATCCCGTTTTGTCCCACCAAACTCATCTGCTTCTTCATCCAAATTGGATTCGTAATGTTGATCAAAACACAAATTATCGGAGTCTGAGACCATCAACATCACCACGGCTTGCGCAACCAGAAACTTTTGCATTGGCGTGAGCATTTTCGTGCAGTTTACAAGCTGCTACGTCTCTGTAAACAACATCGTCTTTTGGTTTTCAACGGATCTTCACTTCATGTTTTGGACATGGCAGTGCTGTTCTATTTCACAACATGTGTAACAGCGCTCCCTATCTTATAAAAGTGAAAACACAGATTGCCGCGATATCTCAATATATATATATAATTGGAAAGAAGGCTGGCTAGTAGTGGGTGGTGTGGGTTTACCCCTGGTAGACAGCTAGCTCCAACTGAAAGCTCCCCCAAACAGCCAGCCCAAACAGCGTCAGTAAACGATTCTTTGTGGTGGTTGATCCAAAAAGAAACAAAGCTGGAGGTAGTTGGTGTTCAGTTCGGCAAAAGCCATAAAGCTCTTTGGTGGCAGGTCTCTCACTCTCAAGGTTGTTCAGCCCTGAAATCCCTCATGGACACTGTTACCACACCTCTGCCACTGGCAGAGGTGTGGTAGGCTTAATTGATAAACCCCGCCCACCACCAACCAGCCAAAAAGGAAAAAAAGAAACTACTCATGTAAATACTACAGCGCATACTGCTCTACCCAAGAGTTTAACAATGTCTCCTTTTGTCAACAGAAGAAACATCTGAAGGCCAAAGTCAGTCAGCTGCTTAGAAGAGCATCAACTACCTCCTACGCACTAGAAGGAAAACACATGAACGGACATTTACCTCAAGAATCAAAGGTGAGTTATCTGAAGTACAAGTACGAGCTTAAGGACATTATTTAGGTTTTGCTTCAAATCTTCTCCTGAATCTGCCGTGAAAGTTTAATCCATCCATGTGGTGTGTCTAAAAGGTTACATACATTACTTTTTACATTAGTGTTGCAGTTCTGGTGATTTTTGTCTTTGTAATTCCACAACATAATGATGACATTAATTAGAGAAGCGTCAGCAATAAGAACTCTGTCATACACCGATGGTCAGAGGTAAAATCTACCTAAAGTCAACCTGCGTAGTTGTCCCTCCATTGTGACATTAGAAAGTGTCACATTTATCTTGCAAGTGTACTCTTCTTCAACGTTTGGTTTACTTCCTGGATTTTCCTACATGGAAATTCTAACCAATCAAGAGCAGCTTTCTTGTGCAAGACATTTGATCTGGTCCGCTTGTAAATGCTGTTGTGAAAACACGAACCAACTCTAGGCAATTATGTAGCTTTGTAACAAAATTAGTCCCTGATTCAGACCAAAGCAAGACAACTCTAGGTCTGAAAGCACCCTTAAGCATCAGGGGCTAGTTGCTCAAAACACCTTAAATTTGTCCCTTAAGTAGGAAACTTATGGCTAAAATGAAATACTTCACCAATAACTGACTGGAAAGATCCCATTGGATCTAAGGTTCAATGGTTTAACAAACTTTAAGCAAGTCCTTAAGTACAAGACCAAGATAATCCGAAAAACTTTAATCATTTTGTAAATGTTTTCAGGAAACCTTAAGGAGGAGACTTGACGATGTTTTGTGCAACCGAATTTATCTCAAGAAAATCTTAAGGAAAATCTTAACTTGAGGTGCTTTTTGCAACCAGCAGCTCAAATACTCACTATAATGCACTAAATACACGGTGCATGAATTCACAACCCTAAAGTCCCCATCTGAAAATATGTACCTTTTTTTTTTTTTCCTAGTATTTTACGATCTTGGGATAAAATTGTTTACACACTTTAATTTCTCAATGGGATAATTTGAAGTTTTTGAATTGGTGGTGTTTGAGGTACTTATCCATAGTCAGTGTATTGCATACTAAATGATGGTCAGTACCCCCTCAGTCAGGAATACCACCATGGAAGCTATGCAATGTTCTGCTGTGGACGAAGGCAGCAGCAAAATGTGTTTTAGCCACCTAAAAAAGTCAGTATCACTTTAAGTGTACGATATATTTAGACTATGTTCACTGCTTTACCTTTGCGTCAGACAGTGATTTAGGGCTTCAGTTCCCCAGCTATGCTCTCGTCAAACCCACCAAATTCCATTGACAGAAACAGTAATTTAGTCATGACCACTTTGGTCAAAGAAAACTTTACCTTACTAGGACTACACAGAAAGCCTGAGGTAGAGAGAGCACACCTCTCTGCCCTTACATGTGCAAACATGGAAAGCCTGAGACAGTGAGAGCAAACCTCTCTGCTCTTCCATGTACCTACATGGAAAGTCTAAGACAGGGAGAGCAGTGCAGACGCCCCGGGAACAGGACAGCATCAATGACAAACAGAAATGACATTGATAAGTCAGATACAGGATGAAAAGGAGTTGCTGGAGTGGATATACATTTGAATATAGTGGGTTTGTACAGTGTGTCTCCTGTGCATGAGCGTTGTATTCGTGGTATGAAGAAATCGAAGCAGTGTAATATGTTTGGAACTTTTTTCCCCCCAGGAGAAGATACATGATGACCTCTTGGGTGCACATGGCTACACACCTCGTAAGCAGTCCCAGGTCAGTTTTTTCAGTACCTGTTTTTTTTTTTTTTTTTTAACATTTGAAGCTTCTTTTAAGGTTTTTAAAAGAAGCTTTATATTTCATGATGTCATCAACCTTAAATGAAAAAATAACTAAACAAAAAGTTCTTGAACAAAATCCTCAGTTTAGATAAAGGGATTCATCAGAATAAATGAGTTAGTCTTTTTAATTCTATCAACTGTCTTTAATGAATAAATGTAGTTCAGTCAGGAACTACATTTAGTCAAAGAAAACTTAATTTCCATTTGCAGTATTATATTTGGTGGTATGGCTCTGTTCTGGGGCTTCTCTGCCTTTTCTGGAGCCTATGGAGAAAGCCTCTTCCATGCACCTGCATGGAAAGCCTTAAGGCAGAGAGACCAAACCTCCCTGCCCTTCCATGCGCCTACATGGAAAGCATCAATGACAAACAGAAATTACATTAATAAGTCAGACACAGCATGAAAAGGAGGAGCTGGGGTGGAGGCAAGTTGCCAAGTGACTTGCAGAGGAAGCAGCAACAGTAGGCAGGCCAGAGCAGTTTATTGATCTCTGAATGAGATTTGCCAATCCATTGCATAGAAGGGAATCATGTGATCTATCAGCTGACTCCCTTCCATCAATCAGCTGCTCCATCAGTTGACTGGGCTGAGATCAGCTGATGTAGCTGATTGGGGCAGCAATGGACCAGCAGCTCCTGTGTTTTAATGTTTTTCTCAATGGGGTCTGGCTTTGAAGAGAGCAATGTAACGGCTTAATTTCCCCTTCGGAAATGGCTGTCTGACAGCAAGGTAAAGTGTTAAAAATATTCTTAATATAGCATACACTTAACCTAAAATACACCCCTGTCCACAGCAGTACATTGCTTACCTTCCATATCAAGACTCCTGTCTGCAAACTGGGGGTGTGGTGACCAACCCCACTTCAAAAACGTGGAACTATCCCTTTAACAAATGTTGGTTCTCTTAAAGCGTTACCGTGATGCAGTTTTTAATGCAGTGGTTTGTTGTCTACAGGGGACAGTTTTGGATGACAGCACTTGTGAGGATGAGGAGGGAGGAGAAGCCCAGCACGAAGAGGTTGACCGCCATGGATCTGTTTACTTTTTTACACTTAACAGCGAGCAATATACATGTTAATGCCAGGATTTTATCATGGTTAATAGCAGCATAACAAAATAAACAAAAAAAATAACATTCTCTGATATAGATACTGAAAATTTAAGTCTTTTTTAGCATCTAAAGGGAGAACTTTAACTATTCTGGCATGCTTTGATATGCGGGATCTTTTTTTTTCTCTCTCCAGAAGAAAAAAAAGAAGGTGAAAATCAAGTTTGTGCCACACAGAGGATTTGCCATCACTGTAGACAAGGTATCACACGTCTTCTGTTCTTAATATATCACAGCATATACCTTTAAATGAATGTGTCTAACACTGAAACTTTTTCTCTGAACCGAAGGGGGCACACGGAAACACACCACACAAAGGCTCAAAGGTATGACTGTATACATTTGAAAATAGTGGGTTTGTATCGTGTGTGCTGTGCATGAACGTTGTATTCGTGGTATGAAGAAATTGAAGCAGTGTAATAGGTTTGGAACTTTTTTTCCCCTCAGGATAAAACACATGGTGAACTCTTGGGTGCACATGGCTACACACCTCGTGAGAAGTTTCAGGTCAGTTTTTTCAGTTAGCATAGCAGTTTTGGAGTAGTTATGAATTTGCAGGCTCGCGAATGACAATGTTTTTTTAACAGTTGAAGCTTCTGTTAAGGTTTTTCAATGAGCCTTTATATTCATGACATCGTCACCCGTAAATAAATAAATAAACAAAAAGTCCTTGAACAAAATCCTCAATTTGACTAAAGTGATTCATCAAAATAAATAAGTTAATCTTTTTAATTCTATCAGCTTTCTTTAATGAATAAATGTAGTTCAGTCAGGTACACTTTAGACAAAGAAAACTTTATTTCCATTTGCAGTATAATATTTGGCAGTATGGCTCTGTTCCGGGGCCCCTCTGCCTTTACTCAAGCCTACGCAGAAAGCCTCTTCCACATGCTACGTGGAAAGCCTAAGGTGGAGAGAGCACACCTCTCTGCCCTTCCACGTGTCTTAATTAAAAGTCTTAGGCAGAGAGAGCACACCTCCCTGCCCTTCCATGCGCCTACATGGAAAGCCTAAGGCAGGGAGAGCAGCAGCAAAGACCCCCCAGGAACAGAACAGAGCAGCATCAGTGACAAACACAAATGACATTGATAAGTCAAACACAGCATGAAAAGGACGAGCTGGGGTGGAGGCGGGTTGCAAAGCAGCTTGCAGAGGAAGCAGCAACAGTAGGCAGTAGGGTGCCCTGAATGAGATTTGCTAATTGGTTGCATAGAAGGGAATCATGTGATCTATCAGCTGACTCCCTTCCTCATGTCACCCTTAGGATGATGCTTTTGAGGATGTGGAGGAGATGAATCTTCAGTCAACCAGCAAGGTACTATCTTTCTTATTGTTACCATTATATGTGTGTGATAACTTTGCATTTATATATTTTTTATTGTGATCATACTGCAGACTAGCAATTAGCTGACTTGAATCATGCTTGAGAAATGAAGACTATTCCATACTTATTCGACAAAAAATGTGGTTATAAATGAGGACATATTTTTCAGGAACTCAATGCAACATGGTTTTCACCGTAACCTGTCTGGCAGGGGTCATCAGCTACATTTGTTCAAAGACCAGAATTTTTCTAAGCAGACAGTGTGGAGGCAGGACTATGAAATTAAATAGGTGGCACTATGCCCCCTTTCAGCATGTTAGTAATGGACCTTTTTCTGGTTGACCGTCACAAACCAAACAATTGACAAAGAAGATACCTAGGGTGAGCTAGCTGCTAACTGGTACCATAGTGGGCAACTTTACACTCTGTACATTTCGTCCGTCCAAAAATGCTCATCTGGTTTTAGTTGGACTAACACAATAAATTGATTTTCTTGAATGTCATTGTGGCGATCCACCGTTAGGATAAACATTTCCCTTTAATCTTCACGTCCCGTTCCCTGTTAATTCACGCCCCCGCCACACCTCCAGCACCAGCCAATGGCGTTCCTTTGCCTTTTTTTGCTTGTTCCTTGTATGCGTTGTTATGGTGGTGTGAACCAAAAGAGGGTACATGACACAGAGTTTATGGTTACTGAGCTGTGTATCCTTGTGGGGGATTACCCTGACCAATACTTGATTTCAAATTGTCGGAGGGAGCTCCGACTGGCACCCCTAAAAATCCAGGTAATCCGCTACATCATGTAAACGTACTGACAGAGAGAGAAAGAAGGTGGAAGGTGGACTATTGCACAGAATGGACTGCAACTCTATAACAAGCTGACAGATGGAATTATGAAACACCCATAGGTCAAACTCACATATTTGGGGTTGGTAAATCATTTCTAATAAGATTATTTCTAAATCAGTTGTTTTGGGGGTTGCTTCAGTATACGGAGGAATAAAATGCTATCATATATATATTTATGATATCATAAGTGCCAGAATGCATGTTTTCCTCCTCACATTTTCTGTATTCAGTAATAGTCTGTGGGCCAGATGGGAACCTCTGGTGTGCCATATGTGGCCCACAAGCCACTGGTTGATATGGCTACTGTGTGATTTTGGTGATTAACATACCTGACTTACAAAGAATAATGGTTGTTATGAATCTCAGGCTGCTTTCATGGATGACGAGCACTTCCAGAAAACACGCCATATGTCTGCTGGATTAAATGGAGATGAAGATACATGGGAAATGGAAGACTGCAAACCTGTAACTTTCTTTTTCGTTTAATGCTCATATTTTCATTCAACATTTTTTCACCTGTTTTCACTGAATGATCTTTTTTCTTTCATCAATAGAAGAAACCAACAAAGACAAAGCTGCTGCACGGGGGCTTTCGAAGCTCTAAGGTAAACATGTTTCTGTGAAATGTTTTGCTGCGAGGCAACAAGAGGTGAAAGAAATGTTTCATAAATGTGTCTTAATCAGGAGGACATGCTGGATGACCCCAGTTATCAGAAAAAGATGAGCAGCTTCTCGGCAGAGGAGTTAGACGATGAAGACGAGATGGAGGACTACAAACCGGTATGTCCATTAACCGGAAAGTATTCTTGTAACATGATACCTGTAACACATGAACAGCAGCAATAGTTAAAGCTCAGTGTAAATGCTTTGTATAAACATGTTGTCATGCAATGAACAGAGCAATCAGGGCACCAATCATTTTGACAGACCAGATTAGCAACAATGGAGAACATAATGACACGTGCCTCTGCTGCCAAATGCGTCATTGTGCCACAGCAAGTGTCTAATTTCACAGGAGATGAGCCTTTGAAACACTCTCTGAGTTTAAGTGTAAACCTTTCACCAACACTTGAGTTGCATCAGACTGTTTTGAAGAGGGTGAGAATGGACGACTATGCACAGAGTGATTGTTATTACTTCAGATTTCATGCAGAAGAGAAGATGTTTGATTTGATTCCTCCTGACCGCATAAGCTTGGCGTCTAAAGTAGGGTTGAGTAGTTGGAAGAATATATTGGAAATTGGTGATTGGCTGAGAACATCGCTGGTTGTTTTTTGGGAGGAATTTTTGCAAATTTAATGGTGTCCCTCTGAAAAATGAGTGAAAGAAAAGATTGGCACCGTCTCATATCTAAAGAAAATCCCCCAAACCCAAATGGATCCCTTACAGACTTGTTGACTCAAGCCCTAAGCCCTTACAGACCTAGGACCAATTCCATTTCTTCCCCTTAGCCCTTGTCTTGGCCCTTCCCCTTGGTTTTGTGCGTTCCCAATTCTCCGTCAGATTAGCTCTTAACCTGATGGAGAATTGGGACACCACTTCCCCTCACGTGAAATGCTCTTTCAAGAAGTCTCTTTCAAAAACAGTTCAAGGCACTCACAGGTCTACATCAGGATCCCCTGATGAAGACCTGTGAGTCGCAATGCCTATAACGGCATGTAAAATAAAGGCATTTCAATTTTTGTGCAAACCCTACAGTGTTCCTTGGATTGTTTTAGAAGTAGACCTTCATTACATATTTTTGATTGAGAGTATACTTCACTCATGCATGGTGGAACAAGATGGAATAAACACAGTGCACCTGAAGTATACAAAGAGCACCTGTATGTGACTACTACTAAGACCCAGCAGCACTTCTACACCTTAGTCTTCATTTACATTTTGGATTTTGTCGCCTCAACTCTCTACCAGCCCCTTGTTTTTTAGCTGCGCTATTTTAGTGGGGGGTAGACCGTGCGAATGAAAGGTGTACCTTTTTAAGAAATGAAGATTCCCCACTGTGTTGGTTGGTTGGTCATATATACATTGAATTAAACACACTTGTTCACGCCACAACTCCACGAGTGTGTCCTCTTTTTCCAAAGTACAAGAGAACCAAGACTTGTTGATGTTTTTGCACCTCCTCGGAGTCTCCTTCATGTTCACTGTCTACACAGTTTGCTGCTTCCTCTTTAGTGCTAGGGAGAGCGCAACTATTGGTTGTCGACAGTGTTCATTGATATCCAGTATTTGCATAAGCCAAGGCTCAAAACCTATAATATTAAACATGTTTGATTTTGTCGGAATGTCAAGACGAGAAAAAAGACTGACTTTAGACAGCTCGGACTGGGTTTTATTCGTTAAATGGTTGAATTTTGGAATTTTGCTTGAAAAGTCGTAGTGTAAGGCCAGCATTAGCTTGGTGAAAGAGAGAAACTTGAATTCAGATAATACTGACAGTTGCTGGTTGTTGGGCTGATGGTGGTCAGTTGGGGAACATATCTCCCAGCCCAAGTCTTAAGCTTTCTTTAATAATATTTTTTGTTTCTTGTGTCAGAAAACGACTAAAGCGAAAATCCCGCCTCCCATCCCACGCAAACCTAAGACATCCAGTGGACAGAGTGAACCGATTGGATTCAGCTACCAGATACCTCAGCAAGCATCCAGTGTATGTTCAATCTTGATTAATGCACAACACAAGCATGGGCGCTACTATATGTAACACTTTAGTTTAAATGTTTTATGCTGGTTTGACTTTATGCCGGGTATTTTTTGCAGGATCCCTTTGCTGAGGATGACTTCACTCACACAGGAAGAGATTTCATGAAAGACATGATCGACAGCGAAGAAGATGAACTGGAAACCTGCAAATCGGTATTTTTGTCACTCTCGTGTTCACTTTTAGCGTTATACTTCGGTGTCATTACATACGTGATACTTGACTTTTTGTTTTGTTTTCAGCAGAAGAAGCCATCGAAACTTAAAGGCCTCAAAAAACACAAGGCTAAGGTAAAGCTTATCTCTAATCACACAAACAAATTGGGTTCTGCTGTCAGATCTTTAAAAACAAGAGAACGACATGCTCACTTTTTATTATCTCTGTCACACCAGAGCAAAGCAATACAGGAGGAGTGTGAAGATCCACCAGGAGCTGTGCCAAGTGACTTCCTGTCAGAGGCTGCAAGGGTACGTTTCCTTCTGGCAAACTGGAAAGTTGGAAAGTGTGGCAAAGAAATAGGATTTTTTTTTGAAGTGGGGTTGCTTGAGGTACTTAGTATGTTTGTATTATACTGTAGTATGTATTTGTATGTTTGTATGTGACTTTGGTGTTTTAAAGGGATAGTTCAGATCGTAATGGACGTAGCTACCGTGACGTCACCCATTGGTTTGTGGACTCCCATTTTGAAGCCTCTAGTTTGGCATTACGGCAGTCGCCATCTTGGTTATTGTGACCATATTTGGATGAGAGGCTGGCGCTGTGGAGGAGCGAGGGGTGGATCTGACTGAGTAGCCAGGGTCGCTATCAGCAGACAGCCTGTCCCTCAAATCTACCCACCCTGAATTGTGCCTAAATTTGTTCCTTAATAAAATAAAAATGGGTGAATTATATAAAATTTCATCCCTGTACAATTGTTACGAATGTTAAAATTTGCAATGGAGACCAAAATTGTTTTTTTGTACCAGGTTGTAAACATGTTTATTTCTGCTGTGAAGTTGGGGACATTTTAACATGGACCCATGAGGACTGACTCACTTCTGGAGCGATTATGTTTTTGGGTTGTCTGTCTATCACATCCTTGTAAATATGATATCTCAAGAACTCCTCAAGGGAATTTCTTTAAATTTGGCAAAAATGTCCACTTGAACTCCACAACGTTTATTTATGTTGTGAAGTTGGGAATTTCAGCATGGGGGTCTTTGGGGATTGGCTGGCTTCTGGAGCCTTAAGTGGCCGTTCAAAGAAATACAGTAGTCAACACGTATGTGTTGGCTTCATTTTTCAGCCCCTGAGGTTGCTGTTTGGTTAGGATTCCCCAAAGAACACACAAACAAAAAAGAAACTAGCTGATCGAGGCAGTGGTATGCCAGTACCGCCTGTGGTCAGTGAGGTAAAATTTCCGTTTTTGTCAATGGAGTCTAGTGGCTTTGCAGAGCACATAGAATCTGGAACTGAAACTGGTAACAGCTTCCCCTTTGGGAGAGGGCTATCTTCGTCAAGGTTGGTTGGCTTGCCTTCAGTTTGCAGACAGGAGTGTTGATGTTGAAGCTAAGCAATGTACTGCTGTGGACGGGGGCAGCTGCAAAACGTACTTTAGCCAGCTAAAAGAATCAATATCAGTTTAAGTGTATGCTATAATAAGAATATTTTTACCACTTTACCTCGCTGACAGAACCAGCAATTTCCAACGGGGTATTGAAGCTGTTACATTGCTCTCTGCAAAGCCAGACTCCACTGTGAAAAACAATCACTAATTGAGGCAAAGGTAGACCAGTGACTCCTGTGTTTTGTGAGGTAAAAATACTGTTTTTGTCATGGAGTATGGTGGGTTTGACGAGAGCGTAGATGGGGAACTGATTAAGAGATTGCCAGTCGGACATTGCTGTCTGACACAAAGGTAAAGCAGTAGAAATATCCCAAATACAGCATACACTTGAACTGATGAAGCTATTTTTAGATGGCTAAAATTAGTTTTGCTGCGGCCCCCATCCATAGCAGTATATTGTTTAGCTTCGGTATCGATACTCCTGCCTGCTTCTCCAAACTGGGAGCATGTCGACCAATATCTACTGTAGGTATACACTGACTTTGGATAATTACCTCCCACAAATCCACTTAAAAAAAAAAGTCCAAACTATCCCTTTAAACTTGGATTATTTTGGCAGTGATTGGTATTAACATGGTATGCCTTTCATCCTGAGATAAACTTCCTCATCATCATCAAACCGGTTGGCATGAATGTGCTAATACATGACCCATTGTTAAGTGTTTATACTGTGTAACCCACAGCTGTACTTCCCTCCCCTAAGCCATCACATGATCATAACTCGTGATGAAGCAACACACAGTTTTGCACATCACCATGACTTTCTTGATTCTGATTAACACACCTTGTTTTGGTCATTAAGCCAGAGTAGGCTAAATCTGTAAGTCCAGAGTTTTTGGGATATATCTGAGCTTTGTTCGGCTTTTTTAACCAAACACATTGATGTAAAGCATTTACACCTCAGAAAACTACATTAATTTGACTGTTACACACAGAAGCTTATTTGCTATTAAACAGGTTTAAACAGAAAACCTCTTGTCTTGTACACATAAGACCGTGTGGCATTATTTATGCAAAGTGCACTTTGTTGATTTCACCTGATAGTTGGGAATCTATCATGAGATGTTTTTGTTTTCCACCGTTGCCCCAGTTATCTCCATGTCCCCGTTCCTGATGGGACACATTCCTTTGACATGTGACTGAACCGGTTCGGCAGCATAGCGCACACACACTAACTGACGCAGCAGCCAGAGTGTAGGAAAGTCTTAGTCTACTTACATAATGTCAGGTTATGATGACTAATCTGTGTGAATGTGTTCTCCACATTGACGTATTCACTGGCTTATTTTTGTCCCATCCACCCTCTCCCTCACCCCTTGTTCAGGCGGAGTGGCTGGCTGCTCAGAAGGATGAGCACGCTATGGCAGGTCTGGAGGATGAGGGCGAAGACGGGGTCAGTTTCTCTTTTAAGTGGCTAAACAGAAATATTCCAATGAACTTTTCTAGTAGTGTATCACTCAGGTGTGAACCACCATTGTCTTTTTTTGCTACAGGACACTGACAGTTTGATGGAATGGTGGAACACTGTGGAGCGTGAGTCACAATCGCTCTTATTTTAAAGGGACAGTTCACCCCAAAATCAAAAACACATATTTTCCCTCTTACCTGTAGTGCTGTTTATCAGTCTAGATTGTTTTGGTGTGAGTTGCCGAGTGTTAGAGATATCAGCCGTAGAGATGTCTGCCTTCTTTCCAATATAATGGAACTAGGTGGCACTCAGCTTGTGGTGCTCAAAGCGCCTAAAAAATTCATTTGAAAAACTCAACAGCAATGTCTCTTTCCAGAAATCATGACCCAGTTACTCAAGATAATCCACAGACCTTGTTGTGAACAGTTTCATGTAGGAACTATTCTCTTTTTACTGAATAACACCTGCCACCCGTATCATTATGCAGAAGGACGTGTGCATCTACTGCTAGCTCACCTAGCACCACTGAGCTAGCTAACATCACAGCTCAGCCGAGGAGGACACACTGAGTCAAGCCATGTTGCACAGATTTGCATTTCCATCGTCAGTTTAGATACCCTGTACCATGCCAAATTGCACCAGAGATGGACCTTTCTCTAGAGGAGGTCCAAAACCCAGGCCACCCGCCCTCAAGCAGGTAGTGGTGACGTCTCGCTGACCGCAGCCACCACCCGACCACCTTGCCTCTCCCTCTCAAACTAGCATGTGTGTTCGAGACTCCTCACCTCTGTCTGCAGGAGACCAGAGAGAAAGGCGTTTTAAAAAGCCTCTGTGTGTTCAGCTCTCAGTACTTTTGTAGCTTCTAACTGAATCTAGTTTGGAGTTTAGTTTCTCTCCTGCGTCCTTTTTCTACTTTAGATATCTGCTTTATTTTACTGTTTCATGTTCACTGTCCGCTGTATTAGAAGTTGTGTGAAGACAATTAAAGACATAAAAAAATAATGCAGGACTTTTATTGTGAAAACTCTATAGGAATTAAAATGTTTATGACTGAATTAGCTGAACTTTCTTGGCAGCTTTTCTTTAATAAAGGCAAGGCTAATAATACAGCAGGGACGAAGAGTGAAAGCAGAAAAGGTCACAGTGAGATGTTAATGAAGAGCTGCAGACAACAGGCTCTTACTGCACCTCTGCAAACAGCTCACCTCCAACAGGTAAACTTCTTTTACCTGCCCTGCTGTGGAAAAACACACGCAGCAAAAATAACAGGGGACTTTAGCTGTGGATCAGCTTTTAAACGTCATCACTCAAGACAAGCCATCACACACCTTCAAGATGGTAGCCCTGTTGTTATGGAAATGCAAATCCCTGCCATGCTGGGCTGATGGCCCAAACCAAGCCAAGCCAAGCCAAGTCAGCATATGACTGTGGAAAAGGGGAATTAATGTTTATATCTTGCGCTGTCACAAGCACAAGTCTCTTGTCCATGAGTAGATGCACTCTTCCTTCTGTGCTGTGATACGTTTGGTGGGTGTAGTTTAGTAGAAAGAAAATAGTTTCTACATTGAACTGCTCACAACAATGTCTGTGGACTATCCTGAGTAACTGGGTCATGATTTCAAATGTATTTTTTAGGCGCTTTGAGCACCACAAGCTGAGTGCCATCTATTTCGATTATATTGGAGAGAAGGCAGACATCTTTTTGACCGATATCCCCAAGACTCGGCAACTCACACCAAAACAATCTAGACTGATAAGTAGCTCTACAAGTAAAAGGGAAAATAGTTTTTTGGGATAAACTGTCCCTTCAAGTAACAGACTGAAGAAACTGAGCAATAATAATAAACTTGAATGTCTATTAACACCTGTGGTTTGATTGTTTCAGAATGGGATGAGGTGCCGTCAGACGATGAGGACAAAGTGCTGAAAGAGGATGAGTCTAAGTAAGTCTGAGCTTGGAAGGATTGTTTCTGCTGTAGTTACAGATGTTGTGAATACAGCAGAAAATGGAAATATTTAGACATACACTACATATGTTTTCAGTCTGCTCATCTTGCTTGACTGCTTGTTTCTGATAGTATCAAGTACAAATTAAGGCTACATTTTGCAAGTAGAATAATTAATCAAGCAACTTTGTAAATGGGTATGATTTATTACGTTCACAAGTAACATTATGTTTCAGGTAATCTCTACCAACACTATCTGCAAATCAGTACGGAATCTGATAGCAACAGAGGCTGGGAAAAAATTACCTGCAAAATGTCATTCAAATAAACACGTACTGACCAGGATGAAACTTAAAATGGCTACTAAGAGACACAAAGGAACTGCAATATAACAACAAAAAGAGGCAAAACAACCCAAAAAAGCCACATGATAACTTCAGGGAGACACCAACTTACCTAAAAGAGACACAAAACTCCACTGTGTCTCCTATATAGGAAAGGTTTAGGCCTTTTGCTTATCTGTGTCCAGGGGCCCATTGTCTCATAATCTACCTATGTCTGAGTAGTATTGACCAATCACATTTGAGTGGGCTTTGGTAGTATGCAGGTAAAAAGTCCATGTGAAGATTAACAAAGGCACAACGCATTGGCTAAAATGCAATCTCCGAACCCATTGGCTATCATCCATGAAGGATTTAACCTTTTATTCCTCTGTGCTGGCGATAGCCTTGGCGAGAAGTAGTATTTTTGCGAGTTTCTGTCCGCTTGTCCTATCCTTGTAAACACGATATCTCAAGAACACCTCAAGAGAATTTCTTCAAATTTGGCACAAATGTCCACTTGGACTCTGATAAACTGATGAGATTTTGGTGGTCATTGGTCTCAGGTTCACTGTGACCTTGCATCCATCTCATTCTCATGAATGTGATATTTCAAGAACAGCTTGAGGGAATTTCTTCTAATTTGGCTCAAGCATTCACTTGGACTCAACTATGAGCTGATTAGAGTTTATTGGGCAAATGTTAAAGATCAAGGTCACTGTGGTCTTATCTGTCTCATTCTCATAAACACAATATCTCAAGAACACCATGGGGTAATTCTTAAGATTTGGCACAAATATCCACTTGAACTGAAGAATAAACTGATTAAAATTGGTTGAAGGTCAAAGGTCAAGGTCAGTGTGACCCAACAAAATATGTTTTCGGCCATAACTCAAGAATTCATATGCTAATTATGACAAAACTTCACACAAATGTCTAATAGGCTGAAGTGATAAAGTGATGACATTTTGATATCTGAGAAGTCAAAGGTCAGCTTCACTGTGACATCATAATGTTCTGCATAAAACAGTTTTCTGGCCATTACTCAATGTCACATCTCGAGAACACAATGGGAGAAATCTGGTCAGATGCGTAATTGGTGACACTCATCTTGGGCACCCACCTTGAAAATGAGATGTTGGACTGTAAACAATGACAGGCGCACACAAGAGGATGTCTTGGACAGGATATCAGTTATTCGGATATCTGCTGGCTACACCTGAACCCCCGAAATATTGGTCAAACCTATAGCCAATAGGTTTCAAGATTGTGTTTCTGCTACAGAGTTAACCTGAACCTGAACAAACATAAGAATTAGAATAAAAAAATCTTAGTAATATTGTCTGCATTGAAACTGTTGTTTGCTCCCTAAAAATCCCAGGTCATTCACCATCTTGGCAGACAAGGTTAGTCGCGGCCTGCGTGTCTTCAACAAAGTCTTCACAGAGCGAGCTGAGGTCCTCTGGCAGTCCGTTATCACGCTCCACACCATCGCTGATGACATCAACAACTTCCACCACAAGGCCAAGATCGCTGGCATTACCGGTGGCACCACCACAGCTGTGGGTGGTGTGACCGCCATCGCCGGTTTGGTTCTGGCACCCATTACCCTTGGTGTCTCTCTGGTGATTACCGCTGTTGGCGTGGGTGTGGCGACGGCTGGAGGAATCGCTTCAGCCTCTGCTGCCATCTCGGATAACGTTAACAACATGCAGGACCGGAAGAAGGTAAGCTGTTGTAGGAGGCAGTGCTTACTTGGTGAAATTAAGGCATGTCACGATACCAGAAATGTAGTAGCCGATACCAATGCTGGTAAAATTCCATGATTCTTGATACCCAATTCGATATGTGTGGGTAAACATACACTCCTTTTATTATAACCATTGGAATTAAAGTCAATTTTGTTTTGTCATTTTTCCTTGAAGATCCACCTCGAATGCAAAGTACCAGTCTATGTGGGTTCATTAGATTTTGTAGGGGAGAAACTGTATATTATTATATAGCCTACAGTATATTGACATATCTGTCCACCATTGTTCTTGTTGTTCAGTTGTGTTTGGACAGCTGGGTAAAAACTAACAAGTGTATTTGAATGAGATTAAAAAGGGGAGAAGTCAGGGTGTCATATCGCGTCATATAATTGGCATACACAACACATGCGTAGTGAAATCGGGTCTGCACTTGCCGAAAGGCAATAACTGGTGGAATGTCATAAAACATGGGGTATGACTGATTAGTTTCACTGAGGTGTCCGCGGTCGACCTTGGCTTGGAATATTTTTGTATAAATAATAAAGATAAGGGTAAGATTTACTACAATTAGTATTAATTATAGAAAAAGTCCGTCATAAAGACTATTATCAAATCCTTAAGCCTTACTTAACTTAACTTTAGCCCCGTTTCCAGCAAACACTTCCGGGATGGTACCTTTGGAACGAAAAGTAACCCTTCCTAGACCCTACGTGTGCTAAGCGTTTCCACCACAAATAGCACTCTTTCATGTGAATGGGGTGCTTGAACTCTGAAAGATTTCTTTGAATGTGTAACTGAAGACTGTGGTCCTTCCTCTTCATCCCCAGGTGGAGATAGTCCTGGATGACTACGAGGCTGACCTGAGGGCCATTGGGAAGATCCTCCACTTTGTCAATCAGGGCTTGTACAAACTGCGCGGCCATCCCTTCCTCAGGTCCGGCACCCAGCACTACTCTAAGGACTGGGAGATCCGCAGGGCCGTGCAGATGATCAGCTTAGTGGACTCGCCAGTGATGCGGGGGGCGGAGATAACGGACTCAGCGATCAGCTCAGTCCAAGGACTCTTTAAAGGCATGGACAAGTACTTCATCAAGGACTCCAGAGAGCTGAAGAAAGGCTGCAAGAAAGAGGTGGTGGCTCAAATAAAGGAGGTGGCAAATGTGCTCAATGACGTGGTGGTGGAGCTCAATGCCATCAGAGAGGAGCTACAGGATGCAACTGGAAACATGTGAGCAACATCCTGCATGATGCCACTTTGACTGTAGTTATTTCTCAAAAGAGCACTGATGCCATCTTCTGGCTAAATGAGGGGACTGCTGGTGTGAAGGAAGGCATGGGTTCAGTCGGTCAGTACCTCCTGTTAAGTTAAAGATATTAAAAGATTTGTCTTATTAATATATGTTTTAGTTTAAAATGGCAGATTTTAAAGAAGGTTAAACTATAAACAATACGACCTATTCCAATAAACTGTTGCAATGCTGCGAAAGATACAACCACTGTGAAGCTAATAATGGTCACTATCCTTGTTGTGGTTTCAGTAGAGAGGCTTTAAATCAACTTTGGTAACTTCTAAGGCTGTAGATTGCTCTTGTTGTATTTGTATTACACTGTAAGACGTTTATTGTACACACAGGGGAGGGGCAACATAACAGAAAAGCTGACACACTTCTTTGAGCACTGTATGTTCTCTGGGTAAAGGGTGTTTAAAAATGTCAATTGTGATCGCAGATGGTTTAAAGGGTAACTTGGGTACTTTTGAACCTGGGCCCTATTTTCACGTTTTTCTTTTTGTATGTTTTGGTAGCTTGCACTCGGAGCAATTGTGCACCATCAATTTACGTCCATTCAGATCATTATTATTAGTAGTAGTAGTATTATTATTATTGTTCTAAGTGTCTGACAACATAATAGAAAGGATCCCTACAGAGACAGACCTTTTCCTAAAGAGTAAGATCCTTTTTGTTTAACCATTAACAGTCCTGAAATCACTGTCGCCAAACCCACAAGACTCCATTTAAATAAACCGTAATTTTATCATTGTATATTGCACTTCATTCAAAGTTGACAGAAGCAAAATAAAACTCACAAAAGTCATTTTGGTGTAGCTCTCCACTGTTCCAACAATCACCAACTCTGTTGGGATCCTTTCCATAATGTTCCACAAAGTAGGTTTTTCTTTCTTTATTTTACGATATTGTCAGCAGTTCTGATTATTTTGTCAGATCCCTGTATCAGATATCAGTTTAATCAAACACTTAGAGTCGAGAATTTACAGTGTGACTCAAAAAGAAGAAACTCTCCAGACTAACAGTGACACTTGCATCACCTCATGAAGGATTTTAATATGTTGTTCAAATTGGATTGTTAATAGTTTTAATTTGTTGTTGTAGTTTAGAGAGGACTGTGTAAATAGTAAATAGTAACTTCCTGCTCACATGACCTCGTACGGATGTATTGTTAATATACTCACATTAAAATCTTGTGTATATACAGGGTAATTTATTCTTAATATATGTATGGCATAACTTCAAAACAGCAGTTAACTACACGTTGGAGTAATGAAGAATGTTCATCACCTTTTTTGTTTGCTTTTAATGTTGGTGGATGATGCTGGATGAAGTAACAGGAAGTTCTTCCATTACCTGCACTGTTGAAGCTGTAGGTTGGACTTGTGCTGGTGCAATAGTTTTGCCAGAATAGTTTATAGAAACATTTTGTGCATGTGTATGTTAGCCGTTTAATTGCTCCCATTTATTCTCAATACTAAACTAGACGCTCTTCATGTCTGACCATGTGGTATTCATGTATCTATGTCTGTGCATATGTGTAGATACTGAATCACTAACTGAATGATTGAAACCTATTTAATATTCTATTTAACCATCAAAGCAAATTATCATATGTTGATTTGTTATGAATACACACAGTTATAGAAATGTATGTTTTAAAGGTCAAATTTTGTTGCCCACTTTTGGTCTTAGAGGAACTTTATTTTGGCGATGCATCACATTATTTTAACCTGAACAGAATGTCTCTATAAATTATGTTGTTTTAATGTCTCCAGATATTTTATGTAACACTGAATCTTTGAATAAAGACTGTTTGCCAGTGTGTCCTGTTTGTTGATTTTGACCTCAGGTGTTGATGCTCCCAGCCCTCCTGCCTGTGTGTGTTTGTTTGTGACAGCTGGAAAGACGAGAAAAGACTGTTTACGTCACTTTAAAATGAGCAGACGCACCTCGGTACTGCACTTCTTGGCATGTAGTTTAGACTATTCCAAGCTATAAGGGACTGTTCGCTATTAATGAGTGGGGAGGGGGTGGTGCAAAACGGTAATGAAGTCACCCCCCAAATACTCCGCTCCTCTGATAAATAAAGAACAGTCCCTAAATCCAGTCGTCAATTTTAAAAGCGCTTTATTATGAAATCAAATATGTACTGTAATATTTAGGAACATATACCCTACTGAATTCTCAGTTGGAAAATGTAATTACTGCTGAATAATAATAATGATAAACTTTATTTATAAAGCACCTTTCAAAACACAGTTACAAATATTTACAAAAGCGAATACAAGTCAAAGCAAAAAAACAAGATAGAAGTGATAAAAACAGAATTCACATAACGGAGTAAAACACACAATGATCTCCTCAGGCAGGTCACTCCAAACTCAAGGAGCTCCGACTGCAAAGGCTATGTCACCTTTGTGTATTAATCTAGACCTGGGCTAGTGATGGCCAAATGAGGCCTCATGAACCACTGTCTTTATTTTCTGAAGCCACCAGATGGCGCTGTCTGTTCAAAGGCTTGAAAGCACACTGCATTGCAAGTCCTTCAGGCTTTATCTTTAAACCAAGAGCGCCATCTGGTGGGGTCAGAAAATAAAGACAGTGGTTCATGAGGCTTCATTTGGCCGTCACTACTGGGGACAACAAGAAAAGATGCGTCTGAAGATCTCAGGGTACAAGAGGGAACATAGGGCGTTAAAAGATCTGTTATATAACTTGGAGCAAGGTGTCTCAGGGCTTTGTAAGTAATCAATAAAAAAGAGGTAGCCAGTGTAGGGAAGCCAGGATTGGTTCGATTCTGGCGGCAGAGTTCTGGATGAGCTGGAGGTGGGAGAGGGATTTTTTACTGATACCAGAGAGCGAGGAATTGAAATAATCTAATTGACTGGTTAAGAATGCGTGAATAACAGTTTCCAGATGTTTGTTGGAAAGAACGACCTGATCCTGGAGATGTTTCTGAGATTAAACTACTGACTCTATGTTTGTCCAAACTGAGGGTTTGATCAAAAATGACACTGAGATTCCTGCAGTGTAGAATTACTGAGTGGGGCAGAGAACCAAGATCTGTTTGATATGTGAGCGTTTGCACTATGTTGTCCTATGATCCATATCTCTGTCTTGTCATCATTAGGTGTACACAAACATCCAGTCAATCTGTGGTTTGACCCAGGGAAAATTACAATCGTAATCATTCAAGTTTTTTTGTGATCTCCTGGGACATCAAATAACATATTTAAGGTATACCATCATATATTTAGTGGATCAAGGTAAATTCAGGGCTCAAAATTTGGGACCATTATATCACAGCATCACACAAGGAAGTGCATATCTTCTTCTGAACATAATATTTTCATATAATTTATGTCTAATCTTCATTTTTTAGGATGTTCCTTCACATATAACCATCAGATATGACCTGTCCTAAATGTATATGTACACTTAGGGAGTGCCCTTACCCCAAAATGATTTTTTCCCCATCCAATCAATGTCAAAAAAGTGAGAAAATTAGGCTATAAAGCATATTACTAGTGATGGCCAAATGAAGCCTCATGAAGCACTGTCTTTATTTTCTGAAGCCACCAGATCGTGCTGTCTGTTCAACAAAGGTTTGAACGCACACTTCATTGCCAGTCCTTCAGCCTTTATCTTAAAACCCGGAGCGCCATGTGGTGGGGTCAGAAAATAGAGAAAGTGGTTCATGAGGCTTCATTTGGCCATCACTACCTGCCAGCTCACACGCACTCTGTATCTCCACATCAACCCAACCCTTCACCTCCTCAACTTACACCAAATGATGACACCATAGATGATAAACATATACAGACTTTATACCCAGTTTAGATGCACCTGTGTGGCACAAAGTGTAAGTGGACAATTTGGGAAAACAAAAGAAGAGACGATTGACCCCAGAAACTTAGGAACAGACACCAAATATGTTGAATAAGTGTACATGGACCCTCTAATATTAACACCATTTCACTCAGACCATGTAATTGTAAAATGTTGATTTGCTTTTGATCTTGAAAAAAATAATGTTCCACTAAATTCATGAAGGTATACTTTTAATATATGATGCAGGAGGGTGTTAGGACCAATGCAACTAGCTTGGGCCCATTTTTAATTTCTTTTTATTATTATTTTTTGTGGTTTGAAATCCATCCCCCTCCCCCTCCAGGTTTCTTAGAACTTTTTATACCCTGCGGTGATGAAGCCAAGAGGCCACGCCCCCGCACAGGTGACAGGTGATCTGAATCAGGACTCTGACATGCGCTCTTTTCTCCAACTCTTGACAACTTTATGGGTGTGTGGAGCATCCGGCCATCCCTCAATTGTTCGCCTTTAACACTGAAACTGTCCCTGAAATCAGAGCAGCATATTATCGGCAGTAATCCAACGCCGGTGAGGTCCGCTCAGGTGTGGTCAAACCGGTCTGACGTCTCCGCGTTAGGAAGGGGAAGAGAAGGACCGTGTTGTACAACTTCTAAAACTCCTTTCTTTCTGTCGTTGCCCTGCAACGCAGCTTTTTTAACTGTCATTTTGTTTTCCCGTCACAACACTGAGGTAGGCACCCTGCATTGTCATTGTGTTGTTGCTGGCGTTTTGTGTTGTCAAACATTCCTCTGTGCGATGCGCTCTCGTGGTACATGTGAAGTGGTTTGTTTTGCGTGAGAACGCCGTGTGCCAGACTCCGTTCAAAGTTGGGCTAATTTAAAGGTTTGCTACCTTTTCGATAAGTTACACGGTAGAGAAAGAGATTTTGACACTGTACACCACTCGTCTTAACACATGTTTCAATTCGGCGAGTTCATATTTACCAAAGCGTCACTTCTACCAAACTTCCTTCAACAGTTTGCTCAGATTTCACACCGGTTTTCACAACGTGTGGGCGGGCGCTAGCCGGTGGTGTGACCTACATAAAGCTGAAATACTCCCAAAACATGCGCTTTATTTTGGAGCTGATGTAGCCGAATTTATCTTTAGAACCTAAGTTTTCACAAAAGCAGTTAACTCATACTTAAAAAGTTACCAAGATCACCAGTTACACATAAAACTTTTAATTGTCAAATCTTCGAACGGAGTTTGGTGTGTCGATCCATTCAGAGAAAAAAGGGTAGCCACGACCTTGACAGCTGATCAGTACAATAGTACTATTGTGCTAAAAACAGCATGACCCATGTGAGCCATGTTTGCCTCAACACTAATATTTCAAACCCTATTTGTTTCAGTATGAATATGTTCAGAAGACCTAAAGGCTCAACAGCCCCAACTCCAGTGGTCCCACCCAGACCCAGCCAGGAGGTATGGAGTGTGTGGTGGTGGTTAGTGGGATGCTTTCTGTTTACATGTGTTTGATCCATTAATTAAGGCCTTCATTCATCCCCAGGATCTGGACAACCCCACAGAGCACAGCCTCAACACACAGGACGCAGAAACGGCCGCCAACGCTGAGGTCACAAGAGAGCTTGACCCAAAGACCAAGGTAAGAACAGACAGTCACACATTTATAAAGTATTCTCAGCCATTTTGACACGCTTGACCTCCACTATTTCTCTGGTTTGGGAATTCACTAATGTTTATTTTGTCATAATTAATCTGTGTTTGTATAAACAGCATAGGAAAGGGGTGAAGGGAGTCATGCAGAAGGTCAACCCCTTCAAGTCTGCCTCCCAGGTAAAACATGTCGACATCAAACAGCAATTGTTTTCACTGTTTGATGTAAAATATAATCAAACTTTCCTTCTGTGTTCAGGCTCCCTCTACAGTCAGCAAAGCTCCTTCCTCAGAGTCACTTGAACAGGAAACAGACTCCACACAGGTGAGAAGACTCAAATATAACTTCCGTCACTGCGCAGGAGGGGTGTGCCATATCATCTCCTTCATGATAACGCCAGCATAGTTTTTAATATCATATGAAAAATTCACATCGTGATATTTACTTATGCGTTAAATCAACGCTTTACTCTATGCTGTAGCCTGACGTGCACCTCCCCAGAAATGTAACTACACGTCGTGGCAACGCAGACCTCCTGTCTATTTTTGTAAGCTGAAACCATTTCCCTCAGTGGAAACAAAGCTTTTATTTACTTTAATTTCACAAATTAGAAACAATAAATTGTGAAGACAATAAAGCCTCCACAAAAATAGCGTTTTAAGTCCTGTGTGTGATTTATCCTGGCTTCATATGAGCAGAGGAAATCTCCACTCCTTGCTAAGCTAATTTATACAATGTAAAATGCCATAGGCTTGTGCTAATAACGTTAGCATGTTATATTTGTTTGGAAAACATGTTCAGAATAAGACAGTTGTTTTGTCAGTGAACCCTGTGAGCTGTAATGGAGCCGAACTTTGTAACATTACCTTTGTTAAATGTTGATGTTGTCCCTGGCTTCATATGAGTAGAGGAAAAGTCTGCTAGCCACTAGGCTAATTTATACAATGTAAAATGCCATAGGCTTGTGCTAAAAACATTAGCATGTTGTATTTGTGGGGAAAATGTGTCCAGATAAAGACAAGTGCTGCGTGTACTGTGTATTGTCGCCATTAAGTCATGATTAATGTGTGTTTTTGGTGTGTTTTGAATCAATTAAACCCTAACGCGGACTAGTGTTTTGGAGGTGTAACTTCAGAGTGACACAGACACACCACCGACCAAGTCTAAATGATCACAACGGCATAGACGACGTGAGTAGGCTACGACGAAGGCTCTGCATAGAGCTAACGCACATGTATAAATCCTGCTTTAGTAATGATGACAGGCTAATTTAGACTTTTTAGGCTGTGTCACCTTTATTAGAAGGCACAAATACGCATTGCAGCTCCAGACAGACTGAAAAAACCTCATTTAGGCCAAAAATGGTTCCTTTGATAATAAAGGTTGCTTACCCCTGTTCCAGACGTCAGGGAACACGCTTGATTGGCACAGACCCCAGCATGAAATTCAAAGATTACCATTTCCCATTAAAAGCATGTCTGGTATCGCAATTGCAAACTCTGTCAAAATAATTGCAATGTCATTTTTTGTGTGTGTGCATATTGTGCAACCCCAGTCATAACTACAATTGATTCTTTAGTTTAACAGTGCAGCTAATGCTAGCTGAGCTGTTACATAGCAGATATTGTTCCTCTGGTGTTTACTGAATGGCCTCAGGTGCATTTCCACTTCCTGTTGTCCTGGAGGAGGGCCGAGCCTGATTTGCATGCATCCTGTAAAAACCCAAATAGATTGATAGCAGATTTTTGATCCGGCTAACAAAGAAGCATTTATGTGGCTCACTGAAACTGTCGTAATCTCATCTGGATGCCATGACAACTGTAGAATGACAAGTGTAGTCTTTTTAGCCTAACTACAGTCTCGGCAGTGTCCCAGCTAAAATTCTGTAGGTACACCTACAACGTCTCGTAACATGAGTGCCATCGATTTATTCAGTATTTGAACCTTGTATTTCAGAACCCTGGTGTGTTCAGAGGGGTCATGCATAAGGTCAACCCATTCAAGTCTTCCTCCCAGGTAAAACATGACAACATTAAACAGTGATTGTCATCATTTTGACGACTGAAAGGAAAACTTCACCACACAAATGACCATTGTTTATCAGTTTTTCCCCTGTGTTGGGTTTAATTCGTGAAGGTACATTTCCCTGCATATTTTCACATTGAACGAAGAATCCAAAAAAAGGCGAAGGTGAATTGAAATCATAGACTGTGCTAGATATCCTGATATGAGGCAAGACATCCTCTTAGATTTTGGAAATTGTAAAAATGCAAGTATTTTCCTGGTTTTAAAGGCTGCACCCAAAACCTAAAAGTAACGCACACCAAGAATTATAAGGAAGTGCTGATCACTGGTGGACTTGATCATAGAAATCAAGTGCCGCACACTCGGATGACGTTTCGGCCTTTGGGTCCTTCTTCAAGATCAACAATCAACGATGTGATGTAATTTTTTCTGAACTTAGCAGACTGTTCTAGCTGTTCTGTTATTTGCCTTTACTCACTCAGTCATTATATCCACATTATTGGTGATTATTTATCAGAAATCTCATTGTGAAAATATTCTGTGAAAGCACCAATAGTCACTCCTACAATATCAATACTGAGGTATTTGGTCAGAAATATGATATTTGATTTTCTTCGTATCGCCCAGCCCTAACTTGTTAAGTCTCATTTATCCAGTCGTGTGCTCAGTACCTCCCAAACACATGCATTTACGCTAAAAATTTGATATTCAAAAAAACTTAAGCATAAACAGCGCAGGTGTGCAACCTGAAGTGTTTCAAACAGTTGAGTGCGCTTGTGTTTGGGAAGTGCAGAGCATATGATTGGATAAACGAGACTTGGATTATACTGCATGAGTTGTGTGAGAGTTCCTGGACAGATGTTTTAATGTAGTTTTGCTGTTGTTAAACGTGGACCCCTGTGACATCAGTTCATCACGAATGTTTGCTTTTATGGATTCTTTGTTCACCATAAGAAAAAGAAGTTTTCCATCCAAATTTAATGTAACACAGGGAGAGTAACTGACATACAAATAATCCTTCAGGTAATTAAGTATTCCTGTAATGCAAACTAATATGATTAAACTTTCCTTCTGCGTTCAGGCTCCCTCCACAGTCAGCAAAGCTGCTTCCTCAGAGTCACTTGAACAGGAAACAGACTCCACACAGGTGAGAAGAACTCTGATATATACAACTTTATAACAGTTTTCAGTGTTTCTGCATTTTCTGTTATAAGATTCCAGATTAAGTTTACAACCCACGTCTGACATTTTATTGTCTGGCTGTCACAGACGTTGGGTACCTTTTCATATGATATGAAGCAGCCTACTTCATTCATGGTTCTGATGATGTCACTTGTAATTAACAGCCCCGCCTCTCACATGAATGCGCTCGTGGCTGGATAGGAAAACCCAGAGTTGACTGAACTGGTTGATAACCAGCTTTGTAGTACCGGTTATGCAGATGGCCAATGTTAGGGTTAGTCAGACCAGATAATGAAAAGATATCCTGGGTAAGTTGAACTGGCTTCATAGTACAGGCCTCTGGTCTGGTTGCCAAGCAGTTCTTTTTTATTTTTTTTAAAAGAAGACATATAAAACCAGGTTGCTGGCCACCTCAAATTATGTGTCCATTTCCTGTAAGTTATTCATGTTGCTTTATTCTGTAAGGGTCCTCAGATTGAAAGAATCAAAAGGGTTTTTCATAAAAATGAATCCAAGTTGTGAGTGTTGTTTTGACAGGATAAAGTGGTGGTGCTAATTTTTAACCAGGTAATATTCATACTGGCTTAAATAAACAACTTGATTGTGTTTCCCATCTTTGCTGAGCAACAGTTTGGTGTAAAAGGAATGAAAGGCCTGTCCCAAATATAAGCCCGTTGAGTTCAGTGACTTAAGCAAATAATAGCCCGGGCTACTAACTGAAGTTTTACGCTAACTTTCTTTTAAAAACGTCACTATGTGTAGTTGTCGTCTATGAAAACTTTGTGTTTAAAAGCCTCCAGGCTCTAGTTTTATAATGCGTACATATTTTGATAGTCATTTTGCTTTAACTGTGCATTCCCACCAAAGTTTCATAGTCGCCTGCGGGCGCTCTGGTCGCTCTGACATCGCTCACTGTCAGCTCCAGCAGGCGCTTGCAGCGGCCAAAGGGGCGGGGCCGGGCGCTGCAGATGTGTCCATCTAGGCTGACCGGCTGTGCACTTTACAAGGATGAACAAATATATCATTTATGTCTTCACTTTGTATTATCCATGACTTTCATTGCACAATTGAAATAACGCTAATAAACAGTCATATAGCCTTTATGAGTCTTTTATTATTATGATTTTACCCTCCTGTTGGCATCTAAGACCACTGAGAAATATAATTGGTGGTAAATAAGTGGGAGCTCATTAATCGCACTTTCGGAAGCCTCCTTTGTATTGCATCGGCGGATTTGCTGAGGAAACGCAGGGCTGAGGACATCCGTCAGGCTGTCTGGGTCCACAGAGTCCTACAAACCCGGCAACTACATGGGGAATTTCGCCAGCTGGTACAGCTCCAGGAGAGCCCAGACTGTGCTGATAAGTTTCTCCTCCATATTCGTCTTCTCTTTCAATTTTGCCCGGCCTCGCCTTGAGAGTCCCGGTCTGCAATTGGCTGCTGCTTTGGCGGCGGCGCTGCTCATTTGCATAACGTTCATCTTCTCTCAACTTCTAGTTGATGTTCTGGTCACTTGCATCGCCGACGCCCCTGACGCCCTTCGTCACCAGTGTGCATTGAAAATGAATGGCTGCTGGCGGCTTATAACCCTCATGAAGCTTTTGGTGGGAATGCACAGTAGGGTGTAGGGCAGGTGTACAACTTGTCCTTGCTTGAGAAGTGATTTAAACAGGGATAGTTTTTGCAGTTTTGAGTGTTTTTATTCTGCATAATAAAACCTAATTCTTTATTTTCGCTTATAGGGGTGAGTCAGGATATTAATCAGTTTCATCACTTTTTGCTGGATTAGATATTTTTGTGCCTGTACTAACTGCGCCCCACTCCCTTTGACATCAGAATTCAGCCCCTGCAGCTACAATGCATCGTAAGTTGAGTGCATCAATGTATGAAATATCCGAACCTTGTATTTCAGAACCCTGGTGTATTCAAAGGAGTCATGCATAAGGTCAACCCGTTCAAGTCATCCTCCCAGGTAAAACATTAAACAGTAATTGTCATAATCTTGACTACTTAATGTAAACTGATGTGATTAAACTTTCCTTCTGCATTCAGGCTCCCTCCACAGTCAGCAAAGCTGCTTCCTCAGAGTCACTCGAACAGGAAACAGACTCCACACAGGTGAGAAGAACTCTAACATAACTTCCATTAATGCGCAGGACAGGTGGGTGACCTGCATGATTGGGGAAAATTAGTTCTACAGTGAGTACTTTTTCCTTTACTTGTTTCACTTATGTAGGGGGATTTAGTGGCATCTAGTGGTGAGGATTGCATATTACAACCATCTGAAACTTCTGCTTAGAATTCCTTCAGAGTTGATTTTGCAGGTGGTTTTTATTGGGAGCTGGATTATCTATAGAAGTCTCTTCCTGTCCAAAACAAACAGACCAAGGTCAGGTAAAACCACTGAAAAAAGCAATTTCATGTTAAAAAAAAATCTGTCTTCCTGACACACTCTTCATGGAGGAGCAGCTAACCATGGTGGCCGACATAGTGCGATTGGCCCTATAGCAACGTTTCCACCAAACAGTTTCAGTATGGTACCTTTGGAACCAAAAGTTACCAAAGTACACTTTGAGTGAGGATGAGAATATATTCTGTCACATAACCTGGCCAAAATTAATCACTAAAAGTGTATGTCATATAAAAAAATAAATATATAAAAATAGAGGGGGGACCAAAAATGGGGACAGTACGGAGCGGTTCCATTGGTACCATCCATGGCTTTTCACAGTGGAAACAGAAAAAAGCGTTCCGAACTGAACTAAACTGAACTGAACTGAACCGTACTGCGCTGTTGAAACGCGGCTTATCTAGAGCCAGTGTTTAGTTTTGTTTGTTCAAGGCTACTGTAGAAAAAAGGCGGACCCGCTCCCTGTGTAGATCTAAAAGGCTCATTCTCAACTATTCTTATTTTAAGTTTATTATTTGTACACTAAAGAAAACATATTTATTATATTCCATTTCTGCCAATATATCCCTCTACATCCGACACACTGGAGCTTTGAGGGGTGACCCTGACTCATCTGTGTTAAACATCAAGTGTCAAGATTGTGTATTTTATTTTTATTTATTTTTTTCATCTAGACACTTCTAAGCTAAGATTGTCACTTTTCTTCTTTTACTCAGACAAACACGAGACAACAGTAGATGTTATAGCATTTTCATTTGAAATGTTGAACATTGAATCACTGCAGAAAGTAACCTGGGAACCATAATGTCTCATTATATATACTATAAGTGAACATTGTGTGCATCCTGTGAATTGCTAGGTATAAACCATGACGCTTTGAAGCTGTTTGTGATTGCCTGCCTTCAATCAGTGCCACAGCTGTAAATTCTTTGGTAACACTTTACTTTACTTGAAGGTATCTACATAAGGGTGGCATGACACTGTCATAACTATGACATGACACGGTCATGAACCTGTCATGAACATTATGTACATGTCATAAACGTTTGACTGCTGTCATTAAGTGTCATTCAGTTTTTGTAATGACAACTTGACATTGTTTGGGTTGTCTTGATTATGACAACTTGACATTAATCAAAGAGACATTACCAGAAGTTGTCTTTGTCATGACAAGTTGACATTACATTTGTTTGGGATGTCCTTACAATGACAACTTAACATTAAGTTGACTTTGTCATGACAAATTTACATTGTTTGGGATGTCCTTGTCATGACAAGTTGACAGTAATCAAAGTGACATAACCAGAAGTTGTCTTTGTCATAACAAGTTGACATTAAATTTGTTTGTGATGTCCTTATTATGAGAGGTGCATTTCTTGTTAATGTCAACTTGTCATTACAAGAACAGAATGACACTTAATGACAGCAGTCATAAACATTTATGACATGTTCATAATGTTTATGACAGGTTCATGACAGTGTCATGTCACCCTTATGTAGATACCTTCAAGTAAAGTGTTACCAGTTCTTTTAATACAGCTACAATGTGTTGCTAGTTGAGTGCACCGGTTTCTGAAATGTTTGACACTTGTGTTTCAGAACCCGGGTGTGTTTAAAGGGGTCATGCAGAAGGTCAACCCGTTCAAGTCTACCTCCCAGGTAACCACAGCATTGTGTGCATGTTACAGTTGTAGTGATGGCGATGGTAACGGATGCTCTGTCAGACAATAAGGCGTCCACTCAACTGGTTCTCTCATGCAGGTCTCCAAAGCATCATCTTCAGAGTCACTGGAACAGGGAAAAGTCTCAGAATCTAATCAGGTGAATTTCCCTTATCCAGAGTCACCTTCATGTACTCACACCCCAATTTATGTGGCCAATTAAACATGTTTTTAGCCTCTTAATTTGAAACATGGCTCTGGTTTTTACTTGCATTGATATTTCTGAAATACAGAAAAAGTCAGATTTAACTCCTGTACATACTTTACATGTCAATTAGTTGGAGATAAACAAAAAAAAAAATAGTAAATATGCCCCTTGTAATGGCCTCTTTTAAGTTTCAGTGTGTATACTGATGCATTGTGTTTCAGAACCCCGGTATGTTTAAAGGAGTGATGCACAAAGTCAACCCGTTCAAATCCTCACAGCCGAAGGTACCACTTATAATACTGATGATGATGATGGCACTACATGTGTGTTTGGAAGAGAGAAAATTCTTACGAACTACTCGCTTATACATCAGCTTCTTCTCATCTTTTTATTCGCCTTGTCTCTGGTCTTTCCAGGATACCCAGCCTCTACACGGTGACCTCTCCTCCAGCAGCGGAAGCTTATCCGACAATAACAACGTGCCGGAGAAGCAGGTAGATCTGTGATCAATGAAAGAATGGAAATGAATATATATTATTTTAATTAGTTCGTCATATTATCAAGAGTATTGTTATCGCAAAATTATTTTAGGGCCATGTCGCCCACCTCTAGTCCCCAATATATTTTCTATCTTGGTAGACCTGTGAAGCTAAGCAGTCAGTAAGGAGACCCACACACACTTAAGTGTTTGCCGTCCTCACTCATCTTTTCCAAGGAGCAAATCCAGTCGCAG
The DNA here is from genome assembly GCF_011397635.1 of Epinephelus fuscoguttatus. NCBI lineage: Eukaryota > Metazoa > Chordata > Actinopteri > Perciformes > Serranidae > Epinephelus > Epinephelus fuscoguttatus. Next base: position 16,327,750 of record NC_064774.1, read on the forward strand.
CAGGTCAGGTGTGCACAGTCGTTTCTAGGATGTGAGCCTGCACCTCTGTCTCCGTATTTACATTCAGAGTACAAAAAAACTCCCAGTGTGAATCAGCTTATTGTTATTGTAAATTATAATAGTCAGCAGGAGACCTGGCACCCTAACGTGGGTGACATTTGGCCCAGTGGCTGTAAGTTAACCATGCGTTCCAGTCCCCATACTACCATGCTACATTGTATGCCAGAAAAAGATTTAGTATGTCGGTCATATGCAGTATGCCAAAAATACTAGGGTGTTCTACAGCATCCGGTCCAGTTTTACAGTCTGCAAGACAGCATGTCTTTATGGCTAGTATGACCCACAATCGCAGTGGACGATACGTTACATGTTTACAGTCAAACATCTTGATGCACTGTAGGCTCAATTTTTGATAAATCAAAAATCTGTGAGGACAATTTGTGTAGGACAGTCTGAAGATGCTCTGTAGCAAGTTTGGTGTCAATTCAGCAAAAATTGTGGGAGGAGATAGGTTTAAGAAGTTTTACAGTTTTTGAAACAAAAACAGAGTGATGGACTTCATCATTTGCAATAGGTTTAAATGTACAAATGTTTCTTCAGTATTGGGGCTACAGTTTGGTGAAAGCTGCGAAGCTGTAGCACACAGTCGATTTGTTGTGAATTTTCAAAGTTTTGAGTTTTAGAGGCTTGCTGTAGCGCCACCATCAGGACTATTGACTTGTGTTTGCAGCTGAGCACATCTGGCATGGGACTGGACCTTTGTGCAAAGTTTGGTGATTTTTCACACATGGGAAGTACGATTTCCTCGAAAGAAGAAAGAACGAGCAGGAAAACAAGAGGGTCCAATAAGCATTAAATAACAATGGCAGAGAAATGTGTAGCCTCTGTAATTTTACTGTCATGAATACAATATGTTAGGATCTACAAGGTATGCAGTTAATTGCAAAGTAACAACTCCCAAGCTCCCAAGTTGACCTCCATCTCTGGCGAGCTTGGTGAATGGCCTTTTGTTTTATCTCTATGGAAACGAATATGGGTCAAAGATTAGGGTGTGACGTAATGTGCAAGTATGTCCTGATTGTGTGCATACTGCATTTGACAGTACGTACTTTTTAAGGGCAGCTGCAGCACCTACTAAAAGTAAAAAGACAAAGTATGCGAAGTATCACTGGTGTACAGAGCGGCGGTGTTATTCTTGCTATCTCCACAAGATGGCGCCAAAGAAGAGAATTTGACACCTCAGAGTGGTTTACACTTTTGAGTCTTTTTCATTTACTGTTTTTTGTTTTTGATCCACCTCCTGAACATTACCTGTAGTGATTATTTAATGTGGTTAATGTGATGAATACATGTGTTGATTCACTGCTTTTCGTCTTTGTCTTAGAACCGTGGGGGGTTCAAAGGGATGATGCAGAAAGTAAACCCCTTTAAGTCTCACACACAGGTACTGATCCTCTTAACTCTGTCAACTTTTGATATTAGATGTTAAGTTTGTTTAGAAAAACCTGATATAGGGGAGATTACTAGTTAAATGAAGGCAGTTTAGTCTAAGTTGGACTTATTTCGATGGACAAACACCAGCTGGTTGGTTAAGTTTCACCCACTGTTTGTTGTGATACAGACGCCAGGCAAGGAATGTCAGACGGACTCTGCGGTTCCAAATACAGCTTCTTCACTGAAGACGCAGGTACTGGTTATGGTCACAGTCATTGTTGGAAATAATGAAGAAGTTGAAATGATTTCAGGGGTGACCCTTTTTACACTTTAAGACCCGACTGCTCTTAAGATTTCTATCTTTCTTCAGGAGAATCAAGCTGTCCACAGCGAGCACTCCTCCAGCTCTGACAGCATCGATGACAGCGCCATCGAGAGACGCGTAAGACACGAAGCACAAATCTTAATGTCCTGAATTTACTTTTCAAATGCTCTTTATTAAACCGAACATGATCTGCAGCAGGTGCATCTTAACCACAGGTATGAACAGTGTCTGACACTTAAGCTATTGTGTTTAATGTGTTTACTGCGGTATAAAAGAGCCGATTGCACCTGCAAGTCACAATGAAAACATGTCGTCTAGCCAGAACAACGTCTTTCAAGAGAAGCTTGTGACGTACGAACTTACCACAAGGAGACAGTGATTGATTGTATCCACGCTGGTTGTTAATCAGACACCAGGCACATGGCCAAAAGGTTCTAGAAAAACACAAGTAGAAGTATCTAATCTCATCCTTCCCGGACTGATGAAGTCTGATGATAACAAAGTGAATTATAAAAGGCTCATTTAGGTGATCTTTGAGTCATTACGAGAATATGACAACAGTGAATCAAACGCATTAAAACTTCAACACCTATAATCATGAAAAACGACACGATCGAGCTTTTAGCTTTTATCACAGGATCCCGACACAAAGCCTCAGTTTGCATAAACCCTCATTTGTGATCTTTTTGAAATGCAGTATTCAGTGTGAGGCATCATGTGCACTGACCCTCTGAGTCAAACTGCAGTTAAATGAACTACAACCTCTTTACAGACTATTTGGTACACTGATGCTGACGTCAGCTGTGAGGTGGAAAGCAAGCCAGCAGTAGCACCGAAGAGAAGAACCATGGTATGTTTTGTTTTTTGTTTTTAATTTTTTTTATGACATTTATATTAAGTTTCTTTGCAAAATATTAATAATAAATCAAATATATACAGCTGTTTCTCATCCGTATTTGTCCATGTGTTTCACAAATTTTGTTGTTGGAAAATTAAAAAGTTGGACTATTCTATAACCCTTCCCTCCCCACTCCGGCTAGCTTAGGATGACCTGTGATGGAACAAGATAAGGAATAAATAAATAAATAAATAAATAAACAAATGAATAAATGAATTACATACATAAATAAATAATAATAATATGCAGAAATAAATAAGAATAAATAGATAAAAATAATGATTAATAATAATGATCATTATATTAATGATAATAATGATAATAATAAATACAGGCAGAAATAAATAAGACCCCCAAAAAACCCAAATAACTACAAAAAACTAATAACATAAAAGAACCAAGATATGTTTTTTTTTTTTTTAAATCAAACTTTTATTTAGTTTCTTAGCAAAATATTAACAACAAATCAAATATACATAGCTGCATCTCATCCATATGTGTCCACATGTTTCACAAATTTTGCGGTTGTTGAAACTTCAGAAAGAAAAATTGACGTATTTTCTAACCCTGGAACAAGAGATGGAATAAATTAAGGAATAAATATATAAACAAAATTTAAAAAAATAAATAAGAAGTGACTAATAATATTCAATATTAATAATATTCAATATTATTAATAATTATGATGATGATGATGATGATAATACTAATAATAATAATAATAATAATAATAAATACATGCAGAAATAAATAAGACCCAAACCCTCAAATAACTACAAAAAACAAAAAATAACAACATTAAAAAAAAGAACTAAGGTATGTTTTTTTTAATCAAACTTTTATTTAGTTTCTGAGCAAAATATTAATAATAAATCAAATAAGTAAATACATTTTTAAATAAATAAACAAAATTTAAAAAATTTAATATAATTATTAAATACCTGCAGCAATAAACAAGATGAGAAAAAACTAATAAAATGAAAATAATGGTGATAAAAATAATAATAAAAACAGGGACCTTGGTCAGGTTACATTCAGATTATGTCGACTTAACGTGAAGTAAAAATGCTACTTAAAGCGATCTGTGTGTACGGTACTGTTTGATCACTAACACTTGTGTCAAGATTAATCCTAATTTTTTGTATTAATACTTCTGCAGTTGCCCGTTCACTGTAGGTGTCTGTGAATATCTCAAAATATTTGTTATTTATTTCTTTTCTAGACTTTCAGAATAAAGAGGATCCTGCCCACTGCGTTGTTGGGGTCCGGATCAAAGGTACTATTAATCATATGCTAAATTCCAAAATTTTCTATTTTTCTTCCATTGTACAATTAAAATGTATTGCATTGAAAGTATTATTTTCCATAGTCCAATTTTGCTTTTGTTTTGTGCTCCACAGGGCTCCTCATCTGACACCGAGGCACCGCCCCAGGTGAGTAGCCAACGCTGCTTCATGTCTAACACACCTTTCAAATAAACAAGTAAAAGTAAAAAATAGGACCAATTTTAATAGAATAAAGTTAAATAAAACCGACAATAAATACAGCTGTGGTGCATAATGGATCCAAATTTATTGAAGAAAAGCAAAGTGCAGTAGGAGATAAACCTAATGCTCCAGCTGAGCTGCTCTATAGCTGCTTTTCCCACGGTGCAATTTACTGTTGGTGTCGAGCACACACATACTCACATGCAAATCATTTAGCACAGCATTATGTCACATATGTAAATAAAAAACTGACTCAACATACAGTGCAGCGCCTTCTATTAACACGGCATGATAATATTTTTATAAAGGGTGTGTGGTAAAAGGATAGCCTTTATTTGCCCATGTGTTAGGGCCCTGTGTCAGAATATATTCAGATTAAAATGTTTCTAAAATTAAAATTCTGGCCTATGGTTTCTTCTCACAGAAATATTTTGTCCTATATAAACATCATCATCACATAACACTATGTGGCTCAGTGGGTGAATTCCGCTGCACAGTTTCCCATATCTGTTTTATTTCCTGCTGGGAAGAACATGAGCGCACTCTGTGCCTGTGGCAACTCTTAGCAGAAATGACAGATCAGCATACTTGGATGAAATGTAACCTGCTTGTCATAATGGCTTTTAAAGAACAACAAAAGACACTCTGTTGCATCACTCTGTACTGTAGCCGTCCTGCTTCGTCTGTTATAGCTTCACATTTAACTTAATGTAGTTGATGTGTAGGTACACAGAGCCACAATATTGTTATTTCCTTTTAACTTAAGACTTAATTGAAACTGGCAAAAGTACAAGTGGCACATAAACAGCTCAGGGTTATATGGATGGGACACCAATTGATAAATTTCTACTGTGTATCTTATTTTTAAAGAAAAATAGAAATTGATGGTAAAGATTAAACATGATTTAAACATATATGACCAAGAAATTGTAAAATACAAGTATCTGATAACATGGCTAAGCTCGTATTATTATATTTATTAAGTATTATTAAGTTAATTAAAATAAACAACTATTTTATTTTGTCAGTTTCATGACATAATATACAATGAGATTTTTGACCTTTTTGGAAAACATACAATGACCTTTGTTATGACTTTAATGTATTTTTTGACACAAAAAAGTCATAGTATAATGTGTTATAATAAAGAGTCCTCGTGCAGCGTGTCATAAAAAAAATCATACTATAGTATGCAATAAAATGCAAAAAAAACCCCATTGAATACAAATACTATAATATGCCATAATTTAAAAAAAAGCCTTAATATGGACTTAATATGAAGATGGACAACATATTGCAGCTTTCTTCAAATGTACAAAAATGAAGCTAAAACATCCCGCTGCTATCTTGCCATGGTGACATCATTTGGAGCCAGAGTCTGCGCAGTGGTGATCTCCGCAGTATGGAGTTCTGTCGTCTGTCTGATTGCAAGCAGTGTTGTTTCAATTTCAATTTTATTCATGAAGCCGAATATCGCAAATCACAATTTGCCTCAGAGGGCTTTACAGTATACGACATCCCCCTGTCCTTAGGACCCTCACAGCAGATAAGGAAAAACTCCCCCCAAAAAACAGGGAAAAACAATGGTAGAAACCTCAGGCAGAGCAACTGAGGAGGGATCCCTCTTCCAGACATGCAATACATGTCGTACAGAACAGATCAACATAATACCTGTACGGTGATCCATATGATAAAATGATACATAAAGAGAGACAGAGAGAGATGCAGGACAGACAATAATGATAATAGCTACAATAACATTAATTTAAGTAAACTGGTACAATATGTAGTAAGTATATATTAATATATGAATGGGCACTCGATTGACACATGAAGTACTCATCCATGGCATTAAAGCTTCCTTTTTGTAGCATCAAATAACTGAGACCAAAAACTCTAAAACCACGTAAAAAAGTCATAGTATAGTATGTCGTCCAAAACCATGAAAACAACTTCACAGTATAGCATGTCGTTCAAAACCATGAAAAACATCACAGTATAGCATGTCGTCCAAAACATGAAAAAGAGTCATAGTATAGCATGTGTCCCAAAACCATGAAAAAAATCATAGTATAGCATGTGTCCCAAAACCATGAAAAAAATCATAGTATAGCATGTGTCCCAAAACCATGAAAAAACATGATAGTATAGTATGTCGCCCAAAATTATGAAAAAAATCATAGTATAGCATATCGTCCAAAATCATGAAAAAACATGACAGTATAGTATGTCATCCAAAATCATGAAAAAAAGTCATAGTATAGCATGTCATCCAAAATCATGAAAAAACATGACAGTATAGCATGTCGTCCAAAATCATGAAAAAAAGTCATAGTATAGCATGTTGTCCAAAATCATGAAAAAAAGTCATAGTATAGCATGTCGTCCAAAATCATGAAAAAACATGACAGTATAGCATGTCGTCCAAAATCATGAAAAAAAGTCATAGTATAGCATGTCGTCCAAAACCATGAAAAAAAAGCCATAGCATGTCGTCTGAAACCATGGAAAAAAAGTCATAGTATAGCATGTCGTCCAAAACCATGGAAAAAAAGTCATAGTATAGCATGTCGTCCAAAATCATGAAAAAAAGTCATAGTATAGCATGTCGTCCGAAACATGAAAAAAAAGTCATAGTATAGCATGTCGTCCAAAACCATGAAAAAAAGTCATAGTACAGCATGTCGTCCAAAATCATGAAAAAAAGTCATAGTACAGCATGTCGTCTGAAACCATGAAAAAAAAGCCATAGTATAGCATGTCGTCCAAAACCATGAAAAAAAGTCATAGTATAGCATGTCGTTGAAAACCATGAAAAAGTCATGGCATAGTGTGTCGCCCAAAATCATGAAAATAAGTCACAGTATAGTATGTCGCTCTAAACCATGAAAAAAAAAAAGTCATAGTATAGTATGTCGTCCAAAACCATGAAAAAACATCATAGAATAGTATGTCACCAAAAATCATAAAAATCATAGTCATAGTATAGTATGTTGTTCTAAATCATGAAAAAAGTCATAGTATAGTATGTTGATAAATCATTTGAAAACAATAATTCAATTCAGCTCTGTCATGCTCTCCATACAAAGAAGCAGCACAAAGTGCTCACCATAGCAATTACGAAACAACACAGACAAAAAATAAACAAAATAAACTAATACATAGACTTTTGAAAGTACAGAAATTTATAACAATAAATTGTTTAAAATCATTACATAAAAGTTTGTAAAATAAAGTGATTAAAACTGAACATTAAGGCTAAACTGTCACAGATTAGAGGCAACTACTTTCATGGGACACATAAGGAAAATCAAAGTACAGTGGTGGAGGATCCCAGTGATTTATGTATGCATACTACTGATAGAACATACTCTCCTACTTTAAGTGCATTGTCTTGATAATACTTGAACATTTTAGTACATTATTTAATGCAGGAGACAAGACAAAACTTCTTTGTTGCAGAAGGTGAAAAAGCCATGCTGCAATAGAAAATACTGTGAAATGACCATTTTGGCCAAGATAATACAACAGTGTCACATGTCTATTAGTCATCAGTCAGCATTTCTGAAATGGGAACAAAGGATGCATCAAGGTGAAATGTTTCAGCCATTGTATGACAGCAACATAGGATCTTAAGATTGTTAGTAATTGGTACCATCTAACAGCACTGTGGACAGACATTATTCAGTGTGATATATTCCTGTGTTGTAGGAAGTCGTGGAGGTTCAGACGCTGGAAATGGCTGAGGTGCCGGTGCCCAGTGAAGGAGCGGCCCTGGACCCTCTAGAAGTAAGCTTATTTTTTATGCCTTATAATACAATGTCACATGATGCTTGTTTTAGGTGTATTTTATTTTACAGTACATGCAGAATTTTTCCAACGAGTTTCAAATTGTTCTCACACAGGATGAGGAAGGCCTTTTGTCGTGGTGGAGAACAGTAGAGGGTACGCTTTTTATTGACAATGTTTTGTTGATTTATTGCTGATCCTGCTTATCACTTAAATACATAAAATCTATAATATAAACTGAAGCTGCAATCCTTTATTTCCTGTGTGTTAGGCTGGGATGAGTGGAATGAAGCCAATGAGAACGATGAACCTGAAGAGTAAGCAGTACATTAAAGTTATCAATTCACTTGTAGAACTCATTTTTTCTAAAGCTTAAAGTGACAGTTCACCCAAAAATCAAAAATAGATCTTTTGCCTCTTACCTGTAGAGCTGTTGCAGAGTGTTTGCTATGTTGGGGATAATGGTCGGAGACACGTCTGCCTTCTCTCCAATATTATGGGACTAGATAGCAATTGGTGTCTTTCCAAAAATAATGACCCAGTTACTGAAGACACTCCAGATGTTCTAACAATGTGCAGAAGCAAGCATGCATCACGTCATGGATTGACATTTTGTGTAATCGATTGGTTTTCTGTAGAAGCCTCATTGTCCTTTGGTAGTAATCTGCCACCGGAAATTGACACCACCCTAAACTAGCCGGTAGCTAAAAGACTACAATTAGTGATGGCCAAATGAGGCCCCATGAACCACTGTCTTTATTTTCTGAAGCCACTAGATGAAAGTGGTTGACGAGGCTTCATTTGGCCATCACTAACTACAAGGCTAGGCTTCTATAGAAAACCAATGGATTACACAAAATGTCAAACAAATCATTCACGGAAACCAGTTTGCTGCAGTTTTTATGTCAGAACATCAACGAACACCAGTTACCACTCGGTGAGTTTCATGGCTTTGAAAACGAACGCTTAGGGTGGTTTTAGGAAAATGAGCAATTGTCGCAATTTTGGTCTCTGTCATCATAAACAACCCAGAGATGGGGCCCAAGGTGCAAAATACCAGACTTCTCCTTTAATGCCATTCTTCTCGGCCAAGCTGTGATCAGTGGTGCTTGGTGACCTAGCAGTAGATACACACTTTCTTCTGTGCTATATTGCAGTTGGCAGGTGTAGTTTGATAGAAAGAAAATAGTCCCAACATGAAACCGGTCACAAGGTTTGTGGATTATCTTAAATAACCAAGTCATCATTTCTGGGAAGAGACACTGCTGTTGAGTTTTTCAAACAAAGTGCAATCTAGAGCAATGATTAGCACTACAGGGAAGAGGAAAAATACATATTTTGTTTTGGATAAACTGTCCCTTATAGTAACACTGACCAATATTAAGAGAAGTAAATCTGCCTTTAAAATTAACTTAAAAGCTGTATTACAGTACTGTGCTCAAAATCCCAAACAACCTAGTTTGGTATCACAATAAATTTAATATATTTAAATTTCTACCTTTCACAAGTAAGGATGGCACCTTGTCCACAGAACTAACCTTCATCAAAAGCTGCACCCTCATAATTTTTCTTTGTTTCCTTGTCTCAGAGTGGTGGAACAAGCAGCCGATCGTGTCTTCATGGCGGCTCGTCTTTTTGTTCGCTTCTTCAACCAGCGTGGCGCCTCCCTCCAGCAGCGTATCCTAGAGTTGCTGTCTTTGGCTGATGCAGCAGACATCTTCCATAAGAAAACCGTCACAGCCAGTGTCGGTGGTGGCGTAGCCAGTGTTGCAGGGTCTATCACTACCATCACTGGGCTCATTCTGGCGCCCTTCACTGCAGGAGCATCGCTCATCGTCACCGCTGTAGGCATTGGTGTTGCTACGGCGGGTGGGATTGCGTCTGCTTCAGCCAACATCACCGACACAGTCTATTCGAAGACGGACCGCAAGAAGGTGGAGAAGATGATCCACGACTACGAGGAGGAGATAAAGGACATCAAGGACTGCCTGGAGTTTTTGCAGGTGAGAAGAAAAGAGGCAGGTTTTCAGTTTGTCAGTTGCAGGCAAAGCTTGAGAACAACTGCAAAACCATATAATCATTTTACTCATTAGCTCTGAGTGAGAAATCATGCCTTAAAGGGATAGTGCACCCAAAAATGAAAAATGCAGCCATCATCTACTCACCCTCATGCCGAGGGAGGCTCTGGTGAAGTTTTAGAGTCCTCGCATCCCTTGCGGAGATCGGCGGGGGGAGCGGCTAGCACACTTAATGGCTGACGGCGCCCCAGACTAATGTCCAAGAACACAAAATTGAAACCACAAAATATCTCCAACATGCTCATCCGTAGTGATCCAAGTGTCCTTAAGTCCCGACATAAAAAGTTGTGTTCTTGGACGTTAGTCTGGGGCGCCGTCAGCCCTTAGGCCGCCCCGATCTCCGCAAGGGATGTGAGGACCCTCCCAATGGTACACTGGAATCTTTGGTTTTTGGTCCTGTGCCAATGACGACGACACAGGCTTTCATGCTAACCAAGGTCTAGACGTGCAATTTGAAATGATAATGTGGGCATCAGCGCTAAAAACTGACCACCACCTAACTTAATGTTTTCTTATTCCACCCTACTATTACCAGGATTGGTTGGTAAACAAGTTCTCTTTCTTATTTAGCACTGCTTAATTGCAGTTTTACTAATAACATAAGATCTTTTATCCTTATCCACACAACAGGAAGGGATGGACACGCTTGAAGAGTGGAACTTTGAGAAGTATGCTGAGAGCATTTCGAAGAAGCACCTTAACCAGAACGTCAAACATGTAGTGAAGGAGGGTGGGCGGGCCGGCAAGGCTTTAGTGATCAACACGGAGAGCCTGATCAGTACAGTTCAGGTCCTCAGTGTTGCAGGGGGTGCTGCTAAAGCCGCCCAGGTGATGAGCGTTACCACTGGAGTTATGTCGGGTCTCTTTCTCGCTCTCGATGTCTTCTTCCTGGCAAAGGACGGCATGGAGCTCAAACAGGGAGCCAAGACAGAGTTTGCTGGTAAGATTAGAGATGTTTGTAAAGACCTGCAGGACGGGCTGCTGGAGCTGAACCGCATCAAGGAAGAACTGCAGAAAACCATCGATGGGATAGAGGTGGAGGTAGACGAGGAGGAGGATGAAGAGCTGTTGAAGTCTGATCTGAAGAAACTTACTGAGTTAGAAGAATGAAGGATAGTGATTGGAAAACCAAAGCCTCGCTGTTTTAGAGGTGCTGTATGCGACTCTGGGGGAACATAGCTGAATGGAGGTCGTCGTCAAATGCCGGCACTCTGGGCTGATAGTCAGACTGGATTGCAAACCCAAAGTATCAGTATTTAACCATCTTGGACTATGTTTCTCCAGACTTACATACAGCACCTTTTAATCCCAATGCCAAAAACAATCATTATTACTACTGTATTGTTTCTCACAAGACCTATTTTGTAGTAAAATAGATTTTAAATATTTATTAGGTATTTTTATAATACTGGCAGTAATTTTAATTACATGTACATTGTGTTTGCCCCATAAACTGTCACTTTGTTTTGCAATAAAAGCGGTTTCATGCTTATTTGTTTGGCTTTTTTTTTTTGGTTTTGGGTTGTGAAAGGTAGGAGCTGAACACCCAACAGACCGGTAGAGGGAGGGAGAAAAACATTTTTAAGCAGAGTTCAGGGTGGGTGGGTGAGGCGTGATCACCGTGTGCTCAGAGAGTGATGCACTGATGCGTGCATAAGAGACAGAAAAATGTTGAAGGACAACTCTCTCTGCCAGGCTTTCAAAGTCCTTTTTCACAAATTCCCTGATGTTAATCACATCTTGGTGATCCATCATCTCAGAAGTGAACAACTGTTCTTAAAGGAAAACACGATCCAAAATTCCCACATTATTTCCATGGCCTATTAGAGTTCAACCAATATTTGTGAACATGAGCGATTCTCTCTCAATGCCAGAAAGCAGGAAAGTCTCAAACTTATTTCATTGGGTCAAGAGTCTGGCAATGCTCCATGACAATGAACAGGAGCCTGATTTTGTGGACCCACATATAGTTTTTCTTTTTTATACCTCAGAATATTCCCCTGGGTGCTCTGTGTCACCTAAAACATCTTTCCCAGTTCAGTGTCAATGGAGCAGCTCCAGACTATATACCTTATGACATCGCAAATTTGGGTTTTAGCACTCTAGCTTTTGGATTTGGGTGGGTTGTTCATGTCAATTAATATTATCTTAAGACCATTGGAATAACGTATCAGTTTAAGAAATGGACATCGCTCCCCTTTAACAGCACATGGGCCACACAGCATGAAGGCCAGTAGCAGATGGCCAAAAATAAAAGAGGAGAAAAACTTTAGATGAAGGTAATGGGAAAACCATGACGCTTTTCAGCTGAGTTTCTTCTGAATGAGGAAGCCTTTAAAAATAACTCGGTGAGTTCATTTCAAGTCAAGCATACCGGTTTTTCTTTGAATCAGGCAAGAAAGAACAAAAGGTTGAGCAAATCCAGAAACAAAAGATGGAATGGTTCCAACTTGATGGTCTGCTGACTGTTTATGCATTGTCTACCTAGTGCAAGCACGTACAGTTTGTTACCCTGAACAAGAGCAAGAGGGTTAACTATGGATGGGTACCGAAACCCGGTACTAAACTAGCTAAGGGGCTTAATTATCAAAGACCGTAATATTGATACGCTCTGACAGCATCAGTTCTTTTATCTGTACTTTTACATGATACCCATCCCTAGGGTTAACAGAAGAAATTAATTAAATTGTGGACGAATAAGATTACAATTCTTAAAGTTTATCTTAAAACAATACTCATATGCCCATATGTACTATATTGAACCAGTTTTTGGTTGTGGTTGACTGTCCATACTAGCTGAAAGAAATCCCTCTCTTAAAGGGAGAGTTTAGATTTTTTTAAGTGAGAGTGTATGTGGTACTTATCCTTAGTCAGTGTATTACCTACTGTAGATGGTCCAGTTTGGAGAAGCAGGACCGTGTATCGCCATGGAAGCCAAGAAGTCTACTGCTGGTGTGACTGATCCAACTCAGATTACTGAGACCTCATAAACGCTTTAGGTTTTTACAAAGAAAGACTGAATACTTTGTCCTGAAGGACTGAAATAGCTTCAAGAAGGAAGAACAGTTACAGCGACTAATAATCCTTTAATGTACATATGGGAAATGTTAGGTAACACTTGAACAATGTGTCGAGTAGTTCCTCATTCTTTCAGAGAACTTTTGCTGGGTCGCTGTGTTGGGACATTTATGAAGATAATTTACAAACACTTGATTTGATACTGGCCTATACAAGTAAACTACACTAACAAAAATTATGTGACATACAATACAACAAAATCTCTGAACTTCATCTTTAAGAGCGGGATTTCTTTCAGCCAGTATGGATAGCAAGGACAATCAACCACAATCCAAAAAAACTGTCTTATGTGTCTGTACACATCTCTAATTGTTGGAATGATTATTATTTTACTTTACTGCCTTACTTTACTTGTCCTTGTCAGTGAGCTTCAGACTTTCAAAGATCACACCCAATCCTTCCACCAAAATTTCATATCAAGAAATTTGTGGAGCTGATGCCACATCTCAAGACGCACAAAGCCGTGTGAGGGTATGGCCATTTTGCTTCTTCAACCATGTCGACTATGGCTCATAAAATACATTACGAGGGGAGAATTTTGTTCAGCGATAAGAACAGTACCGGTTGTTGGGTATGAGCCTTGGGCAAATAGCTGTAAAAATATGTAGTGAATGGAGCAGAGATCATACATTCAAAGGGTGGAGATTACTGTATGGTTACTGTTAGATTCCAGGTGTTCCACAGTAGGAATATGTACCTAGTTTGTCCTTTCTTTTTAGTATTATTATGCCACTACAGTGTTTTTCCAATGGCTGTAATAAAGAACTAAATAAGCAGTAGGAAAGCAGTCGTCTACTTACACATCCAGCAGAACCACAGCAGCATCAGCACCCACTGGAGATGTCCCTCTGGCTGTCTGAAAATTATAAGATTGGTAACACTTAATCGTCGATATAGAGACTGGATAAATGAAAAACAAGATGAAAGCTATTTTTACACACTACACCATTTCTTCATTACTTGTTACAAGTTGTAAACACACAGTGAGACAATGCATGTGTGAAATAACTGTAAAAATATTCCCCACAGCAGAAAGCATAGTTTGTAATTAAGATTTACGGTGTCAAAGTTCCCACACATTTTCATGGAGGAATTTCAAAACTTTTCCATGACTTCTAATACAATTTCCATGACCATTCAACACATTTACAAACAACCTGCTTCAAATGGTAATTATATTTAGGGATGCACGGTAACTTTTCTTTTAAACCGATACCAATAACTGATAACTTTAAGCTCCTAAAGGCCGATACCGATAACTGATAACCGATAACACACACACATATACAGTATATACCTAAGATCATGACATCAATACTATGAACAAAACCAAAACAGTTTTGACTCTTTAAATGAAGAGATACTTATTTTTTCCAATGAAAAACTATTGGCAAGCATCTCAAATATTTAAATAAGGTGCATTACTTACTGATATAAAAATAAAGGCCCCTTGAACTGATGCAAATACATGCATCGGGATTACAAACTGAAAAAGTTCATTCCAGAAGTTCAAAAAAATAATATATATAGAAAATGATTGCACTGAACAAGTTAGACTTGTCTATGTAAACAAACTGAAAAAGTGCATTCCATAGTAACAAAAAAAATAAGTTTAAAGAATTTTGGCTTATGGTTCCATTTAAATGAATACCTTTTCACTAAGGTAAATGAGGTTCAGTTGTTCTTTTATCTCATATTAGAAGAGAGAGAGAGAGAGAGAGAGAGAGAGAGAGAGAGAGAGAGAGAGGGAGAGAGAGTGCATCTGTGTGTGTGTGAGATAGTGTTGTCACAGTACCAAAATTGGGACCCACGGTACGATACCAGTGAAAGTATCATGGTTCTGAGTAGTATCACTATACCACAGCAAAAATGAGGCAGATGTGCCTTTTGTCATTTATAAAAAGATAAATCACTTTTCAAAGGAATAAATTACTTATTGACTTATTCATACTTCAAAAACAGCATGAATAAGTGATTAACATAGGGGGGATCAAAAAAATAAATAAAATAAAAATAAAAATCAACCAGCCACCCTCCTCCCCTGACAAGTAAAGAACAGTCCCTAAGTGTGATGAGGTTTGTGGGCCGTTACTGACACAAAGAGTAATGCGAACGGCTCGTTTCTCCTCTGACACGCCACATATCTGTGTGCTGCCGCGGCTCAGCTGTTCAGGTACTTCTGATGCCAACAGGAGGACATTATTGGACATGGAGCCGGGCTTATCCGTCGCCGGTAAGCCGTTATGTTGCGCCGCGGAGCACTATGGCCACCGTATTTGACAGGAATACGTATTCCTGTCTGTGTCTGTGACCTGTGTCTGGATTCGCCGTTATTGGACAGCGTGCCGTTATTGGACGGCGCATGGACACTCACCCTCTTGCGACTGGACTTTGAACTTATCCCACAGCAGTGGTACCTGAGGTACCGTAGTACTACGGTACTCCAACATTATGGTATCATATGTACTGTGGAGTTTTAGTGCTGCGGTCTACTGTTGGTACCAGTATACCGTGCAAAGTGTGAGAGAGAGTGTGCGCGTCTGTGTGTGTGTGTGTGTGAGAGAGAGAGAGAGAGCGTGCACGTCTGTGTGTCTGTGTGTGTGTGTGAGAGAGAGAGAGAGAGAGAGAGAGAGAGAGAGAGAGAGAGCGTGCACGTCTGTGTGTGTGTGTGTGTGTGTGTGTGTGTGTGAGAGAGAGAGAAAGAGAGAGAGAGAGAGAGAGAGAGAGAGAGAGAGAGAGAGAGAGTATGCGTCTGTGTGAAATTATGACTGATTTAACGAGTTGTTTTCCGACATGAGGGAGTATTCTTGAATTTTCTCAGTCAGAAAGAGTTTTTCTGATTATGCCAACGTCACTTGAACGCAGCATTCACTGCAGGCCATTAAGGTCTCATTGTGGGAGCGGGGCACTGCCGTGCTGACAAAATTATATATGTTATCGGGGCTATTCGTCATGATATCGGACTTATCGGAATGATGTAATAATTCCTGTTATCGGCCCGATAGTTATCGTGCACCCCTAATTATATTATTATAAATGGTCCACGGATAATGGTATGTTAGTTAATTTGTTAAAAAATAAAATAAAATCTGTGCCTTTTAACACCCATGCTCTACGTGAAGGTATAAGTTAAAAATATTCTTGCACCGAATACAACTTTTTGGACCAATCCTGATTTCTGATTTGCAGAGTGTTTGGACGGCCGGTTCCGATTTCATTGTTTTCAAACCACTTTACAGCACACAAGATATTGCAATATTTTCTATCTTTGCTTAATTAGAGCATTTTAACCAAGATACAACCAGCTTTTCAATAACCATCTCAAACAAACAAAAACAGTGACACACACAGGTTAAGAAACATTTTCCTTTTTGCTCAAATATATCTTCAGGAACAGTATTAAAATAAGTAAAAAAGGCATACATAAATAAGAACATAGATAAATAAAATAATAATTCTTGGTGTATAGCAGTTGTGGGTAATTTCTTGAATAGACAAAAATTCCATACGGCCGACATGGTGTAGGTTGTCTGTACGAAAGCCCTTGGCGCTGAGGATGCACCTGTTTAACACGGACAATTAACAACTTTCTCCTTCTCTCTTTTGATGTGTGTGCGTGAATGATTAAGGTGAGAAGCCATATTTGTAAGAATTGAGTGTAAAGCTACTTTTCCTTTTGTTTATTTCAGAACCACACACATACACACTTGTTGTGAAGCTCCTGCATTGAAAACTGAAGTATCCTCTCAAACCTGATTCTCTGGCCGGAATCATTTACTCCACGGTTGTCCTCTGCAAACCAGTATGTCCCTGAGGTCCCCTTCCTCACATCGCCCAAGCCGTGAGTTACACAACATGCTGATATTACATGATGTGACCGACGTATCGGCATATTTTAGACTGACCGGCCGGTCGCAGGTCATGGTTGATCGTGTGAAAACCGGCCCGATTCCGAGCACTGCCGATTAATCGGTGCAAGTCTAGTTAAAAAGAAATAAAAATGCACAACTGTGCTCTAAGTGACAATTAAAAGCCCTAGGCTGCCCATGTCAAGTGGTCCATCTCAAAAATGTAGCACAATTCAAAAGTATTAGTGGGGCATGGGAACGGAAACTTAAGGATTTATGACCCTACATGTTAAATCACACTGTCACACCATTATTTTTCTTGCTCCTCTTGCCTGGCGTTTTTCAAACATAAAGGAATCAAACTCTATTCAAACACAATTCCAACTCGCTTACACACATGGAGGGAGAGACAGAATGAACAGGATAAACAGAATGTCACGCATCGATGCAGAGCAAAGCAACGTTGCTTCAATAGCACATTCATTCATTTCATATGAATAACATCGCATAATAAAACCGAGTGTCTGTGACATGGGAGAAACTGCATATGTACACCTGCGTCACAAGACAGCATATATATAAGGTTGTTTGGTTTCGAAGCACCAAAATGGAGCTCTTGGTCATCAAAATGTCATGTTTGGTGAATTAATTATCTCACCGGGTAGTGTCTCTCTTTGCGCCAATGAACAAGAGTTTTAAACAGTTGGGGTCCTGAGGAGGCGAAAATACAGAGGTAAACAATATTTCATGAGAAAAAAATTATATAAAATATTAAGCAAATAAAACAGTTAAGATGTGTTTTCTTATCCCATAACTATGGTGACTCCTCAGATAATTCCCCTGGTTTCGGAACAACTGTCATTTGGAGCTTGACTACATAATCACAGACATCACCAATTCACTGTGTATGTGTTGACATATTACACAAGAGAGTTTACCACCATGTGCTTGTCAATCTGTACAATCTCTAGGTGAACTAAAATTAGCCATAGCAGTTTCTCCTGTGTTGATGTTTATCGTGTTCATTGTGTGCCCTGCACCATCAGTATTTGTAGAAGTTTACTCCAGTGTGACTCAGTATATATGCTCCAACTGACTGATATCAAATTAAATGTTGATGTAATGTCTGGAGTCCAGCTCTTCATGTTTGGATCCCTCATTTTACCTTTTACGATCAAACCCGAGAGCAGAGTAACATATATAAAGCGTTTACAGTAAATGCAGCAGTAGGAATTAAGTTATGAGGAAACTTAGTTCCTTTAATATTATTTCTGATTATAACGTCATCCTCAGTTGTGACGGACTAAAAACTCCCTTTGACTGATTCCTTTACTCCACGCTGACATATGCCGGTAAAGGAACAACAAGAAGGAATGAATATTATGAGGCTTCTGGAAACTAATAATCATTCATCACAATCACGGGTCACATCTGGCTTTTCCCATCATGACAAGTTTTCCTTGATGCCTCTTGTGTGACAGAAAGAATGTGCTCTAGCTTGTTTACGGCGCTGCCAGAACAATGCTTACCAAATGCCTGACTGCTTCCTCCACTTGAATAGCCTTTGTTCATTAAGTAAACAAAGGTGTTTGCTTAAAAATGCACTTTCAGAGAGCACAATATTGATTTGTGTTGATTTAGCTTTACATTTCAATGGCTATCATTACGACCAGACATGACGTCACAGCAGCTTTCATCATGGCATAATGTGGTCCTATTGTAGCAGGAATGAAGACAGAACTTGTTTTAAGTACGTGCCAGGTTGTCTGTCTGTGGACAGATCTTGTCAATACCATAGCACTGTGACTGTGCAAGATGCAATCATTATGTGTAGTTATGATCAAAATGAAAGCCAAGTAAGGGGGTTTTAGCAGAGTGGAAGGGGCTCCTCCACTTTGTGCCATTCATATGAAGTCGCAGAATGCTGTATGCCAGCTGAAGTGATCCCACTGCATTCATTTTAAATACTTAAAACTTGATTTACCCCCTGTTGTATTAAGTGTAGCATTTTTTTTTTACTTTGTTACACTTAGGCTAGCAGGAGAAATGGGTTCCAGTGTACCTGCTCGGCATTTCTGTAAGCTGTTTTCTTACGGCTCTGATGGTGTCTAGTTAAGACTGTTTCATGTCGCCATTGTCAACTAATGGTCCATGGGGTTTGTTTGGCAGCCATTTTGAACTGATGTCAAAGCCAAAACAAAAAAAAACAAAAACAAAAACAAAAACAAAAACAATGATTTTTGTAACTCCTGAACAAAACAACACACAAGGACCAGTAAACCCACTTTCATATATTTGTGACACCAGACATTTGTAGCATCAACTAAACATGTTTTGCTGAATATTTATTGATTGTTTTGTTATTATTTTTCTATTTTAGTAACTTACTTTATGTTGCTTTATTCCTTATCTTGTTGACTTTTTTAATCTGCTGTTATTTTCTGTATCTTTGCCTGTGAGGTCACCTTGAGTGTCGTGAAAGCCGCTTATAAATAAAATCTATTATTTTTATGATTATAATTATTATTTTTAATCAGTCCCTCCAGGATCTCGCAGCAAAAAAAAAAAAAAACAAAACTTGAATTTGCAGCCAATTTTGTCAAAAACTGATAAAAAAAATTGCAGCATTTTTATGTGATTTTTGGCAGGAAATTGCTGCAAATGACAAAAAAAAAGTGATTTTTTTTTTATTTAAAATACTACCTCCAAAAAAATAAGTCATGTAATCACTTGCTATAATAATCATACTGAATATTACAAAAATAGCTACAATGTTTTTTATAGTTCTCGTGAATAATGTAGCAGTGACAGTAAAACAACATGTAAGCTGCATCCTCTGTAAACATAACATTTTCATAAATTCAACACATATTGTATGCATTGAAAAAGTGCAAATTCTTATGTCAAAACAGAGCGTCTCTCCATACTGCATTGCCATTAGCGCAATTTGACGATGCGTCTGATGACCTTTCAAATGACGTTGCATGTGCAATGATTTCTGGTCGGCCGGAAAATGAGGAAAAATGCGGAAAAATCGTGGGACTTCGGAAAACTTGCAAGCCCCCGCAAATATTGCGGACTTTCGTTGAATTTACATTAATTATTGCAATCACGATTTTCTGGAGGGACTGATTAATAATAAACAAGCAAATAACAAGCTATATAAACAAGCTATATATATATATATATATATATATATATATATATATATATGTATATTAGGGCCCGGCCGATTATAGCCATGAGAGAATAATTGGCAAAAAGTTAACACTTATATTTTCATCATTAATAAAATGCAGGGAATATGGTGTTTTACTTAGAAATTATGTCCTTTTGTTACTTTTTGCACTATAACCTATCTCTGTTAAATTGGCAATAATAAGAAGAACTCTGGTACTGTGAATATACATGTGAATGTCTTAATTCATATTCCCAGAGATTTACTGCCTTTTTGCACATCATATTTTTGTGTATTTGAAAATAGTAAAATGTTCTTCCTTCAATTTATATCTTTGTAACCAGTGTTTTAACTATATTTAAGCCATCAAAAACAGGTATTTCGGGGGGTTTTAAATTGAAAAACATAAAAATATTATCGGCTGATAGATCAGTTATCAGATTTTTTTATTCCATAATATCGGAATTGGCATCAGCCCCAAAAAATCCATATCAATCGGGCCCTAATATATATAAAATTTAGTTCATTTGTGTTTGTATGTTGTCTGATGCAGAAGTAATTACAAATCTACATTTTTCATCACTTGATTGGACATCAGTACAAGAAGGCCACCAAATAAACCCCATGGACCATTAGTTAACATCAGCAACATGAAAAAATTGTAACAACACTAGACACTATTAGGGCCCAATCACACAGAAAGCGTTTTGCAGGTTGCCAGGGAACCACCCCATCACCTGCTTACACTAACCTTCCTGTGTAATCAATCTACTGTTTTGTTTTGTTTTTTTCTTCTTCTTCACAGTAATAAGTATCTGGTCCCCAAAATGTTCAGACAGAGTGTTCTTGCTGTAGCTCTGGTTGAGGGTGAGAGGCTGTCAGAAAGTAGTTTGTTGGGAACAGGGAAACAGAGATCTGTGTGGGTACATGAGACCCGTAAAAGGGGGATGGATCATGGGGAGTACCGCCAGTTGGTCCAGGAGCTTCTCCTCCAGGATGGCCGTTACCAGGCATATTTTAGGATGACTCGGGCAGTTTGACAACCTGCTGTCTATCATCAGGCCAGATAACTAGGTATCTAGCAACCGTACCACCAGTTTCTCCTCCACTTTTTACCAACTGTAAACTTGTTGTTGTGACCACCACAGAAGGCCCGCCTCTCAAATCATCCAATTGGACGATGGACAAACACTAGCAAACAGCTTTACTCTCATTAAAAACAATTACAAAAGCCGCCTCCAACTGCTAAAACGCTTACTGTGTGATCACAGCCTTAGGGTCCTAAAAAAAATATCTGGTTACAAAAACATGTCCTTTGGGTACATGGAAACATGTTTCTCCTGTTAGATTAGTGACATTACAGAGGCAGTCACCCTCACTGCTGTACAGCAGCGATAGTGGTGGTATTATTCACATTAACACTGACTGCAGAAGTAGTTTTTTAGAAACATTTCTACAAACAATATCCACAGTGGTAACAATAGTAACAATTACAGTGGCCGTATGCATCAGAACAGTATTAGCAAAACTGCAATAGGAGCAGGGGCAGTAATAGTTCAACAAAACACAGCAAGAAACTCATGAGCACACCTAAAGGTGACACAAACTGAGTTTACAGAAAGACAAACCCTGAGGCCAAACCCCAGGGTTCACATTTGTTCACTTTTCATTTCAGGTAAGTGACAGCAGCTGCCAAATGAATCACCATTAACCTACATAAAAGCTATCATTTTCTTTAGAGTAGAAAATTGAGTAGAGTAGAAAATTAAGTTGTCATCACTCCATGACAACAGCTTGGCTGTCTGCAAGGCTCTGACAATCTATAAGTCAGATTCACCCCTCGGTCCTCCACAACTCTATCCTTTCATACAAATATGGTAACTTTTGGCTCCCTAAAATCAAGGTGGCGATGACCAAAATGCAGAACTCAAGGCATCAAAATGGGCCACGAACCAATGGGTGACCTCACAGTGGCTACATGCTTTATTTCATACAGTCAATGGTTGTAAGTCAGAAATGGCAGGAAAGAAAAGAGTGTCCACTAAGATAAAGCAACTTGCTATTAAAAAAAATATATATCTATTTAACACTGTTCTCACTGGCTCAAAATCTTAGACTGGATAGATTTAACCAAATGGTCTTAATTTTTGAGTGTTACGCTTTGATTAAAATGAAAAAGTTTCTTTTTTGGAGACTTCAAATATAGTAAAAGGCTCAGTAAATGCAATTTTAGTCAATTAATGACTACCATAGACAAGTGGCCTGGTCGTTTTCTCTTTCTGTGGTCCTCTTCTTGAGCCTCACTGTGTGCATAAGTAAACACCTCTCCCATCCTTGACAACACGGATGTGGTGAAGTAATTCATTTCCTTGTGACAAAAGTCAACAAATGCTGTGTGATGTGGGCATTAGTATTTTATATATATATTTTTTTACATGCAATATCTGCCTACAATGTGTGCGCACCTATGGAGATTTTTGGACGTTTTTTTTCTGTATAAACAAACTACTGTTAAGATGTATATGCTCAATACAAAAAAAATTCCTTTTCATGTGTATTTGTTTGATTCAATATGAATTGCTTTCTACCATGTCTGCCTGGTTTGGTGATCACCAGGTGGATTAGCCTGTCAGGGTTAATAGAGGTTAACAGGTGACAAGTCACCAGGAGATGCCAAACATCTACTGTCTGTTGTTTACTGTAATCGCTATGAGGAAACTTAACACAATCTGGCAGTGATGCAGATCAACAAGCAGAGCTGGATTTTTGTGGTTTCAGTTATCTTAAAACAAATCTTATGCAAAGGTAACACTAACCTCAGATCTCACGTCTGCAGGGTAAGTGTTGTGTTGAAAAAAAAAAAAACAAAAACAAAAAAACCGGACAAAGTGTCTCTCCGTCCTTCCCTCCCTCGGCCTCGCTGTTACTGTTACTGTTACTATGCACATAAAGAATATTAATAGTCTAAATAAATAAAAATATTAAAATCATTTTCCAGCATTAGATTCATTTGAAAGGCCATGGAAAGCGACCTTTTAACTCCAAATACAAAAGTTCAGTCGACTGTGATTCTTTAAGTCTAGTAGATTTAGCTGTAGAGTGAGCGCTCCTCACTTTCACTCTGCTCTACAGAACAGGCAGCTTCCTAACTTGGCTCATTTACTTCATGACATGAACGTCACTGTTGCTCTGAATGTACACTGAAACCCTCAAGCTCAATATGGAAAAAAGGGAACAAATAGTCGCGCATTCGACAGCCCAATTTGAGTCGACTGACATAATGCTGAGTTGGGTACAGCCCTACCCTACAATACTGTCGCGATATAGATGGAGATCTTTGGTAAAAAAAAAATATATATATATATATATTTCGTATAATGCTATAATATTCTGAAGTTATGATGTGTGTTAACTAGTGTTGCCAGTGTGTCAGCAGATGGATGAGTGATGAATGAAGGGTGAACAATGTAAAACCTAAACTAGTAACAAGGTCAAAGCCAGTCAAACTGTGCCCAGCAGGACGGAGAGAGACAGCGGACTGGAAGAGCCAGGTGCCCCCAGGTGCACTAATAAACTCCATCTACCACGGGCCTGCAAGATAACACAGACAGCCAGGGGAAAGACAGATTCCACTCCATTTCAGTGCGCCTGGGTACCCTCTGACATGTGAAGGCGAGGGCCGGAAAAGTTGTTTAAATAGAGTGTAATTTGTCAGCCAGCAGCAGCAACCATTGCAAATGTCAGCTGACAAAACAAACAAGAATGTCAGCCTACAGGGCAAAAGCCATCACAGCTTTCCTTGTTGACAAATCATTATCTGGATGGACAGTAATGTTCACGTTATGTATTTCATGTATGCCTGCCTGACATTCATCACTTCTCCCTCTTATCTAACTCCCATGACTTGTTTGTGATTGTATAGGCCATGTGGTCCATGTGACGTAAAATTTAGCAGCAGATCAGGGCCCTATTTCAGGAAGCAGGCTCAATATACTCAGAGTTTTCTCTAATCCTGCATTCTGAAATAGAGCCCAGGAGGATCTGCGGGCCATGATAATGTTCGAATGGTGTGCAGACCCTGCACCTTATAGCCAATAAATAGCGCCGTTAATACGAAGCCAGACTGCTGTCACTGACTTAACACAGGCAGCATCTACGCACCAGACACAGTGGGTGACAGCACATGTAGCTTTAAACTTAGTTTGTGAGCTGCCAATTAACACAGAGAAAAGGAACAACAACAACTGCAGCACGCCGTCTAGAGGGCAAAACATGTCGCGGTGTGGACGTCTTTCACAGTTCCAGAGAAAGACAACAGGATTGCACTGAGGGTCTGATCTCCGACCGCCTGACACAGGTTAGACCCAGGGCTGAGGGACCGTCTCCCGAATGTTAGCATGAGCCAATTAGGGCTCACATCCAACAGCAAGCTTCTAAAAGGCTCGACTCTGTTGTTAAACTTATTAAACTTACTAATAACTGTTAGCCATGTGATGCTACAGTCAGCGATTATTTGTATCGTTACCTCTCTGGCTGCCTGTGTGTGTGTGTGAGACACAGCAGCTTGTTTGTCTGAGTTTAGTGTTAATGTGTGAGGTGACTCAATGGAGCATCTCTATTCTACTTGGTACTTGTAGGCCTGTCTATCGTGGGACAGTGAGACGGCGCCTGAGCGTGTTTCCAAAACCGCAGCGTGACAATATAAAAATTTCAAACACCAGATGTAACACGGACCTGCCAATGTTGATATGAGTCAGCTGTCAGTGTTTGCCTCTGTTGGGAGAGACTCCACTCTGCAGTGTAGTTTATACACTTTACTGATACACCAGAGAATTACACAGTAACACTGGGCTTCATCATCTCCCTCTCTCTGACTGTTAACTATATATTTAATACTGATTAAAGTCATTTTACTTTCACATCCTTGTATTTATTATGTTCATCTGTAGTGTAGGGTCATAGGAGGGGCAGGATACCCCAGAAAATCTCTTTTCCACAGCCTAATGTTCGCAGGCATGTAGAGTCAGAACTGTTTTTTGTTTTTGCTGTGTTAGGTCAGGGCTATGGGATATTAAATCATCTGTATTTTCTCACTACATCTCAGCCTTTCTTACCCTCATTTGCACATAAACTACAGGTTACACACTCCTTTTCAAAGTCAAATCAGTTACACTGAAAGTTATAATGAATATTAGCATCTTCCAGGATTGATATCACAACTAATGATCATATGAGAAAAGTCTACTGGTCCGATAAACAAATTTACTGAATCTCTCTGCAAGTGTAAAAAGCTCATTGTATTTATTTTAGTGGCAAGCTTATTTTTTTTATACCTCTATTATAATTTAGCCAGGAGGCCTCTGTTTCACAAGCGTGACATGGCAACTGATATAAAGGCTGCATTATAGCCACGTGATCCAACTGTATGTTGAGTAACTTTATTGAAAAGACAGTAAACAGCTCCAACTCTGGTATAAACAGGCCTCCTCTACACGCTCACACCCACATGTAATGACAATGACAGGTGAAACAGTTTATCGGGAGGAACAAGATGTTCTGGAAATTATGTGCAGGTAGAGAGGTGCGAGTGACAGTGATTATTAAGCTGTCTTTAACACCTTCACATGACCTGCCAAAATAAAGTTTAGTAGGCTTATGTTTTGTCTTTCTTTAATACTTGTATGGGTTAAGGGACATACATGTCTGCAAAAGAGCAGTGTGACGTTTGGACAGTCAAAAATGTAAAGAAAACATGAATCAGGAAATGAACGTCACTTTCGCCCCAGTGACGCCTGCTTTTCATACCTACTAAGCAGAAATTTTTAGATCATGTCAAGGGTTACTGGAAAGTCTGTTGAACCTAATGCTATGACCGCATTGTTTGATGTAACTCCACCCACAGTATGACTCTCTTCCCTCGGGGCAACCTACCAACCGGATAGTGTTTCAAGTAGAAGTCTTTAATTGCTCCTTCACACACTGGAAAGAGAAAGAGGTTCATAATCAAAGGCTCCCAGGGGAAATTTTTTTAACTATTTTATGTTATCTGTATCATTATACACACATATATATTTACATACCTTTTTTTATTTTTATATGTAACTTTAACATTTTAGATGTCACAAGCACTTTTATAAAAACACAGTGATCAAAATAAGCATCAAAGACACATTTTTTTCCCTGTTTGAAAATATACAGCTGCACAACGTGTATATGTATATTATATGTATATAAAATCGGGGCTGTATGTTAACATTTTTGCACGCAGCACTGGAGCTACAGAGGTTTAAAGGTTTGCAGCACAGGACACAACACTATGAGTATAAAAGTATTAAGTAGGCCCAAATCTACTGTTTTCCATGACCTTTCAAATGAAACTAGTGATGGAAAATGACTTAAATATTTCTATTTATTTAGGCTATTAATCTTATTTATGTGCATAGCAACATCAGAGAGACCGGGGGAGAGATATTATATACGTCTTGTATATAAAATATCTCTGTTGTCGCTGCATTTTTTAAACACATCTGTTGCCTACGTCCAGGCTCGGTCTCCATGTCACATAATAGACTGCAACTACCGATGAGAACAGCAACGTGCTATGATCCACCTCACACCTGAACTAGCAAACAAACACTCACCTAACACAACGGAGCAGCTCTGTCTCACACATGCAGCACAGCACTGTATTGCACATGTGCTTCTATGGTAATTTAGTTCATCTCACAGAATAATTTAGCATAGCATGTGCAACATATAGCCTGATGTGCCACTGTAGACTACTTAACAGGCAGATTAAACAGAGGAGCAGTTCTGTGTCTCTCTGAGTGTTGATGGGGAACTTGTGAGTGGGGCGGAGCTGTGTGGAGAGTGTGAGAGAAGAGAGATGCACAGTGGTTTTTGCAGGAACGGTGTTATGAATATAAATGATAATTTCTAAATATGTATCTTGCTTGAAAATGTATTGACATATTGCACAGTTGTTATAACACCCAGCCCTAAGACCCAGCCAAGACAGTGTAATGTAATGGCATCAATACAAACAGGACCATTACTTAAAACAATATTATACTATTATTATATTATTCTATTATTTTATTCATGAATGAATGAATGAATGAATGATTTGGTTTGTAGTATTGCCTTATCTTAATCCTGTCTTGCTTTTGAATTGTTCTTATTTTACTTATTACTTACTTTTTAGTTGTGTCACTGTTGGACTGACCAAATATGACTGTGTTTTCTATATGTTCTATTTTGAAATTTTCAATAAACAGATTGACTGTACAAACAAACCACTGCATCCATGAAACAAATAAAACTAGAATTACCACTTTGCAGTTATGTGCCTCCACAAGCCAGTCAAGCTGCACTTAAAGCAAAAAAGATCTATACCATCAGCCCAAGCTTAGTGTCACCAATTCAGTATCTGACTAAATGTCTTGCCTTCTGTTCCTGAGATATGACACTACATAATGGCCTGAAAAGGGTTTTTGCAGAACATTATGATGTAGTTGACCTTTGACCTTTTGGATATAAATTGTCATGACTTTATCATTTCATCCTCGTGGACATTTGTGTAAAATCTTGCCAAAATTAGTGTATGAATTCTTGAGTTATGGCCAAAAACCTGTTTTATGAGGTCACAGTGACCTTGACCTTTGACCTTCAACAACCAAATTCTGATCAGTTCATTCTTGAGTCCAAGTGGACTTTTGTGACAAACTTGAGGAAATTCCCGCAAGGCATTCCTGAGGTACCACCTTCACGAGAAACAGGACAGATGGACAACCTGGCCTCACCTGACACAGTGCAATAGTTAGTGTTACTTTCATTACTACTAAAATGATGGGGCAGTAGCAGGGAGTCCTAGAAAAAAATGCTGCGCTATTTACAGAGCTTCCTATCGATAAGTGAATTCAGACACTGAACCATAAATCCACTCCTGCACCAGAGGCACTTGTAGTAGGACGTCCATACACTGGGACGCATAGTGTTGTCACGGTACCAAAATTGGGACCCACAGTACAATACCAGTGAAAGTATCACAGTTCTGAGTAGTATCAGGATACCACAGCAAAAATGAGGTAGATGTGCCTTTTGTCATTTATAAAAAGATAAATCACTTTTCTTTAATACATCAATGACATTTCAATGGAATAAATTACTTATTTCAATGGAATAAATTAGGGCCCAGCACACACACACACAAGGCTACATTGGGCCTACTGCTCTACTATTAGACACAAAGGATGTCTTTAATCCACTGGCTTTTGTAGTTGGGTCGCCTGGCACACTTACATGAGTTCATCGCCTGAACTCAGGTAAATTTTAAAAATCTAATTCATGGTGAGGGGTCATGCATTTTCCACCAGTCACTTCAGACCATTACCTGCCATAAAGAGAGAATTGTGAACGGCTCGTTTCCCCTCTGACACATCACATACCTCGGCTGTTCAGGTACCCCTGGGCAGTCATGACACCAACAAAGAGG
The DNA here is from genome assembly GCF_011397635.1 of Epinephelus fuscoguttatus. Classification (NCBI taxonomy): domain Eukaryota; kingdom Metazoa; phylum Chordata; class Actinopteri; order Perciformes; family Serranidae; genus Epinephelus; species Epinephelus fuscoguttatus. Next base: position 16,356,359 of record NC_064774.1, read on the forward strand.
AAATTATTGGACAGATTGCACGGATCACACTGATAAATTACTCTTCTTGGCTTTTTAATTCATAAAGCATTTACTGCACTTACAGTAACATAACAAGTTTATATAACTCTATTGGATTAAAATGTGCTATATCGTGATATGTATCGTTATCGGGATATGAAATGACCTGTATTGTGATATGAGATTTTGGTCATATCGCCCAGCCCTAGTGTTAGGACGTCTATACACTGAGCCATGTAAGTGTAATTCCCCCATAAAGGAAGTGAGGGCAACCCCTGAAGCTGACTCCAAGGGTGGCTGTGAATACGACATCTAGAGACAAGTGAAGTTTCTTTCAACCCCCTGGCACTGTTGTTATGTACAGCACCTTCAGTCAAAGGTTCACCTGAAAGCAACACAGATCACTTCCTCATGCCACAAGCCAGCAACCAGTCCAATGAGCTTTGTCTTGTACAGAAACCACAGGTAACTGACAGTAACTGACAGTAACTGACGGTAACTGATGATGCTGGGCGATCAGCTGGCGCACCTGTTGTTCCTCATGACTTAAGCATGTGACCATTTTAAAAGTAAAACCAAAAGCTTCTAACATTAGGGATGTCCCAATCACGTTTTTTTGCCCCCGAGTCCGAGTCCGAGTCATTTGATTTTGAGTATCTGCCAATACCGAGTCCCGATCCGATACTTTGGCAATGCAGTAAATTTTTTACTATAGATTAACTGTATCATCCCACTATTTTTCTGTTCTTTGTGCTCTACTAGGGATGTAACAATATCACAATCTCACAATATTACAATACTGTACCCCAATAACAAGCCCATGACATTTATTGCAGTATTGTAAGACATGTCATGATATCAAAACCTCACTGTATGATAATAGTACAGTAGCTCCACGGTATAATATTAATTCCATTATCCATTAGTCAACAACAAGAACATTTGGTCAAAAATAAAATAGCTTATAATGCCTTTCTCAATCACCAGCCTCTTTCCCTTTATCCCTCCCTCACCTGCCTGTCTGTCATAGGCCTATATCCGATCCCTGATCGGGATGTAACTTCCGATTCCGATCGAGTCTGAAACCACGTGATCGGCCCCGATTTCCGATCACGTGATTGGATCGGGACATGCCTATCTAACATCAAACATACCTCTCTAATTGTCTGAAATAATTAGTAGAGTGTGCCCTTACAGCATGCAACAACTGTGTGTTAGGACGAAACATCAGTTTACGATGCTCTGCTCCTTCCCGAGTTGGGGAAACCTTTACCCATCCACTTGCTGACTAACATCAACATGTAGGGTTCGCAAAAAATTCTACCATTGTCAAATCAGCCTAAGATCCCCTGTAAACGAAATCACAATACATGTGTGTAGAGATTCATACACTGCTGCTTCTCATACTTTCTATGACGTCTTCCTTATAACCTTGTAGCATTACGGCACTCTCATGACACACTGCATGCCTTAAGATGGTAGTGTAACACACTCCTAAAGAATTTTATTGTCACTTAAAGCTGTTTCATGCACATTAACAAACTTGTGCCTGATTCACCACATTAATATGCGTCGAAACAAATCACAAGACAAGTTTCATATGAAGAGACACCCTTCTCTAATGCCAGCCAAACAGGTTTAACACATGGAGTACGTCACAGAGACTTCCGTGGCACAGTATGACTCACAGTCCATGCCATTGTCTAGTGTCTTCAGGGTAACGTTCACTGGGTATTAATACATATCAAGTCATGTAATTTGACCATAATCACCATTTATGTCAATTCAGTTTGCACTTTACACAAAGGGAGGTTTTTCTAAGTGCATGAAGTTGGACAACTTCCAGAGCTGATGGGAAAAGAAAATAATTTCTTAAAGGATGTAAAAATAACAAAATCAGTTCATAAAATAAGGAAATAGTGATATGGCATGAAGCTAAATTCAAAATGTAAGCACTTATGCAGCAGAATTATTGTTTTTCCTGCTTTTCTATATCCTGTTTCCAAATACTTGAGGGAATTCTACAAAGCAGAAATCGCCTACATCTGTCAGAGTAAGAATTCAGATTTGCACTTTATAAATGGGGCTCACAGAAATTGCCTGTTCCAGAAAGTAGTCTCAACAGTACTCTGTGTCTAGCCGTAAAGCTGGTTAGCCTGAAAGCTGAAATGATCACCTGATAGGCTGGCAACCATGTGTATTAACCGGTAATACCAGGTTGATTGCTTTTGCCCAACCTTGAGAGCCACACTGAATTTGTCACTAGTTAGCAAGTTGTTCATTTCTGAGCTGTTTTCATCTGTTAGTCTGCAGACGTTACCTTGGTTGACTTGGCAGAACTGTACAATTATAAGAGAAATGCTAATTACAATGTTCTGACCTGACTGTAGCCCAGGGACATACACATTTCAGTTTGCTACAGTCTACCCTTACCCAAAATTAAAAGCACAGGTTCGTGTCAATGTAACTGTAATACAACCACGACTACTTTTACTATTACTAACACAGCACGTGATTGGTTTTACCAATCAGACACGTTGGCAATGACAGAAACCTGGGTCATTGTAATAACTTTACAGGAACTGACTACACAATTAACAGCCTGACTATTGCCAAGAATTCGGTCACTACACAATTTTATTAATTATATAATTACTTAATTATATAAAAACATTCAGTGTATTAATATTCATGTATAGCCTATTTGTATAGCCAAAAAGAAAACATTACTCAATTTTGGATCAAGATGTTATCTCACCTATTCAACTTTACAAAGTCAAATAATATTTAACGTATTAACTATTTTATTTGATGTTAGTTAGTATGTGAGAACAGGACCATTTTTTACATTACTAGGTTGTATAAGGTCTGATACCTGAACATACTGGTTAATAAACTCTCTGATTCTTCAACTGCCCGTATAATACACCTTTCATTGTACTACTGCACAATTTGCATCACAGATCATTATTTGAATACATGCAGGTGTCACACACGAAAGAGTGAGAGATGTTCTGATATGAAAATTCTTGATACCAACAACATATTGTTTACAAAAATAGTTTATTCCTAAAAGCCCAAACACACCAGTGGTGAACACTGTGTGTCTAAAAATATGCATCCATTATGTAAAATTCCACGCCGGAGGCAGCTGGGCGCGTGTCGGTGCTCCTGGACACACTGCCCCGTTGCACTTCACGCCACTGTCCTATTATAAATAATACTATAATAAAGTTTAATTAGTTGGTGTCCACACATGATCTTAAGCTAATGCATAGTTGGAGGAAGTGCAGATCTTTCAGTTAAAGGAATAATAACTTCGCATGGTCGTCTGTTTGCATGGTCGCGGGCGGCTGTGGCTCAGAGGTAGAGCGGGTCGTCCACCAATCGAAAGATCAGCGGTTCGATCCCGGGCTCCTCCAGGTTGCATGTCGAAGTATACTTGAGCAAGATACTGAACCCCAAATTGCTCCCGATGGCTGTTCCATTGTGAGTGTGTTAAAACTGTGTAGCAGGTGGCACCTTGTACGGTAGCCTCGGCCACCAGTGTATGAATGTGTGTGAATGGGTGAATCGTAGTGTAAAAAAAAGTGCTTTCACTAGATGACTAGAAAGGCGCTATACAAATGCAGGTCCATCCAGGTCCATGTTGCCGAGCTGCAGCGTGATGCATCCAGTGTGTGCTTGGGGCAGCACTCATCATATTACGTGCCACGGCAGCATGTTTTCATCTTAAGTTTGTCCATTTGGGTCTGTTTCTATGACAACACTAAATTGACATCGTAACTTTTAAAAATGTGATTTTCAGCTAATTTGCTAATTTGGTGGACTACATATTTTAGAGCAAGTTAATGCAACTGTTGTCATTAAAGGTAAGATATTACTCATTGGTATGCTGACCTAATAACAATACGGTAGCAGCAATCACATCCCCCCTCACATATTGTACTTAATTTGCAGTGGGGGTGTTTCCTTCGCTTAGAATGTGCCTAGCCATTACTGATCATCCAGCCAAATTTGAATGATTAAAAAAAATAATGTATATAATGTAAGTATATTATAGTTGGTTTTAAAAACAGGAAAAAATAAGCAGTATTCTCTGCTCTGTAACACTGGGGGTGGGACCACTGAGGGAGCTGAAATGGAGATTGACCCACAGACTCATTAGCATTACATCAATTAGAGGTCAATTACATCAATTGACCTGAATGTCGGTTTCGATTAATTTTCAATTCATTTCCCAGCCACAAACACCATCCCATGACTTCCGGCCAACACAGAAAACCAGAAATCTCAGATTTGACTTTACCCGCACTTTAAGCCAGTAAAGATTCATCTGTGTGCTTTTATAGTAATTCTCTGCCACATTCTCAATGTGTACATTTGCAGGGAGAAATGCATAATCTAATATAGTAAAAAAAAAATTGTAATAGCATATTTCTTTGATAAAATATCAAATTTCAAACATTTTCTCCCTTGATCACACTTCCTTATAATGTGCACCCGTAATTGAATAATTGCCACTTTCTATTATAACAGATTGACAGTTGACAGTTGCCCGTACTTGCCTTCTCAATAGATAGGGTGGGTAAATGCTCACAAGAAACTGCAGAAAACAATGGCCATACTGAATACACAAGTGCTGCCACTGAAAAACCAGTTCTTGGCATTGTGTCACCAGCCTCATGACTGGTTTCATATTCCCAACTTTGTGCATGCACACATTCACAAACAATCTTGCGTTGTCTGAAAGACATTTGCACTGCTGGAGGTCCGTGTGGGGAGCTCATTAAAGGGATGAGAATGGCAAGTGCAAGTGTTCTGCAGTCACATCTCTGGATCAGACAAGATCAGGTCAATCTGTCCATCTCAAATATCTGAAGATTCATAAAGTGTAAAAGCCTAAAACTATCAGTATTATGTGTAATATTTTAAATTTCATCACAAAGACAGTGAACTACTGTTACTGCTATTATCAGATAAGAGAAACATCCAGGAAGTCACCGCATTAGCTTTTGTTTCCTTGTCTCCCTCATGTCAATCGTGTAGTTTACGAGCATTGTGAGCCCTCAAGGAAGTATTACATTCAGAAACTAAACTTAAGCAGAGACAAAAAGGGTTAAATGTGCAATGACATGGCAGAATCAATGTGTGGCTTCCGTAATACACACCCTTAAAATCACACTGACAGCTCCACCCTTTAGAAACACTGCCCATGATGTCAGAGATATTTTTTTTTTGGGGGGGGTGACATCCTTGGTAGTTTAAATAGTGACACACACAGTACAGGTGTCACAACTTAACCAGCGATCCAGCAAGGAACATCAGGGGTGCTAGTGGTCCGGCTGTAAGCCTCATCTGAGACTAAAACTACACAAGATCTTCATAGCAAGGGACTGCACATCTTTTTGCTTCTCAACCCAATTTCACCCATCACTGGAAGTGAAGACAATATCTACAGGTAGGCTTGAACAATGTGTATGCAGGGTATTGATATTTATTGGAGGAATACGATATGGTACGTGTAAGCTGTTTTTTTTTTCAAATCCCACTGAAGTTTCTTTTGCAATTTTAAAAGTAAAAAAGTATGTAAAATGTAAATAGTTAAATAAAATCTTAAGATTGATTACTAGAGCGTGATCAATACTTCTGATAATTAAGAACATTATCAGTAACTAATAATTATTATGAGCATTTAGTAATATTAAGTTAAAAATGTTATGTCAAATCTAATCTTATTTACATTTGATGTCTTAAATTGAACTGTTTTAAGGTAACAGAAAAACCACAAGAAGTTAAATTGCATGATGCTCTGTGTTAATGCCACTTCATATTTAATTTACATCAACACTTTTATTGCAACTAGCTATCACCTTAATCATCATCATCATGGTGCAAAATGTTTTATAATTAGATTTTGCTTTTCATATGGTGCACTATGCTACACCTCAAAGCAAATTTAATTAAGGATACCATTACATATAATGTATGAGGATACATTATACATCATTAAATATGCTTCTTTTTTAGCAACATCTGCTGTACTTGTTTGGACCCCCTGACAAAGGCTTGATGCTGAAAGGCGTTGCATGAGGGTCTTACATGGCCATGCCACGATAATAAAGCCATTGAAACTGTTCATAAAGAAAGTGCCTTGTAGTTTTCCTGGGATTTTTTTTTAAAAAAAAAGTTGTTTATTGTTGTATTCGTTGTGAAAAATCGCAATACCTGACAAAATGAAAAATGCCTCTCTCCTCTTGACTTACCTAACTGGCTGTCACCACTCCCTCCTTGTTTTTTCATTTGGCACTGCATCTGCATGAAGGGGCGGAGCTGGCCTCCCTCTCTGTCATTAACATCCTCCTCCTCTTCATCATCATCCACATGATTATTACTGTGTGACCTGTCGAACATGAGCTATCTGAGTTATGAAAAGATACAGTGCGACCTCTTCCACCGTCTTGTCGCGGCTGTGTCGTGTGAGGTCGTATTTATTTTTAGACGTGCGACAATTTTGACTGGAAAAAAGGACAGGCTCAGTGTGCAAAGGCCTTTACCGATAGAGGGTTGTAGATTTTGTTTATTGGGTATTATGTTGAGAAAAAAATTTTGCATTTCATTTTTTCCACTGAGCTCACCTGAATCTCTGTTACAGCACGACTAACTGTAAACATAGTGTCCCATTATGTCATTTAACTGAATAATTTCACCCACCCTACTCTAGGCATGGACAACAGGCTGATCCTCACCATCCTATTTGTGACCTGTCTGTCTGTGGGCACCTATGGTCAAGTGACTACAACTGCACCAACCACAGCTGCACCAACTACTGCAGCACCAACCACAGCTGCACCAACCACAGCTGCACCAACTACTGCAGCACCAACCACAGCTGCACCAACCACAGCTGCACCAACTACTGCAGCACCAACCACAGCTGCACCAACCACAGCTGCACCAACCACAGCTGCACCAACCACAGCTGCACCAACTACTGCAGCACCAACCACAGCTGCACCAACCACAGCTGCACCAACCACAGCTGCACCAACCACAGCTGCACCAACTACTGCAGCACCAACCACAGCTGCACCAACTACTGCTGCACCAACCACAGCTGCACCAACCACAGCTGCACCAACTACTGCAGCACCAACCACAGCTGCACCAACCACAGCTGCACCAACTACTGCTGCACCAACCACAGCTGCACCAACCACTGCAGCACCAACCACAGCTGCACCAACCACAGCTGCACCAACCACTGCAGCACCAACTACCGCAGCACCAACTACAGCAGCAGCAATGACTACTACAGCAGCAGCAATGACTACTACAGCAGCAGCAGCAATGACTACTACAGCAGCAGCAATGACTACTACAGCAGCAGCAGCAATGACTACCGCAGCAGGAGCAACTACCGTAGCACCAACTACTGCAGCAACAACTACAGCAGCAGCAGCAATGACTACTACAGCAGCAGCAGCAATGACTACTACAGCAGCAGCAGGAACTACCGCAGCAGGAACTACCGCAGCAGCAACTACCGCAGCAGGAACTACCGCAGCAGCAACTACCGCAGCAGGAACTACCGCAGCAGGAACTACTGTAGCAGGAACTACTGCAGCAGGAACTACTGTAGCAGGAACTACCGCAGCAGGAACTACCGCAGCAGGAACTACTGCAGCAGGAACTACCGCAGCAGGAACTACCGCAGCAGGAACTACTGCAGCAGGAACTACCGCAGCAGGAACTACTGTAGCAGGAACTACCGCAGCAGGAACTACTGCAGCAGGAACTACCGCAGCAGGAACTACAGCAGCAGCCCCACTGATGCCCAACACCACAGTGGAAGCTCTTGGGGTGAGTGATGCAAAAGAAAAACAAACAAAAAAAAAAAAAACAAGAACATAGTGGAACAGATTATGGTGTCGAACACCATCAAAGTGCACAATGTCCAGCCAACTGAAAGTTTCTCCTCTCCTCTTTGCAGACACCTCTTTCTAGGAGAGGATGTGGGACCCAACAGCTCTGTGCATCCGAGCCTTCCACTTGTGACCCTTCCTCAACAAATTGTTTCTTTCTTGCCGCCAAGCAAACCAGTGGTCAAAACTTTGAGCTTGGGCTTGCAGGACAGTCAAGCGGCTACGTGGCTGCCTCCCTGTCAACTGATGCCACACTGGTAAGCTGTGTTAATATAATTCACACATTCACATATGAAAGTGCCAAAGCAAATCATATAGTTTGAAGTCATCTATGTAAAAGAGGGTCAATCTATCATTTCTGCTTTCACACCACAGGGGGGTAACGACACAACCTACGTCTGTGCAAACAACAACGGCACTGTTAAATTCTTTGGTGCTCTCCTCGACAATGGCAGGCTGACTATGAGAGAGGTAAGCTCTACTCAGAGTATTGGTGGATGTAGAACTGGGTGAGAATATGTTCTTTTGTTGATTTTTTCCACACTTGAGTAAGAAAGTACAAATTGCACTTCATAGCGGCAGCATGGCACACTCATAACTGGCCAGCCATCTAACATTGCCCTACAATGCACTAAATTGTGTAAAGAACTGATATGGACAGTAGTAGACACAGCTAATTTTTTGTTTTCTACACATATAATACTGAACAGATTCAAAATCTAGAAGCACAATATGCCTCAGAGAGCATTTCTGAACCTGCAACTCCCTGTTAATTCAAAACCTCACCATCTGCATGATATAAAATATCTCAGCACAAAAAACTCATTGTCTTCTTGGTCATCTGATAAACTGTCTTTGCTCTGCAGTTGCCCGTGAACAATGTAAAGGGTAGCGTGAATGGAAGCACAATCCAGTGTACATTTGCAGCCACTGTACCAAACTCAACCGCCAGAACAACCAATTTCGTACTCGGAATCTCCACAGGACCTTTCAACGCCTGTAAGCGGACGCATTCAAGATACACATTCACACAAACATTATATGCACTTTCAACAGCCAATTAAGACCCACTGTTACAGAGACTGATTATCTGACCATGATCTTTTTGTCATTTGCTTGTACTCTCAGCTTCAAACACTCTGGGAGACGCCACCACCAGATTACAGAGTACTGCTGTAAACCTGGCGAATGCTTCCGCCACCGTCACCAATACGCTTAACACCAACCCCACCACCACTGCTGCCCCCAATACCACCAGCCACGCCATTACACTTCAGCAATCTTTGACCCAAGGTGAGTGTATGAGATAGGGTCGTTTTCCTTCAGAAAGCAATGTTGTCCAAAAACTGCATTCGAACAGTCCCTAATAAATCTTTTTCTTTTTTTCTGTCCTCCTATCCTCCCCTATAGCGCTGCTGATTACTGGAGCCGTGCTGGGTCTGGTCATGTACTGAGGAAAACTGAAAGCCCCCATGAGTCAAGAGAAGAAAACCATAACTTCCCTATTCATATACACGTGCAACTGAAAACATACATCTCACAGGAGATTTATTATACACAGTGCATCCCAAATTTTTAGGATCATGCTTCAATTTGTATCAACTTACCGCAGGTGAATGTAGGAGTGGTGGAGGGTGGTCACTCTTCTACAGCCTTATTACTGCTTTCACGTCTGTGAAGGCTCTAAAAAAAATTAATTTAGAGGAGTTTTTAATTTAATGTGTATTCTAATTTGTTTGTTGTTTTTTTAACCATAGGACTGCTGGATTTCTGTCCTATAAGATACTTAATTGCAGGCTGATACACTAACTCTCTGCCCCAGGTGAAAATCAATCTTTGAATGGTTAGAATGGGGTACAAATGAGAGGCAATTTGGACCACCAAGAGTACTCAAACATCAAACCATAACCAAATGAACGACTATCTGACTTTGACCAGTAGATGTCATGCTTAATACAAATTTGGGGTTTGTCATTTGGTCATCTTTTAAGCCCACATTACCACTGTCAGGCAAAAATCTCATGACTTGGTGATTAAACAGAAGGACTCCACAACACTGGAGCCATCAAATTGTTCAAGTGTTATCAGTATTGGTAAAACAGTGCATAAAAGTCAAAACTTTTTGCTGAGTAACTAATGAAGAACTTTATATTAACCATGACATTCTTTACCCTCAGAAGAGGCAGACGAGCCCTAATGAAGGACCGCAATTGTCTTTGCTTTGTGTGTGTCACTACACATCTACATTACTATGATATGTTTCTGGTGACATACACAAGACAAGCAGAGGGCCAATGTTTTCCCCTCCCTTCTGCCACTCATAATGACACCAGCAAATGGAAAACATGTGTTTGCATTATATTACTGTTACAATGTTGTTCTCTTTTATGTGAATGTATATATTGATGATACAGCATACTTTTACAATGAAGCCTTGTGTGGCTGATATTTTCATTTGTGTATGTGCAAGTACACATGCAAATGAGCAATTGCTCATAACGAATGCTACTGTATAAATGATACCAAATATTGGTGAAACAGATTTTGCACTTTGCGTTATGTAACAATTGAGTTTTTACTGTGTATTTTTGAAATAAATATTTTACCAAACTGATTTTCTTAGTGGCATTAATTAACTGTGAGATATCACTGACAGATGGAAAACCCTGGAGTAAACTGTGTCACCAACAAGGAGATGCGCACAGCAATATTTCACACTGGAGGGAAAATATGATTAAAATCAAGGTCTGTTTAAGTGTTCTTCAAATGCCACAGAGTATCACATCAAAAACTTCTTTTTAAAGAAGGTATTTACGCTTTGTGCTCAAATATTACGCGACAAAATCAGCATTAAAACATTACAAAATAGAACAGTAGCTGATTTAAAAGTGGTAACAGAGTAAAACGAATTGGATTGGGGCTCCATTTTCTAATAAGACCCTCAAAACATACAGAGCTTGCCCGTTGACAGCCAGGTACAGCTAACGGTTCCTTCACCATAGCCTAGCAAACACTGGCTAATCAAAGAATGTAGCTAGCTTAATCAGTTAAACTAATATAGCTAGCTCAGTCGCCAGGGCTTTTAACGGTTTAACAACACCAAGTAGCCTAATCTGGGGGTGAAAAGACCTCTAATTTAGAGTAAAAGCGGGCAAAAAATAAAAATGTGTTTTAAGTTACACCGACGTCAAGGTTAAATATTTCTGCTAACGCTAGCTAGCCGTTGTAGCGTTAAGTTAGCTAAGAGCTGCTTCGGCATTTCTAGATGTGCGAAATTTTATGTTATAAGTTACGGCTATTTCCTGATAGATAAATGCAAACTAAACAGGTCACCGGACAGCACTTACCTCTGTTATGATATTTTCGAGGTGTCTCAATGACTATCCAGTTGAAAGAAAAAGAAAACATATTCCATGGGCTGCACGGTCCGAGTTTGTTCTTTTCGCCGAATCTAAGATGGCCGCCGGAAGTGACATAGCATCTTGCTTGTCTCTCACGTCGCATCAACAAAACGTCTACGTTTCTTTTCCAGTAACATTCTTATATTAATCCTTTTTAAACACATTAAAAATAGTACATGTGAAATATAAAATTATTTATTTTGGTGTTTTTTACACACATAGAATGTAGTAAAAATTATATGAGAGTGTCCTGCTGTACAGCAAAAGGCAGTACCAGCAGAAAAAAGTCAGTTAGCAACTCATTTGTTTATTTTGATCAGTTAATTTTTTTCCTTACCAAAACAAACATGGATTAAAGTGGATTCACAGTTCTGATGTGCAGTAGGTAGCCTGACGTCACCTGACTCATGAAAGCATGAGTTTCCAGATTTGTCTGGTTTCCAGGTAAAGCAGTGATTGTCCTCAGGGCAGAACAGTATTTGCAAAGGCAGATTTTTACGACCTGTGCCACTCAAGAATCAAAATTCAGCAACTTGAAAATTCTGAGTAATACTTAGTGTCACTTTGTAAATGCTAAATAAAAACGTGGGTGAGTTGGAGAAGAAATAATTGCTTTCAAGTGGGATAAACATCATCAAAGTTGGTGAAAATGCAGAGGCAGGATTCGTTTGCAGTAAGCAGATGTCCATCTGGGTGTGTTGTTCTTCATGCAAACATCACTGAAATTTACATGTTCTCATGTACCAGAATAAATTATCCAGTACAGTATGTGATTGGTGACGCTCAGAGGAAAACTACAAAGACAGTAAGTGTATGCACTAGTTGGAGTGTATTCGTCTTAGGTGTATTTTCACTAAGAATGTTATAAATTTGACTCTGGGATTACCTCTAAAGCCATGAATGGAAGTCAGTACATCTGGATCCTCATTGGTCAGTCACATTACAATAAATATACTTTATGTATTTGATTTTTATTATGTTGATAGTTTTTAATTTAATGCTGTTATCTCTCTTAAAATTTGTAAACTGATTCAATGTAAATACTTTAAAAAGATAATTTTCAAGGTCAGATGACTAAAAGCTGCAATGAATGCTTCTTGTTGCGGTTGTTGATATTTTACTTTTTGCCACTTGGGAGCAGAGAAACATTTAAAAAATCAAAGTGACAGATACACAGACCCCCCCCCCCCCCCAAACCCCCCAGCTTTTAAAATTGTAATTGCTAGTGTGTTAGCATTTAGTCGCCACTTTCACACCCAGTAGACATGAAGAAACATTATCATTTAACTTGAAAAGTGGCGGCTGATCGCGGCCATCTACACAAGTCTTGTAATTCCAGCAGACGCGCAGCAGAATCTCTCAAAAGCATCACAGAAGCTATTATCAGAATGAATGCATTTTTGATAACTTAAACACAGCCACAACTCTTCGGCTGTGTTCAGACTGCAGGAGAATCTGATTCAAATCTGATTCCTTCTCAAATCCGATGTTTGACTGCTGACTGTCCACACTGTTTTTACCAAGTGTCCAGATTGGATTTGGCTCTGTTCAGACTGGGCCACATTATTGACCAATCTGATAGGTTGCTTTGGCAACGACCACGGAGCGGAGGAGTCATCTAGCGTGTATTCTGTGATGTCATATAAGGAACTGTTCAGACTCAGACACGTGTCCAAACGCGATTTGAAACTATCTCCCAAAGGTGGTTTCAATCTGGTTTGCAAAAATCGTATTTCATGTCATTTATGACTGTTCAGACTTCATAAGAGCCTTCTGGTGCCAATCTAGATTGGCTAAAAATCGGATTTTGGCTGGCAGTCTGAATAAGGCCTTTGATTGATGTCGTTTATAACTTGACTTTTAATGGCATTAAGTTTGTCTGTTTGCTACAGCACAACAAAGAAGAATAAAATAACAATAAACAATTAAAACAAACAACAAAAAAAAACATTCCGTTTGATAGAAACACAATTATTAATGAGAAATGACAAAATCAACAAAATCTGCAAGTCTACAAAATCGGGCAGGCAAAAAAAAACATTACTGAAATGCTTTCAGTTTGGTATGACGTTATGCGGAGGACAGAACAAGGTAGCAGGCAGATCAATGGAGAACCGTTGGAATTGTCCCTCCTGGCCCCCTTTCAGTCAAGATGGTGGCAAAGATAACAAAAATAAAATGGAGATTTATTCATCAGGTATCGCACCTCACTTTAGTGGACCAAAACATGTTGGGTTTGGAATTAATCGGCAGATGCCCATAATGAGTCCAACTTTTTTATGGATGACATTTTTTAGTCATGATCAAGGCCCAAATGTGGCCTGCAATAGACGAGGTAAGGCTTTTTGTTTTTAGCTTGGCAAATAAGAGGATTGAGGAGTCAGCAGTCAATGATGGTATTAAACTCAATACAATACAATAAAACAGGTTTTTCAACAACTGTGAATCACAACAACCACAAGATGTTCTTGAGCATACACTCACATGAAATATTAGGCTGATTGGTCCAGTAGCTTGTGAGATTAGCTGTAGACAGAAAGATACACACACTTACATACATACGTGCACACACACCACCAAACACATGATCCCCTCCAGACGCCTGGTGAAGATTATTAGAATACCGCATCTGTTTGCTCAACAGAGTCCAGTATTCACTCTTTTTAAGTTATATTTTGGTCTCCACAAACTCCAAAGAGGTACTGGTCTTTAATTGCTCCATGCATACTGTGGCTTTATTAGAGCATTATTGTTTGATGAAATTGACTCAGACCTGACCAGACCACAACTTTATGAGCTGTAAAATCAAAACAACCAGCTAAAAGAGGCTTCAGTGGTCCGTAGAGCTGCCGAATGAGTGTTAAAATCTTGGTCACATGGCATTACAAGTGATATTACATTATTTGAATCAGCTAGCATTAATCACTATTTGTCAATGCAGGTCGAATATGAGAGGCGTTTAGAGCAAACTGGTTGTTTTTAGACGCAACTTGTTCCCGAGGCCTGTACTACGAAACCAGTTCAATTTACCCAGGATGTCTTTTCATTATCTGGTTTGACTTACCCATCAGAACCATGAATCGAGTACTCCACATAGTATGGAGCAGGTTAGCTGTTCATCTGTTAACATGGTGATTTAGTCACCATTTACAAAGAGAACCAGTTTCATAGCAGTGAAAACCCAGAGTTAACCCTTAAGTTGCCTCGCTAACTCCAAATCCTGCTTTGTGGTACAGGCCTCAGGTGTTATGATCCTTTTGTCATAATTTGCTGACATCTTATTTGAATATCAGTGTTCCACTGGCATGTCAGCAGTGATGTTGATGCTCATCAACAGCTAAATTAGGGCACTTCCTCTTTCTATTCAAAGTCATTATAATTAACATCTGCTGTATGAAAATGAGACAAAAGCAAGCATTTTTTACTAACATCCGATCCCTTGACAGGCATTGCCCTCATGCTGACATCTGGAGCATGTGCAGGTAAACTGTTTTTTTCCCCCTCAGTACATTCTGTTGATTTTTTGTCTAATAATTATTTTGTCTGCCAATAAGGTCATCTTCTCCAGAATGTGGCACTGAATAAAAAAGCCGTCCAGTCTTCAGTAGGCTTCGGTGATGCTGCCAGGGCAGTTGATGGCAACAAAGACCCAAGATTAACAAGCAAAACCTGTATCCACACCAAAGAAGAATCTGATCCCTGGTGGAGAGTAGACTTACAGAATGTGTACAAAATTGCTGCTGTAACAATAACCAACAGAAAAGAACACAGTCACAGGCTGAATGGTGCCGAAATCTGGATTAAAAACTCAATAGAGACCAATGACACCAAAAGCATCAGGTGAAAACAACTTGTTTCAGACATATCCCAGTGTGGGATGAAAATGTGTTCTTATTACTTTCTCTTCTTTCCTCCACTTCACCCAGATGTGCAGTCATCTCTCACATCCCAAGCGAACAAACAGTCTACTTTCCATGCAGCGCTGCAGAGGGACGCTACGTCATGGTGCTTGTCCGAGGAAGCAAGAAGGTTTTGAGTCTTTGCGAAGTTGAGGTGTTCCCTGAAAACTATGGTACTGATACATGGATATAATATAGATAAATCCAGTATTGCTATTTTTATGCCAATTTTCTGGCCAGTGATTTAGTAGTCCTGAACCAGGCTACCTGTCCAGCAGACTCTCCTGAATGATCAGAAACAATGTCTTGGGTTATACTGTTTTTTCCTCATGACCTTAAATTTTCCATCTGTCTATTTGTGTTTCAAGCACATCCTTTATCCAACGTGGCACTGAAAGGAGATGCCACCCAGTCATCAACGCTGTCTTCCGCTACTGCCTCCAAAGCCATCGATGGGAGACGGAACTCATACTACAGCCAGGGGTCCTGTAGCCACACTGCCGAGAAAAAGACCAACCCCTGGTGGAGGGTGGACCTGCGACGGACATATATAGTCAATTCTGTCAAAATCACTAACAGAAGAGACTGCTGTGCCGAGAGACTGGATGGAGCTGAGATTCGAATTGGGAACTCCCTGGAGAACAACGGAAACAGTAACCCCAGGTACTGACCTCAGAACAAGTAGAATTAAATGCTAATGTTATTTTACAATGATTAGAATAGTTATATTTAAGTGTTCAAAATGAGGTGGGGGCCAAAAAGAGACGGGAAGTGTATACCATGTCACACCATTGGCGCGGCTTGTAATGCCAAGTCCAACAAACTTCCCCTGGCCGAGCGGCTAACTTCCTGTTTAGCCCTCCACTAACTTCAAAGAATTACTAAACCCCAAGATTCAGACCAAAGTGACTCCTCCCTGGACCGTGAAAAGGAGTATCAAAATGGGCAAGGCTGTGAGAGTGGCTAAGACACAGCCAGTCGCTCATCCATGCCACCTGTCAACTCGATTCATTTCACAGGGGTTTTACAGACATCTCTTTCACCATGTAAGTGTATGGGAAAACATCTTTCTTGGCCCAATGGCATCACATGACGGACCCAGAATGTGTAATTCCAGTGTCTGGCCGCCATAATTGGCTTCAAAGTCCGACACACCTCTACTGGGAGGTGACCAGGAGGCATCCTGATCAGATGCCCGAACAACCTGAACTGACCCCTTTTGACGCGAAGGAGCAGCGGCTCTACTCCGAGCTCCCTCCAGATGTCTGAGCTCCTTACCCTTTCCTTAAAGGGATAGTGCACCCACAAATGAAAATTCAGCCATTATCTACTCACCCATATGCCGACAGAGGCCCTGGTGAGGCTAAAAACAGAGTTCATATGACGTTTTTCGAAACAACTTTTTATGTTGCGGCTGCAGCACACTTGGATCACTATGGATGAGCAGTATGGAGGTACTCTGTGGATTCAATTTTGTGTTCTTGGACGTTAGTCTGGGGCGCCGTCTACCATTAGGTGTGCTAGCCACTCCCCCCGCTGATCTCCGCAAGGGATGTGAGGACTCTAAAACTTCACCAGGGCCTCCATCGGCATATGGGTGAGTAGATAATGGCTGAATTTTCATTTTTTGGGTGCACTATCCCTTTAAGGCTGAGCCCAGCTACCCCATGGAGGAAACTCATTTCGGCCACTTGTATCGGCCATCTCATTCTTTAGGTCACTACCCAGAGCTGGTTGGGACGTAGATGGACCAGTAAATTGAAAGCTTTGCCTTCCAGCTCAGCTCCCTCTTCACCGCGATGGACCGGCGCAGTACCCACATGAAGGCTGAAGCTGCACCAAACCGCCAATCCATCTCACGCTCCATTATAACCTCACTTGTGAACAAGACCCAGAGATACTTGAACTCCCTCACTTGGCTGATTTTATTCACAAATTATGATCAACAAGATAATCTCCAAAAGAGGACACGTTAGCATAGTAGTAGTATTAGCAATTTACTTCTGGCTGGCTTCTCTTAACTACATATCTTCCCAGCATTAATTAAGAGCCCTGTAGGAAAAAAAACATTTAAAATCTGATGATAGAAGGCTTAAAAATGTGGAGTGATTTCCAGATTTCTGGACCTCATGTTGTTCTCTTTAACATAGAAGCTTACAAGATAACCGCAACTAATCATCCCCGTCTCCCTCCACTGTCAGGTGTGCTACCATCGCCCACATCAGAGCGGGTAAAACCAACACATACTACTGTGATGGCGGCAGCATGGAGGGTCGTTTTGTGAATGTGATTATCCCTGGAGAGGGCAAGACTCTCACCCTGTGCGAAGTTGAGGTGTTCCCTGAAAACTATGGTACTGATACATGGATATAATATAGATAAGTCCAGTATTGCTATTTTTATGCCGATTTAGTAGTCCTGAACCAGGCTACCTGTCCAGCTCTGACTCTCCTGAATGATCAGAAACAATGTCTTGGGATACACTGTTTTTTCCTCATGACCTTAAAATTTACATCTGTCTATTTGTGTTTCAAGTACATCCTTTATCCAACGTGGCACTGAAAGGAGATGCCACCCAGTCATCAACGCTGTCTTTCGCTACTGCCTCCAAAGCCATCGATGGGAGACGGAACTCATACTACAGCCAGGGGTTCTGCAGCCACACTGCCGAGAAAAAGACCAACCCCTGGTGGAGGGTGGACCTGCGACGGACATATATAGTCAATTCTGTCAAAATCACTAACAGGGGAGACTGCTGTGCCGAGAGACTGGATGGAGCTGAGATCCGCATTGGGAACTCCCTGGAGAACAACGGAAACGGTAACCCCAGGTACTGACCTCAGAACAAGTAGAATTAAATACTTACGTTATTTTACAGTGATTAGAATAGTTATATTTAAGTGTAAGTGGACCGTGAAAAGGAGTATCAAAATGGGCAAGGTTGGGAGAGTGGCTAAGACGCACCCAGTTACTGATCCATGCCACCTGTCAACTCGAATCATTTCACAGGGGTTTTACAGACATCTATTTCACCATGTCAACCACCATCTCCGACGCCTCCTTGGAATCTACTGGCCCAACACCATCTCAAATGTGACCTTGTGGGATCTCACTAAGCAAGAACTGTTAGAGAGCCAAAGCAAGAGGAGAAAATGGAATTGGATAGGCCACACACTCAGAAGACCAAACACCTCCATTATAAAACATGCACTAATATTGAACCCGCAAGGCAAGAGGAAGCAAGGGAGACCTAAAACCACCTGGAGAAGAACCACAGAGGAGGAGATGAAGGCGGAAGGGCGGAAGGTGGAAGAGGATGGAGGAGTTTCGTCAATGGCCTATGTTCCTCAGGGAATTTAAAGGCCTAAGTAAGTAAGTAAGTATTCACCATGTAAGTGTGTGGGAAAACATCTTTCTTGGTCCAATGGCATCACATGACGGACCCAGAATGTGTAATTCCACTGTCTGGCCACCATAATTGGCTTCAAATCTGACACACCTCTAACGGGAGGTGCCCAGGAGGCATCCTGATCAGATGGCCGAACCACCTCAACTGACCCCTTTTGACGTGAAGGAGCAGCAGCTCTACTCTGGGACCCTCCAGATGTCCAAGCTCCTTACCCTATCTCTAAGGCTGAGCCCAGACACCCTATGGAGGAAACTCATTTTGGCCGCTTGTATCGGCAATCTCATTCTTACGGTCACTACCAAGAGCTCATGACCATAGGAGCTGGTTGGGATGTAGATGGACCAGTAAATCGAAAGCTTTGCCCTCCAGCCAGCGCCCTCTTCACCGCGATGGACCGGCGCAGCGTCCACATGACTGCAGAAGCCGCACCAAACCGCTGATCCATCTCGCGCTCCATTATAACCTCACTTGTGAACAAGACCCTGAGATACTTGAACTCCCCTCACTTGGCTGATTTTATTCACAAATTATGATCAGCAAGATAATCTCCAAAAGAGGACACGTTAGCATAGTAGTAGTATTAGCAATTTACTTCTGGCTGGCTTCTCTTAACTACATATCTCCCCAGCATTAATTAAGAGCCCTGTAGGAAAAAAACATTTAAAATCTGATGATAGAAGGCTTAAAAATGTGGAGTGATTTCCAGATTTCTGGACCTCATGTTGTTCTCTTTAACATAGAAGCTTACAAGATAACCGCAACTAATCATCCCCTTCTCCTGCCACTGTCAGGTGTGCTACCATCGCCCACATCAGAGCGGGTAAAACCAACACATACCACTGTGATGGCGGCAGCATGGAGGGTCGCTTTGTGAATGTGATTATCCCTGGAGAGGGCAAGACTCTTACCCTGTGCGAAGTGGAGGTGTATGCTGCCCCAAAAGGTACAACTACAACTGACTGGCTTGGAGTTATCATAACACAGCAGTCTGATATTGATTCATCTCCGTGTTTTCTTTTTTTTTTTTACACTTAAGTGGAACCTCTACGAAATGTGGCCTTGAGGAAACCAACAAGACAATCAACAACTGCTTATGTCTATGGGGGGTTGTCCTCTCAAGCTGTCAGTGGGTGTAGAGGTGGAATAGTTGACCGCTGCTGTAGCCAGACTTTGGAACAGTATGAACCCTGGTGGAGAGTAGACTTGTTAGCTGTGCACAAGGTCAGTGCCATCACCATCATCAACAGGCGAGACTGTTGTACTGACAAACTTAGGGGGGCACAGATCCGCATTGGGAACACACCGTCAACCTATGGCTTCATAAACCCCAGGTGAGGCATAATATCTTCAGGTGGAAAGTAAATAATTACTAAGTATGTGTTTCTTGTGGTTTAACTGCACAATGCAAACCACTGCCATTTACATTTTAGAAAAACTGTCTCTATGCTGTAATTACACCACTGGCAAATACAATTAGAGTAACCTCTTATGAATAAAACTGGCACCCATTATGTTTCTCTCTCCCCATCAGATGTGGTACTATCTCATCAACGGATGATACGTCAATGTACACCTTTGACTGCGCAGGCATGAAAGGTCGCTACATCAAAGTGATTATTCCAGGAGATTCTAAGGTGCTGACACTGTGTGAAGTGGAAGTGTTCGCTTCGGCAGGTACGGTCCTTTATGTCTAGTCAATGGAAATCAAACAAAAAATAGCTGACTAGCTATCAAACATCCCTGGTGGAATGTAAGTGATACCCAGCAGGATATAAAGTACATAAACTTAGCCCCACCTTTACCAATGATTTACACATTATTGCATCAATAATGTAACTCTGTGATATAAATGAATCCGAAACTGGCCATTCAGCATGATGAGTACTTCTACCTTTGGTACCTTAAGCCAGGTCCACCCACAGAAATGGCTGGAGGCTCCCCAGATCTGCTCTACTTATATTAATGCATGCCGAGCACTTTGTCCCCTAGTTTAGATCAGCAATCTTCTCAGGTCTTGTGGCCATGGGCGGATTATGTGACAATGGGCCCCTGGGCACAGATATGCAATGGACCTATCCTGCATAGGAGCACGACACATGAACTTTGTAGTCTTGTGCATCTTTTTGTAGTTTTCAGTCTCACTGTAGTTGTTAAGTGTCTCTTTGGCGTAATTTTGAATCTGTTTTGATTTGGGGAAAAATGCATTTTCCTACTATGCACTGTGGGCGGGGAACAATCTCCAAAAAGATCTAAATTTAGAAACACATATCCATTGATGAATTTAAGAATGTGGTGATAGAGCCACAACAGCTCTGTTTCCACCGAGCAGTACAGTACTGTTCAGTTCAGTTCGGTACACTTTTTTTCTGTTACCACTGTGAAAAGTTGTGGATGGTACCAATGGAACCGTTCTGTACCGTCCCCATTTTCGGTCCCCACTCTGTTGGGGTACCTAGCACACAGATCTGGTACTAAAAGGTGGAGTTGTGAACACAGCAGTCTGATTG
Organism: Epinephelus fuscoguttatus; assembly: GCF_011397635.1. NCBI lineage: Eukaryota > Metazoa > Chordata > Actinopteri > Perciformes > Serranidae > Epinephelus > Epinephelus fuscoguttatus. The sequence continues at coordinate 16,377,500 of NC_064774.1, forward strand.
GTCAATAGAGGACGGTCACTCTGCTCAGGGCTGAGTTGTGGCTGGTTTTGAGGCTCATGTAACCACTGTTCATACTGTGGAGAGTTTTATTAGTAAACTACAACTATAAAATGAAAGGATATTTTGCTGCCTCTTGCAGCAGCTGGAGTCTGAGAAAAAAATAACTTAATTCACTGGCCGACTGCCGGCAACTTTAAAGGTGGAACATGTAATGTTACTCCATGCATGAGTTGATGACGTGAATCAATCAACACACCTTAAATTTCACTGTGACAACTTTAACTACTTTTTATATGACATACACTTTTAGTAATGAGTGGATCTTCAAGCGTTTATATATATTAATTTCAGCCAGGTTATGTGAATTGCATATATTTTAATCCTCTCTCAGAGAAAAAAAATGCGTTGTGGAGCGTCGTGCCTGTGGAGTGTAGTTCCTGTGGGCTACGGCAATACTACAGGCCCATATCCACTGAAGTAGTTCCTGGTACTGTTTGGGGGGCAGGAACTACTACAGGAACGTCCTCTCGCTCGGCCCTCTCAACCGCTGTGTCTCCACTGAGAGAGCGGAGTAGGATGAAGGTTCCTGTAAAGTTTCTGGGCTCTGTATGTGATGCAATCGTTGCGCGACCATTTTGACCGGGGCGACGTAGGGATGCCGTTAGCCGTCAGTGGTGTCTGTAGTAACTCCAGTCACGGTCCGTGAAAAAAATATTTTTTCCAGTGTCTTAGTTACAACATGATTGAGCTAATTGGAGTAGTTTCATGTCGTATCCGACAACGGGAGGCATTTAACAGATGACGTCCTGAAGTTAGCTTTGCTGCTGCTGTTAGCTGTCCCGGTCAGCTGATGCTTTCTAGACATCGTGATTTCCCAAAACTGAATAAATACCACACATAGCAACACAAAACTGCTTTGCTAGCTCAATCATGTTGTAACTAAGATATCCGCTGGAATTTTTTTTTTTTCACGGACCGTTTGAGTTATTACAGACATCGCTAACAGCTAACGGTTAGCCCAGCTAATCTACGATAACCATGTTGCTATTTACAAAACGTCACATCCCGCCTTGAGTATATCCAATCAGCACCAAGTAATCCCCAAGCCCCAGCCAGGAGTTTCTCAGGGCCGTTCTGAGTACCTACTCCGAGGCAGGGACTTGTTTAGCCCCTGTAAAAGTTCCGGAACTCTGTCCTTCGGGGGTGGTTCCTGCAGTGGAGACACGCACCAACGGCCCCGGCCCCGTAAAATTACCCTGAAGTTCCTGCGGTGGAAACAGGCCTTAAGCCGCTGAGCTTGCCTGAGAAGGACTAAATGCACAAACCCATAGTGAAAGACTCTCACTGCTGCCTGTTCTGTTTTGTTCTGAAAATGTCGAGGTGCAGACTGATAGAGAAGGAAATACAGTGAGTGCTGGATGGAGCAGTGAGTGACAACAACCTCGCCTACATATAAGGGTACTGTTTGCAGTGGAAACCCTAGGGTCTAGGTACCATGTCTGAAGGTGTTTGGTGGAGAGGGGGCTTATGTTTGAATAGTCTTCTTTTTTATTATATGCTGTATTTGTTTCATTTAAATGTGTTTTGACTGGCTACTACCTTGGCCCTTATGGGGAACCCTGCTTTAAGTATATTTTGATGCTTTTATTTGAGTAATATTTAAAATGCAGGGCTTTTACTTGTAAATTGTAAAAGAGAAGAGTATTTACACTGTAGTATTGCTGCTTCTACTTAAGTAAAATGTCTGAATACTCCTTTCATCAGCGGGAAATGCTGTATTATGTCTGAAGTGGTATTGGTATTAATATTGTTGACTTCTGAAGACAACTGTACTGTATGCACATGTTATTAGGAACTGGTCCAGAACTGGTCAAGTAGGCATAGCAGACTGCAGCGTAAACACTCCGGGCGTATACGCATCAGTAATTTACTTCCACTGCAAGTGTTTGTTTTTGTCCCTGACAGGCTCAGATTATTATTGTAAGAGTCTGACAACATTATGGAAAGGATCCCGACAGTTTTGTTAAGAGTAAGATTCTTTTTGTTTAACTCGAAATCGCCATCACCAAACCCACCAGACTTCATTGAAATAAACAGAGATTTTAGCATGCATAGAGCCTGCATGTTTTCACACCTAACTGGGTGAGTTAAGGTTTAATTTCAACCAAACCAGCACCTTATTGTTGGAAAAATGGAAAGACAAACCAAGATGGCTTTTGTGAGTTTTATTTTGTTTCTGTCGACTCTGGATGACGTGTGCTTAACAATAATAAAACTACTGTTTATTTAAATGGAGTCTGGTGGGTTTGGCAACAACAATTTTCAAGGCTGTTTCTGGTTAAACAAAAAGGATCTTACATTTTAACAAAGAGTAAGACATTGCATTGACATTGCTTTTACTTCTTTGCACATAACAACATGTCAGTATAATCGCTTGACAAGATGTGGACTGATTCCAGTTGCTTTTTGGCATCAAGGCCAGGTGCCGACTCTGTGGCTTCAACGTTAGCTTTCCATTTTGGAACCAAAAGTCCCCGGGCAACTCCAGGTTCAAGACAAGCCTGTTTAAAAAAATGTATCAAACATGAACCGGGCCAACTGAAACCTAACAACATTTTTTTTTCCCCCTCCACTACCAAAAGTTATCACGCCCTCTCCTCCTCTTCCTCCGCCTCCACCCCCTCCGGCTGTGAGCGTGCTGCTGAGCGGCAGGAACGTGACAGTGGTGGGAGAGAGGCTGTGCTGGGCCGATGCTCTGTTCTTCTGCAGACGTCATCACTGGGATCTACTTAGCCTTCGCAGCCAGGAAGAGCAGAGCGAGGTGGAGCAGCTGCTGAGCCGCAGTCCTTTCCCTCTCACAGACTATGTTTGGCTTGGGTTGCGCAGGTACTCTTCACTGACACTGTCTAACTCAAGCACAACTCAACATGAAATAATATGAATTAGCTGGTGTGGTTTTACTTTTATATTTTGGCAGAATGGTGGGTTCCTAGTTCAAACTTAGGGTGGGGGGTTCGAGCCCAGGGTGGGGGATCCCTTTCTGTGCAGGGTTTGCATGTTCTCCCCGTGTCAGCTTGGTTTTTCCCCGGGTACTCCAGCTTCCTCCCACAGTCCAAAGACATGTCAGCCATGAGATAGTCTGGTGACCTGTCCAGGGTGGACCCTGCCTCTCACCCAATGCTAGGTGGGATAGGCTCCAGCCGCCCCACGACCCAAACAGGATAAGTGGTTAGGGACAATTAATGAATGAATGGTGTGGGTTTACTTTTACATGATGACTTCTTTGCTTATCTTCTTAAAAGTTGCAGCATAAAAATATCACTCCAAAGCCCAATGATTAAAAGGATTGTAATATTTAACCCCCATAAAGGCCTCGTGTTTCCATGTTCGTGTTTTGTATACTACACCCATTCTTGAGAATTGAGTCAAACACACTAATTTAATTTCTGGGGTGAAACATTATTTTTAAAGGATTTATTTCTATGAAATAAATATGATTTCTAAAACATTAAGATCTGCTTTTAATTTTTTTTTTTGCCTTCTAAACTTGCCCTGTGCCAGAATTCACCCTTGTCCCAGACAAGAATTCACAACTTCAATTGACTAGAAAATGTGTTAAAAACCTTCTAAATCTGAAACTAATACTTTATATTGATAACACATTGGTGTATAAATGCACTGCCATAACAATCTTTGTATTACTTTTTTGTGTGTGAAAATTTTGGCCTTTTAAAGATACTAGTCCATACCCATTGGTAGCTTTGTCCCCTTCTACCTATAGATGCCAATCCTCAATGCCTATGTGCAGCTTCACATAGATTGACCACGTCAGTGAGTAGAAAAACGTGGGACAGACAGAATGACTGACTGACAGAATGACACACTGACAGTTTCCGTGATTATGTACAGCATACCATACCATGACTTAGTCATACCAAAAATTAGAAAACAACAACAACATTGGGCCACAGGGGGAGCCACAGCGATCGGTTGCATTTTAGCCATTTTTAAGCATTGTTCTGTTGTTATAGCGCCACCCAGTTGCCAGTTGGAGTTAAATTTCTCCAGTCACCTTGAGGCGTCCTGTTCTACTTATCTACCAAGTTTAGTAAAAATCGATATGGCGGTTAGACCTAGATAAGAAATTAGCTCTCTAGCGCCCCCATTTTGTTTGATGGGGTCAATAATGGAGGGGTCCCCTCAGATTATGTGTGGTCATATGCCTACAAAGTTGCGTGGTGATGGGTGAAACCCTTGAGATGTTATACACCTTTATGTGATGAGCCACGCCCTCCGTAATATTCATTGCCTTATAGAAGCTCAGTTTTAGTAAGTTTTCCAACTTTTGCCAAGAGGGAACTTTAGATATTGGTCCCTAGATTATGTTCACCCAGTTTCATGCAGATCGGTCAAACTTCCTAGGAAGAGATCCATTTGAAGTGTTTTTCTAAAAATTCAAAATGGCAGAAAATCTATATAACCGGAAGTTATGGGTTCTTGAGGCAAATTTGTTCCTCATGAGGAGAGGCATCTCTGTGCAAAGTTTCATGTCTCTACGACATACGGGGCATGAGATATGCCCATTCAAAGTTTGCAATTTCAGTCGGTTGCTATAGCGCCCCCCTTTGGCCAGTTGATGTAATGTTGCTTCATTCGCATCCTCCCATGACCCTCTACCACTGTGCCAAATTTCACATGGATTGACCAAGTCAGTGAGGAGAAAAACATGGAACAGACACACACACACACACACAGACACACACAGACAGAGTTTTTGTCATTTAATAGTAAGATGTTCTTGAGTTTTTTCAACTCTGTCAGATTTCTGAAAAAACATAATTTCATCATGCATTAAAGGAGTTAACTCTATCCTAAGTGAGACGTCCTATCTCACTTCCTGGTTTCCAAAAAGGCAGGAATGCTGCTCAAGTACTGCTCAGCTTCCTATTTAATGATAAATCAATTAAATAATATTGCTATCGGTTGTGTCTCAACCATAGCAGGTCCACACCGTAGTGTTTCTAAATCCAAACTAAATGAGAATTATGGTTTAAATATTAGTATTTTGATTCGCATTAAGAGAACTCTTACCAACTGTGAAAAATAAAATGGCTGGTTCTAATTAATAATAATTATATTATAATTAATAAAAATAAAATAACTAGCTCTTGGCCGGGCACGTCATCTTGCTCAAACAGAAGGGGCTGCCCCACCCAAATCTGGCCAGTGGCTTCGAGACGTAATATCCTGCTTAAAATTAGAGATGCGATGTGTGTCGCCCAACCCTGGCTTTAAAAAATAAAAATATTTTGAAATAAAAAAGGAAAATTAAAACGGGTACTCACTACGACTGCAGAAAAATTAAATAAATATAACCTGTTGAGAACTCTGTAAGAGGTCAACCCTGTCAGATCTTACCTTTGACATCCATTATGTATGCTATTCAAGAGAAAAAAATAAATCACTGGGATGTTGGTCAGTTAAAAGGTTTAATAGTCAAGACTTTGATCTTTTAACATATAGGCTACTACCCTGCCTTAATGAAGAGAAAAAAATAATGAGGGTTTGTCCTGGGATAGACTGAGAGGGCAGGTGCCCTACCCTGGTTTCTCTGAGGATTTGAATTCTGCAAATTAAGACACACTCAGACACAGGTCTTTGAGTCAAATACTGTGTGTCCTTATATTTGCTCCTTTGCATTGCTGCCATTCCAAGAAAGATGAGCATGAATGCCTTCTCACTGCCACACCCTGTGACAAGCCTATTGTAACATTAGAGCTGAAGCAAGCATTTGACTTATCGACTGACAGAAACTCACTCAGCCATAACTTGTTTCAGTTCAGTCACGCACAAATATTACCTGGTTCTGGCTTTTTAAGTGTGAGGATTTGCTGCTTCTATTTTTGTGTTTTAAATGAAGTGCCTTGAACCTGCAGTCTTTCTAGTGGACGGCAGGGGGTGACTCCACTGGTTGCAAAAAGAAGCAATGGCAATTTTCAAGTCTTCCTCGATACATTTTGTAAATTATGTTCCCATTTAGAGTAAAACAGACAATGAAGCAGGGTATATTTTAGGGTGTGGCTACCTCATGATTGACAAGTTGTAACAATGGTGGTGTCCTTGGGTTCTCAGTCAGATCCACCCCTCACTCCTCCACAGGTCCACCTTCTCGTCCAAATATGGTCACTTCTGGTGTCAAAAAGCAAGATGACAACAACCGAAATGCCAAACTCAAGGCCTTAAAACGGTAGTCCATAAGCTAATGTGTGACATCATGGTGGCTACATCCACCTTCATACAGTTTATGGTTCAGACTGTTAGTTGGACAAACAAATCATTTGGAGCTGTCACCATGAATTTTCAAAAACTTTGTGCTGAACATGTTTTTGACATTGCAGTGACTAAGCGAATAATTCAGAATAATTGAAATAATTATTAGTTATAGCCCTACTTTCTATGATAAAGATAAAGTTGGATCTATGTGTAAATGTTTTTAAGAAATTACAATATTTGTGAACCTTGACACCTGTTGCAGTGGGGGGATTACAAAGTACAACCACAAACAACTGTGCAGTACATTAACAGCAACATTTTGTCAAATCTGTTAATCAATCTGTTTGGCAGATACCTAATGGGTGACAGGTGGTTCTGGATGTCTGGCGATTCCATGAAATTCACCAAATGGCGGCGAGATTCTGCCCCTAACCGTTACTCCAGCCCCTGTGGAGGTATGGCCAGAGGAGAGCTCTTCCTGTGGGAGGACCAGCCTTGTGGGAAGCACCTTAATTTCATTTGCCAGTCAGGTAGGGGTTACACCTCACATCCTGCACATGTGTGCATATTGGACTTCACCACAATACACTCATGAGCTCTTTCTGTCCCGTAGGTGCTGAGAGTGGAACACAACGAGTCTATTTCTACAGCACAAGGAAAGCCGCAGATCCTTAGTTAGGGTTAATAATCAAGGCATTCTCACTCCCAACTCGTCATATACGGCAGCTCAGTCAGGAGCACTTTAGTATTTCCATTTGTAGTTTAACATTTGGCAGTATGGCTGTGTTCTGGGGCCTCTTTGCTTTTCCTAGGCCTATGCAGAAAGCCTCTTCCACGCACCTACGTGGTAAGCCTAAGACAGGGAGAGCACACTGCCCTTCCATGCGCCTAAGTGGAAAGCTTAAGGCTGAGAGAGCACACCTCTCTGCCCTTCCATGCGCCTAAGTGGAAAGCTTAAGGCCGAGAGAGCACACCTCTCTGCCCTTCCACCCTTCCTAAGGGCCACTGTCCAAGCAGCTGTATTTAAGGAGCTGGGAGTGAGAACATGTTGTACTATTAGAATCTGTATTTTTAAGTTAGCTAGGAAATAGCGACTATAAACTGCCTGCGCTCCTTGTATGTTATCAACTAATGTTTGGGTGGCACTTCAAGACCTTATGTTTCTGCACAAAACATGGATCAGAACCCAAAGTCTCGACCACCTGGATGCCTTTATTTTCATGCTCTTGATATGTGGGTTAAAGTAACTGTAATCTCATATTACCAGTTATTGCATTTGTGCTGTGCTGCAGCTTGTGTGGTCTCTGTGAACTATACCGCCATGTACTGAGTTGCAATCACAGTGATGAATGACTGATTTAAAGGGTTTTTCAACCTGGATCCTATTTTTCTAAGTTTTTGTGTCTAAGGGACCAATGGTAACAAAATTTTGTGAAGTTGGTCCAGTATTTACAAGCTAAAATATAACCACTTGGGGCATATGCACCATCAATTGATGTCCACTAAAAGTGCTTGTTTTTGCGACTGACGGGCTCCAGTTATCATTTTTAGTGTCCGACAACATTATAGGATCCCTATAGAGGTCGACCTGTTTATTAAAGAGTAAGATCCATTTTGTTTGACCAGAAAGAGCCCTGAAATCGCCATCGCCAAACCCACCAGACTCCATATAAAAAAGCAGTAATTTTATCATCGTAAAACACACTTCATTTAAAGCTGACAGAAACCAAATAAAACTCACAACAGTCATCTTGCCTCGTCTTTCCACTTTTCTAACAATAGCCAGCTGTAGTTTGGTTGAAATAAACTCTTAATCCATCTGGTTAGATATGAAAACATGCAGGTTCTATACATGCTAAAATTGCTGTTTTTTTAAATGGAGTCTGGTGTGTTTGGGTATACTGATTTCGAGGCTGTTTCTGGTCTATTTCTGTAGGGATCCTTTCCATAATATTGCCAGACACTTACAGTAACAATCTGAGCCTGCCAGTGGCAAAAACACACACATTTAGTGGACATAAATTGATGGTATGCGTATGCCACAGTGGATACACTGCACTCTGTTTCACTGCTGCCAGCTGCAGCGCTCTCACTCAGTCCTGAACCAACTGTTTACCCCATTCATCACACAGACACGAAACACTTCAGCAACCCTAATTATGATAATAATTGACACTCATTCCAATATCAACATAGAACCTATTTTCCTACATATTATCTCCCTTAATATGTTTTGTGTACGATATGTTTGATTCCTCAGCAAGAGGTGCAGCGCACAGAGTTGTAAAGCTTCTTGGCTGAACATGTCATCATTGTGTATCACTACAGCTGATTTTAAAGTGTGTGAAAGACCTTGGAGATGTGAAATGCAGAGCTGAACCATTAATAGCTCACTACATCAAACGTCTTTTAATTGTCTGACTGACCTTGAGGTAGGAGAGAATTGAGTCGGTGTAAATAAAGCCGAACAGTTACGGCATCAGGAATGTTGAAGATGTGAGAGATTAGGATCTACCTGCTCAAGTTGTGCGTCACTGGCATCCCTTTACCCAGTGTACTGTTTCAGTTACACCTATATTAACATAGTGTGACAGAGCATTTTAAAAGGCACATTAAACAGAAAACATTAAACCCACAGCCAGGACACATCTCACAGTGCCTTACCTTAGGTGTGGCACAGTCCTGTGGGTTTAAGGGAGTGTGGATAATGAGTGTAATCAAAACAGCATCAAGGAGTGTGTAAATAAATTGAGCAACAGTTTGAACAAACACACCCAGACGTGGGGAATAACCTGGTTCTTCTGGTCCTTCTTGCCACGTTTCTTGGCCAGGTGTGCGTTGAGTCAGTGCTTTTACCCAGGATGCAAAACCTATCAAATGATGCAACAGTCAGTGAGATTCGATAAAAACTGCAAAACTGAGAAACTGCTCTGTTTTTTATGTAACTGAACCAAGTAGTGACAAACACTGGGCTTCATGCAGCAACATTCTCTTAAAATTCCTCTTATATTTTCTCTCAATTCTCAGTTCAGAGTAAAAACAAGAGAAGTCAACAACAAACATTCTTAACCATCAAAACCTGCTCTTGCCAAGGCGTGCTGAATGACAAATCTCACTTGATTCTAAGTAACCTATCAGCATAGCAAACCTACTAAACTCTATATAAGGGCAGGTGTTGCACTGTATCCAAATACTCTGGCACATACCATCTCCAAGATCTGGAGAGGTGCCACCAAAAAAGGCTGCAAGAAGTAGATGCTAAATAAACTTAAACAAAGTAAACATGATTTTCCAGAGTGGCAGAAAGACGTTACAGGAACATTAAAAGCCCCGTGATGGCAAAACATTTGCAGTGTCAGCAGCAAGCGTGGAGGAAGTATTCAGATCCTCATGAGAAACACTAAAGCGGGATTTAAACTTGTGCGGCAGACCCCACGCCGTCGCCTACACATGTGTCCTACACCATTGTGAGCATTTATTCTTGTGCTTTGGGGTGTCTGTCGCTCTGCAGTTACACCTCCAAAACACTAGTTGGTGGTGGAGGTTTCTGTGAAGTGCTGTAAAGTTTAGTTGATACAAAACACACATTTAACATGACTAGAGACAATTCCAAACTTTGAAAAATATTACTATAACTCGCAGCATTCACAGACAAACACTTGCCTTTATCTGGACACATTTTCCCCACAAATACAACATGCTAATGTTTTTTAGCACAAGCATATGGCATTTTACATTGTATAGATTAGCTTAGCAGCTAGCGGACTTTTCCTCTTCTCATATGAAGCCAGGGACAACAGCAACATTTAACAAAGGTAACGTTACAAAATGTGACTCCGTTACAACTCACAAGGTTCACTGACAAAACAACTGTCTTATACTAAACACATTTTCAAAACAAATATAACATGCTAATGTTATTAGCACAAGCCTATGGCATTTTACATTGTCTAAATTAGCCTAGCAGCCAGCAAACATTTCCTCTACTCATATGAAGCCAGGGACAACAGCAACATTTAACGAAGGTAACGTTACAAAATTCAATTCCATTACAGCTCACAAGGTTCACCGACAAAACAACAGTCTTATACTAAACACGTTTTCAAAACAAATACAACATGCTAACTATATTAGCAAAACCTATGGCATTTTACATTGTATAAATTAGCCTAGCAACAAGCGGAAATTTCCTCTGCTCATATGAATCCAGGATAAATCACACACAAGACTTAAAATGCTATTTTTGTGGAGGCTTTATTGTCTTCACAATTTATTGTTTCTTATCTGTGAAATTAAAGTAAATTAAAGTTTTGTTTCCACTGAGGGAAATGGTTTCAGCTTACAGAAAAAGACAGGAGGTCTGCGTCACCACGACGTGTAGTAAAATTTGAGTGGCAGCTCTCATGAGGAGGCAGAGGAGGGAACAGACCAGGGTGAGTGAGAGAAGATGTTTAGGTTGATGGTTAGGTGGTTTCACTGTACATACTGTACTGTGTGGGTGTGTCTGTAACAATACCTGATGTGTTGTATAGTGATGCAGGTTACTATATGAGAGGAGGGAAGGAACCACACCTTTATCTCTCTCTCTTTTTCTAACACACACACACACACACACACACACACACACACACACACACACACACACAGGAAATAGTGTAAAATTACAGAGAAATTGACAGGATGTTACTAATGTATGGCACTGGATTTTTTTTAGAGGTTCAAAACATTCTGCATGTGAATAACTATTGTTCAGTTGTTTTTTTAACATTATTAAAACTTTGTGTTTATACCCTAAATGGGCAACGCACCTCGGGAGATACACTTGGTAATTTGGAAAAATAAAATACAAGTCATATTTTGAATGAAAAAAACAAAACAAAAAAACAAAACAAAACATGAATTGTGTCATTTTAGCCTAGATACATTACAAAAAATTAATGATTACTTAATTTTCCAAAATATTTATATGTGTCTGGCTATTAAAAAGTTTTAAACAAAATCTTTGTTACTTGTGAAAGTTCTGCATTGAAAATGTAACTTATATAAAAGTACTGTAAAGTAAACAGGGAAACGTATTTAAGTATTAAAAGTAAAAGTACTCACGCAGAAAAGTGTAAATAAATTTCATAAACCCAAATAATTAACATACTAAAAAGAGAAAGCAACAACTCCTCATATTTAAGAGGCTGCAACTAAGAAATGTTTTTGCATGAAAAAAGTCTTAAACAATTATAAAAAATAGTTGCCAACTAATTTTCTAATCAACCAACTAATCATTTCAGCTGCACTTGCATATTTTCATATGCGCAACAATCTCATCATATCATATCAAATAATTGTAGTGGAGTACAAGTAGAATGTGGCATGAGATTAAAATAATCAAGTAAAGTAAAAGTACCTCAAATTTTTACTTAAGTACTTGAGTAAATGTAATTAGTTACATCCCACCACTGGTCAGCAAAGGGAAGCACAGTAACTGAAATTTGTAATGGGGCTCAGTGGACCAAGTATGGTAGTCCTTCTTTAGCCCTGAAATTTAATAATCCAATCATTATAATTTCTAACATAATAATGATTGGATTATATGAAATACACCTCTCTACTATTTCTTAAAGTCCCTCAAATTCAAAACTTATGTTTCCTTGCCATGGACAACAGTGTGTGGACTGTGAAAACAAGATGTTTTTCTTTTATCAGGAACAGTGCTCTTCTCACTCATAAAATTGTATTCATTATTTATTTATTTATTTATTATTGATTATTATTATTATTATTATTATTATTGTTATTGTTATTATTATGATGATTATTATTATTGTTATTACTATTATTATTATTATTATTATTATTATTAATAATAATAATAAGAACAAGTTGTGGATATGAACAAAAATAAGTGTGAATTTTTGTTCATATTGTTTCTTGCATGAAGCCGAATATCTAAGAGATTCAATCAAGAGGTACACTGTAAAAAATGATTCGTAGGTTTAGTGGTATAACACTTAAAATAAGCAAGTTTTTCATAATAAAAAATGATGTTTGTTTTATTAACTTTTTTAAATCAGCTGACAGAACTGAAGCTGGTCAAAATAAAAAAACACTGACATTTTTGAGTAGGAAAGAAATTAAAATAAATAAAACAGCTTGACGGGGCGGCACGGTGGTGTGGTGGTTAGCACTCTCGCCTCACAGCAAGAGGGTTGCCAGTTCGATCCCGGGCCTGGGAGCCCTTCTGTGCGGAGTTTGCATGTTCTCCCCGTGTCAGCGTGGGTTCTCTCCGGGCACTCCGGCTTCCTCCCACAGTCCAAAGACATGCAGATTGGGGACTAGGTTAATTGATAACTCTAAATTGGCCGTAGGTGTGAATGTGAGTGTGAATGGTTGTCTGTCTCTATGTGTCAGCCCTGCGATAGTCTGGTGACCTGTCCAGGGTGTACCCTGCCTCTCGCCCAATGTCAGCTGGGATAGGCTCCAGCCCCCCCGCGACCCTCAAGAGGATGAAGCGGTTAGAAGATGAATGAATGAATGAAAACAGCTTGACCACTAAATATCAATACAAAAAAGTATTCAATTGATTTAACTTAATTAAGTTTTTTGAGGTCAAAGCAAATCATGTTGGTTGCACTTAATCAAGTTTGTCAGATTATAAAAGCCAGAGTTGTGACTACTTGAAAAGATGCATGCATTGTTACCTAATTTTTTTAATTGAATGAGTGGATTCTTTTTAGAGTGTAGGTGTTTGCCTCCATCTATTGTAGTATGAATTATATATTAATAACTTGATAAGGACGTCTCCTAACAGGCTTGGCAGGCATGTTCTTTAGTCGCTAGTCGACCACCTCCCTCTGCTCCAAGCTCCTTTTTCTCCTCTACTTTCCATTATTGCAACATCACACAATAAACACAGGGAGGTGCTGTTGAACTATTAAAAATGGACTCCTTCCTCTGCTTATTATAGCAGTCTAAATAAAAACCTCACAGGATGAATGTAGCAGCAAACGGTGTGTGACAATTATGGGGCAAAAAAGCAATAAAAGACATTAGAAAGGGTGAGTAATGGAAACTTGAGCCTGAAATGTGACTTTATGTTTGTGTAAATGGACAAAGTAGGTCTTCATATAAACATTCCCCCACTGCAGGTCTAATGGATAGTTTACATAGGTATTAATAAAAATACTCTATGTGAGGTTTCAAAATGACATCTTTTGTGCCAAGTTGGTGAGTTTCAGGAAATTTCTCCTCCACTGTAACAACTCAAAGTGAGCTATTCCATTGTTTTAAAGGGCACCATAACTCACGGTGGGTTTGTCACTGATGATTCACATGGAATCAAACACTGAAACGTTTGATTTAGATGCTGCATGATGTAAATCGTATCCTCCGACACTTTTAATCCCATAATACTGCGCTGTGTTTCCTGTCTTAAATCAGACTACTGGGGATTGACCTGAGAGGACTCTTGAATTTACGAATCAAGACTGACTAACAAATTCTTGGCAAATAACTATAAAGAGGCTCCCCACATGACCTTCAGTTTGTTTTTCATGGCATGCACTACTTAGCAAGTGAAAACAGAGCTTTTATTTCTTATGTGACTCCAGGGGAACTGTGTGAGGCCTGAAAAAGTAGCCCCTGATAATGTTTCGGCTCGGAATCGTCACATTTTCTTGGAGTAAATTGTCCTGATTTATTGCATTTATTATATCTACTGTTGGGGGTCACGAGGGGGCTGGAGCCTATCCCAGCTGACACTGGGTGAGAGGCAGGGTGCACCCTGGACAGGTCACCAGACTATCACAGGGCTGACACATAGAGACAGACAACCATTCACACTCACATTCACACCTACAGATAATTTAGAGTCACCAGTTAACCTGCATGTCTTTGGACTGTGGGAGGAAGCTGGAGTACCCGGAGAAAACCCACATGTGAACTCCCAACAGAAGGGCTCTCTACTCTGGGGGTGGAACCCCAACCCTGGATTCAAACAGCAAATGCTCTTGTTGCAAGGCGACAATGTTAATCACTGCACCACCATGCCCGCAGTTCTGATTAATTTACCCTAAAACTTCTTTACTAGCCTGGGGTGGCTACACATTTTGAAAAATAAAGACCTGTCTCAGTTAGAGGCCTGGTCTGCTTGCCAAGCATTTCTTTTTTTTTTTTTCTTTGGATGTATAAAACCAGGTTGTTGGCTACCTCGAATTTTGTTCCCATTCCTCGATTACCCTGAAAGTTATTCATATTCCTTTTCGTCCATAAAGGTCCTCAGATCAAAAGAATCAAAAAGGTTTTTCATAAAGATTAATCCAAGTTGTGGGTATTGTTTTAAAAGGATAAAGTGGTGTTGTGTCAGTATGATGGGTGCCGTAACTCAGTCTTTGTCTGATGTGCACATTGTCACTCCGACCTCGTCACATATCAATCTTTAGTCATGGACCTTCCACGTCCAGATACAACATGCAGGGTACCCTGGGTGCGTTGGTTGTTGACGTTCTGGGTCACCGTGTCTGCCTGTTACATGTATTGTCTTCTTTCAAAATACACTTCCGTTTTCACAAGAAATTTAACCTTTACATACAGTCTCTTTCAAAATAAAAGCACTATGTCAGTATGACGCAAATTGACGTGTTTTTTTCCTCCAACAACTAACGCATTTGGTGAGATTTAGAATAAGAGAACAGGGTTTGGCTTTAGAATCTTACAGGGCTCGAACACCTTTCTCCCGGGTGAAAGTTAGTGTATGTTGGACCCATCCACCACCCCTAACTTGCACTTTTGCTGCCTTAACTTTCGCTCTTGTACAGCCGTGTCTCCCCCTGACGCCCCCAAGCATCGTTAAACTTTAACGGTGACCAGCCACGTATCTTGCTGAAGTTAAAGGACGGTTTTTTTCACCAGTGTCTGATGCAGAAAGTCACTGCCCAAGCACCAGATTTTGAGAACTTGTGTCATGATTAAGCCTCTTTTGAAACAAAACAATTTAGATGCCTTGTAACTTAGCAACTACAGACCAGTGTCCAATCTGCCATTTTTAAGTACAATTTCAGAAAAGCTTGTTTTTAATCAGTTAAATGATTTTATGGTCTCCCACAATATTTGGTCAAATATGGACATACTGTAGTGATGGCCAAATGAGGCCTCGTGAACCACTGTCTTTATTTTCTGAATCCACCAGATGGCGCTGTCTGTTCTACAAAGGTTTGAAAGCACACTTCATTGCCAGTCCTTCAGCCTTTATCTTTACGCCAAGAGCACCATCTGGTGGGGTCAGAAAATAAAGACAGTGGTTCATGAGGCTTTATTTGGCCATCACTACATACTAGTTCTACTCGATGTTACTGCAGCCTTTGACACAGTCGACCACTCAATTCTTTTAGCTAGACTTCACAATCTGGTTGGCCTCTCTGGCACTGTTTTTAACTGGTTTAAATGTTATCTTTCTGACAGAGAATTTTATGTAACAATGGATGAATGTTCATCACAAATCTATAAAATGGATTGTGGCTGTAATAAGCACCGTGACAACCAACCCCGGTCTCCCCTACATTCAGTGAAGCGCATTATGAGGAGTCCACACTCAAAGTTTTGGACTTGCAACTTGACTCGAGACTTCCCTGTCTTCACTAGGAATGATTTAGGACTTAAGTCCCACTTCTGGATTTTTGTGAATGCAATCTGGCGTGTGTTTTTTCCCTGTGGTGTAACAATTATAAAGGCTCTCTGCCATTATGGGACTTTTTTGCAGATACACGAAACACGTGCAGACCCATTTTTAGCTTCTATTATTTAAGTGTTCTCAGTGATTGCACCAACTCTTTTTCATCAAATTAAGCTCAATTACAACCAGACGTAATTACCTTCTTAAAAAAGAGTGTAATCTGACACAATAAAACATCAGAGGTTTGTTTTTGCAATTACTCCTGGGTGGGGTAACGGCCTTTTTTCATTGTCTATTCATTTAAGTGACTCTGGGGGGATAAATGGAAAGTTTGAGTGCAGAGAGGGACTGTAGTGCTCTT
This sequence comes from Epinephelus fuscoguttatus, assembly GCF_011397635.1. NCBI lineage: Eukaryota > Metazoa > Chordata > Actinopteri > Perciformes > Serranidae > Epinephelus > Epinephelus fuscoguttatus. Next base: position 16,393,795 of record NC_064774.1, read on the forward strand.
GTTAGGTGAGAGGACGGGAGGGAAGGAGGGAAGGAGGGGAGGAGGGGAGGTGGGAGTGTGTGTGGGACTGCCGGGCAGACGGAGAAGGGGAGGGAAAAAAATGCAGCTTGGACATTCCCAGGCTGGGAAACATAGAGGAGAGTGAGAGGGGAAGAGAGGAGGACTGTTTTCACGCGCTGAAATCTTACATAAAGAAGAAGAAGAAGAAGAAGAAGGGGGAAAAGGCTCGAGGAGGGTAATGGAGGCTGTTTGATAAGGAGTGAGAGGAGAAAGTTTTTGCGGAGAATGTGGAGAGGAAGCAAATGTAGGAAAGGAGCTGAGGACTATGTAGGAATTCCTGACTGAAGTCATGGTAAGTCCCAGTTTGTAAAACTATGGAGGGCTGAAGTTTGTCCTCAACTTTGTTTTCATTTTTTGATCCCTGAAAGTCTGATACCATAATGTTTTCTGTTTCTGCATGACTTTAAAAGTTTACAAGTTGTACTTTTTAAGGATTTTCACACACTTAACACAAGCAGACCTCCACATTAACCCAAAACAGCACCCATTTTTTACCCATGTATTCCACTTTAATCATTCTCATAAAGGCATGCTTTTGATTTTGGAAGAAATTGAAGTCAGCACTTATAACTCCCAGCATGCAAAGTTGTCAAATCCCAAATGGCAGCAAATCATAATGACATGATTTAAACAGTGTGACGCTGGTGATGACTTTTGTGGTTGGCTTGCAGAGGCAATCAAGGGCTCTCTGTTGCCGTCTCCAGGGATTTGTGTTTACCATCCCCACCCACTCATGGTCTGATCAGTGACACACAGAGGCAGAGGGTAGACAGAGGGATGAGTCAGTCAGACACATGCACACATCTGTGGAGGTAAACTGAATCAAGAGAGATATTAGGAGATTAACAGAAAGAGATTTGGATCGTATTCCCGCTTCTGTGCGTCGGGCAGGGTGGAGCAGTTTGGCAGGGAGGGGAAGAGAGAAAGCAGCGGCGAGGGAAAGCTGGAGTGGGAAAGAGCGGAATAAAAGAGGAGGGTAGGGTTACTTTTTATTTTAGGAGACTTGGACGGCAGTGACGGTGGTTTCAGTGATGCCGCATTTTCCACATTGGACCTGAGAAAAGGGAAAAAAAAGGAGAGAAAGGGGGGAACAAGGGATGGCATGGACTGTAGGGGAGGAAGAACATGTGCAGTACAGTTTCATCTTCCTCTTTGAGCGGTTGGGAAAGTTCAGCGTGGAAAACAGTAACTGATGGACACACAGGAAAACATAGTTACACCAAAGTCGAGAAAGGGAACACTTCCTGTGACACCAGGCTCACAGCAGTAAATTCAATACCTGTATGTGCGATTAACGACCGTCCAAACATGTGTCCAAAAAGTTCTTAACACATGAGGAGTGTGTGCAACATCGCTCAAGGACAAACATGGCAGCTTACACATACACGTAGGTGTTAAATGCATCATACAGCACAGTGACACACACAGAAATCTTTGCCAAGGATATGTGGCAGAGGGTGTTTCCATTCCCTCCGTCTGGTCAGCTCTGATTTTGAAACTCTAATGGGACGCATCAGACAGTCCTCTGGTCTCAAGGCCAGGCGGGGGGAAAAAGTCTGATGAAAGTTTTTGCAATTGATTCTCTGTGTTTGTTTTAACCTGCTCGGAGTACCAGGCGGGCAGTGATAACGGCAGTAGAACAATCCATTTAGGGTCAGCGACGTTGTCAGTCACAGGGATCTGAGCTTCCTGCGATTGTCAGGACTCTCTGACATAAACAGAGCATGCAGGCTGAGGATGGATACTTTTCAACGCAGTGATTTTACAAGCCGTATCATTGGCATCTTTAATGGGCATCCAAGCAGTATTCTTGTTTTTAAATTGCCTTTCATTGTGGCGTTTATCTTCTTTGACTCTGCGGTTTAGAATATAGCCTTGTCTAACAAAAATGCAGGAGTCTCTGTCTGTCTGTCCATCAGTTTTCTTGACAACCGTTCATCTCATCGACTTCACACATGGTGGCTGTATTGCTGAGGATCCAAGGAAGTGCAGTATTGAATACAAGCTCTAGAGATCTACAAGACATATTTATTAGTATGTAGTGTTGTCAAAAATATTGATTCTGAACATTTGAAACAGCTTCAATACTCATTTTAGGCAGTATCAATACTCCAATACCAGCTGCTGTTTCTTATTGTTAATGTTTACTACAGTCATTCTGTTACATGTAACTAAGAAAAGAAATCCCTCTCATGTTATGGCCTTATTATAAAAAAAATAGGCCCTTAATGTCAGTTTTCCCCTTGAATGTAACAGATTTTTTAATATATGTAGCTAGCTGCCAGCACGCTAACATCCTGCTTAGCTTAGAACAACATGAGCGGGGGTGAGCAGGTCCATGTCACTGGTTCGACAGCCCATTGGTTCGACATCCCATTAGTCCGACTGTCCGCGGTGCTGAACAGCTCGTGGCAGGCGTATGGTGCGCCGTGACCAGCTTGAGGTGGAGCAGGCTCACGGCTTATGTGTTTGTCATTTTCTTTTTCATTTTAACCCACACCATGATCTTTTCCTGACCCTAACCAAGTGGTTTTTGTGCCTAAATCTAACCAGACCTTAACCACAGGGCATCATGATGATTTCGGAACGGACTTCGGAACAATGAGTTTAATATGGTCGGAACAATGGGATGTCAAACCAATGGGCTGTCGGACCAATGGGCAGTTCCCGGGTGAGCAAGTTAGCAGGCTAGCATCCTGCTTAGCCTAGCAAAGCCTAAACCACAGGCAACTAAGCTAGCAAGCTGACATCCTGCTTAGCTTAGCACAACTTGAGTTAGGGTCAGCAAGTTAGCAGGCTAACGTCATGCTTAGCCTAGTAAAGCCTACACTAGTGTCAGCAAAGATAGCATCCTGCTTAGCCTAGCAAAGCCTAAACTAGGGTCAGCAAAGCTAGCATTCTACTTAACCTTGCAAAGCCTAAATACCAGGCAATGAGGCTCGCAAGCTAGCATCTGCTCAGCCTAGCAAAGCTTTAACTAGAATCAGTTAAGCTAGCAAGCTAACATCCTGCTTAGCCTAGCAAAGCCTAAACTAGAATCAGTTAAGCTAGCAAGCTAACATCCTGCTTAGCCTAGTCTAAACTAGGGTCAGCAAAGCTAGCATCCTGCTTAGCCTTGCAAGGCTAGACTAGGCTAGCAACCTAACGGGAGTATATCTATGTTTCCAGGGTTCTGTTTCCTGGGTTCTATGTTCCTCGCTTACACAAAAAAGGTTCTATGTTTCCCAGGTTCTATGTTTCCCGCTCAACCAAGCGGGAAACATAGAACCCTTTTTGTGTAAGCGGGGAACATAGAAGCTTTTTTGCAGGGTTAAGCGGGGAACACAGAACCTGGGGAACACAGAACCCTGGAAACATAGAACCCTTTTTGTCTAAACGGGGAACATAGAAGCTTTTTTGCAGAGTTAAGCGGGGAACACAGAACCTGGGAAACATAGGGATGACCCCCAAGCTAACATCCTGCTTAGCTTAGCAAAGCCTTAACTAAGGTTGGCTAAGCTAGTCAGCTAGCATCCTGCTTAGTCTAGCAAAGCCTAAACCACAGGCAACTGAGCTAGCAGGCTAACGTCATGCTCAGCCTAGTAAAGCCTAAACTAGGGTCAGCGAAGATAGCATCCTGCTTAGCCTAGCAAAGCCTAAACTAGAATCAGTTAAGCTAGCAAGCTAACATCCTGCTTAGTTGAGCAAAGCCTAAAGTAGGGTCAGCAAAGCTAGCATCCTGCTTAGCCTTGCAAAGCCTAAACTAGGTTGCCTCAGGAAATGTCACACACCATGAAGACCAATAACACTAATAAATGTGACAAAACACCATGCTCATTTGTCACAGACAATAAAAAAGACAATGAAGTGTGAAATCTCATCTGCTGTGAACCCCTTTCCTCTGTTCAACAACAGACTGTAGCACTTAAGCAGTCAAAGGTAATCTGTAAAGAAGCTGTTTGACCTACTGTAGGTCAGGTTAGATTATACAGGAAGATTTAGGAAAGGAAATCACTTTCAGGCCTCTCCTCTTTCTTCCTCTTCATCCTCCTTTCCCTTTGTCTGCCCTGCCTCATTCTCTTTCCTGTCTCCCCCTCCTCTTTTCTGTTCCCTCTTTCCTTCTGTCGGCATCTTTCTCATTTTTGCTCCTAATCATGTCGTCTTGTCTCCGAGCTCCTTTCTGCTCCAGCTCTCTTCCTCTCTTTCTCCGTTCCTTTATGTACTGTATGGGCCTACATCTGGTTTCTATCATGGTTGCTGCTGCTCTTGTTTCCCATCGATCTCTCCCACCGGTCAGCCTCCTCCTCCTCCTTTTCTTTCCTCCTTTTCCTTTTTCTGTCTGAACCCGGTCTCTGTAGGGCTGTCTGGTTCTCTCAACGTCTCCCTGTCACTCTGTCTCTTTTTCAATCTGTTTCTCTATTCACTCACACTTCAATAAGCCGAGCTGACATGAAGGACACTTCAAGTGCTATATTCCAGAACCACTCCAGTTCCCACTTTATTGCTTTATCCTTGTCTTCTCAATTTTGTTTCATCTAACTTATTTTTTTCTAGACATCCTTTTTCTTTTTTTTCTTTTTGGTTTTCTGTCTGTGCCAGGCGTCTGTGTGAAAGACCACTTCTGCTTCCTCCGTTTCAGTCTGCGTAGAGAGGAGAAAGACAGGAAGTCTGACTCAAGAATGACATACCCTGATTCTGTACTGTGTGTCCGTATTTGACACAAACAGGAGGACGCACATTCATGGATACTGATTGTCTGCACGGACACTCCACGTGCTGTATGAAAGCTCAAACACACACACTTTTCCAGTAACTCTTTTCTTGTGAGTAACACGTCATCCACCGGATTATGACCGGTAGTTTTGAAGACAGGACATTTGTCTTTGCAGTTGCTGACCATGTTGAACCAGTCAGCTGGTGAAACTGCGCTCAGCCTGATAGGTGATGTACCGATTAGTAGGCAAAAACAAGGAACAACCCTTTGTCATAGGGCATTTTGGGGTTGGTTGTCTCAGGGTCCCCTTACTACCTTTTCCAGATATTTTGACTCACCAGTGGATGGAGTTTGCTCAGTAGTCATGACGATAGCTCAGTGGTAATCATGCAATCTTAGTATGGAACTTCGGTCATGTGATAACTTCTTGGAATTTCCCTAAATTTATGTATTTCTAAAAATATCATGCCACCAATATCCTGTGAAAACCACATCTCCGAAACATCAACTTGTCATGAGCCCAGCCCAGAAAACTTGTTCTTGTTTTCAGCTTTGTGACAATGTATTTTTAGCTAATCCAAGAGGTTTCTAGTTGTCTAACTTAAGAAACAGGAAATTTTTCTCAACCTATAAAGGACCCTTATATTATTTCGAAACATCCAAAATGACCAGATTTGGAGATGTATGATTTTCTGTAGACAGTCTTTCCTCTGCGCAAATAATTAAAGTTCAAGTATCTTGGGGTCTTGTTCACGAGTTGAGAGTGGAATGCATCAGTAGTTTGGTGTGCCGGACCATTGTGGTGAGGAGGGAGCTGAGCCAGAAGGCAAAGCTTTCGATTTACTGGTCCATCAACATCTCAACCCTCACCTATGATCATGAACTCTGCGTAGTGGCCGAAATAATGAGATTGCAGATACAAGCGGCTGAAATGAATTTCCTCTGTGGGATGGCTGGACTCAGCCTTAGAGATAGGGTGAGGAGCTTGGACATCCGGAGGGAGCTCGGAGTAGAGTCACTGCTTCTTTGCGTCAAAAGGGGTCAGTTGAGGTGGTTCGGGCATCTGATCAGGATGCCTCCTTGGCACCTCCCGTCAGAGATGTTTCGGGCACGTCCCACTGGTAGGACGCCCAGGGGCAGACCCAGAACATGTTGGAGGGATTATATATCTCATCTGTCCTGGGAACGCCTTGGGGTCCCCCAGGAGGAGCTGGAAAGTGTTGCCGGGGAGAGGGACGTCTGGGGTACTTTGCTTGGACTGCTGCCCCTTTGACCCGGCCCTGCATAGCGGATGAAAATGGATGGATGAATGGATGGATTAGGGCATCGGCCAAGATTCAGTAAAATATACCATTAAGAAATCGGACTCAAGCCCAGTTCAGTCAAAGAGTCGAGACGAGATGAAACTGTCTTAGAACGTTGCAGGAAAAGTTGCAGCGGTATGAACTGGCCTTTCTCATCTCGACTCATGCAGGCTGATGGTGTCACCTGCAACTCAGCTTGTCAAGTTGCCAGTGGCAGGTTTTGGAACATAAGGAAGCTCACCTGTTTCAACAGCCAATCAGCTTGTAACCAAGTCAGCTGGTCAAGTCAGCTACAAACTGTCAGCAGAGTGTTTTCATGCATTCTCTTACATCAGCCCTCCGTCCCAGCTGGAGTCCATCTCATTTACATTCCTGCAGCTGTTGACACGTATGTCCCTCCTTGGCCCTCACTTTGTGGTGTTGTTGGACGATGGGCCATTGCTGCTGTTTGCTGTATGTAGATTTGTTTCACACGTATTCTCATTGACTGATTAATTGATGCCAGTTACTGAAATTATTGTGTCGTATTTATTATGAATACAGTGCATCTGAGGCTGTGATCAATGGAAGTACATAGAGTTGTTGCTATAGAGAAGATCCACCATCTGTGGCATTGGAGTGAACCAGCAGGTTTTCAGAATGTTGCAGACCGGTGCATTGCAAGTTATGGCAAGTTTCAACTTGTCTTGTTTCAGATCATTGGTCTGAACTGGACTTAATGCTCTGGTCACTGTAGTCAGTAGGTACCTAGGTAGGTTTTGCCAATACCTTAGTACAACTACAGTCCCTCTGCCTGCCCCACATCCACACATCCTCACACTGACTGCCTTTGCATGGTGCAAGAGGGGGTGGAGAGAGATCTGTATTTCAGTTGTGCTTGTAGATTTACTTTAGGCTACTTGTTGCATTACCCCTTGAAATTTCTTTGTAGTACTATGTTGATTGAATGGACATAGCAAAAGCTTGTTGACACAATAAAAAAACAACAACATTCAGACTGACTTTTTGTAGTTCTTTACTTCTTACTGTACAGTCACTGAACACTTAAAGTAGAGAGGTTTCAATACCATTTTTTCTTTCCTTATACTAATGACGATACCTTAACTTGTGTATTGGTAAATACAGAGTGCCAATCCAATACCATTGTGCAAAACTAAAAGGCTGCACAGTGCAACCTTCTGTCTAGGGTACTGTTTTAGAGCAGCGAAAAATAATTGATTTTCAGGACAACCGCTGTTTTATCCAGGTGTGAAACTACTTTGAAGTTTATTATTGAATAATGTGGTTTTGGATCGGTGTAGTGACTTGTGTACTCAGCATTTTTAGGCTGTATCGGAGGCATTTCTGGTACTGTCATTGGTACTGGAAGTCTAATCTATAGCCAAGGTTATGCTACCAACCAGATGGAGATTCCACTGCCCTACAAAGCAGTCAACCTGACCTATAACAGTGCTATACCTGTCACTAACAAAACAAAAAAGCAATTGGTATCGGCTGCGAATTGGCTGTTATTGTTTTTTTTTCTTAGACTTACAATCTTGTTTGCTTGCTTTTGTTTGTTTGATTGTCCTTCAACATTTTAATATTTTCTTAATGTGTCTGTACACTTTCTCCCAGAATGATGACGTGCGTTTTCAAACACATGCCCTAAGAATAAGTCTTAACAAACCAGAATTCTCATGCACTCCTCTGGTAAAAGTTATTCTTAGCCTTCTGTGCCTAAAATGAACTGTCATGCGTCTTGTTAAGCTCCGGACTCAGATCTGTTCTTCATTATCTCTCCCGTTTGGTTTCATTTGGTGATAATGTGCGTACAGCTATTCCTCCAAAGGACTTTGTAGACTGCGCTGGAAAATCTTACGAAAACAAAGCCTCTATTCAAGATTCATCACATCACATTAGTACATACGTGCAAATTTGTCCAAAGTGACCTAAAATACGTAAGGCACCTGAGTGCATTAGCGTCAGACATCTGATTGAAGAGTAACTAAGTTAAACGTATAGTCCCTTAAAGAAGAGGCACCTGGTTTTTATGTGAGAGGCTCCTGCTGGAAGGAAATCTAATTTACAAATTTCATCAGGGGTGCTTTGTTTCATGTGCATGTATGGGTCTGTGGTCGTAAAGAAGAGTGACTAATTGCATTAGATGCATGGGTGCTGTTAGCTATAGGTAGACAGGAGCAAAGCATGAATCAACCCCTGCACCTAGACAAAACACATGGCAGAGCTGACAGCATTACCCGGACTGTACTGGAAAATAAATGTTCACATTTTTACAACAATTTTGTGGTTTGGAGAAACAAAAAAGCAGCCTCGTTTTTTTCCCTTCCCTCTATTAGACACCATTCCTTGTGTATTTGAGTAATTGTGCTTCCAGATTGGAATTCCATTCTTTGGATTTCAGCAGTGGAATATCCTGTTGTACGGTACAGGCATGCAAACACAGAGTGAATGCTGAGGAAATAAAACAGGGTAAACGGTGCTGGTGGCACACAATCGTACATCACACATCCAAACCAAATATTGTTGCAGCTTGTCACTGACTAAGCTACACGGAGTACAGCTATCTGCCAGTCTCAATAGGAGCAACAATGTTAAATAACATGATGCTAATAAGTATAGAAAATAGTTTTCAGATAGCTCTCCAAACCTGAGTGGCTCATTTGTACAAACACTTAAGTAATGAATGAGTGGTACATTGAGCTGTGTTCTCTGGCACAAGCCGCATATTTGATCCCAAGGGGCTCTATTGAGCCAGTTGGGCTCAGATTGCAGAGTTGTTCCCATTCAGCTTGTGTTGAAAGTACAGAAGCATTACACAAAATTATATTGGCATTCGCAGTCAGTCTGGTTATACATAAAGAGCTGTGTCTCTGGGAACACACACCAAAAGACATTAGAGAGTGTCCACTGTCACGTTTGATTTTTTTTATTTTTTTTAATTTTGCTTTAATATAGTGTTGTGTTGAATTAACTCGAGTCTTGTGAGATGCTTTTAAAGGGCGTTAGTCAAAGAGGAAGTTCCTGCTGGCTTGCCTTGCAATCCCCCTGAACCCCCTGCTGTGCTTTTACTAGACTCAATATGTTCTGTCAGTGAGCCAGAAGGCTGCTTAAACCTCTTTTACAACCGCTACACCTACTACAGCATGCCCTCTGACAGACTGCTGTTTACCATAGTCACAGCACTGAGACACCTCCTCCTGAATATGTGATGTCATCATCATCATTTTATCAATGAACAGAAACTTTTTGAATACAACGCAGGGTTTGTGCCCTCTTATAGTAGTTGGAGTATAGATAGTGTATGTTACCTAGGACTTTAAAGGAACAATTCACCCCCAAGTCAAAAATACATGTTTTTCCTCTTACCTGTAGAGCTATTTATCAGTCTACATTGTTTTGGTGTGAGTTGCCGATATTGGCCGAGATATCAGCCGTAGAGATGTTTGCCTTCTTGCCACTATAATAGAACTAGGTGGCACTTGTGATGCTCAAAGGACCAAAAAAATACATTTGAAAAACTCAACAGCAATGTCTCTTTCCAGAAATCATGATCCAGCTATTGAAGATAATCCACAGACCTTGTTGTGAGCAGTTTCTTGTAGGAACTATTTTCTTTCTGACGAACTACACCTGCCAACTGTATGACTGTGCAGAAGGAAGAGTGCATCTACTCATGTATGCCTGTGACACTGTGAGATGTGAGCTCAGGCTGCAACTAACAGTTGTTTGGTTTATAAAATGTCTGGAATCCCGACTAAGAATTTTTCTAGTTGACCAATAGTCGTCATTTTGGGCCATTAGTCGACTAGGCACCTGCATGTTTATGATATTAATGTAATTATTAAATGATATATTTTAGGCGGGGCAACACAATGGTTTGAGTTGAAGGTGTGAGAAAGAACAGTATCAGTAACATTGTTAACACTGTGCTACATTACAGAGAAATACAAACCGTACTAATGAACCTTCATTAATATAGGCCTATATTTTATCTACAAGTGCACGTCACACACTGAGCGAGCCGTCTGTTAATGACGCTGTGGGCTAATGGGCATGTAGCTACTTCCATGTTTCAAATGATACGTCATGTTTGTAGTCGACCAATGAAGATGAGTTTACACATCACCTTGGGTTCGTCCTTCACCTTCTCAAAATGATCCCACACTTTGGATTTCCTGCCTGACATGTTATTAACTAGCCTGTGTAATGGTGTGTTCGTTTTGTACTCAGAGGTCAGAAGTGGGAATGACGTCACCTCCGAATTGACAACAGTTTTTGCAGCCTAGTTGACAACGGTGGACAAGTCGGAAAAAAAACATGGACGCACGCAAGAACGTTACCGTTCTACCGTTGAGCTAGCCGTAGCACTGTTAACAATATCAGTTGATAACAACGCTCTATGTGGTATTTTGCACATACAGACAGCGTAGCAGCATGCCCATGGGTAAAAATTGAACAGTACGATGGGTATGGCTGACCTAATGTAAAACAAATAAGATAAAATTGCTATAAACAGTACTTTAGCAGAGTGTTTACTCACTATGTATGTGACCAGCAGCCATCTTGAATTCCTAGGTCAGGGCTGATGCAGTTGCTCCGAGTTTTGAGTTGGAAATCCGATCTCAGGGTGCGTTCAAGTTTAAACTTCTGACTAGGAACTGGGACTTTCCGACCTCTGAGTACAAAACGAATGCACCATTAGTAACCGCAGGTACCAGCCCTGGAAATTAACGTGACTCCTGTCTGACTGCTGAACGTGGCCACTTCCTGTGTCTGTCCTTTCAAATTAAATTCACACATGGTCCAGTCATATAGGTTTTTATTTATTTTGCGACTAAGCAACCAATGAAAGGTCGACTAATGACCTTTCTGTTCGACTAACGTTTGGTGTACTATTAGAGGGGCAGCCCTAATCTTTGACAGTATTGACAATCATACCTTTGGGATTCTAAATACACTGGTATACCATAATACCTTGGTACCACCCAAGTCTACTGACGGGTTTTTCAAACATATTTTTGGGGGCTTTGAGCACCACAAGCCAAGTGCCATCTAGTTCCATTATATTCAAGATAAGGCAGACATCTCTACGGCTGATATCTCCAACACTCGGCAAGTCACACCAAAACAATCTAAATAAAAAGCACTACAGGTAAGAGGAAAATAAGGTGTGTTTTTGAAAATAAGAGAAAAGCTCTTATTGTAGTGATAAAAATTTAACTTGTTCCAGTAGTGAGGTGCTTTGTTCTGGCTTGCTTTAGCAAACGGACTCTTAAAAAGGTTAATTACTTGGAAACTTGTGTGACATGCCAACCATTTGGCAAAGTTTTCACTTGTTTTAAGATAAATAAGAACGATTTGGACACTTACAATTACGTCTTTTTAATAAGAGCTTTTTATGTGTGGCCTCCAAAAAGTTTTGTTTACTAAAAAGCCAACGGACTAACATGACCCTTGGAGCTGCTTGGCTTCTGGAAATCTGTGTTCAGCAACATTTATGGAAGCTCTGTCAGTTGTGTTTTTTTCCAAGTTGCCTTATATGCTCCCGTCCAAAATTTCTCTTGTTACTATGGAAAAATAAAGCAGCATGAATCTGAGCCCGGCGGTGCCACTGTGTTGTCGGTGCCATGAGGGCTGAAGTCACAGTTGAAAAATTTGCTCCGCAGCCAAGAGGTTGGATAGGAAACAGAACCTAACATCGACTGTGAGTGACCCTGAGCAACCTCGGCGGAGCAGGTCTCCAACCAGACGTATACTGTAGATCTGATGTGGCGTTTTCAAGTGTCTTGCTCTGTTAATAAGTCTCAGACTTTCTCCTCCTTAGCTTTCAGTCCCCTTGTGACTTTGTTTTCTGCTCCACCCTGCAACTTCTTGCTCTTTTCTGCGCTTGAATTTCCACTTTTCTCCGTCTTTACCTAACTTGCGAATAAGTCGATTGTTTGAACCTTAAATATCCGATTTGTTAAATTCATTTTGTCAGGGTGTTTGAGCCAAAGTTGCGTAAGTTGGAAAACAGTACTCTCTTGCTTCTAACACTCATTCTGTCCTCCTCCGCGGCTAACCTCAAACCCTCTGTGTACACAAAACAACCCCAAAAAATGATTTTCAATACGGCTGAACTTAGGTCTTCTTCCATAAAACCCCCGCACCACCACCAGCTCATTCCCTCCTGGCCCCTCTCGCGCTAGCCGCTCTTTTCTTTTTCCGTACACTCTGTTCTCCCATTCTGGGTTTTCTCCCATCGCTTTCCATCCATCCCCTCGCTCGCTGCAGTCACTCAGGACAATATGCCGTCTGTTGAAGAGAATCCCTACGTAATTGTTGTCAGATGACATTCAGAGAGTCGGATGGAGGTGAAACAAAGAAAGTTGGGAGAGGAGATGAGAAAAAAAGAGAGAGCGGGGAGCGAACTGAGGAAGAGAAGCAGATGGGAGGTTTGAGAGGAAGGGAGGGAGGGAGAAAAGAGAAGTTGGAAAAGAGAGAGAAAAAAGTTGCCATGCCAACCGTTCATGTAGAAAAATAAACACCGCATGTGTTGCGTGCTCTGCTCCGTCACCCTCCACCTCATGGGCCGGCCCCTGTGTTATGATGTGTGTGTGCATGCATGTATGCAGTGTGTGCAGGGAGCTCACATGTTGCAGTGGTTTCTTTTGTTCTGGGGGTGCTTGCATAGACAGGGCCTTGGAGGAAATGTGTGACGCTCCCCAGACCATACAACAGGAAGTTGAAAGTAGAATATATGTGTATATTTGTCCGTGTGTGTGTGTCAGCAAAAAGCGAGACAACCCGGCTGTTAAACACAAACACAGACATTAGAGTTGATTCAGTGTCCGGTTATGGATTAACCCTTTCTCACCACCCTCAGGGCTCGGAGGCAATGGAGGATTGTGTGCAGGGGGCGCTCTCGTCGCTTTATCCTCCTTTCGAGAGCACGGCGCCGCCCCTCCTCTCCCAGGTACATCCCGCAGTGATGCGCACACACACCCACACACACCCCCACACACACACACACACACACACACACACACACACTCCTTTATTCCTGTCTCACGTCTTTACAGCAATAAACAGGGGAATATAAATAATGCAGATTCAATTAAATGATAAGGCAATGTTGGAGTATTTGGGGACGGCGATGTTATGTGCAGATAACGTTGCATTTCCTGAGATATAAACTGCTGCTGGAAGCCAACACAAACAAAAAGCAAGCTGGTCAATTATAGCCAAACCCTCTTGCTCCAACCGGGAGCTTCACATGACTCGTTTCACCAAAAAACCGCACACTATTTCATAACATTTAAAGCAGCGGTTCCCAACTGGTCCAACCACGGGGACCAGATTTGTCCTTAGTCATTAGTTCAAGGTCCACACAGTTTAATAGATTCAGCGTTATACTTGCATTTGGCCATATCGTCGAGCTAGTTTGCTGTTTCTATTAAGTAGCTAGCTGTTAGTCACTCACTCTACAGCAGGAAACGGCACTTCAGAATAAAAACTTTGTGCTGGAAATTCAATAAACCCCTTTATTGTCATTGTAAGACCATTTAATGCTACTGATATAATGATAATATATTAGCACAATAATATGAGTACACCCTTTCAAAGAGCCATAAACTTTTAATTCTGAAGAATATTCAGACTTCAAAATTGAAAAGGTGTGAAACTTTTTTTTAAAAAAATATTCTAAAAATAAATAAAACGTAAATTAATAAAATGGACTCTTGGGCTCTGTTAACAAAAATTGCACTTGAAGGTTCAGAGTAGGGGATTAAGGAGACATACTGGCAGAAATGTAATGTAATAAGTATGTTTTCTTTAGTGTATAATCACCCGAAAATAAGAATTGTTGTGTTTTTGTTGCCTTAGAATGAGCCTTCAATATCTGCATAGAGAGCAGGTCTTAATTTATTGAGATTGCCATGTTGCACCGCCATGTTTCTACAGTAGCCCAGAATGGACAAACCAAACACTGGGTCTTGATAGGGCTAGTGTTTTTACCAGTTTAAATAACGGGTCTGTTTGTGCTGGAGAGGAAGACACCTCTGTGAGTAATTCGGCTCCTGGTAAAAACCTCCTGAATGTCTGGTTCTTAAGTTATTATAGCAAAAAAGATGAGCACACATAAGCAAGAGCTGGGCTAATGGCCTTTCTAAGACATGCCAAACAGCATCTGAAAAACACTGATTTGTAACATGAAACTGCTTTATTCAGTGTTTAACTTGTTTAAATAACTTGGTCCATTTGTGTTGGAGAGGGAGAAACCTCTGTGAGTAATTCGGCTCCTGGTAGCAACATCCTGAACGTTTGGGTCTTAAGTTATCAGAGCACAAAATTGAGCACACATTAGCAAGTGCTGGGCTAATGGCCTTTCCAACACATGCCAAACATCATCTGAGAAACACTGATTTGTAACATGAAACTACTTTTTATTAGCGTTTGCATTGGTTTTAATCACCAGGAAGAGACCTTAGCGGATTCTTCGGCACCTGGTTAAAACCTCCTAAACAATAAACACTGAAAGAATTCTAACCGGGAAAAGTTTCTGATGGTTGTGATCTGTAGTCCTCACTGCGAGATGCCACTAAACATGGAATATTAGGCAGGGGGTATAGAGAGTGATTTAATCCAGTTTCTCAATGGTTAGTTTGTTAACAAACAGTGCAAAGCAACAATTTAGCTCTAAGTTTTCCAGTTCTTCTGGCATCATGTTGGCTGAAATATTGGTGACATTCTTATGTAGGTTTAACAAATATGACCTTGATCATTTTTTGCTGACCCCGATAGGTGGTAATGCAGTTATCATGGCAGGCCTACACAAAGCTGGACAAAACAGGCAATCTCTGACAGGTGCATTTTAAGTCATTTCTGTAGGCTCTAATATCCCCAGCTTAACATTACAAACAGCCAAAGTCACATTTGTTTATTAGTGTTTTTAGCTTTGTCTCCCTACGAGCCAGTGAACTTACAGTAGGGGCCTCTGAGCTGAAGCTTTTGAGCCCTCTCTGTTTGCATTTATGAGAAAGTTTGTTTCAAGTTGCCATTTAGCTTCCAGTCAGATTTCGTTGTTGCTATTGAGAAAGCTGCTTGATGACTTGATAAAATAATATGAATAACATGAAGCAGCCTTTCCGATTACGTGCTGTCTGGGTTGAGGAAATTCCTCTGCTCTTGGGCAAATGAAACACTTTCAAATTTGAGTGGATACAAAAATTCATGGAGGACTAGTTGAAACAAAGGCTGCTCTTGGTTTATCAGACGCTGATATTCTGACTATGAAAGGTTTTCTCCAGACGTGAATGATATGTAAAGAGTACAGAATTTTGTTTCGTGCATACAGTCATCAAATGCTCTAAATACAACTGCAATCGATGTTTTTTTTTGCCAGGTCTTTTCAGTCCTGGAGTCGACCTATCAACACGACAGTCTTCGCTACCTCCTGGACTACTTCGTTCCTGCCAAACACCTCCTGCACAAACTCCAGCAGCACGCCTGCGTGAGTTCTAAATTGCAAACACTGGGGATGAGAACACACACACAGCTGTATAATCAGGAGCAGGATCAGCTGTCAAGTGCAAAAGGACCAGTGTGAGAAATCTGTCAACTGTTAGCTTTTTGATTTCATTTTCACATGTGTGTACTGGTACAGCTGACAGAGCAACCAAGTCTCAGCTCACTGAAGACAAGTTTGAAACCAAGTCTCAAGTCCTTATGAGGCTCTTTTGTAGGTATTTCATGGCAAGTCCAAGTCAAGGCTTAGCTTGTTTTTACGTCTTCGGGGCAACCAAGTCTCAACTAATTTAAGACGCGTTAGAAATAAAGTCTAAAGTCCTAGTTTTATAGGTATTTCATGGCAAATCCAAGCCAGGTGAGACAAGTCCAAGTCAAGATGAAGTCCTAAAGAACAAATTCAAGTCAAGTTTCAAGTGTTCAAAGGACTAGACTTGTTTTTAAGTTTTCAGGGCAATGCCAAGGCAGTTAACACAAGTTCAAGTCAAGTTTCAGGTCTAAAGGGCAAGTCCAAAACCTTAAGTAGAAGACTTAAAGGTGTTTTGTGCAACCGCGTTTTATTTTAAGGAAACCTTAACTAGGACTTGAAGGAAAATCTTGACTTAAGGAGTTTTGTGCAACCAGCCCCAGGAAATTAGCAGGTAGAAAGTTGACTTGCTCACAAGTGTCGAGTCAAGTCAAGTCTCAAGTGAGTCAAAGCTGAGGTAGGCAGGATTAGTGTTGCGGCAGCCCCTTACTGGGGGTCTGTCTCTGGAGTTGCTGGTGGTCTGTAGCGACAGGGAGTGAGGCGGAAGAGGTACTGTGGTTCGAGGCTCTAGCTAACGTTAGCTACGTAAACAGGAAATTGATGCTGTGCCTGTGAGCCTCTGGTTAGCAGTAGAGATGTACCGATACCACTTTTTCCTTCCAATACCGATTCCGATCCCTGAACCTCAGGTATCTGCCGATACCGAGTACTGATCCGATACCAGCGCGTAAAATAAAAATGGATGGGATATGAATTGTTGTATGTCTCAACTCCTAAAACTCTATGGAAAATATTAAGAAATAAATACATAATAGTAGAATGAATGCCATAAAACTTTTTTTTATTATTCTTATCCAGTGTTGACACAGATCAAGACACAGGTTAAAGTGCAGCCACACAATTTGGTCAAAAGACATTTTAAAGGCTACAGTAGAATGCTTTTTAAACTCCACTCCGTTTCAGTTTCGTTTGCCTGTAGCGTGTGTATGCGTAATGACTTGAGGCATTACGTGTTACCGGATTGGTCATAGACTGTACTCGCCGATACCAGATACCGCATTTTAGGCAGTATCGGAGGCATTTCTGATACTGGTATCGGTACAACTCTAGTTAGCAGAAGGCTAAATTGTTAGCAACATTTTCTCTCAATCTCTGAAATGCTTTGCCGATGTTGACGTGGGTTTTGTTTCGGTAATTGTCAGACTTTTTTTCAGACTCACTGTAGTTTTGACAAGCCCATCCTCCATTTTTGGGGTTGCTTTGCAGCGTAGGCCAGTGCTGCTATAGCAACTTCCTCTGCAGGATTCTCCGCCATTGAATCAGCCTTTTTAACCAAAGGGACGTGCCCATGTCTGAAGGCTTACGTCTGGTTCCAAAGGTACCATACTGAAAGTGTTTGGTGGAAACGGGGTTTAAGTGTCAGGACCTCAGCCTCATATCACAGCACCTGGTGACATGAAGACACCAGTGCAAAGAAAAGTTCAAGGCTTTGATAATTTAGCACGTGTGACAGTTCCTCCCTGCGCTGCGGAGGGTCGAGCCTGCTCTTAAATTCTAGCTGGCCGGTAAAATTAATGAAAGTGACTTGTGAAATTTGAGATTTACCAGCCTCTGTGACCCGCGGACAAAAGAGGTGGTTTCCTGCCTTTGGGAGCTCCACTGAATCGACAGATTTGTGAAATACAGCGACATGAAGCATGAATAAAGGAGCTCTGGTTGTAATTCTCAGACTCCCACGTAGAAAAAGCCAATGCGTGGAAATGGTATGACACTGGATACACTGTGCAAACACACGCAGCTTCCACTTTGTGCCTTTGCATCGCTCCCTTTGCGCTTTCAGCCTCACACACACAAAAGATAAACAAATGAGATGCAACATGTACTTAACTCCAAGCTCTGAGGTTTATACTGAACAGCATTCCTTTTATTTTACGTTCCAACACACACAGATAAACAACACACACTGTTTAGAACAAGCTTGGAGGCTAAGAACTGTCTCATATTTCCCTTTACAGTTCTTCGAGACTTACACACACACATGCGCAGGCATTGTGAGCAAACTATGTTTTCATTGTCGCTTAGTGGAGCTGCCTGGGACGGGAGTTAGACTGTGAGTCATGACAATAATTTCTTCCATATGTGAGCGTGTTACTGCTGTGAGAGAAAGAGAGAGTGAGTAACAGAGAAGCGGTGGGAGTCGAAGGAGAGAATGAACATGGCTTTCATTCAGGACGCTCGCGCGTGTGCGTGCGTGCGTACGAAAAAAGAGAAGATGCTGGAGGTTGCAGACTATAGTGGACTGATTGAGGAATTTTTTTTGGTGAAACGGGAGGCGAGGAAGACGGAGCAAACACTGGGGTACATTGAGGGTAGGAGTAGGAGGAGGGCCAGAGGACGCAGGGAGTTACAGAATGTGGAGTGACTCAAGGCAGACAAACTTTTTAAGAGGGGAAAAGTCACACATGCTTTTCAGTACCCACCCTGACTGATATCAGACTGTTGCTTGCCCCGAAACTTTGCTTCAGTAGAGCAACAGGGAGGACTTAAAGGAAAGAAACTGAATAGGGGACAGAGGCAGAAAAGGAAAGATGGAGGAGGTCGAGTAAAGAATATAATTTGATCATGTCTCGTGAGTCTGAAGGGCATGGAGGGGGGAGGGGGAGCAGCCCTGAGTCGATTAGACGTGGCTGGGAACAGCAGAGAGAGGCTCTGGATGAGTTTTATAGTGCAGACTGCGAGGGAGAGGATATAGATCTGACACAGGATTGATTAAGGCGGGAATAGCAGATGGAATACGGTATTTTTTTTTTTAATAGATCAGCTGATAGCGCAGGGATCACACTAGGGGCCTTCTGTCCTTCACCTGAATCCACACAGTTCTTGAGTAAGTGTGGGATTTTCTATATTTAGACCTGTGTTGCTTCGCTTGCTGGATTTAGATCGGTTTTCTCAGCCTTACCTAATGTGTTTTCCTCTAATGAAACAGTGGACTCTTTCAACAGTGGCTGGCTGTTGTGAAGAGCCGGTCATCTGCATGTTTCTGTCTGACTCGCACTAACTCTCTGCAGCTATCCAGAGTCTTCTCACTGTGTCATGCCAGCTAAGCACTGGAAAACACTGTGTGAGTCACATGTCTGACATTTGTATGTGGCACTGGCTTTTGGCCAGTTTAGCTAGTGAATAGTGTTGACTGGTGCGTTATCAGTTCTAGAAATTCGACTCAACTGAATGCCAAACACAACCATGCAGACAAGCTCCAACTGGGTCATGTGCGCTATGGCTTGTGAATGGGAGTGCAAGATTGTGTGTGAGCATTAAATAGGATAGTTTGTGGCAGGAGGGGACTCTAAAGGTGACATTTCTAAAGGGCAGAGAGCGCACTACACAACGTAAAGAGGTGCAGAGAGAGGATTTAGTGTCATGCAGATGGTTTGATTTTGTATCTACACATTCAACACACTCCCTTTCTTCTTCTTCTTCTTGTCATCACAGTCTCAGTACCTGGGCTGCCTGTTCCTTCACTCCGGTTGGCCTCTGTGTTTAGGCGAGAAAGTGGTGGTACAGCTCTCAACCTTGGACTGGAGGATCCTGCGCAGTAATGACTTCTACCTGCAGGTGGTGCCCTTCTCTACGCGCTGCCCTCGCCTGGCACTAAAATGTCTGGCCCCTGGGGGACGCACCGTTCAGGAAATTTTGGTACCCGAATCACAGCACCCCCTTGTGTTCACCACTGAGTGGCTCCACAGCGTCAACAAAGAACGGGGGCACAAGAGAGAAGGTAAAAAGTCAACTTCCTGTGACATTTAATTCTTTCATTTTGTTTCTGAACATAAATTGTTAGTATTATTCAGTTTTTTAGGTTATGTTTAACCTTAGACACATATACTCTGCATTCATTCTGTCCGCTATTTGCATATTTTATGAAAGCTTATGGATAAGGACACAAGGGAGAAGTACCATCGAAAAATCAAGAGGGCATTACAGCGTAATTCAAGCAAGACACAACCGTAGGAGAGAACGAAGGCAGTTAAAAAATGGCGGAATGGAACAAATATTGAGCATAGTGTTAGTTTAGGCAGGACATGATGTCAAGCTCAGCTCTGTTCCTCGGGGTCTTTGCTGCTGCTCTCCCTGCCTTGCCATGGAAGGGCAGAGAGGTGCTCCTGACTGAACTGAAATATAGTGAAAAGAATCGTCCGTTCACATATTGCTATGTATTTAATGGCCTCACAGACCACCGCTATCTACAACACTGCCTCTGTTAAAAGGTACATTATTACGACCCCCTCCACTGCCAACTTGTTTGTTGTTGTCTGAAACTTTTGACCCTGCCCTCTAGTGCCATCCATTGGCTGTATCAATGCCAACATAAAAGAAGCATGAAAGTATGAAGGCAGTGACATTTACAACTTTTGAAACAGGCTTATCCACTTTACTTTACTTCTAAGTAAAGGAAGTATAAATGAGCTTTAAGAGTCTGGAAAAGTCTCCACTGATGTTTCTCTTAGGGTTTAAGCCACATTTACGCTTGTAATCAGGTGTTAAAGTGAAAATGATTAACACGTTGTGGTTTAGTTAGTCAGTAATGACCGTGAAGAAGACCACACTTAAATCAGGGGAAGAGAAACAGATGGCTAGAAGACGTTTATGACCAAGGGATGGCATGTGGAAGGGCAACAAGACAAAGGAGATATTTATGGGCGTCAGCAGGTGGTGAATAGTGAGAATAACCCAAAATTAGAGCTACAGAAGGGCAGCAAAAGTTTACACATTTGGTTTTCATGTATCTTATGGTGGTACCTCCTCTTATTAAATATGAGGACCCTTTTCTGCCTAATGTGTACCCTCTGTGAACATGAGCTTGACATAGTTCTTTCTCATCTTTGCACAGTTGGAGGAGGACTTGACACCTGCCTGGTTAGTACATGTGATGGTGTGGTTCGACTCCCGTGGAAAGAAGTTGTCTACCCAAAATTCATCCACGACCCTTCCGAAGAGCTGGGCTTGATGTCCAGCCACGAGGGCTCCGACCGTCTTCCCAGTGAGGGGGGCAGCAGCCTCGGGGGCTGGGGTGGCTCATCCTCTGGGGAACTTGACTCCTGGTCCTGGGATGAGGAGGAAGATGATGGTTTACCACCAGACGGTTTGGACTCTGAACCTGGGCTTTCTCGACGAAGGCGCAGTGAAGACGGGCTCGGGCGGACGACGAGGCACCCTCAGCTGGATGGGGACTATGTGGAGCTGTTGGAGCCCAGATTGGGCCCCGATGGAGGGGTTGACACAAGGCAGAGGTACCTGGAGATGCATGGAATTTGTAAGACCAAGACTTTGCCTCTGTGCAGGCGAGGGAAAGCCATCAAACTCCGGAAGGGGAGAGCTTGGGGATATGGAAAGCTGGAAGGGTCAGGAAGCTTTCGAGCTGTCCTTGGTGCCAAAAGAGACATGGTTACCCCAAAAGGGGTTGTTTTACCACCTCAGCCTCAACCAGAAGTCCCTGAACCTGGCAGAGGGAGGCGGTGTTACTCCTCATCTGTCCACGACTCTGATGAAGGAGATAAAACAAGCAGAGACTCTGAGGGCTTGGAAAGCCACCGGCTTTATTTTGACAGCCCATTCAAAGAAAGGAGGCCTGGCGTGGGCAAGGAGAGAGATAGCAACGGCCTCACGCCATCGTGTAGAGACAATCATAGAGGTAAAGACTCTGAGAGTGGCGAAAGTTTGGCCACGAATGAAATCCCTGACTTGACGATCCACAAAGCCGGGCACGTTATAGAGGGCCATTCAGATCACGGATCTCATTCAGACTCTGTTTTTGAGGATACAGATAAACCACTGAGTGGAGACAGTGATGCCACCACCCCAACATCAGACGCACCAGAGGGACCGTTTACTGGAGTTTTAGAAAGTGGGGAAATTACCAACAGTGGATCTAAACTTAAGAATTCCTCCAACCCAAAGGTGACGGAGGAAAGGGATGATGGGAAGACGGAGGACAGAGTTTGTCCCAGAGGAAAGGAAGTTAAAACTGCAGGATTCAGAGCACCAAGGTACTGTTGTATTTCTTACAGGCACTCCTCCTTCTTATTTGTTTTCTTTTTCACACTTCCATATGAAAGCACAGATAAGTCACACTTTGGTGCAAACTCTGCACACGACATATAGATTGTTTGAAGTCACACACATATAGACTTGAAACCAGTGGTACCAAAGACACCCTCTGAGGGACATTATATCCAAACAAAGTGATTTCTAAAGTGATACAAATTATTAACTGTCTGTTGCACCTCATTAGTACCTTCCTGTGCTTTGTCTATAGGAGGAAAAGGAAGGGAAAGGGGGCCAAAGGGAGGGCTAGGTCTGGTGGCCGTGGACACCAGAAGGGATCAAAACAGCAGGGAAAAGCTACTCAGCCAAGTCCCACTACCTCCTCTGACTTGACAAAGCTGCCAATCACAGAGGAGAACCAGTCTGAACAAAGAAATCAGACAGATGAACCCGATGGAGTACCGCCTCCAACAAATGAGGGGACAGAAGACACAAGGAAAAGCAGAGCAGGTCTGAAGGAAACTTGGTGATAATGCATGAACTAAAGGTCCCTAAAATATCCCATAGAGTGTTTTCTTTAACTTTTGCATCCCTCAACAGAGAAAGATGCCGAATCTTTGCCTGTCTGCAACGGCCAATCAGGCACATCCTTACTTAACCACTCTAATGAGGAGGCAGGGACAGGAGAGACATGTCCTGACCAACTCAATGGTGTTACGTCTAAAGAGCCTCCTCTGCTGAGGGAACTGGACACAGAGCTTCTCCAGTCAGGGAAACTGAAGTTAACAGGCAAGTTCCTTTTCTGGATTTTTGTTATGCTAGTTAGAATTCGGCTCAAACCTCAAATTGGACAGTTAGTCTTGTAGAAATATGACTTTGTTGTTGTCCAGTATCATATATTGGTAGGCTAGTACGGTAGGTCCTTACCTCTTACCATCTGATTAGCACAATTTTACATCAAAAATCACACTTCTTTTCTGAGTCACAAGTCAGACAAATCTGAACATACATACATTATACACATACTGTTAGATTCAGTGTGACCTCATTCTCTTGGTATATCAATATCTTCAATGTCCATCACATATAAAAGTCCATAAATCCACTCAGATATCCTAGAAAAAAAGACGCCCCTTTTAAGTTTACATCATGTCCAGAAGTTTCCTTTAGTATTAAAAGTAACCCACAAGTTTATATCTGTACATCCATGCTAACCGTGCAAACTGTTAATAGCTAATTCTGCACAAGTTGTCATGGTACAAATTTTATAAAATGTAAACATATATATGCAAAAAACAGAGCTTAAGGTGTAGCCCACAGCTAACCCACTAGCTTTATGGCAACTTTTTACTTCCTGCTTTCATCCCCCAAAGCATTACGGGAAGCATTATTGGAAATGTAGCTAGTTTATCCTTTTTAATAGAGGTGGGTGAAACTGACAAGCTTACAGGAAGAAAACCCCAAAACAAATAAATCAATGTAGCTGACTAAACTTTCTCTTGGCCTTCCCTGTCAATGCTTAATATGATGCTTCCCCACCACAGGTACAGTGGACAGGTTGGGACGCGCTCTGGTTGTCACGGAGACGGATGCATCTGAGGAGAACTTCTCTGACGAGGAGATGGCTCGGGTCTTGGCCTGCTACCACAAAATCACTCGGTAAGTGAGTTTAATAGTTTGTTTTCGACGTCCCTTAATTGTAAGTGTCTAGATATCATCAGGGAATTAAGGCTTGTAAATTCAGCAGACCTTACAGGGCTCATTATCTCATTGTTGTCCTCAGATTCATCCTCTGCTTTTACACTCTTAACAGTCCCTACTGTAAAAAGTCAGATTTCTATGTCTGTTGAATGTAAAGTAGGTATAGGTGCTATATAAAAACTCAGACCAGTGCACACAGTCCGTATTCAGGAGCTGTGCCTTTAAACGAGCCATCAATACTTGAGGGAAGTTGTGATGTCACAGTTAGACTGTATAGACCATTTCAAACCTAAAAAAAACTTTCTAAATGAAGAAGGAGAGGATGAGGAAGAAGACATACTTTATTAATCCCTGAGGGGAAATCCAATTTTTTTCACAGACAGGCCAGAAAACACACACACATGCACTAAATAAAGAGATATCAGAGTGTGGGGGCTGCTCCGAGCAGTCGGGAGCTTGGTGCCTTGCTGAAGGGCACCTAGGCAGTGCCCGGGAGGGGAACTGGCACCTCTATAGCTACCAGTCCACACTCCATATTTGATCCCGAACTGGCAACCTTCCAGTTCTCAACCCAAGTCCCTATGGACTGAGCTACTGCCGTCCCTTTGTATTTCCTGTTGGAATGTTTTGCAGTGTATGTGGATGACATCAGCTGACAGGAAGTAAACATGGATGAATCCAAGCTGTTGCTGAGCACTGCAGTTCAAGTGAAGATAGAAAGTGCAGCTACAGTGCTGGTTGTCATTTCCCCCTGCAGTAAGAGTGCAGAGAGAGCAGATGTGAAAGACCCAGAAACACTGACCAATCAGAGCAGTTCAGGAGGGGACTTAAAGAGACAGGCGCCACAACGGAGCATTTCAGTCAGATGTTCCTAGGCCACTTAGTCTGTGAGGTGTCTCAGAGTTGACTTGTGTTCTGGTTCCTTTACTGATGATCCATAGTCCTCACACCAGGCAGGGAAAAGGTTAAATGAGGTTAATTGAGAATATAAAAATAAAAGAAACAAAGTGACAGGCCAAGTCCTTCCAAAATTACAACTTGCACGGTCCACTACCGACCGATTTATTCTTATCGTATTCCCATTACTACACTTTAACACCAAAAACGTATTACGATCCAAACCAACGCAAACTTCATGTCATGTCGTCTTTTACGCACTGTAAGAAAACGTTGTCGACAATCATTTTGTCCTGTGCACTAAACTGCCTCATGGCACCACACCTGGCATAAATAACTTTTGGATACAGGTATATTCAGGCAGACAGTATTAGGAAGATAATGTTTTTTTAAGCATTTAAACATATTCTCGTAGAAACCCCAAATACAAGTATGAACCTGAAATTGAGCATAATACAGGACCTTTAAAAATTATTACTGTACTTATGTCGTAAAATCTATGATCAGCAAATTAAGTTTATATTTGGACTTGTGTCATTTGTTTCTTGTTATGCCGCTCATTTATAAACCCGTTCAACCAAAAGCGCTCCATAAATACATTTAACCTGACTTGCTTTTTGCTGACTATGCCAAATGAAGCAAAAGGTGGGGCTAAGAATACACCCTGTGTGCCAAAAGGCTGAGTAAGCCATAACAGACTGATTGAAAGTCAATTTAACAACCGTCTTTCAGCATTCCAGTTTTCCTGGCACAGTCACCGCCTGTCTGTTGCTCACGGCAAGTCTGAACAAAAGTTCCACAGCAGGTTTGGGAAGAAATTATATGAAGGGTAATGTCTGTAAAGCACACATGACCCCTAACTGCCCTCGAATAAGTACTATACACAAGAAAAATGGGTTACTTAAGGTTTCTACCCAAAGGGAGAGGACCATTTGCTTCTGAAGAACACTTTTGAAGAAAGGGTTCTTTAATGCTTTGTAAGACTAATGGTTCCTTTAAGAACCCATTTCTTCCAAAAACACTTTGGAAGAAAGAGTTCTTAAAGGTTTGATGAACTGATGGCTTTTTCTCAAAGTTTCAAATGGTATTTCCAAATGTAGATGTATCAGAAACCCCCTTAATCAGTTCATTTTACTTGTGTTCTGCCACAGCTGATATATTCACTATCATTTGAGGCCCAACCCAACTGCAACAGTAAAGGCTGAAACAGTAAAGGCTGTGGTAGTAATTCTATGAAATTCCCACCCTCTAAAACATGATTATGAACCATGAGAGTTGTGGGTTACTCTGGACCACATCAGCTACGGCCCTTTTGGGACCTTATGAAGCCCGAGGTTGCTGGACGTGGTTCCTTTGGCCCCACATCAACCTCTTAGACTAAAACCATGATCAGTGAGGGAGATCTATGGGTATTGTAGTCATCTGATACTTTTGTAGCCCTCCTGAGTGGGTTGTAGATGAAACCCATGGACTTTTAAAGGGATCTTGGTAGAAACCCATGGATGGATTTAGTTACGTTTAGCACGTCAAAAAAACCCCACTCCCACTATTTTCAATGTACAACCCAACACTAGCGGCAAGACACGTGTCAACGCTCCTGAATGCGCAGCCCCACAGCACTTAATGTCTTATTTCTAACCTCGCTGCCCCACTCGCTCTCTTCTTCTACATATCAACTCCTGTGGCAGCTCTTCTCTGCTCCTATGGCAGCTCAACTCCTCTCCTCACCATTGATGTAATGAGAACTCTGTAGCTGTTGCTGTGTCTCGTGTGTGATGAAGAATGGATGAGGAGAGACTCGTTACTGAGGTTGAGAAATATCCCGAGCTTAACGACCCACTATCCTGTCATTATAAAGACAGTGGCCAAGAAGATATTACCTGGTGAGTCATCGCTCTGGACATTGACTGTCCAGACGAGAAATCATGTTCAATTAGGGGCTGTCCACACATGATTTTAAGATAATGCAGAGGTGGAGGAAGTACAGATCTTTAAGTAAAAGTAGTAATTAATTTGCTGTAATTACGCCATTGAAGGGTTCTTTGTAGAACGTCTGATAGGGGGTTCTGGGTGGAACCTTTCACTGATGGTTTTAGTTAAAGCATTTTACTTGTTTCTAGGTGAAATGCTCTGCGAGGGTTCCAGGTGGCATCTTTGTAAAAGGTTCTATGAAAAACCAAAACAGGTTCCCCTATAGCCCCGTTTCCACCAAACACTTTCGGTATGTTACCTTTGGAACCAAAGGTACCCCTTCATATATGGTACCTAGACCCACCGCACACAGTACCCTTTATATGCAGGCGTGGTTGTAATCAGCTGGTCGGTCAGTGGAGAACATCGAACATTTCATGGTCTTCCTTCTCGTTATGTGGCTGTTGATCACAAGAGGGAGACAAGCTTTGTTTGAGGAAAGGCTGAAGAAATACTGCCGAAAGGACGAGCCTAAGAACCCTATATGATTCTTGTCAGCACGTTTATTTCGAAGAGTGTAATGAGTTCAAGTCTCGTGGTATCATTTTTTAAGAGCTGCCCTTTCATTTTTTACATTCCAGGTGTCTCGTTTTAGATTATAACTCTTCTCTCCTAACTACTGCTCCTGTTTAAACCCTCCATTCTCCTCTCTCCATCCATCCTCATCAGGCCTGCAGCCAAAGAAAAAGGTCTCACGGTGTTAATGGACAGCAGACGCTCCCCGCCCTCCAACCTCTGCCTCTCTGCGCTTAAATTGTTCCAGGTCAGCCAGAAAAAAAAAATGTTGTTTAGCCAAATGTGATAAATGTTTGCTTTTGTTGCTCTAATTTGCCTGCAGATGTGATGAAGTAGCTCAAGCACATGTGTTTCTGGGCGTGTGTGTGTGTTTTTTGTGTATTCCAGGTGTTGGTCCCTGGCGGTCTCGGATCTGTTCTGGTTTTGGTGGAGGAGCAGCAGGAGTCCCTTTCTTTTAATGTGGAAGGAGCAGAGGTGAGGTCATACAAATCTCATTTACAGTTTATGATCCGGCACACACACGGCACAGCGCTGTTCATTTCCTTTTAGCTCATGGTTAATTTTATTACTTTTATTTGTATGTCTAAATGTTAAAGCACAGGTAGAACACCCACATGGAACTGTGTGGGAAACATTCGGAAAATAAAAGCTGGTCCACGCAACAGCAGGGATAACAGCTCGGGTATGAAATGTAGAACGTTCAAGAGGAAATAACGTTTCATACACTGTGCTTTGTGTCTGTTCCGTGCTAGAATGCAATGGATGTCAGCTGCTGTTAGCCGGGGCGCACATTCACAACCTTTTTTCCATACATTTGGCACATCCACAGTTTGCAAATAACTCTTATTTTACCTGCATTTAAGCTCATTGCTTTGCATCGATCTGTAGAGATCTGTCTTCCACACACGCATGAGAAATTGTTTGTTGCCATGTGGTTTGTATCACAACCTGGCAGCGATAAAAGGTTGCACATTAAAGGGAAATCCCACCCAAAAGATGTTAACAGCTGTTGCAGCTGCATTCCTCGGTTCATTTTGTTGCTTGGTTGCAATTATTTTTATCGCTCCAGATAAATTAACAAAATGGAGATGATGCAAAGAGCAACAAATGTTTTTGCTTTTTCAGCTCTTTCTTCTTAAGAAAGCTGAAAAAAAAAGGCTCTCCAAATCAAGGCGGGGGAGCATTTATCTGTTGCCATGAGTGCAAAATATTATCAGCTTTGTTAAGTCTTTATAAAACAGAGACATTTGCAAACACTAAAGCTCTTAGATGAGAGTTTATACGCTCAAGGCTTTTGCAGGATCTTCTTATACCTTGTGTTTTTGCCTAATTTTCCAAAATCTCTTTACTTTTTTACACATTTGTGTTTCTACTGTCTGCAGTGGTGCCTCCAGAAGTTTTTTATAGGGGTGGCCAGATGGAGCCAATGAAAATCTTTGGGTGGCACACCAAAACCGAAATGCATAACTGATTTCAGGAATTTGCTGACACAATTCGGTTTCTTACTTTATAGATATTGTTACTAATCATCTGATGTGCATAGACTTATGCTGGCTCAGTTCAGATTTTGAGTCCCACAACAATCCTGTTTTGATACGTTATGTATCTGTATGTACATCTAGGTGATTCATTGTTCTTTAGATTGGCCAGTTGTCAATAAAAGGCAAATATATAGCTTTTATTTGATAACGTTAGCATGTTATATTTGTTTGGAAAACGTGTTTAGTATAAGACAGTTGTTTTGTCAGTGAACCTTTTGAGCTGTAATGGAGCTGAATTTTGTACCGTTACTTTTGTTAAATGTTGCTGTTGTCCCTGGCTTCATATGAGTAGAGGAAAAGTCTGCGAACCACTAGGCTAATTTATACAATGTAAAATGCCATAGGGCTTGTGCTAATAACGTTAGCATGTTATATTTGTTTGGAAAACGTGTTTAGTATAAGACAGTTGTTTTGTCAGTGAACCTTTTGAGCTGTAATGGAGCCGAATTTTGTAGCGTTACCTTTGTTAAATGTTGCTGTTGTCCCTGGCTTCATATGAGTAGAGGAAAAGTCTGCTAGCTGCTAGGCTAATTTATACAATGTCCTTGTGCTAAAAACAATAGCATGTTGTATTTGTGGGGAAAATTTGTCCAGATAAAGACAAGTGCTTTGTCTGTGAATGCTGCGAGTTATAGTGAAGCTGATTTGTGTACTTGTGTGAAAATGTTTGTTGGGAACAAGCCTTCTCAAGTTTAGGGGAGACTACTGGGTACCCATAGAACCCATTTTCATTGAGATAACTTGAGGTGAGAGTTCAGGGGACCCCTCTGAAAGTGACCATGCCAGGTCCCTCACCAAAATTTAGTCTAAATTCAGAGCTTTATTTAGCTCTCTTCCCAACAAGCTATAATGGTACCAATGAGTGCCCTATCGATTGTCTAGTTTCACAAGATACCACTGGTAGTTTAAAAACTGAGCATACCAACGCCTCTTAAAGACAGTATTGTCAGCCTCCACTTATTTTTTGGCCTTTGGGGGCCAACAGTTGTTTTAGTCTTGGAGGCACCACTGCCTGCCATTAATTTGTATCCCTGTCCTTTCCTGTCCAGATCCACTCGGTGCGAGGTACAGGGGTCCTTCAGCAATATGTTGATAAGCAGCAGCTGCCCAAAGAGATGGACGGAGACTTCACCCACTGTCACTCAGACTGGCTGGCCTTCAGACTGGTGAGAATCTGTTGCTTTTTGTCTGGTTAGATAAAATAACTTCCTTTCTTCTTATTTCTTTCTCCTAAATTTCTACACACTCTATAATTTTTTTATTTTTTCTTAAACTTTTCCATGGCAGGTCCACTCAGCTGAGGCGAACTGATTTACTGACCTGAGTGTGTGTTTAAGTGGTTTTGAGGAAACTGAGCAGGAAATGATACTTGAGGCATTTAAGATGGACTGATATCTATGCTTTTGCAAATTATTCAGATTTAGTTATTTGTATGAATTCAGTATTCCTGCACAGAGTGGTTGTTGCCTCACAGTCTGACTGTTATACATACACACAAATAACTTTCAGTGTGACGTATCACAGCTGGAGTGCCAATTTTAGTGTGAACATCTGTTTCATTTTTCAGTTCTCATACAGCACTTGTTGGTAACTACTAAGCTTTTCTTTTGTGAACCTTAAGATTAAGATATTACCGCAAAAACCGTAGGAGGCAAGTGGGAGAAGGGACAGTTTGGAGAGGAGGAAGGACACATAAGCGGATGTTGGCTGGAAAGAGCGGCTGTCCCGTGGTGGTCGATGATTTCAAAGATTCTTGATGAACTGGGCGTGGAGGATAAATCGAGGGAAGAGGGTCTGAGAAGAATCTTATGGGCTCTTAATGGCTTTTCCCGTAGACAGTTTATATTGCTTTATCCAAACAGAAGAAAACATTTTCCTGTCCCTCGCCCTCTCTCTGACCTCTCTCATGGACTTACAAAAAAAAGAAAAGAAAGACGGGATTTCCTGCAATTTCATACACAAACCTGAGTCTGCTTAACTTACTGTTTGTGTTTGATGTTAATTTGATGTCATAAGTAAAACAAAAGAAGTCTCAAAATCACTGACTCCTCCCCTATTTTTTTTTTTACCTTCAGAGCCTGGAGAGTCTGACAGAGCGTTGTGAGAGCGCCCTCGCACTCCTCGGAGAAGCACTGCAGTCTATGGACTCGGAGCCAATGCCAGACAACATCAAGGTACAGAAGTTAATACTCTTTTGTGTCTCTTATAGCAACTGTTTTGTGGGTTTAATAGGTAGTATATGCATTCGTTGGCCACTTTATTAGGTACACCTGTTCAACTGCTTGTTAAATGCAAATATTTAATGAGTCAATCACGTGGCAGCAACTCAATGAATTTAGGCATGTAGACAAAGATGAAGTTCAAACTGAGCACTAGAATGGCTCAGATCATCTCAAACTGGTTTCTTGAACATGACAATGAGTTCACTGTACTCCAATGGCCTCCACAGTCACCAGATCTCAATCCAGTAGAGCACCTTTGGGATGTGTGTGATGCTATCATGTCAATATGGACCAAAATCTCTGAGGAATGTTTCCAGCACCTTGTTGAATCTGTGCTACCAAGAATTAAGGCAGTTCTGGAGGCAAAAGGGGTCCCACCTGGTACTAGCAAGGTGTACCTAATAAAGTGGCCAGTGATTTATATGAGTCCTTTACAGAATTCTTACAGTGTGCACACTGTTCTTCCTCAGGCTGTTCCTCTGAGCATCGACAAGCACAGACAGCTCATGGCGAGCGTCCTGGCTGACCAGCGCTTGACTGAGCCACAGCAAAGGGGCGGGGCCTGGCTTGCAGGACTTACCAATAGCGCATCTGGACTGGCACAGAAGTCACCGGACTGCAGGTACTAGAGGCTGAATGTTTTAAGAATTTTGTTCAGTATTGTTTTGTTTTTTTTGTCTCGATTTTAAATAAAATGTGTTTAACAATGACAAAATTACCAGAGGTAGACTTACGGATGGCTCTGAGTCCTCTGCCTCTGGAGTCTGGTGTGTTTGGTGATTGCAATTTTGGGGCTGTTTCTAATTAAACATAAAGGATCTTACTCTTTAACAAAAAGGTCTATCTCAGTAGGGATCCCTTCCATAATGCTGTCAGACACTCACTGTTACAATCTGAGCCTGTCAGTGGCAAAACAAGCACATTCAGTGGAAGTACATTGACATCATGCCCCAAGTGGTTACGTTGCAGCCTGTTTCCGCAGCCCTCCCCCTCAGTACTGGACCCATTTCAAAAGTTGTTGTTCCCATTAGTCATTTAGACAGAGAAACACAGGGAAATTGGGCCGAGGTTAAAAAAATACCAAAGTTACCCTTTAAAGAATGGATTTAGACTCATTATTTACAGTAGCAACGTGAGCATCTGCATATACTCCCTCTTGTTATGATGCTAATGAGACTGTATACGGCTGGAATATATACATCACACACAGGCCTATTGAAGTAGGACTATTTTAAATACAAAGATGTCATGACAAACACAACTATTCTAATTGGGCAAACACTCAGACACACAGAAACCACCTCACACAAGCAGCTCAGTCCCGAGGGGCAGGAAAGGGATCTGCATGTCCTTTGCCTTCCCAGCTCTTGTATTTGATTGAGGGATTTTTTTTGTCAAGATGAATTATAGGTTAAAAATACTCCTCATCGAGAAAACAAAGTTGTTTGTTTTCAGCCCAAAAAAAAACCAAAAGCAGCTGGATGAGAAAAGGAATGTGAACTTAACATCAAATGGAGGACAGAGTGGTGCTGCTTGTTTGTTTGTGCTCGACTACAGCTTAAAGATGATCTAAAGACTGCTGTATTTGTAGCTGTTCTTCTTATCCAGTAATGAGTTCTGGCTCCGTTTGCTCAAGAATGAGGCCAAATACAAGGATAGGCTGATTGCTGATTTGATTCTTTCTTTTTTTTTTACCCGACAGTTGGTCTGCGAGGCTTTTTTGTTTTTCATAATTGCATCATTCCTACCAGCCAAAACGTGTGGGGTTTGGCAACAATAAGTTCCCACTGTCATTAGAATTGAAATAAATAAATAAAAATACTTTCTCCCTCCTGTTCATGAGTGACTGCCCTGGTATTTTTTTACTCTAATCCCATCAGGGCTGCTCTCGCTGCAACCTCTAAACTCTACGACAGCGTGGATGACGCCCTCCACCGACTTGTCAGAGTGTCCAACCAGAGAGGCCGCGACCTGGAAGCTCTGGGACGACTGGCAGGGCTGGTGGACAAACTGGAAAAGGTGTGTAGAGGGGGAAGAGTGTGGTTTATTATGTCTCTGCACATATCTCTTTTTTTGTGGTTGTCTGTCTGTCCCCTGCTAATTTGGCACAAACGTCCACTTGGACTCAACAATGAACTGACAAGATTTTGGGGATCAGAGGCTAAAGTTCAAGGTCACTGTGACGTTGTCTGTCTCATTCTTGTGAAAACGATATCTCTGGAACACCTTGAGGGATTTCTTTTTTTTTCTTTCTAAATATGGCACAAACATCCACTTGGACTTGATGAACTGACTAAATTTTGGTGGTCAAAGGTCAAGGTCACCGTGACCTCGTCTGTCTTATTCTTGTGAACTCAGCCTCTTAAGAGCACTTTGTAGGAATCTCTCAAATTTGGCATAAACTGCCACTTGGACTCAAAAATGAATGGATTAGATTTTGGTGATCAGACGTCACTATGACCTTGCATCTGTCTCATTCTCATGAACACAATATCTGAGGAACACTGTGGGAATTTCCTCAAATTTGGCACAAATGTCCACTTGGACTCAACGATGAATTGACTAGAGTTTGGTGGTCATAGGTCAAAGGTCAAGGTCACTGTGACCTTGTCTGTCTCATTCTTGTAAACACAATATCTCAAAACACCTTCAAGGATTTTTTTTTTTCAAATTTGGCACAAACATTCACTTGGAATTAAGGGTGAACTGACTAGACTTTGGGGATGAGTGGCTAAAGTTCAAGGTCACCATGATCTCGTCTATATTTTTCTTGTGAACACGATATCTTAGGAACCCCTTGACAGGATGTTTTCACATTTGACACAAACATCCACTTGGACTCAAAAATTGACTGATTAGTAGATGATCAAATGTCAAGGCCACTGTGACCTTGCATCTGTCTCTTTCTCATGAACAAAATATCAGAAAAACACTGGGAATTTCCTCAACGTTGACACTTGTGCCAAAGACACTGAGTTCAAAGTGTCACTTGAACTCAGGAATGAACTGATTGGATTTTGATGTTTGAATGTTGAAGGTCAAGGTCACTGTGACCTCACAAAATATGTTTTAGGCCATAACTCAAGAGTTCATACGCTTATTATTACAAAATTTCCCACAAATGTCTAATAGAATATAATGATGAAGTGATGACATTTTATGTCCAAAGGCTCAAAGGTCACCTTCACCGTGACATCATAACGCCATTATTCAGTGCCATAGCTGAGGAACAATAGGGGAAACTTTTGGTTGGATACTGAATTGGTGACTCTAATCTTGGGTGGCCATCTTCAAACTGTGCTGGCATATAGATCTTCTGTGCTGCTGGGGGGAAGATATGTCTGAAGCCTCCATGTTTTCACAGACATGGATGTAAACTGTAACTGCGACTTGACTGGTTTGTGGAGGCATACAACCACGAGGCTGTAATTGTAGTTCTCTTTTCACAAACCTGGCAGACTGTTAGCTGCTGCTCAGTGTCCAGCATTGCGATCCCCATGACGGATTTTAACTGCTCTCACTCCACCCGTCCGCCCTCCTCTCCACTGCTCCCAACAGGGATGGGAAGGAAACTCCCTGATTTGTTGTTTTGTGTTTTCTCTAAGATACACTTCTTCTTCACAACAAGACAGAAACTGCAGTGCGCAAACGCAATAAAGACCACTGGATATAAAAGACATGATCTCTTTCACCCCTGTCTTTTTCCGCCTCATGTAAATTACTCCACTCCTCCACAGTGTTTCACTTCCCACGTTCCTCTCTTTGTCCCCCATGTACAGTAAATGCCTTGTGTCCTCCTCTCACCCCCCTCTCCCACTCTGTCCTCTACCCCAGTGTGATAAGGAGATTGAGCAAGTCCAGTCACAGCTGGAAGACTACAAGGACCCTCCTCTGTCCCTCAGCAGACTCTCGCTCAAACAGCAGAAATTCAAGACTTTCAGAGAAACAGCCAATGTGAGTGTTACTCTTCTTTGTTTTTTTACTGCAGAATTTAAGACTTTTGCACAGCATGAAATTGTCTGTTGATTTCTATACATGTTTAGTATATTTTAGAATGCCATATCTCAGTGTACTTGGCTCACAATCAGTGTGCTTCCAAAAATTAAAGCCACTGTATGTAGAATTTATAATTCCTTACTTTGGCATCGTTCAGTGGTAGCATCAAGAATGACATGTAGACACATGGACTGCTAAAGTTGTCACCAGGATTGTCATATTTTTCTACCAACAAAACGTTGTTGCATCAGAACTATTTGAAACTATATGATCACATAAAACTTCAACACGCAGTGGCTTTAAAGCTCATCTGTATTCCGGTTTTCATTTACATGAAGTGCAAATTTCAATCGGATTTTTAGAACATCTGCAAAAGAAAATACAAATTGATGTGTTTTTCCATCCACTGCTGTTATGTGAATATTTGGAGTTGGTTTATTGAGATAGAATTTAGAATTTAGAGAGTTTAGAATAACTAATATTACAGCTCTATGCTCTTGGAAGTGTATACGTGTGTTAAAGGTCATCCAGAGATGAGAGCTTGCAGTGGCCTGTACAATAACGGTACATCATAACTGTATGTGATTATTTATTTGCTGAATCTGTTTCCATTGTAATTAGTCTTATTTACCTTTTATAGATACACCAACTATTCCATCTCCCCCAAGCGTGAAAACTTTTAGCGATATTTTTTCAGCAAGATTTTTTTTTTAATTTTTAGCACTAAGGGTTTTTATGCCTCCATGCTCGTGATAGCCAGCCAGGTTGTCCGTCTGTCGCATTCTTGAGAGTGCCATAACTCAAGAGGGAATTTCCGCAAATTTGACACAAACGTCCGCTCGGACTTGAGAATGAACTGATTAGATTTTGATGGCCAAAGGTCAAGGTCACTGTGACCTCACGCCTATCCTATTCACATGAACACAATATTTCAGGAATGCCCGGGGGTAGTTTCATTACATTTGGCACAAACATCCACCTGGAGTCAAGAATGAACTCATTAGAGATTGGTGGTCCAAGGTCAAGGTCACTGTGACATCTGTCTCATTCTCATGAACACAATATCTTAAGAACACCTCGTGGGAATTTTATCAAATTTGGCACAAACGTCCACTTAGGCTTAAGAGTGAAATGATTGGAACTTAGCAGTTGAATGTCAAAGGTCAAGGTCACCGTGACCTCCGGGGGTAAGATTTGTGTGAACCATCCATGTTTTCACAGACAAACCATTGAAAAAAAAATTGTTAGATGAAATAAATCAGAAGAGGTCATGAAATCATAGAATTGTAAAACTATAAATCATAAAATCAAGTAAGATTTTAAAAGACTTGCAGCAGTGTGAAGCATAAAAAGAAAAGACTTTCAGACCTATTAGCTATTATTAACAAATGTTAGATAGATATTGATTATAACTGATATTACTGAGCCTCTACTTACGCAACTGTTACACATTTTAGCTTTTACCAGTATCCCATAATTGCCAGTTGTGATCAAACTGGATGCTGTTCAGCAGATGTTGCATGGGCTACAACTAGACATATTACATAAACAGCAATATGACATTGTTTTTCTATTAGTTTTCCATCCCTGTTGAGACAAATGGAAGGAATTATGCAACAAACTGATCAGCAAGGTTATGGTCTGGGGCTAAATTTTTGTAGTTTAATTTTTTAGTTTTTCCGTCTCTGGAACAGAATTCAGAAATTTTGGTTTCATAATGTCTCTCCATACAGAGCCACTCTGAAGCCCTCCGTGAGAACAATACGACTATTAGCCCCGCAGGACCCTGAAGCTACACATGTTACTCCGAATTACTAACTGACAGACTCGACGAGTCAATAACTAAAATGTAAACAGATGTGTTTTGAGGCCACTTTGCTGTTCAGTGGTATATTTGTCTCATTCTTGTGGAAGTTTTGTCAGCATATTCCCAACAGAGGCAGTTACCATTATTCCATTCATTATGTCCCCAAGTGCATGACTGTCAAGCCTCTGCATTAAACACTTGAAGGTTTTTCCAGGCACAGAGCTCACAGTCGATGTCCCTGAATGCTTTAGGAGCTGCACAGCGAGACTCTGTCAGTGCTCAGTGATCTGGAGGGCTGGTGCGAGCTGGACTGGGTGGGCCTCAGCGACGTCCAGATCCGACTTCCTCCAGTCAGGGAGAAGCTGAGAGACATGTCTCACTGTCTGTCTGACTGCTGGACCACTCTGGATAACACACAAAGGCTGCTGTCCACGCTGACCGAGGTAACGCAGGAAGCCATCTGTTGTGCACACAGGAAGTTATAATCACACGCTTATGTTGTTAATCTTCCTAAGGGCAAAGGGGAGTCATCTTTTCTTTCCCGTCTCCTCTGCAGGCCACCCAGTGGTGTGAAGTGGTATCCTCCACCTCATCCTCCCCTTCTTCCTCTTCTTCCGCCTGCCCTCTTGCATCCCTCCCTCCAATCCCGCCGTCCCGTTTCCAGGACGCTCGTTCTTTAGCCATAGAGCTGGGTGGTGGGGCACTCCTGGATCTGTGGACCCAGACCGTAGAGCGCTACCAGCGGACCGTAGCGCAGGTTAAACCCCGCTTCCTCCAGCCCGACAGGACCCAGAATCAGGGCCAGGGGAAGCCAAAGACGCCGTCCGCCAGCAGCCTGTGGGACCTGATGGGTCCTGAGGGAGAGGGCGACTGGGGACTGGGAGCTGGAGGAAGTGAGGGCGGGCTGCAGTCCTGGGGATCCCTGGCGTCACTGTTCAGACCGCAGACCTGCTCCACACTGAAGATTGGAGAGGATAAAGGGAATAAGAAAGATGGAGCAGGGGGAGGAGCAGGGGGAGCTGGAGGAGGGAAGTTCCTGCAGAACCTTCTAAATCCTGCAAAGAAGAGTGTGAGTTTTCTATTGAATCTTTTTGTGTCACCTCATCCTCAAACATTTCCCCTTTAATAAGGGCCAAATTTAGAAGAAATAAATTTCATTCAAAATCATAAAAGCTGCTGGTATCTATGTTCTTACACTAACACTGGATTGAATGATAATTTGTGTGTGAGTGTGGTTGCTTGTGGTGATAAATTCAGAAAGAGAAATCACCTTACTCTGCAGTTCCTCCCAACTTTCAGGAGCTTTTTAGTGTCTTTCAGCTCATTGTTTTGGTTTTCTGGCCCTTGACTTCAGGTAGCTGTTTTTATCAAAACAGCTCTGATAAACCCACTGTAGTAAGGTTGTTGTAAATATCAGTACATGGATACTCTATCATTATAACTTAACAATACAGTCTCCGTTAATTATAAATTCAATAGTATCAAAAGTAGCAAAGCTATAAAAAAAACAAATTTACAATCAGATTTTCAACAGAAGGTAGCATAGATGGTAAGAAAATGTACTTGTCAACCTGTGGCTGTTATGGCAGTCAACAAACCCACCATGTGACTGGAGGTGTGCGTTGCAGGTTAGTAATAAAAAACCCCAACAACAACAACAACAACAGAAATAATTGTTATTTATTTATTTATTTATTTATTTATTTATTATTCAATATCTATAATTATAAGAAATAATTAATGATTATATATTTATTTATTTTATATATAGTAAATAAAATTAAAATATATTTATTATATATTATGTATTTATTGTATTTTTATGTTATTTATTTATTATATATTTTTTAATACCTCTTTGGTGGTGACAGGTGTGGCCAAGGGCATTATGTTCTCTGGTTCCTGTTGTTGTGAATGCGATGTCTTGATTGATTATTCAAATTTGGCTCAAACGGCCTCAAAAATGAACTGATTATGTTTTGGTGGTCAAAGGTCAAGGTCACTGTGACCTTGCATTCGTCTCATTCTCGTGAATGCGATATCTCAAGAACACCATGAGGGAATTTCCTCAAATTTGGCACAAACGTCCACTTGGACTCAAGAATGAACTGTTTAGAATTTGGTGGTCAAAGGTCACTGTGACCTGTGAACATGTTTTTGGCCATAATTCAAAAAAATTGTACATTACTCATGACAAAATTTCAGGTAAATGTCTAATAAGATATAATGATGAAGTGATGATATTTTATTTCCAAAAGGTCAAAGGTCAAAAAAGCCTTCTCTTGGCCTTTTTCAACAGAGGGAGAGACATTTGGTCAGATACTTAATTGGTGACACTAATCTTGGGTGCCCACCTTGAAACTGTGCTGTTTAAATAGATTGTCTTTGCTGCCTTGTTGAAGATGTGTGAAGCATCCTTGTTTTATCATGTGCAGCTTCTTTGCAGCAAGATCCATATCTGAAGCTTTGCCCTCTGTCATGGTTTCATATGAGTCTGGATTGACATGGATGTAAACTGTCACTTGACTGTTACAACCAACGCCAGCAATTCTAGCTTCTTTTTGTTGTAGTATTGAAACAGATAGAGTATTGTTTTTTCATGCTACTATTGAACCAAAGTTTTGGGGAAAAAAAGATCTGGTATTGTGACACCCCTACACCGTAGCAGCAGCAGTAAACAGCACCAGTAGAGCATTTAGCTAGCTGCTAATGGCCCAGATATTTCTCTCAAGGGCTGGTGGAGACCAAAACTGAGCTAAAATGATGGTGATTATTGGACTTTCCCTTACCAAGGTGATAATGTGGCAATGTTGTGTTTACAGTGTGTACTGTTGCCCCCTAGTGGCCAAAAAAAAAAAAAAAATCATTTAATGTAGGTTTAACATGTCAAAAATACATTAATAACCATGTCGTAAACTTTCAGCCCACAGAGGCCCCGCTCCCTCCCAAGCCCCCCAGGAAGCGCCACCCGAGCTTTGACCTCCAGGCTCTCCTGGCTCCCCGCAGAGGCACGGCCACCCCCAAACCTGCTGAGTCTCCAGTCGGTGGGCCGAGCCGCAACTCCCCTATGTCCTGGCTGGGGCGACGTGCAGTAGCTGACCCGGTGATTACCACTGGCATGGCTGCAGCCATACCTGGATGGGGTACAGGAGGTGGGGGAGGAGGGGTGTTGATTCGAGGGGTAGAGGTCAGCAGCAAGGAGGTGGTGGACCACACAGGGTCACCACGGCAACATGTGCTACTCGGGAGGACAGAGAGGGAGACGGGGACAGATAGGGCTGGATCCACTTCACAGAGGTGTGTGTTTGTCTTTTGTGTTTCTTTCCTCCCTGTTTCTGGTTTGATAAATGCCCCTCGTGTGTGTGTTTTTCTGTGAGTGATTCTGTATATGAGAAAATGAGCGGGAGAAGCTCCGAGTTGGCTGAGAGCTCCAAAACAAGACCCACATTATAAATTACATTAAGATGAGTCCAGGCCGAGATGAAAGGGAGAAGCGATTCATCCTTTTTGGGATCATTTAAGTACAGCCGATGTCTGTTTCAGAATGATTTTATCAGTCAGCATGCAATCTCAGATAATTTTATCATTACTAACTGTTTGATCTCTGGCCATAGCTTACTGCTATCTTCACTCCCACTTCCTCTTCCCTCCCGCTTCTCCTCTTTCTCCCACATTTGTTTGCTCTTTTGCAAATTCACTCATCCATTTTCTTGCCGTCCTTATCATCTCCTCGTTTCTCTCCCCGCCCGCCCCGCAGTAAGCTGTACCTGCTCTGGTGTAGGATGCTGAGCTCAGAGAGGCAGTATGTGGCCGTCCTGAAGGGGGTGGAGGAGACATACCTCCCCTTGCTGGAGCTGTCAGACACCCCAGCCTCCATCAGAGGCAAGGCAGACACACTCTTCCCCAACTGGGCCAGCCTCAGCACCTTTCACTCGCAGAACCTCCTCCCTGCCATGGAGGGCGCTCTTGTGCAGAGCTTGTTGCAACAGGACTG
Source organism: Epinephelus fuscoguttatus (assembly GCF_011397635.1). NCBI lineage: Eukaryota > Metazoa > Chordata > Actinopteri > Perciformes > Serranidae > Epinephelus > Epinephelus fuscoguttatus. Next base: position 16,434,299 of record NC_064774.1, read on the forward strand.
CTTCAGCAAATATGTAAGTTCAGCAATATAGGAAATATAAAATGTTTTTACAGTTTTTGTTGTTTTAGCCATCATCATCATCATCATCATCATCATCATCATCATGTTTGTCTACTGGGACCACAGAATAGTTTAAACAGATCAAACCAGGAGTCCTCAGCCTTTCTGGTGCGTGACCCATTAAAAAGGCAGCAGCTACTTGCAGTCCCTCAACATGTCTTTATGTCTGTGAGGTACGAGCAGCTCCACTGGAGACTGATTTTTATGGAAATCAATTTTGGCCAGTGTGATGGAAAAATAAGAGTGTATGTCATCATAATGAGAAGCTTTCTCAAAATATCACCTGCTTATCTAAACATAATGACCTCATTTCTCAAAATAATGAGACTCTCCTAGAATATTGACTTAGTATATCTAAGTAATGAGAAATTTTCTAAAAAAAAAAAAAAAATTACTTCTAAAAATAATGACTTACCTGAAAATAATCAGAAACCTTCTTAAAATAATAAATTTGAATCTCAACATAATGAGAAACTTTCTTTAAACAATGAGAAACCTTCGTATCTCAAAATAATGACCCACCTATTTCAAAATAATGAGAAAGCTTCGTAAAATATTGACCTGGTATCTCTAAATACTGAGAGTTTTTCAAAATAATGAGAAACATTCTCAAAAATATTACCAATGTCAAAATAGTGAGAAACTTTTTTAAAAATAATGTGAAACCCTTAAAATGACTCATTGTCTCAAAATAATGACCAAATAACTAAAAAATAATGAGAAACTTTCCTAAAATAATGGGTAAGTATCTCAAAAGAACGAGATCATTCTTAAAATAACGACTAAGTATCTCAAAATAATGAGAAACTTTCTCAAAATAATGAAAAACTTTCTTAAAGCACTGAGAAACTTTCTCAAAATAACAACTTAGTATCTCAAAACAACAAGAAGTGTTCTCAATATAATGAAAAACTTTCTTAAAACAATGAGAAACTTTCCTAAAATAATGTTAAAGTATCTCAAAAGAACGAGATCTTTCTTAAAATAACGACTAAGTGTCTCAAAATAACAAGAGATGTTCTCAAAATAATGAGAAACTTTCTTAAAATAATGACTTAATTTCTTAAAATAACTACTTGGTATCTCAAAATAATCAGAAACCTTCTTAAAATAATGACTACATATCTCAAAATAACGACTTAGTATCTCAAAACAACAAGAAGTGTTCTCAATATAATGAAAAACGTTCTTAAAACAATGAGAAACTTTCTTAAGATAATGACTTAATTCCTTAAAATAACTACTACGTATCTCAAAATAACAAGAGACTTTCTCAAAATAATGATTAAGTGCCTGAAAATAATAATTAGTTATCTCAAAATAATGAGAAACCTTCTTAAAATAATGACTTGTCTCAAAATGATGAGAGACTTTATCAAAATAATGATTAAGTATCTCAAAACAATAAGAAGCTTTCTTAAAATAATGACTAGGTATCTCAAAATAATGATAAAGTATTTAAGAATAATGACTCCATATCTCAAAACAATAAGAAACCTTTTCAAAATAATGACTACGTATGTGAAAATAACGAGACTCTCAAAAAAATGACTCAGTATCTCAAAATAATGACCTACACTGTAGGTATTTTAGAATAATGAGAAACTCTTAAAATAATGGCTCAGCATCTCGAAAATATTGACAAACTATCTTAACATAATGACTTTTCTTAAAATAATAAGAAACCCTAAAAAATAACGACTTAATATCTCAAAGTAATGAGAAGCCTTCTTGAAATAATGATTCAGCACACCTTAAATAATGAGAAAGGTTACCCAGTCATTCTTCTAAGAGTTTCTGATATAGAGATATCATATGTGTTAGTCAGCTCTGTACACACAACACCTGTGGCATGTCTGCCAACCTGGCAGCAGGGTCCCTTCCATTTTTCCCCATTAAAGAGTTTCTCCTTATCCACTGTGAGGGTCCAGGGACAGAGGGCGGTGTACGTCATAAAGCCCTCTGAGGCAAACTGTGATTTGTGATATGGGGTTTTATAAATAAAACTGAATTGAAGTAATTATTTTGAGAAAGTTACTCATTATAACAACTGACCGGATCTTTTTTTTTTTTGTCATCACACTGGCACAAAGAAAAGAAGGACATTTTATTTTGTGCAAGACTTTTTTTTTTCTTACTCCCTCATCTTTGGTGTAGAAATATAATCGGCGATGGCGGTTTGAGCACATGAAAGATTTTCTTTTTGGCAAAAAAAAAGGTTTGTGCACATTTGCTTGGAAACATGAAGACAAAGATTTTGAGCCAAACCTCAAGAAATCATGTTAATGTGGCACATGTTTTGTTGGAATAAGAAGAAACAAAATGCTTCAGAGGATTTACAGGAGGACAGGAATCATTTGTGGCACATACATCTGTGATAAACATTTTTATAGAAAAACATGAGCCAGAAATGGTTTTAAATAACTCATTTATTGTGTGAATAATCAGATTTAAGGTGATAAAAAAGCAGAACTGTGTCTTTACAAAACTCCTCCTGTGTTCTCATATTTAAATTTCTGTTCCCCACACACAGCGGGAGCAGTTTCTGCAGTATTCCCACTACATCAGAAACAAACCAGACCTGGACTCTCCTCTGGTCACGCAGGCCGCCGACTTCTTTAAGGTAAAACTCATGATGCTGCTGCTGTTGAATGCAGTCCTTGAATCTGTAAAGCCTCGGCGTGTTGTTCCCACAGAGATCTCATCATTAGTGTTCCAATACGAGGAGTTTAACCCATGTCTCCCTGCTTTTCTTATTTCGGTAAACATAATTTCAATTAAAGAAAAGTGCCCTGCTTTCCCAGCGATGATCAAACATTCCTGAATCTACACGTAATAACAGTGTCAGGGTCATAAGAGTTTTATTTGGTTATTTTCTTCTTAGAAAATCTGTTAAAGCACAATGTGAGAACATCATGGGTAATTTTGGAGCACATCACAAGCACAAAGCAATTAAAGTTGCTTTATTCAACGGTTGCAGCAATTAAAAATGAGCTGTATACAGTAAAGCTAATTACATGTTTAATGTACACTAGAAAAGCCAATTAAAGGCGGATTATAGGGAAAGTAATTTGAGCTTGCAAGCTACAATTAACTAAAACTAATACATCGACGGCATCGTGAGATTACTAAGAGGACTTTACAAGGAGAGATCACAGTGCTTAAGATCTCATTCAAGTTGTGGAGTGTCTCACAAAAGGAGCATTTCCGAGGAGCCGCCACCAGGAGGCGGTGTGAGCTCACGTCCCGTCCAGCAGCAGCTTTGAAACAGCTTGTGGATGATGGCTGCAGGAGGGTTTATGGTTATCGTGATGGACGTGATGATGGCGATCATTTTGGGGATGGTGGCGATGATTGTTATGGGGAGGAAGAAAGGAGCAGCACATGTGGCTACTCTCACGTGGTTACAGTCATCAGTGGAAACCCAGAAGGAGAATGGCATTTGACAAAGGCAGAAACAGATGGAGATGTCATTATGTGTGTACTGTGTTTGTGTTTCTTTGGCCATGAAAGGACTGTAAAATCAAGTTACTTTAAGATATAACGACCAAAACAGTAATTATCCTGATTACACATGTCTCGTGTGGTGAATGTAGCAGACCAGAGGAGCTCTTCAGTAAAAATAGATTGGTTTTGGTTTGTTTATTTTGGCTTTTATGTGTTTTATTATTTATGTTGTAAAATATAAAGCTATACATTCCTAAGTGGTGTTATTTTGTGAAAAAAAAAGGGACAAAAAAGGGCGCAAAACAAAATTACATTTGTTTTTTTTCACAGCTTTTCACAGTCATCACAGGTGTAGCTATCGGGGGGGATGAAGGGGACGCGTACCCATCAATAAAAACATGAAAGTTGCAGACATAATTAAAGATGTTCATTTATTCATTTTCCTGTTGGGGTCACAGGAAGGCTGGAGCCTAGAGGCGGGGTACACCCTGGACAGGTCGCCAGACAGACAACCATTCACACTCACATTCACACCTACGGACAATTTAGAGTCACCAGTTGACCTGCATGTCTTTGGACTGTGGGAGGAAACCGGAGTACCCAGACAAAACCCATGCTGACATAGGGTGAACATGCCAACTCCACACAGAAGGACTCCCCCACCCTGGGTTCAAACCAGGAACCCTTTTGCTGTGAGGCGACAATGCTGACCTCTGCACCACCTTGCCGCCCTAATAAGGTGCTAGAGGTAGTGATGGCCAAATGAAGCCTCGTGAGCGACTTTCTTTCTTTCTTGATTTTCTGACCCCACCAGATGTCAGTCTTTGTTTAAAGATAAAGGCTGAAGGACTGGCAATAAAGTGTGCTTTCAAACCTTTGTTGAACAGACAGCGCCATCTAGTGGCTTCAGAAAATAAAGACAGTGGTTCATGAGTTCTCATTTGGCCATCACTAGCTAGAGGTGATATTGTTGGAGGCAAATGAAAGCGCAAAGCATTTGTCCACGGATGCTTTTCATTATTCAAGAATGAAAGTCGTAGTTTCAAAGACAATCAGATACCGTTGTAGTTCTGACCATAAACAATGCAAACTAGCGATCCGGCGGCATTACTCCCATGACCTGCTGGGCAGCGTCCAGGAAACCAAAGTCTTTGGGTTCCAGGGGGAGTATGGTTGCAAAGCTGAAACTTAAAGGAATTGATGGAAGATTGGATTGACAGATTGGTCGCTCTTTCTCGATTCTGTGGGTGGTGGTGCATGGCCGTTCTTAGTTGGTGGATAATTAAAGACATTTACACCTTAAATTGATGCAGAAAAGGCTCAAAATGGGGCATAAATGGGACACCAGCAGACGGAAACTAAATGTTTGACGCTCAAACATTTCTGGTGGATGTCCACCAACCCCAAGTTTCTTATTTGTCCCCTCTAATATTGAAACTAAACCTAAGCCCTTGCTTGTCATTACACATAATCTGTATTTCACATTAGAAAACTTACTTCTACATGAAAAAGGCAATTTGTTTTCTTCATTTACACAAAATGCAACTGACATTTGTTTGAAAAGCATCTTGGCTGTGTCCGACATTATTTAATCCTTTACTATTTCCTATGTAGTGTATCAGATGGCAAATTTCCTCTCAGCTGGTATCCGTCTCAACCAAAGACAATAGACCCTTTTAGGGCCGACGTCACAGTGATGTCAGTTTATTAGCTGGAGGCAAAACACAACTTTCCACGACAGGGCTGTAGGCTACATCGGAGTCTTAGAATGTTGTCTTGTTGTGCTATTGGGAGCCAGAATAGAAGGAGTCATGGCTCAAAACTCTGGTCAAGTTTGTGCCTGAGTGCGCCAACTAATGACCTTTATGGTCGACTATTAGGGGCCAGCCCTAGTACTTACATGAAAAACTGAATATGCGACTCCTTGGAGGGTGTTTTAATACAACCAAACGCTTTTTAGTTAACCAAATGTCACAATCAAACTTTTATTAACTGAAAACACACTGAAATAGCGACAGCTATGGCTACTGCTATACGTTGTGAATCTAGGGTTGGGCCATGGTTGTCGATGTCGCCATAGTAGCGACTTTCCGATGAAGGGCTGTCACTCAAAGTAGCCTGAGTTATATAAAATTTCACCCCCCATACAGTTTTAATGAACGTGGATATTAGCTATAGAGACCGAAACCGGTTTTAATACCAGGCTGTAAATGTTTGTATTACTGCTGTAAAGTTGGGGCGTAAACATGGGGATTAACTCGCTTTTGGAGCCAGCCTCAAGTGGCCATTAGAGTTACTGCAGTCTAAATGTACCTTCTTTTTTTGGTCTGTGCAATGCATCATGGTAGATAAATCTTGGTTGGTGGCCATAAATGTTAAACTATGTTGTACTGTGGGATATTTTTTTGATGTATAAAGCATCTTATGGTCTGAATATGAAAATTAGGTCTAACGACATCCCTCTTCTCTCCTCTCTCCCGCAGTCCAAACTCCCCCCAGCCTCCCCCCTCTCCCCTCTGTCCTTTCCTCACTGCCTTCAGGCCCCCACACAGAGACTGGAGCAGTACTGCGAGGCCCTGGAGGAGCTGGGAGGCATCAACCCGGCCTCAGACTCCGCCCTTTCCATCCTGAGACACGCCCAGCGGCACGGCGAGGACCTCCGGGCCAGTGACCTCATCGTCGGATGTCCGGTGAGAATGCCTGTCCCAGTTTATGACTCCACAACTGTGAATCAAGTCCCACTTTCTGCTCTCAGAGGGAGAGAAACTAACTCATCTTGATGAGGTCAGGCAGCTGGGAGAGATGGAATCATGATCGCTTTTCTGTCTTTCATCCAGAGATCATTATTTACTGTTTTTTGTTTGTTAAAAAAAGGGAATTTATTAGTATTTATTACAATATTAAAAAGTATAAATGCTGTTTAGGTTAAACATGTTTAAAATGTACTTAAAAGGAATGTGTTGGACTCAGAGTGAAGGTGATTTTGTGAGGTTCGCTCATCACAAGAAGACCAAGTTTACTGCTAACTACAATGATCAACATCTTGCAACAGGGAACACAACAACTCTTAAGTGTGTCAGTGTGAAATGCAGGAGGAAATATTGTAGAAGCAAACTGTTATGCTCCTTAGAATTGGGTTTTTGTTTCTTTTCTCTGAACTCAAATTAGGGCCGGGCGATATAATGACTATGTATGATATAGCGATATATTTTCAAGCAAAATATAGATTTAGACAACACCGACAAACACTCAGCTTAGACGTACCAAGCAGCGGCAGAGATGGTTCTTCTCTAGAATAGGTCCAAAAGCTTATTACCGAATAAGCAAAACTTTGATAGCGACTTTTCGTCAGTTAAGACAAATGTAATAATACAGCAGGGAGGAAGAGTGAAAGCAGAAACAGCCACAGTGAGGCGTTAATGAAGAGCTGCAGACAACAGGCTCTTACTGCACCTCTGCAAACAGCTCACCTCCAACAGGTAAACTTCGTAGCGTGTAGCCCACTCCGTAGAAAATACCAAGGTATATATCACGTATCACCATTCAGTCTGAAAATACCGACATGCGAATTTTTGTCCATATCGCCCAGCCTTAACTCAAATGTAGGAAAGAAAAGCTGGAGAAAAGACGGACCAATCGAAAGACACTTTTGTAGGTGCAGATTTAAAAAGAACAGCTTTAACCTTTATCAAAAAGTCAGAACACACCACATCCACTTGCCCCACATTGTGCTCCTCTGACACAGCAGTATCATTCAGAGCTAGTCGTGACAAACGTTTGACTCCCCCACACACACGCACACACACATACACACACACACACACACAACCATCCTCTCCTCCCCCTTTCGAGCAAGGGGAGAGATTACGGCAGCACAAACACTCCCATTGAGCTACTTCAAATCGCACTGCAAAAGCTCTCCAAGTGAAAACACCGTAAGTGCAGGTGTGTGTGCATGTGTGTGTACGGGTGGGTGTGTATGTGGGTGTTCTTAATGTGTGTGAAGCATCACTTATATCATGACCCGCACATCTCTAGGGGTTTAAAAATAAAGGCTCAGTGTGACCGTTTGGTGTTAAATTATCAGTCCTTTTAATTTTATTGGCAGAGCGGTTACGGCTGAGAAAATGTTAGCGCTGTTTGTTTGTGTGTCTGCAAGCCTCTAGTATCGAGTCCTTAAGGAGCGTTACATAAGATCTGACTTTTATCAAACTCTCTCTGCCTCTGGTTGGAGTCGCGGCAACATCATAAAGTCCTTTAACCCTGTAATAGACATGAACAATAAAGTCACATTGTCACAAAAGGCGTGAGTCAGCCGGCCAATTAGAGCAAAGATCCAACAGAAAGACGCATCCTCGTGAAGAGGGAATTCAGCATGTCGCCACGCAAGGCACTGTAATTATAACACTGCTTTGTCATTTTTCTTATTGACTCCAGAATAAGGCTTTTCAGTCTTTGTTGCTGAAATGTTTCGCAACTCCAAATCGAAAATTTGAGTAGGTGAAGCAGAGACTTTGCTTGGAAACAAAGAGCAGGCCAGAGAGTGAGTGTTTGAAGCCCAGAATGTGCTCCTGTCAGGTAATTAAGGCGTTAATAACCTCATGAGGACTTTTAGATTGAAAGCAGGTATTCATTTTTGTGCTATGGGGCAACAAAATTTGCATGTACTGGCCCTTTATTGTGTCCCGAAGAGTCTAAAAGAATTCACTTGTTTCTGAAGCCGTTTGTTTTAAGATTCCAGTATAATTATGTGCCTTTTTTTTCAATATAATTTTTGTTTCAAGACAATTACACGACACCAGATTGGAAAAAAAGTGAAATATTTCAACCCACCGGCAAAAAAAAAACATGATTTAAAACTCAATTCAAGGCTAAATGGCCTCTTAAGATATAAATTAAGATGGTATCTTTTTCAGATTAAAGCCCTCGGCCTGGGCCTCAGGCCAAGATAAGTGCATCCTAACGTGCGTGTGTGCGTGTGTGTGTGTGTGTGTGTGTGTGTGATTTCAGATCCCGGTGGCAGAGCGAGGCGAGCTGGTGCGGCATGGCGAGCTGACAGTGTGTGGGGGGAATCGGAGGAAGCGGGCTGGCGTGAGGAACGTTTTCCTCTACCAGCACATCGTCATATTCACCAAACAGAAGAGCCCCAGCCCGGGACGCACCGCCTACAGCTACAAACACAGCATCAAGGTGCACACACAGTCTCACACACACACACACACACACACACACACACACACACACTGTTGCTTGCCTTCCCATTCTCCTCTCTGTATTTCACACACACATGATCTTTTCCTTCAGTTTTCATTATCTCCTGAGCGCTCTGTGTTTGAAAAGGTTTTAGATAAATCCACTTCCTGTATTGATTCAATTGAACGCAAACGTAGAGATTTACAAAACGTAAACTCTCACTCTATTCTGCTTTCAAGGGACACTTCACCCACAAAATGATTATTTGTATACCAATTACTCTCCCCGTGTTACTTTGAATCCATGAAGAAAACTTTGTTTTTCTCGCTTGTCTCTATGGTGAACGAAGAATCCAAAAACAGAGAAAATTCTTGATGAACTGGAGTAAAGGGGGACCAAGTTTAACAGCAAAACTACATTAAAACATCAATTTACAAACTGCCATACAACTCGTGTAGTACAATCCAAGTCTCATTTATCCATATCTTGTGTTGTCATTGGTTATAGACCCTTTTAGGGCTGACGTCACAATGACGTCAGTTTATTAGCTGGAGGCAAAACACGACTCTCCACCACAGGGCTGTAGGCTACATAGGAGTCTTTAAATGTCGTCTTGTTGTGTTATTGGGAGCCAGAATAGAAGGAGTCATGGCTCAAACCTTGTTTTATCTTTTTTTTTTCTTTTTTTTGGATTTCTCTGTAATGCTAACTTTTTAGTGCCTTAGCTAGCGTTAGCTTGGATAGCAAAACAAACTGGAGGAAACCGTTCAAGTGTCGTCCTCCTTTGTAAGATTGGCATAGTGATCAACCACAAAGCTTCCTGTGACATCATCCATCCACTGTGTGAGAGCATACGGGTCGGCCAGTCTGGTCCCGCTGGTCAGTGTTTACTTATTCAAGTAACACTCACGGTGACCTGACATGCGTTCGTAAATTCAGCCTGACGCTCTACACTAAAATGAGAGCACTGTTGGTCGAAGAAACGGAGCGTTATCTTTCTATATGAATTATCGAACAGTTGAGTTAATCACACAGTCACTCCGCAGACAGACTGCCCAGAGTACGCCCTGCCACTCCATGAGTGCGATGCTCTGGATAAGCAAGCGGTACATTCTATCAGCGTTACGAATTTGCTAACGGTCCAGTTTGTGCCACAGTGCGCTCGGCATGAGTATTTCTAAACGTCATCATCATCAACGACATCATCTTCCTCCATTGTCAAGCCAACAGAACATGCTAGCTAGTGCTAGCTAATGTCCGCAGAGATTTGTTTTGCCTCCAGCTAAGCCCCGCCCACCAAAACACAGTAGACTGTTTACTAACAGTAAAAGGGTCTATTGTATTCTTTTATTTTGTATTTCTCTAATTGCTGTACCTCAGTACAATCTACTGGGCAATTAGTTGCCAACTTTGCTCATCTGCTTCAGTGATAGTAGCCTATTTTATCTGTGTTTTATTTTTTATTATTCTTTGTATTTCTTAAAATTGCGTCTTTTATTTGCTTGAATCCGGCATTGTTTTAAATCCGGGATCAAACAAGTATTAGAAGTACTGAGGATATGACTCGCATGCGACAGGTGGACCCTTTTTCTCCATTTTAAGAATTCTTGAGTTTTGGGATTTTTCGTTCACCATAGAGGCAAAAATAAAGTAAAGTTTTCTTCATGAATTCAACATAACAGGTTGAGTAACTGATGCATACGTGATCATTGTCGGGGTGAAGTATTCCTTTAAAATTGACTTTTTCGGACCAATTTACTTTTTAGTTTTTGTCTTTTTTTTAAATGTCCGCTTGCCATTTATTTTCAGTCCTCTTGACTTGACATGTCCATCCTGTTCTCCGTGCAGACAGGTGAGATGGGCCTGACCCAGAGCGTGGGTGGGGAGGGAGTGAAGTTTGAAGTCTGGGTCCGACAGGCGCCTCGAACCAAAGACTGCATCACGCTGCAGGCGAAGGACAGGGAAGACAAGGTGGCCTGGACTCATGACATCGCCCATCTGCTGTGGACGCACGCCATCAACAACACAGGTACAGTCTGACCTTCGACCTCAGAGGCCTCAACTTTTTGATAGTTTTAGAAAAATGTCATCAACCTAAAATCCACACAGAAGCTGCATTTAGTTTCAATGAGCTGTCACAATTTTTAGATTAAACTACCTCAACCCTGATTTTTGGTCTTTGAGTCTTGAGTTTTTCATTATTTGTTTGAAAGGACAAAAGTGGCCTGGACAGCAGTCACACAGACTCACTTGTCCTCTGTCCAGGTTAAAAACAAATCTGATTCCTCCCTGTGTAGCTCTATCTTGGCTCTCCACTTTCACATGAGTAGCGAACACATAAAAACTATCAGCGGCAGTTCAGTCTGCTACTCGATTGCGGCTCATCTGTTTATGCCAGCCTTCCAAGCACTGCTGCAGGCTATCATGTGTCATATCCACCTCCTTGTATCCGTAAAACCTCATATCTCGGGATTGCTTCCTGTAGTTGGTTCAGGTTTCAGCATCACACTGGATAACATGCTCTGCAGCTGGCTGACACATTTTAAGGTTGCGTTACCTGGTGTTCAAACGCCATTGTTCCTGTGCACCCAAACAATAAAACAACATCTTCCCTTATACTGTTACACCTGTTGTATGGTCCTGAAATGAGACGACAATAAAGTCCCAATGTCGTCAAACAAGACGATAATAAAGTCCCAATGTCCTCGAACGAGATGACCTTAAAATCCCAATGTCTTCAAATGAGATGACAATGAAGTCTCAGTGTCCTCAAACGAGACGATAATAAAGTCCCAATGTCCTCAAATGAGATGATAAAAAAGTCCCAATGTCTTCAAATGAGATGACAATGAAGTCTCAGTGTCCTCAAATGAGACGATAATAAAATCCCAATGTCCTCAAACAAGACAACAATAAAGTCCCAATGTCCTCAAACAAGACAACAATAAAGTCCCAGTGTCCTGAAACGAGATCACAATAAAGTCCCAATGTCTTCAAATGAGATGACAATGAAGTCTCAATGTCCTCAAACGAGACGATAAAAAGTCCCAATGTCCTCAAAAGAGACAATAATGAAGTCTCAGTGTCCTCAAACCAGATGATAATAAAGTCCCAATGTCCTCAAATGAGACAATAATAAAGACCCAGTGTCCTCAAACCACACGATAAAAGTCCCAGTGTCCTCAAAGGAGATGACAATCAAGTCCCAATGTCTTCAAATGAGATGATAAAAAAGTCCCAATGTCCTTTAACCAGTACCTCCTAATAAACAGCATCTTAGTGTTTTACTGTTGCTATCAAACTTTTCAACCATTGAATGTGATCAGGTTTTGTCCACTTTTGTGTCGGGACCGGCTGCAGGTTGACTTGGCAGAGATGGCTGCCATCTTGTTATTACATGGATTAGTGTATTGTGCTGTTACTACCACTAGATGGCACAAAAAAGCGTCCACGAACGAGGACAACAGGTCTGAGTTAAGTAGAATGAAGTATAAGGTCAAGTAAACCCAAAATGTAATGTCCTCATGAGGACACAGGGTCTCAGGAGGATATAGGATGTAGGAAACCATTGATTTCTGTATAAAACTATATTGTTCGGGATTTTTTAAAAAGTGTTTTTAATGATTTCTTCTCCCAGAGTTGTGTCTGAAGGAGTCACTCTGCATGGGGATTTCCAGTAAGCTGCTGCTGGACGCGACAGGAACTCCAGGCTCAGAACTGGACTCCATCTACAGTCTCAACGACAGAGGTAGGAGCTCTAAAGGGAATCCATCTGTAACACTTACACAGCACGTGTGGGATGCTGCTGCTTCTGGCAGCACTGCGCTCTTAGGGGAGCCGCACAGGAAGAACAGCATTTGCATCAAAGATTTGAAATGGTAATGTTAAGGAAAACTCTTTGACCTGAACGTGACCTGATATCTACAGGTAGATCACTAAAACCTGAACACACAGTAGTAAACATTAGATAATAGAGAAGTGTAGAGGCTTAAAACCCTCCTCTCACTTCACAAAAACAGAAAGTCTCCTTTTTCAGTTCAAACTGTGGCTTCAGGAAGCCTGTCGGTTTTATGTGACCGGGTCAGATTACTGGATTGTTCAAATATACTTTCCGAGCCTGAAAGTGATGTGGCCCCGAGATTACAGACAGGAAACAAAACGGGTCCTGGGTGTTTCTCCCCATGTGACAAGGTAATAACGCGATACATGTTTTTTTCAATCTGGCGCCCCCGGGCTATTCTATGAATTTTTGATATTTGTCTCACACTGAGAAATTTTGAAGAGCTCTGACGTGCCTGCAGAGAATATGTAGCTCCGTCAAAAAGCACCTTTTACTTGTGCTTTGATCAAATCCCATCACAACCTTCAGTCCTGTGTTGCCCTCAAACCCTGGCTTTGTCGTGTTTCCTGTGAACCAAAAACCCATCCCAGTACTGAGACTGGTGAGCTGTTTAGACAACTGTTACACATTTATATTGCAAAGGTATTATATTAGTAGTGGTAGTGTGGAAGTATTGAGGTGCTTTACCTTAAGTTAGAATATGTAACCGTCCTGCATTTAAATGTGTTAAAGCTGGTTGTGTCTTTACATTATCCCAAATGTTTCCAACAATGTTCCAACCCTGAGAAATCAGTCACTTTATTCAAGTAACGGTGTTTCATTGGTCGCCTGTCAATGGTGTCATATCCCCTTTACTAGTGATGGCCAAATGAGGCCTCATGAACCACTGTCTTTATTTTCTGAAGCCACTAGGTGGCGCTGTCTGTTAAAAAAAAAACCGTTTGAGAGCACACTTCATTGCCAGTCCTTCAGCCTTTATCTTTAGACCAAGAGCGCCATCTGGTGGGGTCAGAAAATAAAGAAGGTGGTTCATGAGGCTTCATTTGGCCATCACTACCCTTTACTCTGTCTAGCTGCTCGAACTTACAGGGAAACACAGGAGACACCAGATGATCATTGCATATTAGGGATGCACCAATTAAACTCTGGACTGATGTTTTAGACTAACAATTTGGCTGATAACCGACACCAACACTTTTATACACTGGTGTTTGTTTTGTTGTTTTTGTTATTTATCCTCTTTTGTGCCAGGGAAACAAAGAAATCTTTATTATTAAAAAAGCCGAACTGTTTTAAAGTCATTCAGTCCTTCATTACTCGACATTTGAATGAGCACCAATTCATTCATACACACACAGTTTTTTGAATAACAGCTTCAAAAGTAAATAAAATCCTGCTCTAATATCTATTTATATTGTTACAAAAACATCAAATTTCTCCTTCAAACAGCTGTATTTATTCAAGTTTCTTAACAAAAAACCCCCCTTTTTACAAGATTACATTTGAACACATCATGAGAACGTTACAATTTAGCTTCGCCCAATACTCATTTTTACTGAATAGAGCATGAATGCATCATAATGTAGCTAAAGCAACCTCTGTCAGCCAGTGATGGCCAAATGAGGCCTCACGAACCACTGTCTTTACTTTCTGAAGCCACCAGATGGCGCTGTCTGTTAAAAAAAAAAACGTTTGAGAGCACACTTCATTGCAAGTCCTTCAGCCTTTATCTTTAAACCAAGAGTGCCATCTGGTGGGGCCAGAAAATAAAGAAAGTGGTTCATGAGGCTTCATTTGGCCATCACTACCATCAGCTGTTAGTTTGTGGCCACTGGCCGCTAACAGCTAACAGCTAGCGTTAACTACCTCTGCTTCTGTTGCTGTCAACATGGGTTTGATGTTCACAATGTAGTATTATCGGGGAAACAATATGGTGCATCCCCTGACATGCTGATAGTGAGTTTACTGCGACCGTTCTTCCCGACGGTGTCCTGGGGAAGATCTCAGTTCTCAGTTCTCAGATCTCAGTTCGTCCCAACTCTTTTTTTTTTATTGTCCCCGTTAAGATGCTGTTAGTTTGGAGCCTTCCTTTTTAGCCTACACAACAGTGCATCTCTTTGTGACACAACAGATAAAACGTTGGCCACTGACATCGGTGAATGCCACCTTACTTGCCGATATACTGATGGCAGACGAACGAACTTTTGACTGATAAATCGGTGCAATCACTTTTACAAATCATATATTGTCACGAAATTATACTCAGCAACAGTAATGCAGCATTTTCCATCATTTGCATGCCATGTTGCAACACAGTGATCCAGCAGAGACCTAATTTCAGGGTTCCCACAGGTCCTTGAAATACTTGCAGGCTTTGAAAGTTTTTGAAAATAGACGTTAATAGACCTGGGTCATTGAACGTGCTTGAATTTGTATTGTTGTGCATTAATCGAAATTGACGGTTTTTTGATTTTTTTTTTTAATGTAACATTAGTAAGTAGGCTACGTTGCCTCTCCTGCAGTGGCGTCAATGTTTGCGACCTCTGCCACCACCTACACAGCACAGAAAGGGCGTCGTCACACCCTGATTGGCCCAGAGGGAAAAATGCACCAAGCTGCTCTCAATTCATCATTAGGAGTCAGTCCTCACACCCTGTGCAACAGGTGATCTGAATATCCCTCTGATTAACTCAGGGGAGTTGTGACATTCAGCTAAAATGAATTGGAAAAAGGAGCCAAAGAATGAGGAACTGCTACAACTTTTAATGTTAATGAAACAAGTATTTTGATCATGTGGCCCATCCTTATACCTGCACATTAATCTCTACAAACTGATTTGTTTTCTGAGTGCCTAAGATGCAGTTTACATTGTAAATACACTCACTTTATTAGGTACACCTTTTGCCCTCAGAGCTGCCTTAATTCTTGGTGTCATAGATTCAACGAGGTGCTGGAAACATTCCTCAGAGATGTTGGTCCATATCAACATGATAGCATCACACAGTTGCTGCAGATTTGTCGGCTGCACATCCATGATGTGAATCTCCCGTTCCACCACATCCCAAAGGTGCTCTATTGGATTGAGATCTGGTGACTGTGGAGGCCATTGGAGTACAGTGAACTCATTGTCATGTTCAAGAAACCAGTTTGAGATGATTTGAGCTTTGTGACATGGTGCGTTATCCTGCTGGAAGTAGCCATCAGAAGATGGGTACACTGTGGTCATAAAGGGATGGACACGGTCAGCAACAATACTCAGGTAGGCTGTGGTGTTTAAACCATGCTCAGTTGGTACTAAGGGCCCAAAGTGTGCCAAGAAAATATCCCCCACACCATTACACCACCACCACCAGCCTGAACCGTTGATACAAGGCAGGATGGATCCATGCTTTCATGTTGTTTACACCAAATTCTGACCCTACCATCTGAATGTGGCAGCAGAAATCCAGACTCATCAGACCAGGCAACGTGTTTCCAATCTTCTATTGTCCAGTTTTGGTGAGCCTGTGTGAACTGTAGCCTCAGTTTCCTGTTGTTAGCTGACAGGAGTGGCACCTGGTGTGGTCTTCTGCTGCTGTAGCCCATCTGCTTCAAGGTTGGACGTGTTGTTGGTTCAGAGATGGTCTTCTGCAGACCTTGGTTGTAACCAGTGCTTATTTGAGTTACTGTTGCCTTTCTATCACCTTGAACCAGTCTGGCCATTCTCCTCTGACCTCTGGCATCAACAAGGCATTTTCACCCAGAGAACTGCTGCTCACTGGATATTGTCTCTCTTTTGGACCATCCTCTGTAAACCCTAGAGATGGTTGTGTGTGTAAATCCCAGTAGATCAGCAGTTCGCCACGTTCCCAGTCACTTAAATCACCTTTCTTCCCCATTCTGATGCACGTGACTGACTGATTAACTATATGTGTTAACGAGCAGTTGAGCAGGTGTACTTAATAAAGTGGCCAGTGAGTGTATCTGCTTAGTGCTCAGGCAGCGATATGAATGAAGAGAAAGCTGTCAATTCTTTTAAACTCATGAACAAAACATCCATAAAACGAGTAAGAGACACTGAAAAATCATTATATTGCACTTACTATTGTACTCAACGCTATCAGCAACATTAGCGCGCTCTCCACCTACTCATATAATCAGCAACAGGTTCACAACAGTTCCCCGCTGAATACACGCAGTAGAGTCACAGCTCCATCTGAAAAACAAGGAAATTACCAGCTGATAGAAGCATTACAGGCACACTGAAGGGAAGTATGATCTTTGTCACAAAATAACTCCCAGAACACACATCACATATTGACTATATGGTAATATCACAACATTTAAAGCGGTGGCGTTCCCCTTTAAGAAGCGAGGTCCGTCCACTGGGTTTGAAATTCAAATAAAAACACATAATCGGAAAGATAATTCTTCAGATTCCAGACCCACCATCCAGTCTCCAAAGGCCGCTGTTGCCCTAGAGCACAAAGTGATTTCCCATTCATGGCTCAGTGTAATGCACATACTGCTCACCAGGTGTCTCATTGAGTGCAGCAGCTCAGGATTTCAATGCATGAATTGTCCTCTGGGACAGAACGCTGTGTTAGAAATTCATTGAACAGGATGAGAAAAAATGCCTTCTCTCCCTGACTCCTCTCTCTTTGTCTCTCCCACACCCGATCTCCCCCCATTTTTCATTTCAAGAAAACCATTATGATACAGTGTTGTTTTGTTGCGTTATAAAAGTGCACACACACAATGCTAATGTAAATAAGCAGAGAATCCATGCATGCAAATCATGCCTGGATGCAGGGTGATATTATTATTTGATATTTGGTCCTCTACCTGAAGCAAAAACAGAAAAAATACACATTTTTAGTGACTTAAAGCTGCTGGATATATTTAAAGATCTGTTAACCTATAACCACCTCTCTCTGTCTCTCTCAGTCCACAGTAGCTGCTCAGACTCCTCCTCTGTCGGCAGTCAGAAGGAGGGGGGATCCCCAGCGTCTGGGAGGGACCCCAGGAGAAGCTCCGGATCAACAAGTTACTCACAGGTGGGGGGTCACAGTGCACCCACGTACAGCAACACACACACACACACACACACACACAATCCAGCCATTCCAAGGTGGATGAGAACATTTTTTTATTTGCACAAATGGCTCAACGCTGGTTAAATATAGATTTGGAATGCGAGGAATGTGAAGTGGGACCACGGGCGCTTTCACAAATATCAGACGGTTTTCCAGGAATCTTTTTAAGGAACTCAGGAACCTGCGTTTCCCCCCCAAAAAAAGTCCCTGATGGGACTTTCTGACGGCCCCAGGAAGTATCAGGGTGGAGTTTGCGATGCTGTACATGGTCAAAGACGAGCCTTGAGACTGCTAATGAGTGCAGCATTCTTTCAAACCACGCTCCGGTTGTCACTAGTATCAGTTCATTCAGCCAGCTCACATAGAATGGATTATTATGAGAATGTGGAGTATGCACACAGTTGCAGAGATTTTGTCGCTCCCCAAACACCAAACTCAGAGCAGCAGGGAGCGGGGACTGATCGTACTTACTTCCTTTGTAGAGGAATATACATTCAGAGCCTGCAGGTGGATGCTGGGCTGGAGCGAGGCCTGTTAGAGGAGCGGGAAATGACAGCATTTCCCAGGAAGTTTAAAAAAGCAGGATTGGAGAGAGTGGGCTGATGAGACAGAGAGGAATCTTAAAGAATAACTTTCACTTTCAACTTCACTCAACCTTGAGTCAGTGATGTAGGAGGCCCAGCAGTCTGTGCTGTTGTCATAACAGAGACCGCTATCAAAATAAGTTGTCGTAACTGCTTATGTCATCTGAAAAGCTGTGTGCTTTTCTTTGTGTCTGTGTTGAATATGTGAAAAATGGTGTTGTGTGTGGGTTGTCTTGTGACTGACCCAAACCAAACCAAAAAACACTCTGCAGGGTGTGACCCTGTGGGTTAGGAGTTACAGGGTAGCGGTAGGATTTTTCAACCTGGACCATATTTTATCATGTTTTTGTGTCTGAATGAGAAATGGGAAAAATATATTTTTAAATTTGTCTAGTATTGAGCAATAGCACTGCAGGCTGCAGCATAACCACTCGGAGCATGTGCGTACCGTCACTTTAAGTCCACTAAAAGTGCCTGTTTTTGCCACTGACAGGCTCAGATTGTTTTTCTAACTGTCTGACAACATTATGGGAAGGATCCCTACAGAGATACCTTTTAGTTTAACCAGGAAGCAGCCTCAAAATCGCTATATTGTTATAACCACCAGGTTCCATTTAAATAAACAGTAATTTGAATAGAGCCAGTGTATTTGTACATTTGAGTGGGTGAATTAAGGCCCCCGATCTTGCTCTAGTTCCGAAAATGTTGAGGCAGAAGGTACTTGCTGTAGCTCTGGTTGAGGGTGAGAGGCTGTCAGGAAGTCGTTTGTTGGCCGCAGGGAAACAGAGATCTGTGTGGGTACATGAGACCCTAAAAAAGAGGGTGGATCATGGGGAGTACCACCAGCTGGTCCAGGAGCTTCTCTTCCATGATGGCCGTTTCCAGGCATATTTTAGGGTGACTCAGGGGCAGTTTGACAACCTGCTGTCTATTTTCGGGCTATATAGCTCTGGGTATCCAGCAGCTGCTACCACCAGTTTCTCCTCCATTGTTTACCAGCTGTTAACTAGTTGTCGTGACAACCAAAGAAGGCCCGCCTCTCAAATCATCCCACTGGACAATGGGAAAACAGATGACGAAACAAGACATGACGTGAGGTGTTTTCCGCTCTGAGTTAATTTTTTGTTAACTTGAGTTCGGAGTGCTTTGGCAAAAACGCCTGGCATCTAGAACGTAGAAACACAAGGCACGTCGCAACGCAATAACCGCGAGCAATTACAAAAGGCCGTCTCTAGCTGCTAAAACGCTTTGTGTGATCACGGCCTTAGGGTTTATTTCAACCAAACTAGAGTTGGAACAGTAGCGATTTCAGGGCTTTTTCTGGTTAAACAAAAAGGATCTTTCTCTTTAACATAAAGGTCTTTCTCAGGAGGGATCCTTTCCATAATGTTGTCAGACAATAACAGTCTGAGCCTGTCAGTGGCAAAAACAAGCACTATTAGTAGACGTACATTGATGGTGTGCACATGCCCCGAGTTGCATTGTAGCCCATTTGGTGGCTGCTGGCTGCAGTGCGCTCACTCAGTTGTGGACCAATTTCAAAACTTGTTGTTTGCATCAGTCACATAAGCCCTTTTTAGATAGGATCTGTGCAAATTTGCAGGAAAGCCCAATCAGTCTTTTTTCAGCATTGGCAGTATAAAAACAAAATCGGGGAGTGCAGCAAAATGCCACCTGCCTACTTTTGTTTACACAGAATGCGCCTTTTTCGGGGCAATGGGGGGCGTGAGCAAGTAACAAAATGTGTAGCTCAGCGTGTGATGTAAACAGTGGCGTGGGAGGGAAGCCGCGGCTGGTCAGTCCTTCGGCAATTCTCTCGTAAGTCGACCCGTTCTTCACCGTCCCCGTCATCTGACGGTTAATGGCCTCTTCGTTTGCGAGGACAAGGAGGGTGCGCAATTCCTTGTCTCCCCAGTTGCTCATCTTTACAGTGTCTGTCAGGTTTGCATTTCCCTCTTGCTACTAGCTGCTCACTAATTCCTGCTATCAGCTGTTTCCTGTTTATCCACCCCAGTGGCTCGCACATGCGGCGTTATCAACAGCTCCTCCCACAAGTCATCAACAGCCCCTCCCGTTGCGGAAGGCCGCCACGGTCTGTTTAAACTAAAAGGGTTCCACCAATATGACTACCCTACGAGGCGAAAAATTGGGCACCTTGGATCAACTCGCCAATCCGCTCACAGCTTGCGGCAAAGCGGCCCAGCGTTTGCGGAAAATCTGGCAGTGTAAAAGGGGCTTTTGACAAAACATGAGCAAACAGGGTCCATGTTGAACCTCAACATCCCCAGATCAAATCCGCCTGTTCTCCGTCTCTTTCTCTCTCTCTCATTTCCTTTCATCTCTCTACTACTGCTGTTTAACAAAGATATAAAATGCAAAAACGTCTTGTCGTTCGTAGGTATTCTTTCAATTATTTCTGCCTCCATTCGATAGCGGACAGTACAGGGGAATGGACGAGGACAGAGGGGAGGGAAAGCATGGACAGCATGAAGCAAAGGTTCCTGACTGAATGTTGTAACTCAAATGTCCCTCAGCTGCTGTGGAACTGCAGCTATCTGAATGTAACCTATGTCTGAGATTAGTGGCGTCATTGTGCAACAGCTGCTACAGTTTCAGAGAGGTGATTTATATCAAAAGGTGTCCTTCAAACAGCACAGGCATCTCTATATATTAGTAAAGTGAAGACAGTCAGTATGCATCTTCTAAGCTGTAAGAAAACAGCAATACCTGCCTGCCATCTCCATGGTAAAGTTTAAATGAATTTGCTCTGTGCACACACACACTGATGCACACACACAGACAAACACACACACACATTCTCTCAATCTCCTTATCTAGCAAACAGAATATGACAGATTGGCAAACAGACTGCGCTGGGAACAGATTGACAGACAGACGGACACACGCAGCCCAAACAGATAGGGCAAACACACAGACAGCGATACGCACATATTCAACAACAGAGGGAGGATTGCCGCTTGCGCCCGCGCACGCTTTGGCACGCGCACACACTTTAGCACAGCATACAAAAATGTGACTGTTTCTGTTTTTCTTTATTCCTCCTCAGAGTCAGTCTCCCTCCACAGCTGTGTAACTGTCATCTCAATGAGAGTAAGTTACTGTTTTTTTTATCGCACCTTTCTTTCATCTTATTTCCCTCTCTGTTGCTGCTCTCTTTATGTTGCTGCTCATGTCACCGCATCCCTGCATCGCTCACTTTATGGTTTCCCACCTTTTACTGATTCTTCTTCACGGAAAGAAATCACAAATGTATCATGAAGAATGTTTAAAGGTACACTACGCAGGATTTTCCTAAGAATCTCACTTATGACCCACAAGAAGTGTGTGACGGCGTATTTATCTGCAGAGGCTCGTCTGCCTGGATTTTCTCCTTATTTTTATTTATGGACAGTTTCCATGTTACTTCCACCTGTTTTCATAGGAAACGTACATGTTAGAGCCGTTTCTAGCAAGTCTTGGTTTCCTGTTACTTAAATGCGCCACCTGACTTGGCATCTCAGGAACCTTTCATTAAAGGCAGGTGTGCTTAAGCAAGTGTGGAGCGTGGAGGACGCTACAGGGTAACAATCTTTAACTACCGTGTTATTGGTTAATCTTTTTTTATTGTTTGATGAAGTCGTTTAATACCCTATTGATTTGAACTTTTTTGTTTAATGTGACAGTCAAGACAATCAGTTCATAGCATCATCTTCAAACTCTCCATACATCCTGCAAATCAGTCAACTCTAAAACCAAACGAAGCACCTGGGTCATCAAACAGTCAGTACGTTTACATGCACAGCCTAATCGAGCTATGCTCAAAATTTCAATTTTGGTGTCTAATTGGACTTCTGTCCTTCTCCCAGTTTACAAGCAACTGAGAAAATCGAATTACTGACAGGAACATGTCCTCATCCTCAACACTAGGTGGCGATATGCGTCGTTTCAGCGGGTTAATATGGCCCCGTTTCCGGTTAACCTATTACGTCACTTAAAAATAAACAACTGGAGTCAGGCAGCAGACCGGCATTTTCGAACAACAGCAAGATGGATAATCGTACAGCTTTGTTCATCTCATACGTAATGTACACATTACTGATTGTGCAGATAGGTGCACGCTATCCCTCGTGGTCATGGTGATTTCGAGAGGCAGACAAGAACGCTGTATGCTGTTGGAGGGCTACAACAACAGCATGTCTTGTCTGTTCCGGGGTCATATCATGCATTGTCTAGTTTAACTCCGATTACGGCGTATACATGCCGGAGGAAATCGAATTCCAATCCCATTATCAGGGTGTCTTAATCGGAGTTGGAGAACTCCGATATTAGTTGGAGTAACACATTTACATGCACTTCAGTTGTCCAGTTATAGTCGGATTAAGGCAATAATTTGTTTTTTTCAAGTGTCATGTAAACGTACTCAGTGAGTAAGACTAAACCAAAGACAGTGAGTTCATCATGGCGTCCTTGGGCGGCTATTTTCGAACTTATCTGGAAGCTGCAGTAGTACAGTTTCTGCTCATTAGATGCATACGGTCTTTTGAAATATAACTAATGTTTATTTCCTGTGCAACTAAACTATGTTTTCGGGTTTAAAAAAACAAAACATCATGGCTTGGCATACAGGAAGCAAACAGCAGACTCCTGGGTGAAAGTCCAGTGTTTGTTGGACCCATCCACCACCCTTCCCGCTTACCCTATAGTGACTTTCCAGCTCCTTAAATTAGGACTTTGTCCGGTGGCGTTTCAAACTAAAGCCAAAAGTGGTGTCTCACACTCCTTTTTTCATCGGTGTCTGACGCAGAACTCACTGACCAAGTGTTGGTATTTGACGACTTCAGAATGAGAACATGTTGTGTCTGGACTTTATAATTAGATAGAGACCAGGTAGTAGCATCATGCATCCAAGCTAAAAGTAGGCGTGTAACGGCGTGTAACCTTGATGAGCTGCCTGTCAGGCTACTGTTTTTTACCAAACCCAGGTTTCTTTAACAGCACATCATAACCTTTTCCAGCAGCGTTTGAGTCACCAAGCCTGGGCATTTTTTACAAACCCCTCCCTGCTTTTCCAGCGGATTTTGTACCACCAAATGTGGGTATTTCAAGCTACAACATGATCGACCAAACCAAACCAAACCTTCACAAGTTCCATTATATCCATCATAAAACAATGTGCAAATGTGATCTGTGTTGTGTGAAAATGTACAATACAAACATTTTTTTCTGGCAATTAGGTTGAAACGAAAATCATTCTAGGGTTAGAGTTGGCCCAGTTAGCTTGCTAAAGTATTGGTTTTACCATTACAACAAATGTAACCTTCAGGGTACGCACTAGCAGTGTAGGGAGGGGCCACATTTGAATGTTGTGTTTACAGACAGTGAGAGACAATTCCTGCATAGTGTACCTTTAAAGTTCATGCAAAAAATCAGACATTTTAATGTAAAAATGTAATAATTTCTTTTTGTCTTGTCCTGTACCTTTTTACAATCAGAAACTGGACCCTGGACTTTTTGAAGCTTTAAACATCTCCGTTCCACCTCTGGGCACGCCAAACTGGACTTCGAGGAGCAAGAAGACAAAAGAGAGACCCTCAGACTCTATTTGAACTTCTCCCACATGCTTCCTCTCCTTCCCTTTTTCCCCCCTCATGCCCCCTTCGCCTCATTAAAACAAATAAAATGCCAGCAGATTAGCCGGAGCAGCACTACTGCACTGCTTTCCCTGCGTTTGAAACCTCCCAGCTCTGATATGAACCCCCGAAAGAAAAGCTGCCACCCAAAAAAAAAAAGGATCAAAACTGCCCTGTTTAAACCATGACAAGCATCAGCAGGGCTCTCTGCACTCCGCCATTTTGGATCTGCCAGTCTCAGTTGCTGGCAGAGTCATTGACACCAAAGGCACTTCAGCCACACAGTGCGGCCATTGTCTGCCCCGCGGCTCCCCACTAGGCCAAACCACTTGGTCTGAACCACTGACTGCCTGGCTGGCTGACTGTACGCATCACATGCTCCAGCATCTGATAATAAACAGGAAGTAATATGCGGGGCGTAAATCCACCGTAGGATTGCAGATTTAGAATGTATTATGTACTTTGTCATTTTCATAACGCTGAATGGAGTACTGTAGGCTTTTTTCTTTTTTCTCCTGCCTGTGTAAAAATGCGTGGCATAGGCTAGGTGTGATTGCATCTATGTAAATGAGGCAGGGGTGGTGTGAGCATGCACACACACAAGTACACACACAGCGTCCCTCAACACATGCAGTCATTCTTATTGTTATAAGACAGTGGAGCTCTATTCACGCTCACGTGCTCACACACACTCACTGTGGCCGTTTTAGAGCCTGGTACAGTGGCTAAATCAACATCAGGCAAGGTTACATCTGATCACATACAGAAAGCATTGCCTTGATAATGAACGTCTTACAGTTTCATATCCAGCTGTTTGTTTAAGCTAATGATGTATTAACAGTGGCAAGGACAAAATGGTATTTAGTCTCCTTTAAAGTGTAACTTATGTCAGCAACATGAGCTTCTTGGTGCCTTATATGTGTACTGATAATGAATTTAATGCTATACCGTTTGATATAAGTACCATATTCTATATGCCAAAGGTATAAAATGGGTGTTTGTGCAATGTTTATTTGTGTACAAAGAGGTATTGTTGTTACATTTAATCTGAGCTTTCCTGACCTCCATGAAATGGAGAAAGGTGGATATGATATTCGATGTGCTATATTCCGGTTTTTACTGGGTTTTGTGCTTACGGCCAGAAGACATGAACTACATCTGATTATTCCTGAAGAGGTAATTTACTCAGATCTCACTTCTAGGTTATTTCTCAGAGGAAGACGGTGTTCCTAGAATGCCCCAAAATGTTTCTTATCAGCTTCTGGATGTGAATATTTGGAGCTGAAAGAAAACAATTTGAACAAATTTTAATGATTGCTATGATGTCGGGGGATTTCTTCAGCGTGCATTTTAAAGGAATAATATCGCATTTTGGAAAACATATTTTTGTGCTGCCAGGAGGTAGATGAAAAAATGGTACCACTCTCATATCTGCAGGTTAAATATGAAGCTAACACCAGCAGCTGATTAGCTTAGCTTAGCTTAGCTTAACTTAGCATAAAGACTAGAAACGGGAAAACAGCTAGCCTGGCTCTGTCCAAAAGCAACAAGCTCCTAAATACTTTATGTCAAGTTGTTTAATTTGTAGAAAAACTAAAACAAAGAGTGTAATCAACAAATTGTGGTTTTATGGGAGGTTAGGGCCAGACTATTTCCTGGCTGGGCACAGTAACTTCCTGGAGTCTTGTCGTCATTGTGAAGTTGTCCAAGAAAGTCCTGTTATTTGCTCCTGAAAAACTACGCAGTTTTTACAGTTTCTTTTTTTTCTATAAAACAATTGAAATATGTGTAATTTGATAAAGAAGACTTGTAGGTGGATTGTGACCTTTAAATATAGCGGTGCTAGCGGTTTTCCCTGCTTCCTATTTTTGTGCTAAGCTAAGCTAATGGACTGCTGGCTGTAGCTTTATATTGCTATTACAGATACAGAGTGGTCAATCTTTTTTAAACCAACTCTTGTAAATAAAGTAAACTAGCATATCTCCCAAAATTTTGGACCTTTCCTTGAACTTTTCTTTAAACTAATGGAACAAGCGTTAGAAAAATAGGTTACACTTGCAAAATAGCAGCTTCAATATTTAGAAATATTTAGAGCTTATCTATGATTCAGAGGTTGTCTACATACAGCTCTCAACATGGAGGTGGCTGTGCAGACAGCTAGCAGCTAACGGTGCTAACAGTGCTAACAACAGTAAGGGTGATGACAGAGCATATCTATGATTCAGAGGTTGTCTACATATGGCTCTCAACATGGAGGTGGCTGAGCCAACAGCTAACAGCTAACTGTGCTAACAACGGCAATGGCGCTGACAGAGCCTATTATTCAGAGGTTGTCTACATATGGCTCTCAACATGAAGGTTGCTGATCCGATGGCTAACAGAGTTAGCAGCTACCAGTACTAACAGCGCAAACAGTGCTAACATCAGCAACAGTGATCACAGTGCTTATTTGTAATTCAGATGTTGTTTGCATATGGCTCTCAACATGGAGACGGCTAAAACCAACAGCTAGCAGCTAATAGGGCTAACAGTACTAACAACGGTAACAGTGCTGACAGAGTTGATCTATGATTCAGAGGTTGTCTACATACGGCTCTAAACATGGAGGTGGCTGAGTCAATAGCTAACAGCTGACTGTGCTAACAGTGCTAACATTGCTAACAACGGCAATAGTGCTGACAGAGCTTGTCTATGATTTAGAGGTTGTCTACATATAGCTCTCAACATGGAGGTGGCTGAGCCCAATGGCTAACAGCTAACAGAGTTAGCAGCTACCAGTCCTAACAGCACAAACAGTGCTAACATCAGCAACAGTGATGACAGTGCTTATCTATAATTCAGATGTTGTCTACATACGGCTCTCAACATGCAGGTGACTGAGTTGAAAGCTAGCGGCTAATGTGGCTAACAGTGCTAACAATGGCAGCAGTGCTGACAGAGCTAACAAGTGCCGTTTGAGGGCAGAACAGAGGGGATGGGATTAGCTAGCCAAAGATACTCACACAGGGACTCATTATGCACTAACATGCATGTACAGCCAACCACAATTACGGAGAAGCTTGGATTACAACACTTACAGAGGAAGCGTGACTTCATCTTTGCTCAGGACGCCGTTACTCAAATATATCTTTACATAGCAAATAGTAGTTTGCTAATGCTCTGAATATCATATAGAGCTCTGTGACCTTTACCTCTCTGACAGACTCATACATGTGACACTGCTGAGTTTTATTCAAACTCAGAACTAATAGAAATTATAGTGAAGATCCCATATGCATCAACATTAGTGCTGCATGACATATTTAAATCTGTCATTTTATATTTATGATGCAGGCAAAACAAAAGGTATCAATATTTCATATGATGATGTAGTTCATATTGTATGACAGTAAGCACACAGTCAGTAAAACCAATCATCGCATGTGCATCGCTATCAAACAATATCACGCTTAAGGTACAATACGAAACCATCAGGTAGCGAAAGCCAGCAGCGGTGGCGGTGGCGGGAGGTCAAGCCCGCTGTCTGCAGACAGCAGCAGCAGTTTGCTGCCGTTATCAGATTTAGCACGTTTCATATCTGCATTCAAATTCAAAAATTGCAAATGGCTATTGAGCCGTTTCTGAATCAATATGTAATTTGTTGGCTTGGAGAAGGCCCGTACACTTCATGGCCTTTAGCTGTTTGGTACATTGCGTTATATTGGAAGCAATGTAATGAACACCATCTTTCATTCTTACTGCAGTATAGATTGTCATATGCAGAAAACCCCTCACTTTTTTGTGGCGGCGAGGCAGTATTAATGTATAAACTTATTCCTCTTGCTCTTTTCTTCTACGACACACTCTCCCTGATGTTTACATTTTTTTGGAAGGAATGTGGAATGTTGGAAGTGCATGTTATGCTTACTTGATAATTGTACTGTTATTTTTTACTTCTCTGTGTTGAATTAAAACTGGATGCAACTTCCAAACGTCTCTGAGGGGATTTAAGAGGAGAAGGAGGGAGGGTTAGAGGTTGTGCGAGTGCCTTGTAGCAGGTCTAACCTCAAAATGAGGCCTGTAACCTCGTGACCTTAAACCCGCTGTAATGAGTGGGGGTCTCCTCTGTGAGAGCCAGCTGTGCTGCCGCTTCCACCGGGCCTCACAAAAAACCAGAGTGATTAGATAACTACAGTACAGCGCCATATCAAATAGTTCCAGGGATCAAATTCTCTAAAGGAGGGGAGGGCGGTTTGAGAGCACAAGTGTGTGTGTGTCCATCTGTGCATGTGAGGGACATAGAGAGAGGAATGAGAGATAAAGGGTGGGTAAAGAGGAGGAGGAGGAGGTGGAGGAGGGAGGGGGAGGACAGGAAGGGGCAGAACTGAGGGAGAGAGAAAGGGAGCGACAGAGGAGAAGGACAGGAGACAGTAGGTGGGAATGATGGGAAATGAGCGAGGGCGAAGGGGCAGACAGACAGAGAGGCACAGTCAAGGGGAGAGCAGGAGCGCGAGGGGGAGAGGAGGAAAAAAGAGAGGAAGAATAGAGAGGGGGGCTTATAGAAAGAGGGAGACACAAAGTAGAGTTAGAACTTTTTTTTTTTCCTAATGGAGAGAACTAAGAGAGGAACTGAGAGAGCTGCAGAATGGATGAAGGAGAGAGAGCGAGCGGGGTAAAAGGGGGGATGTTGACAAAGCAGCGAGACTGTGGCGAACAAAGAGAACGTGAAGAGAATGAGTCGGGGGAAACATCAAAGGGATTTTTCAGGCCCGGTTACCGGGACAACAGACATTTGCATGCGATTAGCTTTTTACATCATATTAAGAAGGGTTAGGGTGAGGGAGGGAGGAGGGGAGGGGGTGATGGAGGGAGGGAGGTGGAGGGAGGGGGGGGGGGCAGGGAACTATAGATCATACGCACACACACTGTATGAGATAGTGAGAGAGGGGAGGAAAAAAAAAGAGAAAGAAAAAGAGGGACGTTGGTCATCTCACGCGGATAAACTGACTTATAGGCAGCCAGCCAAGCGTTTCTTTTGTAAATGAGAGTGCATGTTGGAGGGAGATACAGTAATATGCCGGCACAGACATTTTGGTGAAGGGAGGTCAGAGCAGGCAGTGGTTTTTTTTCTGCTTTGAATACAAGTTTGACACAAATGATTTAAAGCACTGAGGAACAATCTGCCACCAGAGTGATCTCTTAAACAAACACACGGGCACTGATTTCAGCTTTACAGCATGATTTGAGCGTTTTATTATCACATTATTGAATCAAACTTATTGATATTTTTTCACAACGGCAGACCAGACTTGCATTATAACAGACTAGATCAAATATAAAAAGAGTGTGGAAGCAGATGTGATGATAAAATACCCACATATGTTCTTTTTTTTTTTTTTTTAACAAAACTAAAGGATCGAGTGTTTCTTTTTGGGGTGGAGGAATGATCCTACTTCTTAAGTTACATAAACCATTTAAAAACCAATTGGATAAGCAGATTAATGTGTTGTCACGAAGCTGAAAACAGCAGCTGACATCCTGGAAATTCATGGTTTACACAGGAGGGTGCATTAAACTATTAATATATAACATTCCTGAAAATAACCACATAAAACTGATCATAAAAGACAACACTGATTGTTACCAATACATCCCAAAATTCCATTATTAACCTTATTAACCCTATACATGCCCACTGTCTAGACACAAGTATGTATATTTGTTGTCCAAAATGCACCCACACTACACACAGTTAATGTATGAAAATATGAAAACTACATAGAATTGATCATAAAAGACAACACTGATTGTTATCAACACATCCTAAAATTCTTAATAACTCCTTACATGCATGCTTGTACATGTATACATGCTTAGTGTCTAGACACAGGTATATTTGTCGCCCAGAATGCAGCCACACCATGCAATAATTGATATATAAAATATGGAAATTACTTAAAATTGATCAAAAGACAACACTGATTATCACCAGTATGTCCTAGAATTCCATTATTAACCCTATACATGCCCACTGTCTAGACATAGGTATGTATATTTGTTGTCCAAAATGCACCCACACTACACACAGTTAATGTATGAAAATATGAAAACTACATAGAATTGATCATAAAAGACAACACTGATTGTTACCAATACATCCCAAAATTCTAATTAACCCCTTACATTCATGCTTGTACATGTATACATGCACAATGTCTAGACAGAGGTATGTATAATATATTTGTCGCCCAAAATGCACCCACACCACACAATAATTGATATAGGAAAATATGGAAATTACTTAAAGGAGCTATATGTAAGAAATCTAAAGCAAACAGTCATAAAATCCTCCTAATATGTCACAGAGACTAAGGAATAATGTTCATATAACATACTGATCTCACCGACAACAATAGTACAGCCAGAATATTCGCATTTTAAAAAAAAAATTTACAGTCCGCAAATCATGTTTATATTTTGAATTTGCGTTTTGGCCTGTTGCGCCACCCACCGCCATCTACCAGTCACGCAGTCAGTAGAGTCTCAGGATCAGTTACAGTTACGACTGAGCTACAGCAGCACAGCAGCTGCATTAGCAGTGTCCCGGTACATAGCATTAGCAGCCGGCTCCTCCTCAGCTGTATCCCGGCAGCAGCGTTCGTGGAAAACCGAAGATCAAGGACGCGGTGACGCAGCGACGCAACCCTGCCACGGCAGCCGCCCGTAGACTAAAAGATCAGTCTCCAGTGTGCCGCTGTCCAGCAACCTCAAATCTGTAGGGGAGGGGGGGCGGACACGACTCGCAGCAGTATTTTGAATTTGAGTGCAGTAACCATTTTGGCCACATTCTTACATACAGCGCCTTTAAAATTGATCAAAAGACAACACTGATTATCACCAATATGTCCTGGAATTCCAATATTAACCTTATTAACCCTATACATGCCCACTGTCTAGACATAGGTATGTACATTTGTTGCCCAAATGCACCCACACTACACAATAATTGATATAGGAAAATATGGAAATTACTTAAAAGACAACACTGATTGTTACCAATACATCCTAAAATTCCAGTAATAATCTGTACATGTATACATACTCATTGTCTAGGCACAGGTATGTTTTTCTGTCGCCCAAAATGCACTCACACCACACAAAACTTAATGTATGAAAATATGAAAATTACTTAAAATTGATCATAAGACAACACTGATTGTTATTAATACATCATAAAATCCCGATATTAATCCTATAAACTACATATGTGCATGTTTGTACATGTATATGTGCTCAGTGTCTAGACACAGGTGTGTATAATATATTTGTTGCCCAAATGCACCCACACTACACAAAACGTAATGTATGAAAATATGAAAATTATTTAAAATTGATTATAAGACAACACTGATTGCTACCAATACATCCTAAAATTCTACATTTATTCATGTATACATGCGCAATGTCTAGACACAGGTATGTACAAGCATGACATATTTGTTGTCCAAAATGCACCCTCACTACACAACAACTGATGTATGAAAAAATGAAAAATCACATAAAATTGATCATAAAAGACAACACCAATTGATACCGATATATCCTACAACTCCAGTAATAATCTTATAAACCCCACACATGCATGCTTGTACATGTATAACATGCACAGTGTCTAGACACAGGTATGTATAATGTATTTGTCGTCTTAAACGCACCCTCACTACACAATAAACACCTTGTTGTTTGCACTCACACAGTGCATACATCACACTG
Source organism: Epinephelus fuscoguttatus (assembly GCF_011397635.1). Taxonomy (NCBI): domain Eukaryota; kingdom Metazoa; phylum Chordata; class Actinopteri; order Perciformes; family Serranidae; genus Epinephelus; species Epinephelus fuscoguttatus. The sequence continues at coordinate 16,465,881 of NC_064774.1, forward strand.
TCATAAAAAAAACTGCACCTCACACAACCTTCCCTGCAATAATAAAAGCCATTAAACATGTTTCTATGGGCACACACCCTCCGGCGTTTTACACATGTAATATTATCCCGCCACATCTCTCCTCCACCTCCTTTCTTCCTTCCTTCCTTCCTTCCTTCCCTCGCTCCTGTCTCTCCATCAATCCACGTCCCCCCCTCCCTCTTTCCTCTCCATCTCCATCCCCATCTCCATCTCCATCTCCATCTCCATCCCCATGCCTTTCTCTCTCTCTCTCCCCCTTTCTATCCATCCATCTTAATCTCCACCTCTCCCTCCTTATATTTCTCCTCCTCCTCCTCCTCCTTTTTTCTTTCTCTCTGGCCTGCTCTCTCTTTCTCTGTGAGTGTGTGTGATGCTTCAGTGCCCTCTGTATTGTGGCTGCATTGTGCCAGTAGGCGTCGCCGCGACAGCCGTTGTCACGGCAGCATTGTGATGGGGGGGTGAAGGGTGTGTGTGTGTGGTGGGGGGGGTGATGGTGTGTCTGTGTTGGGTGGGGGTGGGATGGCGGGGGGGTGGGAGTGTATTACAGTATCAATACCCTGACACTGCGACAAAAAGGACAGCAGCCGTAGCCACATATCACTCCACCTCTGCACTCCTCCTCCTCCTCCTCCTCCGTCGTCTCCTTCCTCCCTCCCTCCCTCTTTCCTTGCGACCCCCCCACCCCCACCCCACCACCAACACCACCTCCACCTCCTCCCCCCGAATCAATTCCTCCTCCCCTCCTTTCAATTGATTTCCCACCATATCCCACTGAATATGTACATATTGATCCCCCCCTCCTCCTCCTTCTCACCCCACCTCAGCCTCATCCCTCACTCTTTTCTTTCTCTCCTTCTCTTGTTTTTACTCAAGCATCTATCAGATTTCACCCCCCCACACCCTCTATCTACGCCCCTCTCCCCTCCACCCTCGCCCCTTATCTCACTCCATCTCTTTCTCTCCCTCACTTTCCTCATCTTTCATTTCATCTCCCCTATTCTTTCCCTCTCTCTGTGCCATCTCTTCTGCCCCCCCCACCCCCTCTCACTTCTCTCTCCATCACACCTCCCTCCCCGTCTCCCTCCCTCACGGCTGTTTTTTTTTTTTTTGTTTTTTTTTGGTGTTTTGTGTGTGTGTGTGTGTGTGTGTGTGTGTGTGTGTGTGTCACTGTCTCACTCACTCTCTGCATATTAATTGGTGCATTTCTGCTGCGGCGGAGAAAACAATCAAAGCGTCAGGGGCGGGTGATGATGCCATTGTGGCAGCCGCAAACACGTACACATATGTATCGTGAGCATACACACAAACACAAACAGATAGCGAGGGGGAGACACACACACAAACACACACAAGGCCGACACACACACATAAGTTCAGTTGCAGGGACACATCAGCAGACAGAGAACGCATACATATATGCACTTGTATACACACATATAAGCTGCTGACATGCAAAAATGTGCTCACACACACTCTCGTATGCGCACATTGATTTACTATGTACACACACTGAGACAAGCATGCACTGCACATGTGCCACAGACTTAGTCAGTCACTCTCAGATACACAATGGCAGGCTTACAATGGCTGATCCAGGAGATATGTTATGCGTCAGCAAAGACATTTGAATTTCCCAGCCAACATTTACCTTCACACAGTGTTTGAGCATATCACATTTAAATATTAAAACCAAGGCCTTTAGCTGAGAAACGTTCCGACTTACAATCCACATTTCTTCCATATGTCTGAGGGAAACACACAAAGGCAGAGGTTACATCTAAATACTGTTTAGACTGAAGCCCTATCATTAAAAATAATAAACTCAAAGTGAGTAAGGAAAACAACATGTAAAGGTGAACATTTCTGCAGTCATTACTTGGCAGACGATTCAGCTGGCTTTTTGTTCTGCACTATGTTGTGTATATCTCACTCTGTAACTCTCTTTGATAAAGGCAGAGAGGTGGTGGTGGAAGAGGCGCGTGGGCTTCACCACTCTACGCGCATCCCTAGCCCACGTACTGTAGATCTGACTCTCTGCTTTTTGTTGTTGTCGTTTGGCCTTACACAACGCACCGCGGCGCGCTCACTCACGCAAGCCACTTACATGGAAAACAAGAATACGTCGGAGGGAAAACAAAGTCTGTGTTAAACTCAGCGCTTGAGACTTTAAACTGCTGATGGAGATGGAGCAGATAAAACAGATGGTGAAGGTCTGATGAAAATATTTGAGTAATGAGAGTTGAGACAGCTTTTTTTTTGCCCCCAGACAATCGTGGCTATGTGTGACCGAAATCTTGATCAATCATATCAAGATCAAGGATATACATATACATAAGATTTGCACTTGTCTGTGAGCAACAAGTGTGTGAATCCTGAAACAGCCACTCTCAGAGCAAGAACTTTTTACAGTTGAGCATTTTCACACCACCCAACGCTCCCTCACACAGCGGTTCGTGTGATATCCTAGGAAAGGTTATGCACACAGTTCATATGATATCTTATGAATTAGTGCCCCTACCAGTTTATTAAGGTTAATGAAAGTCTACATTAATATGACAATGCTGGCTTTGGTTTCACAAGGGACACAAACCCTGGTCTCCTGGGTCAAAGTCCTGTGCTTGATTGACTCATTCCCCACCATGACCTTTCTATCAAAGCAGACGCTGTTGCTCTTTATTCGACATCACCTGACTTCCTCCTTTGCTCTCATCAAATGACGGAGGACAGCCTGCAGTACATAGGTCACTTGATCATAGCCTCCCGGCTCCAAATTACATGCATTATACACGAATCATAGCAATGTAGGGCGGCACGGGTTCACATAGCCGGGTGGGGGGCCCTTCCATATGGAGTTTGGGTACTCCAGTTTCCTCCCACAGTCCGAAGACATGCAGGTTAATTGTACCCTGCCTCTTATCCAATGTCAGCTGGGATGGGCTCCAGCTCACCCGCATCCCCCAACGGGATAAGTGGTTAAGGCAAGCGTTCAAACAAATAAAAAGTCTGATAAGATGATAGAGTTACATCACTTTACTATAATGAAGCATTTGAAGCCCCCTCCATTCAAAAATGAGTTTTGCTTATTGATACTTCTCTTGGATGTTTGACCTCCATTGTGCAGAAGGCTGTATGTGCAAAGTTCAACACTGGAAAAAGGACACCCTCTTTCGAATGTTATCATTACATTGAATGGGTGTTACCAGTGGTTATCAGCCTCATAGGCATGGGCTAGAAGGGGCCTGCTACACCTACTAGTAGGTTCAGAAGACCATTATCAGTGTATTAAATCAGTTGCAGTTTTGTAAGTTATCACTTTCAGTTGCATAAGGTTTGGGCGGCCAAACGATGTGCTGAGGTAAAGGAATAATATCATGGTTTGGGTTAAAATAAGTGCATTCATTGTGTAACCTGAACTTCCATGGGACAAAAGAAAAGGCGACATGGCCACAAGAACTTTACATAGGACACAAACAGCTGTATCCTGAATGAAAGTCCTGTGTTTGTTTGACCCATCCACCACCCTATGCGGACTTTGTTGCTCTTTATGGCACGGTTGCACATGAGCAAATACAGGTGACTGATTATCGCCTGCAGAGGCAATATTCATGTTGAATGTGGGCAATGCCGGATGTGATGTGCACAGAAAGCTAGCTTGCTCGTTAATGTTAGCTAGCTTGCCAATAAACACTGCGAACTATGGTTGTACATTTTCCATTCTCTTAAGTTATGCTTGCCTCACGACTCACTGCCAGCCGGGTAGCATCACATGTAGGGTAGGTTGTACTTTTCATGGCCACTAGCATACAATATTGACACGGCAACAATCAGTGTCACCTCCTTACATACTTCTTTGCCATTGGTTGATGCTGCGACTTCACAAATCAAAGTTCACCAAAGTTAAACACCAGAAAATGCAAAAATGCAAATTTCCTTTGCCACCAGAATCAAATGTTTTATTTACCCCGTCATTCACATTGAAGTGATCAGGAGGTGAATATTCGCCAAGGTTAATTTTGTGCATGTGTGAACGTACTCCTTTACTGCATCACCTGACTTCCTCCTTTGCTCCTGTCATAATTACTAAGGCCACCTGAAGTCACCATCTATGCTCCCGATTGATTGAACTGATAACGTCCATTAAATGGACTGATAATAATCTAAACCCACTAGTAGGTATAGCAGGTCCCTTCTAACCAATTTCTATGAGGCTGATAACCACTGATAACACCCATTTAATCAAGTGATAACATTTAAAGCAGGTGTTGAGGGGTTGAACTTCAACTGTGCTCACCTTCAGGATTTTATGACATCACAACTAGTTTAAAAACCAGTCGGGGTTCATGCAATTTACACTGGTATTATGTGGAAACTTGAAACGTCTAGTGATCACACACCTTCTCACATCATCCTCATGGATTTCAGCAGCTGTTTTCAGCAACAACAACAAAAAAAGCTCTCTGTACGCTACTTGCCCAGCACCAAACCGTTAGCGTGCAAGTTGAGCAGCTAGCTGATGAAGAAGGTCCAATATCTAACAGCTAAAGACTGACACAATGCTCTTAAAAGGTGGTAAACTCAAGAGCTAAAAGGAGACAAAGGGATGATGCAGCTACTCCGTTTTGGCTGGATTTGTGAATAGACGAATATTAACTCACACAACAGCCACAACAACGTTTTTTTGAAGTTCCTTTGCATTCAACTGGCCTAAAATCTTTGAATTTCATTTTGCAGCTTTTGAGAAATTTCCCACCTTGAGCACAGGGAGACACATCAACCCATGCTCCATTAATAAGAGGATAAATAAGATGATGCAGGGGATCTTTTATGCTAATGTTGTTCATGTGGGTACATTGGTTGGTAGAGACGTGCACCTGCTACAACTTAATCATTGGCAACTAAAAAAGTGTGTATTATCAGATCAGGACAAACCGTATGAGAAGCATTTCTTTACAATAAGTACTTATGTAGAATAGGTTTATATTTCACCAAATCCATCTTTCGTATTTGTTCGTATTTTGTTGCTGCTTTTTTATGTGTTCATGCTTGGGTCTGTATTTATTTTGGGGAGCTTTAATTTTATACATTTTTGTTGTGTGACCGCCGAACTTTCGGTGACATACTTTCCTGTACATTCGCGCTACCCTCCTCACTCGTTTCTGGAGAGGTGTGTTTGTAGAAAGCTGGTTATGCAGAGTTGCTGGACTGATTTTAATGTGTTCTGCACAGAGAATAAAACCCCCTGGTCAGCAAGGCAGAAGTTGTCCTGCAACACAACGCAGAGTCTGTAGCAAACCGAAGCATCAGGCCAGATCGGTTACACCTACACATCTGCTGCTTTACAAAGTCTAATTTTTTAGGAGTATTTTTCCAAAGTGATACTGTACTTTTAGTGTCGTTCCCACTGCTGCTATTTTTGCCAGGGGACCCCCCTGGAAACCTCCACAGGGACTACCGGTGGTCCCCAGACCTTATGTTGGGAATCTTACCTCCAAATATGTGCACTTTGTATCTTCTCATCCTGGAAGTGGCCATGTGCTTCTGGGGTGGCTCACCACAACATTTAAGCCTCCTCTTGTCCCCAACCACCTCAAGTTCATTTGCCCCCTAAGTGCGGTTCGTTTGGGCAGGTGTGAACACAGCAATCGCACTTGGGTGTGCACCAAAACAACCAGACTGAGACCTTCTTGAAGAGGTGGTCTCAGTCCGGTTCATTTGTGGTGAGAACGTGTTCCGACCGAAACAACTGCTGTCTCGTCACACACGCGCCTCGTTTTCAAACTGTAGTTGTCCCTCCATTGTGACATTAGAAAGTGTCACATTTATCTTGCAAGTGTACTCTTCTTCAACGTTTTGTTTACTTCCTGGATTTTTCCCCGCATGGAAATTCTGACCAATCAAGAGCAGCTTTCTTTGATCTGGTCCGCTTGTAAATGCTGCTGTGAGAACACGAACCAACTCTAGGCAGTTATGAAGCTTTGTAACAAAATTAGTCCCTGATTCAGACCAAAGCAAGACAACTCTAGGTCTGACAGCACCCTTAGATTCGTCTTCTGGTTTCCCTTTTTTGAATGAACACAGCCCACACCTGCTGGTATTGTGGCACAGAACGTACCTGCAAGGTGGCAGCTGGCTGTCGTCTTTGTAGAGTGTCAAAGATATGTATGACGTGAGGTGACCCAACAGTATTCGCCACCACTTGTTCTTTGACATCTTTTTGGTGTGTCTTGGCCTTTATATTCAAGAGAAGGCAAAGATCTCCAACACTCACCCCGAAATAATCTAGACTGATGAACTTGTGCAGCTTTCTTGCGCAGGGCATTTTATCTGGTCCGCTTGTAAATGCTGCCGTGAGAACACGAACCAACTCTCGGGAATGATGCAACTTGGTAACAAAATAAGTCCCTGATTCGGACCAAAGCAAGCGAACTCTAGGTCTGAAAGCACCCTAAGTATCGTTCCCACTGCTGCTATTTTTGCCAGGGGACCCCCCTGGAAACCTCCACAGGGACTACCGGTGGTCCCCAGACCTTATGTTGGGAATCCTACTTCCAAATATGTGCACTTTGTATCTTCCCATCCTGGAGGTGGCCATGTGCTTCCGGGGTGGCTCACCACAACATTTAAGCCTCCTCTTGTCCCTGTCATCACTTTAAACACACTTCAATTGGTGTGAAACTTTTTTTTATCCCTTCTTCTTCTCCTTCCTGATTAAAAAAAAAATGTCTCTCTAAACTGTCAGCTACCCGCCACCCCAGATGCCATATTTAGGATACAAATGTGAAGAGATGACAGCGTTGTAAAATGGTGCCCGTGCCGAGATTATAATTAACATTTCCAACCTACATCACTCTCCCTCCCACTTCTCCTCTGCTTTCTCCCTATTCACCCACTCCTGTACAATAAATGGGAAAAAATGCAAGAAGAAAAGGAGAGAAAGGGAGAAGGGAAAGAAAGGGAGATGGAGGAGGAGAAGGAGGAGGAGAGAGGGAGACAGAGAGAGAGAGAGAGAGGAGAGGGTGACCAAACGGAGGGAGGAGGGAGGGGGAAACGGCGTATGCTTGTATACAACCCTGATTTCCATTTTTTTCCCAACTCGTAATGTATTTAATTCAAGTGAAACGTAATCATGACGTGTCGTGTCATTAATCTCCTCGCCGCCTCTCCCGTAAGTACACTGAGTCTTTACTTTCAACATATATCCTATATCTCCATTTATCTAGTTTAATTTTATCCACCACTCTGTTTACATATACACTTTTATGCATGGTGGCGTGAAACACCGGTGATGAAACATTTCCAAAATTGTTGAATTTATTGCGACTGTTGTTGCCTGTTTTTTTTTCTTCTTCTTCTTCTCACGAGCAACACACGGGATAATGGCCAATATAGTTGTGTTTTATTTTTGTGCAGTTTTTTTCGGGGGGAATGTGTGCGCGCGTGTGCCTGCATGTGAGTGATTGGCATGTAGTATGTATGTATGTATCTATCCGCGCGCTCCGGAGCACTTTACGTGTGTGTCATGTATGTAAGCCGGCGTATGTGCGCGCGTGGCCGACATGCATGTAAGCCTCGGAGCCGTCCTATAGCCCGTGACATGACAAAAAAAAAAGAAAGAAAGACGGAGAAATGCACTCTAATTCAGCGAACACTCGGTGTAACATGTAGAACAAGTCGACTCGGTAGGTCAACTCGATTTTAAACGCGACTTTAAAATGGTTGCAAGATCACGGAAAGTCACTCGGAGTGCCCAAAGATGTATTTTATAAATCCGCGTTAACTTTAAACCAAGTTCTGCTCGCGAGCACTTCGTATCCGCGCGAGGGAAAGGAAAGGAAAGCAGTTTTTGACCTCTTCTTCTTCTTTATCCCGTTTTAACCTCTCTGGAAAAAAGAAACGACGTTTGCTTCCCCCCCGCACACACACACACACACACACACACTCACACACCAACCCCAAAAAAGTAGCTTTTACTAAAAGAGGCACAAGTTCTCGGTGCGTAACGGAGGATTTTCGATAAGCCGCAGACATATTGTCCAGGCGTAAAAGTGGATTTTTGCATGTTAGCAAGTTGATTTACAAAAGCGTAATTTGTGGGCCAGATGCGATTAGCTTGACTAATTCTTTTGTTGGGCATTGTGTAGTGCATTGTTTTCGAGATAAGCACCGCCACTTTCATCTGGGATGTGCGCAAAAACGCATCCACGGGCTTCCACAGTGTTTTATAAACCGTCCACTTTCCCCCACCTTGCTTTTTTCCTTTACTACGATGTTTACTACAACCCGTTTACTTGTCCTAACATCACCTCCAGTGTCTACAAGCTCAGAAAGTAGCATAGCAAGTGTGGCATGCAACGCTGTGGCCGTGTGTGTGTGTGTGCAAAACGCGTGTTGCCAGATTGTATTCTGCAAAGAGAAGTTACCGGTTTTTTAAGGGGGAATAATGTGCGTTTTTTTTTTTTTTTTTGGACACGATGTCGCTTTTTTGGGACTGAGAGATTGGCAGAGGGACTCGAGATGAAATCCATGATGGCACTTTCTTCCTCCCCGTCCTCTCCCTCGCTCGCTCACTCGTCTTTTTCCCCTCCCTTAATCTTTTGTATAGAAAATTTAAGAACAAAATGGAGCAGGGGAGAGAGCGATAGATAGGGCTGACATGACACACACACGCCAACCTCCCCGACTTCTCCCCCAAACTACATCCCACACTGTTTATGATTTTTAATTTTTTTTTTTGGGGGGAACGGGATCGTGCGCGGACACCATCTGCGGGCAGGGTTAATCTCGTTTTAGAGGAGGGGGGTGTTTATTAGTGCATTGTTTGTTGATGGTTATTTATTTCATTAATGTGCCTCTAATTGAGATGGCCGCGAGAGAGAAGAGGGGAAAGAGCGACTGAAAATGGTTGCACGTTATTGACGCACATCATAGGGGCGAGGAGGAAATTCCTCATGAGATAAGGCGCAGACGTGTCATCTGGGTTGACCAAAGACACTCCTGTCGCCTTTTCTATATCCAATGGAATATGTTTAGGGATCCTGAAATGCCCTATTTTTGAAAATCCACCCAAAATGTCACACTTTTGAGAGCGTGTGCGTAGTGGAAGTAGGTTGACATTGCTGGCTTGTCCTATAAACAGGCATGTTGTGCAGGATCCTTGAACTCTTTTTATGTTTGGATATTTTTTTATCCTTTAAACCCAATAAACCTAAATTATCTCAACACATCTGTGACTTGAAAACTGATTTAATCTATGAAATAAAGTAAAGATTTTTGCTCACTATAGTGACGTCCTCTCGTCGTTTGAAGTGTTTGCAGAAAACTAACAAAAAAAAAAAAAAGTATAAAAGCACAAGTGTAACCTGAAGTATCCCTCCACAGGTACATGCACTTTTTTTGTGCTGAGATGATGCTTTCACGTTCCAAATCCTCATCAGGAACTCACTGTCCTAACCAATATGAAACACTGGCCCCATGCTAAAAAGAGTCTAATGGTTTTGCCTCATTAAGACCTCTCTCTGCTTGTTGTACTCAAGTAGTATCCTCCTCCTCCTCCTCCACCTCCTCCTCCTCCTCCTCTGCCACCATCAACGCCGCCCTCCTCCCCATCTTTGTACATACTGTACTGTACTTGAAGGGGGCACATACACCCCAATCCAGGTGGCTCTTGGGGGAAGAGATTGTATGTGAGGGAGAAAGAGACAGAGTAAAAGGGAGAGGAGTGTAGCACCAATCAAGGCTTCTGATTGATATAATTGGGTCATTAGTGCGCTGCGGGAGAGGCACCTGCTTGCCCTCAGTTAGGGAGAAGCTACTGCATTGTGACATTTTGAGACTGCTGAGAGTTCTGCCGCCTGCTCGGGATTAGTGTGTATTTAGAGCATTAGGGTCTTACTTAAATAGTACGCCACTTGTGCCACTTGTATTGAATTTGCAGACCAGTTTCAAACTCCTGTTTTTACAATAGAGACGGACAGGTAGATGGCACGGTTTTTCTGATCGACCACGGCGTGCGTTTGACTAGGAATCAGAAGTTTGATAGCAAAGCGAGCGAAGCGGGTCACAGCAGCAGAAGAAGGGGTCCGCTGTGGTTTCAAACAGCGGGTCAGGCAAAAGATAGAGCGGCAGCGCTGTGGGTGTCAGGAGATGGTGAGCAGAGGGAGCCTTAAGGTTAGTAGAGAGGTATTAAAGCGTCAGTAGCGCTTGTTGGGGTGGTCGAACAGTTACTCCTCCACACACACCTTTCCCAGCTGGCACCGGATGTCAATATGACGTCAGAAAGACATTGAATTTAACTCGGAATGAAAATCAGGTTGACGATATTTTACATGTCTAGTGACGTTAGAATTGTTGTTGGGTGCTCAGTGGCTCAGCAGGTAGAGCAGGCACCATCCTCGCCACAGCAGCCTGCGTCCGTTGGCTGCGTGTCGACCACCTCTCTGTCTCCCTTTCACATTTGTTCTGTCCTATCTAATAAAGACATAAAAATTTTCTTTAAAAAAGAATTTAATGTTGCATAGATGTTAACATTGTAGCGCTTTGCAGACGTTGGGTTGTGTTCCTTGCACCTTTTGACTAGATGTTAAAGATGTCTACTTCAAGATGACGTTGGCGTGAGACGTTTGATTTTGGCAGGTGCAGGTTAAACGGAACAAGTGACAACCCAGAAAAGTACCTTCATCACATCACTGATAAATAAAAATAACATAAATAATAATCAACAACAAGAGGTTTAGGCAGTTAGGAGGTATGGGAGTTTAGAGTTCAGCAACACAACTTAAAACCAGCAAAATATCGGCACCGTCTGTCGTCAGTATCCTACGTCACACATCCTGACCTTGAATTTCGGTCACCCAAATTCAATCAAATATTAATGTCTGGCGACGTTGGTGGCCAGCTGGGTTCCTATGTGAATTCAGTGTCTTTCCAAAATAGACAAGCACGCACAGCGGTGTAGATTTCGAGGAAGACACAAGGGACACATCCCCCTCAATATTTAGAACGAATGCATTTGTTCCCTTTGATAAAAACATAAAAGTTGCAGAGGACAAAATAAAAGACTCTGATTCTTTAATTTCGGGGTTAAAATTTTCTGATGGAAGATCCCTAAACCCTTAGTGGTGTAGTCGTAGTTGATGAGATGGATACACTACTTGGTCGGCTTTTTGGCTGATGGGTATGGGTAAAAGAGGTGGGTATACCCCGTATACCTGAGTATACCCTCCACTACACCACTGCACACCTTCCGTATCATATGTGTACCACCAAATTTTGAAACAAAGTCCATGCCCACATGCAGCCTTGGTCAGGTTTCAGGAGGTGAAAACGTAAGGCAACTTATTTTGGCACTTTTCACAAGCGCAAGATCAGAAATGCCTTTTCGGAAAGTCTGTCCAAAAGCATACAGCGTCATCTGTGCCATATTTAAATGATTATTATGTCCCGTTCCTCTCTATGATGTGCCTTTCACCACGTCATTCGGAACAGCTATGAGCACTTTCACCTTCAGACAACACAAGCCAGTTCTTCTTAAGTATACCCGCAACTTCTGGAGGCAGAGCCTGTGGTCTACTAATATGAAGACCAGCGATTCGATCCCCGGCTCCCCCAGACCACATGTCAGAGTATGCTTGGGCAAGACACTGAACCCTAAATTGAGTGCAGATGAATGGTTAACTGAGTAGCAGGTGGCACCTTGTACGGTAGTCTCAGCCACCGGCATGTGAATGGGCGAATGTGACAAATAGTGTAAAGCGCTTTGAGTGGTCGGATGACTAGAAAGGCGCCGTGCAAGTCAATCATCCATTTACTTTAGGCTCCCTCGACTGAGAAACCAAAGTTGCTTTCCAGCCTCGTAAACATACTGTCAAGGTGCCCTTGTGCAAGGTGCATCACAACAAATTACACCAAGAGGTGTTAATTCGAGTATTGACAACCCTACTTGCTGTACATATACATATAAAGGTGTAATTGAGTGTGTGTGAAGCATAGTGCTACTAAGAAAGAGAACACATGCTCTGCAAATTTCCCTAGGGTGAATTAAGAATCAACCTATGTTAACAGTTTCTATTTTTCTCAGTAGGTGCTCACATGTCTGATATATGTGATACACTTATTCCACAAGGAGGTCACAGTGCAGGGTCAGTATCCTCAGGGTTTGTGGGTAGTGTGCATCTTGCTCAAGGACACTTCGGAGACAGTGGGGTGCTTATTGCTGACAGAATTAGATCAGTATTTGACTGACAGTTTTCAGCACATACTTGGATTTTTGATTAGAAAATAAAGACATCACGTAGGTGTTTGTTTCACCTGTGGGACACACGATCACCCCTTCCTTTGCTTTTTTTTTCTCTCAACCCCTGCAGGTGATCGTCAACGCGCCCGGATAAGCCTTTTAGAAAGAACACATCCAGTGATTTGCTTATGACATTTGCATGCTCAGAACCAATTCTTCTTTTAAGGCCTCAATCCTGTAATCCTGAATCAGACGAGTCAGTCAGCGCCTCAGCTCATTGGTTTAGACACAGCACGGCCCTGTATGACTCGGAGCGAGAGCCTCGTCTCTCTGCCGAGACGCTGTGATGTTTCCAGCGTTCACATTCACTCGCTCAGATCTGGCATCGCCGCTTTGCTCCCACTTCGGCGCCCCGCGACTGCGGGGAAGTGTCGGCTCGTGTTCTCCGCTGGAGGAGGAATTCATTCAGAAAGAGCTCGAGCAACAGATTGAGAGGAGATGGGGAGTGGAGGGAGAGGTAGAGGTAGAGGAGAGGAAATGAGGTGGTAAGGTAAGGCAGGAAGAAATAAAAAGCAGGAGAAAGTGGTGAATGTTGCTGGTGGCCTCCCCGGATCTTCCAAAAGATGAAAGAGCTGAGGACAGATTGAGAGTCGGGCCTGAATGTATCATTTTCACAAAGTCCTCTTCACCTGGCTCACAAAATTCCTATCACAAAGGTATCAATCTATCGCCAATTGAAGGACAGTTTTTTCCAACAGCACCATGAGTCCCTGTAGTTTCAGTTTTGAGGCAGAAGTGAGGTCTTTGATATTGTATTCTCAGACCAAAATGATACACAAAAGTTTCTCTATAAGGAGTCACATCTTTACAGTCTGTGGCGGCGGCACAGTGGGAGACTTTCCCCGTTATCACTGCCGAAGATGAAGGGAGGGAAGAGTGCGAGCCAGACAAAGTTGGAGCGGAGCAGGGAGTGAAGCAGGGGGTTCAGGGAAAGGTGAAGTAAAGGAAATGAATACCGTCTGTGGGGAAGTTCGCCACGTGACCACGCGATAAAAACCACAGGACCAAATTATACTGTACCGCACAGAGAGCCCACTCCCCTCCTCTCTCTTCCTTCCCTCAATCGCTCATCCTCTCTTTCACCTTTGTGTTTTTTCCTTTTTGTGGTCAGTCTCTCATTTACCCACTTATCCCCGAAGGACGCCTCACCTCGCACACACTTCATCACATGAGAGTAAAAGTAATACAGCTGGAAGAAAGGTACACTTGTAAGGATTCACTGAAGTACACACACAGAGACACACACAGCCTCCAGATACACTGTTTACTTTATGCCCTAAGGCCCAGGCCTGAGACCTTGGAGATGCCTATTTTTAGGTTCGTGGAGGAGGACGTGTGCAACAAACACAGAAATACAGACGCAGATAAGAACACCGAGGTAGTTGGAGTGTATCCTTTTCACTCCTCTGTGTCCCTGCAGGCCAGGGGTCCTCAACCTGGAGTTCAGGCCTCCAGAGGGATCAAAAATAAATAAATGAATTAATTGTAGGGTCGTGAGATGATTAACAAGCTTGGAGAGAAGGAAATAATTCCCTCTTTTTTCTTATGAAGCACTGCAGGCTTCTTTAGGCTATAAAAAAAAAAGATTAAAATGCAAGTCCAGGGGCGATCCTAGACTCTGGGGGGGCCTCAGGTTAAGAAGCCCACAGAGGCTTTGTCCAAACTAACGCTATCCAGGTGCCATACAGCAGCTAGAAAGGGCTCCAGTTTTTGGGGGCAGTGGTGGTGCGCTGTTTGGTGTCTTTAAAGAAGGTGTAAGGTTGTTTATAGTTGCTAAATATGCCAGTTTGACTGGCCATCGAGGCCCCTGTTCCTAGTTTTTTTTTGTGAGACCTCAAACATTAGCCTGGTTTGCCTCTCCTGAGCAGTCACCCCTGAAAGAATAACCCGGTCTCACTTCGAAGTTGTCGAAATCCAGCGCTTGGGCAATGACTTGCGGCGACAGACAATGACGAAAAAAGCCGTCCTTTAACGACGGCATGATTTGCAGCCGGTCGCCATTATAGTTTAGCGGTGCTCGGCGACGTCAGGGGGAAACGCGGTGGGACAAGAACAAGAGTTAAGGCGGCGAAAGTCAGAGTACGGGGGGTGGAAGGCTCCAACAAACACAGACCTTCACCCAGGAGGTCGGCGTTTCCTGTAAGATTCTAAGGCCAAACCCTGTTCTTTGTTGCCTAAACCTAACCATGTGTGTTAGTTGTTGGAGGCAAAACAATGCCAGTAAAATTAAAAGTAAAAGTAAAATTTCCTGTGAAAATGTACATTTTGAAAATAGACGTCAACACGTCATGATCTGGACGTGGAAAGTCCGTGACCAAATGTCGATACGGCCCTGACACACCAGCCAGTCAGTCAGCTGTAAGTCAATGTTGGGTCATTGGGAGCGTCTATCACCTAAGTTTTTGCAGTGTGTCCTGCACCATTGGCACCAGTTGGCCTTTGTCTGCTTTTTTTTTTTTAGCCGATTCAACGTGTTAAATTGGCATTGGAAAAGGTGGAGCCGGTCGGTGAGTGAAATTGCTCTGACTGGCAGTTCAGCTTAGCGCACAAGAAGAGAAATGGAAGTGAGGAAAGCAACTTAACGGCATAAGTCAGGGGCGTGAGATTGAAACAAAAGCCACTGAGCTCTTTAGCAGAAATGGTTTGTAATTGTGTCACTGGTTGCTGGCACACGATTAAATATCATGTCCTATTCCAACATTGGGTTGTGTTGTTAATATGCTCACTGGCTAACCAGCATCTTGAATCCATCCTGTTGGTCTTCCAGTTTCCCATTTTGAATGACGAACACAGTCTATCGCCACCAGCTGGTGTGGCGAGTTAATTCCTCTCACGTAGGCGCACAACATACGTGCTAGTTGGCTGCAGTCTTTGCGGTGTGTTCAAGTGCATCTTCTTGGTCGAGACACAGGCGACGGCCTTCATCGGCACGAGTTCTTTGATGTCTGTTTGATGTGTCTGGGCCTTAAGGACAAATCACACTCTTAAGAGCTCACAGACTTAATTATGCAAACTGTGATGAGTTGTTGCAAGTAGGCACTGCTCGGTTATAAAAGCTAACAAGCCAGAAAAAAGTACAGGCAACACAACACACAGACCCTCTCAGCCTGTAACACATATTTACACTCATCTCATTAATGTAAAGCTGAGCAGATAGAGCACTTCCTGCCCACCCACATACACACACGACACACACACACACTGTTAAAAACACTAAGTGAAAGGTGTTCACACCCTCGCATTTACAATTATGATGTGTAGCGTTGTGGCGTGTACAAACATGCTCTAACTGCCTTCACAATAAAACTGTACCACTAGTGGATATTTACACAATGACATCAAAACCCCCCAAAATAAACTTGTCTGAACATATTGTGCTTCTACTCCCTCGGCAACTATTTATCATGGATGTGATGTATGACTCAGCAACCTTCACCCCCCCCCCCCCCCCCCCCTTCCCTTTACACACACCTTGCGACACAAGTGCAGGAGCATGTACTTATCAGTATTTAAACAATGCAGATTTGAGCTAAAAAAAGAAAGTTGGCATCTTGACCTCTGTCATAAAAGCTCATTTCCAGCGAAGGTAATTCAGTACATCAGTTATCTCAGTGCCCACAAAGTTGCACTGCAATTACGGTAATGACAACATGCTTAACACAACAAGGATATGCTTTTAAGCTGTCATTACTGAGTGAATTGCAATGTTGTTGCACTGCTGCACGTACACTGCAAATTTCAGGGTCAGAGAAAAAGCAGGGGGAAGAAAAATCAGCGAAAGAGCAGTTTAAACGGATACTTTACAGATTTTCTACCAGCGTTGTATAATAACAATGTGGGCAGTATGTGTAAATGAACTGTGGTAAACTTCCCCCCATCTTACCAGCACCCAGATCTCCCTGCTCATCTCCTAACTCAAATCTGCCGGCTCCAGGGTTGTTGAACTACAGGTTGAAGCACCACAGTTTTGTATACCTGCCACCACAGGCATAAAGAGTACAAAGGCGGATTGAGAGAGAAAGAGAGAACCGCCTCCCTCTCCCCTCTAACTTTTCACAAAGAGTATAGAAGCGGATCGAGAGAAAACCACCTCTCTCTCTCGATCCGCTTCTATATTCTTTGTGTAGAAGCAAATTAAAAGAAAGATGCCCCCTACTCTCTTTCGTGATCCACAGCTCTCTCTTGATCTGCTTCTGTACTCTTTGTGTAAAAGGAAATCGAGAGAAGGAAACGCCCCCTCTCTCTTGAGCCACAGCTCTCTCTCGATCTGCTTCTATACTCTTTGTATAGAAGCAAATTAAAAGACAGAGAAACACCCCCTCTCTCTTTCTTGATCTGCAGCTCTCTCTCTCAATCCGCTTCTGTACTCTTTGTGTAAAAGAAAATCGAGAGAAAGAAATGCCCCCTCTCTCTTGAGCCGCAGCTCTCTCTAGATCTGCTTCTGTACTCTTTGTGTAGAAGCAAATTAAAAGAGAGAAACACCCTCTCTCTCTTTCTTGATCCACAGCTCTCTCTCTCGATCCACTTCTATACTCTTTGTGTAAAAGCAGATCGAGAGAAAGAAACGCTCCCGTTTCTCTTGATCAGCAGCTCTCTCTCTCTCGATCAGCTTCTATACTCTTTGTTTAGAAGCAAGTCAAGAGAGAGACGCCACCCTCTCTCTCTCAGTCCGCTTCTATACTCTGGGTGGCTCTCTCTTGATACGTTTTTGTAGAAGTGAACTCAGATAAATCTGTACAACTAGGCAGTGCTGATGAAATACAAATGAAGATTTTTTTTACTGTATTGCCTATTTCTTGGCTAAAATTTCTCCAGAGACATATTTTAGTTCACTGTTTGGCTGTAGTATGAGAGTTTGTTAACAGGAAGTGGGCCATACTGTTTCCTGTATTGTAAAAACGTGGGCTGAACATACTGTTATTGCGTTGCCTCTTTCTAACCTAAAATGTTTTCAGAAACATCTTTTACTGTACTGTTGTGCTGTAATTCAAGATTGGTTGTTACAAGCTGGTCGCCATATTGTTTCCTGTGGAAGAACGGCTAATCTTGCGTTACGTAGCCCAGCAGCAGGGGCTTTTATTGGTCTGGTGCAGCGCAGTGTATTCGGTGCCCTTTGAGCTAAAGCAAATGCCTCAGCTCTTTTCCTGTGTTTCCTCCGTTCATATTTGTATCTTTCTACTGCACTGAAATTCTTCTGTAATAAAATTTTCTTCTCTGTACTTTTTGTATCCAGTATCAACATGCATCTCGCGTCAAGACTTACTGTTTAATTCAGGTGGATCACATTTGCACCTGCCATCAAAAAATGCATTTCTATGATGATCTTTTAAAATCAGATTTCCCCCTCCTTTGCACAAACCTCTGCACGCACTGCTTCTCCCTACATCCTTTAAAACTGACAGTTAACACCTTGTTGAGCACCTGCACAATCCGTTTGTGGCCAATTCCTGCATACAAAGGTAGTTAAAATCTGCAGATTGGGGGATGAATTGCAGTTTTTAGTAATGCGGACAAATGTGTCCCAGACCGTGTCCGGAGGTGCTTTAGGTGGCTGGTTTTTCACTGCTTTTCTTGGTTCATTAACACCTGGGTTTCATGCGCTTCTGCTCCACCTGATTCCAATCTGATTTCTGTCCCTCATTCGCCCCCACCCCCTTTTTCCCCGCATCCACTGCTGCACCTTATCTCCTTCTCTCCATCTATCCAAATTTTCTTTATTGGCATGACAGGGCCGGTGGTTGGCGACAGCCACCGTCACGGTGGAACAATGCATTGTGATGGTGATATTCATATGATAATGCCATCAGACTTAACACTGCTGCAGATACATTTAGAAACCCGAGCCCTTTCTTTTTTTTCTTTCTCTCTGTATTTCTCTGGATGTATATTTGTGTGTGTTGACTTTTCAAATGATTTTTAAATCTCTTGTTCTCTCTTCATGTTATGCCCCAGCCTGCCACTCCACCACTCTGATTTCTCTCCTATTCTCTGTTCCAGCATGTCTGTCGCTTTACCCTATTTTTCTTCCCCCCTTTTCCCCTCAACACCATGCTGGCAATCGCATTAAATCATTTTCATTCACATGGCTTCTGACAATGTTTTTTTCTTTTTTTAACGCTGCCCAGTTTGTAACTGCACTGTATGTTTCTCTCTGTCTCTCTCTTTCTTTCTCTCCGTCTGCCTCCTTTCTCATTTTTTGCTCTTCGCCATGTTGGCAGGGCCCAATCTACCAGCTGATATCAGCATTCCCTGGCACTCTGCCAACTGGCAACACTGCAGGAGAGAAAGAAAGAGAGAGGGAGAGAATGAAAGAAAATTAGTGAATAATAGACGGAGGGAGGGAGCGAGAGAATGAGAGGGGGATGGGAGGAGTGTGAATCGGGGGGAAAAAGAAAGGCAGAGGGGAGAGGAAGACAGAGAGAGAAAGAACAATAATGGTGGATTAAGAAAGGACTCAGTGTGTGCGAGTGTGTGTCTGTGCTTGTGTGTGTTTATGTGATTGATATGGTGTGATATCCCTGTGAGTCATAGCTGAGCTAAAATGTCAACTGGCTACATGAGAATCTCTTTGTCATCCAGGCTCAGTGACACACACACACACACTCACACACAAACCCAACTGATCATATAAACACATATGTGACCATACTGCCGCGTGAACACAAATATGGGCGACACACCTGCGAACACAGATGTTCCATTGTTTTGCCACAATGATTGATGACCTTTTGTTTTGTTTGCGGGCGCCTCTGCTGCTTCTCAACTCCAAATGATGGACGAAAACAGCCGATGTGCATAAATCCGGTCTAACTGATGCAAACTGCTGTGCACTCAAAATATTTGGGTGTGTGAGCGTGCTTGCCAAAAAATGCTTGTGTGTTCAATATGCTGTATATCACACTTTACATTTCAGCTGACTCTTGTTATCTGCAGCCAGTCGACACAACAGTTGAATAAGCTTTGTACATTACTTTAACAAGTAACCATGACTAAGCAGGGTCAAAGCCACCACACCCAGGCTGTAGATTTAACAAACATTGTTGTGCATAAGTGCATGCATACTGTACATGACTGTGTGTGTGAGTGTGTGCCTACACTCCTGATTTAAGCAAAAAGCTGCTACTGTATGAGTGCACAGGAAGGGCGTGTGGGGAAGTCAAAACATCGCGCGCCCATCCTGTTTGGGACAGTCCATGTCCTGTGGTGGTGCCCTTAACTCCTAAACACACACACACACAGATACACGCCGATGCACATTCACACTCCGGCTAATCATCCCATATGTGCTAACAGTATGCTGGAGCGCATCGTGAACGCACGCAGGAGGCAGAACAGGTGCACACCTGTTACACATTGAAGCGCATGCATAGCGCACACCTACGCAGACTGAGGAGTAAATGAAGATCAAATGAAGATTTGCTTTTGTGCTTAACATTTTCATGCATTAAAACACATGCAAAAAAAGGTGCCGTAATGCGTTTGATTCTCTGCTATTAGCATTTATGATGGAATATATTCAAAGGGTCTCGGAGCAAATTGGTTTTTATCCCGTTTGACAAATATCTGCTACCTGCAGTTCATCACTCAATATTTCAAAAAGCATTTACGCCTACATCGACACTGATATTGCTAATTAAGTAAAATAAAGTCTTGAGTTAGATAATAGCTACAATAATGTGCCAATATATGTTTTTAAACTCATTTTTTTATGATTGCAAATATCTCATTTTTAAAATTTTGCTTGTTTTTGTCCCCAGAAAATTAAAGGAGGAGGCTGCCACAGAAGAGTGTCCCCTGTCAGCCAAGACACTAAAGAATGGCATAACATCACACACACTTCTGGTAATTCTCTACTGTTACTCATACACATGCATTCATCCTAACCCTAACCATGGACATACTTATTTATTGACTTATCAGCAGTCACCAGGTTCTTTCTTCAGAGACCCTGGGGGATGGGAGCATTGTTACTAAATGACAATGTTCCTGTTGCCCCAGTGCAGTGGCCCAGTAACCTCAGATTTTATCTAAAATTTTGAATTATTGTAATGTTTATGGGGCTCTTCTAACCCCTATCAGGACTCATAAAAGGACATATTTAAGTAGATCCCATACTACCACTCCCCGAGAGCCTCTGCCCCTTGGAGCGCTCTTTTCAGAGCGCTGCGTTTTAACCTCAACCTAACCTGAACCCTCTAACCCTAACTCTAACCATATGCATTCACACATATGAACCTGTTAGGCAAACTAATACTATTTGTCTATTTCTTGGCCGTTTTCCAGATCTGGTCAAGGTCATGTTACAGTTGAAGATAATTATGCACAACATGCAAATTTAACCTTTCCTCCAGGTTTTTAAAGTTGTGACTCCTCTTAAGTCATCAGTTCCACTCACTATCTGTATCTCTCCTTCTCTCTGTGTTTCGTACTGATAGAGGATGGATTCTCCGCCAGAGTGTGTGTTGTCTCTTTCTTGTGAGCAGCCCCAGTCTCCCCCGACACTGCCGTCCCTGGACCACAGCCCCCAGGCCTCTTCTCCTCACACCCAGCTCTCTCTACCTGACAGCCCAGTCGTGCTGCCCATTCAAAGCCCCGAACCTTCCCCCCAGAGCCCGGACACCACGCCTTATTTCCCCCTCTCTCCCTTCCCCCTCCACGAGGACAACAACAACAACAATCACCACGATATTGATGAAGAAGATGACGAGGAAGGGTTGGATGGAGTACCTCCATCCCCGACCCCTGCGGTGGCTCTGTTCCCAGGAGGAGGGGGACAAGAGGCTGGGTGCAGCCCTTGCTTGGACTCCTCTCCTCCAGCCACACCATCCGCTCCGGCCCTTGGGTTTGGAGCCCTGGAGCTGGCCCTCTCATCTGGGCCGAGTGGAAACTGCAACGACGAGCTAGACCTCCAGCTGTTTCAGAAAGATACTGTCACCAGGGCGATACCTGGAGTGGGAGCGGCTTCATCGGGGCCGGCACTCAGGTTTCCCTGTCACGTATGTGGGAAGAGATTCCGATTCCAAAGCATTTTGTCTCTTCACGCACGAGCTCACAGTCTGGACCGAGACCGCCGAGCTTCAGCCCTGTACCGTACTGGACTCCCCTCAGCACCTCTAAAGCAGCACCTCAAAATCCAACAGAACCACAAAGACTTAATCCCGAATCACAGAAGTCACCCAAACCAGCGTATACTGCCAGGGACTCTCATCCAGCATCTCACAGAAGAAGAGGATGATGAGGTCAAAGGTCTAGATGACGGCCTACACACAGACCAGAACCCAAACTTTTTGCTGGATGACAGCACACCTCTGACCCCTCCACTTACAGAGGACCCTGTTTCTGTGACCCCTCCCTATTCCTCTACCATTGGGGAGGGTGCATCTACTCCTTCAGCACCCACGTTCCGCTGCCACGCCTGCAAAGGAAAATTCCGCACGGCTTCGGAGTTGGCACGCCACGTCCGCATTCTCCACAACCCGTATAAATGCACTCTTTGTCCTTTCTCTGCCAGCCAAGAGGAGAGCCTGGCATCTCACTTGCAGGAGTGCCACCCTTCCCCTGAGGTACCTGCTCTGCCGCCGGCCTTCAATTCCAGGGCGGTCATTGCAACCCCAGATACTCCTGTGCCCACCCCGACCCATACCCCAGCCCCGACCCCAAGTACCCCGCAGGTGACAGTGGTAGCTACAGCAGCTGCGTCCCCTACACTGCCAGCATTTCGCTGTGATACTTGTGGACAGCGGTTTACCCAGTCTTGGTTCCTGAAGGGACACATGCGAAAGCACAAGGACTCCTTGGACCATAAGTGCCAAGTATGCGGCCGTGGCTTCAAAGAGCCTTGGTTCCTCAAAAACCACATGAAAGTACATCTCAACAAGCTTGGGCTGAAGGCTGGGCTGGGAACCCTTGGGGGACCGGGAGGTGCAGAGCAGCAAGCCAAAGGCTCTGCTAATAATCAGTCTCTCAACGCCCTCTATTCAAGCCTCCTTCTGGCACAGCAAAGAGGTGGGAGAGGTGGACAAGGAAGATCAGAGAGGGAAACTGGAAGCAGAATGGGGATGGGCTCGAGCAAGTCAGCCATCCTGGGATACCTCGGGCTGCCCAGTGATGGGAGTGGGGCCAGCTGCATGGAGAGACTTCAAGCAGTGGCTCAGGTGGCAGAGATGGGCAATGGTGGTGGTGGTGGCTCAGGAGAAGGAGGCCCAGGAAGAGGAGGGGGAGCAACTAGAGGCGGCAGCACCGGTGAAACTACCGCATCAATCTCAGAAGGAGGTGACCAGGCAACTTGGTGGCAGCTGGTGGCTCGCAGCCTGGCTGTAGCTCAGCAGCAGCAGCAGCAGAGGCCCCAGCAGCGAGGCCAGCAGCACAGCCAGCGAGGCCCCGGTCGGAGCTCTGTGATCACAGAGGCCGAGCAAGTCAGAGCCTACCTCGGAGGCCTGGATCCAAGAGAGGAGTCTGGCGGAGCTGGAGGGCCCTGGGAATGCCCAGACTGTGGAAAGCTATTCCGCAGTCTGCAGCAGGTGGTGGTTCATGCTCGCGTTCACACTCAGAGGCCCCAGAAAGGAGGCGGCGGTGGCGAAGAGGAGGGGAGTCGTAGAGCAGCAGGGCTTGGAAGAGGAGGCAGCGGTGAAGTGAGACAGGAATCTCAGCTACACGGTGGCGGATCCCAACAAACGGGGGAAGTGAGACAGGAATCAAAACTGCACAGTGGTGGATCACAACAAGCAGGAGCAGCTACGGGGTTTCACTCTGTCATCTCAAGCTTCAAAGGTACACTCACGTGCGCTTTTCCTCTATTTCGTCTTTTGGGTTCCGTTTGTTTTCTCACATGTAATGGTGTTTTTATCACAAGAGCATATTATTTTCATACTGTTTTTCTTCAGTTGTAAATAGAAGCTCTCATGGGGCCGTTCACACCAGCTGTTATCTTTACATTTTTCTCCACTTGCAGGAGAAAATGGCCTGACAGCAGTCTCCTCCATACCTTCAGTTCCCACCAGGGAGCGAGTGCGTGGCAGAGGGATAAAAGACTGCCCCTACTGCGGTAAAGCCTTCCGCTCTTCACACCATCTCAAAGTGCACCTGAGAGTTCACACAGGTGAGAAGCTGCTGTGAGTTTAACAAACTACATTTACTTTTTTTAACCTCTATAAATCCCTGGAAAGGTTTTCATTATGCATCCTCACTTTAGCAGCGCTACCTTTTTTTCTTTTTTACACGTTCACCCCAGAGAGCTAGCCAGCGCTAATCATAGCCCTCTACTGCAGGCAGCCGAGCAGCCCCATCGGAGCAACTCCTGGTTAACTGCCTTGCTCGAGGGTATATTAACAGTAGTTGCTGAGGAAAAATCAAGCCACTCCAAGGATTCAGTTTGGTAAAATCTCAGTAGAAAGCTCACTTCTCTCACTAGCCAGTCACTCCCAAAAAAGGTACAGAAAACATTTAATTTTCCCCAAGTAATTAACTCTTTTTTGGCAACTTCATTAACTCAAAATTGTGCAAAGTAATTTGTCTTCTTAAGGTAAACTATATTGATTGCCGGTGTGGGGGGTTCGAACCCATGTTCTCCCCATGTAAGTGTGGGTTTTCTCTGGGTACTCCGGCTTCCTCCCACAGTCCAAAGACATGCAGGTTAATTGGTGACTCTAAATTGTCCGTAGGTGTGAATGGTTGTCTGTCTCTATGTGTCAGCCCTGTGACAGTCTGGTGACCTGTCCAGGGTGTACCCTGCCTCTCACCCAGTGTCAGCTGGGATAGGCTCCAGCCCCCCCGTGACCCCTAACAGGATGAATGAATATAATGATTCTCACATAAACAGGAGGTCACAGATTTCACCTTGATAACATTTTTTTGCCTTTAATCTCACAGATTCACATTCTCTGATATTTGAAACAAGTGAATCTGTAATTGTTCCTCTTAAATTTACCTCACATAGTTTCTCAATAATTCTGACCGTAGAACAGAAACACAGGACACTCCAGCAGACTCTAACAGGCTTTACCCAGACTTAAAAAAACAAAACCAGTGAAAATGAGAAAAAAAGCCTCATACTGAATTTCTGGTGATAAGTGAGTAGGATTTTTAATGAAAATTGGGAACTCTCACAGCACTCACTCACACTCTTAATTAATGATCCATATTCATAAGACTTTATCAGCACGAGTCATTGTCGTTTTTTTATTATTTGCCTTCTTCACTTGATGTATTTGATCAAAATTAAGACCCCTCATCCTTTTTTTTTTTTTTTTTTTTGAGATGCCACCAATCTCCAAATGAAAGGTAACTGGAGCACATCCAAGTCTTTCCAGCAAGACGTTGCCCAAAATGCATTCAATGAAATCTATTTGAATATTGCCATTATGAGTAATCGTCTATAGCTGACAGGACCTATCACATCACAGCTGTATTATTCATGATAGCGCACAGCTCTTTCTCTCTCGTGCACTATTGCTTCTCTGTGCCATCAAGTGATTACCACATGGTCAGTAATTTAAATGAAGGCATCAAATTATAATAATACTCTCTTGATATTACTGTCCTCTTGAGATTATTACCCCTTGAGACTTATATCCCTTTTTTTTTTTTTTGTTGCTCCGGCAACAAAATCAAATTGTTCACATTTTCGCATGTACATCTGCATTCATCAGCAGAGCTGTGTTTTTTTTTGTTCTTGTGAATAAGATCATTTACGCTTTTCATATGTAATGCATTTCCTGCTGTTGATGTGCCTCCAGCATGATGCGCCCCCCCCCTCCTTTTTATCTCCGCCAGCAGTGTAATTTTTAATCAGTGATGGAATACTGCCATCTCCCTTTAAAATGCACAACTACAGCTCCCACTCAACACTGTTTAAAGTACCATACCAGTTATTAAGCAAGTCACTGCTCAACATTTTTTTCAATAAATGCTGTAGGCTACTGTTGCAGTTTTCCATATATAAAAATGTATACATGAAAAATGGTTTAAGTTTGCGCGAATTGTAGTAATAAGCTAAAACACTAAGAATTAGTGGTTCCTTTAAAGGTATACTAGGCAGTTGTTGTTTACTATTTGTAAAAATGCTCGCCAGCGAAAGTGAAAGCAGAAGCCAATCCCACATTTGCTCTCGTTTGCCGTTTCGCCTCGCTATATTTGCATATTTCGGCACTGTGATTCTTGAATGTGTGCTGCTTATGGTCTAGCACCTGGTCACTACTGTTACCTCTTTCAGTGACAGCTTACCGGGTCCAAACCGCAGTTGGCTTATTAACTTATGGCTTATTAACGTTAATTAGCTCAGCTCGTTATAAGCTGGTAACTAGCTTTTTGATGGCGAGGCGTTCAGGTGCCGTTCACCAACAATGGCTTTACCGCAGTCATTTCATGAGGTTAAGATGTAGCTGTAGATGTACTACACACTTCTAGTGAGTCATAAGAGATGATTGACAGGGATTACTTCCGTATGAGTCTCACCGAGATGTGGCGCTAACAACAACGAATACTTCTGGGTAGACAACTGCCAATTGATTTGAATTGTGGACATAGGTGAAATAGGCACGCTTGTTTATTTCTGCTGTCATTGTCAGCCATAACTGTAACGTTTAAAGATATATATCTAAACACAATAGTCCAACCTGTGCTTATTTTTATACCGAGTTGCTTTGTTATCATGCTATAAACCAAATCTACCAACACGAATGCTAAACAATGTACGTATTTTAGCCATCCGAAAAAAGTCACACGTAGGCAAATCAATATTATTGCAAGTGACCACTATATTAAGAAAATTTTCTCAGCTTTACCTTACAAACTAACCAATCGAGGCAGCGGTAGACCAGGACTTCCAATTTTATGCAAAATAAAATGACTATTTTTGTCAATGGAGTCTGGTGGATTTGAGATAATAGTTTGAGTTCCCTGTCAGAAAATGACAACAACAGTGGCATCTCTCATCTTGTAAGGTGAAGAAAACTTGCCCCCATGGTGAGAATCCAAAAACGGAGAAAAGTTTTCATGAATTGGAGTTAAAAGGGGGCCCCGTTTAACAAAATGAAAACATCCTTTAAAATCTCTTACAGAGCTTGTGCAGTAAAATGCAAATCTCATTTGTCCAGTGATATTCTCAGTGCTTTCCAAACATGAAATAACATAGCATAACATTTATCTTTACAGACCAATACCATTTCCCCACCCTTACTTTGTTCGTCTTATTGTCTCTAGGTGAGAGACCCTACAAATGTCCCCACTGTGACTATGCGGGCACCCAGTCAGGCTCGCTGAAGTACCACCTCCAGCGGCACCACAGGGAGCAACGCAACGCTTTGTCAGCCTCCTCCAATTCCTCCTCCAGTGGTCTCACCTCCACCATCAACAGTCTGACCTCTGGAACCTCTGGGCTGGCCAAGCAGCGCAGATCACAGCTCAATCACTGCCCGGTGAACCGAGGCCCAACCGACGCCCCCACCTCTCGGCCCAGCCAGCAGTCCTGGCTCTTGGGGCTTCCAGACCAGCGGGAGCATCGGAAGGCCTTGGCAGCTCTAAGGGATGTCGACTTGGAGACCCAGTACAGGTATCTGTCTGGGGTGATGGGAGCTCTTTACCAAGGTGGAATGGAAGGAGGCTGGATCAGGGAGTCTCCCCCACCAAAGGCCCCTAAAGTGTCCCGTCGGAAGCCTCTTACTACCAGTCGAATGGTTCAGCCGTCGAGTGACAAGGACGGACCTGCGTCTTCAACCCAAGAGGGTGGGTTTGAACCCCTGGATTTGTCCCGTCGCCCCTCACCTGGCCTGGGAGGGATGGAGGAGGATGGAGGCATGAGTGTAGGGGAGGGAGGAGGTGTCAGTGGCGGGGATGGCATTGGGGATAGCTCAACAGGGGTCAAACTGAGCCAGTGTTTGTTCTGCCCGTTCCGTACGTCCTCAGCGGAGCTAATGGCCATGCACCTCCAGGTCAACCACACCAGTAAATCTAGGCGCAAAAGAGCCCCCTCTACCGCCTTGGATGATGATGGAGCCCCAAAGGCCACCAAGCACCGCATGGATCAGCCTGACCTCGACTCTCTGACAATATGGAGGCATGCGACAGAGGCAGAGTCCCAGGCACCTTTGGGGGAATGGTCCTCAATGCAGGCCAAGACCCTGAATGGGCTCTCTGAGGATACAGAGGACCATCTGGATGACATCCTCGACCATCCGGACGTGGCCTCTGTATCCAAGAATGTCAGAGACGCTCTGGTGTTCAAGGGGAAGATGGAGGGGGATGAGGAAGAGCAAGAGGAGGAGTTGGAAGAGAATTTGGAGAACAGCAGTCTGGAGGACTCAGAGGACCAGGATCTGAGGATGTCTCTTGCTCTTTCACCAGCTCTGAGCTCCAACCACATGGTGGGAGAGGAGGAAAGAGTCTTAACAGATTAATTTGGGATGACACCGTTTAAATTGGAGAGTTGGGTTCAATGTTTTCAACCACATTTGACACGGGATTGAAGAAGGGGCAGGTAGCTTTGAGAACGGAGGATTCTTGACCCCTGAGGGTTTGGAAAAGGACAGAGAGAAACATCACAGCTGTTATTTTTCCTCTGACATTATTCGTCTACTTCAGTTCCGACAGTGTGGTCATCCACAAAATAAACTTCCTGTACAAAAGAGCATAGATGCATCTTTTCGGGATTTTGTAGGCCACTTTCTATTTTTTTTCCAAGCTTCACTCCAAGATGGATGAATTTTTAAGGTGATCTCCTGTTTGATAAATGAAAGGAACATGTTTAAGATCTAAGGCATAATTCCTGCATCATTCCACATTTATTCCACATTAATAATATTGGACTGTATATTTCAGACTACTATACTGACCAAGCTAAAGCCAGCTGTGAAGAGATGCTCTCCTGACTGACCCCTGATCAGTTTGAAACCTCAAACTTCAAGTTCCTCCTCAACCTACACGGACGTGGGGGAAAGTTTAGCCAGAAAGGTTTCAAGCTGTGCACCTCAGCTAAGCTATGTGGTATTAATTTAAGGCATGAGGTAACTGTTGCAGGCCATGTGCTTTCCCTCGACTATATATCACTGCCTTGTTTGTCTGAAAAGTGTTTCTACACGATTGTCCTGAAGAATAACTGAAAGAAACGTTTGTAACTTTTTTTTTTCTTTTTCAGTTAGTGCCTGTTCATGTGCGTTGTCAAGAGAGTCTTTGGTATTCCTGCGCATCGAGGCTCCGATAGGTCACTCATTTTATCTGAATATACAGTTTAAAACAATTTAAGTACAGTATATTTGTTAAAAGTGGTTCTAGGGTGTTGTGAATAGTTAAGTTGTAAAAGAAATGCTACATCGTAGAGCCATGTCCTTGATGTAGATGGCGGACGTTTGTGGCTAAGCTTGAAAAGAAAACAAAAAAAGTAGGTGATATACATAATGTGATGAAAAAAGGTCAAAAGCTGAGTGATAAAATGGGGTCAAAATTCAGTGTTTACAATGGCGCCGAATGCGGGTTGGGTTGTCAAGACAACGTAGATGCGTGGATAGGAACAAAACTCAGAGCGAGAGTCCGTTCGAGGGCCATAGCCTCCGAACACAATCAACTGATGTTATTTTAAAGAGACAGAGACTTAGCAACTGTGTCAAAAAAGGAACAATTTCTCCACAGGAGAAAAGATACAAGGTAGAGACCGAAAAAGAAAGCAGTACCCCTGCCAAACAGGACTTAATCTGAGAAACAAACTGTACTCTTGGGGGTATGGTGTCTTTTAGATGAGTAGATTCCCTCTCTTCTTCTTCTTTTTTTTTTATAAGAAAAGAAAAGACAATGGTAGGAATAATTATTAAAACACTAACAAATGCATAGACATCCCAGTAGAATATGTGTAGCTTTTGTAAAGACAAGAAAAAAACAGCAGACTTTTGTTTATTTTCATTTCAAGATGCTTACAGAAAAAGGTTATCAATATAGGTAATATTGATTATAATGTTCGTGAGCTAAGACTAGTTGGAATGTCTATACAGAGCACTGTGCAAGGTTTGAGTTCCCAAAGTAGTTGTTTTTATTTTGACTTTAATCGATAGACCAAACGTTTTTTCAATGGAAGTTGTCACTTTTTGTTGTCGTTTTAAATGTGTAAAGCTGTGGTTTCCATAGATTTACCCCATCACTTAGTGGAGAACCGTCGATCAGTTGTATCAAATATCTAACCGTTGAACTGGTTGTTAAATTAAGTTCACATTCAAAGTCATTTTTTTGTGTAAACATCAACACGTCCAATACATTCTCACTCCAACCTCGTCACATATTGACGTTTGGGTCATGGACTTTCCACGTCCACATACGACGTAAAAGGTACCCTGGGTGCGTTGGTTGTTGACGTTCTGGGACACAGTGTCAAGTTCTGCCTGTTACATGCGTTGCCTCCTTTCAAGATACACTTCCATTTTCAAAGGAAATATACTGTTTACATACAGCCTCTCTTTGCCCCGCAAATTGACATTTTGTTTAAACTTCGACAACTAACGCATGTGGTTAGGTAAAGGCAACAAAAGCTCATGGTTAGGTCTAGAAAAAAAAGAACAGAGTTTGGCTTTATAATCTTACGGGATGCAAACACCGCTCTCGGGGTGAACGTCAGTACTTGTTGGACCCATCCACCAACCCTCCCAACTGCCTTACTCGGACTTTAACTTTAGTTCTTGTGCTCCTTCCCACTTGGCGCTAACCTATAACGGCGTCCAACCGCGTATCATGCCAACGTTAAAGGACAACTTTTTGCCTGGCACTGGAGGTCACTGCCAAAAGCGGGATTTCGATGACTTTGGCAACACATTCTCATCCCGACCTTCTCACATATCCATGTTTGATCATGGATGTTCCACATCCACATACAACGTGCAAAGAGGGTGCTTCCGTATTCACAGCGAATTTACCGTTTACATACAGTCTCTTTCAGAAAAAATGCACTATATCTGCGAATTAAGTTTTTTTCCCTTCAACAAAGTATGTGGTTGGGTTTAGGAAAAAAGAACAGGGTTCGGCTTTATAATCTTATGGGACTAGAACACTGCTCTCTCCACCAACCCTTCAGAACACCCTACTTGGACTTTTTGCCGCCTTAACTTTAGGTCACGTCCTGCTGCGTTTCCCCCTGATGCTGCTGGCCGCCATTAAACTACAACGGCATAACAACCGTATCATGCCAACATTAAAGGACGGCTTTATTCGTCTGTGTCTGATGCTGAAAGTCGGATTTCGACGACTTCGGAGTGAGACTGGGTTGACATGTTTACTGCTATAAATGAAAACAATTACTTGCCATTAATTGTTGTGTTTTCAATAGGAAAAATATAAACTATACACTCTAAAAAATATTCATTCTGTTGGTCAAAATCAAAACATCTTTGATGTAAAATAAATAAGTTAGAATACCTTAAACATAAAAATTTGACCACCAAATACCACCACGACTTTTGGATAAATATTAAGTTGGTTCAACTTAATTAAGCTTTTCGATGTTGAAGGTCTAAGGCCAGAGTTGGACGTACTTAAAAAGATGCAAGCAAAATTGTTACCTTAATTTCTTTAAGTTGAACCAGTGGATTCTTCGTCACGTTGTCAAACAACCGCTGTTTATCTCCTCCAACTACTTCTTGATGGGGTATTCTATGATTGCAACCTCACCTTAATGTGCATTAATGTGTTTAAGTTCCTTTCTTTAGAGCACCTTATGAGTTTCGTAGTGAAAAGTCCCTTAGTGGTGTCTCCTTAACAACTACTGTCAATGCCATCGTGCCTTCTGTTTCAAGCACTTCCTGGTGTATTTTGTAAAACTCACCAAAAGCACTTAGCCTATATCTACACACTCTTTTCTTCTTCCTCACTGTCTTCCCCCCTCCTTTCTCCTCTTTTCTCTTCCTCTTCTCCTTCATCACCTCAGAACCATTCCCTTAATCTTTTTCTCGTGTCTTTACCTCTTGACCCCTCTCTCCTGAGGGAAGCTGTTTTCATACCAGACCTCTCTCTACTGTTCAGGCCCGTTCGGCCTTAAACAAGGTCACTAGGCCTTATTACAATCTAGCATGGCTAGACTCTTGAAAGAATGGACTACCTAACCTTTAGACGAGTAAAATAGATGTAGGGTTAGTCTACTTTTGGTCTTTATACTAATCCTTTGTAAACCAAAGCCCAAGTCTAATGAATATTATATTTAATCTCATAAATGTGCCAAAACATGTCCGAGGTGACACTAAAGCTCAACTTGAGAAACGAAATAATTCACTTCTCTCTTTCAACTTTCTTTAACCCATCCTCCCCTCTTCTCTCTCTCCGTCTTTCTCTCATGCTTGCTCTTCCTCCATGTCGCTCTCTCGTCCGTAAACTGTCGATCTCTAGCACCACTTGAAGGTGACGTGTACTATCTGGTATTGAGGCCTTTATTAGATTTTTATTTCAGTTCGTGTGGTGTTTGTTCAATGCCGTTGAGATGGAAAAATGCTCTTCTTATAATGATAATTATTATTGTTTTGGCATTATGGTTAAAAAACAAAACAAAACAAAACAAAAAAAAAAGAGACATGTGTTGTTGAATGTTGTACAGATAGCACTAGAGATGTTGTGTTTTTTTAAAGAGAGCACAAACCTGAGTGATGGTCCCTTCTACTCCTCCCACTGGCAGATGGGAATAAAACAGCCTGCCAATCAATCTAGATGTCTAATGACAAAAATGTCCTCGGTGATGACAGATTTTCAAAACAAATCCTTTTGTCTAAGTAGCGTTCTTCTCTGGAGATTTGAATGTAAAAAGGCAGCCTTCGAGTCAAACTCTACACCCAAATTTTTCACACAGAAAACAAATCCACTCTGAAAGACTGAAGCAGCACTTGAGCCAATATTCTTACTCTTCTGAAGGTATAGTTTGATTTCAGAGTCACGTTTTTGCCTGTGTACTATGAAACATATGGATGACTATAACGTATCCATAAGCAGTCTGTGCAGTAAGTAAGTCAAACAGGAAGTTAAGCCCACTTTGGCTCATGTATCCATGGGATCAGTAGGAGTGTCTTTGAAAACTTCTGAAATACACCTTAACATTATTCCAGAGATTTACAGTTGGTCTATTTCAACCTCTTGTTAAATTAAAAAAGTGTTAATAGAGGTGATAATTTCACATAAAGACGTGAGATGTTGTCAAACTTCTGTTTTTGTGTGCCACCAGCCACAGTGCAGGAAGATAGAATTGTTCCAAAATCCCCAGTGGTAAAGGCGTATTTCCCAGTTTTTGAGAGGCACTGCTACTGATATGGAAGCAAAAAAGAGACATGAGTATTTTGATTTTAATTTGAACAACCAATGAATACACCACTGAATTCATAGAATTGAAATATTTCTCTATGAAAACCAGGTACCTGAATTTATTTGTTCTGAATTATTGAATTCTGAATTTACCTCATTGGCATAAAAACATAACATTTCTTGATCTGCAATTTTAAAAGCTGAATTTGGATCATTTTTTCAATGTAAACAAAATCAGATCAAAAACTTCAAGTTTCAGAATTTAAATAGATAAAATAAAATGACATAAAATAAAATAAAAATAGATTCAGTTTGCTGAAAACTGACAAGTCAAAAATTCAAATAGCAATGTTTATTTACAATCACTTGCACATAAGTAGCAGAAACCGGATGACTTACTATCCCATCGTCCCATCGTTCTCCCTGGTAGTCATCTTTGGATTTGAATTTTCTAACCATTTTTTGTGCTTTAATAGGGCTGAAGTCAGTTCTCTTGCATTTAAAATGTTGCTTGTGGATTTTTTTTTTTAATTGAGAAACCCAGAAATTTTTGATCTGAATTTGTGAACAATGAAAATATATATATATATATTCAAATTCAGCCTTTTGCAAATAAAGAAAATCAACCAGTTTTCATCCCAGCTAATCAAATACTGGTGCTTTGTCAGTGTCAAAATGTAGTTCAACATTCGTAGACAACGTCTCAATTGACGGGTTGATACATGCATTGTGTCTTTTTCAAAATAAAGTTACATAGGTAAAACACTTTGGTTTTAGGTTTATTTCCAGAAGTTTAGGCAACAAAAGTTAATGGTAAGGGTTAAAAATGGTTTGGCTTTAAACAAATGCAGTTGTTACTAATGTAATGTAACGTCACGTCAGGTGTCATGTGACATACATCAAAAGGTCAGTTTAGACGCATGGTTTTCAGAGTAAAGTATATCAATGCTGAGTTAAGTGGTGTTTAAATTTCAATATTTAGTATTCACGTACTTGCTTCCGTACACTTCCACTGATTGAGCAAACTACCGTCAAAGTTCGCAAGAAGACGTAACAGTGCATCGCTGAGTTCGTCTGAGTTTCATAAAGGGCAAAAAATCTCCACAAATCAAACTATGCCTTTACATTTGCACTTGATTTCAGCGGAATAAAATGTGGCTCCCTTTTCAAACACCTGAAAATTTGCACCTTATCTCCTGATTGTGAATCAGATAATTTCACCAAAAGCAGAACGATTTAGTGGCTATCATGGGCTGACCCTCCACGCGCAGTATCTGTAGGTCTGATTGTTTTGAAGGTGTCGTTCATTGTGAAATGACAAATCTTTGCGAGCTGAGGGGGCCATGCTGGGTTTGGGCTCTTGTGTAGTTGACTGCCATTGCAGTGAGGGAAAACTGATCTAACATAGTAGTGACTAATATGACTTTGTGGACAGATAAAAAAAAAATAAAAATAAAACACATTAGAAATAAATAAAAACATGCAAAATAACCCCCTGTCTCTGTTTTTCATGTCTTTTTACACCTGATGCCATTTCACTCTTACATTTGAAATACTCAAGATGGTAAACACACCATATGATGACATCATAATCCCGAGACTTCTGACCAATCATCAGTTCTGAATATGTATTTATTGCTTGTAAAATGTGTTCATGTCAAGAGAAGTTGAGGACACCTCAGTACGTTTCACAGCCTGAATCAAACAACCTTTAGAGGAGGGCGCCCTCTTGTGGCTTTAAGTAGAATTGCAGGAATTATGAGGGACTCCTCAATCATCCCCTACTGACTTGATCTTTGTTTCTGCTCCGAGGTTATAGAAGAAGCTCTAAAGGTGTTACAGTGGTGAACAATTCAATTTGAGAATGAGTGTAATAAGGAGAATGAGTAAGCGGCCCTTGAGAACAGTTTGTTAGATCATGTAATACTAGAAATTGGGGAATTCAAAGAGGTCTATATACACACTTTCATTTGTGTTTTAAAGTAATCCCATTCAAGTCAGATAAATGAACCTATTTTTTATAGTAGAAATATTTCCTCCGAACTCAATCATCTCGTCAAACCGTGGGTTTTATTTGTACTCTTTGTAGACTTGGGCTTAAGTCTGACTGAAGTCACAAATCTGATGGCTTTAAACTCGGCTTGACAAAATAAAAAAAGACTTGTAACTTGACTTGGAAGTTGACACCAGCGACTCATGATTGGACTTTAAGCTTTTGACTTGAAAATACTTGATACCTTACCCCAAGTCCAAAGATTAAAGCTTGTTATTTAAAAAGTGAGCCACAAACCAATTAATTTGCCTTAACTTCCTGAATTAATTATCTTAACGGCTATTAATTTCCAGCATGTCGACACTCAATTCTCCAGGTCCACTTTGTTTTAACCAATCCGGCAGCATCCAGTCAAGTAGCAGGAGAGAACCCCAGGAAGAACTAAGGTTACATTACTGAGCACCAGTTACTAAAGATGATACCAAAGATAAGTCTGTTCATACGAAAACTTTAGGTTACCAGGGTAACCCCAGTTCTCTGATATGGGGTTTCTCACTATGGGAAGCACCTTGGTCACGCCTGAAGGCGCTTCCCATAGTGAGATACCGAGCGAGGTTTGAAAGAGAACTATGCAGTGGTCAACAAAAAATAAATTGCACTATGCAAAATATGTGGATTTAAAATTAAAGACAGAGGTGTAACAACTACCAACCAACTTATTTTAACAAATAAATACAAAATTCAAAAAGCAATTATAATTTTTGTAAATTTAAAATCTCATTATGATGTTAATGGCATTACCTTTAGTAAAGAGCTCCTTATGACTTGTTTAGGACTCAAAATTCAAAGTCCTTTCAAAACAATCACTATGTTAACATGCACAAAATATTCCATGGTTTGCCCTTATTCTGTGAAGACAATATTCCAACCAAGCTGTTGATGTAACTGATGTGTTCAACTAATATTCATGTGTACATGCAGGCTTGTTTACTCTAATTAATGTGCCCTAACATGTTGTTATCACGTAAAATGTTTTTCAAAGTGATCACAGTGGCAGGCTTGTTGGACCGTGCGAAAGTGCTGTTACCTGTGTTTAAAAGTAGGTGTGTTTCTCCTTACGACCAGAAATGTGGGCTTTTCTTTCAGGCATGCATGTCTAAATGTTGGCAATAGGCCGTGTGTCACAAACTGCAGTAAAAACCCCAAATGAGACGGTATCTGTTGTGTCAGTTCAACTTAGGACCCAAACGCAAACACAACCAGGAAATTAGGAATGGTTAAAGGCAGTTTATTGTAGTTTGAAGAAGTGGAGCTGAAGGCTTGAATGAAATGATGGCTGAGGTGGGCAGGGGATGGCCAAGCAGAGCAGGCAGATTAGCTGAAGGCAGAGCAGCACAAATCTGGAGGCAGAAGACAAGAACAAGGCTGGACGTGGCAGGTCATGGTTGAGGCTGGTGTGGTGAACCTGAGACACAAGACAGAGTGTGAACTGATGTCCAAAAGACTGTCAAAAAACTAGAAGTTGGTCTTGATCACTGTACTGCAGAGGAGACTGAACGATCTGACAGAGTCTGGATGTCTGAGCCAGGGTTTTGTACTGCAGTGGCTTGATTGTAGATGTTGTTCATGGATCCATCCTGCCTTGTATCAACGGTTCAGGCTGGTGGTGGTGTAATGGTGTGGGGGATATTTTCTTGGTACACTTTGGGCCCCTTAGTACCAACTGAGCATGGTTTAAACACCACAGCCTACCTGAGTATTGTTGCTGACCGTGTCCATCCCTTTATGACCACAGTGTACCCATCTTCTGATGGCTACTTCCAGCAGGATAACGCACCATGTCACAAAGCTCAAATCATCTCAAACTGGTTTCTTGAACATGACAATGAGTTCACTGTACTCCAGATTCACATCATGGATGTGCAGCCGACAAATCTGCAGCAACTGTGTGATGCTATCATGTCAATATGGACCAAAATCTCTGAGGAATGTTTCCAGCACCTTGTTGAATCTATGACACCAAGAATTAAGGCAGTTCTGAAGGCAAAAGGGGTCCCACCTGGTACTAGCAAGGTGTACCTAATAAAGTGGACACTGAGTGTATATTGGTTGTTCAAGGGCACCTCAGCAGGGTTCAGGAGGTGAACTGGCACCTCTTCAGCTACCAGCAGGTGGACTTGAACCTGCCACCCTCTGCAACCCAACCCAAGTCCCCATGGCCGAGCTGCTGGTGTGTCTGGAAGCTCCCACTGTGTTAACAACTCACAGGTTAATAGAGACAACTCTAAATGAGCATGTGCAGAGGCTTAGGAGCCTTTGTATGAAGTTGTCACCCATCCATGTACCTCAGCTGCTCCTGACTGCAGCAGAGATGTTGTCAACTATAAAGCCCGCTGCAGTTTTGTTTGTGTCTTCAGGCATCAACTAATGAATCATTTCCTAATTATCTGTATCTGGAGAGAGTTTACAGCAGCCTCCAAATCCCCAGCCAGGAGTCTGGGATTTCAGTGTGTGATGATTTATGACGCGACAGCGCCCTCCAGTGGAGACATCGACTAAATGACAGGTTTGAGATGACCAACTCTGAGTTATAACTATCAGTGACACTAATAACGATATAAGTACATTAGGTAAACAATAGTATTCTTAATTGTGTAAGTTGATATTGTGTAGCCCACAGAAAGAAATGCAACCTGGGTAAAGCCAGCTAAAAGTTTGCATGAAGGGGATGTCACAGATTTTTCTTTCAAAATAAAATGAAATAGACACCCCATATGAACAGTGTAACATTTTCAACTCATAGAATATTACTATAAATCACTATAAAGCCTTCCCAGTTGCTTTCTTACATGTTTTTGTACTGCAAGTTTTGAGAAATGTTATCTTTAAATATGCAAATGAGGCATTATCTTATTAAAAATATACATTTTGCATAAATCTCCAGAATAGAAATTTGAGCTATCTGATAATTAACCCCTACATTTTGGACATTTTCTTTCCTCTAGTCCAAAAAGAGACATGTTATCAAGGCAAAATAGGCAAAACTGACCAGTGTCTCCCCTTAAATAGGGAATAAATGTTTGAAAATGCAAGAAAATTATGTTTTATTATACTTTAACACAGAATAATAATCTTGTTTGTGCTTTTATACCCAGGCAGCCAAAATGTCCTGAACTTGGCATACTGGAAGAAATAAGTCAGGCCACATCTGGTTGCCGGACATGGCTGAGATTTGGGATGAATGACACCCCAGAAACAGGCTGAATACACTGACCAGATTCCAGCTTCAGGTTCTGCCATTGCTGGGCCATGGACCATGACCTGGCCTGGCCTTAGCCCAAACTGGTCACATCCAGTTGCCAGACTTGGCTGAGACTTTGCAAAGACTTCGGATGAATGATGCCACAGAAACGGGCCAAATCAACACGTTCTCACTCCACTCGTTTGGTCATGGACTTTCCAAAACCACATATGACGTGCAAGGTACTATTGGTGTGTTGGTTGTTGATGTTCTGGGACGCCGTGTCAAGTTCTGCGGGTTACATGCATTGTCTTCTTTCAAAATACATTTCTGTTTTCACAGGAAATTAAACATTTACATATAGTCTCTGTCAAAATAAATGCACTGTGTCAGTATATTGATGTTTTTCTTCAACAGCAAAAACACATGGTTAGGGTTAGGAAAAAAGAACAGGCCGGCTTTAGAATCTTATGGGACACAAACACCACTCTCTTGGGTGAAAGTCGGTGTTTATTGGACCCATCCACCACCCCTCCTGCTTGCCCCAGTTGGACTTTCGCCACCTTTAATAATACATCCTTGTCCCGCTGCGTTTCCCCCCCCCGATGCGACCGGGTGCCATTAAACTATAACAGCAACCGGCTGCATATGCCCAAACACTGGATTTTGACAACTTCAGAGAGAGACCAGGTTCGCCAAATGCACTGGTAAGATTCCAGCTGCTGGTACTGCCATTAGTGATGGCCAAATGAAGCCTCATGAACCACTTTCTTTATTTTCTGATCCCACCACATGGCGCTCTTGGTTTAAAGATAAAGGCTGAAGGACTTGCAATGAAGTGTGCTTTCAAACCTTTGTTGAACAGACAGCGCCATCTGGTGGCTTCAGAAAATAAAGACAGTGGTTCATGAGGCCTCATTTGGCCATCACTGACTGCCATCACTCGGCTGTTATCAAAAAGACCTGGCCCACCCTCAGCCCAAACTTGGCATGCAGTAAGAAGTAAGGCGGGCTCCATCCGGCTGCCGAACATGGCTGAGATTTGGATGAATGACGCCCCAGAAACAGGCCAAATACACTGGCCAAATTCTGGCTGCAGGTACTGCCATCGCTGCGTTGGCCTCAGCCCAAACTTGGCATGCTGGAAGAAATAAGTCGGGCCACTTCTAGTTGCCGGACTTTGCTGAGACTCGGGATGAATAATGCCCCAGAATCGGGTTAAATAAACTGTCCGGTTTCTGGCTGCTGAAGGTGCCATCACTGGGATGGTTTAATAAACATGTTTTATTTTGAAAGTTGTGAAAGGAAGTCATTCAGCACTTGGGGTTAGCTTTATGAACCTGGGATATAAAACATTTAATCACTCCATTATTATGGAAAATCATCAGCTCTGTTGCAGAGGGTTTTATAAAAAGGTGCAAAACACCCAGAAGAAGGTATCCTCTATACCTTTAATTTGTAAAACTACGTGTCCATGTGAACTTATGGACTAAATAGATTTCAAAGGAAATAAATTAATAAATATAAAACATCAATTAACACTACTCAGTGAAAGGCAGCGTTAAATGCTCCAGGGTTACCCTTCTTATTATGTGCCTATTAGCCTACATCCCTGTACTAGGGCAATAGTCTGCTCCCTGGTGACTGGTTGAGACTGAGTGGGCGAGACAAGAGAGAAAGGGAAGGAGAGAGAGGGAGGGAGGGAGATCCTGTTGCCCATAAACCGCACCGTTACAGGCACTAAAGCTTCCTTCCATCATCTCTACTGGAGGAGAACTGAGCATCACTCCACTTTGCCAGCCCGCCGCTGCTCGACTCGGGTCCTCGGAGCATCCACAGGCAACAAGACTGTTTTATCTGCTTCCCACTGCTCATCCAACACACACACACACACACACACACACAGACACACACACACACACTGCAGCACTCTGTCTTCTCGGCTTGGCTTCGGTTCTGACGCGGGCTGAACACGGAGAGAAGAAGAAGACTCAAGTCCACTCTTGCTGCAGAACTCCCTCCGCGCACGTTTCCAAGATGAGCGAGGTGAGTGCGCGCGATGCAAGGCATTAAAATCACGATGATCGGGGTGTTTGAGATCGAGTTTGGTGCAGGCTACAAGTGCTGCAGTCGGGGGGGGGTCATTTTTCTCTCCATCATATCAAACCTCTGTGTCCACGTCGTGCACCTGTATGGAATTAACCGTGTCATTTCACACCGGCAAGCATGCGCACGCAACCTGCTGTTATTTCTGCGCTCGCTCACTCATTCATTCACTCCACACCGTCATCTTTGGCCCCCTAAAAAAAAAAAAAAAAAAAAACGCAACCAAGGTGCGGTTAAGAACAAAATGTTTTTAGCGCAGCAGCAGCAGCAGCAGCGCTCTCCACTCGCGCTTGGCTTTGGTCCCAAGTCTGCGAGAAACACCGCAATGAGAGGCGAGCAGCAGCAGCAGCAGCAGTGACACCAGCTCACATCGCCAGTGGGCACTATGAACATCTGGTGGTGATGGAGCATGAGGGTTTCCCCAAAGTAGGGTCCGGGGACCCGCGGGGGGGGGGGCTTGTGGGGGCTCCAGAGGGTCCACAAATTGGGATTTTTTGCATTTCTTACATTTAAAATCAGCACAAAATACCTACATGACACACAAGACATAAGAAACTCCTTTCATGGGGCAGCAACATGAATCATTTGGTGATGCTTTGTGGTTTGTCGGCATCCAGGGAAAATTCTAAGACCCCCATTTCCCCTGCTGAGTCTTTAAAAGAAAGCTTACTTTGCATGTAAAGTACTTTATTTGCTGCAGAACCGCTGCACAGATCCCTCCAAACCGGCTGCATATGCATCATTTCTGTCCTTGCATAATAAAGTAGCTTTTTAATGATGGATACGGGGCTCGGAGCTGCAGGCGTCAGGGCTAATGGAGGAAGACTTGGGGAGTCGTTTTAATGTATAATAAGAGTAGGCTGTGGCGGTATTTATGGACACCCAACTGGCTGCTGTAATGATGTGTGGCTGCAGCAAAGAAAAATACATGCTTTTTGTTCTTTACAGTGGAGAGAACAGTCTATAGATGTGTGAAAATGTGGCTTGAATGTAGTTGAGTTGTCTGCTAAAGCTCTGAGATCCAGGTTTGTATGGTGACCCATTGATAAAGAAAGGAATGATGTATAACTGCTGCAAGAACTTGTGCAAAATGTGCCTGATATTAATGTGAATAAGGTGGAATCACTGTATTTATACGTTATATAACCTACTAACTCGGTGTCTTGTTGCGGCAATGGCCACTCAAATGATCAATTCCACATTGATAAAGCCAACATCCCCGTGGAGTGATTATTTTCACCCCTCTGTCACAGAAGTAGAGCATTGCTCCGGTGGGACCCTTCATTCCGTGCATGTGCCGTATTACTACAGTCCTCGTTATTCTCTCCTCAGCCCCGCACAGACGGGAAGCGTCAGTGTCTTGATACGTAGCAGATGATGCCACTGTTGCACATGGGAGGTTTGAAATGTAAACACAGATTGATAGAACATCTGCTGGTCACTTCTGCAGTCCAGTGATAACTAGAGATCGCTGCGTTTCAGCGGCCTGGAAATGGCTTGAGCTGAACATGAGAGCTATGGTTGTTTGACAGACCGCTTAATGCCTTCAGGTTGGAGGAAGTGCATTTATAGATGGAGGTACAGTGTCAGGTGCAATTTGGAGAATCTTGTTGTGGTAGTTCCCACATTATAATGTCCTTTAATTTAAGGAATTCATAGCAGCTAAGCATAAACTTAAAGCCACTGAGGGGCTGCATAGACAGGCTTCTTACCAATTGACGCACTCACCTGACCTACTTCACCTTCTTCTTTGATGCATAATTTATTTATCACCGTTGTAGTTTTCTATTAAGTGCAAGCAGTCATGATACTATGTCCATAAACACTTCGAAAAGTACAAATTTCACCATTACATTGAGCACCACACACCTGTCTTGACGTAGCCCAGCATTTCGGTCAAAGAACTATGTGTGCTCCCCTGTCTAGCAATACCTGTCCGTCAGTGAATGGTTCCTGCCTTTACTGACAGATGCCCGAGGCAATACAGTGGCCCCTACAGGACAAATTAGCAAGCTATGCACATTTTACACCATGGATGGCTCCTATAGAATTCTTTATGTTTGATCTAACGTGATTAGCTGGTGGACAAAATGAATGAACAGCTATTTTGTGGGGGTGTAACATCGATCTAGATAGGCATATTGATCCATTGATGAACAATCCAATATATTGA
This sequence comes from Epinephelus fuscoguttatus, assembly GCF_011397635.1. Classification (NCBI taxonomy): domain Eukaryota; kingdom Metazoa; phylum Chordata; class Actinopteri; order Perciformes; family Serranidae; genus Epinephelus; species Epinephelus fuscoguttatus. The sequence goes on from NC_064774.1 coordinate 16,507,957, forward strand.
TGGAAAAAGAATTTAAACATATTGACTTTTTTAAGGTACGCCTTTATTTTGACGTCTGTCACCATTTCCGTCCAAGAAAAAAGATGTCTTGTATTGATCGCAGGCCCCTGAATTGAATCAAATCAAAATCGTAGTAATGGCAGACTTTGTGATATCAGCAAATACCGTATTGTTCTCCAAAGAATCGATATAGTATTGTACTGTCATGAAACTTGTGATTTACCTCCCTACTGTTCTGACAATCAAATAATTGAGTAAGTCATTTTTTCAAGCAAAAATCTCTGGTTGCAGAGGATTTCCTATTTTTTCTTTGTCTTATGTGATAGCAACTCAATTATTTGATTTTTTTGAGGCAATCTATCATTAAAAAAAGCTATTATAAGGCATTGACTTGGGCTTTAAGAAGCTTTGACAGGCATTTCCCCCATTTTCGGGCAGTTTATAGATGAAACCCAGCTAACACTGAGATGCTGAATGACCATGACATGAATGTTCAATCAAGACGTCCCATTGTGGGTAAAAAAAATAGTTTCAAAGTGAAAGCTGTGCGGATGTCTGGAATGTTACCTCGCCATCAGCTAGACGTCCTTCCTGGGTGTCCTAGCAAAGTCGAAATATGACGTTAATACTGACAAATTTGCCAACATTGACTCACATAGGAGACAAATGTCTGTTTTACGGGTGAAAGTCCTGTGCTGGATGCATTCATTAACCACAACTTCCCATTAACGTGGACTTTGTCGCTCATTATACTGTGTAGAGCTGGACAATATATCAATATTATATTGATAACAACCACTAACTTTCACTTGGAAGACCGATGTTTGCTTCTGAGAAGATTATAAAGCAGAACCCTGTTAAGTTTACCTAAACCCAACTACGTGCTTTTGTTGCCTAAACTTAATCACCTGTGTGTGTTGGCTAAACGTAACCATGTACGTTCAACCTGGTCTCACTCCCCAGTTGTCGGCAGTGATGTGGTGTCAGACACTAACGAAAACAGGCATCCTTTAACGTCAGCATGATACACGGCTGGTTGCTATTATAGTTTAATGGCGCTCAGCGGCATCAGGAGGAAACGTGGCAAGACAAGAATGAAAGTTAAGGCGGCAAAGTCCAAGTAGGGTGGGCGGAAGGGGTTTTGGAAGGGTCCAACAAACACCAGCTTTCACCTGGGAGAGCGGTGTTCACGTCCCTTAAGATTTTAAGGCCAACCCTGTTTTTTTTTTTTTTTTGCCTAAATCCGACCACATGCTTTTGTTGTTGGAAAAAAACAAAACGTCAATTTGCGTCATTGTAACAAGCTGAAATTGACATGGCACCCTAGAATGTCCCCAACCAACGCACCCTGGAAAGTCCATGACCAAACGTCGAAATGTGACAAGGTCGGATAAATTGTGTTGTCTTATAACCGAATTACTGTTTTGGTCATCTGACATTTTTGGCCAGGGACAAAACGTCACTGTCTGACCAATGTTTGCTAGAAACGACTGATGGTGTAATCGAGAAACAAGAAAATCTGATTTTCAAAATGGCATAAAAATCTAGTTTTATGTTATCTGATTACTCAAATGCACTTTTAACGTCTTTCATCCATTTTCTGTTCCCTTCCTTCAAGTAAAAACGGTCATTTCAAAAGGAAGATAAAAACAACATCCCTCTCCGTTCATGTTCGGCCTTAAACGTTAAATTTTTCATAACCATCTAAATGCAGCGCTGTTGCTGTACAACAGCTCAGGAGTCCATACAGCGCACACACATCTCTGGCAGCCCTGCGTGCCATCCTACTTCTATAGCACGCCATTTGGATGGATACAAGTTGAACCCCTGACCCTGTGCATTAGACTGCAGCCATGCCACAATCCCAGTGAATGGAGCATTAAGTGGAAAGCAAAAAGCCTTTCTTGCTTTTCATTTCAATTTTAAACCTACTCCCCTCGACACTGGATAAAACAAACGTGTACAAATTTACGTAAGAGACACATATGTCCACTTTGAGTCCACGCAGGGAGCAAACAGGACGTGATGAACTCGCACATGACAATTTGCCGAGCTTAAGTGTTCAACAATCAGTGATAACATTCAGTAACTTATTACTACAAGAACATCCCGCAGATAATCTTAATGTGCACTTCCTCTTGTTTTAATTTGCGGATGAAGATGAGGGTGCGTGTCATAACTCCACAGTGAATTCAGCCTATCTGCGAGCTACACACAGCCTCATTGAAGTAATGGCGATGAGCTATCGCACTGCACCTTCCCACTGCTTTGACAGACTGTCTCCTCCAGCTGAAATCTTGTCACCCACTGCCTCATTTCCTCCTCTTTCTTTTCACGAGCTTCTATTCATCTCCCCCACCCCCCCACCCTCCTCCACCTCTTTGCTTTTTTTCCTCCCTCTCAAGCCTTGACTGTATTCTCCTTAGCAACAGCGAGCGAGGGCTCATGCAGGGTATTAACACTTGCATGCGCACATCCGGGAGCTAACATCTGCACAGCGTGAGGCGCGGAGAAAGTCAAAAAAACACAGAGGAAGGTAGGGGAAATAAGGAAGAGGGAAAGCGGGTCGACACTTTTAATTTGCAGGAATATGAATGAAATATGGAGTGAAATGAGTTTGGGGGTGTTATGTAATACATGTTTGGCAGTGGTTCCACTTTTGACAGCTGTTTGGTGGATTTTCCTTTTATCCGCGCTCGCTCTCAAAAGCAGGACGGTATTAGAAGGAAAAATAAGAAGTCGGTTTAATACTTTTAAAATAAGGCCGGTAATCCAAAAGGTGCCTTCATGTGCGGCACACACACACACACACACACACACACACACACAAAGTAAGAGAAAGGTAGCTTTCTCATTATGCTGGTAATTATCACTTAGCAGGCTTACCCCTCACAAAAAGCCACCCTATTGCTAGCAAGCTGGCAGGGGATAATTACCAGGGTCTGATGTGGCTCCGAGGCCAATCTGAAGCTAGTGAAGTAAAACCGAGAGAGCGCCAATGCTTGTTTCTCTTTGTCAATCTGCCTCTCTCCATCTGTCAGTCCCCTTCTCCCACTTTCTCCTTCCTGGCAGCCCCCCCCCCCCCCCCCCCCACCCCGTCCTCCGTATCTTCCTTCCCACCCCCACCTTCCCCTCAAACTGAGATTGTACAGCATCTGGCATGTCTGGAAATCACTGGCTTTCCCCTTACTCCTTCATGGAGGTATAATCCTTTTATTTCTGTCTATAAATACATTTCTGCTGAGCTTTTAGAGGCTTTCTGCTGCCCCCCCCCCCACCCCCACCCCCACCCCCACCCCCCCTTCGACAGCAAGTGCAGCACTAAGCCCTGTGTGTGTATGGCTTAAGAAATGTACTGTATGTGTGCTTTCAAGAAGACACCGTTGAGGGTTGAGTGGAGACAAGGTGTTTTTTTCTATTAAAAGGAAATATGTGTTGTCAGTCCCTGGGTTGTTGCAGCTGCTTTTTAGCCACTGCTTTTTTTTTTCTCCTTATCCCATCATCACCACATTTGTCCGCCCTCCTTTCGTCTGCTACCCAATCACCTTCTTCCATTTCCCAAGTGGGGTGAAGCTGTGAGTGTTTATCCGATATCAGGCGCTGAAATGTGAATAGATGAATGTTTGACGAGTGGGATTCGTGCTTTGAATATCAATTGCAAATTACTTTGAAGATGTTGAAGCCACCACTGAGTTTTTTTCTCTTCTCACCAGCAGCACTTACTCCTCTGAACAAGCACATGGTGGTTCAGTGTTTTTTTAATTTAAAAAAATACATAGAAGTCAGTCATCCATTCTCTGTAAACTAGTATCTTGGATTTATACGTCTTTTTAGATTATTTTATTAATTGTTTCATCTACAAAAAACAGTGAGAAAATTCCTGTCACAAGTTCGTAAAGCCAAAGGAGACATCTTAAAATAGCTTCTCGCCAAACAGTCCAAACACCAAAACATGATTTAACTGCAATCACATAAAAAAACAGCAAATCCTCACATTTGAGTAGCCAAGCTGGAACCATTTAACGTGTGGCATAAACACACATTTGTGGGCTGACCTGATAGTGTCGCCATAGTTCCCTCGACAAAAAGCCAGTGGGATTTTTCCATCGGATTTTGTATTACTGCAGAAAATAAGCTCTGCGGCACATAAAAGTTTATGATACTGCATATACATGACGATAATCTTTACAAATTAACACCAGGTTTCTGATTTTTGAGGCTGAAATTCATTCACCAGAAGTAAAAAGCTAACGTTGGGCCATAAACAAGCTACACTACTAAAGAAGCCACCACAGCGAGGCTGGAGAGCCACGTTTTGGCATGATGACTTTATGTAGTCTAATTTAGCACCTTGTTAGCAACCTTAGCAAGTCTTTTGTAAGTCACGTAAAGGCTGCAAAATTCACAAGTGGGGTATTTCCATATGTATTTTATGCCGTAAAACAAAACACGAAAGTCTCTTAAACTTGCGCTAACCGCAGACCTCATTTCAGCCAGAAACCCGCTACAAAAAACCTGTTGACTTCAAGATGAACCAGGAGTGCACAAATGCAAACTCATTTCCGAGTTGTCAATTCCTGCACCACTCTATTAAGCAACACTGACAGTTGCAATTGGTCTTTGGCCCTTGGTAAGCCCCGCCCCTTTTAGCTCTGTGCTCCAATAACAGCTGAGCGAGCTTGGAACTTGGCAGAACCTCGGTCAACTTTCCCCTTTACTGTTAGACTTTGATATGCTACGTGCTACTTTTGTCTATGCTGAGAAGAAAACCATATTTTGAAGATGTTTAAAAGATGTGGCTGGGGACTGTCACAGTTTTGAGACACTTTCAGACACGTATATAGTTGCATCAAAGGTCAAGTGTGAAGGATTTAAGGGTATATATGGGCAGAAAAGGAATATAGTATCTTAAGTATCTTTTCAGTTGTGTATAATCACCTAGAATAAGAATCTTGTCTTTGTGTTACCTTAAAATGAGCTGTTTATGACTATATATGAAGTGGGTCCTCTTCTACAGTAGCCCAGGATGGACGAAATATACACTGGCTCCAGAGAGGACCATAGTCCTCTTACACTTGGCACAGGGTAGAAGTTTCAGTTCTGCGACCTCACCACTAGATACCGCTTAATCCTACAGACTGGACCTTTAAGTTAGTTAATGTTAGCAAAACGCAAGCTAACTAGCTAGCTATTGTATAGCTACATCTAGAGGTGTTAGCCTGTTGTCATGTCACCAGTGTCGGCCAGATTTGCTTCCTCCTTATTTCTGTGGTGATGTTTAAGAGATCTGCAGAAGGTTGGGTTCTGACATCTTCTATCATTAGCCAGATCAAGGCTAACATTCCTTTCTTTAATTTATCTCTATAAAGGCTATGTGCTGCCCCAAAGTAACTTTTGGTCTCATTTATTTGGATATACATGACGTCTAGCATCCCATTGTGAATATATCCTTCCATGGCATACTGTAGTCCTCGCTGTTGACTTCTTGAACAATACGTTCTCACTCTGACTTCGTCACATATCAACGTTTGGTCATGGACTTTCCACGTCCAGATACGACATGAAAGGTACCCTGGGTGCGTTGGTTGTTGACGTTCAGGGACACCGTGTCAAGTTCTGTCTGTTGCATGCATTGCCTTCTTTCAAAATAAATGCAGAAGCCTTAACTTTTGCTCTTGTCCTGCCACATTTCCCACTGACACCACCGGCCACCGTAGAACTAGAATGGCGACAGGCCTTTTTTGTTGATGTCTGACGCAGAAAGTCCCTGCCAAAGCACTTTATCTTGACGACTTCTGAGTGAGACCTGAATGGCTCAAATGAAATGAACGAATGAAATTTTGTATATTCATGATCCCAGAGGATAAATCATCATGAGTTTGGTAATCCATCAGCAGGTCCAAGTTTTCATGCATCTAGTGTAATGTTTCAACATGTGTGAGATGGAGTGGCACCAATTTGTTTTACAGGTATTCATGTTTCCCAGAGGATCCATCCTAATTGCAATGGTGACCCCAGACGTTTCCTCTAGTGGCGCCATGAATTTAACATCTTTGATTCAACTTTTTCAAGAACTACAGTGGATAACTGTTGGGAAAAAGCAGGAACTGGTTTTAATTATTAATAGTATATTCTCTGGCCAAAGTGAGTGTATCATTTACTGCTATTCTTTTAAAAATATGCCCTTATGTGAACATTTGTTCACCTACAATGAAAACTGAGACATTTAGAAATCTATCTCTAGTAAAACAGACTATATACTATAGGATCTATAGATTCTGTTTGCCCTGTCTTGATGATCTGTAATTATTCCCTATACGAAGCCTCCTCACACACAGCTCCAACCATTATCCCCGTCTACCCTCAGGAATCAGAACTATTTCTGCATCGCTCTCACCGCGCAGACCCACACCCACTGACTTATATAAAGCCATTAACTGGCATTGTGCTATTTTTAGTGGGCAGGTACCGTGTGTTTCAGCATGAGGAGATTGTTACGGCTCGAGAACAGAAGCTGAGGGGAGCCGAGCTGCAGAATTCAACAGACGGGGGAGCGGGCTCCGCTTTTAAAAATAAAAGTGGTCAAAGAGTCAAAATGACACATGGATGTGTCAATGCGATGAATAAATGCAGCGAAACCAAAACTTTTTTGGAGTAGTTTTTGTTAACCTGACATTATGCTGATCACATTCGCTTTGTACTCGGATGCAGATGTTGATATTGAGGGACAGAGAGGCAGATTATAAATATGTAAGTGGACCTACAGAAAAGGTTAAGCTCTAAAAATGGAGGTCGTCTAGCTTTGGAGCCTAAAGCAGATTTAATAATACAATGCACCCATGATAAGATAATCTTATCATCATTATGGCCCTGTTCTTTATGTTGGACTGGATCTTCTATGGCGCTCATTCTAATTACATTAGAGGCTAAAGTTCATTAAAACCTATAACCCATCAGAGTCTGTAAATGAGCTCTAAAAGCCGCAGTGACTGAACAACTCCTGGCTGCATGGAGCATCCAGAGAGCTTAACAGCTTGGTCCACTTAATGTACAGTAAGAGCAGCTTTGAGCAGATGTTCATCCTGTACAGTAGCACACACTCAGCATTACCGAAGCACATCTGGCTGCTCGGCCGAACACAGGCCGCTAGCCAAGTGTCCTCAGAGGAGGCGGAGGAGGACAGCGAGGGGGAATACAGCGTAGATGAGATGGAAACAACAACTGGGTGGGTGTAAAATTGAAGGGTAGAGTGCAGAAGAGGACACAAGAGGAGATGAAAAGCGAGAAGTGAGTGAGTCCGCCCAGGCTAAAAAATGTAAGCACTCGTGGAAACTATAAGGTGGATAAAAACAGCCCCCAGAATGGCATACGTTATGTAAGAGAGGAGGAAAAAAGAGGATATAAGAGATGGATAGGTGTAGATAAAGAAATCCCCAGCCAGAGCCTGCTGTTTTTTTTCTTGAAAAAGTCACCTCCTACGAATGATGCATCCTCCCTCTGGACCAATCAGTAATGAATCCACTGCGTCACCTTATTTTGACACGTAATTATTACATCCCCGCTGGGCTAGTTAGCACTTCTGTGGTACCCATTTTTCTTTTAGGCCAGTTTCCCCAAGACAACGTTTTAATTTCATCATTATGTGGAGATGGAAATATTGTTTTCTCATGCATGGGGCTGAACTATCTCATAATCTCTTTATTGTCCCGTTGATGTTGCATTAGAGTCTCTTATGATCATCATGGAGGCATTCCTGTTAGCAATTAAAAACTTCATAATGATTGACTAAAGTAATGTTGGAACAATTAGTCAACTGGCTGGCTTGATTAGACTTAAAGTCGAAGCGATATTTGATTTCTCCTTATTTTTTCTGATCTATAATGATCCTAAAGAAAAATGGAATTATATGTAAAATAGTTAAGAATATAAACCTGCTGCTGAACGTATTTGTAGAACCTTTGGGTGCTTTCACACCTGCCCTGTTTGGTTCTGCTCAATCAAACTCAAGTTGGTTTGCCCCCTAAGTGCAGTTACAAAGGAACTCTTTGTTTGTGGTTAGAACATGTTCCGACTTCAATTTGAACCAACTGCAGTCACATTACATATTCAACCTGCGTAGTTGTCCCTCCATTGTGACATTATAAAGTGTCACATTTATCTTGCAAGTGTACTCTTCTTCAACGTTTTGTTTACTTCCTGGATTTTCCTACATGGAAATTCTGACCAATCAAGAGCAGCTTTCTCACACAAGGCATTTGATCTGGTCCGCTTGTAAATGCTGCTGTGAGAACTCAAACCAACTCTAGGCAATTATGCAGCTTTGTAACAAAATTAGTCCCTGATTCAGACCAAAGCGAGACAACTCTAGGTCTGACAGCACCCTTAGATTCAAACCTCTCTGTTGGTGTTTGTCATGGCAGCAGCTGACTGACATCTGAGAGCCAACACAGCTCGGGGACACACTGTGAACTTCTGTAGTCCGCTACTGACTGGAGCAATGTAATGTAATGTCATGAGACTATAGAGACTATGAATGTTGATACAAGGCACTTTCTTCTATTTTAACAAGCCCAGAAAGTATTTGCTATCATCCATTAATGATTTAAGCCATGTTAGTTTACAGCATCCAGCATCTAGACCAAGCCCTCTGGAAGAGCACCGGGCACTGAAGCCAATATAACATCGTGGCCAAGTGTAGATTTACAACTTCTGGGTATGTCTCGTGATGCCATTGGGCCCAGAGCAACTTTTGCCTATAGATTTCCATTGTGAAAGAGACGTCGGTAAATCAGTGGACACATTTTTTTCAGCATCACAACTTGTTTCAGTATCAGGATTTGATCCATTCAAATCATCCATTCAGCCATTCAGTCACATAACATATTGAAAGTCTAGAAGGGCCGCGTGATTAAATCATTTTTACCCTCAAGTTCAGGTTAGCAGAGGGCTAAACCGAAAGTTGGCCACTTGGCCGCCAGAAGTTAGCCGGCCTCACAACGCTGAGGTTTGAGGTCATTTTTATACTGCGGACATCATACTGTTTTGGCAACACATTCTCACTCCGACCTCGTCACATATCATTTGGTCATGGACTTTCCACGTCCAGATATGACGTAAAAGGGTGCGTTGGTTGTTGGCGCTCTGGGATGCCGTGTCAGGTTCTGCCTGTGACACACATTGTCTTCTTTCAAAATACACTTCTGTTTTTCACAGGAAATTTAGCGTTTACATACAGTCTCTTTCTCGGGTTTAGGAAAAAGGAACAGGGTTTGGCTTTGCAATGTTATGGGATGTGAACACCACTCTCTTGGGTGTAAGTTGGTGTATGTTGGACCCATCTACTCCCGTTCCTATAAACTATAAATGGCAACCGCGTATTATGCCAATGTTATGGGATGGCTTTTTCATCAGTGTCTGATGTTGCAAGTCACTGCCCAAGTGCTGGATTTTGACAACTTTGAGTGAGATTGGGTTGGTTTTGGCTTCATGTGCCACTGAGCAACTTTCGTAGCAACGAACAGGGGCCTGCCGCCAACGCAGTCACTGGCTTTACCCATTTATAAGTTGTTTCCCAGTCGTTGTAGCTGCATACCCTTTTCTTTGTAGTAGTTTCCATCATATTCTGCCTAAATTGGCATGGCTTGTGACTTTGAGGTGACCCCACAATTTAAGCCATTGTGCATAGTGTATACAATGGTGACATATTCACCTGCACTTGACCCACGTGTGCGCTGACATCAAACACATCCCCGTGACAGCCTCCCCTTCTCTCTTCACAGCCACTGGATAAAAGCCAGATATCAGAGAAGGGTTTGGCTCTAGTTTTCAGAAGTCAAACCACTGCAGTACAATCAAAATGCAGGACGTCGTCTCAATATGTCAAACGTGGGATGAGGATAAAAATGCTGTGCAGTCCCATTTAAGGCAGGACAGCTGGCCACCCTACTCTATACAGAAACCTTCAGTGGGGCAAAGCATGGATCTTGTCATCTTTAGATTAAGATGTAGACACAACAAAAGTGATCTTTTGAAAGTACACTATATTGAGTATAAAAAAAACAAAAATATAAGCACTTCAAAACTGTAATTTTTAATTTCAAACTGTAATTTAAAGCACAAAGAGTTACAAGTTCTTGTACTGAAGCAGTAAATGCACTTTTTATAATAAAAAACAAGACTTATTTGTCATGTTTCTACAGAGATTAAATGTACCTGGATTTTTTTTATCAACAAACCAAAGAAATGCAATTGTAATTTAAGGTAACAAGATAATTAACAGCTACTAATTCCTGTATTCCGCATAATCGGTAGAACGTCAGACATCACATGCACTCAAGGATGAACAAATTGCTTTACCTGACATTTTTTAAATGCCTGCTGAGTGTCATTGTCCAGTTCATGCACACTCAGTTTTGCTTTCACAAAGAGGGAGACTTTAGCAAGGCCAGTTGTGACCTCAGCACTCTGTATGTTATACCGTAATTTGGTCACATGGTATTCCATCCAATTTCATCCCCTTATCTGGGGCTAAGTCATCCAGATGTCCTTCTCCCCAGCAACGCTTTCCAGCTCCTCCTGGGGGACCCCAAGGCATTCCCAGGCCAGATGAGATATGTAATACCTCCAGCGTGTTCTGGGTCTGCCCCAGGGCCTCCTCAGGGTGGGACGTGCCCAGAACACCTCTAACAGGAGGCGCCTAGGAGGCATCCTGATGGGATGCCCAAACCACCACAACTGACCCCTTTTGACCCGAGCGAGTAGCGGCTCTACTCCGAGCTCCCTTTGGCTGCCTGAGCTCCTCACCCTGTCTCAAAGGGTGAACCCAGACACCCCATGGAGGAAACCGCAATCTCGTTCTTTCGGTCACTTCTTTCGGTTCTTTCCAACTGAGCTCCCTCTTCACCACAATAGTCCGGCGCAGCGCCCACATCACTGAAGACGCTGCACCAAACCGCCAATCCATCTCATGCTCCATTCTACCCTCACTCGTGAACAAGACTCAACAAGGCAAGACAATATCTCACTCTCAACTCAGGGGGCAATCCACCGGTTTTCGGAAGAGAACCATGGCCTCAGATTTCACATAGTATTTCGTAGGTAAAAACTTGCAGTCGGGCGGTAATGTTACGATCTTGGCAATACCATGAATTGGTTATCCTAAGTTTAAGTTGTAGTCACCATACAATGGAGAAATTGTGAGAGAGCAATAGGCCTATTACTGTAGGATAACAGTTAATAAAACAAATATAAGGACCGTATATTGCTATGTTAAGCTGTAGTTCTAAGCACAAAGACTTATAAACTCTTGTTCTGAAGAACTAAACACATGTTTGCTTATTTGCTTAAGGGATTAGTACAGTTTTCAATGACATAGAGGTCTTGTTCCTGCAGAGGGTTAATGTAGGGGAGCATGGGGAACCTCCTAACATGGGGCTAATTGTAACACAGACTTTAGGTGGTCACAAAGGGTCGATCCTTTTGTGCTTCTGGCCAGTTGACCTCACTACACCTAAACAGAAACCCATGAAATTCCACAGAGATTGGACGTGTTTTCAGCCAACATAAGTAAATTTCTATACCATACTTGTTTTTCAGTTACTGAGCTGTCTATGTAAGTCACTGGATCCAACCATATATGATCTTAACAACTGACTTCTTGCCTAAAACGTAGCCCCATTTTGAACTATGAACAAGGTTGAACACTTCAACCTTATGTTCAGTTTGGACTAATGTCCTTGTCTAGACTCGTCAATATTCATACATTCATTACTCATATTTGAACATGTGGATCTAGGTTACCCAATCTATGTACATCTATCGGCCCAACCATTGAATATGGATGACAGACTAACAGATGGATGGCTGGATACCTGTCCTTCCCCTGATGTAGATGGGGAAATAGTAGAGGGATGTACAAATGTTTGGATATCTGTCAGCGATAGATCCATAAACAGTATCAACCTATAGTATATAGATCGAATTATATTAAATGAATTATGTGAAACAGACTTTTCCAGCAAGTGTTACAGCTAACTCTTTGCGTGTTACATTTAACCCTACCCATGGGGTGCGTTAAGCTCTAGAAAACAACAACAACAACAACAACAACAGTTTATTTGTAGCAAAAAAGAATTGATCTTAAACAGTTTTAATAACATTTAGCCAAAACTAAAAATGTGCTCGGCTATGCCCCACTCTCCCCTACTTACAGTTTCTTTGGAAAAGCTGAATAAATGTACTGTAATTTAAGCTAATGACAAAACTAACAGCTGCTTATTCATGTATTTTTACCAAAGTTTGATACAATATGATAAAGAATAGTAAAGGGACAATAAAGAATGAACAAACGTATAAAAGTCTATCGGAAAATCAATAAACGTCTCCATTAGTAAAGTCTTCCTTTACAATAAACTGAATATCTTTGAGTTAATTGGCAATATGTACATTTTTTACTGTTTTCTGACATTTATAGACCAAACGACTAATCAGTTATTTGGGAAGATGTCCAACAACTGATAATGATGGTGGAAAAACAAGGATGAACCACAGTCCCTAAAACGGTGACCCTAAATCCCTCCAAAACAGAACATCTCCTTCACTAATAAGTTTGGATTGTACAACAGACAGGAAACAGTGGGCTGGGTTGTGATTTTAATCATCTCTGACAACTGCAAGCAGCTCTCTAGGACCTTATATAACTCATTTAATATTTATTGCGTTTATTCCGTGAAGACTTGGCTTTGAGATCAAGGGGAGGGTGGAAAAGTTCCAGCTCGGAACGGATAAGGAAATGTGACAGAAGTGTGAGGAAAACAGCTCGGAGAGGTGTATTCCCCGAGGGAAAACCTTGTTGTAAATGAAGTGCATCGCATTGTGTGAGAAGAAGAGAGAATCACGGGAGGGGGGGGGTGCGTGTTTCTTGCTTCTGTATGTGTGTACAGTAGGAGCGTGTGCACGCGTGCGTCCATCTGGACTCCATTTATGCCAGCCGAGTGTTTTCTGAATAGACCGTGTATGTTCCAATCTTTCTCACTGAGCCAGTCTGCGAGCTTTTTCTTTTTTTATCACCCTCTTGCTACAATGCATGTCTCTTTCTCTCTATCTTGCCTCCCTCTTCCTCCATATGTGTCTTTCTCTCTCTCTATCACCTTCAGCAGCTCCCCAGGGCAGGCTGTTAAATGCTGCAATCTGTCTCTGTCTTCCATCCTTACCCTCCCCTCCCTCCCTCCCTCTCTTTCTCTCAGCCTTTCTCCAAGGCTCGCTGCTCATGAATCACAGCGCTAACTACTACATGTAAAAGAGGGAAATCCCTGACTAAAAGCAGAGGGTGTAGGGAGAGCGGGTGATAAGGACATATCTCAAGGGGGGGGTTAAAGCTAGCTCGTCATTTGTGATTAAGAGGGAGGAAGTGGAGAGGACAAGAGAGGAAGAAGAAAGGATGGGACAAAGGATGGAAAGATGATACGAGGATTATCATACGAGGATTCCAGGGTCGGAGGTCAATCTTTAACTTCATTTCAGCCAATTCAGACAGCTAATTTCTGACACCATTAGCCGCGGAGACGTCGTCACGAGGAGAAAAGTGCTGATTTAGAAGCAAATAAGGTTGCCCCACTTCACATTAATACAGTTACTTTCTTACGGGAAGCGGCGCTGCACAGTAACATTAATCTTCTGTCGATCACACAGCAGCTTCACTGGAGCAAAAGGGGGTTAAGTGCCCTTCGAAAATAATGGCAGTGGGAGGGGAAAGTGTTTCTGACACGCTATTTTCAAGCAGGATTTCCCAGCAGGTTCAAGAGCGCCAGACTGATGACCTTCCCTGCAGTCACATGCCAGGTTTCTGTAAACCCAGAGTTTGGGGTTTTTAAAGGGAAGTAAATTGACTGCCACTGTGAATTGACCACCAAGAGAAGGTGCGAGGAAATTAAGGATGGTGGGGACAGGGGAGGCAGCTGCGAGGGAGATGATAAGGGAAGCAGAGATCAGTGGTAAACCAAAATCTGAATATTTAATCTGAAAACAAAATCAACCACATGTGATTTTCCACACAGTTATTAGACTCCAGACTTCATGGTGGTGGTGTCAAGAATTATGCTGCATTCACTTGCTTGTCGGATGGTCCCATCTTCTGACTTGCTGTAGGTTGTAATATGGAAACAACATGGATGCTACAAGGAAGATGCATCGTATTTCTTTGCTCAGAGTATTTAAACAACATGTTAATGACAGTTTGAAGCTTTATATTATGAAAAATACATAATGAAAGCTTATGTTACAAGGTTATTTTGTCCCAGGCTTGTTGCTGCAGCATTACGTTCCCTAAAACAACCAAAATACTTCTTTACCTGACAAATGCTAATAAATAACTTTTCAAACTAATCTTGCAACTAACAGTTACAACCTAATACCATATTTCAGTTGAAAAACGTGTTTAGTATAAGACAGTTTTTTTGTCAGTGAACCTTGTGAGCTGTAATGGAGCTGAATTTTGTAACGTTACCTTTGTTAAATGTTGCTGTTGTCCCTGGCTTCATATGAGTGGAGGAAAAGTCTGCTAGCCGCTGGGCTAATTTATACAATGTAAAACACCATAGACTTGTGCTAAAAACATTAGCATGTTGTATTTGTGGGGAAAATGTGTCCAGATAAAGACAAGTGTTTGTCTGTGAATGCTGCGAGTTATGGTGAAGCTGATTTGTGCACTTGTGTTTGAAATTGTCTCTATTAAGCCATGTTTAATGTGTGTTTAATGTGTGTTTTGAATCAACTGAACTTTACAGCGTTTCACAGAAACCTCGCCGCCAACTAGTGTGTTGGAGGTGTAACTGCAGATTGACACAGACACACCACCGAACAAATGTGAACGCTTGCAAGATCGTAGGCCATGTGTGTAGGCTACAGTGTAGGCTCTGCATAGAGCTGACGCACTAGTTATAGAGTCGAATTTCTATACGATAAACAAGTTGCAGACTTCCCTCTGTGTCACCGATAATAAGGAAATACAGTGAGTGCTGAACGGAGCAGTGAGTGACAACAACCCCGCCCACATTTAAGAGTACTATCTGCAGTGGAAACACTAGGGTCTAGGTACCATGTCTGAAGGGTTACTGTTGGTTCCAAAGGTACCATACTGAGAGTGTTTGGTGGAAACGAGGCGTTAGTGTCCCAGAAGAGGAAATTCTTTATGCGGCAAGGAAGCATAAAACACATAAAAAAGTAAATTACAATAAAACTGGGAGACGACTGAGGGTATTTGGCACAATACACAACGCAATCTATGGGTCATAAAAGTAAAGAAACACTGCAACAATAGAACAGGAATTCATTACTGCTGAAGTGAAACACCATTTCGTATGATCGCAAAAGTAACGCCCAAGGTTAAGTCAAGGTCATGTCACAATCTCAGCTTGTCTGTCTTGATTTCAATGTTTCTCTCCTTCTCTTTCACATCTCTCACTTCCTTGGTCTTTTCAATCATCTCACTGTCTTTTCCTGGCACTTCCTGGTCAACTCAGTCTCTCTCTCCTCCTCCAATCCCATCTCGCTGCACCCAGATGCCTGCATGCCCATTTACTTGCCAGTAATTAACACATAATGTTTGCTAGTCACCATCTGCACACGTACAGATACAGTATGTCCAGTACTTTTAATGAAAGTAAAGCCCTTTACGCAGACTAAAGTAAAAAGACTCCAGAAGGGAATTAGAGGGGAAATAAGGAGATGCTATTAAAAAATGATCCTGACAGCCCTGATAAGTTTAAGCTTTAATTCTAAGCCACAAAATCAGGTTTTAACTATTTGAATTTCCTTCACAGTGTCTCTTAAAAGGAGCTTGTGACTGCAGCAATGAAGTGTGTAGATAAACTCAAGGTGCAGTATGATATGTTAGCCGCCACAGAAGGAGAAATAAAGTGTGTTCATGCGACGCCATTTTTCTCCACAGAATTGTCCCAGACTGTTTAGAGCTTTTTACCAGTTATGACACAGGTTAAAGTGAAGTAAATTAGCCTAAAACCAAAGCTGCTGATGTGCCAGGTAACATTTTATAGAAAAAAAATGAAATCGCAGTTGCAGTTTTGGTCAGAGAACTTGCAATTTGTTTTTCCCTAAATTATTCAGCCCCTTTCTGAGGGAGAGCATCTTACTGCAGCACTGCAGTCATGCTGAGACGTCAAGGCACCAGACTACAAACAGGAAAATGAGCAACAAAGGTGAAACAGAAAGAAAGGCAGCGAGAACAAGGGGATAAAACAAAGAAAAAAAAACCAGTAAGACACGGTGAGGTAGAAAGATGGAGAGAGACAGCAGAGATATGAGTGAGTGTGTCTGCAGCAAGAGGGTGAAACACTGCAGAGAGAAAAGGGGGGAGGCTGTATGTTGAGCATTAGCACACATCACACGGTGAGAAGTGCAGAAGCTTTCGGTCAAGGAGGCATTAAAACAGGCTTTTACTCAGAAAGGATCCTCTCTCAACGGTGAGTCTGATAAGCTGGGAGAGGGAGTTTGGCCTTGGCAACCAGGAGGAGGAGGAACCAAAAATCAGAGGTGTAAGAGAAAATGGAGAGTAAGTATAAAAAAGATACACAAATTGTGTACATTAGGGTATAAAGACTCTCTAGAAGGAACTTTTTAAATTAACTTGAGCCAGTTTTTGTGCTGTTTTTCTCGTCAGTGTCCAGTTTCTGGCAGCAGTTGACAAACCTCGCACCCTTTACAGCATGGACTCTAAAGCGCGATTTATACTTGTGCGGTGGTGTGTCTGTGTCACTCTGAGGTTACACCTCCAAAACATTAGTCGGTAGCAGAGGTTTCTGTGAAGCGCTGTAAAGTTTAGTTGATTTAAAACACACATTAAACACACATTAAACATGGCTTAATAGAGACAATTTCAAACACAAGTACACAAATCAGCTTCACTATAACTCACAGCATTCACAGACAAACATTTGTCTTTATCTGGACACATTTTCCCCACAAATACAACATGCTAATGTTTTTAGCACAAGCCTATGGCATTTTACATTGCATAACTTAGCCTAGGGGCTAGCAGAATTTCCTCTACTCATATGAAGCCAGGGACAACAGCAACATTTAACAAAGGTAACGTTACAAAATTCGTCTCCATTACAACTCACAGGGTTCACTGACAAAACAACTGTCTTATACTAAACACGTTTTCCAAACAAATACAACATGCTAACGTTATTGGCACAAGCCTATGGCATTTTACATTGTATAAATTAGCCTAGCAGCTAGCAGAGTTTTACTCTACTCATATGAAGCCAGGATAAATCACACACAAGACTTAAAATGCTATTTTTGTGGAGGCTTTATTGTCTTCACAATTTATTGTTTCTTATCTGTGAAATTAAAGTAAATAAAAGCTTCGTTTCCACTGAGGGAAATGGTTTCAGCTTACGTCAGGCTACGGTGTAGGTACAGTGCTGGTCCGATGCAAAAGTATAAATCCCGTGTTAGGCCAGTGAATGGAATATTTACATAGTATGCAAGTGCCATAAAAAGGAAATGTATAACAGTACCTCATGCATAGTTTTTCCTCCTGTTTCATATATATATATATATATATATATATATATATATATGTGTGAGGTGGCTGCATCACTGAGTTAAACTGGCTTGTCATGGTGGCAGTGTTTTTTGTTTACGTTTGGCATCTTGCACCTGAAATGCTGGAGGTTGAAAGATGGAAATTTCAACTGGAAACCTCCAACTCAGACTGGCACGCGGCACTGAAGCTGAGTCATTGTTAATTATTTGTAAAATCGGTGCCTTTCCTACTATGACAGGCCAAACTGCCTGCTGTGACAACAGCCCATTATAGCCAGCAAAATTAACACTAAACTTTCACCTCCTACAGCTTGTTAAGGCACTTAAAATTAAATGTGACACTGTTTGAAATTGTGGTGAAAGGCTAAAGAAAGTTGCTCAGACGTTGTTTTCATTCCGACTTGCTCTGCGACGCCCCGTCTCTACCTCCTCCTCCCTGCCTGTCATTTGAATTTCTTCTCTCCCCCTCTCTTTTCTTCCCTTCTCCCAGTGCCTCTCACCCCCAATCTTTCTCTTTCTCTTCCCAGACACATACTGTATACACTCGCAGTCACTGAACATTAGTTTTCTTCCCGTCTGGCTTTGAACGTGGGCCCCCGGATTGGCTGTTGCCCCGATGGGTTTCTTTTGCACGTGTGCACACACACACATATTAAATCCCACACATCATGCTCACACACTATGAGCGGAGGGGAAAAAAAAAAAAAAACGCCCACACAAATCAGCACATCAGCGCACACATGCGCTCATGCATGCTTGTAGACATAGGTACACACACACACACACACACACACACACACAGTCTTGCTGAGTTATTGGCAGCGCTGGAGTGACAGGCCTCTCTTCACCAACTCATTCACGCTCTGCTGGAGATTGTGTTATGCATGGGCCATTTGCTACGTGGATCATAAAGTGCAATAAGGACAGAGTTAAGCAGAGGTAGACACACATACACACACTTAAACACACACACATGAATATGCATGCAGACATACACTTTGCCACGCACAACTTCTTTTTTCTTCTTTTTTTCTGGGTCTGACACGATATTGCATAATGGCAGAATCTGTCTAAATCTCTCCCTTCCTCTCCGTCCATGTTCCTCTCTGTCACTTTTCTTCACTCTCTCTCCTGTATCACTGACTCACATGCCCGCAAGTGTAACACTAATAGTGTGGTGGCAGAAAGGCAAGTAGAGCTTAAAGGACAGAAGGAGAAATAAAAAAAAAATGAAAGAGAAGCACGAGGAAGGGAAGCTGTTAGAAGTATGACAGCTAATGGAGCTCTGAGTAAAAATAACATTTTTGAGAAGGGAAGTGAGTGAAGTACAGAAGACGAAGTGTTTAAGTGAAAAAAAAGGCAGCAAAAAGAGTTGGACATCTTCTACTCCAAGAAAAATCCATTAGCAATAAGTCATTTGTTGTTGCAACTCATGCTCATGCATGGGCAGATTGTAAGACAGTGGGCCCCAGGGCACAGGTCGGCAAAAGGCCCCACCACCTCTCCTACACAGGAGCAAGACACCAAGATTTTCTGGTTGTTTTGTGTCTTTTTGGTCATTTTATGTCTCCATGGGGCTCTTTTGTGTCTCTTTGTAGTTGTTTGGTGTCTTTTTGTAGTTGTTTGGTGTCTCTTTGAGGTCATTTTATGTTTTTTTGTGGCTGTTTTGTATCGCTTTGTAGTCGTTTGGTGTCTCTTTGTGGGCATTTTAGGTTTTTGTGTGGCTGTTTGGTGTCTCTTTGTAGTTGTTTGGTGTCTCTTTGTAGTCGTTTGGTGTCTCTTTGGAGGTACTTTTGTGTCTTTTATGGTCATTTTATGTCTACATGGGGCTGTTTTGTGTGTCTTTGAGGTCATTTTGTGTTTCTGTGTGGCTGTTTTGTGTCTCTTTGTAGTTGGCTGGTTTGTCTTTGTAGTTGTTTGGTGTCTCTTTGTAGTTGTTTGGGGTCTCTTTGAGGTCATTATATGTTTCTGTGTGGCCATTTTGTGTCTCTTTGTAGTTGTTTGGTGTCTCTGTGGAGGTACTTTTGTGTCTTTGGTCATTTTATGTTTTTGTGTGGCCGTTTTGTGTCTCTTTGTAGTCGTTTTGAGTCTCTTTGTAGTCGTTTTGCGTTTCTTTGAGATAACTTTATGCCTCTTTGGAGGTAATTTTGTGTATTTTTTGGTCATTTCATGCTTCCGTGTTGCTGTTTTGTGTCTCTTTGACGTCATTTTGTGTCTTTTTTTAAGGTTTTTTTATGTTCCCCGTATGGCTGTTTTGTGTCTGTGAGGTCATTGTACGTCTCTTTGTGGTTGTTTGGTGTCTCTTTGAGGTCATTTTATGTTTCTATGTGGCCATTTTGTGTCTCTTTGTAGTTGTTTGGTGTCTCTTTGGAGGTACTTTTGTGTCTTTTTTGGTCATTTTATGTTTTTGTGTGGCTGTTTTGTGTCTATTTGTAATTGTTGTGTGTCTTTTTGAGGTCATTTTGTGTCTTTAGTCATTTTATGTCTCCGTGGGGCTGTTTTGTGTCTCTTTGTAGTCGTTTCGAGTCTCTTCGTAGTTGTTTTGCGTTTCTTTGAGATAACTTTATGCCTCTTTGAGGTAAATTCGTGTATTTTTTGGTCATTTCATGTTTCCGTGTTGCTGTTTTGTGTCTCTTTGACGTCATTTTGTGTCTTTTTTTTAAGGTGATATTATGTCCCCACATGGCTGTTTTGTGTCACTTTGTGGTCCATTTTTGTGATTATTTTTGGGTCTATTTTGGTTGGTTATTTTGCGTCTCTTTGTAGTTCCTTTGCATCTCTATGTGGTCTGTGTCTCTTACTGGTAATTTTGAGTCTCTTCCTGGTCAATATGTGTTAATTTAAGTAACGCACCCCTGACACTTTGGACCCCCTGGGACTGTGCCTTGTAAGCCCATTCAGTAATCCATCCGTGACCTCATGACTTAAAACACTTTTAGTTGGGAGACAATAACAATGACAACAACAGATCACATGCCAAAAAGTTCCACAAAAAATGGACGCCCTATTTGTTCCCAGTTAACGTTAGTTCCAAGAAAATCATATGGACCCTTTTAAAGCCCTCATCATCAGAAATACATGCATGCAAGCTGGCAGCGGGAGTGGGAAACGAGTTGGCAAGCTTTAAACATTAAATTAAAACTGTTGCCAGCATAAAAATAGTTACGTGTTCAGTAGTCACAATCATTATTCCAACAGTGGACTCAGGTTGTGCTGAATTCTGACAGGATCAGGACCGATTTGCTTTCGCAGGTGATGATGTTAACTCATCCAAATTCATTGTGGTTGCTCGTAGCAATGGCAGCTGTGAAAAACACCGAGAACACATAGGTGTCCTGTTAAAGCCTTTAATTCTTACTCACATCAATTATACTCATCTGTGCTGATTATCAGTAATTACCAGTCAACACTGTAACTCATTACTACAACCAAAATGCTGGCAGCATCTGCAAGCTATTACATGTATTGACTCACCACTGGACTGAGCTCATGATCAGAAATTCTCATTACAGTAAAACAGAGGCTGGATTCATGCTTGCATATAACTATATCAAGCCCTGAACTATGCTAGCTAGCAGGCCAACAACACAAAATGCAGGTGGTTAGTTTTATGGTATGTTAATTACAACACAAGCCTCATACATAGTGGTCTTGTGTCTTTGGTAAGGGAGTACTTTTGATTTCAAGACATGAAATGCTGGGTCTTTGTCATGGTACTCAATGTCATGTCGGCCTGTGACCACAGATAATGTGACGCTAGTTGGAAGTGTATCGTGACTTGTATACTTGTAATTTCTCGCTAGTGTACACGTTACGTTTCTCAACAAAATACGTGTTCCTATTTGGCCACTTGCCAATATCATCAACACACAGACCAACAAATCGGTACTGGTGACCTTTAGTGGTTAATGCCCTTAAATAGCTTGAGAAGCTATTGCACCGCCATATTGTGTGCACACCCATATGTGTCATTGTTGTTCACAAACTGTAAAAGGGTCTACAAGACATTGCTTGGCATTGTATTTTAAGTTGTATCAGTTGATGTGTTGGGCCACTTGGGGGCAGAGGAACATGCTGTAAGCACAACATCAACACATTATCAACCTCTAAAACATCATTGTATCCTCATACAATGGTTTGTTTGATATCTACAGTGGTTTGTATGATAGTGAATGAATTAGCACCCCATGAATGATGTTACGTACTTAACGTAAAGTTATGTACTTAACATAGAGATACTTACGTGACCTTTTGGCCAATAAAGTTACGTACGTTAGATTTAGGCAAGTAAAGTTACGTAGGTTAGGTTTAGGAAAAGAAACATGGTGACAATTTACCTTGAAGTAACCTAAACTTCACTTGGTTTTACACGGTTCTGATCACCGGTCTCCTGACCGAAAGTCCTGTTAGAACCACCCACCACCCCAACTCTACTTGCATCTTTGCTCCCGTCAGCATATTGGTCATGTGATCGCAGCCTTCCAAGTTACTTTACACAAATCGTCTTATAATTATGCTGGTTATACATGAATTGTGGCGCATTACTTTTTGTAGGTATACGTATGAACCAGAGAATGTAGAGAACGTTGCCAATTTACACATCCAGCAAACATGAGTAACATTAGCATTCATTGGGAGTTATGTTTCTGACCACTCGACAAATGCAAGTCCAATATTCACTTGTCTTTGAGCTCTGGTTTTGGTCTCCACCAGCTGCTGCGGGAAAATGCTAAATGCTTTACTGTTTCTGTTAGCTTGTTGCTAAGTATTTCTGTCTATGATTTGGAGCTGGGCAGGCAGCGTACAGTGGGTTTATTAAAGCTTTTCTGATTAAACAAGCAGCTGCTGCTGGAAACAAGGTTTTGAGACTGAACCAAAACTGCAGGGTTTTATTTTTGAAGCAGAGAAACAGATACAGAGATGAAATATCCCAAAATTAGATTCCCTGTCATCTGGACACAGTGGAGATGTTAGCCACAGTTCGCCCCTGCCTTGTTCTGTTTATCCTCTCCGACTGTAGACTCATGGCAAATTTGGCATATGACAAGATGTAGGAGAACCTGGCTTACACTCGCACTCATTCAGCTCCCTCTCATTCAGCTCTCTCCGCACAGCGAACGTGTCATTTCGAGTCCCTCGCAGTCATTCAAACAGTTCCAAGAAGACACCATACAGTCTTCTGCTTCTCATCCAGCCTGCCAGGAAGCGCTTCCGAGCAAAATATGAGACTATCGAGCTGCGCTGTTTGGCAGCAACAGAACTGAGTACAGATTTATCCACAGTCTGCGTGGAAGCTGCGATGTTTATTAATAAAACCATGAGACTTGGATCATTTAATTATGGATGAAAACACTTTAATTTGGCAACCAGGAAGTGGCTTTATTGTGTAGTAATTATACATATGTTGAATCACACAACATGCTTTGTGTAAGAGTGCCAGTTAGAGGGTCTGTTACAGGAGCGTCTAAGAACAAAGGTACATGCCGTTAATGTGACAGTATGACGTATACAGTTACAGTTCATGTTTCTCAAAGTGTTCTTTCTTCTCTCCAGCTGGCATCCACTAACTCTGCTAACAGCAGCCAGACGACTGCAGCTGACAACAAAGGTATGTCTGAGTTTTGTTTACTGTCTCTCTATAATGATGTCCAACTGTATTTTATATGTCCCCTTGTTTGCACGTTATGCAAATACACAGGTAGAAAGTGGGAAAGTAGCTTTTGGTTGCTCAAAGCACTGATAGATAAACACTCAGAGGGCGTCATTTCATCATTCGCTTGCTTCTCTTCAGAGGAAAAGTGCTGCAGAAATTGGCAAACAACGTAACCGGTGTCACTGAAGCCAACTTAGCAACTTTGTTGAAAGACTTGGCAACTTTTCAGGCAACCCCTGAACAGCTTTATTCATTAAGAGTTGAGCAAAGACAGTAATGACTTTCCTTGGACGAGTTTCTATTGCGGTTCTGGGAGTCTTCAGGCTTATTTGTGCTCATTTCTTCTCCCAAATTCGCATTACGCCCGCAGTTGAGTCGCTGGCATGAGCAAAGATATAAAAAAAATGAGTTTTTAGGAATGCCCAGAGTATTTCTTAAATTACTGCCTTCATAATCAGTTTTATTTAATCATGCAAAAGCAAAGATAAAGGACTGCGTTTGATGGTTATGCAAGTCAAAGCTGTAGATAAATCACTGTAGAGATAAACTTGTCAGAGGAATCAGAAACATTGCCGAGTGGCAGATGTGTCTAAGAGGCATGGATGTCACTGGCTCTGTTTTTCCTTCTCGGCCATGCTCCCTCCCTCTTTGAGCTCCCACAATACAAGAAAACTTGACACTGTTTTACGGAGGTCAGACCGCTGATTTTCCATGAGCTAAGCAACCAAGACGAGGCAGTCTTTTGGCAGGACTCACCAGTGTTGTCAGCCAGGAAAAGTTGGCTGCAGCTTTACTTTTTTTGTGCAACGTTGCTCATCAATAACCAATTCCAGCACTGCAGAATTTACCATCTATCAATGCAGCACCAGCTCGGATCAGCCACTGGGATGAGGTTGCTTGACATGTGAATACACAGTTTCTGGTTCCCATCTCCACATGTCTTCTTCTCTTACTTTGGGAGTTCTTTTATGATACTTTTCCTTATTCTGTGTTTTGTGAAATACTTCATGAAACAACATCAAAAGTCTTTTCTTTTGTGTCCTTTCCGGTGCTTTTCTCCCTAGCAGACTGCATAGTCCTTTCCTCATCCTTCTCATCTTTACCTCCATTTGTCTGTAACTATATACTCCATCTCTACCTTCTATTTCTGTCACCAGAATGTGCCTAAAATCTTTTGTGAATGTTTTTCATTCTAACCTCAAAGCAAGGTTCACCTGCTGCACTGACTTTGGTGCCTCGAAGCTAACATACAAGTATGAATGTACAGTATAAATGTAGACACCTCCAATTTCTATATTTCGGCCTATCGACACAGGTTTGGTTGATTATGGTCCAAATGGTCTCTAGACATTTTTATTTTTCTAGAAACCAATTTTTTATGCAGATTTTTAATGCTCTGTACATTTCTGCAGGCCACATATAAGTAACATTTATAAATTTTCTTGTTGCAAATATTTAAAAACTTCACATTTTTTTTATGTGTCAACACAACACATTCTCACTCCGATCTCGTCACATATCGACATTTGGTCATGGACCTTCCACGTCCAGATAAGAGGTGAAAGGTACCCTGGGTGTGTTGGTTGTTGACGTTCTGGGACGCCGTCAAGTTCTGCCTGTTACATTCATTGTCTTCCTTCAAAATACACTTCTGTTTTCACAGGAAATTTACCCTTTACATACAGTCTCTTTCAAAATAAACGCATTACGTCAGTACAACAACGCAAATTGACATTTTTTTTAACCTTTTGGTTCCGTGGTTGGGTTTAGGCAACAAAAACACCTGGTTAGGTTTAGGAAAAAAAGACGTGAACACACTGCTCTTCTGGGTGAAAGGCTGGACCCATCCACCATCCGTCCCACCCACCCTACTCAGACTTTCGCCACCTTAACTTTTGTTCTTGTCCCGCCATGTTTCCCTCTGACGCAGCCAAGCACAATTAACCTATAACAGCAACCAGCTATGTATTATGCCGACGTTAAAGGACAGCTTTTTTTGTCCGTGACTGACACTGCAAGTCAAGGAGTAGGAATATGTGGTTATGTCTGGGCACAAAAACCACTTGGTTATGCTTAGAAAAAGATCATGGGGCTGCCTGTTAACTCACCTGGTAATGCAGGCACCCCATGTACAAAGGCTCCGACCTTGCCACAGCGGCCACGGGCTTGATTCCAACCCTTGGCCCCCTGCTGCATGTCATCCCCCTCTCTCCCCCCTTCATGCTAATAAACTACCCTATCATTTAAAAAAGGTAAAAAAAAAAAAAAAGCCCTAAAAAATATCTTTAAAAAGAAAAAGATTATGTTTTTGGCTTACAATATCTAGTTTTGGTGCCACAGATATGGCTGGCAATGCTGCAATGTCTTGCTAAAAGGAACCAATTTTAGTGTCACAGTCACCTCTTGAAATGTCGTCAATGTCTTGCAAATAAAACAAAAAAAAAAAAAACAGTTTTGGTGCCACAATCACTGCTAAAAATGCCACTGTTGTCTCGCTATTAATCACCAGAAAACAACAAGTGCTGTTTGTTGGTCTCAAACAAGCAGCAGCTTCTTGGGCTGCAAAATGAAGCCAACACAGAAGTACCAAAAACTGCAGTTCTTTGAACGGCCACTTGAGGCTGGCTCCAGGAGCAGGTTTATACGTTTACAGCCTGGTACAAAAAACAGTTTTGGTCTCTATAGCTAATTTTTCCTTCATGACAGCTGTACGGGGAGTGAATTTTTATATAATTCACCCATTTACGTTTTATTAAGGCTTGAAGTTATGCATAATTAAAAAGGCAGCTCCCTTTAAGAGACAGGTTGTCTGCTCACAGTGTCCTTAGCTTCTCAGTCAGATCCACCCCTCCTCCCTCCTCCACAGCGCCAGCCTCTTGCCCAAATATGGCCACTTTTATCTCCAAAAAACCAAGATGACAATGGCTGTAACACCAAAAATGGGAGTCCAAAAACCAATTGGCAATGTCACAGTAGCTACATCCATTATTTTTAATGAGTCTATGGTCTTGAACAGTGGGCTGCAGTTTGGTGGCTGGCTCACCAAGGTGTCACACCATCCGCCATCCCCTGCACCTAACGGTGACAAAAGCAGCTCATCTTACTATATAAAGACGAAAACTCTGTGTCTGTGTGTGTGTTCCACGTTTTTCTCCTCACTGACTTGGTCAATCCATGTGAAATTTGGCACAGTGGTAGAGGGTCATGGGAGGATGTGAATGAAGCAATATTACATCAATTGGCCAAAGGGGGGCGCTATAGCAACCCACTGAAATTGCAAACTTTGAATGGGCATATCTCATGCCCCGTATGTCGTAGAGGCATGAATCTTTGCACAGAGATGTCTCTCCTCATGAGGAACAAATTTGCCTCAAGAACCCATAACTTCCAGTTATATATAGATATATTTGCCGCCATTTAGAATTTTTTGAAAAAGACTTAAAATCGATCTCTTCCTAGGAAGTTTGACCGATCTGCATGAAACTCAGTGAACATAATCTAGGGACCAATATCTAAAGTTCCCTCTTAGGACTAGGCCTAACCGCCATATTGATTTTTACTAAACTTGGTAGATATGTAGAACAGGACGCCTCAAGGTGACTGGAGAAATTTAACTCTAATTGGCAACTGGGTGGCGCTATAACAACAGCTGTGGCTCCCCCTGTGGCCAAATGTTTGTTTTTTCTTCTAATTTTTAGTATGACTAAGTCATGGTATGGTATGCTGTACCCAGTGGGTATGGACTAGTATGTGTAATCAGAACTGTGTCACTTGTAAAATCTTCACAACTACGAAATGTACCAATGTAATGTATGTGTGGTTTGCAGAGATGTACAATGCCCAGGACGACACTGTCTTTGCACAAGGCAGGCATCATGATCTGCAAATGTAGCCTGTAGTATTTATGACTAAACAAATCTAATAAAGCAGTGGATTGTCTTACATGCAGGTATTAACCCCTGTAACATGAAACGTTCTCATGTGAACTCAAGTAAGATGCCTAAAAGTGTTGTTTTAATTGTTATTATCTTTATATAAAATTCACATCCAGGTACTCAATAGGCACGTTACAAGTTATTACATTAGCAAATTGTGGTTAAGCAAGTACCATCTCAGAGAAGTTTTAATCGTGACTGAATTTCATTCTTAAAAGCAAATCAGCTCTCTTCTTTGATGGCTGTATTATCCCATTTCCTCCTCGTCAGCTGTGTCTAACATTGCATTGCTCCTCAGTTATCCTGATCATCCTTACTTGTTGCCTAAAATCAACTTAAAAAATGATCATCTTTCATGCCGTCAGTCTGAAGTATTTCACCTCTTTGGAGACATGCTGATTATCAGTATATAATTTCAGTAAGAGTCTTTCAGCACTCTGAGCATGCTGCTGACTCAGTCTGTCAGTTGGCAGTTTTTAGTTGACTGAACATTTCATATGGTCTTTCACAGGAAATGAGCTGTTCCATAAAACTGAAATATAATGGTGACATTTTTAGTTTTCGGAATATCCACAAATGTTCCTCAGTCTTTAATAAACACAAGATTTTAAGAGATCATTCTGCTTGACTGGACTCATCTACAGGATGTGCTGTTTGTTCATCCACATGACTCTTTGCAGGAGTCAGTGCGGATTAGACCGACACGCAGTGTGGTTTTTAAAGCACCATCAAACACTGACTTGTTACTGTCAGTTCGGTACATTTATAGTCTGTAGCTTTTATCGCCTCTATTTTCTCCTTTTTTGTTGTCATTTTTACATCTCAAATCAAATCAGAGATGGGATGTTTTGGAAAGACTTGAGCAGTTCCAAACGGCCTTGTGCTATAACAGGCATTTTATTTTTAGGTCTTAAGCCGTATTCGCATGGGACTAGCATTACCTGGGGAGCCTTTAGTATTTTGTAATAATGACGTAGGTCGTCTATGATCTTAATCCACTGTGAATCTGCCATGTCCATAATTTGTCAAATAAAAATTCCTGTGCATATTACCTACTATATTTCACCAAACTGAGGCCAAATGATATCTGTCCAGTGGGTAGTCTGCATCTCACTGATCTGGAATCTTATTAATTAGTTTATTTTGCAAGGTTTTTTATTTTCTCCACATCTTTTTTTCTGCCTCTTTCCTCATCCCGAATTACCATTAACATTTTGATTTTAAAGTTAAAGGTATACTGTGCAGGATTTTCCTCTAAAGCAGTGTATAGACTCATCCAAGAGGAACCTACAAAAAGATACAGACACACATTGACGACATTTACATGCCCAAAATATTCCATAGTTTTGCCCTTATTCCAAAAAAGACAATATCCCTACTAGCCTGTTTACATGGCTAATGAAAATTTGTATTCCCTTATATTCCAGTTCACATGCAGCTGTGCATACTTCGATTAACCTGCCCTGACATGTCTACTGTATCAAAAAGTCGAACCACTTTTATTCCTTCCACCACTTTATTGAAAAGATCAGTGTTGCGATTTTTGGGCACATACAAAAACCTGGCAATATCCAAGTCTCTTAAAATGTTTAAAAGTTGGTGTGTTTCGTCTTCTGACCAGAAATGTGGGCTTTTCTTTAGGGCAAGCATCTCAGCCCCTGCAAAGTGTCGGTTACGTTAGTTTGTGTACAAAGCATCATAAACAGGCAAATATCCCAGTTCAGTCAGGAACACTTTAGTCAAAAGAAAACTTTCTTTCCATTTGCAGTATTATATTTGGCTGCATGGCTCTGTTCTGGGGCCTCTCTGCCCTTCCTCAGGCGTATGCATAAAAGCCCTTGCCTATGTGGAAAGCCTAAAGCAGAGAGCGCACACCTCTTTGCCCTTCCACGTGCAAATAAGTGAAAGCCTGAGGCAGAGAGAGCAAACTACCCTGCCCTTCCATGTGCCTACATGGTAAGCCAGCATCAATGACAAACAGAAATGACAGACATACAGACACAGCATGAAAAGGAGGAGCTGGGGTGGAGGCGGGTTGCAAAGCAGCTTGCAGAGGAAGCAGCAACAGTAGGCAGGCCAGAGCAGTTTAAATAGGGTGCCCTGAGTGAGATTTGCCAATTGGTTGCATAGAAAGGAATCATGTGATCTATCAGCTGACTCCCTTCCATCAATCAGCTGCTCCATCAGTTGATTGGGCTGCTTGAGATCAGCTGATGTAGCTGGGACTTGAGCTGAGCTTGACATCATGTCCTGCCTGAACTAACGCAATGCTCAATTTGAGATGCATATTCCAGATGTGCTGTATACATGCCCAAAGAATGCCTCAAGAACATGAATAATATCGCCACATCCCACATCTTATGACAAAAATGCTACATTTGGAAAAAAGGCCTTATTCAGAATATCCAATCAGAAAATGATATTTACATGACCCACATCAATTCAGAATATTGTCATATTCGGAGTAATAGTGGAATATAAGTGTGCATGTAAACTTAGTCACTGGTGCAAACAAAGTACAAGAAAACAGACAGCTCCTTCTTGTAGCAGTGGGTGTTGTCATTTTGTATGAGACAATCCAGACCCTCGTCAGGTGCTGCCATTATCTGCGCCTTTCACCCTCTTTACAGTAATGTGCTACAAAAACAAAACATTGACATCATATTTGGAAGAAAATGTCGATAAATTTGAGTAAAATACAGACTTTGCGTATCCACTGTGAATGCACATGAAACACAGACGTTGAGGCTTAATCTCTAAATCCCATGAGGTCCCCTGGTAATAATAGTCCTGTGCGAATAGGCAACCCAGTCTCACTCCAAAGTTGTCGAAATCTGACACTTGGGCAGTGACTTGCGGCGTCAGACACTGAAGAAAAAAGCAGTCCTTTAACGCCAGCATGATACGAGGCCGGTCGCCATTATAGTTTAATGGCACAAGCAGCATCAGGGGGACACGAACGAACGTTAAGGCGACGAAAGTCTGAGTAGGATGGGTGGGTCCAACAAACACCTACTTTCACCAGGGAGAGCGGTGTTTGCGTCCCCTAAGAGTACAAAGTCAAACCCTGTTTTGTTTTTTTTAACGACATGCATTTGTTTCTGATGGCAAAGAAACATTAATTCTCAACGTTTTACCGACGTAGTGCTTTTATTTTGAAAGAGGCTGCATGTGAACTGTAAATTTTCTGTGAAAACGGAAGTGTATTTTGAAAGATGACAATGCATGTAACAGGCAGAACTTGACACATTGTCCCAGAATGTCAACAGTCAACGCACCCAGGGTACCTTGAACGTCGTATCTGGCTGTGGAAGGTCCATGACCAAGCGTAGATATGTGACGAGGTTGGAGTGAGAATATGTTGGAAAAGGGCTTTTGTCTGAAACCACTCCCTGAACTCACTGTATAACATTTATTCCCTCCACTACCTGGAACAATCCCAAGTTTGGTGAGGAAGAAAATTGAAGATACTGCAACTAAAGTGAAATATTGACGGATTGATCGATTCACTGACACTTCCTGTCCAGTCCGCTGTGTATTAACCTTCACCCTCTGCCCTCTGCCCCTCTAGAAAAGGCATCAGCAGCGAAGCCTCAGGAACAGGAGGAGGAGGTCGACATCGACCTGGAGGCGCCAGAGACGGAGAAGGCAGCGCTCGCCATCCAGAACCAGTTCAGACGTTTCCAGAAGAAAAAGAAGTAGAGTGACTGATTATAAAAGAAAATGAAACCAGAAAAAAAAGTAAAAAAAAGAAAAAAATAAACTTTCCGCAGATGTACAGAAATACAGTAAATGATTGAGACGAATGGTTTCGGGGGGTGACGGAGCAGGGATTTGAATTGTTCAGGATTTATTGTCATATTATGCAAAGTGTCATGAAACGCCTTTTTGCATGAGAGATCGACTGATAAAGGATGAGGAAGTTGGAGGGGGGGCAAGAGAGAGGGGGGAAAGATGAGGAAAAAAGGTGGAGATTTGGAATTTATAATCTAGCATGACGAAATACTGTAACCTCCCGTCACCAAATTAACCTTTGCAAATGCCCCTACATATCACCCGTGTGTCCCTCGATGCTCCAGAACATGCGACCCCCACCCCCCTTTGTCCTCGCTAGTCCTGCAGATGCAACACGAGCCCAGCACAAGCAGACAGAAGTCTTGCTTAAAAGCAGATAAACACTTTATTCTGCTGACTGACAGAACAAGCACACGTCCTTCAACGCTGATGAAACAGGAACGCACAAAAAAAAAGAAGAAGCACACTCTCTAGTTTCTTTTCTTTCCGCCTCCTTCGCCATCACATGCTTTCTGTCACTCTCTTTCTCCCTTCCTGCAAGGGATGAATATAACACCGAGTAACTGTCTCAGGTGTAAAATCACCTCTGTATCGCCTCCCATGTTGGCCAGATATTGGATTGCCTCTGCTAGTCTGATCTCACAGGTGACGGAGGTGGTGGTCATGGAAACTGGTTGCTAACTCGCACAGTCGGAGGCAATTTGCTGCAGGCAAGATCAATATGGGATGGAAAGCAGGCACGGGGCGCACTCACACAACTCGTTAACACCTCGCTCGCACGTTGCGGCCAGTGATTGACACATTAGTGATCATCAAGTGTTTATGTGTAACGGTCCTCTCAGTGATACAGCGACCTGGTGGAAATCTAATATTCACTCGTTTTAAAGAAACTATTCAAGCAGCTTAAATGAAGAATATGTCATTAGGTCTGAAGAGGATTCAGTGGCTGCTGCTGCCTCTGTCACTCATAGTCCAAGGCTATGGTTTGTTTTAATTTGATTAAACTACCAATGGGGTTTGGCACAGGAGGAGACGTCTGCCACTGTAAGATGATGTTGTCTTTCACACATCGCGGCTGTGAACTGACTCTTCTCTGTGCCAGACGCAGTTAGACTGAAACAGGCTTCTCAATTCCACTGATGACTGCTGTCACTGACAGGTGCTTGTTTAGCTGTAGCTAGTTAGCAAAATATGCAAAAGTTAGCTTAATTAGTCGGTGTTTTAGATTACTTTGGGGCTTTCAAACACATCTCATGCTCTTCCTCAGCTAATGGAGTTTGCAGGTAGTGATTCTTTCCACACTATCTGTTCATCCAAGTTGAAACTTTCTGCAAAACATGGTGTCAGTTTCTCCTCAACACATATCCATGTACATACATGCCCGCCCCACAAACTTCTCCTCAATGCTTTATCAGTCATCATGAATAGGTTTACATTCATACATTGAAAATATTCATTTTAATGCATTGATTCATCATCCCATTCGTACGTAAGCTCAGTACGATGTTACAGAAATATCGCTGATGAACGATCTGACGTTGTTTGAGGGGCGAGAACGAGACATCCCATCTCCGCACCCTTGTGCTGCGTTCACATGGTATTGGCACAGTCTGAAAAATTAGTTCCCAACCATATTCCTCACCTGATCCTTGTTGTTTAAACGCTCTCTTAAATGCAATTAAGTCTTTGTAGAGTCCAATTTAATCGGATTCACGAACACTAACGTTTGACAGGCTGACCTGGTACGTATCGGACACAAAAGAGTCAGTTAAATTATTCAACTCATCCTCAAACAACAGTTCGTACGATATCCTACAAATTCACGCCCCACAGATGACGGTACCCACTTAACGTAATGTTACGGAGGCTAGGTTTAGGCAAGTATATCAACTGTGGTTAGGTTTAGGAAAAGAAACATGGTGATGACGTACCTTAAAACGACTCAAACCTCACTCAGATTTCACACGGTTACTAACGTCTATCTCCTGGGGGAAAGTCCCATGTTTTTTGACCCATCCACCGCCGCAACCTGCCTCGTTACGAGATTCCCTCTCTCTTTTACTCCTGTCATCACATTGTTGCAGCCTTTCAAAATACGTTGATTATACGCAAATAACTGGCTCATGATTATTTGGGTTATGTACGAATCACGTGCATAACAAAACATTTAAACAGTTTGAAGATAGTGACGTGACAATATGAAAACTGAGCTATCGCCATAACTCCATCTACTGAGAAAGACTGAGATGTGACTGAAAGCTTTGACAGAAAAATCTTAACTCAAGGTCCCCTTACTCGGTTTTCCCCAAAACAATTGAGGCTAGAGAGCAAAACATACACTAAAGTAACTAAACAGAAACAAAACAGAAACTGAATACCGTGTGCATTGTCATCATGCCACAGCTTACAGCCTCAGTATGTTTCTGCTATCTTTACACAACCAAGAATAATTCTGACCTCCAGCAGGCCTGAAGCCACGGATATAGAAAGAAGATAGACGTTTCCTCGCCTATACAACCAGCATCGTGTTACTCCTCCGCCATGAGTCGCAGTTACACTTTAACAGTGCATGTCCACGGCTAAGAGCCCTCAACCAGCCTGGTGTTGGGTTACTCAGTGCCCCCAGTGGGTAACTAAAACCTCGGCATCCTTAAATAAACTCTCGATAACGATTCAGAGCAGATGCCAGCGGCGAACCTGAGCCCCGTCACCTTTAGATCAGACAGACAGAAAGAAAGAGAGACACTGCAGCTGTTGGACCGAGACGGAAAGAAAGACACTGAATGAGACTGCAGCAGCTAAATATGAAGCACATTGTACAAATGAATGAATCCTACAAAACGCACACTGAAATACATACACATGCTCCTGCTTCATCCATGTCCCCTCCCTTCTTCCCCTTCAATGTATGTAGCACACTGAACTGCTTCGAAAAAGCAAGACTTACTCTCCATCGCTTTAATAATAATCTCACTAATTACTCAAATTATTATTGGAATGTAACCTCTTTTCTATTTCGAGGACAGGAAGCGGTTGCAAAAAAAAAAAAGAAGAAAAAAAAAAAGCGCAACCGGCCGCCATCACCACCCGCTTGCTCTCCTGTCATAGTCCCACAGCTTCCTCCTTCCCTCGCAGCGTAGAGATTTGTTGATGACATCACCTGAGTTTGATATCAAACCTCCTTTTTCTCCCCCTAACTGGATTTGACACGCTTTTCAAATAATTACCTGACATACACTCAGTAATACGGATTTAGTTGGATTTGACACCTCAAGTTAAAAGCATGGCTTGTGTATAAATGTTTGAAACTGTTAAATCTGTGTGGGCCTGTCCGGCGCAGATACATTTGTGCTCGAGCTGATCGGATTAACAAGTTATAAAACAGCTCAGATAAGCTTAGTGGACACCGCTGAGATTCAGCCTCCTTTATGTGCCTGCACCTGCCTCCTTCATATCCAGCTGTTCGACATCACTGAACACTGTACACTTAGGCAGTGTTTGTGCACTGTTTGCAGGCAGGCAGGCAGGCGTGTAACACTCATTCTGGATTTTTAAAAAAGGACCTGACAGCAACATAAACACGCTATTTTCAGGCAAAGTTCTTTCGGTTGATCCACATGAGAGATTTTCTGTCAGTGGAAAATGTAGTCGAGCTTGTTAATCAACACGTGTGGTTTATTTGAGATGTGATTTGAATTGTGACTCATTCATTAAAAAAAAAGAAAAAAAAAGATTTATAATAAAAAAAGCAATAATTGTGAGACAAACAATCAGATTTTGTAAAATCACATTTAAAGTGGCAATCTTAACAATTTCATGGCGACACTTGTAGTTCCCATTTTCATAAAGAAGTCACACAATATTTGGCCTTTTTTCATACTTCTGTAAGCAACCATGATGCGATTTTAACGTCCAGACACACAAATTCTAACTGGTGTGTCGCCTCACTTCCTGTCTCCAGGCCAAAAAGCTGCACTTGAACACACCACAAAGACAGTAGCGAACTTGTACATATGTTCTGCGCTTGCGTCGGAGGAGCTCTCCAAAGCAGCAGGTGGCGATAGTCTGTCATTTAAAGGGCAACCAAAAGATGCTAGTGAGCCAGTTAGCACATCAACAACACAAACCATTACAAACTGTTTCGGCTCAAGTGTTTTGATCTCACTCCCTCTTGACTTCAGCCGTTTGTCTGCTCACCATTGCTGCCGAATCAACCTGCTGAATCAGCTGAATAACAGCTGACAATGGCGCATGACACACCACCAAAACTAGGGTGACAGACGCTCACTGACAGCCGACTCTTGGCTCGGTGCGTCAGGGCCCTCGTGCTGCACACAGCACAGTGAAAGGAGTTCCTCGATAGGTTTGAGGTGTGCAGCCTTTCGCCTCTCGGTGCTCGCTGAGGCTGCTCCTGACTGCTCCATTACTCGGAATCCGCTGTCAACAAATGGGCTTTGTCTTGTTTGTTGATGCGTTTTTGATAAAGTGTTAAACACACATTGCATTTCCTGAGCTCATGCTTTTAATGTGAAGCTGCGGCAGAAGGAAATATCGTCCTGGACAACCAGTTCATAATACTGCAGCTTTATAAATATGAATACCATAAAACTTCAACTAATAACCCGGGCTATTCTTTGCTTAAATCACTGAACTCAAAAGGCCTATATCTGGGACAGGCCTTTAATTCCTTCCTGCATCCGAAGAACCTCTATAAAAAATAAAAATCTGCTTGGGAACCAGACCAGGCCTCTGATTGAGACAGGCCTGTATTTGTGAAAATGTGTAGCTACACCAGGCTAGTAAAAAGGGACTGGGCGTTTAGTTGAAGTTTTACGGTATTCTGGTCATTGCTAAAGACTTAAGAGACATTTAAAGGAGAATCTTTGAGATTACTTTAAGGATCCCTTCAAAATAAAAGACTTTGAAGATTTCAGAAGCTTGTCATCAGATGTCCTCTGAAATCTTTTATATTTGCGTGATTGTAATGACTTTAGAAAGCAGCTGACGTGGGTACCAAGTTAAGACTGAGTCAATAATGCTGTAGCTTCAGCCAATTTGAATTTGTGTGTGACAACGTGGCAACATCACCTCCCCTTAAAACAATAAGAGCATGTAACACCTTTGATAATATATACTGCGTATACAGATTGTCTTGGAAGGAGCTGTTGAGGAGCCAGATCCACGTAATTGAAAACAGAGCCTGTGTCTGGAGGCTGTAAATAGCTACCTGTCAGAGTCTAAAGAAGCTTAATGTTGCTTGGCAACAGACACAACTCGAGAAAGTAACGCCAAGCTGGTCATTTCAATGTGAAATGTGACTTGCGATAAGCCTCGTGGATTTGAGGGTGTGAGGTCATCGGGGGCGGTTAGATAAAGGATAAAGGCGACCCCTGCGGCTGAAAGGTCACAGGTTTGATCCAGACATGTTGCTCATGACATTGCCTTTCACCTGTAGTAGCTCAGGATTAGTGTAAGCTAAATGCCTCTGCTTTAAATGTCACTTTTGCCTGATGTTAAAAGGGGAGAAAGGAGTTTGATACAAATTCAGCAGAAAGCTCCCAGTGATCCATCATGAGTTTGCATGCAGTCAAATACAGTTTAAAATCTCTTTTTACTACTATCAAGCAGGGAAATCACTTTTTTCCTTTGCGATATCACAACAGCCAATACCTTTACCGACCCAATAACAGCTAATTAACTGCTAATAAGCCATTTGTGTGGATGCACTTTGCTAACATAGATGATGGATGCTGCTGCTTCAGCATGTTGTACGAGATGTTTCGGGTTAGATTTGTCAAAGCGTCATATCACATCCTAATTTATTCGTTTTCTGATATCTGACTCAGAGTTTCAGCTAATTTTAGACTCTTATCTCCCCCCATACTGCACCGCAGTATAGCCTATAAGGACACTTTCCTTTTCTTTCTTTGTCAATGCCGTGTTTTTGCTCTGCTTTGTTAGCCTGACCTCATTTCCCTTCCCCCCCTGAAGGCAACCAAACGAGGGGTTCGGCGAGCACAGCATGGTCGCCGTGAATTAGAGGAGCGGATGGGTGGAATGAAAAGCCCGTCTGTGATCATGAATGGAGCAAAGCCACGTGTAGTTTGTCCAAGATGGCTTAAGTGAAGTCCCCACATCCTCCTTAAAAACCTCTTGACGTCACAGCAGACAAGAGCTTGGCAAACAGCGGCCAGGGCTTTTGTACATACCATTTATACACTTTCGGCATCTGTACAGTGTCTCCCCAAATCCATGCTTGCTGACTTAGTATCCTCCTCTGCTTGTATGTGTTTATCTACATCCACTTCTTATTATGCTTGACAAGAATATAATGTACTTGATAGTGAAAAGTAATTGGTGCGGTATGCCAACAGCGGATATTTGGGCACAGCTTTACAGCCTAGAAATGACATCAAAGCCATACTTAGAGAACAAAAACATGTATATTTAGATAATCTTCTCTTGTGCATCCCTTCTGTTATGTTGTCTGTAGTGCCGCAAAGCAGCAGTCAAGCAGCCCAGAAGAATAAACCCAGTGCATCCCGCTGAAACGACCATGCTACGGATATAAAAGCATGTAAAGTAGGATTTTAGTTTGTGTTCGAGATGATTGTACGTTCACAGTGTGGCGTTGCCGTGTGGGCTTACCCTTCACAGCGTGGCCAATCAGTGACCACTGTCCTTTCAGGGAGGCATCTGCCAATCAGGAAGCTCTACAGGGCCTCATCCCACAACCCCACCAATCTCTTTTATTGCCTCATTCTTCTACCATAATGACTGACGCTTTATTTATTGCTGGTTATATTGGATTATGTTTTGTTTATTTATGTGGATACCTATGTTATTGTGAACTCCGCCGACTTGTTTTGTTGTGTTACCTGGTGTGAAGGCATGTGAAATCCATATTTGTATGTTTTAGGCTATAAATTCCCTTCTGTGTGTTTTGACATTTCAATCTATGATGTGTTGTTGGACTTTTAGAGAAGGTGGCGAAGGTGAGAATGCACAAGAACACTCCCTGTACTGTGTTTTCTGCACTAAATAAAATTTGCTGCATATTGCTTTGAACTCTATACACCTGGCTTTGTCAGTTTGTCAGTTACTTGCATGACCATCGAAAACACTGACAGTAGTAACAGTGGTGGACGAAGTACCTGAAAGCAACACTTGAGTACAAGTACAGATATCTTACCAGTAAGTGACTTTGACAGAATTCAATGTCGCCTATTAAGTCTTCAAGTATCTGATATCTACTCTTAGGATTATGAAGTACAACACCTTAAAAATGGAGTGGATTGACCCTTTTAGAGCCGACGTCACAATGACATCATTTTGTTAGCTGGAGGCAAAACACGACTCTCCACCACAGGGCTGTAGGCTACATACATATCTTAAAATGTCGTCTTGTTGTGTTATTGGGAGCCAGAATAGAAGCAGTCATGGCTCAGAACTTAATTTCTCGCATACCAGCTGCCACTGCCCGTCAACAAAAACAAAGACAACTATGGTTAAATGTGATAAGACAAAAGGACTGGACGGAGGTGATCATCAAAAATGCAGCGCACACTTCATATCAGGTTAGGGAAAAAGTATTTCCTGTTGTAGGGATGAATAGCGTTATGTGTATCAAGGGTTATCATGTCCACCTCATCAGAAACTGGGGAGGTATTAAGAGGAATATCATATTTCTCTGTATGCTAACTTTTTAGCGCTTTAGCTAACATTAGCTTCGAAAGCAAAACAAACTGGAGGAAACTGTTCAAGTGTCAATTTCCTTTGTAAGATTGGCATAGTAATTAACCACAAAGCTTCCTGTGACATCATCCATCCACTGAGTGAGAGCATACGGGTCGGCCAGTCTGGTCCCGCTGGTCAGGGAACCTCAGTCTGACACTCTACACTAAAATGAGAGCCCTGTTGGTCGAATAAACAGAGAGTTATATTTCTATATGAATTAAAAAAGGGTTAAGTTAATCACACATTCACTCTGCTCGGCGCTCTGTGGTCCAGTTTGTGCCAGAGTGCACTCCGGCACTTGGAATGAGTATTTCCGAATGTGCCACTTGTATCATCTTCCTCTACTGTCTATAAAAGGCCAACAGAACTTGCTAGCTATCACCGGCTAATGTCTCCTACTAAGTGGGATTTTTGTCATCATTGGGATTCAAGAGGGATTCAACGGCCTTGATGCAAATCAGTCAAATTTCCATTAAGGCCGTTTAATCCCACACAATATCACTAAGAAAACCTGCCACCTAACACCAGGTATTTCCCAGTTCTGTTCTACCCTCATGCCATGCCATGCAACTAGGGTTGAATGTTAACTTTTTGTGGCTGGTGAAGTCCAGAATCTACCAGCCACTTGCACTTTTTTTTAACCAGCATTTGGCTGATGTCTGGTGTTAATTTCCAACCCTGTATGCAACGTTTGGGTAAAACTGACCCTTGTCCTAAGTAACTGATGTTCGTTCATGTTTTTTTCTCTCAGTTTGTAAAGTTGGTTTTAAATTTCATTCTGATTGGCATTAAAAAAAAGCCTGAAAGTATCAAATCTAACCTGCCTTAAAAACTGTAGGAATCCTCAAATATACTTTATTTTTAAAGAAATATTTCACCCACCCCTCCATGGTGAACGAAGAATCCAAAAATTCTTGACAAATTGAGGTAAAAAACTATATGAAAACATCCACTTAAAAACTCTCACACAACCTCCCGCAGTGTAAGTGTCATTTATCCAGTCGTATGCTCAGTACTTCCCAAACAGACAGCTCTTTCTGACAGGGAACTGAGAGGCACGTAAAACTTATCTGTGCTCTCTTCAAAGCAGACTCCTCTGACAAAAAAAATATAATTTTGGTCTACCGCTGCATCGCTGAGTTTGTGTAATTCTGTGGCTTTGGTATTTTAATTGGTGACTTCAGATTCATCACTTGTAACATGGGGTCAGAAATTGATAGACAAGTCGTCATTTGGGAGGTGAGGTACTCCTTCAGGATAAGATAAGAATATTTGCTTGGGCAGTGGTGCTTAAAACAATACATAGCCAACAAGACAGTACAGTGGTACGCCAAAGATAATATTAAATTCCAACATAAAGAACTCATAAAACCAATAAACACATGTTCCATTTCTATTACATGTGTCAAATGTAGAGCTCCTGAATTTAATTTTCTTGAATATCCTTCTGACCCAGACCCTTCAGGGGATGCTGGTATTGCTATGAGGGTCCCCGCAGGAGCTGGTTTCAATCCAGCCCCCTCTGGGTGCTGTTCCAGTTCAAACAGGCTTGTAGATGACACCACAGAACATGGCTCCATCATTACATCACTGGAACTCAGGAATTTGGAGCACTCAATTATGCACAGGGGAAATAGGACGCTTTGTCTTTGCATATCCCCTTGACACACATGAATGCATACACATGTCATACCACAGGGTTCAGAGAGGTCCAGCATGTTTCAGTGGGCCCACCCAAAGATTGATTTGTGTACATTCCAGTGAAATAAGATATATTTTCTAAATTACAATTGCCAAGATTAACATGAAAACTTTTTTGTTTAAGTTGAAAAAATTAAAAAAAAAAAAATCACTAATGGTAACTGCAAGACAAGTTTTTTTGGTAATAGATTCTCTTCTTGTGGCTTTCTACGAACTATTACTAACCATTCAAACAATGAAACAGTATTCCCTATACACTTCAATGAAAGCATTTTTATTTCTCTGTAGCAATCTTTTCCATAATGCTGTCAGACTCTTATAAACCCTGAGTTGTCAGTGGCAACAAAAACAGATTACACTGCAGCCTGTCTCGCTCAATCCTGGACCAACTTAAAAAACTGTCATTCCCATTAGTAACTTAAATCCCTTTCACACAGATTGTGCTATACAGCCGCTGCAAAGTCTCTTCTTCATGCCAACTTTGCATTTTTGCACAGAACCAAATGACAGTGGCATCATAACGCTCTGGTATGTTATTATAGACAGCATAGCCGCACATGTAACACAACAGTGTCGGCCACTAGTGTGACAAACGCGTCAGCAGCGCTTTATAAACAACAACAATAATAATAATAAAATAATTATAATCCTTTTTTATAAAGCGTTTTTCACGTCAATAATTTAAGCAGACAAGACATGAAAACAACAGTCAAAAGAACTGATAAAAAACACTTTAGTGTATAAAAACAGGAAATAAGACAGTTTAAATGAACTCAAAACTCATGTAAAATCAGGAATCTCAGATAAAAGTATGTTTTAAGAAGGGACTCAAAAGAGATCAGTGACTCTGCAGACCTGATTTCCTCAGGCAGACTGTTCCAGAACCTCGGGGCCCTGACAGCAAACGCTCTGTCCCCTTTAGTTTTCAGCCGGGCCTCTGGAACAGACAAAAGACTTCTAAAACGTGTAACAATGGGAAAACAGGGCAATAACAACTGCAGCCAGCATTTCAATGTTCAGCGTTATACGGTGGCTGATCTTTTTCTCTGCTCATAGAGTAAGGAGCTCCTGAATCTCCTTGTTTTCCCAATTTTCTGACAATTTCAGCCACTGTTCTTCTTTTTTGAGTTAGCTGCTAACTACAATCAGCTGCATTTTAAATCTCCTACAGTGGGTTGCACACATAAGCGTTACACCCATCCTGCCAGCGGTCCCGTTTGTACAGACACTGTTTCAGCACTATTACTACCTCCTGTGCCAGCTTAAAGGTGAGAAAACTGTCTCAACATTCCGTAGTTGTACTTTATATACACAGCACGGCCAGGCGGCATAACAACGCGATATTCCCACCTTGAACAGGCAGTGTAAAAATTGAGTCCTGGTTCAATGTACTCTCATGCAGTAGTTCGTATGATACCTCACAAAAATGCACACATTATATATAACAAATTAGCACCCAATGAATGACATTACTTAACATTATGTTTCATAGGATAGGTTTAGGCAAGGAAAGTTACTTTGATCAGGTTTAGGAAAGGTCACTTGGACGCAAAAATCACAGGAAAAAAGGGTCCAGATTGAAAAATACTGATGTTTCATATCAACAATACAGAATCAATGAGAAACTGTAATTTTTTTTTTTTTTTACAGAATTACCACTTGACAGTGATGTTTGAAAATCATAAATCAGTCATAGAAAAAGTTTAAGTCAGTCTTCATGGCTTCATTAGACCAAAATCCAATACAGGCGCAAGACACACCTTTTATGTGGTAATTGTCCTAAAAGGTATTACGGGAGATGGAGGACATCAGT
The DNA here is from genome assembly GCF_011397635.1 of Epinephelus fuscoguttatus. Classification (NCBI taxonomy): domain Eukaryota; kingdom Metazoa; phylum Chordata; class Actinopteri; order Perciformes; family Serranidae; genus Epinephelus; species Epinephelus fuscoguttatus. The sequence goes on from NC_064774.1 coordinate 16,550,162, forward strand.
AAGTGGATAGGTACAGACAAGGAGGGAAAGAGGTTACACCAAATATGTCACTGATAGCACTTCATTACACGATAGCATCTGGAATTCATTTAAACTTTGCAGTAAATTGCTTTTTCCTAACAATAATTCCACATATTCATTTGTCAGAGTCCATCCTGCGTAATTATCTTGGTATCAAGGTCAAGATTAGACATTATCATTATCATCATTAGGTTTTTATTCTGTCCAACTTAATGATGATGAACAACCCAACCAGCAATTTTTGGCAATAGAGTTCTGGATGGTGGAAAGAAAATAGCTCTCAAGATATTAAAATTCCAGACTTCAGGCTAAAAGGATATCCCTTTCTTCTGGTTCTTTGACTCATCTGATAATTCAAGACTGAACCAACATATCAAGTAATCGCTGTACAACATATACACTGTATGTTACAATCAATGCAGAACTAATTGTGAGCAGGGATCTTAAAAGGTATACTATGCAAGAACTGATGGTTAGTGTTTGTAAGTAATATCTGGGAAAGTGGAGGTTAGCCCCAGATTTGCTTTGTCCACTTGGCGTTTCACCTCACTACATTGTTTTTTTTTTTGTTCCTATGTCTATTTTTTTTAGCTTCTTCATGGTTGCGTGCTACTAACTAATCGCTACTTTTAATTAAGTCCCGACCTCACCGAGAAGTGTCTAGCTGCCGAACTCCAAGCTTGGGCCCACATCCTCCAGTGGACCCCTTCTGGTCCACAGCTTGGAGAAGGAAGCGACTCGTGTAAGAAAGAAATGGTCATCCAACACATTCTCATTCCGACCTAGTGACATATCGACGTATGGTCATGGACCTTCCACGTCGAGATACACTGGGCAAGATACCCTGGGTGCGTTGGTTGAAGACGTTCTGGGATGCAGTGTCAAGTTCTGCCTCTTACATGTAGTGTAGTTGTTGGACCCACCTAACACCCCTCCCGCTCGCCCTACTCAAACTTCCGCCGCCTTAACTTTCATTGTTGTCCTGTTGTGTTTACCCCTGATGTTGCCGGGTGCTGTTAAACAATAATGGTGACCAGCTGCATATCATGCTGACGTGATAGGACGGCTTTTTTTTTGGTGTCTGACACCGGAAGTCATGACCAAGTGCTGGATTTCAAGAACTGTGGAATGAGACCAGATTGGATTATCAGGATACAACAGCATGAGTTCACTGGTTTGAATAAGCCACACAACCTCCACCAAGAACACTTTCGCAAATAATACAATCTTAACATATCGATAAATTGAACTTGCAAACTTAGGTTAGGTACCACAGCTGGCCATCAACCTCATTTGTCAATGATATTTGGTTGAATTTAGGTTTTAACGTCAGGTAATCAAAATTCAATGTCAGGACAGCGTGTAATGCCAACGTCAATTAGACGAAGAATACTGACGACAGAAAACGCTGTTTGGTTTTGTTGGTTTTAATTTGTGTTGTAAAGTAACCAATATCCAACATCCTCTAGCAATTTTATGCTAACGTTATCTTCACAGGTATGGAGAACAAAACCCAATTTCTGCAAAACATCATAATGTAAATGTCCAAACAATGAGAAATTCTAACGTTGTTAAATATTTGAAATATCGTCAACCTGCTTTTCATTCCAACCAAAATTTAACATCTGTCCAAGGTAAAAGTCCAGTGTCGTTTTGATGTTCAGTCATTGCTGGGTTACCGGCAAATAACTTGTATTAACTTTGAGTTTGCTAACATTAGCTAGCTTTGCTTTGTCATATACAGTGACTTTAGCTGCAAACTCTGGGTCATAAAGTATCCCGAAATGACAGGAAACAAAATCTTTTACAACAGCATTTAAGAAAATTGTTTAACTATCATAAAAGGATTTGACGTATGACTACCGGTGTTGTCATGGCAACGTGTAAACAATGCTCTTATCAGCGCCAGCTACACTATCCAGGTAGTTTTATATGAAGCAGTTTAATATTTGTCTTCACGCATCACTGAGCAACTTCCACAGAACTGAAAGGGGCTTCGCCTCTGACGAATCTAGTTCTCTTTATATATCCATGGTGATTTTCCACCATGGGTCCTTTCGATTGAGATTGGTCTTAGCACCAGAGGTGGACCTGAACCTGGAGTCCTTCAGTGGGACGCTATTGACCTCACACAAGACGACAAAGACATACAGGCAGAGGGCAGGGTCTCTGCAGATATACACCACCACACACTTCTAGTGGGTCATAACTGATGACTGTTCTTTTGGGGGTAAAATCCTGCAAAGCATACCTTTTAATCTTCATACTGTGATGGTGTCTGTGTCCCGTCAGTTTCCCCTCTCTTGAGATTTTACTTCCTTTTGAGATCATTTTTCATTCTTGAAGATTAATTACCCTTTTGTGTCAATTTCCCGCAAGAGATCAATAAAGTTTCACAGGAGCACACAGTGTAGAAATACTGTACGAAGTCAGAAGTCATCCTGCTTTTTCATGGAGCTGAAAAGGTAAATTCACAGAGCCATGTTTCATACACACTGAGACATATTTCCAAATAGATAAGGAGACACTATGAATGTTTTCTTAAAGCCTGTCTTTATTTATGTTTGGATACACTGCTCAGATGGGGAATAATGAAAAGAAAGCAGTTTTTTCCTGTAGCTGGAGTTTATATCATTCAGCTTTTGGCTGCCTTCAGCCTGAACTGCTCTTTGATCTTTGCGTTTCACTACTCATCTTAAAACAGAAGAAAATCCTGCAGCTAGGAAGAATCATTGTTTTCAACAGCTCTGTTTTTGGAGTCCATAAATTTAAAGGATGGGAATTGAACCACATGATCTTTAGCCTCAAAATGTCTCATATGATCACATGACACTAAGACATGCTGCGTGCCTTTTGTCCTCCGTGGATTCTTGGTGTCTTTATTAAGATGCGGGGAATATTTTAAATTGTGCCGGATAAGGAGAGACGGGATCAGATGAGATGGCATCAGATTAGATCAGATCACATCTGAAGGGAGAGGGGTTAATGCTGCCGTCATATGCAGCGCCATGCTCAGCTGTTTAGGCCGTTTACAGAAGAATGTGGTTTAAAGAAAATCCTACATTGGCCCCGCATGCACAGGCTTTCATACCTACATTCAAGAAACACATGTGAGTCATCCAGGCAACAAAAGCCATGTGGTGCATGAAAAGGTATTACCTGATACGGGTGTGATACAGATATTAAAGAATTCACTGGAGGAAGATTCACTTCACCCATCCAGGAACAGCACACACACACACATAAACTGCAAGCATGCAGCAACAGGCAGGAGTTGGTACGTGTAAATGAAGCCGGGACTGAAAGCACCTGCGGTCACACACATTTCTTTTTTGAATGACAGAAGAAAAGAAAAAAGATTATTCAGCTAAAAATAAAAATTCCTTCTAAAGCAGCGTAGAAATCGCGGTTCTATTAACCACGGGGACGGTTTGGCTTTCTCAGCATTGATTTGTTTCACATTCACACAGCTGAATACATTCACTCTTGCATGCAGTCACAGGCCTCAGAGACTGTTGATGTGTATGGGAAAATCCTCTCCTGGCTGCCCAAGAGGTGATGCATTTCAACATTTAAAGATATTTGGAGTAAAAATAAAAAAGAAGGGGGGGCGGGAGTGGAAGAAGTCTACCTAGAGTCTTATTTATTACTTCTGTGGAGCGGTGTGCAAAACATCAAAGTGATGACTAACACCTACATCAACACCAGCAGGAGTCTTGCGGATGATTTAATGGCACCGCTGAATTATAGGTGAGTTTCATGCTTTGATTACTCTGCTCGGGCTTCCTTAATCTTCCACATATTATCTCTGTTCTCAGACCTTTCAGCTGCTGCTTAATGTAGATGATGGGTCAACATCTTACAAGACATTCCAATCACTCTGATACTGAATTAATTGATACCGTACAAAGCAAGACTTTAGTGTACAGCCAGGGTAGCAGCTCTGTGAAGCTGCACACAGCAACACTTTGAGCTAAAGCTAATTCACCATGCTATCTGATGTTCGGGCCCTCAGGAATGCAGCCCAGTCTTACCTCCTAGCTCTACCAGTGTCCATTTAAGGTATTACAGCGAGAAAATCCCCTATGAAACATTTTCCCCATAGACCACCATTATAAAAGAGACGTCAGTAAAACTGTTGACAGGACACCTCGAACTGCAAGCAAGGTCAGATATATATGTTTTTGATCCATGGAGGTTTTATATGTGTAAAACTTCCCTCAAGCCAAGAGAAGCTATTTAAAAACCTTCACAATGGAAGGCCTATGAGCCGAGCAGGAAGTCGTGGCCGAGGCCAGCGGAAGAAACATGACTGGGCACATTCATTGGGCTGCATACTGTGGTAAACCCAGGCTAGAAACTTTAAGGCCAAAACGCAACGGTGGCAAATGCTGTCCAGGCAGTTCCTGCCCTGCCGCCCCTGGAATTAAATGTACTGGAATCGCTCTCTGCTAGCACCAGCTCCTGTAGCAGCTCTTTTTCCTGCTCCAATGGCAGCTCAACTCCTCTCCTCACCATTAATCTACAAAGATAACTCTGTAGCTGTTGCTGTGTCTCATGTGTGACAAAGAATAGATGAGGAGAGATTCCTTGTTGAGGTCAAGAAATATCCCGAGCTTAACCATCCTCAATCCCATCATTATACAGACAATGACAAAAAAAGATATTGCCTAACGAGTCATAGCTCTGGAGATTGGCTCTGTAGGTGAGAAATCCATCCATCCATCCATCCGGGCCTGGGTCGCGGGGGGGCAGCAGGCCCTGCAAAGCACCCCAGACATTCCTCTCCCCAGTAACACTTTCCAGCTCCTCCTGGGGGACCCAAAGGCGTTCCCAAGCCAGATGAGATATGTAATCCCTCCAGCGTGTTCTGGGTCTGCAGCGGCGCCTCCTACCGGTGGGACGTGCTCAGAACACCTAACGGGAGGTGCCCAGGAGACATCCTGATCAGTTGCCTGAACTACCTCAACTGAACCCTTTCGACTCGAAGGAGCAGCGGCTCTATTCCAAGCTCCCTCCAGATGTCCGAGCTTCTTACCCTATCTCTAAGGCTGAGCCCAGCCACCCCACGGAGCAAACTCATTTTAGCCACTTGTATCTGTGATCGCATTCTTTCGGTCACTACCCAGAGCTCATGACCATAGGTGAGGGTTAGATGGACCAGTAAATCGAAAGCTATGTAGCAGCCAAGCATGGAATTACAACTTCTGTGTCTGTCACGTGATGCCATGAGACCCCAAAAGACTTTTCCATAGACTTACATTGTTAAAGAGACATCTCTAAATCAGTGGATACATTTTTCAAGCTCCACAAGCTAGCCGCCTGGCCGATGAAAGTCTCTAACGTGCTTGCTCTTTGGGCCCCACATTGTTGAAGATCTGGGTAATTTCACACCGTGGAAATCAAGCTTTTCTGGCTTCATGCACCACTGAGCAACTTTAACAGGAATTAACCGGGGGCCTGCCTTCAACACTGTATCCAGTTCTCTTTATACATCCATGACTCTAACTTGCACTGGCAAAGTAATTTGTCTCTTTCTGATACAATGTTAGATACATTAAACAACATCCACTGTTTGAATGTTTTTCAGCCACTGAAGAAGCTAAAAAGAGGAAACACAGCTTGGATAAATCCTGAATTCATGTTTTTAGTATATACTGGGTGTGAGTGAGTAACCTCTGTGCACTGATTTTCATTTGGCATGGGCTAATGAAGCACTTGGTAGTTGGACCGGTTGTTAATGGTATTGACGCTGAAGAAATTTACATGTTATGTCACTGATGACTGATCAATAATGCAGTCTGCATCGATGCTCTTACATAACCATTCAGCAGGGGCAGGGTTAGCTGAGTGTTTAGAAAGTTTCGGGTTGCAGGCATGTACACTCGCTCTGCTTTAGTGCCCTTGGGCAAGACACCCAGGATAACGAGCCCAAAGAGAATATCCCAAGTGGGATTAATATTAAGTCTTGCAGTGTTAATAGAAGTGCTAATGTGGCACAATTGCCTGTTTGAGAAACGCCACATGATCAGATCCAGGAGGCACCATTTCAGCTTTGGGTTTTGTCCTCCGGTTGCCGGGCACAGCGAGGTTATCAGTAACATAGAGAGTGTGACACTATCCGCACTGACTATCAATAATGCTCACTAGCGCTACCGTATCCCCTGAAGGAGGTTAGAGCACTGATACCCTCTCTGGGAAACCAGAGAGCATGGGGAGTGAAGGCGGAAGATGACACAGAGGAGGTGAGCTGGAGGTGGGGGAGGACGCAGAGGAAGCAACATGCTGAGATGTGAGAAAACTATATGGAGGGTGAGCTTACTGGTTTGTGTTTGAGAGGGAAGATGCACACGAGAGGAAAGCGCGTGAGCGGGTAACCTAAAGCTTCCTTGAGGAAAAACCTATTTATTTGCGGACGGGGTTCCTTCATTGTTCTTGAATTTAAAACACACAAAAAGGCACATGGAGGTACAACATGAGTTAAGAGTGAGAGGTGTGTGGGAAAGAAAAGGGGGGCTCAAGACGGGAAAAACACAGCGCAGTGTAGCTGCCAGCAGAGATTCTGCCGAGTGCTGGATTGCAGGGAAGGAGAGAAAAAACAGGAAGCAATGGAGAGAATAAGAGAGGGAGAGAGAACAGGAGAAGGGTATAGCTTCTATTTATAAACCTGAAAGAGAATCTTTGGATTGGGTTATGGAAAATAAAACAGAGACAGAAAGGACAAAGAGGGAGTAAAAAAGAAAAGACAAGCAGATGGATGAAAAAAAGACAAAAAGAGAGCTGGAGCTGCCAGTGGACTGAGAGAGAAAGAGAAAGAGGGAGAAGAAGGGGGAGGAAAAGAGGGGGGAGGGAGGAATACATTTACCTTGACTGACACTGCGACAGGGAGAGAAAGCAGAATCCCCCACTCCAAGAAATTGTAGCTCCACAACATCATGCGACACAATCTCTGCAGTGGGTTTGCTGTAGGGCTACACACGCATTATAGCATGCAGGAACAGATGCATACCCACGTGCACACACACACGGCAGTAATTACACACTAATGCAAGGTTGTGGTTGCAATTATGCAGGTAAGAGACAGTTCAAACACAGGTTTACAGAAAGAATAAAAAGTTATTTCCTCTGCTGCAAGTTGTCTCGAAACTAAAATGAAATTTGTGCGACCAAAAATTCAGCTTTCAACTTTGTGTTTTCCGGCGGAATATAACATCAGCACAGTTTCTCAGCAGAAAACAGAGGACAATGAAGTCATAAGACAATCGATAATGTGCAACAGATAAATAGAGGTGCACAGAGGGAGAGGATCAATTACATCTCAGAGACCTGCATTGACATGTCATCTTTTTTTTTAAAGAACCTCCTGTTTAAGGTCTCATTAAACGAGAATGATCAATACTGTCAATATGTTGCAGTGCAAAGAAATCAATCAGTGTGGAAGCAGGGTGGGTGGCGGATAATTCAAAGTTGAAGACTGGAAATTGAAGAAAATTACATCAACTGCATTGTGACTTCAACCTGGCTCTACAGAGTGGTGCAGCTTCCGCCCCAACATTAAATACTTTTGCATATGTTATGTGAGTAATCTGTTCTATTGTTGTGCTCACACGTTGCCATGGACGACAACAGCATCAGCTACTGTATAGGGTAAAAATGCAACATGAATGTAAGTGTCTGTTGGCAGAAGCTGGTGTTTCCTCACTGCCAGCCCAAGGACGCCCACTAGTGGTGGAGATGAAACATTGCAGCACATAGAACATCTAAAAAAGGGGAATACATACATATACCATTTCATATAATCAGGGTTCATTGAAGACTGCCATCGAGGAGCTGCATAAGCAAGCTTCTTGCGCAACGTTTGCCATTCTCTGTAAATGTAAATTTGATTTACCTGTTTATATCACGCCTGATCTTTTTGACAAGCTGGTTATACCACTTATGTTGCATGCATGTGAAGTTTGGGGGTTTGAAAGAATAGATGTATTGGAAAATCTACATCTCAAATTTCTAAAATATACCCTGAAAGTTCTGCAATAACATGGTCTATGGGGAGTTAGGAAGATATCCACTCCATTGCAGATAAAAAGAAAGTTATTGGCTTTTGATAGAGGGTAAAGAAACTAAACTCAGTCAAATAATATACAACTATTTCCTCAGCCTGCATAATTCGGGTGTATATGTGTCACCAATTTAGTGATGGCCAAATGAGGCCTCATGAACCACTGTCTTTATTTTCTGAAGCCACCAGATGGCGCTGTCTGTTCAACAAAGGCTTGAAAGCACACTTCATTGCCAGTCCTTCAGCCTTTATCTTTAAACCAAGAGCGCCATCTGGTGGGGTCAGAAAATAAAGAAAGTGGTTCATGAGGCTTCATTTGGCCATCACTAGCCATTGCTACATAAGAAAAACTTTTGCTGGCTGTCTGTTTGATGGTCATGCGGTGGATGATGTGAAATTCCTCATAGCCCTCTCTTTCAAGTGTGGTCATCCGGAATCTTCGTTTCGAGGACCATGTAGCCCTCGGTCTTGGCCCTAGTCCTTACTCCAAATGAGAACTGAGACACCCCTACCCCTCATGTGAATACGCCAAACCAAGGGAAAGGGGTGGAAATGGGATGCACCCTTAGTTTCCCTAAAAATGCATCTACTGTTTCAAATCAGTTATATATATGAAACATCATTTCTAGGAGACATGCTGTCATGGTAGGAGACCTTTCACTGAAGACAAATCTTATTTTAAAATGGACACGCTGAGGTTCATTACCTCCACCAAGGAGGTGATGTTTTCATTTTGGTTGGTTTGTCTGTCAGTAGGATTATGGCAAAACTTCTGCCCTGATTTTCATGAAACTTGGTGGAAAGGTGAAGAATCCATTAAATTTTGGGACGGATCCAAATCTCAAGTCATTTTTCACTTTTGTTAACATTGCAATTGGCATTTGGTCTCGGCAGAGGAAAACCAGGGTTAGGGTTATCTTTTTATTCCATTGGTTCAGGCTTCAAATAGTCTTAGTCATGGTCTCACTGGTTTACAGCAGTGGGTTCTGGTATGGTCGCGTCTGTATCTCACTTTCATAGACATAAAATGGGCCTACAAGTTGTGGACATGTTTGTAAAATGAATGCATGTGCTTTCTCCAGATAAGAGTTTCCAACTCCCTCCCAGATTCAGATTAAGACGAGAGGGACAGAAGTGGAACTGATGATTCAGGATCAGCAAAAGAGGATTGGAGAAGTCAATCACTCACAGAAACATGACGGTGAATTCTCAAAACTCAAAAAAGCCTCTAAACTCTGGAGGAACCACATTCAGAGTGTTAAAGGCAGCACAGAACAGCTCCTATTTATCAGCTCTGCACACCTGCCGTAACTCAGGCACACCTGTTAGAGATCTGCTTTCATTAATCCTCCACTCTCCACACCTGAGAGTCTCTTTACACAAAGGAATGCTCCCAAATAATGCCACACTACATACTAATAGTCTGAGTATACTGTTAGAGCGCTACAGGAAAACTCACACAAGCTGAGGTGTTATATCATGTAGGGTTTGTTAAATCCTCCGAGACAAATTTGTGTAAATAAATGACTTCATGCTGAGCAGCTTTTCAGGTAGTCTCACTTCATTCTAAACAGACGAGGAAGTGACTGTCAGACTGTCAGCCTCAACACCGGGAATGTACAAACTCTCCCAACGAAACTATTTAAAAGCATCGAGAGGAGGGAGAAAATAAATGTGAAAATACACCAATCACAGACCATGACTCAGCAGTTACACCCATGGTCTAAACAAGGAAAAAAGATCAGTACTGATACCTGTCATACCTGAGCAGACCGCCAAGAGACAAGCAGGTATGTTTTGATATCTATCAACTGCGTAGACATGGGTACTGTGTTGAATATGTGGGAAGTTCTTTTTGTAAGACTTATTTTCTTGCTATTTATGATAGATTAAGTGCATATTATAATTTAGACACTACTCTTTTGGTCTACAGTAGATTCTTGCAGGGGCTTTTTTGCACCGTAAGTAGAAAACAAAAGTGACAAACACTTGTTTCATGACAACGTTGGACTCAAGCATGCGCTCAAGTGCCAGTCAAGTTTTAGAAAGGCAGCATAGTTTGTTTGTTGTGAGATTTATGATATTTTAAAGGGTATTTCAAGAGCTAAACGTTACTGAATCCAGTTTTTATCCAGATAACATAACACTAACACAGCCATGCTTTGATTTGTACACTCTCTACTGTGTCTATTTTTAACCTTACATACCAACAAACTTGTTTGACAAAGGAAGAAATTATTTCACTGATCTACAGTGAACACATGGGAGTTAAAAATGGATTTTTTATTGCATTATTTGAGGCTATGAAGTTCCTACTGGCCTTTAAAAAGGTCCAGTGTATTGGATTTAGTGGCATCTAGTGGTGAGGATTGGAGATTGCAGCCAGCTGAAACTTCTCCCGGTTAGAATTCCTTCAGTGTGGGGTGTCGGTGGCTTCATGGTAGAGCAGGCGCCCCATATACAAGGCTGTTGCCGCAGCGGCCCGGGTTCGAATCCAGCCTGTGGCCCTTTGCTGCATGTCACTCCCTCTCTCTCTCCCCCTTTCACGCTTGTCTGCCTTCAGTGTTCAGGAGGTTTTAACCAGGAGCCGAGTTATCCGCAGAGGTCTCTTCTTCTCCCAAACAAACGGACCTGGTGCCAGTAAAGCCGCTAAAAATGCCAAATAAAAAGGATTTTCACGTCACAAAATCAGTTTTCTCCAACACTGTTTGGGACATTGCAAACAGGTGGCTAGCTCACCTTTTTCTCTGATAACTTAAGATCCAGACATTAAAGAGGTTTTTACCAGGAGCCGAATTATACACAGAGGTCTCCTCCTCTCCAAAACAAATAGTCCAGGTCATTAAGATTGGTAAAATCACCAAATAAAGCAGTTTCATGTTACAAATCAGTGTTTCTTTTAAGCTGTATGATACGTCGCAGACGGCCTGCTAGCCCAGCACCTGCTCACCTTTTTTTTTTTCCTGATAACCTAGGATCCAGACATTCAGGAGGTTTTAACTGGGAGCCGAATTATCTGCAGAGGCCTCTTCCTCTCCAAAACAAACGGACCAGGTGATTAAAACTGGTAAAAACACCAAATAGAGCAGTTTCACTTTACAAATCAGTTTTCTCCAACGCTGTTTGGCATGTCGCAGACAGGCTGCTAGCCCAGCACCTGCTAATGTGCGCTCACATCTTTCAGATAACTTAAGATCCAGACGTTCCGGAAGTTTTAACCGGGAGCTGAATTATCCACAGAGGTGTCTTCCTCTCCAAAACAAATGGACCCGGTGACTAAAACCTATCAAGACACTAAATAAAGCATTTTCAAAATCAGTACGATTAAAAAAAAAAAGAAGATTTTTCCGACGCTACTCATCGCAGAGGGGCTGCTAGCTATGGTGGTGGAAATGAAAACACAAGGATTTTTATTTCTAGGTGATAATATGCTAAAGAAAGCACTTTTTTTAGTCCATTTTAGCCAATAACACACTGGACCTTTAAGAAGTATGGTGAATCATTTCATGTTTGTTGCTGTCATTCAGGTAGATTGGGTTTCTCCGTTGTTTCAGACATGGCCCAAACACCCGATGACCACCGCTTCCATTGCTCCGTGTGTCTGGAGCTTTACACTGATCCTGTCTCCACTCCATGCGGACACAACTTCTGCAAGCTCTGCATTAACAAATACTGGGACAACACAGAAGTGTCTAGCTGTCCCCTGTGCAAGGAGATATTTCACAAAAGACCCGAGCTGCGGATCAACGTCTCTTTCCGAGAGGTCGTCAATGACTTTAAAAACACAAACGCAGGCTCAGTGACGAGCGGTGAAGCCTGCGAGGCCAAAGCTGGTGAAGTGGCGTGTGACGTCTGCACAGGTGTGAAACTAAAAGCCATGAAGTCCTGCCTGGTGTGTGTGGCGTCGTACTGTGAGGGTCACCTGGAGCCTCACAAGACAGCAGCAGCCCTGAGTAGACATAAGCTGATTGAGCCAGTCAGGAACCTGGAGGACAGGATATGTAAGAAGCATGGGAAGATCCTGGAGCTGTTCTGTAAGATGGAGGAGAGGTTCATATGTCGGATTTGTGCCGAGACGGACCACAGCCAACACCAAGTTTTAACAGCAGAGGCCGCGTCACAGCAGAAAATGGTAAAATGTAGTTTTTATTTTGTCGTTATGAGTTGTGTAAGTGACAAAGTATGTGAGCTGACTGAGAGACAACAAAACCAGCTGTGAATTAGTGTATCATTGCTGTGTTTCTAGCAGCTTTTCAGGCACCAAAAGTGGGTGTGTTGTAGTGACCCATCACTGTTTTTCCAGCGGGGATAATGGAATGAAGAGCAGTTGTTTTTTAACCGAGGCATTTCTGCGTTTCTGGCAGAGATCATGTCCCCAAACCCAGGTATTTTTGAGCTAAAACATGACCTGTCAGCTCGGCTTGTTTTTATTTAGACCTTGCTCCCTTTCTGCCAACATAGTGGCATGAAAAATAATTGCCAAGACATCACTTTTTCCAGTGTGTGTGGTGGCATAAAAAGCAAGACATTTCTGCTTTTCCAGCTGGGATTGTGTCCCCAAACTCAGATTTTTGAGCCTGTCAGCTAGGTGAAATGGCTTTTTAGCTGGAGACCACTGTTGGAGACCAACAACCAACCAAACCGGTTTTGATTTAGTCCGTAATTGCTGTGTTTACAGCAACTTTTTAGGCAAAAACATGGGTGTTTTTTTAGGGACGAGTCATTTTTCCAGCAGTTTACAGCTCCCAGATACAAGTGTTTTTTAGGGACCCATCACTGTGTTTCCATTACAGCACCAGTTATTTTTTACTGACATGTTACTTTTTGTGCTGCGATAGTGGCACTAATGTTGATGTTTTTTAGTGACAGTTATTTTTTTTACTGAGACATTGTATGATGACCACTGTATGAGATCCACAAACCATCAAACTGGTTATGATTTAGCATGGCATTGCTTTGCTTCCAGTGGCTTTTTATAAGCACCACACGCTGGTGTTTTATAGAGACCGTCACAGTTTTTCCAGTGGGGATAGTGACATGAAACGCAGTTTGTGTAAGCCTTTCCTGACCAGATCCAGGTGGTTTTTGTGCCCAAACATAACCACACATTAAGCATAGTTAACAGAGAAAACTTCAAATTTAAGATGTACATTTGTTAAAAAAAGGGACACACTGAGGTATAGTTTAAATGTGGTCTATAGGGAGCAGGGTTAGGGTTGGTTAGGGTATCTGCAGATATGTGTTTTCACTCCAACTGTTTTTATTCCCTCAAGAGGATAAGCGGTTAGAAAATGGATGGATGGATGGATGTTTTTATTCCTTTCCCAGATTCAGATTAAGAGGAAAGGGAGAGAAGTGGAGCTGATGATTCAGGATCGGCAAAAGAGGATTGAAGAAATCAGTCACTCAAAGAAACAAACCAAGGTGAGTTCAAACTCAACACAACAAAACCCTCACTGGTCAAATGTATCCAAAAGAAAGGCTCTGCACTCTGGCAGAGAGACGATCAGAGTGTTGCAGGCAGCACAGAGCAGAGCAGCTCCTATTTATCAGCTCTGCACACCTGCCTTAACTCAGGCATACCTGTTAGCGATCTGCCTTCATTAAGAGGCCATTTACACGTTGCCGGCTATTTTCGTAAACGGACATTTCACCGTCTCCGTTTTCAAAAAGATCTTCGTTTACACTTGCCCATGTATATATACACACAAGAGCATGCCAAACCTGTAGGTGGCAGTGTAACGAGAAGCTCAAGCCTTCCATGTATCCATTGTCACCATAGCAACATAGGTCGCACTTTTGACACAGGCGCAAGATCCGGCGCATACTGTGACGTGGGCTGCCTATAATTCTGTTTATCTCCGTTTATCTCAGTTTACATGCAAACGCGCAACCGGAGTTTTCCAAAATCTCCACGGAGTTTTTAGAAAGACTCGTTTTCAGAGGAGAAATCTCCGTTTGCGTGTAAACAAAGGGCACAAATGAAGGAAGATGTCTCAGTTCATCAAAATCACCGTGTACGTGTAAACGGCCTCTTAATGAGACAAAAAGTCTCTCAGGTGTAATCAGTTAGTGTGCTCGTCTCATTCCAGCTGCCTACGACACACCCTCGACCTTCTCTGCCACTTCCACTTAATTTCAACTCCTTTTATCTCTTAAACTGACTGTAAACTGTCTTCAGTACTTTCACTTCAAAAGACATTTGAAAAAAATTAAAAGTTCAACTACTTGCATGTCGTATTTTCAAAATGACAGTTCCACTGCTTTCAGTAATGCCAACACTCGTTTAAATGCTTTCACTTTCCCTTTCATGGCTGGCAATGTCCCAACCTCTTGTTAAAATATACCCACTTTTGACTCTTAACACATGGCTGAAAATGTCCCAAATTCTTGTTAAAATATACTCTCTATTCTTGATAAAATCATGGCTGGAAATGTCCAAACCTCTTGTTAGAAAATACCCGCTGTTGTTGCCACAAAGTTGCCTGGAAAAGTCCTGACCTTTGGTTAAAATATACTTGCTTTTGTCGCTACAAACAGTTGGAAATGTTCTGACTTATAAATAAAAAAATCCTGCTTTTGTTGCCACCAACACAGCTGAATATATCCTGAGCTTTCGTTAAAAAATACCTGCTTTTGTTGCTTAAAACATGGCTGGAACTATAATAGTAATAGTAGTAGTATAATAGCTCCTCTAATTACCACATATTACACCTCAACTGCTTTCACTAATCCTTTTTAACCTTTTTTTCAATGATTATACTCTGACTCCAACTTTTTAAAATATTTAAACTGCAATTAAAAACAAATTGGCAGTAAGCATGCGTACAGTTTCTTCAGGAAATACACTATTTTCTGGTCTTTTTTTTTCTTTGAAGAATTTTTTTTTTATTTTTTTTTTAGCTATATTATTTTTTATTTTTTGCCATTTCATTTTTGAAATCATTTCACTTGTTCTCTGTTGTTTTAGAGACAGAGTTAAAAACAAAAATATTTTGGAGCTCTTCAACATGGCAGTAACATACAACCTTGTTAATAATGTCACAAATGCCTGACAGAACAATCACTAAAATTTAAGAAACCCTTTTGTAAACGTGAATTACATTCACTTACACAAGAAAAATATCAATAGTGGATGGTGTTTTCCTTTTCCTTTCTTTTTTTTCAACCATATGGACAATGTGAGAGCTGGCTGACGTGTTTTTTTTATACTTGACATTTAGGAAAATGCACAGAAAGAAATGGAGGACAGTATCGAGATTTTCATGTCTGTGATGGAGTCCATGAAGACTATCCACACAGAGCTCATGGGGGAGATTGAGGCGAGACACGATGCAGAACAGAGGAGGTTTGAAAAGCTCATCAAAGAGCTGAGGCAGGAAATCGACGAACTGGAGAAGAAGAGTGCTGAACTAAAGCAGCTCTCGGGCATTAAAGACCATATCGAGCTCCTGGAGGTCAGTAGAGAAACGATCTAACCTTGTCTTTTATGTGGATGTTGAATGTACAACAACTTCCTGATTGAGTCTGTACTTGTAATAAGTACAGTCAATCTCATTTATATGGTCCATAATCAGAATATCTTTGAGGCAAAGACTATAAATGTTATGGACGTAGCCACCATGATGTCACCCATTTGTTTGTGGACTCCCATTTTGAAGTTTGACAGTTGCCATCTTGGATTTTTGGAGCCAGAAGTGACCGTATGTGTTCAAGAGGGTGGAGATAACCCTTTAGTCTATGGTTAACTGTGATAATGCTAATGCTAATATTTACTGGCACAAAAACAGTCTTAAAGCCAAAAAAAAAAACTGTAATCATTGGTAAAACCAAACATTCGACTACTTTAGAGGGTCTTTTAGTACAAGCAAACGCTGAACAAGATTTTTTGGGGGCAACCAAAATGTTAAAATTTACTTGCACAAACTGAAAACACATCCTATCCTTTGTGAATCTGGCGTTAAGACATGGCTACATTACCTTACTTTGTTGCTGTGATAGCTAGTTGTCAACGGATGGCACCCACAGCGGTCATGCCCTTAATTATGCATAACTTTAGGACTCCATAAAATATAAACGTTGAAAAAAAAAAGTTTTATAAATGTTATATAAAAATTAGTTATAAAGACTGAAATTGTTTTTTGTATCAGGCTGTAAACATGTTTACCGTCACTATCTATAGGGATAGACTCACTTTTTGAGCCAGCCTCAAGTGGCCATTTGCAGAACTGCACTTTTGGGAATTTTTGCATTGGCTTCATTTTTCATTCCCGGTAGTTGCCACTCATTTGTAGGGCTTCACAATCTGTAGTAAAACTCAGCTGCTATAGCTAAATATATCTTTTTACATTAGCATGCTAACAAGCTAATATCAACAACAGTTGGGTGTTAAATATGCTCATGATTAGCATGTACCATGCTAGCATATGAACTTGATCATTTCAGCACACTCACAGTGAACAGCAACCTAACAGCCCGTGACAACATTGTTTCTGTTTTCCATTGACAGGCATTCAATCAAGCCTACACACTACCGTCAACTCAGACCTGGCCAAGCATCCCCGTCAATGAGGTGGATTTCTTGGGTTATATCCAGACGTCGTTGATTAAAGCAAGAGAGTTCATCAACCTGGAAATTAAGAAACAGTCAGCCAATAGTAAGTTTGAAGCAAAGTATCATACTGGTGTCTAACATCTACAACCTAATCACCAGAATAAATGTTGGCATTGTACATTTCTGCAGACATTTCTGTAGATATGGTACATTTGTATGTTTCATATGTAGTGGATATGTTGAAACTTAACATTTTCTCACATTTCAATTTCCAATTTTACATTATGACAACAGTGTTAAGGCACGGTTAGGTTTAGCCACAAGACATGAAAAGGCATTGTCATGTTATATTATAATCTAATCTAATTATTGTAATCTCAATTGATCACTCGGGAGGTTGTGATATACATGATTGAGAGTCATGGTTTTGCCATAGAGGCTTGCTTTGCTCCATATATGGAAGTATGTGACAGTGTTATCCAGCTCTGTTCTGATTGGTCCAGATGTGCGTATCCTAATCTGATCATTGAACATTAGAAATGAAAATATGCGATCATATTGGTCGGCCACTTTTTCTGACTCTGCGTCGCTGACAGTCTGATAAGTGGAAGGTCATTTGATGAAAACACATTAGAAATAGAGTGATAAACTATGTTGTCACTGAGGACGATTTGAACACTACAGGTGATTTGATGAATTGAGCTATTTTTACACCACTCTCATTTGTCATTGAACACATCAACTGCATCATTTATCACATCATTAATTATGGTCTATCTCCTCCTGCAGAGCTTAAGAAAATGCAGCAATTTGCAGGTTTGTCACCCCTAACGTCTAAGATGGATGTTTTCCTGTGATTTTTTTAATCAAATTCAATTTAAAATGAAAATGAAAAAGTTACATGTCATTGTGAGAATGAGATTAACATATTCAATTCTTGCATCCTGTCTGCTCTAACAGAGGACATCACCATTGACCCTGACACCGCAGGACCCTGGCTTATTGTCTCTGACGATGGGAAAGAAGTCAGGCAGTCTCCAAAGAAGCACAAGGTTCCGACTAGCCCGGCGAGGTTCACAGAAAACACTTTTGTTGTTGCAACAAAGGGTTTCACCACAGGCAGACACTACTGGGAGGTCAGGGTGAAGGAGAAATCCAACTGGGTGCTGGGAGTCGCTTCTGGCACGGTGAAGAGGAGGGAACACGTCACTCCCTCCCCAGAAAACGGCTTGTGGACTTTAGGTCACAGGGATGGAGGGCAGTATTTTGTGTACACCCGAAATCCATTCCCTTTAACGCCGTCTACCCCTCCCCAGCGGGTGGGGGTGTTTGTGGATTACGAGGAGAGGCAGGTGTCGTTCCTCGATGTGGAGGCCAAGACTCACATCTTCACCTTCACAAAGTGTAACTTTACACAGAAGGTTTACCCCGTATTTGATCCCTGTGTGGCGGCAGAAAAAAAGGAGGTGGCTCCTCTGAAAATTATGATGGTAGAGCTGACAAAATAAAACACTGACATAGATTCATCATCCTGAGCAGCGGTCAACATTACAGGAGTCACAGTTATCAATATGTAATCAGAAATAGACTTACACAATATAGTAGTTGCATGCTTTATCCATTAGTGGCATCTAATGGCGAGCATTGCAAATTGCAACAAGCTGAATCTTCTACCAATTAAAATTCCCTCAGTGTTTATTGTTCAGTAGGTTTATACCAGGAGCCGAATTATCCACAGAGGTCTCCTCCTCTCCAAAACAAACAGACCAGGTGATTAACACCGGTAAAAACACTGAATAAAGAAGTTTCATGTTACAAATCAGTGTTTCTTCAATGCTGTTTGGTACATCGCAGACAAGCTGCTAGACCAGCACCTGCTAATTTGCACTAACTTTTTGTCTCTGCTAACAAAATCCGGACGTTTAGGAGGTTTTAAACGGGAGCCGAATTATACAGAGGTCTCCTCCTCTCCAAAATAAATGAACTAGGTGATTTAAACTGGTAAAAACACTGAATAAAGAAGTTTCATGTTACAAATCAGCGTTTCTTCAATGCTGTTTGGTACATCGCAGACAGGCTGTTAGACCAGCACCTGCTAATAGAGTGTGCCAGTAAACCCGGAACTCCGTTAGCGCTTTTAGCACTTCCGGTTCTCTCGTCTAAAAGTCAATACGTTTTTTGAATGGGATTTTGGTAAAATGCCTCAAATAAGGTCTGTGGTTAACAAAAGCTTAAGCGAGTTTCAGGTTTTGTTCTACGACATAAAACACGTCAGTAAATACCCTACTTGTGAATTTTGAAGCTTTTATGTGTCGTAAAAAAGGCGGCTGCTAACAAGTTGCTCAATACGACTACAAACCCTGTCGGGGACATTAAACGTCATCACCCCCGAACAGGCAAGAGTGCTGGCAGTCCGCCATTACAGCTTCTTATTTAGCTTAAACAGTCCGATTTCCCCATTATACAGTGTTTTAAAATAAAGCGGCCAAAATCAGTTGAAAGCTTAGTGGCGGTGATGTCAAGAGTCATGCGATGTGGAGTAGTCATGTAGTCCATTAAAGCCTAACGTTAGCTTTTTACTTTTGGCGATCGCATTTAAGCTTCAAATGCGGCATGAAAGGTGTTCATATGTGAAGATTATCTCGCTGAACAAAACCTGTAAGTATCATAAACTTGTGTTAGCCACAGAGCTTATTTTCTGACATAATCCAAAACGCAATGCAAAAATCACATTCACTTTCTCTTCCGGGAACCAGCGCAATGCTAAACTTCCGGGTTTTGACGTCAGCCCTGGCACACTCTATTTGCACTAACTTTTTGTCTCTGCTAACAAAATCCAGACGTTCAGGAGGTTTTAACTGGGAGCCGAATTATCCACAGAGGTCTCTTCCTCTTCAAAACAAACAGACATGATTAAAATCGGTAAAAACACTGAATTAAGATGTTTCATGTTACATATAAGCGTTTTTCCAATGCTGTTCAGTACACTGCAGATGAGCCACTCGACTAGCACCTGCTAATTAGTGATGGCCAAATGAGGCCTCATGAACCACTGTCTTTATTTTCTGAAGCCACCAGATGGCGCTGTGTGTTCAACAAAGGTTTGAAAGCACACTTCATTGCAAGTCCTTCAGCCTTTATCTTTAAACCAAGAGCGCCATCTGGTGGGGTCAGAAAATAAAGAAAGTGGTTCATGAGGCTTCATTTGGCCATCACTACCCCAGTGCAACTGCACTGCCTGCACTGTCTTTATTTACACCCCTGGTTCCAGTCCTTATCAAAAACATCTACATGATTAATGAATGAATCAGTTTTTAGTGAAGACAAATAAGAGATGAATAAATATAAACAGAGTAAGAAAGTGTTTGTGAGAGGATGATTTTTTTTTTTTTTTTTACAACTTGTGACTTGTATGAGACTATATATATGAAATTATTAATTTCATTTAACAATTGATTCGTTGATTTCTTAATGATGCTCCTGACTATTTTACAAATAAAGCAAAAATAAACATGACGGAAATGGGTTTGCTTTTTTCAAGGGCATATAATGGATGGTATATGGACCTGCATTTGTATAGCGCCTTTCTAGTCATCTAGTGACCACTCAAAGCGCTTTTTACTAGTGATGGCCAAATGAAGCCTCATGAACCACTTTCTTTATTTTCTGACCCCACCAGATGGCACTCTTGGTTTAAAGAAAAATGCTGAAGGACTGGCAATGAAGTGTGCTTTCAAACCTTTGTTGAACAGACAGTGCCATCTGGTGGCTTCAGAAAATAAAGACAGTGGTTCATGAGGCCTCATTTGGCCATCACTACTTTTTACACTACGAGTCAAGTTCACCCATTCACACACTGGTGGCCATACAAGGTGCCACCTGCTACTCAGTTTTAACACACTCACACACCGATGGAACAGCCATCAGGAACAATTTGTTGTTCAGTATCTTGCTCAAGGATACTTCGACATGCAGCCTGGAGGAGCCCGGGATTGAACCGCTGATCTTTCGATTGGTGGACGACCCGCTCTACCTCTGAGCCACAGCCGCCCAATTGCACTGTTTTTAATTTAATGAAAGTTCTTCTCCTGAGACCTGAACTTTTGTACGGTATGCATTTTTGATTTCTACTAGCTATTTGGGATCAGTAGGAACCGATAAGTATAAAAACCTAAACATTGTTAAAGATAATTAAGTCCTAATGTCCTCAAATGAGACGACAGTAAAGTCCTAATGTCTTCAAACAAGTACTTTATAATTAACAGCGTCTTATCTTGTTACAGTTGCTAAAATTGGTCAAATTTGTTGCCATATCAAACAACAAACATTACTGATCATAAATAGACAAGTTTCAACCAAAGAATTTGATCAGGTTTTGTCCACTTTTGTGTCGGGATCGGCTGCAGGCTGACTTGGCAGAGATGGCTGCCATCTTGTTTTTACATGGATTAGTGTATTGTGCTCGTACTACCCCTAGATGGCACAAAAAGTGCCCATGAAGTTAAGTAGAATGAAGTAGAAGGTCAAGTGAACCCAAAATGTGATGTCCTCATATGAGTATAGTGATGGCCAAATGAGGCCTCATGAACCACTGTCTTTATTTTCTGAAGCCACCAGATGGCGCTGTCTGTTCAACAAAGGTTTGAAAGCACACTTCATTGCCAGTCCTTCAGCCTTTATCTTTAAACCAAGAGCGCCATCTGGTGGCGTCAGAAAATAAAGAAAGTGGTTCATGAGGCTTCATTTGGCCGTCACTAGTTGAGGACACGGGGTCTCAGGAGGATATTTTCAAAGTGGCAATCACTCATAAGGGCCCATTCTCCACCCAACACATAGTTGGAGGGCCCCACATCTCACAGGCCCCAGTGCAACCGCAGCCAGACACTGACATCAGTGTGACACTTATCAGAGTCATAAATACGGTGAGTGAAAGTGATCGACTGATTTTCTCACAATCAGAGTTAATGATCCCAGACACGTGTCTCTGCGACCATCTGGAGAGCAAGAATTTAAGATGTAATGACAGAAACTACAACAAACTATGGAGAACTTTTCTTTATCTCGTCCACAACTGCTTTCCTACCTCTACAAGAGTCTCTTCAGTCTTATTCAAATGGAAGAAAAACACACAGCATGTCCTTTGCTTCAGGGTTTTGCATATCTTTAGCGCAGAGCCATAGAAATCGGAGTGTGTGATAACAAAGGGAGGGCATGTGTGGACATTTGGGTGTGTCGCACCGAGAGTGGGAGGGCCACTGCAAGTTTCAGGAAGAGTGCAGCTCCTGTCGGTGTGTGACTCATAGCAGGTACATGAAGTGAAGGACTACACTGCTCCACGTCACAGGAAAATATGCAGAGTAAGTTCTACTTTATATATATATATATGTATATATGTTTTTATTAGAGATCGCCTCTTCTTTGGACTGTTTTGTGAATCTTGTGCTCAGTAGGGTTGTTATGTCCAGCAGAGGTAACAAACAGACTGAAGTTTGACATACTTCTTTACAATGAAGCACCTTTTCAGTGGCATATATTAATAAAAATTAAAGCTGAGCGCATGTTTTTGTTCGACTAGAATGGAAATAATAATGTTATTTTAGCTGGCTCCATGTCCTGAAATGATTCTACACTGGCTGATGTTTAAATCTCATCTTATATGCTGTTACATAATATAAAAAAGAATAAGCTACATCACTGTAAAACTTAAATAAATCCAATTTTATTAATTTTATGTAAACTCTAGTTGAATCAACTCTGGTTGAATTTCCAGTGGGAGTTGGTGTTTTCTTTTAAACCTGCAGCCGCTGCTGAAGGTCCTGACTTTCTGCATTCCTCAGATAGTTCCTCACCTGCCTGTGACGCTCTTTAATCCACTTCCTGCTTGTGTGAAAAGACTTTGTGTTCACTGCTGCCGAACATCTTTTCTTTTTATGACCTAGCTCAATCTTCAGAGGAACAATACAGGCCGACGGCAGACACTGACCTTTGACCCTGTAGTCTGAGACTAACATATCTGCAGCTCATTTCTCCCTGACATGAGAAGAGGTTTGTCAGTGTCACCGCTGGGGTTTCATCGAGCCAGATTAGTGTCAGATTGTGTGCATAGAAAACAACATATTGTTCACATACAGTAGGCCTGGGTGGATCACGAGATAATGAGCCCCTGGGCACCTAGCAGAGGGCCCCACCACCTCTCCTTCTCAGAAGCAAGACACACAGATTTATTGGCTGGTTAGTCTCTTTGTAGTGGTTACACATCTATCTGTGGCGTAAGGTAGTTACAATGGGCCCCAGTGCATGCTATTATGATGGTCCCTAATGTGCCCTAGCTACTAGTTATTATGGAGTGCGCACACACACAGAGTTTTAGGCGTGTATATATTTTACTAACAGTGAGTCTTACTGCTGCTTTATGTTATACCCACTTGCAGATGAGCCCAGCATGTCAGTCTTGAGAAAAATTATTAGTTCAACTAAATAGTTTTTATCGTTAAATTCTAGATTTTTTTTTTTTTTTTTTTTTAGTTTATGTAGAATAAACATATAATTTTGTTATAGATTGATACTATTTTACAAGAGCAGAAAATGATGGAGATGGGTTTGCCTTTTTGAGGGCATACATAGAAAATTGCACCATTTTTAATTTAATATGAGTCCTTTTTTAAACATGGGCGTATTTCCAGGTGGCAGTCAGGCCCCAGCGCCCCAGTCTGTATTTACGCCCCTGCTTTGTAGTCATGTTCAGGATTCAAGGAGTTTATTACGTGCACATTTACATGCACAGGCGAGAACTCAGCAGTTTGCACCGTACAGTGAAATTCTTATTTGTCAGTCTCCCTTCACACAAGGCAGTAATAAGATTAGAATTAAAGTTAGATATTAAGAAAAATAAATAAAAAAGCAGTGTGGTGACAAAACAACTTCGGTCTATTTAATAAGCAGATTAAAGAAAAAGTCTTCACACGGCGGCTGTCTTTCTTGAGCTTTAGTAAGCATTCCTGAATGGAGTCACACACAAACAACCGCGTAAACAGTCAGTCAGTGAGTGAGTGCCTAGATGTTCTTCAGCCATGCTATCTTTATAGTTCCCAAAACACATGCATGTCAATAGTCAAAATATAGCACGCAGGTGGTTCTGGAGTAAGCATCCCTTAGACACAACGTCTCTTCATGCTCACAAGAACACTTGATGTGGGAGCCTCCCTGGCTTGTAACTAGTGATGGCCAAATGAAGCCTCATGAACCACTGTCTTTATTTTCTGAAGCCACCAGATGGTGTTTGTTCAACAGGGGTTTGATAGCACACTTTATTGCCAGTCCTTCCGCCTTCACCTTTAAAGCGAGAGTGCCACCTGGTGGGGTCAGAAAATAAAGACAGTGGTTCATGAGGCTTCATTTGGCCATCACTACTCGTAACCTTTAACCTGCTTCCATTAGGCCCCTGCTGTATGTCACACTGCTATCACAGTAGGGGTTAAATGAACAACACATATCATTAGGTGAGAAGTTCAGTTTCATCAAAACAAGTAACCTTAGAACACGGGTATACAAAACATGCAGAACACATTATCGGTTAAATATGGTTAAATACCAGAATTTTCCATCACAGCAGAAACAAAGAAATACGTTTTAAAAGCCTGAGTTAAAATGAAAAGTGCACCGTGCCTCATAGAAATGTTGCAACAAGTCAGTTCAAGTTAAAGCAGTGAGTGTGAGTTGCTTCTCATCTCTTTGTAGTCATTTTGAGTTTCTTCATCATCATTTTGTGTATCTTTATAGTCATTTTAGGATTCTTCATAGTCACTTTGTCTCGTTGTAGTAATTTAGGGTCTCTTCGTAGTTGCTTCCCATCTCTTTGTAGTCATTTTGAGTTTCTTGGTATTCATTTTGTTCGTTTTATGGTCATTGTAGGATTCTTCGTAGTAATTTTGGATCTCCCTGTAGTCATTCTGAGTGTCTTTATAGTAGCTTTGCATCTCTTTGTAGTCATTTTGAATTTCTTGATTGTAATTTTGTGTGTCTTTGTGGTCAGTAATTTGGGGTCTCTATGTTGTAGCATAGAGGCTCTTTGTCCTATGTTGTCATTTTGAGCCCCCCTGTAGTAATGTTGTGCATCTTTGTAGTCAATTTAAGTTTCTTTGTAATCATTTTGTGTCTCTTTATGGTAATTTTCGGGATTCTTCATAGTCATGTTGACTCTTCGTAGTCACTGTGAGTCTCTCTCCAATCATTTTGCAGTCAATTTATGTCTCCTTCATTACTTTGCATCTCTTTGTGGTCATTTTGAGTATTTCTGGAGTAATTTAGGGTCCCTATGTATCATTTTGAGGCTCTTTTTAGTCATTTTGGGTCTCTGTGTAGGCAATTTGTTTCTCTTTGTAGTTGTTTTTACATCTCTCAATAGTCATTTTAACCCCCTTTTTAGTAGTGATGGCCAAATGAAGCCTCATGAACCAATTTCTTTATTTTCTGACCCCACCAGATGGCACTCTTGGTTTAAAGATAAAGGCTGAAGGACTTGCAATGAAGTGTGCTTTCAAATCTTTGTTGAACAGACAGCGCCATCTGGTGGCTTCAGAAAATAAAGACAGTGGTTCATGAGGCCTCATTTGGCCATCACTACTTTTTAGTCATTTTCAGCCTCTTTGTCCTTTTTTTTTGCCCCTTTTTTTTTAATCGTCCTGAGCAATTTCTGTTTGTAGTTGTTTTGTGTCTCATAGCAGTTGTTTCTTTGTGGTCACCTTGAGTCTCCTCCTTGTCAGTACTTGTCTCTTCAAGTGACATTTTGCAGGTGAAGGTTAGGGGGGCCCTGACACTTTAGGCCCCTAGGCCTGTGCCTTGTAGGCCTGTTCAGTAATCCATCCATGCATTTTGACAACACTGATGACATTCACACCATAAACTGATGCATCAAAATGCATCACAATGCAGGAAATTAAGTGTTTGATGTTCTAATTTGTCTGATGGAACAATATGTGTCTCCCTCAATGTCGGATTGAGACTTACCCTTGAACGTACAGCTTTGTTTTTAATCAAATAATAAATCCTGTTTCTCTTAATCTGCAAGTTCACCAGCTAAACTTTTGTCCTGAAATCCTGTCTCAGGCAGTTTCACAGCAATTCACACCTCAGATAATTAATGTCTCATGACTCTGACATGACTGCTGTGTAGTCAGTGACTTGCACAGGACAGAGAGGTGTGAACAACCCTCTTGGGTGGGTGGTGAGATGTGTTGGAGGTCAAACAAGTCCAGCAGTAATTTTAGATATAGAATGTTTTGTCTGTCTGCCAATTTAACTTAAGCTCTGTGCATCTAACCTAAAGTATGTCATGTTTCTCTGTCTCTCCCATTTCCTTCCAGGCATGAGCTCTCCGGGAGGCAATGGCCTCTCCGAGGAGCAGTTCAGCTGCTCCATCTGTCTGGAGGTGTTCGTGGAGCCCGTCTCCACTCCCTGTGGCCACAGCTTCTGCAAGGCTTGCCTACAGGGCTACTGGAACCACAGCAAAAAGTTCCTCTGCCCCATGTGCAAGAAGAGCTACTCCAAAAAACCCGAGATGAGCGTCAACAGGGTCTTGGCTGAAATCTCCTCCCAGTTCCAGGGGCTGATGCTGGCCGGGGGAGCTGGAGGGGCCGTGGGCACCGGGGGAAACTCAAAGGGATCCACTCTGAACATGAGCCTAGATATGAGCCAGGGGGGCTCCACAGGGTCTGACAACGGGGAGTTCGCCCGGGCGGGGGAGGTTCCCTGTGACGCCTGCATTGGGAGGAAGGTGAAGGCGCTCAAGTCCTGTGTGAACTGTCTTGGATCGTTCTGTGAGGTTCACCTCCGACATCACAAAAAGGTCAGTTTTTAGAATTATTGCATCATAAATATCTGTTTTCTGTCTCCTTGACAACGCCTCTTTCACTTCTATTTGTCTTATATTTAATTACTTCTTATTTTGCAAGATTTTTCTTCGTAATCACTTTATTAATTTACTTTTCCGCGCTCTTTGACAACATCATGTTCTGTATATACTTTACATCTGCTTGTGAGACACCTTCACTGATTTTACATCATATATCACGCATTGTAAATTGATATATTGGAACAATAATAATAATTTCGGCATTTTATGGTGTCATTTGACTTGATCTTAAACTACAATTTTAAGTACATTTTTTTGTGGAATTTATAAATCTTTTTCCGCACTACATGAGTTTACAGTGATTTTCCTCTACTGCAGTGTATCCTCGTACAACTGTTTGTGTGATATTTAACGAATTAGCACCGCATTGCCATCGTCATGCTAGGTACTTAACATTAAGTTACGTAGGTAAGCTTTGGGAAAAGAAACACAGTTGGGTATCCTCATGGTACATAATTAACGTTAAGTTACATAGTGAATGTAAAAGTATGTTATTAACAATGTTACATAGGTTAGGTTAAGAAAAATAAAGTTACGCAGGTTTGGTTAAGGAAAATAAATATAGATGGCCATCCTCACGTTACGTACTTAAAGTTAAGTTGTTAAAAAAGTTACATAGGTTAGGATTAAGAAAATAAAGTTACGCAGGTTTGGTTAAGGAAAACAAACATGTTTGGCCATCCTCACATCACGTACTTAACGTAAAGTTAAATAGATTAGGTTTAGGAAAAGAAACATGGTTGGGCTACGTACTTAATGTAAAGTTACGTGCTAAATGTAAAGTAATGTTGTTAACAGTGTTACATAGGCTACGTAGTTTTGGTTAGGAAAAGTAAATGTAGTTGGCCATCCTCACATTACGCACACTTCGTAAAGTTATGTAGATTAGTTTTAGGGAAATAAACATGGTTGGGCATTGTCATTTTATGAACTTAATGTTAATTGATGTAGGTCATGTTTAGGAAAAGAAACATGGTTTAGTGTCGTCATGGTTACACATTAAATGTTAAGTTACATTGTTAACAAAGTTACATGGGTTAGCTTTAGGAAAATAAACTTGTTTGGCCATCCTCACATTACGTACTTAACGTAAAGTTACGTACTTAATACAGAGATACGTAATTTACATTTAGGCAAGTACAATTATGTGGTTCAGGGTTAGGGAAAGAGACACAATCCTGAACACGAGTCTGCTGGGAGAAAGTCCTCTGTGTGTTTGACCGATTCACAACCCCAACCCACCATCTTATGTGGACTTTTTGATTTTATACTACTTCATTTCTTACTACTGGGCTAAGAGTCTTGTTCAGAGACTAATCAACCAAACCACAGCCCTAAGTTTTTTATATCTACTACTGCCCATTCAAATTCATGACTCATCCTTGTTGCTGTAACTCCCAGGTGAAGTCTCTGACATCTCATCGTCTGATTGAACCAACTTTCTACCTGGAGGACAAGATCTGTAAGAAACACGAACGTCTTCTGGATGTCTACTGCCGCACGGACCACACCTGCATCTGCACGGCATGCGCTGAGGCCACTCACAAGTCCCACGACATCGTCTCCATTGACCACGAGTGGAAGAAGAGGATGGTGAGTGGTGGATAGAGAGGTCTAGTTTTAAACTGTTTCTGAAGGGGTTCAGATTCTATATCCTGCCTCTAAGGCACCTGATTAACACCTCGCTCAGGGTTTCAATGTAATGTGACTCTCATGATATAAAGCTGTGTTGATGTTGATTCCAGTGTGCTTCAATCCTTTTTTATCGTCTTCTGACAGAGTAATGTGAGTAAGAAGAAGTCGGAGCTGAAACATTTGATCAAGGAAAGAACCAAGAAACTGGACGAGATCAAACAATCCATCAAGGTCATCAAGGTGAGTCATCTGAGGGCTGATACAATAGGTTTCAACAGTGCTGTGGTTAACATGTGGTTGGGTTTACACTGGAAACACAGTGATGACTGCTAAATCAAAACCAGTGATGATGTTTGTTGGTCTCGAACAGTTGTCTGCAGCTTGGCAGATATCACACCTAGCTGTCACGGCATCCACCATCCCCTCCATGTCCTTATGTCAAAGTCAGCTTATCTATTATGTCACCTTATATACACCTTATGAACGTTGATATGGTACACATGGAATGTACAAGGTAAACGCAACATATTCGTGGCATGCCAACATTTTCCTCTGCTGAATGGGCTGATGACAGACAGTATTTAGGAAACAAGATCTCACCTGTGAGTCCTTGTGTATTTAGAGCCTTGGGTGACAAAACACAGCGTGTTTGAGAGTTTGGGTGTCAATTTTCAGCTCTTTAAAACATGAAACCAGTGGGAGTAAATGCTAGTTTGAAGATGCCATTACAGTAGCTCCCGTTTTAACAAATTCACATATATAATTTCAAGGGGAAAAAAACAGGATTCAAAATTAAAAACACTTTTCTTTTTCTTTTTTTTTTTTTTTTTTTACACAGGAAAACCCTCTTGACATACATAATGGTGTTTTGCATAAAAAAACATACAACAAATGAAAAAAATTATAAAGTAACATGAACTTAATTTAACTTAATTTCAGGATTGTTTTGAAAAATGCTAAAAAAAAAATATTGTAGATTTAAAGTGTAACTGTGAATTCATGGAGCTAGAACAGTGAAAATTTAATTTGCCCTCTAAAAAGAAACCATTGACACTGAAAAAAAATCCACAAAAAAAGGCGTTCAAAAATATTGTAATTTTATTTTTATATTTTTTTGCATAGTTTTTTTTATTGGTATTCCTGTGATGTATTTTCTTCCACACAAGAAAGTGACATACAATTAAAACTAAAAAAAAAGAATGAAAAAAGCTTTCATTAAAAAAAATAAAAATAAAATATATACAAATAAAATTTAAAAAAAAATCAGAAGCAAGAGAAAAATTATTTTATTTAATTTCAGGCTTATTTTGATAAATCCTAAAAAAAATGTGAATCTAATGTGCAACTGTGAATTAATGGAGCTAGAAAAGTGACAGTAGGTTTTGCCATTGAAAATAAAATTTGGTTTTGAAAAAGAAAACAATGACACTGAGAAAAGAAAGAAAGGCATTAAAAAAAATTAATCTTTTTTTCATCCACACAAAAAGTAACAAAGTTATAACAGAAAAAAAGTGAATAAATGTCAATGTTAAAAAAACACCCTGAAAAAAAAACAGTGACATGTAAAAACAAACAAACAAAAACATATTGTATAATATATAATTAAATTGAAAATCCATTTTTATGCATGGTTTTTATTTTTCCAATGGGATGTTTATTTAGTGCCAATGTTTCTTTTTTCAATGCCAAAACTTACACTGCTCTAACTCTATATAAACTATCCAAGTGAATGGGAGCCTTTAAAATGATTGTGCAGAGACTGAGAGAACCACAGGGGAACACAGGGACCACGCTGGCATGTGGCATTTAAAGACAGCAAATTGAGAGCCTTGTATTGACATTTAAAGGTAGAGGACCAGGACCTGGTGGTATTATGATGCACAATAACAACCACAATAGGCAGGCTACAACAACTGGGTGACAGTTTTTTCCCCTCAAGGCATTAAAAGACAGTTGATCTCTTTCTTAGTAACTAGCACCTTTAGATCAAGTTGTTTTGACGAATTCAATCTGAAAAAGCTAAAACTAGCATCAAATTTTACGGCTTTTTTTTATGTAATAAATGTGTTATGACAACATCTTATCAGCCCTGGATGACACTGTCTGGCTAGTATAAGTACTTGCTTTGTACCATTTAAAACATGCACGCCATGTGTTTTGAAGTCTGTGTTGATCAGGCAGCACTGCTGTTGTACTTCCCCTCAGTACTGCATGTTAAATATTTGCCCATTCTCCTCTCATGTAGCGCTGATAGGCTTTATTTGCATTTCAAGCAGCACTCTGATCCGGGCAAGGATACAAAACGTTATCAGGCTGTGGCTCAAGGGCACTTTGGCAGGACACACGGCTGTTGATGGGATCACACTTCGCCCACCTCGCTGAAGATTTTGCTTTGTTGGAAAATCTGCGACACGCTTACACGTTGGACACGTCTTTTGCATAGCTGTCGTGTTCTGTGGTGAGCTGGTGACTGCAGTTTGTTTGTCTCCATGTCTGAGGCTGCCCAACCGGTGCGACCAGGGTTCACATTTGCCTTTAGTTTCACACACCCTGTTTTTACGTTCAGCCTCATTACAGTAAACCCAAGGATAGGGTGTGAAAACGTGAGTGATTACACTGCTTTTGTTCATTTAAATTAAAGGATCCTAACATTAGCTGTAAATTGACTGCAGTGCTATCGAGGTTTTGGTTGTTTTGGTTTCCTGCTTGACGACATTTTTATCTACTTTTACGACTACAATGAGGATTCAGTTACCAGAGGGTTGAATATCAGGATATCCAAATCTCTGTGTGTGTGTACTGCAAACACATGACTGCTCATGTGCATGGTGTTGTATGTGAGGGCTCGACTGATGCCACTGATAGACATGCAAATAAAGACAATGACGTAATCACAAACCCGAGTTAAACCCGACATAAACCTCATATTAATAAATGAATGACATCCTTTCTAAAAACATAATGTTGCTCAGTTGTTGGTGAGTACAAACATTATGTTTTTAGAGAGGATGTCATTCATCTTTCCATTCAACCCAGTCGTGAGAAAAAATATTGGCATTGTGTTTCTGCAAACCACAGATACATTACCTTTGCACTTTATTGTGTTGTGGACACACTGACACTTTACGTTTCAGTGCTGTGGTAACAAGTGGTTAGTTTTAGGCACAAAAAACTTGGATATGGTTAGAAACGGTCATGTTTTGGGTCACAATTTCTGCCAGAAAACCAGGGATGTCTCAAAGAAAAGCTTTACATGCCACTATACTGTTTTGCTAAAACAAACATTTTATGTGGCACTATCCCTGATGAAAGAAACGTGATAGGACTCTACAAAACACCCACATTTGATGCCACATGAAAAACAGTGATTGGTCACCACAGAACACCCACATTTGTTGGCCAGAAGCCGCTGGAAAGACAATGATGGGTCACTATTAAACACCCATGTTTGATGCTCAAAAATCCACTGGAAAAACAGTGATGGGTCGTAAAAAAAAAAAATACAACAAAAAACAAAAACATTTTTAGTGCCTGAAAATCTACCAAACACACATGTTTAGTACCTAAAATCTGGTAAAACAGTGATGGGTCACGACCAAACACCGACATTTAGTGCTTAAAAGCAGCTGAAAAAACAGCAGCAGGTCACAACAGAACACTGACATTTGGTGGCCAAAAATCTGCTGGAAAAACAGTGATGGGTCACCACCAAATACTTGTTTTTTGCCTAAAAAGCAGCTGGGAAAACAGTGATGGGTCACTACAAAACACCCACATTTGATGCCTCAAAAACCACAAGAAAACAGCGACAGGTCACCACAGAGCACCCACATTTGGTGGCCAAAAAGCTACTGAAAAAACAGTGATGGCTTGTTAAAAAAAAACATGTTTGGGGTCCCCAGATTCGCTGGGAAAACAGTGATGGGTCACTTTCAAACACCCATGTTTAGCACCTAAAAAGCAGCTGGAAAAACAGTGATGGACGCTAAAAAAACACAAACATGTTTGGTGCCCCAAAATCCACTGGAAAATCAGTGAAGGGTCATCACAGAACACCCACATTTGGTGGCCAAAAAGCTGCTGGAAAAACAGTGATGGGTCGCAACCAAATACACACATTTAGTGCCCGAAAAGCAGCCAGAAATAAAGTAATTGGTTGCTACAAAACACACATAATTGATACCTAAAAAAACACATGAAAAACAGCGACGGGTCACAAAAGAACACCCACATTTGCTTCCCAAAAACATGCTGATAAAAATTGATGGGTCACTACCAAACACCCAGAGTTGGTGCCCAAAAATCCACTGGAAAAACATTGATGGGTCACTACCAAACACCCATGTTTAGTGCCTAAAAGCAGCTGGAAAAACAGCGGCTGGTCACCACAGAACACCCACATTTGGTGGCCAAAAAGCAGCTGGAGAAACAATGATGGGTCACCACACAACACCTACTTTACTGTGACATTATCAGGGTTATTTCTTTGGAGGGCTCCTTCAGAGCCACAGAGGGTTGTTTCACACACTTTGATACTTTGTTCTCAGGGAAGATTTGATTTATGTGGACTCCCTCTTAAGCTGATCTTAACTGAAATGTCACGTTCCCCCTTACCTCATGTCCTCTCCTTTACAGGCCAGCTCTCAGAAGGAGCTGGAAGAGAGCTGGCAGGTGTACGCGGAGCTGCAGCGCATGGTGGAGCAGAGTCAGGCGGAGCTGGTGGAGCTGATCGCCACGAGGCAACGCGAGGCTGAGCGTCACGCTCAGGAAATGGCCCGCACTTTGGAGAACGAGCTCAGCCAGCTGAGGAGGAGGAGCAACGAGCTGGACGCCTGCGCACAGACCCAGGACAAAGTGGTCTTCCTGCAGGTAGAGCAGATAGACAGGCACACCCTGCGGCAGCCATGTTGGAGGTCCAGATACAGGATCCCATACGTTTTTATGCTCAGGTTACAGCAGGAAATGATGAAATCTGCTTTTCAAATTTCAAAATAAATCTCTCTATGTTTGCCAGCTGTTACTGGAGCAACATTTACACCACCATCTATTAATGCCCCACTTTTCTCTGGCTGTTGGTGGAGCTCTTCCATTTCTGTTCCAGTTCTATTGACGATCAATATTTGAAATCAAGACAACACTCCAAATGCGATTTTAAAAATGAATGCCGGCATATTATTTATTACTTCATTAGTCAGTTTTCCGGTGTGTAGCCTACATACACA
Organism: Epinephelus fuscoguttatus; assembly: GCF_011397635.1. Classification (NCBI taxonomy): domain Eukaryota; kingdom Metazoa; phylum Chordata; class Actinopteri; order Perciformes; family Serranidae; genus Epinephelus; species Epinephelus fuscoguttatus. The sequence continues at coordinate 16,583,563 of NC_064774.1, forward strand.
GAACACACTTAATATGCATTTAGGACACAGCAAGGGAGCTAATTAGTTAAAATGCCAAACACATGCTGATGTTCCATTTACAGTAATAGAAATGTGAAAGACATCCACCTAAACAGACATTATACTGTTAATATTAATGTTATCAACCAGGCTGCAACTGTATAAATATACTTTGAAATATCTCCGTTTTATCGTCAGCAATCATACAAATAATATCCACACAGCCAATTATCCAGCAGACCTCCAGCTCTGGTTGCTAAGAGATTTATAACACAACATCAAAAGCATCTACGAACAGAGCCAGCTGTTATGGAAGTACCCCCTTGTGCGTTTACCCTGGACTGTTTATGCTGATAAAATGTTGATTTTTCTCTCATGAAAAACATCTTTGAAGTCAGAATTTTTGCACATAGTTGAGAGGAAGCGAAGGCATAGCTATAACTGCACACACCCAAACACAGTTGTTTGCAAGAACAAATACATTCACTGTTCTGTATCTGCAACTCCTCTGATATAAAAACTGCTTCTTCAATTATTTATAAAGATAAATCTGCCCACTGTCAAGATTTCTCATTGCATACAGTTGTGGAAATCATATTTAGTTTGTTCTTTTCACTGCAAAGACTTTATTTCCCCTGAGGGGTCATTCAATTTTAATTTCACTCTGCCTTGCATAACCTTTCTCCTCCGTTTCCTGCAGAGCCTGGCGACGCTGCCACCCCCGCCCGAGCCCACCGATTGGTCAGCGGTCAGCATCAACACTGACCTCTACCTGGGAACCATCCGCTCCTCCGTCAGCAGTCTCATAGACAAGTTCCAGGAGGAGCTCAAGAGGCTGTACGGGAAAGGTGAGGGCAGGAGTTCTCACTGTTATGATAAAACAAAGATTTTTTTTGACAGATGTGTCACAAACTAAAACAAGTTAATAAATAGGAATTTATTTGTAACATGATTACTATGGGCAGTTAAAATAAATGCACTACGTCGGTACAATACTGCAAATTGATGTTTTTTTCCTTCAACAACAAACACACGTGGTTAGATTTAGGGGCAAAAAACAGGGTTTAGCTTTAGAATCTTATGGGACGCGAACACTAGTGATGGCCAAATGAAGCCTCATGAACCACTTTCTTTATTTTCTGACCCCACCAGATGGCGGTCTTAGTTTAAAGATAAAGGCTGAAGGACTGGCAATGAAGTGTGCTTTCAAACCTTTGTTGAACAGACAGCCATCTAGTGGCTTCCAAAAATAAAGACAGTGGTTCATGAGGTCTCATTTGGCCATCACTAGCCAACTTTCATCACTGTCCTGCCGCATTCCCCCTGATGCTGCCGGGTGCCGTTAAACTATGATGACGCCTATATTTGTTGGTTTCTGAGGTCACAAGTCACTGCCCAAGCGCCGGATTTTAACAACTTCGGAGTGAGACTGGGTCCTTCCAACTCACTCTTAGCTGGTGTGGACTGCTTTGCTGGGAGGGGAGCGGGCAGCAGCTCAGAGATGGACCTTTATTCGGCAGCTGTAGTGGCTTGAAGTGCAAACCCCCCAGAGCTGGTTACAGCTGTGTAATGGCAGCAACAGAAAGTTTGCTGCTCTAGCAGGGAGTCGGGGCTGTCCAGTCCCCCTGAGCTGTGGTTTGTGATTAGAGGCTCTAGCTAACGTTAGCTACATAAACCTGAACTTGAAGTCTAGTGTTCTCTCAGTCCACTTCAGATACAATAGATTGCTGCAGGAATGAGTCCTAAAACTTGGAAATTAGTTCACACTTTAGTCCCGGTTCCCTCATTTCAAAGTGGGTTTTTGGTGAGATGCCTGAAATAAGGTCTGTGGTAACACAAGCTAAAGAGACATTCAGGTTTTGTTCTACAATATAAAATACATCAGTTATGTGTCATACAAAATGCGGTTGCTAGCAAGTAGCTAATGAGACTGAAGAGCATTATAATGCCGAACACTGCTTTGAAGCCTCGTTGTGGTGGTGACGTTAAGTCATGCGGCCAAAGTGTAGTTTGTTTACTGCCTAACGTAAGCTATTTACTTCTAGCAATTGCATTTACGATACTAATATTATGACAGTTGTGTTCATTTGTGAACAGAACAAATAAGTAGGCCTGTTATAAACATTTGTTTGCCGCAGAGTGTATTTTCTGCAAGAATCCAAATTCAACTGTAAAATCCCATAGGCTTTTTGACGGAGGAACCAGGGTGATGCTAACTTCTGCATTGGCCTACAGAAAAACCATCCCTGCATCAGTCTATATGCTAAGTTGTGCAAAGTGCATAGATCAGAGATGATTAGAAAAATAAATAAATATTCAACACAAACTTAGGTTTGGCCATGTTGTAGAGCTGGTTTGCTGTCTCTGTCAAGTAGCTGTCCATTAGTCAAACAGCACTTCAAAGTAGAGGCTCTGTGCTGGAAATTCACTGTACTTCAGAATAAAGTGTGTTTCTAACAAACTTGACACATTTGAGAGTCACTTGTGGTCCATTTAGAATAGACCTACGACTCACCAGTTGGGAACCACTGATATACAGTATGTACTAGTGTAAGTAACTGCAGGAAACTAAACTACATTCCAATAATTTATCGGTGCTGTTGGTGTCCATCCCTATCAACTGAAAATAATCCTACCCAACATGCAGTGCTGCTGGATTATTTGTTCAAATTTTGTTTACAGGAAAAGGCATCCCTCCTTGTCTAATAGCAACAGCACTTCCTGTGCAAAACTCAGCACAGGGATATGTAGGTCACTGTACGAGCACTTTGAAATAGAATAGTGACTCATCATTTCGCCAGCGCCTCTCCACAGCACTCACACGTTCACACATACAAGATGGTCGGACAGATGGATGTAGTGTTGATGCCAGAGTTCACCCACTTGGACTCAGTAGAGAGCTGACTGACAGCAGCACATGTCTCGAGCATTTACAGTTCTGGATTAGATCGACATGTTTACCACCCACACGTGCCATCTGCTTTGACTTTGACTCTTCAGCTGAACGACTTGCTGACTTGGTTCTCTGTCTCTCTGTTTGCTCTCTCTCTCTCTCCCTCAGAGCTCCGGAAGGTTCAGAACTATTCAAGTGAGTAAAACTTTATACTGTCAGTTTGGTGACCAGTAGTTTCCTCTTATGTTTTGTCTGTGGCAGTGAGTCATGACTCTCCATATGAGATTTCAGAAAAGAGAGGAAGATTTTGATGATCTTCATATATTTAGTTCTTAAAATTGTCCACAAGATGGCGCCACTTCTCCACAGCATAGATCAGCTCCATGCAGGGCGATGCAGCACTTTAAGAGTGTTAAGTTCACTTCAGCAACAAACATTGTGCTTCTTCAGATTTAGTTTTTTGATCTTATGTAAAAAAAAAAGTAAATAAATAAAAACCTCAATAAATTCACAAAATATGATTTATTATTATGGATTAAGGCCCTGTTAACCCATGCAGGTGTTTGCAGGTATTATCACTTTCAAATACGAATTGTACAAAGCTACACTAGGATTTTGATGTGGCCACCAAAATCCATAATAAATACAACTAATTAGTTTTAAAGGCCCTATAGTCCTCGCTTTCACCGCCCTTGAAAATGAAGGCCTGATTTATGTCACAAAGTAAGTGCATCAACCATTGCGCAGCAAGAACAGGAAGAGGATAGTGCTTTTTATTTCCCAGTTAGTTGTCAGTAGCTATTCCCACTCAGGAAAGAGTGTCAGTGTAAGTTCTTTGCAGTTCCTACTACTAAGACTCTCCTGTATTGCACATTTTCTTCTTGTTTTCTGTGTTTGGGAAGTTCATGGGTGTGTACCAACACAGCACTCAGGTGAGGTCCAGGCTTTATAAAAAGGTAGCAACCAGGTGCCAGACATTAAACAGCAGATATCCAAGAGACACAACACAGACAAAAATGCAAATATAGCGAGGCAAAACGCCAAACAAGAGTGAATTTGGAGTTGGCATTTACTTTTACTTTTGATGGCAAGCATGTTTACAAACTATATTCGACAATCCTGCATCGTATACCTTTATATAAAAAGGATCTACACACAGGATTTACCACTGCAACTCTGTTTTAGGTGAATTCAGTGGCACACTTCTTGGGACAAAATAGTTTGGGTCTGAATCATCAAATAAAGAGTGCTTAAATTAAAGGGTGAGCCATGACAGAAACCTTTTTGACAAGCATGGTGAGTTTTTGGGGGGATTCAGGTCCTTTGTTTATGCCAAAAGCCAGCTTTAGAAGGTACTCACTGTTGCATCAAGCAGACATGTTCAGACATGGGCAACTCCTTGCTGTGATAGTTGAAATACCATTATTTTCTGCTCTGTCCTGTCCAGGCGAGGTGATTTTGGATCCTGCCACGGCCCAGAGGAACCTGGTTGTGTCCGATGATGGCCGCCAGGTGAGATATGAAGAGCGAAGGTCCAACCACTCTGAGGGTCAGAAACGCTTCAGTCCCGCCCTCTTCGTCCTGGGCCGAGAGGGTCTCAACTCTGGGCGACACTACTGGGAGGTGGACGTGGGGCGTAAGACGGCGTGGACGCTTGGCATGGCAAGCACCTCAGCCCGCCGCAAGGGTGAGATCAAGCTCAGTCCAGAGGGGGGATACTGGTGCCTGTGGCTGAAGAACGCAGAGGTAAAGGCTTTGGCATCGTCCCGTCTGCCTCTACTGCTGCCAACCCAGCCCTGTAAAGTGGGAATCTTCCTGGATTATGAAGGAGGCCAGATTTCTTTCTATGATGTGAAGGCGCGTCTGCATCTCTACACGTTCGTCGATACTTTCAATGAGAGTCTGTACCCAATCTTCAGCCCCTGTCTCACCCATGAGGGGAAGAACTCTGCTCCTCTCATCATAACCCCTGTTAAACACACCTGATACTGACAGCCAATCAAAGCCTGGCAAGGCATAGGTAAAACATCTTCAGGTCAAAAAAAGATTGATAATTCTGTCCTTTATTTGGTCTTAAAATATGAAATTTACTTCTCAATGATCCAATTTTATTTATAACAGTTTGACTTGTTTGCAAAGCACTTTACGTCAAACATCTTTCAGCAAAATAAAAACAAAGCAAGTCGTTCTGCATATCAAACCTACAACTTTGTCTCATTATATGGGCATGTTATCGCATTTGCTCAAGTCTCAATAGAGGTATCATAGAGGCTGCTAACCCAATGAAATCAAAGCATTGTGTTATCAGTGTGTGTTTGGATCCGAGGAAACTAAAATGTAACATGGTTGGTACTTTACTGACTGATGACACATTACAGAGAAATGTATTTGAGATGTGGTTACTCAAAAGTAGCCAAAAGTTTGTCCATACTGTATACTTTTATCTAAAATTGTATGTACATATTTTGGTGAAAAAAAACATTAAGGACTAGAGTAGGCCTGGATATTGGTACTCAGTCAAAATAAATCACTACCAAGTAGTATTGAAACTTCTCCAGCCAAATGATACCTGGCTGCATTTGGTTCTTTTTTCAACCAGAGCTAGAAAAAAATCCTTTTTGTATGGTTTTGGTCACTGACAATCATCGCGAATGTTCTTTGTTTTAATGCAACATGTGATTGGTCTGCGACTGCAGCAGCTACAAGTCAGGTGCGGCAGTCGAGTTGGCAGTTCAGTGTGCTTAGATGCCATCAAAATGTTCTTAGACATGGCGATAACACACACACCTATGGTGTCAGGTGGCATTTCATGCAAGTGAATGCTTCAGTTTGCATAATGGGTATTGAACGTAGAAAGTAGAAAAAATGTATTGAATTAAGTACTCTATTGGTATTGGTATCACTTTAAGGGTATTGACACTGGTATCACAAAAGGTACCCAAGTTCGAGAACAGAGAGAATTATAAAGGCTACTTTTGCCCTGTGGCTCTTAGTAACTGCAGCTCTGGTTCAGTTGAATGTGTTACACCTCTTCCTCACTGGTTGCCAAGCCAACAAGGGAACGTCTGGGGCCAGTTGCACAAAGCATCTTAAGTTTGCTCCTTCATGACACTTAAGGTTTACCTAAAATAATTCGCCAGTAACTGACTGGAAAGATCCCATTGGGGCTGTGGAAAGTTGCGGAAAGAGTGATCCAAACCCAGACGATCACAATCATAAATTGACTTCGGTAAAATTTAAAGTGCAAAGTCAATTGCTCATCATTAAGCATCTCAATCGGTTTCTCCAAACCTGGTCTCACTCTGAAGTCATCGAAATCTAGCGTTCAGGCAGTGACTTGCAGCATCGGCATGATACGTGGTCGGACGCTGTTATAGTTTAACGGTGCTTGGCAGTGTCGGGGAAATGCGACGGGACAAGAACGAAAGTTAAGGTGGAAAAGTCCACGTAGGGTGGGTATGAGGGGTGGTGGATGGGTCCAACAAACACCAGCTTTTACCTGGGAGAGTGGTGATCGCGTCCTGTAAGATTCTAAAGCCAAACCTTGTTCACTATTCCTAAACCTAACCACGTGTTTTTGTTGCCTAAACCTAACCACATGCGTTAGTTGTTGGATTTGGAGTTGTTAGTACATTTATTTTGAAAGAGATTGTATGTAAACGGTAAATTTCCTGTGAAAACAGAAGTGTATTTTGAAAACAGACAATGCATGAAACAGGCAGAACTTTACACGGCATCCCAGAATGTCAACAACCAACGCACCCATGGAACCTTGCACGTCTTATCTGGACGTTGAAGGTCCATGACCAAACGTCAGGGAGTCAGGGTACTTTATGTTTTTGTCCTTACTTTGGTTAGGTTCTTTGTGCAACGGTTTTCAACAAATCTTTGGCAATTCCAAAATGATGAAATGAAATGGAAGACTAAGATAAGGAGAAATACTTATCTTAAGTAAGTAACATTTTAAGGAAACCTTGTGGAAAAGACTTGCGGAAAATCTTAATTTCAGGTGCTTTGTGCAACCGGCCCCAGATTATTCTCCCAATGAAGATGCCCCAACCTGCTCCGTCCATCAGCGAACACGCTACATGTCATGTTGCTTGCTTGAAAAAACACTTGCTTCAGCTCAGTTTTTGCAAAGCTTTGCACACCTCCAACCTATTTTCAGATCAACAGAGATTCCCTAGGCCCTGTCAGAGGTTTAAAGGCTCCTTGAATGTTGTTGTCACACGTAATATATTTGGACAATTTTTCACACTCCGTCCACCAAAGTTTTCTTGCTTGTTAAATGTTTGCTAAAGGTGTACAGGAGAGAGTTATGTTAGAGTAATGCTGTACTTTTGGCACTTTTCTTACTGTTTAAGTTTTGTTGAAACTAACAGATTAAAGCAATGAAGTTTAATAGATGTAAAATCACTGAGGTTTAGGCTTGCCTGGGGACCAAATGAGAGATTTTTGTACATACTGAAGAACTCTGAAATTGTTTGCAATGGGCATTTTTTAAGACTTGATGTTGATCCAGTACTATTAAACTATGTTCTGTATTTTTGTATTATTTTTGTTTTTTTACCTTCTTTCTGAACTTGTTTAATAAAGATGATCTTTCACAAAGAACTACTGAATTGAAAATACTTTTTTTTAAACTTGTGAGTGAGGGATTTGTCTTTTATCTTGTTCCTATATCTGAAGAGTTTAGCTCCCGAAAAGGTTCAGGAGAGGCTAAGGAGACACAACCAGGAAATGGGGAATGGTTAAAGGCAGTTTATTGTAGTTTGAAGACATGGAGCTGAAGGCTTGAATGAAATGATGGCTGAGGTGGGCAGGGAATGGCGAAGCAGAGCAGGCGGATTAGCTGAAGGCAGAGCAGTGCAAATCTGGAGGCAGAAGACAAGAAAAAGGCTGGACGTGGTGAACTGCAGAGGAGACTGAATGATCTGGCAGAGTCTGGATGTCTGAGCCAAGGGTTTATACCGCAGTGGCTTGATTGGAGATGAGGTTCAGGTGTGGAGGTTCAGCAGCTGCTGGCACTCAGGGGGACTGGCAGTAGTGATGTCCAAATGAAGCCTCGTGAACCACCTTCTTTATTTTCTGACCCCACCAGATGGTTGTATTGGTTTAAAGATAAAGGCTGAAGGACTGGCAATGAAGTGTGCTTTCAAACGTTTTTTGAACAGACAGTGCTATCTGGTGGCTTCAGAGAATAAAGACAGTGGTTCATGAGGCCTCAGAGGAACTCATGAGGAACCAGAAGGCCACACAGAGACAGACTGAAAACAAACACTAGACATTAAGGGTGTTTTCACACTTGGTCCTTTTCAGCCCTCTAAATGTATTCAGAGCAGTGACTCAGCATTTTTTGCGCATCTGTGAACACTCCAAGAGCACTCAGACCCCTCTGAAGCCAACCGAAATCAGACCACCTTGGGAGGTCAAATCATCACCATAATATAAAGCAATAGCCCCACCTGCAGGAGTTGGACAAAATAGCAGATACACCAGACAAACATTAGATTATGAGCTTTAATTTGGTATCACAGGGCTAATCTTTTTAACATCTCAAATTACACAAATAAAAGATTGTGCCTTTAAAAAAACTAGAGTTATAGCCACTGAGGATCAACACAGACTCAACTTCAGACTCTCTTAACAGAAGTCAAACATAATGAGCTTTAACAAACACAACCTCTGAACTGCTGTCCGAAGGGTTAAAGTCTTTCCTCCTGGGGCTCTGAGGGCCATGGCCAGGGGGTATAAATTTGTATCTGGGGTAAAAAGAGAGGGAGGGGGGTGTATTTTGGGTCTGAGGTGTGTGTGTGTGTATGTGTGTTGGAGGTGGCAGTGGTAACCACCTGTCTCATGTGTCAGTGTACAAGCGGAGCCCTGAGGCAGCTGCTCTCTGGTGAGTGTCCCCATATCTCTGCTTTTCTGTCGGTCCTGTCCTGCATTTTCATTTCTATACTGTCACATCTGCTTCTCTATGCACTATTAGGTCTCTTAGGGGAGTGCTGTTTCTATTTTGTCATTACTGTTTGGCTGCTTAAGACCTCTGACATGAGCTACAACCTTTTTGTTGTTGCAGTTCAAATCCAACAGAAGACTTCAATTGTAGCTACAAGTTTGTATTTCTTAAGGCATAAAACGTTTTCATGTCAAAATATGTCAGATTATTGTTAAGAGCGTGGAAGCACAGCAAGCCAGGTCAGTTACTACGGTAATATTTTTGGATAGATGCTAATCTGGTGTGCCATGAATATCCAGGCCTCAAGCAGAGAGCTGCTTGTGTTAAAAGTCAAACTCATGCTGCCTTTAAACTAATTAAACACCAGTGATATATTTAGCTTGAAGCTCAAGTAAAGACATAAATCAACAAGCTGAAAGGTCTGAGACAACACGAGACTCTTTTGTAGTAGCCAATATTATCACAAATGTATTGGTAGTGGCGTATGTCTGCTGTCACTACGAAGTAAATTTAAAAGCTCCAGTGTGTGAGATTAGGGAGATTTGGGGGCATCTAGCGGTACGGATTGCAGTTTGCAACCAGCTGAAACTTCTCCTGCTTACAATTCTTTCAGTGTGCTTTGTTTGGGAGTTTTTTTTTACGGGGAGCTGAACTGTCCGCAGAGGTGTCCTTCTCTCCAAAACAAATGGACCAGGTGACTTAAACCACTAAAATCACAGAATAAAGCAGCTTCTCATCACTGTTGGGCTCGTTACGGAAGAGCCGCTAGCCAAGCACCTGCTAATGTGTGTAATGTGTGCTAACCTTTCTTTTCTTATAATTTGAGCTCCAGACGTTCAGGAGAGTTTTACTGGGAGCCTAACTAAGTGGGATTTATACTTGTGCATCAGTTCTATGCAGAGCCTAAGTTGTAGCCTACGCCGGTGTGAGCAAGTACTTACACACCTTCAAAACATTAGTCGGCAGCAGGTTCTCTGTGAAGTGCCGTAAAGTTTAGTTGATTCAAAACACACAAACAGATTGCACATTAAACACACATTAAACATGGCTTAATAGAGACAATTTCAAACTCAAGTACACAAATCAGCTTCACTGTAACACGCAGCATTCACAGACAAAGCACATTTTCCCCATAAATACAACATGCTAATGTTTTTAGCACAAGCCTATGGTATTTTACATTGTCTAAATTAGCCTAGCAGCTAGCAGATGTTTCCTCCACTCATATGAAGCCAGGGACAACAGCAACATTTAACAAAGGTAACGTTACAAAATTTGGCTCCATTACAACTCACAAGGTTCACTGACAAAAAACTGTCTTATATGAAACAAGTTCCCAAACAAATACAACAAGCTAACGTTATTAGCACAAGCCTATGGCATTTTACATTGTATAAATTAGCCTAGCGACAAGCAGAGATTTCCTCTGCCCATATGAAGCCAGGATAAATCACACACAAGACTTAAAACGCTATTTTTGTGGAGGCTTTATTGTCTTCACAATTTATTTTTTCTTATTTGTGAAATTAAAGTAAATAAAAGCTTTGTTTCCACTGAGGGAAATGGTTTCAGCTTACAAAAACAGATCCTGCATTATCTGCATAGGACTGTCCCTCCCCAAAACAAACGGACCTGGTGATTTAAGGTGCTAAAACACTGAAAAAACGGTTTTACATTAAAAAAGTTTGTGGCACTCCTCCAGTACAATGGCTGACACGCAAAAAACATGAATGGCCCTATCTAGAGCCAGTGTTTGGTTTGTCCATTCTGGGTTACTGTAGAAACATGGTGGCGCAACTTGGTGATCTCCATGGATGAGGATACGCTCCGTGTGGAGATATAAACGGTTCATTCTTAGGTCAGGAAAACCCGATGATTCTTATTGTCAGGTGATTATGCACTCAAGAAAACATACTTATTGTATTGTATTCCATTTCTGCTAATATATCCCTCTGAATCCTACACACTGGACCTTTAAAGCAAAGATAAAATGTCTTGTCTACAAAGCAAAGATTTAAGTTAAAATTTTGATTTCTAGTAGCCAAAATTAGCCATACATAGATTAGATTGTCACAAATATAACAAATATACTGGTAGTGGTTCATATAAATACGAATATTTGCAGTAAATTTCAAAAATATTTTTGAAGGACTTTAAAAACAATGTTGCAATTACAGAGTTTGTCCACCAGAGGGCGCTAAGAAGTTTATTTCTCCAGCTGTAAAATATCACCCAGTGTAGGGGAGACCAGGGATGGTTGTAACAAAGGGATAGTTGTAACATTCTCAGTTTGGCCAATTAGAAACGAGCTGTGGTGACATCATCAACATAGTCCATGCCCATTTACAATTGGAGCTCACTGGTGAAGCTGCATGTCTCTGTGTCCAAATTTGTCTGTTCTAGAGCCAAAAAACAGTTTTTCAGGTGAGAAACCAAACATTTTCATCACAGTTGTTTTTTGCATAGTGTCCATTGTGTTGTATGCACAATTGTTTCACTTACATAGGTTCAAGTAGTAGTTTCTCTAGTTTATTTTGATGTGTTTCATTAGTGCTAGCTTTGAAGCTAAATGCTAAAAACTGTTAGCTCTTTCATGGCTGCTGGGCATAGGGAGGGTTGTAACAGTTCTTAAAAGTGTGGATTTTGGGCCTACGAAGCCTGCACCCCAGGCAAGGACATCTACATTTGCCACAACTGCCAATCAGATTAAAAATAGGCTATAGGTATTATGCCTTAGTTTGCTTAGATAATAGCTACTCTTCAAAAGTGTTTATTGTTCAACTGTTCAAATGCTGTTCAAACGTCAACCTTTTTTGTATTATACATTTCTATTTATTTTAATATTATAATTATTGTATTCTTACAAATTTATTGTTCCTTCTTTATTATTCATTGAAGTGCTTGAATACATTTAGCCTATTGTGAATCTTTTTTAAGCACAATAATTTAATTGTTACATCCATCCCCAGCTAGTGTTACAACTCACCCCGGTACTGGGGTACATTGTAACAATATACCTCTTTGTATTTGACATTAATTTCCATAATCTGTGATGGTGTAGTAGAGGTCAAAGTGTGTGTTATTTATAGCAGACAAATATAGGTACCACGTATCAAAATTTAAGAGCTCTAACAAAAAAACCCACTGAGTTACACTTGCTCAAACAAGAAGTGTTACAATCATCCCCGGTCTCCCCTATATTTTGGCCTAATTTTGAGGAATCCTTTTTTAAAATGTTTGCTTATGTTGTGTGTTTGTATTCAAATAGAATGTCAGATGATTGTTATCAGATCAGCATCAGAAATCTGTTATCGGTCAAGCTTAAGAAAAGAATTTTTAAATAACCCAAAAATTAACAACACTCCCCCAAGACTCATAAGGTCTCATTTATTACAAAAGCAAGCAAGCAAGCAAGAAAGAAAAACAGTTTAATTTAATGTTACAGTGTACAATCTTCAATGGAACCTATGTTTTTGGCTTGAACTTGTGATGATAAATGAGTCCTGTCATGCTTTGCTTGGTAAGTTTGCATGAAAATGACCCCAAATAAAATCCCGCCATCTAACCCGAGCAACCTCAATATCACAGCAGGTTTGATGCCCGTTCAGAGCCCCGTTGCTTGCGCTGAAAATGACCCTGCCTCTCCGCCGTGCAGGAATGGCCTCTACTGGGAACCTTTCAGAAGAGCAGGTGCACTGCTCCATATGTCTGGACGTCTTCACCAACCCTGTATCCATCCCCTGTGGACACAACTTCTGCCAGAGCTGCATCCTGGGATACTGGAAAACCAGCCCTTTGTACCAGTGTCCTATGTGTAAGAAGTCTTTCTACAAAAGGCCTGATATTAGCGTTAACACGGTTCTGAGGGAGATCGCAGAGCAGTTCAAGGAGATCAGGGTTAGAAGTGCGGAGGAAAAGGTGAGCAAGGACAAGGAAGTCGAGGGAGAAAGGAAGTGGATGATGGAGAGAAAGAAAAAGGAGGATGAGGAGAGGCTTTTGGAGAAAGATCAGATGCAGCAGGTGCTAGAGGAGCTGAAGCAGAAGCAGGAGCAGGAGAAGAGTAAGAAAGCAGAGAAAATGCCATCACAAGAGGAGTTACCACCGTTGATCCCCCCTGTGCCACCACCCAGAACCTCTCCTCCACGATCACCCAAAGTCACAGCTCAGGGTCCGCCACTGCCTCCTCTGCCCCAGACATCACCTCCACCCTCGCCTCAAATCGCTGCTTCTCCAACACCTCAAACCCCACCTCCACCTCCCTCCTCTTCCCTCCCACCTCTTCTGTGGGAGGAAGTCCTCTGTGATGTCTGCCTGGGTGACGGCAGGCCAAAAGCAATCAAATCCTGCCTCGTGTGTTTGACTTCCTACTGCGAGGAGCACCTGAAGTCTCACTCGTCCAGGTTCACCAAGCACAAGCTGATGGAGCCCGTTGCCAATATGGAGGACAGGATGTGTCCGAAGCACCAACGGCTTCTGGAGCTGTTCTGTAAGAAGGATCAGACCTGTGTGTGCGTGCTCTGCACCGAGACGGACCACAGGGCGCACTACACCGTCCCTGTGGAGAGGGAATGGACAGAGAAAAAGGTCAGACAGATGAAAAATCAGAGCTTTAGTTGGACAGATATCTGTCATTGGAGCAACTTTCAAGGTAGAAACCACATTTGTGGAGTTATTTGATTAGTGATATACACCTTTCACATGTATAGACAGTTTGATCCCAGTGAAGTTTCCTCACGGAGACAAAGAGACAGTCAGTGTGAGACAGTAACACAGATAAATAAAAGTGCAGAAAATATATATATTTGACCCAGATGACAACATGTATCTGCTAACTGACACTTTTTACTGTGGTAGAAGAAATCCCAATACAAGCTCCATGGGCATTGGGCAGTGCCATGTGTTTCGTATTTGAAGCCAGGACTAAATTACATCTGTAAAAGTAGAGCTATAGATATCATTTGTAAGCATGTCATGAACATGTGTGAAATCATGTTCTGCAGGCGCAGCTGAAGCGGACAGAAATAGACGTCCAGCAGATGATCCAGGACAGAGTGCAGAAGGTGGAGGAGATCAAACACTCGGTGCAACAAAACAAAGTGAGTTACAAACTGTTTCCTGGTACAATGCTAGTAGTAAATACATTGACATCAAGATTATTATTCATTATATTTTTGTCTGTATGTTCAGGCCAGCGCTCAGAGAGAGGTGGAGGAAAGTGTGCAGGTCTTCTCAGAGCTGGTGCGCTCCATCCAGAAGACTCAGAGCGAGCTGGTTTTGGCCATTGAGGAGAAGCAGAGGCAGACGGAGAGGTGGGCTGGAGGCCTCATCGCTGAACTGGAGCAGGAAATCGCCGAGCTGAAGAGGAGGAATACAGATTTAGAAAATGTGGCTCGGACCGACCATATCCACTTCTTAAAGGTAAGGGAGAGCATTTGTTTTATTGGGCATAGTTGGGTATCAGATCTCCATTTCAGAATCCAGTCCATCTCCGACTGAGATGTTAGCCATCTGAACATCTTTGCAAGTACCCAGTTTATTTTGAAGGAGACTGTGTGCATTTAACAGGCGTCATCTGTACATTTTCCCAGAGCTCATAACCATAGGTGAGGGTTGGGACATAGATGGATCAGTTAATCGAAAGCTCAGCTCTCTTCACCATGACGATCTGACACAGCCCCCACTGCAGACGCTGCGCTAGTCATGAACACTGGGTACAGACCTAAAGAATGAGATCGTGGATACAAGCGGCCAAAATGAGTTTCCTCCGTGGGGTGGCTGGGTTCAGCCTTAAAGATAGGGTGAGGAGCTTGAACATCCGGAGGGAGCTCGGAGTAGAGCTGCTGGTCCTTCGCGTCGAAAGGGGTCAGTTGAGGTGGTTCGGACTGCTGATCAGGATGCCTCCTGGGCGCCTCCCGCTAGAGCTGTTTCGGGCACGTCCCACTTGGTAGGATGCCCCAGGGCAGAACCAGAACACGTTGGAGGGATTACATATCTTGTCTGACCTGGGAACTCCTTGGGGTCCCCTAGGAGGAGCTGGAAAGCGTTGCTGGGGAGAGGGACGTCTGGGGTGCTTTGCTTGGCCTGCTGCCCCTGTGGATGGAAAATAGATGGATCTGTACATTTCCTGTGAAAATTGATTCATGTAACAAGCGTAAATTGACATGTATGCCTGAACCTCCAAAACTGACACTGGAAGGGTACCTAGAGTGTCATAGTTTGACGTGTAGGACCACTGACCAAATGGATTGATAAATTGGGAGTGAGAATGCGGGGACAGCTAGCGGACCATGAGGAGATACTTCTTCCCTGGATTAGAATCGCTGACTGCACCTTAAATGATCCTTGTTTCTGAGTCATTTCTTGTGCTCCATCTCTCTGCAGAGCTACCCAGCCCTCAGCACTCCTCCCTCTGTCAAAGACTGGTCTGAGACCAGTGTTCCCACTGACATATGTGTAGGCATGATCAGGAGAGCCGTGTCCAAACTGGAGGCAACGTTGAATGAAATGATCGAAAAACTGTCTGAAAGTGGTATGACTTCCTTTGACATTCTTATATATTTATTCATTCTGATTATAAGCTGAGCGCTTGACATGGTGTATTTTAAATGAATCTCATCTTTTGCTTCTTACAGAGATCAAGAAGATTGCGAAATATACAGGTAAACTTTTTTTTTGCATTTGCTATAATCCTTCTAAAAAACTCTCCAACCGCAGCCAACCACAAATCCTTTATGTCTCGTGTTTCTGCAGTGGACGTCACTCTGGACCCTGACACAGCCAACCCGTGGTTGCAGCTTTCTCAGGACAGACGTCAGGTGAGACACCTGGGTGCATGGCAGGACCTCCCAGACCATCCTGAGCGTTTCGACACAGTGGTCATTGTTCTGGGCCGCGAGGGCTTCACCTCAGGGAGACATTACTGGGAAGTTCAGGTGGGGGACAAGGACGACTGGTACATGGGTGTGGCCAGGTCTTCCGTCAACAGAAAGGGCAGGATCTCTGTAAGCACCACCCAGGGATACTGGGCTCTTGCCATGAAGAAAGGCCAAGGGTACCGGGTGTCAACATCTCCGCCAATAGCTCTGTTCCTCAACCCCAAGCTCAAGCGAGTGGGTGTGTACGTGGACTACGAGGAGGGGCAAGTGTCCTTTTATGATGTGAGAGCTTGGACTCATATTTACACATTCAAAGATAAGTTCATGGAGAAGATCTTACCCTTTTTCTACCTGTACTGCTGTGACAAAGCTTCTGATACCCTCGTGATTTGTCCCGTGAATGAAAAAACTGTGATCAAGCAAAGCTAAGGACAAAGTTTGACAGTAAAAACACTAAAGGTGAAAACTGACTGTGTTTTGTTGTAGCCAAACCTGTTTGGATGAAATTCTGTTTTATGTTTTGTGTATGTTCATTAGATGTATAACTCAGTTCAACAAATTAATGTGTACACATTACATATTCATGTCAGATCATGAAGGTTCCACAAAGCCTTAAAGGGATAGTTCAACATTTCAGGAAATATGTATCTTCACTTTCTTTCTGAGGGTTGAGCCTTGTTGCCATCAAGACATCTGGTTCAGTTTTTGTTTGTTACACATTAAAAGATATTTTTTGCGTTTCCGTTGTCTAAAGTTGGGGATGGTACCGATAGAACTATTCCATTCTGAGCCAAGGAAGAGGGCATACAGCAAGAGCTTGATGGAGCAGGGACATGCCCATTGCTGTTTAGTACTGTTTACTGTCTGTGGTGGAAATGCAACAGATCTACATTTACATGTCTGTTAGGATTATGTATGGTTCTTATGTTGTGTTCAACACAATGAATTTTCACATCCCATTATTAGCACAAGTTTGAATACTAGAATATTTTGTGTTAACTTGTCACATGCATGAATAACTCAAATCATATGAGCATGAAATCGCTGAATCGATGAATGAAATTCCTCCGGTACATCCTCAACGGAATACATCCTTGGTGAATCTCAATGCTGATTGGCTATCGCAGTGCAAATCAGTCTCCAAAGTTACTATTTTTTGCGCTACTTGCTTCATTCCTGCAGCTTAATTCGCTTTGCGTCCATCACGTCCATTGCGCTGCCCAGTGGGAATTTGCGTCTAATCATGTTTGTACATCGACCTGTCATTTACGTAATTCACTCACACGAATTGTTTTATTTGCACCAGGTGTGAACACAACATGATGGTCCTTTACGTGATGTGTGTGGTAGAATTGCAGTTTTAGATAATCATTACCACTCTCATAGCTGTAAACTAAATCTAGCAGGCAGTTAGCTTAGCTTAGCATTAATGGGGGTGTTATGTTCAAGGATATTTCTTCATGTTTTGTATGGATTAAACAAACATGATTTGACGTGATAACTACATAGACTGTATAAAATAATGGACGTAGCTAGTGTGACATCAGCCCTTGGTTTGTGGACTGCTGTTTTGAAACCTCAATTTCGGCATTTTGGATGTTGCCATCTTAGTTTTTTTGTAGCCTGAGGTGACCATATTTGAACGAGAGGGCGTAGCCGTGGAGGAGCAAGGGATGGATCTGACTCATCTGATTTGATTGGTAGCAATGCCTCACAGACAGCCTGTCACTCAAAGTGGCCTCACCCTTAATTACACATAACTTTAAGCCTTAATAAAATGTAAATGGGGGAGTTAGGTATAAATTCTTCCCCCCTGCACAGTTGTCATGAATGTTCAACCCGGTCTTACTCCAAAGTCGTTGAAAACCGCCACTTAGTCAGTGGCTTCCGCCATCAGACAGTGATGAGAAAGGCCGTTCTTTCACATCAGCATGATATGTAGCCGTTACCTGTTGTTTAAAGGCACTCGGTGGCGTCAGGAAGAAACGCAGCGGGACAACAACAAAAGAGTTTCCTTTTTTTGTTGCCTAAAGTAAACCATGTGCAGTTGTTGGTAAAACCTAACCATATGGGTTTGTTGTTCAATGGGAAAAAAATGTTGATTTGCAATGTTGTACTGACGTAGTGCCTTTATTTTGAAAGAGACTGTATGTACAATAAACTGTACAATGTATTTTAAAAACAGATGATGCATGTAACAGGCTGAACTTGACACGCCATCCCAAAACATCAACAACCAACGTACCCAGGGTACCTTACACGTCTTATGTGGACGTGAAAATTCCACCAACCAAACGTTAGTATGTGACGAGTTCGGAGTGAGAATGTGTTGGAATGTTGAATAGGCCAAAACTTTCTTTTTTTTCACCAGGCTGTAAACACGTTCTGCTTTAAAGTTGGGCATTTTAACATGGGCATCTATGGGGATTGACTCACTTGCCTGCCTCAAGTGGCCATTAGAGGAACTGCAGTTTTTATCATGTCCACGTTAGCTTCACTTTTCTGCACTGGAGAATGCCACATAATTCATGAACTGTAGAGTTGCTAGTGGATGGATTTACAACTGGACAGAGCCCGGCTTGCAGTTTCTTCCTGTTTCCGGTCTTCATTTCAAGCTAAAAATATTTACCATACAGACACAACAGTGGTTTTAATATTCTCATGTAACTCTCAGCAAGAAAGTGAATAAGCATATATCCTAAAATAAACTAGTCCTCTTAATGCATGACTTTGAAAACATCAAAACAAAGTGTAGTTTCTATTTCCCTGATTTCATGATTGCATGTTGATTTTTAATAAAGTGTGATTGATGCTGTAAAGGTTGTATGCTGAGGAGAAGTGTGTTCATGATTCATGACAATAAATGTTCTCTCAAACATTCCCAAAGGTCACTATTTCTGGCTACATGGACTTTTGGGGGAATACTTTTAAGTTTCATTTCAGTAAAATTATGTCACTTGACCACACCCACTACAGTAACTGGAGCCGTCTCAGCCTCTCAGTGCTCGTCTCGAGATGATGAGTATTGAATTGTTTGTTGTGCTATACTTACGGTGTATGGTTCTGCATGTGAGAGACAGTTTAGGCCTCTGAAAGTGACAGAAGAACTACAGGGAGTCAGGTGAGTCATTTTTTAAACACATTTTGATGTTTTTCTGTTGTTTTTAATCTTAGAATACAGAACTGTAAGAATGTGATGCAGAATTAAAATATGCAAGTCGATTCATGTGAATGTGAGTCATTGGGCGGGTCTGGATTTGCATTGTAAACAGCCTAAAAATAGATCTGATTTTAAGGTTTTATCTAACTTTTTGGCTCTTTTTTTTTTGCAGCTTTTGTGTCTCTGTTCAGTGTCAGGCAAACGTGATGTAATGTCATGTTACACATGCTGCTAACAAGCCCTAAAACACAGATATATAAAGCATAAAAACTGCATTCTCTCCCACAGAGATTCCATAATGTCTTCCTTCAGTGTCCTTGCTTCATTGCCGGAGAATCATTTCCAGTGTCCGATCTGTCTGAACGTGTTCAGCGACCCGGTCACCACACCTTGTGGTCACAACTTCTGTAAGACCTGCCTGAGCGAGCACTGGGACCAGAGCGAATTATGCAGCTGCCCGGTGTGTCATAAAAGATTCCACATGAGGCCCGAGATCTCCACAAACACAGTCATCGAAGAGATTTCAGTCTGCATCAAGAAAAGGAAAGTTGAGGAACCTGAGAGCAGCGCTGATGCACCGTGGCAGGTGAAGTGCGATGTGTGCTCAGAGATCAAATTCAAGGCCCTGAAGTCCTGCCTGGTGTGTCTGACGTCGTACTGTGAAGCCCACCTGGAGCCTCACCAGAGAGTTCCCTCTCTGATGAGACACAAGCTGGTGGACCCGGTGGAGAATCTGGAGGAGAGGGTGTGTGAGAAGCATCAGAGGATCCTCGAGGTTTTCTGCAGGGAGGAACAGGTGTGTATCTGTCTGCTGTGCAGTGAGACGGACCACAAAAACCACGAGATGGTGCCCGTTGAAGAAGAAGGGGCTCGGCAGAAAGTAAGTATTTTGTTAAATACCTCAGAATAAATTGAACCCTAAATAAAGGACTGGCTGGCTCAATGACGTTTTTTATTTTAGGAAAACATTGAGTCCAAGATGGCAAACATCAAGTTGATGATTGATGACAGGATGGAAAAGATAAAGGAATTCACCCACTCTTCTGAAATGAGCAAAGTGAGTACTTGGAAATTTTTTTGCACACTTATAAATACGTAGAAAAATCGACGTCGACATCGAAATCGTGCTAATGACATTTTATTTTTATAGGAAAAAGCAAATGAGGAGATAGATGACAGTGATAAGCTCTTCAACACTCTGATAAATCATGTACAAGTGGCACAAACAAAACTGAGATCTAATATCAAAAAGAAGCTCCAAAAATCCCAAGAGAAAGATGAAGCAATGATTGGAGAACTGCAGGAGGAAATCAGCCAACTGCAGGGGAAGCACTGTGTGCTGGAGGAGCTTTCACAAAGTGACGACTACTTTTACCTTCTGCAGGTCAGTCAATGCGCCATTGTGAGCATTAATACTTGTGTGGTGGTGTGTCTGTGTCACTCTGCAGTTACGCCTCCAAAACACTAGTCAGCGGTGGAGGTTTCTGTGAAGTGCTGTAAAGGTTAGTTGATTCAAAACACACATTAAACACACATTAAACATGGCTTAATAGAGACAATTTCAAACACAAGTACACAAATCAGCTTCACTATAACTCGCAGCATTCACAGACAAACACTTGTCTTTATCTGGACACATTTTCCCCACAAATACAACATGCTAATGTTTTTAGCACAAGCTTATAGCATTTTACATTGCATAAATTAGCCTAGCGGCTAGCGGACTTTTCCTCTACTCATATGAAGCCAGAGACAACAGCAACATTTAACAAAGGTAACGTTACAAAATTCGGCTCCATTACAACTCACAAGGTTCACTAACAAAACAACTGTCTTATACTAAACACATTTTCTAAACAAATATAACATGCTAATGTTTTTAGCACAAGCTTATAGAATTTTACATTGTATAAATTAGCCTAGCAGCGAGCACTTTTCCTCTACTCATATGAAACCAGGGACAACAGCAACATTTAACAAAGGAAACGTCACAAAGTTCTGCTCCATTACAGCTCACAAGTTTCACTGACAATACAACTGTCTTATGTTTTTTCCAAACAAATATAACATGCTAACGTTATTAGTACAAGCCTGTGGCATTTTACATTGTATAAATTAGCCTAGCAATGAGCTGAGATTTCCTCTGCTCATATGATATCTCACACATAAGACTTAAAATGCTGTTTTGTGGAGTCGTAGGGTACGCCTTAGCCGTTGGTACAGCATCGATTCAATGCAAAAGTATAACATCCCATTAGAGGTGCTGGCAGGTGGATTTACTACAAGACAGGGTGAGACAAGTGGTTTCCCTCAGTTTCCAGTCTTTGTGCTGTGTTATACATGTGTCAAGACAAATGACTACAACAAAATGTCTGCTTGGGTGCAGATGGTCGGCTTTAAAAAGAGATTAAATATAACCCTGTGCCACTCATGATCATGTGTTTGTGAATCACTGCAGACTTTGTTGGCCCTGAGCACCACATCAGACACCAAGGACTGGTCTAAGATCAGGGTTTACTCAGACCTGTATGTGCAGACGTTGAGGAGAGCCATGACTCATCTTGTGCACACTTTCCAATCAGAACTGAAAACTCTGACAGACACGGGTAAGGATCAACAAATGCATTTGCTTCATCACTGAGGATGTCTCCATTTTATGAGTTTCCATAACTGAGGTGTGTTTTTTTTTACTTGTGTCAGAACTAACCAGGATGAGACAGTATAAAGGTGAGATCATAAATACACTGTACTCACTTTTCTGATGAGTTATTATGAAGTATGAGAGCTTTAACTGAACTTAATTTCCTCAGAGTCCGTCACCTTTGACTCAGCTACAGCTGGTAGCTACCTTGTGGTGTCCGACCATGGGAAATGTTTGAAGTACAACAAAGCTGCAAGCCCCCCATGGTCTGATGACCCAGACAGGTTCAACCAACCCATGATTTTAGGGACGAAGGGCTTCACCTCTGGGCGTCACTACTGGGAAGTCCAAGTGGGCCTGAAAACAGACTGGGACGTCGGCGTTGCAAAGGAGACGGTAACCAGAAAAGGGAGGATAACCCTGAAAAGAGAAAATGGCTTCTTTGCCATAGGAAAGAGGGGCCTCGATTATGAAGTTCATTGTACAACCTATACAGCTCTCCATCTGTGTCCCAGACCAAGCAACGTGGGAGTGTATTTGGACTATAATGAAGGCAGAGTCTCTTTCTTTGATGTTGACAGGAAGTTGCACATTTACTCCTTTACCGGAGAATCTTTCTCAGAGAAACTGTTCCCATACTTCTATCTGTACAGCTGGGTCAAGAAACCAAAGCCTTTAGTTATTACCCCTATGTAAGAAGAAGAAGCATCTGTTCTTTCTCTCATTCACTTCCCTCAACATGCTGAAGAATAACCAAACAGCATTAAGTAATTGTTAGGACAAACCTCACAACTCGTATAAGGTCCTTCAAAGGTATCTTCAAATACTTCATGTCCCTGAAACCTGTACAACCTAAGCTAAACTTGTAACAACTGGTGACCCAGGTGAGAGTGGACTCAAATGCACCACTCTGGAGACAGTTTGGATACAATAAGGGCCCATTTATGCTCCCTTTACGTACGAAAATGTGTACGTCCGTTTCAAACGATGTTACCGTCACTGCCCACATACTTCCATGCGCCCTTTACGTTGGCATGGATGTTAACCAATATATCCACCAGGAGGCAGCCCAGCATCAAAAGCTTATGACAACAACAAACTCAAAAACAAACATGGCGACTGTGGAGGAGATATTGATAATGTACCTCTTGCATAAAAGACAAAAACAGAGGCAGCGTTGTAGGAGGCGGTGGTCGGTGAGGCCGGTGAGGCCGTTAAATACATCGCGACTGGAGGATGGAGAATTCTTTTCTCTAGTACTGCCGATGAGAGAAATTGAATTGTTATTTCTTCTTCGTGTCTCACTAGAGCTACGTATCGGGTAGTGACAACAACACTGTCCCCACGGTTCCCGGTGGTACTGCTCCGTAAGCTTTATGGAAACGTGCAGAAATACGGACAAAATGAACGCGGAGCACGGACAGAAGGCTCTGTCCGTATCTGGATCCGTATTTAACGTTGAGCATAAATGGGCCTTAACAGTCTTTACTGGTCAAAACGTAGGTTCGGAACACAGAACGACAATCAGTGGAGGCAAACAAATCCAATAGGGATGAGGCACAGTCAATTAACAGGCTAAAGAAAAAAACAAAACAAGGAAAGAACACAGCGAAACAAAAGGCTGGAACGCTAGACACACAAGGAGCTATGACGAACTGGCACTGGAGGACACAGGTGAGGCTAATCAGACAATCAGACAGAGGTGAAGTCATCAAAAGGGAGGGAAAACACACAGGGGCAGGAAGTGAAGTGATCTGAAACAAGAGGAGATGTGAGTTTCAAAGTAAAACAAGAAACACCATGAAGGAATGAAATACACAAAAAAAAACAACGAAGGAACTCGAGCTGTGACAAAAAGGTTATATAAGTCAATAAACCATAATTATAGATAAAAGTACTGAAATCAATTTAAATAATTAAAAAAAATACACATAAAACATTCTGATACAAAAGATTTCTAAATTTCTCAATATTTGAACTATGTATATTATTTAGTTTTTTAAGATATGCTTGTTTTTATTAGCATTAGCATTATTAGTTAGTTATCTGCGCAGTTTTGCACCACGTTATGTAACAATGTCATCACGAGTGTACAGCATGATGACACGGAGGACAGGAGCCTTAGCTTTCTGCTGCAAAGAGAATTAATATTCTAGCTGTTAAGATTTTTATTCTAGATTGATATATACAGGGTTATGCAAACAAGGATCTCCTGTGGTCATTATGGGGAAATACCAGCGCCACAGGGCACTGTCACCATGTTTGCACTGTACATAAGGTAGCTTTCTGCTGCCAAAACAACTGCTGTAGCTACCACATTTTGTATTTTAGATGGATTTAAATTGGATAATTGAAACAACAGTCCATCATTTTAAAAAGGGTTTAGGGCCTGTTTATACGCTTCCGTATATTTAACGGTATTTATCTTTGTGTTTGCACCTAAAATTTACACATAACCAGCGTTTTTCTCGACGAAAACAGATTTTCAAAAACGGTTTCCATAGTGAAAGTTTTTAAAAATATCCATTTCTATGGAGATGTGTAAACAGGAAAGACGGAGATTTTGGAAAACTATGACATTGCAACCCAGTTCGCGCATGCCCATTAATCGCCCGGTAAACACAACCGCAATGGCGGCTATATGCCGCGTTGTTTACGTTTTGTTAGCACTTTTGGGACTACTTATGAGCTTACAAATAAACTTAGCACTGCTGCATCAACATCACCACTACATCGGCGCACAAAGACGTCTGCTGTTCCCAATATTAGTAATTTCATAGCACCTAACTATGCTACATAAAGGTTAAAATGTAGTTTCACTGTTTTTATCACTAGCCCAAGAGAAAAAACAAAGCACTGTGCATGCGCAGAATGTTCTTCTATGGTGTTTGACAAATGGTGTATCGCCACCTACTGGCCTAGCATGCTAATTGCGGCAAAAAGCTGCCGTTTTTGTGTAAACAAGGACATCGTTTTCATAACTCATCGTGTAAACCTGGAATTTTTTTTATATGGGATAAATAAAAATCTATTTTTATTTGTATCTGTGTAAACAAGGCCTGAGACCTCTCAAGTGACTTTTTTCCAAATAAAAAAGCACCTAGGACAAATCTAGTGATTTTTTGGAAAGACTATAACTCCTCTTCCGCGTGGGTACCAATCAACCACTCAGTAATCCCGATTGTTTGTCCTGGGACTTCCCTCTTCTTTCTTTTTGTTCCGAATGATTCAAACTTGAAAATGTATATCTATTTTTTTTCTCAGAGTACTGTACACAGAGTTTTTATAAGAGTGAGTTTATTCCAGTGTCTCCTTATTCATGATATTAAAATTCCACAGTCTTTACAATTGCATACATTTACAGTTTTTGAAATAAAAGGTAGATTTAGATGCGCTGGGATCATAATAGGTGCTGGAAAATAACAATAGCTAATGCTAAAGATAGTTATGTAAATTTTAGTGACAGTCAAGATCACTGTGATGTGGAGTGTATTAACTTTGATGCATTCAGTTACTCCTGTAGACACTAATGCCCCTTTGCCACTGCCACTTACACTCGCTGTCAGCCGGCTTTTTAATGTAATGGGAAAGGTTCAAATTGGCATTCACACCCAGGTCAAATGACTCTGCAGTAGTCATAGGTATTTATCAGCTCCGTCTCTGATTGGCATTGATGGAAACACAACACCTGGGTGAATGCTTTACGCTCCACGTCTATGTGCCATAGCCTGACATGCACCTCCCCAGAATGTAACTACATGTCATGGTGACACAGACTTCCTGTCTCTTTCTGTGAGCTGAAACCATTTCCCTCAATGGAAACAAAGCTTTTATTTACTTTAATTTCACAGACAAGAAATAATAAATTGTAAAGACAATAAAGCCTCCACAAAAACAGGATAAAACATTTATCCTGGCTTCATATGAGCAGAGGAAATCTCCGCTCGTCACTAGGCTAATCTGTACCATGTAAAATGCCATAGGCTTGTGCTAATAATGTTAGCATGTTATATTTGTTTGGAAAACGTGTCTGGATAAAGACGAGTGTATTTGTGTTTGAAATTGTCTCTATTAATCTATGTTTAATGTAGCTATGTTTCCATCCAAAAGTGATTCGAATCACTGGGAAACGCGCATTAAAAGAAATACGAATCCTGTGTGTTTCCATTAAATGTACGGACTTTGGTGACAACTACGAACTCGCACGAGTTTTCCGCAGAACCGTTTTCTGGCGGTTGGCAACCAGCTTGTAAATGCATTACCGCCTTCCCGACCCAGAGTGTGGATATCACCATGGAGAGAGGTGCGCTACATCAGACTTAATTCAAACGTAACTGTTTCCATCCCCCGTTTTGTGAATCAACATTTTTTCGAATCAACCAAAACCTGGCTAGAGCGAGCGTATTTTAGTTTGTGTGAATCAGGGGATTTTAATTCGAATTTTGGTGTTTCCATCCTAATTTTCCGACGCGATACTTCTAGATGCGCATCTAAACAGGCTGATGGAAACATGGCTTGTGTGTTTTGTATCAACTAAACGTTACAGCACTTCACAGAAACCTCCGCCGCCAACTAGTGTTTTGGAGGTGTAACTGCAGAGTGACACACACACACCAACGCACAAGTATGAATGCTCACAACGTCGTACGCCACGTGCGTGGAGTCTGCATAGAGCTGATGCACAAGTATAAATCCCACTTTGGCATGAGGCAAGGAGAATTCGCAAGGCACAATATTCATTTTGTTTAAGTAATTAATTTGTGTTTAAACTGTGTTTGAACTCAACATGAGATGTTTTATTACTTATAAATGTCAAAAAATGTGAAAAATTCACAGCATTTTCTCAGGATTTATTTTAAAAAAAAATGTGTCCATTGGAATGGACGGTGGATCTGAATGTCACCAAAAAAATAAATAAATAAATAGGGAAATACTAATCAGATTTGATTTTCTATGTTACAATCAGTTTATAATGCATCTTATTGATTATGTACAAAGAATATTCATCTCAGGAGGTTTTGAACGTACTGTTTACTTCAGAAGTTGAGAAGAGTTTAAGTTGTGACTTGTACAATACAAACAAATATATGCAGTGTATTTTTAAGTATGACTATTGATTTTTCATGAATGTTTAAATCATAAAAATTAATAAACTTGTGTTGTTTTGGTTATTAAAAATGGTCCGTTTAGACCATACATTGCTATTATTACTATTAGGTGGTTTCTCATGTTCAGATTCTATGTCCATCTGAATGGACGGAAAACATTTAATTATATAGTAAGTGTCTCAATAAAGAATCATTTGCATTTATTTATATACAGTATTTGTTTGTTTGGAACATAATTGGGCCCTGACTGGGTTAGGTCATGTGTCTTTCATTTTGGAGAGGTTAAGAAAAGCAAAGACGCCAGCTTTCAAACTTGGATCCAGAAGCACAGACCTGTCATGCCTTCTTACAGTTACCTAGAGATACGCTGTTCGGAAAAGGGGTTTAGCAAGCGTTTAATTTGCATCAATGATTTGCCAAAGTCATTAAAATAAATGCAAAGAACTCCTTATCAGGTAAATGTTTATTCAACTACAGTACATTGTAACTGCTTTCACAACGCTGTCATGACACAGCAAGTTAATTTTCTTTCACTTTAACATCATTCTATGAACATCTGTTAATTTTCTGTCATTAGAATAAAGATGGATTAAGGTACTAACATGTGTGTTTGCATTCTTAAAAACATAAATGCATGTAGTGGCTTTTGTTGCCCTTTTTTAGACATGCAGCTGAACTGTAATGAGCAAACCTCACCTGCTTTATCAGGTGTTCACAGTTTATGAACATGCAGGAAATTACACAGTCAAACAGAGCCGCCCTCTTTCCCAGCAGAGGTGGGTGTGTCACAGAGAAGGAGCAGAGTACAACAACACTGTCAGAGGCTCAGGAGAGACAAGCTGGTACAGACGCTGCACAAGACAGGTATGTATGTTTTATATTTCAAATTTAATGTTCTGGTATTTATGAGTTTGATTGTTGTCATATGGAAGTGACAGGCTGTGTGCTCGTCATTAAACTAACTTAGTGGCATATGTCTGAGCCAGTTTCACTTTTAGCCAAACATAAATCCACTTCCAGGAATAGATTTTTAGAGTTTTCCTTATAAATGCAGCAGTCAACTAGTTATCTTAAATTCATCTTTTATCAGTATTTTGATTCTGACTGGTGAGGGGATGTTAAACATTTTGAAATTGCCACATGGCTCTGACGTAGGATCCTCATCACTCCTTTGAAACGATGCCAGTCTGTGACTAATCCTCCGAGCTGGGAGGTTGTTTGTTTCATGTTATGGCTTGGACTAGTCAAAGGAGTTACTTCCCAGCATAAATGGACAAACAATACTTGTGCTGTGAGCTGGGGTGCCAAAATGAAACACAGGAAATTAAGTATATTATATATTTGTGATAAGGATGATGAGGATAAGGATGATCCCTGGTGAAGAGTATGTATTTAATCTCTGCAAACAGTTACATCCTGCTTACGTGTGTTTGTGTGGAGGAAAAGAGAAAATATAAGAGAGGTCATCAAACCTTGCTCATACTCAGATGTGCTGAACACTGTAAAACCCAGTAACTTCAGAGTACTAAAACCTTCTGTGGAAACTGATTTACCTCAAAATATTTAACTTAACTAACCACATTTTTAAGTACATAAATCAAAAATGACTACTTACTCAAACTTAAGTTTACATTTTATCGTTCCATTCATTTAAGTGCACTGTACTTAAAAATATTGTTTAAAAAATCTAATGTTTTTAGGTTATCCATACTTAATTGAAAAAAAGAATTACTCAAAAAATATACCTGTTCTTAACTCAAATATAGTTGTGCGTAACTCACAACTTAAGTTCAGAATACTCAATAAAAAAACACAACTTCAGCTTTAAAATTTAAGTTTCTTTATTCAGTTTTAATCGTTTTATCCAAACATGTAGCTGCAATATTTAAAAATAAACAAACAAAACTAGCTAAAGGTTGTCTGAGAGGGGCGAGAGCACGCAGTAGGGGTGGGCGATATGGCCCTAAAATAATATCACGATATTTCAGGGTATTCTTGAGATAAAGATATTCTTGACGACATGATCATTTAGTAAAAAAAAAAAATAAATAAAATAAAATATTACAAGAAATTTAAGAAAACAGTTTGCCTTCAAATATTAAGTAAAAACTAAACAAAAATTATCTCTCATTTCTTTAGTTTGTAAACAACAACAGTAACTCAGAGTGAGATTCAGATTCTGTTACAATATTAATAGTTTAACAAAATAAAATCTACCATAAATTACACATTTAAACAGCTCCCATATATTTATATTTCATGAAAAATAAATTAAAATAAATGAATCAATAATAAATAAAATGAAGAAATGAAAACAATAACTCAATAAATAACTAAACAATAAATCAGTCAGTCAGTGCACAAACTATTCAATGTGCAAATATGAGCAACTGAGGTAGAATTTTTGACGGGAGCCATGTGAACTGTTACATTCAAACGCTTTACGCTACAATGTTCAACAACATACTGCCCACTTATAACAATGGACACCACAAAAACCCACTTGCTACTAGTCTATGTATATACAGACATGTGCTACATGAACACACAACTTGTAATTCAGCCTGGTCCAGGCCTGCCAGTACTTCCTGGATGACAGTAAAAGTGGGAGTGCATGAGCTAACCTGGGGGTATCGCTCATCACACCATCATCCTCCACCACATTAGCAGTGCTGGCAGGACTGAAATGAACAGGACTGTGAGTGATGTCTCGTCCGACTCCTCCGCCTGAAATATACATAGAGGATCAACTGTAAGATTAACTTTAGGAAACTAGACAATTGCATTGATATTACAGGTGAGTTTTCCACAGGTCAGTACTCAGAGGGTTCACAACGGAGGTGACTGTACTCAAGGTCACCATCCAACAGGAACGTTTAACAGTAGGTATTCTACAGGGTAATATTATACAGGTCAAACCGTAGTGACAACCTAGAAACTGTCCTTGTATTGTCCCCGTTGAGTTCACCAGCTAACATGACCATAATACTGTACAGAGATTGTCGAGTTTCCCAAACTATATAAACAACCCATATCAACACAAAACTGCTTTGCTAGCTCAGTCTTGTTACGACTAACATACCTGCTGATTTTTTTTCCCTTCACATACAGATTTAGCTCTGACGTCCACAATCTTAACATGTATTTTTACATGAATAAAATTAATAGCCTAAATAAATAAAAATATTTAAATCACTTCCCAGCACTAGACTCATTTGAAAGACCACGGAAAATTACTTTTAACTCCCCTACAAGGATTTTTAATTGTTCCAAACTACAATGGATTTAGGCCTCCTTGATACTTTTATACTCATGTTATATTCTTGTGTCCTGTGCTGCAAACCTTTAAACCTCTGTAGTTCCAGGGCTGTGTGCAAGAAGTTAACGTACAGCCCTGCTATTTATTATACATCATTTTGTGCAGCTGTATCATCTGTATCTGTATCATTTATTCATACAATATCCTAATAACCCATATTTAGGTAGCTTTTTGCTAACCAGCTTTTCAGGTTATTTGAAATACAGGACAAAGTTTAATAAATGCTGATTTCCCGTGTGCTTATATTTCAGCTGCATATTAGGATACATCATATTTTCAGGATTGTGAAAAGTTTTTCTGTAGATTGTAGCCCACATACATGAAAACATAGAGAGCATGTGTGTGTCCAAAGTGTATGTAACCGGTGGACTCTGGTGTTGATATAAACAGACCCAGACAATGGATATTTTTGGGAGGCGATCTACGTTTATTCCTGACAACAAGAGGTGAAAACAAAATCCTCCACCGGATGTAACCATATGACCTCAAGCAGGATTATGTTAGCATAAAATAAACATAGCTCAACAGCGCTAAAACACTTACCTCTCCCACGAAGTACAACAGCAAAAGGGGAGAGGAGTATTAAATAAGGATAGACCGATACATCGGCCAGCCGATATATCGGGCAAATATTTGAGTTTTTTACTTGTATCGGCATCGGCCGATACGCGTGTGGGTTCGCGGATTTATTTTTCCCTGGCACTTTTTTCATTTGAAAGTACGTGGTTAAGTTGAACAAAGCTGTTGAATCCTACTGTGTACAGTAGTTGCTGTTTTATTTATGCTTCAGCTTAAATATTTGTTTATTTTATAAAGACATTCCTGGAAGATTTAAGAGCACTGAACTCTTTTTATTTGAATGTATAATACTAATAATAATAATATTCTACCTGTTCTACCTCAACTTTCCATCTTGTTTTAGTATTTTTTACTGTTCAATAAATGTTTCTTATTTTAAACTTGAGACCTGTAATATTTGTTATCATTGTGTCATTTTTTTTATGTAAATTGAGGGAGCAAAAGCAGTATCGGCCCCAAATATCGGCTCAAGAAAATCGGCAGTCCATAATCGGTCATCGGCTAAGGGTGATGGAAAAAAAAAAAAATCGGTATCCGCATCGGCCCTAAAAAATCCATATCGGTCTATCCCTAGTATTAAACGTTCCACAGAGTGACAATGGAGGCCTAAGTGTGTCAGACTGACAACTGAAACAAACGTAGTGTAAGTATAATACTTAATGTACACTTGACGTTGTTACACATATTACTGCTGTATAACTGGCCCTGTTACATGTACCAAAGCAACAGCAGCTGCTGCCTCATCATCTTCCAACCATTCATTACACTAAGTTCACCATAAACATTTAAATTAACAAGGAAACCATCCATTTTGTAGCAGCTCCGTGGCCTTGCTCTGACAGTTACACCGTTGCCACGGAAATGGCGGAGTAATATTCATAGTGATGAGCCAGGTGTGCCGCAACTTAGCATTCTGTAAACTTCCATGTTCGTGTATTTAAACCTTTGTGGTAGGTAAAAGTGACAGCTAATGATAACCACTAATGTTAGTTCATTCAAGTGTACGCAGGTGCTTCGCATAAACGACAGGAACACACTTAAAACCTGTAGAAATAGGAGTTCAGAAGCGGAATAAAAACGTTAGCATTATGGCACTGCTTGGACGTTACATTTATGTTATCAGGCAGTGACGCGACGCTATTCAAAAAAACTATGCGCGAAGCTCTGAGGAACGTTACACCGAATAAACAACGCAGTCTATCTTACATTTCCTTCACTTTAATATTATTACCGTGCAATACTGCAACACGCTTGTTTGTTTGTTTACTTACAAGGTGCACCAACTGTGGACTTCTGTCGCAGGCGAGGGCCGCCATGTTGGATAGATTTTTCTGTGAACGTCGGTTAGAGCCGCGACGTCGTGACGTAATGACGTCGACGCTGCGTCCGTCAGTCTTGAAGTTATCAGAAATCAATATTCACTCAAAAGCATTGATTCACAGAAAATAAAAACAGCATTACTAGATCAGATAATTCAGTAGTTTATTATTAGGTTAACTTATTAGCTGGTTTTTAATTTCTGTACCCATAATACTCATGAGTTAGTAGTGCTGTTTGGGTTTACACTACAGTGTATACAGTTTATGAGCATCCTGGAAATAACACAGTGTAACAGAGCCGCCCTCTTTCCCAGCAGAGATAAGCGTGTCACAGAGGAGGGACAGAGTACAACACAACACAACACTGTCAGAGCCTTAGGACAGACAAGCTGCTACAGGAAGTTGCACAAGACAGGTATGAGAGTTTTATAATTTAATTTGAAGTTTCTGTTGTGGAATAAATGAGATTATCTTCAATATAGCTCCAGTATTTATAAGGAAAGTTTTGATTGTTGTCAGATGGAAGTGACAGGCTGTGTGCTCATCATTAAATTAGAACTTTGTTACACTCTTTATAGCCTAGTTCATGTAAGTTATGTGTAAGTTAGTTTAACTTTTAGCCACTGACAAACTGGCAAAACATAAGTCCACTACCAGAAATATATTCTTATAGTGAATACTTTTACTATGTGTTTTTCTTATAAATGCAGCAGTCAACTAGTTATCTTAAATTCATCTTTTATCAGAATTTTGATTCTGACTGGCAAGGGGATGTGAAAACATTTTGAAATTGCCACATGGCTCTGACGAAGGATCCTCATCACTCCTCTGAAATGATGCCAGTCTGTGACTAATCCTCCGAGCTGGGAGGTTGTTTGTTTCACTTTATAGCTTGGACTAGTCGAAGGAGTTATTTCCAACAATTACAACCTACTTAAGTGTGTGTGTCTGCGGTGTGTGTGTGTGTGTGTGTGTGTGTGTGTGTGTTCTGGCAGATAATACAGGATGCCCGAATTTAAACTTAACAGTTTTAAAAATTAATTTGTGCCAACCTCAATTAAGATTAAGTATTAAAGGGATAGTGCACCCAAAAATGAAAATTCAGCCATTATCTGGGGGAGACTGGGGTAAGTTGAGCCACCCCTTGTTGCTAGGAAACGGTAAATAAAATTGAGCATGTGACCAAATATTTAGGAGGAAGGCATCATTTTATGGAGTCTGAAGGTAAGAACCACATGGGTTAAGCGGTTAGAGATTTATGTCCAAAAAAGCATTTTTCACTCATGAAAGTGAATTTAGTCTATCATAAGTTTCATGGGGATTGTGTTTAGACCAAAATAGATAATTTTTAATTTGTTTTATACATCAATTGTGATATCTATTAACTACAAAATGAGGCAGTACAGCTAGCATGAAAGTGCACCATTTTAGCTGTGGGGGCTAATAAAGTCAGTATGGTAGCTATGGGGTAAGTTGAGCAATTTGAACAGGGGTAAGTTGAGCCGTAAGTTTCTAAGAAGAGGCAACGCTGGATATGGTAAACCAAGCTTTACTTTCAAGGAGAAAGATGAGGGATTCTTCCCAAGAAGCAATGTAATCGCAAAACTCCCCAAAACTCAGAGTCCCAGCAGTGTGTATTCCCCTGCAACCTGGACAGGTGGGATATTGAGTAAAGGGGCAGGTGGGATATGGATGGAAGGAGGGAGGGGGGTGGATGGAACGAGAGTAAGATGGAGAGAGGGGTTTAGAGAGGATGAAGGAGGCCCTCCTGTCAGCAAGGACACCAAACTAGGATTCACGTTTATGGATTTAGTTCAGTGTTTTCTTTCCAAAAACACAGCTGTTAAGGTTCTCTTGCTAAGCGTACTTTAAGGCATTCTCAGGCCTATGTTAAAATGTTTTAAAGTTGTTATATGCAATAATAATTTAAAAAAAGATTTGTACCTGTTAAATTGTGTATTATAAATAAAAATACACATGGATTTGAAGAAGCGTCTTATTTAATTCAGTACAGACATGTATAACTGTGGAATATCTTAAGAAGGTGAGGTGGGGGGAAGGGGGGGTTGGAGGGAGGGTGGGTGGAGGGAAGGAAGGAGATGGCTCAACTTACCCCACTCCTATGCTCAACTTACCCCAGACACGGGGTAAGTTGTGCCACGAGACCACTTTTTTTGGACATGCTATATTATCAAAACAGTTATGTTTACACTCATTCTGTTTGTTTGTAGGGATGCACAACATCCTGAAATATATGCACATATATTAGTTAGCAACAAAACTATAATAGCCTTGATGCAGTGATCCTGAATATGAAAAGTGGCTCATCTTACCCTGGTCTCCCCTACTCACCCATGTGCCGATGGAGGCTCAGGTGAAGTTTTAGAGTTTTCACATCAATTGCGGAGATCCCAGGGGAGAGGGTGTAGCAACACAACTTCACCTAATGGAGGCTTATGGCGCCCCAGAATCAAACGTCCAAGAACACAGAATCGAAACCACAAAATATCTCCATACTGCTCATCCGTAGTGATCCAAGTGTCCTGAAGCCCCGACATAAAAAGTTGTTTGGAAAAATGTTATTTGAACTCTGTTTTTAGCCTCATTGTAGCCTGTAGCTCTGACTGCCTCTCTGTGCACCGCGCTCCATGCACAACTTTTTATGTCGGGGCTACAGGACACTTGGATCAATACACACGAGTAGTATGGAGATATTTTGTGGTTTCAGTTATGTATTTTTGGATGTTTGGGCGCCAGAAGCCTCCATTAGGTGGAGTTGTGTTGCTACCCCCTCTCCCCTGCGATCTCCACAAGTGTTGTGATTACTCTAAAACTTCACCTGAGCCTCCATCGGCATATGGGTGAGTAGATAATGGCTGAATTTTCATTTTTGGGTGCATTATCCCTTTAAGCTCCAAAGTCCAGGCCACATTCGTATCGTCTCGTCTCGTCTCGTCTCGTCTCGTCGTGTCATGTCTCATAGCGTCTCACATCGTCTCGTCTCGTAAAATGAGCCTCATGTAGCATCATTCTGTTGAATTTCTATTACATTTTCTCTTAATTTTCTGGTCAGAAAAAATATAAAAGAAGTCACCTCACATGTAAAAAAAGGTTCTCAAGCATCCAAACCTGTTCCTACCCAGATGTACTGAATAATTTTAGCAGGGGTAACGCCCCCTAGACACTATATAAGGGCAGGTGCTGTGCTGTGTAAAGACTCTGGCACAGGGCCAAGACTGGAGCGATGCCACCAGATTAGGCTGTAAGAAGAGGAAAAACCTCTGTCGTAGTGCAATAAACATACTGTTTAAATGTGCTTTCCAGAGTGTCAGTGCTGACGTTACAGGAAAATCAAAAACCCAGCAATGACAAAACATCTGAGGCTGGGAGCCAGCTCCACCCCTCATGATGTTTTCTGCTGCCTTTTTTTTTCCATTAGTATTTCCTGTTGGCCTAGACCTTGGGCCATCATAGGCTGATGACGAGGACCCCTAACTCAGGGTCATTGGGTCTCAGGGGGCCCAAAACATGCTTCTGGCGAAATTATGTAATATCAGGGCACTACGATGGTGTAAATAGTCACACAAGTATGAAATTTGGCAAGGAGTATCCTGACACAAAGGGGGAAGTAGCAAAATAAGATTCTGGGGCTTGCTGCCATTTTATTTCAAAATATCACACATAACATCCCCCCCAAAGAAAAACAAAAAAGTAACTGTTCCTTTGACAAATTCTCATCAAAAAGGATCATTTTTCATCACTTTGTGTTCAATATCACTGCTTCACTTGTACATAGACAACCTCCCAATTTGATAAGCTTCAATTTGAGCCCAAGTTGACCTTTCTATCTTGAAAATTACACTTGCTTTGGCTTAAATTTGTCACCATAGCCTACCTCACAGAGAAAACATAATTTTCAGTCACCAGCCTTCCAGAGAATCAACTTACCAGCAATGTGAACCTGGAAGTGTTGAGTTCCCCAAAGTTTTATGTTAGAAATGGGTCCCCAGCATTTAGAAACTGGTGAACGCTAACTTGCATATGTTGGGGAATTTGCATCATTAGCGCTGGTTAGCATAATCACCTATGAAGGCTATATATATTAGTAACTGCTTGGCCGATTTGGACAGTACTGGAGTGGAGTGCTGTATAAATGCCATGACAGCAGCAGTGGTGGAGGAAGTATTCAGATCATTTACTTAAGTAAAAGTACTTATACCAAACTGGAAAAATACTCTGTTACTAGTAAAAGCTCTGCATTGTTACTGAAGTAACAGTATGTAAGTACAAACAGGGAAATGTACCACATCTTTCCACAATATGCAGGAGGAAGACTTCCTCTGCTCCTTAATGTGGGCCTGTAAAGACTGGACAATGCTGCATCCTCGACTTGATCCTGTAATAACATCAAAGATTACAGTAGCCTCTCACTGCAGAACTTCTGCAGGTCTTTCACCACAGTCTTCCATACTTTCCTGGTATTCCTGACATCCAGACAGAAGCCTTTGTGCAGAAAACCCATTCCTCCTGGTTCAGCAGAGCATGGCACTTGGTCATCACCCTCACTGTCAGCGGGGTAACAACCAGTCAGAGCTCGTTCTCACTTTCTACGGTTGTAGACTTAGAAGAAGAAGGATCAACAGACTATGTGGATGTTTGACCTCAGTTGTTTTCCTTCACTAGGATCGCCTCTGGTATATTTTCTTCAGAGACAGTGCCTGTTTGTGGTTCTTCTGTTTTGTATATCACTCATTTCAGTTGTCTTCAGTGGTTCGGTCGGCTTTTTAGTGAGAGTTGATCCTGAATGTGGGAAATGATG
Source organism: Epinephelus fuscoguttatus (assembly GCF_011397635.1). Classification (NCBI taxonomy): domain Eukaryota; kingdom Metazoa; phylum Chordata; class Actinopteri; order Perciformes; family Serranidae; genus Epinephelus; species Epinephelus fuscoguttatus. The sequence goes on from NC_064774.1 coordinate 16,620,235, forward strand.
TGCGGATGAGTCACTGATTCTCGACACATACAAACACAGTAGTTTGTTAGTACTGTATGTCAGCCAAAAAGAAGAGAAAGGTTAGAGAGGTCAGTGTTGTGGTTATGTTGATGCCTGGCTGCTGTGAGATCCTTTAGACAGAACACTTATCCACTAATACAACTGTATATGACTTACAGTCTAACCATTTACAGTCATCCTCCCTTGGCACTTGACGATATAAGCAGTTGAGGCAGCATCAGAAACATAAAGCATTAAACAATAGACAAGCCTTCCAATAGGCGACGTAGGCAGAAGCCTAGGGCACCACCCAGTGGGGGGCGGCCGCCTAGGGCCAACAAAAACGAAGGCAAGGGAGAATTATCCAAAGATCTAATGCTAACAGCCAGTCAGTGATAGGTATCGTGGAGTGGAGTGGCACAATTTGTACCAAGTAGGACATGTTCCTGGATCAACATCCCACACTGCGTTCCAGGACCAACTTTGCAATCAACCAATCACAGCCCTCTGACATCATCAGCATGCTGTTGCGGTGCTTCTTCCAAAATTCCTTTGCGCTCCTTCAGAGCTAACCTAATTTTCCAAATTCAAGTTAATACAACTCAACAAAATCCTCAGCAACACTATACAAAAACCTTGTAGGCTACTGCAGGGTTAGCAAGTTAGCTTGCTAACTAGGTAGACTAAACTAATGAGTAAACTTGCCGATAGACTACAACATTAGCAAGTTAGCTCGCTAACTAGGTAGGCTAAACTAATGAGTAAACTTGCCGATAGACTAGAACATTAGCAAGTTAGCTCGCTAACTAGGTAGGCCATGCTAACAAGTAAGCTTGCCAATAGGCTAAGATATTGTTCATTAACATTAAGAGTAAGAATGATGTCATTTTACAGTTTCAACGACCTGTCAAGGACACATTTTCCCTCCTTTTAATAGCATATTAAAAACTATTTTTGGCAAGATTGCAGTGCTTGTGTTGATCCAGGACCATCACTGCCATGCTGACCCTGGATATATATGTTTGTTGATCTAGAACCATCGTCATCATCTTAATCCTGCATAATTTGTTTAGGTTAATCCAGGAACCAGGATCATTTTTAATTGACACAGGACTACCCTGTGTTGATCCTGCATAAATTGTTTGATCTAGGGACATCTTTGCCATGTTGACCCTGGATACTATGTTTATATTGATACAGGACCATCACCATAATGTTGATCCTGGATAATTTGTTTGATCTCGACCATCATTGCCGATCCTGATCTTGTTGATCCTGAATAGAATCACTGATGTTGATCCAGGGCGTCACTGCTAATGTTGACACATACAAATGATCTAGAATCAACACAATGATGATGATGATGATGGTCCTGGATAAACCTAACCAAATCTATCCAGGATCAAGGTGGAAAAAAGGAGGGAAAATGTGTTAACCGCAGGAATTTGCAACTAAAAAATTATATTATCCTTATGTTAATGAACAATATTTTGGCCTATTAGCAAGCTTCCTTGTTAGCATAGCATACCTAGTTAGCAAGCTATCTCGCTAACCCTGCAGAAGTTTTCATGGTTTTTGTTCAGTGTTGCTGAAGACAACTTGTTCAGTCGTATTAACTTAACTTTGGTGTGATTGGTTGGTTGCAATGCTGGTCCAGGAATGTTAGTGTGGGATGTTGATCCAGGAGCATGTCCTACTTGGCAAAATCACGTCTTGTAAGAGGAGTATATGCGAAGAGCATTAGAGTGAGAGAAAATGAAAAGGCCAAAGCACTGTGCAAAAAGAAAAAAGAAGCTGAAATTTGCAGACTTGGTTTGCACATACCATCTTCTTGCATTGTGTATTTATTGTAGTTGTTTATTTGAGTTGATTTCTCATTAGCTCTTGAGATACTGTAATTCGTGTGTGTACTAATACAAGTCTTTGTTTTCTGTGCAGATATACAGTATCCAGCAACCAATGGAATACACCATCATCTGACACAGTACAAGAGCAAACCACAGGTTCCACTCAAACATTTGACCTCATGTCAGAGCCTCCTAAGTGCTGCATCTGTCTGGATGAGTTCACCAGACCTGCTTCCCTCCCCTGTGGACACTGCTTCTGCCTGGGCTGTATCGGCGAATACTGGAGGATCAATGGGGCCTGTCAGTGCCCCCTCTGCAAGGCCTTTTTCCCCACCAGGCCACAGCTCAAAACAGACCAAACACTACATGCTGGTGCCCCAGCCGAGGAAGCAGCTGTGCCTTTAAAAGCCGGAGAGGTTCCCTGTGATTTCTGCCCAGCGAAGCGTAGAGCAGTAAAGTCCTGCCTGAAGTGCCTGGGATCATACTGTGCCGCTCATCTGGAGCCTCATTACCAGAGTGAAGATCTTGGGCGCCATCTTCTGATCAGTGTGGTGAAGAACCTGGAGGACTCTGTGTGTCGACTGCATGGGAAGCAGTTAAACAGGTTCTGCAGGAGTGATCGAACGTGCGTCTGTGACGTGTGTGCCCAGACAGAGCACAGGGGCCATCACATTATATCTATCAACAAGGAAGCTACAAAGAGGAAGGTAAAGTCTAATAAAAGCGCCACACCAGGAAACATTTAAGTTATTTTTGTGTATCACTAGCAACATTAGTGTGTTACTTTGCTCAGACAGTAATGTTGTCAGCCCAAACACTGGACTTTGCAACTTATTTAAAGTTGAGGAAATGTATCAGTTGTATCAGCTTTAACAGACTATTTAACTTTTGAGAGAATAAATAACAAAATATTCCATTAACAAAAAGTTTCAAAGCAATAAAACACACAGTTTCAACAACTTTACACGGTCAGAGTGGCCATAAATATAACATTTTTCACTTTTAACTCTTTCACCCTGTAATATTTTAGGGTAAACACCCTAAATGTGTCTGCTATCATATGCCACTTAAACTTTTTCAATAGAGAAAACAAGTCTTGAGGAGTTAAACCAAAAGTGGACACTGTCCAATTTTACAGTTAAAGTGCATGTGAGTGCTAATTGTAACGGCGTGAGCTACGGTTTTAACACATGTACAAAACAGCATTTAACCATTGAAATGGCAAGGCCACAATATTTAAGTCAAGCAGCTGTTTTACGTTGATTTCATATCAAACATATGATCAGATCGTGTAAATAACATAACAGTATTGCCGTTTCGGGATGCACCCTGCGTTTTATTAACAAAAAAACTACAAGTTATATCAGCAGAATCAAGTAGAATGGGATATAGTGTAGGTATATGAATGGAAATACCCTGGACATGACAACACATGCAATCACCGGCAACCTACTATAATGTAGTGTGTAATAATTGACATGTCAACATGCAACAACCTTCAGGGGTGGGTTTTTTTTCTGATGGTGCAGTGGTGAAAGTGGAGCAGTGTGGATGAATGAAAAATGAAAACAATAGTTTATTTTGGGTGGTAACGCATTATGTGACATTGTAAATGTAATAATATTACCCTAAATCCTGTTGGTAATGTGTTATAATACTTCATTACTCCTAAAAAGTAATATATTACTGTAAGGCATTACCCCAAACACTGGTTATATGTGTATGATATTATATATGTACAAGTTAACCAATCAAGCTGCACTTGCAAAGCTAGGCAGTTACAAATGTAACACGTGTTCCAAATGAGCTGCTGGACGCACTCATGCTAGCAAGCATGTTATGTGAAAACTATGCTAACTGACGAAGAACAGATACATGCAGACAACTTTGTGGACTTTAGCTCCACAATGTACAAACACAACTTTAAATTCCAAGAATAACATAATATTTTTAGCTAGTTTGTGCTAATTGTTTTTCCAGCCACCGTTACCTGCAGAGTCAACCCGGTCTCACTCCGAAGTCGTCGAAATAAGGCGCTTGGGCAGTGAGTTGCAGTGTCAGACAGTGTCGAAAAAAGCCGTCCTTTAACATTGGCATGAAACGCGGCCAGTTGTTGTTATAGTGTAATGGCGCCTGGCGGCATCAGGGAAAATGTGGCAGGACAAGGATGAAAGTTAAGGCAGCTAGAGTCCAAGTAAAGTGGGTGGGAGGGGTCCAACAAACACCGACTTTCACCTAGGAGAGTGGTGTTCACATCCATAAAAGATTATAAAGCGAAACCCATTTTTTTGGTAAACCCAACCATGTGTTTGTGTTGTCTAAACCCAACCACGTGCCTCAGTTGTTGGAAGAAAACAAAATGTCAATTTGTGTTGTTGTGCCAACGTAGTGTTTTTATTTTGAAAGAGACTGTATGTAAACATTAAATTTCCTGTGAAAACAGAAGTATATTTTGAAAGAAGAAGATGCATGTAACAGGCAGAACTTGACACAGCATCCCAGAACGCCAACAACCAATGCACCCAGGGTACCTTGCATGTTGTACCTGGACTTGGAAACGTCGTTATGTGACGAGGCCGGTGTGAAAATGTGTTGGCTGGATGGGTTTTGTTTCTATGCAGCATTATCTTGACACTAACATTAGCTGGGTAGCTAACGTAACGCTACGTTAACAGAGAGTTGACTATACAGTTTACAAGCTAACAAGCATACTGCGATAAAAGCACAATACTCGCCATCAACATTCAGTGTCTGGCTGATCTGCTCCAACAATTGTTAGGGTTGAGCCGCATACTCGGATGAAAAGAGTACAGATAATGTATTTTTTATGAGCACAAGTATCATACGAGTAAAATGTGTCATTATCTGTAGGAAAATCCTAATCTGGGTAGCTATGTTTAATCTATTACTCCTGTGATAAAGGATCATCTAAAGCCCAATTCTGAGGCTATTGTGTAAATACTTTTCTCATAGATTATAAATATTGCAACTTCTGATTAATCTATATAAATTTCAGGCTTAAAGTAACTACTTTCGATTAGGCCCAACCTACCTTTGTTCTAAACCACGCCCACATATGTTATAATTCCTCACATTCCAAATACAATTACAGATAATTTAGTTGGTTGAAGATACAGACAGATGCAGATGATGTTCTCGCTCATCCCTAACAAATGTGCTCTTTTGTCTTTGTTGTAACATTTTATGACTGACATAACATACAGCTCAGGATAGACAGTAGCTAAAGGAGCAGCAGTGACAACCCCAGCTTCTTTGTGACAACTGCGAAAATTCTGAACTACTTGTACAAGTGCTCAGAGTGACCACATAAAAGCCAGGGCACTCTGGAAAAATACACCATGTGGACACAGGCCCTAAGTTGCCATTAACATGTGACTTCTGGTCTTAATTGTGAGAAACAGTAAAAACCGCTGCGATGACAAATATTTAAACATGTTCTCATTTCACCACATTTTTATACAAAAATACCACAATTATTTTGACAGTCATCACGATTACAAAACAAGGAGGAGGACAAAATACACAAATAATTACTCAGAGAAACTTTAAAGCATGTGGGTTGAAAGCCTCTAAATCTCAGATGTAAATCAGTAGTCAAAGGAATAGAAGACTAAACATCAGTGATGGATGTGTGGTCAGGGTTACAATATTCTTCAAAGTCAAATCGCTGATGGAACAATGCAACAATGACGCGTCGCATTGCTTTCTATTTCCATTAATTACACTGTGCCTGCATCTCATCACATGCCACAACAATTCTGCTTACATACTGTTTTCTTTTTCCCATAGTTCAAACTAAAATGGAGAAGAATGAAACTTGAACAAGCCATTCAAGAGAGACTGAGTAAAGCTGAGAAGATCAAGCTCTCTGCAGACCTGAGTGGAGAAAATCAAAAAGAGGCATGGGCACAAAATAAAGACCTCATCAGACGGCTGGAGGAAGAAATCTCGGAGCTGCAGAGAAGGAACACTGAGCTGGAGCAGCTCTCACAGACCGACGACGACCTCCACTTCCTGCAGGTCTGCGTGAAGCTTGAGAGTCCACTTCACAACTACCACTGATCCTTCAGTGCAGCCTCTTGTGCTTCCTCTACAGAGATTTCTACACACTGCTTCGTATTAACGATTGGACAAATATGTTCAGGATTCACCTTCAAGAGCACTGAAATAACGTTTTTTCTTTTTTTTCTTCAAATGCAGAATACCTTGGACAGTGTGTTTGGTTCAAATGATTAGTTTGACATTTTGGGAAACACACGTATTTACTGACATGACCCCCACATCTGTCCATTAAATCCGAGGCTACAGCCTGTTTGTTTAGTTTAGCATAAACACACTCTATACTGTTTGTTGCCAGGCAGGGGAGACAAAACTCTCACGAAAAGGCGTAATGTCGTTTTTTCACATTGGTTAATGAATGGAGTAATTAGTGTAGGAGAGACTTTGTGACCTTACAGAGCCAGGCTAGCTGTCTCCAGGGGCGTGTCCAAGGATTGGCCTGGGCCACACCTGAAATCCAGTTGGCAACCCTGGTGCCACCCCATTATCCTATGTTATAACGAGCCTTCTGCCTGGTAGGTGGCCCTAAGGCTGAAATATTTAAGTTTTGTTGGTACTTCATCGGTACTGTGACCATTTACTTTTCAGCTCTGCACTTTTTGGGTAAGTAGGCTATGATACGGTGCTTATTAAGGTTGCTTAGCAACTTAAGACGCAAGCTGCCGCTGTGCTCTTGAAAGCTGGCACAAAAAAGGCACAAAAGTAGCGCCCAGCGCCCGACCTCGTGTTTTCCAGACAGTTAAGACACAGCAGGAGTACATCCCCTAACATCCAGGCGAAGCTCCTGGACCAACTGATGGTACTTCCTGTGGTTTCTCCTCTTTCTGAGTCAATGTACCCACACAGATCTCAGTTTCCTTGTGACCAATGTACTACTCAGGAATAGCCTCTCACCTTCAATCAGAGCCAGAGCAAGTGCCCTGCACCCATGCATATTTTTATGCAGATTTAAGATACAGATCTGTGAGTTCACTTCACAGCAAAATTGCAATTGATTTGATGGTGTCCTAGCAATTAAAAAGATGCAGCAAGCTGCAAAAGCACTCTGTCTGATCGAGACCTGAAAGAATAAAGTATAAAAGCACTGTATTACAATTTAAAACAGAGAAATGTAAGAAAATGTAAGATACTGTGATGTCGATAAAGAAAATATGAGTAGTGAAGACAGAAATGGTAAATTACTGGCATTCTGCCCCACTTGGACCATCCCAGGCAAATAGTCTGGACACACCACTGGCTTTTTCGCAGACCCTCCAGTTTTTGTGCTAAGCTAAGCTAACTGGCTGCTGGTCATAGCCTTATATTTAAGGGACAAAGATGACAGCAGTATTGAGCTTCTCAAATAACTCCTCTAGACAGTGAATAAACGTGTTTCTCAAAATGTCACAGTTTTGCTTTTACAGATTCATGTTTAAAGAAACAGTCAACCTCAAAGACAAATCGCTTAAATCCAGTAGGTTTAAAAGCCTCAGCTTGATCCAGGAAGTGACCGCTGACTCATTTTGAATGTATTGAATGAATGTAATTTATGCCTGACTGGATGATGTGATTCATTTTAAGGATAATGAGCTTGCAGGCGGTACAATACGTCAGCATTTGAATGTTTAATTTTTTTTCCTTTTTGCACAAATGAATAAAACACTGTATTTTTGCAAAACCATATCACAGATGCATTTTTAAATAAAAAATACCACAAATCAATACTTTGGTTTGTTTGTTGGAGTGTACTTTTGCCTCGAAAGATGTCAATGAACCGTATGGAGAGTGATCACTTTAAGTCTACCAGTTAAACATTGAGCAATACGCAGAGCTGTAAACACAAAAGCTCAGTGAGTGTCCCAGTAAAACCTTTTGGCAGGTCCAGTATTCGATCTGTGTGAACTTGCTCAACGTGCACCACACCCTGCAGCAGGCGAACAGACGATTTGGTTGCTCATTTGCTTGCCGACATGCCTCTTTCAGTAAAGGAAGTAACTGGCAGAGGTTTTAAACAGAAATGAAACTTAAGAGAAGGAGGCCAGCCCAGAGGAGGGACACACACAAGGTGGGAGTGGACAGAGAAGCAGAAAAGCCTGTGAGATTCAGAGCATCTCAATCATCGAAAGGTAATATTCAACTTACATCAAAAAAAATATTCTTAAAATGCATGTCTGTTCAAAAGGGACTGACAAGAATGAAAGTAGGTTATGTTTAACCCTTTTTACCGTAGGGGATTAGTAGTATTATACGATCACTGTACAATTAAAGGGTCAGGGTTAGAGTTAGGGGCTAAATTAAACTCCAGTGTGATCACCTGTGGTGTTTCAGACAGGTTTTTACTGCATGGTTTGTCAAAGTGCGTGTTTGCTCCGTAAGTTTCAATGCTTTCTTTCCTAATGTTTCTGCTGTTGGGATTTCACACACACACACACACACACACACACACAATTATCCAGTGGGTGTGTCATCAGTATTACCTTAGTGTAGAGTTACAACGATGATTCTACTGACGTTTCCTTGTTGTGCGGAGAGATGCTTCGTCATCTTGACTTTTGAAATCTGTCCAACAAAAACCCAATGAGGGATCAAGTAACCCACAATTCTTATTACCTGTGCAAGCAAACCTGTGTCCTCAACACTGCTGTCCATCCAGGCTCTTTTCAACAGGATAACTACTTACAACAAAAGACACAACATCTTGTTTCAAATAAGAAGTTGGATTAAGTAATAATCACAGTGTTGCTCAATTCAATGCACACAGGTTTCACTGCCACAACTTACTGTGCCTGTTGTGATCAATAGTTCCTGGAAGTTAGCATCAGCTAACATTAGCAAACTTTAACTTTATATTTCTGTGTCGCTCATAATAGCACATAGAGCACTGACTAACTCTTCTCTACAGGGTTCCCACACCTTTATACCAATCAATTTTCAATACCTTTCCATAATATTTTACCCTGTCTCCAGGTGCCATAAAAAAGGGCGCAATTTTGAGTGTGGAGATGTTCACACACTTTGTTTTACCACAACTAAATTTGGCCATTATTCTGCTATTGGGAAACACAGCTCTGAAAAGCTCACCCGTGTTAGCATATAACACATTGGATAAGGCAATGGACTTTTAGACTATTAGTGTAGGCTAATTTAGACTTCATAGGCTGTTTTACCTTCATTAAAAGCTCCAAAGCCTTGTTATTTATGGTCAAAATGACTCTTTTGATAGTAAAGGTTGTCGACCCCTTCCCTAACCAATTCAACCATTGAAGGCAACGAGTACTAGCCAATCAGAGCGAGAGTAGCAGGGCTCATTCCTTCGCTATCCTAGGAAATGCAAATTCACTTTGGGGAGACTGTGCGCTTGCTAACTTTACTCACTCATTAGACATTCCTGCCACCAGCTAGCTGCACACGCCAATGAGTATTGGGGAATTCTGGTGACGTTTCAACTGTCACGCAGCGCAGCACCAGATTTTGTGTTAATTCAATGATGTTAAAAACAGACAATTGAAATTCAAAACTTTTCCAAAATGAATTCCAAATCAATCCCAGGCCTGGAAAACAGTTTTTCCAATATCGTAACTTTTCCAGGAACTTCATGACCGTGGGAACCCTGTCTCTATTTGTGGTATTGCAACTCTGTGTTTTAACATTTACTCTTAACCTTGTCACCTGTGGGAACAATGCCCACTGTCTGAGGGAAGTTACTCACTTCATGAGTCATTGAACATTTAGATGAATATTTGAGGACAAACCAAAAAAGTCTTTACAAAACCAAAAATGAACTTAACAATCCGAGACACGACATCGCTAACTGACTAACCTTATGATATTCTCTTATAGCAGATATGGCCTCCGCTCAAGCGTCGCCCAGTGAGACCCGCCCACTGGAGAAGCATCTAACATGCTCCATCTGTATGGATGTGTTTGTGGATCCTGTCACTACAGCTTGTGGCCACTCCTTTTGTAAGGAATGTCTGGACCGCCACTGTAGGTGCAATGACAGTATATGCCCCCTGTGCAAGGCACATGTGAGTAAAACCCCACAGGTGAACATCATCCTGAGAAGCCTTGTGGAAGAGATGACAAAGACCCCAGAGGAAGACGCTGATAAGTACACCGGGGCGCCTGGCGAAGTGGCCTGTGACATTTGCACAGAGCACAAGCTGAAGGCTAAGAAGTCCTGCCTTGTCTGTCTTGCCTCGTATTGTTCGACCCACCTGGAGAATCATACTTCGACTGAAAGGTTGAAGGGCCACAAGCTGGTTGAACCTGTGGAGAACCTGGATGAGAGGGCCTGTCTGCAGCATGGACGTCCCTTGGAGCTGTACAGCAGGAAGACGAAGAGATGTATTTGTGTACGCTGTACTGAGGAAGATCAGGAGGAGGTTGTTTCCACTGAAGAAGAATGGGGCAAGAAGAAGGTAAACTAAAACATGTGTTTGGATTCAAATCACCAAAAAGTAGTGCACGAATAACGAGACAAAGTTTGGACTTTGACCTGTTTTTTTGTTGACTACAGGCCAAGCTTGGAAACACAAAGGCAGAGTTACTTGAGAAAATTAATAAGAGAAAAACGCGGGTGGATGAGATTAATGCATCTCTCAAGAGCTGCAAGGTAAGCTGCAAGAGAGACAAACATTACTGATCCTGGGCTCTCCTGGTTTACAGAGCCAATCAGACGAGTCTGTCAGTGAAAACTGGCTAAGCAAGTTTGCGTCAGTGTGGCAGTTAAACACCATGCCAGCACATTTTTATAGTACACGCAAATGATAATGCTGCTTCTTGGGCCAGATGGTGATATAATGAACTTTACCTAAAGGTCTCCAAGCAGTGGTGTAGTAGTATGGAAATGTTGATGCTTAGGCTACGTTTACATTACAGGACTTAATGCTCAGTTCTGATTATTTCCCCAGATCCGACCTTTCTGCCGAGACTGTTCACATTCATGTTTAAAGAAAGCCATATCTCATATCAGTGTGAACAGATCTCTGCCCTTAAACGGTGCACGTGCAACCAGTAATGTTACACACATGCGTTTGGGGAAAAAATGAACAATGTAATGACGCAAGTTTCACCTCTAAATGATCACAGTAATAGGAAGGTCAGATAATAAGTAGTCATGTGCTTGAGTGTGTAGTATCTTTGGAGAAATGGCTCCTCAGAGCAATAAGCATTTTTTTCGGGATTAAGGGCTGTCGCACGAATGGGCTTTCGATCTGCTAACTTTATTGGTAGGTGGTAGGTTGGTAGGTAACTACTAACTACTGTTAGCTCTGTAGAGAGATGGGCTTGTGCGCGGCTGAAAGAGGAGTCAGGAGTGGCAACACATTCTCACTCCTACCTCGTCACATATATCGACATTTGGTAATGGACTTTGCACGTCCAGATACAATGTGAAAGGTACCCTGGGTGTGTTGCTGCTCTGGGACGACATGTCAAGTTCTGCCTGTTATATGCATTGTTGTCTTTCAAAATACACTTCCATTTGCACAGGAAATTTACCATTTACATACAGTCTCTTTCAAAATAAAAGCACTACGTTGGTAAAACACCTTCAATAATGAACGCATATGGTTGGGTTTAGGTGACAAACACACATGGTTTGGTTTAGGAAAAAAGAACAGAGTTTTGCTTTATAATCTTACGGGACGTGAACACCAGTCTTCTGGGGGAAAGACTGTGTTTGTTGGTCCCACCCGCCCTACTTGGACTTTAGCTGCCTTCACTTCTGTTCTCTTTTCTTTTCTTTCTGGCGCTGCTGAGCACCGTTAAACTATAAAGGTGACCAGCCACGTATCATGCCAATGTGAAAGGACGGCTTTGTTTGTAAGGTGTCTGATGCCCCAAGTCATTGCCCAAGTGTCGGATTTTGACAACTTCTCAGTGAGACTGGGTTTGGAGTGATGGGGCCGTGATGTGGAGGGTTTCACGAAGGAACAGTTCCTACAAACCTTAGGGCCTTGAAAAAATATCCGATGGTTGCCTCACTCTGATTGGCAGTTCAGCTCAGCGCACGCTTATGAAACATAAGAGAAGAAAGAAAAGAAATGCCGTCAAGAGGGCATGACATAGACATTAGGTGAGATTATTTTTCAGCCATTGAGCTCCTTGGCAGAAACGGTTTGTAATTGTTTTGTCATCACTGTTCACTGGCACACAATAAATATCCTTTGTTCTGTAAATGTGGTTGTGTGGTTACCCTGCTAAGTGTTATTTCCTCTCAAGCAGGCACAAAAATCTACATGCTAGTTGGTTGCTGGCTGTAATCTTTGCGGTGTGTTCAGGTGTAGCCTTATCCTACACAGGCAGCCTGAGGTGATACAAGGTTCACTTTTTGTTGCCACTAGTTCTTTGTTGGTTTGGTGCGTCTGGGTCTTTAGGATGTCAAAGGCTACATTCCAATATCTCTGTTGGTGCCTCATAACGCTGTCACGACAGCCTTCTGTAATTTCAACGGACCACTCCGACACTGTACAGGGTGTGATCTGCTCCTGCACAGTGAAGTTTAACGTGGAGAAACCATGGATGTATGAACAAAAACATGAATTCCAATATGACCGATCCTATAGTGGTCCCACTGCCAGTGATCATATTGGATATAGGACCACTTATTACAGTGACCCAGATCTGATCACCATATATATTGTGTTATACGTAACATTTCTGCAAGTATTGTTGCTTGGCCTCACCCTTACCCTTCTGTATTTCCAGGACCAGCTGGAGAATGAGTGGTGGGATATTGAGGCCGTGTTTACAGCAGTGATGAACACTGTAGAGGAAGCCCTAGCAGCAGCTCTTAAGCCACTAAAGGACAGGAGGGAGGCTGTGGAGAAAGACGCAAAACACATCAAGACAGAGTTGGAAGAAGAGATTGACAGGCTTGACAAAACCATCTCTGAGCTGGACGATATATCTGTGCTTGAGGATCACATCCTTTTCCTTCAGGTGAGAGGAGTAGAGCATTTTTGCTGAATGAATGTGATCCAATTACCTCAAAATCTTTGTGGCTTTCATGGTTAGATCTTCTCTGTAGCCTGTTGATTCATCTCTGTCTTTCTCCTTTTCCCTGTCTCAGAGATACCCATCTCTTCAAGACCTGGACAGCTTCAAAGACTCAACAGAGCTAGAGCTTGACACGTCACTGTCTTTTGGCACGTTGAGAAAAATCACAACAGCCATGTTGCAACAAATCCAACGGGAGCTAGAGAAGCTGACCTCCACTGGTAAAGTTAAATAATGATGATCAATGTTAAAAGCTAAATATATTGACTTCACTGATCTAAAACTATTTGTTTACTTTGCAGAACTTCAGAGACTTCCAAAGTTTACAGGTACGTGTTTCTTCCTCATGATATATTTTTAAAAAATTGGCTTTTGTTGTCTGATCTTGTTATTTTTAACTTGTAATTAACAGTAGACGTAAAGCTGGATCCAACTACAGCACACCGACGCCTTGTTCTTTCTGATGATGGGAAGGAAGTGAAAGATGGAGGGGAGGACCAGGAAGTAGATGAAACTCCAGAGAGGTTTGATCTGTTTGCCAGCATCCTGGGGCTCAACAGATTGACCTCTGGGAAGTCATTCTGGGAGGTGGAGGTCAGCAACAAGACGGGGTGGGACCTGGGTGTGGCAAGGGGCGATGCAAACCGCAAAGGGAAACTCTCTCTGATCCCAGATAGCGGTTACTGGGTCACTGTACTGTATGAAAACGAGAAGTACGCAGCCCTGACATCTCCACCGGTTCGTCTTTCCCTTAAAGAGAAACCTCAGAAGGTCGGGGTGTTCGTGGACTTCGAGGAAGGTCTCGTGTCCTTCTACGATGTGACAGCTCAATCTCACATCTACTCCTTCACTGAGTGTTCGTTCAGTGACGAGCTCTTCCCGTATTTCAGTCCACATGTAAAGCAAGATGAGAAAAACTCTTGTCCTCTGATTATATCTGCTGTGAAACACTGTGAGCAGGATGTGGATATGAAGGATGAGCAGGTTTGTGCTCCAGTTTAGGGAAATTTTTGAGGTCAAAAAATTGGGTTCAGTAGAATGTGGAGGAGGAATCTTAAGGCTCAGGATTGGATGGATTTGAAACAAATAATTAATCACTAAATAGAGAAGAATTTGAATTAGTAAAATTATTTGGAAAAGGGTAGAGCTTCAACCCTCTGGAGTCGACGAACGTGCCGGTGCATCCAAATCACATGACCGATTTAAGATGACGTAGCAGCAAGACGCAGCCTTGCTGAGAATCTCAACTTCGTCGAGAGTGCGAATTTCAAACTATATACCAATTTTGAATTGTGTTGATAGGTCAAGTAAAACTAGATTTATGATTACGCTATGCTTTTTCCTGAATACTGTCATCACATTTGTTGCAAGAAGAAACAGTAAAAATTGACTATTCTAAAGGAAAGTGCTCGCAAGCAAAAAAAAATAAAAAAACATGACACCCTCTTTCCTATTGGTGTTGTTTTTTGCGTGATTTTAGGTCCAATGTGTTAATACAGTATGTCAAAATGAAAACATAACTGTAAAGTCACACAGGTGAGGCCAGGTAAAGAATTTTTAAGGTGAAAATTAAAGGTAAAATCAAAAGTAGTCATAAAATGCCCAATTATACCCTTGACCACAAAGGGTTAATTGATGAACATGCAACAAGATGTGCTGATACATGAAAACAAGCCTTGGGGAGTAACAATGCTACTACTGTTTATAATGCAAGTTGCAGATTTTCTGTCATCATGGTAAAAACTGACACTATGAGCTGTAACATCGGGTTGAACTTGAATTGTGAGTAATAACTAATACTAGTCCATACCCATTGGTAGCTTTGTCACCTTCTACCTATAGATGCCAGTCCTCAATGCCTATGTGCAGCTTCACATAGATTGACCACGTCAGTGAGTAGAAAAACGTGGGACAGACAGAATGACTGACTGACAGAATGACACACTGACAGTTTCCGTGATTATGTACAGCATACCATACCATGACTTAGTCATACCAAAAATTAGAAAACAACAACATTGGGCCACAGGGGGAGCCACCGTGATCGGTCACATTTTAGCCATTTTTAAGCATTGTTCTGTTGTTATAGCGCCACCCAGTTGCCAATTAGAGTTAAATTTCTCCAGTCACCTTGAGGCGTCCTGTTCTACATATCTACCAAGTTCAGTAAAAATCGATATGGCGGTTAGGCCTAGATAAGACATTAGCTCTCTAGCGGCCCCATTTTGTTTGATGGGGTCAATAATGGAGGGGTCCCCTCAGATTATGTGAGGTCATATGCCTACAAAGTTGCGTGGTGATGGGTGAAACCCTTGAGATGTTATACACCTTTATGTGATGAGCCACGCCCTCCGCAATATTCATTGCCTTATAGAAGCTCAGTTTTAGTAAGTTTTCCAACTTTTGCCAAGAGGGAACTTTAGATATTGGTCCCTAGATTATGTTCACCCAGTTTCATGCAGATCGGTCAAACTTCCTAGGAAGAGATCCATTTGAAGTGTTTTTCAAAAAATTCAAAACGGCGGAAAATCGATATAACCGGAAGTTATGGGTTCTTGAGGCAAATTTGTTCCTCATGAGGAGAGGCATCTCTGTGCAAAGTTTCATGTCTCTACGACATACAGGGCATGAGATATGCCCATTCAAAGTTTGCAATTTCAATCACATGGATTGACCAAATCAGTGAGGAGAAAAACGTGCAACACACACACAGAGAGTTTTCGTCAGTAACATACAGCCTGCATCAATGGATTTACACTGTATGAATGACCCAATGGACCCCTTCACAAACAATGATAGGTAACAGATGTGCAATGTGTAAGGGCCTGTTTGTTATGTATAAGGGGGGAAGGGTGGTGCAAAAAGGGAGAGGCATGTCAAGAATATTTTTTAAGCACTGGGTAGGGACTTGTGTTTTTATTTTGGCTCAGGGGAGGGGCATATGAATTTAAATGGTTGTATTTTTTATGTATTTGACTGGTGATTTTTAAAGAAAACAAGCTGTTTTGTTTTTAAAAAAAAACGTTTTAAAGGCATGTTTTTAAAAAAAACCCACAGGGAGTTTTGGAAGGTATGTTTTCTTTAGAAAGTGTAAAAACAGAAACTATCATTGAATAAAATAGTACTATTTCATTAAAAATTTAGTCTATTCTATGTAGACGTATATATGCTTGTGTTTTATTAGTATCACAATCAGTATTTTGTTCTTGGAAAGCAGAACAAAAACAAACAAAAAAAATTAAATAAAATGAAAATGAATACCTTTTAAAAATGTAAATAAAAAAACAAACATTTTCAAATTTAATCAACTGTCTTCTGACTTTTTTTTAAATCCACCATTTGAACAAATCTGTATTGTGCAACAGGGTGGTTGAGTCACAGCTGGGCAGAGAACAGGGCGGTTGGCGGGTTATTTTCCCTCTTTTATGCAGAAATGAAACTGAAAGCAGAAAAAGCGCGCCCTACCCACTGAACATCAGTGGCAGGGAGTGAATCTTTTTACAGGCACCAGCACAAAGAAGAAAAGCATCAGGTAACGCAACACATGGATACACACTCTTATCTCTTGCTCTTTTTAAACACTTATTAACAATCTGTGCAGAGGATGAACTATTTAAATGAGAGTTTTGAGGTTTTGGCATGATTCAAAAAAACAGAACAGCTGTCCATCTTAGAGACTTGTGGTCACTGTGATGTTTGTGGTGATGTTAAATCAGTTTGAGCATCTCGGCCAGATTAAGAAGCCCATGCATGGAGAGGATGTTTGTTACTTGGTTTAATGCGTTTTGGTAAGCAGCCCAAACCCATGCATTAATTCGCAGCTTCACAACTCACTGAGATGCTCATCATGCATTATAGTAGATAATGTAGTCTAATTAAATGTGTGAAGAGCTGCATGACGTAATTTTTCTGACAAATATCTCAAAAGTGATACATCATAAATGATTTTTAACCAGGAAGTCCCACTGTGACAGAAAATCTTTCACAAGAGAGACCTGGCTGAAAATGCAACAAATACAACATATAATACAAAAACTCACAACAAAAACAACTATTCAAACACAGTGACGTCTCAAGTGCATGGTTCTATCACCATATTCTGTACGATGCCCTAGTGGATATAAGTGTTTGTAATGTTAGATCTTTGTGAAGATTGCTCCATGTCCAAGGTGCAGAGTAGGAAAATGCTGTTTTCCCAAGATCTGTTAAAGCAACTCTTACCTTTCTTGCATTTCGCACAGCACTAACGTAACTCGTAACTCATAACTCCATTACGTCCTCATTATGTCTATGATAGACGTAGGCGTTGGCAAGGTAACGTTAGATACACGGAAGAGGAGAGTGAGTGTAACGTTACAACCAAGACAGTCAAGCGCAACCTCAGAGTTTTAAAACTCGACCAGAGTCAGTGATGACTGATGAGTTTTAGAATAAGGTTACAGTGCTAACGTTAGATAGTAGCGTTAACGTTACTAGTAAGTGGAAACGCACAAGGAAGATAACGTTAATGTTTCAGAGGCTACAACAGAGGCTGTTGTCATATAACCTTATATGTTATATTAGAAGCAAACTAAACATAACATGACCTGTCCTGCACAGTCAAACGCAACCCCGGAGTTTTGAAACTTATCCAGGGTCAGTGATGACTGATGAGTTTTATAATATAACGTAAACGCTAACGTTAGTACTGGTGACTGGCAACAAACAAGGAAGATAATACAGAGGCCAAGGCAACATTAGGCTAGGCTAACTGTTAGCAACTGGACCCTGTGTTGTCATATAATGTTATAGCGTATATTATATTGGGGGGGGGGGAGGGTACGCGAGCAGTTACGTCAGACGGAGGAGGCCTCCACGTGGGGAAGACAGACAGGATGCTAGGCCAATTGACCTATGGCTAAGCCACGCCCCCCTCCACTCACTCAACATTCAGTGTCCGGGGCGCTATGGCAGGTGTCACAATACATCGCATTTTGCAGGTCACAGTGTACACTTGTGAACCGCATCTCATTGCCGTCACCATCAAAGACAACAAGTTAAAGTGCCACTGAAGTTAAGGTTTTTTGCTCAGAATTTGAGAAAAGGATAACGGCCTTTTTACCATCTCTACCAAGAGTGTCTCTCCGTTAGTTTGGTGCTACAGTATTGAATCATTCAGCATAACGTTTGCCAACCTTTGTTATCTCTGCCATTACAGATAAATTAATGAAGCTAAGCTCCAGAGGTTAACGTTAGCTTAACTAGAGCCCTTTGGACAACAGCTAACAATGATGTACGATAACCAAAGTACAAAACTAGAACAAAATAGACTAATGAACTCCCAGCAAACAAAGTGACATGATGAACAATGCAGCTAGGAGCTAACGTTAGGCTAACTTTAGCTAACGTTAGCTAGAGATGATAAAGATAACTTTATATTTCTTTCCAGCAAAGTGACAATATGTTGCCTCAAACACAATGTTGACTTACCTTAAAACAGATGTAGACATCATTGTTAATCTTATTCACGTTGAGTCGATGTTGCGGTCTAACGTTACCACACAACTTAATCCAAAGGAGACACTTTTCTCGATTGAGATGTGGTTTAAAGTGTAAAAACCGAGCTGTCAGTATCATTGCATGCAGCGAAGCCCCTCTCTCACGCCGCAGAGGTCGGAAGAATAGCGTTGCTCACCACAGTGAGTCTTTTCAAGGTTTTGTTCCTCGCCTTTTAGTTTCCAGTCTCTGAACTCACTGACAGCTTCATCGCTGGACTCTCCGAGAAGTTAACAAACTTCCCCACCTCACGCTCTCCAAACAGAACAAGTTCTGTCCTCTCTTTCGGCCAGAAGTGCTGATCCATAGGCTTTAACATGGTGATCAACTCACTATTGGGGAGATGACTGAATGGTAAAATTGGGACTTGTTTATTTTACTTTGAGTTTCAGTGACATCAGCTTCTTTGTACTGACCGCTGGGTATAGCCGTTTTGAGTTTCTGTTCTGTTTTCCCCCCTTGGTCCTGCATGGCAGAGAGCACCTCAATCGTTTGGTGAATGTGGCGGCTTGCATCGACCAGGGAGGTGTCACGTTTCTGTAACTTGAGGGAGAGATTTTGTAGTTCACGCAGCACGTCTTTCATTGTCGCTAAATCAGCAAGGAATCCAGTGGATGTGAGATGCTTATGTAAACCAGTGTACTTGGCCTTTTCCACACCAGAACGAGAACCATCTTCACCAGCTGTTTCAAAGTGCTTTGCTAATACTGGGAAATCCTTCAGCACAGCTTTGACAGTGCGGAAAATGCTGGACACCTATCTAACTGTAGACACATTGCCTATCTTAAGTATCTGCATGTTCAGTTCTGCAACTGCTTCCTCCAACTCCCTTGCATTTTTTGAGGACTGGTGGTAAAGGGAGTAGAGTTTTGAGAGGAAAAAGTCCAAGTGGTTACAGCCTGCCACCTCTTTCAATGAGTCACTCACCGCTAATTCTAAACGCTGCGCAAGACAGTGAACAGCCTGCAGTCGAGGTAAGTCCTGTTTTAGTCTAGCTATCAGTCCATTCTGTTTCCCAATTAACACGACCGCCCCGTCTGTGGCAATGCTAATGAGTTTTTGTTTTTTTTAAGAAACTCTTCATCCATTCCTGCTACTGGAAGGCTGTTTTTCGGTGCATTACACAGCGATTCTGCATCTGTGCCCTGGTCCAGTTCAACTATGTCCAAAAACACGTTGCCCACATCTCCATTTCCAGTGACATCACACCTGACATAAATAATCATGTATGCACGTCCATGAATTGTGCTTTCGTCGAGTGTTATGCTAATGCGTGAATCAAGTGACTTAACATTAGAAATTAATTTCTTTTCCATCTCTTGTGCAATGTACTCTACAATCCTGATCAGATTGGTGAACAGGGCCGACTGCCGCGCCACTCATCTCATTAAGTTTCAAAATGGGGTTCGGTTTTGTATGAGGCATCCTCTCTAGCAGCAGTATAGGCTGCCCTGAACGAACTACCTGTCTCCTTGTACATACTGGCGAGTTCTGAAATTTTCTTTGGAAGCATTTCCTTTTGTTTTAATTCAGCTATTTCAACAGCTCGTTGATGAGCAAAACTGTCGCAATGTATAAATCTTTTTCCGTAACTGCTTTTGAATGGGGCTCATTACAGTACCGTTAATCCAGGCATCCGACAAATGCACTCCAACCTTTTTCTCGGAAAGTATGAGAGTCTTTGCTTCTTTACAAACAAGGCATCCGGGACCACCTTCCTTTGAAAACAGCCAGGGGTATCTTTCCTTCCAGGATCTCCACTGGTCCTCTCCCCAGTTCTGCGGCAGTGGCGGTCGTTCAGCCCCATGAGCTTGATCTTCATCTTGTGCCTCCTCGGAGCTGTCTGTGGCTGCCACAGTAGGCCTAATGTTAGCGCGTGTAGCAGCAACGTTAGCAGCCGAGCTAACGTTGGTGCTGCTATCGTTAGCCGTAAGGTTCTTCACTTGTGGGGTTTTTTTTGAGAAAAAAATAAAATGCTCAAGACTCGAACCCTGAAGCGGCCCTTTTTTTGGCGGCATGGTGTAGCTAGCTTGGAAATACAGGCTGACTCGCTTGTCAATACGTAATGCGTTGCGTCAATGTTCCCACGCTGTCAAGTCAACTCGTAGCAGAACAACTATTCAACAGCACCCCATGGTGTCTTGGCACTGTAATTGCAGCCAAAGGCCTGTCATTCACGGGAGAATATCGTCATTCTTTTGGAAAAAATGTCCTTATTTTTAAGTTATTTCTAAGTTATTTATCTCGCTAACGTAAATAACACTAATTACATTGAAAAATACATAATTTGTGAAAAAATAGTGGTTGTTAATGATGTATGGTTTTACAGCTTTCATGGGAGCTAATGCCCTCTTTATGGGAGCTCAGCTCCCACTGGCTCCCACATAGTTCAAATACTGCATAAAACCAAACAAAACTGACTTTCTGTAATGCATTTCAATGGACGCCCAGGCAGAGAATGTCAGAGTGTATGGGCATGGCTATACGCACTGTGATTGGCTCATCGCGATTGAGAGCAGGACTTAGGTCAATTGGTCGGAGTTTTCTTAGAACCATATGAGAATGGTTTATATGATTATGAGTTTTTATTTCTGATGGAATTCACTTACATTTTAGTGTGCCATCAGCTTATTAATAACATTTTAACCTAAAAGAAAAGCATGCATTTTCCAGAAAAGTAAGTGTTGCTTTAAAACCCGGGGTACATTAAAAAGCAATCACAGAGGAGCATAGCTGGTAACTACCAGAGCTGACACACAGAAGGGTGCAGAGGTAGGCTGGAAGTTTGCCCAGTATTGCTCTATATATAAAAAATATACCAGTGCTGTTGTTTGCAAATGGTCAGTGATGTCCAACCAACCAAATCATAAAGAATGCAGGGAGTAGGTGACTTTGCATTTGTAATAAAACGGTAGAGATACATGTTACACTGAATCAAGGCCACATAAAAGGCTGCATGCAAATACAACATATCACTGTAATCAATCACAGACAGAAAAGTAGCTTTTTACCAAAACAAACAATAAGTCAGTTTAAATACAGTTCTCTTAACAGTAACCCAGGAGGACTCAAGTGTTGCTGGATAATTATCAAATTTACTCTTCCAGATCAGAATATGTCTCTCCAACACCAGTACATTAGATAAATAAAAAATGCCTGTGTGTTCAATTTGTCTGAGGTGAGCTTTGTAATATTTGCCCTGCTTAGAAGAAAGTGGCGCCTTGAGTATGACAGGTGCAGCAGTGGAGACAGGAAGCTTGTCACTTGCAGTAGCTGAGACACTGCAGCCTTTGTAACTTGGTCCTATAAACTTCCTGTGGTTCTTTATTATGATTACTTCCTTTTTCGATATGCCTCTATGTGTGTGAAAATAAAAACAATACAGTCCAAAATTCACATTATATTCAGTTTATGATGATAAAAAACAGAAAGTCCTGACATTACAGAGGTTGGAGACAAATGTTGGTTATTTTTCACGCAGCTCTCCCCTCTCTGTCCCCAGTCCCTCTCGTCAGACAACCACAGGCATATGCACACGCTTCACACAGTCACCCAGTGCTTCCCATACATTGATTTATTCAACCTTATTTCACTGTACAGTTGCACACAGCTTCCCCAGCAGTAGCAGCAGCTCAGGAACAGACCTTCAGTTGGCAGCTGTAGAGGCTCGAATTCAGCCACCACAAACCCCCTCCGCACTGGGTGTCACAGAGAGCTGGTGGCCAACGGTAGAAGTTGGTCTAATCTATGTAACAGCAGCAACAGAAAGTTAGCTGATAAGGCGGGGAGTCGCGGGAGTTTGAACTGGCTTGATTCATGTTACTGTGGCCTCTGACAGGAGTGCGTCTGCGGAGCTGCTGCCTGCTCTTTTCCCAGTAAGAAGGTCTGTAGCAGCAGGGAGTGAGGTGGAAGACACATTGTGATTCGAGGCTCTGGCTAACGTTGGGTACATGAATGTGAGGTCGATTCTGCAGCTGTAAGTAGTGATGGCCAAATGAGGCCTCATGTACCACTGTCTTTATTTTCAGAAGCCACTAGATGGCGCTATCTGTTCAACAAAGGTTTGAAAGCACACTTCATTGCAAGTCCTTCAGCCTTTATCTTTAAACCAAGAAAAATTAAAGAAAGTGGTTCATGAGTCTTCATTTGGCCATCACTAGCTATAAGCCTTTGGCTCTGGTTAGCAGAAGGCTAAACTATTAACATATTCTCGTCATCTCTGAAACACTCCCAAAATTGACGCATGTTTTATTTTGTTTGTCAAACTTTTTTTAGACTCTTTGGTAAGTCTGTCCTCCTCTTTTGGGTAGCTTTGCACTGTAGGCAGTTGTTGCCAATGCTGGACTAGCTACTTTCTCTGCAGGATTCTCCGCCATTGAATCAGGTTTTCACCAAAGGGACATCTGCATTTGTAGAACAACGAAAAGGAACGCACTCTCTCTGAAATGACCTGTGATTAGCCAAAGGCTCCTGTCACAGGCTAAATTTTCTAAAGCCTGAAAACAGAGCCAGGAGACGGTGCAGAAGTCCAGTGTTTTCAGTCCACTTGAGTTACAATATGCTCAAAGTTTATTATGGGATTTGCTCAATGACGGCAAAATGAAACTGTCTACTCCTGCTTTAATGTCAATAAAATTTTGAGACACACACCAGACATGAGCCTTCAGGTCAGGTCTGTCACTGTTGCTGGTCCAAAGTGGCGACCTACCAACACTAACAGTCACCGTAAAAATAAGCTGTCATTTCTATCTCTAAATCTGTTACATAAGAGAAGACGGTAAGAAAAAAAATCTCGTCTTATGCATTTAACTTCCACAGATATTCAGCACATCAGATATGAGTCTCCAGGTTTGCGGCTGTTGTGGCTGGTCCAAAGTCACGACCTACCATGGCCTGAGAACTCACCAGGGGAAGATGGGATGCACACCGAAGGGTGTGACGGTGGCAGAGAGTGAACAGCAGTTCATGTGGGGTCATGTGGAACTTACAAACAATCAGAAGGATATTGGGCTGGATGTCTACGCCTCCATCAAGAGTGGTGGGTTTTGCACAAAGATTCCTGAGTACACTTGTTCATTCCTCACATGACACAAGCGATGATGATTGAAATAAACTCAGTCAGTTATGTCTCAAACAGATGCAGGATACTACTATTCAGACATGGACCTCCAGGTTTGTCACTGTGGCTGGTCCAAAGTTACAACCTACCATGGCTTGAGAACTCACCAGGGGAAGATGGGATGCACGCCAAAGAGAATGAGGAACCCGAAGAAAGAGCATTACGACTGGAACAATCAGTGGGAAGAAGCGGATGAAAGCAAATATCAGCCGGCTAAGAGAGAGACTGTCAAGAAGGAGGTATGTGTTCGAGCAATTAGAAGAGGGCTATGGAGCGCAGCCAGTCAAAAGTAGTATTTTTAGCCATGCTGTTGTGATCTTAATGTAAGAAGCATCAATTTACTTTTAACTTTCCACTTTAACCTGACAGAATGTGCCACGGTCATCAAGGACCAACAGCCATACCGTCTCTGCAGCAATAACAAGCAGAGTCAAGGTGGAATACAACTCATGTATGTACAGGATTAGATTATAGTTCAGTCAGTACAATATTTTGAATAATAGTGTGACAAATAAAGCAGCTGAAATTCTTTTCTTTCCCTACAGCATTTTCAACTCCACAACGCTCTTCCCAAAAAGCCACAAAGTCACACAGTCAGCTGCAGGATTTGTATACACTTCCACAGGTAAAACAGCTGCATGAATATTTCAAATTCTCTGACTATGAAGCACAGAGTGTATGACTAATGGACATAGCTACTGTGACGTCATCCAGTGGTTTGTGAACTGCTGTTTTGAAGCCTCTAGTTTGCCATTTGTTTTGCCGTTTTTTAGAGCCAGAGGTAACCATATTTGGATGAGAGGGTGGAGCTGTGAAGAAGTAGGGTGGATCTGAGACATAGACTATAGCCCTGTTTCCACCAAACACTTTCGGTATGGTACATTTGGAACAAAAAGTGACCCTTTAGACATGGTACCTAGACCCTAGGACTGCTTAGCCTTTCCACCACAAACAGTATTCATCATTACCTCATTCCTCAACCTCATTACCAGTGACACAGATGGAAGTCTACACTTCGTTTATCATCCACAGAGCGAGGCTGCACGCCGACATTTTCAGAACAAAATAAAACAGGCTGCAGTGAGAGTCTCTCTCCATGGGATATTTAAAAATAGCAGGTTTGTGCATTTAGTCCTTCTCAGGCAAGCTCAGGGGTTCAGTGTTGCTGGAGCCCACAGGAGCAACGCTCTACGATGCTTTTTTTCTCCTCTCAGAGTGAGGGCTTACAACAATGCCTTAAAGACAGCCCGTCACTCAGGTGGCCCCATCCCTAAATACTTATGTAAACATGTTTATTTATGTTGGGCCTTTTAACGTGGGAGTCTATGAAGATTGACTATTGCCATTAGATGAACTGCAGTTTCGGCACTTTCACATTGGCTTCATTTTTCAGCCCTGAAGGTTGCCACTTGGTATGAAGGAACAAATTATGAACAGTTGCATGTAAATGAAATAAACATCTTTCAGGGGAGGAGATCAGACAGGGAGCCTCCAACACCAGCATACCCTGAAACAGTGGTGCGACCTAAGAAGAAAGACAGGAGGGAACAAACATTATCACAGGTAACTGTTTGTGCCACACCCAATATTTTACATTTCATTTTTGAAGTATTTGTGAGTGACATTTTGTTGTCACTCACTGCTCCGACCAGCACTCGCTGTAATTCCTCATTACCGGTGACACAGATGAAAGTCTGCACCTCGTTTATCGTCCACAGAGCGAGGCTGAACGCCGACATTTTCAGAACAAAATAAAACCAGCTACAGTGAGAGTCTCTCTCCATGGGATATTTAGAAATAGCAGGTTTGTGCATTTAGTCCTTCTCAGGCAAGCTCAGGGGTTTAATGTTGCTGGAGCCCACAGGAACAACACTCCACAGCACTTTTTTTTTTCTCCTCTCAGAGTGAGGTTTCAGTTGCAGTTCATATAACTGGGTTGAAATTTATATTTATATTTTTATATTATATATATATATATATATATATATATATATGAATAAACACTTGAAGATCCACTTAAAGTGTATGTCATATAAAAACTAAAGTAATGGAGAAAGTTGTCACAGTGATTGAAGGTTGTGTTGGATGGATTCATGTCATCAACTCCCCTTAAAAGTTGCCGGCAGTCGGCCCAGTGTATTAAGTTGTTTTTTACTCCGACTTCAGCTGCTGTGAGAGGCAGCAAACATCCTTTCATTTTATAGTTACACTTTACCAATAAAACTCTCCACAGTATGAACAGTGGTTACATGAGGGGAGGAGATCAGACAGGGAGCCTCCAACACCAGCATACCCTGAAACAGTGGTGCAACCTAAGAAGAAAGACAGGAGGGACCAAACATTATCACAGGTAACTGTGCCACACCCAATATTTTACATTTCATTTTTTGAAGTATTTGTCAGTGACATTTTGTCTTTATTAGGTAGCAGATAGTAAAGCAAGGACAGGGTATTGGAGCACCAACAGCTATACTGACCCTCCAACAGCAGCAACAATCAAGGGAGAGCCTGAATCACGTACGTATGGGTTAATAAGTCTAGGAATGACTGCTTCGGTTTAATTTATGTTTTTGATAGCCTGACACCCATCAACTGGTATCTTACCAGGTCATTTTTAAGAAGAAAAAAAAATGACATGAAATACAAAGGCCCCTTCCCGTTAGTGTGGTTCTCTATTGACTCAGAGAGCTTTAGCACCACCTTTCAGAGTGCTGTCCATGTAGGTGGAGGTATTTTAATGTTTTGTTATGTAAATGCCTTGACTTATTTTCTGTTGGCTTTGCTGACAGCTGCCTAGCTGCGTTAAAACAAAGAAACGTAGTGCCCATTGTCCACTGTCTAGTCTACCTAACATTATCTGCTGCACTGCACACCACTTGAGTTGGTTAGGAGCTAGCTCGTAGTGCCGCTCATTTGGCAAGTACTAGTAGCTGTGGCAGCCATAGTTGTACAATATTAAGATACAGAACACCAAAATTGGGTATGCGACCGACTGAATATGAGCAGTGGTGTGTCTCCAGTGTGGCTCACAGACTTTACATTGTGATGACGTGACATCACTGATTTTTAACTTGCTTTTCTCGGCTTGAGGAAAGTTTCACAAATATAACCCCTCCATAGATCAAAAATTCATAATAGAAAGAGTCATAATAAGACTAGTTCGAGGTGTCCTGTCAACATTTTTACAGACGTCTCTTTTATAATGGTAGTCTATGTGGAAAATGCTCTTCGGGTTGCAGGGGCCACTGGAAATAATTGGAAGCAAGGCTGAGCTGCTTTCCTGCGGACCCACTGGAAACATGGTGGCCACCATCCAACGTAAACCTGTTGAGCAAATGGCTTCATTTTGAGCCACAGCACCTCTTAGCATTGTACCTATGTTAGCATCACTAGCCGTGCTGACACTGCTAACAGTACTAACACAGCTAACAGTAGTTAACAATGCTGAAGGGTGTTTACGGCCCTAAATTGAGGTGTTTACTCACTGGGGCAACCTGGCAGAGACTGGAGGGTGGGCACAATGTTTCCAGAACTGTTTGGCTTTATCGGGAAGACATTACAAGCAGTAAGCACTGCTAGCTAATGTTAGCTACCACTCTACCTGGGTGGTGCACAGTGCAGTATACTGAAGAGTAGCACATTTAATCAATAAACTGAGATAACAGGTCAACAGTCAAAATAATATTATGCAAAGCAATCTGAAAAATAAAGCAGCTGAAATAAAAACAGATTCTTTCCTTACAGCAATTCTTCAACGCTCTTCCAAGAAAGCCACAAAATCAAAGTCAGGCCATCAGCTGCAGGATTTCTACACCCTTCCACAGGTAAAACAGTTTCACCAAGAGTCAACATTCTCTTAATGTGAAGTGCCAAAGCATGAAAAGTGACATATAAGTGGAATTAACATCTTTCAGGTGAATACATCAGTCAGGGAGCATCCAATACCAACATACCCAGTACCAGTAGAAGAAAGGAAGAAGAAAGAAAGGAGGGAACAAACATTATCACAGGTAACTGTTTGTGCCACACCCAATATTTTACATTTCATTTTTTGAAGTATTTGTGAGCGACATTTTGTTGTCACTCACTGCTCCGACCAGCACTCGCTGTATTTCCTCATTACCGGTGACACAGATGGAAGTCTGCACCTCGTTTATCATCCACAGAACGAGGCTGCACGCCGACATTTTCAGAACAAAATAAAATAGGCTGCAGTGAGAGTCTCTTTCCATGGGATATTTAAAAATAGCAGGTTTGTGCATTTAGTCCTTCCAAGGCAAGCTCAGGGGTTTAATGTTGCTGGAGCCCACAGGAACAACACTCCATAACGTTTCTTTTTTTCCCCTCTCAGAGTGAGGATTCAGTTGCAGTTCACATAACTGGGTCAAAATTATATATATAAACACTTGAAGATCCACTTAAAGTGTATGTCATATAAAAACTAAAGTAATGGAGAAAGTTGTCACAGTGATTGAAGGTTGTGTTGGATGGATTCATGTCATCAACTCCCCTTAAAAGTTGCCGGCAGTCAGCCCAGTGTATTAAGTTGTTTTTACTCTGACTCCAGCTGCTGTGAGAGGCAACAAACATCCTTTCATTTTATAGTTACACTTTACCAATAAAACTCTCCACAGTATGAACAGTGGTTACATGAGGGGAGGAGATCAGACAGGGAGCCTCCAACACCAGCATACCCTGAAACAGTGGTGCAACCTAAGAAGAAAGACAGGAGGGACCAAACATTATCACAGGTAACTGTGCCACACCCAATATTTTACATTTCATTTTTGAAGTATTTGTCAGTGACATTTTGTCTTTATTAGGTAGCAGATAGTAAAGCAAGGACAGGGTACTGGAGCACCAACAGCTATACTGACCCTCCAACAGCAGCAACAATCAAGGGAGAGCCTGAATCACGTACGTATGGGTTAATAAGTCTAGGAATGACTGCTGCGGTTAATTTTGCTTTTGATAGCCCGACACCCATCAACTGGTATCTTACCAGGTCATTTTTAAGAAGAAAAAAAATGACATGAAATACAAAGGCCCCTTCCTGTTAGTGTGGTTCTCTATTGACTCAGAGAGCTTTAGCACCACCTTTCAGAGTGCTGTCCATGTAGGTGGAGGTATTTTAATGTTTTGTTATGTAAATGCCTTGACTTATTTTCTGTTGGCTTTGCTGACAGCTGCCTAGCTGCGTTAAAACAAAGCGTAGTGCCCATTGTCCACTGTCTAGTCTACCTAACATTATCTGCTGCACTGCACACCACTTGAGTTGGTTAGGAGCTAGCTCGTAGTGCCGCTCATTTGGCAAGTACTAGTAGCTGTGGCAGCCATAGTTGTACAATATTAAGATACAGAACACCAAAATTGGGTATGCGACCGACTGAATATGAGCAGTGGTGTGTCTCCAGTGTGGCTCATAGACTTTACATTGTGATGACGTGACATCACTGATTTTTAACTTGCTTTTCTTGGCTTGAGGAAAGTTTCACAAATATAACTCAAAAATTCATAATAGAAAGAGTCATAATAAGACTAGTTCGAGGTGTCCTGTCAACATTTTTACAGACGTCTCTTTTATAATGGTAGTCTATGTGGAAAATGCTCTTCGGGTTGCAGGGGCCAGTGGGAATAACTGGAAGCAAGGCTGAGCTGCTTTCCTGCGGACCCACTGGAAACATGGTGGCCACCATCCAACGTAAACCTGTTGAGCAAGTGGCTTCATTTTGAGTCACAGCACCTCTTAGCATTGTACCTATGTTAGCACCATTAGCCGTGTTGACACCGCTAACGGTACTAACACAGCTAACAGTAGTTAACAATGCTGAAGGGTGTTTACGGCCCTAAATTGAGGTGTTTACTCACTGGGGCAACCTGGCAGAGACTGGAGGGTGGGCACAATGTTTCCAGAACTGTTTGGCTTTATTGGGAAGACATTACAAGCAGTAAGCACTGCTAGCTAATGTTAGCTACCACTCTACCTGGGTGGTGCACAGTGCAGTATACTGAAGAGTAGCACATTTAATCAATAAACTGAGATAACAGGTCAACAGTCAAAATAATATTATGCAAAGCAATCTGAAAAATAAAGCAGCTGAAATAAAAACAGATTCTTTCCTTACAGCAATTCTTCAACGCTCTTCCAAGAAAGCCACAAAATCAAAGTCAGGCCATCAGCTGCAGGATTTCTACACCCTTCCACAGGTAAAACAGTTTCACCAAGAGTCAACATTCTCTTAATGTGAAGTGCCAAAGCATGAAAAGTGACATATAAGTGGAATTAACATCTTTCAGGTGAATACATCAGTCAGGGAGCATCCAATACCAACATACCCAGTACCAGTAGAAGAAAGGAAGAAGAAAGAAAGGAGGGAACAAACATTGTCACAGGTGTCTACTTAACTGATCCAAATACCCAGCATTTTATATTTGATTTTTAAAAAGTTGTTTTAAGGCATTTTTCCCCCCTCAGGAATATTGGAGCATCAACAGCCGTAAGGACTCTGCAACAACAGCCACAATCAAAGAGGAGCCGAAATCACGTACAGAGCCAGTTTTACAGTTCATTCATGACAATACTTTGTAAATTAATCTAAAAAATGAGAGAATGACCATCTCCTTATAATTACAGCAGTTTCACTGCAGTCTTCTCAAGCAGCCAAAAACTCAACGTCAGGCTATCAGCCGCATGATTTCTCCACTGGTGTGCAGGTAAAGCAGATTTGTTGGAGTTCTCTCCACTATCAAATAAAACTAATATAGTTTAAGGTATATTTTACTTGCTCAAACTGGTGACACAAACCACTTTGGTTTATTTTTCAATAGCTCAGTGTATTAAAAAGCACAATATAAACAGAATTTACATGTTATTCTGTTCTGTCAGGTGACTAAATTGGGAAAGGAGCGTCCACCTATTCCACCAAAGGTAACAGCAGTCCAATATGAGGACAAAGACGGGAAGGATCAAACATTTTCACAGGAACTTAACGGTTTTACACACAGATATGTTATAGTTTTCAGAAAAAAAAATTAATTTTTCAGCTCTTCAAGGTGAAGATCAAGGAACTTCCAACAACCACACACCCAGCAACAGTAGTGCGACATAAGGAACAGTGCAGGGAGGATCAAACGTTGTCACAGGTACTAAACCCCTCAGTGTTAAGGCCCTATATTTCAGTTTTAATTTTAATGTTTTCAGGAGCAGGATCTCACAAGAACTCGTGAACTGCCAGTGTTTTGTAGGTTTAACCTTAGATTAATTTCAATGCCAACAGTGTTCTGAGATTTGACCTCTTGCTTAGCAACACTGCATGTTAACCTGTATGTCAGCATGCCAGCACAGAAGCAGAGCAACCTTGGTTCAAATTTTGGCATACTCGTGTGTGTCTTTTGGCTGTTTGAGCAATTTCTTATCTGTAACTGTTACATCACAACTGCCAAAATACAAAACCATTACAAACAATACAAAAAATTACGCTGATAAATCACGTCTGTAGTACCCTTTGACCCGGTGCATCATTGAAGGCCACAGTGGCTTCCTCACATGATGGAGGCAGACGAGACGACGCCCTTGTCCCATAAAGGCTTAATTTATGGCGATATTTGACGACCTGGGATGAGATCATGTTGGTATTTTTCATATAAAATGATTTATTACAAGCAAAGGGTCTGAAGCGTTTCCTTGCACCACTTCTCCTTCTTCTCTTGTGTTATTTCAATAGTACATCCAGTCAGTGCCAGCCCTGTGCATAGTCAGTGTAGGCAAATGCTAAGGGTGCCATCATCCATGGGGGGCGCCACAAATGGGGAAGGAAAAAAAAAACAAACCCAATCTCTCTCTCTCTCTCTTTCCTCCGCTGTGTCGATGTGATGACGTCATCAAATGACTCGTCGACCCCTCGACTATTATTTTGAAATATCACATCAGGCCACAACAACATAATTACATAACAAAGCCTACTAAATAATAGAGAGGCCTTTTTTTCTGGATTGAACGAGGTCATTTGTAACTTTTTTGGCTTATTATTATTATTATTATTTTTATTTATTATTATTATTATTATTATTATTATTATTGAATTATTGACGATTATTATAACACATGTACAACATGTTACTGAAAACAAATCAGCATATAGTATTATCTTATATTTTATTAGCTAGGTAGTTTATTTGCATTTTGGTAATTAATTAATCTCCATTTTTGAATGATGTGGCACGCAGATCACTGCCAACCAAATTGTCTGTTGTTTTGACGCTTCCCCTTAGCTCAGTCTCGGTACAGCCCTCTTTGTCTCTTTGGCCCCATTCGGTGTCTGACTTCCGGCAGACGGCGATACAGCCTCTGGGGACAGACCCCCAATTTTTTGGCATTCCGGTTTGATTTGGGCGGAGGAGGTTAATTTCTGTTTCCGACTTCCGTTTATATATAAGTAAATATGCTGAACCATTGCGATGGATTCAGAGTTTGCAGTGACGCCAATTATGTTTCGCCTCGTTAGTTCACCGCACGGACCGTTTAACCTGGTAACAACTGCAGCCGGCTCAAACGTGATTGGTCAATAGCACTTACAAATGTACTGACTTTCACATCTTTAGGCAATTTTGGAAAACCTGAACCAGCTTGTCTGAAATAATATTGACTCTGTATTAACACCTTTTAACTTTCCACCTTTATCTGTCAGAATGTGCCAGTATCCCGGAGCGTCAACTCTGCAACAGCAACCACAATCAAGGAGAGGCCAAAATCCCGTAAGCACAGGATCATAACTCAGTCAAAACAAGACTTTGTGTAACAATCTGAACAAATAAAGCAGCCATGGCTCAGACTCATCATCATCATCTCCTCTCACTCCAGCTTTTTCAACTCCACAACAACCTGTCCAAAGAGTGACAAACTTAAAAGCAGTCCAGCAGCTGCAGGAGTCCTGCACTGGTTTGCAGGTAAAGCAGATTTGTTGAGTTTCATTGACTATGAACAGAAACCAAAGAAGTCCTGTTCTTTATTTATTTAAATTGAATTACCATCTTTCAGGTCAATGGATCGGGCAGGGGGGTTTCAAGAACTCCTCTGGCCACAGCAGTCCAGCCTAAAGTGAAGGACAGGAAGGACCAAACACCATCACAGGTGTTGCACTAAAACCATTTGCTGTTTAGGACACGACATTATGATTTGCAGTTGCTCAGTAGGGCTTTCTGCAAGTTTAACACCTCCATGTTGTCCTGACTTAAAACCAAATACAGCATAGCAAATGAAAACATGATGACCACCATCCTGTCTCCTCTCAGGTAGCCCTGTTGAGCAAGTGGCTTCATTTTGAGCCACAAAACCCCTTTAGCATTGTACCTATGTTAGCACCACTAGCTGTGCTCACGCTGCTAACGAACTAAAGGAATTTGTCATAGAAATACATTGTGCTTGTCTTTCAAGTGAAATACCCCAAATGTTATCAACCATCCACCTTTTTCTGACAGAGTGTCCCCGATTCAACAAATTCTGCAGCAGCAGAGGCCACAACTAAGAAGGATCCCAAATCAGGTGTGCAGTAGTATGGTTTCTTCAATTGTTCTTCATTGCTTAAAAATATAAAAAAAGAAAGAAAAAAAGAAAATTAAGCAATCACTGTTTTCTTTCTTTATAGTGTGTGAGACTGTGCAGCCTGATTCCTCCACTGGACTGAAGGTATCTGTACAGTGAGATCATGATTTATTGGCATGCCCTGTGGAGCAAATTTCACCACAAAGGTTACGATGTTATTTCAGTCTCTGGGCTTGTGCTGAGTGTTTTACGTGTTCCAGGTGAAGGAACTGGCCCAGATGTTTTCAGCTGCCACAACCCAGGAAGCAGCAGTCCGACCAAAGAAGAATCGCAGAGGGGAACAGAATCTATCACAGGTACAAGACCCTGTGTAAATCTTATTTTTCACCTCACTATGTCTGCCAAGCTGTTTATATGGCCAATAACTAAGGAATAATGCTTGACAAGATGTCAATAATCAGTTAGTAATGGCCGCCATGAAGGTGTGAGCTATCCAACATGTAGCGGAGGCTACATCTAAAATCCATCTAAAAGTGATAACGGAAACCTCAAAGGGCATTATCCCACATATACCATGGTCACAAGAAATAGATAGTAAGTAGTATTCATTTATATTTTCATGCTTTTTGCAATCAAAATCCTAAGCCATAACTCTGTTTCCCTGGTGATGTTGACTTGGGGTCGATTCACAGCCTTTCGAGGATATCTTACAGAAGACACAGCTTACGATTTCACATACCGCAACAATGACACAATACCTAGAGCAATCATTACCACTCCTTCAGGTTCTTATGCAATGGAAATGTTTTTCACTACCCCAGGAAATAGGATTTTCCTTAAATTCGACTTAGCAATGGGAAATATTTCCATTTCAGTTTATAGAACCCTTTGGCTCAACTATTAGCCAGAAAGCAAACGTAATGTTAGCAAGACTCAAAGTCAAATACACTGTATGACCTAATTAGGTACACCGGTTCAACCGCTTTTTAATGCAAATAGCTAATCAGCCAATCACGTGGCAGCAATTCAATGCATCTAGGCATGTAGACGTGGTCAAGACAACCTGCTGAAGTTCAAACTGAGCATCAGAATGGGGAAGAAAGGCGATTGAAGTGACTTTGAACGTGGCATGGTTGTTGGTGCCAGACGGGCTGGTCTATCAGAAACTGCTGATCTACTGGGATTTTCAGTAGGTCAGAGGAGAATGGCCAGACTGGTTCAAGATGATAGAAAGGCAACAGTAACTCAAATAACCACTGGTTACAACCAAGGTCTGCAGAAGACCATCTCTGAACCAACAACACGTCCAACCTTGAAGCAGATGGGCTACAGCAGCAGAAGACCACACCAGGTGCCACTCCTGTCAGCTAACAACAGGAAACTGAGGCTACAGTTCACACAGGCTCACCAAAACTGGACAATAGAAGATTGGAAAAACGTTGCCTGGTCTGATGAGTCTGGATTTCTGCTGCCACATTCAGATGGTAGGGTCAGAATTTGGTGTAAACAACATGAAAGCATGGATCCATCCTGCCTTGTATCAACGGTTCAGGCTGCTGGTGGTGTAATGGTGTGGGGGATATTTTCTTGGCACACTTTGGGTCCCTTAGTACCAACTGAGCATGGTTTAAACACCACAGCCTACCTGAGTATTGTTGCTGACCGTGTCCATCCCTTTATGACCACAGTGTACCCATCTTCTGATGGCTACTTCCAGCAGGATAACGATTAGGCTGTATACATCCCGAAATATTGCTTCTAAAACCCAATCATATCCGCATATCCCACGTCTTAATCGAAAAACACATTTGTAATATCATACTATATCATACTTGGAATAATAGTGGAATATGCATCTGTGCACATAAATGTACTTCATGGTGCCAGACGGAAGAAGCTTTGCTGGATACTGAAAATGATCTATGTTATATTGTGTTTTGATTCATTTTTTGTGACCTTGTTTATTGGCTGTAAAATGCAACCGTTCATACAATAGCTTCACAATTCATTGCTTTCTGCTTTAAAAGGGGTGAACTAAACATACATTAGTATCATAATTTCATTGTTTGTTTGATACCTGAGTGCTTAATATCTTTTAGGTGAAGCTATTAGCCCAGGAACTTTCAGAGGCCACCACAGTCAGGGTAACAGCAGTCCAACCAAAGGGGAATGGCAAGGAAGATCCAAAGCTGTCACAGGTACAGGTGAGGATTTGCTGCTTTTCTGGTTTTATATCATTGTAAACTAAACTAAACTACCACACTTCAAGTCACATTCGTCCATTCACACACTTTCATACGCTGGTGGCAAGGCTGCTATAAGGTGCCACCTGCTACTCGCTTGTTAACACACAAACACCGATGGAACAGCCATTGGGAACATTTTAGGGTTCAGCATCTTGCTCAAGGATACTTCGACATGCGGACTGGATCGAACTGCTGATCTTTTGATTGGTGGACAACCTGCTTTACCTTCTGAGCCACAGCCGCCCAATACAATGTCTTTGCTGCTGAAATAGAAAATACACATTCATTTTTTGCAGCTTTTTGGGCAGATTCATCAAATATTATAAACCTTCCAACTTTCTCTTGCAGAATGTACCCGATTCAGAAAGTGCCACCGCCCAGATGAATTCTGCTTCTGCAGAAACCACAACTGAGGAGGATCCTGACATATATTCCGCTGCTGGTATGAAGGTACAGCTGAATTTTGACTTCCAGAAATGCCCTGCATGTAGATGAAAACATCTTAATACATTCAGCCTGATGCACTATTTTTAGACTTCTGTCCATTTTCTTATTTATATAAAAGGTTTATTTTATTATATATCAATTTTCATTATGTTTATTGCATTTTACCTTATATTTATGTAAGGTTTATTTTATTGAATGTATTTATTTATTATTATTATTATTATTTATTTATTTATTTATTTATTTTAATTTCTTATTATATTTATCAAATTAAAAGTGCTACATGCACACTTTGGTTTAATGTTTCTTCTCTGCGCTCTTCAGAGCAATCAGCAAAGATTATTATGTTTTCATTACTTATTTGTGTCCAGCTTGAACTGACTTGTTTGACATATTTCAGGTAAAGGAACTGGCCCAGATGTTTTCAGCTATCACAACCAACAAAACAGCAATCCAACCAAAGGGGAAACACAAGGGGGAACAAAAACTCGCACAGGTTGTAGAACCTCTGTAAATCACATCACTAATTTATCAGAGAGTAATTAATAACACATATACCATATAATTTTGGTATGAATTATGTAATTCAGCATTAAAAGTCAGTCACATGAAGGCCAACTTAACTCCAAGGCCAACTCCATGCCATTTTCTTTGTTTGCACCGGTGTTTTGTGTTGCACAGGTGTTTGAGGTGGTTACTAGGTGGTTGCTAGGAGCATTAATTGGTTGGTTGTGTATATTTTCACTTTCAGGTGAAGCCATTAGCCCGGAAAGTTTCAGCTACCACAGCACAGGTAGCAGCAGTCCAGCCAAAGAATAAAGACAAGGAGGATCAGCAGGTACAGCACCAGTGCTTTGATTGTACTGTTCATAGCTTTGGTAGCGGGGCTGCTCGAGGGACGCCAATGTCAGATTTGTTTAGAAGTGGGTTAAAAAAAAAAGAAATTGATACAACATGTTTTCATGATATTTTGCATGGTGATATTGTATCGATATGTCGCCAAGTATCGATCTTTTATTATGTTAATTTTCACAAATGCACATTTACGAGAATAATTAAATCAGTTGCTTTTTCAGTCCACTAGATGGTGCCAGTCTTTTTTCCTGGCGAGGTCAGCAGCATTTGGCAGGAAGTTCATCAAAACAATAGAGGCATCAGAGAAAGAAATCAGATAAACCGTCGGCATTTAAATCAAAACGTCTGGACTGATTTGGGATGTTTTAACAGGGAAGGGAAGAAGGACTTTGATATGATGCATGCGGATTGCAAAGTTGTGTCATGAGGATAAAATACTCCGGGAATACTATGAACATGAGGTCTCACCTCACACTCCACGCTAAACGCTAACGCTAACACTGCTCTGCCGAAAAATCAACAAAAACCAGAGATACTTAGCTTGACAAAACTATCCAACTCTGAGAAGAGTGAAGAAAATAACAGTCCATCACCTACTTCACGAAAGTCACACCTGAGCAAATGTTGCAGACCTCTTGCAAAATGCAGACACAACAATGGGGGATTGTGGTTGTTACAGACAAAGCTTCTAACATGGGTGTTGCCATTCAGTTAGTGGGCTACCTCTACGTGAAGTGTTTCACTCACATGCTTAGTTCAGTCAGGTGTATGCAGCATTTCTGACAGTTTTTATGATGGTGTTGGTCAGTCTGTCTGCTTTGCATCACATGTTGCAATAAAAATCCAGGTGAACAGACTGAAAACTCATACAGTAAAAGTGATGTTGACAAAGTTTTCCATTGGGGAATGTTTTGCAGTTAGAAGAAAGGGAAATAAATCACAATATATGGTATCGCAATAATACTGTATCGTAGGTCCTCTGGCAATTCCACTCCTAGTTTTGTTTAGTGCTAATTAGCAAACATTAGCATGCTAACATACTAATTTAAAATCATGAAAAGGATAAACATCAGCATATTAGCACTCTTAAGTTAGCATGTTGATGTTTGCATTCAGCTCAAAACCTCTGTGCCTACACAGAGCCTCACAGAACTGGTGTGGATGTTTAGTCTTGTTCTACGCTCTGTGGTAGTTTCATCCATACTGCCATTCTACAACTGAAAAAAAAAAGGGTTCCTGGATACTTAAAGCCTTCTTGTGAACTGTCATTCAAGGTGAGACCCACCGACATAAAGCACAAAATCCAGATGAGAGAACCAAAGGTGGATCAAGGCTCCAGAAACTGGAGAAAATGTCCTCCATTGGTGAGTCAATCAGTTTACCAATAGTTTTTTTCTTTGTCTTTGGTTAAAGCAATTGTAATGTACTGTCACCAATTAACCAACAAAATAATGTGTTTTTCCCCCAAACAGAACTGAAATGGATTTCCAAGTTTGCAGGTGCGTATTTCAAATTGTGAAGAAAAATAAGAAGGGTAAATAAAGCAAATTCAAGGTACTCCTCAAGTAAGTTCTGGAGACAACAAAATGGAGTCATCTTAGCTCATAGCTAATCTCATACTTCTATATATCTACTCTTAAAAATAAGGGTTCCAGAAGTATTCTACCTTAACAGCCGAGGCTCTACCCAGGACCATTTGGCTTTTCTATAAGACTAAAGGTTCCATTAAGAACCCTTTTCATCCAAAGATGTCTGTTGGGATAATTAAGAGTTCTTCAAGGACTGGTGAAAGCTTGGGTGTTTAATGATCCTCCAAAAGTAGTAGGTGGCGAGGGACCTATTAACAATAGCAATAAACATGAAGAAAGGTCCACACACCATAGCCCCCTAAGGCCCTTGTGGATGTTAATTGCATGTAATTCGTGTTGTTCAGTGATCCTCACCCTCAAATATTCAAATGTATACTCATGTTTCAAATGGTATTTTTCAATGTGGGTGTATCTGGATTCCTCTTAATTCTCATTTTCTTGTGTTCTTCATACGTTGATGTCTTCATCATCGTTTTATCAGGGGTCTGACCATACAAACATTCATACACATTTTGCATCTGGTTCTGTTTGGAACCAAGTTTCAGTTCCCAACCTTATTGCACCATTAAAATGTTAAAGGTTGTATTGGAGGTGATTTCAGAGAATGATTATGAACCATAAGCATTGTGGGTTGAGCCTCATGAAGTCCAAGGGATCTACATGAAACCCATGAAAATATAAAAAAGGGTCTTGGTAGAACCCCCTGGGTGGGTTCTTTTCTGCTGCCTTATATCATGGAAAGGTTCTGGGTAGAACCCCTAGAAAGGGGTTTGGGTTGAACCCTTAAATAGAGGGGTTCTCTGGGTTCTGGGTGAAACTTTAAAAATGGTTCTAGGTCAATGGTTTTCTGACTTTTTGTGCCCAGTGCACACCAGAGGCTAAGCCAAAATATCAAGGCACACCTGTATTAATATCTGTGCACAATAGCCTTTATAAGGTGGATAATGGAAGATAATGTGAGGTGTTACACACTAATAACTCCCATGTGTGAATGCCAACAAATAGGTTCCCCATAAAGGCTTTTTTAAATTAAATCAAATTATGAGAGTTTGCCTCTTGTTTAGGAAATGGATGTGCACAACATACTTAAACAGTCAATTAAAAATTAATTAATAACTTTTTTGTACAGGCCCAGTGGAATATTGCAGTAATAATGTATGGTTATCACAAAATCCCACGGCACACCTGGATTTGCATCATGGCACACCATTTGTGTACCACTGTCCCAGGTTTAACCCTTTGTTGGGTTGTAGGTTGAACCCTCCGAAAAGGTTGAATAAGGTGTACAAGGCGTTTAGCACGTCACACCCATCTGTAGCGACGAGTGTTGACTTGTAGCCTGTTGCCATCCCACTCGAAGTGTGAACACAACAAAGGAGGGTGTTGTAATACCTTTGCAAAGTATCCATCAAAGGGCAAACATCATCATGAGAGGGGCAAACAGGTCACAACCATAATGTATTTTAGTTTGGATGAATAACCCAACAATAACTGGTCAGAACAACCTGTTGGGTTTGATTGGTGACCCAGTGGTTTTCTACCCATGGGTACAGGGTAGAAACTGAAACTGAACTGAAATTTGGTCAGTTTAAACCCTGAAAGGCTGTATGTATGCATGTACAGCAGGTGCAACTCATATCGACTGATATTAGTTCAGTATGTAATTTTCTATTATGTTGTTATCTTAACTGTAGTGGACATAAAGCTGGACCCAACCACTGCACACAGATGCCTTGTTTCTGCTGATGGGAAGAAAGTGAGTAACGGAGGAGGGAACCAGGAAGCTCCTGGGAGGTTTGGCAACGTCCTGGGACTCAACAGGTTGACTTCTGGGAAGTCGTGCTGGGAGGTTGTTGTGAGCAACAAGACGGGGTGGAATCTGGGTGTAGCGAGAGGCAATGCAAACCGCAGGGGGAAACTCTCACTGAACCCAGATAACGGTTACTGGGTTACTGAGTATTATGGCAACAAGTATGCAGCCTTTACAGCTTCACCAGTTCAGCTTTCCCTGAAAGAGAAACCACAAAAGGTGGGGGTGTTTGTGGACTACGAGGAAGGTCTTGTGTCCTTCTACAATGTGACGGCTTGATTGTACATCTGCTCGTTTACTGAGTGTTCGTTCAACTATTTCAGTTTGCACCTTAAAGAAAATGGTGAAAGTGCCGATCCTCTGATTATCTCAACTGTGTAATCTCAACCAGTAATTATGCATGCTATCATGAGTGTGTGTGCAACATACTCTTGCTATTTACTTCTTTCATATTTTTTAAGGTTAATGTAGTTTTTGTTGAAGCTGTATTTTGTAGGGGACACACGAGACACAAAAATGGTGAATATTCAACACATTCTCACTCCGACCTCGTTGCATATTGACGTTTTGGTCATGGACTTTCCACATCCACACAAGACGTGAAAGGTACCCTGAGTGTGTTGGTTGACGTTCTGGGACACCGTGTGAAGTTCTCTTCTTTAAAGATAGACTTCCGTTTTTACAGGAAACTTCACGTTTACATACAGTCTCTTTACAGATAAACACACTTGTACAACACCACATCGGTACAACACCACACATTGGATTTTTTTCCTGTAACAACTAATGCGCACGGTTAGGTTTAGGCAACAAGAACACGTGGTTCGGTTTAGGCACCAAGAACACGAGGTTAGGTTTAGGCAACAAGAACCTGTGGTTAGGTTTAGACAACAAGAACACATGGTTAGGTTTAAGCAACAAGAATACGTGGTTAGGTTTAAGCAACAAGAATATGTGGTTAGGTTTAAGCAACAAAAATCCGTGGTTAGGTTTGAGCAACAAGCACACGCGGTTAGGTTTAGACAACAAGAACACGTGGTTAGGTTTAGGCAACAAAAATCCGTGGTTAGGTTTGAGCAACAAGCACACGCGGTTAGGTTTAGACAACAAGAACACGTGGTTAGGTTTAAGCAACAAAAATCCGTGGTTAGGTTTGAGCAACAAGCACACGCGGTTAGGTTTAGACAACAAGAACACGTGGTTAGGTTTAGGCAACAAAAACAAAAACTTTCTTCCTTGTCCAGGTGCGTTTCCCCTGACACTGCCGGGCGCAAGTCACTGCCCAAATGCTGGATTGCGACGACTTCTGAGTGAGACCAGGCTCGAATACCAGATCAGCACAGTTCCAGATATGTGTCTCAAAGCCTCTAGTACGGTTCAAGATCCAAAACAACTGGATCCTCCATTACCTTTTAAGTTTAAGTTTATTCACTTTATTAATCCCCCTGAGGGGAAATTCAATGTTTTCACTCTTGCTTGTCAATTACACACAGGTCTGAAAGGTCTTCAGGTCTTTAATGCAACTGACTTTGGGTCTTTTGTTAGGCCCGACTTAAACAATGTCAGAAGGGTCATTTTTATTTTTGGAACACTCCCTTCAGAGTCATTTAAGATATGGGACTCCCTTAAATTTTGGTATTTCACCTGGACGGACGTAGTTTTGCATGACAAGCACACGTTGAGTGCATGTTCACACTTTATTTGATAACCTGTAAGAATTCAAAGTAATGAGACGTAAGTCAGTATCACAGTGTGGGCTAGTTTTATTTCCAAACCAAAATTATGAGTAGTCAGACTAGACTGAATAATACACAAACAACATGAGTAGGTTTATTTGCATGTCAAATCAGAAGGCACACAGTATTTGTATATTTGGTCTCACACCTCGGTACATGGAAATTATTGGTCTGCCTTGGCTGGTTTGGGCTTCTTTTTAGAAACATTACATTTTTATCGGAATACACACACCCCATCTGAGCAGACTTTGTTAGAAATAATTTAGTCCGTCTAAATGTCAATATATTGTAACACTATTTAGTTGTACATAGTTTTCAGCGTAACGTCATGGTTTATTTTCGGCCTTATCAGCAGTCAGGTTAAAGTCACATGAAAATCTGCAGAGGTCAGACATTAGTCATGGTTGCAGCTGTGTCAGCAGTACAAGGAGCAAAAATTGAAGTCTTTTTGGAAGGGTTACAGCAAACATTAAGTTAATGAACAACTTTGTAAGTTATGCTTTTGTCAAGCTTATCTGAGAAGGGATGAGACGACTCATCGCGTATCAGGCACGCAATACTTTGTGTACACAGGAGGTCATGCAGTGAGGCACTGTCCCCGGGTCAAATGCCAAGTTTTTAGGAAAGTCCAGAGAAGATAAACATTATCAGTGTTCAGTTTTAGTGGTTTTGATTAATGGTAAATAAACTGAACTGAATGTGGTTTTGCTTAATGTCATGTAAGACAGCTCGAGTTCACTTTTATTTTTCTATGTACCTGTTTAAAAAGATAATTTTGTACGAATTCAAGTTCTGTATCAGCAAGTTGTTTCTGTTTTTATAAGAAACTTTATTTGCTACTGCATCTGTAACTGCTACTCTCCTTACAGTCCACACTAAATAAAACTTGTAGTAAAAAGACATGCGTGCCTGCTTTTTGTAGCTTTTGGATAAAAAAAGAAGGGAGTATTCCATTTTACTTTATTTCTTTTTACAAATTCATGTAAATAAAGTCACAGCCTTTCACAGACAATTGCAGATACTTAAATAGCACAGTGCAAAACATTACAATAAAAGTAATTTAACTTAACTTAGACACTCCTGCAGTCCGAAAAAGGCTTAAGGTAGGCTGAAGCTACACCTACCTTTGTAACATCACATCATATGTAGCAAACAACAAAACAAACCCAAACAGGTAAATATTATTAATACAGAATATAAATCTGATAAACTGTTATATATTATAGATTAAGTAACAATCAAAGTAGAGCCGCTTGCTCCTTCGCTTTGCAAGGGGTCAGTTGAGGTGGTTGGGGCATCTGATCAGGATGCCTCCTGGACGCCTCCTGTTGGAGGTGTTCCAGGCACGTCCCACTGGTAGGAGGCCCCGGGGCAGACCCAGGACACACTGGAGGGATTACATATCTCATCTGGCCTGGGAACGCCTTGGGGAGGAGCTGGACAGCACTGCCGGGGAGAGGGACGTCTGAGGTGCTTTGCTTGGCCTGCTGCCCCTGTGACCTGGCCCCAGATAAGCAGATGAAAATGGAAGGATGGATACAATCTGGATGATTTTTGCTCCACCTATTTGATAACTTTAGCTAATTTGCAGATTAAGATGATTAATACAAAATATAAACCTGACAAATCATTGTGTATTATTATAGATTAAGTTAGCCAGCAGTAAATAAAGTACCATGAGCTCCACCTTTACCAGCTGCATGTTTATACTTGAATGCATCACTAATTATAACACATGATCTTTGGAAATTAGCACTTTTAGCCTACTGTTGGTGCTCTAAATAATCAAATGAGCATTAAAATATATTTTGATGCTACTTTTGCACTTTTACTTAATATTTTGAATGCAGAATGTATTTTTACACTATAGTATTGATACTTTTACTAAGTACAAGATTTAAATACTTAAATTTACTCATGAACATTATATATTATTACTGTACAGTCCAGTTCAGTAAGTTTTTTTTGGTTAATAATGCTTTTGAATGATGATGCAAACTCAAGAAGATTTTACCAGTGTTATTTAGCAAGAAGTTCTCAGTTGGAAACCACGCGTGGGCCGATTCAGAGAAAGTTAGACGTTTGTTTTGGCTGAAACGAAACTGAAAGAGTCGGGGATGAACAGATTGGGAGAGGAGAGGCGAAATGAGAGACAGATCACTCAGAGGAGCGGAGAGGTGACACTGTGCAAGGTAAGCTGCTGCTGCTGCTGCTGTGTTGTTATTTACACTTTAAAAGCACTTGCTCAGTGATTTATATGATCCTATAGAATGAAGATGTAAATTATTGAAAAAATCGTCCATACATTTGAAAGTTTTTGACGTTATTATTTCAGCACTGTTTTGTTTTTTAATAGTAGCGTATATCCTGTCATTGCACGTTATTTGACTGAACTTGTGGCGTGAAATCTGCGATCTTAGTAAGATTATTTCAGCATAAATGTTTTGTCGGAACGGAACTCCTCAGATTAACTGTGTGTGGTCACTGTAACGCATTAGACACGACAGTGCTGCAGATAGGAGACATGAGCAGCAGCACGGCAGTGATACAAATAGCAGAGTGTGGTAAACCGCAGGTTTCAGGGTGTGGACAGAACACACGAAACATAGTAGGGAGTGGGTGGAGGGTGTCATTTACCTGCTGACAGAGAGGTGTGAAAGTTTTCCATGATGAAAGCTGTTTCCTTCTAGTCCTGTTGAGTTCGTCAATATTGTCAAAGTCCGTTTGGAAAACATGCAACACAAACAAGCAGCTGCTGACTGACACTAGTCTGAAGTTGAATGCCGAATAATTTTTCTCATTGATTTAATTTCATCCAGCCAAAAAAAAAAAAAAAAAAAAGACAATAATATTAATAAAAAAAAATAATAATAAAGATAAAAATAATAAATGATAATAATGATAATAATAAAAATAATGATGATACTAAAAATAATGATAATGGTAATAAAAATACTGACAATGATAATAAAAATAATAATAAGTTAAGATAATAAAATACTGAGAATGATAATAAAAATGATGATAGA
This sequence comes from Epinephelus fuscoguttatus, assembly GCF_011397635.1. Classification (NCBI taxonomy): domain Eukaryota; kingdom Metazoa; phylum Chordata; class Actinopteri; order Perciformes; family Serranidae; genus Epinephelus; species Epinephelus fuscoguttatus. The sequence goes on from NC_064774.1 coordinate 16,665,050, forward strand.
TAGTAAAAACAAAATGGTGATGATTATAAAATCATAATAAAAGTAATGATAGTAAAATAATATTGATAATGATAATAAAATCATAAAATAATGATAATGATAATAAAAATTACAAAAAATAAATAAAATAAAAATAAGGTTAGTAAAAATGTTCTCATTTATTTCTATTATTGCTATTGTTTTGATTATTAGGCTAAACTATTTTTATCATATGAAATCTTATGCTACTGTATTGTATTGTTGTATTCTATGTTTATTTATGTCATGTAAACAAACACATGCTCATAGATTAAAATTTAACATTATGCTGAATGCTTATTCTGATTTACAAATAATTTTAAATATGCTGTATCTATGTCATTTGTATACCATTTTTATTTGAAAAAAAGCCCCCCACCACCTTTTTTTCTTTTTTAACCAGAAAAATCTCTTGAGATTAAAAATCGCTTTTTTCAAGAGTGTTCTGGCCGAGACAGGCAGCAACATAAGTTACAGACAGACAACATAGAACAAAAATACAGAATAAACAGCTCTAAAGCAAGCAGTATATAAAAACACAACACTGAGACATTGGCATGTTACTGTGATGCTAAACTTTCCCTGTTGGGCTCTTGATTCAGTCCCATTTCAAGAGTACCACCTCTTAGTGACACTGGCAAGGTTTTCTGATGCAGTCTGACGCCTAACTTCCTGCTGTAAACAATCATTTCATTCATTTATTGTTTCCTGGTTGTGTCATGCTGTGTGGAATTTGCAGCAGGAAACAGTTGATACTGCACAATTACTCTAGAGTACCACTAGAGGGCGACTAATCATTGTCTTATCTCAGCCCCACACATTTAGGTTTCAAATCATCACTGAAATGAAACTGATAAAGTGACTTAGATATTCTGTAGTGGATCTACAGTCTTATTCAAGTCTTCCATTTGAATTTGAATTTCTTTTCTAAATTTTTCTCCCTTAAAGTTCAGCTTTCAGGCAGGTGTCAAATCAAAGTGTGTTTGCACTCAGAAATGTGTATACTCTATTTCTAAAGGAGAAAATGTTAGAAGTGCTAAGCTGTTTGAGAGGATGCTCCTAATGAACCTTAAAATCTCCTGTAGACACTAATGAAGATTTCTCTCTGTTGCAAAACCTATAATTCCATGCTTTAAACCAAGGTCCACCCCTGTATTATTATAATTACTGCCTTGCTTTAAGTAATGCACAGAAATAACACTATTGGTCAGTGTAGGAATAAGCCTCATGTCACAGTAGCTTAGGGGTTCCGTGCTTGGGTGCTCAGCAGTGCCCCTTACAAAATTTCAATGAAAGAGCCCCTGAAGCTAGTTTCCCCCAGTGATGACCAAATGAGGCCTCATGAACCACTGTCTTTATTCTCTGAAGCCACAAGATGGCGCTGTGTGCTCAACAAAGGTTTGAAAGCGCACTTCATTGCCAGTCCTTCAGCCTTTATCTTTAAACCAAGAGCGCCATCTGGTGGGGTCAGAAAATAAAGAAAGTGGTTCATGTGGCTTCATTTGGCCATCACTACTTTCCCCTACATGTAGGGGTCACTCGAACTCCTCGTAGAGATTTTATCCAATCGACTTCAAAGTCAATGTGTCCCATTGAAAGACCTTAAAGACGAAAAGTTATTACAAGCTTGAGTTTTCGTTGAACTGGTTTACCTTGGCAAGGCGTCAAACTTAAGTGTTTCCACTGCCCCAAACTTCACAGGATTGATTACAGTCCCACCCTGAACACATCTATATGCCAGTAATCTATTATTACTCCCGAATCCTGAACATTTGGGAAGCAGTTCTTGTTGCTTCAACTTTCTATTTTAACTGAAGAACACATCCTATCTTCGATGGATAAAAATGCGCATTTCAATCCTACAGATACTCAACACTTCAAACATGAGCCTCCAGGTTTGCGGCTGCTGTGGCTGGTCCAAACATACCACCTACCAAGGCCTGAGAATTCACCAAGGGAAGATGGGATGTACACCAAAGGGAATGCGTATCCCTGAGAGTCAACAATACAGATTTAACAGTTACACTCGCAACCTTACCTTCAATGGACCGCCAATCAAAGTAGAAGAGCCGCTGTGGAATATTTTCGGCTCCTCTCTCAACCCTGGTGAGTAATACACACTGAGTTACGCACTATATTAATCACAAGTGTCTCAAATTCACCTGCTGTAAATGATCAGATGGTGGAAACAAGAGGAGCAACAGTAACAGTCAAGGGCCAAATTTTTGCCCTTTTCCAAACTGCTGAATGGTTGACTTTTCACAGCTTTAAATACAACATGTTCTTATTTTCAGATAGGGAACTTAACATCTGGAGAAATGAAAGGGAAGAATCTCGTCAAAAAGAAAGCGCACCAGTTCCTTGGATCACTCCAGTCAGAAAGGAGGTACAGTCAAGAAAAAATATCAGCTACACATTTCATTGACAAGGAGAGGTTTTTTTTGTAACAAATGAAGTTGGATTTAATATCAGCCAGGAACACACTGTAAAATCTCGTCTCCCTCCGCTCTCTCTGACAGAATGTGCCTGTGTCTCCAAACTTCACCTCCCAAATCACTCCAACAGAAGCCACAGCAATGTTCACATTTTGTATGCATCATATTTACATTTCATTCATAACTGGCAGTAACACAATGCAGCTGTGTTTAACAGTGACCCATGCTCTTTCCCTACAGTGCTGGCTTCTCAACAGCACTCTGTGCAAACACCGGCCACAAACTCAAACAACGCACTCCTGGCACTTGATTTCACCAGCGCTGCACAGGTACCACAGATTTCTGTAAAAAAAAAAAAAAAAAGAGAGAGAGTCAGGAAATTTTTGTTGAGTAAAACCTGCATAATCTCTTGTTCCACTTTTCTCTGACAGCCTTCGCTGACGCCAGTGTCACAGATCAGCACCCAAGCGAGTCCTGCACCCACAGAGGTTACAGTGAAGGAAACGCACAAATCACGTATGCTCTATAACTGTAATTAATGCAGAACTAGAACACACAGAGCAGCCCTGTCTCCCAGAAATGATGTTTCAATGCATGTAATTTTAAACAGTAAATACATTTTAATGTAGAGCATATTGTTTATCGACAAAATGTTGCTGGTTAGCCTAACAGTGATCCATGCTCTTTCCCTACAGTGCTGGCATCTCAACAGCACTCTGTGCAAACACTGGCCTCAAACTCAAACAACACGCTCCCGGCACTTGATTTCACCAGCGCTGCACAGGTACCACAGATTTCTTTAAAAAACTGTTTAAAAGTCAAGGCAATATTGAATGTAAAACCCGCATAATCTCATGTTCCACTTTTCTCTGACAGCCTTCGCTGATGCCAGTGTCACAGATCAGCTCCCAAGCGAGTCCTGCACCCACAGAGGTTACAGTGAAGGAAACACAGAAATCACGTATGCTCTATAACTGTAATTAATGCAGAACTAGAACATATAGAGCAACCCTGTCTCCTCAAAATGATGTTTAAATACATGTAATTTGAAATACATTTTAATGTGGAGCATATTAGGTTCTGGTGTCAAGGTTCTGCACTTTGTATGCCCACCATCCTCACCAACAACCTCCCTCTGGAGCCTACATGATACATTAATGTAGTGTTTCGTTACCTGAATGAAACATTGTCTCTGAACATTATCCAGGCAGTGACACTGTTGCCACAGAAACGTAATTTCCCTGTTTTATCCCCAATTTTTCCCAGACGTAATACTATCTAAATCATCTGTCAGTGAGGCCAAATGAGGCCTCATGAACCACTGTCTTCATTTTCTGAAGCCACCAGATGGTGCTGTCCGTTCAACAAAGGTTTGAAAGCACACTTCATTGCAAGTTCTTCAGCCTTTATCTTTAAACCAAGAGCGCCATCTGGTGGGGTCTGAAAATAAAGAAAGTTGTTCGTGAGGCTTCATTTGGCCATCACTACTGATAACCCTTTGAAATAACCAATCAGTATTTTTTCAAATTTTCATGGAAAAGTAGGTGAAAAAGTGTTTTATGGTCAGTCACAGCTGTGACCGTTGGGATAATGTCTTGTATCGACCATTTATTGACCAAATTAACATAAAATTCAAATTACTTATATGCTATCATATGTATATATGTATTTGTGCTAGGAATCCTTCTGCGTCTGCTGTTGACGTTCCAGGATGCTACCATTACCAGGACATCAAAAAGCACATGCTTAGGTCTAGAAAAAAACCATCTTTGTTTGGCATTTGGAAAGTGAACATGCGACTCATGGGTTGAAGTCCAAGGTTTGTTGGACGCATCCACCACCCCTCCTACCCACCCTATACGGACTTTCCTGCTCTTTATATTACGTTATTACCTGCACAGTTTCGGCATTTTCAACCATGTCCAGCACTGTATCATACCGCCCTGACAGGTGCTGTCACGCCAACCAGTGGCATATTATAACAATGCCAAAGGTTACGTCTGGCCGCTGCAAAAGGTGGCTTTTGGTGTCAGGTGTCAGGAGCAAAACTCACTGACAAGACGGTGGTATTTGACAACTTCGGAGTGAGATCGGGCTGGGGGGGGAGGTCATAATCACTGATAAAAATTGTTCCTGTCATCATATGTTTGCGTAAGTTCAGCATATGAATTCAACAGCATGGCTGGCAAATGACCTGTCTCCCCCTTATAGTCTATATCTGACCCATCGCTATCACAATCACTAAAGTGAACCAAAAAAATAAGAGTAGAAGGTTAGGTAGAACAGGGACTTTGTATGTGTATAAGTACATGTACATCTAGATGCGCTGTGTTATCCCACTGGTCACCATTGTTGCCGTCAACATGTTCACTGATTCTGTGACCCCACTGAACAAAGATGAGTAATTGCGAATGCGCATATCAATACTAGACACCTTAAAGATAAAGTGGACCAAACATTTCTGTCCTGTCTTTATGTTAACAAACTTTACTAACCTTTTGTTTGGGAGCTTTGAGGTTATGACCGATGGGATTAAATGGGTTTAGAAGGCAGTTTAGTGACATACAAACATTTCTAGGAGACAGGGTTGTATAGAAAACATTCAAAGCAGCTTTGTTTGATGGTGACCAACATCTTTCTCCACAGTGTTTGAAACTCCAGAGCACTCCAGCACAACATATCAAACTGCCACCAATGCTCGCAGAGCGCTTGATTTCACCAGCAACGTGCAGGTACAGCAGATATTCGGCTTGCTTTAATGTCCTGCTGGAGAGCAAATCTAGTTTAGTGTTATAGATAACTTCTTCAGTTCACATGTTTCTATATTGTTGGATAGAATGTCAAAAGAATTCCTTCGTAATGACCCTTAAAGCAACAGAGACCGGAGCCGAAATATCAAGTTTAACAGAATTTATTTTCTTGTACAAGAAGGAGCATTTCACAATGCAACACATAAGATGAGGTTACAGAAAAAAGGCTCCCTGAGGAGCATCTACTGCAAGTTTTTATACAGCATAAGTGGGTGTTGGAGTTCAGGTGTTTCAGTTCCTCTAAACACTAGTGATGGCCAAATGAAGCCTTGTGAACCACTGTCTTTATTTTCTGACCCCACCAGATGGCGCTCTTGGTTCAAAGATAAAGGCTGAAGGACTGGCAATGAAGTGTGCTTTCAAGCCTTTGTTGAACAGACAGCGCCATCTGGTGGCTTCAGAAAATAAAGACAGTGGTTCATGAGGCCTCATTTGGCCATCCCTACTAAACACCCTGCCAGACTGACCCCCAGATGACATGCTTTCGACCTGTCTCCGACCCCTGGTTTCTCTGTCTTCCTCTTACAAATATAGTGCTGAACTTTCTTTAACCTTAGCTGATGAGTCTGCTAATGTTGCAGTGTTGCAGTACAAAACAGGAACAATTCAGTATGACTTGTACAAAATAGTAGCACGCATAAACAGTGTGATCATAATTTTTATAACATAGAATCTTATAGTAATTCATTTTTTGTAACCATGCACCAATTTAAAAAAGGTAGCTTCATGAATAGATACTTCACAGACTGAGATGTTCTACTGTATAAATTAGATCTGTCATTATAATATGTGGTCCAGCTTGCACTGAGTACTTTCATCCTTTAGGTGGGCCAACTGCCATGGGATCTTCCAACCACCACTGCTCAGGAAACAGCAGTTCCACCAAAGGAAAGAGAGAAGGAGAAGAAGAGGGAGAGGGAGAGGGAAAGGAGGGAAAGGGAGGCTCAGAAACTACAAAAGGTACCAAACTTTTTTTTATAATAAATAAAGTAAATAAAGATTTAAGCCAGATCTAGTGGTGTGGCTCTAGGGATGCCTGTCAGCTAGTGATGGCTAAATGAGGCATCGTGAACCACTGTCTTTATTTTCTTAAGCCACCAGATGGCACTGTCTGTTCAACAAAGGTTTGAAAGCACACTTCATTGCCAGTCCTTCAGCCTTTATCTTTAAACCAAGAGCGCCATGTGGTGGAGTCAGAAAATAAAGAAAGTGGTTCATGAGGCTTCATTTGGCCATCAGTAATGTGGGGTCCATGTGGGTAGGCAATGGGCTGAAAAATGGGCCCGTTATGGGATTGTTCACAGGTTCCATATCCTCCTGAGATGCGAACTTTTGTTTGGTATGCATTTTTAATTTCTCCAAGCTATTTGGGATCAGTAGGACCTGATCAGTAAAAAAAACTAAACATTGTCAACAATAATTGTCAATGTCCTCGAACGAGATGACAGTTAAGTCCCAGTCTCCTTCAACAAAACAATGATAAATTCCCAACATCCTCAGCACTTCCTAATTAACAGCGTCTTAGCTTCTTACTGTTGGTCAAATTTGTTGCCAACTAAAACTATGCAAGTGGTCACTACAATGTGTGTACTTTCTGTCTTCATCGAAGGCACGGCAAGACAAGATAAAAGCTGATTTACAGCAGAAAATTCAGACCAGGGAGCAGAAGCTGGCCGAAGTCACATCATCTGTAAAAGCCTGCAAGGTGAGCTGCAACAGATTTTTCACTTCTTGAGTTTTGATTGATATTTCTTTAACACTGTTACTCCTTTCAGGGGGACTTGGATGCTGAATGGCTGGAGATCAACAGCGTGTTTTCAGAGGTGATGAGAGTTGTGGAGGACGCTCGGCAGAAAGCCCTTCAACCTCTGGAGGAGAGGTCGGTCATGTGTGGCTCAGATTATAAACAAGGGACACCTCAGCCCCAAACCCAAAATTAATATTTTTCCTCTAACATGTAGTGCTACTTATCAATCTCAGCTGTTCTGGCGTAAGTTGCCAATTGCTGGAGTTATCGGCCGTAGAGCAGAGTCCTGCATCACATTGGTTACCTGCAAAAAGTGGATTTGCAGGTGGTTTTGTCCTTAATTTTATTACTGGGTTCGGTTCTGAATTAACAAAAGAATATATTCAATTGTATTTTACCTGGTAATTATAGGATTAGTGGCTTCAGGTCAGGTCGCAGATCTTGTGTTGATGGTTCGAGTCGGATTGTGGAACTAATTGGTTGTATCTGCAGATGGTGGGGTAGGTGCAGGAGTGTATGTTGTGGTGTCGATGTAGGAGCAGGTCTCGCAAATCAGACTTGTGCAGGATACTGCAGTAGAGATGTCTGCGTGCTCTTGAATATATTGGAACTAGATGGCACTCAGCTTGTGGTGCCAAGAATATACATCTGAAAGACTTAATCCAGAGACCTTGTTGTGAGTAGTTTCATGTCGGACCTATTTTCTTTTTACTCCTCTACACCCACCCACCAACCATCACAGCACAGAAGGAAGCGTGCATCTACTGCTAGCTCACCTAGCTAGTGATGGCCAAATGAGGCCTCATGAACCACTGTCTTTATTTTCTGAAGCCACCAGATGGCGCTGTCTGTTCAACAAAGGTTTGAAAGCACACTTCATTGCCAGTCCTTCAGCCTTTATCTTTAAACCAAGAGTGCCATCTGGTGGGGTCAGAAAGTGGTTCATGAGGCTTCATTTGGCCATCACTGCTTAGCGCCACAGAGCTAGCTAACATTACAGCTCAGCACAGGAGGACACCATTAATGTTTACATGTCCCGCTGTCACAGGCATGAGCCTCTCATCCATGACTAGGTCCTCACTTCCTTCTTTGCTGTGATACCACAAGCCGAGTGCCATCTTGTTCCATTATATTCAAGAGAAGGCAGACAACTCCAACACTCGGCAACTCACACCAAAACAATGTAGACAGATAATTAGCACTACAGGGAAGAGGAATTTTAGGGTGAACTGTCCCTTTAACACCATCACAGTAAGGGGTCATCAGTGAATAAAACTGACTGCCTATTTACTGTGTCATGTTTAGGAGACAGAGAGTGAAGAGAGAAGCACAGGAGGTGGTAAAGAAGCTGCGAAAGGAGATTGACAAGCTCAAAAAAGCAATCGATGAGTTGGACCAAAACCCAGACTCACAGGTGAGACGTCCGAGCCGTTTGGCCTCTTTAATATTTGAGCAAGTCATTATGTTTCTACTCTCCTGCATGTCAGCATCTGAGAACAACATCCAGATCTAGGGGAAGCTAACATTCATTGTTGTGTGCTCAACCATTCTGTGTTTTCCCACTTGTTTCTAATTCATTTAAATGATTTAACAGTGAGAATATGACATTTGTCCCTCCAACACACACACACACACACACAGGTTTGTCCTGTATCAGGCCCGAATGAACCTCGAGACTGGAAAAATGTCACTGTTGACACTTCATTCTCCTTCGGTAGCCTAAGAACTACCACATCAAACATGATTAAACTAATTCAACAGAAAATGGAAAAACTCTCCTCTGTTGGTGAGTAAACTACCTTTATTTAATCAAGGTGTTTAATTCATAGTCATGAGTTTTAATATAATTTCTCTTTCCACAGAGCTCAAGAGGATTCCCACATTTGCAGGTGTGTACTCAGAACATCTATTTAACTTTTGAAACAGGAATACATGGTGGTTAGGGAATGAATCATTTGGTGTTTCTCAAAGTCAAGAGGCAAGGCAAGAGTCCTCCCTAGCATTCAGTGAACACACATTGGAACAGGCTAACGAGAGTCCCCCGGTGTGCGTCATTAACCCTCAGCAGTCTGAGGGGGGTTCAGGGTACTGTGGTAATTTTGGCACTCTTAGAGGCTGTTTACATGTACACGGTGATTTTGATAAACAGAGACATCTTCCTTCGTTTGTGCCCTTTGTTTACACGCAAACAGAGATTTCTCGTCTGAAAACGAGTCTTTCTAAAAACTCCGGCCAGAGTGGAGATTTTGGAAAACTCCGGTTGCGCGTTTGCATGTAAACTGAGATAAACTGAGATAAACGGAGTTATAGGCAACCGATGTCACAGATTGCACCGTAACTTGCGCCTGTGTCAAAAGTGCGACCTATGTTGCTATGGTGACAATGGATACATGGAAGGCTTGAGCTTCTCGTTACACTGCCACCTACAGGTTTGGCATGCTCTTGTGTATATATACACGGGTAAGTGTAAACAAAGATCTTTCTGAAAACGGAGACGACTCAGGTGATGACTCTTCATTTGTTACTCTGAGGGAGACCTGTGAAGATGTTTTGTTGTTTTGTTATGAAGCCCTATAACTGATAGACTGCTTTTTATAAAATCAAAACTCCAGATATTCAGGCCCCTTTCAATGCAAGAGCACCAGCATTTGTTTGTTGAGTGCATCTCATAAAACCCACTAAGCACATTGCATTCTTTTTGAACACTTGAAAAAAAAAACAGACTTGTGGTGTAAACAGGATGAACAGGAAGATTTGGCAATTTCTTTGTGGTATTACTAAGCTCTGGCATTGTTTCACAACTAATACAAAGTCCAGTAGGCCATTCATTTTGTGTGCATTTGTGTGCTATGGAAATGATGTTTTAAAGGAGCAGTGTGTGGGGTATCGTGGCAGCTAGCGCAAATGTCTCCTGGTTAGAATTATCTGTAGAGGTCTCTTCCTTTCCAAAAGAAGCAGACCAGTTGATTAAAACACATGGAAACACTGATTCTAGAAGTTTCTCATTTAAAATCAATGTTTACCCTGTGCAGTTTGGCTCATCTGTGGCAGGCCGGTAGCCCAGAACCTGCTTATGTGTGCTCACCTTTTCTCTGACAACCTAAGATCCAGATGTTCAGAAGGGTTTTACCAGGAGCCGAATTATCTACAGAGGTCTCCTCCTCTCCAATACAAACAGACCTGGAGATTTAAACAAGTAAAAACACTGAATAAAGCAGTTTTATATTACAAATCAGTGTTTTTTTAAAGCTGTTCGGCTTATCTTGGAGGGGCTGCAAACTACAGTGGCTGACGCAGAAACAAGAAGTGTTTGGTTTGTCCGTTCTGGGCTACAGTAGACACATGGTAGAGTCCATGGACAAGGACCCGCTCCCTATGTCGATAAGTTTTTATTTGCTAATTTATGGTGTAGTCTCCATTTCTTAGTTTCATAATTTAGTGTAAAACATGTCAACATAACAGTTAGTCACCCATATGAAGTGCATCATCATTTCCATTATTCTTTTCAACTACAGTGGATGTAAAGCTGGATGCAACCTCTGCACACCAATGCCTTGTTCTTTCTGAAGATGGGAAGACAGTGAGAGATGGAGGAAAGAGCCAGAAAGGTCCTGATGATCCACGGAGGTTTGACATGCACAGCAGCATCCTGGGGCTCAACAGGTTGACGTCTGGGAGGTCATACTGGGAGGTGGAGGTCAGCAACAAGACCGGGTGGGACCTGGGTGTGGCAAGACGCGACGCGAACCGCAAGGGGAAGCTCTCGCTGAAGCCAGATAACGGCTACTGGGTCACCGTACACTATGAAGATGATAAGTACGCAGCCCTGACAGCTCCACCTGTCAGCCTCTCCCTGACGGCGAAACCTCAGAAGGTCGGGGTGTTCGTTGACTACGAGGAAGGTCTCGTGTCCTTCTATGATGTTACAGCTCGATCTCACATCTATTCATTTACTGAGTGTTCATTTGATGATGTGATTTGTCCATATTTCAGCCCTCATCTTAAACAAAATGAGAAAAACTCTCATCCTCTGGTGATCTCTGCTGTAAACAAGCAGTAGTGGTTAAAGGAAGTGCATGAATTACTGGTGCACTGAAAGTCAGAAGTCATTGTTCTGACAACCCAAAATTCCAAAGCCCCACTAGTCTGAAAAATGGACTGAAAGCTCATTTCTCTGGCAGCCTGTTATCCCACAAGCAAACACCAATTGGTCAGAAGTCCTGTTTCTCAGAAAATACACACTCCCTGCAGCAAGACCACCTAATCAGCAGAAAAAAATATTTGCATTATGCGTTTCTGTAGATCACGATAAGTTACATTTGTCGACAAGGCTGTGGTTAATGTGTGGTTCGGTTTAGGCACAAAAACCACTTCGTTATACTAGTTAAAAGATCGCGTTTTTCTTTAAATACCCACGTTTGGTGGCACAAAAGTTGCTGGAAAAGGTCAGTGAAAAATACCCGGGACCGGGGCTCAAATGCTGCTGGGAAACACCACAAAAGGTCAGCAATAACACCCAAGGTCAGTGGCTAAAATGAACTGAAAAAACAAGCAAGGGGGCCAGTAAAAACAAAAGCAAAAACACCTGGGGTCGGGCCCAGGCAGCCAAAATGACCTGGCCCGGAATAGGCCTGAAGTCAGCAGGCTGGATGAAATTAGCTGGGCCAGGTCCGGTTGCTCGACTCGGCTGAGACTCGGCATGAATGAGGCCTCAGAAACGGGCCAAATCAGCTGGATGGATTCTGGCAGCCAACACTGCCATCACTGGTGGGGCTCAAATGCTGTGGGTAAACGCTGCGGAAGGTCGGCAAAAATACGCGGGATCAGTGGCTCAGTTGCCGCCGAGAAACACAGCAAAGGGTTGGCAAAAACACCCAGGACTGGTGGCTCAAACGCCACTGAGAAACGTTAACTTAGTGCAGGGAGTGTATAATTTCATAGAAACTGGACTTCAAGGCAATGGGCATTTGTTTTTGGTATAACAGGCTTTTGATCCAGCGCGCAATTTTTCAGACTAGTGGGGCTTCGAGCCTCTGGGCTGTCGAAACAAAGGCCTAACATCCAAATGCACTGTCATAAATAAAAGCCCTGCATTATAAATATTACTGTAGTAAAATTAATAATTATAATCAGGAACATACCCTTAAAGGATTAAAAGTCAAAGCTCTCAGTGCAGAAAATTGTCTGTCCAGGTTTTCCTTCCTAAATCAGACATTCCCATTTATACATTAATGAAGATGTGTTTTTATTTTTCTGTTTTTTATTTTATGTGCTATATATTTCTTAATTTACAAGATTGCTGGCAGCTTGAAAAATGAAGTCAAAATGTTTAGAAAACAAGAAAATGCATTTCCTTGTCTAAAATATTGACAAATAAGGAATGATAAAGTTCCGCATTGTAGTAAAGCTGAAATACTACACTGTGGAAAATCTACTGTCATAAATAAAAGCCCTGCATTATAAATATTACTGTAGTAAAATTAATAATTATAATCAGGAACATACCCTTAAAGGATTAAAAGTCAAAGCTCTCAGTGCAGAAAATTGTCCCCTCTGTCTGTTTCATTATTATATACTATGTCAGATTATTCTACGAATGCATTAATGTAAAACAGGATTTTATTTTTGTAGATGGTTAGTGGGTAATTTTTTACTATTTTGTGGGGTTTTTTTGGGTTTGATATTTTAAATGTCTAATGATGTTAGAATTTCATGTTATGTGGATGTTAATACTATGATGTCTGCAGAATGTTTGCAGACATAGGGTCTCATTCATGAAAATCTGTGAGCAGATTTGCACATAAAAAAACTTGGTACTTAGATTCATTAATGGCAATCAATCGTAAACTGACAGCGCGCTACTGCTTGTCAGCACTTAGCATACACCCCGCTCATTAATAGCCAGTGAGCACCATATATGGAGGTGATAATCACTATGGAAGCTGACACTGAAGTTGTTATTTTAGGTGAAATACGGCTGAGAAAAACATTTTATTTCTTGTTAGTAGTGCTGTGACAGGGACAGGTAAATCAAAGGCCTGGAAGGAGGTAACGGGTGCCATTAATCCTGTGTCATCTGTTGTAAGAATCATCCAAAACGTTAAACGAAAATGAGTCAACATGAAACTTGATGCAAAAAGGCACAAGTACACAAAAAAATGCAACAGCTACAGGAGGCTCTTCCCAGTTTGTCAGTTCTGTTCTGTCTGCCCTGAGCCTCGGCATTCTTTGTCTCTGTTGTGAAATCAAAGCACTATTACACATCTTAATACAGGCAGTCTAATGTGGGCAATAACCCAGCGTTAAGTTTAACAACAAGTAAGATAGTGTGGTGTAAAACCACACCGTCTCCCTCCAACCCTCTGCCAGATTCAGGTTCACCAGCTGCCCGGTGTGAGCGGAGACATGCCGAACTGCTTCCCCACGTCCACAGGTCTTATTAAACTAAAACTCAATCTGAAATAATGTTTATTAATTAAATGTTGATTAATTCAGAGAACAGCATTTTAAAATTTTCTATTAAGTCAATTTAAATAACTCGTTCACGTTTTTAAGAACCCTAATCTGAATCTTAAATCTGCTAAATGCCAACTAATTTAACTAAGTGTGTCATATTTCTAATCTCTTGTAATGTTTAGCTGACATGTTTCAAAGGCATCTGTGTATTGTGAACATGACAGAGCACAATACAAATTAATGTAATTTCTGATAATGACAAGCAGCTTTTATGTGCAATATCTCATTTACACAAGCACTACGAGCAGTCAGAAAAAGGTGTAGGTTGTTAGTACCTACAAAAAGATCGGAGCCACTAACATATTGATGAATGCCGAAATGCACGTACATTTCCATGTGCGAACAGCTTACACACGCATTCGTTCTGCTCATGTTTCGTGAATGAGACCCTATGGGTTTTGGTCTCCATAGTTTACGACTAAACATTATTCTACTTCAAGATGACGTTAGCATACGTTGTTTGGAAGACGTTGGATTTGGTTACGTAATAATACAATATAAAACCAACAAAAACTAAATATGCCAGTTCACTGTTACAATATGTTTTATTACAAAGTGAGATTATATGAACAGAACTTTTCACCTATATTAATCATGGGTTTGTTGAAAATAAACGAATAAAAATGTTTAAAGTTGTTTGTTGAGCCACAATGACACGTACTGTCTCCCTTTCCCCCCTTCAGCTTGAGACACTGTCTATTGCCCTTCGTCCTGCATTTTCTTGGAACTTCCCACCTTGTTACTAGCCATCTGTCCACCAGTTGCTCTATATATCTGTATATGCATTTCATCCAGATCACTACTCTGATGCAGTCCGTCTTTGTTTTCAGGGTGAGCTCCACTGCAGCCCTGAGGGTTAGGTAAACTAGAATCTGTCAGGCTGACATGATGGGACAGTGAAAGTTGAAGCCGCCATACTGTTGACACATCACTAACATTTTTGCATCACTCCAGACTGGACTTACTAACCACTTAGCAGATTTCCAAACTCAGGATGAAAATGCACTTTTTAAACTTCCTCAATGTTGTTGTACAGTGTTTGTGGGTAGAAGATATCAACAAAAATAATTGGAGGCCAACATTACTGTCATTGAAGCTCCATTTACACAAAGCAGTACGATACAGTACAGCTCAGTGCGGTACACTTTTCTTCCATCTCCACTGTGTAAAGTTGTGGATGGTACCAATGGAACCATCTGTACCGTCCCCATTTTTGGTCCCCCCTCTGTTGGAATACCTAGCACACAGATCTGGTACTAAAAGGTGGAGCTGTGAACACTGCAGTCTGTTGATAGAGCAGAGTGACCATCCGCTACTGACCAGAGTTGTGGCTGGTTTTGAGGCTCGTGTAACCACTGTTCATACCATGGAGTTTTGTTTGTAGACTTACTATAAATTGAAAGGATGTTTTGCTGCCTCTTGTAGCAGCTGGAGTCTGAGTTAAAAAATAACAATTTACCAGGCCGACTGCCGGCAACTTTTAAGGTTGAACGTTAACTTGTAATGTTAGTCCATGCATGAGTTGATGACGTGACTCAATCAACACACTTTGAATTCAATATGACAATTTTGACCATTACTTTAGTTTTTGACACACTTTTAGTAATTTATATTATAATTTTCGACAGTGTTACGTGAGCGGTGTATATCCCAATTCTCACCCAAAGGAAAAAAAAGTGCTGTGGAGCGTTGTTCCTGTGGGCTCCAGCAACACTAAACCCCTGAGCTTGCCTGAGAAGGACTTAATACACAATCCAGCTATTCTTAAATATCTCATCCAGAGAGACTCTCACTGCAGCCTGTTCTATTTTGTTCTGAAAATGTCAGCGTGCAAACTCGTTCTGTGGATGATAAACAAGGTGCAGACTTCCATCTGTGTCACCGGTAATAGAGAAATACAGTGAGTGCTGGACGGAGCAGTGAGCCCACATTTAAGGGTACTGTTTGCGGTGGAAACACTAGGGTCTAGGTACCACATCTGAAGGGTTACTTTTGGTTCCAAAGGTACCATACCCAAAGTGTTTGGTGGAAACGGGGCTTAAGACGCTGTGGTGTGCTTATTTTTTAAGCTAACAACTCAAGGCATCCATTGGTGCCAACCACGCTGGCATAGCTTGTTGAAAAGCACTCCAAATTCTGGCAAAACGTTTCAATCATCTTGCCATCCCTCAGATTTATCTTGAAAATCCAGACCCCCAAGGTGGGAGGCAGAGTCCTAAAATATTCTATGAAACATATTCACCTCCTTCCACCTTAACTTTGGGTGCTTCAAACAGGTAACATATCATATTGTGTTTGTACAGTTCATCAAACGGAAACATGTTTGGAGCCTCAGTGAATAAAGGACTGTTAAATTCAGGATTATAGCCCTTCACATTGGGTGCGGTTACATGATGGCTTCTCATTCAAAATTAAATAAATCTGAATGAAATCATTTGGAATTAAAGTTTTTCCAGGTAGTTTACATGGAAGATCAGTTTAATCGCCTTTATCCGGGTCCACACAAGGTTTGGGGCAGGGAGGGTTTCTGATTGGATAGGGCGCGGGGCGGATGTTACGTGTTTACCTTTACTGGAAGAAAACACTGTAGTCCTTGCTCAGGATAACAAGATGTGACGTTCTTAGTGGCTTTTTCGGGCTTGTTTTGCTTATATTCTTGAAGCAGCAGTACGACAACAACCTTGTTCTGCTAGTGCTTCGTCTGTTGAGGAGGAGAAGGGAGGTAGAAGACCGTGCTGTGGCAAATGGAAACCGGTGAGTGCAACGAGTCTGACTGCTTTATCTCAGCCCGTTGCTATGCATGCTATATATGTCATGACAAGGAAACGAGCATGTGCAGAAAGACCGGAATGAACTTAAAGAGGAATGAGCATATACAAGTGCGAGAAATTCTTTCATTCCCTTACAGCCCCTTACATCATAATGAATTTTCAATCGCATTGGCATTGGCTATTTTCATTCCGAATTAGGTGTTTACAAGATCACTTTAATAGGAATGAACTTTCATTCCGAATGAAAAGGGAATTAAACTGTCAAAGTAAACGCACTCATTGTTCATACTGTACATTCATCCACAAACACTGTACAACAACACTGAGGAAGTTTAAAAAGTGCATTTTTGTTCTGAGTTTGGAAATCTGTGGTTAGTGAGCCCAGTCTGGAGAGATGTAATAGTGTTGCAGTGATGTGTCAACAGCATGTCTGCTTCAACTTTCACTGTCCCATCAGGTCAGCCAGATAGCTTCTGGTTTAGCTAACCCTCCGGGCTGCAGTGGAGCTCACCCTGATTTGGCATGGCATGTTGTTTTCCACACAAACTGGTCTTTGCGCCACAAACAGGGACATGAACAAACAGGGCTATGACTTTTGTAGCTATACTGCATATTGTTTTTGTACAGTTCAAAAGTAGTGGCGGCTGCTGGTCTTTCAAGGAGGGGAAGCTCATTTTCAGCCTACGTCATAAAATGTGTCCGTTTATTTATACGTAAATTCTACCCTCTGGGGCTGCTGCGCAAAGCGAGTGTGACCGCCTGTGAGTGCTTTGGGATGGTGGAGGGGCTGACAGCAGCACCCGCTGCTCGTTGGGGACAGTAACTGCAGAGCGACAGAAGTCAGAGTCTCCAAACACGAGTACAGTCTCCAATAACACCAGAAAAAGATGCTAGATTTGTCGCTAGTCATTTTTAACAAAGAAAAAGTCACTAAGAGGATTGGAAAAGTCTCCAGATCAACTCGGAACAACGGAATGAAACTTGAAAAATGCTCCGGTGGTGGTTTATATTTCAAGATCGCTGATTCGCTCATTTCGCTGTCAATCAAAAAGGGATTCAGCCTCAGACAGATCATCCAATCATCATGCAGAAGCCCAGCATCCAGGCCAGCCGAGGCCAGCTCACTGCCCCATAGACCCCCAGAGACGCTGAGCGTCCGATGGGCAGGACAAAACCGAACATTTATTGAATGACTGTCTAGTTTCGCTGCAGTGGAACAACCCACTCTATGCTTCCCCATTGAAGTCTTTGGATGCTGAGCTTCAACACTGTTTAATGCACTGTGACGCTGCGGGAACGAATGAGAAGCAAGTCGCGTCAGTGACCTGTGATAAGTAGCTGATTCTGAACAAAAGTTGAACGCGTTCTAGCGCATATTTAGTCAATGAAATGTAAATACAACAGTATATATTTGACCACTTATTTTTTGACATTTTAGGAGAAGCTGAGCTTCCCTTGCAGTCTTAGAGCAATCGCCACTGTTCAAAAGGTAATATCTTTGGAGCCTCATATTATACATACTGTACTCTTCAAAGGGAAAAATGCCAGCACTCACAAATGTCCTTTTGGTAAATTTAATAAACCAGGGGCACAAAGAAATATAAACAGAGGATTTGAGAGTTTGAATTGTCAAAAATTTTAATGTCAGTTCAGCCATTCGTGTTTGTGTTGTTCACAGAAAAACTGACAGACAGACATACTATGAACTAACCAAAACAGATTATACAAGGTTGTTGTGAGTGGTAATAAATTAGGAAATGGATGGCATGGTGACTTTTCAACTTGTCATAGCAGGAAGCACACAGATGTA
The DNA here is from genome assembly GCF_011397635.1 of Epinephelus fuscoguttatus. NCBI lineage: Eukaryota > Metazoa > Chordata > Actinopteri > Perciformes > Serranidae > Epinephelus > Epinephelus fuscoguttatus. The sequence goes on from NC_064774.1 coordinate 16,683,157, forward strand.
AATAACAGCAACAACAATATAGGCCAGCATGTTCAGAGCTGTGAAACTGAAATAGCTACGTAAAATGCAGCCATCATTATTGTAATTTGTTACACCTGTGTAAATATATTTACTCGGGTAATTATTACCTGTATTCAGATTCAGATTAATTTAATTTATTGGTCTCCTTGGAGCTAGGGGTCAGCATACACATACATACAATCAACATAGTCACCAACATAAAATGCACACATTACAACACATAGTCACCCAGTTACCTCAGTGCATCAAATTAAATACATAATACATACATCAGACACACTCCTCATTAATCAATTTGATCAACAACAGAATAAACAAGTTTTTGTAGCTGTTTTACCTGCATCGTGGTACTCTGTACCTTCTTCCCAAATGCAATAACTCACATTTAGAATTCAGTACATTCACTATGACATTCACATTCACATACTGAAGAAGACTTTCTGTCAAAGTCTGTGTTTCTGGTACTGCCACCCAAGTTGGTTTATTAAATTTACCAAAAGGACATTTGTGAGTGCTGGCATTTTTGCCTTTGTCGCTGTTTTTGGCCGTGCACCTTTCTAGGGGATTTATTTTGAGAGTGCTTGCTTGTTTCCTACGTGACATACTGTACTCTTACCTTTTGGTTTGTGAGGCAACAGTGGAGGAAGTTTAAAAAATGCATTTTCACTCAGTTGCAACAGTTTGCAGTGATGCAACAGCGTTACAGTGAAGTTGCATCAACAGCAGCTCAGCAGTTCCTTTTTACTGTCCCTTCAGGTCAGAGTTTAGTGGCACAATAGTGAGCCAGTCACTCCTAATATTTACACCTTTAACTTCAGGGACACTGTTTGTATCGACAACATTGTGGAGAAAATGAGCATGTGGAGTATTTGAGGGTTCATTTTATTTACCCCAAGAGTAGCCTAAAAATGTCGGTCTTCATGATCCAGCTCAAGACAATATGGTCTCACCCCATTTACCTTTAGTTATTTGATAGACCTTGGTAGAGAGGCATCTTGAGATCAGATATTCAGTCTCAAAAAAAGTCTGTCTTGCACCAAAGATGCATTGAAGACAGATGGATATTAGGTGGTTTGAGATGCATTCTAGCCAGATGCTGAAAGAAAAACATGCGAGCACTGAGTCATGGCACCCATTTCGAATGTTACCACTGCATTAAATAGACATTACTACTGGTTATCAGTGTCATAGATGCAGGCTAGCAGGGTCCGGCTAGTAGGTTCAGAATGCGGTTATCAACCCATTAAATGCCTGTTGGCATTTTGAGCAGTTTCATTGTCGTCTTTTTAAACCTGTTCAGTGTTTTCTTATTGTCAGACAAAGTGTAGGAGATGTTTCTTTTACCTGCTTGACAGTTTTGACTGTGACTCTTCCTCAGAAGTGTCATCCGACGTGTTGCTGACGTGTCATTTATCAGCTGGCCGGCCCAACAGACCTATCTGAATCTGTCGGGCAGGAAAACTAAAAACTATAGTTATATGGTTCTGTTTCCTCTGTCACTTTAAGTTTTAGCCTCTGAAATTATCAATGACGATATGTTACTTTCATAGCGTCTCTCCTAATGGAGAGTCAGAGAGCCACTTTGCAGCTCTGCTCTGCTCTCTGCTATGTTTACATTTCGGAGAATGTAATATTTTCTACATGAATGATGTATTATGTTACCCATCTGCAACCGATCCATACATCCTTACGTATGTAACACACAGAGCGTTACACTGGGTTCACACTGGACGCGGAAGTGCCTGATTTGTTGTCATGCAGCAGCCTGTCAGCAGTCACCTGGCCGTTTCTCTGCGGCAGTCACTAAGAGAATCTGCTCTCTGCTCTATTAAATCACATGAAGAGCTCTGTCTCCATCTGATAATGTGTGGGGGAGTGTGACTCTGCTCGTCTCTCACTATTGCTGCAGATGGTGAGCCAGCTAAGGTGCTCAGCGCCACGCTTTGTCCAGTATGATCAGTCCAATCGGTTAACATGGGCTACGAAAGCAGGCAGGGAGCGCTCCAGGAAAATTCAGTGCACTTCACGGTGCTTCCACATCAAGTATGGACCCGACAAAAGTCCGCTGTGAACTCACCTATGTAGGCGCATCTTACTATCTGAATAATGCGCCCTTTAATTGGTAGGAAAATACTGCACCATTCTGACTTAACACCAGGCTTTTGTTGGTCAGTGGTGCAGTCACTTTCTCTTGCCTCAAAATAGCAATACACCAACAATGTGTCTGACTACCCCCTGATTTTTAAGACCTAAACGCCAATGGGCGCACAGTTGGGCACAAGTCTACTTAAACAACATGGGCATGAAAATAAACTGTCGGTATTGAAATCAGCAATGACAGTTGCGCTGTGCTGTGCACCAATTTTTGCTGGGTGTAAGGCTGTATTTGTTTTAATGACTGGATTTCAGGTCACGTGCAGTATTTTGCATGAACTCAAGACCCTCAGCATTTTCTTGCATTACCTGTGACCAACATTAACCCATCCAGACATCCCAGTCTTACATGAGGGGTTCTTCCAAGGAAAGTGGACTTCCTTGGAAGAACCCCTCATGGAAGGGAAGGAAAGGAAAGTGGACTTCCTTATTCACAGGAATACACGTAACATTTGGTTTGTTGACACATACAAACACATACCATACACACATATGGTGAAAAGTACATTTGCAGTATTTCAAGTGGCTGTGGTTATGTTTTTTTGCTTTGGGTTAAAATGATTGGTTGTGATCAGATGGTCAGTGAGACGAGAGGAGGTTTAAAAAGGGAGATTTCTGGACTTCTGTCAGAGGCATCAACATCAGCTGATATTGATTTCCTCCAGACTAACACAGCAACATTTACAGTACAGAGACCGGCTGATCAGAGCAGGTGAGAACCTCATTGCGAACAAAAAAAAAGTTTTATCATCATTTATTATTATTATTATTATTATTATTATTATTATTATTATTATCATTATTATTATTAAATTATTTATTTAACAACAACAACAAAACAACAACAATAATAATAATAATAATAATAATAATTGTTATTATTATTATTATTATATTTATTTAACAATAATAATTGTTATTATTATTATTATTTAGGTTTAACACAGCTTAAAATGAAAAATTGTTTGAAATTTTTTATTTCCAAGTAATTACTTTCATACCAAAATTATAATTTGCATAATAGAGACTTAAGTTTGAAGAAAAAAAAAATAGAGTGATTATGCACAGGGCCCAGAATCTGCTGCTACGCCCCTGGTGGAAACAGTACAGATGAAAATATGTGTGGGAACATTACACTGCAAATAAATGCGAGGCAAATAAAATAGTTTAATAACTTATTAAATAAAATGACTTTAAAAACTACATAGCTTTGTTTTCTTCTTTTTTTTGTTACAAATACAGCCTTTCTTAAATACATGTGAAAATATTAAAATACCATCTTAAAAAAAAAAAAAAAAAAGTTTAGTCAGTGTTGACACTGATTAATGGTTGGTGTAAAGTTTAGATGCTGCATGTATGACTTTGGTGTATTAATGTTATTGAACATCAAATTAACTTGTTCCAAAACGCTCAATGTCTCTTCCACTTTAGACAAGATGAAAGTCGCTCTGCTGTTCGCCCTGGTGTTCACCCTTTCCGTTGTTCATGGATGTATCAGACCCAGACCATGTCAGCAGAGAGTTGACAGCAATGCGTACAACAGATTTGCTGGGAGACACTTGGTTCTGGGCTGCTTCAACAGACGATCACGCTGTGCCTGGGGACGGTGAGTTAAACATTAAGTCAATAAGTTGATTGTAAAATGGACGCTAATTATATCTACATACTAATGTACATTAGTCACACAAGCTTTAACAACATTTTTAAAGTTCTGTGTTTACTGTGTATTTTATCAAAGCCATTTACTTTGCAGTAAAACATTGATCTCATTATACAGGTACCTGAGGAAGTCTGGACTCTGCAGAAGGGGTAGGCAGACCTTCATCGAGAGCAGAGATCATCTGCGACTTAGACAGACCTGTAATGGCTCTGGACGCCGCGTTTTCAATGGTAATGACCTATGTACGAGTTCCTCAAGATTCGTGGTGTATGAGCTCAAAGTCGACTGCAGATGCAGAGTTAGAAGGATCAGGAAAAGATGGAGATTTGTGGTTGTGGCTTGTGATTTGGTTGGACGCCGTTGCCTTCCCACCCATTTTGCGAGGGCCACATGCATCAAGCCAAACTCATGGGCTCAACGCTGCAGATAAAACCAGCATGCTGCTTAGCAAAGTTTTAGATGGGTAAGAGATTAAATCTCACTTGCCATGCTGAGCATTGCCCTGAAATCTAAAACTGTTGTCAAGTTTACCTAATTGAAGCCTTCTTTGCTTACATTAAAAAAATAAATTAACATATGAAAAATGTGCCAAATGTAGGCACATTTTTTGTATCATTTATTCCCAGCTGACATCAGTATGACATCAGAAAGACGTTGGACACTTACGTTGCATAGATGTTAAATTTTGGTTTGAATAACTGGTTGACGATATCTGAAATGTCTCGTGACTTTAGAATTTCACGTTGTGTGGACATTAACATTATGGCCTCATGACTAAATTTCGTTATTCTACGTCAAGATGACGTTAGCATGAGACTTTTAGAAGACGTTGGATTTTGGTTACTTAACAACCTTAAAACCAAACCAACAAAATATTGTCATCTATCCTCAGAATTCTACGTGAAATTGTCCTGACATTAAATTTTCACCTGACGTCACAACCTAAAGTCAACCAAATATCAACGTCTAACAACGTCAGTGTCCACCTGAGGTTGGTGTAAATGCCCTTTGTCAAAGTAAAAGTCCTCTGCCACTTCAGTGTTTTAGTGGCAAATGCACATGGTTTAAATATTAATGGACACATGTCACCTGTCAAAATCTACACCTATGTTAAACTGTTGTGTATCCTTTTCCATGATGAGGTCGATTCATATTGTCCCTCTGTTCTCTACATATATAAATGTATCCATGCACTCTCTCCATAACAGGATCTGTTGTGAAGCTGCATTAAATCCTGTTTGTTTTGCTTTTGTTTATTATCAAATAAATGGCTTACAGCTGCATCATTCAATCATCTTTTAGTTCATTGCTTTGGTTTATGGCATATTTATGTATGGTAGAGAAAATCAGAAGCTCACTGAAAAACACTGTCGAGTATCCAGCAGGTAAAGACTAAAATGCCTGGAGTCTGAAAAGACAAAATAACTTAAAAAGGATGGAATATCAAATACCTGATTTTGTTGAAGAATAACAACTCACACTAAAACTGGCTCTGTTTGGGTTGTTGAATGTTCAGACAATGCAAAAGAGTTACGGCCTAAAACAATGTACATACTTTATACCGGACCACCATCTTTGGATACAACTGATTAGAATATGTGTAGCTTATTTTGGAGGCACCAAGAATAACTGGACAGACTAATGTTGTCTTGCATGTAGTTGAAACACCTGGGTCAGATGTTATCACTTGACTGAAAGGGGGTTATTGGTGGTTATCAGCCTCAAAGGGTCCTGCTACACCGACAAGTAGGTTCAGAAGGCCGTTATCAGCTCATGAAATGTTCGTGTTTATTGATATACAGTGATGGCAGAACTCAGTTGACATGACTTAGGATAAAGAGTGAGAGTCTGCATACATAGGTGGTCAGGGTGGTGGATGGGTCAAACACACACAGGACTTTTAGCCAGGAGACTGGGATTTGTGTCCCGTGTGAAACCAAACTAATTTTAACTACTAGAATTTTAACTACATGACATTTGACGCATCAGTAAGAAACACTTATTTTAAACCGAACAGTGATGTATTTTCTAAACATGACCACAGTATCAGCGCCTAAACCTCATAGAAGTGAAAGAAAAACCGAATCTGCTCAAAATGCCAAACGGGTTGATAACTGCATTCTGAACCTACTAGAAGGGGTTAGCCAGACCCTGCTAACCTGTGTCTATGACACTGATAAACCAGTAATAATGCCTATTTAATTCAGTGATAACATTCCAAATGGTTGCAATGTCTGAGGTCTCCCACAATGACTTAGACCAACAAACAGGAGAGAATAGCATTCGAGCTAAAGAAAAGTTGAATCATCTTCAGGTAACAGCAGCAGCTAGGAGAAGTAAGGCAGAATTTATACCTCTGTGTTGAATCGACGCTGTACCTATGGTGTAGGCTGACATGCACCTCCCCAGTAATGTACCTACAGTACAAGTTGCATCAATGCAGACCTGTTTATTTTTGTAAGCTGAAACCATTTCCCTCAGTGGAAACGAAGCTTTTATTTACTTTAATTTCACAGATGAGAAACAATACATTGAAGACAATAAAGCCTCCACAAAAACAGCATTTTAAGTCTTGTGTGTGATTTATCCTGGCTTCATATGAGCAGAGGAAAACTCTGCTCCTCGCTAGGCTAATTTATACAATGTAAAAAATTAAATAAAAAAAAGAATAAAAATAAAGGGGTGTGTGTGTGTGTGTGTGTGTGTGTGTGCTAGTTACGTTAGCATGTATCTGTTTGGAAAACATGTTTAGTATCAGACAGTTGTTTTGTCAGTGAACCCTGTGAGTTGTAATGGAGCCGAATTTTGTAATGTTACCTTTGTTAAATGTTGCTGTTGTCCCTGGTTTTATATGAGCAGAGGAAAAGTCTGCTAGCTGCTAGGCTAATTTATACAATGTAAAATACCATAGGCTTGTGCTAATAACGTTAGCATGTTGTATTTGTGGGGAAAATGTGTCCAGATAAGACAAGTGTTTGCCTGTGAATGCTGCAAGTTATAATGAAGCTGATTTATGTACTTGCAGGGCTGCCAACACTCATGCATTGTCTGTGAGACACATGCATTTGATTGGCTTCACATGCTCTCACGCCACACCCCCGATTTCTCACGCTGAAGCAATGGCCCAGTTGACACCGGAATTGCACTCAGAAGAAGAAGAAGGAGAAGAAGATTGATTTCCCCCGCTCTTTTCAGGTATGTATGTTAAATGTTTATGCTCTTAAACTTTAAGTAACATTCGTATATTTGTTTTTTGTGTGTTGTGAGATCATTTAAAGGCATTTCGAGAGCTTTGTACATATTTTGAGGTTTCAATGCAGCTGTAAAAGTATACTGTAGGTTGATGCCTAATTAATTTTGTCTGTTTTATCTATACAAAACCATTCCTCTATGCTGCTTTATTATTGTATTGTAGTAATTACTGTATATATAGTAGTATATACAAATTAGGATAATTTGTTATGTATATATAAAGCATCATATACAGTAGGTGCTGTTTTGTTTTAGACAAAATTAATTATCAACCTTTACTCATCTTTCAAAGGAATGTGAGATTTTTTTTTCCACTGTGTTCTTGGTTCATTCTTCATAGGCGACAGGGTTAAGTCTGTTCATGAGGCTTGCCACCATTGCAAAGCTGGTCCTGGTGTTACCCCACTCCAATGCAGATGCAGAGAGAGAGACTAAAACCAGGAACAGCCTGGCTCTGGATGGAACCCTGTCATCAATAATGACAATAAAGATGGCTGGCCTGGAGTCCTGCTTCATGTGGGAGCCCTCCCCAGAAATCATCAAGGCCTCAAAAAAGGCCACAAGCAAGTACAACAAAGCACACAGATCTTAAGGACTTTGACAGTAGCCTCCCTATTTTGGGAGTTGTTTGTATAAATGGTTAAACTTTAATTTAATTTTTTTTTTTTTAATTTAAATTGGTATTAGCTGCATGTAGTTTAGGGATGTTCAAAAATGTCACCTTAACATAGCTTTTGGGGGCTTTCATTTTTATTTAAATGTTTCTTGCATGATGTTGCATATCTGTTTACTATTTGATGACTTTATTGTTATACAGAATCCCAAAGTAAACATGTACAAAATTTGAGCCATGCTGTGTCTTGTGTCTTACTGTTGGGTCAGTTGGTTCAATTGGTACACTCTGAGTTAGGCTAATACATTGAGAACTACTGATGTATAAAAAAATTAAAATTGTCTCTATTAAGCCATGTTTAATGCCGGGTTGCCAACTCTCACACATCTTGCGTGACTGTCACTCTTTCACCATCAATGTCACTCTCTCGTGCCTGTTTAAGAAATCTCATGCCGGATTCGGCTGCGCCGCGGACTTGCTCCGTCCTGTGCTGGACGTAAATGCCCACTGGGAACTTTGACGTTCCACTTTAACGTCATGTTGATGTAGCAATGTGAAATACGATCCGAGTTTTCATGGGTGTTTTACTTTGAAAATTGACCGGATACTCTCGTCTTTTCTGCGCCCAACTTCCTGTTTGACTCATTTGGTCTATGCAAAATGACACGTATTCCACTGTCACGCCGAGTCCTTTTTTTTTTTTTTTTTATGTCCAGCCCATTGTTTGGCTTGACCGGACCGCATACTGTTCTCAGGAAAGTGTAGGTCTCGTGGGGCTACCCTGAACTTCATGCTACTTCATCCTTCACCTAGTCTCCTACACTCGTTGCCTATTGGCTTACAAAGTAAATAGTGTGTAAGTCGCCTGTCGTCGATACGTTGCTGGTCGGAATTGTACCAAGGTAAGCAAATTGCCGACGAATTTACATTCAACGGTGTTGTGAATCCATGTGCCCTGCCTGAATAACAAACACACTTATGATGAAAAACTTTTTGGTAGATGAGTCTGCTGAATTTCTTTAAGAAAAAACGATGCAAGAAGAGGAGAGTAGTTCTAATTGGCGAACACAAGAACATGATGAGGTAGGCTAATGCAATGCACTTGTCTATCTATTATCTATTTCCGTATGAAATTGCATGAAAATAGGATTTTGCCGTGTGAATTTTTAAAATTTTCTTGGGAGAACCCCCCTTGAAATCTTTCTTTTTGTCACACCAGGACATATTACTGGATTTTTTTAAGCAGATGATCAATACTACCATCAAATTGATGAAACTGACCTTGATCTGTGCCATAAAACAGAGCGTCCATGGACGTATGTGGGGCTTAGGCCTATAGATATGAATCTGTAAACGTACACTCATTTCTTCTGTTTGCCCCACGTGCATATTAACTCTTTTGGAAAAAAAAAAGTGCCGCCGTGTCCACGTATGTTCATGACCACGCACGCACAAGCAGATATAACACATATCACAAGGTAAAATCTCACTCCGGCCCTCTGACCAAAGTTGGCAACCCTGGTTTAATGTGTATTTTGAATCAACTAAACTTTACAGCACTTCACAGAAACCCTTGCCGCTGACTAGTGTTTTGGAGGTGTAACTGCAGAGTGACACAGACACACCATCACAAGTATGAATGCTCACAACAGCGTAGGCCACATGCGTAGGGCCCGCCGCACCAGTATAAATCCTACTACTACTAAAGTTTACATGTATGTCTCAAACCACCTCCTATCCATCTGTCTTCAGTGCATCTTTGCAAGTTAGACTTTTTTGAGACTGAATATCTGATCTTAAGATGCCTCTCTACCAAGATAAATGGGGTGAGACCATATTGTCTTGAGCTGGATCAGGAAGACCAAAATTTTAGGCTACTCATGGGGTAAATAGAACAAACCCTCAAATACTCCATATACACAGTCTCCACATTGTCTACGAGACAAACAGTGTCCATGAAGTTAAAGGTGTAAATATGAAGACTGACTGGCTCACTGTTGTGCCACTGAACTCTGGCTGACCTGAAGGGACAGTAAAAGGAACTGCTGAGCTGCTGTTGATGCAACTGAACTTTCTCCTCACTGCCTCACTAGCCAAAGGGTGAAAATACAGTATAATAAGTCATTAAAATTTTCAGAACAGGTTCGACATACTGCATTTTTCGTTTTCATCAGAGCCTTTAGAGAGCTGTTTGACCAAGAATTATTGAAGAAAATGTGGCAATGGGACACAGCCAAGACAAGACAGGAACAGGGCACGCAGAATCAGACTCACAGAATCATGACTCAGATACCTGAGCACAGCCTCACTCCAAATTAGTCCATATCCAATGTCGGGCAGTGACTTGCGCCATCAGAAACCAGCGAAAAAAGGCATCCTTTAACGTTGGCATGATATGCAGCCGGTTGGTGTTATAGTTTAACGACATCAGGGGGAAACACGGCAGGATAAGGACGAAGGTGGTGGTGGATGGGTCCAACAAACCCTGACTGTCACCCGAGAGTGCAGTGTTCGCTACCTGTTCCTTTTTCCTAACCCTAACCACTTCCTTTTGTTGCCTAAACCCAACCTTGTGTGTTTGTTGTTGAAGGGGGGAAAAAAAAGTCAGTTCGCAGTGTTGTACCGACGTAGTGGTGAAAGGAGGTGAATATGTTAAGATGTTTTCGGACTCTGCTTCCCAACCTGGGGATCTAAATTTGCAAGATAAATCTGAGGGATGGCGAGATGATTAAAGTTAGGAGAGAGTCCCTATAGCCCCTAAATATATTGAAATGAAATAATCTGTGAAGGGAATATTATTCTTTGGACAAATTGCTACAGTTTGTAGACATCATGATTAGAAATTGCTTGGTGTTATAAAAATTATGATCACAAGATGTAAACATACCATTGTGTTGTGCAAGTGTTAGAATTTCCTGTTTAATGCTATACCAACTGCAAGATCAGCAGGTGGTTAGGAGCAAAGGGAAGTCTGTCATTATATATGTAAGAGGAAGCGAGAGAAACAGAGGGTCAGAGGCAGGACAAGGACAAGGTCACCCGGAGGACCATGAGACAAGATGTCACACCAACTGACAACCATTGTTATCTATGAAGTATGTACTTGATAGATTAGGGGAACTGAAACCCCCAAACTCCAACGCCCAAATATACTGTGTAAAAGCTTGCAGTAGACGCTCCTCAGGGAGCCTTTTCTCTGTAACCTCATCTTGTATGTTGCACTGTGAAACGCTCCTCTTGTACAAGATAATAAATTCTGTTAAACTTTGATATTTCGGCTCCGGTCTCTATTTGCATTAAAGGTCATTACAAACTAATTCTTATGACACTTGGCTATAAAGGATCACAAGCCAAAAACGCTGGGAACCAATGTCCTTGAATACAACTGACGGTGATATGTGTAGCTTGTTTTAGAGGCAGAAATAGGACTAGTGATTATTATGCACTTACGAGGACCCTGAGCTTGTCCTTATGTCGTATCAGGTCTCATCTGTGCCAACTCACCAGCACTAGACCTAGCACATTTGGCATTCTAAGGCCCCAGCTTGCCGCAAGCAATGCGTTCGCTAACAGTCACTGTTTACTCGCGTTTTCATTTCGGCGAGCATGCTAACAGGTTAAAGCATTCACACCACATCTGTTCTACGTGCTGCTCGAGTCGCCCTGCTTTCTCAAGCAAGCTCGAAAATAGAAGAGACGCCGATTTTTCCGCGAGCGAATGGTCGCTGTATTTAATCGACATCTGCGGTGGTCGAGAGAGGTCACAACACAGGTAAATTTGTGTTTTGATGGAACAGCAGCGGCTGCTGCGCGACGTGTCTGTTCGGTTTTGGTATAAATACACGTGTGCTGCCACTACGCTCATGGACTGCTTCACGACCGCTTTGCAAATGCATCGCTTGCGGTGTAAATGAGGCCTAAGGGTGCTCTCAGACCTAGAGTTGTCTTGCTTCGGTCTGAATCAGGGATTAGTTTTGTTACAAAGTTGCATAATTGCCCAGAGTTGGTTTGTGTTCTCACGGCAGCATTTACAAGCGGACCAGATCAAATGTCTTGTGCGGGAAAGCTGCTCTTGATTGGTCAGAATTTCCATGTGGGAAAAATCCAGGAAGTAAACAAAACGTTGAAGAAGAGTACACTTGCAAGATGAATGTGACACTTTCTAATGTCACAATGGAGGGACAACTACGCAGGTTGATTTTAGCGCTGCTCATCGTGGACTATATTGCTGTCATTGTTCATTTTAGCCAAACCATACAGTTTGAAAACGAGGCGCGGCTCCAACTAGAAAACAATGTTTTGATGCATTGGATGTGCTGAATGTGCATATTAAGGCAGTACAGGAGGAGGTGCACATTAGTAATCCTCCAGGACTGTAACATGCTCCCAAACCCAAACAATGTGTCATGTGACTGCAGTTGGTTCAGATCAAGTTGCAGTTCTGCATTTGTTTGCATGAACTCAAGACCCACACTTCCTTATTCACAGGAATATCATCACATTTGTTGTGTGCTGCCACATACACACGCATCACTTTATCCAGTAATAGCCACAGGCATGTATGGTAAAAGGGAGGCTATGCTTTTTTCATTTATTTTTTTGCTGATTGGTTGTGATCAAATGTTCACAAGACCAGAGGAGGTTTAAAAGGGGAGATTTCTAGACGTCTGTCAGAAGCGTCAACATCAGCTAATACTGCTTTCCTCCAGACGAACACAGCAACATTTACAGTACAGAGGCCGGCTGATCAGAGCAGGTGAGAAAACTCATTGCTAACAAAAAGTGGTGGTGATGGCGGTAGCAACTCCTGTTTACTGTTAAGCATGAGGCACTCAGTCTCTGTTGTGTATCACTCATACCTGTCCCCCCAAAATAAGGGCAGGCAGGAACCAATTAGCTCATAACCAAAGGAACACAATGCTGAATCTATTACTTCCTAAATATAAATAATGTACCCATTAATAAATAACACAGTAACTTGACTACTTAAAAATAACCTCAAAACATAATGTGTGCAGTAATTATGGTCACAGTTTTATGTTGTTCCAAAACTCTGTTACTTCCACTTTAGACAAGATGAACATCGTTCTGCTGATCGCCGTTGTGCTCACTCTTTCCGTTGTTGATGGGAACAATCAGCCTTGTCTGTGGAACCCTGACAACAATGCGTACAACAAATTTGTTCAGAGACACATCATCCAAGAACCCTTTGACAGATCATCATGGCTTGACTGGCAAAAGTGAGTAAAACATTGAGTCAATAAGCTGACTGTAAAATGGCCACTAATTATATCTACATACTAATGTACATTACAGTCACACATACTTTAACAGGAATTTTAAAATTCTGTGTCTACTGTGTATTCTATCACAGCCATTTACTTTGCAGTAAAAACACTGATCTCATTATACAGCTACATATGGAAGTACGGACTCAGCCACAGACCCAGGCAGTCCTTCATCGAGGGCTGGGATGTGGGAAGTGTCGCGTACATCTGCAATGGCGGTGGCTACCCCATTTTGCCTCCTCAACCAGGTAACTTATGCATGAGCTCCTTTCGCTTGCTGGTGTATGATCTCACAGTCGACAACAACGGCAGAGTTACAAGTCTCATGCAAAACGTACAACATGTGATCGTGGCTTGTGATGTGGTTGTCAATCAGTGCCTTCCTGTCCATTTTGAGAGGTACTTCAACCAAATGCCAGACTGGACAGCTGGACCCTGCATGCCTGCATGAGAAACCGCTTAGAACAGGCAAAATCTAGCTAAAGCTTTTTTTACTTTTAACTGATTTGTTTCTTAAAACTTATCGTCACCTTACCTCAAAGTTTAGAGTTCAGTTGTGTATATAAAACTGTTTGGTGTCCTTTTTCCTGATGAGTTCAATTCATACTATTGTCTACTATGTTGGGTTTTGGTCTCCACACCTCATGACTAACGTTCGCTATTTTATGTCAAGATGACGTTGGCATGAGACTTTTGGAAGATTTGCGTTACTTAACGACACACCTTGAAACCAACCAAATATCAACGCCACCTGTCCTCAGTATTCTACATGAAATTGTCCTGACATTGAATTTTGGTCACCTGACATCACAACCTAAATTCATTCAAATATCAACATCTAACAACATCAGTGTCCAGAGGGGTGTTCCAGGTAGGAGGTTCAACAAACTCTGAGTGTAACCCTGAACTCTGAGTTGATTTACCCTGAGATGGGAAACTCTGAGTTACGGGTTCCAGAACAGCTGATTTGAGTTAGTTCAGTCAACTCTGAGTATGTTCACTCTGAGCTAAGCCGACAATAAAAAGCCATCAGTAGCAGACGGTGCACGTTTATCTTTAAAAGAAGAGCCTGAGTCAGAGCGAGGAAAGTGTAAATAAGTTAACCATAAAGTTAATAAAAAAGTTTATTCATCATTTATCAGACTTACATTTCCTTAATGAAGCTAAAGTGGTGGAATCTGACTGTGTATCAGGCTGTAGATACATTACATTATATTAATAATATATAATAATATATTTGTTCAGATATAATCTGATGGGGAAAAACACAGGAGGCAGAAGATTTAAAACATATAGGCTAGGCTATAGATCAAAGACATAAAGACATGACTGTAAACTCACAGTCTGACCCAGTAATAATATGTTTGGTGATTTGCACTTGAAAAGACGTTGAGGTTAAAATACAGTAGATTTGAAAATGTTGCATATCTATTTGTTTCTTGACTCAACAGCATTCAGTGACTTTATTTCAGCTACAAATGTAGTAAACTTAAAGACACTGAAATGCTGCACCATTGCTCACTCAGAAATATTAACACATAATCCCCAATATTAGGCTATAGGAATTATGTTCCATCAGTCCAACCAATGACGTCAGTGATAGAGATCATTAGTCATTGATACTACGTGTCTAAAGCTTCATACTGATTTTTAAAATTTAAATAATTAGACCTACACATTATGAGCAATAAACATTTGGGAGCTGCTCTAACAGACTGACAGTCTGATCCTTGTGCAGTGTTATAAAAAATAATAAATATAAAAAGGACAGAGGTTTGATTCTGAGCTGAGGGTGAATTCTCGCTGTGTAATATTTGAATGGAAAGACAAAAACTGATGTCCAAAGAAGTGATTGATGTGCATAAATTCAGTAGCCTAACGTAAGACAGTCCTGAGAAACAAACTAATATCCAGCAGGATTTAGACTGTGACAGACGGTAAATCTCTGCTAATTAATGCGCTTCGATACAAGCTTTGACACGGACTGAATGAATGAGGAAATGAAACAGCGTGTAAGAGGGAGGAGACAGAGGAAAACTCAGGGTTTATTGAAGAAAACCTGTCAGCGAGCAGGTTATGTTCACAGAGTCTGTTACCATGGTGACTGACTCAGAGTTTCAGTTACCTCTCTTTCTGGAACGGATAACTCAGAGTTTCCCTCATCTCAGGATTAACTTACTCTGAGTTTTCACATAACCCGCTTTCTGGAATACCCCTCAGCTGAGGTTGGTGTAAATGCCCTTCATTTTGTCAAAATAAAAGTCCTCCGCTACTTTAATGTTTTTATTGGCAAATGCACATGGTTTAAATATTAATGGACACATGTCACCTGTCAATATCTACACCTGTGTTAAACTGTTTGGTATCCTTTTTCATGATGAGGTCAATTCTATCACTCTGTATAATCCTCTTATTGTGAAACTAATGTTCTCTACATATGTATGTGTGTGTATCTATTCATCTATTCTCCATGACAGGATCTGTTGTGAAGCTGTATTAGAATCCTGTTTGTTTTGCTTTTGTTTATAATCAAATAAATGGCTTACAGCTGCATCAATCAATCATCTGTCAGCTCATTGTTTTTGGTTTTATGGCATATTTATGTTTGACAGATATTCGACAAAACTGGCCCAGCTTGGGTTCCTTAATGTTCTGACAAAGCAAAAGAGAGAAGATGCCAGACCACAGCTTGATACTGACCAGTTTGGGGTGGTATTTGGACGCAAGCAGCAACCTCTGAGGCTGAGAATGCAGAAGTGACATAAACTGCAGTTCCTCTAATGGCCACTTGAGGCTGGCTCCAAAACAGAGTTAATCCCCACAGACCCACATGTTAAAATGCCCAACTTCACATGTTTACAGCCCGGTATAAAAAATAGTTTTGGTCACCAGAGCTAATTTCAACACTTATGACAACTTCAGAGGGGGCTAGTGAACTAACAACCTCTAACGAAGTGACATATTTTAGAGATGTTTCACATTGTATTCAATGCATAATAGTTCTGAACCGCTGATAAACTGTATTACACTACTGCAATATGAATGCAATAAGTTTGTGTTTCAGCAGATTAATCCTGTGAATATTGCATCAGAGATGAATTTTTGCAATATTTTTCATTATATATTTTAATTTTCAACAATCATTCATTTTTGTTGACAAGGTTTGTGGGTTTTTTCTCCCTGACTTTTGGCCATTTCCAACTACTTTTCTGAAGCAGGATGAGGCAGTTTAGCAGACATTAAAGGTGCTGTGGATATAGGCTGTATTCAGCTTTTTACTGTGTTTATTAAGTTTAATAATCTAAACTTAAAAAAAAAAAAAAATTTCATTTTCTGAATAAAAATGAGTGAAATCCTGAGATTTACGCCAACTGTGTGACCCCCAGTGAAGCTTCGGTGACCCCAGTGTACGAAGGCTTAAGGTTACACATATTCAAGGGCGTGGATGTCAGATCCACCCGTCACTCCTCCACAGCTCCACTCTTGCGTCCAAATATAGTCACCTGTGGCTCTTAAAAAAACCAAGATGGTGACGGCCACAATGCCAAACTCTGGGCTTCGGAACCGCAGTCCACAAACCAGTGGGTAACATCATGGTAGCTACATACATTTGACGCCCTGAGAATGAGACTCAACAATCTACTATCTTTCTCCTGAATTACAAGCTGAACCTTTAATGAACTAGTTTGAATTTTGGGAAGTACGTTTTGATGGTAGGTGGGTTTTGTTCAGACACCGCCAGGTTAGCTGTTTCTTCCTGTCTTTATGCTAAGCTAAGCTAACTGTCTGCTGGATGTGGCCTCATATTTACCATACAAATATGAGAGTGGTTTCAATTTTCTCATCCAACACTCAGTAAGAAAGGGAATACACTTTCCAAATTTCCCAAAATGTTGAACTATCTATTAAATATGTGATGTATGAAAAATACATAAACTTTAACCTTCTTAGACCCAAGCATGCATGCCCTCTGTGTCATCTTTGTGATGGCTTTTACGGAAGCATCAAAATATGTTGAGTGAGGATGAGGACGCCAAAGTAAAGTAGTTTTCATTACACAACCTACATTTTCCTGAGTTTATTTTAACAATGCACTGTGCATGTATCGAACAGAAAGTGACCTGCTGACCCTGAGAGTCCAAAACTGACGCTACAGGGGTACCCTAAGCATCAGATTTTGAACAGTGGGGTCACTGACTAAGGTGCCATATTTGACAAGTTGGGAGTGAGAACCTGCTGCCACAGTCCTGTGATTTTTTTTATACCTTTGTTTTCTGATTCATTGTTTGATTGGAAGTAATGAGTTGAGAAATGGATCTGCTTTTGAAAATTAGCTTTGAGCAGGCATGGTTGTCCAGCACTGCAGCAGCTTGTGATGGACAGGCTGGAGGAGAAATCAAACCTTTCTCAAGTGTCACAGTTAAGGAAGGCTTTTATTGTCATCTAAGGGTGAAAAACACAAAACAGTAATGTCACAAAATCATTCAGCAAGTGCAATAACAGAACAAATCATGGTAAAAGGTGTTGTAGAAGCACACAGTGTTAACAGAAGGTAATTTAAATATCATGCAAAATTCATTTCCATACACTGTATAAAACATAGGTAATGTGTGAAAATGTACAAAGACAAATGTGCATGTATATTGTATGTTAATGATTCTCCCTTTAATTCATTGATTGACATGCAGTATAGCTGAGCGTGTGACTCAGTGTAATTTAAACTTTTTCCTAAACATTTAAACCGGATTATGTCTCCTTTCATTCACATCAGACTGATGTTACTGTGCGTACAGCTCATGAGTGGCTTCATTTGATAGAGGGAATGCCACAAATAAAAGTGTTCAATCACTGATCCCCACCCTCACTGTTAATGAAATTAGTTTATTTATTAATGTAATTTCCTCATTGCTCGTCCACTGATCTTAAAAACAACATGATAAAGCCTCCTGGTGGCATTCGATACCATGAAAGAAAAAATTGCAGTTATGGAAACCAGCCTGGAGGACAGCGAAAACAGACTAAAGCCTACTTTACACTACGTGGTTCAAGTAACCCAATAGGGAATGGGCGCAGTGACGTCACCATGGACGTCGCCGCCATGTTGATGGCTACGGGCAGCAGTAAACAAACGCAGTAGTTGAGTTGCATGGAGTGGAGAAAGCGAGGGAAAAGATGTTAAGATGCCAGGGACCGGTATATGGAGAAAATGAACGCTATAAATGGTTTGGACCTAGCCTTGGACCAAGTCTTGAAAACGAACCCCATTTTTCATTTGGGGGTTCCCGGTCTAGACCGATTCACATCTCCATAAACGTTCAAATCAAACATGTAATGCGTTCACCTCATAGGCACAGATGTTAGGAAGGTGTACGGGGGGTTGCCATGTGTTTGTATATCCGTTATTGTTCAATAAACATGATGTCTGAAATTTTCTCCATCCTGAAATGAATGAGTGCACCAGCTCTCTCCTGCGCCACAGCGCCACTATAGCAGCTGGGAGGTGTATTGCACATTGGTAGTAAGAGGCTCTAACCTTGGACCAAGACATTCATTGCCTCTTACTACCAATGTGCAATACACCTCCCAGCTGCTATAGTGGCGCTGTGGCGCAGTAGAAAGTAACAAACATCGCTGATGCCTACAATCCATACACAGGTAATACTCTGCATCAAGTACCACCTGCTGTGCAGAAATGTCATCTAGATGTTTAAGAACTCACTGAAATGATACATTTAAGAGGTGGGAATGCAGATTCATCTTTGGGTTATATGGTTGGAAGTTACAAAATAAAGTAAAGTGCTGACGACTACTGATGATTCATGACGTGACTTCTCATTTGTAAAATTTTGAAAAGTGTGACCACCACCCTGTTGTCTCCACAGGTATCTTTGTTGCCCCTGTTGCAGGTGTTTATTACTTCACCATCTTTTCATGCTGAAGGACATGAACGGGCAGGGTTGCTAAGAACAATCAACTCATGATTGCGACCAGTGATCACCCAACAGAAGGTGAAGAAGCTGATAATGGAGGAAACGCTGCGTTCCTGCAGTTGCAGCCAGGAGACCAGGTGTATATGGTCTTGGCTGCAAACTCACGTTTGGGGAACCAGCCACACAACCTTCAGTGGATTCTTGGTCACGCAAATGTGAAAACTGATGTATATCTCTGTATCAGTGTGTATCTCTGTATCTATGAATATCTCAGTTTGGTTGAAAAACATGGAAGAAAAGACGATACTACTGCCCCCAAATTATTGTTTGGTTGGAGGTGTTTACAGACTGCTGGTGTTTAGTCTGTTTATGTCTCTGCTGGTGTGGACTGTGTCAGTTTGATCACCATGTTTTTTGTTTTTTTTTTTGTTTTTATGATATAGCTGATTGCTACCATGGGTGAAGTTTGTTGTTTTCTGCCAGACACTGAAAAGGTATCTACATAATTTAAACCGAGCTGTACATTTAAACCGGATTATGTCTCCTTTCATTCACATCAGACTGTTACTGTGCGTACAGCTCATGAGTGGCTTCATTTGATAGAGGGAATGCCACAAATAAAAGTGTTTAATCTTTGATCCCCACCCTCACTGTTCATGAAATTAGTTTATTAATTAATGTTATTTCCTCATTGCTCGTCCACTGATCTTAAAAACAACATGATAAAGCCATGTATCAAATGGGAGGTTAAAAATTAACAGGTCATCTTTGAAGACCATAAAAGCAGCCAGAGGGATCACATCAGTCAGAGTTTAGCTGACTCAACGATCTTGAATCAACTTGGAAGATGAATTTCGCCATTTCATTGTTTGTTTTGCTGTCCAGCAGCTTGATTTTGGCCCAGGATGATGGTAACGCCATCACAGAAAAACCTGATGAAACACGAACATGTCAACCTGACATGTGTGATCTCCTGACGGCATTCACTGCCATGAAAGAAAAGATTGCAGTTATGAAAATCAGGCTGGAGGACAGCGAAAACCAGATTCGGGACCTGAGGATCAAAGGTAAAGTGCAATTGAAAGATTATATTAAATAATTAAGAAAGCATTTTGTGCTTAATGATGGAATACACACGATTACATGAGCTGAAACAAAACAAGTCCTACCAACTAAACAGGAAAAAGATGGAAGTAGCAGGAGAGAACGTGTCTCCTCACAGACAAGTTTCATTCACATGGTCGCTAAAAGTCTCTTCATGAGAAACATCAGCATGTTTTGTTTTACACAGAAAGAACCAAGGTGATATTCAGTGCAGCAACAGGAGGAGGATATAATGACATTGGACCCTTCAACAAAAACACAACTTTAATCTACAGAACAGTGATAACAAACATCGGTGATGCCTACAGTCCACACACAGGTAATACTCACAGTCACCAGGTTTATTTGACACCCTGCCTTCCTGTCTGCTAACTTAGACATTGGACAAAACACCCTGCAAATCACTTTGAAAAACAGACTCAGTTTTATTTTATTTGGATGAAAAGCAGTAGAATGATGATTTGTGATGTGACGTTGTTGTCCACAGGTGTTTTCGTTGCACCTGTGGCAGGTGTTTATTACTTTACCATCTTCTACCACGCTCAAGGATTCCTCCACTCGAGGCTGTGGCTCTTTAAGAACAAGCAACACATGCTCACGACAAACGACCACCAGACAAACGCTGACGGAGCT
The DNA here is from genome assembly GCF_011397635.1 of Epinephelus fuscoguttatus. Taxonomy (NCBI): domain Eukaryota; kingdom Metazoa; phylum Chordata; class Actinopteri; order Perciformes; family Serranidae; genus Epinephelus; species Epinephelus fuscoguttatus. The sequence goes on from NC_064774.1 coordinate 16,703,812, forward strand.
GATAATGGAGGAAACGCAGTGTTCATGCAGCTGCAGCTAGGAGACCAGGTGTATGTGCTCATGGATAAAGGCTCACATGTTTGGGGAACTGACTACCACACAACCTTTAGTGGCTTTCTGGTTGCTCAAATGTGAGACCTGGTACACTCTGTTTATTCATATGTGCTTGAAGATGAATTTAAAAATCTGAGATCACAACATAAAAACAGATAAGCATTATATTTTAAAATCTCATGAAACACAAGGCTGTGAATCATAAAATTAAGAGTCTGAAAATTCAACACATTCTCACTCCGACCTCGTCACATATCAGCATGTGGTCATGGGCTTTCCACATCCAGATACAACATGAAAGGTACCCTGGGTGTGTTGGTTGTCCTTCAACAACAAACACACATGGTTATGTTTAGCTAACATGCACGTGGTTCGGTGTATGATAAAAGAACAGGGTTTGGCTTTACAGTCTTACAGGAAGCCAACCCTGGCCTCCATTGTCGTCCTGCCAGGTCTCCCCCTGGCACCGCTGGGCCCTGTCAAATTATAACGGCAATCAGCTGTGTATCATGCTGATGTGAAAGGACAGCTTTTTTCGTAAGTATCTGACACTGGAAGTCACTGGCCAAGCACCAGATTTCAACGACTTTGGAGTGAGAGCGGGTTGGGTAATTACATTAGTCTTCTTTAATCGTTGCTTCTTTTGGTTCTTTACGCTGCAAAATTGGCAGTTTGGTCGGAAAGTAAACAAAAAGCAGATACAGCTGCCCCCAGCACAATGTTAGTCGTGGGTTTTTACAGATTGCTCATCATGTTCTCATCCCATGTCATCACAAATTGCTGCATATTGTCAGTGGAATTTCAGATCTACGTATGACATGCTAGGTATCCTCCTGCGTCTGCTGTTGACATTACAGGACACTGCAACAAATGCCAGGACGTCAACAAGGTTCCTGGGTAAAAGTCTAGGGTTTGTTGGACCCATCCACCAAACCCTCCACCTGCCCTTTACGGACTTTCCAGCTAGTTATATTAGGTCGTTACTGGCAGCATTTCCAACCAGCGTGTCATACTGCCATGACAGGTACTGTCCAGCCAACTGACAGCGTATCGTACCACCTGGAAAGGTGGCTTTTGGCATTGGTGCTTGACGCTGAAATCACTGACAAAGTATTTGACAGCTTCGGAATTAGAACAGTCAAGTCAAGATTTATTTCTAGAACACATTGAAAATGACGGCAGTCGGCCAAAGTGCTGCACATAGGTGGGTACAGAGTTAAAACAACAATAATAAAAATAGAATAGATGTAGAAAACAACGATAAGAAAACAGAGCAAACAGTGAAAACATTAAAAAAGCAAGAAAACCTGAGATCATCGTGCTCAGGCTGAATGATACAGCAGGTGGAAGAGAGAGGTTTTATGGGAGGATTTAAAAGTCTCTAGGGACTGGGAAGATCAAATGGGAAGGGGGAGGCTGTTCCAGAGCCTGGGGGCAGCCGCTGCGAAGGCTCCGTCACCTCGAGACTTTAGTCTGGTTTTTGGCACCACCAACAGTAGTTGGTCCGAAGACCTTAAGGTTCTGGTTGGGGTGTGGTGGATTAAAAGTAAGTTTAAAATCAATACGAAAATAGACCAGGAGCCAGTGGAGGGAGGCTAAAACTGGCGTGATGTGGTCGTGCTTTTTCTTGCCTGTGAGGAGGCGAGCAGCAGCGTTCTGGATGAGCTGTAGACGGTTGAGGGAGGACTGATCCAGGCCAACATAAAGGGAGTTACAATAGTCTAATCTGGTGGTTATGAAGGCATGGATCACCCTTTCAAAGTCTGCAGCTGAGAAATAGGGCTTGGTTTTGGCTAAAAGACATAGCTGGAAAAAGCTAGTTTTGACAACAGCACTGATCTGTTTGTCAAATTTGAATTGGCTGTCAAAAGCCACCCTGAGATTCTTTAGAGGAACAAATGTTGGGGTTCAGGGGGACCAGGAAATCTACGGAGCTGCGTCGGGACATGTGGCCTCCAAACAGGATAACCTCTGTCTTGGACTCATTGAGACTGAAGAAATTAGAGCTCAACCAATATTTGACATCACTCAAACAATCCAGTAGAGGTTGCATTGCGTCCTTGCTTAAAGACCTTAGTGGCAGGTAAATCTGGATGTCATCAGCAAAACAATGGAATGAAATCTTGTGCTGAATTGCTTGTGTTTACACTGCTTATATCTCCTTTTTTTGTTTTGGACTGTGGCAGTTTTATCACTTTCTTTTTATCCCATGGAGTTAATAAAGTTAAATTACGATCAAAGGACAATGGTCCTTGAAAATAAGTCTGCGACTTTATCATTCTATCATTGACACAGTCTGATATGTTGTAATATATGAATAAATCACAAAGAAAGGGTTGATAAAGACAGGAGCACTTTATTTTTTATGATTTAATGGCTGAGTAATAAAGATGAGCTCTTTACTTTTAACAGTGATACCTGAACTTCTCTAAAGAAAAAGGTGAAATCAGCAATACCAGCAATAAATGAATAAATTACCAGTGTCAGCTACTACGTTACTGATAAACACAGTTCCTGGGTTAGATTGATTAACAGGGTCAGAAACAAGCTGTAAAATGAGGCAAGGGTTCACTGATTTTTACTCCCGTTTCCTTGTTAGAAAATGTTGAGACAAGTCCATTGACACTGTTATCCAGAACTGTGCCCTCAACGTTATCCTTTCTGTCACTGCCACATTCTACAATTCACTATATTGTTTTTCTTAAACAATCTGGCTATTCGAAGTGCTTTATTAAGACATAAAAGAAAGAGGGACTTGATATAAAGGAAATACAGAAGAATGTAAAGAAGCACACATGAAAAGAGTAAAATTAAGTATCACTCCAATCATTCAAATCCATCCCCTAACCACTTTCTTAAGCAAGATATTTGAGCTGTCTTGATAACACAAAGCAACAATTGGTTCTGAATATATTCACAAAATAAAACAAGATCTGAATCTGTTAGTCTGTGTCTGTCTGACATAACCATCTGAGTGGTTGGAGGTACATTGGAGGCTGGAAACCCACAAAGCACAGCAGCAGAACTAAACATGAATACAATGAATTGTAAAAAGTAACTCTGAAGCTCCAGTTCTGAATAACAATGTCAACAGACTTGTTTTGACATTCTCCAACAAGGAAACAGGAGTAAAAATCAGTGAACCTTTGCCTCATTTTACGGCTTGTTTTTTGTTATTGTTCGTTCATAATACCCTGCAACTGCATTTACTATCAGTAATAAGTTAATATCATGATAGCTGACACCAGTAATACATCAATTTACTGCAGATATTGCTCAAATCAGCTTTTTCTGAAGCAGGTATTATTATTACCTCCGCCAAGGAGGTTATGTTTTCGCCGGCGTTGGTCTGTTTTTCAGCAAAATAACTCAAAGCACTGAATGGATTTTGATGAAATTTTCAGGAAAGGTTATTGATCATGACAAGTTGACATTAAATTTCTAACCGCTTCATCCTCTTGAGGGTCGCGGGGGGGCTGGAGCCTATCCCAGCTGACCTCGGGCGAGAGGCAGGGTACACCCTGGACAGGTCGCCAGACTATCGCAGGGCTGACACATAGAGACAGACAACCATTCACGCTCACATTCACACCTATGGTCAATTTAGAGTTATCAATTAACCTAGTCCCCAATCTGCATGTCTTTGGACTGTGGGAGGAAGCCGGAGTGCCCGGAGAGAACCCACGCTGACACGGGGAGAACATGCAAACTCCGCACAGAAGGGCTCCCATGCCCGGGATCGAACTGGCAACCCTCTTGCTGTAAGGCGACAGTGCTAATCACCACACCACCGTGCTACCCGACATTAAATTTGTTTTGGATATCCTTATCATAACAACTTGTCATTAACCAGGATGACATTACCATTAGTAGATACCGTCAAGTAAAGTGTTAGCGAAGTTTCTATCTCAGTGTCAGTTCACAGCGTTTTGCTTAAATCTGGGCCAACCACTATTCAGTCTACATATGCTTCTACTGAAGTTCATCTTCCTCCGGCACAATATTTATTTTCAGTGTCTGGCAGAAATCAACAAACTTCACCCAAGGTCAAGATCAGAATTCAACTTTATTATCTCCATGGTAGCAATCAGCTATATCATAAAAACATAAAACAAAAAAAAAACAAAACATGGTGATCAAACTGACACAGTCCACACCAACAGAGACATAAACAGACTAAACACCAGCAGTCTGTAAACACCTCCGACCAAACAATAATTTGGGGGCAGTAGTATCGTCTTTTCTTCCATGTTTTTCAACCAAACTGAGATATACATAGATACAGAGATACATTGATTCTTACATTTGCGTGACCAAGAATCCACTGAAGGTTGTGTGGTGGTTGGTTCCCCAAACATGTGAGTTTGCAGCCAAGACCACATACACATGGTCTCCTGGCTGCAGCTGCAGGAACGCTGCGTTTCCTCCATTATCAGCTGTGTCAGCTTCTGTTCGGTGATCACCGGTCACAATCATGAGTTGATTGTTCTTGTAGAGTAGCAACCCTGCCCGTTCATGTCCTCCAGCATGAAAAAAGATGGTGAAGTAATAAACACCTGCAACAGGGGCAACAAAGATACCTGTGGAGACAACAGGGTGGTGGTCACATCATCAATCATCAGCAGTCATCAGCACTTTATTTTATTTTGTAACTTCCAACCAAATAACTCAAAACTGAATCTGTAATTTTTGTCCTCCTCAAATTGATTGTTTCAGTGTCTTCTTAAACATGTAGATCACATGACAGGAAGGCAGTATGTCTATTTTTCGTGATGTTTCAGCACAGCAGGTGGTACTTGATGCAGGTGACTGTGAGTATTACCTGTGTGTGGACTGTAGGCATCACCGATGTTTGTTATCACTGTTCTATAGATTAAAGTTTTGTTTGTGTTGAACGGTCCAATGTGTTTTCCTCCTGCTCCTGTTGCTGCACTGAATATCACCTTGGTTCTTTCTGTGTAAAACAAAACATGCTGATCATGTTATTTCTCATGAAGAGACTTTTACTAACCATGTGAATGAAACTTGTCTGTGAGGAGACACATTCTCTCCTGCTACTTCCATCTTTTGTTGTTTAGTTGGTAGGACTTGTTTTGTTCCTACTCAAGTTATTGTGTGTCATCCATCATTAAACACAGTTTCACTTTACCTTTGTTCCTCAGTTCCAGAAGCTGGTTTTCACTGTTCCTCAGCCTGCTTTCACTGTTCTTCAGCCTGCTTTCACTGTTCTTCAGCCTGGTTTCACTGTTCCTCAGCCTGCTTTCACTGCTATTCAGCCTGCTTTCACTGTTCTTCAGCCTGGTTTCACTGTCCTTCAGCCTGCTTTCGCTGTCCTTCAGCCTGCTTTCGCTGTCCTTCAGCCTGCTTTCACTGTCCTTCAGCCTGCTTTCGCTGTCCTTCAGCCTGCTTTCACTGTCCTTCAGCCTGCTTTCACTGTCCTTCAGCCTGGTTTCACTGTTCCTCAGCCTGGTTTCGCTGCCCTCCAGCCTGGTTTCCATAACTGCAATCTTTTCTTTCATGGCACCGAATGCCATCAGGAGATCACACATGTCAGGCTGACATGATCGTGTTTCATCAGGTTTTTCTGTGATGGCGTTACCATCATCCTGGGCCAAAATCAGGCTGCTGGACAGCAAAACAAATAATGAAACGGCACAATTCATCTTCCAAGTTGATTCAAGATCTTTGAGTCAGCTAAGCTCTGACTGATGTGATCCCTCTGGCTGCTTTTATGGTCTTCAAAGATGACCTGTTAATTTTTAACCTCCCATTTGATACATGGCTTTATCATGTTGTTTTTAAGATCAATGGACGAGCAATGAGGAAATTACATTAATTAACAAACTAATTTCATGAACAGTGAGGGTGGGGATCAAAGATTAAACACTTTTATTTGTGGCATTCCCTCTATCAAATGAAGCCACTCATGAGCTGTACGCACAGTAACATCAGTCTGATGTGAATGAAAGGAGACATAATCCGGTTTAAATGTTTAGGAAACAGTTTAAATTACACTGAGTCACACGCTCAACTATACTGCATGTCAATCAATGAATTAAAGAGAGAATCATTATCAACATACAATATACATGCACATTTGTCTTTGTACATTTTCACACATTACCTATGTTTTATACAGTATATGGAAAGGAATGTTGCATGATATTTAAATTACCTTCTGTTAACACTGTGTGACTCTACAACACCTTTAAACAACCTGGCTATTCAAAGTGCTTTATTAAGACATAAAAGAAAGAGGGACTCGATATAAAGGAAATACAGAAGAATGTAAAGAAGCACACATGAGGAGTTAATAATTAAGTATCACTCCAGTCATTCAAATTGATCGCGTGGCCACTTTCTTAAGCAAGATATTTCAGCTGTCTTGATAACACAAAGCAATGATCAATTCTGAAAATATTCACAAAATAAAACAAGATCCAAATCTGTTAGATAGGCTGTGTCTGTTTCCCTGACGTGTCAATGTCAACAGACTTGTTTTGACATTCTCCAACAAGGAAACAGGAGTAAAAATCAGTGAACCTTTGCCTCATTTTATGGCTTGTTTTTTGTTATTGTTCGTTCATAATACCCTGCAACTGCATTTACTATCAGTAATAAGTTAATATCATGATAGCTGACACCAGTAATACATCAATTTACTGTCGATATTGCTCACATCAGCTTTTTCTGAAGCAGGTATTATTATTACCTCCGCCAAGGAGGTTATGTTTTCGCTGGCGTTGGTCTGTTTTTCAGCAAAATAACTCAAAGCACTGAACGGATTTTGATGAAATTTTCAGGAAAGGTTATTGATCATGACAAGTTGACATTAAATTTCTAACCGCTTCATCCTCTTGAGGGTTGCGGGGGGGCTGGAGCCTATCCCAGCTGACCTCGGGCAAGAGGCAGGGTACACCCTGGACAGGTCGCCAGACTATCGCAGGGCTGACACATAGAGACAGACAACCATTCACGCTCACATTCACACCTATGGTCAATTTAGAGTTATCAATTAACCTAGTCCCCAATCTGCATGTCTTTGGACTGTGGGAGGAAGCCGGAGTGCCCAGAGAGAACCCACGCTGACACGGGGAGAACATGCAAACTCCGCACAGAAGGACTCCCGCACCCGGGATCGAACTGGCAACCCTCTTGCTGTAAGGCGACAGTGCTAATCACCACTCCACCGTGCCACCCGACATTAAATTTGTTTGGGATGTCCTTATCATAACAACTTGTCATTAACCAGGATGACATTACCAGTAGTAGATACCTTCAAGTAAAGTGTTAGTGAAGTTTCTATCTCAGTGTCAGTTCACAGCGTTTTGCTTAAATCTGGGCCAACCACTATTCAGTCTACATATGCTTCTACTGAAGTTCATCTTCCTCCGGCACAATATTTATTTTCAGTGTCTGGCAGAAAACAACAAAATTCACCCAAGGTCAAGATCAGAATTCAACTTTATTATCTCCATGGTAGCAATCAGCTATATCATAAAAACATAAAACAAAAAAAACCATGGTGATCAAACTGACACAGTCCACACCAACAGAGACATAAGCAGACTAAACACCAGCAGTCTGTAAACACCTCCGACCAAACAATAATTTGGGGGCAGTAGTATCGTCTTTTCTTCCATGTTTTTCAACCAAACTGAGATATACATAGATACAGAGATACACACTGATTCTCACATTTGAGTGACCAAGAATCCACTGAAGGTTGTGTGGCTGGTTCCCCAAACATGTGAGTTTACAGGCAAGACCACATACACCTGGTCTCCCGGCTGCAGCTGCAGGAATGCTGCGTTTCCTCCATTATCAGCTCCATCAGCTCCTGTTGGGTGATCACTGGTCGCAATCATGAGTTGATTGTTCTTGTAGAGTAGCAACCCTGCCCGTTCATGTCCTCCAGCATGAAAAAAGATGGTGAAGTAATAAACACCTGCAACAGGGGCAACAAAGATACCTGTGGAGACAACAGGGTGGTGGTCACATCATGAATCATTAGTAGTCATCAGCACTTTATTTTATTTTGTAACTTCCAACCAAATAACCCAAAATTGAGTCTGTAATTTTTGTCCTCCTCAAATTGATTGTTTCAGTGTCTTCTTAAACATGTAGATCACATGACAGGAAGGCAGTATGTCTATTTTTTGTGATGTTTCAGCACAGCAGGTGGTACTTGATGCAGGTGACTGTGAGTATTACCTGTGTGTGGACTGTAGGCATCACCGATGTTTGTTATCACTGTTCTGAAGATTAAAGTTTTGTCTGTGTTGAACGGTCCAATTGCTTGATCACCTCCTGTTGCTGCACTGAATATCACCTTGGTTCTTTCTGTGTAAAACAAAACATGCTGATCACGTTATTTTGTAAAGTATTTCCAGAGTCTCATGAAGAGACTTTTAGCGACCATGTGAATGAAACTTGTCTGTGAGGAGACATGTTCTCTCCTGCTACTTCCATCTTTTGTTGTTTAGTTGGTAGGACTTGTTTTGTTCCTACTCAAGTTATTGTGTGTCATCCATCATTAAACACAGTTTCACTTTACCTTTGTTCCTCAGTTCCAGAAGCTGGTTTTCACTGTTCCTCAGCCTGCTTTCACTGCTATTCAGCCTGCTTTCACTGTTCTTCAGCCTGGTTTCACTGTTCCTCAGCCTGCTTTCACTGTCCTTCAGCCTGCTTTCACTGTCCTTCAGCCTGGTTTCGCTGTCCTTCAGCCTGCTTTCGCTGTCCTTCAGCCTGCTTTCACTGTCCTTCAGCCTGGTTTCACTGTTCCTCAGCCTGGTTTCGCTGTCCTCCAGCCTGGTTTCCATAACTGCAATCTTTTCTTTCATGGCACCGAATGCCATCAGGAGATCACACATGTCAGGTTGACATGATCGTGTTTCATCAGGTTTTTCTGTGATGGCGTTACCATCATCCTGGGCCAAAATCAAGCTGCTGGACAGCAAAACAAACAATGAAACGGCACAATTCATCTTCCAAGTTGATTCAAGATCTTTGAGTCAGCTAAGCTCTGACTGATGTGATCCCTCTGGCTGCTTTTATGGTCTTCAAAGATGACCTGTTAATTTTTAACCTCCCATTTGATACATGGCTTTATCATGTTGTTTTTAAGATCAGTGGACGAGCAATGAGGAAATAACATTAATTAACAAACTAATTTCATTAACAGTGAGGGTGGGGATCAAAGATTAAACACTTTTATTTGTGGCATTCCTCTATCAAATGAAGCCACTCATGAGCTGTACGCACAGTAACATCAGTCTGATGTGAATGAAAGGAGACATAATCCGGTTTAAATGTTTAGGAAAAAGTTTAAATTACACTGAGTCACACGCTCAACTATACTGCATGTCAATCAATGAATTAAAGAGAGAATCATTATCAACATACAATATACATGCACATTTGTCTTTGTACATTTTCACACATTACCTATGTTTTATACAGTGTATGGAAATGAATGTTGCATGGTATTTTAAATTACCTTCTGTTAACACTGTGTGACTCTACAACACCTTTAAACAACCTGGCTATTCAAAGTGCTTTATTAAGACATAAAAGAAAGAGGGACTCGATATAAAGGAAATACAGAAGAATGTAAAGAAGCACACATGAGGAGTTAATAATTAAGTATCACTCCAGTCATTCAAATTGATCGCGTGGCCACTTTCTTAAGCAAGATATTTCAGCTGTCTTGATAACACAAAGCAATGATCAATTCTGAAAATATTCACAAAATAAAACAAGATCCAAATCTGTTAGATAGGCTGTGTCTGTTTCCCTGACGTGTCAATGTCAACAGACTTGTTTTGACATTCTCCAACAAGGAAACAGGAGTAAAAATCAATGAACCTTTGCCTCATTTTATGGCTTGTTTTTTGTTATTGTTCGTTCATAATACCCTGCAACTGCATTTACTATCAGTAATAAGTTAATATCATGATAGCTGACACCAGTAATACATCAATTTACTGTAGATATTGCTCACATCAGCTTTTTCTGAAGCAGGTATTATTATTACCTCTGCCAAGGAGGTTATGTTTTCGCTGGCGTTGGTCTGTTTTTCAGCAAAATAACTCAAAGTTCTGAACGGATTTTGATGAAATTTTCAGGAAAGATTATTGATCATGACAAGTTGACATTAAATTTGTTTGGGATGTCCTTATCATCACAACTTGTCATTAACCAGGATGACATTACCAGTAGTAGATACCTTCAAGTAAAGTGTTAGCGAAGTTTCTATCTCAGTGTCAGTTCACAGCGTTTTGCTTAAATCTGGGCCAACCACTATTCAGTCTACATATGCTTCTACTGAAGTTCATCTTCCTCCTGCACAATATTTATTTTCAGTGTCTGGCAGAAAACAACAAACTTCACCCAAGGTCAAGATCAGAATTCAACTTTATTATCTCCATGGTAGCAATCAGCTATATCATAAAAACATAAAACAAAACAAAAACCATGGTGATCAAACTGACACAGTCCACACCAACAGAGACATAAACAGACTAAACACCAGCAGTCTGTAAACACCTCCGACCAAACAATAATTTGGGGGCAGTAGTATCGTCTTTTCTTCCATGTTTTTCAACCAAACTGAGATATTCATAGATACAGAGATACACACTGATTCTCACATTTGAGTGACCAAGAATCCACTGAAGGTTGTGTGGTAGCTGGATCCCCAAACATGTGAGTTTGCAGCCAAGACCACATACACATGGTCTCCTGGCTGCAGCTGCAGGAACGCTGCGTTTCCTCCATTATCAGCTGTGTCACCTTCTGTTCGGTGATCACTGGTCATAATCATGAGTTGATTGTTCTTGTAGAGTAGCAACCCTGCCCGTTCATGTCCTCCAGCATGAAAAAAGATGGTGAAGTAATAAACACCTGCAACAGGGGCAACAAAGATACCTGTGGAGACAACAGGGTGGTGGTCACATCATGAATCATTAGTAGTCGTCAGCACTTTATTTTATTTTGTAACTTCCAACCAAATAACTCAAAATTGAGTCTGTAATTTTTGTCCTCCTCAAATTGATTGTTTCAGTGTCTTCTTAAACATGTAGATCACATGACAGGAAGGCAGTATGTCTATTTTTTGTGATGTTTCAGCACAGCAGGTGGTACTTGATGCAGGTGACTGTGAGTATTACCTGTGTGTGGACTGTAGGCATTGCCGATGTTTGTTATCACTGTTCTGAAGATTAAAGTTTTGTCTGTGTTGAACGGTCCAATGTGATTATTTCCTCCTCCTGTTGCTGCACTGAATATCACCTTGGTTCTTTCTGTGTAAAACAAAACATGCTGATCACGTTATTTTGTAAAGTATTTCCAGAGTCTCATGAAGAGACTTTTAGCGACCACATGAATGAAACTTGTCTGTGAGGAGACATGTTCTCTCCTGCTACTTCCATCTTTTGTTGTTTAGTTGGTAGGACTTGTTTTGTTCCTACTCAAGTTATTGTGTGTCATCCATCATTAAACACAGTTTCACTTTACCTTTGTTCCTCAGTTCCAGAAGCTGGCTTTCACTGTTCCTCAGCCTGGTTTCACTGCTATTCAGCCTGCTTTCACTGTTCTTCAGCCTGGTTTCCATAACTGCAATCTTTTCTTTCATGGCACCGAATGCCATCAGGAGATCACACATGTCAGGTTGACATGATTGTGTTTCATCAGGTTTTTCTGTGATGGCGTTACCATCATCCTGGGCCAAAATCAGGCTGCTGGACAGCAAAACAAATAATGAAATGGCGAAATGCATCTTCCAAGTTGATTCAAGATCGTTGAGTCAGCTAAACTCTGACTGATGTGATCCCTCTGGCTGCTTTTATGGTCTTCAAAGATGACCTGTTAATTTTTAACCTCCCATTTGATACATGGCTTTATCATGTTGTTTTTAAGATCAGTGGACGAGCAATGAGGAAATAACATTAATTAACAAACTAATTTCATTAACAGTGAGGGTGGGGATCAAAGATTAAACACTTTTATTTGTGGCATTCCCTCTATCAAATGAAGCCACTCATGAGCTGTACGCACAGTAACATCAGTCTGATGTGAATGAAAGGAGACATAATCCGGTTTAAATGTTTAGGAAACAGTTTAAATTACACTGAGTCACACGCTCAACTATACTGCATGTCAATCAATGAATTAAAGAGAGAATCATTATCAACATACAATATACATGCACATTTGTCTTTGTACATTTTCACACATTACCTATGTTTTATACAGTGTATGGAAATGAATGTTGCATGGTATTTTAAATTACCTTCTGTTAACACTGTGACTCTACAACACCTTTAAACAACCTGGCTATTCAAAGTGCTTTATTTAAGATATAAATTAAGTATCACTCCAATCATTCAAATTGATCCCCTGCCTTTCTTTAGCAAGATATTTGAGCTGTCTTGATAACACAAAGCAACGATCAATTCTGAATATATTCACAAAATAAAACAAGATCCGAATCTGTTAGTCTGTGTCTGTTTCCCTGACGTGTCAATGTCAACAGACTTGTTTTGACATTCTCCAACAAGGAAACAGGAGTAAAAATCAATGAACCTTTGCCTCATTTTATGGCTTGTTTTTTGTTATTGTTCGTTCATAATACCCTGGAACTACATTTATTATCAATAATAAGTTAATATCATGATAGCTGACACCAGTAATACATCAATTTACTGTAGATATTGCTCACATCAGCTTTTTCTTTTGAAAAGTGCAGCTATCAGTGTTGAAATTATGTTTATCTTTATTATTCAACCATAAAAGCATAAGAATAAAGACCTTCCGTCCTTATCAACCCTTTCTTTGTGATATATCCAGTGTGGATGGTGTTCCTCCGAAATAAGTAGGCCTGTTGTATTACACCAGATGTCTTCAACATATTTGACGCCAAAGACCTCTTAGCTGCAAAACAGATGGAGCAGGGACTTCCCTACTGAATATATATTGTATAAGTTTGAGTTTTATATAAAACTGGGACTGTAATAATGTGTAGGGTGGCCTAAAGTGCCATGAATAAGCACTTATGGCCATTATGTTTCACTAGCATTTCACCCTCAACTAACTGGTTTGTCTTGTTAAATTATGGACGGGTGCAGCTTAGCATTAACTAAGCAGCCATTTAGCAGATGATTCAGGTGTACTGTAAATTATTATTTTGTTTTGTTTTGTTTTGTTTTTTGATTAAGCCATAAATTACAATATAATATAATTATAACAATTATAATTATAATTATAATAACAATATAATTTGATTAAGCACCCCTAAATTGAATCCCAGCACCCCTAAAAAAAGAGTCCTTAATCCTTTCTATGCTGTCAGGACATTTGATAAACTAATTACCATCTAAGTTTAGTAGCCCAATAGCTGAAGGGATAAAAGACTTGTGCTAATAACGTTAGCATGTTATATTTGTTTGGAAAACGTGTTTAGTGTAAGACAGTTGTTTTGCCAGTGAACCTTGTGAGCTGCATAGGCGATTATAGCCCATTTTTGGGGGTGCTGAAGCATCCCTACATTGAATCCCAGCACCCCTAAAATTTGAGAGATTTTTTGTATTTTTAATTTTTTTTTCTGTATGTCCCTTTTAACAAGCTAGAAAAGTGTCAAAACCATACAATACTTGGTTGCAACGTAATATATTAACAACAAAAATACAGATTTCTTAACTTCTACCACTCAATACCAACACATTATTATCATTACCGGTCCTCATTTTTGCTGCATTTAATCGTAGGTCACTGTTTATGTTGTCAGGTAGGAGTTAGCTGACGTTTTTTCTAGCTAGGAAACGTTACAGGTCGTCAGTACCACTGTCCTCTGTTTGAATTGGAATGAGAAAAGCTAGCTGTTGTGTCATGTGCATGTGTTAATATTAAAGCCAAGGTGCTACTGACCAGCTAACTGACTGGATGCCCATTAACATTATAACTCCTATTGTGTGTATTTATCATTATTATTTTGTCATCATAATAATAATAATAATAATAATAATAAATACAAATTAGGCCTTTAAGGGTTGCACACCCGGTGTTGAAACTACATCAATAAGTAAAACAATATAAATAGGCTGGCCTTCCTAACACTGCATAGCACAGATATTAATGGCATCAAAATAATAAGTCAATAGGTCCACATGACTTGCTTTCAAACCTTTGTTGAACAGACAGCGCCATCTGGTGGTGTCAGAAAATAAAGACAGTGGTTCATGAGGCCTCATTTGGCCATCACTAACAACAAACTCCAATCAAGGTCAAGATTGTAATTCAACTTTATTATCTCCATGGTAACAATCAATTATATCATAAAAACATAAAACAATGAAAACATGGTGATAAAACTGACACAGTCCACACAAACAGACATAAGCAGACTAAACACCAGCAGTCTGAACACCTACAACAGAACAATATGTTGGAGGCAGTAGTATCGTCTTTGTTTTTTTTTGTTTTGTTTTTTTTTTTACTTTCCAAACAGGCAATTTTGCAGTTGCAATTGTACAGAACTGAATGAAGCAACAAATAAAGAAGACTTATGTAATTCTCAGACTTTATATTCTATGATCAACGGCCCTCTGTTTCATCATATTTTAAAATACAACAATAATAGATGTACTTATGTTGTGATCTCAGATTTTAAAACCCATATTCAAACAGGAATGAACAGATATATACAACAGTTCTCACATCTGAGTGACCAAAGAGCCACTAAAAGTTGTATGGACGTCGGACCCATAAACATGTGTATTTGCACGCATGAGCACGTACACCTGGTCTCCTGGCTGCAGCTGCAGGAACGCTGCGTTTCCACCATTATCAGCTGTGTCGTAGCCACACTGGTGATCGTCTGTCATGACCATCACTTGATTGTTCTTGTACAGTAACAGCATCCCCGGACGGTGTCCATTAGCATGATAGAAGATGGTAAAATAATAAACACCTGCAACAGGTGCAGTGAAGATACCTGTGGAAACAACAGTGGAATCAACAGTTGTTCTTTGAATATATGAATTCAATGACTTCTTCCCTTCTTCCATAAATTTCAGTCTAAGGTAAATATGGAAAAGTTGGTCATTTTAGTGCAGAGCTGCCAGAGCTTTACATCTGTCCCACGGATGATAGGCCTACACACTTATAAACAGCACCTGGAAGAAGATCAGCTCTGCACTCAGGATTTCAGGTAAATAGGCTATGATACAGCGCTGGTTAAGGTTGCTTAGCGACCTCAGACACAACCTGCCACTGCACTCGTGAAAGCTGGCACAAAAAAGGCACAAAAGTAGTCCCCGGTGCCTGTGCATTTTCCAGGTGGTTCACATAGCGGCGTGTGAATGGCCCCTTAGGGTGCTTTCACACATGCCTAGTTTGGTTTGGCTCAACTGAACTCAAGTTCATTTGCCTTGCCTAAGTGCGGTTTGTTTGGGCAGGTGTGAACATAGCAGTTGCACCAAAACAACCAGATGCGCACCAAAACAATCAGACAGAGACCTTCTTGAAGAGGTGGTCTCAATCTAATGACAAAGGGCGGCTGTGGCTCAGAGGTAGAGCAGGTCGTCCACCAATCAAAAGACCAGCGGTTCCATCCCTGGCTCCTCCAGTCTGCATGCTGAAGTATCCTTGAGCAAGATACTGACCCCTAAAAAGCACTGGTGTGTGAGTGTGTTAAAAACTGAGTAGTAGGTTGTATGGTAGCCTCGGCCACCAGTGCATGAATGGGTGAATATGACTCATGCTGTAAAAAGCCCTTTGAGTGGTCGGATGACTAGAGAGGCACTATGCAAGTGCAATTCCATTTACCATTACAAACAAACTCTGGTGTGATTCATTTGAGGTGAGAACATGTACCGACCTGGATCTGAACCAACTGCAGTCACATGACACATTGTTTGGGTTAAACATGAGCATGTTCCAGTCCTGGAGGATTATTAATGTGCACCTCCTCTTGTACTGCCTTAATATGCACATTCAGCACATCCAGTGTATCAAAACATTGTTTTCTAGTTGGAGCCGCGCCTCGTTTTCAAACTGTATGGTTTGACTAAAATGAACAATGACAGCAGTATAGTCCACGATGAGCAGCGCTAAAATCAACCTGTGTAGTTGTCCCTCCATTGTGACATTAGAAAGTGTCACATTTATCTTGCAAGTGTACTCTTCTTCAATGTTTTGTTTACTTCCTGGATTTTTCCCGCATGGAAATTCTGACCAATCAAGAGCAGCTTTCTCACACAAGGCATTTGATCTGGTCCGCTTGTAAATGCTGCCATGAGAACACAAACCAACTCTAGGCAATTATGCAACATTGTAAAAAAAAAAATTTTGTCCCTGATTCAGACCAAAGCAAGACAACTCTAGGTCTGAAAGCACCCTTAGACATCTGGATTTGTATACAGGGAGACTGCAGGTGACTGAGTATTACCTGTGTATGGACTGTAGGCATTACCAATGTTTGTTATCACTGTTCTGTAGATTAAAGTTGTGTCTGTGTTGAAGGGTCCAATGATTCTGTCTCCTCCTCCTGTTGCTGCACTGAATATCACCTTGGTTCTTTCTGTGTAAAAACAAAGTATCCTGATCACACAAGTATTTCCAGAGTCCCTCAGTGAGAAATGACACATCAGTTGTTTTCATGTAATTCTGACCAGCACCCATGTGAATTATGACTTTTCTGTAAAGACACACATTCTATCACGACTTCCATCTTTTGTCGTTTAGTTTGAATGAATGAATGAATGAATGAATGAATGAATTCTTAAAATCTTTAAATTTCACTTTACCTTTGTTTTTCAGTTCCCGAATTTGGTTTTCGCTGTCCTTCAACCTGGTTTCGCTGTTCTGCAGCCTGGTTTCGCTGTCCGTCATTCTGGTTTCGCTGTCCTTCAACCTGGTTTCGCTGTTCTGCAGCCTGGTTTCGCTGTCTTTCAGCCTGGTTTCGCTGTCCCTCAGCCTAGCTTCTACAGCTCTGAGTTTTTCTGTCATAGCACCAAACTCTATCAAGAGATCACACATGTCAGGATGACATGATACTGCTTTACCAGGTTTTTCTATTTCAGTAGTTTTAACATCATCCTGGGCCAATGTCAAGCCACAAAACAACAAAACAAACCACAAAATGGTGGAATTCATCATCCAAGCTGATTCAGCAGCTGTCATTCACTTACACTCTGACTAATGCTTTCCCTTGGGCTGCTTTTATGTTGTTTTATGATGACCTGTTAATTTTTAACCTCCCATTTGACACGTGGCTTTATTATCTTGTTGTCAAGCTCAGTGCTGCGCAGGGTGTGGAGATGAGAGGTATGCAGATGATAATGTAAATTATGCAGCTTGTAAACTCGGTTCAACAAAGATAAATGTAACTAATAGATTGATGATCTACATCAATTTCTTAATGTTAAGAAGATTTTTTTTGCCTTAATTCTCTTCCACATACCCCTTTTCCACCAAAATTAGCATGTGTACGCTATGTCTGGCCTGCTCAAAGCTGACACAAAACTTCTTCTTCATAGCAGCCTTTCTGAGGAGTAGGCAAGTTTAGCACCAGCAGCTACAACACAAAGGCTGGCAGCTAACTTAGGCGGGATTTATACTTCTGCGTTGAATGACGCAGTAGCTACGTCATAGGCTCTGCGTCAACATAGAGCCTTAGCTGTAGCCCGACATGCTCCTTTTCAGAAATGTAACTACACTTTGCGGCGACACAGACCTCCTGTCTATTTTTGTAAGCTGAAACCATTTCCCTCAGTGGAAACAGAGCTTTATTTATTTAATTTCACATTGTGAAGACAATAAAGCCTCCACAAAAATAGCATTCTAAGTCTTGTGTGTGATTTATCCTGGCTTCATATGAGCAGAGGAAATCTCTGCTAGCCACTAGGCTAATTTATACAATGTGAAATGCCATAGACTTGTGCTGATAATGTTAGCATGTTGTATTTGTTTGGAAAACGTGTTTAGTATAAGACAGTTGTTTTGTCAGTGAACCTTGTGAGCTGCAATGGAGCCAAATTTTGTAACGTTACCTTTGTTAAATGTTGCTGTTGTCCCTGGCTTCATATGAGTGGAGGAAAAGTCCGCTAGCTGCCAGGCTAATTTATGCAATGTAAAATGCCATAGGCTTGTGCTAAAAACATTAGCATGTTGTATTTGTGGGGAAAATGTGTCCAGATAAAGACAAGTGTTTGTCTGTGAATGCTGCGAGTTATAGTGAAGCTGATTTGTGTACTTGTGTTTGAAATTGTCCCTATTAAGTCATGTTTAATGTGTGTTTAATGTGTGTTTTGAAGCCAAAGTGGAAGTGATTTAAAAAGAATAATGCAGTCCATTGAATAAAGTTGAATAATGCCACGAAAGCGTGACTTTGATTCGCAGGTATGAAATGATAGAAAATATATCAAGAAACTGTCACAGCTTCAGTTTCTTAAGTTGTGTTTTTATTTAATTTATTCATGTTCTTTCATGTTTTACTTTGAAACTAACATCTCCTCATTTCAGATCACTTCA
Organism: Epinephelus fuscoguttatus; assembly: GCF_011397635.1. Taxonomy (NCBI): domain Eukaryota; kingdom Metazoa; phylum Chordata; class Actinopteri; order Perciformes; family Serranidae; genus Epinephelus; species Epinephelus fuscoguttatus. Next base: position 16,722,397 of record NC_064774.1, read on the forward strand.
CTTCCTGCCCCTGTGTGTTTTCCCTCCCTTTCTCATTTGAATTTAAATGAATCCAAATTATAAAGCACTACAATATTTTCACTTTCTGGTTCAAAAAAGAGCCTTTTAACTCAACATTTCCTCTGTATGTGCTACTTATTTTACACTGGAACATAAACAGTGCAGAGATGACCCAAATAATCATTGCAAGCAGTTGTATTTATTAAACAATTGCACAAAATACACACATTTAATTTACATTAATACACTTCTCACTCTAACTAATCAATAATTGCTTGTTTGATTTCTGCACGTGGCTACTTATCAAGTCAGCAAGTTTGGCATTACAAAGCTTGCTGTTTTATTGTGCAGTGTACTCAACTGCAGATTTCATTGCATTTTTGTCTGTTGGATTGTCAAGATTTTAACAATCATTGTATTAATTCTTTATGTCTATATGGGCTTTGTTTACACTTTAAATATTATTTAAAAGGCCTCAAGCTTTGGTTAGCAACAGACAATGAGATGAGTGTAGTGATTTCAGATTAAAGTCAATTTTTCATCATCACAATTATAAAATAAAGCAGTAAACTTAACAGCGAGGACTCATTGTCATTCATTTCTTTGAATTTACAACAGGAGAAACATAATTCTTGCTGAGCTCACTTTGAAGTCTAGTGGTAATAAATCCATCAGATTACTGGCAGGCACATAAACAGAAGACAGGCTACAGATATGATCCATGACATGCAGGATAAACAAGCATGAAAAAGGTTGTGTGCTATCAGCCTGGCGTCCTGTCCAGGTATACCACCACTCTCCCTCAATGTCAGCTGGGATCAGCTCCAGTAACCCTGTGACACTCCAAAGGATGAGAGAGTATCAATAATAGAGGACTTTAAATCACCTTTGTGTATGAAATGTGCAATAAAAATAAACTTGCCTTCATAAAAACAGAAGTGAAGTAGATTTCCTGCACTGCTTCCCTTTACTGGCTTGGCACAGCAGATGGTGCTGTTTACCACCCGGGAAGTGACTCCAAAGAGAAATGGGGTCACCAGACTATCACAGGGCTGACACATAGAGACAGACAACCATTCACACTCACATTCACACCTATGGACAATTTAGAGTCACCAATTAACCTGCATGTCTTAGGACTGTGGGAGGAAGCTGGAGTACCCAGAGAAAACCCACGCTGACATGAGGAGAACATGCAAACTCTGCACAGAAGGGCTCCCCCACCCTGGGTTTGTTCCATTTCTATACCATGGTTGTACATTACATCTCAAATCTTTGTTTATGTGAATGCAAATTAATTTTATTTAACATTTAATTGGTTTAATAAAAGGATAGCAAACCTGTACACCATTTTGCATTCTCATTTTTTAGTTGAAAAGGTCCAGTGTGTAAGATTTGGGGGATTTAGTGGCATCTAGCTGTGAGGATTGCAGATTGCAAACATTGTGTGTTGTGTTCATTATCCACAGAGGTCTCTTCCTCTCCAAAACAAAAAGTCCAGGTGATTTAAACCAGAAAAAAAAATAAAGCAGTTTTGTGTAACAAATCAGTGATTTTCAAAGCTGCTGGACGCAGATTTGCTTCAAAAGCAGGATTAATACTTGTGCTGCAGAGCCTATGCCATAGCCTACTCACATGGCCTACCCCATTGTGAGCATTTATACTTGTGAGGTGGTGTGTCTGTGTCACTCTGCAGTTACACCTCCAAAACACTAGTCGGCAGTAGAGGTTTCTGTGAAGTGCTGTAAAGTTTAGCTGATTCAACACACATATTAAACACACATTAAACATGGCTTAATAGAGACAATTTCAAACACAAGTACACAAATCAGCTTAACTATAACTCACAGCATTCACAGACAAACACTTGTCTTTATCTGGACACATTTTCTCCACAAATACAACATGCTAATGTTTTTAGCACAAGCTTATGGCATTTTACATTGTATAAATTAGCCTAGCAGCTAGCGAACTTTTCCTCTACTCATATGAAGCCAGGGACAACAGCAACATTTAACAAAGGTAATGTTACGAAATTCGGCTCCATTACAACTCACAAGGTTCACTGACAAAACAACTGTCTTATACTTAACACATTTTCCAAACAAATATAGCGTGCTAACGTTATTAGCACAAGCCTATGGCATTTTACATTGTATAAATTAGCCTAGTGACAAGCTGAGATTTCCTCTGCCCATATGAAGCCAGGATAAATCACACACAAGACGTAAAATGTTATTTTTGTGGAGGCTTTATTGTCTTAACAATTTATTGTTTCTTATCTGTGAAGTTAAAGTAAATAAAAGCTTTGTTTCCACTGAGGGAAATGGTTTCAGCTTACAAACACAGACAGGAGGTCTGCGTCACCTGATCTTTTGTATTTGTTTTGTTTGTCTTAAAGAAAAATGTGCACTGCATTCTCGTGTCCTGCATCTCAGAACCCTTCTTTAATAAACATACTTGACACATAATGATAAGTGAATCATATCTTTATTGACAGTTTCTCAATCCTGATTGACCAAAAAACCGCTGAAGGTGGTGACGAGATCGTTTCCCCAAACATGCGCGTTTGCGTCTAAACGCACGTACACCTGGTCCCCTTGCTGCAGCTGCAGGAACACTGCGTTGCCTCCGTTATCAGCAGTGTCGCCCGATGAGCGGTGGTCAAAGGTCTGCACAACAGAGTTGTTGTTCTTTATGAGGTTTAGGCTCACTATGTGTGATCCTCCAGCATGATGATAGAAGGTGAAGTAGTAAACGCCTTTAACAGGTGCAGCGAAGATCCCTGTGGAAACATTTTATTCCTACAGTTAACAGCTTTGTAAAAGTCCTTAGACTCTTTTTGAAGAGGTCAGTAACATTTTAAGTGCTCTTTTAATTTATTGCAACATGCTATGGAAATTAAAGTTATTTAATACATATACTTAAGGCCCTGAAGCTCTTTCTATCATAGCATTAATACGACACGTCAGAAATAAAAAAAATTCCTAACGAAGAATTTTAGATAATTTCATGTCAAAACAAGATTGTTGCTCACAATAATAATGCTAGCATGTTAATGTTTAGCAGGTATAATTTTCAACATATTCACCATGTTGGTTTAATGCTAACTATTATCAATCAATCAATTTTATTTATAAAGTCCAATATCACAAATCCCAATTTGCTTCAGAGGGCAAATTGCGTGGGCCTGATTTCACTTCAGCTTTTCTTAAAAAGTGCATTGCATGCTGCCATGTTTAGATGTTTTTTTGGGGAGGGTTTTTGTAACAAAATTTTGGGAGAAAGTGAAAATTGCAAAAATCGTTGTGCTGTCTTGGATTTGGAGCTTCTTATTATGAGTATTCAGTGTTTCCTACAGCTAACACAGCACAACCAGATCTCATCCCTGCTCTTCATAATTTGCCGCTTGAAGAGAAGCCCCGCAGAAGCAATTAACTTCCAACACTGAGCGATTAATCTCACACCAACATCCAAAAGGCTCGACTCGTCGTTAAACCAGTTAATAACCGTTGGGTAACGTTAGCCATGTGATGCTAAAAGTTAGCCCTGTCATGAGTGATGGCCAAATGAAGCCTCATGAACCACTACCTTTATTTTCTGACCCCACCACATGGCGCTCTTGGTTTAAAGATAAAGGCTGAAGGACTTGCAATGAAGTGTGCTTTCAAACCTTTGTTGAACAGACAGTGCCATCTGGTGGCTTCAGAAAATAAAGACAGTGGTTCATGAGGCCTCATTTGGCCATCACTACGATGAGCAAGGCTGTACAATGACATGAGATTTCACCTATTTTAAATAGTCAATTTTGCAAAGTTGTGGTAATTTGAACAAATTACAACATCCAACAGAATTCACAGGAATTTACTGAATTTGCTTTTATTGTTTTGATTACATCACACTAAAAAACACACAAGGCTACAGCAAAATTTGTTAAATATCAAGATGGCTTAAGTATCTGTGAGATTGTTTTCCTCTGCCACTGATATCTGCACTCAATTCCAAGTCTACATTGAGTTATGAGTCCTAAAAAAGTCAATGTGCTCTTCACCAAATGTTATGCCATTTTAATAAAAGAGTAAAATTTGTTAAATTTACAAAAATCATGAAGCTTTTTTAAAATTTGAATTCGTTCAAACACGTTTGTTAAAAAGTTACTTAGCTAGTTCAGTCACTATGACTGCTCATTTTTTCAGCTGAAATGTTATTGTAGTGATGTAAAAAGAGCCACCAGATGGCAGAAGCTATGTTTTAAGTACTACATGCAAACTATGCAAGTCACTGAATCCTCCACAACAAGTTCCTGCAAATGTTTCACAAAATTAAAACCTGTAAAGAAAATTAAGGGATTCTCTTAACCAAAATTATAATAAGCTTTTAATTTTAAACAGTTACAGTAAGTGTTGAGTTTGAAATGATGGCACGATGCATTAATTTATCAAGGCAAACAGGAACGGATTCAAATTAAAATATAATTTATATTATATAATATAATAAATAAATAACAGCCGGTTAATAATGTAGTCTGTTTCAAATGAAGCTGGTACTCCCCCGGGTTCTATGTTCCCCGGGTCCTATGTTCCCCGCTTTGTATGGGACCCCAAAAGGGTCCTATGTTCCCTGGCAACGGTCCCATACAAAGCGGGGAATATATTTCCTTTTGGGGAAAGCAGGGAACATAGGACCCTTTTGTTTTTAAAGGGTCCTATGTTTCCTGATCAGGGAACATAGAACCCGGGGAACATAGAACCCAGGGAATATAGGGATGACCCCCAGTTGGGAGTAAAGCCCCGCCACTGTTTTTTCATTTTATTCCTCCAATATGAAGAAATAACATTGTTTTCTAGCTTGATGCTAATGGCAGAACTCAGTGGGTTGATAAAGTGCCTCTGCTGTTTCACGCCATCATTTTTCCCTTTTTCCTCTGTCGAAATAATGTCTAGAGGAAATATCAATAGAACTGGGGAGTTGTTGCCGTACAGTTGTCCACAGCAGCAGATCGAAGTACGACGCTGCGTCGGGCTATAATCAGGCTGATATTGTGTAGTGTGAACCAGAATCGGAGTTATAATTGCTTTGGTCCATACTTCATGATTGTTTTTTAAAGGCAAAAGGTTGCATATTTAATCACAGGAGGTCCAGATGATTGTAAAAACTGGTCTCAAATGTGTAAATACATACCAGTAAACTGATTGTAGCCATTGCCGATGTTTGTTATCACTGTTCTGAAGACTAAAGTTGTGGCTTCGTTGAAGGGTCCGATGGCTGTATTTCCTCCTCCTGTTGCTGCACTGAATATCACCACGGTCTTCTCTGTGTAAAGCAAAACGTTATGATCATAATCACATTATTTTCCGATTGTATTTACATACACCATTTCATTTTGTTTATCCCATCACTCAAGGAAAATCAACACTGAAATCTTTAATTCAGTCAGAGAAAGAGTTTACCTTTGCTCTTAAGTTCTTGAATCTGGGTTTCACTGTCCTTCAGCCTGGTTTCCACAGCTCCAAGTTTTTCTCTCAAGGCACCGAACTCTTTCAGGAGATTACACATGTCAGGAAAGCATGATTCAATTGTTTTTTCTGTTTCAGTATTAGCACTGTCCTCCATGGCCAAAATCAGGCCGCAGAACAGTGACACGAACAATAAGACAGTAAAATTCATCCTCCAAGCTGACTCAGTGTCTCTCAGTCACCTAAACTCCGTCCGCTGTGATCCCTTGGGCTGCTTCTATGTTGTTTAAAGTTGATCTGTTAATTTTTAACTCCCTCTTTAGAAACAAGACTTATTATGCAATGAGAAATTTGTATTAACCACCGTATATTTACTGGCAGTCGGTTAACCTTTGATATTGTGGAGAAGTGCAAACACAGATGTTCCTCAGCTTTTCATTGATCTCACACTAACTTTGCAAAGATTCACGTGCTTCATGCTGCACTGTAGCAAATCAGCCAAGAAATAAAATTACATTAGTTTCAGGAAAACATTTGAATTTGAAGGTATTCAAATTAACACCACCATTTCACGAAAACTTGAGGTCGAACTTTAAATCCCCCTTTAAATCCAATTCAAGGTAACCTGGACTTTAAACCAGGCATGACTGACACTACATATAGCACTTGGACATCCCAGGGAATAAAGAAAATGTGATTTATTTTAGGGGACATCCTTGTTATCATCCTTGAACACATCCAAATGAAATATAAACTCCCCAGCTGCCACTTTAGATACCTACAAATCAGAAATTTTGTGACAAAAAAAAATCCATATTACTGCCATAATATCACAGATAGAGCAGTGACTGCTTCAGTGTCCAACTCAAGTGTGTTATGTGTTAAATGCCCCAGCTGCTGCAAAAACATGGCAAAATGGACTTGGTGTAAATATTGATGAGGATGAATGGGATTTGATATGGAGCCATATAAGGATATTGGTGTGTAATCGTCCCCAGTTGTTACAATATAAAACCCTGCACCGCTTGCAAATCTCTCCCAGTAAAAGATTGAAAATGAACCCCCAAGTTTCACCTCTATGTCTAAAATGGCGGGACTTAGCCATAGGTCAGTTGTGTGTGTTTATTGTTGAAGGAAAAAGAAAAGTCAATTTGTGGTGTTGTACCGACAAGGTGCTTTTTTTTTTTTTTTTTTGGTATAAGACCGTATGTATGTAAGGGTGGCACGATGGTATAGTGGTTAGCACTGTAAGAGCACATCACATCACAGCAAGAGGGTTCAATCCCAGGAGTGAGCCCCTCTGTGCGGAGTTTGCATGTTCTCCCCGTGGCAGCTTGGGTTTTCTCCAGGTACTCCAGCTTCCTCTCACAGTCCAAAGACATGCAGGTTAATTGGTGACTCTAAATTGTCCGTAGGTGTGAATGTGAGTGTGAATGGTTGTCTGTCTCTATGTGTCAGCCCTGTGATAGTCTGGTGACCTGTCCAGGGTGTACCCTGCCTTTTGCCCAACGTCAGCTGGGATAGGCTCCAGCCCCCCCGCGACCCTCAAGAAATTACGAAAATTGATGGATGGATGTAACCGGTGGACTCTAGTGATGTCTGCCTTGTGTTAATATAAAGAGGCCCCGATTGTGGATATCTTTTGAGGCGATCTCAGTTTATTCCTCTCCTGACAACAAGCGGCAAAAACAAAATCCTCCGTCAAACACAACTATACAAACTCCAGCTCCTACTACTAAGCCACACAAGCTTATGTTGGCATAAAATTAACTTATAAACACAGCTGAATGACACTAAAACATAGAAATTACCATGAGAGCCATGTTGCTTACCTCTCCCACAGAGCACAACAGCAAAAGGGGAGAGGACACCCTTTTATAGGTGGGGTATCTCCAAAGGGTCAACGCAGGGGTACAGAACTTGTATCAAACTTGGAGGCCCAAGCGTGTCAGGTAATAATTTTGTGGAATTATAACACTCAACATTACAAATGTACATTTGTCGCACATATGGGAACTGCCCATTGGTTCGACAGCCCATTGGTTCGACCATATTAAACTCATTGTTCCGAAGTCCGTTCTGAAATCATCATGATGCCCTGTGGTTAAGGTCTGGTTAGGTTTAGGCACAAAAACCACTTGGTTAGGGTCAGGAAAAGATCATGGTGTGGGTTAAAATGAAAAAGAAAGCGACAAACACATAAGCCGTGAGCCTGCTCCGCCTCAAGCCGGTCGCGGCGCACCGGTCCATGAGCAAAATGTCAATATGTGACAAGGGTGCACCTATGTGTTGAAGTTGTATCTAAATGTTTTGTCATTTTTATCCTCGATGGTTGTGCAGATCAGTGTTGTGCTGAACTGTTTGATGTTTGTAAAAAGAAGAGTCAGTAAATATACTTGAGAACACCATTTCATTCTCACCTTCTGGCCTGAAGAGGCCTCTATCACAACATCTGAGTGTTAATAATCTTACATCAGGACATAGACAGTGCAAAGATTACAGATTTGATCCAAAGCAAGCAGCTGTGTTTTTTACTACTTTTTAATACTTAGACAAAGTTCACACATTTCGTTTCCATAAACACATTTCTCAGATAAAATTCATTGATAATTCCATTTTCCATTTCTATGTGTCTACTGTATCAGGTCAACTATTTGTCCAAATCACGACAAACAAAAGGCTAAACAAACATCATGCATGCAATAAAATCTAAAACCTTTCCACACCCTTGTTGTTGGCCAGTCCCCATTTACCTCTTTTGCCCGTGACTACCTACTCAGGCTGTGTCTTGTTCTCGTGATTAGTTTTCTGTTTATATATACCTGTGTGCTTCCCTTCGTTCCTTGTCACAGTTTGTCTGTGTTGATCCCTGTGTTTTTGGTGTTGTTCCCCGCTCTGTTTCCCTCCTGTTGTCTTGTGTAACCATATTACCATATTATCTTCTTTCATTTTAGCTACCTGTCTGTTTTTCATCATCTTTATTAAAGATTCATGACAATCAGCTCAACGGCCTTTGGTTGATTTTAAAGTCTAATTGTAACACACTTTTTTACATATATATGTATGCAAGTTTTGATTCTTTATCCCAACAGAGTGGTAAATATTTGTGTAGTTGTCTGTTCTCACATTTGACTGACCAAAAAACCACTGAAAGTTGTGTGGTAGTTGGATCCCCAAACATGCGTGTTTGCACTCATGCGCACATACACTTGGTCCCCTTGATTCAGCTGCAGGAACACCGCGTTTCCTCCATTATGAGCCGTTTCATGGACTGCTGGGTGATCCTGTGTGACGACCATGCGCTGGCTGTTCTTGTAGAGATACAGCTCTGTCCCAGGCTTTCCTCCAGCGTGATGGAAGATGGTGAAGTAATAAACACCTGCAACTGGTGCAGAGAAGATACCTGTGGGGAAACAAGAGGGTGTTGTACTCATTTCATGGGTTTCTTTTCTTTCTCTTTTACCTGGAAGTGATCTAGATGTCCCACCCATTAGTTTACACACATTTTCACAAATTTCATCCTGACATGTTTAGTGTCTTTGGAAACGTTAGGGTCTCAGTTAAGATGTAAAATAAGTTTCTGTGGATTTGAATAATTGGCTACACATCATGACCGCCTACTGTGTCATGATCTACCAGCAGGTCACTTGTTAGGTGTTAAACTGCTACTGTAGTTCTCATTACCAGGTCATCAAATACAGATGCTTTGTCACGCCCCTCAGTGTGTGATATCAGCACCAAAGGCCTTTAGCGTCTTTATGAGACTCTCTGGGCTTTCAGCTTTCTCCAGTGTAAACTTCTCTGCTGCAACACATGACACTGAAAGCAACTGACGCTGTCTGAAGACATATTCTCATAACGGTTCATGTGATATCTTACGCCAACACATTCTCACTCTGACCTCGCCACACATCAATGTTTGGTCATGGACTTTCCACGTCCAGATACAACGTACAAGGTACCCTGGGTGCGTTGGTTGTTGACGTTCTGGGACACTGTGTCAAGTTCTGCCTGTTACATGCATTATCTTCTTTCAAAATACACTTTGGTTTTCACAGGAAATTTAACGTTTACATACAATCTCTTTCACAATAAACGCACTACGTTGGTACAACATCACAAATTTACGTTTTTTTTTTTCCTTCAACAATAAATGCACATGGTTGGGTTTAGGCAACAAAAACATGTGGTTAGGGTTAGGAAAAAAGAAATTAAACGGGATGCAAATACTGCTCTCCTAGGTGAAAATCAGTGTTTGTTGGACCCACCCACTACATTTCACGCTGCATTTACCCCTGACGCTGCCGGGCGCAATTAAACTATAACAGCAACCAGCTGCGTATCATGCTGACGTTAAGGGGCGCCTTTTTTTTCATTGGTTTCCGCAAGTCACTGCCCAAGCGCTGGATTTTGACTACTTCGGACTGAGACCGGGCTCCTAGTTAAGGTTTGGGCAAGTAAAGTTTTGTAGGTTAGGTTTAGGACTGGAAACATGCCAATGACAAACCTTAAAATAGCTAAAAGTTCACTTAATTTCATATGAGACGCAAACACTGATCTTCTGGGGGAAAGTCCTGTGTTTGTTTGACACATCCACCACCCCAACCTGCCTCCTTATGTGGACTTTCGCTCTCTATACTACTTCCTCCTTCACTTCCGTCAGTCCATTGGTCATATGAAAGCATCCTTCCTGATGACATGGGTTTCACTGGCTCATGATCACTGGGTGTATTACTTTTTGTAGATATACATATAAACTGCATGAAAACAGGCTAAATATCAAGAGTGAGAAAGTCCATGTATGGCGGGAGGAAGAGGATGGCGATGGATCAAACAAAACAAGACTTGCTCAGGAGTTCGTGTATTGTGTGACACTGTAAGTCAGTGATGTATAAATGTAGCATTGCATAATTTGGGTATAGTCGTCCTGCACTGATGTCAGGGACATTGTGTGGGACCCCCTCGCAAACGAGATGTCGCATCTCAAGGGGTTTATCCCGTTAATAAAGAAATTTTACTCACGTCACGTATTTATGTTACATCACATAAAAAAAACACTTGATGTTTTATCTAAACCTAACCAAGTAGTTTCCATTTCACAACATTAACCATATCTTACAAAGTGTTTCAAATGTGCGTCACATAGATACGTTAAAGCACTGGTTCCCGTGGTCCAAAAGCGGGTCTTGGGTCCATTCTGAATGGACCGCAAGTGACTAGCAAATGTGTCAAGTTTGTAAAATAACACTTTATTTTTAAGTGCAGTGATTTTCCTGCAAAGAGCTTTTATTCTGAATTGCCATTTCCTGCTGTAGATTGAGTGACTATGGACAGATACTTGACAGAAAAGGAAAACTAGCTTGACGATATGGCCAAATGCAAGTACGACGCTTAATGTATTAAACTGTGTGGACCCTCTGGACTCCGTGGTTGGACCAGTTGGGAACCACTGCGGTTAAGGGTACCCTGTGTGTCACTTTCAGATGCAGGATATTTGATGCCCTTAGAATGAGAAACGGTTTGATTATACAATTTCTAAGTGTTTAAGTGTTGGATTACAGACAAGGATTGATATGATTTATTTATTCATTTATGTTATGACATTATAATATAAAACATGGCTCACTAACCAAATTAAACAACCTGACCAAAGGTCTCCTATGATGCCCTTACCTGTGGCTCCACTATAGGCATTTCCGATATTTGTAATCACCCTTTGGTAGATGAAAGTTGTCTCTGTGTTATAAGGTCCAATGTCTCCTCTTGGTCCAGCCTCAGCACTGAATATCACCTGTGTTCTCCCTATGGAAAGCAAAAATATTCCTGTCACATTATTTTGTATTTCTACATTCCAGCACAATTCACACATCGCTTAACAAATGTTTCAATAAACTCTTCAAAGCAATCAAAAAATTGCACTCTACCTTTGTTCCTCAGCTCTGCAATCTGGTTTTCACTGTTCTTCAGCCTGGTTTCCAGATCTGCCAGTTTTTCTGTCAGTGCCAGCAGCTCTGTCACTTCCTCACACATGTTGGAATAGCAGTATTTTCACCCAACCAGAAATAGCAAGTTGATTCAAGACTGCTCAGAGGACTGGTCAGTCTCCTCATCACATCAGGCTGCTTTTTATAGGGTTTGGTTAATGATGACGTCTGCACTTTGAACATCCCACTTAGCACATGCCTCCATGTGTTTGCTGCTGTAGGTCTGATCAGATGCCCTATGATAAGAAGGAATGCCGGTATTGAAGTGTGCATTTGTGCATTGTGTAATATTTTTTTGTGTTTTGTAATGTATTTTTGTTTTGTTTTTTTAAAAAGTAAATTTGGATTTCTTTTATCATTTTGTAAAAGAGGAAGAACTCTCTAAAGGTAAACACATAAGTTCTTCATTTGGCGATGTAAACTGGCAGTCCTGACAAATAATTGATATTTTCCAAGAAGGAAGGACTGCAAGACTGTTTCATTTTACTGTTTTACTTTACTGGCTGCAGAGGAATGATACTGAAAATATGTATGCATGTAATGGGCGGTGGTGTAGTAGTAAGCACTGTCGCCTCACAGTAAGATGGTTCCTGGTTCGATCCCAGGAGTTTGTATGTGCAGAGTTTGCATGTTCTCCTCATGTCAGCATGAGTTTTCTCCAGGTATCAGCTTCCTCCACAGTCCAGGTGGACAAAAGGAAATTAAGGGGGTGAAAAGTCTGAGTACGGTGGGGGGAAAGGGACGTGGATGGGTCGACTAATCACTGACTTTCACCTGGGAGGCTTGCTTTTATGTTCAACCTGTCCAGGGTGTACCCTACCTATCACCCAATGTCAGCTGAGAGATAGGCTCCAGCTGTGTTGAGCTCAAGAGGATACATTTATTTTTGAAAATATGTATGCATGTAATGGGCGGTGGTGTAGTAGTAAGCACTGTCGCCTCACAGTAAGATGGTTCCTGGTTCGATCCCAGGAGTTTGTATGTGCAGAGTTTGCATGTTCTCCTCATGTCAGCGTGGGTTTTCTCCAGGTACTCCAGCTTCCTCCCACAGTCCAGAGACATGCAGGTTAATTGGTGACTCTAAATTGTCCGTAGGTGTGAATGTGAGTGTGAATGGTTGTCTGTCTCTATGTGTCAGCTCTGTGATAGTCTGGCAACCTGTCCAGGGTGTACCCTACCTATCACCCAATGTCAGCTGGGATAGGCTCCAGCCCCCGAGGAGACCCCCAAGAGGATAAGCGGCTATGGAAATTAATGACTGTCATGTACCAAGCAGAAACTTTACATTTCCTGTGAAAACAAACATGCAAGAGGCTCAAGTTGAAACAGCATCCCAGAACTTCAACAACAAACACAACACCTTGCACGTTAAATGTAGACGTGGAAAGTCCATGACCAAGCAGTGATATGTGATGAGATTGGAGTGAGAATATATTAATCTTTACGTTCAAACCTCATTCCTGGGCTGCTAATTCATTAGATATCATACAAACTATTGCATGTATTGTAGGCTGTTCTCACGCATTGTTTGTATGTATACCACTTTTGTTGCTTGTGCACGCTGAGGAAGGGTTTCACCCGTAACGTTCGTGTGGCAATAAACATTATAATTGGAGTGCTGTCCTGTACCTTTTGTACACATTTTTTTTACATTTTTCATTGAGGATTCAGTACCCATTCATACTTCTGAGGGTTGAGCGTGTTTGTTTGGACTTCTGATTGTATGTATACCTACAAAAAGTAATGTAATGCAATTTGTAAATAAACCCTTGTAATCTTGAGCCAGGAACTGTTGTGTAACCAACGTAATCCAAGATTACAAGAAGAGGTTGGGATGGTGGCCGGCTCGCAAATCATAGGACTTTCCCCCAGAAATTCAGTACATGAGGTCATTCATGGGGCACTAATTCAACAAATATCATATGAACCATTGTATGTGCATTTTTGTAAGATACTACACAAACCAATATATGAGGATACATTGGTTTTCTTTCATAAACATATCAGAGTACAGCATAAACCAAAAAAACCCAGAAACCATTTTCCATTACGGCTAAAGTTTAATGCAAGGTCACAAGGTTTCACTTCATGTGAAGAACTGAAATAGGGGACCTTTTCTTAGAAAATTCTTGTAAGAGTACTGTCTCAGTTCATTGTATAACTGTTTACTTTCCCCTGAACACCAAATACGGTCTGCTTAGCTGAGTTCTTTTACTTCCCCTGAACCGTGATGCCTTCTTCTAACAGGGAAGTTGGAGGTTTCAGTATTAATATTTTTGAGAATCCCCACTCATTTCCCACCGAAATTGGTCATCAGTGATTCTTTGACATTTTCAGCCACTATATGTTCTCTTTTCCAAGTCATTTCAGATAAATGAATGCCTAAAATTTGCACATCATGTCAGAAAATATGATAGCTGCCAAGGAATAAAATTATATTTTATATCCAACTGTTCCCTCACTGTGTCCATTCCCAAAACAGTGACACAGCAAAATCGTTTAATATTACTATTTTTTTTTCCTTAATAAGATATAAATTTGGTGTACAAAGGGACTGATCAGTTTTGTAATACTATGCTGGAGTAGAGTTCATAGAATGAATTTTTAGCCTGACAAATCTCTGTCAATGGAGTATCCAGAAAGAAGATGCGCTCGTCGAGTTATGGCAACAGCATGAGTGCCTGTATAATGTGTCAAACATGCCACAACAGGACGGATAAGGAAAAGGCATGGGTCAAAATTGCGGTGGCACTGGGTGTAACAGGTGAGTGAATGAATGCTAACAAATGCTAATGCTAACAAAGTAGCTGCTGTGAAGTCGTTACTACATATAGCAGGTGTGCGGTCTCGCAGTCTGGCCAAATCGTCTAGTGTGTGTGTCAGGTGATTGAAATGTTAAAAATCTGTTGCAATTGTCCTTATGTCTGTGGTCTCATGTTTTTAAAATCGGTTAAGATTTGAAAATCGGCAGCATCAGTTGTGAGGGGAAAATACTTCATTTGCAATGGGACAACATCTGAAATTACTAACTGATGGATGAAGGTTGCATCCAGGTTTGTTGCTGACGCTGGAACAAGTGTTAGGATTGGGTTAGGGTTGGGGTTCAGGGGTCAAATGTGGACCTGTATAGCTACTGGTCTACCGACTGGGTTGCCCAAACTCTAAGTAAGGATGGAAGACTGAATATTATGTACTGTGTGGATAGCATGGTGGAGAAGGCAACCGCCTGTCATCCGGGGGAGCTGTGGGGAGGAGAAGGAATGAGGAGAACTTAAGAATTAGGAGTGGGAAGAAGAGGGGGATGGACGAAAGGGAGAAAGAAGGGGGAGAGAAGGGGAGGGAAAAGCAAGGGGAAAAAAAAGAGAATTTAGGATTAGGCACGGGAAGGGGGGTGGTTAGGGTTAGGGTAAAACCACAGTGCTCTAAAGAGAGCACTCCGGGGGCACGGGCTCTCGGGGGCTATATATAGCCATAAGATACTTAAAATATTTTTTGTTTAAAACCAAATAGGTCCCTAAAAGCCCTGTTAAAATTTTATAAAATGCAAAGTAGATCGGGCCTCAGGGCAGTTTGGCAGTGGGAAGTAGGTTTTAAACAAAGTCCTCCAGCTTCTCCAAATTTACATCTTAGGGTAGCTGTCAATAAAAAGGAGCAAGATAAAATTTATATAAAATAAGTGCTTGGGTTGGATTAAGAAAACTGACATAAAAGAAGAAAGGTTAATAAGTGCTTTTAAAATATATAAATAAATAAATACATGCAAAAGTGCTGAATGACAAGTCAATAAAGTACATGGAACAATAAAACCAATTAAAAAATCAGGAAAGGGAAATAACAAAAGTTCATAAAAATCATAAAATATAAATAAGTGATTTTAAAACATGCAATTCTTTGTCAATGTCGAGTGACTTATAGTGTAAAATTCCAACCCCCAATCTAAAACTTGCTCTGGTTTATAAATAAAAATAGCTCAGGTTAGTGGGGACTCCGGCTGCGGGCAAAAAGCTGGTATAATGCAACAGATAAAATGAATGAGTTAATAATAAAATAAATAAATAAATAAATAGAATAATAAAGAAAATAAATAATTGAATATAGTAAATAAATAATACATTGTAAATAAATATGCAGCTTCCTCCAACATGAATCAATAAGTGCTATATAAAAAAATGATCATAATAATTTAAAATACACACTAAAATTCATAGAAAGGTGAAATATAAAAATATATATTGTAAAGTATAATAAGAGCATGCATGAAATAAATATATACAATACACACACACACACACACACACACACACACACACACACACACACACACAAAAGTACTAAATTGTCAAACCAACTGGGAGCAAAAACTGCAAATACATAAAATTCACTGTTGTTCATTGTTAAAAACCTGATGAAAAGAGGCCCTGGAAAGTCAGGAGGTAAGCATTTCTAATAAATGCTAAAAAAAAATCTTCTATTAACAAGTGGAAATGGATTCCACAAACATATTTTTCATTGAGACCAGTAGGGTTTATTGTCTTTAATAGATGAATTCATTTCCTGCTCGTCTCTGGCCCGTGGTCCAATCCCTATTGCTCTCCAGGCCCATGCTCTGCACATTGTGTTGGCCATGGAGTTTAAAATGTGTGTATAGGACACTGGTGCCACTCCCGTTGTTCATTTTGTAAAAATGCTGTTTAATTCTCGCATTAATACTATTCCTGGTCTCCCCCACATACAGTTTGTGGCAGGCCTTCCACGGATTCACTCCAGTCCTTGCGTAGGGGTTAAAAATGTGGGGGAGAGAAATAAAACCAACCGCCGAGCCTCGAAGCGCCTCCTCAGTGTGTGATTGTTTAGATTGGAGTGTACCAGTAGGTCTTTTAAGTTTTTATTCCGTCAGTAGGCAGAGATCAGCCGACACTCCCCCAGCGATTCATAGCCCTCCCTCGCCCCCTCAAAGTGGGTTTTGAAAGTTGACAGAAGGCCTTTAATGGTCTCTGTAAAAGTCACCACGAGAGGGAGGAGGGTAGGGCCGGCCCGCTGAGGAGTGATTTGATTGTATTTCTCTTTAAAGGTCCGGCTGACCTCCGCCTTGACACTTCTGAGGAAGCGCTTTGAGTAAGCCCTAGGCCTCAGCGCACTGAAAAGGGTGCTTGTGGCCTCCTCCACATGCTCCGGAAGGGTGCAGATTCTGTGGAAGCGTATCAGCTGGGATTTTATCAGGCCTCTGTACGTGTGCTTTGGATGGTGGCTGGTTTTATGGAGCAGTCTGTGGCGATCCGTGCCTTTGAAGAAAACTTTTGCTGCTAGTACCTTGTTTTGGTCACCAGAGTTGAGGAAGAAGACACACGTGTCCAAAAATGCAACTGTAGAATTTTGTAAATTATGTTTCAGGGTTGGGTCGGCACGGTGGTGTGGTGGTTAGCACTCACGCCTCACAGCAAGAGGGTTGCCGGTTCGATCCCGGGCGTGGGAGCCCTTCTGTGCGGAGTTTGCATGTTCTCCCCGTGTCAGCGTGGGTTCTCTCCGGGCGCTCCAGCTTCTTCCCACAGTCCAAAGACATGCAGATTGGGGACTAGGTTAATTGATAACTCTAAATTGCCCATAGGTGTGAATGTGAGCGTGAATGGTTGTCTGTCTCTATGTGTCAGCCCTGTGATAGTCTGGTGACCTGTCCAGGGTGCACCCTGCCTCTCGCCCGATGTAGCTGGGATAGGCTCCAGCCCCCCCGCAACCCTCAAGAGGATAAAGTGGTTAGAAGATGAATGAATGAATGTTTCAGGGTTAGGGTAGAGGTCTGGTACAGGGTTAGGTGGAAGTTGGAGGAAAAAGGGAAGGTGGAAGGGAAGGGGGAGGGTAGCTGGGAGCTGCTCCTGGTCTTCCATCACCAACTAGGGGATAGAAGGGGTTAGGGGATGTCGTTTAGCACCCCAGGGGCTGGTTGCACCAACTGGTCTTTACTACACCTGGTCGTAACTCCTAAGACGGTCTTTGTTAAGACCAGTCTTAAGGAGTGGACTTACGCTGGTTGCACCAACAGGGCTTACGCCTGGTCTTAGCTACGCTGGTTTTAGCTGTGCGCGTCCATGTGAATGCCCCCGGAATGCCCCTCGCGGCCTGCCTAGAGGAGCGCGGTGATGTTAAATGGCGTGCCGCTGAGCTCGACAGATGTGTGCTCGACAGATGACAATTGACAGTTGACAACACCTCTCATCTGTGTTGACAGTTTATTTACAGTTTAAGATTTGAAGAAAACATGAAGGATCAATGAAAAACTTTACCGACACTGAAATTAGAAAATTAATCAAGCTGTATAGCCAGCACAGAGACGTATCACAAATAAGAAAAACCAGTTGGTATGGGCAGAGATAACGGGGCACATCAATACGTGTTCAGACTCTGGCTGCCTTCATACAGAGGCTGACATGAGGAAGAAGTGGAAAGATCTCCTCAGCAAGGCAAAAAATACATCTCCTCCAAAAAAAATCATTCAACTGGCGGGGGTCCTCCCCGAAAACCTCAATTTACAGTGACATCATTGTTGACGTATTTGGGGAGGATTCCCCTGCCTGGTGGGAAGGCTGGTGGTAGTGTTGTGTTGCAGCCCAACACAAACTGTAAATCCGGTGACAGCTCTTCAGTAACTTCAAACTGATCTCTCCTACCGAATTGAAACCTCTCAATCAGCTCCTCGTCATTATATAGGCTATGTCCAATTGCTTCTGTCCCTAATTACCCTCTCCCATCTAAATGCCGGCTCCTATACAGACGGTGGATGAGACGTGCCATAATCAAGTTGCGCAGCTTGATAATGACCTTACGCCTGCTCTTGACTAGGTGTAAGATTTATGCCCGGTCTTAGTGAGAAGAAGGCTTAAGCCCTGTTGGTGCAACCGGCATAACTATTAGGTCGGACTTAGAACGTCAAGTTACGACCGACTTAGCTTAAGACCAGGCTTAAGACCAGTTGATGCAACCTGCTCCAGCTGCTTCGTCCCCAGCCTCTCAATCCAAATCTTCTCAGCTCTCCTCCTCTGCCCAGTGGTCCAGTGGCTGTTGGATTCTCGGCCTGATATAATGAGAAGATCTGGAGAGTGGTGTTGAAAATGGGTGACCAGTGGGGTAGTGAGTGAGTTGAGCCTGATATTGCGTAGGTGCTGTTTCAGTCTGGTGAGGAGTGTGTGTTGTGTTTCTCCAATGTAATGTCTACTGCAGAGTGTACATGTAATTATGTAGACAATGTTGCTATGGTGGAGGGAGAAAGAGCCATGTGGTGGGAAGGATAGGTTTCTGTATGGGTTGGTAGTGAATTTTCTATTGCTGTAGTGTCGGGTCTCAGGAGTTTTGGGGGGCTGGCTGTGTGTGGTGAATTTGGATTTTACCAAGATGTTTTGGAGGTTGGGGTTCTTTCTAAAGGCGGAGATGATTTTATGGTTTTGGATGATGGGATGGTCAGGTTGGGTGGTGGTGAAATTGTGTTTTATTTTTTTGATGCAGTCGGGTTATACGGTGTGAAAATGTGGAAACTAGGGGGAGGAGTTTTGTTGTGGTTGTGTGGGGGGCTGTTGTGTGAGCTGTTCCCCCCTTCAGCTGGGATGTGGGTGGGGTTGGGATTCAGACCCTGATTTGGGTAGGGGAGCGAGGGATCTTTGGGTAGTGGGGGTGCTGAGGGGGGAAGCTGACTGGTGGCAGTGTGTGTGGATGGTGTGTCGCGGGTGTTGGATGAGCGGGTGGGAGCGAGAGAGGCCAAGGTGCTGTTTCTGATATGTCTCAGAAACCGTTTGGAATATTTTCTTTTGCGGAGGGAGTTGAATAGGGTGCGGGTAGTCTGAGTGGGCGGAAGTTCGCTGCAGAGATCAGCCTCTCATTGGGCGGAACGAGCCCGCTGAAGTCCCGCCCTACCACCTCCGGTTGTGTAGCAGTTTTCAACCGTTTTCAACAAGTCCTTCACTAACTTTTGCAGTGTTTGATCTTGCGGGGATGTAGCCATTTTTCTGCCATGGTTCGCGTCCTGTAGGTGATATTTTTGTGGACGTGTTACACCAAAACCTGTTTCCCCTCGGCAATATTTTTGCAAGCGCACCATTGCTGTGGCACCGCCCAGAACGATTGTAATTGATTGAAAGAAGTACAAGCAGCCGGGACGTTTTTTTTCTCCAATCTCAAAGTGAAAGTCTGCCCAGCCAGACCTTTCTTTTCTTGAGAAAGGTCTGGTGAGCGAGACTAGGGTGCGGGTGGAGTGTTCAAAATCTGATTGTAGGAATGAAATCCAGTGGAATCTAATGATCTGAGACTTTATGATGCCTTTAAAGGTGTGTTTTGGGTGATAGCTAGATTGATGGAGGAGCGCGTGGGTGTCTGTGGCCTTGAAATAAACTTTTGTTAGCATGTGTTTGGATGTGTGATCTGTGGACTGAAAAAAAAACTGTAGTGTCTAGAAAATGGACCTGGTGTGGGTCTATGGTGGATTTGATTTTAATGGATGAATGGTGGTTGTTGAGGATCTGGATGAAATCTTTGAATGCTGTCATGTCATGGGGCCAGGTACCTATTATATCGTCTAGGTATTGGAGAAAAAGGGATGGTTTTAGGGGGCACTTGGCCAAGGCTTCTCGCTCCCACTCGCTCATGTATATGTTTGCATAAGAGGGTGCGAATCATTGACCCATGGCTGTTCCGTGTATCTGTAGGTAGTGATTGTCATTGAAAGTGAAATCATTATTTTTTAAACAGAGAGTGAGTAGTTGAATTAATTCATGGTCCGGTCTATTTGGATCTGGATATTTTTTGAAAACTGATTGTATCACTTGAATGCCTAAATCGGTATTTATGTTAGCGTAAAGACTGTCGATGTCGATAGTGAAGAGGTATGTCTGTTTTGGAACAGCCATGGGTCTGATGATGTCAATGAAATGATATGTGTCCTTGATGTAGCTGGGATGTTTGGTGGAGAGGGGGTTGAGACAATGATCTATGTACTGTGATATGTTGTATGTGGCGCTATTGCAGTCGGAAACTATAGGTCTACCGGGAGGAACTTCGAAGGGAACAGTCCAGGTGGTGGGATCTTTGTGGATTTTTGGTAGAAGGTAGAAATGTCTGGGGCGGGGGTTATTGGGTCCAATTAGATAATCTCTTTGTTTGGCTGAGATGTATTTTTTTATGTGGAGGGAGTGTACAATATTTCTAATTTGTGTTTGTGTATTGTGTTGGATGGTATGTTCTATGGGTGTGTAGTACATATTGTCTAAGAGTTGCTGGTTAGCTTCTAGGAGGGACTGGTGTCTGTCAAGTATTACAACTTTGGAGCCTTTATCCACTGGTTTTATTATGATGTTTGGGTTGTGGGTGAGTTGTTTGAGGGCCCTGCGCACGGCCCCCGACAGGTTATCTGAGGTATCCGCTGGCGGACGGTATATGTGCAGGCTTTGTTTGTCCAAATTGATTAATTTCTGTGTTTGTGTTTTGACCTGGGAGAGTGTTGGTTCCCAGTTGGATGGGTTGGTGAAAGGACAGATATACAGTGTGATAACTCTCATATCTATTAGAAACGTAAATATTCCAGCCCCTTACATCGGAATGATTTTTCAGTTGCATTCGCCTTTTTTATTCCTAGTTAGTGTGACAGGGTCAGTTCATAGGATGTTGCATGTTGTGTGTTTTAGTTGAGTTTATGAAATATTACATGTTGTGTTACTTTGTTATTTGCATGTTGTGTTACTTTGTTTATTTTACTGTGTTCATTATGTTTATGAAATGTTGTGTTACCTTGTTTGCAGTATTTTGATTAGTTAGTTATGTTGAACTGCATGCAGAGTTTTCAATTCCAAACTGACATTGAACTGTACACGGACTCGCCCCCGGCAGCAATTAGCACAACGAGCCACAGGTGGTAGCGAGCGCAGGTGACATTCCTTTTTAAGCAGCAGGAAAGCAGCATGGAGAGGAGAGAAAGAAGGCAGAGGACCTCAGCGAAGGGCCAGACGGCGAGAGGAGACCGCCGCCACCACAGGAGAACAACTACACGCCTGAAGCGCAGCCTGTGTCCGTTTGGCCTTGTAACTCCAGCCTGGGCGAATAGCGGGACGCTATTACCCAGGCAAAACGTGAGTGTTGTTTTGTTTGCACATGTTGAGCGGCAGACACAGAAGGCCGGCTGTGGGACAAGGCAGGTGTGGGTCGGAGGAATATTGGTGCTTGTGTGTTGGCGGGAGACCGGCGGCGGTGTTTTGGTGTACCTCCCAACAGATCCAGTAGTGGACCATGGGACCGCGGGACCAGAGGGTGGACAGCAGACGAGGGGAAGTCAGCGGTCGCAGTTGAGGGGAAGCCACGTGGAGAAGCAGAGGGGTGTAATCACAATACACCCCTCTTGCAGCTAAGTACCCTTTCTGCCTATTTTAACCATTTCAATCAGGATTTCCCTTCTTTAATTGGTGAACAATTTTAGTCGACTAGCCTACTTATCCCGGGATTTTCTCTCTCTTATGTGTCTCCAACCGACGAGTGACTGATTGCTCGTCGCCACCTTCAAGGTCTGGGGTCTGCCACCTTCGGGTTAGAGTGGGACCAGTACACAGGACGGTTGGATTGCCGGGAGAGACTTTGGGCTGGGGTTTTTATTTTACTTTATCACTTTTTTATAATAAATCTTGTATTTAACTTTTATTTGAATTTGTGGTTTTCAACTCTGCTCAACCCTGATTGAAAATAAGAACCTGTGTTGCCTTTTTAAAAAATTAGAGTCCTAGGCTGTTTTAACCTAGGTGGCGTTGTCGGTTTTATAACCTTTTATCTAAATTTTAAAGCTCCTTCAACCTTGCCACATTAGGTGTTTACAAGATCACTTTTAATAGGTATGAACTTTCATTCCGAATGAAAAGGGAATTAAACTGTCCATGTAAACACAATGACAAAAAAAGCATTTTAAGTCTTGTGTGTGATTTATACTGGCTTCATATGGGCAGAGGAAAAGTTTGCTAAGGCTAATTTATACAATGTAAAACGCCATAGGCCTGTGCTAAAAACATTAGCATGTTGGTTTTGTGGGGAAAATGTGTCCAGATAAAGACAAGTGTTTGTGAATGCTGCGAGTTATAGTGAAGCTGATTTTGTATGTGTTTGAAATAGCCTCCATTAAGCCATGTTTAACGTGTGTTTTGAACCAATTAAACTTTACAGCACTTCACAGAAGCTCCACCAGCAACTAGTGTTTTGGAGGTGTAACTGCAGAGTGACACAGACACACCACCGCATAAGTATAAATGCTCACAACAGCGTAGGCTAAGGCGTAGGGTTTGCCACACAAGTATAAATCGCGCTAAAGTCTTACCTGTAGATGGACTGTAGGCATTACCAATGTTCGTTATCACTGTTCTGTAGATTAAAGTTGTTTCTTTGTTGAAGGGTCCAATGGCTTTATCTCCTCCTCCTGTTGCTGCACTGAATATCACCTTGGCTCTTTGAGTGTAAAACAAAACATTTTGATCACAACAATGAAAACAATGAAAAATGTAAGCATTAGCTGTAATGCTGTAATACTGACGATAGACTTCCGGCAACCATGTGAATTACGACTTGTCTGTCAGGAGACACACTCTCATGCTACCTTCATCCTTTGTTGTTTAGTCTGGAGGACTTGCTATGCTTCAGATCATTGAATCATGGGTATTCTATCATGAAAAAATGCAAACAATGAATTATTCAGTGAAGTCTCCAATCTGGGGCGGCACGGTGGTGTGGTGGTTAGCACAGCAAGAGGGTTGCCGGTTTGATCCCGGGCGCGGGAGCCCTTCTGTGCGGAGTTTGCATGTTCTCTGCGTGTCAGCATGGGTTCTCTCCGGGCACTCCAGCTTCCTCCCACAGTCCAAAGACATGCCGACTAGGGACTAGGTTAATTGATAACTTTAAATTGTCCGTAGGTGTGAATGTGAGCGTGAGTGGTTGTTTGTTTCTATGTGTCAGCCCTGCAATAGTCTGGCGACCTGTCCAGGGTGTACCCTGCCTCTCGCCCGATGTCAGCTGGGATAGACTCCAGCCCCCCCACGACCCTCAAGAGGGTGAAGCGGTTAGAAGATGAATGATTGAATGTCTCCAACCTGTTCTCACTGTTTAACCTTGTTTCCAAAGCATCAAGTTTTTCATTCATGGCACCAAACGCTTTGAGGAGATCACTCACAGGATAACATAACTGCCTTTCACAAGGTGTTTCTGTTTTTCCAGCATCCTGGGCCAAAATTAAGCTGCAGAACAGCAACGCAAACCACAAAATACTGGATGTCATCTTCCAAGTCGATCGAAGTTGACTCTGATTGATGTGTTCCCTTTGGCTGCTTTTATGTTTAATGATGACTTGTCAATGTTTGTCATCCCCTTGGAAACAAGGCTTATTATGCAATGCAATCCCTCAACCTTTGATATGCTAGAGAAATGTAAACAGAAACTTTCACTGATCGTACAGGAAGTTTTTTTGTTTCATGTGTTTTAAGGGTGTTCTGGCAAATTGACCAAAGAACAAAGTTCCATGGAAAAAACAAGGGGATTTTCAGTGTATTACAATTCTGAACTACTATTCCATTCTTACATTGAATGTAAGAAGGCCCATAAAGGCCTCTTCAAAGCAGAATGTAATACATTCTGCTTTGAAGAGGCCTTTATGGGCTAAAAAAATTATTCGGAAGTTGAACTTGTTGAAGCCTCACATCCACCAGGAGAGAGAAGTGTGACATGATGAAGGACAGGAGGGGGGTTATAACTAGTGATGGCCAAATGAGGCCTCATGAACCACTGTCTTTATTTTCTGAAGCCACCAGATGGCGCTGTCTGTTCAACAAAGGTTTGAAAGCACACTTCACTGCCAGTCGTTCAGCCATTATCTTTATGCCAAGAGCGCCATCTGGTGGGGTCAGAAAATGTAGTTCATGAGGCTTCATTTGGCCATCACTAAGTCAGACCTTACACTGGTGCAGTGGGCCCTGGGTTCCTCCTGATGCAGGACAATGCCCGGCCTCATGTGGCCAGAGTGTGTAGGCAGTTCCTGGATGACAAAGGCATTGATACCATGGACTGGCCCACTTGTTCCCCTGACCTAAATCCAATTGTGCACCCATGGGACATGATGTATCGGTGCATCTGACACCGCCAAGTACCACCACAGACTGTCCAGGAGCTCACTGATGCCCTGATACCCCAGGTCTGGGAGAAGTACCCCAGGACACCATCAGCTGACTCATCGGGAGCCCAGATGTAGTCAGGAGTCCATACTGGCATGTGGGGGCCACACACATTACTGAGTCATATTATGAGTTGCTGTGGTAAAATATATGCAGGTTGGATCAGCCTGTGATTTTGAATCTAGTCCTCAGTGGGTTGATGATATTGGTTTCCACTGACCGTTGTTACATTATTTTGTTCTCAACAATTTCAACAATGTATGTGTTCACAACTTGTGTCTGTTGTCCCCAAGTTGCAAAAAAAAAATTAAATTTCTGCCCTATAACAGACTGCTATATGGAGTGTTAGAGACATTTCTGACAGGTGTTTGCTTGGTAACCGCTGGCACCAAGCCAAAAAGTCAGTTTTTTGTAGTTTCGATCTCCAACAACTTCATCTTCCACTCCATAAATCCACCATTAAACCTACCTGCTCCCAGGCTGTCCATCCCTGGAGCGGACAGCAACACACCACCAGGTGTTCCTGGAGCTTCATTAAGCTTGTTTATTCGAAAGAAGCATCACTTTGTTTTGTTTTTGTGGGCCAAATTTTGTGTTAAATCTCAAACTAATTAATTTTGGGCTATTTATTTAGAGGTAGACTGCTATAATTTTACACATTCTTTATTTCTTTTGTTATAAGATAAACATACACTATTTTCTGGGTCATCAACATGGAGGCCGAGACCCCCAGGCAGTGATGGCCAAATGAGGTGTCATGAACCTCTGTCAATGGCGCTGTCTGCTCAACAAAGGCTTGAAAGTACACTTCATTGCCAGTCCTTCTGCCTTTATCTTTAAACCAAGACCACCATCTGGTGGGGTCAGAAAATAAAGAAAGTGGTTCATGAGGCTTCATTTGGCCATCACTACCCCCAGGGGGTCCTCATTGTTACTGCAGACAGGCTGCCAAATCATTGTTTGATCATTTAAGTGTTTTTTCTTTTAATTTTTCACATTTATTTAATAGTACACAACATTAATGATAGGCTAACTGTTACCCATTAAGCTAGCTAATGCTAAATCATAATGGCGAGTTAAATGAGTCAGCTAACATCTACTATTGAAACATATTGGTCACCTCAGAAAAGGCTAATACACCTAGTCATGCTACAACTGGTGCTGACAGTGTTGTGGTGGTGGCAGGTTACCAAGGAGGAAGTGGGTATATTCTCAGCCAGAAAAGGAGAAGGGTATACCCCTATATACTTACATAAAGCCTGTACTACTCCACTGGCTGCTGACATAGCAGCTACAGGCAAGTATAAATGAGAGAAGACCCAAAAATATTAAGAGAATTGTCATTGTTTGTAGGCTAACTTCTCTTCTGAGCAGCACAAAACAGCATTTTCTGATATAACGCCCCAATCAGCAGAACAGTGTCATTTGTCAGTGATTTCCAAATTTGTCACAAATCACTTCTGCAAAATAAGAGTTTTCAGATCTGACACCACCATGGTTAAAGTTTGGTTCACTTTAGGCACAAAGCAACTTAGGGTGCTTTCACACCTGCCCTGTTTGGTTCGTTTCAGTCGAACTCAAGTTCCCTTTGCCCCCTAAGTGGGGTTCAATTGCACTCAGGTGCATACTAAAACAACCGGACCGAGACCCTCTCAAAGAGGTGGTCTCAGTCCGGTTACAAACGAACTCTGGTGCGGTTCGTTTGTGGTGAGAATGTGTTCTGACCTCGATCTGAACCAACTGCAGTCACATTACACATTGTTTGGGATAAACATGAGCATGTTACAGTCCTGGAGGATTATTAACGTGCAAATTACTTCCTAGATTTTTCCTGCATGGATATTCTTTGAAAAATGAAAAACTTTGTAACAGAATTAGTGCCTGATTCGGACCAAAGCAAGACAACTCTGGGTCTGAAAGCACCCTTGGTTGGGGTTCAAGAGAGATCATTAAGGTCAAGGAGCAAAAAAAAAACGAAGTGCAACACTGTTTGGCATCTTCTCCGGTACTCAGCTACCCGTCAGAGCCCTGATGTTTGCTGGGTAAGCTGTTGGGTGTTTGGACCCTTCTCACAAGGCTATTCAAATGTGTTATGGCATTGTATATTAATTACATGTGATAACTGAAAAATACAACACATTTAAATATGTGCTTAAACCTCATTGCCTGTAGACCACACACACACACACACACACACACACACATATATAGATATAGCAATGACAACAACAAACAGGTTTTTAGATATTTTTGTCTTTTATTTTTAATATGAGAGCAGAAACAATTTATTTTGTAATTTCTTTATTTCCCAGTATCTTCATAGTTTTCCAAGATTGTTATAATCTTAAGACTGTCCAGTGAGTTTAGATTTACTCTCTTTATAAATAATTCAAGAAAGAGTTTGTTTCTTCTCTTCGTCAAGTAGAAAACATGTCCTTGAAACAGGATTACAGTAAAATGGAGAAATGAGAAAGGGCTGAACCCCGGTGTGTGACATTAGGTAGAAAATGCAGCCTCTGTTAGCCTCACACATGCTGCTCACATTCACTGTGAAGCTCAGAGGAGAGATGTGAGCATATTTTAATACAGTAACAAAGGACATAGAACATTTTAAGCTGCAACCCCCATCGTCAACAGAGATGCAAATCCTCTGCTTCTTTAAAAAATCTCCTTCCCTTACTGACAGTAAAGTTTCCCATAGGTTCATATGTTTGTCCCTTACAGGAAACCATACAGAAAGCAAACAGACACAAAGTGTGTTTGCTGCAAGATGTTATAAAAAAAACTGGTGCTACTTTTGGGTTTTGCCATTTCTGGCTAAATTATAGTGAAGTGTAGGATGGTGGTAAACATTTATTCATCGTCGTCATCATCGTCATCATCGTCATCGTCGTCGTCATCATCATCATCATCATCATCATCGTCATCGTCGTCATCATCATCCTCGTCATCATCTTCATCGTCGTCATCATCGTCATCATCATCGTCATCGTCGTCATCATCATCGTCGTCGTCGTCGTCATCGTCATCGTCATCGTCCTCCTCATCATCATCATCATCTGGATCGATCTTTCCAGACAGAACGTCCTCAATCCACTGCTCGAGCTCGTCAGCTGTGGGCATGTCATCCTGGTCGTCCATTTCCATCCAGACGCTGTCGGCCTGCCAACGATAGGCACACATAGATATTTACAAAATGCTAAAATTATTTACAATGCCCAGTTTACAGCTCAAAAAATGGGATGAAATATATAAAATACACTTTATTGATGAAGTACAGTGAATTTTAAGCACAAGCTTTTATTTTGAAGTGCCATTTCCTGTAGTAGAGTGAAAGAATAACAGACAGCTAGTTAACAGAGACAACAAACTAGCTCCACAACATGGATCAGTGCAAGTATGACACTGAATATATTAAACAGCGTGGACCTTGAACTAATGACGTGAAGAAGCTGAGGATAAAACTGGGTTTTTACTTTCGAAATAAGCTATGTTTTTCTTTTAATAGAAAAAAGGGACTTGTTGCTGCTACCTTTTTACCAGTGTTGGACTATGGGGATCTTTTATATATGAATGCTTCTGCTAAATGTCTTCATATGGTTGACACTGTCTACCATGCTTCTCTGAGGTTCATTACTAGTTATAAACCATTGACACACCACTGTGAGTTATACTCTCGGGTTGGATGGGCTGCTCTGGCCACCCGAAGGCTCAGTCATTGGTATACTTTAATATATAAGGCATTACTTGGTCTACTGCCTTCCTACATTTGTTCCTTAATTGCACAGAGAAGTGCTGGTCCTTATTGCTTTCGTTCTCAAGACTACTTGTTGCTTTCTGTTCCCGTACTGAATTGGGTAAAAAGGCTTTTGTCTACTCTGCACCTTTAACATGGAATATGTTACAAAATGACTGGAAACTAACAGGGTTGATTTCTTTGAGCACCTTTAAATCCAAACTGAGAATACTTGAGGCCAACTCCACTACATGTACTTGTTTTTCATAATCTGCTTATAAATTTAATACTTTTTTCTTTCATTTGTTTGTGTTTTATCTGTATAATTTGTAACTGTGTTTTGTACTTGCTGCTGCCTATCTTGGCCAGGTCTCCCTTGAAAAGAGGTTGTTAATCTCAGTGGGATCTTCCTGGTTAAATAAAGGTTGAATAAAAAATTAAAAATGACTGTGGAGAAATCTGGAGTCCGTGGCTGGACCAGTTGGGAACCACTGATTTCGGCCCTGTTTCCACCAAACACTTTCGGTATGGTACCTCTGGAACCAAAAGTGAACCCTTCAGACATGGTACCTAGACCCTAGGTCCTTTAAGTGTTTCCACCACAACCAGTGTTCTTAAATGTGGACAGGGTTGTCACTCACTGCTCCATCCAGCACTCACTGTATTTCCTCCATTTCCAGCCAATGAGGCTGCATGCCGACATTTTCAGAAAAAAAAATAGAACAGACAGAGTTGTTCTCATTGGGATATTTCAAAATAGTGGGTTTCTGCATTTAGTCCTTCTCAGGCAAACTCAGCCGGCCGGAGCCCACAGGAACAATGCTCCACAGTGCTTTTTTTTTTTCTCCGAGTGAGGACTACAATATATGCAGTTAACATAACCCAGTCGAAATTCATATTATTGTTTTTAAACGCTTTAAGATTCACTCATTACTAAAAGTGTCTGTCATCCAAGAGAGACAATAAAAACTAAAGTAGTGGTCGTCATAGTGAAATTTAAGGTGTGCTGATGGATTCACGTCGTCAGCTCATACACTGAGTAACATTACAAGTTAATGTTCCACCTTAAAAGTTGTCAACAGTCGGCCCAGTGAATTAAGTTATTTTTTCTCAGACTCCTAATACGCAGGGTAATATCCTCTTATTCTCTCGGCCCCCAGGTCTCTGTTCAAAAACTACATACCCAGAACTAATATATTTCTCTGCAGGAAGTCCATGGGTGTACAGGTTTAGGAGTTACACTGCCAGTATCAGTGGATCCCCATGTGCTATGTTCAGACAGAGAATGTTTTTTGCCTGTATACTTGGTTTGGTCTTTTTTGATTGAAGTTTGGTTTGATTATGCTTGCTGGCGAGTTGGGCATCTTCAGGTATAAACAGTATGCAACGTGACAGTGTCCTCACATGTTTAAATCCCGGATGACACATTTTCTAATGAGAGGGCGGCTGGGCTCAAAAGGATAATTAAATCTTGATTGGATTGGATTGTTTGTTGTGTTTTTGTACTGTGTCAAATAGTTGAACAGTTTATGGTTGCTTGAGCATTTTGCTCAACTTTTTCATTATGATGTTTGGCACAGAACCTAAGACTTAAATGCAATGGTGATCAGTAGGATCAAGGATCAGTATTAGTAGTCACTTGCCACTTCAAGAAAACTTGAAATACTTGAACATGTCCAACAATTACTTCACAAAATATCTTGAGATGGGAAGTTTTTGCTGTACTGAGCAACATTCCAAACAACCTGAAATCAGTTTTAATCTTAGGTTTGAGAGAAGTTGCTTACATCTTCAACATCAACCACACCAATCTGAGGTGAAGAGAGGTCAATGCGGAAGGTCTTCTCCCAGTAAGGCACCAGCTGAAAGAGATATAGGCAGATGGTTAGGCTTATCCTCATACAATTATGAATGACATTCGGAGCAGTTGTTTTTATGTTTTCACAATGATGATTTGGACATGGTAAACCTATTTTTTTAGGAGATATGAAAATAACTAGGTTATATTTCAGTATATTTCAAAGCAGTTACAAGAAACACAAGACAACTAAAAGATGAACAGCATCAATGATTTTGAAATATATAGATGCACAATTTAAGTGTGGGGTATTTCTACCAGGGGGAAGTTGTCGGGGTCGATCCAGATGATGCTAAGGTTGGGGTTGTCAGTGTTCTCGCGTGCCACCTCCTTCAGGATTTCCAGGAACTCAAAACCGTCTAAAGAAAAGTTCAAATGTCAGGTACCCTAAAATATTAGCTTCATATTTGATTGTCGATCTGATCTTATTTCTATGTGGCTTATATCAATGCTAGAATTGTAAATAAAGGTCGAATGTACCTGGGTCATCTTCCTCTGCAAAGGCAACAATGTGCTCTCCATCAATGTCATCCTCCTGTGAACACAAAAAGGTATATAAGACTGTCCCAGATTGCCTGATAAGAAATGTAAGTTTTTATGGATAGAAATCATTATTACAGCTAAAAAAATGTTTTTTTGTTTTCATCAGATAAAATTAAAGATCTCTTACCCAGATCTCATACATGCTGTGAGGCTCAAGCTTCCTTAGAGTGGGCCTGAAACATTAAAGCATAAAAAGAAAAGTACTTGTTACACTCCAAAAACTTACAGGAAAATACTTATTGAATAAAATATTGTGCTTTTTGCCCATATATACATTAAAAAAAATTACTAATTTGTGTGTTTGAGTGTTTTCTCATCTGCCATCTCTATGGTCAAGATCTGGTTATGTTTACACAGAATGTGGTTCTAGGACTGGCATCAATCAGCCTGTTTGCCAGAGGAAAATGGAGAGACCAACAAACAGGATAAATAGTTGTGTTTTAGCAAATAATTTCTGTGTTTCCATCATCCTTTTATGCTCCAAACCTGGGTGTTTTGCAACAACCTGTTAGCTTTTAAGGTCTCACACGTGGTTGTTTTGTGGCAACTCATCAGTGTTTTTCCATCAGCTTATTAGGCTCCAAACATGGGTGTTTTGTAGTGACCTATCAGTGTTTTTCCATCAGCTTTTTAGGTTCCGAACTAAGGTGTTCTGTAGCGACCTGTCAGTGTTTTTCCACTGGCTTTTTAGGTTCCGAACTAAGGTGTTCTGTAGCGACCTGTCAGTGTTTTTCCACTGGCTTTTTAGGTTTCAAAAGCAGGTGTTTTGCAGTGACCCGTCTCTGCTTTCACATCAGCTTTTTAGACTCCAGCCATGGGTGTTTTGTTGTAACCATCAGTGTTTTTCCATCAGCTTTTTTCGCTCCAAACCTGGGTGTTTTGTAGCAACCTGTCAGCTTTTAGGCTTCAAAAGTTGGTGTTTTGCAGTGACCCATCTGTGTTTTCTCATTGGCTTTTATGATTTCAAAAGTGGATGTTATATTATAACCTATCCGTGTTGTTCCATCTGCTTTTTAACTTCCAAACTAAGGTGTTTTGTAGTAACCTGTCAGCTTTTAAGGGTTTAAACATGGGTGTTTTGTAGTGACCTGTCTGTGTTTTTCCATCGGCTTTTTAGGTTCCAAAAGTAGGTGTTTTATAACAACCTGTCAGCTTTTAAGGGTTTAAACATGGGTGTTTTGTAGCGACCTGTCTGTGTTTTTCCACTGGCTTTTTAGGTTTCAAAAGTAGGTGTTTTATAACAACCTGTCAGCTTTTAAGGCTTCAAAAGTAGGTGTTTTGCTGCAATTCATCAGTGTTTTTCCATCAGCTTATTAGGCTCCAAACATGGGTGTTTTCTGGTAACCCATCTGTTTTTTTACACTCCAAACCTGGGTGTTTTGTAGTGACATGTTGGCTTTTTAGCCTCCAGACGTGGGTGTTTTATTGTAACCATCAGTGTTTTTCCATCAGCTTTTTACGCTCCAAACCTGGGTGTTTTGTAGCAATCTGTCAGCTTTTAGGGTTCAAACATTGGTGTTTTGCAGTGACCCATCCATGTTTTCTCATTGGCTTTTATGATTTCAAAAGTGGGTGTTATATTATAACCTATCCGTGTTGTTCCATCTGCTTTTTAGCTTCCAAACATGGGTGTTTTGTAGCAACCTGTTTTATATCGGCTTTATAGACTCCAATCATAGCTGTTTTGCAACATTTTTACCAAGACATTGCAGCTTTTCCTGCTGGGATTATGCCCCGAAAACCTTGTATTATAAGCCAAAACATGATCTTTTCCCAACTATAACCAAGTGGTTTTTGGGCCTGTGCAGTAGTTGTGTAGTAAAAAGTACAATATTTCCTCCCAAATGTAGTGGTAGATAGTAGCATGATATAATACCTCAGTTCACCACTGAAATTATGTGACCCAAAAAGGATTAAATGTTATTAGTGTTATTTTAGTATCACGTGGGGTCTCACCTGTCATGCTGCTCAATGTATTCAACGAGCTCGGACTCGATGTAGGGCTTTCCTGGAATGGTGTCGGGTTCCTCCATGAAGGGCTCATAGAAGTCAACTTCATTCATCTTCAGCTTCAGCTTCTTGGCAATCTGAAATGATATTCATTTATATGACAATTAAAAGACAATTCAAAAATGTATTTTGGCAAACATGCAGAGTAGATGCTACAACATGTAAATTCAGTCAAAATATTCAAACAAATAATTTAAACCTTGGGGTCAAATGTGGCAAAGAATTTGACGAAGGGGTGGAACTCCTCAGCGGCATCATCGTATTCAATGAAGTCTGGGTGGGAAACATAAGAGAAAACACAACATTAACTTTATTTGTGTGAGAAGTTGATTTAAAGAGCCATTGCATGTGATATGTTTGAGTCTTCAGATCATCATCCTCCACCTACGAGGGGATTTCTCGCTCTTGAAATAGCCAACCAGCTTGATGACCTCATCCATGTTGTGGAAACCCTTCAGCTCACGATCGTTGTCGATGATCTCCACGGGGTCTTCAATCACCTGGCAAGAGATATTTATGTCAGTCCTGATATCTGAGTGATATAATTCCACAAGCGGTATGAGGCAGTTTGTTGCTTTGAGCTCAGTAAATCTATCATGTATAAGTTATAACAGAAATATAGTCTGAATTAAACCACAGTACTTGGCACTATCCCAGTGACTTACATCGTAGAGGAACTCGACCAGGGTGTCGGAGGCCAGCTCTCCATCGTACTCAATGATCTCATTGTCGGCAAAGATGTAGATGCTCTCCACCTCATCCAGACCTGACAAGAGAAAGTTGCAGTGGTAAGCAATATTCATAAAAGATAATAGAGATACGGGACTTTACATATATTTGTTTAGTTATTTAATTAGTTGGTAGCAGTTTATTTAGAGCATGTATGTAGCAAATAAACAAAATAGTTATACAGTGGTAGACAGACGTGAAAAAAAAGGTTACTAAAGGAAGCATGAAAACTGAAAATAACATAATGATTTGATTTACATGTCCAAAAAGGAGTGGGAGGAAGTACAAATGTATTTATTCCCACCCCTTCTCAATAATAGTCAGTTTATTTAAAAGAAAAAATCCTATCTTATCTTTATATCCTTAATAATTAAGGATATAAAGATAGGATTATTTTTGTGAAAGAACATCCTAAAAAAACTAATGCTTAGACATAAATTATATGAAAATATCATGTTCAGAAGCAGAGCTATGCAATTCTTTGTGTGATGCTGTGACATAATGGCCCCAAATTTCAGGCCCTGAATGTACCTTGATCCACTAAGTTTATTATGGTATACTTTTAATATGTTATTTGGTTGTCCCAAGAGATCACAATTAGTGATGGCCAAATGAGGCCTCATGAACCACTGTCTTTATTTTCTGAAGCCACCAGATGGCGCTGTGTGTTCAATAAAGGCTTGAAAGCACACTTCATTGCCAGTCCTTCAGCCGTTATATTTAAACCAAGAGCGCCATGGTGGGGTCAGAAAATAAAGAATGTGGTTCATGAGGCTTCATTTGGCCATCACTAATCACAATAAACCTTGAATGATTACTATTACAGTTTTCCCTGGGTCAAACCAGTCAATCAAAAGGAACTATGTGTATTATAAAAAGAAGAATATAAGCACATTAGCATAGTATTAAATATGACAGTATTTAACATATTTATATACCTAATTTTTCTTACACATGATTAAATACTGTCCACGATTTAGGGTTTATAGCTGCAGCACCTGTTGTCACAGAGAAGCTGTAATATCTTTGGTCAACACTTGAGGGCAGGCTTGTTTCATATATTGTCTATCACTCCCTTACTACAGTTTGAATCCCATTTGTTGTTACTTACACTTAGATATTGAGTGAAACCTGCTTTTGTTTTGTCAGTTATATATTTATTTATTCATTAGTGATTATGGAGTAACACTGAACAGGTGCACAGTAAGTGTACATTAAATCTGGCCCCATACATCCTAATTGAACACTGATTGTATGACTGGAGACAGTTATAGTTTATTCAGCTCTTTGTTATTTACTGGTATAAAGAAGTATTTGTTAAATCTGTAGGAACTGCTGAGTAGCACTTAATCAGCCCTGGGAGAGACCATGAGAAAAGTGGTGAAGGAATGAGCTGATTTACACTGAGCCAGCGTTCTTCTTTCTGTTGGTGTCACCCACAATTAGGCTATGTTTTCACCCGCAAGGTCTCTGTCACCGATTGGCAAGCTTACCAAGCTTCTTGGCAACAGCAGAGTCCTTCTTTTCATCCACCAGGCCGAATCCAATGTCCTCATCATCAAAATCGCTCAGAACTTGGGCTGCAAGCTGGACAGAGAGACACAGACAGAGAGAGACAGAGAGAAGTGGAGGAGTGAGGGGGATAAAGAGAAAGTTGTATTTAGTATCACATGCATTCTGGTTCTATCTCCGACTGATGTTAGCGATCCACTCATCTGTCCGTAATAGACATTCCCTAATCTCAGAACTCCTTTGAAAACATACTTTCAGCTTCATTTACATGAGTAACCCCTTGGCATTTCATCTTAATTTCAAGGCCTTAAAAGCAAAAGCTTTGGATTGCTGCCTTGCACTTTCTAAATCGGAGTGAAACTGAAGCCAACAATTGACAGCCCCCATAGCCGGCATGAGAGGAGCACAGACAGCAGGGTTTCCAGAAGAACAAGAGGGGCAGAACTTGAGCCAACTATGTCGTGGGGGAAGAGACGCTGCAACAGGTGTGGTGGAAAGAAGAGGAGCTCACACTTTGCAAAAGTAAACCTGCTGCATACATGCGCATACATAAATATACAAGCAATAATAAACTGTATTTTTCACAGTTGTGAGCATATACAACTGTTTTCCAGTTTGCATTTGCTTTCTGTTTAACTGCTTTAGTCTTGCAAAGGGATGATTGCCCCTTTAAATGTGAGATTACACCAAATGAAAGGAGTTAAAAGCATTATGTAGCGCCTTGCAAAGCAGCATTGTGAAATAGATAACATTCATAAGCAGACAAATGCCTCAAAGCACCAGCACAAATACCTTTTGCTGTATGGTATCATATGTGCTATGTTGCTCTTCACAGGCAGTTTTTAATGCCATCCATTCTTTTGGTCTCCAGAGTCCTGAGACATTAGCTCATGGTTGGACACTGGGCCAATTTCTCTTTAATCTGGTTAGGAGCGTTGGCCTGTTTGCCCTGAAACACTAAAGCAAGATAATCGGCATGAAGCAGCTGATGGGAAAGGTTCCATTCAGGGTAAAGTTTCTTTTATTTTAAAGGATAAGTTCACCCAAATCAGAAAAGTTACATATTTTCTCACTGCTAGTTCTGTCTAGCCATGCAGATAGTTTAATCTGTTGATATTTTAAAGGAATAGTTTGGTATTTTGGGGAATACGCTTTAATGTCCACATAGTGGATGTTTGCCTAGTGGGCCAGATAACCCTCTCTGGCTGAAATCTATTAATTTCAACCCAAACCTTGATTTTGTTTCCCCTAACTTAATCAAGAAATACCTTTCTGGCAGGATGCCCTCTCTGCAGACTTCTCGCTGAACCATACTATTGTTCCGAAGGCCAAATTTCCGAAACCCCGTTTGTCAAAAAAAAAAAGAAGCTGAAAGCCCATTTCTCTGACAGTCCATTATCCGAAAAACAAATGCCCATTGCTCCAAAGTCCAGTTTTTCCAAAAACACACACTCCCTGCAGCTAGTTTTAGTTATCGAGTGGAGTTTGAGCCACTGAACCTGGGTAATATCAGCAACCCTTTGCAGCGTTTCCTAGCTGCATTTTGAGCCCGCTCTCACTCAAAAGTCATTGAAATCCAGCACATGGGCAGTGACTTGCATCATCAAAACCAACGGAAAAAGGTGTCATTTAACGTCGGCATGATACGTGGCTGGTTGCCGTTATAGTTTAACGATGCTAGGCGGCGTCCGGGAAAACGCTGCGAGACAAGGACGAAAGTTAAGGATACTTGCTGTAGCTCTGCTTGAGGGTGAGAGGCTGTCAGTAAACAGTTTGTTGGGCACAGGGAAACTGAGATCTACTTGGGTACATGAGACCCTAAAAAGAGGGGGGGTCATGGGGAGTACCACCAGTTGGTCCAGAAGCTTCTTCTCCATGATGGCCATTTCCAGGCATATTTTAGGATGACTCTGGAGTTAGTTTGACAACCTGCTGTCTATCATTGGGCTTTATAGTAGTGATGGCCAAATGAGGAACCACTGTCTTTATTCTCTGAAGCCACTAGGTGGCGTTGTCTGTTCAAAAAAATGTTTGAAAGCACACTTCATTGCCAGTCCCTCAGCCCTCAATACAGCTATCTGGTGGGGTCAGAAAATAAAGAAAGTGGTTCATGAGGCTTCATTTGGCCATCACTACTTTATAGCTCTGGGTATCCAGCAACCGCTACCACCAGTTTCTCCTCCATTGTTTACCAACTGTAAACTTGTCGTAACATCCACAGAAGGCCCGCTGATTGGACAATGGGAAAAAGATGACAACACAACAGATGACGTGGGGCATTTTTCCACCCTGAGTTGAAGTTTTTTTTATCTCAAGCCAGGCGCCTGGAGAGTGCAGAAATGCAAGGCATGCTGCAATGTAAAAATCGTAAGCAAAAAGCTTCATTCTCATTAAAAACAATAAGAAAAAGGCACCACCAGCTTTCTATGTGATCAGGACCTAATGGGGCTTTGGAATTTTTAACCGTCGGGAGAATGGGAAGTCCCCTTCCAACAGCAGTCTAAGACACTAAACTAAACGAAGCTAACTGCATAATGGTTATAGCTGTCAATTTCTTGGTTAAGGTTGGGTGGAAAAAATCAGCAGTTGGGTTTCTGTCAGCAAGAGTTAGGCAAACTTTCCCAATGTGCCTGGTCTTTAGCTTCATATCAAAAGCACACACATGACATTGGTATCAGTCGTCATCTAACTCTTTGCAAGAAACTGAAGAGGCGTATTTCCCCAAAATGCTGAACTATCCCTTTAAGATATACATTTCTCTGAGTTATGTCCCACCACAGTACAATGGAAGTGAATGGGTTTATTTGAGCAACTTGTGCTCAGTTTCTCAAAAGTAATTTATCAATGCTTTGAGCCACAAAAATGAAATAAAATTCACTTCTGTTGAAATGGGGTGATGGCAAAAATTCTACCTGCAAGTTACGACATTGCTAGTAAGTCAGGAAATTAAGTGATTTGGGTGACATGACCCTTTACTATCACGGATGGCTGCATAGATGACTGGGTGTGTGGGTGGATAGGTGTTAAAGTTTGATTAATAGATTAGATGATAGCCATTTTGAAAAAACAAACAAACAAAAGAAACTCTCTGACTGAAAATATAGACCCAAACTGGCACAGCCCAAGCTGCTGCTGCCAGACTCTGAAAGCAGTTCAGTCTCTCTGTGACATCTGGTTTGTTGCTTCATGTAATTTCATCTGCTTTCAAACTAAACTGCAGTCAAGGAGTGGAAGAGAACAATCAGCAGATACCGCAGCGGCAGAAGAATCTGTGTTTCACAGCCCAGCTTTACAGGCACAAAAAGGCAGACCTTAACATACCTGAAAGATATTTGCTGCTTGACTTGTGATCAACTGCAAGAAGAGGTAACGCTTTAGGGCAAAGCACAATAGTCACAGCCTCCAGGTTTACAACAAATGGGAGTGGCCTTCACAGGAGACAAAATAGGTCCAAATTTAAACACTGAGATTGTGCTCGGAGAATTAAAGCCCCATTCACACACTACCATTTGGTAGCACTTGATTTTAAGTCAATGTATTAAGCATTTAAACACTGTAACAAGAAACTGTTTGTTTCAACTTTAAAAACATAATGTTTGGGCTGCCTTAAAATTTTAGGTTGACGATGCAGTGGTTAACATTGTGGTTAACAACATGGTTCCTGGTTCAGACCTAGAGTGGGGGAGCCCCTCTGTGTGGAGTTTGCACATCTCCCTGAGTCAGCGTGGGTTTTCTCCGGGTGCACCAGTTTCCTCCCACAGTCCAAAGACATGCAGGTTAATTGGTGACTCTAAATTGTCCGTAGGTGTGAATGTAAGTGTGAATGGCTGTCTGTCTCTATGTGTCAGCCCTGTGATAGTCTGGTGACCTGTCCAGGGTGCACCCTGCCTCTCACCCAGTGTCAGCTGGGATAGGCTCCAGCTAGTGATGGCCAAATGAAGCCTCATGAACCACTGTCTTTATTCTCTGAAGCCACTAGGTGGCGTTGTCTGTTCAAAAAAATGTTTGAAAGCGCAGTTCATTGCCAGTCCTTCAGCCTCCAATACAGCCATCTGGTGGGGTCAGAAAATAAAGAAAGTGGTTCATGAGGCTTCATTTGGCCATCACTAGCTC
Organism: Epinephelus fuscoguttatus; assembly: GCF_011397635.1. NCBI lineage: Eukaryota > Metazoa > Chordata > Actinopteri > Perciformes > Serranidae > Epinephelus > Epinephelus fuscoguttatus. The sequence continues at coordinate 16,761,507 of NC_064774.1, forward strand.
CAGCTACCCCCACGACCCCTAAAAGGGTAAGCAGTTATGTTGTTAGTTATTTATTTTTATTTCTTGTTAATAATCCTGTTTATTTGAACTATATATTTGTAAATAATCTTGTTAGATTTCTTAGATTTTCACTTATCTTTCTACTCTTGTAAGGTGCACCTGTAACGCAAACGATTTCCCCTCGGGGATCAGTAAAGTATTTCTGATTCTGATTCTGAATCAATTTGAAAAGAAAGGTTGAATCATTATAAAATTACCTCAACTTGTCTTTTCGAATTCAGTCAGTGCAATATTTTAAGGCAGCCCATATGCTGACTTTTATAAGTTAAAACAAATGGCATCACATTAAGCAGTATACATATATTAAATAATAACTTTTAGTACACTTAGCCATTTTAACTTCTATTATTATTCTATTATAATTATTACTGTGTTTTACTGTATTGTTAAGCATTATGAGTTTATACAGTAGCTTCCACTTATGGAATCAAGTGTATAAATTTATATCTGACTAAATGTGACTAAATCTAAATGTTAATATACTATTTATAAATGCTAAATACAGTAGGACTTAAAGTAAAGTGTTACCAGGCTGTCATTACATGAGGACCTCGTGTTATTGATTCTTAATACAGCTGCTTTGCTTGAGCTTGCTCAAATTTGTCATGTCTGTTTCATATTTAGATAAGTACAAAGGTCATCTGACAAAATTTCAGATAACCTTGCATCTCAGCAATTTTTTTCCCATATATATTGACTTTAAAAAGGTTACCTTGTTTTTCTCTGCATATATTCCCATCCTTTGAGACACTGTCTTTGTTGTACAACAGTATCAGAGGTCCTGAGGTAATGCTAGCAGGGTGTGAACAGGGCTTTACACAAGAAATCAAACGACTGTTGAGTGATTTTGAGTGTAGCGTGCAACAGTGATTGATTAATTAGATGTTTCTGAATTCTTTCAATCACCGCCTGGAAGCAGAAGTGTGTCAAGTTAAAGAGAAACACAACCATTTTAAAAACATGTCTTAAAAATCTGCAATTTATAGATGGAGCGACATTTATAAAATTTTGCTGCAGTGCAGAGACACTACTTCTGATTGTGCTGCGTTGAGTTGGTAATGACTAAATCAGGATTTTACATGCGGTAGATTACAGTAACTTCATACACAAGTCAAAGTTTTTCTTCCCAAAAAAAGACAAGGCAGTGATTTTTTAAAGTAGAACTTCCCCAAAGCTCATCCCATATTCCCCTCCCTGTTTCAACTAGTGATGGCCAAATGAAGCCTCATGAACCACTTTCTTTATTTTCTGACCCCACCAGATGGAGGTCTTGGTTTAAAGATAAAGGCTGAAGGACTTGCAATAAAATGTGCTTTCAAAAGTTTTTTGAACAGACAGCGCCATCTTGTGGCTTCAAAAAATAAAGACAGTGGTTCATGAGGCCTCATTTGGCGATCACTAGTTACAACAGGACATGGCCATGTTAGTAACACTGGGGTATTTATAAGAGAGGTGAAGTTATGGGTGCTTGCAGCGGGGTGGGAAGCAAAGCAGGGAGTCCCACAGCTATATAAGGGTGTGTAAGAAAGCATGTTGAGGAGCAGAAAAGAAGGCCCGTTACATATAGGAATGGGTGTGGAAAGGGAAGGAGGGGAAGGCAGACTTGATGAATGGAAGAAGACACATGACACGCAAGTTAACACTTCACAGCAGTCGTCTCCTCCTAGTCCTGTCCACCCTCAGTGTCTCTCATTTCTGCTTCCTGGGTGTTTTCCCTCTCTCACAACCACATCCTTTCTTTCCCACTCTCTTTCCATGTGGATATTTTGTCATGACTTAGTCTCCTGACACCACTTCACCCTTCCTGATCTGTTTCCTCGCTATCATCCTGACCCCATCCAAAAGTCTGGGCATGCAGAGCCAAGTGAGAGGTCAGCAGTGCAATTGCAGTTTCCCAATGCCCAGTCAGTGTCAGCTTGTCAGGTGACACAAGATGAGGGCAGAGTGCCATGGTGAGTTGTCAAAAACGTGCTCTGGGTCCCTGCTGCACTTGGCTGGGGCACCAAATGATGAGCTAGGAGATGGCGGTGGTTTCGCAGTGCAGTAGAGGGGTCACATTTCTTGTAATGTAGCCGCCCACATGCTCACTCAACACCACTCGATGTAGGCTAGCCTTTATATTGGTTGCTTTGGTAAATCTAGACTTGAGTGGCAGGTGTTATTACGAGTAGACAGGTTTGTCTAAAACGTCTTAAGAGTGTTGTAAACCTGCCAGTCTCACATTGGTTCTCTCTTTGCTGCATCTGTTGAAGCTACAGCAGTACAGAGGGCAGTACAGTGACTATAGCCAGCTTTGTTTCTCAAAAGTTACTTCATTTTTACATCTATTCATTTGGCAGATGCCTTAGTTCTCAATGCTCGGTTTCAAATTCCACCTGACACAAGCAAAAGTGACAAATTCTACCTGTAATAGTGTAACTTACAACATGTACTTGGCAAAGGTGTATAAACTTAGAAATTCTACCTGACACAAATGTTAGATGTTAGGATTTCAACGAAACAATACAAACAGGATAATAGAGGTCTGTACAAGAGGGGGTACAGCACAAGTCTCAATCCACCAAAAAAACAGCACAAATAATGAAATTAATTTTGAATAAATTAACAGTGAAAATAATATATATATATAAAAAGCAGTGTTGGGCAAGCTAGTTGGAAAATTCACTCTCAGATCTTTACTCGGCCCCTGTTGTGTCTATTTCTCTACTGTCCACTGCAAATCCATTAAATACTTACAGTCTACGGACTCTATCATGACCAATTTTCATGTCAACAAAAATTCCTATAAATATATGTACAGTACATAAGAAATACAGCTAAATACATAACTTTCATTCTCCACGAACATAATGTGGTGTTTCAGCCCATTCTCCTTCCTAAGTCGTCAAATACCACAGATTTGTCAATGATCGTCAGACACTGACGCCAAAAGCCAACTTCCAACTTGTCATGGTATGATACATGAATGGGCAACATCAGTTCATAACGTATCCAGATTGCTCCTTTCCCGGTGGTATGATACACTGCTGGGCATTTTCAGTTTGAAATGCTGCTGGTGACAGCTTAATACAAAGAGCTAGAAAGTCCTTATAGGTAGTGATGGCCAAATGAAGCCTCATGAATCATTTCCTTTATTTTCTGACCCCACCAGATGGCACTCTTGGTTTAAAATGAAAGGCTGAGGGTAGTGATGGCCAAATGAAGCCTCATGAACCACTGTCTTTATTTTCTGAAGCCACCAGATGGCACTGTCTGTTCAACAAAGGTTTGAAAGCACACTTCATTGCCAGTCCTTCAGCCTTTATCTGTAAACCAAGAGCGCCATCTGGTGGGGTCAGAAAATAAAGAATGTGGTTCATGAGGCTTCATTTGGCCATCACTAGTTGTGGGACTGGCAATGAAGTGTGCTTTCAAACCTTTGTTGAACACACAGCGCCATCTGGTGGCTTCAGAAAATAAAGACAGTGGTTCATGAGGCCTCATTTGACCATCACTACTTATATGGCAAGAAGGAGGGGTGGTGGATGGGTCCAACAAACCTTGGACTTTCTTTTTTGTATGAATATAGAGCCAAATCAAAAGTTTTTTTTTCCAAACCTAACCATGTGCTTTCGTTGACGTCTCAGAGTTTGTTGCGGCATCCCTGAACGTCAACAGTAGACACAGGAGGATACCTAGCATGTAGTACTTAAACATGAAAGTCCACTGACAAAGCAGTAATATGTGACGATTTGGGATGAGAACGTGTTGGGTGTTGACATCTAATGCTTGTGACCAGTATCAGAAAGGGTTGTTGCTGATGTTTTATAGTTTTATTGGTAGATATCCCTTTAAAAAGGCAAGAAGTGGGTTGTTGATCAATAATTCCTTCATCAGGTGCCAACTTTTAAGGACAAACAAAGAAACAAATATGCAATACAACTATCCAGCCAGCAACCATCTGTCTATGGAGCCAGATCAGTGACGGTAAGTTTTGGCATCAAAAAATAAAATTTAGCATTGAAAAAGGAAACATTGGCAGTGGAAAAAAAGCTCTACTAAAAAATAAAACGGGCATTAAAAATTATTTTGTTTTTCAGTAATGATCTCCTAATTTGATATCGGTTTTAACGCTATGTCCCTGTTTTTACTGGATAGGGGGTGCTTGAGTGGAGGGGCAGTGACAGAGTAAATTACATTTCAGTTATGACCACTGTGGTCAAATAACCTTTTTTTTCCATTTTTAGTATTATGTTTGGCAGTATAGTTCTGTTCTCGGGCCTCTCTGCCTTTCTTGGACCTACACAGAAAGCTTAAGGCAGAGAGAGCACACCTCTCTGCCCTTCCACGCGCGTATATGGAAAGCCTAAGGTGGAGATAGCACAGCTCTCTTCCCTTCCACGTGCCTCTGTGGAGCCTAAGGTGGAAAGAGCACACCTCCCTGCCCTTCCATGCGCCTACATGGAAAGCCTAAAATAGGGAGGGCAGCAGCAAAGACCCCCCAGGAACAGAACAGAGCAGCATCAGTGACAAACACAAATGACATTGATAAGTCAGACACAGCATGAAAAGGAGGAGCTGGGGTGGAGGCAGGTTGCAAAGCAGCTTGCAGAGGAAGCAGCAACAGTAGGCAGGCCAGAGCAGTTTAAATAAGGCGCCCTGAATGAGAATTGCCAACTGGTTGCATAGAAAGGAATCATGTGATCTATCAGCTGGCTCCCTTCCATCAATCAGCTGCTCCATCACTTGATTGGGCTGCTTGAGATCAGCTGATGTAGCTGGGATGTGAGCTGAGCTTGACATTGTGTCCTGCCTGAACTAATACTCTGTTCAATATAATCTGAATACTAAGGAAAAATATCTCTTTGGGATCCACAGACTTTTAAAAGTGACATGAAGAAAAGATCTGAACATTATAATTCTTATTATTGAAAAACACATCCAAATGCAACAAATATTAAAAGAAATGAAAATAATTTTGATGCCTGTGGTTTCTTTTTTTTCTCAGTGGAACTTTTTTAATTGCCAGCCTTTTTCAGTGCCAAAAGTTACTCCATATACAGTATGTCCTCTGTGTAATTTCTATACCTGCTCATTTCTCTTCAGCAAAAGTTGAAGTTTAGCAATTTTGGAGAGCAGGATACACTGAACCCGTTCATCAAAGTCTAACGACCTCTTCACTTCATGAGTCTGTTGGGTTTCTACACTTGGTAACCTTACTGTAAACAGTAAACACAACTGATAAGTCAGGCAGATGCAAATCCAAGTTATTATTTCCTCTTCAATTAAAGAGCAATCATGGATGAAATTATACAAATCTAATGAAGATTAAGGGTCTGATTTGAACCACAGGCTGAGCTCAGCTGGGAACAACAAACACTGCTTGAGAGACCTCCTGTCAATTAAGACAATTAAAACATACAGCACTTGAAAGCCTTCATTCAGGAAAGGCTGTCTTAAAGTTGAATTTCAGCACATCTGGTAGAATGTGATGGATTGTTTTTAAACCATGATTTTGATTTAGATATATAAATATACATTCACCCACTGCTGTCCTTCTTCACTCCCTCTACCACTCTACCATATGTGTCATCCACCCTTCCATGGCCAGCACTGGGACTTTGAAAAGGGCTGAGTAAACCATTAATGTAAGAGAACTTGTCGTGCTGTTCTCTTCTCCATCACTGGTCTAAATCTGACCCTCTGACTGAGTCTTTTTGTTTGGTCATTCCCATGTAGGCCTTGTGTGTTCCTTAAGTGAACAGCTCAACAGTTGATGAGTCACACATTTGTATGTGGGCATGACCTTATGATGTAAGTCACTCAGTGAGAACCCCAGGGACACAGGCATGCACTCAGACTGTAACAGCTTCAACAGCGGCTGCAGAGAAATAGCTAGCTTTGGAGTTAGCGTTGCTGCCATTAATATTTGCTCCTAAATATTCAGAGTACTAAAGGAGAGTGCATGTACATTTGTCTACAGTGAACAGTGTGCACAGTGTTAACATGATTTAACTTATGCTTTAAATTAGGACTGCCCCCTAATAGTCAACCAAATCACCTGAAACATGTAAGTAGCTACATGCCCATTAGCCACTTTGCACAATCATTACTAGTGATAGCCAAATGAGGCCTCATGAAACACTGTCTTTATTTTCTGAAGCCACCAGATGGCGCTGTGTGTTCAACAAAGGTTTGAAAGCACACTTCATTGCAAGTCCTTCAGCCTTTATCTGTAAACGAAGACCGCCATCTGATGGGGTCAGAAAATAAAGACAGTGGTTCATGAGGCTTCGTTTGCCCATCACTAATCATTACTGCTTTGCAGACAGCGTCATTAACAGGTGGCTCGCTCAGTGTGTGATGTGCACTTGTAGATAAAATATAGGCCTATATTAATGATATATTTCTCTGTAATGTAGCACAGTGTTAACAATGTTACTGATGCTATTCTTTCTCACACCTTCAACTCAAACCATTGTGTTGCCCCGCCCAAAATATATCATTTAATAATTACATTAATATCATAAACATGCAGGCGACTAGTCATGGCCAAATGAAGCCTCATGAACCACTTTCTTTATTTTCTGACCACACCAGATGGCGGAAGTGGTTTAAAGATAAAGGCAGAAGGACTGGCAATGAAATGTGCGTTCAAATTGTTGTTGAACAGACAGTGCCATCTGGTGGCTTCCGGAAATAAAGACAGTGGCTCATGAGGCTTCATTTGACCATCAGTACGGGCGACTAGTTGAGTAATGGCCCTAAATGTCAACTGTTGGTCGACTAGGAAAAGTCTTAGTTGGGGGTGGCCCTACTATAAATGCAAGTCCATGATGACTATGTATGTTGCAAGATTTAGATTGTAAAGGTAGTGTAAAGAACAGCTGATTCATTTATTAATCAAATTGTATGACCCCACAAATCATCCTTTTATTAGAAAACAAACAACAGATTGTTACTGATTTCTCTTTTTTTGATAAAAAAGATATAATCAAAACGTTAGGATAGGTTGGAGAATTTTAAACTCTAATATTGCCATTTTTTCCAAGACAGCCAATGGTTTACATTTATGGCACAAAATCAACTTGCAGACTTTTGAGATAAAGTAGGTAATAAAAATGTGTCTTATGTGAAAAATATACATTGTGCTAAGGCAATATTAACATAATTTTGGCAAAAAAGCAAATACAATAGGCAACAACATGCAAAAACACTGTTTTGGTGTTTTAATATCATAGCCTATCACAGCAAACTGGCAGGAAGTATGCCCAACAAAGAAGCAGGAAAACTATATTATCATCTTTCCCAAATTGTCTCTAACATCTTGTCTGAATGTGTAAAATAAAGAAGAATTAAGGGGTTGACAAAGCTGCAGGTTTTCCAGATCTTCCTGTGTGAGCAGGAGTCCTGGGATCTGTGCAAAATTAGAAGTTCAGCCAGCTTTTCCCCCCAGCCAGATGGTAAATTAATAATGGCTGCTGTAACACATCAGGACGTTCTACACCAGGCTGTTACATAACACTGCGCCGGGGTGGTCATGAAAGATTCAGATACAACAGTGTATAAAACACATGCTTTGACTTGCCACCAGCTAGTGTGACTGCACTGTTTGAAAGGGAGGATCCAGGATTGTGCTAAAAAATAAGATGCTGTGTTTCTGAGTATTTGTAGAGATTATACATCTCTGATAAGTCTCTCCGTGCGATCCTTTTAACTCTGAGTTTACTATTTTCACTCTGACATGGTCTCATGGGAGACATGATGAAATGCATGGAAAGCTTTTAGAAATCTCACAGGCACAGAAGCTGATTCACTACAACAAACTGTGAGGGCAGAAGTGTCTGAGACCATCTGTGAATGACTCACTTTGACAGCAATAAGCCATATTACAAACACGTCGCATAACAGTCTCAGCTAATAAACTCCTGCATTTATTCAAGCTTGTTTTTATGAGTCATATGAAAAAAAACAGCAGGTGCTGAATACAACACATTTATCAAAGGACAAGCAGATGTGTTTATATGACAGCAGTTATTTGGATTTCATGGGGAAGCAGCTCACCTCAAGAGTCCTCACAGTGATTTGTGAGATACTGTAGACAGACCTTTTCAGGGCTGACGTCACAATGACGTCAGTTTGTTAGCTGGAGGCTAAACAAGACTCTTCACCACAGGGCTATAGGCTACATAGGAGTCTAAATATGTGGTCTTTTTGTGTTATTGGGAGCCAGAATAGAAGGAGTCATGGCTCAAAACTCAAATTTCATACCAGCCGCCACTGCCCGTCAACAAAAACAAAGACAACTATGGTTAAATGCGATAAGACGAAAGGACTGGACGGAGGCGATCAACAAAAATGCTCACACTTCATATCAGGTTATAACGCTAACTTTTTAGCGCATTAGCTAATGTTAGCCTCGATAGCAAAACAAAATGGAGGAAACTGTTCAAGTGACGTCCTCCTTTGTAAGATTGGCATAGTAATCAACCACAAAGCCTCCAGCTGTTAAGCTCCACCCACCAAAAAATATCATACCGTTGATTAACAGTAAAAGGGTCTATACTTCAAAAAACAGATAATTACTCTGTAAAATCAATATTTGTTACTTGTTACATTTGATACATGCAAGACCTCAATGCAAAGCCGTTACTAAAGAAATTAATAATACAGTACAAAATTGTTTTTATTGCTTTTGTTAAGCTAAGCTCAGAAATGCATCTATAGCAATGGTCTGCCGAATATAGAATGCCGTAATTGACCAATCAGAATCGAGTATTCAAGAAGCCATGTAAGGCCCAATCACACAGAAAGTAGTGATGGCCAAATGAGGCCTCATGAACCACTGTCTTTATTTTCTGAAGCCACTAGATGGTGCTGTCTGTTCAACAAAGGTTTGAAAGCACACTTCATTGCCAGTCCTTCAGCCTTTATCTTTAAACCAAGAGTGCCATCTGGTGGGGTCAGAAAATAAAGAAAGTGGTTCATGAGGCTTCATTTGGCCATCACTAACAGAAAGTATTTAGCAGCTGGAGGTGCCTTTTTGTAATTATTTTTAATGAGAATGAAGCTTTTTGCTAACGTTTTTTGCATTGCAATATGCTTCACGTTTCTGCACTCTAGTCACCTGGCTTTTTTGCCGGAGCTCCCTGAGCTTTTGAACTCAGATTGGAGTTTTTTCGTCATCTTGATTGATTGATCTTGATTTGAGAGACGGGCCTTCTGTGGTGGCACAACAACAAGTTTACAGTTGGTTAACAATGGTGGAGAAACTGGTGTTAACTGTTGCTGGATACCCAGAGCTATACGGCCCGATGATAGACAGCAGGTTGGCTGCCCCTGAGTCATCCTAAAATATGCCTGGAGACGGCTATCACGGATGCAAAGCTCCTGGACCAACTGGTGGTACTCCCCATGATCCACCCTCTTTTTTAGGGTCTCATGTACCCACACAGATCTCTGTTTTCCTGTGCCCAACGCACTACTTCCTGACAGCCTCTCACCCTCAACCAGAGCTAGAGCAAGAACACTGCCTCAACATTTTAGAAACTAGATACTAATTACTGGGGTAAAAAACAGTAGATCGATTACACAAAAAGGTTAGCATAAGGACGTCATGGGATGGTTGTCTTTTTTTACTAGTGGCGTCTTGTGTTTTGCAACCTGCCAAATGCTTTCTGTGTGATCGAGGCCTAATAACTAAAGGTATTATTTAAAGTTGTGCTTCATGTTAATACATGTTCTGTAAAAACAAATAATTCTCATGAATGGGGAAATACCAAGAAACAGATACAGTATGTTCACTTACACATGGTGATGTAAAGCACGTATGCACTGTGCTCACAGTGCTATCTTTATTCAGGTCCATCTATTTGTGGAGTGGAGATGTAAGTCAGGGTTTCAACGTCAGAAAAAGGAAAAAAAAATCACATCTAAATTTTTCATGATGCACCTTGATCCCCTGCATTTCCTTGACATTTTTCTCCCATGAATAAGTGATATGAAGACGTTCCCTGATACAGATAACAGACGAGGGGAGCAGAAGAGAACATTTAAGGGGGAAAAAGCCCAAATAATATGTGTATTATGCTGAGGGAGGAAGTGAGCACAGCAGGGTAATTTTACTGTACAACAAGAAAATATTGTAACGTACTGCATGTCACCTGGTGCAAACACAGTAGAGGGGATGGGCTGTATTTGTGTTTCACAGTGACTCGACTGACATAACCTGGTAAGACCATCCTTTGCTTGACTTTCCAGAAATTACAATCTAATCAGGCCAATCAGGGATCTGCACTGTAGTTGACAACATAAACGGCTCACCACGGACTGTGTTGAATTTGGTGATGTTAGAGGCTGCATCTTGCAGAACAGTAATGGCGGCTTCCATAGCAGCAAGTGCTAACTCTAATGTCAGTAAAGTCAACACAGCAGTAAGTGAAGTTATCGCAGAAATAGCAACCTGGTCTCACTCTGAAGTCGTCAAAATCCGACGCTTGAGCGGAGACTTCCAGTGTCAGACACTGACAAAAAAAAGCAGTCGGCATGATTCGCAGCTGGTCGCCCCATGGAAACACGGTGGGACGAGAACGAAAGCTAAAGCAGCAAAAGTCCAAGTAGGGTTTGCAGGAGTTGTGGCGAATGGGTCCAACAAACACCAACCTTCACCTGGGAGAGTGGTGCTCTCTACCTGTAAGATTATAAAACCAAACCCTGTTTGGGGGGGGGGGGCAGTTACTTGCAGCACCAGAAACCAATGAAAAAATCCTTCCTTTAAAGCCGGCATGATACACGGCCAGTTGCTGTTGTAGTTCTACGGCGGCCGGTGGCATCAGGGGAAACGTGGCAGGACAAGGATAAGTTAAGGTGGCGAAAGTCCAACTGGGGCGGGCCGAATGGATGGTGGATGGGTCCAACAAACACGTCCCGTAAGATTCTAGAGCCAAACCTTGTTCTTTTTTCCTAAACCTGACAACATGTTTTTGTTGCCTAAACCCAACTATGTGTCTTTGTTGTTGAAGGAAAAAAAAGTCAATTTGCAGTGTTGTACCGACGTAGTGCTTTTATTTTGAAAGAGACTGTATGTAAACAGTAAATTTCCTGTGAAAATTAAAGTGTATTCTGAATGAAGACAATGCAAGTAACAGGCAGAACTTGACACAGCATTCTAGAACGTAAGCAACCAACTCACCCAGGGTACCTTGCACGTCGTAGCTGGATGTGAAAAGTCTGCAACCAAATGTCGATATGCGACGAGGTCGGAGTGAGAATGTGTTGAACAAGAGTATGCACTCGCCAAGTTGCTAGGAGCAAAAGACGTTTTCACCATTCTTCCGACAAATTAGTGTTTCTGTCAAAGGAGTCTGGTGAGTGTAGACGGGTGCAGCAGCAAAACATGTTTTAGCCACACGACCACCTAAAACAAATCAACATCAGTTTTAGTGCTATATATAGAATATTTTCACAGCTCTTCTTTGCTGTCAGGAAGCTCTTTATATCAGTAAACTGATGCTGTTGGGTTATGCTCTCTTCAAAGCCACCAGACTCCACTGATAGAAGTCACAAAAGATGCTCAGCGACATCATTCCTTCCGCTCGCCCCAGCCGGTGCCTGGGGCTCGGAGGAGGGAGAGGCTCAGTAGAGGAACCGTAGATTGTGATTGTCTGGCGCAGCATACATGGGAATGGAATATAATACAGTATATTTGAACGTATTTCTTGCTTTTACTGTGATGGTGTAAATAAACTGCAAGTCCAGTGTTCATTGTTGTTTCGTCACTGATTGGCTGAAGGAGTTTGTCAGTCAAGGCGAGTATTCCTGCCTACTGAAAGTGTTCGGTCGGCAGCAGAGCCAGACTGCTACAGAGAGCAAAACAGAATGTTGAGCTCATGTCATCAGGATGGTGTTGCCAGGCTACAACTGGCAGACATCTCTAAAAAATGTTACACCTGATAGATTTACATCTGAAAGTCTGCACACAAGCCACTCTCAGCAACACCGATCTCAGACTGGTTCGTTGGTTTCTCTAAAAGAACGTGCTGTATTTTCTCTGTTAATTTTGAGGACTTGTTGGGATTAATGGTTCAGTACCAGAAATCTAAAACAAGGCATTCTCTATGGCACCCTCCCTGCACCCACGGATATTCTTCCTATTATCTAGGTGGACCCTCCTCACATGTAGGCCCCCCAGTCCTTACATCCAAGGGTCATTCTTCCAATTTACACATAAAACATCCTCTTCTTCCTAGCCATATTTAGCTGTATAGATAGGTTGTTTAGTTGTGGTTAATATTTGTATACAATTCCTAACTGCTATTGCTGCCAATATGATACGCACTCATGAAAAAAGTTTTTGGTTTGTTTGCCTATTGGGTTTTAATATGAAGACAGAGACTCACATTGTGGTGGGAGCGGTGGAGGTGAGGAGGGTAAATTTAGCACGACAGAAGCAGCATGCGGGCTCTCGGCCACGCACCGCAGGAATTATTTTGGCCAGTAGTTGGGAGCTGATGACAGGTGCTTCACTGAGCTGCAACTCTCCCACCTCAGCTTAAATTGAAGATATTTGGATAATCTGTTGTATGGGAAGCTTTCTATGTGGAAAATTGATTTAAATTACCTCTGTATTATTGTTTTCCTAACTGATATATTCTCCTTGCTTTTTTTCTGTCTTTCCTGAGCAGTTTTTCCATCCATGCATCAATATGATTTGTACACACACATTGTCTGCAGATGTGTTTAAAGGGGCACTCCACTGATTGCACACATGACGTTCACTCTACTTGTCATAGGGTTTCAATTCCTATTTTTTACATTCTCACTCCACCGTTGTATCTCGACTTAGAAAGTCGACGTTGAGATGCGACGTGCAAGGTACCCTGGGTGTGTTTGTTGCTGACATTCTGGGATGCCGTGCCAAGTTTGGCCTTCCTTGCCTGTTTTCAGAGTACTGTTTGGATTTCAGCTTTGCCTCTTGTGTTTCCTGTTTCCCCTTCCTCGTGTCTCATGTTAGTTTTCAGAGGCCGTTTACACATACACGGTGATTTTGATAAACGCAGTCACAGTATGCACCGTAACTTGCGTCTGTGTCAAAAGTGCGACCTATGTTGCTATGGTGACAATGGATACATGGAAGGTTTGAGCTTCTCGTTACACTGCCACCTACAGGCTTGGCGTGCTCTTGTGTATATATACACGGGTAAGTGTAAACGAAGATCTTTTTGAAAACGGAGACGGTGAAATGTCCGTTTATGAAAATAGCCGGCAATGTGTAAACGGCCTCTTAGTCTCTGTGTGTGTGTGCTGGGCGTGGCCTTCTGGTTCCCTCCTCCTGCCAATCCTCCTGAGTGCCAGCAGCTGCTGAACCTGCACACCTGAACCTCATCTACAATCAAGCCACTGCAGTATAAAACCCTAGCTCAGACATCCAGACTCTCCCAGATCATTCAGTGTTCTCTGTTGTAGAGACAGTTAGGGCAGCTTCTAGGTTTTTGACACTTTGTCTTTGTACTTTTGGACATCAGTTCACACTCAACAACAAACGCACGTGGTTGGGTTTAGGAAAAAAAAGGACAGGGTTTGGCTTTACAAACACCAGCCTCCCGAGTGAAAGTCCTGCTGCCCACGCTTCTCGGGCATCTGCTGCCTTAACTTTCATTGCTGCCCCAACGCGTTTGCATCTGACACAGCTGGGCGCTGTTAAACAATAATGGGGACCAGTCACGTATCATGCCAACGTGACGCATGACCCTCCACAACAGTGAGGATTAGTATATGCCGTTCACAAAGCCCGGTTGAAATTAGTGTATTAGATTAGAAATTTAAGGTGTGTTGATGGATTCACATCATCAACTCATGCATGGAGTAACATTACAAGTTAATGTTCCACCTTAAAAGTTGCAGACAGTCGGCCAGTGAATTAAGTTATTTTTCCTCAGACTCCAGCTGCTGTGAGAGGCAGCGAAACATCCTTTCATTTTATAGTTACAGTTTACTAATTAAACTCTCCACAGTATGAACAGTGGTTACATGAGCCTCAAAACCAGCCACAACTCTATCTATTGACCAATCAACAGACTGCAGTGTTCACAGCTCCACCTTTTAGTACCAGATCTGTGTGCTAGGTACCCCAACAGAGGGGGGACCAAAAATGGGGACGGTACAGAACGGTTCCATTGGTACCATCCACAACTTTTCACAGTGGAAACAGAAAAATGCACATGAAAATGAACAATTTACACCCCTGTATCAAGTCATGCTTTTGAGTCCCTCCATTGTTATTGCCTGCTTCTTGATGGGGAGCACTACTCCTTCTTTGAAAATAGAAAAATAGATTTTGTTGTTTGAAGCTTTATAACTCTGCTGCTTTGATTTTAACCATTCATTTTTTTAACCTTCCGTCTTTATGGAAGTGCAATACTGACCCGGAGTATCATTTTATACTATATATATATATTATACTTTAATTTCCCTTTTGCCTTAATGCTGAAATTAGTTTTTGAGTTTCTAGTTTGGTTGCGTTTACCTCCAATCAATTTATTCAATTTACTGTATATTCTATACTACATGGCCATAACTAATCTTATTTTGCTGAATCTCTTCCTGCAATCGCCCCATATCCCTGAAGTTATTATAAAAAAAATGGTTTAATGTACCTTGTTTGATGATTTTAATGATTTCATGGATCTAGAAAAAGAGATGCATCATATGCTGAGAAAACAAAAACAATTTATATAATAGTTAAGTAGACAAACATTCACTGGCCTTGTTCATGCACATTCAGCTCAGATTTTTTGACTCACATTCTGTTTGTGGCTTATATTAATTTTCTCCAATTACATCCTGGCAGCAACAGCTGACAGCATCAGGTAACAGTTTCAGCTTCAACCGAATGACATCAGTGCACTGCTTCATTCCAGCCCCGATAAGATTTGAAACATCTTTCACCCTCTGTGGACGCCACAGTATAAAGATACTGAAGAGCAGAATTTCATTTGGGAGATAGTTGATATGAGCCACTCTCTCTATCCCAGCCACACTTCAGATCCAGGCACAGTGCGGTTGACAGCTGCTTGATGGAGCACTCGCCATGATGAAGCCATTAAGTGTTTTTACCAAACCAGACTGCAGATGGGCAGATGCACTCTGAGGAGCGGCTGCTTATGAAAATTCACAACACCATTCATCCACAGGGAGAGGCTCGCTTTCACTATGATTGCGCTCCAAAATAAATTTTACAAAATCATACAAGATATCTCAATTCGTGTACCAAGTGGAGAGATGACTCTGCGCCTGGTAGAGTGTCGGCACAACAAATCAACTTGAGAACTGCAGTTCATCATATTCAGTCCGTACAAAACACCTCTCCTGAATAGACGAAAACACAATATCCAAGGATCATATTCTACTGTATATCCTCAGGTCAGATACATTACAGATGCACAGTCACACTTGGACTTGAGTTACATGACTTGAAGCCTTGAGACACAAATTTGATAACTTAAAGACTTACAAGCTGACTTCAACACCAATGGCTCATGACTTCATTTGGGCTTGAGCCTTTTGACGAAAAATATTTGATATCTTCCCCCATTGTTTAAAAAGTTAATTCCCAGAATCAACTAACATTAATAATATTTATGTCCCGTTGAGACTTAATTCCCCAGATTCACTTTGTTTAAACCAATCTGAGAGCATTATGGAAAAGACCTGGATACAGTGTTGGAAGCATGACTTTGTTCATGTCTATCTATCAAAGTTGCTTAGTGGTGCATGAAGCCAAAAACATTCCATTGTCTCTAACCAGATGATTGGTGCTGCCTCCACATCATCGGGCCCAGATAGCAAGCACATCAGACTTCCGCCAGCTGAGCCAGCTACTTTTGGTTTAGCATTCTGCTTACTTGTATAGGGATAAAATGATTTAATCTTCAGCTCTTCTAGATTTTCTTAATGTAACCAGACAGAATGGATCAAATTGTGACAGTGAAACGAATCATTTTGCGGGGATTGTGGCGCTCATAAAAATATATCCACTGATTCAGACATGTCTTTCACAATGTAAGTCTATGGGAAACAATCTTTGGGGACCCAATGACATCACATGACGGACTCAGAAGTTTTTAGTTTCACTGATTTGGACACTACAAAATTGGCTTCAAAGCTAAGTACACTTCCCAGAGGCATTGAAAGCATCCTATCACAGAACCTCAAAGAACTAACGTTATGTTAATGAATGCCAGTTTCAAAAACTTATGAGATAATTTGATTCACATACAAAAAGTATGCGATGGTCAACAAAAAACAAATTGCAGAATGCAAAATGTGCAAAAATTACAGACGAGGTCGCAACAACTTCCAACTTTGTTCGACATTAAGTTGCACAAAGAACGGTATGTTGAGGCTAGTTGACATAGTTGGCTGCATCATTGGGTCCAAAGAGCAAGCACATCAGAGACTTCCGTTGGCCGACCCGCCTACTGCCATTTTAGCACTCTGCAAACCTGAATGGGGATAAAAGTATTTAGTTGTGGATTGAAAATAATTAAATGAGCCATTTTGTGGGGGCTGTGGTGCTCAAAAAATGTATCCCCTGATTTACAGACATGTCTTTCACAATGTAAGTCTATGGGAAACATCGTCTTTGGGGGCCCAATGGCATCACATGCCAGTCTCAGAAGTTGTACTTTCACTCTTTCGACACTACAAAAAATTGGCTTCAAAACCTGGCACAATTCCTAGAGACCTTGAAAGCATCCTATCAAGTTGCAGATACCAAACTAATACCAAAGATAATTTGATTTACACACAAAAAGTATGCGGTCATCAACAAAAAACAGATTGCAGAATGCAAAATGTGCAGGTTGAAAATTACAGATGAAATCACAACAATTTCCAAAACAAAGAACAGTAAGAAAAGGCTAATATTAGTGATGGCCAAATGAAGCCTCATGAACCACTTTCTTTATTTTCTGACCCCACCAGATGGCGCTCTTGGTTTAAAGATAAAGGCTGAAGGACTTGCAACGAAGTGTGCTTTCAAACCTTTGTTGAACAGACCTCTGGGGAAAGCTTGGCACTATCAAATAAAGCATTCAGCTGATCCATGTTGTGACAGTGCATCAGGCAGCAAAATCTACAGTTTCAAAAGCAGCTGAGACCCTTGAAATCAATAGGCAAAAGCTTCTATTATTAATCCTATAAACAACAGGTGGCCTTTGACATGGAACAAACTGGACAAACCGGGACGCTCGACTGGCCGGCAAACAAACATCTCCACCCATCAGCACTGATGACATGTCATCAGAGAATAACACCAAGGACACTTTATCTAAACATAACTCCTGTCACATTTAATGACATCACATCTGACAAATGAGTTCTTAATTTAGTGCCTCTTTCACACTGTTAATTGAGGGCTCGAGATGCAGCGTGGGGAAGGTAAGAGGAGATCCATCAAGTAGTGATGCTGCTCACACACAGCTTGACAGCAGTGCTACTAAAGGGAGGGAAATGTTAGGTATTGACAGCTTCTTGGATGTGGAAAGGTGAAACTGGTGTTAAGAGTATTCAGCACGAGGAGATCTTTATGATACTGGACAGTCTCACAGTTTATCCTGGGGGGAGTTAAAGATTTAAAATAAAGTACCTAATCTGGAGTTCATGAGGTTAAAGGGCCATGGGGACTCGGCCTGTTGGCTCAGGATAACTTTCGTTGATGAAATGCGATTTGTGCGTTCTGGATGTGTCACGTCAGTGTCAGTCGCCTATAATCAGACTCAGGTGCTAGTTGTCTGGCTGCCCGTGGTCGCTGCATGGGATGGACATGCTTCAGAGGACATGTGAGTTCATAGTGACCTTGCTTTACACTTTCTGTCCACTAAGAATTGCAAAGCTGGTTTATTTTGCTCTCAGTAGCAACAGCGAGCCTTTGAAGAGCCTGATAGAGTTTTTAATAGCCTGGTTGCCAACAACACGAGCTAAAGAAGTATTTCACTGCTGGAAAGACGGTCTTTCAACAACACTGGCCTGTCTATTGTAACAGTTTGGGTCAGTGTGTCTTGGTTCAGGTAGCTTAGAGGAAGACAAAAGTTGAACAATAACAGCACTCGTAGTGGAATTTCCACAATGGTCGTCATTTATTACTAACATACACATCAGCCTTACCAAGCCTGGTTGAATGGCTACTATCTTATCATACAGTACATGAGCATGAAAACAAAACAGGTGCTCAGCAACAGACATCCGTTTGAAGCAAGAGTCACCCAACGAACACAACAACATGAGGCTCTGTCTGATGACATCGCGTCTCTTGTATCTCGGCAACACAATTGTGTCGTTTTGGCACATTTCATAGTTTCACCTGTTACACTATACTGCAGAAAGATGCAATTACTTTTCAGATTGGTGCTATATAACCAGAAGACAGAGTATGTAGCATTTGCATTTGTTCAAGAGGTAGAAAACCTACAACTACCAGACCAATAAACCAACCAAATCTCATTACAAAGTTGTCAAATTCCAGAGCTTGGGCAGTGACTTCTGCATCAGACACAAAGTTAAGGGTGCAAAAAGTCTCAGTAGGGTGGGCAGGATGGCTGATGATTGTAAAAGAACGTGGTGTCCGATGTAGTACATTTATTCTGAAAGAGACTGCATGCAAAATGTACATTTCCTGTGAAAACAGAAGTGTATGTTGAAAAGACACAATGCATGTAACAGACTGAAGTTGACACGGCATCCAAGAACGTCAACAACAGATGCACCCAGGCTACTTGCACATGGATGTGAAAAGTCCCCAGCCAAGCAGCAATATCTGACGAATTGGAGTGAGAATGTGTTGATAAATGGTCCCGCTGGTGGATAGTGATGGCCAAATGAAGCCTTATGAACCACTTATTTTCTGACCCCACCAAATGGCAGTCTTGGTTTAAATATAAAGGCTGAAGGACTTGCAATGAAGTGTGCTTTCAAACCTTTGTTGAACAGACAGCACCATCTAGTAGCTTCAAAAAATAAAGACAGTGGTTCATGAGGCTTCATTTGGCCATCACTATGGTGACTACTACAAGAAACATGGTGCCCACCTCCTGTCCAGAAACTCTCATATTACAGCCAAACAGTGCACTGAAATATAGTTCAAGAAGTAGGCAATACAGTAACAGAAGCTTGGGTCATATTTGACCAGCACTGCCTAGTTTTACAGTTTGCTAGGCACTTGGTCTGAGTTAAATCGACTTTTACACTCCTTGTGTCCATGGTGGCAGGCATTAAAAAAAAAATGAATTACAACGTGTAGTTTGAGCAACAGCGCTAGAGCTGGCAAATGAGCAGGGAGATCTGGCTGCAGGTAAGATGGAGGGAAGTTTAACACAGTTGATTTACACATACGACCCATACTGTTATGATACAAAGCAGGTTGAAAATCTGCAAAGTATCCCTTTAAATACCATCTCTCTTAGTTACTTAGCACAGGACACATGCAGGTTACAGTACAAAATAACAGACGGCTGACTCATTTAGAAACAAAAACCTTGCATAAGAGGTGCTGAATACACACTCGATGGGTGTATGCACGATGTAGTGTTTTGACAAACTGTTTTATCAATTGTCATCTGTTTCCATTAGTAGCATCTTAAGCTTCGTACAGACATGGTAAAATGTTTGAAATACCATTTGTAAATGGATTTACCTGGAAAAATGAAGCCATTATCACTTTGTTGTGTTACTGTTATTATTGAAGAGGTAGCAGAGGAACCACAGAACATACTGAAATAATTTTTTTTGTGTAATTCTTTTACAGTTCTGGTGGTGGTTGTTTTTGTGAAGAGGGCCATTAATGGATTAAAGGGTTATGCAAATTGCACCATCTAGTGTAGCTGCTTTGGGCAGTTTAATTACAATCCATGAACATAATCTGGAAATATTCTCTCAAAAGCATAATTTGCCAGCAGAAGTAATCAGGATGCACAACTTTAACGACAAGCTGTAAATCATTTTTTATTTATCTGCATCTTATTTTGAAAGGGACTTTCTCTATGCATCATATGTGTTCTTATACTGGAGTTAATATTTGACAAAATTTAAGGTCAAAGTTTTGCTCTTAATATTGCCAGAGGAACATCAAACAGTAGAGACAGCATTGAGGAATTGACGTGATTCGCCACGCACTGACATCTTTGTCTCTCTCCATCAATACCACTACCATTAAAAATGTAGGCATGATATGTGCTCTATTGTGCTGGTGAAAGGAGGAGGGCTCCGCCTGTCAGTTTGGATTGCGGTTACCACAGCGACAGTGTGACCTTTTCCCAGATCTCTCAGTAGATGGAGGGAGACTAGAAAAGACAAAGCGAAGCCTCCTTCAAACCACCAAGATTCCCTGCTCATTATGAGATTGCGTGTTGTCTTGCCTTGTGTGCACGTGTGTCACCTTTCTCAGTGATTAACATAATGTTATCTGACCTAAGGGCTAAAAGAAGGAGAAAAAAAAGCCCTTGGGCAATCTTTTCCTTTAGCTCCCACATGCAAACTCCACACAGAAGGGCTCCCATGCCCGGGATCGAACCGGCAACCCTCTTGCTGTAAGGCGAGAGTGCTAACCACCACACCACCGTGCTGCCCCCTCATGAACCACTGTCTTTATTTTTTGAAGCCACCAGATGGCGCTGTCTGTTCAACAAAGGTTTGAAAGCACATTTCATTGCCAGTCCTTCAGCCTTTATCTTTAAACTGAGAGCGCCATCTGGTGGGGTCAGAAAATAAAGACAGTGGTTCATGAGGCTTCATGTGGCCATCACTACTGTACTCTAAGTGTCTGCGTAATATACATATTGAAATCATAAAACTTTTTGTTTTATACTGCTGTGAATATTTGCTACAGAATTTCAAAATTTGAGACATTATTAAAAAATTAAGAGTCTACAGAGACACTAGCAGCTTTGTGAGACTGTACATGAGGACAGCCATGCTTGGCGCTAAATGCTAAACACTAATATTTTATATTTTTGCCATCAGTTTGTTACAGTGTGAATGTTTGTAATTATCACTGATACGCCCCTGTATCAAGAGTAATGATGCGATATGCTTTCACCGAGCCACTTCATTAGGTACACCTTGCTAGTACCAGGTTGGACCCCTTTTGCCTTCAGAACTGTCTTAATTCTTGGTGTCATTGACTCAACAAGGTGCTGGAAACATTCCTCAGAGATTTTGGTCCATATTGACATGATAGCATCACACAGTTGCTGCAGATTTGTCGGCTGCACATCCATGATGTGAATCTCCCGTTCCACCACATCCCAAAGGTGCTCTATTGGATTGAGATCTGGTGACTGTGGAGGCCATTGGAGTACAGTGAACTCACTGTCATGTTCAAGAAACCAGTTTGAGATGATTTGAGCTTTGTGACATCTGGTGCTACATATTAAATTTAGCTTCATTTTGCTGTAGGATGTGTGCTTTTATGTTTTCTGGCCTTTTTCTTACTTATCTTGACCTTTTTTAAGAGGGTCTGCATTTTAAAGCTTGTAATTAGGCATGTTTAGAAGATAATAATATCAATAAATGTGCGCTGTTGTGCGATATTCAAATAAGGTAAATAAAATAACCCTACGTTATTCAGGACAAAATGTGTTTCTTGTCTGTATGAGTGTTGCAGATAGAGGAGTGCGGTCACTGCTATCTGTTCAGTTTACTGAATGGTACACAGGGTGCCTTAGCAACAATGTGTGTGTGTGTGTGTGTGTGGCGGCGAGTAAAAGATCAGTGCAACCTGAGCTGTGTGGAGCGCAGTGATTGATGGACATTTACAGTCTGCTCTATGCCAAAGGTCAGAGTTCAAACAGAGATAGAGAGAGACGATGAATATGCCGACAGTAGACAAGTCCACAGAATTATCACTTTGCCACCTCTTATCAACAAATGTTAAAGGGGGTAAAGCTCATTTTGTCCATATTTATGCACGTGTTCTGAAAGCTTACGGATCAGAGGAAACAGAGCAGAACCACCAGAGATCATGGAGGCAGTGTGGTATGGATCACGGCAAAGAAATCTTAGAAATGGCGGAACAGAACGAATTGATAATGTACTGAAGAGAATTCTCCGTCCACATGTTGGGATGTATTTAATGACCTCACAGACCCCTCCGTCTACAATGCTGCCTCCATTAAAAGGTGCAAAATTATGACCTCCTCCACTGTCGCCTCATGTGTTTTTATGTAAAACTTTTGACTCCACCCTCTAGTACCATCTATTAGCTGTATCTATGCTGGCATAATGTTTTCACACCAAACGTGATGCAAATTTTCGCATCATGTTACTCACGTGAGTTTGAACTCTGGAATATTTTGTGTTGACACGCATCATACACACGTGAAATCACTGAATCAATGATGAACTTCGACTAGTATGTCCTCGTCATCATACCGCATTTGACATGACAATATTTTTCTGGCACACTGTATAGTATAGTAGTATGGGGATTGGGACACACGGGCAGGTTGCCTACCCCTAGTGATGGCCAAATGAAGCCTCATGAACTACTGTCTTTATTTTCTGACCCCACCAGATGGCGCTCTTGGTTTAAAGATAAAGGCTGAAGGACTGGCAGTGGAGTGTGCTTTCAAACCTTTGGTGAACACACAGCGCCATCTAGTGGCTTCAGAAAATAAAGACAGTGGTTCATGAGGCCTCATTTGGCCATCACTGCTTACCCCTGGTTTAGTCCAGCAGGGGTGAAAGTAACAAATGACATTGGGACATTCCTGTCACAAAGTTGTTTAAAAGCCACCTGAAAACAGTCACAACAAATGGAGTAAAAGTTTAAAAATAATATATTTATATACATGTATATGTAGCCTGAGGACTGGTGACAATGAACACAGCTACATCTAGTTCTGAATAAACCCAGCAGTCGAAATAACCAGTTCAAGCACTGGTCCTACTAAAAGAGAGGCTGAGGGGGGAGAGAACACAGTCAGAGGGCTGCACAATGTGGCACCAAAGGCAGATAATTACAGGATGATAGACAGACAGACAGACAGATCCTGAGGACTGGTTATACTGGGACAGAGAGGATGAATGGAGTGGCTTTAATCCACTGTTGTGGAGTATCATTTATCTGTGTGGTCTGCTTTGGTTGTGTTTTATTCTGCTGTTGCGTCTTTACAAGAGGCAGGTTAACCAGCATTACTTTATGTGGCTTAAAGGGACAGTTCACCCCAAAATCAAATACACATCTACACACTTTCCCCTCTTACCCGTAGTGCTATTTATCAATCTAGATTGTTCTGGTGTGAGTTGCCGAGTGTTGGAGATATCAGCCGTAGAGATGTCTGCCTTCTCTCCAGTATAATGGAACTAGATGGCACTCGGCTTGTGGTGCTCAAAGCACCAAAAAAATACATTTGAAAAACTCAACAGCAATGTCTCTTTCCAGAAATTACTGTATGACCTGGTTACTCAAGATAATCCACAGACCTTGTTGTGAGCAGTTTCATGTAGGAACTGTTAGATGGTACTTTCTGTCTGTACCAAATTTGAAGTGACTCAGATCAAATCTTTAGGAGGAGGTGGTTAAAGTACGACCCTTGGAAATGGCCGAAAATGCATCAAAATTTAAACATGTAAGTAGCCACATGCCCATTAGCCACTTAGCACAATCATTACTGCTTTGCCGACAGTGTCATTAACAGGCGGCTCGCTCAGTGTGTGACGTGCACTTGTAGATAAAATATAGGCCTATATTAATGAAGGTTCATTAGTACGGTTTTGTATTTCTCTGTAATGTAGCACAGTGTTCACAATGTTACTGATACTATTCTTTCTCACACCTTCAACTCAAACCATTGTGTTGCCCCGCCCAAAATATATCATTTAATAATTACATTAGTATCATAAACATGCAGGTGACTAGTGGACTAATGGCCCTAAAAGACGACTATAGGTCGACAAATAAGTCAAAACATGATCTATTTTATCCTGGATGCAAAGTGGTGTCATCATGCAGGTTTTGTGACACGACTGTGTACTGCATATTCACAATCCCTGACTTCTACTGGAGCACTAATAGTTTAACTTGCTATAACCCATCACAGCTGAGGGGATCCACAGGATTATTTTTCACAGACTAAGATGACTACCAGCTGGGGTCAAAGGTGACGTGTCAGACATATTTTAGGCGTGATAGGGTGACTCTTTCTATTACACAGCCATTCTGAGTGGAAAGTTTCGATGAGGTTTTGCTCCCTGTCTTAGCTGTCACATCTCTGCTGTGTCTGCATTTCAGCCTTCTCGTCGCTCGTTTTAGACTTTCACTTTTAACCTAAACAAGTTTGCTGTCATGATTGGCAGGTTGCATGCATGGATGGGTTACTGAATAGGCCTACCAGGCACAAGCCCAGGGGTCAGAAGTGTCAGGGGCCCCCCTGGCCTTTACTTGCAAAGTGTCACTCGAATTACTGTGACATGTGCCGACCTGGAAAAGACTCAAAATGACCTCCAAAGAGACACAAAACCGCAAAGTTGGAGTGTCTCGCTCCTATGTAGGAGATATGGTGAGGCCTTTTCCATATCCATGCCCAGGGGCCCACTGTCTCAGGAGCCACCCATGGTTAGATACCAGATTACCACTTGTACGATCTTTTAACAAACACATGCAGCTATGCAGCGCACTGACAACACTTTCAAACTTCTCACAATGCTACCTTTACCTACCATATTGCTGCTATCATATCTAGTGATGGCCAAATGAGGCTTCATTTGGCCATCACTAATCATATCTCCATAAAGTGAACTACTTGTCACATTTACCCATTCACACACACACATGCATACACTGGTGGCCGGGGCTACCATACAAGGTGCCACCTGCTACTCAGTTCTTAACCATTCAGCGCACTCACAAACAGATGGCACACCCATCAGGAGCAGTTCAGGGTTCAGTGTTTTGCCCAAGAGTACTTAGACATGCAGACTGGAGGAGCTTGGGATCAAACCGCGATCTTCCAATTAGACGACCCACTCTACCTCCTAAGCCAGTGGTTGTGGCCAACTGGTCCAGCCACTGGGTCCAGATTTCTCCTTAGTCATCAGTTCAAGGTCCACTCAGTTTAATTAATTTAGCGTTATACTTGCATTTGGCCGTGTCGTCGAGCTAGTTTGCTGACTCTGTTAAGTAGCTGTCTGTCATTCATTCACTCTAAAGCAGGAAGTTGTACTTCAGAATAGAAAAAAATGCGCTGGAAATTCACTGCAATTAAAAATAAAGTGCGTTTTTTACAAACTTGACTTGTTTGCGAGTCGCTTGCGATCCATTCAGAATGAACCCATGACTAGTGATGGCGAAATGAAGCCTCATGAACCAATTTCTTCATTTTCTGACCCCACCATATGGCGCTCTTGGTTTAATGATAAAGGCTGAAGGACTTGCAATGTTCAAACCATTGTTGAACAGACAGCGCCATCCGGTGGCTTCAGAAAATAAAGACAGTGGTTCATGAGGCTTCATTTGGCCATCACTACCCACGACCCACTCATGGATCGCAGCCCATCAGTTGGAGGCACTTATGAAATGTAGGGTTTGGGGTTCCTCTCCCAGGAAAGTTTTAGCATCAAACACTCAGTGTCCTGCATTCTGGTAAATTTTTATGCACCAATACCCACCCCTACCACTAACTTACAGACCAGAGTGATGTAGGGGTAGGGTGGGCACAACATTTGCACAACAACGCTGTTAGGTCAGGATGGCATTACTTGAGGTAATTGTGCGGCACTACTAGGAAGCTCCCACCAGACCTAGCTGGTGCACAGTGCAATGGAGACTGGAGGGTGGGCAGTGAATCGTATGTTTCTACGTGTTAAAACTGAAGAGTAGCAAAATTTAAATGTAGACCGACATTTGTAACTAGTCAAAAAATATTATCAGGGGTTAAACACTTCATGGTTAACCACTGTCACAATTGGCTTTGCTGCTTAAATAAATGCAGCAAACCATCTGACATCATGTATTAATGAATAACCAATGCACAGTATGCTGTCCGAAAGCAGAAGCACACCCATCATACGTATGGCTTCAAACAATGGTTTGATTCCCTGAGCTCTGCACGTTAATAATTTATACTTCCTGATTCATAGGTGGTAATGACCAGCTATTTTAAGCATCCCCTCTGAGCACCTCCACTGCTCTTTCTCGATTGGCTGTATGGTCATAACTGGCAGGAAGTCAGTAAGAGAGTAACAGTCCAGTGGGGACCTGCTCCAGTAAGAATCTCTCTCTCAAGCCAAGAAGCACAACTTGGCAGCAGTGATAGGAAATTGATCAGATCCAGTGACTTGGGTGTGTAAATGATGGTTTAGGACTCCGGCCTGCACCCAGAGGGGTGTGTAGTAATACCAAACAGAACAGTGCGTGTTGCCTGAGAGAGCTGACGGAGCAGTGGGAGCAGTAGTTGAGGTGAGATATGGCCCTAAACTCTCTGTCTGTCCCAGGAGGGCTTTTAGCCTCTTGCTAAGCATGCAGAGCTGTCCCGGGCTATTTACAGAGGTGACTTATGCAGGCTAGTGTAAGGTACACTGTGCCTCTGTAAGAAGACACTGCTGCTCTGACAGGCGGAGGATTTCTGGGGTGAATACAGCGGCTGACAGTGGGGCCCAGGTGCATCAACTGTGGGCTGGTTAGATTTATTTATCCAGTAAGAGTTTTCAGAACATGCAAACTCTTTTTCTACTGCCAGCTAATTAGCAGCACCACTGGAGTAAATTAAGAGTTAGTGCCTGGCTTAAAGGCACCTCAGCGGTATCTGCTGAAGGATGGAAGACTTGTTTATTTGCCCAGTGTGATCTGCAGACCTGATGGTCACTAGCCTCCTCTCTATTTACTAAAGCCCAGTTCAGAACAAAGATTTGCAACGAGACAAAACCATCTCAGAACGTTGCAGAGGAAAGTTAGTAGTAGTAGTCTGAGCTCAACTCAAGCAGGCTGATGGTGTCACCTGCAACTCCACTGGTTTGAGAGCATTTAACACATCACCTGTTTCAACAGACAATCAGCTTGTAGTTAAGTCCGCCAATCAGGTCAAAATGACCACAGGTAGGTGCTCCGTCCCTGAAGAGCCTTCTGTTTCTGTCCTCACGGTGCGCCGGTGTCGGACCGTGGGTCATTGCTGCTGTTCGCTTTACATGTTAGTGTATTATTGTAGCATATTTATAATGAATAAAGTTCATCTGATGCATGTTTTCTTTCTGTTTCTCGCCCTGTTATCACTACTACAAATGCAATTGTAGCAAGTATCTCATCATCACTATCCTCATTCATATTGTAAGAAGCTACAAATTATATTTAGCCACAAAATAAGCACGAAAAGCTGGAAATCAGAATGGAAGCACAGAGAGTTGTTGCATAGAGATGATACACAGTCTCATCTAATTGCACTGTTGTGAACCTGCAGGTTTTAAGAATGTTGCTGAACAGCGCATTTCAAGTAGTTGCCTGTTTCAACTCGTCTCGTCATGAATCTTTGGTGTGAACTGAAACTCTGGTTAACAGCCAGTTAAACTGAGCTGTAAATATGATGCATCATTACGTACAGTCAGAATCATCGATAACACACTGACAAAATACGAAATAGTCAAGATCCTGGTCTTTTGTTCATTGTAGAGATGGAACGACACGACAAATGTAGGACTATTTCTACTGTATACTATAGGTTGACAAATAAGGGCCATCATGTGACATAAGCCTTGATTCTATAAAGCAAACTTTTAGACGGCATTTAAATATGGTGTAATATTTGACCAGTGGAAAGCAAGTAGCCAATCAAAGATAGCATTTATGCAGATAGACTCTTTAGTTAGCAAGGATTGGCTTTGTCTTAACTACTGTGAGTTGCTGATTGAATGCTTTGTAGGTGAAGGACTTGCATAATAGGAGGGATGGGATTGTCATTTGACTTTAGGTTTGACTTTTGTCCAATCCAGTAATTTAGTGGGAAAACATAAAGCTCTCAGATAGCAGATGAAAAGATATGGGAGGCTCTTGCCTGGCATTTTATTGGTTCTCACCATACAGACACTACAGTAGCTATATGAACTAATGAGCTGACCGGTTGGGTACCAAACTCTACTTTTAAGGGTGCCAGCAGAATTACATCGGTATTATCTAGTACTGATTCACATGAAATAAAGCACACCTGGGTCAGGAAAACAAGCTCAGACAGACAGTTCCCAGAGCTGCCGGTTTCAGAAAAGAGGCAGAAGTGCTGCAAAGTGCCCAAACCTAGCAAGCTGTGCACAGAGCTCCATCTGCGTTCCAGTGAGATGTACAGTACTATGGCTGCAGCACCAGCAGTTTTGATCTATCTGTTCCATTTTCTTTACAGTTGTATGTGCTATGTGTGATTAGAAAAGAGCAGAGAAGCACAATCGCTTTTTAACTGTAGCTTGTCCAAGAATTAAATTTCTGTTTTTACAGAAAGAGTCCAGTATCATTGGGTACCAATGCCGAATTCAAGGTACTGGTATCAGTTCAAATATGAGTAGTACCCAACCCTACTAACTGGACTAGTCTGATGCTTGAATTAAGTTAGGTCATACAAAGTGTTGTTCGATCACATCTAAAGGCAAAAGTGTTAATAGCTATTACAAATGGTCAAAGAGGCAAGATGTGATTTTGGACAGTCTCCCCCGAAAGGCATTCATAGTGCTGCATTCATTTGTAAACACAAAAATTGACAGAACCAGTTGTGTGAAGAATTTAAAAAGAGAGCCTGAGAGAGAAGCCCTGCCTACACCTGGCAAAGTGAGCATGATTGTCCACAGTGTGGGACTGTCTGTTTTCAAACTATTGGACGCAGCCCTCCCCCTCATCTTCTTGACATACACATTCCCAGTCAGTGCCTCCCTCCATCCTGTCGCTGCTGTCCCCACACTCTCCAACCTGCCTCCCACAGGTCAGCATCTATCCAGTCATACTTGGCAGGTTGCCACACCTGAAGGGTCTACGAATCCCTCAACTCAACCTGACCCCATGTTTTCCACCTTCTCCCTCACCTGTCAACAGCCGTAAACCCTTATCTGAAACTCTTCGTGCAAAAGCCATGACCCTGTCCAGGAATCCCCAACTGGAGCCAAAGTCTCCATGTGAAACCATTCCCTTCCTTCCCATCTTCCCACCGTGACCCTTCCCCCACATGGGATACAAATCCATCCACTGTCATGCTTTTGCGGAGACCCACCTCCAACGCCAGCTCCTCCATCTGAAGCTGCTTCATGGCGCTGCGGTTCCCATCCACATTTTTGTGGTAGTAGATCACCATCACGTCATACTTTTTCATGATGGACTTGTAGTTCTTGGCGTCAAGGTCATGGACACGGTCTTTGCCATCATACTCAGGGATCTCCAAGCCCTTCTCCCCCCAGGACAGGGTCCCCAAAGATAGAAAGACCCCCAATAACACCCAGCCCCACTTCATGGCTATTGTCACCTGGTGGCCACAAGAACGCCTCTTCTCAAAGCCTTAAGTAGAAGGGGAAAAAATTCACCTTTGGTTAAAGCTGTCCCTAACGCAAGTTGGTGTCAAGTAGGGAGAGTTAGGAACAAACTCTGCTTCCTTTCCCCGCCGGCTAGAGAAGAGCAGGTTCAACAGTGACACCCTCCCTTTAAAAAAGAGATACACGTGGTTTTGCTGACGCCACTCGGGGGAGGGGCCCTTTTTGGGGGCTCAAATCAGTATGTGAGTAAGTGAGACATTGATCCCACTCGCCCCTCACAAGCTAGAGGGGCTGCCAAAAAAGTAGGACAGGCAGCGAGAGGGGTGGGGGACTCCTGAGCAGTGGTCAGAAAAATAGCATGGGTGGTAACATGGGAGGAGCCGTGCTTGGGTCATACGGCCACCTGTTTGAAGCCGTGGCTATGAAAAGGGACAGCGGTTGTGCTGGGTGTTTGGGGAGCGACAGATACCAGCTTAGTGTCTTGGAGGACTGAAGGTATGGACGGATGTACGATACGAGAGGTTGAGGAAAGAAGAGCTCCAAGATGCCATTCCCATATTAAGTTTTGCAGAGGAGCTGGACTCTCGCTAAAAATAAGGCCTCTGTGGGACAACACTGTGGACAAGATGGCGTCCACGCAGAGGGTCAGAGGGTAGATGTGCTCTGTAGCCACAGACTGACGGACAAGAGTCATGACAAGAGTCACGCATACACTTGATTTGTGCATCTAAAATTCTAGCTGGATGTGTGTTTTGTTAAAGTCACAGCTCATTTTCCACAATTTTAATTTATTATTATTATTTTCTCGTAGCTGAACTGACATGGTGTTGGCCAGTTTTGCCAAGGTAATAAATATGGATAGCTTACAGTCAGATAATGAAGTATTATGTTGTGCTTTTGTCCCAAAAAGTGTCCCAAAAATGTTAAAATATTAAGCAAGCAAGAAAAACTTTATTTATTTTGCACATTTAATTCTAAGTAGAAGAAAATGTGCTGCAACAAAGTGTGAGGTAGACTAAAACCTCATGAAATAATAATTATAATGACAAACGCACTAATAAAAGATACAGAGACATGTGAGAATTTATAAAAATGTGTTAAGATTAAACAAAATAAAAAATTCTAAAAGCAGACCATTAAAAGAGGGTAAATTAGTATTAGTATAAAAGAATTAAAAACAGAATAAAATAAGATAAATAGAGCAATGAAAGATAAAAACATATGAGTAAAACCAAGAAGATATGATGAAATAATAAATAAACCAAAAAAAAAACAGTAAAAGTAAAAGCACACTTGAGGTAAATCCAATAAAAAGTAATTTAGAAAATAAATTTAAAAAATTAAAAAAAAACACAAAATAAAAAAAATACATAAAATAAATTTCAAAAAAGATAAAACAAAATAAAATAAAACTAAATTAAGTGAAATAAAACAAAATAAGATAACACAAAATAAAAAAATATATATCAAATAAAATTAAAAACAGATAAAACAAAATAAAATAAAATAAAACAAAACAAAATAAAATAGAATAAAATTAAATAAAGATACTGTTGGGGCAGTCCTAATGTCATCAGGTAACATGTTCCAGCAACCTGAAGCATAAAAGCTAGACACTTTTACTGGCATTCTTGCAGACCGGTGATCTGTTCCAGATCACCTTGAGGGTCAAGCTCACAGCTCACAAGCATCTCAGAGAGATATGTGGATGCTTGACTATGTTAAGCATTAAAAACAAGCCATACAATTTGAAAAATCAATTCTCGTTTTGCATATTTCCACTTGATCGTATTTTATATACACTCCTAAATAGATTTTGCTGTGCAGGTAGGCTAAAAAAAGATACCTTAAAAGTAAACTTCGTCATTTTTAACCAGCTTTGTATCATAACAATGTGGGGTGTATGTGCAAATGAAGTGGGGTAAACTTCCAGCTCAAATTCACTGGATATTGTAAAAGCTGGCTCCAGGGCTGTTGATTGGACTACAGATCGTACTTTGACGTGTCTATATGCCTGCCACCAAAGACACAAGGGCCCTCACAGATTTGCACATAAAAAACCTTGGTGCTAAAACCCTGCACCAGATTCATGAACCCTGCGGGAAACTCAGATTTGATCGTAGACACGTGTGTATGTTCATGAATGCAAATCAGTCGTAAAATGACAGCTTGCACCTGCTAGTCAGCAATTAGCATACATTCCCGCCCATGAATAGCCAGTGAGCACCATATGTGGAGGTGGTAATTACTACGCATAGGTGCATCCTGTCGACCTGCGGAGACGGGACAAACAAAGAAAGAGGAAGAGAGAAAAACTTGTCCGACGCTGAGATTGAAGTTGAAGTAGGGGTGAGGAAAACATTTTATTTTCTTCGGGTATTAGTGGTGTGACAGGGACAGGTAAATCAAAGACCTGGAGGGAGGTAACAGGTGTCATTAAAGTTCTCTGACGTTCCATCCACCGAAAAAAAACCACAACAGCTACAGGAGGCTACTCCCAGTCACAGCTCTCTGCTTGCATCACAGGAGGAACCTCTCTGTCAGTTTGCCCTGAGCCTCGGCATTCTTTGTCTCTGTTGTGAAATTAAACCACTATTAAAACATATTAACACAGGCAGTCTAATGTGGGCAATAACCCACCGTTAAGTTTAACAAAAATAAAATAACTCATTCGCGTTTTTAAGAACTCTAATCTGAAGCTTAAATCTGCTCAAAGTCCGCTAATTCAACTAAATGTGTCATTGAAGGAAGGCAATGCTGATAAATATTAACCAAAATTCTATTAGTGTATTGCCTATTTCTTACCTAAAATGTTTTCAGAAAGTGCACTGTTTGGCTGTAATATGAGAAATTGGGAACAGGAAGTAAACGCCATATTGTTTCCTGTATAAAATCAAAGCTGAAAGTAGTGAGATCAAGCGGTAATATTGAGCATTCATCTATTCATTTTCAACCGCTTATCCGAAGGCTGAGCAAAGCACCCCAGACGTCCCTCTCCCCAGCAACACTTCCCAGCTCCTCCTGGGGGACCCCAAGGCGCTCCCAGGCCAGATGAGATATGTAATCCCTCCAGTGTGTTCTGGGTCTGCCAAGATTCAGTTACTTCCACCTAAAATGTTTTCAGAATGCTATTTTAGCTTACTGTTAACTGTAATTCAAGATAGTTCATTGCCAGCCAGCCAGACCCCTGTGGAAAAATGGACAAGCTTGCCTTATGTCACCCACTAGCAGCTTCTCATGGTCGCATGTTTCCTGCCTCTTAAGCAAAAGCGAATGCCACAGTCATGCAGCACCAATTTCTAAAGTGTCTCTCTGCTGCAGAGACAGTCTAGTTTTATGAAAAGACCATCTCTCCTGCATTGAAAAACTTCTTCAACAATAAAGTCATTCTGAGCTTGAAGGTCCATGGTGCCCTGTGAGGTTTTCTTGTAAACAAACATATTGCACGATGCAAACAAAACAGACCCACTCGTAGAAACAGAACACCACTTTGATTCTAAATGAAAATAGTCGGGATTGGTGCGCCGAGTCCTTGCAGATAACAGTTTACTCAGTTGTCATGGAGATGGTTCACTTGTCATTACATGACCCAAATATGAGAGAATAAATGGAATAAAACCAACATCTCACATTCAGATACCTTTAGTGCAATTTTCAATTCTTGATTCTGTTTTTTACTTCAGATTCAAATCCATTAAATTACAAATAGAAGATGATAAAAAAGGACAAATATTAAAAACTGCTTGAATGTTCACTGTGGAGAAAACTGTAGTAAAAATATGGAAAATATTTGCTCTTACCGAGCTCTAATTGACCTTCTTCTAAACTCCGCCCCTTTGTGATGGTCTGACAAGCTGTCAGAGTAAGCATGGAGCCCACAGTGATTCCAGAGAGAAGCAGACAGAGGGGTGTACAGTCTGTGTTTGAAGGATATATCCAGGATGTCAAACTGACTCAGCAGCAACAACAGGTTAAAAAGACAAAGACAGTTAGAAGCTAAAGCCGAACTGTAGGCTACAGATCACAGTGTCAAAGTGAACCACCACATCACTGCTGATCGCCACACAAGACAATGAATATAAAGGGAAGCTTTGCTGATATTGAACCAGCTGTGTGGCATCAGAGTGTGTGCAGATGAACGGCATTTGGCTTTGCCTTCATGCCGCTGTTTGTACCCGGACCTCCGCCACAGAGCTGGTTCAATATGAGCAAAGTTCCCCTGCTTCCCTTCACTGGTTCCTGTAAAGCAGGGTCGGTCTTTGTTTCACTGTTATAATCATTAAAAAGCAAAAGCAGCATGTGTATACATTCAGTAGGCTATATCTTCAGTAGCTAGCTAGCTAACCCTACACTTTTCAGGGTTTGATTTTGGTTTTGGAACAGGGAAGAAACGTATATCTTTTTCCAACCTCTCCAGGTAACGAGTATCATTAATACACGACGTGCCCCAGGCACAACATTTAGCTCCACATCCACAAAACCAGCCTGAAAATGAAGGAACTCTGAAATGACTGCATTAGAGTCAATGGAGCACAGCTGTGTTGATGTCAGACTTGGTCTGAGCCAGGATTGGCCAGCACTTAGCGAACGGTCAATTGACTGCTAGTTTCAATACACACTATATCAACCTGAAGCACCTGCCAATCATAAACAGAGGGTGCATTCCGAATCCCATACTTTGCAGTTCACCAAGCTCGCCAGCGACGGCGGTCAAACCGGACAGTTTGACCGCCGTCGCAGGTCAAACAATTAATATTCCTATAAACACTTATCTACTGGTCATCAGTCAACTGTATGCGCTATCATCCATCATTGCGACTTCCGACAGTCGATGTGACGTATCGTCCGCTGTGCAGAGGATTGTGAGCCAGAATAGACAGAAAAGCATGCTGCCTTGTATACTGCAAATCAGACAACATCCTGGTACTTTTGGCACACTATATTTAACATACTATGTACTGGGATGTACTAAATCTTTTCCTGGCATACTATACAGCAGTGGTTCTGAACTGCTGGGTCGTGGATCCATTCTGAAAGGACCACAGGTGACTCGCACATGTGTCAAGTTTGTAAGAAGACACACTTTATTTTGAAATATCGTGAATTTCTACCATAAAGCTTTAATTTGAAGAGCTGTTTCCTGCTGTAGAGTCAGAGACAGTAAACTAGCACAATGCACTGACACTGAATGTTTCGGACCTTAAACAAATGACGAAGGTGAAATCCTGGAAAACCACTGCCATATAGTGTGGTAGTATGGGGACTGGAACACACAGATTGTTTTAGCCTAAATCAGAGGCAGCAAACCACTGACTCACTGCTACAAAACGACCATGAGCAATGCTGCCATCCCATTATCTTATGAGTACATTTTTAAGAATCACATCAGTTTTCTGTGTTTGATTGATGGAAGAGGTATCCCACTATGTGTCACATAGAATTGTTCACACACCAGCATTGTGTTTGTCATATTTCTGCACACTCATGCATGTACGGTGTATTTTTAAGGATCTGATCTGAGCGGAGAAAAGATGGGAAACTCAGAGTGAGAGAGGAAGACAGATGTAAGCAGAGAGACTCGGAGACAGTGCGAGATCGTGTCAGCTATTCGTTTACAATGAGAAAGGGGAGAGGGCAGCTATTAATATCAGTGTGTAACATGATCAGCCTTCTCCTCCTGCCGACATGGCGAGTCAGACAGTGTGTGTGCCTTTTTGGATGCCAGTGAGGGTGTGGGGGATCTGGGCACTGGTTGAAGGGTCTCTACTAGAGCATCCTGATAGTGTGAGAGATATAAAGAATATATTGTCTGCTTGTATATGCTCTGTGAAATTCTGGGATTCATTAAAGGAAGTCAATAAATTGAGCATTGATGTGCTTATTTTTGAACTTAGTTAGCTGAGAGGTCGTGTAATAGTTTGATGAATTAGTTCTATAAAATAATGGTCAGCAAATGCTCAGTCTGTTTTAGAGGCCCGGCTGAAAACTAAAGGGGACAAAGACCTCAAAGTACATCCTGGCGTATACGGGACTAAGAGGTCGGAGTATAGCTGGGAGACAGACCATGAAGAACCTTTAAAGTGATCAGTAATATGAGTCAAACTCCAAAAACATAGAATCCTACATGTCCCACGATGCTAAGGGCCGTTTCATAGTCGACGCAAAGGCACGCAGACACGAACACATTGGGACACATCAAGACACATTGGCCACCATGATGCGTGCTTGCGTCTCAAAATGTGTTGTCCATTTTTTTTATATGGGACGCGTGTAATACCTTGTGTTGCCAGCGGGGGTGATAATGCAAGCGACATACTTGAAATCAACCACTTTATGTTATTCACAGAAGAAGCAGGTATGAAATATGGCAGGTGAGGAGGAGAAACTTTGCGAACTCGTACAGGCACAGCCCCATTTATATGACAGTTCTAGTGCCCTGCACTTTAATAAAATAGCAGTACTAGCCAGCTACAGCAGTACTAGGTAGCCGGAATGTATCGGTGACTCTGCTACCCCCTATTGCACGAGCAATGTATTGCATTTGAAGTGTCGCCCACATTTGCGTTCAATGTGTTGACTATGAAAGGAAGTGTGTTGCTCATGTCGCTTGCTCGCGTTGCGTGCGTCGTCTATGAAACGGCCCTAAGTTAGCATTTTCTGTCGGGCTCTCGCTGTCTGTTAAATGTTGTCTTTATTTATTTTTCGACAAAGCCTCTCCACAGTCAAAGTATTACTCAGCCTTTAGCTCTTTTGCCTCAGCCGTGAAGTTTCCAAATTCTGATCGTAATTCACTAATTTGCTGAGAGAGTTCGTCTTTCATTTGCTTCAGCAGTTCCTTGAGGCTTTGTTCAAGGCTTTTATCAGCTGCCATCATGTCTGGTGTTTCATTTGTACCACAGCAACAAAAGACACAAAAATATGGCAAAATAGGGTCCAAGTTGAAAAATACAAAGGTCCCCCTTTAAACATGTATGTGTAGCTTAAATTATCTTCTATTTGATCTGACTCTTTTTAAAATCCTATTAATATATCTTTTTAATATTGCCATGTGTTTTTTTTAATATGTTTTTAATGCCCTTTTTGAGACAGAATATATACATACGACATTGTCGGCAGTGGGGAATAGGGGGATTTTACTAAGGGGAAACAGAAGGTATTGTAGATAGTGTAGAGCCCACATTATACTTGATGCTGGCTTCATTAGTGCTGCATGTCTGTACAGTATGCCTCAAAAAATAATTTCTTTCCCATTTCAGCTGTCATAAAGTGCAAGAGTGATGTGGTGACAAGCTGACTGAAAGGTTTTCGGTTACACTTATCAACTCCGTATCTAATATTTTGAGAAGTCGCAGGCAGGAGCAGCTGCCGTCGCAGTAATAGCAGACAGCAGCAGGGTTCGGCATTTTCCAAAGACCCATTGGGGCGCATGCTGGCAGAGAGTGGAGGAGAACTGGCACAGAGATCCAGCAGCGTACTACACATGTCCCTTTTTGTATTCAGCTTTGAACATTTGTCATCATGGAGACCTTTAAACAAGACTTTCACCTTTAAATATTAACAGAGCTGTGACCCATAGCAACAGTTCATTTAATTACCCTCCATACAAGCAGCATGTGTGTGTGTGTGTGTGTGTGTGTGTGTGTGTGTGACTGAGTGACCCCCCCCCCCCCCCCAACTGTTGCACCTCTGAGGTAAACAGCACCCTCCTCTGGCAGTTGCACTAATAAACCTCATTGCTCATTGCATTAGTAGAAGACCATCTTCTCCCTCTCCTCTTCTCCCCTCCTTCAGTTTCTTTTCAAATTGTCTTGAGCAAGATGAGTAATAACAAGCATCCGTACGGTTTGTGCCGAGGTCATTAAATTGTGTTCATGAGCGTGTGCTGTTGCTACGGCGACCGGAGGGTTGACTCAAACAACTCGCTTTATCAGATGAGAAGGCACAGTGTACGCTACTGCAAGGATATTTCATGTAGAGGATCTGATGAGGTGAAAATGAAGCAAATTAAAGCAAATGAAGTCCATCCATCAGTCCCAATTAATGCAGATGCCTTTTTTTTTTTTTCATTTTAAAAGAATCCTTTAAATTTGTCATGCATATATTAAAAATGCAAATTAACCTATCAGACAATGAGCAATGAACAGGAATGGATGGGTTACTGAATGGGCATACCAGGCACAGACCCAGGGTCCTGAAGTGCTGGGCCCCCTGACACTTCAGGCACCTGCAAAATGTCACTCAGATTAACACAAAACAACAAGGAAGAGACCACAAAGAGATCAAAAGGAGATACAAAAAGACAAAACCACTACAAAGAAATGACCAAAAACGGCACAAACATACATCAAAGAGACATAAACATCTAAAGCAACCAAAAAAACACAAATATACCTCAAACAGACAGAAAATTGACCTTTAAAGAGACACAAAATGACAATAAAGACGTGCAATGGAACTACAGAGACACAAAACCACTTAAGAGGCACAAATGACCAAAATATATTAATATACGAGACATAAAATGGATGCAAAGACATGAACTAGAACTGCAAAGAAAAACAAAACGACCAAAATAGGCACAAATATACATCAAAGAGACACAAAATAACCACAAAGAGATGCAAAACAATTTCAAAGAAACATAAAACAACCACAAGGAGACACAGTATTACCACAAAATGAAATGAAACAACCAAAGAGACACAAAGTGACCATAAAAGACAGATATACCTCAAAGAGACACAACCTTTAAAAAGATACAAAATGACAACAAAGACATGCAAAGAACAACTACAGATACACAAAGAGACACAAAATGATTTCAAACAGACACAAAATGACTTAAAAAATACACAATTATTTAGAAGAGACACAAATTGACTTATAAAAGACACAAATATACCTCAAAGACACACAAACTGACCTTTAAAGAGACACAAAATGACAACAAAGACATGCAAAGGAACTACAAAGTGACACAAAGCAATTACAGAGACATAAAGAGACACAAAATGACGACCAAAAAAAGACACAAATATATCTCAAAGAGACACAAAATTACTACAAAGAGATGCAATGGCACTGCAAAGAAAAACAAAACGACTTCAAAGAGACCTCAAAGAGACACAAATTGACCTTTAAGAAGACACAAAATAACAACAAAGACATTCAAGGCAAATACAAAGAGACGCAAAACAGCTACGGAGACACAAACAGACACAAAATGTAGTCTAAGAGACACAAAAAGACCCAGAAAAAAGACACAAACATCAAAGAGACAATGACCTTTAAAGAGATAGTAAACAACAACAACAAAGACATACAAAGGAAATACAAAGAGACACAAAATAACAAAAACAAATACCCAAATATTCTTCAAAGAAACAGAAAATGACTTTAAAGAGACACAAATCGACTACAAAGACACACAAGATTATCAAAACTTTCCCCACAAGTATCCCTCAAAGAGACAGAAAATTAAAAAAAAAAACTGACACAAATTTACTTTTAAAGAGACACAAAATAACAACAAAGAGATGCAAAATGATGATAAAAGACACAGATATACTTCAAAGAGACACATATTGACATTTAAAGAGACACAAAATGACAACAAAGACATGTAAAGGAACTAGAAAGAGACACTAAACAACTACAGAGACACAAAATGACTACAAAGAGACACAAGATGACCAAAAAATACCCCGCAAGCATCCCTCAAAGAGACAGAAAATTGAAACAATTGGTATTATTTACTTTCAAATAGACACAAAACAACTACAGAAACACAAATATACCTCAAAGAGACACAAAATGACCTGAAATTGATGCAAAACAATTACAAAGAGACCTAAAATGATGATAAAAAGACAGATATACTTCAAAGAGACACATATTGATATTTAAAGAAAGAAAAAAAAAAGAAAATACTCCACAAGTATCCCTCAAAGAGACAGATAATTCAATATGTTGACTCAATAGCTCAAAAAGAGACACAAAACAACCACAAGGACACAAAACAGCACAAAGTCTCTGTGTCTTAAAAAAGCAATCCAACCTCCGATCATCAGTTAGGAAGTTCGCGGTGACATCACAGGCGTTATGGCTTTGTCCCTTTACAGTAATGATTGAATCAGTTCTGGTTGGAGACCAACGACCTGCAGTGCGTCTGAAAGAAAGGCCTCCATGTTACACGTCACCTCCTCTGCCATGGCAGAGGGGTGAGAATGTGACACAGCTGAGTTGTGGCGCTAATGAGATCTAAAGGCTCTATCACAGGGAGACGGGGAGAGGGGGGTGCAAATGGAAAAGAGAAAATTAGGTGAGAGAGCGAGGGATGGAGAGCAGAGGGAAAGTCATGAGAGGAAGGACAGGAAATGGAGCTTCAATGGCACACAATGAAGATGGGGAGAGAAATTAAATAAGGGAGTATAAAATAGCAGAATGGGCCTGTGTGACTGATAACTAGGCAGAAATTAATCCGTATAGTAAGTGCAGATAATCGTGCTCAGTGGAGATAATGACACCAGACCGAATATGGTCACTTCTGGCTCAAAAAACCAAGATGGTAACTGCCGAATTACCAAACTCAAGGCTTCAAAACGGGATTCCACAAACTAATGGGTAACTGCAATGACATCCATCATCATTACACTCTATTCACCCATGTTTTAAATGGTTATGTCTAGTGATGGCCAAATGAAGCCTCATGAACCACTTTCTGTATTTTCTGACCCCACCAGATGGCGCTCTTGGTTTAAAGATAAAGGCTGAAGGACTGGCAATGAAGTGTGCTTTCAAACCTTTGTTGAACAGACAGTGCCATCTGGTGGCTTCAGAAAATAAAGACAGTGGTTCATAAGGCCTCATTTGGCCATCACTACATTTTAGGGTCTTTGGTTGTAATAGTTCACCAGCACTTCACCGCACAGGTGGAATACAAGAATGTTTTGATTTAAAGAAAGCTTAATGGATTTCAGCTTCGATGCTGGGGTGGTTGCTGCTTGGTATATCGATGAGATGTGATACAAAACCATACGATTCAATGCGATGCCATACGCTATACTTACCTGTCCCTGAAGGGAAATTTGGACTCAGGAGCTGCAAACATATTGCTGCCTAACAATGATAGTCCAGAGGTAATAAAGAATACACCATAAAAAAAAACATAAAAACCAACGCATTCTCAGTCCAACCTGGTTACATAATGACATTTGGTCATGGACTTTCCAAGGTACCCTGGGTGCATTGGTTGTTGACATTCTGTGACACCGTGTCAAGTTTTCTTTTTTAAAAATACACTTCCGTTTTCACAGGAAATTTAATGTTTACATAGAGTCTCTTTCAAAATAAACGCACTACGTTGGTTTAACACCGCAAATTGATGTTTATTTTTCCCTTCAACAACAAACACACGTGGTTGGGCCATATTTCTCCCTGACGCTAGTGATGGCCAAATGAAGCCTCATGAACCACTTTCTTTATTTTCTGACCCCACCAGATGGCTGTATTGGTTTAAAGATAAAGGCTGAAGGACTTGCAATGAAGTGTGCTTTCAAACCTTTGTTGAACAAACAGCACCGCCTAGTGGCTTCAGAAAATAAAGACAGTGGTTCATGAGGCCTCATTTGGCTATCACTACCTGACGCCATCAGGCCGCGTATCATTCCGACGCTAAAGGATGCCTTTTCTGTTGGTTTCAGACACCGCAAGTCACTGCCAAAGCGTCCGATTTCCACGTCTTCGTCTACCTAAAATCACATACTACACATAACAGCAATGCACATAACACCAGCGCATAACACAACCCCTAAGCATCAAGCAACATTATTTAAAATCTAAACTGAGGTTGGCACAAATTAATTTATTAAACGGTTCAGTCATATCAATGCTGATGGAAACCTCCAGCAGGCAATCAGAGTACAGCAGTGGGCATACACATATGACATCAACCTGTTTCGTGACTGTACTCATGTTTTATTTTCTCCTCTGACTCAAATCAACACACAGCAGATGACTAAATTTGAGATTCATCATGTTTAATCAAAGATTTGTTCGAGTAGTAGTTCATCAAATCTGAGTAATTTGCCAAATCAGACCCAAGTCACAACCCCACACACACATTGCCACCTCCCACCAGGCCCAGTCTGGCCCTGGTGCCTGCTCCCTCTCTGTCCCACACCCACGGTCCGTATGTTGGCATAAATGTTGCTAAGCGTCTCCACACACAGTCAACACTCCCTCCTGCTCTGACACACACACCAACATGCCCACAAGTTTGGAAAAATCGCAGAATAAGATGCACGTAAAAGCAGACTGCACAACAAACATGTGGATGCACGACACAAACATTCAGATGTGCAGATAAAAAATGAAAACACACAAAAAGAAGCACTCAAACACACACATCTCTCTCTTGGTAAAGCGGTGGGTTGGCATGCTGTGTGAAACACAGGCCAGCCTCTCAGTACTGGTGTCCAGGCAACCAGAGAGGGCAGAAAAGAGTGTACTCTCTCATACACACATGCACAGCAGGGACATACATACGCAAAGATCCTTGAAAGTGCAGTTTTTATATCATTAGCAGTTAAGGCCTTGACATTTCCAGAAGAATAGCGAAAGGGCGTGTGCAGCGGCTGAGAGCGAGCCAGATTCTTTACAGTTCAGAAGTCCCAGTCTTTCAGGTGAGATGCTTTGAACGGCTGTCAGACTTCACCTGTCTTCCACGATGGCACTCAGCTGTGAATGAAAGTGCAGTCCAGTCTGACGTTATGAAAGATTCAATACTTCACTGTAGTGCTTGGATGAGACTCGAAGCCTGAATGTGGCTCAGTGCAGTCCAAAAACAGAAAGGAACAGACACAATGAAATACAGCATGCTTTGCTTTCAGAACTATTTTTAATTTTAGTTTACGAAATATATTTTCATTTCAAATCTAAAGTAGTTATGATTGGTGTTTTAATATTAATTTATCAAATGAAAAAAATGTTATTTTGTTACTATTTATGTGATTGTGTTCTATCTTAAAAAATGACAATAAGGAAGAGCTAACCACGTCTGTGGTACCCATTCCTGGCTCACCGCTGTTTGCTTAAATCTCTTCTTAATAAGTTGGTGCTTTCAAGGACACTGGCGGGGGGACCTGTTGAGACTGAGGTTGCCATTCACTGCATCCGCATCACCCTCATTGACCACAATGTCAAATCTCTGGAGAAAGTCTGTGCAGACTTGATCCGCAGGGCTAAGGAGAAGAACCTGAAGGTGAAGGTATCTGTCTGGTTGCCTACCAAGACTCTGCGCATCACCATCAGAAAAACTCCCTGTGGCAAAGGATCCAGAACCTGGGATCACTTGCAGATGAGAATCCTCAAGGGTCTGATTGATCTGCACAGCCATCTGAAATCCTCAAGCAGATCACCTCCATCAGCATAGAATGGTGCAGATCAAGAAAGAAATTAATAAAGAAAACAAAAGAAAATTATATCCATCCATCCATTTTCATCCAAAGCTGGGTTGTGGGGGCAGCAGGCCAAGCAAAGCGCCCCAGACGTCCCTCTCCCCGGCAACACTTACCCGCTCCTCCTGGGGGACCCCAAGGTGTTCCCAGGCCAGATGAGACATGTTATCCCTCCAGCGTATTCTGGGTTTGCCCCGGGGCATCCTACCAGTGGGATGTGCCTGAATCACTTCTAACAAGAGGCACCCAAGAAGCATCCTGATCAGGTACCCGAACCACCTCAACTGACCCCTTTCTACGCAAAGAAACAGCAGCTCTACTCTGAGCTCCCTCCAGATGTCAAAATGTCATTGTCCAGATGTCATTTGGCTGCTTGTATCTGCAATCTCATTCTTTCAGTCACTACCCAGAGCTCATGACCATAGGTGAGGGTTGGGACGTACATGGACCAGTTAATCGAAAGCTTCACCTTCTGGCTCAGCTCCCTCTTCACCACGACGGTCTGGCGCAGTGCCTGCATCACTGCAGACGCCGTACCAAACCGCCAATCCATCTCAAGCTCTGTTCTGCCCTCACTTGTGAACAAGTCCTGAGATATTTGAACTCCCTCACTTGAAGCAGTAACTCACTCCCAACCCACAGGGGGCAATCCACTGAGAACCATGACCTCAGATCTGGAGGTGCTGACTCTCAACCCAACCGCTTCACACTTGGCTTCAAACCATCCAGTGCATGCTGGAGGTCATGGTGTGATAAAGTCAACAGAACCACATAATATGCAAAAGGAAGAGATACAGCTCTGAGGTCCCCAACTGGACCCCTTCCTCCCTCCGGCTGTGCCTCAAGATCCTCCCCCAGAGGATGGGTATTTACTTAGAAACAG
This sequence comes from Epinephelus fuscoguttatus, assembly GCF_011397635.1. Classification (NCBI taxonomy): domain Eukaryota; kingdom Metazoa; phylum Chordata; class Actinopteri; order Perciformes; family Serranidae; genus Epinephelus; species Epinephelus fuscoguttatus. Next base: position 16,805,373 of record NC_064774.1, read on the forward strand.
ATTTTTAAAAAAAAAAAAAGCAAGAAACATGCATCATTTCCGAGATAGGGGGCTGCAAAGCATCATGTGTACAGTTGCCTTGTATTTTTTTTTTTTTTTTTTTTTGTTGATGTGCTTTTGGCGTGATACTGCTGGCTGTGTGCTGCCAACGTTTCCAACTGCTTCAGGCTGCCAACACTTGGGTTTTCCACCATTTTACTTTTCTCATACAGAACTCACTGAAGTGAATCCCCCAGTCACACATCACCCACACTGACCCACAGGGGACGGCATTTCCATCCACCATGAATATTTGGCAAGTCGGTGAACAAACCATGAACATAGTGAAATGCAAAGAAAGTGCACACCTAATCAGGAGCATTCTGGGGCCTTAGCTGCTCATTTTAAGAATGTTGAGGACATCTGTGCCAGGAGCAGAAGTTAATTTCTGACTGCATCTATGCTCACACCAGAGCTGTGAGACTATTTAGTCTCTGTCAAGAAATGTCAATATGACAAGACTCTTTGACAGTTGGCTGATGACTGGAGGATGTTGCTTAGGAACCGAAATCCTGACAGACTGACTGATCAAGCTTCAGACCGAACAGTTGGTGTGTGTAGGATGTGTGCCGTAGTATGTGTGTATGCACGAGTGAGCTGTGTAAATGTATGAAGCAGGGATGTGGAGGGAGACACTGAGGGTAAATTGCAAATGTCTGAGGCAGGGTCAAAGGGTTTAACCTGTTTACTGTCAGGATGCTTGCAATCAAGAGACTGAAGCAGATGGTCATTCAATCAACGTGCCTTGTCTTTATGACGTGAGAATCAGGGGAACATATACTGTAGCCATGAGATGATATCGTCTAACTAAATAATGAACACCATAATGTGGGTTTTCAGAACAGTATAATATCGATATTATCTCTGGTATATGAGTCGGACTCTCAGACCTGGTACAATGTAAACCTTAAATTGGTACTTGAAACAAACTGTTGCATCTTTTAAGATAAAATTGTTTTGGTCTAAACGAACAAACAAATTAGTGACCTGCCTAAGCAGTTCTCCCACATTTCACCAGTTGCATTCTGGGATGAGTTCCAGACTGACGAATAGCACCAAGCTAGAAGCCTGTTGCTGCTATTCCAAAACTGTTGTTTGCAACAAGTCCACTAAATAAAACCTGCTGCAAATCACTGTTGAAGAAATGTGCCAGTGCTATGGAAAAGGTTTGGTTACGTTTATGGAAATATTTTGGTTTGGGTTAAAATAAGTATTTTGTTAAGATCAAGGGACCTTTATCGACATGAGCTGGTTTGTCATATGAACTCCCGACAACGTCCAGAGAGTCAGGTGTGGACATTATATGGACTTTCGCTTTCACACTGTGGGTTTAGGCAGGGGGTGGCACCTGGGTAGGACTTGACACAGATGACACCACGGTCACATTGCCGGTTTGCAATTTGGTCATAAACAACAAAGTCTCTTGAATTTGTCTGACGATTTCGGCTTCGGGCCTTGCCGAGAAAACTTACCAGTTAGATATTTTTGTTGCGTTCTTTGTGTAAATGACCCTTTTTCTTCAACCTCGGATGTTTACCGTCTTCTGGTTTCATGTGAGCCTCATGGTTGAAACATCATCAACACTGCCTGTTCGCTACTCTATTCACACATGGGCTCAGTCAAACATTGCACTGACTCTGTACCAGGGAGCTGGCAGGATAAAGTTCATTTAATGTCTGATGTAACTGATTCAGACAGTTGTGTTCTCAGACAAAGCTCCTCTGGGTAATGTCTCGATAATTTCAGATTTGTAGTGCATGTGTGAAAGTAACTACGGTTACAATAATAAGGGTAACACTTTCTATGAAGTCCTCATCTATAATGCAGTATAAAGCCATTCATGCATTTATAATGCTCTGATTGCATGCGTAAACACACATAATGCTTCCTGATGCACTGTATCAGCAGTCAGAAAACATTATAGATGTGACTTATAATGAATTATAAGAGTCTTCTGGATGCTCTTGACTAGTTATAAACTCAAGGTTGACTGATGGGCTTATGATGCATTATGAATACCTGCACTCGCCCATGCACACTTGTAGTGTAAGATTTAATCTTTAATCAGATGTAAGTGTTAAACTGCATAAGTTGATTAAGAGTGAAGTTCATATAACCAAGTTTTATGTTACCAGTTCCTATAAAACTGTTTATTATGCATCTCTGTGTGATAAAATAAGGTTATACAAGTTTATGTATTCATAACACAAGGTTATGCATTCACATTGAAGAGCACACATATACTACACCATGTATTGTTTAAATAACCATGTATTGTTCAATAATAACACACACACACACACACTCTCTAATGTTTGTATTGCACGACACACATTCTAAGCTCACATTGTATGAAAGCACAGGGGACTGTATAGAGAAAGTCCCAAGTTTTATATATTTTTAAAAAATAAAGTGAAACCAGGCTCAAATCTAATGGTGGGAGAATTTGGGGGTTTCCAGGCCTAGGTCATGTTTGGGCAAGGGCCCAAGGGGCCTACTACCAATAGATTTGGACCAGATGGGAAAAGGCTAAGGATCTGCCACCAATAGGTTTGGGTTTAGGTGGGAAGGATTAAAGGAATTGGGTGGAGATTCTCTCGAATCTTCACCAGCATAAAAGAGAGAACGCAGAGAGCAAAGCTTCAGTCGTGCTCCAGAGCCTGACTCAATGAGTTGTATGTGTTGTTGCTTGTGAACACATTAAACTCGATTGCACCTGATTCTATTTGACTCCAGTGATTCTCTAAGTGTTTGCCAACTGAACCTAAGGTATTAAATCAACATCAGAGGACGATCTGCAGGAGAAGTAGGAGACGAGGTCGGGTGCCATCTGGCCCACTTCCAGGCACCGATTTTCGCTTCTACACACTTCAACAAACTGTCTGTAATAACGACTCACAGTATGTTACTACAGACAGATTGTTGAAGTGTGCATAGGCGAGTGCAGGTATTCATAATGCACCAACAGTACTATGAATGCCCTGATAACACATTATGGATGTGGTCACCCCCACCAGTTGGTTGCACCCACCCATTAATGGCCGATGTTTTGTTGAGCCACCAGATGGCTTTGTCCCTTGAACTCTAAAAGAAGTGGGTGAAGCCAACATGACATCACCCATTGGTTTGTGGACTACCATCATGAAGCCTCGGCTTTGGCATTTTGGCCATCGCCATCGTGGTCTTTGGAGCCAGAAGTGATCATGCTTGGTTGAGAGGGTGGCGCCGTGGAGGAATAAGGGATGGATCTGACTCGTCAATCAGAAGGTAGCCATGTGATAAAGCATACCCTGCTTTGTCTATTTTACTCTAATGGGACAAAAATTTACAAAACAAACATCAAACAGTTTTAAAGAAAACTTGAAATTAACAATTAAGACCATAAACTCATAGAAAAATGTTTACTGATGTAACAAATCAAGCTAAAAGTAGAATCATTTGTGCATAGACTTCTATACAACCTGACTTCCGTTTTCAACCAGTGGAGTCACCCCCTGATGGCCATTAGAAAGAATACAGCTTTTAGGCTTTTCTGCATTGGCTTCACTTTTCAGATTCGGAGATAACCCCTCGCTTGAATGCAAACACTTGCCGTTTTTCGGCACTTGCTGAAACAACAGATGCTGTCGTTCTTCTTGGGAGCACTTTCTGGTTTTGTGTTTTTGTGCCTCTACTGTGTGCACTCATTGACAACACTTTAATCCACTTTACCTCTTTCTTCTCTGTTGTGCCTTATCAGCCACAAGACCCAGATCAAGAGTAAATATACCGACATGTTTGAGAATGAGCATGCTTTTTAAAAGCACTCTGAATTTGAGTGTGTTTACCTTTACAACTTGTTCATGCAAGAATCTTTCATTTCAGTTTGCCTGAATCATTTCTTGATGGTTAAATCTCTAGCAAATCCTGCCTTGCTCACTCATTATCTCTCAAATTAACATTGAGACTCTTTTTCCCTCCTATAAATCCCCTCAAACCACCATAGTCTGTTGAGCCAAGTCATGTGTTTCAAGACAAAGACATCCACTTCTTCCAAGCCTTTTCTTTTTTCACAAATTAAATAAATGCACATAATTTTTCCAAATGTTTCACCCTTTCCCCCTGCATAACTGCAGCAGCCATTTTGCTGTAATCAATACCCCGGCAGGTTTCTGAGCAACACCTAATGTGACAACCCTTTTAGGCCCTGATTGCAAATTGTAATTGTGTTCCTGGCTAACAGGCCTTAAGGGGATGGTATAATTAAGAAACTGCTGGTAATTTAGACCAGTTATCATTGTATGGATGTCTAACCCAGACCTGGTCTAATGCAGCTGTGTCTGACGGCGGGGAAACTGTGGAAGCGGAGGCACGAATCATAACTGACTCAGGGAGAAGAGAAATTGTGGAGACAAGTGATGTGAATGTGCACAGTGGGACATTTGACATCTTTGACTAAACCGGCTCATCTTTGTAGATTCTCAGGCTCCTATTTGACATAATATCTGACAGCTGGAGTGAAATTACAGATAAAAGAACACAAAGATGGAAGATTGATAAAGATCCAAGGAAAGAAAGAGAAACCCCAGAATGATCCTTATTGTCATGTTCACAAAATGTGTCATTGTGTAATGTCCTGTGTGATGAGCCCCTTTATGACAGAGTCCAAAAATAGATATCTTTTTAGTTTATACAGTTATTACTCATCACATCAGAAAATGTCACCGGGATGCAATTAGCAAACCACACTGAGAAGTCACGACAGTCTGACACATTTAGAAAAGGCTGAAGTATTTCAGGAGGTGGCCAAACAAAGCTCTGAATGAGTCAAGTTGTCCCGAGGAGGTTTGGATCTAGACTTGTGACAGATCATTTTAAAGGTCCAGTGTGTAGGATTTAGGGGGATACATCGGCAGAAATGAAATATAGTATAATAAGTATGTTTTCATTAGTGTATTAGTCTTGCTCACCAGACCTTTCTCAAGTAAAGAAAGGTCTGGCTGGGCCGACTCTCACTTTAAGATTGGAGAAAAAAACGCCCCGGCTGCTTGTACTTCTTTCAACCAATCACAATCGTTCTGGGCGGTGCCACAGCAACGGTGCGCTTGCAAAAATATTGCTGGGGGGAAACAGGTTTTGGTGTAACACACCCACAAAAATATCGCCTACAGGACGCCAACCATGGCAGAAAAATGGCTACATCCCCGCAAGATCAAACACCGCAAAAGTTAGTAAAGGACGTGTTGAAAACGGTTGAAAACTGCTACACAACCAGAGGTGGTAGGGCCGGACTTCAGCAGGTGGCTCGTTCCGCCCAATGAGAGGCTGATCTCTGCAGCAAACTTCCGCCCACTCAGACTATTAGCGTATAAACACCTGAAAATAAGAATTGTGTTTTTGCTACCTTAGAATGAGCCGTTTGTATCTACATGGGAAGCGAGTCCTTGTCCACAGAGTCCACCATGTTGCACCACCATGTTTCTACCAAGCAGCAATGTCAGGGGCTATAAAATGAAGCCAACGCCAAAGTGCCAAAGCTGCAGTTCCTGAAATGGCCACTTGAGGCTGGCTCCAGAAGCCAGTCAATGGCTTCATGACCTCCATGTTAAAATGTCCAACTTTACAGCAGAAACAAACCTGTTAACAGCCTGGTACAAAAACAGGTTGGGCCTCTATAGCTAATTTTCCCAATCATGACAACTGTAGAGGGGTGACTTGTTATGTAACTCACCCGTTTACGTTTAATTAAGACTTAATGTTATGCATAATAATCAAGGTCTTTTTAATCTGTTTGTTTTGGAGAGAAAGAGTCCTCTGCAGATAATTCAGCTCCTGATGAAAACCCCCTGAATGTCTGGATTTCAAGTTAACAGAGGAAAAAGGCCCCCGACTAAGAATTTTCCTAGTCGACCAATAGTCGACATTTCGGGCCACTAGTCGACTAGTCGCCGGCATGTTTACAATATTAATGTAATTATTAAATGATATAATTTGGGCGGGGCAACACAATGGTTTGAGTTGAAGGTGTGAGAAAGAATAGTATCAGTAACATTGTTAACATTGTGCTACATTACAGAGAAATACAAAACCGTACTAATCAACCTTCATTAATATAGGCCTATATTTTATCTACAAGTGCACGTCACACACTGAGCGAGCCGCCTGTTAATGATGCTGTCGGCTTATGGACATGTAGCTACTTCCATGTTTCAGATGATACGTCATGTTTGTAGGCGACCAATGAAGATGAGTTTACATATCACCTTGGGTTTGTCCTTCACCTTCTCAAAATGATCCCACACTTTGGATTTCCTGCCCGACATGTTATTAACTAGGCTGTGGAATAACCGCAGGTACCAGCCCTGGAAATTAGGGGCCGTACCTATGCTGCGTCTTTAACCACCTGATACACGTGAGGTCGGGCGCTTGGTGCTACTCTTGTGCCTTTTTGTACCAGCTTTCAAGAATGCCGTGGCAGGTTGCATCTGAAGTTGCTAAGCAACCTCTTTTCAGGTAAATAGGCTATACGATGCTTGATAAGGTTGCTTGATCAAGCATCGTATAGCCTATTTACCCGAAATCCTGAGGGCAGAGCTGATCTTCTTCCAGGTGCTGTTTATAAGTGTGTCGGCCTATCGTCCGTGGGACAGATGTAAAGCTCTGGGTAGCCCTGCACTAACATGATCAACTTTTCCGTATTTATCAGACTGAATATTTACAGAAGAAGGGAAAGATATTTGTCGTCTGTGATTGGTTTGTAACCTGACTCCTGTCTGACTGCTGAGCGTGGCCACTCCCTGTGTTTGTCCTTTCAAACTAAATTCCAGCATGGTCCAGTCATATAGGTTTTGATTTATGGTTTGGGTTGTTTTTTTTTTCTGTGACTCAGCGACCAATGAAATCTTGCCAACTAATAACCTTTCTGGTCGACCAAAGTTTGTTCAGCTATTAGAGGGCAGCCCTGCTGGAAGCAGAACACTGGTCTGGACTGTTTGTTTTTTTGAGGACGAGAACTCTGCTGATAATTTAGCTCCCGGTAAAACCTCCTGAACAATGACCACTGAAGGAATTCTAACTGGGAGTTCAGACTTGGCACATGGAAGAAGTTTCATCTTATTGTAATCTGCAGTCCTTTAAAGGGCTCAATTTCTATCTCAAAATTCACTTATGTTACCAGGTTCTGTCAAAAAGTGAGGCTGCAGTTAATTGTTACTGAAACACTTACTTACTATTTGTTGAAGGCATATGTTTTTTGTCATGGTTATCTACAGTCTAACTATGAAAAAACTACCCAAAGAAGAATGAACACAGATTATCCTTTAATTGAGGGGCACGTAAATACCTTGAGCTGAAAGCAACACGTTCACACCTGTTGTCTGGTAATTGTGAACAGTGATTGCAACAATTCAAAGGGCACAATAATCACTGTGATTTTTTATATTATGCATACTAATAGTTGTGCTTTTGTTATTTAATCACAGCAGAAAGCATTAACCGTGCCACGGTTTAACAAGGGAGGGCAGGGCTCATCTCTCAGTCATCAACAGGCTGCTTTGTGCAGATTGTCATTACCGCTCTGAGCTGACTGTCTCAGTGTTTATAATGGGGTCTGAAGCCCAGAGCTGCAGGCCTGCACTTAGTGCTGCTGGTGATTAGACCTCGGCCTTTAATTTCTGCTGCAGAGTCAGTGTCATTATGCTGGAAGGGCGAGGCGGGAGAAGGGAAGTGAAAGAGGGAGTGGGGGATGAGGACAGGAAAGATGCTGAAGAAGGACTACTAGATGAAAATGTGGGTTAGCACCTTCCAAGTTCGAGCGTGTGAAGGGAGGATTTAAAAAAAAAGCACAGACAGGCAGTGAGTGATGACTGCAGGCAGGTGAGATGACAGAATGATGAATGACAAGAGACACCTGCTGGAAGGAAGACGAAGCAGTAGGAGAGAAAGACAAAGCTCTACTGTGTGATAAAGTGCCGGATTGATGGTGCTGCATGTTGAAATCCATTAACAACTCACCATGTGTGCTTTGTATCACTGTTTCTTAAAGAGGAACTCCACCAGTTTTACACATCAGAGTCTGTTTACAAGTGTTTACGAGTATTATTGCATATGTAAAAATTGCATAAAGCACTTGAAGACACCAGTGAGAATTATGCAGAGTTTGATAAATTTCTTCAAGTGATGTCCTTCGATTTGAGTCAGCGTCAGTTGGAGCTGAAGACTACATTTTTGTAAATGAAAAAAATCTTTGGATGTGGAGAAGGAAATGAGATACCGGGTGCCATGCCATTGCTGCGACAGCTCAAAATGTAAAGTTCCATTAGTCTGAAAAATGATCCATTGTATTGAAAGCCCATTTCTCCAACAGCCCATCAAAAGGCCATTGTTTCAAAGACCTGTTTCTCCATAAAAACTCCCTGCAGGTAGTTTAAGGATGTTTGTACACCTGCCCTGTTTGGTTCGGTTCAGTTGAACTCAAGTTCGTTTGCCACCTAAGTGCAGTTCATTTGGGCAGATGTGAACACAGCAATCGCACTCGGGTGTGCTCTAAAACAACCAGAGGGAGACCTTCTTGAAGAGGTGGTCTCGGGCGTTCTTTCCAAATCGACAGTGTCCTAAATGGTACATTCCCAGTTTTCATCATCATGACTGTGTCAAGTGAATTAAGTAGCTCAGTGAAACACAGACAAACTACAAGTCAATACAGGACAAGTATAGGTTATATACCTTCAAGGCTAATTTTAGTTTAACATATCAGATACGACCGCTGGGAGTCAGCACCTCCAAATCTGAGGCCATGGTTGTTTGCTGGAAACCAGTGGATTGCCCCCTCCAGGTTGGGAGAGAGTTACTGTTTCAAGTGAGGACGTTCAAGTATCTTGGGGTCTTGTCCACGAGTGATTGTAGAATGGAGTGTGAGATGGATCGCTGGTTGGGGGCGGCATCTGCAGTGATGCGGGTGCTGCGCCGGACCATCCTGGTGAGGGAACTGAGCCTGAAGGTGAACCTTCCGATTTACTGGTCCATCTACATCCCAACTCTTACCTATGGTCATGAGCTCTGGGTAGTGACCGAAAGAATGAGATCGCAGATACAAGCAATCGAAATGAGTTTCCTCCGTGGGGTGGCTGGGCTCAGCCTTAGAGACAGGGTAAGGAGCTCCGACATCCGGAGGGAGCTCGGAGTAGAGCTGCTGCTCCTTTGTGTCGAAAGGGGTCAGTTGAGGTGGTTCGGGCACCTGATCAGGATGCCTCCTGGGCACCTCCCAGTAGAGGTGTTGCGGACACGTCCCACTGGTAGGAGGCCCCGGGGCAGACCCAGAACATGCTGGAGGGATTATATATCTCATCCAGCCTGGGATCGCCTTGGGGTCCCCCAGGAGGAGCTGGAAAGCGTTGCTGGGGAGAGGGATGTCTGGGGTGCTTTGCTTGGCCTGCTGTCCTGGCAACCCAGCCCTGGATAAGTCGATGAAAATGGACGGATATCACATACATTAAACAAAAATATAACATATGACTCATTGCAACTTTTCACACTGATTAACAAACATGAAACCCTGGTCAAATGTAATAATAAAAATCCAAATTAGGAAGCATCCAGCTGAAATGTGAATGAATCCTTTAATTAACAGAAAGGAACAAAAATAGAGGTCGAGAAAGTAAGAGCTGCAGAATAAGAGATTCTAATGAAAGCCCAGTGACTCTGCATTTTCTCTTTGTCTTTCCACTGACTCATCCCTTTCAATAAGCACATTCACACACACTGACACAACAGTCTCTCTCTGTTCGTCCCTTCTCTGTCGTTCCTCCATCCTTACAGTCTTCTCTTTCTCCATCCCTTTCTCGTTGTTTCTTCTTTTTTAACTCTTCCTCTCTTCCCTCCTTCCTTCTCTTCTGTTCAGCAGAATCCTCAGAGTTGTTTTGTTTGGGACAACTTCCTCTCTGTGGGTCTTTCTTCTCCCGTCCAATAAAGAGCTGGTCTTGTGATGGGAAACAAGAACTTCCCTATTTTAGTCTGCTCTGGGGAAAACACACACACACTCACAGATTCACATAGTACATGTGCTTTTCTATTAAAATGTGGTTTAACCCAAACTCGTATAAGTGTGTTAGAGAGTGAGAGCTTGGCTTTTTATTCGATCTGGATCCTGTTTGTCAGTTAGAAGAAACACTTCCACATTCCCCACATTCCCCACACTGTCTCACACACACACACACTCTTTCTCTGTACATTTAAAGCCGGCCTTTCACCAAATGACTTCAAGCAATTTCTATGCTCTCCATCTCGATCCTTTGGTGTTGGGTGGTCATTAAATTCAGTCCGAAAAAATTCAGTTGAGTCAGACTTCTTAGAGTCTTGACACTCCACCATAATCAACATGTTTAATATTATCGTACGTTTTTAGTTTGGGCTCATGCAAATACTGAAGTTCAAGGACGTGAACATTGTCAACAACTTATAGCTGTGCTCTGTCCAGCACCAAACATGGAGGGGACTCTAGGCTTAGTAAGAAATCTTTATTAACAGTCTCCTTCCACTTAGCACAGCTAATCAACGGAGCCTAGAAGTGAGGTAGCAACAAAATCCAAAGGAGTTTATGCACAAAAACAGTTTATCTTCATAGATTGTATAGTGGTCCAAAAGTGGGTCACTGGTCCATTCTGAATGGACCGCAAGTGGTTGGGAACCACTGCTCTAAGTTGTCTAATGACAGCATTTAGGCTGCTATATAGATATTATATCAGTTTGTTTCAACCCTTTGTTTAAACTACATAATATTTACTGAGTGAACATTCAAATCTGGAAGTCCATGAGTTTATGGCTGCATCACACTATCGAATTTAAGTGTTCTAGATCAGTGGTTTCCAACTGGTCCAGCCACGGGGTCCAGATTTATCCTTAGTCATTCATTCGAGGTCCACAGTTTGATAAATTCAGCGTCATACTTGCGTTTGTCCATGTCATCAAGCAAGTTTGCTGTCTCTGTTAAGTAGCTGTCCGTTAGTCACTCACTCTACAGCAGGAAATGATACTTCTAAATAAAAGCTCTGTGCCAGAAATTCACCATACTTAAAAAATAAAGTGTATATTTACAAACTGAGTCAGTTGCGGTCCTTTCAGAATGGACCCAGGACCCACTTTCGGAGCTCAATCCACCAGTAGGGAACCACTGATTGTCCACCATTTTATTCACATTTGAATCTATAGCCCCTTTTACATGGCCAGACTTTCCGCGAATGTTGGGCCGTGTTGCCAGCAAGCTGCGAGCGTTTAGACCAGAGGTGGGTAGAGTAGCCAAATACTGTACTCAAGTAAGAGTACTGATACTTTAGAACAATGTTACTCAAGTAATAGTAAAAAGTAGTCATCCAAATAATTACTTGAGTAACAGTAAAAGAGTATTTGGTGAGAAAACTACTCAAGTACTGAGTAACTGTTGAGTAACGTCTGATTTATTTGTAAAATAAGAACATGAACGTAATCAATCAATCAAAAATAATAATCTGCAAATTCATGTATTTTAAACGATACCCCTTTAACTAAAACAAAAATAAATTAAATCTTTACAAACATAACATAAATCAAGGCACAAGAAACACAAATATATTCTTATACTGTACATATATATATATATATATATATATACATATATAATCATGTACTCAGAGGTGGGTAGAGTAGCCAAATATTGTACTCAAGTAAGAGTATTGTTGCTTTAAAACAATATAACTCGAGTAAAAGTAAAAAGTATTTTGCATTAAAACTACTCTGAAAAGCACAAGTTATCCAAAAAGTTACTCAAGTAAATGTAACTAGTTACTACCCACCTCTGGTTTAGACACACAGAGCCGGATTGGGGAGTTAATCTGAGGTGCCCAATTCTCCGCCTCATAGGGTAGACATATCAGCGGAACCCTTTTAGTTAAAAAAGACTGAGGCTTTCTGCAACAAGCTTGAGCTGTTGATGACTTGGATAACCAGAAAACAGCTGATAGCAGGAATTAGCGAACAGCTAGCAGCAAGAGGGAAACGCAAACCTGACAGACACTGTAAAGATGAGCAACTGGGGAGGACAAAGAATTGCACGCCTTCCTTGTCCTTGCAAACGAAGAGGCCATTAACTGTCAGATGACGGGGACGGTGAAGAACGGGTCGACTTACGAGAGAGTTGTCAAAGGACTGACTAGCCGCGGCTTCCCTCCCACATCACTGGTTACGTCACACACTGAGCTACACGTTTTGTTACTTGCTCCCCCATTGCCCCGAAAAAGGCGCATTGTGTATAAACAAAAGTAGGTAGGCGGCATTTTGCTGCACTCCCCGATTTTGTTTTTATACTGCCAATGGTGAAAAAAGACTGATTGGGCTTTCCTGCAAATCCTACAAAGACAGGTTTGTACTGACCAGTACACCATCACTGAGGTTTAAAGGGTTAAAAAAATACACACATGGCCAGTAAGAGATTTTTTTTTTTTTTTTAGCCTTTTGTGCATTCTCACAGACCAGCTAATGGATTAAAGCTTCATACTGTGGCAGTGTTTCCTTCACCGCAGTGGCACTGTGAGGTGCCCTTTTCCCACTTCACTTTCCATAGTTCAAACTCCATGTGAAAGCTTTTTGTTACTAAGCAAGCCCGCACAAATGTACCCATGTTAGCAGCGATAATATTTCATACCTTTCAGAGACATTGAAATGATATGGACGCCAGCTTCATTCATTTTTATCAGTGAAGAGACAAAGGTGTCGATCTGACTGTCTGCAATGTTCAGAGAATTTCCATAAATCCCAGCATGCTAATCAACATATGGCCTCCCAGGCAGCAGAAGATCATCGACTGACTCATACATCACCCACTGAGAGCTGTTTGAATGTCTGCCAATGTGAAGTTAAAAAAAAAAAAACTGGTTGTTTTTCACGTCATTTTCTTTTCGGTGATGTATTCGGTTTTGCCAAATGTTGGCATGAACACATTTCTGTTTATTAGTTGTAAAAGTACGTGTGGCTGCTTGTGTGTCCGTGTCACTGTGAGTCCAAAGAGCATTTTCTGTTGCTGCAGTGCAAATGACTGTGTGCTTATTTGCATACATTAACGACAGCGTGCCCATTGTTTCAGTGAAACCAGCCGGTGAGAGGGCTCCTTTTCATTCAGCTGGTCACAGGTGGAGGAAATTTAGACTGTGTGAAGAGCTCGTTACAGTAGCTGCAGTGATCATTGTGTTCAGCAACACTCCCCATATTTAATTAGGTGCCTTTGCTAAATTTCTTTTTTTAAAATGCCACACAGATGTGCAGTTTTTGTCTGCTGCCATATTTCATCTCTCTGGTTGAGCAGAAGTTGGAGTGCCCTTGAAATCGACTCCTTGATGTTTATTTGCTAACTCTGTGTCTATTGATACACCAGTTATAAACTTTTTTGCAATATTTCAACTTTTGTCTTTATACTTGGCTTTTTTCATGCACAAATTAAAAATGTGCATAAAAACAAGTGGATGAAAATGCACTCACAAATTGCCTATTACCAAGACGTGAAGCACCATTAAATTGCAGGTACAGTAAATGCCAAAAAAAAAAAAAAAAAAAAAAAAGACTGTTTATTTAACTTAAGCCTGATCAGGAACAAAAGGCAGTGCTGCATCTAGAAACTTAGAAGTTTCTGATGGAATTTAAATGTGGAAAGTTCTGGTTAAGTTATTTTTCTAAGAAACTGTAGACTTTTAGTTTGACAGAAGAGACACAAATACCCTTTTTCCATTGTCACTCTTGGCCGCGCCAAGTGAAGCCAAACCACGCCGGAGATGGATCTTCTCCAGAGTAGGTCCAAAAGCCGGGCCATCCACCCTAAAGCGGGTAGCAGTGATGTTCTTGCCAACCGCAGCCAAATCCCGACGACCCACGTTTGAGACTCTACTCACCTCTGTCTGCAGGAGACCAGAGAGAAAGGTGTTTTAAAAAGTCTCTGTTCAGCCACAACTGAATCGCTGTGGTTTGGAGTTTAGTTTCTCTCCTGCATCCTGTTTTTACTTTAGACGATCGCTATCAGCCATATTAGAAGTTGTGTGAAGTTGCTGCTCGAATTCTCAACATTTCCTTATTTTGCTGCTTCACAATAAAAGTTTTTACATAACAAAATAACCAGGGATGTTTATTGTGAAGCGTCTAAAGGAAATTAAATGTGTTATTACTTTGTGAGCGGCTTTTCTTCAATTAAGACAAGTTTAATAATACAGCAGGGAGGAAAGTGAAAGCAGAAACAGCCACAGTGAGATGTTGATGAAGAGTCCATATCGCCCAGAGCCCTAGTATACGGTATATGATGGTATGAGTGTGCGGCTACTAGCCAATCATAAGGAGAGTAAAAAGAGTCATGTCTTTGCCTTCCTAGGGAAAAAAATGTTGATACAATACAATACGATATAATACAATATGATACGATACGCTGCGATACAATACGATACGCTACAATACGATACGATGCGATACGATATGATACAATATGATACGCTACAATACGATACGATATGATACAATATGATACGCTACAATACGATACGATGCGATACAATACGATATGATACAATATGATACGCTACAATATGATACAATACGATACAATACGATACAACACAGCAACAAATAGCTACACTAGTATTGCTGCCTTACAATAATAGTATAAATGAAATGAAGCATACACCATAAAGAAAAACACATACTACACACAACAGTATTGCACATAACACCAGCACACAACAGAGCACCATAAGCAAAATACAACATGACCCCTAAGCATCAAGCAACATTATATAAAATCTTACTTGAGGTTGACTGGGTTACTGGACTGACTGTAGTAGTTGTGTAAAGTATAACATATCATAGTCCCAAGATACACCAACCCCATCTCTCTTGTAGTATCATGTGGGTAAGGGTTGTGAAGTTCATCTGCAATTTCAAATAATCAGCTAACCAGCCAGATGGGTTTGGCAGTGTGTATATGCCAGAGGATGTGTGTGTGTGTGTGTGCATGCATGTGTGGTTGTGTTTGTGCTTAAAAGGCAACTTTTTCCTTGCCTCAGGGTCAAAGACCTCACAACAAAAGTCTAATTCATGCTCCGAGGTTTGAAGATCGGCCTCGTCATGAGTTATTGACCAACTACAGAGTCACAGCTCTTTTTTTCTGACGAGGAATGAAGCACAGTTTGAAAGACTGAAGGTCATGAGATGCACCACAAATTTTAGGAAATTTCCACACCACAATGTAGTGCTCAGAGTGACTCATTTCCAAAGCACGCACAGATCAAAAAATGAAAGGGAAAAATATTACAAGAGATCGAAAAGACTTAAACTCAGTACTTATGTACTTTAAAATGTATCTTTTTTAAAAGTATATTCACACTGTTTGGATCACCTGACCTGTTATGGAGGGAGAACACATTCACACACACACACACACACACACCTGAGGTATGTGAAACCATTAGAAGTCATTAGCCCTGTGTGGCTGCAAGCAGGAACATTTCTTTCAGTGGCTTCCTGTGCGGTTGTGGCCACTTTGGTCTCCAGCACCTGTGAATGTTCAAGGTTTAAGTTACACTTTAAAGACTGTTAACAAAAGCCGAAGCAGCTGTTCACTTCACACCCACATATAAGCATTTTTGAAGACCTTTGTAGATAAGATGGTAGACGCAAGAGGCCTTTTCAAGGAAACACATCTCCAGAAAATTGGAGACATTGCCAGCAAAGAAAAGAACATGGAAGTTCTCAGCTGTGTGGTTGTTGACCACTGACTTTTTGACTGGTTTGCCTTGAAAAGAGCCCCGAAAGTCTTGCTTTATATTAGTACAGTAACTAGTGCTGCACACACAAGTTAAGACATTAAGGGTATAGAAAGTACTGCTCTTATTGCTCTATGAAGAAAAGCAAATACATTTTGGTCATCCCTAAAACATGATTTGACTTCAGGCTGCATGTTTTCTATTAATACGCTGTGTAAAATAATGGACGGAGCCACCATGATGTCACCCATTGGTTTGTGGACTCCTGTTTTGAAGCCTTAAGTTTGGCATTTTGACCGTCACCATCTTGCTTTTATAGAGTCAGAACAGTGTTGTATTGTTTTGAATCTCATTTCATCCATCCACACCACGTTTACTACATGTCCAAACGAGGATAGGCATACAACGGAGAGACAACCATTCCCACTTGGAAAATCGGAAGTGTATACCATTTCGTACCATTGGTGCAGCTTGTAATGAGGTATCGACTACTGTTGTAGGGTATTTTTTCTACAGTGGCTGACGCAATAATGCAAAAATGAAAATGGCTCTATCTAGAGCCAGTGTTTGGTTTGTCCATTCTGGGCTACTGTAGAAAACAGCCTGTGTAAAATAATGGACATAGCCACCGTGGTGTTTGTAGACTCCTGTTTTGAAGCATCAGGGTTGGCATTTTCACTGTCGCCATCTTGCTTTTATAAAGCCGGAAGTGACCATATTTGGACAAGACAGTGGTGATAACCCGAACGATAGCTGTTAGCTTAGCTCAGTGCATTTACAGCTATGGTTAAGGCCTAGTGTGAACGATTAAGTGGAATATATTGGCAGAAATGGAAGATAATATATGTTTTCTTGAGTGTATAATCACCCACAAATAAGAGCCATCGCGTTCTCTTTTACCTAAGAATGAGCCGTTTATATCTACATAACGAGCAGGTCCTTGTCCACAGAGACCGCCATGGGGCCATTTGTGTTTTCATGTCAGCGAACCCGGCCTCACTCTGAAGTCGTCGTTAACCGGCGCTTGGTCAGTGACTCCCGGTGTCAGACACTGAAGAAAGAAGCTGTCCTTTTACGCATCTTGATACGCGGCCGATTGGCATTATTGTTTAACGCAACCTGGAGGCTTCAGGGGGAAACGCAACTGGACAACAACGAAAGTTAAGGCAGCAAAAGTCCAAGTTGGGTAGGTGGGAGGAGTGGTTGATTCGTCCAATAAGCACTGGCTTTCACCCACCGGTGTTCGTGTCCCATGTGATTGTAAAGCCCGAGCCTGTTTTTTTTACGAAACCCAACCACGTGCTTTCATTGCCTATATCTAACCTTGGGCATGTGTTGGCAAAACATAACCACGTGTGTTCATTGTTGAAGTAAAAAAACGTCAATTCGTGGTGCTGTACCGACGTATATTATTTTGAAAGAGACTGTATGTAAACTATAAATCTCCTGTGAATACAGAAGTGTATCTTGAAAGAAGACAATGCATGTAACAGGCAGACCTTGACACGGTGTCCCAGAACATCAGCAACCAACACAACCAAGGTACCTTTCACGTTGTATCTGGATGTGGAAAGTCTATGACCAAAACGTTGATACAGTATGTGACGAGGTCAGAGTGAAAATGTGTTGGTGTAAAACTGTAAAAACCTCCTGAACATCTGGAAAGTTCTCAGAGAAAAAAGCTGAGCACATACTAACTGCTAGCTATACTGCTAGCGGCCCGTCTGCAACTGATTTGTAACGTGAAACTTCTTTATTTAGTGTTTAGACCAGTTTAAATCACTTGGTCTGAATGTTTTTGAGAGAGGCCTCTCTGGATAATTTGTTTCCCTGTAAAAACCTTCTGAACGACAAACACTGAAGGAATCTTAACCATGAGTTTGTGCTTGGCACTTGAGAGACGTTTCGGCTGGTTCCAATCTGCAGTCCTCATGGCTCGATGCCACTAAATCCTACACACAATAAATCTGCTAATGCTAGTTTTCACTAGTGAGAAACAGGCTTGCATCCATTGAAACAGCAGGTACGTAACAGAAAAAACTGTACATCCGACTCCTCAAATGGTCTTAGAGTACAAACAAATGCTGAACCAGACTTTTTTGGTGACTGAAAAAGTTACAATTACCTTTTTGTTTTTAATTAGGATGCTATAGACCTTTTTCTGTGTTCTTAATGAAGTCATTATCATTACATTTTTTTTATCATAATATACTGAAAATACACGAAAATAGCAACAGCTATTCCTATACTCTGCGAATATGGGGTTACACCATATTTATGGTATCTAACCAACATTGTCGCTGAGGACTTGTTATTAAAAGTGGCCACGCCCTTCATTGTGCATAACTTTCAGCCTTGATAACATTTAAACGGATGAGTTATTTAAAAGTTCACATCCTGTGCAGTTGTCACGAAGGTTAAAATTAGCAATAGTACTAATTGTACCAGGCTGTAAACATGTTTATGTCTGCTGTTAAGTTGGGCATTTTAACATGGAGGTCTATGCAGATCTGGAGCCAGCCTCCAGTGGCCATTAGAGGAACTGCGGTTTTTGGCACTATAGCGGTGGCTTCATTTACCAGCACCGGAGGTGGCCACTTGTTTCTACTTAGAAATCTGCAGCAGTCATGCAGGATTTTAGACTCCATTTCTCCAACCAAGTCCCAGTCCTGTTTTCCTACTTGTATCAGTTTTAATTGTACTAGAGATCAACTTTTCTTTAATGAGGACAGACAAGAGAAAGTGATGCATGATTTCACTTCATTTGAGGGATAAACACCCAGCAGCACAGCTCCTGTTGGCTCACTGTCACTTTTTAAAAGAATGGAGTTTGGGGTTGGAGGGTGGGGACTGGGGTGAGGTGGTGGTGGTGTTTTGGATCGTGTTGTGATGGGGAGAAAGAAACAGGAGGAGGGATTTGCGGACCGGATAGCGCGGTGACATCAGCTTTGAAAAATGTGTGTGTGCAAGTGAGTGTGTCTGAGTGTGTGCCTGTGTCTGAGAAAAAAGCGAATCAGGAGAGAGCAGGACAGGAAGAGTGCTCACTCTGTTCTTTTTTCTGAGGACCAAATGACAGGAGGAAAGAAAAGAACTCTCTTTCAAAGGTGTTTTTGATAGTTTAACCCTTTCCTACTGCCCTCCCAGTGCATGCTGGGATAAGCTCCAACATCCTCAACCCCAAATAAAGTGTAAACACTAATGTTTCCACCATGCCGGCAGGAAGACTTGTGCCATCTCTGCATGTGGCAATATTACCAGCAATTGTTGTCACATTTGCTGACCATCAATATATTTGACAACCGGCGTCTATTTACATTTGCTTATCTATGGTATTGAACAAATTTTTTTTAACTAGAATCACCCCTTTGTTTTAGTTATTTTATAAGGGGAGACTTTTAACACATACTTCCATTAACAAAATGGTTTCTAGTTTCAATTAATAGTAATAAAACATTTGTTCAATTAAAAATAAGAATTCCGTCTGCATTCCTTAAAGGGTCATTGTGACTGATAATAATATAAATTCTGTAATATACCGTGATTTTTTTTTTTTTTTTTTGACAAACTCACAGGGAGCCACTGCTCAGATGTTTTGTGGCTCCATACAGATTTTTAAAAATGTTTAAAAACAAACTCATGTAACATTTATTTATTTCCTTTTTCTTTTTCATTTTTTTTGTTTTTTGACAAAGACATAAGGAGCCATTGTAGAGGGGATAAAGAGCAACATGTGGCCCCGGAGCCACAGGTTGCCTAACCCTATCTTAAAACCTTTTTTTTAATGGGTGTATACATTTTTTAACAAAAATGTCTCTTTTAATAGTAAAGGTTGACGACCCCTGGCCTAGAACAGTGATGTATGAAAAATGAAAAAAGAAAAATTAGAGAATTACAGTATATCATATATCAAATATGCTTTGCAGCTTTATACAGATTTTAAAACTTTTTTTTTTTTTTTAGCCAAAAATGTCTTTTTTAATAGTAAAGGTTGTTGACCCCTGGCCTAGAACAGCGATTTAAAATAAGTTATTTATGTCCTTATGCATGTGGACCCCTGTGTTAAAACTATATATGAAAATAGTATGGTAAAATGGTAAAAATTAATAATTTCCGTTTTTTGGACAAACCCATGGTGAGCCACATGTGGCCCCGCGGATGCAGGTTGCCTTCCCCTACCCTAGAACAATGATGTATGAAAAATGAAAAATGTTATTTTTTTTTTTTTAAAAGTTATTTATTAAGTAAGAAGTAGTAAGAAGTTATTTATTTATTTATTTATTATTTAATTAATTATGGCTTTTTTTTAATAGTAAGGGTTGCTGACTCCTGTCCTAGAACAATTATGTATGAAAAATAAAAGATTTAAAGAAGTCATTTCTATTTTGTTTGACAAACCCTTAGGGAGCCACAGGCAACATATTTATACAATTCAAGAATGTAAAATTCCTTTAGGCCAAGAACAAAGATGTATGAAAAATGTCAAAAAAAGAAGTTAATTATTTAATTTTTTCTTTGACAAATCCAGAGGGTGCCACTGCTCAGATATGTTTTGCAGCATCAACAGATTTTTAAAATGGCTCTTTCAAAAGTAAAAGTTGCTGACCCTTGGCCGAGAACAACGATGTATGAGAAATAAAAATGTTTAAACAAAATAGTTATTGATTTCCTTTTGTAATTTTTAAATTTTATTCATTTTTTTGACAAAAAGATAGGGATCCACTTTAGAGGGGATAAAGAGCCCCATGGGGCCTCGGAGCCAACCACTGTCCTACAGTGTTTCCGCAGTGTCTGACCTTCCTCAGAGTGAGCGGTTGTGTGCAATAGACGATCTGTGAACGAATCAGACAGCGTGCTTAACCGTGACCGGGAGAGAGAGAGAGAGAGAGAGAGAGAGAGGAAAAGGCGTTTCCACGGTACAGCAGCCGGTGACTGAGCAGCGGACGGTGGAGCAGACGGACCGAAAGCGGAATCACGACCATCCTAAAAGACATTTCTCTTTTAATCTCTCCAAACACCGACTGACAGCTCATCTCACCGGTGTCCCCTTCACGGCCGCGTTTCCCCACGCTCATGAAACACACTCAAATCCATCACTGACCCACTTCACACCGCAAAAGTGAACCGACACTGACGGAGTGGACTTTTTTTCTTCTACCTTTCCTGCAGCACGTCTGTCCTCTCCCGGGCCGAAATTAAAACCCCACAGAGCTGCTTTCTGTGAGAGCCAGAGGAGATTACCTTCCCGCAGACTCCCGCATCTCTCTCCCTGTATCTGTAGCTGACTCATATCTGCTGCGCTCGGGGTGAGTACGTCTCTTTTTCTGCACACAGCTCTCTGTCTTCATGGCTCAGATGTTTCTTTAAGATCAAATCCTCCTGGGTGTAGCTCATTAATGTGCTGGGAGTCAGTCAGCCTCCTCCATTCATGGATATGGATCATGTCTGTCCTCGCATACCGTTACATGATGGCTGTGTGCGAGGGAGACTCGCCTACTTCACAGCCGGCATGTAAAAACTAGTTCTGGCATCAACTAGGAGAGGGAAAAGTTGGAGAGATGGGGCGTTCACGGGCCTCATAGACATATAAAAATATGCATATTTATTTTTTTTGAGTGTGATAAACTCTAATAGACATTCTGGCACTCGAAGAACACTCCTGATATTTTTTTTTTTTAAAAAATGGGAAAAAAATGGCTTAAAAATTAAATTTAAAAAAATCCGCTTTCTTTCTATCTGTAAAAAATGCTGTGAATTAACAAGCCATGTGAAGTGCACCCTGTTGACACGACTCAGTCATGAACTTGACTGTTAAGTGGCACGTTGGTGAATTTCCCATCCTCAAGAGGGCATTTAACACACCATTGATTAAACTAATTGGATTGGGTTTAGTGTCGCTGGAGGCGTTCACGTATCCACTGTCCTTTTCATTACCTCGCAGCCAAATATTCCCATAATACTCCCATTGAAGCTTGATGTGGATGTGATTATCATGTGTCCTCCTATTGATTTATGGTTAGCTGATTTATTTATATATTATGAGCGTATCAGGAGCCTGTTCCCTGAGTGTCCTGGGATGTTTATGCTGGGTCATATCTGTATTCGTAAAGGTCACCACAGCCACATTATCAGGAACGTCCTGCCTCTAAACCCACATAATATTCAGCCAGAGGAAAGAGGCGACCACCTGTGACCGTCCCGGATGGCTATGAGTGTGTGTGTTTATGAGTGTGTGTGTGTGTGTGTGTGTGTGTGTGTGTGTGTGTGAGCGGATGGGGAAGGGGTGGGTCTTTTATGAATGGATGTGTCTGGCCTGCCAGCACTAGGCTCTAAGTGTGTGTGTGTGTGTGTGTGTGTGTGTGTGTGTGTGTGCTGGGAGGGGTGAGAGTGACTAGTACTCCTCTCCCTCACCAGTAGCTGGTTTGTACTTCACTGTACTGTGTATTTTTTGATCTCCTGATAGTGGCCTACAGTTTTAAAGGCATTGATATAATGGGTAAAAGGAACACGAGGGGCAAAAGAGGCCTGTTGTGTGAATTTCAGGCATGCTGTTAAAGGTAAAACAAGACAAAATAGCTTTTGTTTTGCTTAAAATTGCGTCAGTTCTTTGAAGCTCATATCTGTGCAATAAATAGAACGGCAGCGTTAAATTTAAAGCAGTGAAAGCCACTGGGATTTTGATCATTTTGACATGTTATAGTGTATTTTGCTACGTGGAACTCGTCCGTAGTGTTGCCCTATCACAATGTTTACTTTCTCATGTGGGAAATGCTAACTCATTTCCTCAAACCTGGAAATGAGTTAGCATTCTCCACCCCTGGTTCCCTCGTATTGAAGTCAATGGGTTGTTTAGGTTAGGTGCCTGAAATAAGGTCCATGGTTAACACAAGCTTAGACTTTCACGTTTTATAGTCGTTATATCGCCCAGCCCGAGACGTCATCATGTTGAACATGGCTTCACAACCCTCTTTGGTGGCAACTTTGTCATGTGACCATGGTGTAATTCATTTATAGCCTAGCGTTAGCTTTGTACTCCTGACGATTGCATTTAGGCTTCCAAAATCATGAAAGTGGTGTTCATTTGTGGAGATTATCTTGCTGAATAAAACATACAAGTATCATAAACGTTTGTTTGCGGAGCTTATTTTCTGCAATAATCCGAAATCCAATGGAAAAATTCGATAGGATTTTTGAAAAGGGAACCAAGGCGACGCTAACTTCACGTCAGCCTAAAAAACAAATGTCATCCTTTGAGCACATTATTGGTCCTAAGGTAAATTTTGCTACTCTACAGTTTGTTGCAATGTAAATCACCCAGGCCCCATGGAAGCTACCTAGCACTGCTAGTGATGGCCAAATGAGGCCTCATGAACCACTGTCTTTATTTTCTGAAGCCACTAGATGGCGCTGTCTGTTCAACAAAGGTTTGAAAGCACACTTCATTTCCAGTCCTTCAGCCTTTATCTTTAAACCAAGAGCGCCATCTGGTGGAGTCAGAAAATAAAGAAAGTGGTTCATGAGGCTTCATCTGGCCATCACTACCTAGCAGGGCCACTCATTCAACAGTTAATGTTAATGCTAGAAATGTTGTCTGTACCCAAGGGCGTTGCTGTGGAAACATTGTACCCACCCTCAGGTCAGCCTGGCGTGTAATTGTCTCAGTTTTGAGCTGTAAACCACCTTTAGCATTTATCACTGTTAGCTGTGTTAGCATGGGTGATAACATAGTTACGAATGCTGAAAGGGGTTTTGTGGCTCAAAATGAAGCCAAAACCAGAGGGTGGCCACCATGTTTACATCGCCCAGTGACCAGCGAATGAGCGGTGTCGCTAGCTAACTTCTACCTGACTCGGATGCTGTGCAGTGCAGTTCAGCCAAGGCTAACGTTAGCTAACCAGTGGAAACCCTAGGTTAGGGTACCATGTTAAGGGGGCTTTTAGCAAAACCAACAGAAAATAAAAGACAAGACAGTTAGCTTACATCACAGACATTAAAATTTCACCACCTCTGAATGGAAAGCGCTTTGAAATGCGGAGCTAAAGCTCACTGAGCCAATGGAGTGCCAGACTAAAAGAAAAAGGTTGTTTTTCATGTCATTTTGTGTTCTTTCCCAAAAATTAACGGCTTAGTTACCGGCTAATGTTTGTCAGGCTATTGAAAGCAAAATTAACTGTTACTGATATTACTTACTTGGTTCTAAAGATGTTAGAAAATCGTGTTAACTGACCATCACAGTACCACAAAGCCCAAGTTTGTGTCATCTAATATTCTGAATGACCAGGCTAATTGTTTCAGTGTCCGTCTCCTGCATCCTGACCCCATGTGACACACACATACAGTACACACATCCACATTCTGCACACAAATTCTTCATAGTGCGTGACACTTGTGCAGCATGACAGCTGTCAGTCCGTTTCCTGTGAGGCTGCATTCCATTCATAGCATCCCTCCTCAGTGTGTGTTTTTTTACAAGCTGTTAAACAATCCCAGTTCAGCACGATAGAGGCAAGTTTATTTTATCATCACAGTAAATTCTCGTCAAGTTTAGTGCCTTTAAGTGTTAGTAACAGTAAAACGTCCCTGTAACCCGGGAGTTAAAGTTGTCGTTTTGCAGGTTTATGAGGACATTTTTTGAAAAGTGGGGATTTCCTCAAAAGAGTATGGGGGTTTTAAGAACAGTATGTGTTGTAGTTGTAGGTTTAGCATGGAGTTGTGGTTTTTGGGGGCTGTGGTCCTCACAAGTACACAAGTCTGTGTGGGTGTGTGCCTTGACTCAGCTTTTTGGGAGCCGGTCTCCTCTCGTCTCTGATGCATATCGATCTGTCTTCTCGGACAGAGATAGAACAAACTGGGCAGCGCAGCAGAAATGTGCTTCCTCTCTCAGGTTCACTTCCTCTCTGTGTGTGTCGGTGGTGTCGGTTGTCCCCCCGCCGCTGCCAGCGGAATGTTTGTGGTTGACTGTTTACAGGCGCTGAGTCAAATACAGTTTCGGGAAGATCAGTGTTAAACTGGTGCAACTTGAAACAATCAAAACAGAAGAAAAACATCCTTTTTTTTTACATGGACTTTCTCGACCTGTTAGCAAGAGAATCTAATTGTAGCCACGCTTTTAACCCTGTATGTTATTTTTAATATTCAAGGAAAAGCATTTCTTTACTGCAAGCTGACACCCATAAATTAACTCAAGTTTAGCCAAAATGTGAAAGTCTAGTGTTGAGCATGGTCACTTCTGCAACCGCAGGAAGTGGAAACTTCTTTGAGACAAAACTGGACTGGCCAACATCTGATCTGTTTTCTCTCTCTTCCCGTTTTGGTTTAATTCGGTATGAAACATCACATATTAGTCAGGGAAGGGAAACGCCAGCGTGCAGTGTGTGTGGCTCACTGACTTCATCATGCAAAAAATAGGGCTGGACTTTTTCCCCAGAATGAAGCAGGACTAAAACATTTTTAGCACCTACATGTGAAAACACTTAAGCAAGAATACTAAAACACCAGCACTACTTGCAAGGTCTGCAGCACCATGGATGACTGTGCCAGATAGGGCTAGGTATGGTTTGAAAATACACCGAGCTGTATGGTTCAGTTCAGTTCGGTATGCTTCTTTTTTCCTCGTTTCCACTGTGAAAAGTTGTGGATGGTACCAATGAAACCGTTCCGTACCGTCCCCATTTTTGGTCCCCCCTCTGTTGGGGTGCCTAGCACACAGATCTGGCACTAAAAGGTGGAGCTGCAAACACTGCAGTCTGTTGATTGGTCAATAGAGGACGGTCCCTCTGCTCAGGACTGAGTTGTGGCTGGTTTTGAGGCTCATGTAACCACTGTTCATACTGTGGAGAGTTTTATTCGTTAACTGTAATGAAAGGATGATGATTCAGGCTCAAACATCATGAGCTTTTTAAGTTGTTAAGTGCCAACACTGAGAAAAGAAATACACAAAATCTAAGGCATAGAAACAGGTTTATAATAGTTACTTAGCTTATTGAAAAAATAGTGCATGTGTCAAAAACACTTTGAATACCCTGATGCATTTGGCCATGGCCTTCCTCAGAGGGAACTGGAGGCTTTTAAAATCTGTGAAGGGAGTCTTGGATTTTGCTTCTGTATGTTTTGTGTTGCACCAGAGTTACACATGAAACCAAACAGGTTTAATTTGAACACCCATATGCTCTATATATAATTATTTATGTTTCTAAAGAACGCAAATTGTGACTCAGCTAATATTCTGTGCTTTTATGCCTCCAATGCTGACTATAGCCGTGGCCGGAGGCATTATGTTTTCAGGTTGTTCGTCCGTCTGTCCCATTCTTGTGAACACGATATCCAAAGAATGCCTTGGGATAATTTCCTCAAATTTGGCACAAATGTCCACTTGGATTCAACGATCAAAGGTCAAAGTCAGTGTGACCTTTCATATGTTTCATTCTCATGAATAGTATGTCTCAATAACACCTTTAGAATGCCTTGAATGAATTTCTCCAAATTTGGTGCAAACATTCACTTGGACTCGAGGATGAACTGATTAAATTTGGTGGTCAAGAGTCACAGGCCAAGGTCACTGTGACTTTCCATCCATCTCATTCTTGTAAACATGAAATCTTTAGAACGCTTTGAGGGAATTTCTTCAAATTTGGCAGAAATGTCCACTTGGACTGAAGAATGAAGTGATTGGATTTTGGTGGTCAAAGGTCAAGGTCACTGTGACCTTGCATTTGTCTCATTCTTGTGAATACGATGTCTCAACAACACCTTTTAGAGAATTTCTTCGAATTTGGCACAAACATCTGCTTGGACTGAAGAATAAACTGATCAGAATTTTGTGGCCGAAGGTCAAAGGTCAAGGTCACTGTGACCACGTCTGTCTCATTCTCATGAAGATAATATCTCAAGAATGCCTTGAGTGAATTACTCCAAATTTTGCACAAACATTCACTTAGACTTGAGGATGAATTGATTAGATTTGGCAGTCAAGGCTCAGGGGTCAAGGTCACTGTGATCTTGCATCCATCTCATTCTTGTGAATGTGATATCTCAAGAACACTATGAGGGAATTTCTTCAAATTTGGCACAAATGTCCACTTCAACTCAACAATGAACTGATTGGATTTTGGTTTTCAAAGGTCATGATCACTGTGACCTCACAAGATGTGTTTTTGGCCATAACTCAAGAATTCATATGCTAATTATGACCAAACTTCACACAAATGTTGAATAGGATAAAATAATGAAGTGATGACATTCTTTATCCAAAAGTTCAAAGGTCAAGGTCACATTGACATTGTTCTGCATAAAACCCTTTTCTGGCAATTACTCAGTATCTCAAGCACAGAAGGGGAGACATTTGGTCAGATACTGAATTGGTTACACTAATCTTGACACTGTGCTGACTGTATAGATTTTCTGTGCTGTTGGGGCACACACGTGGACGTGTGTGAAGCATGCATGTTTTCACGGACATGGATGTAAACTGTCAGAGAAACTTGACTGGTGAGCGGAAGCGGACAATCAGTAATTCTGTTTTTTTTTAATCTTTATTTGTAACTGTTAGGATTGAGGATTCTCTACAGGACTGCATTGTTGTAAGTCTCTGAAAAAGCCTTTATATCATCATGACACCCAGGCTAGCCTCCCCAGCATCTGCACTGACGGGCTGACATTCGATATTTAATAAAGCCCAGTATCAGCGGGATCTTACAACAATGCACGTCAACACAGCTCACTGGATAATTAAGATCACATCATGCTGAAAACCAGCACAAACGTGTGTGGTGTCACAGCAGGGACTCGGATATCATGAAAACAACCCGTGTTTTTCAGCCTCGCCGTCACTCTGAAAGGATCACTTCCTGCGGCAGTGGATCCTCTGACAGGCCTCCTGGTACACAGAAGGGACAGATATGTCACTGTCAGACTACCCCTGCCTTTTGTTTCCCATCTCCACCCCCTGCTGCACGTTTGTTTACTTTCACCATGTGTGTGCAGGGTTCTCAGGAAGCTATGAGTTACAGAGGGTCAGTGTCATTACGCTGTGTTACATCACCGCCTGTAATCTGTGTACGACGGCTCGCTTGCTGCCCACTTTCCTCAGGTCTGTTCAAGGTCTCCATTAATGGATTAAACTGTTGGAGCAGATGCAGCTTTCTAACTCAACAGGAAAAATTAAACGTCTCTTATATTTTAAGAGAAAAAATACGAGAAGTAAACTCCAGATGCACCAAATGTCCTTAACTATCCAAACTCCTCTTCCCCAGGTGAATGAGGAGTCCCATTTGATCATAAATTTGATGGCTGATTGTTTGTTACTAGCATAGGAAACGCCCTCTTACCCTTTCTTAGCTTGCATTCAGACACCCTTCACAAGCATTTAAACCAGTGGTTCCCATCTGGTCCAGCCACAGGGTCCAGATTTCTCCCTAGTCATTAGTTCAAGGTCCACATAGTTTAATATTCAGCATGATATTTGTGTTTGTCCATGTCACCGAGCTAGTTTCCTCTCTCTGTCAAATAGCTGTCTTTAAGTCACTTACTCTACAACAGGAAACAGCACTTCAAAATAAAAGCTTGGTGACGGAAATTCACTGTACTTAGAAATATAAAGTCAGTTTTTTACAAATTTGACACCTTCATGAGTCACTTGCGGACCACTTGGGAACCACTGATTTAAACCTCTGAAACCTGAGGGAATTGGTTTGGTTTCTTCCGAAGATTAGCAGTTCGGTCCCCAGCTCCTTCGGCCCACATGTTGAAGTATCCTTGGGCAAGACACTGAGCCCCAACATGCTCCCGATAGCTGCTGGGTGTGAGTGAATGGTTACAGAGTAGCAGGTGGCAGCTTGTATGGCAGCCTCGGCCACCAATGTGTGAATGTCTATGTGAATGGGTGAATGTGATATGTAGTGTTAAAGCGCTTTGAATGGTCATAAGACTAGTGCAGACCATTTACCTACAGTTCCTCGAGTTGGACAAACAACTTGCGGACTGTTAAAACAAGTTGTTTTATGTTATCTTGGTAAGGGTGTTCTCAGTCACTTGTAAAATGGGATAACGTCGGTGAATCCTAGAAATCAATGGGTAAACACAAGATAAGAACAAATCATAGTTACCAACAAGAATTCGAAAATTTCTTCATACATCGCTTCTTGCTTCTTGCTATAAACAGCTACACGTGTTGTACATGTTTCCACTGTCGTCCTGCAGCTCAGGACAGATGTAAAGCTAAACTGACGCAGGGTGCAATAACATTATGGAATAATCCCCTGACCACTAATTCTTTTCTCCAGTAATATATCTGACTGTTCCTGTGTTTACTGAGACAGGACATTGTAAATGAACAAACGGTCAAACTACTTATAAAGGTTAAAATAAATCCTGATGTGTAGTTCACTAATCGTGTCTAAGGCTTTGGTCCGCATTGACCCTCACTGGCTGCCATCTAAACTAGGCCTGTCGTGGTGATGGAATTTCTCCTGTGGCTCAGCAGCATGATATGTGGCATTACATTACATTTTTTTGTTGGTTTTACAAATAACTTAATTTGTTCGCATTTTACTTCTCTGTAAATAAGTTTTGTCTTTAGGCTATTTTTAGGTATATTCTTGTTTTGTTTTAAATTGCAAAAATGACACCGTTTTAAAACAAATTCAATGGCCTACTTCCTAATTGTTAAACAAGAACAATGAACAGTGTTTTTTCAGCTGAGATGCTTTGGTTGTGTCTAGTTGCTATGATACAGAATATCCGCCGAAGTAAAATTGTCAGCACAAGGCAAAGTACCTGCTCTGGATGAAGGCAAGGCTGAAGCTTGAAGGGCAACAAGACAGTAGGAACGGTCTGCATGGGTTTAGTATTAATGTCTTCTCCATTGTTGTTGTTGCGAAATGACGGTTGGTCTTTGTGGCGGGTTATTTGTCCCGCCCCTCCTCCACTGCGATTGGACAGCTGAGTGTAAAGGGATAGTAACAACCGGTTGCAGCTTCTTACCCAAAGTTTAATATTTTTCAACTCTCAGCGTCCAGAAAAAAAAGGCAAATGTGCACCACTTAGCACATCGCCATGCTGTCAGTTTTTGTAGCATGGTGTTGCTCCAATGAAAAAAATGCCAAATTAATATATGGCGGTTGCTGGCCATCCTCTGCACTTTGCTTGTCAGTAGTACGGTATTGCATTAATTGAGCATCGCGTTAGTTCAGGCAGGACACGATGTCAAGCTCAGCTCACATCCCAACTACATCAGCTAATCTCAAGCAGCCCAATCAGCTGATGGTGCAGCTGATTGATGGAAGGGAGTCAGCTGATAGATCACATGATTCCTTTCTATGCAACCAATTGGCAAATCTCATTCAGAGCGCCCTATTTAAACTGCTCTGGCCTGCCTACTGTTGCTGCTTCCTCTGCAAGCTGCTTTGCAACCCGCCTCCACCCCAGCTCCTCCTTTTCATGCTGTGTCTGACTTATCAATGTCATTTCTGTTTGTCATTGATGCTGCTCTGTTCTGTTCCCGAGGGGTTTTTGCTGCTGCTCTCCCTGCCTTAGGCTTTCCATGTAGACGCATGGAAGGGCAGAGAGGTTTGCTCTCTCTCTCTCTCTCTCTCTCTCTCTCTCTCTCTCTCAGGGGTCCTCATTTGCGCATGGAAGGGCAGAGAGGTATGCTTTCTCGGTCTTTGGCTTTCCATGTATGTGTGTGGAAGGGCAGTGAGGTTTGCTCTCTTTGCCTCAGGCTGTCCTCGTTCGCACGTGGAAGGGCGGACAGGTGTGCTCTCCCTGGCTTAAGGCTTTCCACAAAGGTGCGTGGAAGAGGCTTTCTGTGTAGGCCCGAGGAAAGGCAGAGGGGCTCTAGAACAGAGCCATACCACCAAATATGATATTGCAAATGGAAATAAAGGTTTCTTTGACTCAAGTGTTCCTGACTGAATTGCAGTTGTTTTTTTTGGGGGGAGATATTTTTGGGCATTTTTAGCCTTTATTTGAGAGGACAGACAAGCGTGAAGGGAAGAGAGAGAGAGTGGGAGTGACATGCAGCAAAGGGCCACAGGCTGGAGTTGAACCTGGGCAACTGTGGCGACAGCCTTGTACATGGGGTGCCTGCTCTACCACCATGTCACCGATGCCCCTGAATTGCAATTACCGCTATGGCTCAAACCTAAAATTCAGTATAACAAATCGTCAGTTGGGAATGGGGCGTTCAGTGGCTCAGTGGTTAGGGTGGGTGTCCCATGCACAAAGGCGTTGTCCTTGCCACAGCGGCTGTGGGTTCAAACTTCATTTGTCAGTCAAAACTTTACAATTCAGCAGCACAACAAAAGGCTTTGAAAATTCAAATTCAGGCTCAGCTCTAATACTCACAACTGTATATCAGGTGAACAGCAGAGGAAACCTTAGCCTAATCTCTCCGTCTCAGTCATCGGGGTCGCAGGAAGTGATACTGCGAACAGCAACAGAGTCGGACTGAGCCAAGAGTGAAACCAGCACCCAGTGCTAAGCTTACCACCCCCACTGCTTTTAAAACGGCCTATAACAAACACTGGGTATTGTGTTGTGCTCACCCAGAGCACTGGATGCTCTGCACACAGGAAGTCCGCCTTTCCAGTTACATCACCGGTTATAATCAGTTTTAATTCTCTGTCACAGATTTCTTACATTCCAGATACATCACAGATGGTCTTATTAGGTGGGTTTTGTTATCCAAATCCACCCACTAGCCTACAGGATATGAATATGTGCCATTTAATGTGCAGGTTAGTGTGTTTGGCAAGATAATTATGTTTGTGTTTACTTGGAAATTAGCATAAAAACATGCATATGTTATTTGAAAGAGGAAATGAAAAGCTAGTCGCAGTTCTTTAGGCTTTTAACCTGAAGGAGAGATTTACCTTGATACAGTTTTTGTATATCTGAAATATGTGCAATGATTTATTTTAAATCCCCCAATGCCACAGAGGTTAAGCCTTTCTCACTCAGGCTGCAGCCACATGGACACATAAAAAAACCCAACACATATTTAATCCCTCCAGCAACTGCTTGGTTGCGTGGTCGCTCTGTTGCTGTGCTACAAGTGACGCCTACACCAGCACAAAGCTACTTCTTTTAATGCTGGCTTCCACTTTTGATGCTTTGATATCTGTTCTGTGTTCATGCAAATATATCACGCTGCAGAGGTCTCAGATTTCCTCTTTTGGGCTGGAGCAGCGACGCATCGACAGGGTGGTGAGGATGTAGAAAGGTTAGCGTGTTTCTGCGCACAACTGGAGCGATTCTGTTGATTTTCTGGACGGGTGGAGGGAGGAGCGGAGGGGTGTTGCAGGCTTTAACACACACAGCTGTGGAAGTGTTTCATAAGCTCAATCTGTGTGACTGGCAGCATTTCACAGTGGCCAGAATAATGGATGAAGTGATCCACGCACACATGCAGTACACCTAAGCCCACACAGACGGGTGGAGACACACAAGCGGCAACAGTGCAGATGGGCCGAAGCACACACATGCACAAACACGTGGATATGCACGCAAATATATATACACACTTTGATTCAGGCCATTCCCCTTCGTCTCTGTGCATAATCTACTCTGCCGCTTCAAAATGAAACGCCTCAGTGGGTCTGATTGGATTTGATAAGAGCTGATTCGATTGGAGCAGCAGGGGAGGGAGGTGAGTACAGTTCTGCAGTGTGTGTGTGTGTGTGTGTGTGTGTGTGTGTTTCAGGTGTTACAGGATATTCTGACAAGGGTCACCTCAAAGTGGTGACTCTGTTTCTGTCTGCCTGTCTCTCGTGCTCACATCAGTTTTAATCATCAAATTGACCGTGAAAGAAAAAGTTCCTGCATCCAACTGTTTCCTCGCCCAGTGTTACATTACTGTAAACGTGTGTTCGATCACACCAAACTGACCGTCACTTCCACGATTCGAGTGGCAAACATCACGAGACTGAATGTTCTGCAGTCAGCTGCTCAGTGAAGGCCCCTCGAGTCACCCGTCGGTGCTGTCGAGCTGATGCATTTCACATGGTCTTCTCATCTACATCTGCTCAGATCCTCACACACAGAAGCACAAGTCACGATTACTTTACCATCCGGGTCTGTTTACTGCAGTGAGCCACTGGTTTCCATTGATTTCACTAAGCTAAGAAAATGAATCTACGTGGTGCATTCAGGTGCTTATAGGAAAGTCCAGTATCTGAGATTTAAATGGTTTGGCTACTAAGATAACAAAAAACATTCATTATTTTCCAAATTTAGGTATTAATACAATGGAGGTAAATGGAAATTTGTTTGTTTTTGTCGAGTTTGTATAGGGACTATTTCTTTGCTAGAAAGTAGTTCCAAAGAAACAGTTCGGCTGTACAGCAACCTGACATTAACAAGCGGTCAAAATCAAACCTGAAAGACTGAAACAAACTGTAATGTTCAAAAAACTGTCTGTTTTTTCCACTTGCACTCAAAGGAAAAGTTTGACACTTGAATTACGCTAATTTGCTTTCTTGCCGAGAGTTAGACGAGAAGATTGAGACCACTCTCATATCCATCTGTAACATATGAAGCCACGCCCAGAAAATGGTTAGCATACCTTAGCATAGCATAGCATAAAAACTGACTCGTGAACTTTTTCTCCTGCTATCATAGTTATTTTAATATTTTGTGTTTTGTATGGATTAAATGGGGCCATTAATGAGCAGTAAAGGTGCTGGGAGGTAGACTGTGTTACTGTTGCGCAGACCAAGCCTAGCTGTTCTCCATTTCCTGTCTTCATGGTAAGCTAAGCTAAGCTAATTGTCTATGTTTAACATAAAGACACCTGAGTGGTATCAATTCTCTCATGTAACTCTTAGTAAGAGAGGTAATAAAGTGTACCAGGACCATGCCTGTTCTCAACAGCGGCCATTTTGACGTACATGATCTTCCAAATTCCGTCATAATCTATTATTTGTCATTTTAATTTTAGCTACTGCTAAAATGCTTGTCCTTCATCCACTACCATATCAGTCCCTCTTTTTTCTTTTATTTAGGCTCTGGAGCTTCGCTAACATTTATAATCAATGGCGAATGTTCAACATTTCTGTCTTGAAGGTGTTTATTTTACACTTATCCTGTTAGGGGTAACGGGGGGGCTGGAGCCTATCCCAGCTGACACTGGGCGAGAGGCAGGGTACACCCTGGACAGGTCACCAGACTATCACAGGGCTGACACATAGAGACAGACAACCATTCACACTCACATTCACACCTACGGGCAATTTAGAGTTATCAATTAACCTGCATGTCTTTGGACTGTGGGAGGAAGCTGGAGCACCTGGAGGAAACCCACGCCGACACGGGGAGAACATGCAAACGCTGCACAGAAGGGCTCCCACACCCCGAGGTTCAAACCAAACCAAACTAGACCACTGTGCCGCCTTGCTGAACATGGGACAACTTCGGACACTTAGCTGCTGTGAACTTTTGCCACGGCATGTAGCAATATAACTACTGATGCAATGGCCAATGCAAAGCGGTAACCACAAGCTAGACAAGGTCATGGATGTGAGATCAAAGAAAAGACTAGGCAATAGGTAACTAATATGAACACACACCACACACTGTCTAGCAGACAGCCTTCAGATATTATTAATTAATTAATATTCAGTTAATTTCTGATGACAATATAAGTGATGAAAAGATTAGAAAAACCTAAAAAAACTAAAATTTAAACTAAAGTAGAAAAAGTAAAAAAAAATCCTGAACTGCAATAGACCTGGTGTGTGTGTGTGTGTGTGTGTGTGTGTGTGTGTGTGTGTGACTGTGTGAAACACATGGCTAACTTTTTGGCCAGTTTTTGTTTATGTCATGCGACAGACGAGGACTCAGCCTGTGGCGCCATGGAGAGGCTGGCAGTGCCCATAGGGGGGTCTGGTGTGTTTGCGCTTCTTCATCTGCTCTTTGGATGACGAGGGCTATTTGTGTGTGTGTGTGTATGTGTGTGTGTGATGAAGAAGCTTTGTGGCGTGGGTGGAAAGTACAGGTCTATAACAGTTGCTCTGATGAGCCATGAGTGCCTTGATGAGACACTTTGTGCTACTGCCGTGATTCAGAGCGGTCTTTTTTTCGTGGCTGGCTGAATTAGACCAAATGTTGTCCTTATGTACTTCATGAAAGACTGTTAGAACATCTTTCATGGGATATTTTTTTCCATCGTGGAAAATAACAAGCTGGTGAAATTCATGTTTTAAATTTTCTTTTAAAGCCCGTTTTCTGGCCCTTCCTGATGTTTGTTTGTCTTGCCTCCGCGCAGCTGTCTCAGCATCCTTGTCATCCATCTCGAAAAGGAAGTTTGCTTCCTGAACTCATCGGAACGTGTCTTTGCCTGCCTCGATGCTATTACCTCCATCCCCTCCTCTAGTCTATGTGTGTTCATGTGTGTATATTCTTGTACTGTATGTGTGGTTGAAAAAAGCCTCGGGAATCAGGTTAACCTCCCCGCCACAGAGATGAAAAATGCACCCCACACACACACACACGTGTACCCTCTCTCCGCTCAAACTGATAAAATGCGATGCAGGCGTCAGACTTGCTCTGTGTATGTTGTTTATGTAACCCTCTGGGGACCTGTGTACCCACCTAGTGCTTGAGGTACTGCGGCTCGCACTAATGCATTGTACCGTTGCACAAAGGCCCGACTAGAAGCTCTAATGTAATACCTTTACACAGAGATTTTGGAGAGACTAAACCTGAGGTGGGCAGCAAGCAGCCCACGAGCCACATCTGCCCTTGTCTTTGTTTGATATCAGCCCGGTCACATATGTGTTTCTTTTATCTGCAGTTTGTAACATCTTCTCATTGATGAGTGAAAATGACTCATTAGCTCAGTCCATTAAATTCGTTCAGCCGGCCTGCTCCCTCTTTTTAAGTAACATCTCTGCTTGTGGGTGAAGTTGGGAT
Source organism: Epinephelus fuscoguttatus (assembly GCF_011397635.1). Lineage (NCBI taxonomy): Eukaryota > Metazoa > Chordata > Actinopteri > Perciformes > Serranidae > Epinephelus > Epinephelus fuscoguttatus. The sequence continues at coordinate 16,841,063 of NC_064774.1, forward strand.
TTGGGGCTGCCCCCGACTAAGAATTTTCCTAGTTGACCAATAGTCATCTTTTAGAACCATTTGTCGACTAGTCGCCTGCATGTTTACGATATTAATTTAATTGTTAAATCATATATTTTGGGCGGGGCAACACAATGGTTTGAGGCCTATATTTTATCTACAAGTGCACGTCACACACTGAGCGAGCCGCCTGTTAATGACGCTGTGGGCTAATGGGCATGTAGCTACTTCCATGTTTCAGATGATACGTCATGTTTGTAGTCGACCAATGAAGATGAGTTTACATATCACCTTGGGTTCGTCCTTCACCTTCTCAAAATGATCCCACACTTTGGATTTCCTGCCCGACATGTTATTAACTAGCCTGTGGAATAACCGCAGGTACCATCCCTGGAAATTAACCTGACTCCTGTCTGTCTGCTGAGCGTGGCCACTTCCTGTGTCTGTCCTTTCAAATTAAATTCCCACATGGTCCAGTCATGTAGGTTTTGATTTATTTTGACAAGGTGCAGCTCCTAATAGAGTTTCACATTGTTGTTTTTATTCTCTGCAACTAAGCGACCAATGAAATCTTGCCGACTAATGACCTCTTGGTCTTGGTCGACTATTAGGGGGAAGCCCTATCCAGTACATAAAGTCAAAGCCAATATTTTGAGAGTTTGTATGTGTGGCGTGTTTAATCTACCACTTGGGGGTGGTTAAGTCTGGAATGTTGTTATTTAATTTTAATGTTACACACAGTGGCTTCAGTTTACCAAGTTAACTTGTAGCAACGTCACATTATCAACATAACGACTAAAGGTTTTTTATTTATTAGCCTACCATGATGATATTTGTGTGAAGTAACATTTTAGCTTAACTACTATGAGCTCATGAGGCTAATATTATACAAAGCTGATTAAACGTGCCAATAAATCAGCTTCCAGACAGGCGCAGCTCAGAAATTAACATCTTCAGTTTATTGTTCATAGCTGTTTCCAAACAGCATGAAAGCCTCCTGCAGTCTACACTATGCAGCTCAATATGTGAGTACACTAACTGACTCACTCTCTACTGTATGTGCTCTCCATTATTACCAAAGAAACTCTTAGTCATCACAGCGCTGCGCTCGCTGTGTCTCATATTGTCCTCAGTCTCTCGGTGGTGTTTTAGATGGGGAACTATCGAGCAGGAAAGTCAATTTTACTTCAGCTTTGACAGGAAAGGCAAAGTGCGGACAGATGTAATGAAAGCATGACCAGAATGAGGAAATGAGAGGGAACCATTAAATAGCCCCGCCACGTTCCTCTTTAAAGACCTCACACAGCATCCAGTCTCACATTAGGAGGACAACAAGGATGTGTAATAGAGCAAATGGCTCTTTAGTGGTTGTATTACATAAGCAGTAATTGAATCCAAGCGATAATAGTGATGAAAGTTGCATTTCACTGATACTGATAATTACTGTGAGAAGATGAAGCTGTGAGCCATTTTGGTTGCTAAGGCAGGTGGTTTGGTAACCAAGGACCTAATCTTTCATGATGATATACTACTGCTACATTTCGTAATAATTCAGTTCACATGTGTTGGTAATGATACGGTGAAAAAGCAGCAATATTCTTGAGGTTGTTCTCCGCTGTAATTGTGGGCACTTAGATGGCTGCATAACTGCTCTTTATGTGACATTACTATGTACAACGCATCTGAGAGAGGATGTTTTCTCAGGGATCTAAGACATTATGGAATGGCGTGAAATTGGCAGATGAATCAGTGGTTCCCTAAAGATGAATCCCAGTGACTTAAGTGATCCTCTGACTTTTCTTGTTCTGCCTCCAGCAGGTTAATCATTTTGTTTGCTAGTGAAATATCTCAACCACTTTGGTATGGATTGCCAAGAGATTTGGCAAGGCAAGGCAGTTTATTGATAAAGCACATTTTATAGACAGAAGTAGGTTCAGGGTTGAAGAATTCAAAGTTAAAACAGTACAATTTAAATCAAAATTTGGTGCAGACATTGATGGTTTCCGTGTAATGTATCGCACATACGTTAGTTATCCACTGACCTTTGTGGTTTTGAGTGAAATGCTTCAATAAGTCGGATGGATTTCCCTGAAATTTGTTACCGATATCCATGTTCCCTTCAGGATGAATTGTGAGAACTTTGTGGATACCTTAGCTAACCATTTTGCGCCATAATTGGGCCCCAATTTTGATTTGTCCAGTCTTTAGTTAATGACCAAATACCTGCAAAATGAATTACATTCCTATCAGCAAATTTGCTTTTCCTAGGATGGGGAGCTCTGGGTAGTGACCGAAAGAATGAGGTTGCACGTACAAGCAGCTGGAATGAGTTTCCTCCGTGGGGTGGCTGGGCTCAGCCTTAGAGATAGAGTAAGGAGCTCGAACATTTGGAGGGAGCTCGGAGTAGAGCCACTGCTCCTTTGTGTCGAAAGGGGTCAGTTGAGGTGGTTTGGGCATCTGATCAGGATGCCTCCTGGACGCCTCCTGTTAGAGGTGTTCAGGGCACGTCCTGCTGGTAGGAGGCCCTGGGGCAGACCCAGAACACGCTGGAGGGATTATATATCTCATTTGGCCTGAGAACGCCTCGAGGGTCCGCAGCTTGGAAGCCAGCCACAGATCTCCAAGGCCAGCGGAGAAAGCTCTATAGCACCATTTCCACCAAACACTTTCGGTATGGTACCTTTGGAACCAAAAGTAACCCTTCAGACGTGGTACCTAGACCCTAGTGTTTCCACCGCAAACAGTACCCTTAAATGTGGGTGGGGTTGTTGTCACTCACTGCTCCATCCAGCACTCACCGTATTTCTTTATTACCGGTGACACAGATTGAAGTCTGCACCTTGTTTATCATCCACAGAACGAGTTTGCATGCTGACATTTTCAGAGCAAAATAGAACAGGCTGCAGTGAGAGTCTCTCTCCATGGGATATTTAAAAATATCAGGTTTGTGCATTTAGTCCTTCTCAGGCAAGCTCAGGGGTTTAGTGTAGCCGTAGCCCACAGGAACAACGCTCCACAACGCTTTTTTTTTCTCCTAGTGAGGATTAGATTATATGCAGGTCACATAATCCGGTTGAAATTAATATATAGTTCAAATGTTTGAAGATCCACTCATTACTAAAAGTGTAAGTCATCCAAGAGAGACAATAAAAAGTAATGGAAAGGTTGAAGTTGTCACAGTGAAATTTAAGATGTGCAGATGGATTCACGTCGTCAACTCATGCATTGAGTTACAAATTGACGTTCCACCTTAAAAGTTGCCGACAGACAGCCCAATGATTTAAGTCATTTTTTTCTCCAACTGAATTATCCTTTCATTTTATAGTTATAATAAAACTCTCCACAGTATGAACAGTGGTTACATGAGCCTCAAAACCAGCCACAACTCAGCCCTGAGCAGAGTGACCATCCTCTATTGACCAATCAGACAGCTCCACCTTTTAGTACCAGATCTGTGTGCTAGGTACCCCAACAGAGGGGGGACCAAACATGGGGATGGTAGAGAATGGTTCCATTGGTACCATCCACAACTTTTCACAGTGGAAACGAAAAAAAAAACGTACTGAACTGTACTGCTCGGTGGAAACGGGTCTTATGTGTATTTAGAAATGAGAAGAGGAGCAGAATTGCATTTTGATCTGCCAAATTAAAATGTTGTTATTACAGGAAAAGTAAAGCATTAAAAAAGGTACCAAATGCAAGGTACTGGAAACATTACTTATATTAGTTCAGATGTGAACGGTACCCAACCCTCGTGGTGGGTCAAGTGTACACACATGATGAGAATAACAGCTCATGGAAATGTCCGGCCCCTGGGAACTCTCTGAAAATGTGGCTCCCTGAACAATAACAGCCCTGCTGAAGGCTCTTGCTCCACAGTGTGAGCGGAGACTCTTGCTGCTGAGCTCTCGTCAGTCAACAGGTTCCAACATAAACCTTAATATTCCCATAGTCCTGCTTTGCCAACGGGAACACTCATTTAACTGTGAGTTATCACCTCAATAATGTGGAGGAGAAATAGCAGGACTGCACGCGGAGTCCTGCAGTGAATTCATCAACTGCTGTGTTATAATAGGAATCCATAATAGAGCCGTAATGTGAAGAGGCGATGGAGGCAGGCAGGTAAAGTACGCCAGTTAGACGTCTAACGTCCCCCGGATGCAGGGTGATGGACTGAGTTTCATTTTCTCTGAATTGCACCCATCTTCCTCCCTGGTACCGGCGTGCTTAATCCACTAATGGAACAATAGAGAGGCCTGAGCGATGGGAAGAGAGACGCAGAGAGCAATAGAGGAGGAGCTGAAGAGGGAAGAAAGAGGAGGAGAGGAGGCAGATGAGCCGGCAGAGTAATCTGAAAATTTGAGTCACGCCTGGAGTCTGAGACACAGACTGAACAACTTGTTTAATCTCTAATGGACTGTTTGGGGACTCCAGCCCATTTGTATGTGTGTTTGTGTGTGTGTGTGTGTGTGTGTCAGAGAGGGGTCAATGGCTCCAATATGGACAGCCATTCCCCACAGTCCCTGACCGTTTGACTCCACGTCCCCGTTAGTAAAAGAGAAGGGGAAGCTGCCATTAAAGATCGCCTCTCCTCTATGTGTGTGTGTGTGTGTGTGCGTGTGTGTGTGTGTGTGTGTGCGCGTGTGTGCCTTGTCTCTTCTCCCCCTTCGGCTCAGCTGATGTCTGTAACTGACGATGACTCAGACTGCACCCCACCCCTCTTTCCACCTCCGTCCTTTTCCTTTCCCTCATCCTGCTCTCCTTCCTCTCATTTTTCACCTCTTTCTTTCCCTCTCTTTCCTCTCACCTCCTCTTCCTCTATCCCGTATGTCTCCTTCCCTCTTCCCCTTCCTCCTTCCTCCCCCTTTGTTTTCCTGTGATTTAGAGCAGCAGCAGCTCTTGTGTTTCTGGTGGCAGTTACTGTAGGTGAAGGATCAGGGTGTAGATGTAGTTAACGAGGTGCACGTTGAGTGCACGAGTAATTTCTGAATTCTTCAATTAAAACACTTTTTACTGGCTGATGCAAGACTTGACAGAATAACCTTTTTCATACTGGTCCTTTTCAACATCTAGGGCTGTCGGCAACCAAAGAAAATCTTGGACATCTGAAATTCTACCTATTCTTCAACCAATCGGTTGGTTGAAGGGGGAAAAATATCTGCACGTTATCTCTCGATTAAATAAATTGGCCACTAGGGTTGGGTCCCGAACTTTATGGACACCTTAAATCGATTGGTGCCAAAGTTCCGGTACCTAAGAGCTCATCTAGGTGAGAACCCTGGGTTCAGACAGTGGACAGAAGCGCCCCAAAGCCTGGAAGCCACCCTCAGAACTCCATGGCTAGCTTTCTGGCTTTTGACCTCTTTGCTACGGAGACATTTGAGTTCCACTGAGCTGCTGGGTTCAGGAAGGAGGCAGACGTTTCTACCGAACTCCACCTGCCGATTGTATCCTGTGCAGAAGGAACCGTGCATCTACAAATAGACAAGAGGCTCATGCTCGCAATGACGTTCTCCTTTGGCGAGCTGTAACGTTAGCTAGCTCAATGGTGCTAGGTGATGTGGTTGGTGAGTGTAGTTCGGTAGAAAGAAAACAGTTCCCACATGAAACTGCTCACAACAAAGTCTGTGGATTATCTTGAGTAGCCAGGTCATGACCTCTGTAAAGACATTGCTGTTAATCTTTCCAGATGTATTTTTTTGGTGCTTTGAGCACCACAAGCCGAGTGCCATCTAGTTCCATTATACTGGAGAGAAGGAAGCCGATATCGCCGATATATCTCCAACATGGGGCAGCTCACACCAAAACAGTCAGTATGTGAAATTGGCAGTACATCCAACCATCACAACTGCACAAGTCAGTTGCGATGACACATGCAGATGAGCCTTCCTGAGAGGAAATTCTTTAGTTGAGCAAACCAGCTGTTGCATCAGCTGTTCAGGTCGCTGTTCTTGGGCAGTCTTGCAGGTGAAGACGCTGGATGTGAAGGTCCTGAGCTAGTGTGGCTTCATGTGGTCTGCTGTTGTGAGGCCAGTTGGATGCACGTCCAGAACACATTCTCATTCCGACCTTGTCACATATTGACAATTGGTCATAGACTTTCCACGTCCAGATACAACATGAAAGGTACCCTAGGTGCGTTGGTTGTTGATGTTCTGGGATGCCATGTAAAGTTCTGTCGTTTACATACAGTCTCTTTCAAAATAAATGCACTACGTCAGTACAACAACGCAAATTGATCCTTTTTTTTTTTTCCTCCAACAACCAACGCATGTGGTTGGGTTTTGGCAACAAAACACGTGGTTAGGTTTGGAAAAAATGACCAGGGTTTGGCTTTAGAATCCTACGAGACGTGAACGCCGCTTTACCAGGTGAAAGTCAGTTTTTATTGGACTCATCCACCACCACTACCAACCATCCTACTTTGACTTTCGCTGCCTTAACTTTCGCTCCTGTCCCGCCACATTTCCCCCTGACGCTTTCGACCAGCAGTGTATAATGCCGACGTAAAAGGATGGCTTTTTTCATCAGTGTCTGATGCCACAAGTCACTGCCCAAGCACTGGATTTCGACGACTTCGGAGTGAGACTGGGTTGACTGCCAGTCAACGCAAATTACATTGGAGACAGCTCATGGTGGTGAAGTGAACTTCATTTCACGGGCATCAGCTCTGTCAATGGCACGCTTCCTCAAAACTTGGGACATTTGTGTCATTGTGTTGCGTGATCAAACTGAACATTTTAGAGTGGCCTTTTATTGTGAACATCCCAAGGCACACCTGTGTATAATGATGCTGTTTAATCATCAATTGATTTGCCACACCTGTCAGGTGGATGGATAATCTTGGAAAAGAAGTGCTCACTAACACAATTTTGTGACCCAAATCCGAGAGATACAATCTATTGAGTAAAACAGTCTCAGATCTTTAACTTTAACCTGTCCCTAACAACAACGTAATTACTGATCATAGAAATTCAAAAGCTAACACTGACTTGAGTCGTGCCGATCTCGTTACGACCTCCATTTCCTCCCTGCTGTGCCTCTGAGGGTGTAAACCAGCTCTGGTGCAGAACTGCAAAGAGGAGGCTTTTTGGCTCTCTCATCTAAACAGGTCAGAACGGGGCGGAATAACATTATTACTTTTCAGCGACAAATCCTCTCACACATCGCAGCTCCTCTGCTTTTATTGTTGAACAGAGCCTGAAAATATGACAAAAGGCACTTTCTCCTCCTCCCACTCCTCCGCCACTTCCAACACCACCGCCACCTTTTACTTTCTGCTCTTGTCAGACGGAGCAGCTGCATGATTACAGCCAACACTCATTATGAAGTGTACTTTATGTAAGGGCGTGTGATGTCAGAGTGTACTGAGGCCAGTTTGTGGTGTTATTGTGGTGACTGTGCATGAAACTTGTTTGTGTTTTGAAAATATGTTTGTGAGCATGTCCGTCTCTGTGTATCATGAAAACATGTACATGTCTTCCTGTAGATGGAAGCATTCATGTGGGTTGATACAGGCGTGGGTGCTCTGGCCTGTTTATCCTTGTGCGTGTGTGTGTGCGTGTGTGTGTGTGTGTGTGTGTGTGTGTGTGTGTCCTGCAGCTGTGGCTCTTGTCCACTGTGCAAGGCGAGGTTATGGCATCCTGTTCCTTTTCCTCGCTGCCTCTCCATCTGGACCAGAGCCAGCCTCAGTGAACTGTGCATTACAGTGGGATACAGCCCCATTATCACTGTGGAGAATGCCGGCATCCGGACCAAGGCCTGCTGTGTAACTGTGTGTCTGTGTGAGTGTGCACACGCTTTTGTTTGTGTCTTCATGTTTGTGTGTGAGCTTGTGAGCATGTGAAATGATTTTACTTGGCAATTTTTTACTTATTAAAAAATGCAGTTTTGCCACCACCCCAAAGAGTGCTGTTTGTGCCTGTCTATGCTCTTATATGTGAGGACCAAATGTCTGAGCAGGCGTAAAAATATGACAGAAAATGAGAATATATATGAGTGTGTTGGCAGGATTCATGTTTCAGTGATACAACACCCAGGTTTTACATTTTGAGTGTCAAAAATTCATCCTCGAGAGGTTGTTGTCAAGAACGATAAGAGCTGAAATGATCAGTCAATCATCATCAAGTCTGATGATAAGTTAAATGTTTTAAGTTATTTTTGAGAGGGTAGAATGGAGCGTGACATGGATCAGTGGTTTGGTGCAGCTTCTGCAGTGATTGGGGTGCTGTGCCGGACCGTCATGGTGAAGAGGGAGCTGAGCCGGAAGGCGAAGCTTTCGATTTACTGGTCCATGTACGTCCTAACCCTCACCTATGGTCATGAGCACTGGGTAGTGAGTGAAAGAAGAAAGAAGTTTCCACCGAAATTTGGTGATCCCATAGCTAACCATTTTGCGCCATAATTGGGTCCCAATTTTGATTTGTCCAATCTTTAGTTTATGACCAAATACCTACAAAACAAATTGCATTCCTTTTGGCAAATTTGCATTTCCTAGGATGGCGAGTTCTGGGTAGTGACCGAAAGAATACAATCATGGATACAAGCAGCTGAAATGAGTTTGCTCTGTGGAGTGACTGGGCTCAGCCTTAGAGATAGGGTGAAGAGCTCGGACATCCGGAGGGAGCTCGGAGTAGAGCCGCTGCTCCTTCACGTCGAAAGGGGTCAGTTGAGGTGGTTCGGGCATCTGATCAGGATGCCTCCTGGACGCCTCCTGTTAGAGGTGTTTCGGGCATGTCCCACTGGTAGGAGGCCCCGGAGCAGACCCAGATTATATATCTCCTCTGGCCTGGGAATGCCTTGGGGTCCCACAGGAGGAGCTGGAAAGCGTTGCTGGGGAGAGGGATGTCTGGGGTGCTTTGCTTGGCCTGCTGCCCCCACGACCCGACCTTGGATAAGCGGATGAAAATGGATGGATGGTATAAAATAATCCACTGATTAAACAACAATGAATATAACCAATTAAACACAGTGTTGTCAATTAAAGATTGCTGTCACTGACTGCATATTGAAACTAGAAAAGTGCACTCAGTAGAGTGCAAATCTCAGCCAGACAACCTGCCGAGCTGATCGCGGCCACTCTAGACAGTCCGAGCAATTCCAGAAGTGGTGTGGCGTGGCATGTTTAAGAGGGGTCAAAGAAACTAAATGCACACCTTTTCTATTCTTGACAGAGCCACAGCACGTTGCACAGAACAGATTGAGTTATCCTGCTAATGGGCACCATATCATCATCAGGACGAATCCATTTTAAATAACTAAAACAAAGCTACAGATCTTTGATCCATGTTATTCATAACTGGACTTTGAAAGGTAATAACTTTGCTTTGGGCAACAGCACAACAAAGTAGGAATAGTAAAGTTTATAGTAGGAATTATTCACACAAAAAAAGCAGACCGGAGAGAGAAACCCTTTAATTACACAGCTTGCTTCAGATTCAGATTTCTTTTATTGTCATTTTTATGATGAAACATTAAAACGAAATGCTGTTCCACATCTAAAACTAGCAATTACAGTAGAATTATTCAATTAATAAACAGATAAATAAATAAATCTAAAATAGAAGCTACTAAAAAGGTCAGTGAAGTGCAGGGAGAGAGAGTGCAGTCAAAAGACGTGAGTGAGTTCATGTATGCTACAGTTCAACAGTTCAAGAGTATGTTTACTTACATACGTATGGTAGAAACTCAAATATCAAAGAAAAATGACCAAATAAACAAAATCTGCAATTTGCACAATCAGGCAGGTAAAACACTCAGCTTCTGGAATGCTCCTGTTTCGTATGACGCCGATTAAAAACCAGGTAGCAACCCATTTACAGTCAAGATGGTGGCAAAGTTAACAAACGTGAGGACTTGTGGATGTCATTTTTTGAGCCATGACGAAGGCCGAAATGTGGCCTGCAAGAGACAGTGAGGCTTGTTGTTTTTACCCGAGCCAATTCCCGTAAAACTTGCGGCACATGTTGGCCGGTTAGAAGGACTGAGGAGTCAGCAGTTAATAACAGTTTAAAATAAAACAGGTGTTTCAACAATTGTGACTCATCGCATTCATGAGAGATCCTTGAGCATACAGGCACAAATCTTAGGCTGATAGGTCCAGTAGTTTGCCAGATGAAGTGCGGACAGAGAGATACCAATTGTGTCTCTCACACATACAACCAAGGACATGATCCCCTCCAGGTTAAGTCTAGCAGCAATAATAAAACTTTTGTCAAAGAAATGTTTATTTTTTTAGAGCAACCGATTAGCTGAATAATCAAGAAAATATTTGTCAGTTGCAGCCCCTAATTTGGACTCTTTATAAAACAGAAAAAAGATTGTGACCACATGAGGAAACTACACATTTTATAGCCTCCAGGTTTAAGAGTGATAATAGATTTTGGTGCAGGGGTTCATGAAAACTCATAAGCACAATAAATATGCGCCTATATTTGGATCTATACCCTCCTCCCCTCTGTGTGCAGCTATTTTCCATCTCCTCCCTGAAACAGCAGCTGCTGTAGAGGCAGTGATAGGCAGGCTAACACTGCTGCATATGCTTCACACCTGTAAATACCACGGGCCAACAATAGGGGAGAGAATCACGCTGCAGAGTCTCTGTGTTCGCTCGTCGCTAACAGCTTGGAAAAAGGTGAGAATGTGGGTTTGTGCAGGTGTCTGTCAAACACAGACTTGAAAACATACAAATACACCTACACAGCGTGACAATGAGCAGCTGGAGAAAACCTGGGTGTCTCATTCAGAGGAAGGTGCTAAGGTGTTATTTCACTGTGTCCCAAACTGCAAAAAAAAACAAAAAAAAAACTTTGACGTGATATGCAAACATGTGAGCTAGAATTTTCTTATTCAAATGCTCCAGCAGCATTTTTCCATATTGCCATTTCTCCATCTGGGATCAGACAGGAGCCAAACAGGAACTGTGTCTTTTTTCTTTCCTTGTTTTTGTTCAGTCAGCAGCTTGAAGTTATTTATGCAAAGGTGCTTTGTGCAAAGTGAGAAACAAACCCTGCACCATCAAAGAGTCAGAGCGGGCCTTTTATCAGCATTGCTTTGCATGTCTGCGTGAGTGATTTTGACCCGGTGTGTGTGTCACTTGGACCTTCTGCTTGTTTTATTTTCCTTGTTGGCATATTGCTGAGAGAGAGGGAGTAATCGGCATGTAGGGTGGAGGTGTTGGTGTTGTGTTCAGGGTAAAAAGGTCACGTCATGGCCCAGGCTGTACTCTCCTATCTGCTACAGTCAAAATGTCTTCTAAAGTAGAGAAGCACCAATTGAAATGTTCTTGGCTGATTCTGATTTTCAATTTATTAAAAGTTTGACCTGACGATTCTGATTTTCTTTCTTGCCAACATATGCAACTTTTTGTTTTGTGTCCATGTGTGCCGCTCTGTAGTGATGGCCAAATGAGGCCTCATGAACCGCTGTTTTTATTTTCTGAAGCCACTAGATGGCGCCGTCTGTTCAACAAAGGTTTGAAAGCACTGATCATTGCCAGTCCTTCAGCCTTTATCTTTAAACCAAGAGCGCCATCTGGGGGTCAGAAAATAAAGAAAGTGGTTCATGAGGCTTTATTTGGCCATCACTACCGTTCTGTGTCCCCTCTCTAAATTCAGAGGTTTTTGCGTGTCCATGAACACGCAGCACAGGTGGAACTCTTGATGACTTCTTTCAATCTTCGGCAGCAGTTTGTGGAGTTTTGGGATAACTGACCAGTCGATCCAATCAAAACTGATCAGGTTACATTGATGGATGAAAGGAAAGCAAACTTATTGACCCAGCAAAATGAACAGTTAAAGTCACTGCTTCTGACATTTTGCTACTGTGTCTGTGCCCCAAGAACGTGGAGCAGTGACTAACCGAACAGTATATAGATATATATTCCAACTGCACTCCTCGTGAACAATCCAGCTCCAGAAATAGAAAATCAAAATGTGGCAGATGTTTTAATCGTGGCGGGGGCCGCCACAAATAAATAAGTGTGAATCATGGCGGAGGCCGCTACAAATAAATTAATTTGTGGCAAATAAGAGTTTTCTATGTCCTCTCGTTCACGATAATACTTGTGTGATTTATAATATCATATGAAAAATTCATATCAAGGTATTTGCGATATTTCAACTCATTGACATATTGACATCACACTGTTACCCATGGCAACAACAAGCATGGCTGAAATCAAACTTATTACAGACTCTGCGGTGGTTCCAAAAAGAGGAGCAGCTTCAGTAGTGTGGAATAAACTGTGGCGTCCTGAATGTTTTATGAACAGCCCCGGACTTCTCAGACTCTTTTAGCGAATTACCGCTCAGACGGAACTCATTCAGCGGCTCCTCTGGAAGCAGCACAGCGTCTCTCCCTCTCCTCTCAAGTGATTTTGTCATAAATCGTTGGTAATGTAAACCTATGTGACGCTCAAAGCTCAACACAAATCTCCATATATGTGAATGTGTGATAGTTCTGGTATCATAACAGCCTGTCAGGAGAAAGTGCAGAGCACAAAGGTCCAGGTGGGAAAAAAACAACTCAATCAGTCAGCAACCGTGTCTATATTGTTTGTTTAATGGATACAGAAAGTGTCCTGCTCAACCATCGATCTCTTCATCCAATTTTTGTCAAGAAAGCAAATAAGCGTATCTCCAAAAATGTTGCATCATCCTTTTATGGTGAAGATCAGGGCAAAGCTGTTAAAAACAAATCTGCTGATCCCATTGACGGCGTCTGGGAGGAAATACTACGTGAGAGGTTCAGGTCAGGAAGGAACAGTCCCCAACGATTGATGGCAGGGAACAGGAAGCGCCAAACATTTAGACCAACATAACAGAAAAACCCTTGCACAGGGAGTTTGTGTTTGCTTGACTTACATCATCTTTTTGGTTTCCAGAGTACAATGTGCGTCAAAGAGAGCTTAAAACAAAGATAGCAAGATCAGGAAGGCAGAAGACCGGGGTTTACATACGACAGATTGTAAGACATTGGAAGAGTCTCAGAGACAAAACCAGGGCTAAAATAGAGTGTGTGAGATTATGTGAGCGGAGCAATGGGAGGAAAAAGAGAGGCGTGATAATAGGAGTGAACCAAAAGGGAAGGGTGGAGATGGTGAAGATGTTCAGGGGAGAATGGAGGATGTACAACAATAAGAAAAGGGGGGTTGGTTAGGGAAGGAAAGGTGTCGGAGACTGTGAGGGTGTGAGGAAAGAAAATGAAGACGTGTGGGCTTTTTGTCCTCGCCACTCGCCTGGACTGACGCAACCTAGAGTGTTACATGTCTTTTTCTCTTCAAAGACATCAAATCATCCCACTGTCATGACTGTAAGCTTAATGTGAAGCTGCAGCTGGGTTAGTTTAGCACAAAGACTGGAAACAGGGCGACAGCACTATCCTGGCTCTGCCCCCAAAGATGAAAACTTTGCCTACCAGCTTCAACAAAGCTCACTAATCAAATCTTAACTATAGGTTCATTTTAGGCTGCCTTAAAAGCTAGAGTTGTCTTGCTTTGGTCTGAATCAGGGACTTACTTTTTTGCAAAGCTGCATAATTGCCTAGAGTTGGTTCGTGTTCTCACGGCAGCATTTACAAGTGGACCAGATCAAATGCCTTGTGTGAGAAAGCTGCTCTTGATTGGTCAGAATTTCCATGCGGGAAAAATCCAGGAAGTAAACAAAACGTTGAAGAAGAGTACACTTGCAAGATAAATGTGACACTTTCTAATGTCACAATGGAGGGACAACTACACAGGTTGATTTTAGCGCTGGTCATCGTGGACTATATTGCTGTCATTGTTCATTTTAGTCAAACCATACAGTTTGAAAACGAGGCGCGGCTCCAACTAGAAAACAATGTTTTGATGCATTGGATGTGCTGAATGTGCATATTAAGGCAGTACAGGAGGAGGTGCACATTAATAATCCTCCAGGACTGTAACATGCTCATGTTTAACCCAAACAATGTGTCATGTGACTGCAGTTGGTTCGGATTGAGGTCGGAAGACGAACTGCAGACCTAGACCACCTCTTCAAGAAGGTCTCGGTCCATTTTTTTTGGTGCACTTAGGGCGCAAACAAACTTGAGTTCGATTGTACCGAACCAAACCGGGCAGGTGTGAAAGCACCCTCAAAACTATTGGTTTCCATACCCTTCATCAACCTTAAGAAGTTGTAATCGGGGTTTGGAACACGTTTGAATGGGAAGTTCACAAGATGGGGGTGTTCTGTTGCATTTGATATTGACCAGCAGCAGTTTGGAGAAGGGTCATGCATTATCACGTTGAACTTTAACAAGAAAATTTGTTGTAGGATTCTCTTCCGTGTTAATATTATTAAAGGAATACTTCACCCAACAATGATCAATTGTATATTAACACATGCAGTATAATTCAAGTCTCATTTATCCAGTCATATATTCAGGGGAACTGAACGGAAAGTGAACCTTGGATGTGCTCTCTTCAAAGCCAGACTCCGTTGACAAAAACAGTCATTTTACTTTGGTAAACACAGGAGCTGTTGGTCTACCTCTGCCTTGATGGTCAGTTTGTCTGTGTTATTGTGTGACTCTGGTGAATCCAAACTAACCCTTGAAAACACTAAAGTCACACAATAACACAAACTAACTAACTGATAGAGGAAGCGGTAGACCAGTAGCTCCTGTGTTCAGTGATGTTAAATCACTGTTTTTGTCAATGGAGGCTGGCTTTTAAGAAAGTATAGGTAAGTCTCACTTTTAATTTAGTTCCTGGCCAAAAAGGGCTGTCAGTTTGGGAAGTAGTGAACATACGACAGGATAAATGAGACTTGGATTATACTGCAGGAGTTGTGTGAGAGTTTGTAAACACATGTTGTGCTATAGTTTTGCTGTAGTTAAACACGGACCCCAGTGACTTCAATTCATCAAGAATTTTCTCAGTTTTTGGATTCCTTGCTCACCGGAGGCATGCAATAAAAAAACAAAGTGTTCTTTACAAATTCAACCTAACACAGGGTGAGTAAGTGATACACAGATGGTCATCTGGAGGGTGAAGTATTCCTTTAATATGTGATACCTGGTTTATTTACTCAGAGATTAAATGTTTAAAGTGCCTAGTTTCCGTCACCTTGTCTACCTGCTGCCCTGCTGTGGTTGAATTTAGGATTGAAGGAGGCTTTAAACTTCATAATCAGCTTTTAAGGTGCAAATTATCGCTCCTGCTCTGCTTCCTGTCCACAGAGTATTAGCTCTTTTCACCTTTTTTCTCTCCAAATGGTGAATTAGTTCTGTGAACTTCAACCCCTCGAGGAAATGAGATGCCATTAGAGTGACTGCTCCGCCATCTGGCTCTCATCTTCTCATCGGGAGATGAGCTGTAAACCTGTCTTAAACACAAGTCGGAGCTCTCTGAAAGCACAACTTACATCAGGCTGCTGGAGTTTAACATCACAACGCCCTCCCTCCCCCTTTCTTCCTCTTCCCCCTCAGGCCTTTCACTGCTTGTCTTTCTAATTTTGTGCTCATGCCCCTGTATACGCGCAGCCAGACACGTCACCAGCTGATCATAAGAAACCAGCCAGACTCCTGTCTGATTTTCTTGATTATTGGACAACCAGTCAAAACATCCGACAGCGTTTCCCTGCAGGCTGACTGTGTCTGAATGTTTTTGGCTCTTAATTAGTTTTCTCGCTTGACTACCTGGCCACCTGTCTGTCTGGCACTCATTTTTGAAGCAGAGCTGCACATTTAGGGGAAAAATATATAGTCCTGCTTATTTAGTTTATACTAAGTAATACTGGGATGAAGATTTCTCTCGTATTGAAAAGGGATAAGGGGTGTTTTGTTAAAAGGTTTGGAGCTTAAACAACCCTGTTGGTGACTGGCATGTTTCAGCCAGTTGAGTCACATACAGAGCTGAATATCAGGTTTTCAATACCTTTAAGATACTAACCGAAATAACACTATCTAGTGGTAGCGAAACGTCTCCAGTTAACCAATGCATTTCATCGTTTTTGCGCCGGGGTTCTGATTCTGATCGCCCCAACTCCCTGCCAGACCAGCAAACTTTCTGTTGCTGCCGTCTCCAGAGCTGCTCTCCTCTCAGCAAATGTTTAGCTAAACATTTATCCGCTTAGCACGAGCTAAACTGTCCCAACAAACTCACACCAACACTGAAACAACTTGACTCTGTCGTTAGAGTCAAAGTGTTATTGAAGTACTGAGTATGACTGGATGAATAAGACTTGGATTGTACTGTGTGAGTTGTGTTTGAGTTTGTAAACTGATATTTTGAGAGGTTTTATTGATAAGTGCGGCTCCTTTTTATTTTGATTCGTCAAGAATTTTCTCCGTTTTTGGATCCTCCGTTCACCGTAGATAGTATTCCTTTGCAACACTCCCATTTAATTTAAGATTGATTTCCTTCCAAGCAAGCAGCTGCAGATTTTCATATATTTTGGTACTTTATCACATTTTAGATTGAAAACTTTTCACTTTTGTAGAAAAAGCAAGTCTTTTAAAATAAAGTAAAATAAAGTATTTACTCCATCCCTTTAAAATACAAAAAGTCAGTGTTTTTTGTATTCCCTCTGGATTTGAGTTCCAAAAACAGAGCTGGTGAATGTATTGCTTTATCTGCTTTATCTATTTGTGTTGATCCGTTGTACACGTTGCACATTCGGAGTGAGTGATTGGTCCTGTGTCATGGAAAGTCTCAATATAAATCCAGTTAAACTCACTGTGCCTGTCTTTTTCTCAACACCGCCTGCAGTCTAAATAGTGACTTCCTTACAAGAACAAACACTTATTGTCTTTTTATTTATCATGAGCTCATCATTCTTCTGCAGTCACATGTAGCCTTGTGTTTTTGAGCGAAATATTAGTCACACCAGGCCTTTCAAGGGAATAAAAAACTGTGGGCAAAACAACTTCGATGTGGCTGCAGATGAGTTTACACCAGGACGAAGGCTATACCTGTATTTTGCTGTTTTTTCAGGTATCCAGGCCTGAAACAGTCCAGCATCTCGAGCCCTCTGACCACTTGTTCCAGCATTCAGCTCAGCTGCTCATTTTAGACGTGACAGCCGGTTGTTAAATACCTGTTACTGCACCATAATTTTCCAGCAGGTTAAGGCAGAATGAATGGATCTGAAATTAGTGCAATTTGGTGTAATAATGCTCAATTTAGTCATTGTCAGAACGGGTCAGAGAGGTGTGTTAGTCATACAGTGATGTTGCTATTGGTGCCTGAAAAGTAGAGTCTAATGAAAATGTGTCAAAGTTTGCTTTCAGGTGGTCGAATTAGCTTAAAGGGGACTTATTATACATATCATAGGGTACATACTTGTATTTAAAGTTTCTACCAGAACATGTTAACATGCTTTATTGGTGGAAAAACTTTCTGTCCTCGTATTGTCTGTGCTGGAACACCTGTATTGACCCTCTGTCTGAAATGCTTTGTTTCACTTCCTGTCTCTTTGAACCCCCCCCCCTGCCAAAAAACCCCAGTCTACTCAGGTTTTTCTGTATCTTGGTATCGCTGCTATTATTGCAGACCTATTCCAGCAGGAATATGATCCGAAATCAGGGAGAAATTTACAACATCGCTAACCAAGATTACATGTTTCCCTGATGTTAGCATGTAGCTACATGTAGCAGGGAGCCGGGAAATGACTGTAATGAAGAAGAGGGGCACTTTCCTCTGTGAAAAATAACAAATTAAACCTTCTAAATACAGCCGGACATGTTCTAGCAATACTATAATCTGATATCAGTGAGAAATTCACAACATCAGCAACCAGGTATACATGTTTTCCTGGCATTAGCATGCAGCTACATGTATGTTAGCAGTGTATTTGCAGCTGGGGAATTACTTTAATGGAGAATTGTAGCACTTTTTACCATGAAGAATCATAAATAAAGGCTTTTAAACACAATTGGACATGTCCCAGCAGGAATATGATCCTAAACTTGGGAGAGATTTGTAACTTCAGCAACTAGTACTGCATGTTTCCTGATGTTAGCATGTAGCTAAATGTCTGTAACTAGTGTAAATTAAGCTTGGGAATTACTGTAACAGAGAATAGCGGCACTTTTTGCCAAGAGAAATCACTAATAAAAACTTCTTAAC
The DNA here is from genome assembly GCF_011397635.1 of Epinephelus fuscoguttatus. Taxonomy (NCBI): domain Eukaryota; kingdom Metazoa; phylum Chordata; class Actinopteri; order Perciformes; family Serranidae; genus Epinephelus; species Epinephelus fuscoguttatus. The sequence continues at coordinate 16,859,154 of NC_064774.1, forward strand.
ACAACTGAACATGTTCCAGCAGGAATATGATCGGAAATCATGGAGAAATTTACAACATTGGCAGCCAAGATTCTATGTTTCCCTGACCTGATTACCATGTAGCTCGTGAATGTAACTTGTGTAATTGAAGCTAGGGAAAGACTAACAGATATGGCAACATTTCCTGCTGAGAAAACTCACCAATAAAAGCTTCTTAACACAACCGGACATGTTACAGCGGGAATCTGATCCCAAATTGGGAACAAATTACAAAGTCTGCAACGAAGACTTTATGTTGCCCTGATGTTAGCATGTAGCTACATGTAGCAGTGCAAGCTACGTAATGTTAACGCTTGCAGTAGCTTGCCTGATGCAGATGATCATATAAAGAAATACTATGGCATCCTTTTGTAGTTAGGGTATAAAAAACTGTTGGAAATAGTAATCACAACAGCCTGAAGCCTGAGGTTTTTGCTCACAGGGTTTAGCTACTTCTGCATGTTTGCCGAGCCACATTCATCCCTCATTGTTACACTATATATAAGACACAAAATATGGAAAAGCATGATAGGGCTCCTTTGAAATATGCAATAATATGATGGTGAAATGTAAATGTTTCTGGAAGACGTTAATTTCAGCCATAGCCTCAGTTTCTTCAGTTTTTTTGTAGTTTTTGGGTCTCACGGTGACCAACACACGTTTTCATGCACCGCTGTGTACATTCTCACAAAAGCCTGCAGTGTGGTTTTGATGAAGGAGCGGGAGGAAGAAGTGAGGAAGAGCTACGGTGTGAAGGAGGCAGAGATGAGGAGGAGATATTTTTGACTTCACAGCAGGATGTCTGGAGAGGCTGACGTCAGCTCGTGATTTGCACCTTTTGTCACATTTTGCCTGGAAGTTTTGCTCAAAACGATGTCACTGTTGCAGTCTCGCTTGTGCACAAACAGACCAGAGACACACACATTCACAGCACACACACACACACACACACACACACACAAAAAGAAAAAACTCTTGCATCCTCATTTCATCTCTCCACACACATTAATGCACACACAGCCGGCCCCTCCCCTCCTCATCTGCTCTCCTCCCAGAGGCACAAAGATATTTTTATCTTCCATAAAGCCCAAACACTAATGAAGCATCGACGACACAAATACATTTCCATGATTTTTTTTTTCCTTCAAATCTGGTTCTTACCACCACTGCTGTGACACACTGCAGAGACTCTGTCTGCTGTTGTGAACATACAGTGTGGGAATGTCAAGAGTGCGTTAGTCTTTTTTTTAATGCATTTCAGTGTTAATTGTACATTTTAAATAGCCATTTAATCATGTGTTCAGTCCTAAAATACTGTTCGTTGAGAGAGGCAGCGAGCTGAGATGATGCCACTTATTTCCACTCCATTTACTTGTGTGGAGCGTTTTTATGAAACAGTTGACAGTGTTGTAAAACAAGACCTTCCAACACAATGTGACACATAGGAAATCCTCAAAATCAATGTATTTGCATTGGATATTATGGATGAAAGGAACACAGCTGCCTGATTTAGTCTTGTTTTAGGAAAACAAGATGTAAAAATGTAAGACAAAATCATACAAAGTTTTAAAATAGTTGAATTCACTTCTTATATTTTGTGCTGTGTGAGCATGGTCTGCATGTTGCAGACGTAAAGGTTTTACACAAGGACAACGATCAGGAATTGTCATGACGACACTAAAAAGCACTGTTTTCAAACCCGAAATCGATCGGTCAAGACCCACACACACAGATGTCCTAATCAAGTCTGTATGATGCAATAGGTTGTCACATAACGTACAATCAGGCCACAGACTACATCCTGGCAACACATAATTTCTCATCGGTGCTATCAGATTAGTGCCGAGGATCCCTGTTCTGTCATTTTTCAACATTAGTATTTATGTCCAATGGCTTCATGGCTAAATCTAGTTGTTATGCAGGTGGTGGATCTTCTAGTACAGTCGCTCTCTTTCGTGTGTGCTGTATGTTTGACAGTGCACTCACTCTGTTCACAGTGTGTGTGCCAGTCAGTGTTTGCCTCACAAATATACAGTGTCTGTGTCTGAAATGTTTGAACGCACTCTTATTGTCTGTGCACTCTTATATTCAAGTGTTGTACTTGGATGCAGTGTGGAATTATGCTGACTCATTTGTGTTTTACTTTATACTTGACAGCTAAACCCAAGATGACCTCATGTGATAGGCTTGGGCATATCAGTGGCTCTGGTAATCGTTTGACCAATTTTGCCTCTGTTGAATTTACTGCACTGTGTGTGGTGGGAGCTAGCTAGCGGCACCAGTTGCTCATTCAGTGATATCCGCTAGTAGCACCATCTGAGCCAGTAGCGTTGCTGTGGAAACATCGTTCCCACCTTCCAGTGTCCCCCCAGGTCGCTCAGGTGAGTAAGCAGCTCAATTTTTAGCGGTAAACCCCTTTTAGCATTGTTAACTACTGTTAGCACTGTTAGCTGTGTCAGCATGGCTCATGTTGCTAACATGGTTAGCAATGCTAAAAGGATTTTGTGGCCCTATATGAGGCTGTTTTCTCACTGTGGCTACTTGGGGAAGAGTGGCCACCATGTCACCCCAGTCTGTTTCCCACTGGGGGGATGGTGTTACTAGCAGTACCACCACTGGCTAGCTCCCACCCGACCCAGGTGGTGCACAGCGCAGAGCGGCCAAGCCTAACCAGTGGAGACCAGAGGGTGGACAGTAGGCACCATAGTTCTGCATGTTAGCATCGCTAGCCAGCTGTCAGCTAAAGCTCACAGATTCAGTGTAGCTCTAGACTAAAAAGAAAATCCTCTTGTATTTCATATCATTGTGGGGTTTGTTTGTTTTTTTCCTTAAGAAGTAATTGGTTAGTTAGCGGTTAAAGGGTGTCGGGTATTGAGAGCAAAATGAATCATCATTCCGCGATGAGCTTCAGACAAAATGCTAATTTCAATGTGCAATCAGTGACAGCTATGGCTATTGGATAGAGTTTTCTTAAGCCCCATTCAGAGCAAAGATTAGCAAAGAGACAAGTTGAAACAGGCAACTACCTGGAATGTGCTGTTCTGCAACGTTCTAAAAACCTGCCGGTTCACACCAATGCAACTAGATGAGATGGTGTATCATCTCTGTGCAACAACTCTCTGTACATCCATTCTGTTTTCCAGCTTTTCAGACTTATTTTGTGGCTGAATATAATTTGTGGCTTCTTGAAATATGAATGAGGATAGTGATAGTGAGATACTGGCTACATCTGCATTTGTGGTGATGAAACGGCACGAAACAGACAAGCATCAGATGGACTGCATTCATGATGAATGCGCCACAATAATATAAGTAAGCAGTGCCAATTAATCAGTCAGTTAGAATGTGTGTTTGTGAATGGGTATAAGCACACACAGTGAGCAGCAACCCACCATCCAACACAGGTGCATCTTGAGGACACACTTCTAAAACCAACCGCTGGAGATTTGACTAGTCGCAGGTGACACCCTCAGACAGCTTGAGTCAAGCTCAGACGGCCAGTTCACACTGCTGCAACTTTTCTCTGCAGCGTTCTAAAACGGTTTCATCTCATCACGAATCTTTTGTCTGAACTGGGCTTTAGTGCCTCAAACTGGCAGAATCCATCCGCTGAGGAAAACAGCAAGATATGGTTGAAAGCTCCAGAAAAAGGTAGTAAATGGACCTTGAGTTGAGATGAATTTTTTTGGTAATCTGATTGTAAATGTTAGGGTTAGGGTAAAAAATAACAGAAGAAGGTGTTAATTTTTTTTTCATGTTACTGCTTATCCTGTTAGGGGTCACGAGGGGGCTGGAGCCTATCCCAGCTGACACTGGGCGAGAGGCAGGGTACACCCTGGACAGGTCACCAGACTATCACAGGGCTGACACATAGAGACAGACAACCATTCACACTCACATTCACACCTACGGACAATTTAGAGTCACCAATTAACCTGCGTGTCTTTGGACTGTGGGAGGATGCCGGAGTACCTGAAGAAAACCCACTAAAAGAAGTTAATGAAGTTGAATTCTTTGTTGTCTATAGGCATTTCCTATGGTCATGTGGATCTTTCAGATCAATCTGAGGCGTGCCTTTGGTTTGCAGAGTGACTCACTGCTCTGATCTTGATCTTGACTTGCTCTTAATCCCTTAAGGTCTTGGTTTTGTCTTGATTCCCAGGTCAAGGTCATGACTCCGTCCAGGTTAAGGTCGTCTTGATACAACACAAGGCTACCCATCAGTGGTGTTGAGCTAACATGTACATTTTTTTGATTTTAACATTGTGAAGAAGTTGGAAGATTCTGTTTTTGGTTGTTTGCCCACAGAGCTGATTATCAGTTCAGCAGCAAAGCAGCTCTGTTGTGGAAAAATGCCACTATAAGCTCCAGTCGGCAGCACCTGCATCACCAAAACAAAAGGGAATGACATTACTAATAGCAACTACAGCGGCTTAAAACCACCTTGAAGCATAAACACCTTGTAATGTGTGTTGACTGTGCCGACTTATCAGGTGCTGAAGGTTACTGACTTGCTTATGGTAGCTTAGCTGAATGGAAGGAGGATTTTAATGGATTAGAGAATTAAACCTGGAGGTTTTGGCGTTGTGGGGGTGCGTTGCGTGACTGCACAATGTTGTTGTCTCATTCTGGCCTGACCGCTGTCACTGCGGGGTCACCGGGTTGTCAGGTCTGTCCCAGAATAAACGGCTTTCCTTTGATTAGAGGAAGTACAAAGGACTGTGCGGCTGTATATTGGTGTGGGTTCCATAACTCACTCCTGGTATTCATGCACATGCGTTAACCCTTTTTACCGTTATCTCCTCCATTATAGTCTTTTTTAAACGTCCTCTCTTTTTATTTAGTCGGTATCTCTTCCAGCATCTCTACACAACACATCTGGTCTCCCTCTCTTGCTGTCTCTCTGGTTTTAGTTGTGGCCATCTGGTCTTCTCCTGCAGCCACGATGAAGCGTTTGCCACTTAGAATTTAGATTAAGCAGAAGGCAGCTCCAGTGACAGGGGATGGACTAACTCACTCTCTCGTTTCTTTGTCTGACTGTCGCTCTCACCGGTGCGCTCATTAACGTGCTGTTGATATTAATACATTTTCATGCATATGGTTAAAGACATCATAAACCCTTACAGGCATGGGGATCATGAGTGCTTCATAGAAAGTGTAGAGGTATTGACAGAATCAGTAACAATACAAAAGGATATATAGATGATAAACAGGCTCTGTAGTCCAGGAAGAGCTACCACTAGCTTCGCTTAGCTTAGCATAAAGACTGGGAACAGTTGGGTGTTTGGTGTCCAAATCACAGATTCAAATGAATGCTAATGTTGCTCTGTGTCTGCTAAAGCTGGATTTATACTTGTACATCAAATCTGTGCAGAGCCTACGGCATAGCCTACACACATGGCCTACGCCCTTGTGAGCGAATAACTTGCATCATGCGCATGTGAAATTATTGAATCGATGAATGAACTTTAGTTGCATTAACATGCAGAAACATTATGCCCACTGCCCACCCTCTAGCCTCCACTGGTTAGCTAATGTTAGGCTTGGCTACGCTGGTACCACCACTTTGTTTGTGTTACTGCGGAAACATGGTAGCCACCTTCTGCCCCCCCCCCCCAGAGTAGCCTCAATGAGGTAATGTTGTGCTCACACCAAACGGGATGCAAATTTCCGTGTCACCTTACTCACAGAAATATGTGAGTTTGAACGGTAGAATATTTCGTGTTGACTTGCTTTATACGTGCGAATAACTTTCGTCATATGCGTGTGAAATCGATCAGTCACTGAATGAACTTCCAACTAGTGATGGCCAAATGAAGCCTCATGAACCACTTTCTTTATTTTCTGACCCCACCAGATGGCTGTATTGGTTTAAAGATAAAGGCTGAAGGACTGGCAATGAAGTGTGCTTTCAAACATTTTTTGAACAGACAGTGCCATGTGGTGGCTTCAGAAAATAAAGACAGTGGTTCATGAGGCTTCATTTGGCCATCACTACTTCTAACAGTAAGTCCTCAGTGTCATACGTCCCTGGAGGATGTCATTGCTGATTGGATATCACGGTGTCTCACAAATAAGCGTATGGTGCGAAATCCTGCTACTCATATCATTCATGCTGCTTATTTCACATTACGTATCAAGTAATCGCGTCTTTACATCGACTTTACATGTACTTCACGCTGTTATATTCACACCCAGTGTGAAAACAGCAGAAGTGGCGTCATTTTGATTGGTTGCTGAAGTCTCGCAAATAATCGCGCTACTGGCTGCATTTGCGCCACTTAATGCGTGTAGTTTGTGTCGCGTCCATCGCACAGCCAGGTGGGATTTTGCATCTAATTGCATCTTTACATTGACTTTACATGTAATTCACATGTGCAAATTGTTTTATTCGCACATTGATTGGTTGCTGAAGTTCAGGATTTTCAAGTTTCGCAAATAAGCTTATGACACAAAATTGAGCTTTTCGCTTCATTTGCGTTGCTTAATGCGGATATTCCACATCCCGTCCATCGTGCTGCCCGCAGTGAATTCACATCTCATCGCGTCTTCACATAAACTTTACTAAACTCATGCAAACTGTTTTATTCGCACCCAGTGTGAACACAACATCATGATAATCTGACATTTGAAATTATTTGTGGAAGTGAAATTAAAGACAAAAATATCATATTCTCTTTGCCTAGGTCTTTTTTTTCTTTTTGCCTTGTTAAGAGATTTTAATATCTATTTTTTTTTTTCGGATTATTGTATGGACGTTTAAAATTCTGGTTTTGTGACATTGCGTCATCAGCGAATCATCTACTGTTGTCTACTGTTGTCGTCTACTGTTCAATCGGACTAATTATGTTTTATGCTGCCAATGAAGCTGCTACTCAAAGTCTGATGTGCAGCCTAAATGTGTTCCTGTGAATGCGTTTGAAGTCTCTTCCACATGTATTTTTTGAGAACATAATTTGACAAATGAGAGCCACTGTCTGCAAAATGTCTCTCCATAAAGCCCCGAGGGGAAGAGTCAGAGCGAGAGGAGGAAGAGGGTAGTGTTGAACAAAGCAGAAGGGATTAGCTCCAGTTTTAATTCCGATGCCGAGTCCTGCTTTTTTTTTCCCCTTCTCTTCCTCCCTCCATCCTTTGTGCTCTCCCTTTCTCAACCCTCTCTATCTCCTCTCTCTCTGGCTCCCTTGGCGGCTGCTGTTTTTTCCGCTGCCCTACACCCGGGGCCAGGAAGTGTGTCCATAGAGACGGCAGGAAGTAGAGCCTTGGCTGGTCAGAAACAGCCAGGTCTCCACAGCTCGCAACGCACACTCTCCGCAGCTCCTTAAAATATCCGTGTTTTCTAGTTCATCAAAACCCGTAGACGGTCTCAAATGTTGCATCTCTTGCAGTTTGAATGTGTTAATTTTGGATCCAATATAATCCTTATTTCATCTGTTATTTTTCTTCTTTCTGTTATGAATCAGAGGAAAGACAGGCGTAGATATGCTGAAGCTGTCGTGTTTGTTTTGTTTGCCCACTCACAGTGACATCTGTGTGCACATGCAGGCAGGTATGTGTGTTAGAGAGAGACGCCATCTGGTTTTACTGATGAATCAGCGGACAGAACAGCACACTGATGAACAACAAATCTTTTCAATCTCGAACACGCGTTTAAATTCTCACATTTTCTTATTTATTCTGATGCAGTGCAACACTGCGATTTAGTTACTGAGAGTTTCCTGTGGTGTTTCTCTCTGTCTCTCACTGACCTTTACCCTCTGGCTTCATGCAAGCTTGTGCCAAAAAATAAGGGGTATCTGTATGCAGGGCACATCCACACTGTGCCCACGGTGTGTGTGTGTGTGTGTGTGTGTGTGTGTGTGTGTGTGTGTGTGTGTGTGTTTTTGTGTTTGTGTGTCACTTGGGAGGATTGATTGTTGGCTCTGCCTACACAAACTCCTCACCAATGTTCCTCTATAGCTCAGAGAAAAATGAGAAGGAGGAAAATACCAGCACACATGCAAACAGATAAACATGGAGTTGTAATTACATGTGAATCCATTAACACTTTCTCCGCCACAGTATTGTTTTTAAGTTGCCAGCCACCGCCAGCATTTTTGATCATATTCATTAAACTTTCAAGACCCACAGAATAATTTGTTCTATGAATATGTAAACAGGTTATATGTGAAACTAAAGAAGAGACCTTCTGTTTTTAAACACTCAATAAAACATTTTATTCTACGTTATTTCACTGTCACTGTCATGACAATCCTGTTACGTCCCATCAAACTCGTCTGCTTCTTCGTCCAAATCAGGTTCAGAATTTTGATCAAAACAGGAATTAGAGGAGTCTAAGTCCATCAACATCTCCACGGCTTGCACAACAGTAAATGTTTCCATCAGCACCGGCCATTTTCGTGCAGTTTACAAGCTGCTGCATCTTCCTCCGGGTTCTGGTGGATCTTCTTCTTTCTTTGTTTTTGGACATGGCAGTGCTGCTCTGTTTCACAAGATGTGTAACAGCATCCCCTATCCATAGTGATGGCCAAATGAGGCCTCATGAACCACTGTCTTTATTTTCTGAAGCCACTAGATGGCGCTGTCTGTTCAAAACGTTTGAAAGCACATTTCATTGCCAGTCCTTCAGTCTTTATCTTTGAACCAAGAGTGCCATCTGGTGGGGTCAGAAAACAAAGCAAGTGGTTCATGAGGTTTCATCTGGCCATCACTACCTATCCAGCGGTAGCCCCCTAGTGAGCTACCGCTGGCACCATGACTTGGGTGGCGCTACTGTGAAAACATGGAGGCCACCCTCTGGTCTCCTCCTAAGTAGCCTTGGTGACGTAATGTTGTGCTCACAACAAACACGATGCGGATTTTTGTGTCGCGTTACTCACAAAAATATGCAAGTTTGAGAGCTAGAATATTTTGTGTTGACTCATTTCACATGCACGAATAACTAGCGTCACAATACACGTGAAATCGCAGGATCAAGAAAATAAATTCTGCCGGTACGTCCTCGGCGTCAAACCTTCCTGTAGGATCTTAATGCTGATTGGCTATCGCGACGCAAATTAGTAGCTGAAGTCGACATTTTTCAACTTTCTGGAATAAGCATCACACAAAATGCACTACTCGTATCATTCACGCCACTTAACTTGCCTCACTTTCGACGTGTCCATCACGCTGCTGGGTAGGAATTCGCGTCTCAGTGCATCTTTACATTGCCTTTACATGTAATTCACTCGCACTGTTTTATTCGCGCCCAGTGTGAACACAGCACAAGTGGCGTCATTTTGATCCACAAAGCCTCTTTCACATTACTAACAAATATTAGCACCACCTGACGCAGCTAACAGTGCTAACAGAGCTAACAGTGATAACATAGCTAACAATGCGAAAGGGGGTAGCGGCTCAAAATTGAGACAAGTATTTACCAGGGCGACCTGAGGGAAGACTGGAGGGTGGCCATCATGTTTCTGCAGCAACACCAGGACGGCGTTACCAGCAATAATCGCCGAATGAACAGCGCTGCTAGCTTGCTCTCTCCAGACCTGGATTGTGCACAGTGCAGTAAACTGAAAAGTAGCAAAAGCAAGCTATAGACCAGAGTGTAACTGGTTAAAAATATTCTTAGTGGTTAACTGATTAATAGTTAACCGTTAACATCCCTGATCAACATGAGTACCTGTGCACATAAAGATGTAACAGTATATCAGCCTCATGAAAAGTAGATTATGTAAATATAATGACGAAGACTGATGATTGCTGGGAAGGTAGCTGGAAGTTTAAAGCATTGGTCTGACTAAATTTTTGGGACTAATTCTTTGGTAAAAAATAAATAAATAAATAAATAAAATAACATAATTTCTCAATCTTGTGAAAACCACAACAAAATCAAATTCAACTCAGCTGTATCGAGGTAACAGCAGTAATGAATCTCTTAAAAACTTGACCAATAAAACCAAAACATGGCAAGGTACCACTCGGTGCAAGTGTGATCTGACCCTTCAGACCTCACCAAACTGCAATCCAGACGATCAAAAGTAAACCTTCCTTAGTCCCGCTGCTTCATGAAAGAGAAGAAAAACTAAATCTACGGTGTTCTTATTTTAAAAGGGTGCGAAATAAGCCTTGTTGCATTTGTTTTTTCAAATGACAGGTTTAACAACAATCCAGCAGGTTTCACCATCAGCCCTCTTCAGGGAGCACAAAGCTCCAGTCGGATCAGCATTCAGCCTCTAATCATGTTTCATTCAGACTGAACATGAGGCTGTATGAAGGTTTGATTGACAAAGCCGATGTAATGAAAGAATATTTTCCATAAAAGAGATGCCTTAAATTAAATGTATTGCACTTATTGTGCACAAAATCTGTGTCGGCTTGTACTCAGTAATTTAAAATATAATGAAAAAAGAGGCCAGTTGCACAGTAGCAGTAGCTACAGAGGATTTAAAGGATAAGGTTGGGGTCCTCTCAGTAGCTGTTCTGGAGTTTTCAGTCATATAACAGGATCTTCCGCAGCAGATGGAGGCACCACGTTGTCATGGAGATGTTCAGGGTTTGTTTTTTCTGAGCACTTAAAATTTAAGATAAATATTTTCTTAATGTCAGCAAACTCTTTGAAAAGTCCCAAACTTGTAATGTGTTTATCTGTCGCTCAGTACTTCCTGTCTGTGGTCCTCCAAGTCCATTCATTCCTACTGAAGATAAAAATATTTAAAGGGGTCACAAACCTTTAGTTTTACTTTTAAAATAAAGGCTCTGTGATATGCTAAAATGAGGCACTGTAGTTTGTAGCAAACCTTTTCAAACAGGAGTTAGGGCAGTGTCCGTCCGTGCATTGGTCTACCTCTTTCACCAGTACCATCATCAGGTCAGAGTTTTAATTTCTTCCATGCTATTGATGAGAAATTACATTAGTTAATGGTGTAGGCTACTTTTTGTTCTTTGTGTTAGCTGGAGTTCGGCAGGTGTAATTTTCAAACCAGTTTGATACTGAGCCAAATAATGGACTGGACCAGTACATCGAATTTTACCAGGTGTCGCATTTGACTCAGCCGTTACTCCTGAGCAGAGCATAACAGTGTCTGAACAGCAAATCTTCACTCCCCCAATCCCAAATGGATCCATTACAGACTCGTTGACTCAAGCCCTAAGCCCTTACAGACCAAGGACCAATTCCATTTCTTAGCCTTAGCCCTTGTCTTGGCCCTCCATCAGGTTAAGAACTAACCTGACGGAGAACTGGGACACCACTTCCCCTCACGTGAACGCGCAAAACCAGTAGGAAGGGGCAAGACAAGTCTAAGGGGAAGAAATGGAATTGGTCCTTGGTCTGTAAGGGCTTAGGGCTTGAGTCAACGAGTCTGTAAGGGATCCATTTGGGATTGGGGGACTGACACCTTTGCAGAGGTTGCTGATGTAGGCTGCTTTTAATTTGCTAGAACGGTTCGTAATGACAAATGCAGCTTCAGCCAGTTGGCGTAAAATCAAACCACTTCAAGCTTGTACATGGAAATCGACTTTAACTTAAAGGCTTGATTAAGATTGATGAACATCATACCTGCAGGACAGCGGCATGTTAGCATTGTCATTGTGAGCATGCTGCCAGTTTAGCTACCGCAGAGCACAACTGTGCCAAAGTACAGTCGTGTTTTTGCCTTAAGGGGATGCACAAAAGTCAAATAAAAGAGAAAACTGTGGTTAAAAAAAAGGGAGACAGAAGTGATAGACTGTTTAAAAAAAAAAGATAAAGATATTTGAATCAGCGGCACTATTTTTACACACTGCAAATCTTCTTTTCTCTTCAATGAAAAATGGGCCAGTGGCCTATATTCTCTGGCGCTTCACGGCTTCTCCCCAGATTAGCGCCTCCTCCTTTCCTCCGTATCTCCCTCTCTCTGCCCTGATCTCTCTCGCTCTGGGCTTTTGAACTGATGAGTGCTGGCAGTGCTCGCTGCCTCATTGGACACGAAGCCGTCTGTAAGGAAAAGGACCAAACCTCCTTATTTCTCTCTGTCCCTATGCGCTAAGTCATCTAACCCCACTCATCCCGTAATCCCGTGCACAATATCACTCCCTCTGCTCGTCCTCTTCGCTTCTATATCCCTCTTTACCCCGTCCGGTGTGAAAGGGAAGGGAGTGGTGCGGGAACACATGCGACCAGACGAGGGTTAATCCCGTGGTAATGGGCAGAGAATCTCTTCCAAAGTATGCAGAAACAAACAGGACATCAGAGAGAGAAACAGCAGGATGCACAGAGAGAGGGTGAGGAGGGAAGAGCAAGTGAGCAAAGGAGGGACGAGACAGGAGAGTTGGTGTTTTATTTGGCGAGTGTACATAGGCAGTGTTCCCAGTGAGATAGACATCAAAGTGAGATTAATGGTCAGAAATCAATTCTAATGTTTCCCAGCAGCAAGACACTCCTGTGCTGACGACTTCATAGCCTGCCTTGGGTCTGAGAAACCGAGATGAAAGAGGCGGGAGAGAGGAAGCGCTGGTTGAGACTGATGTGGACGAGGAGAGGGGCCGGTTGGCACCACCTCGGAGCAGCGTGTTTGACCTTTCCATGGCGGGATTGTATTTGAATCTGAGATGTCTGTGTGTGCGTGTGAATGTGTGTACCAGATGGCTCAGCAGTGAAAAGCGACACACTGTACGAGCAACATAAATGTCATCGTCCTCGCTTAAACTGGCATTTTGCAAAACGGGGCAGCTGCTAATAACAGCCAGAAGCCTGACCGAGTGCTTCACCATTAGCAGAATACCTTAACTGTTAGCTCATCCCCGGTATAAATAAATCATATGTCCATTACTGAATGCATTTCAGATGTGATTATTGTAAATCATGTCAGCAAAACTGGAATATGTGACGGTCTCGACAGTGCAGAGTTGTAGCGGTCAAATGTAAGTACATTTACATAAGTGCTCAGTGCTATACTTACATGTAAATTCGAGGTACTCACAGTTAGCCAGCTATTGCAATGGGATATTTTATACATTAAAATTTTAGAAACAAAACGTAAGTAAGGTTCTTAATGCAGGACTTTTAATTGGTTCTTTGCCAATTCCCACCCCCGGACACAGACTAGTCAATCATAACGTAGCATGGGGCCTGCTCAGAACAGGTCCGACATCAACACAGCTGTGCTCCATTGACTCTAATGCAGTCATTTCAGATTTCCTTAATTTTCAGGCTGGTTTTGTGGATGTGGAGCTAAATGTTGTGCCTGTGGCACGTCGTGTATTAATGATACTCGTTACCTGGAGAGGTTGGGAAAAGATATACGTTTCTTCCCTGTTCCAAAAGCAAAATCAAACCCTGAAAGGTGTAGGGTTAGCTAGCTAGCTACTGAAGATATAGCCTAAAAAGCTTTTGCTTTTTAATGATTATAACAGTGAAACAAAGACCGACCCTGCTGTACAGGAACCAGTGAAGATAAGCAGGGAAACTTTGCTGATATTCAGCCAGCTCTGTGTCATCGCATTGTGTGCAGATGAACGTTGTTTGACTTTTCCTGGAGATCCCTGCCCATCCAGCAGCACAAAGCCAAACACTGCGATGCCACACAGCTGGTTCAATATCAGCAAAGTTTCCCTTTATATTCATTGTCTTGTGTGGCGATCAGCAGTGATGTGGTGGTTCACTTTTACACTGTGATCTGTAGCCTATAGTTCGGCTTTAGCTTCTAACTATCTTTGTCTTTATAACCTGTTGTTGCTGCTGAGTCAGTTTGACATCCTGGATATATCCTTCAAACACACTTTGTCCCCTTTAAGAATACTTGTGATGCCTGTATGACTTGCTAAAATTTGGCATCTTGCTCTTTACGTACTCATTGATTTACACTCCAACTCTCACTCTGTGGTGCTGAGGTCTGGGTAGTGACTGAAAGAATTGTACAAGCAATTGAGTTGAGTATTCTTTTCAAGTGTCAGAGCTCATACAAATAGGTTGAGGACCCAAGATATCTATAAAGAATATCCTGCTGCCATGTCATGTTGGAAGGAGGTAGTTGAGATCATTTGGGCATCTGGGAAACACCTCTGTACAGGGTTGCAATGGTATGAGATTTTCATGGTACGATAACCAGAAAATATCGCTGTTTTTTTATTTGTTTGAATAAATGCTTTATCACTATAACTGAAACTTGAAACCATTCAAGTATAAAATTAAAGTAACTCAAATGAAGGTGAGACTTTCCATTTGGTCGTTTTCCAATACCATAGATAAGCGAATGTACACTGTATGATAACTGTCAATGTTCATGCCATGGTATACCCTGAAACTGGCACACCAACACATTCTCACTCCAACCTTGTCACATATTGACGTTTTGGTCATGGACTTTCCACGTCCACATACGACGTGCAAGGTACCCTGGACGTATTGGTTCTTGACGTTCTGGGATGCCGTGTCAAGTGAGACCGTGCCCGGTCTTCCAAGATGAGCTGGGGCATGTGGGTGGACAGAAGGATATTTGGGGTTACTTTGTTTACCTACTACAACGTCAACTTGGACCCAGACAAGTAGCTAAAATAGATGGATGGATACATTTGCTCATAAACTGTGTAATCACTTGATTTTTGTGATTTTTAGGTGCACTCCAGTACCAGAGGGGTACATGTTTGGTTTTAGGCTGTGGCTTCCGATCCATCTGGCGTACATCAGGCACTCTGATTTAAAGCAGCAGGTTGTGTGCTGGAAGCTGGTAGACTCTTTATGTTCACTTGAGCCTCACAAGCAGATCGTTATCTGCAGCTGTGATTGTCAAGACATTATTTATCCAGGAGATGGAATTTTCAGGAAGCCAGACACACAGACAAAATGTCACCTTCGTGTCCATGTTTTTGACCTTTGCACTTTTATTGCGCCATGTCGTGCATTAAGTCAGTGTTGGTGGTGGGATTATCCGGGGACAGAGGGTTTGCAACAACTGCCAGAAACCAAACGGAAACTAAAATAAGCACATACAGAGAATCAAAACTCAAACTGCCTCCAACCACCTCAGTAGAAATGAAAAACGAGACACAGCTGCATGCGAACAGCATGGTGTCATTCTGTAGCCCAGCAGGACGCCATGGTGTAGCAGTGGTGGATAAAGCTGTTACATGACGATGTGCAGTGAGGGCTAGTCGATCCCCGCAGTGACTGGACAGTGTTTCTCCCTTCTCGGTCACCGTCTGCAGGGGGCGTCTGTTTGTTGTTTGCTGTCAGAACAGAAACCTGCAGAGAGGCAGATTGGATCGTTTTAGCGCCTGTGACATCGAGCGCTGATCGATTAACAACTGTTGCTTGAGTGCCAGTCAGATTCTGCAGTGGTTAACACAAAGCTATACAGAGTAGGGTGTATACATCATATGATCATGTGACTTATATTGTTTAATGTTGTATCCTGAGTGTGAGCAGGTCATCGAGTTTATATTCATGTATTACTGTAATGAGATAATATTGCATGCACTAATTGTAGGTATGTCAAAAGGGGGAACCTCATACCTTTGTAAGACTGGTATAGTAAAAAGCACCATACAAGTGCAATTCATTTACCATTTACCAAGTGCTGGTGATGCGATTCTTCTGGACCTGACGGGGCAGCATATGTACCCACAACTGTTCTAGTCTGCTGTTAAATGGCTAAGGAGGAAGAAGAACAAACACAGCACGTGGAAGACTGTGACAAGTGCAGCTGCAGCCTCAGCTCCACCTCGACTTGTGACAAATTGTTGACTTGTGAAAAAGAAAAACGTTTTTTCATTAGGTCAGCATATTTTTTAATTCCTTGCAATGGGAGCGCCAGCTAATTACACTACTGGACAAACAGCAGCAGCATGAAGAGGCGCTGAGTATTTATTCTGCCATGAGTGCAGCGCGTTTGACGCTTTTTTTCTGGTTCCTTAGAGTTGAAATAAATTCGGTTGGGGGTAAAATGCAGAGCGTATCACCGTCAATTTTTACCCAACAATCCAGTCACAGGGGTGAGGGAATGTTATATTTCTCCATGAATTAACGAAAAGTTCATTAATATACACTCACTCCTCCGCTGTTCCGTCTCCCCAGACAGAGCGCCCAGAGTGCGTTCTGCCACTCCGAGAGTGCGGTGCTCTGGATAACTACCAACGGTCCAGTTTGTGCCAGAGTGTGGTCCGGTACTCGGAGTGAGTATTTCTAAATCCACCACTTATATTATCTTCCTCCATTGTCTAAAACAAGCCAAAAGAACTTGCTAGCTAATGCTAGCTAATGTCTGTGGAGAATTGTTTTGCCTCCAGCTAAGCCCCGCCCACCAAAAAACGTCATACTGTTTACTTACAGTAAAAGGGTCTATTGGTATCGACTACTTAATTTCTGGTCTCTTGACATGCCTCCCAATTTATACCAACTAGTCCATACCCATTGGTAGCTTTGTCACCTTCTACCTATAGATGCCAATCCTCAATGCCTATGTGCAGTTTCACATAGATTGACCACGTCAGTGAGTAGAAAAACATGGGACAGACAGAATGACTGACTGACAGAATGACACACTGACAGTTTCCGTGATTATGCACAGCATACCATACCATGACTCATACCAAAAATTAGGGGGAAAAAACAAACATTGGGCCACAGGGGGAGCCACAGTGATCGGTCGCATTTTAGCCATTTTTAAGCATTGTTCTGTTGTTATAGCGCCACCCAGTTGCCAATTAGAGTTAAATTTCTCCAGTCACCTTGAGGTGTCCTGTTCTACTTATCTACCAAGTTTAGTAAAAATCGATATAGCGGTTAGGCCTAGTCCTAAGAGGGAACTTTAGATATTGGTCCCTAGATTATGTTCACTGAGTTTCATGCAGATCGGTCAAACTTCCTAGGAAGAGATCGATTTGAAGTGTTTTTTCAAAAAATTCAAAATGGCGGAAAATCTATATAACCAGAAGTTATGGGTTCTTGAGGCAAATGTGTTCCTCATGAGGAGAGGCATCTCTGTGCAAAGTTTCATGTCTCTACGACGTACGGGGCATGAGATATGCCCATTCAAAGTTTGCAATTTCAGTGGGTTGCTATAGCGCCCCCCTTTGGCCAACAGATCTAATATTGCTTCATTCACATCCTCCCATGACCCTCTACCACTGTGCCAAATTTCACATGGATTGACCAAGTCAGTGAGGAGAAAAACGTGGAACACACACACACAGACAGAGTTTTCGTCATTATATAGTAAGATACTGCACCCATCATCTTCATAAAATCGCACACAGAGACACTAGAACTCAGGTTATATAGATAACCATTATCTGTAATGTGTGCTGCTAATATATTAAAATGACTGTAAATGCACGTAAAGGGAGAGAGCAGCACTCAGGGATAATATTTGTGGCAGTGGACAGTTTGAACTACATTTAAAACTTAGTAACAGTCTCTAAATGTGCACACAGTGTTAACAAATGTAACACATGCATTAGAAGTGGCTGTAAACTACCTGTGAAGGCTGTTATCTCCGGCAGTAATATATCCTTTAGCCATTACACGTTTGTCGGTAATGCATGCAGTCGCCTGAGTAAATACAATTCTGCTGCATTAGGCAGAAGTTCAATAACAGGACGATGATGGACAGGATTCAAGATTGTTCAGAATCATTTTAGCTAAACTCGGTTTTATTTTTTATTTTTTTCCAGTGGGTTTCATAATGAGTGAGCGTGAGCACGTGGGTTGAAGTGAAATGTCTGAAAGAAAAGCCAATTAGTTACACCCTGAGAGATGCGAAATTATATCTGCGGATGGGTAGGAGAGACTTCTGACCTGAGAGGTAGATTTTGGAGGCGGACATTCGCTTCGACCTGAGCTCTTCTGCCTCCCACTCTCTAATCCCTCACCTCCTGCTGCTCCAGCTATACCGAAGCTATATTCTGAGAGAGGGGAGGACGGTTTAATGCACTGAGACGTATAGATAAAAAAGGCATGCATTGAGAGGGAAAGACAAGATGTAACATCCCTCAAACTGCAACACTGCTTGAATTAGAGAGATTTAATGAGGTCATTACGTAATTTTTTTTGTGGCATTTTTTTCATTTTTGGAATCAGAGCTTTGCTGTTTTAGAATAGACACTGCCATACATGGACAGCCGAACAGATTTTTGTAAAGTCGAGGTGAGTTTCATGGGAGATTTAAAGATGGAGAGTGGGTGGGACTCCTACACTCTGCCTCTCAGTCCATCTGAGTAGAGGAGAAAAAATATACTCGGAGAGAGAAAGAGAGCACAGGAGGTTGTGAAATGTCAGGTTATATTTAATGAGAGATTTAATGAAGGAGATAGAGACTATGTGCTTGTACTCACAGAGTAGAGCATGAAGGAACAGGACTGAGGGAGAATAAGGAAACAGTCAGGTCCAGGAGCTCCCCACCCTTTGAGCAGAGGACAAGCTCACCCATCATATAACAGAGATGGTAAATGATTGTTATTGCCGTGTTAATGCCTAGGGATGGGAATCGCCAGAGGACTCACAATACGATATTATTGTGTTGTCATAAAACTTTGGCAACATCAGTTTTATCTCATAAGCTACGAAGTTTTCAGCCTGTTTGTCTGACGTCCTGTTTATACGACGATTTCAACTGAAGACTTTAGTTGCGTTATGACTGATCGTTTACACAACAGCGGCGTTTTTGTTTGCCTGAATACGCAATGTTTTGAAAACGGGCTCCAGAACAACATTGGCGAGTTTATCAAGGCTGTAGATCTACTGTAGCAACTCCACCTTGTTGTCCGTTCGTCCAAACGTTCGTGCGGTTGCCATTTTGTTTGTTTGTACATCACCACTCTGTCGAAGGAAGCGCATGTCCGCTAGGCGTCTGTTGTTTCATTAGAAAGTCACACCGCCAACTACTGGCCTGGCACTATACTACAGCATTTTTGGTCATTTTTGCAGAACCGTGTGCACCGCGATTGTTATCAAAACATTGTCATCGGAACGCGGAACGTTTTTCAAAACGAAAATGAGAAACGATTCTGTTTTCAACAGATCGTTTTCGTGTAAACGTGGCCTGACTTTTAATCATTTTTATTGCAGCAAAATGTGATGCAAGGCAGACACACTGACCGACACCACCTGTCAGAAATGCTTCGTACACCTGACAGACTGAACTAAGCACGTGAGCGAAACACTTCACACCGAGGTATCCCGCTAACTGAATGGCAACACCCATGTTAGAAGCCATCCTTCCTGCTGTACTCAAAGATTCCTCAGCTTTATGCTTCTCTGTAGAGCTTGGGTACGGCTGTGTCGGTGAAAAAACATTGGGACGGAGTCACATACTGACGGGGAGTACCACCAGTTGGTCCAGGAGCTTCGCCTTCATGATGGCCGTCTCCAGGCATATAGCTGGGGCCATATAGCTCTTGGTATTCAACAACTGCTACCACCAGTTTCTCCTCCATTGTTTACCAACTGTAAACTTGTTGTCGTGACAACTACAGAAGGCCCGCCTCTCAAATCATCTGATTGGACAATGAGAAAAAAGAGATGATGTGGGTTGTGTTGCCGCTCTGAGTTGTATCATCTCCAGGAGTTCAGAGCACTACGCCAAAACACCAGGCGTCTAGAGCGCAGAAACACAAGGCGTGACGCAGCGCAACAACCACGAGCAAAAAGCTTCATTCTCATTAAAAACAATTACAAAAAGGTGCCTCCAGCTGCTAAAATGCTTTCTGTGTGATCAAGCCCAAAGCATTATTTAATATAAATGTCCAGAGAAAAGTATCATTTACGAGAATCTGCGTAGTGACTGATTGTAAATTCTGACAGCTGAGACTTTGAGGTGGCTGAGAAAGACTCATTAAGTCCAAAAGCAACAAAGACAAAAGGACGGTATGTGAAGGGAAGGAGCCATGAAGCAAACGCGCAAGTTAAAAGGGGGGGGGGGCTGGCAAAGACGAACCAGACACAAAGTCTGGATATATTGTATAGAAAACAGTACAGCGGAGTCTATTCCTCCCTCCAGATCTCTGTCGGGGAGATTTTTGAGCTGCTATCCCGGTGGTTTGGTTGCCATGGTGAAATCTAAAGGCTTGTCTCCATGCTGAAGTCCAGCACAGTTGGCCAGCGCTCTGTGTGTGTGTGTGTGTGTGTGTGTGTGTGTGTGTGAAGGAGAGAGTGTCTGTTTCTGTTTACGCCTGGCTTTGATAAAAAGAAAGACAGAGGAGGAAGAGTTGTGCAAGCATGTGAAGTGATCATATGACTGTCACGATGTCTCATATTGACCTCCCGTACTCACTCACGTACGTGTGCGTACAGTGTTTTCTCGCACTTTTTGTGTATTGCATCACCACGGTGGTGATTGTGAACCAGAACTGGTGTTGTCGGGAACAAAATGTAGTGTTTCAGTGTTTTCCAGCTCTCGATAATCGAGTCTAAAAAGGAAAATCTAAACGTACGACTTCACTTAAATGCACACTTTAAATGTGTTTGCCAGTCTTTGCAGTTGGGCCTTTTATTCTGAAAGGGGCTGGGGGGGTGTGAGGTGAAGTGAGGAGGGGAGGGAGGATGGTCTCTGCCCTGTCGCTAGGTAACAGTCTCCAGGCCTAAAGGCAAAGCCAGGCCTGGTCTCCATGGCAACGTCATTGGTGTGGAGGGTGAATGGAGTTTTGGTGGTCGTGGTATATATGTATGTCTGTATGTATGTGTGTGTGTGTGTGTGTGTCTAACAAAGAGAAGCACTCAGCAGGTTGATTATCTCTGCAATTGAAAGTGGAAAGGTAACAGTGAACACAGCAAGTGTTGTGAAATATGAGGTGTATAATGGAGGGTAAAATAATAGATGTGATCTCTGTAAGTGCTTCAGAAGATATTGTTGCAGCTCTCAGACCAAGGTCTTCCACATTTGTACTTGACATTATCTTTATTTGGACACACACCACCTGAGAACCGCATTCAGGCACTTGAGAACACACATTGATCGGCCATGGCGGTGTCGACTCTACAGAGCGTGTTTGTGCCTGCATTCTGCGCATGCTGTTGCACATTTGTGAAATCCCTTTGTGGTCAGACGTGAAGAGAAAGACAGACACGAAAGAGAGGATCGAACAGGAAAAGAGACAAGAAAGGAGAGGAAGAGAACGGTATAGGGAGAACAGTGGGGCTCCGAGATGGATAATGGCCTGATTGCACAATGTAAAGCAGGCTGTGGTGGATGTGGTGGTGGGGGGTTAACAGTTTAGTCACGCCGTGGAAGAAGACTGGCATCTATACACACTATGAAGTCTATGGAAATTTATTGATGACAAAACTACTGAGCAAGTGCAAAAATAATCCATTTTTTTTTGTATTTAACTCTTTGAATTCTGCAAGAGAAACGGTCCGCCAGTGCATACATTGGTATGTTTGCTCATTACGACGTCATTTCTTGGAAATAGGCTAAAAGGTTATGTGAGTCAGTAAACCATGATAATTGATTTAAGTATTGAAACTGAGCTAAGAAAAAAAATTAAAAACAATTTTTTCTTCCATTTTTTCCCAACACATAATTATCAAGAGATTTCTAATTGTAGAAATTTTTCTTAACTCTCTCTCAATTTCAAACACAAGTACACAAATCAGCTTCACTTTAACTCGCAGCATTCACAGACAAACACTTGTCTTTATCTGGACACATTTTCCCCACAAATACAACATGCTAATGTTTTTAGCACAAGCCTGTGGCATTTTACATTGTATAAATTAGCCTAGTGGCTAGTGGACTTTTCCTCTACTCATATGAAGCCAGGGACAACAGCAACATTTAACAAAGGTAACGTTAAAAATTTGGCTCCATTACAACTCACAAGGTTCACTGACAAAACTAATACCTGATACCTAACATGTTTTCTAAACAAATAAAACATGCTAAGCCATAGGCTTGTGCTAAGTTTTTAGCACAAGCCTATGGCATTTTACATTGTATAAATTAGCCTAGAAGCTACCTGACTTTTCCTCTGCTTATATGAAGCCAGGATAAATCACACACAGGACTTAAAATGCTATTTTTGTGGAGGCTTTATTGTCTTCACAATTTATTGTTTCTTATCTGTGAAATTAAAGTAAATAAAAGCTTTGTTTCCACTGAGGGAAATGGATAGGATATAGTGTTGATTTGATGCTGAAGTATAAAACCCGCATTCAAGGGGCTGGTGGGCTGATTTCTTTACCTTTAGGAAGAACCAGGCTAGCTGTTTCCCCCTGTTTACAGTCTTTATGCTAAGCTAAGTTAGCCAGCATCTGGCTGTAGCTTCATGTATTTACCAAACCAATATGGGAGTGATATTAATCTCATAATCCAACTGGCTGCAAGTAAACAAATAAGTGTATTCCCCACACTGTTCTTATAAAGACTTGAACTGTGAAAGATACAATACAACCCTGTTGATAAGCTCCCCTGAGTGCTTAAAATCAGCCAGAGAAAACTGTGATTTCAAACTGAGCATGAACGCCTCTTTTTACAAGTGCAAATGTTTCCCTTGCAGATTGATCACAACTTGAATGGATTGTGTGTATCCAAATGTTTTGGCACCAACAAACTTCCATAATTTACAGCATTAATGGTATACATTTATGGATTTGAGAGTCTTTAGTTACCAGTAGTTTTTTTTAATCCTGTTTTTGTTTATTTATTTGTTTACTTCGGTCCCAGGAAACAGTTTGATAAAGTTATCTTATTGTTCAGGCTCCTTGAACAGTTTAATATATATCTGAATGTGGCTTTGACTTTGTAATATTAGTGACAGCTCTTTCTCTCTGTCTGTCTGTCTCGCATTTAAAGACACACACACACACACACACACAGGCAGGCAGGCAGAGACAGAGGAACGAGCAGACAAAAGCATGTTTGTGTTCATGAGAATGTGAAGCACAGTGGGACTCTATGTATGGAAGCAGTGTCAGGCTCGTCCCAGAGAGACCAGGGAGGAGGGAGCGTCAGTGAGAGGGGATTTCACAAACTCTTTTACTTAGAGCATGACTGCAATGTTGCACAGGGATTTTTTTTTTTTTTAAAAATGCATGTACAGATCTTAGTTTTGTCTCAGAGCGTCTTGCAAAATGCTGATGCATGGTAGTCGGCCTTCACAGAGATAGCTGTGTGCCAAAAATAACTTTCTGTGGCCTTCTCTCTAATCACTAATACATTTAGTGGTTATATCTGATCACACAGTACAGGTGGGTTTATTCATTGTCGTACTTCCTGTCTTTGTTGTCAGGCAACAGCAAAAGCTGCAGCTGGATCTATTGATCTGCCCACGAACTGCTGTTTGGCTGGGTTAGTAGGAAGCAGTTTTTGGCCCATGAACACATTTCATAAAGCAATGCCAGATAAGTAATCAATTCATTAAGGATGCACTGATAGGGATTTTTTCAACAGATAGTGATAAGAAGTGTATAACCTGTAGTTTATGTACACCTGAGAGTTGGTTCACAACAGATGAACATAATAAATACAAGGATGTGAAAGTAAAATGACTTTCAATCAGTATTAAATTTATTTATAACGATAAGAGAGAGGGAGAGGATGAAGTCCAGTGCTCGGCGGAATTTACACTTCTGCGTTGAATCGACGCCATAGCTATGGTGTAAGCTCTGCGTCAACATAGAGCCTACGACGTAACTACGTGTTGTGGCAATGCAAACCTCCTGTCTGTTTTTGTAAGCTGAAAACATTTCCCTCAGTGGAAACAAAGCTTTTATTTACTTTAGAAAACAATAAAGCCTCCACAAAAATAGCATTTTAAGTCCTGTGTGTGATTTATCCTGGCTTCATATGAGCAGAGGAAATCTCTGCTTGTCACTAGGCTAATTTATACAATGTAAAATGCCATAGGCTTGTGCTAATAATGTTAGCATGTTATATTTGTTTGGAAACATGTTTAGTATAAGACAGTTGTTTTGTCAGTGAACCTTGTGAGTTGTAATGGAGCCGAATTTTGTAACGTTACCTTTGTTACATGTTGCTCTTGTCCCTGGCTTCATATGAGTAGAGGAAAAGTCCACTAGCTGCTAGGCTAATTTATACAATGTAAAATGCCATAGGCTTGTGCTGATAGCGTTAGCATGTTGTATTTGTTTGGAAACGTGTTTCGTGGTGTTTTCATCTTGCACCATGCACTTTATGTACAGATTACACGAAGACCAAATGAGACATGTGGGTGTTCAATCTGCCTCATTGCACTGTGCGCTCTGTATGGGCATGTGCACCTTGTATGACTGTTTTCTGAAACTGTGAGCACTCGCACTTTGGACGCCGTGTGTGCGTTGTCCCATGGATTTCAATGCAGTCTATTTTCTTGTACCGTTTTCAGTCTGTCTTTTTATATGTCTCTTTGTAATATTTTAATTTTTCTCTTGTTATTTCTTCTTTTGCCTGCCTCAGGGACTGCAGATGGAAACTAGCTAAAAAGCTATAATCTGGTGCAGTGCATCTTTACTCTGTTGAGTCCAATGTTCTCTGTACATGGCCCCTGATTAAAAAAAAAAATAAACGAATTAAAATAAACGAATTGAATTAAGACAGTTGTTTTGTCTGTGAATCTTGTGAGTTGTAATGGAGCCAAATTTTGTAAGGTTACCTAGCAAAGGAAAAGTCCAGTAGCTACTAGGCTAATTATACAATGTGAAATTCCATAGGTTTGTGCTAACAACGTTAGCATGTTGTATTTGTGGAGGTGTAACTGCAGAGTGTTTTGCCCTCTCGACAGTGTGCTGCAGTTGTTGTTGTTCCTTTCCTCTATGTTAATTGACGGCTCACAAACCCAAGTTTAAAGCTACATGTACCGTCACCCACTGTGTCGGGTGTGTTGATGCTGCCTTTGTGAAGTCAATGACAGCAGTCTGGCTTTTTTTTGTTGGCACTATTTATTGGCTATAATTTTAATAATTTTAATTTTAATTTTAATTTTTCTAATTATAAAAATGTCCAATTATCAGCCCGATATATATCGTGCATCCCTGCAATTCATCTCTAAATATTTCAGTTCTTGTCATAATAATGACAAGGTTTCTTGATTATTATTATTATACTGTATCTAAAAAAATAATAGAAACTAAATTCCACAGTTGGCATGATGGGTTTTTGTGAAAAATTTATCACTGAGAGTTAGAGCTTAAAAATCAAAAATAAAGCATAAACCATGTGTAAACCATGAAAAATAAATAAAAACATGTCTAATAAAAGTACTAAATGAATGTAAAAAAAAAAAAAAAAAAGCATTAAAGTTTTAAAAATTTGAAGCATGGCCAAGACTGACTATTTTAGTCAGCTCGTCTTTATTTGGCGGTTGAGAAAGAGTGAAAGGCCGCAGGGAGGGGGGGGGGCAATGTGAGGGAGGTGGTGGGAGACAGAAACACTAAATGTAGCCACTCTATCCATTGTTGTTGTTTTGTTTTTTTTTGTTCCCCCCCTTCTCTTCTAAAAGTATACAAAAGCAGCGCCAGTCCATTGTGGTGCAAAACAGAGAGCAGGCAGGGCGACCTGGGTCGAGAGAGGAGGCACCGGGACCAACACACACACACACACACACATTCATTCTTTCAGTCTCCCTCCATCTTACACACACAATTCACAAGCTCGTGAGTCGAAGCGTTCAAACACACATTTTCTTTTGTGCACGCAAATACATGCAAACGCACACACACGATTCCCAAACTTGCATTTCAAGGCAGGAGCCACACACACACACACACACACACACACACAGACCCTTGTTGTATTCACTGGAGTTAAGGTGCATATCCCTGCTCTCTCCCACGCAGCGCTTTGTGTTGATTGAGCAAGTTGCTCTGGTTAGAGAGGAGATGAATGTGACATTTAAGACTGAAGTAACACACACACACACACACACGCACTCTCCCTCTCGCTCTGTCTCTCTCACCACATGCACAGTAAAAAGCGCTCTGTCATCATTGTGCTCTCGCCCCGAGGCTGAGATCGTGGATCAGACAAACCAAACCAAATGCCACCAATTAGCCATTAGAGAACAGACAAACAAATCATGACCTTAAATCCGCCTGTGGTACAGCAGCATCCCATACATCTCACACACACTTTAAGACTGTCACTATTTGTCAGCGTGCATATGGACCTATTCATCCAGTCGCCAGTTATTGACTGGAAATTTGATTTCTGTGTCAAATGTATCTGTATTTTTCAATGGATGAGTGATCTCGTTTTTCCATCCCTGCTGTTAATCATCTTTTCAGGGTCTGCTGCTCAGCTAGAGAGCATCATCTCCTGCCCATATGTCCCTGTGAGCATGCTTCAGACAATTGCATTGTTGCACCATAAGATGCTTAAGCTGCCTCTACAGTATCTTAAGCTCCACAGCGAATGGGGGCCCTCTGGTGGTAGCTGCGGGTAACGGCAGCTCTGTTATATAGGTCACAGCGCTCATCACAGAGCCTCTTCTGGGCTTTCTGTACGCCGTGTTTATCTGTGATGAGACTGAGGGGATCAGAGGCAGACGGAGCTTCGTGCCAGTGCCCATGATGCACTGCATTCAGCGGCAGCCTCTTGCCAGCTGCATGGATGCCAGGGATGGGGAGGGGCTGCTGTGTGTGACACAGGAAGAGACGTATATGCGCAGATGCATGTTTATGTTGTGGGAAGCTTATGTGAGAGGAGATGACTGCAACTTGCATCGCTCCCCAAAGTTGCCAGAGTGTCCCTGAGCGAGACACTGGATCCCATTCAGCTCAGCTGCAGCTGTTTATAGGTGACCTTAATCATTTCCACATAGCTAAACCACTGCCTCGTTAAAGTCACCAAGAGCTGGGGAAAGTCTCACCAGGATGTCAGGACGAGGAGGCCTTTGGAAATCCAGAGGCAGCCGTGTGATTGGAAGTGAGGTTGAAAATGTTGGAAGCAGCACCTGCAGTTGGTTTTTGGTTTGAGCATGATGTCATTGGCATCCCACTGTGTTTACGCCTTTTTCTAGACCATTTTTAGCCTTAATTTTCTTGAGACTTACATCATCTTACTCGACAGCGAAAAGAGAAATGTAAAAAGAAATGCAGATAAGAGGATTCGAGACAAGCTAACGTCAGCTTTCTTTATATCATCTGCTCCAGGCATGTTACTGCAAGTGTTTACATTAGCCTACACTGTTACATGAGGCTACATGCTAACATGCTATACCCCAATTTGGGATCAGATTCCTGCTGTAACATGTCCGGTTGTGTTTAGAAGCTGTTATAGGTGAGTCTTCTCAGCAGGAAGTGCCGCTGTTCTCCGTTACAGTCATTCCCCAGCTTCAGTTACACTAGTTACATACATGTAGCTACATGCTACATCAGGGAAACATGTAATCTTGGTTGATGATGTTGTTAATTTCTTCCTGATTTTGAATCATAATTCTTCTGGAGCATGTCTAGTTGTGTTTAGAAGCTTTAATTGGTTATTTGATTTTATATTTGTATGGGAGAAAGTGCCACTGTTCTCCATTACAGTTCTTCCCTGGCTGCAAGTAGCCTATTGCATGTAGCTACATGCTAACATCAGGGAAACATGAAATCTTGGTTGCTGATGTTGTAAATTTCTCCGCAATTCCGGATCATATTTCTGCTGGAACATGTCTAGTTGTGTTTAGAAGCTTTTATTGTTGCTTTATTTTGCAACAGGAAGTGTTGCTGTTCTGTTACAGTCATTCCCCCGCTGTAAGTACACTGCTAATATACATGTAGCTACATGCTAACATCAGGGAAACATGTAATCTTGGTTGCTGATGTTGTTCATGTCATACTTCTGCTGGAGCATGTCCAGTTGTGTTAAGAAGCTTTTATTGGTGATTTTATTTTTTACAGTAGAAAGTGCCACTGTTCTCCGTTACAGTCATGTAGCTACATGCTAACATCAGGGAAACATGTACTCTTGGTTGCTGATGTTGTTCGTTTCTCCCTAATTCTGGATCAGATTCCTGCCAGAACACTGTGTTTAGAAGCTTTTATTGACAATTTTTTAATTTATTTTTTATGGTAGAAAGTTCCACACTTCTCTGTTACAGTGAGCCTCCCACTGCAAGTACACTGCTACATGTAGCTACATCTAATCTTGGTTGCTTGGTTGTGTTTAGAAGCTTTTATTGGTGATTTGTTATTTTTTATGGGAGAAAGTGCCACTATTATCCATTACAGTAATTTCCCCCACTGCAAGTACAGTGCTACATGTAGCTACATGCTAACATCAGAGTAACACGTATACTTGGTTGCTGATGTTGTTAATTTCTGCCCAATGTTTTTGGTGATTTTTTTTATGGTAGAAAGTGCCACTATATTTCCTTACAGTCACTGAAGGCCCGACACTGAGTGACCTTGACCGTTTGATTGAGAAGGCTTAAGAAAAGCAATATTAATTTTTTGAACCAAAGGAGAATGTAGTGAATTTTGACTTTTTTGCTTGAAAATTGACTTGCAGGATTACTGAATTATCTTAATTGTTGCTAAATAATTTTGATCTAAGAGTCAGTTTTATATAAACAATATTTTATTCACCTCCTGCACACAGATTTGTTTGTTTCTCTTCACATTGTGCAAACCACCATAAAACATCTGCAGTAATATGCACCAATACTCGCAATCATCTGGATATGAAGATGAATATGAATAGCTTGACCCAAATATGTTAATAACCCAGATCAGAGCTGCAATCTGAAGCCTGCGTTTGCCTCCCGATCTGTTTTCTTCCAAACTGAGGCAGCTGAACGAAGCAGACGGCCTCACAACACGCCTGAATCACTCTGTCTGTTTCTCTGCCTCTCTTTCACTGTGCTTCTTTTATGTCTGTTTCTCGCTGGCTGCCTGTTTCTGAACAACCCGCATGCCAACACACACACTCCCACACACTCGCACACACACACACACACAGGCAAATACTCTATCTTTGTGAGGATAACCTAAACCCTGCGATCTTGACAACGCTCATTCCTTAAAGCGAGCCTGATCCGTAACCACTGCATGCCTATGTACTGAATCCCTAAACCACTGTTCTCATTTCAGGTCTAAATCTGAAAACAAGTCACGTATTTTAATATCTTGCATGCATACAGAGCTGCCTGTGATCTTTTTCTATCCAAGTGGGAAACCTATAAGTAGGAAAGCACCTATCTGACTTTTTTTTTCTGAACTTGTATCACATATCTGCAGATACAGAGTACCCATCCGATATATTAAATCTTTTTCCTAGGGATGTGCAGAATGTGAAACTCTGGGCCTCTTGATATCATTTTCATGTGAGGTAACACAGACAAAAACAATGTATCTGATAGCAGGAATACTGAATTTGAATAAGCAATATTTAACTTGACTATATCGGTTAGAACCTGTGCTTTTTATCGTTGAATATGTATTGTCTTTGATGTCATGTGTGCCTTATTTTATTCTTTGAACGCATGTTTGCATAGTCATTAATACAGTGCATCAATTTAGGTTGCGATTGTGTTACGCTTGCATAATGAAAATAAAGTTCTTGAATGTTCTGTGATTCTGCATAAGCACAGAACTGCTCTTCTTCAGTGAGGCCAGTAGAGGGAGACAGAGAGCTGCAGAAATGTTCTCTAGAGCCTGAGATGATTTGATGAAGGCAAATCATAGCCATTCACACATGACGTTGTAGGTTGGAGGGTACAGAGTTTAAAGGACAAGGCCAATGTGATACTGTATTTTTCTTACCGTCAACACACCCTTGAAAATGCCATAGTCCTTTTCCTCTGTTCCTTGCTGCCACAAGCCCTTTCTGAAGATGTAACATATAGATACATAAAGCCTGAGTAATTTACCAAAACAGCAGGCCACTGTAATTAATAGCAAACTGTACTCAAACAGGAAGAAGTAGTGCATCTGCTGGGGACTATTTTCAGATGTAATTAATACACATTTGGTGCTCTTGTGAGTATTTACAGCAGCAGACCTGTATATGTGTGATTGATTCAAAGGGGCTCTATGTGAAATTCAGAGCTCATAATTGTCTGGACACGGTTCTCAAAACATGTTTGCCAACTCTGCTGTTTTTCTGAGAGACTCTAGTTTTTCTTGCCCTCACTTGGTTTCCTACCTGGGTCACAATTGGGCCGTATTCTTCCCAATTTATGACAGATTTTCACACCTTCTCTTTCCTTTTCATTATCACAGCCTGTTTCTGGCACTGTATAGCGTGCAGCATAGTCTACTGTTTCCTCCCCCTCTCCCTCCTTCACTGACCCTCGGGCTTGCGATGGACGCCCATCCATGACCATGTTACATGTGTGTAGGCCCGACACCGACAGACAGTGATGGCCAAATGAAGCCTCATGAACCACTTTCTTTATTTTCTGACTCCACCAGATGGCAGTCTTGGTTTAAAGATAAAGGCTGAGGGACCTGCAATGAAGTGTGCTTTCAAACCTTTGTTGAACAGACAGCGCCATCTGGTGGCTTCAGAAAATAAAGACAGTGGTTCATGAGGCCTCATTTGGCCATCACTACCGACAGGATGTTCTAGCAGGGGTTTCAGGGGTGCATTGGTGGTTGGAGGGAACTTGCTTGCCCTCTTTTACCTCAGTGGGGTACCCAGCTGTCTTCCAGTGACTGTTGCTTTCCGGTGACCGGTGCTTTCTGCCCTGTTTGGTTCGGTTCACTTGAACTCAAGTTCTTTGCCACCCTAAGTGCAGTTCATTTGGGCAGGTGTGAACGCAGCAATCACACTCTGGTGCGCACCAAATCAACCGGGACCTTCTTAAAGAGGTGGTCTTGGTCTGGTTACAAACGAACTCTGGTGCGGTTCGTTTGTGGTGAGAACGTGTTCCGACCTCGATCTGAACCATCACATGACACATTGTTTGGGTTAAACATGAGCATGTTACAGTCCTGGAGGATTATTAATGTGCACCTCCTCCTGTACTGCCTTAATATGCACATTCAGCACATCCAATGCATCAAAATATTGTTTTCTAGTTGGAGTCGCACCTCGTTTTCAAACTGTATGGTTTGACTAAAATGAACAATAACAGCAATATAGTCCACGATGAGCAGCGCTAAAATCAACCTGCGTAGTTGTCCCTCCATTGTGACATTAGAAAGTGTCCTTTTCTGAGTGCATAGACCACCCTTTCGGATGTCCATTTAAGTGCAGTACAATGTTATGTCCCATTTTGTCCCGTCCAGTCTTTCCAGTCAGTCTCTTCTTTCAGGTACAAAGAGAGAGGATTGGCCTGTTTGATATCATGTGGTCTCTGTGCTTCTCTGTCCCACTCTGACAGTATGCTATCGTCATTAGATTTCTTAACTTTCCATTCTAGAGTCTGGGAAGTAGGTGGGCTGTTTGCACACTGAGCAATTCAACAACACGTGGATATTTTCAGTCGCTCTTCTTTTTCTGTTCCTCTCTCCCCTTTAGTTTCTGTTTGCTTTGGCATTCACTTATTCAGTATATCTAACTGCTTCCTCTCTCTCTCTCTCTCTCTCTCTCTCTCTCTGTCTCTAACCAGACCATGGCGGAGTACAGCTCTCTGCTCAGCGACCTGTCTGAAAACATCACCAACGAAGACTTGGAGCAGCTCAAGTCGGCCTGCAAGGAGGACATCCCTGAGGACCAGAGCAACAACATCACCTCCTCCAAGGAGTGGTTCAGCTACCTGGAGAAGAACGACAAGCTGGCCCAAGGTGAGAAACACAGACTGAGCTCCAACATTCAATCACATCAGATATCTTATATTTAATCTACGTGGGTGTAAATGTGTTAGAGCAGTTTGTCTCTTCTTATTTCCACATCCATCATGCGTCAACTGATGACCAGAACATCTTTGTATGACATATCCGAAGGCTGTTTTGCTGCTAACGACCCTTCTCGTGCAGATAATCTGTCGTACATCGAGCACATCTTTGAGATTTCACGGCGACCGGACCTGCTGACGAGGGTGATCGAGTACCGCACCACCGTGCTCAAGATCTCTGAGGACGACGAGATCGACACCAAGCTCACACGCATCCCCTCAGCCAAGAAATACAAAGGTAACAGAATGTGTATATAAAAGGTTAGAGATCAGTTTACTAAAATATCAGGCCAATTTTACCCCTTCTTTGGACATAACTGGATCTTTGATTTGGCAGAAGTTACTCTGATTGGCTTCCTGGTCTCCCAAATCTAGTCAAGTTCTGCCCCCTATTGGCAAAACAGAAAACGGTCTTAATCCTCTGAGACCTGCATAGACTCATTATTGCCTTGTTTCGGGGGGACAGAAGATCTTTAGAGGGCGATAACACGTCAACAGTATACACCATGTAGAAGAGTCATGCATCGTCTGAAAGCTGGAAACCTGAAGATTAATTTGAGATGCAGCTCAGCACTGTGTGTCAAGTCTTTCTAGTCATAGATATGTAATAATTGAAACTTTGAAACAACTAGAACATTATGATGGATCTTTCCATGCTCAGTTATGTCTCACATGTTTTTGCAGCAATTTTTGTTTTGACATAATGTGGCACACAAATTTGGTGCTAAATTTAAGGATTTTTTGCCATTTGCGAATTCATAAAAATAGTCAAAAAGTTCTCAGAAATGCCATTAAGGTTAAATCCCAGTTACACTCCTTGGGTCTCATTCATGAAACGTGAGCAGAACGAACATACATCAATATGTTAGTAGCTCTAGTGTTTTCATAGGTACTAACAAAATCTATACCTGCTAGTTGCTAGTAGTGCTTATAAGATAATGCACGTAAATGTTGTTCGTCATCAGAAATTACAATTTTAATTTGTATTATGCTCTGTTAGGTTCACAATACACAGATGCCTTTGAAACATGTAAGTTAAACAAGAGTTTAGAAATATGACACATTATATAGTTGGCATTTAGCAGATTTAAGCTTCAGATTAGGGTTCTTAAAAACATGAATGAGTTATTTAAATCGACTGAGTTTTGGTTTAATAAGACCTGCGGACGTGGTGAAGCAGTTCGGCATCTGTCCCTGCTCACAACTGGCAGCTGGTGAACCTGAATCTGGCAGAGAATTGGAGGGAGACGATGTGGTTTTACGCCACACTATCTTACTTGTTGTTCAACTTAACGGTGGGTTATTGCCCACATTAGACTGCCTGTATTAAGATGTTTAATAGTGCTTTAATTTCACAACAGAGACAAAGAATGCTGAGGCTCAAACAGATAAACAGGCAAACTGACAGAGAGGTCTCTCAGATGATACAAGCATTGTGCTCATCTGCAGAGCTGTGATTTGGAGGAGCCTCCTGTAGCTGTTGTGTTTTTTTGTGTGTACCTGTGCGTTTTTGCATCAAGTTTCATACTGAATCATTTTTGTTTAACTTTTTGGATCATTCTTGCAAGAGACACCGGCGCCTGTTACCTCCCTCCAGGCCTCTGATTTACCTGTCCCTGTCACATTAGGAATAATAGAAGAAAATAAAATGTTTTCCTCACCCCTACTTCACCTGAAATAACTGCAGTCTCAGCGCTAGAAAAGTTTCTTTTTCTCTTTCTCTTTGTTTGTCCCGTCTCCGCAGGTCGACAGGATGCACCTATCCATGGTAATTATCACCTCCATATATGGTGCTTACTGGTTATTCATGGGCGGGGATGTATGTTAATTGCTGACAAGCGTGAGCGCGCTTTCAGTTTACGACTGATTGGCAGTCATGAGCAAACACACCTGTCTACGATCAAATCCGTTTTTTTAATTTTTTGGTCGGCGTTTGTGAGACCGGTGTAGGATTTTAGCACCAAGGTTTTTTATTGCAAATCTACTCACAGATTTTCTAACATTTCATGAATGAGACCCATTGCCCATACCCCTCTGTTTTGCATGTTCACGTCTAGAGGCAGGGTGTAGGCAGAGTTTTGTTGGGATAGAGGGGTCGGGTGAAGTGTTAGGCCTACATGGCCTTCCAAACGGAGGCAAATTTTCAACATGTTATGAGAAATCATTGGCAAGATGGCTGCACAAGCAACTAAAGAAACCCTCAAATATTTTTTCCTCCTTTACTAACAAACAAAAATCATGAGAACCCTTGTATTATCTTATTTTTTTCATGTAATATGGTCCTTTTAGTTATGACAAGCTTAAGAAAAAAATGTTAGTAGTATACTGATGTCTCAGAAGCTAACAAGCCAGCTAGCTGGCAGGCTAGCTAACGTCACATTGTTATTGCTGATTCGTGCATGACAGTCCAGCATTGTAACATATTGCCATATCACATTTTCCCATTTGGTGGTGCCTGACGCCAAAAATTCAACTTAGGTCCAGCAGAGAAGTTGCACTTGTTACCGCTCCTCTAATATCAGTGCAGACTGGTAGGGCAGGAGCACAGGTTGCTAACGTTACCTTACAGAGCACTATGGCCTGGTAATGAAACAGTTTTCTTTTTTATTTTATGACTCTTTTAATCGATTGACAGCGCAGGACTTAGTCAATGAATTGCAAGTGTCCATACTTTTCTATCACCATCAGATAAATTATGAATATGGTGGTAATACCTTTATTGCTATGGTTGTGTCTGTTAACGTACGCGCCATTGAAGATGACTGATGATGTGTCAGGGTCTTGAAGGGTTGTCCCATTTCACAGGCGAAGCGTTCAAACACTACTCTTTGTAACTCTTTATTCTTCTTACATAAAATGGCAACGAAATAAAGTGAATTAGCTATTAAAAAGACAAATCTATTGAAAAAGAGAGACAAAAAAATACAAAACAAACAAAACTTTGCAGGTAATTGTCATCCTTGTCATCAGTTCTACACTCAAGATATTCAGTGATAATTGAAGGAGGACACTATTTTAGGGCCTTTTGTTCATATTCATATAACAATAATAATCTGCAGACCAACTGTGACAAAGCATCTAATGCTTGACTGAATCTTAAAGTCAAAACCAATACTTATAGATCAGAGTCATAAAAAATAAAATAAAGAATCCGATAACTGTATTGGCTGATATATGTCATTGTTTTTACCCCTTTTTGTCCTTTCACTCTTTTCCTATCTGATGAATTGTGATTTTTAAAGAATAAATCTTGACTTTATCTTACAGGCATTCTGGTTTAATTATTTATTTTATAGGATTTTCAGTCAGAAGTATTTGTAAGAACCAAAGAGGCTTGTTTTAAAGAGGAGGGTCATGTTGCAATAAAATGTTCCTTCTCCTCCTCTCTCGGCTTTGTGCTGCCTTTTATTAGATTTCTTTCTGGTCTACAAGTTTTTTTCTGGCTCAGTTCAGTTCACAGGGGAAATTTAGCTTGAGGCCAAGTTGAGTTAAAACACCATAAAAACACAGGTGCAACGGCCAAATAAAATACATCAGTTCCCCCGCTATTAAAAATGATTAAATGTCTGTTTAGCACGGTTCTTTTCAGGAAGCATCATTTTTCAGATGTACACTAAAAGAACTTGACAAAATTCACTGTTTTACAATGATTTGGGCTTTTTTTTAAATATTTTATTTGTATTTTATTTTTTTTTTTTTACAATTTTCCATTATGTTGTGTTGTATTGGTATTTGTTGCTTTATTTAATAATACATTTTTATTTTTATTTTTTTTATTTTGAAAAATAATTATTATTATCATCTTAAAAAATCAATACATGCAAAAACTGACCTTTTGTGTGTTTGTAGAAGCATTTTCGATGAACGATGGCGGTCTGTGCAAACATCAATGATAAATACTGTACATTTTCTCTGACTGCTTCACAATAAAAGTCAACTCATGTTACACCTATTTAATGCTTTTAATGTGAAGCAGCAGGAAGTACTGCTTAACACAGCTCTGGTGTTGTGTTAGCGGGGTAAGTGTAGCTGGACAGACTGATATGTGTGAAAAACAAACACCAGTCCATTCTGATTCCAGGGGCATCAAACACCAATGAATTATCACGCCCCTAGTGTGTTATTCCAACATTGAAGGCAGCCATAGCACCTTTGAGACGCACTGGACTTCAAACTGACTCCAGTGTAAACCCATCTGTGGCAATACTTAAGGCTGATGGCAACTGACGTAGTATAAAGAGTCTGGATAGGGTGGGAGGTGGATGGATCGTACAAAACTGGACCTTTATCCAGGAGACAACAGTTCTCATCCCGTGTGAGACCAAAAGTCAACACTGTTTTAACGTAACGTTAAACAAGTTACATATGGTCATCGAGCATTGACATCACTCACGTGACTTATTTACGTTACCTTACGTTACGTTACGTTGTGTAACAAACCTACTAATTTTAACCCAAAACATGTTTTTTCTAAACCTAACTAAGTAGTTCAGTCAGCAACACTTAAGTCAAAGAAAACTTAACTTCCATTTGCTGTATTATATTTGGTGGAATGGCTCTGTTATGGGGTCCCCCTGCCTTTCCTCGGGCCTACGCAGAAAGCCTCTCCCACACTGAGCCTGAGGTGGAGAGAGCACACCTCTTGTTAATTTATTATGCTGATCTGTTCTGTACGACATCTATTGCACGTCTGTCCGTCCTGGAAGAGGGATCCCTCCTCAGTTGCTCTTTCTGAGGTTTCTACCGTTTTTTTTCCCTGTTAAAGCGTTTTTTTTTGGTTTTTCCTTATCCGCTGCGAGGGTCATAAGGACAGAGGGATGTCGTATGCTGTAAAGCCCTGTGAGGCAAATTGTGATTTGTGATATTGGGCTTTAGAAATAAAATTGATTGATTGATTGATTGACACCTCTCTGCCCTTCCATGTGCCTGCATGCAAAGTCATAAGGCAGTGAGCACACCTCTCTGCCCTTCCACATACAAATGAGGAAAGCCTGAGGCAAAGAGACCAAACCTCCCTGCCCTTCCATGTGCCTACACAGAAAGCCTAAGGCAGGGAGAGCAGCAGCAAAGACCCCCCAGGAACAGAACAGAGCAGCATCAATGACAAATAGAAAAGACATTGATAAGTCAGACACAACATGAAAAGGAGGAGCTGGGGAGGAGGCAGGTTGCAAATTGGCTTGCAGAGGAAGCAGCAACAGTAGGCAGGCCAGAGCAGTTTAAATAGGGCGCCCTGAATGAGATTTGCCAATTGGCAGCATGGAAAGGAACCAAGTGATCTATCAGCTGACTCCCTTCCATCAATCAGCTGCTCCATCGCTTGATTGGGCTGCTTGAGATCAGCTGATGTAGCTGGGATTTGAGCTGAGCTTGACATCCCTATACTCAATTTTTGTTGCATCAACTACACCATAACCCTCTCACAACTTCAATCGCGTATTACAATGCATTTCAGCTGTACATCACATGAAGGCGCTAACGGGTGCCTTGCGCGATGCAATGAGACACAGAGGGGCGTGACAAAGCATCAGTATTTAACAACCTAGGAATGAGAACGGGTTGAAAAAAACAGCAACGCTGGATTGCGTGCATGCATCATTTCCTGTGATTCCCTTCTGGTTACGTAGGTGATTTAAATCCCACACAGGAATGGCGGAGTCTGCCACTAATAAATAGATTTACTGTACAGCGAGGTAGTTACAGAATGTAAATACATCAAGTGGTATATAGTATCAAAAATGAGGTTTGAAATGAAAGAGTTCTTTACGATTGTGCCTTTGCGTACAATTGCGTGGCAGGCATTTATGGGCAGATTCCTCCAGTTTTGATCCATAGAAGAAGTGTTGTGCTCTCTTTCACTTTTCTTGGCTACAACTTTTTTGGTTTCAAGTATTTCTTATGATCTCTTTCTCTGTCTCTCCCCTCCACCCTCTTTCTCCAACCCCTCCCCCCTAAAAGACATCATCCGCCAGCCCTCTGAAGACGAGATCATCAAGTTGGCCCCTCCCCCTAAAAAGGTGTGAGGTCTCGACCCTCAGCCCTGATCTTTGCACCTTGATTTCTTCACTCCTGGCACTCCAATCAACCGACCAACCGTTTCTGACCAACCCCATCACTCCCCCACCTCACCCACCCTCACACCTGCTACACACACACACACACACACACATAAACACATCCACGCACATCCAGCCACGCATCCTCCTTGCACTAACACATGCTGTGACACAGAACCGCGCAGGCAGCCACCGACCAAGCAACCAATCAGATCGTAGCGATGCAGTCTCTTCCCAAGCTGAGGGGAGGTTGGAAGCTGCGGGAAAAAAAAGACGTTAGAAGAAGAGACGTGGAGACGGACCGACAGTGTGTGTGAGGAGAGAGAGCGCCAAAGTCTACCCTCGATTCAGACGCTGAGTGGGTCAGTTCAGAATGAGTATAATCTGTAAACACTGTTCAATCTGTGATGCTGTGCTTATGCAACCCTGTATGTGTGTGTTTGTGAGTGTGTCTGTGTGTGTGTCTGCATAGCAGTTAAGGTTGTTATAGTTAAAGTACCCACGAAGAATTTAAAACTACAAACCCTGCCTTCAGAACTTAATAACAACATGAAATGGCAAAGTTTATTTTTTCAGAAAGTCCGTAGGTTACCACGGAAACAGTTAAGCTTTGTATGCATTTTCTGTACAGTGATACATCACTATGACTAACATAATTCAGCATTCAAATTAGCCAAAATATCAAAACCACTATCTGGGGATAAAATAAAACTAAACATGTAAATACATAATTAAAAAACAATATTCAAAACTAATCTAAATCTCACACATATGACTCTGGTTCATGTTGATGAGGGTGCTTGTTGTAGTGTGTAGCTGCGTTAATAGTTCAGGTGTGTTTTTGTGAATGAAAAAGTTCAGCATTTGGGGACAGAAGTTTATTCACGTTTTTGCCATGACTTGGATGAGGAGGTCAATATCCCATTCATTTCTGTCTTTTAAATATGAAGATACAGCCACCAGCAAGCTAGCTTAGCTAAGCATAAAGACTAGAAACAGCTAGCTTAGCTAGTTTTGTTTTAACACTTTGATTTTTATAGGGAATGAATAAGTTAGATATATTGTGCGCTTTAGAGATGCTGGTAGACAGATTTCGCTAGCTTTGGTTAGAGCCATGGTAGCAGTTTATCCAATTTTTTGTGCTAAGCTTAGCTGATTAGCTCTAGCCCTGATTTTACATTTTGGTTTTCATTGGGAATAGATATTGTGTTAATTAGTGAGCTTTAGAGGTTTTGGTAGACAGATTTTGTTAGCCTTAGTTAGCTAGCATAGCAGTTTCTCCCAGTTTCTTGTCTTTGTGCTAAGCTAATCCGCTCTAGCCTTGTTTTAACCCAGTTTTTGATTTTGTTGGTTTGTTTTTTCGTTGTTGTTTTTTTATAGGAAATAAATAAATAAATTACATATACAATGTTTGTTAGTGAGTTTTTGAGGTGCTGGTAGACAGATTTTACTAGCTTTTAACGAAGCCAGCCTAGTATTTCTCCCAGTTTCTTTTCTTTGTGCTAAGCTAATCTGCTCTAGCCTTGTTTAAACAGTCTTTTTAGAAGGAATAAATAATTGAGATATACATTGTTTGTTAGTAAGATTTGAAGGTGCCGCTAGACAGATTTTATTAGCTTTGATCAAAGTCAGCACAGTATTTCTCCCAGATTCTTGTCTTTGTGGTAAGCTAAGCTAATCGGCTCAGCTAGCCACTTCATATTTACTTACTTACTACTTCACTACTTAAAAGTGGTATTGATCTTGTTATCTAACTCATGGCAAAAAGGCAAATGAAAGGTTTTTTTCCCCAAATGTCAAACTATTACTTAATAAGCCCACATAGTTTATGAAAGTATAACTAGGGAAGACCAGGGGCCGTTGTAACATCACACGGGCACATTGCCATGAGGTCGCCGTTTGAAACTAAACTTAAAGTCAAACTTAAAGGACAGAAGAGTCACCGAGGTTCGTTGAGGTTCTGTATGCATTCCCTTTACTCTCACGCAGATAATTCTATGTCTCAAGAGCAAAAACAAAGTGATATTTTAGAAGATATTTAAAGTTGATTTTCATAGAAAACGCCAATATTTGCCTTTAGCTTATAATCATAGCAAGTTATTTAGAGAAAATATTTAGATGGGAAAGTTATAGCAATTATTTCTATACTATGGATGTTCCCTGTCCAATAGGCTCTCTTTTCATCAAGGAGACCAGTTAGCATGAAAGTCAGTTGTATGAGCTGGCTAGAGATGTAAATATACAAATAATATATTAGAGGAAAATATAGCAGAAATAATATATATTGACCTGCAGTGTGTGTTCCACAGAGGACACTTGGATTTTCCACTGTACGTTCAGTTTCACCATGTCCATTTTTGTAACTAAAGACCCTAATTATATCTAATCTGGAACTACTCGGCGTCTCTCTGTGACAAATTATGATAAAATAAATACTTAACAAGCACTAAAGGCACATCTACTTTGGATTTCATTAGAGAATACAAGAGTATATTTAGAGAGACTATATTGGATATCATATTGACTTTGTGAAAATGTTGTGTCGCGTGGCTTTGAGACAAACACTACCCTTTGTTGCCATTTCATCTGTTGCACAGAAGATAACTGACCTGTGATTTTTCACTGTAGGAAGGAGGACAAACTAAGGCCTCTGGAAATAAGAAAATAGCTGCAGATCAAAGTGAACGAAAGGAGAAAATGTCAGAGAGCAAACATGGCATGTGATAATAAAACATGACCTTTAATAGACTGTACATAAAGTAGATTGCGACAAGGATCTCTAATGAACACGACTCATAACCCGCTGACTATGCCATTACCCGCCATGCACCAACATAATAGCTAGCAAGACTGTTGAAACTAAACTATAATAACTGCTCTTTTGAACACTGTGTCTCTTTTCCCCCCGCGCTGAAGCCTTAGCGGACTTTGTGTTTACCCCAGAGTTTTTCACAACTGTGAGAGATTGTGCGTGTGCGAGGCGGAGACAGATGCCGGCAACACGCGTCAAGTTAATCAAAACAGCTCTCACTTTTAAAGAGAGTGCTTTTATTCTGAAAATTTGCTAAGGACTTCAGTGTTGGTGTGTACAGAATGTCTGTGGGTCTGTTTCTGCCCCTCCCCCGTCTTTGTTGTTATCAAAGCCGTAGGATAAAAAAAGAACCAACCCCGACAACATGAAAATCTATCAGTGTATGACTAGTCATTTCACCCTGACCCGCTACCTCCCTCCTTCCTTTCCCCACACCACCATGCTCCACTCCAACCCCAGTGCCAACGACCAAGACTTTTATTTCGATCACAGTTTGCGTGATCTGTTTTTTTTTTCTTTTCTTTTGTATTGCTCGCCGTATATTGTAGTGTTGGACTGATTTGTATCCTATGCATTTACGTCTGTAGGAAAACTGCACTGTAACATATCCTCCCAACAAATCACTTAATCTAAAAACTGAACTCTGTGATAGTGACAAGTCAGGGTGTTTTAACAAGAGCCTGATATTCTTGTTTTGAATCTGCATGACGGATGCGCTGGGTGACACTTGATAAGACGAAAGTGTGCAGTTTCAGTAAGGAGAAAATAAATGCTTGTTACCCAATGTTTATGGTTTAAAACTGAAAAAAAAAACATGTTTGACCAACTATACTGTACAACTCCTATTCTACTCTTTTGCAAGCAAAGTCTTAAGGTTACCAAAACATTCAATAGTCCTTTAATGCCTGCAATTGTGTGAGGAGGTTTAATAGTTTACAAACCGTGAGCATGTTTCTTTGCATAAAACATCCAGTTAATCTAGGCCGGATCAAGCTTTTTATTGTACTGTTAACGGGAAAGTCCACCCTTAAATACTTTAACACTGGTATATAAGCCACACTTTGAATTGAAGTGGGCCCATTTTGCAGTTAGGGTTTCATCCATCCAGAGAGTGATGGGCGGCAGTGTCGGTCAATCAGTCCCCAACTTTGGTCCCGACTGAAATATCTCCACCATCAGACTGACCACCATGAAGTTTGGCACAAACGTTCACGGTCACCAGAGGATAAATCCTGAAAACTTTGGTGATCCTCTGACTTTTCTTTTGGCACCTCCAATCGGTTGACATCATTTGTGGGGTGTAAAATGTCTCAACAACTATTGTACGTATTGCCCTGAAATTTGGTACAGCGATTCATGGCCCTCTTTAGGATGAATTTTAATAGCTTTAGTGATTCCATTAAGATTTCATCTAGCGCCATCATCAGGTTTTCATTTGTCTGATACTTTAGCTTACTATACTAGCAAATCCGCACGGTGGTGCAGTGGTTAGCATTGTCACCTCACAGCAAGGGGATTCCTGGGGTTCGAACCCCCCCACCTGGGTTCAAACCCCGGGGGGGGGGGGCGCCCTTCTGTGCAGAGTTTGCATGTTCTCCCCATGTCAGCGTGGGTTTTCTCCGGGTGCTCTGGTTTCCTCCCATGGAGATGGTGAACATGGTAAACATTATACCAAGATGCTAAACATCAGCATATTTGCTTTGTCATTTGTCATTGTGACCATGTTAGCATGCTGACATTAGCATTTAGCTCCAAGCACCACGGTGCTGTTCTGCAGCCTCACAGCGCCACTAGCTCTCTTTTAGTCCTGTTTATCTGTGAAGCCATATTTGGGTTTGGTAACATTTAAACTAAGATGGTGAGCAGGGTATACATCAGCGTATTAGCTTCATCATCATGAGCATGTTAGCATGCTGGCATTAGCATTTAGCTCAAAGCACCTCCGTGCTTTTGTGCAGCTTCAAAGAGCAGCTAGCTTTCTAAGTTCATAGCTACATTTGAGTTTCGTAACATTTGGTGGAAGTTGTTCTTTATGTTTTTGTCTCTGACGAATCAAAGACAAAGGGCTTCTGTTAAACTCTGTGTTTATCGTTTATTGCCGACTTTTAACAGTCAGAAAATTTAATTGTTTTTTATTGCCTAGACCAAAATTCAAATTCAGTGTAGGTGTTTTCAAAACACATACCAAAAATGTACAACACAACACGTTGTCATAAAATATATTCTGGTATATGCACTGATCTTTTCTGATTTAATATATACTGTATCAGTGTCCGAGTATTTTTGGGTGGATTTTTCCTTTCAGCATCCAGATGAGCTCTCGCTAGGCCCGACCCCAAGTGAAGCGGTAGCTGCCCTCCTGTAGCTTGAGCCTAGTGAACACAAAGAGGGACCACTGCTTTTATTACAGAGCTGAATTGAAAGCATTTCGGGGGCAGTTGTACCTACTGCTATGACCTGTGGGTAACGGTCTTTCCCAGTGTTAAAATGGATGTGTTTATTG
Source organism: Epinephelus fuscoguttatus (assembly GCF_011397635.1). Lineage (NCBI taxonomy): Eukaryota > Metazoa > Chordata > Actinopteri > Perciformes > Serranidae > Epinephelus > Epinephelus fuscoguttatus. The sequence goes on from NC_064774.1 coordinate 16,902,265, forward strand.
GTCACAAATATAAGATTGCCACTCACCATTTCAAAGAGCTTTGGTGACTTTACAAACCAAAAGGCAGGGTTGTTTTTTTTCCAGGTCTTAGCATGTGTTTCCATTATGGTACAAAATATCAGCAAGGGAGGATTTGGGCCATTGTATTTAATTTTTATTTTTTTCTTCTCTTTTTATTTGAAGTGCTTTTTGAATAGAAACTTGTGAATTTAGATGTATGTGACCAAGTGACTTTTTTTTCTCTCTCTCTCTCAGAATTTCAGTAGGCAATGGACTCATGTTAACAATTGTGTGGTAGTTTGTCAGTAGTTTGTCCATGCAATATCTGTAAACATCAAAAAAGAAAAAATTTCAACTGCGTGATGCTCTAGATGCTCCTAGTTAGCAGTGTATTCATTGGAGTGTTAAAATTTATGTCAGTATCAAATTGTGGCTGTGCCGCACCCTTTTTTCCTGTTCTTTTCTTTTCTTTTCTTTTTTAATGTTTTTTACACCCACTTCCTGTTTCCTACTCCTCTAACGTCAACCCCCCTCAATGTTACCATGATAACAGTGGCACAGCCCCTCTGACTTCATCACCAGGTGGATTATATGTTTGGCATTGCTTAGCGTTTTCCTCGGTAGCCAATCGGCACATAATATATCAACATATCAGTCACAAATGATGTCAGATTTGGATTTCCATGTACCAAGTACATATCAACTTAGTAAATGCTGCAAAAGTATAAACCTACTAAAATATATATGTATTTATGGTGAATACCTGATTATAACCAATACATGAGTATAGATGAAGTAGAAAAATGAAGAGGCAGATACTGGGAAGGTATTTAGCATGTAATGCTAACCATCAATTAAAATCCATTCAAACACGAGTATCATTTCCCCTTAAGGATAAGACTGTGTTTTGTTTTTGTTTTTGTTTTTTTTTTCATTTTATTAGGTTGTAAATATGTATTTTGAATATATATCACTGTGTTTGTTTTGAACTTGATTAATTTATTTAATGCCTATATATTGTTGTTTTTACGTATCCTGATTTTGTTTTACTAACTGGAAACAAATCAAGGGGATGAAAATGTGTTGCTTATCTAATGTTAAACAGACCATGCATCAACACTTTTATAATTCATGTTATTCTCTTCATTCATGTTTTGCTGTTTCGGCTTTGGGTGATGATTTTACAAAAAAAAAAGTGATATTCATTTCATTGTATTTACTGATATGTAACATATTATGTTTTACTGTATCGTATTTGATCAGATGTGTCGTGGTCACTGCTCGTAAAATGATTTTATTCAGAGAGTTTCCAAATCATGACAAAATTTGAAAGCAGTCACAAAGTCATTACCTGCCATCTTGTTCGTATGGGGCATGTTGTCACTTGCAAATTGCACCAAGAGCAGGAATTTTAAAGAGTAAAACATCTTCAAATGTTGGGCTAGGTGTGTGTAGAAAGCTCACGAAATTTGTTGTGAATTTGTGGATTGCAGTGTTTTCATTAAAAGTATTTTCTCATTCTACTCTCAAGAGAAAAGACAACCCACTGGGTATAAGAAACAGGCGATTGAAAACCCTCATCTGAACAATACTCTAGTTTTGTATGGAGCACCAAAGTGTACAATACTAAATGAATAAAAAAGTAATTACAAAAATAGAAATTAACATGAATAAACTGTGTACAATAATCAATTTTAAGAAGCTCGGCAGCTGCTACCAAATTAGAGTTAGCTCCTGTTAGCTAGGGCAAAACAATGTTAAAGTAATTCAGCTTAACTGTGAATAAACCAATACACAGACACTGTAACTAAAACCTTTTATTTAGCTTAAGAAGACTGCACATGCTACCTGTCTATCCACTGAAATTAAAACTGTTGAAATGAAAATTAGAATGATAAAATAACATATATCTACCCAGCTAACTGGCTAGAAGAGCAACATACAGTCTGAGGTTGCTCTAGCCAACGGGATTTACTGCTAAACAACCCAGCCAAGCTAGTTAGCCAGCTAGGTAAATAGCATGTGCAGCCATTTTAAGTTAAAAAAAAAAAGGTCAAGATTAACTGTGCTGTGTTCATTTAAAGCAGCATTTGTAGTTAACTGAATCAAACTTACTTCTTCCTTTAGCTAACATGAGCTAACTGGCTACATTTGGTAGGCTAGCAGTTGTGTAGCTAGTTTATCCACCTTCCTGAGTTCAGTATTCCTGAGGGCGCTACTGTAGAAATAATTATGGGTGCAACTTCCAGTGACATAGCGAAAGTAGCAGTAGTTAGTCCCACTGACTGTCTATGTTAGTTGCAGTGGCTAATGTTGGTGGCTACCCACCAACGTAGGTTCTTTTAGAAAGTAATTCACCTTTATTTAAGCAGGTATTGCTTTGTTTTTTTAACGGATATTTAACTAAGTTATCATGTTCCAAAATATCCCTACGGAGCTCTGGTACCTGTTGCACTGTTCGCGTATGTAACGCTACGAACAACCGGACCAAGCTAAATTTGTGGCTTCAACAACGGTGTTGAACATACAGTTTCAATCGCCTACCTACAATGAAAATAGCGTTAAAATTAACACTGAATTATGTTAAATGTTCGCCATATGTGTTTATGTCTGTTTTCTGAGTCAAAACAAATCATGAATAATCTTTTAAAAGGAGTAGATGTTTTAACGTAAGCTAGCTCTGGCTTCATTAACATGTTTACATCGCAAGGCAAGCTAATCACTGACACACTTGGTTAAAATGGAAAACAACCGATGTTTTAAGATGGCTGCCAGAGATGGCAGATCACGTAATCACGTCTGAGGTTTAACAGGTGTCCTGCACCATATGTTTTATTTCCCAGTCACTCTGTAAATTGGATTAGTGTACGGTCAGCTCATCGTTAGCATTGTAAACAACCAGTTAAGGTTCGGTGCTGGAAGTCGCGCCCATAATTCACGCAAGGTTTCGTGTGGGCTAGGAATAAGGTGGATAATAGTAAATCAAATTTCTTTGTTAATATGGAAATGACATTAACGTGGGTGACCACAGAAGAATTTTTTTGGTTCATTCATATATTTTACATAACATATTCATATTGTTTTTTGTTTCTTAATGTGCTGTTCATGTATCCGGTATTGAACACTTGAGGCTCCATAGTGTTATTTGCTATTTTCAAGGTAGGGTGTCGGTGAATGGTTAAAGGGCGCACGGTCGAAGTTATAAAGTGAAGAGGTAACCATTTGAGTAGGCCTATCTTTGCTGGATAGAGTAGTGCAAGTAGTGAAGAATAGTTTGCGGGGTTGTAGCTGTTTGGTGTGTGAACAGAGAGAAATATGTAGGTTCATACTTTGGTAAGCATCTCTGGTATGTGTACAAGATGCCACACCTCTTTATCTAGTTAGTATCATTTGAATGTGGCAGGTCTTGCACTAGAATGCTGTACAATGCAGAGATGTAGTTTATGATAATAAGGTGTGTTTATGTTAGGAATGCTGAATGTCTGGCGAGAGTTGAGTCATATGAAGTTGTGCAGCAATGTTTTCTTTTCCTTTGCACCTTTTAACCATCCTGGGAAGACTGAGTCACATTAAATTCCTAAATATTGTACAAAGCTTTTTAACCGCACCTGCTTATAGTCTTCTAGTGCTGCACAGCAAAAGAAAGTGTCCGTCTTTTCATTTTTGACGAATACAGTTTACATTTCATGCACACAACAAAAGCAAGCTTTCGCATTGTGGGTAAAAGTGCCAACTTGATTCAGTTGCAAACTGCTGGGGTGGATGGACTTGAAATCAGGCCACGCTTGACTTTTAGCAACGTCTCATGACGTTTGTAGTGAACAATCTTTATTTCAGATAGCGTTTTTGGCTAGATCAGAGATTTTCTGGAGTGTGTTTTTGCATTAGTGGACAATAGAGGCTATTTTGTGACTGGAGGTTTAACATGAAGCTGAAAAACGTTCCTTTGGCGTGGTTTAATAGGTATCTAATAATGTGACTCAGCATGGGAGGAGTTGGAGGTTAGAGGAGGTTTTTACAGAGGTGTCAGACAGGACTTGAAAAGTCTAATATCGTGTTAGTATGACAAAAATTATCTCAATAGCCTCGTGGGCAGACACATCTGTGATTTTGAAACACTAACCTCCAAGTAGCAGAGATATTCCCAAAATGCATCTGCAGGGTTTTGAATTGAAACTCTTCATTTTTAGCTGCTAACTCCTCACAGTTTTGTTCCTTTAGCGCAGACGGGCAGCGTTCAAATTAAGCGTAACAAACATCATTTTGGTTTAAGTAACGTTTCTGAGTTTAATTCGTAGGCACTGAGAGTTGCCCTGTGAGTCACTGCCCTGTGAGTCACTGCCCTGAGAGTCTTGGTGGGATGTTTCTCTCGTATTCTGCTTGTTATTTCGTGTTGTGCTTCATTCTCAAACGGTGTAGCAAGTGACAGGTGTGTTATCCTTCACAGAGTCAATCCAGTCCATCATATCAGTCATGACATATTGCTCTGAAACGAGTTTGATCATTTAGATTTACAGCTGTTGGATAATGTGGTTTGAGTCAGCGGAATGATCCTGACGTGGTTTTGGAGGATGTGACACTGTGCTAAACAATACAGTGGAGATCGTCATTACATCCATTTTTACATTTTCGCATACAGCTCATAACGTTACCCCGTTGGATGCCATGGGCTCAGTGCTGTTAGAAACTTCTGCTAAGGTTTTCCTCTCGTGGGGCAAGAAGTACTTCAGGATTTATTTTGCAATGACTGCAACAAAACATGATATGAGGTATTATTCAAACAAATATAAAGGTGTGGCTTTTTGTCATGATTTAAATGAGACTGAACTGAAATTATGCCATTTTGTCATTGTGCTAAAATGAATATAAATATTATATATTAAAATATATTTGCTAACCTACACTGTGTGAAGTTGCTTTCTTTCAAAGATGGTTGAGAGGTTACAAAAATTCGAAGATAACATATCAAGGACAGAAAAAATACTTTATTTAGACCTTTACTCAGGTACTGTATTGATAAATTTGAAAAATATTGTACTTTTTACTCAATGACAATGTTTTCGTTACATTATTATGAAATAGAGTGCACCAGGGATGACATTTTTCCGTAGGCCGACACAGATGTTCACTTCGCACAAATTCCCTTGTCAAAAAGACAGTGGGCTTTTCCATTGGATGTAGGATTACTGACAAATATAAGCTCTGTTCAGTGAGATAATTAACACCACATTTATGATTTCTGACGCCTCAACACAATCGCCAGAAGTAAAAAGTTATTGTCAGGCTATAAACACACTAGACTACTATAACAGCACCACCTAACAACTGTGACATCATGTTCAGCGTAGCTCGGGGTGATGACACCCTGTAGTCTCATTCAGCCACTTGTCAGCAACTGCCTTTTTTAAGACACACAGAAGTTCCAAAATTTGTATTTTTATGCTGCAGAACAAACTGTGACCACAAACCTTGTTTCAGGCATCCAACCAAAAAAACTCATTGACTTTGAGACGTGGGAACCGGGAGTGGTAAAATGCAAACTCATTTCAACAAGCAGTTGAACAGGTGTACCTAATAAAGTGGCCAGTGAATGTAAATTCCAGTACAACTGTTGGAAAGTTCAGAGTCAACAACAGAGATTTAATATAACTGGTAAAACTTGACAAACTGGTTTAAATAGCCACAGGAATGAAATGTTGGTGAAGAAATGCTTTACGTTTCCTTGTGAGGACTGAAGTTAACACAAATGAAAGTACATTATAATCATAGCTGTGTCTTTGTCTCATAAGGCAGCATTAGTTTTTTTTCATTTGGGATGATTAAGTTGCTACGAGTAAGAGAGTAAGAGACAGTAAATTGTTTGTGTGTCCTTGTGTGACCGGCATTTCATAGATCAGATCAACTCACCCCACCCTTTTACTGGAAATGCTTCAAAGCATTTCCAGTAAAACGATACTCCTGCAAGAAAATAATATGACAGCACCAAATGACTTCTCATGTCCCCAGTGTTAGCACTCAAGGCCAAATCTACAAGATTTCAAATTGTTGTTTTTTTCCCCCCAGTGCAGTCTTTAGGGTACGGAGCCCCTAAAGGGACATGGAAGGGAAAAAAAAATAGACGGTTGAAAAAAACAGAAAAGATTTACTTTTGCGAGATCTCACAAAGAGACCGCCAAGCCACAGAATGTTTTTCGACGAAAGTGTCCTCTTGCGTTAAGTGGTCACTTCAGATGTCTCTCACTTACATGAAAACCGTGTTTACTCGCGAGCACTGATTTAATGTCTTTATATTTGAGGCCAATCTCAAAATAAAACTCTATGAACCTCTCCCATGGGTGAATGTGCTCCATTGTTGCGTTTGTTAGCAGTCTCTATGGGCCAAACTGACCCGGAAGTACATTACTTGAATTAAAGTTTTGCAAATATTTTGCAAGATCTCGCAAAACTACATCTTTTTTTTTTTTTTTTTCCCCAACTGTCTATTTTTTTTCCTTCCATGTCCCTTTTGGGGCTCCGTATTTGGGCACTTGATTGCCAACATCGCTTATTTCATTGCTGGTATTTATCTTTATTGTCAGGGTCCCCTTTTTTCTCCATTTACTCTTTGCATAACTTAAATTATTTGATTTAATTCACCTGAAATTCTGCAATGTTTTAAATCCTGGTTCAACCGTGTAAAGCACTTTGTAACTTTATTTTGAAAAGTACTTTAAATGAATAGACTAAAATAATATTTTCATATAAACATTCATCAGAATGTGAAAAGTGTCTTGATGCTTGACATTTTCTGGTGGAGGACGACCAATCCTTCTTTCATATGGTCCCGCTCATTCTCATAAACTCGATATCTCAAGAACACCTTGGGGGAATTTCTTCAAATTTGGCACAAACGTCCACCTGGACTCAACAATGAACTGATAGATTTTGGTAATCAAAGATCAAAGGTCACAATCACCTAACCAAATACGTTTTTGGACATAACTCTAGAATTCATACACTAATTATAACAAAATTGCCACAATTGTCTAAGAAGGTAAAATGATGAAGGGATGACATGATGTATAATAGTTTAGTAGTAGTAAACAAAACCTACACCTTTGCCTACGGTTTGATTGCATCATACAAATCATTGTTTGGCTTTAACAGTCTACAGCTGTACATTTCTGTCCCACCTACTGGGGGTGTGGCATTTGGTTATATTAACTCCAGGCACCTTTCAGGTAGTAGCCTACCGGTCTCAGACACTGAGTACATGACATGTTCCCCAGACTTCAGAGACTCCTGCATCACATGGAAAAAGGTAAGAGAGATTTTAACACCTGCAAACATTTTAAAGTTTCAGTTAGACTAAAAAGATGCATGCTGTTTTAATGTTTGAGGTATACTGTAGTTTTAGTGAAGTCCATAGGTTGTAAATTAAAATTCTCGGTTTTCACCAAATTAAAAAATAATATGGTGACTTCAGGTAATGTGGGACAAATAAGTATTGTTATGATTTGATATATACCTATGCAAAATCAACAGCCAGTCACCACAACTGATCTTGAATTTTTTCTACAACACATCTTGCCGATTAAAATAATGTCTGACATCATCATGGTGGGCTGTGGGCATGTCTTTACAGGATGTCTGTGCAGGGCAAGCACATATGACATATATGCATGTATGTATGTATGTATGTATGTATGTGTGTGTGTGTATATATATATATATATATATATCTGTACATTTAGAAAAATGCTACATTTTAATATAAATGTATTATTATTATTATTATTATTATTATTATTTAGTAAAGCAACAAATATTAATTTATTATTTTTTCTTATTTCTATTGTCTTATGTTGTAAGAAAAGCAATAACACATATTATAGAAGCTATTGTGCCGGATATAAATGGGCTGAGTTGTCAAACACAAAATCAGTGTTTCCCCACACCAGAGTGATCGGAAAGAGCTTCTGGTCCAGAGACAAAATAGTAAAAGATGCACAACAGACGATAAGTTGATTTTCAACTGACGATTTAATAGCGGCGCTGCGGAGAAGGTACAATCTCTCAGTCTGTCACATACATATAGACACTTATATAGTCGGCCAAAACCCACATGTGGAATCGTTATACATTCCTATAACCCATGTGATGTTTTTTTAAGGGCCCCCCTATGTAACTGATTTGTGGCATCCCGAAAGAAAATCACATCATCCATCAACATCAGTACCTTGGGTCTCTGCCCAAACCACATCCAGATGTGCTGGCTATCAACCAATGAAATTAATACGAACATGACGTATGCCATGCCTAGGTCACTTCATCCTAACACAGAGCTATTGGGTAAACTTCCTGAAGCTTTTTGTATTCAATACTTTTTCCACAACAATGTATGTATGCTGCCTGTTGCTGCTCCCTCCCTCTCCTCGTCCACTCTTCAGTTTCAATGAGCTCTGCCTCCATGTACGTCCGTGTACTCCGTGTTCAAATAAATATGGGCGGTCATCTAATTCAAATGGCTCATCCAGATCCAGTTGGTCGAAATCGGGTAAATTTCGGACATGTTTGTTGTGGCAAGTCAAAACACTCACTCAGAGAGTGAAAGTCTGGCTCTGAAATCTCACGTCTCGCAAGATTCTTCTTATTCTTCTTTTTTGGTGTTTTATGGCAGTCGGTCTCGTGAGACTTGAGTTGTTGCAGGAAGTTACCGCTAGAGCGAGCTTACAAATGCAACTGGAGTAGTCATGGCTGAATTTTTACCCAATTTTGACCAACTGGATCTGGATGAGCCATTTGAATTTGATGACCATCTGTATTTATTTGAACATGGAGTATGTGGACATACACGGAGGCAGAGCTCATTGAAGAGGGACGAGGAGAGAGAGGGAGCAGGCAGAGGAAGTGTTTTGACTTGCCACAACAAATATGTCCAATTCCAGCTAAAGGTAAACACAGACGTTCATTTCTCCTTTCCGTTATGTTGTCGGATAATTATCCTAACAATCCGAGCCTATCTGTGTGGAAAAAAATGCACTTTTAGTGGACGTATTTTGACGTTGTTTGACGCTGTCTGAGTGCCCTATTATTTAATATAGCGCACGCTCAAAGGCTGCAGGCAGGTCAGCCCTAGGTTCATCCTGGAGAAATGTCAAATATTGAACATCACTCATTTAGACAAAAGTAGATCAGAAAATACAGCCCAGGTTGAAAAAAACGCTAGTTAAGGGTAAGGCCAGGGGTTAATGAATGCATTATGCCAATGAAGGTCTTCACAATAGAAAAACAATTGTGTGTGAATGTATCACATTTTATAAATCGATCTGTTTTGTATGTTAAATCAAAATCTATAAAGGTTTAAAAAATCTTTGCTATAAACCCTTTTACTGTAAGTAAACAGTATGATGTTTGTTGGTGGGCGGGGCTTAGCTGGAGGCAAAACAATTCTCCACAACCATTAGCTAGCGCTAGCTAGCAAGTTCTTTTGGCTTGTTCTAGACAGTGGAGGAAGATGATATGATGGCTGTATTCAGAATAGTCATTCAGAGTGCCGGAGTGTAATTTGGCACAAACTGGACCATTTGTAAATTCGGAGCACTGTCAGAATAGTCGGTTATACAGAGCGAAGGGCAGAGTGCACTCTGGGCAGAGCGTGAGCGGAGTGAATGTGTTATTAACTTAACTGTTCGTTAATTCATACAGTAAAATAACGCTCCGTTTATTCGACCATCAGGGCTCTCATTTTACTGTAGAGCATCAGGCTGAATTTACGAATGCACCATGTCAGGTCACTCACTCCCCGGGACCGTGAGTGTTACTTGAATAAGTAAACACTGACCAACAGGACCAGACTAGCCGACCTGTATGCTCTCACTCAGTGGATGGATGATGTCACAGGAAGCTTTGTGGTTGATCACTATGCCAATCTTACAAAGGAGGACGACACTTAAACAGTTTCCTCCAGTTTGTTTTGCTATCCAAGCTAACGCTAGCTAAGGCACTAAAAAGTTAGTGTTACAGAGAAATCCAATATTCCTCTTAATACCTCCCCAGTTTCTGATGAGGTGGACATGATAACCCTTAATACACATAACGTTATTCAACCCTACAACAGGTAGGGTAACCTAACCTGATATGAAGTGTGCGCTGTACATGTGAGCATCTTTGACGATCGCCTCTGTCCAGTCCTTTAGTCTTATTGCATTTAACCATCATTGTCTTTGTTTTTGTTGACGGGCAGTGGCGGCTGGTATGTGGTGAAATTTAAGTTTTGAGCCATGACTCCTTCTATTCTGGCTCCCAATAACACAACAAGATGACATTTTAAGACTTAGCCTACAGCCCTGTGATGGAGATTCATGCTTTGCCTCCAGCTAATAAACTGACGTCATTGTGAGGTCGGCCCTAAAAGAATCTGTTGTCTAGTAGCTCAATGATACAGTCCAAGATGGCTAACTTGTCTTTCCAACTTTTTTTATCTCTGCTTTTTTTTGGGCATTCATTAAGGTACAGGAAACTGAAAGAGATGGCAAATGGACCGGCCCTGTCCACTGCTAAACGTGGGGAAATATACATTGGAAGCGAAATTACACATTGCATCTCACTTTTGGATGTTGTCTATGCAAATCAGTTCGAAGGAGAGAACATAGATCCAACGGTTGCTGATGAGACCGAGAAAAACTTCTACAGAGGCGCCCCACCCGAATGGTTAAACTTTCACATTAGTGAACAGGCAGAGGCATATGGCACGGGAACTCCTTTCATCGGACGAGATGGATATGATACACTTGTAAAACAAATTCAGAAACAGAGAAAAATCCCTAGAATATCAGTTGTTAATCTGTTCCACCAGCCAGGATGTGGGGGGACCACGCTGGCCATGAAGGTGTTGTGGGACTTGAGGAAAACCTTCAGAAGTGCTGTTTTAACAGACTCAACCTCAGACATCACAGAAGTTGCAGAGGAGGTGGTCCACCTTTTCACAGCAGGCAGCCGAGGCCATCAGAACACTGTGCTGCTGTTAGTAAATGATGAGCAGATTCTGGAAGATCTGCAAGAGAGCATTATGATGAAGATTGCTGAGCAGAAGATAGTCATCCATATGCCTGTGGTGATTTTACTCAGCTGCGTTAGAAAGGATGAAGTTCTACAGGGTGACCAAGTTTTCCTACAAGATGTACTTTCTGAGACAGAGGAGAAAAAATTCAGTGAGAAAAAGGAAGAACTTTACAGAAGGTTCGGTGATAAATGCAAACAATTCCATGGCTTCAACATAATGCAAACCAATTTTTCTCAGGCTTACATCCATGAAGCATGCTCTGTATTCAAAAACATCAAAAAAGCAAACATACCAAAGAATACCCAGCTTGCTGCCTTTCTATCCCTGCTGAATGCCTATGTACCAGGCTCATATCTCCTGGAGTCTCAGTGCCTGGATTTCTTCAACCATGACGACTTCATCCATGGAGACTTTTCACTGGAGGATACAATGGAGCCCTTTAGCCATCTCATCATCACCTTCCAACCAGATGGATCTGAAAAGAGGGTCTGCATGGCTCACCCTATGATAGCACAGTGCTGTACTAAATTGATGGCTGAGGCAGGTGTGACCAGAAGTGACACAGCAAGAAACCTCTTGACCTGTTTGTGCAGAGGTGACATTCCTCCATTTTTGGTTGGTTTTGTCAAAGACATGCTCACCAAAAGAAGACCAAAACCAAAAGACATGAAAACTGAAGAGAACCCAATCAGTAGTGAGGAGATGAAAGAGGAGCCAGAACGATTTTCAAGACTGATTCTGGATATTCAAAAGATGGAGGGCAAGAAACAGTGTGCATCAGTTTTAAAAACGGCAACAAAAAAGTTTTATCAAGATCCATTTTTTCCACAAGCACTTGCTCGTTTTTATTACATAGAACTAAAATACTACAATCTGGCAGAAATGTGGGCAAAGAGAGCAAAGCAAAGAGATCCCCTCAATTCATTCATTGCGGATACACTGGGCCAAGTCCATAAGAACCATCTGAAGAACATAGAGTGTAATGCCACACCAAGAGAGATTTTGCAGCTTGCCACAAAGGCTGTTGAAGCTTTCAAAGATGAAGAAAGACTTGCTGAAAATGAACTTGGGACAGACATGAAAAGAGATGGCAAGGCCAAAGTCTCACATTTTTTCAACACCAGGGGGATGTTTGGTTATCTACAGGTTTGCAACCTTGTGTATTACCTACTTGTCAGTCACAACGAAACGTGGAGAGACGTTCTCACAAAGAATGTGTCCTTGGGCTCTTTCCTTGAAGCACTTGGAGACAACAAACTCTTCAGATTTTACAATCTAATAAACAGCCTCAGAGATGAAGTTGACAGAAAATGTGCATTTTTTGACAAATATCTGACATACTCAAAGCTCAGCACGAAGAAAGATGATCCCTCATACATTTCCGAAGACACCTCAGAATGCTACAGGAATTATGTCGGAGACTCCCCACTGAAGCATTTCAAACAAAAAGGGGCTGATCTTATCCAGAAGCTTAAACAAAACCAGGTGGACACCTCTGCTGCAGTACTCTCCTGTCTTGACGGAGAATGGACTGAATCAGACCATAAAGAAATAACCACATGGTGGGAAGAACTCTTTCTGCACAAAGATTCAGTAACAGCACTGGCCAACTTCATCCTCGCAATTCTTCCCTCTAAATGCAGACAGAGAGAAGAGAGAGAATTTAAACTGCCTCTGATTCCTAAAGATTCACCTGAGCTCCACATGTTAGCCCTCCTCCTGTGCTGGCCTACAAACAGTGAAGACAAATGTGTCATCGACCTCGGTAAATTGATTCTGGGTATGAAACGTGCCTACGAACATGCATACAAGATACACTTTCGATCAAGGTTCCTCCGCCCTCTGTTTTTCATTGGAAAAGGTCAAGATTTGGACAGAATTGTTCACAGTAAGGTCCTCGAAAAAATATTTCTTGACTCAAATCAGGAAACAATACAAGATTGGAGCAACAACTGGAGCAACGAGAAGATTTTCCAAGAGCCTGAGGTCCAAGCACGCCTTCTCAGAGTGACAGGGGAGGTACGCAACTGTAGAGTCTATGCAAATGTTGGTGGCACATCGATTGAGCTGGACGCAAACCTCCGAAACAGCCTCTGGAAACACCGCCAAGTATTTTTTTACCTTGGCTTTACCATCAGAGGACCTGTAGCCTTTGCCATCCAGACAAAACCTGCAGAAAAGGGTAAGAAGAGTATAATGTACTACAGTTTAATCAGAATTAAATACCTACCTGGTAGAATTTTCAAAAATTAGTTCCAGGTTTAGGTCTAGTTTACTTTTTTCAGTATTGTTGCTCTGTGAACATGATCTGTTCTCTTCTGCACTGATCTTGAAGAAAATACATAATACTTGTATATTTTAATTATAACATTGAAGAGAAAGGTCTGTAGATAATTAAGAGTAGCTGAGGCATTGTTTTTAAGGAGACATATTGATATATATATATATATATATATATATATATATATATATATATATATATATAAAATGTTAGTCTCAGTGATGAGCAGCTCAGAGCCAGAACAAATACAACCTGACCTGTCTGCCTCAGCAGATACCACTGGAGGCAAGAAACATGCAAAAATAAAACTTGAAAAATGATATGATGACTTTCACATTGGGGCCTTGAACAACATTGCTACCTTTTGCTCTTTTCGTTTCTTTGATTTATAATTCACTTTGTTTGCTCTGCCGTTATCGTCCTGCCTCAGGTCAGCATTTTGTGGATCGCCATCAGACAGCTCTGATTGAGAGAGTGACGGATACAGGAACCATCCTGGATAAGCTCATGGATAGGGGGGTGATCTCAGATGAGAAGTATGATGCTGTGAGAGCTTTAAAAACCACTCAAGACCAAATGAAGCGCATTCTTCAGTGTTTGGCTTCAGCCAGCACAAGAGACAAAGACGCTCTCTATGAAATCCTGAAAGGGATGACAAGTATGAAGCCTCTCATAACTGAGCTAGAAGAATCTGAATAAAGGAACAAAACATAAATGTCAAAGGCAGTGCTGTGCCCTTGGACATTTGACACAAAGGACACTGGACACAATGTTATCCATCAAATGTTTAGCCTCCCCCTTACAGGGTCAAACAGTCAAGTACTTTTAGTAATGAACTTATTAGTCTCTGCTGTGAAAAGAGATGTTACAGGTTTTTTATATCAGCTGATCTCCATCAGACACCTCTGATTAAAATAGTGACTTCATTTAAAGGGACATAAATGGCAGCACTTTGCCCCATGAAAAATTACTAATTATAGCTTTAAAACACAACCAGTTAGTGATGGCCAAATGAGGCCTCATGAACTACTGTCTTTATTTTCTGAAGCCATCAGATGGTGCTGTCTGGTCAACAAAGGTTTGAAAGCACACTTCATTGCAAGTCTTTCAGCCTTTATCCAGTGCCATCTGGTGGGGTCAGAAAATAAAGAAAGTGGTTCACAAGGCTTCATTTGGCCATCATCGCCAGGCATGTTCCAGTAGAAACATGATCCAACATCGGGGAGAATTTAACAACATCAGCAAACAAGTTTACATGTTTCCCTGACATTAGCATGTAGCTACACGTAGCAGTGTTGTGTCGTTGCAGCAGAGGAATGTTTTTGTATTGCGACATTTTCTCCCTTGAAAAAAATCACCAGTAAAAGCTTCTCAACACAACTGAATATGTTGCAGCAGGAATATGATCTGGAATTGTGGAGAAATTAACAACAAAGGCAAACAAGACCATGTTAGCATGTGGCTTCATGTAGCAGTGTAGGCTATGTAATGTAAACATTAGCATTTGTAGCGTGGAGCAGATGTCCATATAAAGAAATCAGTCATGAGCTGATGTCAGCTTGTCTCGAAAGTCGAAAAAAAAAAACCCAAAGGAAACAGAGTATTCAGAAGGGTCTGAAGCCTGAGGTTTTTGCTCACAGGGATTACTTTTACATACTTTTACCTAATTATTTGAAACTTAGACCACAAATAATATAAACATCTGACACTGTAACACAATATATAGGACAGAATAAAAGGAACAGCATAATAGGTCTCCTTTAAGGACACTAGGTTTCTAAAACTTCAATCATTTGCTTGGTATCTATTTTAGCATTTTGTGGTCTGGGTTTATGAAAAATATGAAAATATTAAATGAGTTAAGATGACTAAAGATCATGCAACATGTAAAGAAATATGTTTTTTTAGTGGATATATTTTTGATATATATTTTTTGTACTTTAAGTCTTCTTATTACTTTATTTTATGTTAATATTGTGTTTTAAATCAAGCGAGATGGGTCAAGCAAACCTAGTGTGATCGTTAAGGTCACATTTAAGTACATTTTTAAAGACAGATTCTTTTGTTTAAATGTTGTTTAAATTGTATATGACACTTGTAAATCTTTATCATCTTCATCGAGCCAGAACCTGGGCAGAGCTCCAGCCAGGGTGGTCAATTTTTTTTTATTATTATTCCTGTTAAAGTATGTGAGGGAGAACACATGACTTTTGATGTTTCACTGTAATGTGCTTGACTAAAAACTGTTGGATTTGTGTGGTTACGAAGAGACTTGAAGGTTGGTTTGTTTTTGTTTTACTTTATTTCTTACCAGGAATCCAACCAGGTCCCTTCAGCTAAATGATAAGACCAGAATAATCTGTACATTGAGAGTCTTAATATAAAAGAGGTGAATTATTTCAGTCTTGTTCATTGATTGTTTTTCCCTTCGAACTGCTGTCTGTCATTTTATGTTCTCTCTGTACTGTTGTGAGAAAAAAAAGATTAAGAAGAATAAGTATACACTCATCAGCCTCTTTATTAGGTACACCTAACTAGTACCAGGTGGGACCCCTTCTGCCTTCAGAGCTTTCTTGGTGTCATAGATTCAGCAAGGTCCTGGAAACATTACTCAGAGATTTTGGTCCATATTGACATGATAGCATCACACAGTTTCTGCAGATTTGTCGGTTGCATTCATGATGTGAATAAAATCCCCCACACCATTACAGCTTCACCACCAGCCTGAACCGTTGATACAAGGCAGGATGGATCCATGCTTTCATGTTGTTTACACCAAATTCTGACCCTACCATCTAAATGTCGCAGCAGAAATCCAGACTCATCAGACCAGGCAACGTTTTTCCAATCTTCTATTGTCCAGTTTTGGTGAGCCTGTGTGAACTGTAGCCTCAGTTTCCTGTTGTTAGCTGACAGGAGTGGCACCTGGTGTGTTCTTCTGCTGCTGTAGCCCATCTGCTTCAAGGTTGGACGTGTTGTTGGTTCAGAGATGGTCTTCCGCAGACCTTGGTTGTAACCAGTGGTTATTTGAGTTACTGTTGCCTTTCTGTCATCTTGAACCAGTCTGGCCATTCTCCTCTGACCTCTGGCATCAACAAGGCATTTTCACGCAGAGAACTGCTGCTCACTGGATATTGTCTCTTCTTCGGACCATCCTCTGTAAACCCTAGAGATGGTTGCGTGTGATAATCCCAGTAGATCAGCAGTTTCTGACAGACCAGCCCGTCTGGCACCAACAATCATGCCACATTCAAAGTTACTTAAATCACCTTTCTTCCCCATTCTGATGCTCGGTTTGAACTTCAGCAGGTCGTCTTGACCATGTCTATGTGCCTAAATGCATTGAGTTGCTGCCACGTGATTAGCTGGTTAGCGATATGTGTTGAACAGGTGTACCTAATAAAGTGGCCGGTGAGTGTATATTGTGTATACTGTGACATTTTCTCAGATTTCTATAGTCATATCGGGTTTTCTTACATGTACTTATATATACTAATAAACTCCAATTAAAGGCAAGAGTGTGTTATCGTATTGGTTGAATCTGCACATTCACACAAATAACACTGAATGCCATTTGTACATTTTCACTGTCATTTTGTGAGGACCTTCATTTCCTGGAAAAAATACACAGTGCTATTATTTTGCAAATTTCAAACTGCTTTCACTGGGTGTTTAACCTCATTGTGAAACTGACCACTTGAGACAAATCCACAATAATGCAGATTCAAAATTATTTTTATGAATCATTTTCAGTGCCCCCTAGCTGCTGCTGCTGATGTGTTCTGACATCCTGAGCCACACAGAGAGATAAAAAAAAAAAATCCCAGAAAACACTTTTCCGTTGAAAAGACATTTAAGAACGTATATGGTCACCATCAGCATTTTAATTCGTATTGTCAATATCTTGTTTTTTTCATTAACTTAAAAAAAATTATTTAAACAAATATTTAAACAAATTAAAATGCAAAAGCAAAATGAAAACTGTGCCTCATGGTGATGCATCAGAAAAGGCATCCTGTACGACTTAGATGGGATAGAATCGGAAACACATACAATCATCTATTTGTTACGCTTGAAAACATTATGGGAAATCAGTGGTGATCAGGTTTTATGGGCCCAGGACAGAATTTTCACTAATTGGCACCAAGGTGGCAAATTCTAGTTCGGTATCATGACAAACTCTTTATCTCTAGATGATATTTCAACATAATAACCCTTCCCAAGTGGCAGCTTAGTCACAGATGACAACCTTCAATGGCACCAACAGTTAAACCAAAGAATGAAAAAGCCGAGGCATGTTTCAAGTTTGGTCTCATTTGCTGATATACATCATGGTCTTCATGGACAAACACATTCATATGTGTAGAAAACTGAATGGTAATATGTAGTGATGGCCAAATGAAGCCTCATGAACCACTTTCTTTATTCTCTGACCCCACCAGATGGCGTTCTTGGTTCAAAGATATTTAATTTATTTTATTTAACCTTTATTTAACCAGGCAAGTCATTAAGAACAAATTCTTATTTACAGTGGTGGCCTGGCAAAAGGCAAGAGCCTCTTGAGGAGAAGGGGACAGGCTGAAGGACCGGCAATGAAGTGTGCGTTCAAACCTTTGTTGAACAGACAGCACGATCTAGTGGCTTCAGAAAATAAAGACAGTGGTTCATGAGGCTTCATTTGGCCATCACTAGTAATATGCTTTATAGCCTAATTTTTCTCACTTTTTTTGATTGGATGGGGGGAAAAAATGGGGTAAGGGTACTCCCTAAGTGCACATACATTCAGAACAGGTCATATTTGATGGTTATATGTAAAGGAACATCCTAAAAATCGAATGATTAGACATAAATTATATGAAAATATCATGTTCAGAAGCAGATATGCACTTTTTTGTGTGATGCTGTGATATAATGGTCCCAAATTTTGAGCCCTGAATTTACCTTGATCCACTAAGTATAAAATGGTGTACTTTAAATATGTTATTTGGATGTCCTAACAGCTTTGCTGCCTGAATGATATTCACCAGTTCTCTGTCCTACCATGCTGCCTTGTGTTTGCAAGAACCACGTGGTCGTGGTGACGTTTAACCGTATCCGCCCGCCAAGTGGAGAGCAGACTCCACTGCGCACCCACTGTGAGTTTACTTGAGGAAGTCACCCAAGTGTGTGGAGGAGGACACTGTCAGAGAAAGGCAGAGCTAAGGTTAGTTACAATCTTCTCTGAGAGTTAAAAGTTACCTACGTGACTTATTATATTCCCGAATCCCGGTATTAACACGGCTCTAATGTAAAGACCGTAGTATTGGTAAGCTCCGACGCTATTTAGGCCACATAAACATCTAACCAATACTTTGCGATTAGGCAGTTATCCCTGATGCATGACGCAAACACACACATACACACACACACACACACACACACACACACACACTCACACTCAGTGACAGTTAAAGGCTCAAAGGTCGGTTTCACTTTAACAGAGTCCATGTTAAATGCAGAAACACAAGCAACCATACAGGCGAGGAAATGAGTAGTTTTCCACCGCCTAGCTCATAGTTCATCTCTCCACCCACCTCTGGCATGTCTGCTAGAATGGGTAGTCCTGTGGTCTTGCTTGTGTTGTAGGGGAGACCGGGGATGGTTGTAACTGCACCACTCTCACCATGAAGGGATGACCTATAGCCCTGCTTCCACCAAACACTTTAGGTACAGTAGCTTTGGAACCAAAAGTAACCCTTCAGACATGGTGCTTAGACCCTAGGGTTTCCACAGTACCCTTAAATGTGGGTGGGGTTGTTATCACTGCTCCGTCCAGCACTCACTGTATTCCTTTATCAGTCTGCACCTTGTTTATCGTCCACAGAACGAGGCTGCACGCCGACATTTTCAGAACAAAATAAAACAGGCTGCAGTGAGAGTCTCTCTCCATGGGATATTTAGAAATAGCTGCTTTGTGCATTTAGTCCTTCTCAGGCAAGCTCAGGGGTTTAGTGTTGCTGGAGCCCACAGGAACAACGAGTGAGGATTAGAATATATGCAGGTCACATAACCCAGTCAGAATTAATATATAAATGCTTGAAGATCCACTCATTAGTTAAAGTGTATGTGTATGTCATAACTAAAGTGATGATCAGAGTTGTCACAGTGAAATTTAAGGTGTGCTGATTGATTCACGTCGTCAACTCATGCACTAGGTAACATTACAAGTGAACAATCCACCTTAAAAGTCGCCGGCAGTCGGCCCAGTGAATTAATTTATTTTTTCTCAGACTCCAGCTGCTGTGAGAGGCAGCAAAAAAAAAACATCCTTTCATTTTATAGTTATAGTCTACGAATAAAACTCTCCATGGTATGAACAGTGGTTACATGAGCCTCAAAACCAGCCACGACTCAGCCCTGAGCAGAGTGACCGTCCTCTATTGACCAATCAACAGACTGCAGTGTTCACAGCTCCACCTTTTAGTACCAGATCTGTGTGCTAGGTGCCCCAACATAGGGGGGACCAAAAATGGGGACGGTACAGAACGGTTCCATTGGTACCATCCACAACTTTTCACAGTGGAAACGTAAAAGAAAAAGTGTACCAAATTGGATTGTACTAAACAGTTCTGTGGAAATGTCTTAGAAGAGTGAGAAATCCGAGTCTCTTTCTACTGAGCAGTGCGGTGTGGTACAGTTCCGTACGCTTTTTTTACGTTTCCACTGTGAAAAGTTGTGGATGGTACCAATGGAACCGTTCTGTACCGTCCCCATTTTTGGTCCCCCCTCTGTTGGGGTACAGCCTGTTTTTATGAAACTGCTTGTGACATCTCCATTGTGGCTTTGACTCGTAGCTGAAAACATGTATCCTATTTCCTTCAAAATACTGAGATATTTATTGTGTATCGCCAGTCAGCCTGTAATTAATGAGATATGATTTTTTGTCCATATCGCCCAGCCCTAGCTTCAAGAAACATATTAATTATGAATCATTTATTTGATCTAGTTTTATCCTGTTAAAACAATACTTACAACTAGGATAATTTTTTATCAAAAACCCTTTTGATTATCTTGATTGTTGGACAAAGGAATATAAATCAAATGGACATGTTTGGATTTTATGACTGCTTCTGAGGTAGGGAGTCACCATTTGCCATCTTTCCTTTACCAAGCAGGTACATCTGAATAAACTAGTCTTCTATGGTGCTCATGGTGTCAGCAAAATGAACTCAACAGTTGAATTGTGGAGACTCTAACTGAGCTACAGATGTGTAGCATCTCCATATGGACAAAAGTTTAACATTTGTATTTGTATGCAGTATCTAAACAGCTAACTAACATTAGCTCCAGTGGGTAGCCAACAACCTGGCTTTATACATCCAAAGAACTTCTATTAAAATGAGCTGCATGGCAACCAGACCAGGCTTCTAACTGAGACAGGCCTTTATTTGTAAAACACATGTAGCCACACCTGGCTAGTTAAAGGGACTGGGCATTTAATTGCAGTTTTACAATATTTAGTTTTATAATCCCACCTCATGCCTTACAGTCATCAGAGCTGTAAGAATTCTAATCTGTGCTGTATGTAATTATGTTTTGCTGACAGCAGACAGAAAAAAAGTTGTATGAACTTACACAAAATGTTGGATGTGTTTGTCTACAGGTGTGGGCTCTGCCGTGAGTCTGTCTAACTCCCTCCACAAGCGCCGGGGGTCATGTAAACATATTGCTCTTCAAATTGGATGCTGCAGATGTCTGGCGTGATTTTTCTCAAGAACTAAACCATGGATGATACTTACCAATACCCTGTTTTCTTTGAATGCCAAAGCCTGTCAGAGAACCAGGTGAAGAGCTTGCAAACGTATTTCAGCATTCGCCACAGATCCGGTGGCGGAGAATGTGGATCACTGAGGAGGGTGAATGATAAAACCTACAGCATTGCATTCAGACATCGAGGAGGTGGGTCAAGAAACACAATATGGTAATTATAGATTTAACCGAATGTCGCAGCAGAAATCCAGACTCATCAGACCAGGCAACGTTTTTCCAATCTTCTATTGTCCAGTTTTGGTGAGCCTGTGTGAACTGTAGCCTCAGTTTCCTGTTGTTAGCTGACAGGAGTGGCACCTGGTGTGGTCTTCTGCTGCTGTAGCCCATCTGCTTCAAGGTTGGACGTGTTGTTGGTTCAGAGATGGTCTTCTGCAGACCTTGGTTGTAACCAGTGGTTATTTGAGTTACTGTTGCCTTTCTATCATCTTGAACCAGTCTGGCCATTCTCCTCTGACCTCTGGCATCAACAAGGCATTTTCACGCAGAGAACTGCTGCTCACTGGATATTTTCTCTTTTTTGGACCATCCTCTGTAAACCCTAAAGATGGTTGTGTGTGAAAATCCCAGTAGATCAGCAGTTTCTGAAATACTCAGACCAGCCCGTCTGGCACCAACAACCATGCCACGTTCAAAGTCACTTAAATCACCTTTCTTCTTCATTCTGATGCTCAGTTTGAACCATTGAGATGCAGCCATGTGATAGACTGATAAACTGTTTGCTTTAACGAGCAGTTGAACAGGTGTACCTAATGAAATGGTTGGTTAGTGTATGTGAAATCAGTAAACTTGTATGTTTCTGTTGTCATTTTTAGCAGTAACTGTAACATTTAAAGATATAGAATTTAACACAGTAGACCGACCTAACGTTTCTACTGTACTTACTGTGTTGCTTTGTTAGTGTCCTCCATGAACCAAATCTAGCAGCTCAAAAGCTAAGTGATGTATTGCTGTGGACGTGGACCTCAGGAAAATGTAATTTAGCCTCCTAAAGAGACCCACTTAAAAAAAAATCAGTACGTGTTGAGTATAGTACTGATCTTTTTTTAGGTGGGCCTTTTTTGATGGCCTAACCAGTTTAGGTAGCATTTACTCAGCACTGTTTCATTTTGTTTATTTGGCACGCAGATTTTCTACCCAGAAGTTATTGCAAACAAACATTTTGATTTGGTCTGTAGGCCATTAAAAAACATGTTTGCATGCTTAATTTCCTCTTTAAATCAGTGCTGCCAGCGATGAAGTTTGTTTGGAAGTCTCTGAAGTTCTTGAAAAGGCTGTTAGAGTGAGTAGTGTACATAACAAAAGAATACAACAGTAATAATCTGCAGCAAAGTACTAGTGAAATTATAGTTTTTATTCACTGCACTAGCTAGCTGTAAAGTACCTGAGGAAGTGGAATCAGCTGTCGTCCATAAAACATGACTGCATGAAAATCAACAAAGCAGGTCATTATAACTCATGTTGAAGTGGTGTGAGAAAGACGGGTGTAAATAGTAAAACTGTGCATTGTATCCCACTGTCATAAATAGAGGTAGGAGAGAAGTAATTAAATAAAATAAGACAGAGGATAAAACAAGTCTAATGTTGCCCTACGTCCTACATACTTTCCTTATTTTCTAATAAGTGACAAAAAAAGAGACAAACAATTTGTTTTTCTCAAATAAACAGCAATGCCCTCATTTAAAAATCACAATAACTATCTGGGTATCACACTGCCCAGCCTCCCGGGAAGAGTTTAATCTAGGGTGCTGGAAAGGAGGCTCTGACCGATTGTCGAACCTTGGATTCAGGAGGAGTAATGCGGATTCCATCCTGGCTGTGGAACAGTGGAGCAGCTCTTTACCCTTGCGAGGCTGCTGGAGGGGTCGTGGGAGTTTGCCCATCCACTCTACATGTGTTTGTGGACTTGGAGAAGGCTTATGACCGAGTCCCTCGGGAAATCCTGTGAGAGGTATTGCAGGACAATGGGGTACCGGGCTTACTGCTATGACCTATCCAGTCCCTATATGACCAGAGTGAGAGGTGTGTCGGTATACTCTGTGTAAAGCCAAATACATTCTCAGGTGAGTATTAGCCTCAGCCGGGATTGTCCCTTGTCTCCTCAAAATTGTATCTCTGCTTTTTGCAGTCAGGATCAGAGTCAGCACCTCCAAATCTGAGGCCATTGTTCTCTGCTGGAAACTGGTGGATTGTCCCCTCCGGGTTGGGACGGGAAGGGGTCAGTTGAGGTGGTTCAGGCATCTGATGAGGATGCCTCCTGGGTGCCTTCCATTGGAGGTGTTCTGGGTACATCCCTCTGGTAGGAGGCCCCAGGGCATACCCAGGACACGCTGGAGGGATTACATGTCTAATCTGGCCTGGAAAGGGTTGCCGGGGAGAGGGACATCTGGGGTGCTTTGCTTGGCCTGCTGCCCCCGTGACACGGCCCTAGATGGATGGAATAACTAATGTCCTATTTTCTGTCTTAGATCAGCAGGCGGTCCTGCAGAGATCTAAGCATGTTATGGATGATCTGGTGTTTACTGTCCGAGGCAGCCTGGAACCTCACGCCTCGTCTCCATTGCTGGATCGTATAGTATTACAGGTCAGGACAACATTTCTGTCATTCAGTGAAGGTTGTTTATGTACAAAAAACAACAAAAAAACAAAAAAAATATATACAAGTTTCCCATTTCGTGCCATCAGGTAACACTGAAGAGGTTTTGTACTGCATTATAAACACTGTAAATTCATGTATATGATCATAAACTGATAATAAGGGTTTTGTTCTTACAGTCCAACTGTTTCTATGTGACCAGTACCAGTAAACTGTTGTCATTATCTGGATATCTCTTTTCAATGCAGGGCCCACAGTCCATGCCTGCCCCATCACCTCCAGACTGGTGAGGAATACAAACTACAACTTAATGCTTACCTCCTTTTGTTACCTAAAGGAATGTCACAAGGCTAGGAGAAAACTAGAGAAAGAACTCGCCTCTGTTTCCTGCTCTGCTCAGCTTTAACCAAAAGAGGAGAAGGTTTTAGTTAGCCGTTTAGCTCAACCTGGTGCTGCAGATGAAGATAGCAACTGGAAAGCAGAGTTAGTCAAACTCTTTGATGGCTACCTGTGCCGCTATGAGTTAGACTCTCACAAGGTCAAAGCTTTGCTTCAGTCCTGCAGCTCTCCTCAGACCACAGATGAAGTAAAGGTGTACAGCGAGGTTGGGATGGCTGTTGTTGTTGGGGAACGTTCCCAGGTGAATGCGAGATTGGTGGAAGTAGAGGACAGGGCAGGTTTAAGTATGAAGCAAATCAGTATTCGTGGACTGGGCGAGGCCAAGCTCCTTCTCCTCTGGAAAGAGATTGAGCACAGTTGGGACGAGATTTTCCAGGAGTGAAGGTCACGCAGGGAGCTGCAGGTCAGTTAGTTTTGGAAGGTTCTGTAGAGGAGATTCTTAAGGCTGGTGAATGGATCTCTGATCAGGAGAGTTTGGTGTTAGAAAGGACAGTTCCTGACATGAGCCCACATTTTTTGGCCTTCTTGAGAAAGGCATACGGAGGTCCAGGGGTGCTAGGTGACTTTTTAGGGGTTGGTGACAAGGTGGAAATAGAATTATCAGACACAGAGCTGCGGTTCTTCTCCCTCTCTGCTGATAAACTGGATGACACAGAAAAAAAACTGCATGAAATATTCAGGGAAGTCAAGATTGACGTTCCTAACTGCTCTGCTGTGCCATCTGAGCTTCGGGAAAAACTTAAGTCCAAGACAAAAGAGATAAACCAAGGCCAATACAGGGCTCAGGTCGTGTTTGGCTCAGACAGCACAGTGTGCTTACTGGGCCACACCGAAGAGGTTGAAGAGCTGAGTGAAGTTGTCATACAGTTTATCTTGGACCAGTCTAGTGTGCAAAGCATAGTCCATCTGCCTTTCAAAGAGTTAGCACAATTGCTGGAGCTGCATGGTTTTGATTATTCAGGGGTCACCTTACATTCTTTAATATCTTCCTCGGGGTCCGCGGTGGTGCTGGAAGG
This sequence comes from Epinephelus fuscoguttatus, assembly GCF_011397635.1. Classification (NCBI taxonomy): domain Eukaryota; kingdom Metazoa; phylum Chordata; class Actinopteri; order Perciformes; family Serranidae; genus Epinephelus; species Epinephelus fuscoguttatus. The sequence goes on from NC_064774.1 coordinate 16,927,407, forward strand.
TGAATCCAGCAAAGTGACGGAGGTCAGAAACAGGCTGGATCAATTTCTGGACTTAATTCTTCAGGATAGAGTAACCATTGACTCGTTAGGTACCGTAAGATTTACCCAAAGCCCCACTGGGAAAGATGAACTTCTAAGTTTTGCACATAATTTTGCATCTCTGACTTTAAGTGAAGAAAACACAACAGTTGCTGGCTACAGCCTTTGTGACGGGCTCCAGGTACTGGAGGCTGATACTCTTGTGAACGCTGCCAATGAAGGTCTGGACCATGGTGGAGGTGTTGCTGCTGCACTGAGTAAAGCAGGCAGCCCTCAGGTGCAAAGTGAGAGCAATGCTTTAGTTAAGTATATTGGAAAAATTCCTACAGGCGATGTGGTAGTGACCACAGGGGGGAACCTAAACTGCTAGAAACTGCTGCATGCTGTTGGGCCTGTAGGTGGAAAATCAGGTGGCAAAGAAAGGGTGTTGTTGGAGAAAACCATCCGGGCAGCTCTGAATTTATTAGAACTCATGAAGTTCCAGTCCATAGCCATGCCCTGCATCAGCTCAGGTATGTTTGGTGTCCCTGTCACTGTGTGCTCTGAGGCTACTCTGAGGAAGTCTTTATTTGTTGTTGTCGAAAAACGAGATGATGCATCTCAAGGGGTTTATCCTACCCTACAATAAATTTCTTCCTATTCTAACTGCTGTTAAGAAGTTTGACAGTCAGAGAGGGAGAAGTCTAAGAGGAATCATCCTGATTGATAACAGGATGGAGTGGGCAGGGGCCATGCGGGTAGTGGGTGACCAGCTTCTTCAAGAGATGTTTACCAGAAACACTGTACCAAGATTTCTGGGGTTCCTGATGGGTGCTGTTGCAGAAGACAGTGCAAGAGGAGCCACTGCTGAATCTTCTGGAAATGGCGCCAGTGTAGAGATCATTAAGGGAACCACCGAGACCCAGCAGGTGAGAAACTTGTCTGAGAATTTAAGAAAGTGAATCAGACCTGTTCAGATGAAAAATGTGATTGTACTGGAGGATAAGAACAAATCTTGACATTAGTGTTTGAGATACTTGCACAAGTGCTCTTCCATATGACAGGCATAACATTATAAATGGCTTTGCTTGATGATGTGTTAACGAAGCATTTCACTGCTGAAAATATAGCCTTTTCATCAGACTGGGATGCAGTAGAAAGATGCAAATACTTTAGAAATCGGTGCTACATGACCACAGGAAAAACGAGAAAAGGACTCTGAAGATATAGAAAACCAACAACTACCAGAATGCACTGCGCTGCACCAGGCCAATAAGTGCTCCCACTGGTGGGTGACGTAATGCAATCTTGTTTGTTTTGACACAGGAAACAATATTTTAACAGAATCTCAGTTCAGAGTTTATCAGCACTGTTTTACAATACAAGTAAAAATATACAATAAGGTGCCCACTTTCTGTTCATAATTTCTCATATTACAGCCCAACAGTGCACAAAAATAGGTTTCTGAATACATTTTAGGCAAGAAATAGGCAATACAGTAACAGAATCTTGGTTCCTATTTGATCAGCGCTGCTTAGCTTTGCAATTTGATCCGAGTTTGTCTTTCTCTTGATCCACTTATATGCTTTTTGTGTTCGTGGTGATAGGCATGCTAAATTGCAAAAGTACACTCTGTAGTTTGAGCAACAGCCCTAGAGGCCTAAAAATCCTCCTGATGATACACAAGGCAGATTTAAGCAGGGAGATGAGCAGGGTGTTGTTAAAATTGAGGGAAATTTACTGTAGTTCATTTAATAATACTGCCCACATTGTTATAAGATGGTTAAAAATTGAATTTCTTTTTCAAATATAAATGTGTATTTTTTTATAAACCTATGTTCAGACATTTTAATATGACAAAAAAAATAGCTGAACTCCATGGATTATCTAAAATGCATTGTCTTCTGAAACAGGACTCCAGTGATTGGACCAAACTTAAACCTGTCATCAATACAGTGGATGAGGCTCAAATCTATAGGTAAAAATATTTTTTTCTTATCAATCTTTTTTTCTTATTCATTATTTATTTATTTTTAACTCACTTTAATTTTAACTCAGAAAGATCAGTCTCAAGGTACCCACTACCTTGGAAATAAGGATTTGTGTTAAACATCTGAGGGATATTTCTGTCAGAGGCAGTTACTGTACGAGGCGCCTTTACTTTGAGGCTATAAAAATAAATGTGCTGTATGTATTAAAGATTGTTGACTGACTGGAAATAATTACAGCCACAATTACAAAAAGGTTTCTGTGTAAAAGGTAACTCTAAACAGAGTGCGGTGATGTGCAAATCCTTTTTGACCTATATTCAATTAAACACAGTCCAAAGACAAGGTATTTCATGTTCAAAAAAGTTGAGACGGGCATGTTAAGCACTGTGTGACATCACCTTTTCTTTTAACAACTCTCAGTAAGCATTTGGGAACTGAGGACACTAACCGTTGAAGTAGAAGTTTTGAAAGTGAAATTCTTTCTCATACTTGCTTGATATACGACTTCAGTTGCTCAACAGTGCGGGTGTCCATTGTCATATTTTGTGCTTCATGATGGGCCGCACATTTTCAGTGGGGGTCCAGTCTGAACTGCAGGCAGGCCACTCTAGTACCTGCATTCTTTCTATGAAGCCACCCTGTTGTCTCATTGTCTTTCTGGAATAAGAAGGGACCTCCCTGAAAAAGATACAGTCTAGATGGCAGTTTATGTTGCTCCAATACCTGTATGTACGTTTCAGTGTTCATGGTGCCTTCACAGATGTCCAAGTTACCCATGATGTAGTCTCTATATACAGACTCTACATGCAGGGAAGAAGAGCGGAAGAGCCCTGGTTTCCGTTGCTAGACTGTTTGTAGTCCGCGTGATATTGATCAATCATGTTTGAGCCGGCTGCAGTTGTTGCCAGGTTAAACGGTCCGTGCGGTGAACTAACGAGGCGGAACATAATTGGCGTCACTGCAAACTCTGAATCCATCGCAATGGTTCAGCATATTTACTTATATATAAACGGAAGTCGGAAACGGAAATTCGCCTCCTCCGCCCAAATCAAACCGGAATGCCAAAAAATCGGGGGTCTGCCCCCAGAGGCTGTATCACTGTCTGCCGGAAGTCAGACGCTGAATACATCCGATGGGTTCTGAGAATGCCCATGATGCCAGGGGCACTAACACACCCCAGTACCATCACAGATGCTGGCTTTTTAACTTTGAGCTGGTAACAATCTGAATGGTCCTTTTCTTCTTTAGCCTGGAGAACAAGATGTCCTTGATCTTCAAAAACAATTTGCCAGACCACAGCACACTTTTCCACTTTGTATCAGTCCTGTCAGATGAGCTCGGGTCCACTACACACTACACGATATCAGCCTGATTGTAGGCTGACGTAGCATCGTACGATGTCGGCTTGGATCGTGAACAACAATGAGTGTCATACACGATAATCTATCGTTTCATTATGTGTAGTGTGTCATAGTAGACATAGACAAATGATGCCACGTCTGAGATGCCTCATGACGTTCCAACAGAAAGTCTAGCATGTTTGATTTTCTTTTTGTTGTTCATGACTTCTCCCGTCACATCCGTCACACAGAGTATGAAGGGAAAAATGATGGCATCAAACAGCTGAGGCTCTTAAGCAACCCGGTTAGTACTGCCATTAGCATCAATCTAACAAAGAATGTTATTTCTTCATAATGGAGGATGTTAAGGGATAATAATAAAAAATAGTGGCGGGACTTTGACTCACCCCAACTGCAGAGGCTACCAGCTTCATTTGAAACAGACTACATTAAAAAAGGGACGTTATTGATTAATCCCTCTGTGTTTTTATATTTTTACTTTTCATCCGCTCTGGTTTGCCTTGATAAAGTTAATGCATCGCACCGTCATTTCAAACTCAGCACTTCCTGTAGCTGTTCAAAATTAAAAGGCCCTTATACCATCGGTTGAGAGATTCCCTTCATTTTCTAAACAGGCTTTTATTGTGAAACATTTGCAGGAACTTGTTGCGGAGGATTCAGTGACTTGCATGTTTGCGTACGGTACTTCAAATGTAGCTCCTGTCATCTGGTGATGCTTGTTACGTTACTACGGTAACATTTCAGCTGGCATATGAACAGACACAGTGACTGAAATAATAGTAAAAATAACTATTTCTCTTGGCTGACTATTCATAAAATACCACAAAATGATTTCAAATTGGATCACACTTCTTCAGAAAAGCTACAGCAAATTCATGTCAGGTTGTAATAATCAGCAGTCAGTGTGTAGTAAATCCAAACCTATCTGTATTCCCTTGCACTCCTTAGCCTCCAGTCTGATGCAGGTCGCTTTGAATGCAGTGTGTCTGCCCTGCGCTGGGTTTGTAAAGAAAAGGTCAGCTTCAAATACCAGTTCTGCTCATGGGAGGAACTCGGGGAGAGGCCTTCATGCATGGATTATATGCCAGCAGGACCCCTACTGGACATCACAGTCACAGCTGGGAAGTTGGAGGAGGTGCATCTGCCACACTGGGTCTGTGTAGGTGAGGTGTAATATAATGTAAAAGGCCCGTTTTTGACTTGCTATAGATATAAATGAATATATGAATATTATTTCTTCTCACTGAAGTTGTGCATGTTTGTTCTTTGCAGATGAAAACTCTACAATGTCAGACATGTTTGTAGTTCTGCATGTGGAGACCTGTGGAGATGTTTTGGAACAAGTGTCTGAAGTGACATCGTCCCACGTCAAGTTAGTCCAGCCAACTTTCTCACCAGTTGGTGTAATGATCTTGAAGAAACTGGGCATTCCATTTCACTTTGACACGTTGGTGTACAAGACAAACAAAGAATTCCTCACACTGGATGTTTACCTGGTGCCACCTGATCCATCCCTACAGCAGGTTTCTATTTCATTTGTCACAATAAGTACTTTAAACAATTGCAATGTTTGACGTGTACACATCTGGGAGACAGCATAGTTGTATTCTCTATTACCTGGAAAAAGCCACTGACAGGTGAGGTAAATAACATTCATCATCTTGTTACAATGCAGTGTATTGCTGGGGAAAAAAAGGACAATGTGTTATGCCATGCGGCGAAAGCTCTTTGTCATGTTCTTCCGGCCATTCCTGAGCAGTTTAAGGCCTTGACCTGGCCTCCACATTCCCTAGATCCAAATCTACTTGAGCATCCTTGGGACATGCGGGTACGTCATCTCGTAACCCACAGGACTCAAAGGATCTGCCGTGAAGACCCTGGTGCCAGACACCACAGCGCATCCCCAGACTTCCTGTGTCCATACCTTGATATGTCAGAGCTATGTCCAATCCATAGAGGCCCCATCATGGATGGGGGTATGTCTGGGGTATTGGCACATCCCACAGATGCTCAGTCAAATTGGGAACTGTGGAATTTGGAGGCCAGGTTGATGCCTTGAGCTCTTTGTCACGTTCCTTGGGCTACTCCTGAGCAGTTTTTGTGGTGTGGCATGGCGCATTGTCCTGCTGCAGGGCCACTACCATCTGGAAGTGGTGTTGCCATGAGGTAGTTTGCTTGGTCTGCAATAGTGTTTGGGTGAGTGGAGTGCGTCAAGTACTATCCACATATATGCCAGGGTTCAAGGTTTCCCAGCAGAACATTCCATTGTAACAAGATCATCAGTGTTATTCATCTCACCTGTCAGTGGTTTTAGTGTTCAGGCTAATAAGTGTATATCAGAAGTGCCATATCATAGGCAACTGGACTTGCTTGCATGTCTTGAAGATGTTTCGCCTCTCATTCCAGAACATCCCAGAAGCTTCTCCAGTTCTAAGGGACTGGTGCGGAATCGCCGACTTTAAACTCTGTGTGGGTATGAATCCTTACAGAGTCGATGAGGTCACATGTGAGTCGTTGACCAACCTGGCCATCATGTGTGTCCTTAGGGTCAGGTGGGACCAGGTGGGAATAGGTGTGAAGTCATCTGGGGAGGGATCCCAAGACTATAGTGTATTCGGGTGATAATTTGGTGTCGTATGTCACCTCCTTTGTTTAACCATATGGGCCTGAATGACACATAGTGCGTCCAAATTCACACCTGTTCTTCTCTATGGATTTTCTCCGCGACCGTTTATCATAGCGAGAATCACGAGAAAGAGCGGAACCGTAGCTTTCCGACAAGACCAAGCACTTGTCAGTAGTCCAGTGTTTCCACTGCAAAAAAAAAAGATAAATTTACACTAAAATTATGTATAACAAAGCTTTCATACAGCTTTACATACACATTACTCTTGGATGGATTACTCGCGAATGCAGGCTCGCATAGAAATGCATATCACATGAAAGCGCAGGAGCAGATCTTTCCAGTGATACCACACACATCACTGTGCTGTCATCCCATCACGCTATAAATCCAGATCAATTGTCTACAGAATAAAAACCTGGGTAATTTCTTTACAATCCATTATACAGATCTTGTTATCAGTCACTTCATATAGTGAGGAATATCGTATCTTACCACGTCTTAGGCTTGCGTGTGTTTCTCCCTGTCTATTCACATTTGTAGTCCGGCTTTCAAGATGCAAATATCTCCATATTGTCCAGTTGACACTCCATCAAACTTTGTATGACAAGACCAGCACACTTTCCCTTTGCGCACCCAGAGAACTGTAGCCTAATTATGCATGCTGACAGGGCAGCAGTCACCATATACATTGAGGGGGAAACAAACTTTGTTTACTGCAAACAAAGTGGCAAATATTATCTTGGAGGACATCATTGCACTTGGTTGACTATTTTTCTATGATCTTAGATGTAAATATTGCATGTTTCTTTCAGATAAAACACATTTTTGACTTGTGAATGAGTCAATGGAATTTCTTGCAATAATGAAAAAATACTGGCAATCATGTCCGCCTGGCACAAACCACATGTTTTGGACAGCTGTGAAGTGACAGAATGTCCCAGCATCATGGTTCTTATATTGCCAGATTCCAGAGAGTCTCCCCTCTTCATATATGGTAGAATATGTCATTTTCCAACTTGCTATGGTGAGATACATGTAAAAATGTAAGAATTTAGTCACACAGATTTGTTTTTTTCATTGATATAAAAATTAATATAAAATACAGGCACATAGGAGGACATGAAATGATGGCAAATCTGGTTAGCCCACATTGTCCTGAAAAAAAACAAAAACAAGATATAGCATGTGTATGTAGCCTTTATAATGACTGTGATATGAGCTTAAAAGTAAAGGCGGTAAAAATACCCCAAAAAAGGCCTAGGGCCCATTCCAGTCTGATGTAGATGGCTTCTGTCACAACTCTTTCAAAATCATCTGTCTTCTCTGGCCAAGATGTGAACATTGCTGTCCTTGAAGGAGTGTCCCTTCTCTTTCAGATGTAAATGGACAGCTGAGTCTAGACCTGACGAGCTGGCTCGAGCGGTTGTTTAGTTTCACCAATATACAAATCTGTGCATTCCTGGCTGCACGACATAGATGTTTTTTTGTCAAACTGGAATGACCATCGTTTAACAGAGGAGGTGGCCTACGACACCATTTATCACCCACCTACAATGCATTTGTGGGATCCCTCCCCAGGCGGCTTCACACCCATTCACACCTGGTCCCATCTAACCCTAACGACACACATTCTGGCTCTGAAACTAAGAACTCACACGTGACCTCAACGACTCTGTAAGGGTTCACACCCACACAGAGTTTAAAGCCTGCGTCTCTGAAATGTCTTCAAGAAACTAAACCAAGTCCAGTTGTCTACGATATAGCATTTAGGAATACCATGACCTTGATGACTGAGAATCTTCACTGACACTATGATTATACTTAAATCATAGCTCTCCATGTTGGCTCCTTTGAGCTTAAGGATTCTTTTTTTTAACAGGTTGTGGAAAAATTGCAAAACTCTTGTAGATCCACAAGAATCCTAAAACCAGGCCCAGACAAGTCCATGCAGTTGGGAAACAATTTCTCTCTCAAAACAGATTTGGTGGATGCAAAGATTCAACCCAGCGTATGTGTCAACTGTTTCAATATCTGTTTTAATATTTCTGTATCATTGGAAAATAAACTGCAGATAGACTGCAGAAAGTCCTAAACCCTATTTATCATGTTTTCTACAGGTGCGAGAGCTCAGACATGGTAGTAGTAATGTATTTGAGGTGTTTGTCAGAAATGCAGACAGCGACTTCACCCTCAGGCTTGAAAGTAAGGAAGACATTTTCTGGACCTGTACCATCCATAAAGGTCAGTAGTTTTTAATACTTTTAGGCCAGTTGATTTGTACCATTTTTGTTCTGTTTAGCTGAAATGCACAGTTGGCAAAAGAAACACCATGTGTTGTGAATTCAACAGAAAGAAATACATTAAAAGTAGGGCTGTCAATCGATTAAAATAGTCAGTTAATTGCATGATTGTCCACAGCTAAATCGTGATTAATAGCAAATAAATCGCACATTTATTTTTATCTGTTTTAAATGAACCTTAAATGGATACTTCTTGAAGTTTTTAATACTCTCATCACCATGGGAGTGGACAAATATGCTTGCTTTATGCAAATGTATGTTTATTAGTATTGCAGCAAACCAAAACAGTGACTGTGTTTACAAGGTCTTTAGTATCCCGGTTTTGAGGCTTATCCCGGTTTTGAGCATATCCGGGATATGATGTTTACATGGAACACAGAGAAACCCGGTTATTCATATCCCTGTATACATGATAAATACCAGTAACCCGTTTTCTGATCACAGCATCCTACCTGCGCAGGCGTGTGTTACATCTTTTATGTCTTTTGTTTACAACAGATTGAGCGGGAAATGTGATATATTTATTATATTTAGAAGTAAGACAAAAATAACACCTCTGTGGCTTCTAGCGGGCTTAGCGTTAGTAAATACTCACGTTGCATTACAGCTATGGCTCATCCACTTCATCTTCAGCAGTGGGAGGAGAGAGCGACAACAAATATTGAATACGTCACCAACTTTGATAGGTATTCGGCAGAGCTTAGATCGGGCCCAAAAAATCCAGCCCGTTATGCACGTTGTGCATGTTATGTCCGGGACCGTCCGGCCCGTCCAATTAACTGAAATTATGGACCCGAGCCCGATTCAAACCCGACATTTTTCAATAAGTTGGCTGTTATAATTAAGAGTATTAAACCACAAGTCTTGTTATTTGAATGACAGAAACATAGGATCTTAATGAATGGCGCAACATGGAAGCATGATTATGTAATAAAACAGGTGTTTATTTTAGGATCCAGGTGGTGAAGGGCTGTGAATAAATATTGTAAAAAAAAATTGGACATTTCTATGCAAATGATTCTCACTGATAAACAAGGTCTAATTCACTAACACCAGCGCTAATAGCCACACGCAGTTTGAGTGAAGTAAATAACGTGTTTAAAGCTGGTGCAAACTGGGCGCTCCTCTGTGGAAGCCTCTCGCCCAGACTTTCCAGTGATCGTGGCAGCAGTGATTGTCTGTTAAATCAGTCTGTAAATAATATTTTGACATTATTAGGCCGGGCTCGGGCTCGCGCAGAGAATCTCAAGCTCTAGTATTCAGCTGTCACTGCCACCACGCAGTACAAGGCAACAGTGGATGAAAATACGTAGCTGTGACTGGTGGGATAGGATCGTTCTCATGGAGTTTACAGTTTCAGAGTAGAGAGAAAACTTCAGAATGAGTAGGGCATCCTTCAGCCGGCTGTGTGACGTAGTTGAACCATTCATGAAACCGGGATAAGGCGTATACATGCTCCAGTATCCCGGCTTCTATCGGAGTACTCCAGGTGGCAAAACCGGGTTTCTTGAAACCGGGAAAAGGGCATAACCCGGTTTCTGAATTTGGGATATGGTGTTTACATGCACAAACACAAAAACGGGATACTTAAAAAACCCAATCAAAACCGGGATACTAAAGACCTTGTAAACACAGTCAATGACAAATACTGTCTGGAATATTCTCCTGGGGTCCGTTTCACAAAGCAGGTTTAGTGGAAACTCAGAGACTGTTAACCCTGAAATGAGGGAAACTCTGAGTTTTCCGTTTCAAAAAGGGAGGTAACTCAAACCAGAGAAAGAGGGGTAACTCTAGCCTGTTTCAGAGAGAGAGGTAACTTAAGCTCTCGGTCAGTTACCGTAGTAACAGACTCTATGAACCTAACCTGGTCAGGACCAGGTTTTTCTCAATGAACCTCGAGTTTCTCTCTGTCTCCGCCCTCTTTCAGAGCCACACACTCCATTTGATTTCCTCATTCATTCAGTCAGCAGGCGAGTTTTGGCGTAGCCTAGTTCTGCCATCTGTCATTTAAAAAATCATTTAAAAAATCAGAGTCAGTATGTTAGTGTCCATCAGGCACAGTGGGTGGCGACTTTTTTCACTACTACATGGCATGTCCTTTTGATAACGATCCCGTGGATGAAGGTGCAGCATTACTGCGCAGAGAATTAAATATTCGTCGGGAGATGGTTATCAGACCGCGCATAGATGTTCTAGCATTTCCACACAATTATCTTTTTGAGCTGTACCCTTTCACGTCACAGTCCATCATCTACATACACAACCTAATCCGTCCTTACATTTGCAATATTACCAATCATAGTCATGCTCTCACATCTGCGTTTCTTTGCAAATGGAAGTTTTTTGTACAATGACGGAGATGCTGAGCACTTGAGTAGGCTAAGGCAACTGTACATGTATGCAGGGTGGTCAGAAAAGTGTGCTCGTTTTACGGGCATCTGCCTTCTTTCTGCTGGCTGAGTAGAAGTCTGTGTTAGTTTAAATAGGCTTAATTATTTAACAGAACATGATATAGATGAGAACATTTATGTGTGTGAAAACAGCATTATGTTGGGGATACAACAACTGCACAGTCAAACAGCCACTTAATATTTACTTTACAATGTAAAACATGATCAAAATGAGGTACCCCCATGAGATTATGCCAAGGTCTTACCTGTTTGAACAATGTTTTTATATTTCATCCTAAACTGCTGCCAAGTGCGCTTCTCCCCCGCAGGATTGCACCTAAATGAAATAAATTAATAGGCTACCATTCAAGCAGTTTTCCCCTGTAATATTATTGTGATTGCAAAGGACTACATTTAAACTTAGGCATTCTCCCACGCTGTCTCCCTCTCTTTTGCAGCTGCAGCGGTGTTGCACTTCTTTTTGAAAACGTGTTCAAACTCGCAGTATGAGTGCATTAAGATTTCTAATTCTAGTGGGGTGAAAAACACAGCCCTACTCTTCCCCGTTGCCATGGTGACTCGTCGAATCGGGGCTCCATTGATGCTGGCTTTTTATAGTTGTGGTGCACGCGCTGAACTCCAGGTGAAACTACTCCGAGTGATTCAAATCAGCTGTTCTGGAACCAGAAACTCAGAGTTTCCTATCTCAGAGTAGATCAACTCAGAGTTCAGGATTAGACTCAGAGTTTGTTGAACCTGCTTTGTGAAACGGACCCCAGAATAACCTCGAAGGTACTCCATGCTCAAAGCATATGCTGAAAGCACACTATGGCAAACTCAAGCCCAACAAGCGCACACTGTCAATGTGTTGTCAGACAGACTGTTCTGTAGAGAAACTGATGGCTTGTTGGATGCTATGTGTGACGCACAGCTTATGCTGGAACAAGAGCTGCCTGGCGGCTGCAATCATGTTGTGTGCACCATCAGTGGTCAGTGTGCTGACTTCATGTTCAATGTCCCATTGTTGGCGCATGCATCAGCGAAGTGCCTCGCTTGTCTTCATCAGTCAAAGCATGCAACCAAAGTTCCCACTGTGGGCAAAATAATATGCTGTGACCCTGAGGTAACTGTCATTCCCAACGTCTCCTCCACCTAAGCTTTCTCGTCTTCATTCAAGTTGTGTATCTTGGTTACAGTAGTGGCTCTCAAAGGCAATTCATACGTGCAGTCTTCAGATGCGATGTGAATTATCTCAAGTACACCCACGTCCTCCACAGTGTTAATCAGCCTGCAAGCTGTGGCCACCCAGTTAGCTATCGCTGTTGAAAGTTTGTCTCTTGTAGAGTTGTCCGGGTGTCTCAGGTGCAATCTGTCCAGCATGGTCTGCCTCTGGCGGGGGGTAAGGAGGGCTCTCTGCATCAACTGTGTGCTTGATCAGCAAATGATATTTGAATGAGACTCGCTGTACTCTGCTGGTAACTCAATTCACATCGACAGTAAATGCAAATAAGTTTGGTCTTGTCGGGAGAACCGTCTGGCAGAGCTTTGAAGCTGAACTTGTCGTTCGAGAGACCCTTTCTTTATCAATTTCTGCTCACGGAGTTTTGTTTCTGCTTGCTATCCACAAGGTTACTGCTGCATCACCTCGTAATTTCCCAAACTACGGGGTGGACCAAGGGTCATAATTACAGAATGTACCTGCGTTAATTGCCCGTCAGAAAAATTAGTGGCGTCAAAGAGAATTTGTGTTAACTTGTTATTCATGTGTTAACTTTGACTGCCCTAATTAAAACAGCTAAATATCCAATAATTAATCAGCCTTGTGACCTGTGTTTTATTTCAGGAGACTACCAAAGTCAGAGCACTGATCACAAACAAGGTGAGAAAGAAAAATGAAGAATTGAAAAGCATAAGATGACGTAGTGGCTTCAGCTATGTTGCTACGCCTTGCTAAAACCTTTTTCGGTTCTTTCATTAGGGGTTTTAACGTATCACTAGTATAACCTCTGGTGTTCACTGTTTGTTTGCTTTCATCTTCCATGGCTGCCTCAGTTCAGCATTTTGTGGATCGCCATCGGACAGCTCTGATCGAGAGAGTGTGTGATACAAAAGCCATCCTGGATGAGCTTGTGGATAGAGGGTTGATCTCAGATGAGAGCTATGATGCTGTGAGAGCTCTAAAAACCACACGAGACCAGATGAGGGAGATTCACAGGTTTGTGACTGCAGCTGGCACCGAAGGCAGAGACGAACTTTATGAAATCCTGAAAGGGATGAAGAGTATGAGGCCTCTCGTTTCTGAGCTTGAGGGTCGGGATGAAGGAGCAAAATGTAAACGTAAAGAGAAGCTGTAGCTTTGACAACTCAGATTAAGGAGGGTGAACATGAGATGTGTCTGTACAGTATATTGTGACATTTTTTTACTCGAAAGATTTCAATAAAAGTTTTATTTCTTCAATAATAAATTAACTCAAACTAAAGACAAAAGTGTGTCATTGTACCGGTTGAATTTGCACATTCACACAAATAACACCATGATATTTGTAAATTTTCATTGTCATTTTGTGAGAGCCTTCTTTTCCTGTAAAAATACATAGTGCTGTAATTGTATAAACTCCAGACTGCTTACAATGGGGTCTTAAGCCTCATTGTGACACTGAACAGTTGAGGCAAAACCACAAAAATTAAGATTCAAAATTACTTTCATGAATCATTTTCAGTGTCCTCCACTGTGTTCGTGTTTGTTCAAATAGTTGCTTTTTACTGCAATTACAAACTGTAATGGATGGATTTATAGTTGATTTATAGTTATGGAATATTTGACTTACAGTTATATAATATTAGATTTATACTTATATAATATTTGATTTATAGAATAGTTGTTTTAATAGTTATAGAATATTTGATTTATAGGATTTTTGATTTATAGCTATAGAATATTTGATTTAGTTATATATTTGATTTATACTTATATAATATTTGATTCATAGAATAGTTTTAATAGTTATAGAATATTTGATTTATAGGATATTTGATTTATAGCTATATAATATTTGATTTATAGAATAGTTGTTTTAATAGTTATAGAATATTTGATTTACAGTTATATAATATTTGATTTATACTTATATAATATTTGATTTATAGAATAGTTGTTTTAATAGTTATAGAATATTTGATTATAGGATATTTGATTCATAGCTATAGAATATTTGATTTACAGTTATATAATATTTGATTTATAGAATAGTTGTTTTAATAGTTATAGAAAATTTAATTTTTAGAATAATTGGTTTATAGTTATGAAATGTTTGACTTATAGAATAGTTTATTATGGTTATGGAATATTTGATTTATATAAAAGGGGGGATCACTCATGAGGGCCCATTCGTCACACAACACATTGTTGGAGGGCCCAGTCTCTCCATCCCCCTGTTTACAATGTTTATGTTGTCAAGTATGAAACTACCGCCGAATGGAGTGGGGGCAGTGCAACCTGACAGGCTTGACTCAGGGCAGATTCCTACCACGCCCTCTGATAACACCACTGCAGGAGTGTGAGTGTGTCCAGAGGAAGTCTCAGTTTGAGGAAGACACACACAGCGATGGAAGAGGCAACTGTCAGCTGAAGGCAAAGCCAAGGTTAGTAAAATGTTCTCTACAAGTTTATTTAAAGTTATAAACGTGACTCGATCCGGTTAACCCGAACCGCGTTATGAAACGGACCCCAGGGCTCCAAGCCTACACACACACACACACACACACACACAGAAAGTGACCTCATAACGATGGCGGAGAGAAACAAACGCTGACAACTCTTTCAGTTTCACCAGAGGCAATGTTGACGGTGCTCGTCTCGTGTAAGGCCGCGTTCAGACCAAGATTTGGCGACGAGTTGAAACAGGCAACTACCTGCAATGTGCAACTTCTAAAAACCAGATGAGACGGTGTGTCACCTCCCTGAAACACCTCGCTGTACTTCCGGTCTGATTTCCGACTTTCCAGATTATTTTGTGGATGAATATGATGTGTAGCTTTTTAAAATAAAAGTGAGAACAGTGATAGTGACATGTTGGCTATTGTTGTGTTTGTGTTATTGGCAACACCTCTTAAATGTATGTATACATTCACTGGCCACTTTATTAGGTACACCTTGCTAGTACCAGGTGGGACCCCTTTTGCCTTCAGAGCTGCCTTAATTCTTGGTGTCATAGATTCAACAAGGTGCTGGAGACATTCCTCAGAGATTTTGGTCCATATTGACATGATAGCATCACACAGTTGCTGCAGATTTGTGGTTTGGAGTTTAGTTTCTCTCCTGCGTCCTGTTTTTACTTTAGATATCTGCTTTATTTTACTGTTTCACGTTCGCTGTCCGCCGTTTTAGAAGTTGTGTGAAGCTGCTGCGGAATTTGCGGAACTCGTCAGCTGCTTTTCTTCAATAAAAGCAAGTCTATTAATAGCGCAAAGAGGAATAATGAAAGCAGAAACAGCCACAGTGAGAAGTGAGAGCTGCAGACAACAGGCTCTTCCTGCAACTTTTCAAACAGGTCACCTCCAACAGGTAAACTTCTTTTACCTGCCCTGCTGTGGATAAACACATGCAGCAAAAATAACGGGACTATAGCCATGGATTAGCCTGCCGCTTTTAAACGCCATCACTCTAAGACAAGCTGTCATCAGTTTAAGACACACATTCAAGAAAGTAGCCCTGGGAGGCCTCATGCACCACTGTCTTTATTTTCTGAAGCCACCAGATGGCGCTGTCTGTTCAACAAAGACTTGAAAGCACACTTCATTGCCAGTCATTCAGCCTTTATCTTTAAACCAAGAGTGCCATCTGGTGGGGTCAGAAAATAAAGAAAGTGGTTCATGAGGCTTCATTTGGCCGTCACTAGTACACTGCATAGAACCACAAAAGGAGGTGGATACACCCGTACACCTAGGTATACCATCCATCACACCACTCATTTGACGTCAAACCGACAACAATATTTAACAACATTCAGGATGGCAAACATTATTCAATGTTTCCTTTGCTACTTGCAAAAATATTCTAAATTTGGATCTTCATCACTTCCTGGTACTTGTTACTTTGCTCATCAATGAACTAAGTTAGCATTTGGACTTTGTTTAGCCAATGTTAACCTGTTGAACTGCCCCGTGTAATTGTGAACCATAAACATTAGTTAGCAAAAATCCTTGAGACAGAGAGCTGCAGTGCTAACATTAGTCATCTAACATTATCCTATATACAACTGTAAATTACTGAAGCAAGCTATAAGGCATTGTAGCATACAGTCAAGGCCTGTTTTGGAGATATTTATCTAACTTAAAGCTATAGTTGGTAATGTTGGAGAGCTAGCAAGATTTGAAAGCGGCACCTCCTCTAAGCTCCACCCCCTGCTCCCCCGCCCGTCAGTGCTCCATCCAAAGCCACGAGCCCAGACATGCCTGAACGTGCAGCCTGCAGTGAGCAGAGCAGAGGAGAGCCGAGTAAAATAACAAATCCCCCCGAAGCTAACAAATAATTACCTGTCCAACAGAAAGACAGCAACCTCTGCATCACTTTTCAGGCCCTTCAGCTCCCTCAGTTGTCTCCACTGTTCAAAAGCTGGACTGCTGTTGATGTCTGGTTTGTCCTCTCACTTTATCCTTTTCTGCCTCTGACTTTCTCTTCTCAGCCTGTTTAGTGGGGTGAGCCAATACAAGTAACAATGAAGTGGTACTTCTGGCTGCATTTTCTCTGCCATTGTGCAGCAAACTCCTGCTTACTCAGTATTTCTGCTGAGGAGTGCTGAATATTTCCGGCAACGGTGACATGTGATGAGTGCGCGCAGGGAGGAGGGAGGGAAGGAGGGACAGAGTGGGGCTCAGGCAATACAAGACATGAAGGCATCTGAATGGTTCTTTCCATTCGCACCGAATGGCAGTGATTGGTCAGAGTTTTTACAAGCTTGCAGCTGCCACAGAAGTCTGATTTTTTTTCATTCCTTTTTCTGAACACATTATGTATTGACTACTCTCAGGGTGGAAGGACCATTTTACCCAGTATAACAAAAAGTGTTTCTGAACAGGATTACCAACTATAACTTTAATCATTGATTCATTCATTTTCCGTAACCACTGTCAGGGGTCAGGGTCGCTGGGGGGCTGGATCCTATCCCAGCTGACATTGGGCGAGGGGTGGGGTACACCCTGGACAGGTCGCCAGACTATCACAGGGCTGACACATGGAGACAGACAACCATTCAGGCTCACATTCACACCTACGGCACTGACAATATAGACTCACCAAGTAACCTGCATCTTTTTGGACTGTGGGAGGAAGCTGGAGCACCTGGAGAAAACCCATGCTGACATTGACAGAACATGGAAACTCCACCCTGGGTATGAACTCCTCACCCTGGGTTCCAACCAGAAACCCTCTTGCTGTTAGGTGACAATGCTAACCGCTGCACCATTGTGCCACCTATTTACCTGACACACTGTTTCATTAATTCTCAGCCAGAATAATAACCAGAGTCTTTAAGAACTGATCTGGTTATAATTCCTGTCTGATTATGACGTAATGTTAGCTATCCTGGAACAAATGGGCTCGAGTTGGCTTATATTCAGCTACTGGACAGAGCCATGATCGGTCAGTCAACATCACACAGTGTGTTTTTTTAATATGGTGGAAGGATTTTTCATTCAGAGTTGAAACAACAGAGATATAAGGGGTTATAGTGTGATTTGCTGTGCCCGCCCCATTGACTCCAATAGAACTGGCTCCAATGCAAAATTCAAGCGCTGTCACTGACGTCATGTCCTGTCCTGTCCTGTGGCAAAAACTGCAGTTCCTCTATTTGCCACTTGAGGCTGGCTCCAGAAGTCAGTCAGTCCCCATAGACACCCATGTTTAAATGCCCAACATTAAACGTTTTTATCAGGCTGGTACAAAAACACCGTGTCGGTTTCTATAGCTAATTTTGACTTTCATGACGACTGCACTGGAGGTGAATTTTTTTTTTTTTACAACTCATCTGTTTAGTATTTTGTGCTTTTTTAATGTCCAATCTCGTATTGTTATGTCTAATTATACGTACCTACCTGCCCAGGGACCAGGGACAACAGTTTGTTAAAAATGAAACATAAGCCTACATCGCTCCTTGTTTTTGAAGGTAAATTGTCTTTGTCCATTGTCCCCATTCAAATAAATAAACATAACATGAATTAACCTGGAAAAATTATCTCTGGATGTCTCTTGACATTTTGGCATCTCCAAACTGAAAACTAATGAAGTCAACAAATAACAAGCATAGGTTTTCTCTGGGTGCTCTGGTTTCCTCCCACAGGCCAAAGACATGCACGTCAGGTTAATTGGACAGTAGGTTTGAATGTGACCGAGAATGTTTGTTTCTATGTGTCGGCCCTGTGATACCCCGCTGTACCACGCCTCTCGCCTAATGCTCCAGCAACCCTGTGATCCCTAACAGAATAAGCAGTTACGTAAAATTGATAAATGTATATGTATGTATATATAAATGTATGTGTTTTCAGTTATTTCATGTCATGATCCCACCTCATTCCTTTCAATCAGAGCCGTAAGAATTGTAATCTGTGCTGTATGTTTTTATGTTTTGCCCGTAGCAATCTTCAGAGAATACTGTATGAACTCTTACAACATGTTGCATATGTTTGTGTACAGGTGCGTGCTCTGCTATGAGTCTGTCGGAAAAGAACGTGGAGGGAGTAACTCCCTCTAAAACCAAGAGGCCATGGAAACCTAAAGGGTAAACACACAAAGTAGAATTAAAAGGATAACAGGAAGAAGTTAAAGAATTTAAAATAATGATTGTAGATTGATTTAAAAAAAAAAAAAAACACATTAAGATGTTGATGGATGCATGGCACATAAATTGACCCTCGTGTGTTCTTCCCAGAGACCCCAAGGAGATTTCAGAGGAATCCAGTGGTCTGTCTGTCTTGCTTCAGAAAGCAGAGCTGGAAACTATATTTACGGTAGGTAAATGTACAGCAAGAAACATTACACGACATTTCTGTGTGGAAATGTCTCAACCGGCCCGCCAGAGGATTTCATCTGGCCTTAGATCAGCACTAGACAGGCATTATTGGAAATGAGGGCAGTCCCATCATTACTAGATTCTCAGCACCGGCACAGAGGTGCGCACCACAGCTGAGATGCTGGAGCAGAGTCAGGCGATGTGCTCACAGTTGTAGTTGTAAACTGTGAAATGCATTGCTAGAAAGTTAATAAACAATTATTCAATTTCCTAATCCTTACCTATTTCTTTTTCAGCGGCTTGAGGCAATCATTGTCACTTTTGTGAAGAAGGAGCTGAAGAGATTCCAGAAGGCAGTGAGTACAGATCACCCAGAAATCTTAGAGACTTCTTATGAAGAGGGGATGTATGGTGTAGGTCAAGATGAAGAGCAGAAGAGGAGCAAAGAGGCCTTTCTGAAGATCACACAGCACTTCCTGAGGAATATGCATCAAAACGATCTGGCTGACTATCTGCAAAAAAGTAAGCCTTTAGAAATAAAGATGAACATGAAGTAAATAATTACATTACATTAATTAGATTACACTGCTTTAATTAGATTACATTGAATTAGATTAAGATAATCACAGTGTTCAACACCCTTCAAACTGCATACAGAGCATAGGCAAGAGCCTGCACCATAATGCATATTGGTGAGTAATTTTCACCCATCCAAACTAAATCCAGTCATTAATGCTATTTGTTTTCTACTCATCAGAAATCGCCATGTGCCAGCGTCAACTCAAGTCTAATCTGAAGCAAAAATGTCAGCGTTTGAATGAGGGGGATGGAAACCCAAATCTTCTAAATGACATCTACACAGAGCTCTACATTACAGCGCGAGACGATGGAGGAGCCAACAAACAAAAAGACACATCACTCGAATGTGTGGACATCTTTAAACCCTTACCTGGAAGGGATCAGCCAAACCGAACGGTGATGACATGTGGAGTTTCTGGCATTGGGAAAACAGTTTCAACTCAGAAGTTTATTCTGGACTGGGCTGAAGGCCACTCCAACCAGGACATAGAATTCACATTTCCGTTCACTTTCCAGGAGCTGAACTTGGTAAAAGACAAAAAGTACAGCTTGGTGAGACTTGTGCATGATTTCTTCAGGGAAACCAAGGAAGCAGAAATCTACAGATTTGACAGTTTCCGTGTTCTGTTCATCTTCGACGGTCTGGATGAGTGTCGACTTCCTTTGGACTTCGGCAACAATGAGATTGTGACCAATGTGACAGAGTTGACCTCAGTGGATGTGCTGCTGACAAACCTGATCAGAGGGACGCTGCTTCCCTCTGCTCGCCTCTGGATAACCACACGACCAGCAGCAGCCAATCGGATCCCTCGAGAGTTTGTTGACATGGTGACAGAGGTGAGAGGGTTCACCGATCCACAAAAGGAAGAGTACTTCAGGAGGAGATTCAGAGATGAGGAGATGGCCAGCAGAATCATTGCCCACATCAAGGGTTCACGGATGCTTTGCGTCCTGTGCCACGTTCCACTCTTCTGCTCCATGGTTTCTGAAGTTTTTGCGCATATTTTGACAACCACAGAAAGGGGAGAGCTGCCCAGGACTCTGACTGAGTTTTATATCCGCTTCCTGTTGGTTCAGTCTAAAGTGATGCACTCCAAGTATTATATGAATGATGACATACCCCAACATGAATACCCTGTCTGGAACAAAACAACAAAGAAGATGATTCTGTCTCTTGGAAAACTGGCTTTTGAGCAGCTGGAGAAAGGCAACTTGATCTTCTATGAAGAAGACCTGCACAAGTGTGGCATTGATATCCAAGAAGCCTCTGTGTTCTCAGGTGTGTTCACAGAGATCTTTCGAGAGGAGAGAGGGCTGTTCCGGGAAAAGATTTTCAGCTTTGTCCATCTGAGCATTCAGGAGTTTCTAGCTGCTCTTCACGTCTTCTTGACCTTCAACAACTCTGGTGTCAATCTTTTGTCCAACATGCCAGCCACCTCTTGGTGGCCTGTGAAACTCCGGCACAAACCTGCTGCAAAAGACTTCTACCAGAGAGCTGTGGACATGGCCTTAAAGTCTCCAAATGGACATCTGGACTTGTTTCTTCGCTTCCTTTTGGGGCTTTCACTGGAGACCAATCAGGCTCTCCTCCAAGGTCTGCTGAAACCAACTAGAAATAACCCAAAGACAATAAAGGAAACAGTCCAGTACATCAAGGAGAAAATCTGCGAGAATCCCTCCCCAGAGAGAGGCATTAATCTGTTTCACTGCTTGAATGAGCTGAATGACCATTCTCTGCATGAGGGCGTCCAAGAGCATTTGAGACGAGGGAATCTCTCCACAGACCAACTCTCCCCTGCTCAGTGGTCAGCTCTGGTCTTCATCTTACTGTCATCAGAAGAAGAGCTGGATGTGTTTGACCTGAAGAAATACTCTGCTTCAGAGGAGGGTCTGCTGAGGCTGCTGCCGGTGGTCAAAGCCTCCAGTACATCACTGTAAGTGGATAAATAACTGGATTTATTGATACGTAGCGTTCTGCAAGTTAATTTTCTACATCACATATCACTTATTACTTTCATTTGAGAGCAATAAGTTACTTTACAATACTACTGTCTGTATAAAGTATTGTGTTACTGATTGATTACACAGGTTTTGCGTTACCTTCACCTGAGTCTTACCCGCTCACACTATCATTAAAAGTTTAACTGTTAACACAGCACCATTGAACATGATGATTATTCACTGTGAGCAGGAAACTAAAAAGCCACTGGCATGAAACTTGCTTCGATATTGGTAATTTAGAAAATAAAAAAATCGATATTTCGCATCTGTGTGTCGTTACAATATTGTCACATGAAATGCTGTGATACTATACTGGACCCCCCCGACCCCCAGTGTATATGCAGGTGAAGTGTGTGTTTTTTATCTGCAGGGCTTCAGACCACGTCTATTTAGTTGCATTTTGCGACCATGGAGCACCACTGTGACTTGCAAATATTAATATATGAACTGGAGAGCTGTTAGTGTATTTCCAGCTCACAGTGAACCAATCCTCATATTGGCACCATGGTAACAGTTTCACGTTCTGCTAACTGTTGACTGGAAATTTACAACAATAAGATCAACACTTCTGGCCCAAGATAAGACAAGCTGCTTCAGAATTAAAGCACCAGTGGTTCTGCTTTGATTCATTTCATTAGAACAGTACTTTATTTAACTTTATCAAAAGAGCAATTTATTAACCTTAGAACAAAGCTTTAGACTATAAAAGACTTTATCTATCTTTATTATACCAGCATTTTATTTAATTTGATTATAACAGCTTTTAATTCAATTTTAGAACTTTTTTTAATGAGTTGATATAAACTGAAATCCTTTTTATTACTTCTACTACTTTTTTACAAAGAACCCAAAGTGTCAGAGTTCTTGAACAGTATATCTTATTCATTCATTCTTTAACCTGAGTAGCGATTACATGACATACTGTATATCTCCTTGTAGGTTAAATGGCTGTCAGCTGACAGAGAGAAGCTGCGAGGCTTTGGCCTCAGTTCTCAGCTCCCGATCCAGTAATCTGAAAGAGCTTGACCTGAGTAACAACGACCTGGAGGATTCAGGATTGGAGCTGCTCGCTGTTGGACTGCAGAGCCCACACTGTGACCTCGAAACTCTCAGGTCAGGATAAATTGAGCATAGCATTAGTTCAGGCAGGACATGATTTCAAGCTCAGCTCACATCCCAGCTACATCAGCTGATCTCAAACAGCCCAGTCAGCTGATGGAGCAGCTGATTGATGGAAGGAAGTCAGCTGATAGATCACATGATTCCTTTCTATGCAATCAATTAGGAAATCTCATTCAGGGCGCCCTATTTAAACTGCTCTGGTCTGCCTTCTGTTGTTGCTTCCTCTGCAAGCCGCTTTGCAAGCTGCCTCCACCCCAGCTCCCCCTTTTCATGCTGTGTCTGACTTATCAGTGTCATTTCTGTTTGTCATTGATGCTGCTCTGTTCTGTTCCTGGGTGTCTTTGCTGCTGCTGCTCTCCCTGCCTTAGGCTTTCCATATAGGCGCATGGAAGGGCAGATAGGTGTACTTTCTCCACCTCAGGCTTTCCTAATTTGCATGTGGAAGGGCAGAAAGGTGCGCTCTCTCCGCCTTAGGTTTTCCACATAGGCGAGTGGAAGAGGCTTTCTGCATCGGCCCGAGGAAAGGCAGAGAGGCCGAGAACAGAGCCATACAGTCAAATATAATTCTGCAAATGGAAATAAAGTTTTCTTTGACTAAAGTGTTCCTGACTGAACTCAGTTCGTTAAGAGCGACCCTACTCATTAACATAGACCTGTTCTATTTTTATAACAGAGGCCAAGCAACTATTTCACAGGCCACAAGTAATTTCATGTTTGAAGTAATCTTAAGTAAACTAACCCTGGATGTTGCTCGTAAGTGATGTCCTTTTATCACTGTTGGCTTTGTAAGTTTGTTGTTGACTGTGTGATCAATCCTTTGTAATGTTGCACTGTGTGCTGGGAGTGCTTTTTTTTTTAATGAAGTGCTGGTATGAAGCACTCCCCAGCACCTCTGCTTTTTTACTAAAGAAAAACATGTGGACACAGACCCCAACACGTTACCCCCAAAACTGTTAATATGTGATTTTTTTTCTTTCTACAGAGAACCCAAAGTTTCGTAGTTAAAAAAAAAAACGTCAAGAACGCTGACGCTTTTACCTGAGTGGCTGACATATTGTGCATCTCCTTGTAGGTTGAATGGCTGTCAGCTGACAGAGAGAAGCTGCAAAGCTTTGGCTGCAGTTCTCAGCTCCCGATCCAGTAATCTGAAGGAGCTTGACTTGAGTAACAACGACCTGGCGGATTCAGGAGCGGAGCTGCTCGCTGTTGCACTGCAGAGTCCGCACTGTAGACTTGAAACTCTCAGGTCAGGATAACTCAGTTTGTGAAGAGTGACCCTACACATTCAACAGTGACCTGTTCTACTTTTGTACAGTGGTGTATGCGACTGCCACAACCAGTAATAAAGCCAAAGCACAATGATACACAGTGTCTAACTTCTTTAGGCACTGATCAGGGGCATTCATGAAAAGCAAATCACCATAATCCAGAAGAGGTCAAAAAAAGTTGCAGATATCAAGTGTTTCCTTGCCTGAAGGTAGAAGTTAGATTTATTTCTAAAAAAGAAGCCCAATTTAACCTTCAGCTTGGAAACAAGGTGTTTGATATATAATTTAAAAGACAAGTTCTGATCAATGATGATACCTAAATACTTGTAAGTTTTAACAATTTCAGTGTCAGTTCCTTGAGTAGTTAAAATCTTTGGAAGATCAGATGTTAAGTCTTGCTTTTTGAAAATAGCATGAATTTGGATTTTTCTGCATTTAACACCAGCTTAAGTTGTATTAAGTGGGTCTGAACAACATCAAAGGCAGACTGCATGTATTCCAGAGCTTTTGCTACTGAAGGGGACAAACAATAGATGACGGGTATCATCTGCGTAGAAATGGTGGGCAGCATTTGATAAATTGTCACAGAGATTATCTACATATAGAAAACAACAATGGCCCCTGTATTGAACCCTGAGGAACACCTTTTAACACTGGGAGGAATGCAGAGGAAAGATCCAGGAAACTGAACGGACACAGTTATCACAGTTATTTCACTTTTTCAATATTATTTCTTTCATGTTCTTCAAAAACATTTTTCAAAAGTTATTTTATACAATTTATCCAAAAAGCATAATGAATTGACTAAAATTACATAGCTCAAAAAAACAAACAAGATTCATAGAGAGTACATGAGTCACAAGAATAATGTGATTTAAACTCATCCCATTATGCAGACGACTGAGACAAAGATTTTATAAAGACACTGCTAAATGGAAAGGGGGAGTGACAAGGAAGTCACAAGGCTCATCTCTCCCTATGGATCCAAATTACCTGTGGAGGGGAGGTTAAATGGGCTTCAATCACATATAATTCTTGTAACTCTTATACTCTATGAATCTTGTTTGTTTTTTGATCTATGTAATTTGTGTAAATTTATAATAAAGTAATAAAATAATATAGTAAATTATCTTTTGAGAAATATTTTTGAAGAATGTGAGAGAAAAATAATGAAAAAGAAAATTGAAATAACTAATAGTCATGTGAACCATGTATATTTAGCTTCTTATTTTGCTCATGTGATTCTGTTGAGCAAACCTGAAGAAGCCACGGGTTAAATGCGTTGTTTGATCTTAATAAAACCACAGTAATTCAGTTCAGTGTGCGGTGGTTTATGTTTATGTAATGTGTTATTTTTGTACCGCCGACACTGTTCTTATGTGATACTTGTTTTTTACAAAGAACCCAAAGTGTTGGAGTTCTTGAACAATTTGTCAGGATGACACTCAAACCTGAGTGGCACCTCAATCTGCCTGGCTCAGTAGTGAATATATGAAATATTGTACATCTCCTTGTAGGTTGAATGGCTGTAAGCTGACAGAGAGAAGCTGTGAAGCTTTGGCCTCAGTTCTCAGCTCCCCGTCCAATAATCTGAAAGAGCTTGACCTGAGTAACAACGACCTGGAGGTGTCAGGAGCGGAGCTGCTCGCTGTTGGACTGCAGAATCCACACTGTGGACTCAAAACTCTCAGGTCAGGATAACTCCATTTGTGCAGAGTGACCCTACACATTCAACAGTGACCTGTTTTACCTTTATAACAGAAGCAAAGAAACTATTTCATAGGCCAGAAGTAACCTCGTGTTTGAAGTTATGAAGTAAGTCCTGACTCTAATGTAGCCTGTAATGGCATGACAAGACACAAAAACCTTTGGGGGATATTTTTTTCTGGTTTCTGGTCATTTTTTTCTTATTTTTTCTGGCTATTTTGAACTTGCCAGTTAAAAAAGTAAATACTTAATTTCAGATGGTAACCTGTACTTATACATGACATCGTAAATGTAATAATAGTACCCAAAATCCTCGTAGTAGAGTAATGCTCTGTGGTACTTAGTTACTGCTAAAAGTAATATGCTACTTTTTTTTTTTTATGGGAAAGAACCCCAAGTGTCACCGTTCTTAAACGGTATGTCAGGAACTCTGAGATCCAATCCCTGCTTGACCTGATTTACAACAACCGGAGGGATTCAGGAGTGAAGCTGCTCTCTGTTGGACTGCAGAGTTCAAACTGTAGACTCAAAACTCTCAGGTCAGGATAATTCAGTTTGTGACCTGTTCTACTTTTATATCAGAGGCCAGGAAGCTATTTCACAGACCATGATGTAATCTCATGTTCTATCAAATTAGGGTTTGTTAAATTAGTTTTAAAAAACCAGGGTTCCTACGCAAGTATGGAAAGTATGGAAAAGTATGGAAATAAATTTGATCAATTTCCAGGTATTAAAAAGTATGGAAAATGAAAAATAAAGTATGGAAAAATATTTATGTTTCCAGACTATTACCACTGTTCTAAAATAATGTTTTCTAAAATAGAAAATTAGGTATTTCCAAAAATAACTAACAGATGCCCTTAACGATTCATAATAAATCCTATTTTTGTCACGCTACATGATGGAACTGCATTGAGGAAGGGGAGAATAAAAATAAAACAGCTGTCGCAGGTAAAGCAACTCTAGTCGCAGGATGTGTGTCACTGCTCGCCTGCCTTTCTCTCTCCCGCGGTCCGTCACTCCACTGTCTCCGCTCTGATACCCCCCACCCCACCCCACGAGAAGTCTGGAAGTTTGGGTATGGAAAAGTATGGAATTTTGAAATTCCAAATGTGTAGGAACCCTGAAAAACACTCATGCTAGTTTATTAGGTACACCTAGCTAAAACTGACTCGCCATCTAAAACAACAGTCCTGCTGTAAATTCTACCTTCATAAAGTTTATTTAATTCATCTTTTGTTTAAACTGTTTAAGTGTAAATTAAATTTTTTGGTCATGTTGGAGGTTGCAGTTTGTGTTGCTGGTGAATTGCATTGTGTTATACTGAGAGGTGTTTCTCAGTATATTTTCAGTATCATTTAAGAATTTATTGCTGGACTGTTGTATTAGACTGCATGAGATTCAATTAGTTGTACCTAATAAGCTGCCAACTCCTTGTCTGTCCCAGTGTTTCAGCACTGACTGGACCTGTATGATTTTAAATCTCGCTAGAAATTAAATCCTGTCAAACACTTTAATGAAATAAGAGCTCACCAAATCAAACATTAGTAAGTGGCACTTTAAACATGTGCATCTCTTTGAAGGTTGAATGGCTGTAACCTGACAGCGGGAAGCTGTAACACTCTAGCATCAGTTTTGAGCTCCCCGTCATACAGTCTGAGAGAGCTGGACCTGAGTGGCAATGACCTGGAGGATTCCGGAGTGGAGCTCCTCTCTGCCGGACTGAAGAGTCCAAACTGTAGCCTTGAAACTCTCAGGTAGGTTCATTTTGTTGTTTTTTTTTGTTTTTGTTTTTTACTGATTTGACTTTGAGCCTATCTTATATTTTCAGTCATGGTGGGCATTTTGTCAGTCTTAACTAAACATATTGTTCAGCATTGTTTGAAGGCTAGTGTTTTTGTGCATGCAGACTGTCAGGCTGTCTGGTCACAGTGAAAGGTTGTACTGCACTGGTCTCTGCCCTGAGTGAAAACCCCTACCATCTAAGAGAGCTGGATCTGAGTTACAATCACCCAGGAGATTCAGGAGTAAAGCTGCTCCATACTGCACTAGACGATCCAACCTGGAGACTGGACACTCTCAGGTAGAGACACACGTTCTCAAACGAGGAGCTGGATATTGTTTTAACTATGTGTAAAAATGAATCGTTAGTTCAAGTGTTTTTATTGTGAAAGAGAATTGGTCTGACTTTGTGTATTCTCCCAGGGTTGACCATGGTGGAGAAAAGAGGCTGAGATTTGGCAGGAGAAAGTGTAAGTGTTTCTTTGGTATTATTCTTAAGAATTAACCAGTGAACTTTTTTGAATCAGTCCCTCTATTTAGACAGTCCAGGGTAGTTGGATTACAACGGGACACAACCTGAAAGGTTAATTTAAATACTTTAGTCATACTATAGTATGGCATTAAAAAAGTAACAAAAAAGTAATAGGATAGTATGCCATAAGAAATGTAATAAAACTGTCATAGTGTGACATCACAAATGTCATGAAAACGTCATACCATAGTATGAATTTAAAATTGTCATGAAAAAGTCATAGTATAGTATGTCTTTCAAAACCATGAAAAAAGTCATAGGATAGCATGTCGTCCAAAACCATGAAAAAACATCATAGTATAGTATGTTGTCCAAAACTGCATAAAAAAAGTCATAGGATAGCATGTCGTTCAAAACAGCATAAAAAAGTCACGTCTAAAGCCATGAAAAATAGTCAACGTATAGTATGTCGTCCGAAACCATGAACAAATATTATAGCATGTGTCGTTCAAAAGCATGAAAATAAGTCATAGCATCATATGTCGTCCAAAACCATGAAAAATAAAAGTCATAGTATAGTATGACATCAAAAATGTCATTAAAAAATATATACTAAGTAGTATGTCATCAGAAATAAAAAGAAGTCATTGTGTTGCAGATTACATTCAACTTTATTGTCATTGCAAGGAGTACACGTTCTAAGACAGTGACGTGAGACCGAATGCAGTTTGCCATTTGATCAAAAGTTCAAACAGCACTTCAGTACAGATTTACTTACAGAGAATTTGCAAAACATATGAGATGAATAGAATTTTAAATAAATAGGGTATGAATGTACTAAATATGTACAGTATGAGCAGTATTACCAGTATTAAAAGTGTGTTTAAATATTCTTAGATGTATTTATTTATGATCATGATTGGACATGGAGATAGAAGTGCAAAACATAGAATGTGTTAAGTACAATAATATACGTTGGAGGAGATTATATACAAATTAAACAGCTGGAGGTATGATATGAATACAGTGAATACACTAATAAGCCAATATACACAGTATAGACAGGAGTGTAAATATCCTTGCATTGGACAGTCCAATGGCAGGAAGCGGAGAACTGATGATCCGTTGGGCAGTTTTCACCACTCTCTGCAGTGCTTTCCGATCTGAGACAGAAAGTTGCCTTACCGTACTCCGATGCAGTTGGTGAGGATGCTTATAATGGTACACGACTAGAGGTTGGTGAGAATCTCAGTAGAGGATGAAATTTATTCGATGTGTCTTAAAAAATGAGATGCTCGAGAGTGAAGAATAGAATGTCATCAATAATGTCATAGTATGGCCACAGTGTAGTATACAATCAAAATATCATCAAAAATACCATAGTAGTATGTCATGAAAATACAATTAAAAAGTAATATGACATCAAAATGTAATATTAAATATCATAATTGAGCACATAAAGTATACAAAAAACACATCACATCAAAAATGTCATAAAAACATCATAGTATAGTATGACATCAAAAATGTCATAAAAACGTCATAGTGTGGTATGACATCAAAAATGTCATAAAAACATAATATTGTACGACATCGAAAATGATATAAAAACGTCGTAATATAGTATGACATCAAAAATGATATAAAAACGTCATAGTATAGTATGATATCAAAAACATCATAAAAACATAATGTATGACATCAAATTTGCAAACAAAAAAATGGGGTCATAATTT
This sequence comes from Epinephelus fuscoguttatus, assembly GCF_011397635.1. Lineage (NCBI taxonomy): Eukaryota > Metazoa > Chordata > Actinopteri > Perciformes > Serranidae > Epinephelus > Epinephelus fuscoguttatus. Next base: position 16,956,766 of record NC_064774.1, read on the forward strand.
AAGTCACAGAATCCCATAAAAAACAATAGTAACCAAATATGTAATTAAATGTCATAGTATATATAGTGTAGCTTGTCATTTAAACTTCAACTAAAAAAGACATTGTAGTGTATGCAATTTAAAAATATCACAATATAGTGCCATACAAATGCCCGTTAACACATCATAGCATAGTATGCCATCAAAAATGTCATAAAAAAAAGTCATAGAATAGCATGCTATCAGAAATATTTTCAAAAATGCCATTTTATGAAAACATATTCGTATTTTATATAATGTACATATTTCATGAAGACCCCAAGCTATGTTTTAATCAGTAGTTTTATTTATTTTATCGATTTCAAAGGGCCCTCTGGAAAGGTGAAGCTTGGAACCCTTGCAAGTGCAGTGGTAAGATTTTTGTTTTTATTTAATTTTTTAATATATATTTTTTCAATAGACATATGCTCAGATATTTTAATACGTCTGTAGAATAGCTGAGCTCCGCTAATTATCAGAAATGTATTGTCCTCTGAAACAGGACTCCAGTGACTGGACCGAACTTGAACCTGTGGTCAACACAACTGATGAGGATCAAACCTATAGGTATTAAAAAAAAAAAAAAAAATCAGCCTGAAGGAGCCCACTGTGGGGGCAATTTCAAGGCAGTTTTACTTTGAGGCTGAATGATTTCAAGAATTTTCACTGACTAAATCTAGTGATGGCCAAATGAAGCCTCATGAACTATTTTCTTTATTTTCTGACCCCACCAGATGGCGCTCTTGGTTTAAAGATAAAGGCTGAGGGACTTACAATGAAATGTGCTTTCAAACCTTTGTTGACCAGACAGCGCCATCTGGTGGCTTCAGAAAATAAAGACAGTGGTTCATGAGGCCTCATTTGGCCATCACTAATAACTATTCAGATAGTTCCTGTCTGTATCTATAAATAACTATAGCTTCCTTACCATGGCATATCATTACAATGTACCACAGAAAATGGATCACACTTTTTTAGAAAAAAAGCAACGTCAGTGTGTCAGTGTGTAGTACATCCAAACCCATTTGTGTTCCTTTTCACTCCTTAGCCTCCAGTCTGATGCAGGTCGCTTTGAATGCAGCGTGTCTGCCCTGCGCTGGGTTTGTAAAGAAAAGGTCAGCTTCAAATACCAGTTCTGCTCATGGGAGGAACTCGGGGAGAGGCCTTCATGCATGGATTACATGCCAGCAGGACCCCTACTGGACATCACAGTCACAGCTGGGAAGTTGGAGGAGGTGCATCTGCCACACTGGGTCTGTGTAGGTGAGGTGTAATCCAAAAAGTTAATCGGCATTTTACAACATGCAAAGACATATTGATCCATCCACTAAAACTGCACTTTTTATTGCAGATCAGAACTCCAAAATGTCAGACATGTTTGTAGTTCTGCACATGGATACCTGTGGAGATGTTTTGGAACAAGTGTCTGAAGTGACATCGTCCCACGTCAAGTTAGTCCAGCCAGTCTTCTCTCCACGAATGGTCATGATCCGGAAGATATTCCGCTTGCCTGTCAAACTTTTCTACGACGTGTTGATATTCATGAAAATCCAAGATGCCCTTACATTGCATGTTTACCTGGTGCCACCCGATCCTGCTCTGCAAAAGGTTCGTCATTTATTTTAATTCAAAGCGTTATAAGATGCAATTGAAAGCAGCATGGCGACAATATCATATTTCCATCACCTGATAAAAGCACCAAAACCATGTCAGCTACTTTGAGCTTAAGGATTGTTTATGCTTTTTTTGTTTGTTTGTTTTTTAACAGGAAGTGGAAAAACAGCAAAACTCCTGTGGATCCACAAAGATCCTAAAACCAGGCCCAGACAAGTCCATGCAGTTGGGAAGTAATTTCTCCCTCACAACAGACAAGGCGGATGCAAAAATTCAACCCAGCGTACGTTTCAACTGTTTCAATATCAGGGGCTCAGTATTCACAGCACACTAGCGGTTTTAAATTTCATTATTTAGAACAGTGTTCAGTTAGCCTAGCCTCACCGGACCAATTTGCAAATGCAAGTGAGTCAGGAACCTCTCAGTTTATTTTTTATTTCCAGTGGGCTGTAGATCAGAATGCCTCTGGACACTACTGTAAAGACCAGTGGTTCCCAACTGGTGGGTCACAGGTCCATTCTGAATGGACCGCAAGTGACTCGCAAACGTGCCAAGTTTGTAAAAAACACTAATTTTGAAGGACAGCGAATTTACGGCACAAGCTTTTATTCTGAAGTGCTGCTTCCTGCTGTAGAGTGCTCAGCGACATGGCAAAACAGAAGTATGACGCTGAATATATTAAACTGTGTGGACCTTGAACTAATGACTAAGGGGCAATCTGGACCTCGTTGGTGGACCAGTTGGGAACCACTGGTATAAATCCACAACCAATCAGAGCAACAAAACTTGATGTAGCGCTGAGTCATATGGTGTCATATCGATTTATCTGCGCCATTTTTTGCCATTCAAATTTGAAAAACGTACTTCAATAGAAAGTTTCACATGAGCTGCAGCCTTGTTGGTTGTTTTCAAAACTGCCTCAGTGGCGCTCCTCTTCACTAAGCTCTCTGTATGTTCACCATAGTGTCCCTGGCATGGCAGTGTGTAAGCTAAAACACTATTTTGCCTTAAGAGTAAAGGCTCCATAAGTTGTCCGAGTCAGTACAGCTACAGCTGGAGTACACGATGAGCGAGACATGTAAATCTACCACCACCTTCCATTTGGAGCCTACACGACATGCCCCAACAAACCACGCCCACCAGTACAACACGAACTCACCAATGTGAGTATGTATAGTTGCAGCCGGGGCAGCAACACGGCCTGCCCACCGACCCCATGCCTCGCCTACCATTCCTACACATCAGTTCATGATCAACGAAACATGTAAATCTGCCGCCACCTTCCATTGGGAGCCTACACAACACGCCCCTACAAACCACGCCCACCAGTACAAGACGAACCCACCAATGCAAGTATGTAAAACTGCACCTGGAGTAGCTATGTGGCCTGTCAACCGACCCCATGTCTTGCCCACATCAGTTCACAATCCGCAAGACATGTAAATCTGCCGCCACCTTTCATTTGGAGCCTACATGACACACCCCTACAAACCACACCCACCAGTACAAGACGAACCCACCAATGCAAGCATGTAAAACTGGCAGTGAACCGGACACATCTGCCAGAGCAAATGAAACATGAGCTTGTAGATTCGCCAGGTTCCCAGGCTGTTGTTAAGTATAATTGGAAAATCTATGACGTAAAGGATTCCTCTTAAGTGAAAATATTATTTCTAAAAAAAAAAAAAAAAAAAAAGTCTTAAACCCCTTGCATTATGTTTTCCACAGACACGGGAGCTCAGAAATGATGGCAGAAATTTATTTGAGGTGTTCATCAGAAATGCAGACAGCGACTTCACCCTCAAGCTTGAGAGTGAGCAAAACACTGTCTGGACCTGTTCCATTTACAAAGGTCAGTAGTTTGTAAATAATTTAACACTAATTAATTTGCACTGTCTTTGTTTTTTAGCCAGTTTTGCACAGTTGGCAAACCAAATGTCGTGTGTGTTGAAAGAAAAATGATTAATTCAGCAAATTATCTATGAACTGACCAGAGTTGTGGCCTGTATTTTATTTCAGAGGACTACCAAAGTCAGAGCACTGATCATAAGCAAGGTAAGAAAAAATAATTTTGTTATTGTTATTATTGTAACTAATTACTTACAAAATTACTTAGTTACAGAATTATTTATTTATTATATAATTGTTATTTATTATTTTAACGAATTTTCTTGTTTTTTATTTTTATTTTTAATTTTTTATTTTTATTAATTTCCTGCTATTTTTTTTGGGTCATTTTTCTTTCGTTGCTCATTGCCTTCTTCCTATGTTTTTAAAAAAATCAATCCATTTTACTCAAAGGTTTAACTGACAAGAAGCAAAACTTAAAAAAAAAAAAAAAATCAACAACCATCATGGTGATTCCTATATGCTCCTGTTCAGTTAAGGTACATATATCTACTTCTAAAAACATCTGATGTATTTACTTAAGCTCATGAGCTACGAGTTTCACATGACAATATTTTTAGCCGTTTTAATTTTAAATTGATAGGCTTATATAATTAAAGTGGACACATTGAAATTTCATTAACAATTTAAAGGTAGTGTGTAGGATTCATGGTGAAACATTTTGCACTACTGTATTTCTACAGTAGCCCAGAACGGACCAACTAACTACTGGCTCTAGATAGGGTTGTTTTCACGTCCCTCACTGTAGTTAGCAGTAGTGATAGCCAAATGAAGCCTTGTGAACCACTTTATGTATTTTCTCACCCCACCAGATGGTGCTCTTGGTTTAAAGATAAAGGCTGAAGGACTGGCAATGAAGTGTCCTTTCAAACCTTTGTTGAACAGACAGCGCCATCAAATGGCTTCAGAAAATAAAGACAGTGGTTCATGAGGCCTCATTTGGCCATCACTGGTTAGCAGCCCTCTGCGAGGACAACATTGGAAAAGAACTTATTTCTTAACATGAAATTGCTTTATTCAGTGGTTTTACCAGTTTCTGTGGATAATTCAGCTCCTGGCAAAAACCTCCTGAACAATGAATGCTTAAGGAATTCTAACCGGGAGAAGTTTCAGCTGGTTGCAATGTGCAGTCCTCTCCTCACCACTAGATGCCACTAAATCCCCCTAAATCTTACACACTGGACCTTTTTAAGATCAGTTAAGTCTGTAGATAATGACTACATTTTGGGAGGATTTGCCCAGCCATTCCCAACAGATGTCGAATTGAGGGGAAAGTTTCACAACATTTGAATGAAAGAATTTTGTACTCTAGACGAAACCAATTGAGAAAGTAAAACCTGATTATTACAGTGCTACCTTGAGGTCAGTGAGGGTAATATTTGCCTGGATAGTGGCTGGGATTTGCAACCCGCCTGCCCCTTTGTGATGTTTCTGGGTTGGTCTTTGCTGCACGAACACTTTTAGTGGAGGAAAAAAAAAGTAGAAAAATAATGTGAAGCTTTGCTGCTTGGACGCCTTAAATTAGGATTTCATGATAAAATGACTCAACAGTGTTGTCCCGGACACAATTGCTCCCCCTTCTTTAAACATTTTTTCAGTTCCTTAACTTACTAGTTTAACTTGTGACTACTTTTTTTCTGTAGCTGCCTCAGGTCAACATTTCGTGGATCGCCATCGGACAGCTCTGATTGAGAGAGTGTATGAAACAGTAGCCATCCTGGACGAGCTCTTGGATAGAGAGTTGATCTCAAAGGCGAGCTATGATGCTGTGACAGCTTTAAAAACCACACGAGACCAGATGAGGGACATTCACAGGTTTGTGACTGCAGCTGGAAACAAGGGCAAAGACGCACTTTATGAAATCCTAAAAGGGATGAAGAGTATGAGGCCTCTCATTTCTGAGCTTGAGGGATCTCGGTGAAAGAATGTCTTAAGTTTGTTTCAGACCAAAGCAAGACAACGCTAGGCCTGAAAGCACCCTAAGAAACAGCATCTGCATTGCGTAGTTTGTCCACCAGATGGTGCTGATGATTTTCTTGCTGTAGAAAGTCCTGCTTGATTTTGGGCCATGACTTTTTCACTTCTTTAATAACCAAAGCTAAAGGTAAACTAAAATGTTATTTGTTTATGTTGAGAAAGAAATAAGTATTTCGATTGATGTATCGTATTACATTGTATTAATATGGTTTGAATGTAAATGTAAATTAATTTGTCTTTTTTTCTTTGTGAAACCTGACCTTAACTTGAGAATGTGTACATACTGAGATGCACTACAGATGTATTTGATATAATAACAGAAAGTTTTTACTGTTTCCCTGCCCACAACATGACTTATTTACTGTATTGTCACCTTTTAAAAACAGTAACTAAATTTTTAAGTTGAAGCTTTTTTACCTGTGTATATAATTTTTCTTTTTTTAAATAAATTTTACACCTGATAATTGTTTTTGTTTTTCTTTTGTTCTCAGCTTTTTCACACAGAAACCTAAAGTGAGTTACCCACAAGGCGGCGGTAAAGCAGGTCATCCATTAAACGGGTGAACTGCAAAGTGCTATGTGTTCCTCTTACCTGTAGTGCTATTTATCAGTCTAGATTTTTTTTTGTCGTGAGAGTTGCTGAGTGTTGGAGCTATCGGATGTAGAGATGTCTGCCCTCTCTCCAATCAAATGGCACTAAATGGTACTCAGCTTGTCAAAAGTGCAGACGGCAGTGTGCAACTACTCCAAACTCAGCTAGCACCACTGAGCTAGGCAAAGTTACAGCTCAGCCAAGGAGAGCGCCACTAATATTTACATCTTGTGCTGTCACGAGCACCATAAGTAGATACACGCTTCCTGTTGCACAGTGTTGCAGTTGGTGGGTGTAGTTAGTGATGGCCAAATGAAGCCTCATGAACCACTTTTATTTTCTGACCCCATCACATGGCGCTCTTGGTTTAAAGATAAAGGCTGATGGACTGGCAGTGAAGCGTGCTTTCAAACGTTTGTCAACCAGACAGCGCCATCTGGTGGCTTCAGAAAATAAAGACGGTGTTTCATGAGGCCTCATTGACCATCACTAGGTGTAGTTTGGTAGAAAGAAAACAATTCCTACACGAAACTGCTCACAACAAGGTCTGTGGATTATCTTGAGTAACCAGGTCATGATTTCTGGAAAGAGACATTGCTGTTGAGTTTTTCAAATGTATTTTCTTGGCACTTTGAGCACCACAAGCTGAGTGCCATATTTGAGAGAAGGTAGACATCTCTCCAGGCGATACTTAAACACTCGGCAACTCACACCAAAAAATCTAGACTGATATGTTTATCAGTCTAGACTGTTTTGGTGTGAGTAAGAGGAATCATGTCTATGTTTCATTTTTGTGATGAACAGTCACTTTATATTTTTAATTTTTGTGCCCAACTTTTACTCTTATGAAACAAAACTCGAGCATTAAATATGACAACGTCTCAATTTGGAAAAAAATAGGCCGGGTTTTATTTTGCATTTTCTTTAAACAGCATTCAGTTCGGGGAAAGCCAGGGAATAAATAAACAAAATCGGACAGATAGACACGATGTAATGTGTCACATACAATTTTGAAGACAGTTCCTATTGGTTTATCTTCTCCATGAGCCCCTCCAGCGCTGGGCGACTCTTGAAGCGAGCTTGGTAATCAGTCTCTGAGTGCTGAGAGGGAAACAGGGATGGGAGAGGTGGGGAGATCTTTAGACGTGGGTTCTTATTCATATACACTATATGGCCAAAAGTATATGGACACACCTGACTGTGTATATTTGGTCTTTCCGTGGTTTGGGATTGGCCTCATGGCTCCAATTTAATGACAGGTTCACAATTTTTCAAGTCTGTTTTAAGGCCCAGACACACCAAACTGACTTCAAAGAGCTAGTGGCGACAAAGGCCAACTGTTGCATCACCTCACGTCACCTGTATCTCAGCCAAAAAGTTGCGCTTGAGCACACTGCAAAGACCACAACCCACTGCCAACTGGCATGTACGTTCTGCACCTAACAGGATTATTATCTCAGAATTATAAGAAAGGTTTGCATGAAAAATTCTGCCCTATTTTACTGAAAATACAAAACTATTAGCTCAAGATTCTGACAAGTTGTCATGGGTAAAAAAAAATCTGCTTGTTTTTCTAAGTGAATGAGATTATTCTCAGAATTATGAGAAGAGTTTTCATGGAAAAAACATCTGCTTGTTTTTTTTTAAAATAATGAGATGAAATAATCCCATGTATTAAAAAAACAAGTCATTTTTTTCTCGTTAATTTTTTTTGCCTCAATTCTGAGATAATTTAAGAATTATGATGAAATAATTGACTTGTTTTTCTGAATATATGAGATTATTTCAGAATTACAGTAGGAGGTTTCTTTTTTTTGTAAAGATATTTTTTGGGCATTTTTTGCCTTTAATTGATAGGATAGTGAAGTGTGAAAGGGGTAGAGAGAGAGAGAGGGAGAGACATGCAGCAAAGGGCCACAGGCTGGAGTCGAACCCGGGCCGCTGCGGCAACAGCCTTGTACATGGGGCGCCTGCTCTACCACTAAGACACCGATGCCCCACAGTAGGAGTTTTCATGGGACAAAAATAGGCTTGTTTTCTAAATTGACAAAGATTTTATTTAATTATTTTAGACTGACAAGATAATAATCTCAGAATTACGAGGGAAAAAAATCGACTCTTTTTCAAATATATGGGATTATTATTTCAGAATTATGATTTGAGTTTTCATGGGGGGAAAAATCTACTTGTTTTACTGAATTAACAAGATTATTATCTCAGAAATATGAAAAAAAAAATTGACTATTTTTTTTTAATTTTTGAGATTATTAAGATTAATAAGCAAAGTTTGAATGAAAACAATCCTGCCATATTTTTCTGAATATACAAGATTATTATCTCAAAATTATAAAAAAAACAAAAAAACGTGTTTTTGGGAACGTATGGGTTTATTACTTCAGAATTATGATCAGAGTTTCCAGGCGCTCGCTGACAGCCCGGCACTGATTGACAGCTGACTGTCAGCTTGGAGGTGAAGGCCCTTAAATCGAAGTCAGGTGACCCTTATGAACGCTGAAACAGGTTGTCTTCACTGTAACCATTCCTCCTGTACAGTGCAGTGGTGGGGGACAAAATCCAGTCTCCCTTCTACACAAAATGTTTTGGTGTCCACATACATTTGGCCATTTTTTGTTAACTAACGGACCAACAATCTAAATTCAGACAGAGATTTTCAAAACTACTTAGATACATTTGATTTTCCAAATCTCTTTCATGATGCATGATGCTTCAGTATGACGTGTTTGGGCCAACTCACCTCATTCACAGAGAGCTGAACTCCCTCCGGCTGATTCTTCAAAAGAACATCCATGAAAATGGGACACAGCGTGGCGTCTAGACAACTCAACTGGACAGACAGACAAATGACACGCTTCAGTGGTCAGGTCTTTGTACAGAGATTCCAGCGGCTGAGTTAATCAGATGAGTTTTACCTGGACGACTCGCTCGTGAGTCTTCAGCACGGCATCAATGTACATCTTGGTGCTTTGCTCCTGCATCAGCATGACCTCAGTGCTCTTGGTGGGCAAAGCGTAGCTGCGTGTGAAAAACAATCAAAAGGTGGTCAAAGTATCTTTTCTACTTTGCTGCAACAATCACACGCACGCACATCAAGGATTTGAAGGTTTGTTTCTATTTCATTAATTTGTAAATGGATGTATTTTACTGGATCTTATACATCTATACAGAAGCATAATGCATTCACCGGAGGGAAATATACTGCTATGTTTTTCTGTACTGGCAAGATTATTAACCCGAATTATGAGAAAAATTCCTTGTGGGGAAAAAAATTCCGCTCTTGTTTTCTAAAATAATGAGATTGTCACCTCAGAATTATGAGAAGAATTTCATGAGAAAAAAATTAACTCATGTTTCTGAATATGTGAGATTATTATTTTAGAATTATAATAGGAGTGTGATGGGGGGAAAAACTTTTTTATTAACAAGATTATTATCTCAAAATAATTTGAGAACACTTTTCTGAATATACAAGATTATTACCTAAAATTGTAAGAAGTTTTCATGCCAAAAAATCTGCTTGTTTTTCTAAATTAATGAGATTATTATCTAAGGATAATAAGGAAGGTTTTCATGGTCAAAATCTGTTTTTCTAAATTAACGAGATAGTAATCTCAGAATTATGCGGAGATTTCCATGAGGAAAAAAACATGACTTGTTTCAACAAATATGAGATTAACATTTTAAATTATAAGAAGGGTTTTCATGGACAAAAAAAATCAGCTTGTTTTCAGAATTAATGAGATAATTATCTCAGAATTTTAAAAAAATGTTTTGTTATTTTATTTTTATTAATTATTATTTCATGAAAAAATATCTGAAAAAAAATCTAATGAAAATTATAATATCTGAATTATAAGAAAAGTTTTTTATGGAAAGAAACTGCACTGTTTTTCAGAATATACAACGTTATTATCTCAAAAATAATGACAGGTTTTAATGGGGAAAAAATCTGACCATTTTGGGAATAAATATTTAAATAAATAAGTAACTATACAGCATTCTTGCAGGTGTACAACTTTGGATAGCTCTGGTTTCGGTGGAAAAATGTAGCAACATCGCTAAAATGAAGTTTGACAGGGCAAGAAAACTGAAGTCAGACAATCAGGCAGGTTTTAAACAAACCTACAGAATAATTAAACTAATTAGGAAGATAAAATGACACTTCCATCCATTTTCATCTTTTAAAATTAACAAGATAATAATCTCTCGAAGAAAAATCAGCTTGTTTATCTGAATTAACAAAAATAATTATCTTCAAATTATGAGAAGAATTTCATGGGGGAAAATACAATACAGTTCAGCTGGAAATAAAAAGGTTCTCTTAGATAGTGATGGCCAAATGAAGCCTTATAAACCACTTATTTTCTGACCCCACCAGATGGCGCTCTTGGTTTAAAGATAAAGGCTGAAGGACTTGCAATGAAGTGTGCTTTCAAACCTTTGTTGAACAGACAGTGCCATCTGGTAGCTTCAGAAAATAAAGACAGTGTTTCATGAGGCCTCATTTGGCCATCACTACTCTTAAATAAATTGCACTCAACATTGAGCTCCATACTATATTCATATTTGATCATCTCTGATGTATGCAGTCTTGGAGTAGATCATGCATCATTGGCCCGTTATTCTTTACTCTGAACCAACACAGATTCCTTAAACAGATGAATGTTGAACCTTTCATTCTACAGCTATGTCTTTTTTTAATATCCTCACCTTTCTGCCACTTCAATGCCAAGCCGGTTGCAGAGGTTATGGGCGAACTTGGCGTAATGCTCCACAGTCGTCATGTCATGACCCGACATTTTCACATTCAGCGTGCCATATGCTGTACCGGTCTCTGCTATGATCGCTTTCTTCAGGTGTTTTTCTTTCCTTTTCTTTTGCTAAAAAAAAGGCAACAAAACATGAGTCATTTCGCCAGTCATGTATTTAACATTATCAAAACCCCGCTCTCTTTCTCTGTTTATCAGACCACAAATGAGACAAGAATTAGCTAACTAGCACACCACGCAGTCCCTCCGCCACTCCCTGCTGTTAGGAGACTATCTGCCATGAGGAGAGCGGAAAGAAGCTCCATATATGGACTCAGCAGTGGCTGTAGCAACTCGAGATCAGCCAGAGCAAACCCCAGCGACAAGTTTAAAGCAGACTTGGTCTGACCTGTGTAATGGCAGCAACATAAAGTTTGCTGATCCAGCTGGGAGTTTGCGCTGGGCTGGCGAATTCGAGTTGCTATTCGTCTGCCATTTTCTGCTTTTGTACTTCATCTTTTTTCTTCTTTAAACTGATATGACGTCACGTTACTAAGTAAATTGATTTTTCCCCCACTCCCGATACATTGAATTGAAGCTTGGTTGTTGGCTCCACACACGTAATCCTCAAAATTAAGTTCTCGTCACAGCCTTACATGACAAGTCTGAATTTTTGGTGGATGGATTCTTTAAAACTATTCTGTTTTACCCGACTACAAACTGTAATACTGCTTTAATAGTCTTACCGGTTCTTTAAGCAAAAGATGTCTCCACCTCCCAATCCCGTGGGTTGGCATGGATTTGTATTGTCTTTCATGTACAGAGGCTGAGGATGACAGGAAAATTTGTCTATTTAAAGACACATTGCAAGAGTTTCTCTGATGGCAGTAAAACACAAATACAGCATTTTACATGCAAAGGACAAGTGTTTTACTCACAGCAGTCTTTTTAAAACTTACCCCAATTTGGATGCTGGATGGATGTCGTGGCCCTTTAAAGTATCATTCAAAAACAGTATTAGAAACAGAGGATTACTACCAAAAAAGTCACTTATGACCATTTTGGAAATAAATATTTAAATTCATAAATATACAACATTTTTGCAGTTGTACAACTTTGGATAGCTCCGGTTTTGGTGGAAAAAAAATCGCTAAAAAGATGTTTGACGGGGCAAGAAAACTGAAGTCAGACAATCAGGCAGGTTTTAAACAAACCTACAGAATAATTAAACTCATTAGGAAGATAAAAATGACACTTCCATCCATTTTCATCTGCTTCTACGGGGCTGGGTCACGGGGGCAACAGGCCAAGCAAAGCACCCCAGACGTCCCTCTCCCTATCAACGCTTTCCAGCTCCTCCTGGGGGACCCCAAGGTGTCCCCAGGCTGGATGAGATATATAATGCCTCCAGCATGTTCTGGGTCTGCCCCGGGGCCTCCTACCAGTGGGACGTGCCCCAAAAATGACAGTGAACATTAAAAATAAAATCACTTTGACCAGAGATGTGTGCAGAGGGTTATATATAACATTTCAGGTGCTCCCATTAGTGATGGCCAAATGACGCCTCATGAACCACTGTCTTTATTTTCTGAAGCCACTAGATGGCGCTGTGTGTTCAACAAAGGTTTGAAAGCACAATTCATTGCCAGTCCTTCAGCCTTTATCTTTGCACCAAGAGCGCCATCTGGTGGGGTAAGAAAATAAAGACAGTGGTTCATGAGGCTTCATTTGGCCATCACTAGCTCCTATTTTTTCACTGCCAAATAAAGTGGTTTCAATCGTCTAACTAAACTCTTGGTGTGTTGACAACCTGTCAGATCATCTGACCGCTCTCGTCTTGCCCTATCAAACTTTGCTGGAGCGATGCTGCCATCTTCCTGAGCCTCAGCAGTTGCTTCGTTGCATCAAATGTCATCATAACAGGCAGAAAACAATGTTCAGAAGGGTGAAAATAATACACTGGTCACGCTAAAACCTTAAGGCTTTAGATGAAAATGTACATGTGGGGATGGGGTTTTATAGTTGTTACTATGAAAGAATACAATGATCACATCCTGACAATACAGCCTTCAGTTAGGCCAACAAGAGGAATCAGGACTAAATAAGAAATGCAAAGACTTACCGGCATAATGTTAGCGCTTGATTTAACACAAATGCCTGTTGTGTGACGGACACCTGCAACTGGACAACACAGAGTAACATCAGTTTGTATATTTTTTTATGTAAGTTTCTCAGTATTGTAGAACTGCCAAATATATATCACTTTCTGGCCGTCATGGCAACTTGCACAATAAACACATTGTGAGAGACTGCGATATTGCACTCTGGGATTTTTGGAGTTAGTTGAAAGAAAGTGGAAAAGTGCGCCTATCATTCATGGAGCGACGCCTGCGAGCTGGTTCAGGCATTCAACTCCAGCTGCACTGATTCATACACACAAGTCACACCTCGCTCTTTCGGTCATTTACATAACACACCCTCCCAGTTTGGCGGTCTATTTGGAGATGCAGAAACCTTCCAGCTCTCCCTCTGCATTGTCAATGCTGCTGAAACCTATTTTAGGTACCCGCTATCTTGGAAATATGCTAATTAGAGGTCCGGATGCATCTAATCATAACTATAAGCAATGTATTTCTAAAGGTCAAAAACCATTAAACAGACACCAAGCTTGAAATGGTAGCTTATCTGGTTCAGATGTTAGAGGCGAAACATTTTTAGCATGGCGGCCATGTTGGATTGTGTGTGTATAAGCTGAGTGTGTGTGCATAACTTCTGAACCAGATGAGCTAAAAATGCAGGCTTGGTGTTTATTTTATGGTATTTGACCATCAGTAGATTGGATGCATCTGGACCCCTACGTTGCACATTTCCAAGATGGCGGCTACCTAACATAAAGGTGTTTTTTTTTCTTTTGGCAAACGTGATGCCTGTTTCATATTTTTAAGCAATAGAAACACAGTGAAATACTCAGATTTATAATTTATTTAAATCATATTGTTATTTATTATCTCTAACTTGCGAATTACCAATATAGTCGCTATCCCAAAAAATTGAATTTACACACACACACACACACACACACACACACACACACACACACACACTTCCACCCAGATTAAAATGAAAAAATGAGATATTTCCATTCTGTCTCCAGACTAGTTAGAGTAAAAAATATGTTTCATTGCAAATCTGTCTGAAACCATTTTCTGGTGGCGGCTATATTGGATTTAGGCGCCATGGTCATGTGCCAATCGACATCTTCTACTTATCTTAAACTGTACATGTACCAAATTTAATGCTTTTATCACCGTCTTTGTAAGTTTGTGACTGTAGTTAGGACAAATGAGTAATGTCAAGACATCACTTTGTATTTTGGGGAACATTTATTCATTAAAAAACAAAACAAAAAGAAAAGAAAAGTACTCGTTGGTTCAAGTTGAATCTGCACACAAGCTCGCAAACATACACAGACAACACGTACACAACGTTCGTTAAAGGCCAAACCTGCCTTTAACGCTGACTAATGCTATGCTAACATTCAAATCACTGTGTAGTGGACACAGTCCGTGCTGTAGCTATGACCTCTGTGAAGGAACTGAACCATTTGGCGGAGAAAACACAAAATATCGTTACCTTCCGAAGGACAGCGCTCATTGTTCACCTCTCGTTGTCCCTCTGTTTAACGGAAAGCACGCGCTGGCTGTTACGGTCTGAGTCGGCGACGCAGCGTACATTTAATTACGATAAAACTCATTCAAAACACATGTGGTTACTGTTACTGCCACTGCCACTGCCGCTGCTGCTACTAACCCCGGAAGTGCTTACATAAAATTACTCCGTCCTGTTTTTATGTCCGTGGATTGAACGCGCCAGAACAAACGTTCCGGGAGGTTTCTTTTCCGAGGATGGCGAAGAAATGTCCCGCCCCACACTCCCTCTGATTGGCTAGTACTCTGTTCCTCGTACCCCACAACGTTTTTATGTATGTATTAATTTATTTATTCTTAAGAAATTTTAAGTCTCTCCTTAAAACCCATCATTTATATATAAAAGCAATTTATTAACGTTTTTTTGTTGTCTTTCTCCTTTTTTTGTCTTAATATCATATTTTTATCTTATCTAACTCTGGTGATTTTTTTTGCTTTTTTTTCTGATTTTACTTATGTGTAATCCTATGTATCCTTATGTGGTATTACGTGGTCACTTTTCTAGCCTGGATCCTAATATATGATTTTTGCAGCTATTTTAGTAAAAGTGAAATGAAATGAGGGTTCAAGAGTTTTCAAGAGTGCCGCTTGGAATAAAATTCAAGACCAGTTTTATCATAAACAAAACGGAGAGAAAAAGTGAATTATTTATTATTTTGAGATCTTTGAAAAATAATTGAAAAAAAATCATAAAATCCATCTTCACGTCTTAGCATTTGTCAGATATTTGAAAGATTGATTTGAGACATTTTAATACCAATTAAGGTACCAATTTTTTTTTTCTTACAACTTCTCTCTGCCCTCCCACAGATAGTGATGGCCAAACGAAGCCTCATGAACCACTTTCTTTATTTTCTGACCCCACCAGATGGCGCTCTTGGTTTAAAGATAAAGGCTGAAGGACTGGCAATGAAGTGTGCTTTCAAACCTTTGTTGAACAGACAGCGCCATCTGGTGGCTTCAGAAAATAAAGACAGTGGTTCATGAGGCCTCATTTGGCTATCACTACCCATAGACCACATCTAACTGGAGTTAAATTATGCACACTTGTGTTTTTCATTTTTTCAAAAAGACAGCAGACAACTGTGCACATTTCAACAGGCTTTATTATTATTATATATTTATTATTTCATTTTGGCCCCTCACAACGTCACTCGTATCAAAATAAAAATCAATTTTTAACATTCAAATATCCCAGGCCTAACATAGCAATTTTTTTTTATTAAAGTGCAAAATTCTTCATCACCTGAAACTGATATTTCGAGAATAATGTATGAACTGTGCATAGGAACTTTCTTTTTTAACAAATGCATTAACTGCTTTTGAAGCACAACTATGAAAAGCAAAGACATCCTATAATCTATATAGACTGTTATTAACACATTGCATTTTTTTTTTCTAATGTCATGCCAAGCAAACAAATTTTTTTTTTGAAGCATCTACGCACACACACAGACGCACATCCTTACTCTTTGGCTTGCAATGTTAAACTGTAGCATGAATGAAACAATCACAACAATCCAAACACACAGGACTCATTCAAGTAGTAACTGGTAGTAATGGCCAAATGAAGCCTCATGAACCACTTTCTTTATTTTCTGACCCCACCACATGGCGCTCTTTGTGTAAAGATGAAGGCTGAAGGACTTGCAATGAAGTGTGCTTTCAAACCTTTGTTGAACAAACAGCACCATCTAGTGGCTTCAGAAAATAAAGACAGTGGTTCATGAGGCTTCATTTGGCTATCAATACTACTAACTACCCTTACGTGTTTGCTCTCCTTCAGGTCAAATACGTCGGCCTGTTTACAAGATCAAAAGGCTATCTACGGTGATGGAAAAGTGGGAAACTCAAGGAATTCAAACTTTATATATATATATATATATATATACCTATGCTTGGAAAATTCAAGGATCCTAGTTTCAGAAGCTCTCTCTGCCCAGCACCTGTTACATCAAAAGTTCAGGTGACCAGGTGAAAGTTCTCTTAACAAATTAGATCAAAGCTAATCTTGTCCTATATTTCGTAAAATCTTGAACAAAGTGGTAGAAAACCCGGCATGGCAGGCATGCAGAGGGTTTGCCAAATTCTCATTGAGGTTGTTTGAGTCCTTCCAGCCACATTCTGTCATCATACATTCACATTTGTGTGTTTACATATACAGCAAACGTCTTCTACTATAAAGCACCTTAAGTTCAGCAGTATGTAACACAGGTTTAGCATGAGATTCACATTGGCAGATTCTCAGTGCAGTTAGTTTTTAATCCAGCTGAATCGAAGCTCTGTTATCATCCAGTGTGTCGTCTTACAATATTTCATGAGGGTCTGAGGCAAAATGCGGTAGCTGCTCGGGTCCTGAACTGTACGTGGGACATTCAAAGAGAAGGTGAGTGCAACACTAAAACAGATGTTACAACCTCAACATCTGTCGCACCCACCTGCAGTTAAAGATCAAGTCCAAAGTGCTTTAATAAGTGTAAAAATATACGTATACAAATCCTGGACTGGGTTAAACTCCTCTCTCTTCCTCGTCCTCCTCCTCTCCATCCTCGTCCTCTTCATCATCCTCCTCTTCGCCCTCTTCCTCGTCTTCCTCCCCTGGGCTGTAAAGGTCGTCGGCCAACTCACTCTGGTCATGTCCATCCTCGTCCTCGTCCTCTTCATCTTCCTCCTCCTCCCCCTCGCTTCTCATTTCCTCCACGCTGCTGTCATCGAGGTCATCATCGTCGTCGTCGTCCTCATCCACGGCCTCTTCTTCGTTCTCCTCCTGGTCCTCCTCCTCCTCGAGATCCGACATATGACCTGATGGGTGGACAGAATTTTAAAAAACCTGATTGAAAATGGTAGTAGTTTTATAGGTGTCTATAATTTCTCTTATTTCATCCACCCCATTTTATGAGGGCAGACTAAATAACAGAAACACCTCTATATAATGCAATACTATTACACAGCAACACAAACTGCACTAAGTAACCATAAGGGTGAATCAACAGCTCTCTGAAATAGTTTCAACAAAAACTAACCATTATAACATCAGCTAGTCAACTCAAAGCTAGGGCAGGAAGTTTTCTAGAATTTCTAGCTTTCTAGAAAACTAGAATTTTAAAACACACTCTCCTCTTACAGCTCTCCTCTCTCTGCAGTGATGGCCAAATGAGGCCTCATGAACCACTGTTTTTATTTTCTGGAGCCACCAGATGGCGCTATCTGTTCAACAAAGGTTTGAAAGCACACTTCATTGCAAGTCCTTCAGCCTTTATCTTTAAACCAAGAGGGGACATCTGGTGGGGTCAGAAAATAAAGAAAGTGGTTCATGAGGCTTCATTTGGCCGTCACTATCTCTCTGTCCTAAGCCCCTCCCACCAGATGAGTCACAGGCTTGAGCAGTATTGCAGTATACCTGCGTATTTAGAAGTCCCAAAGGTATGATTTTCAATACCATGAAAAAAAAGATGCTCCTCTCTGTATTACACTGATGGTAAATGCACCTGCATTTGTATAGGGCCTTTCTAGTCATCTAGTGACCACTCAAAGCGCTTTTTACACTACGAGTCACGTTCACCCATTCACACACACATTCATACACTTGTGGCCATACAAGGTGCCACCTGCTACTCAGTTTTAACACACTCACACACCGATGGAACAGCCATCAGGAACAATTTGGGGTTCAGTATCTTGCTCAAGGATACTTCGACATGCAGCCTGGAGGAGCCCGGGATCAAACCGCTGATCTTTAGATTGGTGGACGACCCGCTCTACCTCTGCGAGGTACACACAGCCGCCACTGATATGGAGATGCTGTATAGACCCCTTTACTGTTAGTAAATAGTGTGACAGTTTTTGGTGGGCGGGGCTTAGCTGGAAGCAAAACAGTTCTCCAATTTGTTTTGCTATTGAAGCTAACGTTAGCTATGTGCTAAAAACTTAGTGTTACAGAGAAATCCAATATTCCTCTTAATACCTCCCCAGTTTCTGATGAGGTGGACATGATAACCCTTAATTCACATAACGTTTTTTAACCCTACAACAGGAAATACTTTTTCCCTAACCTGATATGAAGTGTGCGCTGCATTTTTGATGATCGCCTCCATCCAGTCCTTTCGTCTTATCACATTTAACCATGACTCCTTCTATTCTGGCTCCCAATAACACAACAAGACGACATTTTAAGATATGTATGAAGCCTACAGCCCTGTGGTGGACAGGCCTGTTTTACCTCCAGCTAACAAACTGATGTCATTGTGATGTCAGCCCTAAAAGGGTCTATTGGAGCGATGTATTGTAGTGCAGGTGTAACAGGCAGCTGAGCTGAGACAGATGACAGCAACGAGTGGTGGGGATAACGTTACAGGACAAGTAAAAAATAAAAATGTCTTGCCCCTGTTTGGGAGTTTTGCCACACATAACTTTATCTTGACTTCTTCCGATGACAGAAGCAGTTTATTTGCCACATGATTTTATTCAGAACATCATCTCCAGTCAGCCCACTGATGTGTCAGTGTCGACCTTGGCAACAAGCGTCAGGGGGCCCTCCAGTATGTGGAGAGCTTATTTTCTATCTATTCATTATTCTATGGGCCGTAAATATTTAAACCCAGCAAGTCCAAGTCAGCTTATTGCATGTTAGAAACAGCATTGTAGGCAACATTTTTTTTACTTTACACAAATATCATCATATACCATATACCCTACTCTGAAGGTATAAAAAAACAGATACCGCCCAATTCTAACTAGTCATTCGTTTCAGTCTCAAATATAGCAGCAGTTCTTTAAGAGTTACCGTCCTGCTTTCTTTGCAGACTTGTGGGCCTGTAAACTCTTTTGAGATAGCTACATAAACAAGAACTTCAATGAACTGCAGCTGTGAGCCTTTGGCTGCAGTTAGCAGAAGGCTGAACTATTAACATTTTTCTCCATCTCTGAAACACTTCACCAATACTGACACGTTTTATTTCGGTCCTTGTCACACTCTCTTCTAGACTCTCTTTTTGGTAAGTCTGTCTTTCTTTTTGGGGTTGCTTTGCAGTGCAGGCAGTTGCTGCCAATGCTAGGAGAGCAAATTTCTCAGCAGGATTCTCTGCCATTGAATCAGGCTTTCACCAAAGGGACGTGCACGAGCGTCTGCATTTATAGAACAGCCAATAGCAACACTCTCTCTCTGAAATGAGCTGTGATTGCCCAAAGTCAACCGTCACAGGCCGGATTTTCCAAAGCCTGCAAACAGAGCCGAGAGGAGGTGCAAAGTCTAGTCCTCTCTCAGAACACTTAAATTACAATATGCTCAAAGTTGACTATTTAAGTTCTGCCCAATGACACCAACAAAAATCTCACCTATCCCAGCTTTAATAGACTGGACCATAAACTAAGTGTATGATTATAATTGTAAACTGTAAAATGAAAGCTCCTTACACAGGGTATTAATGACAGCAACAATTTGGCACGGTAGTTCCTCCTCAACGAACTTCCTCATTTCTTCCTCCATCATCACTCCAAGAACCTCCGTCTCCATGTCGACGTATTCGGGGTAGAACATGTTTTTCCGTAGCTGCCTACGGCACCTAAAACACACACATCATGGATCAAGATCAAGGCTTTTTTTATTTAATTGGACTCCATTTTTATTTTCTTTCCATCTAATAATCTACATACATGTCAAAACAAATATAGAGCTGCAACAATTAGTTGATTAATCAATTAGTCTATCAACAGAAAATTAATCTGCAACTATTTTGATGATTGATTCCTTGTTTTAGTCTTATTTTAAACAAAAATGCCAAACGTATGCAGGTTACAGCTTCTCAAATGTCAGGATTTGATATCATTTGTGATGTATAACAGTAAACTGACTATCTATGGGTTTCGGACTGTTGGACAAATAACACAAGCAACTGAAATAAATCACACTGAGCTGTGGAAAAGCGATTAATCTATCAAGAAAATGATCATCAGATTAATCAATTTTGAAAAAGAAAACTTAGTTGTAGCCCTGACTAAATGTAAAAGCAGAACTTACTGTTTTCCTGTTGTCTTGTACGCCTGAAAGAGGAGCAAAAACAGAAGTTTGGAAACATAAATCACACACAAAGTAGATGATTATAAAAATTAATCAAGCTACAGAGGTAATTTATTTGTGCAGCCCCATGAAAAAGGAGCCATTTTTTGTTTTTAAAAAATGCAGCTGTCATAGTTTTATTCACTGCTGGCTGTAAAGCTGAAGAAAATACTCTAAGCTACAGTGTTTTTGTATACTTTGGGAAAAGGTTGGCGGTGATGTTAGGTGTGTGTGATTTCCGTAGTGTTAAGTGATCGTCTGACCTCGATGAAGCGGAAAGGGTCGTTTTCCTGCATGAGGCTCTCAATGCCGCAGCGGACCTCCTGGAGGCGGGTCTTGTCCTGACAGATCCTGAAGATGTTCTTCTGAATCGCCGGCCCGTTGGTGTCGCAGTGAGTGCGCGAGCACTCCCGCAACCTGCCGACGAAGCGGAGTACTTTGGCCTTCATCTCCTCCCCTAGCCTGTTCAAGCACTGCTCGGAGTCATCCATAAACTTCTAGATGAGGGAAGCCATAAGGAGGAGAAGAGGAAGAACACTGGATGTAATCAGGATGCAGTCATCTTTTATTGTTGGCTTGATTTCAGTTTTGAGCGTCAAACACTTCTGTTGATCTTTTTAAATGCACCATTTTATGGTGGAAGTGTCTTTTATTTATGTAAAGAGGCAGCAGGTGACAATTCAAAATCTAAAAACATAATGGAATATAATGCAGTGAGGCCCTCAGTCATTCTGTATTGCTGTCAAATATTTACTCTCCTGTAGATATTCTCATGTAATGTCATCTCTGCTGAGTCAATACACACAAACACACACACACAGTTTACTCATCTATTGTCATTTATCTCTTTTGTTCAGGGGAGTTATCGGCGCCTATTCACATCAACGATAAACTAATTTAATTTATTCATAAACCCCTTGACTTTAAGAGCTCATGTTTCAGTGAGATTTCTGCTCATATTCAGAACTTTCTGCACCTTCAACACAAATCTAATCTAATTTAATTGGGACACCTCCCACTGTCATCCCTCATTACCCTTATAATTAAAAGGTTAAATAAGTGTTACCCTAGCACAGTTTTACATTTAATTTTTCAATGTATCCTTACAGCTCTTGATCCTTACAGCATCAAGAGCAAACACACAGAGACTGTGCTGTTGCTGTCCATGGTGCTGAAAAGGTTGATGAAATGACTACAGGATGTTTTGTTTGCAAGGAATATAAACAAAAACAACAGAAGCATTTAATAAGCTTGAACCAACATACTGAGTACATAATGTGTTAGGATTAACTGTGTTTCTTGGTCTTACATCATTACATATAAACCAAATTAGTACTCAAGACAATAATCTGCGGATTACTTGAGAATGAAGTAATGGTTAGTTGCAGCCATAATCTACATTCAGATACTGCACATAGCTTCCATGTCGCACTGAACATACATTACAGTACATTACAAACTGCAATGTAATCACTGTAATTACTTCAAACATTGATCACAAAAACATTACAAGATCAAACACAAGTTGTAGGGGTTTCAGGTGATAAAACAAATGGTCAAATATTCAACTGTTTAAAAATGTACTAGCCCTGTTTAATGTCTAATGTGTGTCATCGTACCTTGTTCTGTCTCTCCTTCTCCTTCTGCTCCTGGAGTTTTTTCTCCGCCATGCTGAACTTCCTTTCAACCCTGTACAGCTGCTTATCCAGTGCGCCCTGGTGAACACAAGGAGGAAGGAAGTGCTCAGTGATCATGATGTCACAATAGACTTTAAGGTTTTAAATATTCCAAAACACATATCTCTCAGAGTGGTGGTTGGAGGTGTGATTGATCACTGCTGTGTCAATGTCAGTGCCAATTATAATGGCTTTCAAAAGCCGAAACCCATTGAAATATCTTGTCTCTACATTTTTTTCCCTTGTTCTCAACAGCATAACAGCTGCAGTGCATCCAGAGTGGAATACCAAAATACAAAAACCTGCATGTCGTTCATTTTTATACTCCCCACCTCCCCACCCCTGGGGAAAAAAAGGTTGTATAAAACTAAAACAAATCAAAAATGAACCTGTAGAGCCACCCAGCGTACATCTTATTTTCTCCAGCTGTAGAAAACTCATAAGATCACCAGACCACTGGCCATGTCTGTTTCCACTTCATAAGCATAAGGTGTCTAACAATTAAGGAGGCAAAGAACATAGCATTCCAATAGCGTCTAGGAAGAGGTATGTTCTCTGGTACTACTCTGAAAAATTGAGCATAGTTTTAGTTATCAGCGTTGGCCTACTGCCTTAGGCTTTCCATGTAGGCGCATGGAAGGGTAGGGAGGTTTGCCTTTCTGCCTCAGGCTTTCCTCATTTGCACGTGGAAGGGCAGAGAGGCCCCAGAACAGAGCCGTACCACCAAATATTATACTGCAAATGGAAATAAAGTTTTCTTTGACAAAAGTGGTCCTGACTGAACTGCAATTAGTGAGGAAGGGGGAACTTTGACTCCTAAAAAAAAAAAAAAAAAAAAAAAAAAGTATTATGCGTCGATGTCCAGTAGTTATTAAGATTTGGACAAGTCCAGAAAGTATGAATGAGGGATCCTGTTACTGTTCTGCATCTGTTGCATAAGGGATCTGTCCCTGGATAAATCTTGGCTAACTTTTCTTTGTACAGATGAAGGCGGTGCAAGACCTTAAACTGTAGGAGGCCATGTGTGGAGCAAATTGAGGAGGAATGAGCTCTTTGAAGAATGGACTGCCAATCGCGATCTGTGATTCTGGAAGCCAAATCATTCTCCCACTGGGAACTAATAGTATTTGTTTAGTATTTTTCGGGACATTTTATGCCTTTTGTTGAAGAGCTGTCAGTATTATCATTACATTATTTTAACATGGACCCAATGTTGCTCAAGTTTACTCTGTGATTCTGTTGTATTTCAGTTCCCCCCAAAAATAAGAATAATTCAATAATTAAAATGTCTATTTAGTCAATGTCCCCAAAGTGTTGCATGACCAGGGAGAAAACTGTTGGAACTAGAGATGCACAATATATATTGGGCCGATACTGGAACATTTTTATAATTAATATAATTATTCCAATAATTAAAATTATAGCCGATAAATAGCGCAGATAATACAAAGCCATTCTGCTTTCATTGATTTAAAACAGGTAGCATCTACACACCCGACACAGTGGGTGACGGTACATGTACCTTTAAACTTGGTTAGCGAGCCGCCAATTAACACAGAGAAAAGGGATAACAACAACTGCAGCACGCCGTCTAGAGGGCAAAACATGTCGCAGTGTGGACGTCTTTTACAGTTCCAGAGGAAGACAACAGGATTGCACTGAGGGTCTGATCTCCGACCGCCTGACACAGGTTAGACTCAGGGCTGAGGGACCGTCTCCCGAATGTTAGCACAAACTAATTAGCAGCAGCGGCTTACATCCAACACCGAGCTTTTAAAAGGCTCGGCGCTATTGTTAAATTTACTAATAACTGTACACGTGATGCTACAGCTAGCCATTATTTGTATCGTTCGCTGGAAACGCAGTCTGGAGCACGTCTCTCTCTCTCTGGCCGCTTTGTCTGAGTCGAGTGTTAGTGTGTGAGATGAATCAATAGCGCATCCCTATTCTACTTGGTACTTGTAGGCCAATGACAATATAAACATTTCATACACCAGATGTAACGCGGACCTGCCAATGTTGATATGAGTCAGCCGTCAGTGTTTGCCTCTGTTGGGAGAGACTCCACTCTGCAGTGTAGTTTATACACTTTACTGATACACCAGAGAATTACACAGTAACACTGGGCTTCATCATCTCCCTCTCTCTGACTGTTAACTATACATTTAATACTGATTAAAGTCATTTTACTTTCACATCCTTGTATTTATTATGTTCATCTGTAGTGTAGGGTCATAGGAGGGGCAGGATACCCCAGAAAATCTCCCTCTTTTTCACAACCAGCGGTTTGTTTAATCCAGCAGAAACATGTGGAGGATCTTTCATTATTATCCATCTGGGAACCAACAAAAGAAAAAAATGGGCAATTTTAAAAGCATACTGCCTTACTGTTGAAATTGAAAATAATATTATATACTAAGTTAAACTGAAAAGGTCACTGATTATTGGTCATTTCTGTGTGACGCCACTTCTACAATATGTTAAATTCAACAGGTTTCTGGACTGAACATCCAGCGCACTGACCTGGAAGCCTCTCAACTGCACACTGTGTTCAGGAGAATGGAAGCACAGGAAGTGGATTTAACTCTGCTATAGAAACACCCCAAAGTCATATGACTCTGTCATTCATTCACGCACAGCCATACACACACTACAACAACAGCAACTGATAGCATTCATTCATCAGGATTCCAGACTCGTCACAAGAGTTTGTGTGAGCCAAACAATCAAGAGGTGGTGAAGCCGAATGGCACAGGCTACAAAACACAGAGCTCCTGCACAGTTGTTTCTGAATACAATGCTCCTACATGCTGAAAATATCATTATTTATTTTAAGACAGGGATTTTGTGTTGTTTAATTAATTCCAACCACAAATATGAGGGATGTTAAGTGGGATTCAAAAACTGATAATGGGACCGACAAATCCCAACTTGTGCTTTCTGAGTAATTTGAAAACCTTTAACGACGTGAGTTTCCTAAATTATTTACCATAATACTACTACTAATAAAAGAAATACTACAGAAAGTTGTTGGGATGTCTCGATCAGGTTTTTCTGCGTCTGATCCAAGTGATGCAATATTGAGTATCTTCCAGTACTTAATCCCAGTCCGATACTTGTTTTTTCCCAGATAATACAGCTGCACAGTGCTCACTTCAAGTGCTTTAAAATTAAAATCAATCCAATGTATAGCCTATTCCTAAAATATGAATAGCTCTGAAATGCATTACGAAAAAAATCCCTGCATCAAAGCTGTTCCTTAATGTTTCTTTACTTACATATTTTACAAAATTAAGTATAAAATAACAAACCCTCTCTTTAATGCTGTGTCTCAAGAGAATTTATCTGTCCCTTTAAGAGATTATTCCACAGTGTTATTTGCTTCAGTGGAGCCTCTGCCTGAGCTACGTGAACAAATGGCATTACAGAGTCGTCTATACATCTTTTGAGCGGATTAGGCTATATTAATAATAAATTACTCTAGTTGGCTTTTTGAGTGCGGGGCTTTTGCTGCATTTGCAGTGACGGGGTGAGTGTGGTTGTTGTAAGCTTAGCCCATTCATTCATTCATTTTCCGTAACCGCTTATCCTGTTAGGGGTCGCAGAGGGGCTGGAGCCTATCCCAGCTGACATTGGGTGAGAGGCAGGGTGCACCCTGGACAGGTCACCAGACTATCACAGGGCTGACACATAGAGACAGACAACTATTCACGCTCACATTCACACCTACGGACAATTTAGAGTCACCAATTAACCTGCATGTCTTTGGACTGTGGGAGGAAGCCGGAGTACCCCGAGAAAACCCGCACTGACACGGGGAGAACATGCAAGCTCCATACAGATCCCAAGCTGATCCCAACCAATAAAAAATGCCTTGATTGTCCCCGACACCAATCTCTGAGATAAGATGAGGACATCCCTAAAAACGTGTACCTTGAGATCTTTCATCGTGTTCTTCAGGGTCTTGATTGTGTGTCCCGAGTGTCCTCCTTCTATGGTGCAGGCGTTGCACACGCATATCTTGTCATCCATGCAGTAATATCTGGAGTTGCATGTAAAATAGAAACAGGATTCAGATCAACTTTGTATATAACAGATCTTTTTGAAAGACAGTGTTGCACTCGCTAATGAAGTGGTGCTCCAACACACCCACTACTAGAGAAATATGAAGCGTAAAAAAGGTATAGTTAAAAAATAGTATAGAAACAACCAGACTGGTGCATTACTGACTCAGAATATTGTTTCATTCATCCACTTATTTGCTGCCAAACAGGTGGATGGTTGTTGGCAGTGACAGTAGTTTAAAACTTTGTGGCACTGAGGAAAAACAAATATCACTACGAGATGAAATACCCCCCTTTTTCATGATATCACTAACACAGAAATATGTGAGTGCACGTGGCTCCTACCTGTATATCTCATCATGATCCGGGCACTTCCTCTTCCAGAAGTCGTTCATCGGTTCTGTCAGTGGATGCTCGCGGAACGCGGGCAGTTCCAGATGTGGCTTCACATGCTCCTGGCACATCGACACCTCACACTTCAGGCACGTCTTGACCGCAAACATCGACGACACAGCAGCAGCAGCGGCAACGGCGGTGGCGGCAGCAGCTTCCTGCTTGTCACCCTCTTCCTGAGAAACAGAGGCAGGGGAAGACCCTTCCCCAACCGCACTGACACCTGATGCCTCGGCGGCGACTGAGGGGCAGTAGTCACATGGAACAGCTGACACACCCCTGGCTTGCTGCGCTGACAGAGACGTTGACAGCAGTTCTCTGGACTTTAGAGCTGTAGCAGCAGCAGTGGTCGCTCTGCGCCGGTGACGGTAGTCGTCAGCAATATTGGCTAATTTGAAGTTTTTCTGAAAGTTGGTGCCGCACCGGTGGCTGTCACGGCACTCCGGGCAGCGGAAGCGACCTCGATCCGCTTGCCGCTTTAGGCGGTCAAGGCAGGTCTTGCAGAAGTTGTGGCCACATGGAAGCAAGTGGGGGTCGCGGTACAAGTCCAGGCACACCGGGCAGGTGAGCTCCTCTTGCAGG
This sequence comes from Epinephelus fuscoguttatus, assembly GCF_011397635.1. NCBI lineage: Eukaryota > Metazoa > Chordata > Actinopteri > Perciformes > Serranidae > Epinephelus > Epinephelus fuscoguttatus. Next base: position 16,984,118 of record NC_064774.1, read on the forward strand.
ACGCTGGACTGCTCTGACTGTGCCGAGGCCATGTCAGTATTCAAACTGTGAGGTCGGGTGTAGGTGGTAGGAGGTTGAAAGGTGTTGAAATGGAAAGAAGTGAAAAAAGGTGATGAGGGAGTGGTGGAGATACGAGATAAGGTGGTTAAGATGAAAACAGAGATGGAGGTGGGTAGAAAAGGGAGAGGAGAGTGTAACTGGAGAAACAGAGAGGCAGAGCAGGTGGAGGGGGAGAGGGAAAGGCAGCTGCAGGTTTCCTGATGTAGAACTTCACCACTTGTAGATGTCAGGTTGCTGAAAGATTAAGTGATGAGAGTATCAATTCAGCAATTAGTTGACAACAGTTTTTATTTGACATTTTGAAGTGAGTTAAATATTATTTTGAACATTGATTAAAGGAGCAGTATGCAGGATTTACTCGCATCTAAAAGGTGAGGACTGGTGACATCTGCAACCAGCTGAAACTTCTCCAGTGTGCCGAGGAGGAACTCCTGGTTGGAAGTCATTCAGTGTTCATTGTTTAGGAGGCTTTTGCCAGAAGCCAAATTTTTCGAAGAGGTCTCTCCCTTTCCAAAAGTGATGAACCAGGTGATTACAACTGATATAAACTCTGAATGTGTTCCTCCTGTTAATGTGTGCTTGTGTTTTTCCTCTGGTAACTCTGTAAATGTTGGAGGTTCGAACCGCTGATTTTCGGATCAGTAGACGAGACGCTCTACGTCCCGAGCCACAGCAGTCCCAACTTAAGATCCACACGTTCAGGAGGTTTTAAGCGGAAGCCAAATTATCCACACAGGTCTCTTACACACCAAAACAAACGGATGGATTCGAGAAGCTGGAAACAACAAATGATTGGTACTCATACTTAACAAAAATATCAGAAAAGTTGGTAATATATTTTCTGTCTTTGGATTAATCGACTTGTGGTTTCAGGCCTGACTGAAAACAAGCTTTAGCTGCATCCATACCACCTTATTTATATGATTAAAGCTAAAACACGACTTAATTAATTGCTTAGACTGTAGGTGTTCAACAGGGGCGTCTGTAAGGTTTAAGTCAAGGGGGCAACCAAATTATTGTTAGATAACTTTTCAAAGTACTATAAGATTGTCTAAATATAGATATGTCTGAAAATGCACATTAACAGGAATCCAACATATTATTTGCAAAGATGCACTGGCCTATATGTAAAAGAAAAACAAATGTTTAATTTATAGTACAAAACTCTGTTCCTGATGAATCCATGATGTATGGACGCATGAATCTGCCAATTATTATTTTAATAGCTCAGTGTTGTATGCACCAATATAAAGGTATGTTTATACATGGCACTTCAGCCCTTACACATTAATGGAGTTTAATATGCAACTCAATTTTATATATGTAATAGGGGTCCCTGCTCAGTTTGTCTTTGAGCTGAGGGGTCCTTTGCCTGAAAAATGTTTAAGACCTCTGGCTTAGGCAATTAAACAAGCAATTTGAATACATTACCTGGGGCTTTGGGGACGTATAAGTGCCATCAATCAGTATTTAGACTTTTTAATCACAAAATAATCAACTGATTAAGTGAGACTATGGTGTGCAAATGGCTTTACAATGACAACCGTTAGCTGCAGCTGTAAATGTGCTCAGGCCTTTAGTAACCAAGTAAACGTCCTTATTTCGACCTTTTTGTGAGAACATGTGAAACTGATTTGCCCGCCAACATCACCACTTCCTTCTACATGAATGTTCCTTAATATAAATATAGAGATGAAACCAAAACACAGTGTGACTTCAGGCCTTGAGACAACCTCCAAAACGGGGTCTGTTGCTGCTCAGTTAAGCTTATTGTACACAGCCAGCTCAAAGGCTATGACCTCAAGACAACGTGGAAACCTGCCAACCTGCCCTGTGCTGTTTACATGAGACACAACGTGGTGTCCCAGTCAGTCTGCTGCTGTGGTTCCCAGTGCTTCACCTGTCAGAGACTGACACATGACACACAGGCCTGTGAAGCTGCTCTGGAAACCGTTACGCCTTATTCACACCTACCACTTATTTAGCATGTTACCTCTGGTGCTAGCTACATTAGTAGTAGGTTAACGGGTCAACCGACAATTAGCTGACTTGCCTCCCTGTTAGCTCCTCTAATCTCCCCCTGGCTGAGTTACTGGGATGGTGATGAGCTAACTTAAAGCAAACCACGACACACAGACAGACTGTTAGCGCTGCTTACCTTTAATATACGTCCCAACGTGTTGTCTTGGTACAAAGCTGACACTGGTTTCCAGAGCTGTAGCCGTTACAAGCTATCTGTACCACAAACGATGAGGCTAACGTCTCAAATCTCGAAGCCGCTGTGCACCTGTCGTTCTGGGGCTAACATGTTACCGTGAAGACCCGGTAGCGCTGCTTGCTTTTTTGTTTTTTGGTCCCACGAACAGGCCGGTTTGTTTGTAGAGAGTCCGAGGAAACCGTCCAGTCACCGGGCATTTAGCTCCTCATCTGGAGTTTTCGGCATTTGACACAAAAGGGACGGGTCGACACACACCTGTGCGACGGACAAACGGACTACTGGCTAACTGAAGCTGGGCAGCTTGATGCGGGGGAAATGCTGCCTTCAGGGCTCCTCGGAAATTCCGTTGTTACACGATGTTAACCGTTGACGAATGAGGGCGCTGTCAAGTTGGTGTTATTGTTATTATTCAGTTATTAACAGTGGTGGAAGTAGTATTTAGATCCAAGCACACAACACTGAATGAAACACACAGTTGTCTACTTTAATAATGCTTTTTTGGTTGTTGCGTTTGTGAAATGCAGCAGCGGACACTGAATGTGACATCTATGCACTATGCATGTCATCACTCTAGCATGTTTCTGATTTAAGGACTAAGAGCTGTTGCAGCCACCCCCTACTACTACAGCAATATTAACACGATCCATTATATGCAGAAGTTCTGCATGAAAAATTCTACTTAATAAAAAGCACTGCCTCCCTGTGACTGATATATTATTTTAATAATATATCATGTTTGGACATTATCTGTGGTGTCCCCCAGGGGTCAGTTTTCGGCCCTAAATTGTTCATCTTACTATATCTTATCTTACTATCTTACTATATCTTACTGCCGACAACTCTGTCTGTGGGCGTGTGTGTGTCTGTTCCACGTTTTTCTCCTCACTGACTTGGTCAATCCATGTGAAATTTGGCACAGTGGTAGAGGCTCATGGGAGGATGCAATGAAGCAATATTACATCAACTGGCCAAAGGGGGGCGCTATAGCAACTGACTGAAATTGCAAACTTTGAATGGGCATATCTCATGCCCCGTATGTCGTAGAGACATGAATCTTTGCACAGAGATGCCTCTCCTCATGAGGAACAAATTTGCCTCAAGAACCCATAACTTCCGGTTATATAGATTTTCTGCCATTTTGAATTTTTTGAAAAACACTTAAAATCGATCTTTTCCTAGGAAGTTTGACCGATCTGCATGAAACTGGGTGAACATAATCTAGGGACCAATATCTAAAGTTCCCTCTTGGCAAAAGTTGGAAAACTTACTAAAACTGAGCTTCTATAAGACAATGAATATTGCAGAGGGCGTGGCTCATCACATAAAGGTGTATAACATCTCAAGGGTTTCACCCATCACCACGCAACTTTGTAGGCATATGACCACACTTAATCTGAGGGGACCCCTCCATTATTGACCCCATCAAACAACTCGTGTTGTCTCCCTTTGCGAGGCAGACTTTCTCTTGTCTTTTTTCACATGCGCCAGCCGCGAATGTTGATACAGGTGTTGTCATACACACCACTTGCGCAATCTGTGCTCCAATAGGAACAAGAAAGGCGTTTGTGTGCATAATTGAGTGAAATAAATTAACTAAATTAATGAATTGAATCAATTTCAAAGTACCGGTATTTTCTAAATGCAGTATAGTACCGTTTGGAATACTCTAGTACCGCGGTACTATTTTAGTATACTATGCAACACTAGTAGAAGGTTACAAAGCTACCAATGGGTATGTACTAGTGTTTCTGATTTAAGGAGTAAGAGCTGTTGCAGCCTTCCCCTACTAATACAGCAATATTCACCCTTTCATGGATGAATTTTTATGACCTCAGTCAAGATTTTTTTTTTCTTGAGTGTTTTATTCCACTTTAGGCATGAAAAGGTCAGTTATGAAGTTAATTTTTTTAAACCTGCATTTTTTTTAAGTTTTCCACATGTCCACTCAGTTGGACAGCATGCATTTAAGTTTTCAACTGAAGAAATACAGACCAGTTAAAAAATGATATATATATATCATGTGAAACTATTAAAAATATATATGTTTAATGCTGTTAAACCAGTGTGTTCACATATTTTAACATGTTCATATTCTGTTCAATGCCTGTGCAAAGGTGCTGAACTTTGCTCCTGATTCCTAATCATCTCCTCTCTCTTTCTACTCCTCCCTCCTGTACCTACCTTCCCCCTCCATCTTTCAGCTCCATCCTCTTCACTCCTGACTCCCTACCCACCTCCTCCTAGTGATCTATATCATTTTTTTTTCGGTGAACATTCTCTAGAAAAATAACAAAAATACTGTCAAAATATTGTTTCTGTTACAAGAACTGTAAATTACATTCTAATAAGATACATTAATTGATTTGCAGCTCAGAAAATCACTGCAAATAAGGTATTTTCAAGAACAAGGTTGCAGTAATAGTATTAATTGTTGTTGAAATATAGCCAGTGATGCGTGACATCCAGTTTAGTGGACAGATGATTAATTGTAGTTTCCTCACAGCATAAAATTAATAGTTGGAAAATTTAGTAACAGTATTACTCCTTTGATGTTACTTGATACTGGCAGAATTTTTTTTATTTACCGGGGTACTGGCAAGATATTCTTAAGCTGCGCAACATTTCTTGCTTTCCGTCGGCCATCTTGGTTTTGAGAGATTTCTGTTGCACTGACAACATCTGTCCAGTGTATGGCATGATGCACAAGGGTCCACTCTAGTGACTTAAATGCAACTATAGCATCAAAACCCATGCATATACAAGAAAATGGCATTTAAATAGCTGTCCATTATAGTGCATGAAAGGATTAATATGATCCATTACATGTAAAAGTCCTGTCCTACATGAAAAATTCTACTTAATACAAAGCACTGCCTCCCTGTGACTGATATATTATTTTAAGTGATACTATTAGAGTGCTAATCCGGATGCATCAATCTGTGAGCAGCTTTTGACTGTTGTATAGTTATTATGGTTGAGGTGAAGTTAGTTACTTCAGTGCTTCCCTAACAAGGAGTCGACCACCTATAAAGGGTCACAACATAGATCTGTGAGGAAGTAGTGGAAGAAGTACTCAGATATTTTACTTACTATGAAGTACAACTACTCCATTACAAATTAAGTCCCGCATTCAAAAACCTACTGAAGTTAAAGTACGAAAGTATTGGCAGTAAAATATACTTCTCCTACCAAAAATAAAATGACCGATTATGCGCTAGATTAATGTCTAGGTGTCACCGATGTTGCACCTGGTAAAGGTTTTGTATGATATTACTATTACATAATACACATTATGTATATTATTGTGCCCAAATCCAAATAAATCCTATGATTATGTCAAGTTCAAAATATTTCAACACCTTAAAAATACTTTGGTTATTACTACTCAACAGTCAGTGCACTTGAGCTGTAGTCAACCTCTTCAAAAACTCACATAAAAGGCAAATCGCACTGCAAGTTGTTTTTTTTTTTTAATTTATTGCCAAAACAACATGCATTTATCATTTCAAGTGGCATTTTCATGTTCCTTTAAAACTTCATTTATTAAAATACACATACATAATATATCAAAATGAAAGAAAGACTTTTCCCACCAACATTATTACACTAAAACACCAAAGTAAGGAACTTAATACACATCTTACATACAGATTTCTCTTTCTTAAAACCAAATGATAATACCAGGATTCTTAAAAATGGAGACCACCTGATCAAAGATACTGTTACAGGATGGTCGATTATTGTTAAATAAAAAGTTAAAAAAGAAAAAGAAAATGTAAACCTGATTTTGAGAGAAAATGATTGATACACCCATCCACCACCCACAAGAACTGATGATGCTGAATGGTTAAATGAACACAACTTGTGGGACATGGACTTAAAAAGATCCCCACTACCATCCACTACAGCTTGTAGTATGTATGTATGTATAAAATAACTTGCAGATATTATTTTTTTATGATTTCATGTACATATCTCTCTGTCCCAAAGGCATTTTTAGGAACACTAGCTGATTGGCAGATGACAATGCTGGTCTGTCGGTCAGTCCACCACTTTTGAACCACTGACATTCATTTTGGTTCAGTTCCAAAGAGTTCATTGTCAATCACTGCCCAGACACGTGAGGATATCCCACTTTGAAGACGACAGGACCTTGAATGGTGAAGCCAAGATAGAAAAGCACTGGGCTCAGCACTAGAGCATTAGGTTCAACCTTTGCCACTATTTTCTTCCCTCCAGCATAAACAAACACTTCCTTTGCTTCATACCCTTGAGGGTTGCATTGCTCTACCTGGACTGGGAGAAGCATGTCTCGGATTTCTGGGACTCGCCACACATCCCCTTCGATCCACATTTCATTGATCCGTGCCCATTTCTTCGCAGTTCTTTGATCTTGATCATCCGCTAATTCAACATCCACCTGGGCTTCCACTATTTCATCCAATCTTGATTTGTGAATCCATTTGCTCAGTCCAGAACCCTTCCCCAGAAAAAACAGAGGCAAAAGGTACCGGCCTCGGAGGTACTTAGCGTACTCAGCTCTCTCAAATGCTTTCTCCATGAATGTGACATACTGTTGCAGGTCAGGGTCAAACATGAGGTCAAGAGGTAGTTGTTCAGGCTCTTCTTTTGTCTCTTGTTCCTCATTGCTGTCCTCATCCTCCCAGGTTTTGTCTTCTGATCCATCATCCTCTGTGGCCTGTTGTTCCTCCTCTTCATCATCATCATCGTCTTCTTGCCCCACCTGAGGCTCTCTCTCAGGCCAAAACAACAGCAGAGCCAAAAGGTAAAACTCAGGGCTTCTACGCCCCACTTCTGTGTCCAAGAATCTGTGAATTACTGCTTTCAGTTCATCCACCGGGGTGAGCTGAGTAGAGTTATGCATCTTGTTGCACAAGATGACGTTGGAGAGGATGTACCTCTCGGCGGCTTTGACATCATTTGCCTCGTAGGTGGTTTTCAAATCATCTCGGACTGCCTCTAAATCAGACACTGTTTCCTTGAACTCCTCAAACCCAGCCTGTCTTCCTTTTGATGTGAAAAGGCCACGATTCAGACGATCTAGGAGGCCTGGAAAGCTGGTGGATCCAGAAGCTGTTTTTGTTGTGTACAGTTCGTAACAAAGTACAACATCCTTCCAGAAGTAAGGTGGCTCTAAGGTTGTCATGTCAGGCTTGGAGTAGTTTAGGTACCACTCAAAAAAGTCAAACTTGTCTTCGACTTCCATTCTTTTGCTTTGGATGAAACGCTGTGCCTGTGTAGTATAAATGCCTGCGTTGTTGCTTTTCTCAAAGGTTATCTTTGCCACTTGAATGAAGCCAAATCGACCTCTGTTATTGTAGGAATCTGAAATGCTTACAACACCAGCTGCGTCCGTCATTTCAGGGCCCTCTTCTTCGTCAGCTTTTGTCTCCACACCCTCAAAGGCTCTGAAGGCCTTTTCTGCCATGTTTATGACATCCTCCCATCGTCTGGCTTCCCTCATCAAACGGTTCTTATGAACCTGCCCAAGAGTGTCAGCCACATAAGAGTTGTTCGGAGCTCTTTCAATGGCTTTGGTCGCCCATTCTTCAGCTTTTCCATAGTCAATGGCGCTTTCTGTGATGTAATAGAGACGGGAAATAGTTTGGGGGAAAATGGGGTTCTGTCTCAATTTCCTTGATGCCATTTTCAAGACAGACACAGCATTGTGAAAATTCTCTTTGAATCGTATATCCTCAATCAATCCTGAGAACTTCTTTTTACCCTTTTCTTCCAGTTCTCTCTTTGTCAGCAAATCTTTGATGAACTGGAGAATATGTGGTTGGAGTTGACTTTCACAAAATGAGAAAATAAATTTCTTCATGGTAGCACTTCTGGAAATCCCTAAGTCAGCTAGTAGTTCCACAGCTTTCTCTGCAAGCACTGGGTGAATCATACGTACACGTTCAGGGCTTGAACTGGATGTGTTGATTAAAACTGTAAAAGGCTCCATTCTTTCCTCAAAGGGTGGACCTCCATGGATTGGATCGGGTGGTCCAAGAATCTTCTGACACTCAGACATCAGGAGGAAGGCATCAGGAATGTATGCATTCAGCAGTGCCAAAAACGAGAATAGCTGTGTGTTGGGGGACTTTTTGTTTTGTTGAACATACTGTGAAACATTTTCATCAAGGTGCCTGTTCCCCGCTTCAAACACCTCACCACCAACCACAAAGATTTCATCTCTGCTGTCAGGGACCACAGTTTCTGCTGAGTTATGCTCCATGGTGATATGGTTAGACTTCAAGACTGCTTTGGATCTGCTTCAAAAAGGTAGTCCAGCAGTATTCAAATCCCTGAAGATGTGATAACAACAGAATTCATGTTAATCATTTCATTTTACCTCTTTCTAATACTTTCTATGGCCTAGATTACACGGAAAGCCTTTTGCAGGTTGTAAAATGTGAGGCACGTCGCACTGCCTTTTTTAAAATTTAATGCCACTGGTGAAAAAAAACTCTTGCACCTTTTTATTGTTGCCTGTAGCTCTGGTTGAGGGTGAGAGGCTGTCAGTAAATAGTTTGTTGGGCACAGGGAAACAGAGATCTGTGTGGGTACATGAGACCCTAATTAAGAGGGTGGATCACAGGGAGTGCCACCAGTTGGTCCAGGAGCTTCGCATCCATGATGACCATTTTCAGGCATATTTAAAGATGACTCAGGGGCAGTTTGACAACTTGCTGTCCATCATCAGGCCATATAGCTCTGGGTATCCAGCAACCGCTACCACTGTTTCACCTCCATTGTTTACCAACTGTAAACTTGTTGTCGTGACCCCCCTGGAAGGCTTGTCTCTAAAATAATCCAATCGGGCAATGGGAAAAAGGTGACATGGGGCTTTTTTTCACTTTGAGTTAAAGTTTTTTCAACTAGCAGAGTTCAGAGCACTCTGGCAAAAACGCCAGGCGCCCAGAGCGCAGAAACTTGAGGTGCATTGCAACGCAAAAAACGCAAGCAAAAAGCTTCATTCTTATCAAAAACAATTAGAAAAAGGCGCCTCCAACTGCCAAAACGCTTTCTCTGTGACCACGGCCTAAGGCATTTTTTACATATTTATTTGCCTCACTCATGGCATGGCTCTGTGGTTGGCAATGATGGTCAATCAAATGGGCCAACACTTTGGTCCAGACTGAAATATTTAAACAACTATCAAAGGGATTGAAAAAAAATTTGTACAGACAATCGTGGTCCCCAGACGACAATGATTTTGATGATTCCATGAGTTTTTCCATAGTGCCATCATGAGGTTCACATTTTTGTTTTCGAGTCAAATCTCTCAACAACTATTGGATGGATTGCTACAAAACTTGGTACAGGTATCTATAGTGCCAAGAGGATTAATCATAATGACTTTTTTGATTCCCTGAGTTTTCATCTAGCGCCATCATCAGGTCAAAATTTGATTTTTTTTTTTTATTGAAAGTTACAAACTTGACAACCTAACATTTCTAAATGGGTCCAAGTATATTTTCTGTTGAAATATTTGTTACTGACAGGAAGCAAACAGGGACCAAACAAGCCCCCAAGACGTGCACCAGAATTGAGGCCTATTTGACACGGTGGCCAAATCTTGTAACTGCAACATGTGGGTCCGTCATGACATGCCATTGGGCCTAATAAGTATTTTTTTCCATAGAAAAAAATAGACATCTGGCAAAGAGACGTCTGTGGATTAACAATGGATTAATTTTTCTGAGTGTCACAATCCCCTCAAAATGACTCATCTCACTAATGCAATTTGATCCATTTGGTCCAGTAACATCTTGAAATTTTAGAAGAGCTGCATGATTAAATCATTTTATCCTTATTCACGTTAGCTGAGTGCAAAACTGAAAGTAGCCAGCTCGGCTAGCAGAAGTCTCTAGTGTGCTTGCTCTATGGGCCCAATGATGTGGATGAATTTTCAACCGGGACGTCAAACTTTTTTGATTTACACACCACTGAGCAAATTGCATCCTGTTCTGTTTATATACCATTCTACAGTCTACATTTAGGTTGATGAATAAATACCTGCAAAGCTACCAGTAATTTCATTTCCTGTCATCCTCAGCTGTGCTTTGTGTTTAGTGCTCTCTGAAGAGTGCTAACCCACTAGACTAAAATGATGAATATGATTAACATTAGCATGTTAGCTTTGTCATTGTGAGCATGTTTGCATACAGACATCATCATTTAGCACCACTGTGCCAAATTATAGCCTCATAAAGCCTCCAGCATGGCTGTAGACTCTGTTTTAAGTTCTACCTATAGCCTATAAAGATGGATGACGTACAGTTCCCCAAAAGTGAAACCAAAACATCCTGATTGACCCTTGCTGGCTGGCTGCATTATAGGTCATAAACCCAGCCCGGCACATGTTAGCGAATGGGATGACGCTTGGCCTTGTTTCAAGTTTCTCTCAGTACTATTATAAAAGAGACATCTATAAAAATGTTGACAGGACACCTCAAACTGCAAACAAGGTCAACTGTGACTCTTTCTATGATTATTTTTTGATTCATGGAGGATTCATATTTGTAAATTTTACTTGAGCCAAGAAAATCCATTTAAAAATCAGTGACGTCATCACAATGTGAAGTTTACAAGGCAAGCGAGAGAAACATTACAGCGCATATTCAGTGTGCCACATATTGCGGAAGTAAACGTGGACACTAGGACCTTTTTTGGCATATGCAACAGGAGAACAATCCAGCTGGACAAACCAAGTGCCATCTTGGAGTCCAGTATGTAATTATTTTTGTACAGCAATGGGGCAGAGCTAAAAACTCAAAGTACACATCAAAATAATTTTTCATGTTTTTTTCTGATATTTTAATTAGTTGTTTGATACTTTAAAAGGGAGGTTTGACATCATGATTGACAGCTATCAATGGCGCTGTAGTCGGACGGGGTATGGGCTCTGGCCCCCAGAAGTCTAAGATGTCATATCCAGGATATGTTGGCGTCATTCTTGTACAGTATGCAGAAGTGGAAACAAGTTGTCCACATTTATATACAGTCTAATTTGTAACTGTTGTCCTTGTTAAAAGGTTAATTAATCATATATCAATGCTGTAAAGATCTTACAGTGTATGAGCGATAAACAACTTTTGGATTGGCAGGTTGTCAAGACCTCTTGGGCTCTGACTCTGTCTATTCAAATATTAATTTATTAAAAATGTATTGAAAATGTATTCAAATGTAATGCAGCACACTTTAAGGACCAGTTATAAATTATCTATGAATTATTAATGATTAAACATTATTAACATTTATCATTGTAGACTTGCTGGCCTATTAGATAGTGAAAAACCCACAATCATTTATTAATGATTTGACTATTAGTGACTCATTGTCGCAGTTTTTCACAACCTCGATACCCAAAAGTTGTTCTCATTAGTAAATTTAATTTATAAAGCATCTGCAAATGATTTAATAAACATTATTAAAGGTAGCAACAATTTATGAGCACAGTTTAACCGCTGACTTATTAAAAAGTGGTACCATTTAAGGTATTTCATATTTACTGAAATTAATGTGTACTGACCTGCACCAGCTCTTATGATGTAGCCCAATTTCTGGTTAAATCTCTTTGGATGTTTGCAGATTCCTGATGACAAAACACATCACAAAACAAGTCACTTACAACAAAACATTTCATAAATAAGACCACTTATATAAAATATACCTCCCCTAAAAAAGTCCAGGAAAATTTTTAAAATGTTTAAAAGGTGAAAAAATTAAGTAAAACCAAAAAGCCTTGAGTTTTTAAGTTTCAGCAGCAGCATAATCACCATTAATATGAATTATTAATAATAAGATACTAAGCTTTAGTAACATAACAGCACACATCTTTAAATCATGCTTGTATTGATAGAAAATAATAGAAAAATAAAGAACACACACAGTATGTATGTAATTTTGTTACCTGTTTGAGTTCCAGCAGGTGTGTGGGTGACTGAAGAGCCTGAGGGTGTTAGTTATAAACAGCTTTAAGCCACGCCTCCCTCATACTGGACATTCTTGAACTTTCGATCCGGCCTGTTGTATAAATGTCATTTCTCCATAGTGATTAAGCATATGAAAACAAATGCACTGTTGTTTGTGTGACTAATAGCATCTTCAATAGCTCAGGCTTGAAAGACAAGATGCCACTTTTAAGTTATGTTTATGCAGAAATAAAAATGAAGTCCTGCAGCTCAGTCATTCTGCAGGTGACAAGATGGTTCTGGTTTCCTGTAAATGCCTCTGCACTTTGTTCTTTATGAGCAAACCTTACTTTATGCATTTAACCTCTCAACCAATATAAAACAGTTTCAGTATTAAGCTGTTGAGTTAATTTATTAAAAGTCGAAAATTAAATTTCTTAAAGAAGCATTGAGAGTCTTTCTATGGATTATAGCATTATATTGCAAACAATGAAAACTGTAACGATAGCAGAGCTTGCTAATATCACCTCAGCATGAGGCCATCCATAAATACACAGTGCATATTCCTTCTAAGGCAAAAAGGCAAGAATATTTTTCATTCACATACTGACTGAGCATTTGCGCTTCAACAGACTACATCCATTAGTAAAGTTTATTATCATTAACACTGACTTCAAGAATAATTCCATATGTACAATGAATTCAATTACTATGTGTTATGGTAAGGTTTCACTTCTGTTGAAAAGCCTACTGACAATTATTTCCTGACTCAGCAGTTCAGCAATTACAAAGAAATTTAGCATCTTTCAGCTCAGTGTTTTGGTTTTACGACTTTTAACTTTGTCTCACTTTTTTCATTAGTGTTGTTTCCAGATGCAGCGGGCCCTTTCTTTGTTGGTGAACATGTTGGAGCATCAGGCTGAAGAGCCAGATATTTCTCTCAGGAGTTGGTTGAGACGAAAAACACAGCTAAAAGGAAGTGAACATTAAGCTATCATGTGTCAGAGGGCCAGAAAAAAAAGACTAATTGAATGCTAACACTGGTCGATTTCTACCAGATGTGTGAACAAGCAGGTCCTTGTTAAAAAGTTCACCCTAATTTTATATGTTGATAATATGTCAGTGTTGTTTGCAGCTTGTTTCTGCTGCCCCCAAATGGCCAAAAAAAGCTTTACAGACTGCAGCTTTATCACAAAAAGTGTCTGAGTTGGTTGTTAAAAACAGTGTTAAAGTTAATCCTTGATTCTAGCTTTTTCTGAAAGTTGAGATGAAATTTCGGAAATGCCTTTTTTTTTAACCCTTTTAGATGACATCTCCGAACATTTTGAGCACCTATTTAGCATTATATTCCCAAAAAAAAAAAATCTTTATATTCCAACACATTCTCACCCTGAACTCGTCACATATTGACGTTTTGGTCACGGACTTTCCATGTCCACATATGACGTGCAAGGTACTCTGGGTGTGTTGGTTGTTGATGTTCTGGGACACCGTGTCAAGTTCTGCCTGTTACATGCATTGTGTTCTTTCAAAATATATTTCAGTTTTCACAGGAAATTTAACGTTAACATACAGTCTCTTTCAAAATAAACATACCAAGTTAGTACAACACTGCAAATTGATGTTTATTTTTCCTTCAACAACAAACACATGGTTGGGTTTAGGCAACAAAAGTAAGTGGTTAGGTTTAGAAAAAAGAACAGAGTTTGGCTTTTTATCTTCATGACTCCTGCATTCAACCACACCTACTATAAAAACAAAAACAGATTTAATAGATGATTTAATGAGATAATAAGCCTCAGACCAAATGCAAGGAAAAGTGTGTGGGAAGGAGAACTGGTTTCATTGTCTACAGAGTGAAGGATTTCTCGTGTTTCATCAGTGCTCCTAAGATAGTCTCAGGTAAACACACCCACCTGTCTGTTTGGTTCCATTTGGTCTTTGTCGTGTTTGCAATCAAAGATTTGTTCATATTTGTCAGCTCGCCAGCAGATTGTGACCTCAGATAGGCTACACCCTGTTCTTCCAGCGGAGCCTGAAACTGAATGCAGTCATGCAAACAAAGTACAGACTTGATTTCTGTTTCATTTTATCTTTGTGTGATTGTCTTTCTTTTTCTCTCACCTGCTTTAGCAACAAATCACTCTTTGAAGGAAGATTGAAATTGACCTCAGAGCTTATTTTCCACTTGGTTCTCTTGGTTTTCACTGGAAATAGACTTGATTGTAGAACACAAGTGTCGCACACTCTGGCTCCATATACATTTCTTTTATTTTGTTTGATGTTTCGGAATTTGCGCCTTCTTCAGGTTGTTTGTTGATCTTGAGGAAGGCCCAAAGGCCAAAATGTCATCAAAATAAAATGATTGTATCTGTTAGATCCTTTTACCAAGTACCACACTCCCTTAAAAGTCTTTGAGTTTTGTGAGTTGTTGAGTGGGTACAAGGAGGGTTTAGGGTCATGGATTCTTATGGGTCAAAGAATTCGGCGCATCACCAGTAGCAGCCATCAAAAGCATCTGGAAAATAGCTGCATTTCAGGTATTAATGATACATTAAATCCAATCAACACCAAAACCATAGAGATTATAATTACTCTACAGGTGCAAAAGAAGTTTTGGGATCTATGGCTAAAAGTTAACAAACTCAAAGCAAAGATTTTTTTTTTTCATTTTCAGTTTTCTGTCTACCAACAACAAGCAGTAAAAATTACAGCCTTTTTTTTTTTAAAAGTTACAAATGTTCCTCATACTGTCTTGCTGCTCTTGCCTTGCACCTTGAATGCCTGTGAGGATTAAATGATCCATTCTGTATGCAAACCCACCAAGGTGTGTGCTGGTGCAATCAACATATATTTGACTACAGGTGTACTGGAAAGCATTTACACAAGTACACAGGTACATGGCAAAGTCTTCAGGTTAAAACCTCAGATCTAGTAAAGACTAATAAATCACTTCAGAGATCAAGAAAGTAATTCAAAAGTTAAGTTTTGAAAAGACAGTTTTGGGGGTTCTTGGGTAAAATAAATAAATAAATAAATAAATAAATCCTCCAAATTCTAGGTCATTTGTTCCTGCCTCTACTACAACCCACAGAAGTGTTTCCTAAATTAGCAGCTCTACCAGTGGCTGGAGATCAACACAAAGCAACAAATATGACCATTGATGGTTGCTGTTTTAAACACATGGTAAATTTTGTGAAAAGGTCGCAGTTTTGTTGGGTTAAGGCAACAAAACTACTTGGTTCAGGTTTGGAAAAAGATCATGCTTTGGGGTAAAATAAGTATGTTTGTTATGTTTCTACATACTTACTTCTTATACATGAGTGGTTTAACTATAGTTTTTGATGCTGCAAGTAACTACCATAGTATAAGGTAGAGCTGCCCTCGACTACAAATTTTCCTAGTCGACCAATAGTCGTCATTTAGGGCCATTAGTCAACTAGTCACCTGCATGTTTATGATATTAATTTAATTATTAAATGATATATTTTGGGCGGGGCAACACAATGGTTTGAGTTGAAGGTGTGAGAAAGAACAGTATCAGTAACACTGTTAACACTGTGCTACATTACAGAGAAATACAAAACCGTACTAATGAACCTTCATTAATATAGGCCTATATTTTATCTACAAGTGCACGTCACACACTGAGCGAGCCGCCTGTTAATGACGCTGTTGGCTAATGGGCATGTAGCTACTTCCATGTTTCAGATGATATGTCATGTCTGTAGTCGACCAATGAAGATGAGTTTACATATCACCTTGGGTTCGTCCTTCACCTTCTCAAAATGATCCCACACTTTGGATTTTCTGCCTGACATGTTATTAACTAGCCTGTGGAATAACCGCAGGTACCAGCCCTGGAAATTAACCTGACTCCTGTCTGACTGCTGAGCATGGACACTTCCTGTGTTTGTCCTTTCAAATTAAATTCCCACATGGTCCAGTCACATAGGTTTTGATTTATTCTGACAAGACGCAGCTCCTAATAGAGTTTCACTTTTTATTATTTTTTCTGCGACTAAGCGACCAATGAAATCTTGCCAACTAATGACCTTTCTGGTCAACTAAAATTTGGTTGATTATTAGGGCGCAGCCCTCCTATAAAGAGCGAAAAGTGCACAGAATGGTTGAGAGGGGAGGTGGATGGATCAAACTAACATTGGACTTCCAGCTGGGAGACCGCTGATTGTGTCCCGCGTGAAACCAAAAGTCAGAATTATTTTAACAACAGTGCAGTGTGTGTAGCTTTGGCTAGTTAGGCTAGTTGCGTTTGTCACATGACGTTACATTACATTAGTAACAAACATACTTATTGTAGCCAGACCAAGATGTGTCTTTTTAAACCTAAACACATGCTGTTGTTGGCTCAACCTGAGGAAGACAACCTAAAAAGGAAGTGTTTTATCTATGTTGTAAGCAAGCATCAAGCTCCCAGGCTGACAAATGAAGCCAATGTGGAGGTGCCAAAAACTGCAGCACCCTCTTGTCCAATTTGGTCACCTGTGGCTCAAAGAAAAACAAGATGGCGACGGCTGAAATGCCGTGCTGGATGCTTCAAAACGGTTGTCCACAAATCAATTGGTGATGCCACAGTAGCTACGTCTACAGTATATTTTGAAAAGGACGAGCAGAAACTGTACAATTCCTGCAAAAACTGAAGTGTAATTTAATAAGACGCAATACAAGCAATGAGCGTAAATTCACACGCCGTTCCTGGGCGTCAAAAACTGATGCAGGAGGGGAACCTAGCTCATCATATTTTGACGTTTAGGGCCACTGGACAAACGTCAGTATTAAACAAATTGGGAGTGAGAATGTGTTGACTATATGGCTTCCTCCTTTGCTACTATCATAATTACTATAGCCACTAGAGGTCGCCACAGAAAACGGTGAATAGTGGTCATAATAAGCTGCTTGTATGAATGACCAAGGCATCGTTTTTTGGGGGGGGTGAACGGTCTCTATAAAACATAAGCAACCATACAGTATAAACACATCATTATCACATAAAATCATGTACTAAATGTTTCTCAAAGTTTATTTCAAAATAAAGGTTTTATTTCGGTTATATATATAGTTTTTTCTTTCGTACCGCATGGTTTATGATTGACATTCTGGCATCAAAACACAGATAATCACAATTCACATTTAGAGTCGTTCCTGTTTCCACTGAATTAAAAACTCTATTAACTCCACATTGAATAGATTCTTATCCTTCACAAAATCAATAAAAGGTTTACAATTGACCACCACAATAAATTCACTCACATGCATTAAGCAAAGTTGTAAATGTTTGAAACAAAAGAGAGTATTTGCAGATGTAGATCACAGCACAGACTTAATCGGTTCTTCTAAATTCCACTTCAACATGAGCAACAGCAAAATTCAAATCATTTTAACCCCATTTTAACCCACAATTAGGATCCTGTAACGAGAGAGGAAAAACAAGATTTTAGAAAATTACTTAAAAAAAAGAGCACAAAAAACTTTTATTTTTAAGTGAAAGCAAGTTGGGTTTTACACATCGCGTCAGAAAATGTTAATACTGAAAGTTGGTCCACATGACATTTCAAAAGTACATTATGTTTCTGAAAAATTAACATGACTGGTTTTGTTTGTAGATGTTTGCCCCAGTCAAAGTTTCTTGCAGACTTTTCTAAATAATTAATGAACATTTGTCTAATTAACTGCATTAGATCCGTATAAATGCCTTTTTTTGTTGGAGGCTTCGATAAAAAGCAAAATATTAAAAAGTCTAAACTAGTCCATACCCATCGGTAGCTTTGTCACCTTCTACATATGCCAATCCTCAATGCCTATGTGCAGTTTCACATAGATTGACCACGTCAGTGAGTAGAAAAACATGGGACAGACAGAATGACTGACTGACAGAATGACACACTGACAGTTTCCGTGATTATGTACAGCATACCATACCATGACTTAGTCATACCAAAAATTTGAAAAAACAACAACATTGGGCCACAGGGGGAGCCACAGCAATCGGTCGCATTTTATTTTTAAGCATTTTTCTGTTGTTATAGCGCCACCCAGTTGCCAATTAGAGTTAAATTTCTCCAGTCACCTTGAGGTGTCCTGTTCTACATATCTACCAAGTTTAGTAAAAATCGATATGGTGGTTAGGCCTAGATAAGAAATGAGCTCTCTAGCGGCCCCATTTTGTTTGATGGGGTCAATAATGGAGGGGTCCCCTCAGATTATGTGTGGTCATATGCCTACAAAGTTGCGTGGTGATCGGTGAAACCCTTGAGATGTTATATCAATCAATTCAATCAATCAATTTTATTTATAAAGCCCAATATCACAAATCACAATTTGCCTCACAGGGCTTTACAGCATACGACATCCCTCTGTCCTTAAGACCCTCACAGCTGATCAGGAAAAACTCCCCAAAAAACCCTTTAACGGGGAAAAAACGGTAGAAACCTCAGGAAGAGCAACTGAGGAGGGATCCCTCTTCCAGGACGGACAGACGTGCAATAGATGTCGTACAGAACAGATCAGCATAATAAATTAACAGTAATCCATATGACACAATGAGAGAGAGAGAGAGAGAGAGAGAGATGCAGGTAATGACAGTAGCTTACAACAACATTAATGAAAGTAATAATATTATAGTTATAGTTCTGGTTACTGCGGTACAATATGTTGAAAGTATGTATTAATATCTGACAACAGTCATATGTGTATAATAACAGTAGAAGTATGACTAATGACTAATGATGGCAGCAGCAGCAGGAGGCATCTGGCAGGACCACGGCAGCAGCACAGCCACACACGTCACGCTGTCCAGGCACCTCTGCGGTATACACCTTTATGTAATGAGCCACGCCCTCCGCAATATTCATTGCCTTATAGAAGCTCAGTTTTAGTGAGTTTTCCAACTTTTGCCAAGAGGGAACTTTAGATATTGGTCCCTAGATTATGTTCACCCAGTTTCATGCAGATCGCTCAAACTTCCTAGGAAGAGATCGATTGTGTTTTTCAATAAATTCAAAATGGCAGAAAATCTATATAACCGGAAGTTATGGGTTCTTGAGGCAAATTTGTTCCTCATGAGGAGAGGCATCTCTGTGCAAAGTTTCATGTCTCTACGACATACGGGGCATGAGATATGCCCATTCAAAGTTTGCAATTTCAGTGGGTTGCTATAGCGCCCCCCTTTGGCCAGTTGATGTAATATTGCTTCATCCGCATCCTCCCATGAGCCTCTACCACTGTGCCAAATTTCACATGGATTGACCGAGTCAGTGAGGAGAAAAACATGGAACACACACACAGACAGACACACGCAGACAGAGTTTTCGTCATTATATAGTAAGATAGTAAGATGTGCTATGAATTACTGCAGTCTCAGTTTGGTCACCCGCTCAGAGTCATGAATAGCAAAATACATTTTTGTTCAGGACCACTGACTGAGTTAAAGGCTTACACTGTGACATCCAAATTTGGCTTTTGAGTAACAAAATGTTGCCAAAAAACAAGACTGAATCAAGAACGTGAATGAATGTGAATGTTTCCCCTGACGGATTATTGAACAGGCCAGTGGCGTAAGGT
Source organism: Epinephelus fuscoguttatus (assembly GCF_011397635.1). NCBI lineage: Eukaryota > Metazoa > Chordata > Actinopteri > Perciformes > Serranidae > Epinephelus > Epinephelus fuscoguttatus. The sequence goes on from NC_064774.1 coordinate 17,003,906, forward strand.
AGTTACAATGGGCCCCAGCGCACGCTATTATGACAGGCCCTAGTGCACCCTAGCTACTAGTTTTGAAGCCCACACACACACACACACACACACACACACACACACACACACACACACACACACACACACTTTTATAATCTGACAAACTTAATTAGTTTAGTACAACCATTAGTGGTGCCATTTGGTGGTCAAATGATTTTATTCAAGATAAGCTAACTTATCATTTTAATTCAGTCCTACTCAAAAATGTCATAGATGTCTGTGGTTGAAGAGTCTTCTGAGATCAAGAGGCTACACTCACCTGTCTCTCTGCGACCTCCGACTGCTCATGACGATGGAAGATGAGTGAACTTTTGTCACTTCGCCAGCTGAGATGGAAATCAGTCAGCTGCTGTTCTCTCAAGATCGTCTCCAACTGAGGGCAAATCGCAGTGTTAAAAGTAAACAATAAAGTGGCCAGTGATTGTATAAACAAGTAGAATGTGTTTTATAATTAACTTGAAAGTGGTTGCTAATGGAAACAACAGTCTCATCTTCTCTCTATTTTAAATACACAGAACAAGTACACATATTTCTTTTTACCTTTTTCAGGAGTTCATCACTGAGTGTGGAGTCAGTGAGGTCGACATCAGAGTGCAGCTTCAGCCTTATTACCCTCTTCTTTACCTTAAGACCTGCAGCATCCCAACAGAGAATCATACTGTTAGTGATGACTGTCGGGAAATGTAGAAGGATTTGGTGAAAAACCGAGGTGTAGTGTAGTTTTTTTAAGCATCTTAAGCAACGTCTTTTTAAAAACGTCAATTCACGTTGGTGTACTGGTGTAGTGCTTTTATTTTAAAAGAGACTGTATGTAAACTGCTCATTTCCTGTAAAGACGGAATTGTATTTTGAAAGAAGACAATGCATGTAACAGGCAAAATTTGACACGGTGTCCCAGAACGTCGACAACGAACGCACCCAGGGTACCTTGCATGTCGCATGTGGATGTGGAAAGTCCATGACCAAACGTCGATATAGTGAGGATGTGTCTGCACTTTTGCGGCTACTGCTCAAAAGTCAAAATGTGCTCAGCTGACTCCTTCTAACTAAAAATCACTTCAGTAACATGTCCAGGAATTCGTTAATTAATTCTGCATTTCATTTACTCACCGCCCTGACAGACAAATGTGGCCTTCTGGTTACAATCAGCTCCGATCCAGCGTCCCTGCTGTGCCACTGCAACAGAAGCACAGTCTCCCCAAGACTGCGAGCCACTCAGCCAGAACCTGAAGGAGGTTTCTTTTCCATCTGACCACATCCAGGCATCTTTGAACAGACCGATCCACACTTTGTTGCTGTCTGATGTTCCGGCAGTACTGGAAATCTGTGAATTATCCGCCTCGGAGCTTGCACAAGCCATGTCAGTGTGGCTACTTCTGCAAAACTCCTGGCTGTCAACAAAGGTTCTCCTCTGTGAGTAATACACATATGCTTGCTTGCCGTCCTGCAGGCCTAAAGAGGTAGACAGTGAGATGGTAGCATAAATTAATTTCAGGTCTTTCTTCGGCAAAGTAAGACAGAGATTTAACATGACTGATGTAAGACGACATTTATACCATTAAAAAATATAACCAATCTAAATAAGCTGTTCTCTACTGTTAGTCACTGTGTATCATTTACTCACGGTCATAACACGTAACACCTTTGTCCTCTCCACACCGTATGTCTATCCATAAGCCATCTGCAACCATCTCGGCACAATCCTCATGGCCTCCTACATTGTTCGGTTCACCTTCAGCCCACTTGGTGAAGTGCGCTCTGCCCCTGCCATCGGACCACATCCACCTGGGAGTCGTTCCTTTCCGAAGCCCGATCCAGCTGTACGTCACATGACTGCCCAGCACACTGACCAGCTTGTTCTTGTTGCTCATGTTGTCCACAGTGGCCAGGTCGGTGAACTTGAGTCTGCAGAAGCTCTGAGCTTCATACCAGGTCAGGGCGATGTCGATGTGGTGGTACTGCTGAGGTGCTTTGGGTAGAAGTTTAGACATTTATGAAAGGAAGCACATCCAAACTATAGTTGGTATACATTTGTGCCGATTTTAAAAACTTTCCCTTCAGATGTTCCTTAGATAGCAAGTTCACAAGAACAGGACGGACAGACAGATAACCCGAAAACATGATGCTATGTTGCGGAGGCACAACAAGGGAATTGGGGTGTCCTGAAATACCGCAGAATCAACACCTCTGTGACAGTCTCAAGACAAACTTTGTATTTACTGTATTTGGATCATGTTTTAATGAGGGCTTGCCTTCCTCTCCAAAACAGGTGGACCAGGCGATTATTGCCGCTTGAGTAAAGCAATTTACAAATCATTGCTCCTCTGAAGCTGTTCGGCATCTTGGAGGCCCACCTACAACATGCTACTGTGTGCTCACCAAAGTGTGGATACCCGACACGACCCGTCAGACCCAAAGGGGTCGGGCCAGGTTCGGATAGTAAATAAGAAATTTGGCTCGGGTTCAGCCCACTTGACATGGTGCTGTGTTGTGCTATGGCCAAGTGTTGGTCGGTTATAACTGTCTCGGACTCGGGTTGGGTTTGGTCGGGAAAATGTGTCCCAAACCACGCTCGAGCACTCACCCCATTTCTCTCATGATTTGCTCACCTTCTGATCCAGATGTTCAGGAAGTGTTTACAGCAAGCCAAATTATCCACAGACAGACAGTGACAAGTCCAACACATGCTAATGTGTGGTCACTTCTTTTTCTCTTATAACATAAGATAGTAATTCAAGAATTTTCACCGGGAGACGAATAATCCGCAAAGGTCTCTTTCTCTCCAAAACAAACGTACCAGATGATTAAAACTACAAATAGGTAAATCTGATCATTAAAGAAAGAAAAAAAACCACCCAAATACATGTATGCAGACCAGTATTTCCATGCTCTTTAGCAATGCCCTTCTAACTACTCTGCATTTTCACCACGTCTTCACATCATGTGTTTTTGAAAGCATATGGTACCTTTTGTCACGCATTATTAATAATAAAATAAACAGAACATGTTTAACAGTGGTCAGGATGTAAAATTAAATTGCTTTGAACAGTTACTCACTCAGATAAGCAGTGGTCCTCTGAAACAAAAGGAGAATCCCTATGTAAAAAAGCAGACTGTGTTATTTCCATCTTTCAACAACTATTACAGTCAATAATATGAAAAACTATTGTTCCAATAATTTATACATTGTTCTTACCAATGAAGGAGATGACACTTTGTAGCCACATTATTTAATCTGCAAACCAGAAGAATAAAAATCATACTACACGGCATATGTTCACTTATATCAGACCATAAGTATATCACACTCAGAAAGGAAGAGAAAACATAATGTGGTCCGTTATTAATATCGACTAGAACATGCTGTGTATGTGTAACAGGACTTACCGCTCCTGCTGATGAAAGCTTCTTCAACCAGCTCTGTTCAGGAGCTCAGGTGGTGCGTTAGGAACATTTATGGAAAGTTTAGTCATTTCATGCAAAACTGGATCAGCAGTGACGGGGAAACCCAAGGTGATTTGTTTACCAGATGCTGACATCTGGTTGCCCACCTTTGTGCTTGTGTTGTGCGTCAGTGTTGCTGTGCAAGTCTTACCAAGCTTGTTCCTGAATTCTAAAATATCTGACTATATTAAAAATTATTGTTGTGTGTGTAGGATTACCAGAAAAATATTAAAAATCTCAAAACCACTGATTGTGTGTTGGTTTCACTGCTGTTAATCTTCTTACTATATAATGACGAAAACTGTGTGTGTGTGTGTGTGTGTGTTCCCCGTTTTTCTCCTCACTGACTTGGTCAATCCATGTGAAATTTGGCACAGTGGTAGAGGGTCATGGGAGGATGAGAATGAAGCAATATTACATCAACTGGCCAAAGGGGGGCGCTACAGCAACTGATTGAAATCGCAAACTTTGAATGGGCATATCTCATGCCCCGTATGTCGTAGAGACATGAAACTTTGCACAGAGATGCCTCTCCTCATGAGGAACAAATTTGCCTCAAGAACCCATAACCTCTGGTTATATAGATTTTCCACCATTTTGAATTTTTTGAAAAACACTTAAAATCGATCTCTTCCTAGGAAGTTTGACCAATCTGCATGAAACTGGGTGAACATAATCTAGGGACCAATATCTAAAGTTCCCTCTTGGCAAAAGTTACTAAACCTGAGCTTCTATAAGGCAATGAATATTGCGGAGGGCGTGGCTCATCACATAAAGGTGTATAACATCTCAAGGGTTTCACCGATCACCATGCAACTTTGTAGGCATATGACCACACATAATCTGAGGGGACCCCTCCATTATTGACCCCATCAAACAAAATGGGGGCGCTAGAGAGCTAATTTCTTATCTAGGCCTAACCACCATATCGATTTTTACTAAACTTGGTAGATATGTAGAACAGGACGCCTCAAGGTGACTGGAGAAATTTAACTCTAATTGGCAACTGGGTGGCGCTATAACAACAGAAAAATGCTTAAAAATGGCTAAAATGCGACCAATCGCTGTGGCTCCCCCTGTGGCCCAGTGTTGTTGTGTTTTTCTAATTTTTGGTATGACTAAGTCATGGTATGGTATGCTGTACATAATCACGGAAACTGTCAGTGTGTCATTCTGTCAGTCAGTCATTCTGTCTGTCCCACGTTTTTCTACTCACTGACGTGGTCAATCTATGTGAAACTGCACATAGGCATTGAGGATTGGCATAGGTAAGTGACAAAGCTACCTATGGGTATGGACTAGTCAGTATTATGTTACATTTCCAAGCACAAAAACATAATAAAATTAAATATATGTATAGATCCAACAGAATTTTTGTTATCAAACTTTACTAAAAAAAAAAAAAGTTCTTAAGATAGGCCCTTTTTTATGTCAGACTTTTTAAGTGGTTCTGATGTGCAAGCATTACTCTGTGAATATTAAGATTTAACATACGAGAGACATGTGGACATAAAATGCAAAAACTAACACACAACAACACAGAGTGCACATGATCAGTGATGACCAAATGAGGCCTTATGAACCACTGTCTTTATTTTCTGAAGCCACCAGATGGCGCTGTCTGTTCAACAAAGGTTTGAAAGCACACTGCATTGCCAGTCCTTCAGCCTTTATTTTTAAACCAAGAGCGCCATCTGGTGGGGTCAGAAAATAAAGAAAGTGGTTCATGAGGCTTCATTTGGCCATCACTATACATGATGACTGACTGAGCTAGTGAGCTCTGCTTTTCAAGTTTATTCAGTTTTATTCACAATCTGTATTATAAATATTTTCATGGGCAAACATACAAGTATCTTAAATATTAAATGTTGGCAACAGTAAAACAAATGCTTTTGTTATCTATGGAGAGAGCAGGCTAGCTGTTTCCCTCTGTTTCCAGTCATTATGCTAAGCTAAGCTAACCGGCTGCTGGTTGTAGCATCACATTAATTGTACAGACATGACAGTGAAGCGATCCTCTGATCTAACTCATGGCAAGAAAGTAAATATATTTATTTTATAAAATGTCAAAGTATTCCCCTTATGTGCACGTAATGCTGCTTCTGTAATATCTGACCAATAACAAATAAATTAATTAATTAAATTAAATAAATAAGGGTCAGCTTCATCCTTTAATTTTATTGCAACTGTGTGTATAAGACTTTGGGCTGAAAAGGCACGTGGCCAAAGCAACTTAGATACAACTTTACATTCAGCTACATAAACTGCATGAAAAATAAGAGGTTAAAAATACTGCATTTGTTTACAATCTTTTCTCATCTTACTCTGCTGTCACTGTTTATTCCCTCCAGTACAGTCCACGTTGTTTAACTTCAGTCCAAGAGTGCACCCCACTCGAACATTATCGCTCTATTAAATCGGTATTAGTAGTGTTATAGATTGAGGTTAGAAGGCTCGTGCTACACTGACTAGTATGTTCAGGATGCTTTTATCAGCTATTTAACAGCTATGTTTCTTGTTATGCAGCGACATGTGTATGAGCTGCCTCTGTCAGGGATGGTGGATGGCATGACACCTAGCCTGCCAAGCTGCAGACCACTGTTCGAGAACAACAAACAACTACACAGATTGTTCATTTACGAGACATCGAAGCATTTCCAGCAGCATTTGGGTTCCCAGATGTAGGTGTTTCTTTGTTTTGTGTCAGCGTGATGACACTAGAATGATGTTTTTCTTTAAATGTGTCTAAATAATCCCATAAGGGGTTGGCCTGTGTTGAAACAGCCAGACACGAAAATAAACAATTCATTAATTCATTCATTCCAGCTGTGTTTCTAGCAGCACTTCGAGTGGCATTTTTAGCTGTGTATTTGCCCCTAAACATTTTTTTCAGCACACTGCAGTGTTTTCAGAAGTGTTTCCAGTGATGTCTCCAACTGCACTTTCAGTGGTGTTTCCATCGCCGTTTGCACCCCCAAATGCGCAATGCTTTTGGTGATAGATCGCTGCACTTCCACCAATGTTTGCCCTAAAATGTGGCACTTTTTAGCAACCCATCGCTGGTTTCAGCATGGGTTTGCATTCTTGCCCCCAGATGTGGCTGCTTTTAGCAACCCGTCACTGTGTTTCTAGCGGCACATCTGCCACCAAACTTTGGTGTTTTTTTAGGGAGTCATCACTGCTTTTCCAGTTGCATTCTTGCTCTTAAATGTGGCTGTTTTTAGCAACCCATTGCTGAGTTTCCAGTGGCATTTCTGCCCCAAAACATAGGTGCTTATTTTGCAAGTCACTGCTGCATTTCCAGCAGCTTTTGTGCCCCCAAATGTTTATTTTTCAGCAGCACATTGCAGTGTTTTCAGTGGTGTTATCAATGATGTTTCCAGCTGCACTTTCAGCTGTGTTTCCATTGGATTTGTATCCCCAAACATGGGTGCTTTTTGATGACACTTGCATCAATTTTTGCCCCATATGAGGTTTTAATAAGTCACCCATCACCGGTTTCAGCCCCCCACAGGGATTTTTTTTTTTTTGGGCACATTTACTGTGGCATTCTTGCCACCAAACATGGCTGCTTTTAGTTAGCCATCACTGCGTTGTCAGCTATGTTTAAGCCCCCGAACACTGGTGTTTGTTTGTGAGTCATTACCGCATTTCCAGCTGCATTCTTGCCCATCAACATAGCTGTTTTTACCAACCTGTTGCTGTGTTTCCAGCTGTGCTTCTGCCACCAAACTTCGGTGTTCTTTTTAACGAGTTGTCATGTAATTTCCAGCGGCATTCTTACCCCCATACAGGTCTGTTTTTAGCGACCTATTGCTGCATTTCTAGCAGCATTTCTGCCATGAAATAAGGGTGTTTTTTGGGGGAGTAGTTGCTGCTTTTTCAGCAGCATTCTGGCCCCAAAATGTGACTGCTGTTAGTGACCCACTGCTGAATTTCAAGCAGCTTTTGTGCCAGTTAATGCAGATTTTTTAAGCCAAAATATGATTTTATTTATTTTTTAACCATAACCAAGTTGGTTTGTGCCTAAACATAACCACACGTTAACAACAGCACTGTTGAAACAGAAAAACGTTTTGCCAACAGCTGTTTAATAAGATGATCACAGCATTCTGAATATACTGGTCAGTGTAGCAAGAGCCTTCTAACCTATATCTATGATGCTGATAACCAGTACTAATGCCTATTTGACTAAGTGATAACATTTAAAATGGGTGCACCACTGGAGCAGGATTCATGTTTCACCTCCCTCAGGCGGCATGTACCTGTTGGAGAGAAGGCAGCACACTCACTCTGTAGTCTGACTCCCTCTACAGGTAAACATGCAGAACAACACAGCAGAGAATGCAGACAAGACTGCCTATATTGTTGATGGTACTGAATGAAAGATTAACAGATGGTTGCACATTTATCTGTCAACAGAAAGGTTGAAGAACTAGGCCCAACTCTAATATAAGCCAACATTTGTTTTGTACTTCTGTACTGCCCTGATAGTAGACATGTTGACCTTTACATATTTATCTACAATGCCAAAACTTGTACAAGTCAGTTATATTAACTTGTACAAGTTTTACAAGTTACTGTGTTTTTTTTTCAAGTCAGCTGTATTCCACAAACAGGTCAGTGTACAGGCTTTATACTGGAGTTTTACAAGTCACTAAACAGACAAACTCTATTTACACAGCAATTTTTAAAAACAGAACTATTACAAAGCACTTTACAGAAAGACGACAAGACAAAAAGGGTGGAAAACCCCCAGAAAAAATGGTTTAAAACAAGTATTTAAAGACAAGTACATTAAGTGCATTAACAACAATATATATATATATATATATATATATATATATATATATATATATTTTTTTTTTTTTAATTAAAAGTGCAGCCTGTAACTTTGGAGAAAGACAGTTGAATGCTGAGACCCAAAGAGCGCTGGTATTTGATGTCCCAGGATTTAGACTTAACAATCAATCAACTACCTTTTTGTTGGGCTACATACAGCACTTGTGAGAAAAATACAACTGAAACTAACTAACTGAAATTAAAACGGTATTTTCCTCAGATATCAGTATTCATCGCCTTTGTTTTGACTTGTGTACGTTATTAGTTCAAACTGTACTTGCCGAACAGAAGAGACTTAAATTTTAAATATCGTTAGCTGTTGCTTAGACCAAATCTCCATTAATTCGTCGAGAAAAAATGGTAAATTATGTTTATTGTATTTCCTTCCACAAAATTTCCTTCCTTGGACAAAAGTCTCCTGGAGCAGGATTAATACACTGGGAATGCAACAGCAATAACAGAAGTGACCTAAATTTAAAAAAAAAAAAAAAAAAAAACTGGAAAAATTGACATTAAAGTCTTACTGTGGTGCCTCTTTGTGTGAAACTCTTCTGGATGTCAACCAGCGGATCTTGAAATCAGTGATGCCCTTTCTTTTCATATCTGCCTCCAGCTAGGAAATATACACAAAATATTAATCTTTACATTTATGATAGTTTAATAATTAGCAACTTAGATATGATTAGCTACAGCTCTTATAAACTATTCATCACTAAGGAAGTAGACTTTTATGAATGCACGTGAAACAATCTGTGCTCTTTCTCACCTGGTTTAAGATTTGTTGTCGGATGACTGGGTCACTCATGTCAGAGTTAATGCTGATCTTCACCACAGATCTCTTCTTATAGTCTGAAAAATAGTTGCTGGTGTGATTGCTTGTTAACATGTTTCAGTCCACTGACTGCAGTAGTAGAAGCATCACTGTCGACCAATGTTTAAAAGCACAGAGGGACTTTTAAGATTAATTTCTGATCTTTCAGGCAGCCTTTGATTCAGGTTTATTACAATGAAAATAAATTTGTTTTTGTTTTATTCTCCTTGTGCTAAGAATGTGTTTAGCTTTATCATACAGCACTTTATAAGTGTGTTTTGAAAGGTGCTATACAATATATAAATGAAGTTTATTGTTTATTATGTAAATTTTAAGGTTTACAGTCACGCATAATTAAGGCTGTGGCCTTTGAGTAAGTGACTGGCTGTCACTACAGTCCATGATTCAGATCCACTCCTTGCTTCTCCCAAACTACACCCTCTTGCCCAAATATGATCAATTCCGGCTTCAAAAAATCCAAGATGGCGACAGCCAAAATGTGATTGTATTTGGCTGTTTGCAAAACTTTTTTGACTTGCTTTTTGAAGGAGTCCAGAAGGTGGAGTCGAGAATGATACCAAGATATTTAACACGAGGCACTACTTGGATGCTCTCTCCAGACACATAGACTTCAGGATTACAGTCTGATGTAGAGTGTGTCTTAGTAAAAAACATGCAAACAGTCTTCTTAACATTTAGAGACAGGTGAGAATCATTAGGCCTTTTTTAACACTTGTCATTGTTGTAGTGAGTTTAGCAGCAGCTTGTTAGTTTTATTTGTTTTATGCATGAACATAAATTACCATATCGTCTACATACATCTGAACTTCACACCGCATGCAGGCTGATAGTAAGTCATTAATGTAAAGGCTGAACAGAAGGGGTCCTAAGATGGATCCCTGGGGAACACCCATTTCATTGCTCACAAAGGAGGAAGTTACACCTGCCACTGGATATTTTTGCTTTAAAAATACTTTTTTGTTGTTGACTAATCATTTAATTTCTTGTGCACTGATACAAAGCTTACATAAACAAGTATGACACTTACAGTAGCAAAGAAACATAGATTCGGTGTCACAGGACCTTACACTCCATTTCCTGTGGTAGACATGAGCACAGTTCGGACCCTCTCCTGAGCTGTTGTGTGGCCTACTTGACCAGTATCTGAATGTGGAGTAGCTCCCATCTGACCACTTCCAGGAGTCTATAAACAGGCCAATCCAGGCCAGCTTTCCTGCCGGTACCATGCTCTGGATTTCCAGGTTCTCAGCCTGGTTCCTCACGCTGAGCAAGTCTGTGTGGTACTCCCTGCAGTAGCGCTGAGCGTCAGTCCACTTCATTGCTGTTTCCACAAGAATCTTTGTTTCTGGTGCACCGCTTCTGCCTGAGACCACAGAAATATTAATGACGCATGGACACACTAAGAATGCCACTTGTTCCTGGAAGGAAAAAATGATAAGCTTTGGAAACTAGGTGATGATATTAAAAGGGACAGTTTACCCCAAAATCAAAAATGCATATTTGTCCTCTTACCTGTAGTGCTTTTTATCAGTCTCAATTGTTTTGGTGTGAGTACCAGAAAAACAACTTAATAGCAATGTCTCTCTCCAGAAATCATGGCTCGTTTACTCAAAATAATCCACAAACCTTATTGTGAGCAGTTTCATGTCACCACTGAGCGAGTTAACATTACAGCTCAGCTGAGGAGGATGCCATTAATGTTAACATTTCACACCGTCACAAGCCTCTCGTATTTCTTTGGCACTATGAGCACCACAAGCCGAGTGCCGTCGAATTCCATTATACTGGAGAGAAGGCAGACATCTCTGTGGCCGATATCTCCACACGTGGTAACTCACACCAAAACAATCAAGACTGATAAATAGCACTGCATGTAGGAGAACAATTTTGTGTTTTTGATTTTGGGGTGAACTGTCCCATTAAGTCATCCAAAATTTATAGTTAGTACAAAACAGTTTAGTTTTTCCTTGGAGACAAGAGACCGACTCATCAACTACAGATATCTTTTCAACAAGTGAACAATATTTTCCATAATATTACCATCAAAGCATAAGAAGTAGTGGAGTAAGTCACAGTCCTGGTCTTTCCATTGACCCATATGTTGTATGCCGGCACAATGCTGAATGCCACTCTCATTGGTGGGTTCACCATCACCCCAGTTCCTGAACTCAGCTTCACCGTCTCCATAGTGACCTTCATCTGACATAGACCACCTCCAGGTTACAACATCTTCATACAACCCGATCCAAAAGTCGGTGAAGGTATTCTCCATTTTGTCTACGACCCCGTTCATGTCCTGAACATTGCTGACGGTAGCCAGGTCAGTGTACCTCTCTCTGCAGTAGGTCTAGGCTTCAAACCAGGTTTTAGGTTCATTGTGAATGAGAATGTAGTCACGGCTGCAAGAGGAGCAGTGATCTGTTGGTATAAAAAGGGAAACTCAACAATTACTTTATTTGTTAAGATATGATGGAGGACTATTACTTGCCTGAGAGAAGTCTACAAAGCTTCTTTGCATATGACCTCATATATTGGTGCTCTGTACAGATGGAGGGCAGCTGAGCCAAGACTACCACCACTGCCCAAATGCCTAAGCAAGGGCCACTTTAAGTCCCAAAAATATTAGAACATAAAGGGGAAAAAATAAAACTCAATGAAAAACAGCAGCAGATGTGGAGCAAAAACCTCTGTCTTCAGTCTGGAGTAGCAAAGTCCACTAAAGTCAAATGCTAATGTTCAAACACCGAGTTAAGGGGGATTTATACTTGTACGGCAGACCCTACACCATAGCCTACGCACGTGGCCTACGCTGTTGTGAGCATTTATACTTGTGCGGTGGTGTGTCTGTGTCACTCTACAGTTACACCTCCAAAACACTAGTCGGAGGTTTCTGTAAGTGCTGTGAAATTTAGTTGATTCAAAACACACATTAAACACACATTAAACATGGCTTAATAGAGACAATTTCAAACACAAGTACACAAATCAGCTTCACTATAACTCACAGCATTCACAGACAAAGCACTTGTCTTTATCTGGACACATTTTCCACACATATATAACATGCTAATGTTTTTAGCACAAGCCTATGGCATTTCACATTGTATAAATTACCCTAGCGGCTAGTGGACTTCTCTCTACTCATATGAAGTCAGAAACAAAAGCAACATTTGACAAAGATAATTTTAAGGTGTAGTTACATTTCTGGGGAGGTGCACGTCAGGCTACCGCACAGGGTACTGCGTAGGCTCTACATTGACGCAGAGTCTGCGCCATAGGTATGGCGTCAATTCGATGCAGATGTATAAATCCTGCCTTAAACACACCTGGAGTTGGATGCACTTACAATATGCAGAATGACAGTTTTTTGACAGTGTTCCACCAAATCTCTGAGCACGACTGACCTAGTAGGCAAAAAAGGGGCTAAAGTAGCCTGACAGTGGTGAATCCATGTACAAAGTTAAAATATAAAAGACAGTTATACTCAAGCATATTACTCACGACCACAAAATAGTTATAGTCCATTAGACTCTTGTACTGGCTCGCCATGTAACGTTAGTAACACTGGGAGATCTGAAGGAGGAAGTTATTTGTAACAGTGATGATGTCCACGTTGAGCAAATCAGTCATGTTGTGGGAAAATCACTTGGATGTATGGATAACATCCAACATGGTGTTCAATTTTCTGACAATGCCTGCTGCCTGGACGTTCATCCAACACTTTTCTGTAGTCATGTCCCTCTGAATTTCCAATTCACATTGTATATTTATCACTCCCTGTCCTCTATCTGAATTTTGCACATCATAATAGTCACATAATTTGCAAACAAGCTATTAGGCTTTATCAAATCACTAAAAGGTCAAAGAGGAACCTTAAAACCCACTTATGCAGTTTTCAAGAAGATTCTGACATTCACCAATGATTTATTATCTGGGATTTATTCTCAGGTAAGAACAGAATCCACACACACTCATGAGCACTCTTACACACATTTTGTGCATGTTTGTGAAAAGTAATTGGTTACTGAATTTTGCTCAATTCTACAGTCGCATAATATTATAGGATATATATTACAATAATATTTTATTTGGATTATTTTACAAAAAGCATCATTGCCTTTAATAATAAACACCTAACTAACTCTTCAGTTGATATCAGTCATGATAAGCATAACCATGTCATCTAATAGATTGATTAGGTTCATTTTGTCTTCTTTTTAGAATTGTTGTCATCTAATATTTAGTGATAGATCAAGGCAGAAAATACCACTGGTGTGTCGGGCAAGAGGGACCAAAAATAACAAAGCAGCTTATAGGGCATTAAACTGTGCTAATTAGGAACCACTGGCATGTGCTGTCAACTTGGGAGGACCATGGAATTCATGATGAGAAAAGAGATGCGAACAATTCTGCTGCTTAAGAACAAGTTCTGAACCTGACGAAAACTTTGCTTAGGACATTTCTTAAGAACAAATTTAAGAAAAAACTTGATCAGAACAGAGAACAGAGAATACACCATCAACATGGAATCAGCACATTAGCCTTGATTGTGAGTTTTATAAACAAGGACTATTATCTTAACAAGATAATAATGTAAATCACAGTGTCATCTGCAAATGTGATGACCCTTTCATTTCTGGTTGGATTTGAAGATTTTGTAAAACTGTATAATCTGCCTACCATGGGGTGGGGGCCACTGAGGGAATCTGTTTTCAAAATTTTCCTGAGTGCTATAGACCTCCACCTCACACAGCTGCGGTGGTACGTCAGGATGCATGACAGTCGCATAGCGACCCACAATCCCTCTGCAATCCAGGGTCACCAGAGATTGTGAACTACTGGGGATGATGTCACAGCTGAAACAGAGATAAAGAAACAGAGAAGGTGCTCATGACACTGCTTGAATTACCTTTAAACTTGATTTATCCTTTCATCCAGACTTAAATATATTTACGTTATTATCTGTGCTATCAGAGACCAAAAATTGACTTTAATAAAATTCTTCCAATTATAACATAATGATACAGTGAGCAAGGCCCAAACTATCTGCTCTAGTCTTTTGAATTCTCCACTTTCAAAGTCCCATGTTTTGTTGAGCTGTCCATCCACCCCGACCTTCTCCTTCTGCGGACTTTGTTGCTCTTCCCGTAGGGTTGCAACGATTAGTTGACTAATCAATTACTATAAAAATAATCTGTGACTATTTTAGTCGTCAACTAATCAGTTTGAGTCATTTTTAATAGAAAAGTACTATAAAAGTACCCCAAAATACTCCTATTGCAGCTTCTTATGTTCAGATATTGGCAGCTTTACACACACTCCCACAACGGTGAACTAAAACCCTTTGGCATGAGTACAAAACAAGAAATTAGATGACATAATTTTGGGGTTTGGGAGAGACAGACTGACATTTTTCAACATTTTAGCACATTTTTCAATAAAAATGATTAGTTGACTAATCGAAGAAATAATCGACAGATTAGTCAACAATGAAAATAAACATTAGTTGCAGCCCTATCTCCCAGCAAACCTTGGTCAGATGGTGACATGGCCAAAAGTGGTCACAGTCAGATGCGAGGAAGTGCAATATGGTTATGAGGTTAGTGGTCAGATGGGGACTTTGTTTCCATGTCCAATAATGATCCAGTCAGAACTTCTCTTACAATCTAGAAAATAGTGTTCATATTATTGCTTTAAAAAAAGAAAGTCTTTTTATAATACAAGGACATTTTATTGACAGTTTATTTGTTTGGTTGTGAAATGGTTATAGTCAGATAGCCATACTGTGATGTCCACTTTACGTCCCAAAACTGCAGGATGCCCATTTTATAAATATAAAAAGCATATTTATGCCATTTATGTATGTCTACATGTAAATAATATTCTTGCCTCAACATTTTTTGCCTGCTTTGTTCATAAGAGCCAAAAGTCTTTATCCAAGCTGTCGTTGATCGCACATAGACAGGACAGAGGGATGTCGTATGCTGTAAAGCCTCTGAAGCAAATTGTTATTTGATATTGGGCTTTATAAATACAATTGATTGAAACTGAAATTGACATATGGGAAATAGCCTTCAAGACTCTCTACCTGAAAGTTGGGTGACATAGTGCAAAGGGCAAAAAAATTCCATAAAGAAACAGGAAGTAGTGGTAGATGAATGGGTCAAGAACAAGATTCTTACCCAGGAGGCGAGGTTGAGTCATGTATGAGTCAACATTCATTATCCATTTGTGTGAATATTTTATTTCGACTTTGCTAGGACACCCCAGGAACAACGTTCAGATGACGGCCAGTTAAAGTTGCAGGCGTCAGCACAACTTTTATTTTGGATGTTCAAACGACATCCAAACAGTGGCTTCTACAGTGATGCGGGTGCTGCACCAGACTGTCGTGGTGAAGAAAGCGCTGAGCCAGAGGGCGAAGCTTTAGATTTACTGATCCATCTACTTCCCAACCCTCACCTATGGTCAGGATGGCTGATACAAGCAGCCGAAATGCTTTTTCTCCGTGGGGTGGCTGGGCTCAGCCTTTGACATAGGGTAAGGAGCTTGGAGTAGAGCCGCTGCTCCTTCACATCGAAAGGGGTCAGTTAAGGTGGAATGGGCATCTGATCGGGATGCCTCCTGGGCACCTCCCATTGGAGGTGTTTCGGGCACGTTCCACTGGTAGGGGATCCTGGGGCAGACCCAGGACATGTTGAAGGGATTATGTATCTCATCTAGCCCGGGAACGCCTCAGGGTCCTCCAGGAGGAGGTGGAAAGTGTTGCTGGGGAGAGGGACGTCTGGAGTGCTTTGCTTGGCCTGATAGCCATGGCCCCAGATATATGGATGAAAATGGATGGATAGATGGATGGACGGACGTTCAATCAGCAGTCATTCAACATTTCAATGTTTGCTGGGAACATCACTCTATTTCCCTATCTTGCTCCTAATGAAGAATCATAAATCTTACTGCCACTAAAGGGCTTCATGAATTTAAGGTAAACATCCTTTTTTGGCATTTGCTGCAACAGCTGATGCTGCAGTTTTTCTTGGGGGGGACAGTATCCACTTCAAACATAGTGGCAGATGCATTCATCCAACCTTGTCCAACTATATATTTACCTTGTGTCATCCACTCGGACATTATCACTATAGCAGCAGTCCTCTCTGTAGGCAAGCTGGATAAAAGTCACTGTGTAGGGAACCAGTAGATCCACTGTCACCCACTGACCAGGTTTGTCTTCAGTTCTGCTGCAAGTGGAAAACTGACAGCCGTCAATGACCCTGCTTGCTTCACTTCCAGTTTTCCATCTTGAGGAAGATTGAAAAGCCACTCCTCTCAAAGCCACATTTTCTAGTAATGAGAAAGGTTTTAAAAGATTATTAACATTGGTTTTAAGTTGGCACTTAAGGGAATGGGCTCTAGAGGTCTGAGAGAACACTTGCTTTTTCCCTGCCTTTAGCAAGTTTTGTGGTGATAGGAAATTCTAAATAATATAAAAACTGAAGAGAAGTTGATTTAGATTTTACATAATTGTTATTTTGCACAGTTTCACATTGTAACAAAAGCTGAAAACAACACTGGAAATACTTATGAAAATTAGTTGTAGTTGTTTGGTGTTGTTTTGTAAGGCAGACTAAATGTAAATCCTCTTTCTCAGGTTGAAAGCTTCAAGCACATTTCACCCCTGCTTGGTGGTCGGTTACCACACTCAACAGTGATGTTGTGAGGTTCTGGTGTACCCCTGTACACTACACACAGTGTGTGCTTACTAATGGTTACACACATCATTGTACTATTTTAAAGATGTAAACACAGAAAACTAGAATTACAGTTTCAGCACAGTTTCAAGATGGACACCCAAGATTAGAGTCACCAATTCAGTATCTGACCAAATGTCTCCCCTTCAGTTCCTGAAATATGACACCGAGTAAGGAAACTGAGGCCAGGAAAGTGTTTTTGCAGAACATTATGATGCCACAGTGAAGCTGACCTTTGACCTTTTCAACATAAAATGTCATCACTTCATCATTATATCATATTAGACGTGTGTGAAATTTTGTCTTAATTAGCACGTAAATTCTTGAGTTATGGCAAATAGCATGTTTTGTGAGGTCTAAGTAACCTCACTGCATTCACAAGAATGAGAGGAATGCAAGATCACAATGACCTTGACCTTTGACCACCAAATTCTGATCAGTTCATTGTTGAGTCCAAGTGGGTGTTTGTGTCAAATTTGAAGAAATTCCCTCATGGTTTTTTGGTATATCACTTTTATGAGAATGACGTGGATGCAAGGTCACAGTGACCTTGACCTTTGACCACCAAAATCCAGTCAGGTAATTGTTAAGTCCAAGTGAACATTTGTGATGTGAAATTCCCTTAATGTTTTTTTGAGATATCGTTTTCACAAGAATGAGACAGACAAGGTCACATTGACCTTTGACCTATGACCATCAAAATCTAATCAGTTCATCGTTGAGTCCAAATGGATGTTTGTGCCAAACTGTAGAAGTCACCTCAATCTGTTCTTGAGACAATGTGTTCACAAGAATGAGAGGGATGCAAGGCCACAGTGACACCAAAATCTAATCCAATCATCATTGAGTCCAAGTGAACGTTTGTAAACAGAAATTCTCTCAAGGTGCTCAGGAGAATGAGACAGACAAGGTCACAGTGACCTTGAGGTTTGACCCATTACCACCAAAATCTAATCAGTTCATCGTTGAGTCCAACTGAATGTTTGTGATAAAAAATTCCCTCAAGGCGTTCATACAATATATATATGGACAGATGGACAACCCAAAAGACATCATGTCTCCAGTCTCAGTTATTGCCGGCACAGACATATGTATCTTATCATTAACAGTATATTATTACAATGTTACCGTGTACAGGAAGTAGTCAGGGAGAAAAAAATTAAAAGGTTTGACTTTTTGTTGTCATTTTGTGTACAGTACTTCTGTTCTTCCAATATGTCACACCCAATTAATAAAGCAAAAGCCTGCTCCAAAAGGGACACCATCTAATTTATTTTGATTTTAGAGTGAAAATATTTATTCATCATGGTGTGTGGAGCTTACCAAGCACAGTACCATAAACCAGCACTTCACAAAAAGTCAAACTCTTCTGAAGTCCAGGAAGAACAACATGGACAAAGCGACCTTCCATCACTCCACAATTGTAGCTGTATTTGAACAGTCCCTCAGCAACGGAGATGATAGCACACCTGATAAAAGGAGGGAGTATCAGGATGAAAAAGAGAATCAAAGTGGCTGGTGAGTATAAGAGCTACTACAGCAAGTTAGTACTCTTTTGTTCCTGTTAATATCACCTCTGGTTGCTGGTGTCACTCCGGAGGCCAATACGGACCTCAGCACCGTCCAGCTCCTCTGAGCGTCCATTGCTGATGATAGACACCACAGTTATTCGGTAGATACTCTTCAGGTCCAGTTGCCACCAGGGATTGTCTTGTAGTGATACAGAGGCACAGGTTTCTTGTGGATAACTCGGTCCAGGGTGTTCGTCAATTGCCTTATCTGGAGTACTTCCTGCAGAAGTTGGTTCTGCAGACTGCGTCGCTACTCCTCTCAGTGCTACATTATCTGGCAGGAGTGTCATAAAGGCAGTTATTAAAAAAAAACAATAAACTGAAGCAATTAAATGTTCTGGATGAAACTTTAAAGCAGTATTGATCATTTTTAATTGTCAATTGATGAGCAGGTTGTGACTTTACTTAAAAACTGAGACTTTTCACAACTTAAGCAGCCTGTGGACTGATTTCTCTGTAAAGGACTCATGCTGAAGTTCCCGACTGCTTTGCCTCTCTACAGCTTCGCTACAGTGCTAACAGTGTGCAACAGTAGCTAACGTTTGCTAAGAAATGGAATCTGCTGCTGCTGAATTCATTACGTTCCCGGATTGCTGCTGCGTGTTCACTGTGAAGCCCACGCTGGGGTTTGCACTGGGTGAATCCAAGTTGGTACGGCGACTAACAGTGATGGCCAAATGAGGCCTCATGAACCACTGTCTTTATTTTCTGAAGCCACCAGATGGCGCTGTGTGTTCAACAAAGGTTTGAAAACACACTTCATTGCAAGTCCTTTAGCCTTTATCTTTAAACCAAGAGCGCCATCTGGTGGGGTCAGAAAATAAGGAAAGTGGTTCATGAGGCTTCATTTGGCCATCACTAGCGACTAAGGTCCCAGCTGCTATCCACTCTACTACCTTGAAAGTACTAGCCTATCCTAGTGGCGGGGAGTGAGGCGGAGGGTCTGTGGGCTGTGCTAGCTACATTGTTCTTGTTACATTTGTGGTCTGATAAACAGTAAAAAAGAGTTTACAAAAGCATGCACGTCCAGACGATGAACACTAGATGCTAAACAAGAGATCATGCAAATGACAGAAAAACAGAGTGCGCACTTGGCTAAGCTCCCAATATTTACCTGGATTCCCACCAAGGTGACATTTCAAGCTTCAGGTCTGATGAGGAGCGTGAAGCTTGGAACATTACCTTGGTGGTAATTCAATTAAATATTTATGGGAGCTTAGTCTAGTGTGCAGACTTTTTTTCTCCAACAGTAAATCCATCAAACTCAGTGCCACATGGTGCTGAATAGAAATGCTAACGTCAGAGGAAGCGCTGACGTGTAAAATATTTTGTGAAACCTTGGATTTAGCTAGCCAGTGTCAGTGTGCTCACTAATGTGGATAAATTGCTAGCTAGCTGATGCACCCCTTTTCTTTTTCTTTTTCTTTTTAGAAAGGACTGCATGTTTCTTGTGTGCTCTGCATTACCTAAAAAAAAAAAAAAAAGTAAAATTATTTCAGATGAACTCAAATCATACACTGACAATAATTTGTGAATTAGATTTGATAAAGACTTGAATTTGGAAGAAAAGGATGTTCTTTCTGGAATTCAAGACATTTAGGAATGTTTTTTGTTGTCTGTAGTTTGGTATGTTGTCATAGTTTCAAATGTATTAATTTTTCACATATATTACTGCAATTATTAATCAATTAGTGTGGGCTTGTCTGTACGTTTTTGATGAAAGTTTCTAAAAAAAAATTGAATGACAACACTATAGATAAATATATCAATTTTAACTCTCAAGAAATGATTAGCATTCATAACCTGGAAACTCACTAAAAAAGTATTAATGCTACTTTACTTTCTTCATACAGAACCCACAAATTTAATCACATGATTTAATCCACAGATGCCATCGCTCAGTGTTTACCTCCTGTGACGCGGGTAGTAGCGAACACTTTGAGCTCACAAAGCTGAAGCGTTCTTTCTCCAGGGTAAAAAATGTTGACGTAACGTCCTCTCATCTGGCTGCAGTTGAAGGTCATGGTAACGTCACTGCTCACAGTTATGACAGCACATCTAAGGGAGGAGAAGGAGGGGTATATGGACCAACCTGATCTCACAGAAATATGTGAAATGACCACGACCTCTTAACACCGCATTCCGTGGTGGCAGCACGTAATGGGTTGAAATTACGTGCTGTCACCACGAAAACAATGCCAATGTAAAGTCAATTAGGATCCTCTCCCGTGGTGGACACACGGATTCCCTGATTCAATCACGTCACGTCAACCTCGTTTTCCTCAATGATATCTTTAACATTCCTGTACACACACAAGAACGCGGAAGTGTCCTTGATAACTCAACAATATGACAGGTTAATGTCAAGGCCATAAAATAAAATAAATGTATTTTGCCAGCTTTTGATAGCGTAGAGCTTTAAGAGCATTGTGCTGTGGGCGGATGGGGCGCGTTCCACTACTGTTTTGTAGCTGCTGTCCGCTGTCTGTGGGCTTCATTCCATTTCAGATTGTCATCCGTCTGCCGTAACTGAATCCAAACGGCACTAATAAATAAACAGCCTAAATAAATAAATAAGAAGATAAAAATAAGGCTGAGCACGGAAGAACCAGAGAGGAAACACCATCACATGGAGCCGTCTGCCCCTGGCAACCCGGCCACCCTCCACTCCACCAGGGGAGAGCGGACCCCAAGCCAGCGCCACAGAACCAGCGGCTGCCCCGCTGGTTATACCTCCGACCGTGGCAGCTGTCACACAAACCGCTGCTGAAAATTACACATTTTGATACAGGTAGGCTATATACATATTGCAAAACTCTGTAAAAGTACACCAAAGCATATTTTCGTTTCCAAATATTTATTTGAAAACGAAACCATTCATACGGTCAATATAAAACATTTTGTTAGTAATAAAAAACAAATGGAATCTCAATGTGACCACGCCAGCCGGCGGGACTGTGGCTGAACCACTTCCAGTGTTCATTCATTCATTCAATCGCGTGTTCAGTGTGTGTGTGTGTGTGTGTGTGTGTGTGTGTCAGAGAGGAGTATCAATAAAAAAAAGTAATTATTTCGGAGTTTATTTCTTTTATTCTTCCGTTTTTTTTTTATTAAATGCATAATATAACCAACAATTTTATAGACTAAATGTTAATCTAATTATTATTGTAGAATGTATTTAGCAAATCACCACTCTCAACTGGAGACAGCAGCAAAGAAAAAAAAAAAAAAAAAAAAAAAAAAAGGCATTATAAAAAGCCGACAAATAGTGTTAATTAACTGACGTGAGATATTGAAGAGGTGGTCTCCTACAGTCTGTAATTTTTTTTTATTTTTTTTTTTTTTTTTATCATAACTTCTCGGAAATTACTCAAAAGTAGAACATGCTAAAAGTAAATACAATAATAGGCTAAATAGTATCTAAGGAAGTGTCTAAACAATAATAAATATTATCTAAGTTATCTATTAGGCTACCATTCCACTCTGTAAATAGATTTTAAAATTTCAATATAATTTTAATATTATTTTTGCTTATTTCATTATTGTATTATTGGTTTTACTTTTTAGTAGTATTGTATTGTCTGAGGATGACTCATGTTAGTAACTATCTACAGTAAAAAAGATAAAAACAAGCAAAGAAACAAACAAAACTCATTTTATACACTGGGCCTTCCAAGTGCTCTCTGAAACTACACCTGGCATGGCTTGTGTCCAAAAAATGAAAAAATCTAAACTTTGTTGTAGAGCTAAACCAAATACATCATTGGAAAGGTCTCAACCTGGAGAGTAAAATATGTCAGTATGAAGATTCTGCATGGCTCCTGCTTTCAGCCATTGACCTTTGAACCTTGGCCTCAGTGCATGTTTGAGGGCTTATAACTCAGCAACGAAAGGGGGTACAGACATGGGACCAACTGTTATAGAGAGCTCTTGACCTCAGCTATCATGTGAGCAGAAGTAGCCTAAAATTGAATCAAAAAACATTTGTTAAATACATTTAATGGAAATACTGCCCATCTCTGAGGCTACACAGCTCTTCGCAATCGCTACTACAGCCACATCAGCTGAAAATGATGTTGATAGGACTGACCTGCTTCTGACTGGTTAGTGCAAAACAAAACAAAGCAGCCCCTCGCCCCTTCCCATACTGAAAATATCTAATATGAACACAATGTGTGAAGAATTTGGTGAAAACCAAATGGTAATCCAGTCTGATTATCAGGCAATTTCAATCAATTTCATCACCTGGGATTGTTGTTTCCATTGTTCTCCAGTGAGTTACCAATGCGGATTTCAGCCCCATTTAGAATGTTACCACAGCAATCTGTTCTGCGGATGATTACAACTGTTGAGATGTCATAAGGACCATGCAGGTCCAATCTCCACCAGGGCTCCCACTGTGTCCTAGTGGAAACACAGCTCCCGTGCCAGTAGTTTGTCCTAGGGCTGCCATCAATTGCCACGTTCGATGGATGCCAGTTGTCCCAAAATGAAGACTGCGCAGCCACTCCACCCCGAGCCACGTCAGCTGGAGAGTGAGCGCAGTGACAAAGATCAGTGTTTGCAATGCAAAATATGTAAAACATCTACAAAGGAGAGCTCTTAATGAGAAGCTTTAAAACGCTGTAAAATGAAAGAAAATCAATTTTACAACAAAAACACTACATATAGCAGATTGATTGTTCATCATTAATTGTTCATTAAAACCAAATAATCCAAACAAACAAATTAATAAGATGCCTGTTACCCTACAGTGTGTTGTTCAATCTCGCCTGCATTTACGATTGTTCATCGGCGGTGGAAAGTAAGTAAGCACAACTCTGAGGTACTTTACTTGAGTATTTCCATTTTGCTGTGCCTTATACTTCTACTGTGACCCTTTACAAAAAGATCAGTGTAGTTGGGAAACCTTGTCACATCCCAGTGGTTAGCACTGTCGACTATAAAATGAAAGGATGTTTTGCTGCCTCTTCATCTTTACTAGTTAACAGTTAGCAGCTATTGACTGAGAAAGAAATCGTTAAATTAACTGTGCCCCTCAAAGGCTACCGCCGGCAGCTACAGGCAACGTTTAAGGTGGAATGTTTTCTTGGATGTTACTCAGTGCATGAGTTCATGATGTAAATCAACACACCTTAAATTTTAATGTGACTACTGTGATCATTCCATTCGTTTTTACTGCCTTCACTGACAGGTGATGTGAGTAACATTGATCATCTTGTTACAGTGCAATGTTCTGCTGGGAAACCTTGGGTACTGGCATTCCTGTGGATGCTACTTGACATGCTCCACCCACCCAAACATCGCTGCAGACCAAGTAAACCATCTCATGGCAACAGCACTTGTCAATGGCAGTTCCCCCCAGCAGGACAGTGCACCGTGTCACGCCACAGAAACTGCTCAGGAATAGGACAAAGAGCTCAAGGTGTTGACCTGGCCTCCTGATACCTCAGATGCCAATCTGATCTAACATTTGAGGGACGTGCCGGTACCCCAGAAGTACCCCCAATCCATGGTGGGTTCTCCTTGGACCAGACCTGGCTTTGATCTGTCAAGGCATGATCGCAGGACCTCTAGGTGGTGTCTTCTAGTGTTTGGCAACAGGGTGTTAGTGTCAGGTCTTTTGAGTCCTGTTGGTTGTAAGGTAGGGTACCAGCACGTCCCACAGATGTTTGATCAGATTGGGATCTGGGGAATTCGGAGGTCAGGTCAAGACTTTAAGCTCTTTGTCACATTCCTCAGGCCATTCCTGTGCAGTTTCTGTGTTGTGGCATGGTGCGCTGTCCTGCCAGGGGCCACTGCTACTGAGGGGTGCTGTTGCCATGAGGGGGGTACCTGGTCTGCACTGGTGTTTAGGGCGTGGAGCATCCACATGAATGTCAGAACACAAAGTTTCCCAGCAAAACACTGCATTGTAACCAGATCAGATAATTGTGGAGTCATAAAATCGTGCCGTGACTTGGCCGACAGACATGACAGACTACGTGATGGTTCACACCAATTATCCCCAGTCATCTTTCACGATGTGTGTGATGTTATCGGGTTATTCTTATCCTATTTTTATTATTATTACTATTACTTCAGTCACTGTGTCTGTTCATGTGCCAGCTGAAATGTTGTTGTAGTAAGGTAAAAAGCATCACCAGAAGGCAGGAGCTACATCTGAAGCACCGTACGCAAACATGCAAGTCACTGAATCCTCCACAAGAAGTACCTGCAAATGTTTCACAATAAAAGCCCGTTAGAAAATGAAGGGATTCTCTCAATTGTAGTTATAAGGGGCTTTTACTTTGAAACAGAAACAGGAAGTGTTGAGTTTGAAATGACGGCGTGATGCATTAATTTTATGAAGACAAACAGGAGCGGATAAAAAGTAAAAATATAAAAATACAAAGGGATTAATAAATAAAATAGAATAATATAAAATATTTTCTAATTTTCTTACTTTATGTCTGTCTCCATTATGAAGAAATAACGTTGTTTGCTAGCTTGATGCTAATGGCAGCACTCACCAGGTTGACAAAGTGCCTCTGTTGTTTGACGCCATCACTTTTCCCTTTTTACTCTGTGTGGTAACGTCCCTAGAGGAAAAATCAAACAGCCTGGGGTGTTTTTGTCGTACAGTTGTCTATGGCAGCAGATCACCCAGTGTTCCTATTGGTCAAAGTGACGGCTGTGACAGGAGCAGTTGTGAACGACAAAAAGAAAATCAAGCATGCTAGACTTTCTGCTGGAGCATCGTTAGTTGTCGTTTACTATGACACACTACACAAGATTAAACGATAGGTTATCGCGTACGACAGTCATTGTCGTTCACAATCTGAGCTGACACTGTACGACGTTGCGTCTGGCTTTAATCGGGCTGATATCGTGTAGTGTGGGCCAGGCATAAAAGACAATTATGTCATCATTCAGTGTTGCATTACCTCCTGTAAGGTGGGTAGTGGCGTACACTTTGACCTCACAAAGCTGAAGTCCCTTGTTTACTCCAGGGAGGAACACGTTGACGTAGCGTCCTCTCATCTGGTTGCAGTGGAAGTTCATGATATGGTCACTGGTCAAAGTGATGACTGCACATCTGAGGGAGGAGAGGAGGACGGGAAAACGGACAGATAGTACGGGAGGAAAGACAAACCTATTCCTCCAGAGGAGGAAAGCCTTAAAGGAATACTCCGACGATTTGGGAGTTATGCCCTTTCTCTGTGGCTGGGTCTCAGCATTGTGGCTTAGCTTAGCAAATACAATTGAAGTCTATAGGGCGTCAGTAGCCTGTGCGGTAAAAGTGAACAAATAAACGTTACAGAAACCCTGAATCTGGTATTTCTACACATGCTGTAGCAGTAACTATGGAAACTGTCAACACAGTCTACACTCCACTACAAGAAACTCTTCAAAATCGCATTCAAAATCGTCCATTGCAGCTACTATAGTCCGGAGATATCGTTTTGTTTACAGGCTGTGCCTGTGCCTGCTCACCAGTGTATCCCTCCGCGGATCACAGCGCAAGACTTAAACACACTATACTACCGTGTATCAAAGTTCTTCTAAAACGATTAAAAGGGACTCTCGTTTTTCAAATTAATGTTTGAACTTGTTTATTTTAAATGCACGGGCAGAAATGCCAGATTCAGGGTTTCTGTAATGTTTATTTGTTCACTTTTACCGAGCAGGCTACTGACCCTCATAGACTTCAATTGTATTCGCTAAGCTAAGCCGCAATGCTAACCACTGAGATCCAGCCACTGGACGTGCAGACCGAAAAAAGAAATTGATCATGTTGTCTCACTATGAGCATGATAGAGAAAGGGCATAACTCCCAAATCATCACAGTATTCTTTTAAAACAGCGTAATACTTCAATGAATGTGAAAACAGCTCCTGCCAACTGGATTGGTTAGGGCAATACTGACAAGTACCCAAACTGTGAATACTGTGGTGAAAACAAAATGGTAATCCAGTCTAATTATCAGGCTGGTTTAACTGATCACATCACCTGGGATTGTCGTTGCCATTGTTCTCCAGCGAGTTACCAATGCGGATTTCAGCCCCATCTATCATATCAATGCAGCAATCTGATCTTCCGATCACTACAACTGTCGAGATATCATACAGCTCCCCTATGTCCACTCTCCACCAGGGGTCGTCCTCAATCCGAGTGGAAACACAGCTCCCACTGAAATACCACGAATCAGGTTTGCCATCAATCACCAAGCTTGGTAGATACAAGGGGTCCCACAATGAAGACTGAGCAGCCACTCCACCCAGAGCCACGTTAACTGGAGAGTTAACACAGTGACAAAGATTTGATGAGCAAGTACATGTTTGCAGTGGTCTTGAAATGCCTTTTTTTCCCAGCAAAAAACTTTTCAAGACCTGCAGATATCCTGAATACAGAAACTGTTCGAGGCCCAGAGAGGTGAAAGTACACATAAATAAATTAATATGGAACAGAAATTTCTTTCCTCAGCCATTAATCGTCTCATGATACATTAGTGCATCAGGATTATCAGTCTAATGACGATGAATGTAGTGCACGCATGCATCCATAGTTGACCTTTCGCTAAGCCCTGCCCCTTTGTGATGGTCCAACAAGCTGTCAGAGTAATAATGGAGCCCATCTGTAACTAACTGCACTCCCTGAAGAAATATTATCATATTTGTTGGAAAAATGAAAACAGTGATTTGCTGATTTTGAACCAGCTGTGTGGCATCGCAGTGTGTGCAGGTGAACATTACAGAGAAATCCAATATTCCTCTTAATACCTCTTCCAATTTCTTAATACACACAATGTTATTCATCCCTTCAACCTGATATGAAGTGTGAGCTGCACGTGAGCATTTTTGATGATTGCCTCCGTCCAGTCCTTTCCGTCTTATCGCATTTAACCATAGTCGTCTTTGTTTTTGTTGACGGGCAGTGGCGGCTGGTATGTGATCAAATTTAAGTTTGAGCCATGACTCCTTCTATTCTGGCTCCCAATAACACAACAAGACCACATTTTAAGACTCCTATGTAGCCTACAGCCCTGTGGTGGAGAGTCGTGTTTTGCCTCCAGCGAATAAAATGACATCATTGTGACGTCGGCCATAAAGGGGCAATATCTCCAACACTCGGCAACTCTCGCCAAAAGGATCTCGACTAATCAACAATAATACAGGTAAGAGGAAAAATATGTTTTTGATTTTGGGGTGAACTCTCACTTTAACTACATTTTACACATAATATTTTTGTACTTTTACTCAAGTAGGAGTTGTAATGCAGGACTTTTATTTGTAAGGAAGTATTTTTACATTGTTGCATTGGTATTTAAATAAAGGATGTGAGCACTTCTTTCACCTCTAATTACTATAATAAATATGTTCTTACCTGCCTGGTGAGTAAGCTTCACACTGAGGAGGACGGACCCTGCAAATAAACACTGAAACTCAACATACATGTTACAGTTTCATAGTAGATTACCTTGCAACTTAAAACACATTTTATTCCAAAATGTATGAATGTATGAATTTAAGAAAATCATAAAAACAAAATATATTCAAGGTCAACATCAAGGATATAATGTGTAAATTAGCTGTAAGGAATTAAATTTACAACCTTTTATAAAATATACTGAACCCTGCATAGAGCGTTCTCACTTACTTTAGAAGTAATTTTCAATAATTTAAACAATGACCCAAAAAAATCCACTTATTTAAATGTATAACATAATATTATATGACTTACCCCAAATAAAAAAGAATTTCCAGCTCCACTTCATGATCTTTAAAAAGTGTTTCATTAACGGTGTAACTCAGAGAATGTTGTAAAACTTAAATTATCTTAAATTCAAAATGTGCGGTCACGATGTCCAGACTTTGGTTCACAAAACTGCCGAAGTTGCTGACATCCTGTGTCCCTTATCCTCCCTGTGATGTGCATGTAAATTAGCCTATACCATTCCTGTGATGTCCATTTGAATTGGGCTACACACAAATAAATGCAAACCACATTTAGATCATGACACACATGAGTGTGGCTCTGGTGAATCAGAAGATTTGGCATCTCCTGACTGCTGACTGGTGTCCATATCAAGTGTGTGTTTAAAACTGTGACAGAAGCTACTCTTTAAGGAAACTGTAATGTAAATAATTATATTTCCTTAAACTGTAATGTTTAAAGAAATGTAATTACCTCCTAAAAATATTTGTTTCTAGGGAAAGTTCCTGCGATTGAAAAGGGCCTTTTGATACAGACACAAGAGCCTCTTCAAAATGAAATGGTAGTATTGGCTGCAGGGGGCTGCAGCTTGTCTTGCAGTGTCTAGTCTGTTGAAAAGTCATTGGATAACGTGAAGAAATTCATCTGCTCTGCTACAAAACAGAGCATAACAGAGTGAAGCCAAAATGGATTTTCTCCAGAAAAGGTCCAAAAGCTGCCCTCAAGCGGAAAGCGGTGATGTCTCGCTGAACATAGCCAAGCCCCAACGACCCCCCAAACAAGCATGTGTGATTGAAACTCTCCTCCCCTCTGTCTGCAGGAGACCAGAGAGAAATGTGTTTTAAGTCTCTGTGTGTTCAGCTCTCAGTACTTTTGTAGCCTCTAACTGAATCTCTGTGGTTTGGAGTTTAGTTTCTCTCCTGCGTCCTGTTTTTACTTTAGTTATCAGCTTTATTTTACTGTTACATGTTCGCTGTCCGTCGTATTAGTTATGAATTAGTTGTATGAGGTTGCTGCTGATGAAAACTCAACACTTCCTTATTTTGCTGCTTCACAATAAAAGTTTACATAACAAAATAACAGGGGACTTTTATTTTTTAAACTCCACAGGGATTAAAATATGTTTATTACAGAATTAGCGAAACTCTATTAGCGGCTTTTCTTCAATTAAGACAAGTCTTATAATACTGCAGGGAGGAAGAGTAAAAGCAGAAACAGCCACATATTTTACTTTCCTAGCTGTGTCTTTAAATTAACACAACTAGTCCATACTGAAAGTTGGTCCACATGACATGTCAAAAGTACATTATGTTTCTGAAAAATTAACATGACTGGTTTTGTTTGTAGATGTTTGCCCCAGTCAAAGTTTCTTGCAGACATTTCTAAATAATTAATGAACATTTGTCTAATTAACTGCATTAGATCCGTATAAATGCCTTTTTTTGTTGGAGGCTTCGATAAAAAGCAAAATATTAAAAAGTCTAAACTAGTCCATACCCATTGGTAGCTTTGTCACCTTCTACCTATAGATGCCAGTCCTCAATGCCTATGTGCAGTTTCACATAGATTGACCACGTCAGTGAGTAGAAAAACGTGGGACAGACAGAATGACTGACTGACAGAATGACACACTGACAGTTTCCGTGATTATGTACAGCATACCATACCATGACTTAGTCATACCAAAAATTAGAAACAAACAACAACATTGGTCCACAGGGGGAGCCACAGCGATTGGTCGCATTTTAGCCATTTTTAAGCATTTTTCTGTTGTTATAGCGCCACCCAGTTGCCAATTAGAGTTAAATTTCTCCAGTCACCTTGAGGCATCCTGTTCTACATATCTACCAAGTTTAGTAAAAATCGATATGGCGGTTAGGCCTAGATAAGAAATGAGCTCTCTAGCGCCCCCATTTTGTTTGATGGGGTCAGTAATGGAGGGGTCCCCTCAGATTATGTGTGGTCATATGCCTACAAAGTTACGTGGTGATCGGTGAAACCCTTGAGATGTTATACACCTTTATGTGATGAGCCACGCCCTCCACAATATTCATTGCCTTATAGAAGCTCAGTTTTAGTAAGTTTTCCAACTTTTGCCAAGAGGGAACTTTAGATATTGGTCCCTAGATTATGTTCACCCAGTTTCATGCAGATCGGTCAAACTGTCATGAAGTGTCATTCGGTTTTTGTCATGACAAGTTGACATTAACCAGGATGACATTACCAGAAAATGTCTTTGTATCAATCATTATGTCAACTTGTCATAAACACAAAAAGAGGTGCATTTCTTTTTAATGTTAACTTGTCATGACAAAGACAACTTCTGGTAATGTCACTTTGATTAATGTCAACTTGTCATAATCAAGACAACCCAAACAATGTCAGCTTGTCATTACAAAAACCAAATGACACTTAATGACAGCAGTCATAAACGTTTATGACATGTACATAATGTTCATGACAGGTTCATGACAGTGTCATGTCATAGTTATGACAGTGTCATGTCACTCTTACATAGATACCTTCAAGTAAAGTGTTACCGATCATTCAAACTGACAGATCCTTAACTTTAAGGCTGAGCAGGTAGGATTTTCTCAGCTGGATGTCCTTGACACTGACTTTGCTGCTTCGGGGCTACTATTTGGTTCATTCATTTGATTAAGCAAATTTGCACGCGTATGTCAAAATAATTTCACGCAAATGAATGGGTGAGCACTTTGACACGTGCAAACCAACACACACTGGCTCACTGACCAGTCATTTTAATTGAAAAAATATATATTTCTCAATGTTTTATATTCATTATTTTTATTTCTTTATTGATTACAACACAATTTACTGCAGAATTCTGTTCCTATATAATTTTCTTTTCAGAGATTTTCTCAAGACTTTATGACAAAAAAAACTAAACTAATATGTACTGCTGTCAGGATACTGCTTCAGACACACGTTCCATTTCAGGGAATTTTTTGAGGTAGATACTTCAAACAAATCAACAAAACAACAATTGCAGATTGTTTAGGAATTATCCTCCAAATGTCGTGCTCAAGTCCTCCCACTAGTTTGATGTGAGGGTTAAAAGTGTCAGTGAGGTTTTACTTTATATCCTCTCCACAAACATCTGTTGGTAAAAGACACATCAGGTGAATCAGGACCTTTTCAAACTGAGAAAACAATCCTAAAATGTATCTGCATCTAATCAGCTGTAAATGCCAGCGTGCCTGTACTGGTAATTTATTAGGTCAGTTTATTTTTCAGTCATTACCTGCCTCCGTTGGTTGTGGCTCTGACTTTATAGTCCTCCAGTGCAACTTGATATCAGTGAAGCCTTGAAAGTTCAGAGCTGCCTCAAACTGAAAAAAAAAAACCAGACATGGTGCTATGAGTGGATCAATACAGTTATCTCAAAGCAACCCAAACACAGCTGCTTACTGTACCTGCTGCAAGACTTTCTGTCTGATGGTTGGATCTGTGAGGTCAGAGTCAGTCATTAACTTCATCTTCACTGTGGTCCTTCTCTGCCCAGCTGGGGAAAAAGTGACATCATTTTATTAACCATTACTAACAGTTAATGAAACATTTATTGATGCTTAAAGGGTAACTTTGGTGTTTGTCAACCTATTTCTTGTGTTTCTGTGTCGAAGTGACTGATGGGAACAACGGTTTTTGAAAATAGTCCAGTATTGAGCGAGAGCGCTGCAGTCACCAGCAGCAATAAACGCTGCAATTAAATCCCTGGGGGCAATCAAGCACTGGCAATTTACATCCATTTAAAGTGCTTGTTTTTGCCACTGACAGGCTCAGATCATTATTCTAAGTGTCTGACAAGATTACAGAAAAGTAGTGATGGCCAAATGAGCCCTCATGAACCACTGTCTTTATTTTCTGAAGCCACCAGATGGCGCTGTCTGTTCAACAAAGGTTTGAAAGCACACTTCATTGCCAGTCCTTCAGCCTTTATCTTTAAACCAAGAGCGCCATCTGGTGGGGTCAGAAAATAAAGAAAGTGGTTCATGAGGCTTCATTTGGCCATCACTATAGAAAGGCCATCACTACAGAGATAAGCTATGTCTCAATTCAGGGGCTGCAGCTTTCGATGGCTGCATTTGAAGACCGACTGCATCACATAGGCGCGACCAAGGCCGTCCCATTTCGAAGGCTCCTTTAAATGTGGCTGAGAAATGTAGCCTTCTTTCCCAGAATTTGGAGGACGCAGCGGATGAATCCTTTGTGGCCCAGCCTATCCCAAGATGCATGGCGCATCTGTGATGATTATATGTTAAGTTAACAGTTGTTAACTAGCTAATGGTTAAAGGCGTCGTATGTAAGAATGTGGCCAAAGCGGTTACTGCACTCAAATTCAAAATATTGCTGCGAGTCGTGTCCGCCCGACACCAGCTTCTCTGCTGCTAACGGTGCTGCCGGGATACAGCAGAGGAGGAGGGCTGCCAATGCTATGTACCAGGACACTGCTAATGCTGCTTGCCGTGCTGCTAACATTTGTTTCTCACAAAAATCAGTCGGGTCGATGACCCACCTGCCCATTGGGCTACAATGTATGATGGAAAATGAGTAACAGTTGAAAGTATTCAAAATGTCCATCCCCATCTAGCTATGATGCTAGTTAGCCAACTTTAGCTAAAGCTTACCTGTCGAGGAGAAGAGTAGCCACTTCGACATCCAATTTCAAATTCTTCTCCGTTTTCAACTGTCTCCACCGTTCAAAAGCATCTCCTGTATAGACCATCGCTTTGCCTCAAGTTTTGTCTTGGCGTTTTTTGGGAATCATAACGAGGTCGTTTGGGTTTAGTTGCACCGTCAGCCATTGTAGCTCAGTCGTCACTACTGGCAACCTGGATGCTGAGACTCTACTGACTGCGTGACTGGTAGACGGCGGTGGGTGGCGCAATAGGCCAAAACACAAATTCAAAACATAAACATGATTTGCAGACTGTAAAAAAAATTTTTAAATGCAAATATTCTGGCTGTACTATTGTTGTCGGTGAGATCAGTATGTTATATGAACATTATTCCTTAGTCTCTGTGACATATTAGGATTATTTAACGACAATTTGCTTTAGATTTCTTACATATAGCTCCTTTAACTGTTGTTACCATTACTATAAGCTAAAAGCACACAGCTTAACCAGTCTTAATTTAATAAGTTCACCTGAAAATGGTCCTCCATCAAACGGCAGTGTCTCCAGCAGTGAATCATCTCCTCAAGTATTAAATAAAAATATAGTATATACAATAATAACAATCTCTGGTAGATGATTTAGGGCTAACTAAATTACTAGCTTAGTCCTTCTTTCGTCAAGTGCAGCTGGTTGCTAGGTAACAGGAACACCAACAACTCTGAGTGAGAACAACTGGTGATGCAACCAGGAAATCCTAAGCAGACCAGACTATCCCATTTCGGAGCCCGGTCAGTTTGGCTGATGCGGTCTTCCAAGGACGTGACCGACGTCGACCGCAAAGGCCATACCCTTTGAAGGCTGCAACCCCTGAACAGAGACACAGCTACAGACGTTCTTGTTAAAGAGTAAGATTGTTTTTTGTTTAACCAGAAACAGTCTGGAAACCACTGAGGCCAAGCCCACCAGACTCCATTTAAATAAACAGTAATTTTATCATCATAAAACACATTTAATTCAAAGTTGACACTAAGCAAAATAAAACTCGCAAAAACTATCTTTGTTCGTCTCTCCACTGTTCCACCAATCACCAGCTGGTTTGGTTGAAATACACCCTTAATTCACCCAGTTAGATGTGAAAATATGCTGACTCTATACACACTAAAATTACTGTTTATTTAAATGGAGTCTGGTGTGTTTGGCAATAGCTATTTCAGGGCTGTTCCTGGTTAAACAAAAAGGATCTTTAAAAAAAAAAAAAGTCTACCTCTGTAGGGATCCTTACACTTAGAATAACAACCGGAGCCTGTCAGTGGCAAATACAGATACTTTAAGAGGATGTAAATTGACCAAAACGTAATAAATAAAACTACATTTTGCTGATAACACTGTATTTTTTGTACTTAAGGCAAGCTGAGGTTTCATTTGGGATCATGTGATATACCTGGGTTGATGGTGGTGGGTTCAGGCAGCGGAGTCATAGTCACTACGGTTATATCTGTCAGAGAGAGAAAAGTTTACAAAGAAAGTGAAAGAAAGAGCTGGAGAGAGATGAATTTTCCAGTTTCCCAAATAAGAGACTTTGCTGCTTTTCTTTGAATTAGCATTTCACTGTAAACTAAAAATCTTTTTGTTGAACCAAACAAGACATTTAAGGATGTCACCACAGACTCTAGAAAATTGTGATAGGTATATTTTTAGGTTATTTTCGTACATCTCGTAAACTAAATATAAAAGATAAATAACATGTATGTAGTGTTTGGGCTTACTTTGGCAGAGGAAGTTAAATTTGGTGTCACAGTTCCAGTCGTCCCATCTCCCGCTTTGCATGGCAACACACGCTTGGGAGCTGTTCTCATTATCGGGCTGAAGGTCCCACCACTGTCTGAACAGGGAGCGGCTGCCGTCCGACCACTTCCAGGCGTCTCTGTGCAGGCCGATCCAGGCCTCCTGCACAGTTTGGTTGCCCTGCAGTCTGCTCAGCACCTCCTGGTTCTCACTCTGACTCCTCACACTGACCAGATCTGTGTGGTACTGCCTGCAGTAGCTCTGAGCCTCGAACCAACTCTGCTCCTCGGTCACCAGCACATACTGATCGTCTGTATCGTCTACAGGAGAATATTAAAAATCATGTTTTAAAGATAGATGCAAAATCTGTACTCATTTAATACATGTCAGCTGAGAGTGTGCCGTTGGTGTTGGTCAATTAAACTCATGTTTTAAAAATCTCTTGACGCAAATTTAACAAACATATTTGGAAAGTATTTTTGCAGCTGTCACAAGCACAGAGTAACAATACTCTGTGGGCAGTCCCTTTTTTGGAAGACTTTTAATGTGAAAAAATCCATAGGAAGTGTCAAGTTTCATTGGCAGTAAAAATAATCAGCAAATGAAAATGCTATAGCTACTAATAGGGCAATATCAGAGCAGCATGTTGGTGAGTGCAGTTATATGACACTACAACTACTGTTGTTGTTGTTGTTGTTGTTGTTGTACCACTTTCACATTAATATCAAAATAAAATCCATTATTAACACAAACACAATTGATTAAGATAATTATATAGGCGCTACACACTGATTATGCTTGATTTAACTTGGTAACAAACTGATACAAACATGTAGTGATGGCCAAATGAGGCCTCATGAACTACTGTCTTTATTTTCTGAAGCCACCAGATGGCGCTGTCTGTTCAACAAAGGATGGAAAGCACACTTCATTGCCAGTCCTTCGGCCTTTATCTTTAAACTAAGAGCGCCATCTGGTGGGGTCAGAAAATAAAGAAAGTGGTTCATGAGGCTTCATTTGGCCATCACTACAAATACGTAACACAGCCCAGTCGCTAGAATAAATTGTTGCCATTGTACATTTCTACAAACTACGGATATGCTACCTTTGTGTATTTCATACATATCATATGCACATTTCTACAGTGGCGTCATTCAGATTACAGACACATGAGCTGAGTTTCTCATCAGGAGCAGGGATGGTGGATGGCATCATACTGAGGTGAGACAGGTGCCAAACTGCAGATCACTGTTCAAGACCAACAAACAATAAAAGCAATTCAATTTAAAGAGACGTACGGACATTTTCAGCCATGTTTGTGGTGCAAAACTGGGTATTTTTAACAGATGTTGGGATATTTCTAGCTGTGTTTGCGCCAACAAATCCAGATAATCTTAACAAAACATCAGGACATTTCCAGCCCAACACATTCTCACTCCGACCTCGTCACATATCGGCATTTGGTCATGGACCAATGTTAAGTTCTGCCTGTTACATGCATTGTCTTCTTTCAAAATACACTTCAGTTTTCACAGGAAATTTAACGTTCACATACAGTCTCTTTCAAAATAAACGCACTACGACGGTACAACACCACAAATTGATGTTATTTTTCCTCCAACAATTTATGCGTATGGTTGGGTTTAGGAAAAAACAACAGGGTTTGGCTTTATAATCTTACAGGATGCAAACACCGCTATCCCAGTTGAAAGTCAGACCCATCCACCATCCATCCTGCCCGCCCTACTCGGACTTTCGCCGCCCTAACTTTCCTTCTTGTCCTACCGCGTTTCCCTGATGCTGCTGAGTCATTAAACCATAACAGCAACTGGCCACTGGCTACTTGGCTATTCAGAGTCTGATGGCACAAGTCACTGCCCAAGCGCTAGATATTGACTACTTTGGAGTGAGACCCAGTTGTCCAGCCATGTTTGTGGCAACCAAATTGGGTATTTTTAATGAGACGTCAAGACATTTCCAGCTTGGTATGGCTGCAAAACCGGATATTTTCTACAAGACATCTGGATATTTCAAGCCGTTTTCGTTGCAACCATGCCGGGTATTTTTAACAAACCGTTGGGACATTTCCAGCCATGTTTGTAGCGAACCAGATATTTTAAGCAGAAACATATTTTCCTAACCCTAACCGAGTAGTTTTTGTGCCAAAATCTAACCACATTTTAGTCGCCTGTGGTGTCACAACATAAAATTGAAACTGAAATGTAAAGGTTCAACATATCAGTTAAATATGAAACATACAAACTTGACATATCCGGTCTTTTGAAGAAACATACAGCCCTAACATTTACTCTAGCAGCTGGGTTGTTAGACTGTTTATCTCGTCTGACTACACTGGGACTATCATCATAACTAGTTTCTATGTACATTACTGTAGAGAGAAAGTCAGCAGTTTACTGTAGTAGTAGTCATTTTTTTCTACTCAATATTAACAACTACTAATATGTTTAATATCACAATTCACAATTCTAAATCGAGTTTGTTCCTCAAAAGAATTGCTCCTGACAGACAAGCGCTGTAATTTGTCCCTGCCACTAGAGGTCACTGTCAGACAAACATGAACATTGCCTCACATTAACACTGTCAGCAACGTCCCACCTCTGAAACAGATGAGAGGCATCTTGACTTGCACACAGTCGTTGTCCCTCCAGAAGCCGTCTTCCATCATGGAGACGCAGCGCTCGACCGCTCCTGCGTTGTCTGGCTGACCTTCCTGCCACTGCCTGTAGTCCTGCCCCTCTTCTGTGTAGAAATGTTCGTTCAACAGAGACCATCTCCAGCTGTTGACGTCATCGTACAGACCGATCCAGAAGGACATGTTATAGTTCATGTCGTTGATCCTGCTGATGTCCTCATCATTAGATACAGTGGCCAGGTCAGTGTGCACCGCTCTGCAGTAGCTCTGGGCTTTCATCCAGCTCAGCTTCAAGTCAGTGAAAAGGATGTACTCCTGGATGTAGTATGCGTAGCCTGTATGGGCAGTCATGACGTAACAACTGAATACAACTGAAAATTTTGTTCCCTTGGTTTCAATCATCTGTCAAATCTTAAAAGTTTGCTAGTTTTAGCACCTTAAAGGGATAGTTTGAATTCTTTGAAGTGGGATTGTACAGGGTTCTTATCCATAGACAGTATTTTACATACAGCAGATGTCACTCAGCACGTCTACAGTTTGGAGAAGCAGACTGGAGACACGGAAACTAAGCAATGTACCGTTGTGGATGGGTCAGCAACAAAACACATTTTAGCCACATAAAAAAAACAATATTTAGATTTTATTCACTGCTTCAATGTCAGACATTGATTTCCGACTGGAAAATGAAACCATCACTCTCTTTAAAGCCAGACTCCATTTACAAAACCAGTGATTTAACATTGCTGAGAACAGGAGGTGCTGCTCCACTTCTGCCTCCATCATGAGTGTGTTTGTCTTAATGTGTTATTACTTTGGCATTTTAAAAGGTTAGTTCAGATTCACCAAAGTCACACAATAACACAAACTAACTAACTGATAGAAGCAGCAGTCGGCCAGCAGCTCCTGTGTTAGCAAGCTAAAATTACTGTTTTTGTCAGTGGAGTCTGGTGGCTGTGATGTTAGCATAGTGATGGCCAAATGAGGCCTCATGAACCGCTGTCTTTATTTTCTGAAGCCACATGATGGCGCTGTGCGTTCAACAAAGGTTTGAAAGCACACTTCATTGCCAGTCCTTCAGCCTTTATCTTTAAACCAAGAGCGCCATCTGGTGGGGCCAGAAAATAAAGAAAGTGGTTCATGAGGCTTCATTTGGCCATCACTATGTTAGCACAGATGAGGAACTGGAGACGTTAACGGCTTCCCCGTCATGACACGCTGTCTGACGGAGAGGTAAAGCGTTCAAAATACTCTCAATATAGCGTCCGCTTTAACTGATGTTGCATTTTTTAGGTGGGACTTTTTTTAGATGGCTAAAATACATTTTGCTGTGGCCCCCATCCACAGCAGTACATTGCCTAACTTTCGGGTCAGACTATAGTTTTCTTCTCCAAACTGGGAGTGTACTGACTGACATCTACTGTTTGTAATACGCTGACAGTGGATAACTACCTTATACAACCCCACTTCAAAAAATTAGAACTAATCCTTTAACTACAAATCAAACATTTTTACTTCAGTGCATAGTGTATACAGACATAATTATATTCAGGTTGCCATTGTTTTCTATTTCTATTATCTATGTACAAGGGTGTATTTTTAACTTATTTATTAATTTATGGTTTGGGCTGAAAAATGTTTTTGCAAACTATGTTTTTTTGGGTCAATAAAAAGAAATCTTAATTTTAATATACAGTTAATATTGTTCCAGAAAGACACTAAAACTAAGTGTTGTTAAAAAATAAGATAATAAAGCACATTTTGCTTAAAAGAAAAGATTCAAACATAAAATCAAATGTTTATCAGAGAATATCAGGTATCTATAAAGATAACAAAAAAATATTTTAACCCTTTCATGCATGAATTATGACTACCTCAATCAAGATTCTTTTTTCTTAAGTGGTTTATTTAATTTTCCGTAAAATTACAAAAAATATTGTTAAACTATTGTTTAAGCACAACACAGCTGCAGTAACAGTATTAATTGTAGTTAAAAATATAGCCAGTGCTGGGTGATGTCCAGTTTGTGGACAGATGATTATCTGTAATTTCCTCCCAACATATAATCAATACTTGGAAATTCTAACAACTGTTTTACTTCTTAGATGTTACTTGATGTTACTAAATTTAATTTACCTGCCAGGGTTTCCTGTTAAAGAAGGGTTCACAAGACAGTCCAGAGCTGCACAACGTGTCTTGCACTCTGTCGGCCATCTTTGTTTTACAGATCTGTGTTGCACTTACCACCTGGCCAGTGGGTGGCAGTGTTGCTAGGGTCTGCAGTAGTGGCTTAACCCTTTAATGTCCTCATGAAGAAAAAAATCAGCGGATTTTGTTTTTATTTCTTATTTCCATGGAGCAACAATAACAAAAATCTATTTTTTTTAACAAACCCAATATATATACCACTATTATTTGCACATATTGATTCTATATATTCATCTTAGAGGATTTTAAAAACATCTCAGAAATAGTGAAGAAATCACATATATTTATTTATTTAATTATTTATTTTCATCAAATATATATACTGGAATAACGCTGAATTTATGATATTAACAAAAGGGAATATTCTTCCTTTTTTATTTTACAGAAATTATGAATTTATTATCTTAGCTTCACTACCCTTACCATAAAGGGCCAAACCAATTGTTCAGTAGGGCATGTTTTTAAAAAATGATTTGACCGTTGTTAGTTACCAAAATCTGCTTAGTAAGACCTCTAAAACTAGAATATCTTGAAAAATATGTCTACCTTGGAGAATCGCACCACACAGAGCCCTCACGTCTGGAGTGACTTTTTTTGTTACTAACTTCCTGAAGAAGGCGAACTGAGAAGACTTAAGGCCTTTGCACACTGAATTTGTTTTTTCGGATGCATTTTTTAATCTGTCATCCCAAAAAATTATCACGCACAGAAACCTTGCACACTGATTCCGATGCGTTTTATTGTCGTATTCGTTGTGAAAATTCGAAATATGTGACACAATGAAAGAAACATTCCCTCTTTTGCCTCTCTGGAGTTACCTATCTGGCTGTCACCACTCCCTCCCTGTTTTTCATTTGGCACCACAGCTGCATGAAGGGGCGGAGTTGTCCTCCCTCTCTGTCCTCAACTCGTGATGGCCAAATGAAGCCTCATGAACCACTTTCTTTATTTTCTGACCCCACCAGATGGCGCTCTTGGTTTAAAGATAAAGGCTGAAGGACTGGCAATGAAGTGTGCTTTCATACCTTTGTTGAACAGACAGCGCCATCTGGTGGCTTCAGAAAATAAAGACAGTGGTTCATGAGGCCTCATTTGGCCATCACTGTCCTCAGCATCCTCCTCCTCTTCATCATCATCCACCTGAATATTACCGTCTGACCTGTTGAACGTGAGCTATCTGAGTTATAAAAGGATTCTGTGCGACCTGTTCTACTGTCTTGTCGCGGCTGTGTCCCGTCACCGCATTGTCTTCGCAGATTCTTGGTCCAACGCATCTAAAGGCTTCTCTCAGTATGTCGAAATTGCAATGACTGATTAAAGTTTCGGACTCAGCGTGCAAATGTGATTAACACAATGGGAAGTCGTATTTATTTTTAGATGTTCGACAATTTCAGACAAAAAAAACAGACTCAGTGTGCAAAGGCCTTTACGCTTCAAAGACACAGCGACATCTAGTGGATTCTTTAAGAATAACATGCCTAAACCAAATAGTAGAGATAGCTCAGTCAGGTTGAGTTCAATGTGACACAATTTTTATTAAGATATACAGACTAAAATAAGCTCTACCAAACAGTTAAGCGGGACAGTAAAGATTTAAATGCAACTATAGCATCAAAACCAATGCCTATACAAAAAAATGGCTTTTAAATAGCTGTAAACTGTGGTGACCACCATGTGTGAAATGGTACAAATCAGAAGTTTGGATAACATTACTGGTTTTTATTATATATTATCACATTTTCATGGAAACAGCACATTTAATTTTTTTTTCTTACTTCATTGTGTCTCTTCTTGAACAAAACATACACCCTTACAATTCTGTGCGGCCCAGAAGTGAGAATAGCCAAGTGATGGAAATTTGAACAATTCTAATTAATGAAGAGGTTTGGTCATTTCTTCAGTGTTCCCTGATTTGAGATCCTCAGATGTGATGATTTTCAGCTTTGTTTTATGCTATTGTGAAGTGAAAATCTTATAAAAACTACTTCACAGATATGCAGACATATTTTCTTACCTGTCTGGTGTGTGACCCCCACAATAATAAAAACTGTCCCTGTGAATTAGAAGTAAAAATATACAGTCAGAATACAAAAACATGGACAAGAATACAAATGTGTGGATGTTTTAAACAAATAATTTAAATGTTGCACATATTTTTCATTGAAGTTGATGAAAGAAGAGTACAAACCAAAGAAGAGCAGTTTCATCCAGCCTCCCTCCATGATCTGCAGCAACGAGAGGTATACAAACTGATGAAGGTATTTCTGTAAATATGGTCCTACCTGCTCTTGTTGTGTCTTCACTTGGAATAATATTTACTCACACACCTCCTTCCCTGTCGTTGAGTTTGGATACCAAATGGTCCGTGACCACAAGTAAGTGGTTGTGTATTTTTGTTAGTGCATTTGCATCTTAGCGAAAACCTCTGTTGAGTTTTAGACAATCACAGACGGGATGTTTGTAGACCTGACAGCTGGTGTGTGTGCACTTGTATCTTTGTGAGGACTACTGTGAGGTTTTCACCTTGAGAGTGAGGATGTTTCAGCCGGTCCCCACTGCTTCAAAGGACTTAGTTTTAGAATAGGTTAGAATATATTCAGGTTAAGTTTGGGATTAGGCATGTAGACGTGATTTAAATGCAACACTTGTGTTTGTAAACACTTCTCCTTTTTGTGGATAATGGACTTGCGCTCGTAGAGCACTTTTCTGCTGTAACTACTCAAAGCACTCTAATACTACATATTACATTCACCCAGCCGCACGGTGGTGCAGTGGTTAGCATTGTTGCCTCACAGCAAGAGGGTTCCTGGTTTGAATCTCGGGGTGAGGTGTGCGGAGTTTGCATGTTCTCCCCGTGTCAGCGTGGGTTTTCTCCAGGTACTCCAGCTTCCTCCCACAGTCCAAAGACATGCAGGTTAATTGGTGACTCTAAATTGTCCGTAGGTGTGAATGTGAGTGTGAATGGTTGTCTGTCTCTATGTGTCAGCCCTGTGATAGTCTGGTGACCTGTCCAGGGTGCACCCCGCCTCTCGCCCAATGTCAGCTGGGATAGGCTCCAGCCCTCTCGTGACTCCTAACAGGATAAGCAGTTACGCAAAATGAATGAATGACTTACATTCATATATTGGTGGCCAAAGCTACCATACAAGGTGCCAGCTACTACTCAGTAAGCCATTGGGAACAATGTGGTAGTCAGTATCTTGCCCAAAGACACTCTGACGT
Organism: Epinephelus fuscoguttatus; assembly: GCF_011397635.1. Classification (NCBI taxonomy): domain Eukaryota; kingdom Metazoa; phylum Chordata; class Actinopteri; order Perciformes; family Serranidae; genus Epinephelus; species Epinephelus fuscoguttatus. Next base: position 17,046,583 of record NC_064774.1, read on the forward strand.
GCAGGGATCAAACAACCAATCTGTACACAATTCCTCAAAGCTGAAAACATCCCAGTTCCTGCATGGTATGCACACTCACCACATGTCACCCACTGAGCATTTGGGATGCTCAGGTTCACCTGTGCGACAGTGTGTTCCAGGTCAACATCCAGCAACTTCACACAGCGATTGAAAAGGAGAGGGCCAACATTCGACAACCTGACTCGATGGGAAGGAGATGTGTCACACTGCAAGAGGCAGATTGTGTCACACCAGATACTGACTGATTCTTTGGGATGTCTGTGACCAAAACTTGCATTTCTGTAGCGCTAGTCATGTGAAACTCCAATAAATGTAGTTTTAAAAAAAAAAAAGTCAAACAGCACATTGAAGAGCGACCTTTTATTGTGACCATCCAGAGGCACACCTGCTGCTAATGTCAAGGTCGCTTGGGAATATTAAACAAACAAAAAAAATAAATACATCTATCAAGTGCATAAAAAAGTCTCAGATCTTTACTTTAAACCTGTGAAAACAGAAGTGTTGCGATTCAGTTTTTGGTTCAGTGTTTGTAACCCATCCCAAATACAGAAACACAAATGAGTGTGTGTTTGTGTGTAAGAGAGACGTTCCTCTGTTCACTTTGGTTTGCAGTAGACCACTGCAATGTGTACATGAGGTCTGGACAGGACATTTGGTTACTGTCGGTTATTGTTTGTCTGAACGCGCGGGGGGGGGGGGCAAGTCAAAACTACAACTTTGTTTTGAAAAGAACAGGTGAGCTGCTTGTTTGTCGTACACACAGGTCCTTCCCCTTTTCACATTTTATTACCACAGTCAGATTTTAAGAATTACAAAAATATTCACCAGGATATGGGAACCCCTGAATGTTGGATTAAAGGACAAGGCTGGTCTATATTTTTGTTACAGTCGATGAATTCCCTCGAACAGCCAAAAACCAACAATAATAGACAATTTATCCAACTAACAAGTATTATCTCTGCGGTAAAGCCTGATTGATCTTATTCATCTCTGTGCCATAAAAGCTCCATTGTCCTCCAAAAACTAGGCCCTGTTTAAGAAAGCATGTTTAGAGAAACCTCTGAGTTAGTTAACCCTGAGATGAGGGAAACTGGGTTTTCCCTTGTTTTTACATGGATTAGTGTAATGAGCTCTTACTACCACTAGATGGCACAAAAAGTGTCCATGAATGAGGACAACAGGTCTAAGTTAAGTAGAATGAAGTATGAGGCCAACTAAACCGAAAAGGTGATGTCCTCATATGAGGACATGGGGTCTCAGGAGGATGTAGTCCTCTACACAGAACTCCATAATAGTGAGTGGGGAGATCTCCTTTGGTCGTTCATGTCGCTACTGCCAAACTTTAAATCTGTTCTCCTCTCTGCTCCTGTCAGCTCCTGTCCCATTCACCTCCGGTCATCTTATCCAGAGCCAAGGACAAGCTCATCAGAGCCCACTCCTCTTCACATCCAGATCCTCAGCTTCAACTTCACCTCATCTCTAGTGATGGCCAAATGAAGCCTCATGAACCACTTTCTTTATTTTCTGACCCCACCAGATGGCACACTTGGTTTAAAGATAAAGGCTGAAGGACTTGCAATGAAGTGTGCTTTCAAACCTTTGTTGAACAGACAGCGCCATCTGGTGGCTTCAGAAAATAAAGACAGCGGTTCATGAGGCCTCATTTGGCCATCACTACTCATCTCATCACCACCACCAGTGTCTAGACTCCATATGGAGAGATCCCTAATCTACTACGTCTTTACCACCCTCCTGGAATAGATGACATCACAATGGAGTCGAATCACCAAAGATTTTTCACATTTCTCATATGTATGTGCACATGTAAATATTCTTTTCTCAAGTCAACTTAGCTTTATTTTTATAGCACCTTTCATACTAACATGCAGCCCAAAGTGCTTCGCATGGCAAAATTGGAATGACACAGACACAAGACAATAAAATATTAAAAAACCAACCAAATCAGAACAAAAAGGATGATTAAAACTCCATAGAATACAAAGAGAGAAAAGAAATAAATAAAATACAATAAACATTCACAGGAGAGATATAAGGTATAAACCAATGGTTAAAACTTAAAAATCAAGTCTGTAATGTTACTCCACATTAAAAGCCAGATTAAAAAGACAGGTCTTTAATTTACGTTAAAAAATAGAGAGAGAGTTCACCATTCAAATATCCATCCATTTTCATCCATTCATCCGAGGCCGGGTCGCAGGGGCAGCAGGCCAAGCAAAGCACCCCAGATGTCCCTCTCCCCAGTGACACTTTCCAGCTCCTCCTGAGGGACCCCAAGGCGTTCCCAGGCCAGATGAGATATATAATCCCTCCAGCGTGTTCTGGGTCTGCCCCGGGGCCTCCTACCAGTGGGACATGCCCGAACCACCTCAATTGACCCCTTTTGACATGAAGAAGCAGGGGCTCTACTCAGAGCTCCCTCCAGATGTCCAAACTCCTTACCCTATCTCTAAGGCTGAGCCCAGCCACCCCACGGTGGAAACTCATTTCGGCAGCTTGTATCTGCGACTACCCAGAGCTTATGACCACAGGTGAGGGTTGGGACATAGATGGGCCAGTTAATGGAGAGCTTCGACTTCCGGCTCAGCTCCGTCTTCACCATGATGGACCTGCACAGCGCCTGCATCACTACAGACACCACACCAAACTGCCGATCTATCTCACACTCCATTCTAACCTCACTCGTGAACAAGACTCGGAGATGCTTGAAATCCCTCGTTTGAGGCAGTGAATTCCTCAGTTTAGGGGCATAACAACAGAAAGCGTTCTCACCAGAACTTTTATAGGACACATGAGGAATATTTTAAAGTAAAGCAGTGAAGACTGGAACATAAAATGATAGAGAATCTCTGATGTCAGGAGGGGCAAGGTCATTTAAAGCTTTATAAACAAGTAAAAGAACTTTAAAATCAATTCTAAAAGATACAGGTTGGGAGTTGGGAGTCACAGTGCATATTATATTTAGGTTCCCCTAGACCAGGAACACAAGGCCAACAACACAGACAGACAGAAATTGCTTTTTATGATTTTGATTCAGATGTTCCCTGCGAATATTATACAACATTTTAAAGCAGCAGACAGGCATTTTTATAGACAAGCCAAAGTCCTTCAAGCTGTTAAGGAATCAGGTACTTGTCAGGGGTCATTACTGGATCTGTTCTTTATGCTAAGCGCTCATTAGACACACTTAGGTGGTGAACACAGTAAACCTGCCAAACATCAGCATGTTAGCAAGCTAACATTAGCATTTAGCTCAAAGCACTGCTCTAGCCTGACAGAGCTGCTGACATGGCTGCAGTCACTACGGTAAGTGATATGATAATAAAGGTTTTATGGTCTTCGACAAATCATGAGACCTTTGCTGTATTTTATAACCAACAGACCACCCTCTTGACCTACTCTGAAGCTATCACAGTCACTATCAAAACTCATCCTGACATGTGATTAAAGATGAACGCAGAGACGTGACTAGTTAACATTCCCAGGGTGATGACTGCATGTGACAGATTTTCCTACCTCGTTAGGGACTGTTTGGTATTTATTAGAGAGGAGGAGGTGGCGCAAAACAAGGAAGACATGTTAAATCATTTTTAAGACCTGGGGATATACAATAAGTGACGCTCTGCAATGTCCAAATCTGTCAAAGTTTCTCAAATATATACACAACATGTACTTAAACTGAAGTGTATTGTATCACACTAACCAGATCCTCAACCTGTAATTTTTGAACTTCTTTCTCCCTTTTTCAAAATTTTATATGTTTATAACGTGATAATTTATATTGTAAGAATGTGAAAAGTTTGACATTAAAACCTGATCATCTATATTGTTAGGGCATTAAAAGTTCCACATTATAATGCAATATTTGGTCTCGGGAGGATGTGCACCAATATACTCTGGTTGTGATTTAACACTTGGCTATTTGTAATGAACAGGCATCAACATGGCCCAAAACACGGATAACATGAAACTATACTGTTATAACGTGAAAAACCTCTTGTTAGAACAATAAACTTTTCACGCTTTAACGTAATATTAATCCATTATGTTTTTCCTGATGTGGCAACAATATGCTTCCATAGATTAGAAATAAAAAATTGAAAACAAAACAACACACACACACACACACACACACACACACACACACACACACACACCTTTAAAACAGCAAACAGTTCCTTACAGCACGTGGTTATAACCTCAGTTTAGCTCTATAAAGATGGTCACAAGCTAGCATCACCACCTGCACGTATAAAATCTGGTTAGAAAATAAGCTTTAAAAAAGAAGATCAGCTGATTTTATTTGGCTGACGTTTCTTTGTTGTAGATCACAGTACACACTTTAAAGATGAATTATGGTTGTATTTAAGAGCTTAACTGAATAATCTAATAAACTTGAAAAAAAAAACAATTTTATTCTCAGTTCTTTCAAATCAAAGTGTGTTCAGTGTTACAAGGAAACAAAGGTGACAAATGGTTTATTTTTTCCAACCACTGACAGTAAAATCCAGAGACACATAAGTAAAGTGAAAGCGATGCTAATTTTTACATTTACAGATTGTTTGTCGTTGAAGACAAGAATAGCGAGGGTGGATGACTAATGAATTATGACCCATTCTCCTTCACCAAATTATCAGTCATTTAAGTTAATGAAATTAAATGTAGTTTCTTTATTTGTCAGTCCACACAGACATGCAATGATGGCAGAGGGTCAGCAATAACATCTCAGCAGTGCCCAGAGTGTGAAGTGGCACCTCTCCAGCTGCCAGCCCACATGCCATTTCTAGACCGTTCAGGGATTTGAACCAGCAACCTTCTGGTTCCCAAGCCAAGTCTCCTCAGACTGAGCTACTGCCGCCCCCAACAGTTGACAACTGTTGTGATGCAAAACGAGACATATTAAGCGTTGGCACATTTACATTTGAAGACACGTTATAGATTTGGTTTTCAAAAGTCATGCGTTGTCGCTGGTGCTCCTGTTGTTGTTGTTGATCTTCAGAAGGCAACTTCAGGAAACAATAACAAAGGAGACCGTCCAACAAGAGTTGAAAGTTTGTGTAAAACAGAGCATTCATTAAATGTTGCTCTACAGGCATGGTGATGGTTAGCCACTGAAGAATAAAAGTGGGAGTGAAGACAATTAAAAATGTGAGCATGGCGACAAGCACAATCAGTTTCTTCCAAATGGCATTAGAAGGTGACGCGGCGGTTGATATTACACACTTTACAGGGAGTGGCAGAGCAAAAGCAACGATCATTATTTGCAACCCCGTCATTGTCCCAGCGGGTCGTAATATAAAACCAGGGATAAACATAAACCCTAATGTAATAAGGGGTAAGTAAATGCCCCGCTGATTGACATCCCGTCCTGGGTGGCACAGGAAAATGAGGCACACCCAGGTGTTTAGGAGATGTAAAAGAAATCCAAAGCTTCTCGACAGATACCACGCAATGACGACATATTCACAGTGTAATTCAGAGTTGCAGGTGGACGTGAGGAGCCCAATCGCTATAATGATTGCTGTGACTGCGTTCACGAAGTCCATAAAGAGCAGAGGGAGAAGATTGCCTTGGATTTTTTGAACTTTCTTGAGGTCGTGAGCCTGGCACGAGAGGGTTAATCTGAGACCTTCAAGCCTGCTGCGCTGCGACCAGAAGACCCAGATGTAAGTGGCAAGCCCCATGAGGACGTATCCCAGGAGAAGTCCCCCAGCCAGATTAGGGTTCCCTTCAACACTTGCTGTCACATGCAGGGCTGATTCTCGACTGTGGGGCAAGCTGCTGAAAAGATGGGTGATACTCTCCATGATGTGGTGGTCTGACTAGTTTTGTTGTCCTGATTGAAGAGAGACAAAAGTCTTGATTAAATTTTATCACAGAACATCGTCTATACCAACCCTGTTTATTTGTTTTCATTATTATGTCTTGGTAAGAAACCAAGCTGCTGGCTGAGCTGTATTCACACATGGCGTAGAAAGGTGGTCATGGCGGCACAGGAGCACAGGACATCCTAAGTCCCAGGGATAGTTTGATTTAGGCAGCAAAAGTGCTTTTGTTAAAGGTCGGAAAAGAACGTGGTTTCGATCCAGTGTCAGGAAAGTGAACACATCATGTGTCGCACTTCAACTCACTGCAGGTCGTTCCAACACTGAACCAAGACCACAGTGTTTCCTTTACCTGAACTTCCCTTGAGTGCCTAAATATAACCATACAATGCTTTAGTTACAAGTTGCAAGTAGACATCGTGGGGGGAAACAAATTACTCAACAAATTACTAAGTGGATTAAAAATAACACTGCATTTACTGCTGCAAAGTAGTTGTAACTAGTGATGGCCAAATGAGGCCTCATGAACCACTGTCTTTATTTTCTGAAGCCACCAGATGCGCTGTGTGTTCAACAAAGGTTTGAAAGCACACTGCATTGCCAGTCCTTTATCTTTAAACCAAGAGCGCCATGTGGTGGGGTCAGAAAATAAAGAAAGTGGTTCATGAGGCTTCATTTGGCCATCACTAATAAATAGAGATGTTGAGCTTTTCAGAAGATGGTCAGTACATGTGTGCTCGTAAACCACCCCTTAAACCTGTCAAACACTGCTGTTTGTGAGTGTGCAGAAATTATTTGTATTTGTAGAAAAAAATTCATTCATTCATCTTCTAACCGCTTCATCCTCTTGAGGGTCACGGGGGGGCTGGAGCCTATCCCAGCTACATCGGGCGAGAGGCAGAGTACACCCTGGACAGGTCGCCAGACTATCGCAGGGCTGACACATAGAGACAAACAACCATTCACGCTCACATTCACACCTACGGACAATTTAGAGTCACCAATTAACCTAGTCCCCAAATCTGCATGTCTTTGGACTGTGGGAGGAAGCCGGAGTGCCCGGAGAGAACCCACGCTGACACGGGGAGAACATGCAAACTCCACACAGAAGGGATCGAACCGGCAACCCTCTTGCTGTGAGGCGAGAGTGCTAACCACCACACCACCGTGCCGCCCTAGAAAAAAATTGTCTAAATTAAATTTAATACAACCTGTCACCGTGATTCTAATATGTGATACATAAATTAGCCTCACTAGATTAATATAAAGATTAAATAAAATGTCATGAATTTTTGTCAGATAAAAATAGACTAAAATTATCTCTTTCTACAATCACAGGGAGATTTGTTTTATAATTTTGCCTTCTTGGTTTTTTATTGTGAAGTTGATGCTTCATCCAATTCTGGTATTCCTGTTGCGGTCAAGTTTTTCTAGCTGTTAATGTTCAGACTGATGTGTAAAATGTGAACACCAGAAAACACTGAGGCTACTTATTATTACTTGCCAGTAGTATCAATCATCTATATTTCTTAAAGGTATAATGAGCACGAAGATTGGTTTTTACCTGATTCAGGTGTTGAGTTCTTTTTGCCAGCAGAAAGCTGTTGAGTGACTGACTTTGTTTCTTTGGGCTGCATATTTATAGCAGTACAGCACCTTGTAAAAGTAGTGCGTCAAGCCCAAGCCTTTTTATTTCCTTGTATCATCACACAACACCAGTACTCTTTTGGTGGAGTTAAAACCTTTACAACAGTGATTGTCAACTGGCGGCCTGCAGGCCACATCCGGCCAGCCAAAGCTTTCCATCTGGCCTGCAGAATATTAATCAATTCAGAAAATGTGAGGAGAGAAAGAAATGTGTTACAGTATTGAGGATATCTAGTATTTTTTTTCTTGCATGGAAGCAACCCCCCAAAACAATTGAGACGGAAATAATTTTATCAGGGCCCGAGTAATGACCACAGCCAGTTATGAAGGGCCTCTTAAAATTGATGGAATTCTTCACCTTCATCTTCTCCCTGGAAATAAATTGCTTTGGGGAGGGATTTATCATACTCAAATAAATTGCACACATATCAGAAGCAGTGGAAAAATTTTAATTTTAGGGGTCGCATATTCTGATTTGAAAAAATTTGGATGAGTAGCGCCCCCCACAAAACTTCTACGAAACAGCCCCCAAAGCTGCTTTTACCTGTAACATCCCAAGACGTACAAAATACTCTCTCAGAGCCATACCCTAAACCCAAGAGGAAGTCAGCCATTTTGAATTTTATGTACAATTTTGTGCATTTTTGGCCATTTCCAGGGTCGTACTTTAACAGACTCCTCCTACAGATTTGATCTGACTGACTTCAAATTTTGTCCGTACCATCTAAGGACTTCTGACAACAAAAGTTCCTTAAAGGGATAGTGCACTCAAAAATGAAAATTCAGCCATTATCTACTCACCCTCATGCCGAGGAAGGCTCTGGTGAAGTTTTAGAGTCCTCACATCCCCTGGGGAGATCGGCGGGTGGAGCGGCTAGCACACCTAACGGCTGACGGCGCCCCAGGCTAACGTCCAAGAACACAAAAGTGAAACCACAAATTATCTCCAACATGCTCATCCGTAGTGATCCAAGTGTGCTGCAGCCGCGACATAAAAAATTGTTTCGAAAAACATCATATGAACTCTGTTTTTAGCCTCACTGTAGCCTGTAGCTCTGACTGCTTCTCTGTGCTCCGCGCTCACGTGTGCGCACCTGCGCAAGACCAGCGAAAGCATGAGCTTTGCTCACCCGTGTTTACATCACGTGACACGTGCACTGCAGGGGGAGACAACGTAACCACAGTAGCTAAAAGATAATTTGCACTACGGTCTTTTAGCAAAGGACAGCCCAACATGTCTGAAGACTCTGAAATTGAGGAGGAACAGCATTTCTTTGTTGAGCCGTATTTGTTTGAGCCCGAGTATACGGACGGAACTCAGGATACTGGACGAAGCAGCCGTTGCAGCTCATGAGCCTAACCCTCAGCCAGCTGCAGAATACTGGAGTCGAGCACTGGAAACCTGGTGGTGTAGTTGTTTCAAATGCAAAGCAGTGCCAACGGATGAGGAAAGTCTTTGCCGCTCAGACTGGGAATTGGCGATGCCTACACTTGAGAATCTGGACATCAGTACTGACGAGACTGCTGCTCTTCAGAGACCATGCATCACCGATCACCCTGAGCGCGCACACGTGAGCGCGGAGCACAGAGAAGCAGTCAGAGCTACAGGCTACAGTGAGGCTAAAAACAGAGTTCATATGACGTTTTTTTGAAACAACTTTTTATGTCACAGCTTCAGCACACTTGGATCACTACAGATGAGCATGTTGGAGATAATTTGTGGTTTCAATTTTGTGTTCTTGGACGTTAGCCTGGGGCGCCGTCAGCCATTAGGTGTGCTAGCTGCTCCACCCTCCGATCTCCGCAAGGGATGTGAGGACTCTAAAACTTCACCAGAGCGTTCCTCAGCATGAGGGTGAGTAGATAATGGCTGAATTTTCATTTCTGGGTGCACTATCCCTTTAAAGCTTGAGTTTACGTCAAATCATGTGACCGTGGTCAGGTGTCAAATTTCCATGTTTCACCACCAAACAGGAAGTGGTTTGTAGGTCCAGCATACATGGTCTAATCTGCCCCAAACCTCATGTTCTACGAGGCTCCAGGCCTGAAGCCATCTCCATGCACATTAGGGGTCACAGTACGCCACTCCATGGAGGATATGCCATGTCACTCCTGCGTGCCGGGTCTGACGTTCACAGAAATGAACTGCCTGCAGCTTTCATAAAATGGATTTACTAATCCCAAATATGTGCGTTTCTCAAAAAGTGACAAAGCAGAGTTCTTATTAAGTTAGTAATATCTCAAGGAAACACTGCATGCAATAGTTCAACTTCCGCCGTTTCTCCCCCTCTTTCTGTCACTCTTTCTTTCGCTCTGTCACAAATGCGTTGCTCAGTTTGTGTGCCTGTCCTCAGTCCCGGTCAGGAAAGTATGTGCAGGTGCTTACAAATGCTGGGATAGGAAAAGATAAAAATTTAATTTACCTTTTTTTTTATCCCATAGTGTTGTATTTTGCCATTTAACTTTAGTATCCTTTGGGATTGTAAAGGATCATATGATTTGACAGATGTGAAAAATTTATACTTGTTTATTGTTTTGTTGAAGGATAATCTGCTGACACATTATGAGGGGGAAACTAAGGCTTTATTTCATTTAATATGTTACCTGACCCACATTTAACCCTTCTATCATCGTGTTTGTAAACATGACTTTTTTCAGTTTTTAAAGGGATACGACACTTTCACACATTCACTTCAAAAACGGCACTGCAAGTCATTAAGAAAACATCGGCATTGTACATTTCTGCAAGCCATGAATGTGTTACATGCACGTTTCATGCGTATAATATCAACATTTCTACAGTGATGTAATACATGAGCTGACTTTGTCATCAGAAGGTGGAGGGGATGGACGATGAAGCAGGATGCACCACCAACTGGGTAAAGAATCCATAACTACGTTTTACAAGCTGCCTTATGGCTTGGAGCATCAGCAGGATGATATAGGAAAACTGTGGGATCCTGGGCCACACTGCCTGTGTGAGCAGTGCATGACCGCTACCTCTCTTTTATATTTAAAAAGAAACAGGAAAAGTTGAGGTAAAACAAATATTTACATACGTTTTTTCATGTCTGTGACAACTAAAGACATTGGAATTATAGCGAAGGTCATATGATGTCATTAAGATTATCAAAGGCCTTTAATATAAACCTGCCAACAAGGAAAACACCTTCCTGAAAATCTGGAAACAGTTTCTCATTAAATGGTCTACAATCCAGCAGAATTGAATTGACTCACATCTATGGGTTTGACGTTAGGTGGCTAGGTCCTATACATGGTGTTACCAAGGTGTCTTTTTGTTTTGTTTTATTCTTCATTTCCTCTGTTGAATACTTCTATAACTTTCAATGTGTACTTTTTTATTTTATCCTTTTTTTTGTATTGTGTGCTTCTTTCTTTTTCACTGTATTTGTCCCAGCTGGACTTTATCTTGCCTCTATGTTGGATACAGATTGCTGCCTTTGCTATGAACACATTATCTGTCCTTAAAATAAAAAGAAATTAAAAAAAACTTTTTAACAAATAAATATATATATATACGATTATCAAAACACCATTTTTATTTTCTGTTTTTGTTAAAACTGTGCACATCACCTGGACAAAATAGGCATGACAATTCTCAAGGTGTTCCACAGCTAGCACGCCGCACCTTAGCAGCGCTGTTCACGCGGGCAGTGTGGCTGCACATTCATTCCACTTGGTGCTCTGCTGCTCTGTCTCCCCTTAAAAAAAGCACCCAGAGTTTGCTCTGCTGCTCCAGAAGTGGTATGTTCTGAATGACCCAAGAGTACATTACAGCAGCACTATGAATTTACAAATGGTCCAGTTTGTGCCCATTATTAGAGCCACTAGCATGGCTTGTTTAAGATATTACTGACAGACCTAAAATCCACTGACCTTTGCTCTATAAAGGTAAGCTACCAAATTACACCTGGAACGTATTAAAACTGGTTGGATATGCCAAGAAATATCAAATTTAGTTGGCATTTCTTTGTTATAGACCATCAAAAAGGAAAGAATAACAAAAAAAGTTCTTTAAATAACAGCTCATTTATTGCCAAAATCAGTTTTCCTGGTGAAGAAATCATTTTAAATACACAGGGAAATGTTCAAAGTTACCTAGAAAGCAAGGTGACATTCTGAAATGCTTGTTTTTTTCCAATCCAAAATTTAAAGACACTTTATATCTTTGGGTTTATGGTATAGGGGGTTAGGCCAATGGTAAACTATAACAGACAAAAATGTAATTAAAGATTGGAGGTGATTGGGTAAGTATGGATCTTAAAAATCAAAGTTATTTAACTGCAATAAATTTAATTTTCCTATGAAGAATTAATTTTAAATGCACCTTACCCAACCTTACTATGGAATCCAATGTGACATTATGAAATGGCTGTTTTTTCCAAACAGCGATAATAATACTGTGGAGTACTATTCATTCATTCTCTGTAACTTCTGTACTGGGTCGCAGGTGTGCAGGAGCCTATCCCAGCTGTGACTGGGTGAGAGGCAGGGTACACCCTGGACAGGTTGCCAGACTATCACAGGGCTGACATACAGAGACAGACAACCACTCATATTCACACCTGCGGGCAATTTAGAGTCACCAATTAACCTAACATGCATGTTTTTGGACTGTGGGAGGAAGCTGGAGTACCCAGAGAAAACCCACACTGACATGGGGAGAACATGCAGGACCCTGACCAGCTGGTGGGTTTGAACCACCAACTAGAGGGCAGACCAACAAAGGTGGATGAATTTTGAAGTGGGCCATTTCCCTTCACCTTATTATCTATTGTTTGCAAATGGTGTGATGCAAAATCTTGACAATTTTCGTGGTGTTTAGACATAAATGCAATTTTGTACATTATGTAATTACATTTGTGGAAACAGCAAAGTTTTCGAAACTCTGGTGTTGCTGTTGCAGCTGCCACTCTAGTAGTTGTTCTTCCTCTTCAGAGGGCAGTTTCAGGATAAGAAAACACAGGAGTCCATCCATTAGGAGATGAAAGCTTGTGAAAAAAAGAGACTTCACAAAAATTGTGAGATACTCATCAGTCGGCTCCCCGCGGTTGATTGCACTGATTATTAGGCACTGTAGAATAAAAGGGGGGGCGTAGACAAATAAGAATGGGAGCATGGCGACAAGCACAATCGGTTTCCTCCTAGCAGCAGCAGAGAGGGACGGAGCTGACACTGTGCATTTTGCAACGATGGTCACAGCCAACCCAATGGTGATAGTTCCCAGTCCAAATATTGCCACCTGGCGGTAAAATACATAAAAAGGGATCAACACAATTATCAACAGAACCACCAGTGTGTGAAAACAGCGCAATTTGGCTCCCAGTTGTGGGTTTAACAGGAAAAGGAGGCACACCAGAGCATTTAGGAAGTGTAAAGCCACCCCTATGCATCTTGATATGAACCACACAAAGACAGCATAGACACAGACCATTCCAGAGTTGCAGGTGGACCCCAGGAACCCAGTCACCAAAATGACTACTGTGATTGCATTCATAATATCAATAAAGAGCAGAGTGAGAAGCAAGTTGTGGATGTTTTGAACACCCCTGAGTCTCCCCTGCTGGGCTGAGAAGGTCAAGATGAAGGCTTCCTTAAAAGCTTTGAGCCTGCTGCGCTGCGACCAGAAGGCCCAGATGTAGCTGATGAGCCCCAGGAAGAGGGACCCCAGGAGAAGTCCTGCACACATGTTGGGGTCTACTTCAACACCTGCTGTCATGAGGAGGGCTGATTCCCGATTGTAGGGCAAGCTGCTAAAAAGGTAGGTGTTGTTCTCCATGGCGTGGTGGTCTGACTAGCTTGGTCGTCCTGTTGGAGGGAATTTAAAAAAAAAAGTAATGATTTTATCTTATCACTCAAAACACATCATCCACGGTGGTAAGAAATGGATAATCTCACACATGAACAAAGGTGTTGTTGTGGATGGTATTGGTGCAGGACATCCTGATTCCAACAAATAGTTTGGTTTAGGTAACAAAAGTATTTTGGTAAAGGGTTGAGAAAAAACAAGATTTCAATTAAATGTTAGGAAAGTAAACAAGTCATGTGAAGTCACTGCAGACCATTACAGAACTATGACATTTAGTCATAGTCTTGTAATAAAAAAAACTATGCCGAGAGTCTCTACTGCATTCTGGCAACACATTCTCACTCCAACCTTGTCTCATATTGGCGTTAGGTCATGGACCTTCCATGTCCTGATACGACTTGACAACGCACCCTGGGTAGTGATGGCCAAATGAAGCCTCATGAACCACTTTCTTTATTTTCTGACCCTACCACATGGCGGTCTTGGTGTAAAGATAAAGGCTGAAGCACTTGCAATGCCGTTTGCTGTCAAACCTTTGTTGAACAGACAGCTAGTGGCTTCAGAAAATAAAGACAGTGGTTCATGAGGCCTCTTTTGGCCATCACTAACATGGGTGCATTGGTTGTTGGTGTCCTGAGACATCGTGTCAAGTTGGGCCTGTTACATGCATTGTCTTCTTTCAAAATACGCTTCTGTTTTCACATGCTAATATTATTAGCACAAGCCTATGGCATTTTTCATTGTATAAATTAGCCCAGTGATGAGCTCATATGAAGCCAGGATAAATCACACTTAAAAAGACTTAAAATGCTATTTTTGTGGAGGCTTTATTGTCTTCACAATTTATTGTTTCTTATCTGTGAAATTAAAGTAAATAAAAGCTTTGTTTCCACTGAGGGAAATGGTTTCAGCTTACAGAAATCTGTCGCCGTGACATGTAGTTCTGGGGAGGTGCATGTCAGGGACGTCAGTGCAGAACCTACAGCGTAGTATAAATCCCTTTCACTCACTGAGACAATGCTGTTTGTGACTACCAGTAAAAATGTTTTTGTTTCTTGTTTTTTACACTGCAAGTCCCATGGACAGTAAAACATCATCGAGATAGAGCTAATAAAGCATCTGCTATCACAGCAGAAGTTGTAATGAAAGATTACAGAAGTGTGCAGTAATGTCCTACATTTGGGTATGTTTGATAAACCCAAAAAATATAAGGTTATACTGTCCTCCAAATTAAAACTACACTTGTCTTTTAGAGAGAAAGACAACTAGCCTGTTTGAACGACAATGAATCGCCAAACATGTACAGATACTTAACACTAAAACAGGACTGTGATGGAACTCCAAATGTTAACCGTACCAGTGTTAGTCTACGCATATCAAATAATTATATCTTATATATATCAGATTATTGTATATAAATTACCTGAACTTAGGTAAAATGAGCATTAACAATGATGAAGGTGTTGACCTGTTTTTGCCAAAGGAAAGCTCCTGAGTGACTAACTTTGTCTCTATGGGCTGCATATTCATGACTAAACGTTGTAAAACTAGCGCAATCCAGCACACGCCTTCTTTTATTTCCTTGTATTGTCACACAATGCCAGTACTGACCTCATCTGACAGATGACAGGGTAACCTTAACAAAAATGACAAAATGTTTTTTGTTTAACTAAATATTGTTCATTTTCTTATAACCAGAATGAGGCTGATTGCTTTTGCAACTTTGTAGAGATTTTAGTTGTTTACATTGTTGGGTAACAAATGGTAACTGACGCTTTGGTTACTTTCCTTTTACATGGATTTTAATTTTGAGGAGAATTATATATGCACAGGTTCGTACAGATGCTCTGATAAAGTTATATTGTCTGTTCTGTATCAGCTGACAATGCACTGGATCTTGTGATGTGTACTTGTTTATTGTTTTGTTGAAGGGCAATCTGCTGACATATTATGAGAGAAAAACTATACAGAGTTTTATTCCCATTTTTATTCAAGAGTATGGATTATAAATTTGAGAGCAATAGTTATTGAGTTGATTTTCAGATTTTATTTCAGCCCCTGCTTGCTTTATGCTCAGACTGTATTCCTTAACTCACATACTTCCAAAGTATGTGCGCTTGCAACACTCTGTGTCAGACAGATTGGTCAGCAACACTGGGACTCCTCGGGGGACAGTCCTTTCTTCCCTCTTCTTCACCCTTTACACCACAAACTTTAACTACAACACAGAGTCAGAAGCTTCAGAAGTTTTCTGATGACTCACATGGTGTGAGCAGAACCATTTACAACGTAATGTGACAACGACAAAGGAGCTGGTTGTGTATCTGAGGAGGGCAAAGATGCTGGTGACCCCTGTTTCCATCCATGGGGTCAGTGTGAACATTGTTAAGGACAAGAAGTATCTGGGAGTAGTGATGGCCAAATGAAGCCTCATGAACCACTTTCTTTATTTTCTGACCCGACATTTATTTTCTGATAAAGGCTGAAGGACTGGCAATGAAGTGTGCTTTCAAGCCTTTGTTGAACAGACAGCGCCATCTAGTGGCTTCAGAAAATAAAGACAGTGGTTCATGAGGCCTCATTTGGCCGTCACTACCTGGGAGTGCATACTGACAAGAAACTGGACTGGTCTAGGAACACTGAAGCCCTCTAAAAGAAGGGCCAGAGCGTCTCTATTTTCTGAGGAGGCTGAGGTTTTGTTTTATGAGTCTGTGGTGTCCTGTTTGCTGCTGTGTGCTTGGGCAGCAGGTTGAGGGTAGCAGATGCCAACAGACTCAATAAATTGATTCACATGGTCAGTAACATCGTGGGGGCGGAGCTGGACTCTTTGGTGGTGGTGTCAGACAGGAGGATGCTGTCTAAGATACGTGTCATCTTGGACAACGTCTCCCTCCCACTCCACCATATGCTGGTCAGACACACGAGCACATTCAGTGACAGACTCATTCCCTCGAGATGTACCACAGAGCGCCACAGGAAGTCATTCCCACCTGGAAGTCGTTCTGTCAGCCACTCTGAGTCAATAGACTGGCATTTGGACTTTTTAACCCAGTGCATTTATGATTCATAATAATCTTTTCGGTGCAATAGTTAAACTGCCACAATATTCTGTGCAAATTATTCATGACAGTGAGAAGTGTCTATCATTCAACACTCAACTGCATTTTCCTGTACTATGTAGTGTGAATGCACTTAGCACACTTGCACACTCAAAATATTTAATGTTTGGTACAGAAGTATGCGATTTGAGTCATCCTGTCTTGTCAGACTAGTTAATGTTACATCCTGGAATCTTAGCTGGTTTCCAAGCAGGCCAAGAAATAATCAGGCACAGAGGGCCTAACCTTGTTACTCAGCTTTTTTTTTTTTTTTTAAACAGATTAAACACACAAACTATAATAGGTTCTTGTGCTTTAGTTAGTCCTGGCATATGGACTTGTTATATCTAAGCAGAGTCAGCCTAGCTAGCATGTAGCTAAGCACTGCACTGTACGATAACAATAGACAATTTACTATTAGTGAACAGTATGGTGTTTTTTGGTGGGCGGGGCTTAGCTGGAGGCAAATCTCTGCAGACATTAGCTAGTGTTAGCTAGCAAGTTCTGTTGGCCTTTTATAGACAGTGGAGGAAGATGATATAAGTGGTGCATTCAGAAATACTCATTCCAAGTGTCAGAGCGCACTCTGGTACAAACTGGACCGTTGGTAAATTCAAAGCAGTGACGGAATATATTGTTCAGTTATCCAGAGCACCGCATGCTAAGAATGGAATGTGTGTGTGTGTTAACTTAACTGTTTGTTAGTTCATATAGAAATATACTAACGCTCTTTTTCTCAGACCAAGAGGGCTCTCATTTTAGTGTAGAGCGTCAGACTGAGGTTACGAACGCTCCATGTCAAGTCACTCACTCTCTGGGACCGTGAGTGTTACTTGAATAAGTAAACACTGACCAACAGGACCAGACTGGCCGACCCGTATGCTCTCACTCAGTGGATGGATGATGTCACAGGAAGCTTTGTGGTTGATTACTATGCCAATCTTACAAAGGAGGACGACACTTGAACGGTTTCCTTCAGTTTGTTTTGCTATTGAAGCTAACGCTAGCTAAGGTACTAAAAAGTTAGTGTTACAGAGAAATCCAATATTCCTCTTAATACCTCCCCAGTTTCTGATGAGGTGGACATGATAACCCTTAATTCACATAACGTTTTTTAACCCTACAACAGGAAATACTTTTTCCCTAACCCCTAAAACGTGAGCATTTTTGACAGTCACCTCCGTCCAGTCCTTTCGTCTTATTGCATTTAATCACAGTTGTCTTTGTTTTTGTTGACGGGCAGTGGCGGCTGGTATGCGATAAAATGTCATTTTCAAGCCATGACTCCTTCTATTCTGGCTCCCAGTAACACAACAAGACAACATTTTAAGACTGTGGTGGAGTGGAGTGTTTTGCCTCCAGCTAACAAAGTGACGTCATTGTGACATCAGCCCTAAAAAGGTCTATACAGTGCCAAAATCAGGTAGGTATGGATCAAGTAACAATATAAATCAATGAATATAAACATCTAAACAAGTTAACAGTAGGTACATTTCTTAATGTCCCATTATTACAGACACTAGCATGGCTGTTGCGGAATGTATTACGGTCTAAACAAGATGGTAATTAAGGTTTTACATTCTGCTACACATTCACAGATCTAAAATCCACTGACCTTTGTTGTATTTCATAACTGACATGCTGCCCTCTTGACCTGATCTTTAAAAGTTGCCATCAAAACTCATCCTGATATGTGATCAAAGATGAATGCAGAAGTGACTTGTTAACATTCCCCAGGTGATGACAGCATGTGACAGATTTTTCTCTCCTTTTATTGCATGCAGCCACAACCTTAGATTAGCTCTATAAAGATAAGCTACTAAATCACATCTTGGTGGAACGAAAACTGGTTTCAGATATGCTTCAAAATGATTTTGTTTGATTGGCATTTCTTTGTTACAGACCAACAAACCCCCCAAAAAATTGACATTAAAAAAAACTTGTGCACAGTTACATTTTTGACACTGGAATCCACTCTTAAAAATTAACACACAAGGCAAATCTTGCTTTTCTGTCACATTGAAGTGTTTCACTGAGCTAGCCCATAAAGTTCAGACACAATCTGTGAATGGCTGTGTAAAAAGCAAACACAAAATAACACATTGCTTGTTAATGGTATAAATTTTCTACGTTTAAGATAAAATTAGCTTGAAAATGTTAAAAAAAAAAAAAGAAAGGCTCTTACCTGATTTAGGTGTTGATGTCTTGTTCCCAGTGGAGAGCTGCTGAGTGAATAACTTTGTCTCTTCAGTCTACATATTTATGGTTATACCACATAAAACTACTGCATATAGCACATGACTTCTTGTATTTTCTTGTCAGGCAATACCAGCAGTGACCTCACATTACAAGTCAAACCTCCACATCAGGATGAGGTGGATTCTACTTTTGACTGCATACGTATGCATGTTTTCTTTTTTTTTTTTTAATGTTGGGTGAACTAACAAAAGGTGACTGAGTTCACAAAGGTTGACCTAATTAAATCAAAATAAATCCATCTTTAACACCATAGGAGGAAATCTTTTTGACCAGCAACCAGCAAACCTTTACAACATGAATTAGTGTTGAGTAAAAATATCTGAAGGTTCTTACAGATGCTTGGATCAAAAAAACAAAAGCACACACTTATGGATCACATGATGTGAGTGTTATGAAATGATTATACTGTTAGAATCTGCTGACACATTATGAGAGGCAGCTAGAGCTTTATCTGACCTGTAGATTCAGGCTAATAGCAAAAAATATAATTAACAAATATATCATGATGGATAAACATAAGACTTGACTGCTACCTACAAAAAAAGCCCCACATTTACCAGCCTCAACATTAAAGTGATAAACACATTAATGCATCAGTAGTTTTATTTGATCTGAAATGGACCATTCTGCACGATGAGTACTTTTTGTTCCTCTTCTAATTTTATCTGAGTAAAAGATCTGAGTACTTCTTATGTCAAATTAGTCTGTTAGCTCAATGCTAACATGAATGGGAATTACCATTAATACACTACTGAAAATTAGCATTGCGATAATATTATCCTTACAAATTATTCTTTTTTTACGTTCAAATGCTTAACATAAAAAGATATGTGCTCATACTTAAAGGAATGAATTCCCAATGTTTCTGGAAACCAACTAAAAGCGGATAACTTATTTCAATGACAAATATTTTTTACAGATCCTGTACATGCACAGACATTGCCCCCCTCAGTAAAGGAATGTGAAAACACTTCCACTTGCAATTTTTGCACAGATAAACATAAGTTTAGTCAAGGTCAGACATTTAAGGGGACATGAACATAAATGAAACACATTTTTGAGTGGAGGGTGACTTTAATTGTTACTGTAACTTCACCTGTTGTGGACTTTACAATATTGAGCACAGTGGATAAAGAAAGCATGAAGCCATAAACTACCAACTACCTGAACTAGTGATGGCCAAATGAAGCCTCATAAACCACTTCCTTTATTTTCTGACCCCACCAGATGGCGCTCTTGGTTTAAAGATAAAGGCTGAAGGACCTGCAATGAAGTGTGCTTTCAAACCTTTGTTGAACAGACAGCGCCATCTGGTGGCTTCAGAAAATAAAGACAGTGGTTCACGAGGCTTCATTTGGCCATCACTAACCTGAACTACCAATAAGCACTTGCAGCATATGCTATCCAACCCTGCATCTGATTAAGCTGCAAGCAACTAAGGTATCCAGGTTCATTCCCTCTGAAAGGACAGGAAAACCTGTGATATGAGAATCCATTGTGTTTTATGGAGAGCAACAACCAACAGGAATACTTTCAAGTCATCAAATCAGAAGTTGAAGCTGGTTTAAATCCAATATCCGCCCACCCACTGGCCCTGGTAAGGTTTATGAGATGATTATGATGTGATGTAAACAACAGCTGCGTTGAAGTGGTCCACTCATACAACCTATCGTTAGGAAGCTACACTCCTTGCAGTCCGATTGATATGAACCATTTCAAGGTACAACCACCACAGCAGTTCCAATAAACGCCTCCGTTAGAGACCCAACAGACAGTTATAACTCACATATGAAGCCATATCATAATCCACTAATCGATAATATTCCAACAAAAATATTCCTCATACATTCTCAAAGGTCCAGACGATCTAAATCCACTGAAATATTTAGTCAAAATAAATTATTACTTCCACAGATACGCATGGACTGCCGTTGCAACATTCCAGATGTTCATACTTCTCAACGTATTGTCCTAATAACTCCAGTTTGCGAATAAATTTGCTGACTCCTCAATACCAAAATGGTGGCTGAACCCTGACCTTTTGATTTACACCTCACTTGAGCCAATAGGAGCTTCCAACAACAGCCAATGAGAGCCTTTGTTGAAAGAAAGGGCCTGCCTCACACCCTAGGTTACAGAGCCAATCAATGGCAAGCAGTTGGCCTTGTGACGTATGGGTCTTGTAATTAATGACACTCAAATAAATAAATTCTTCTGTGGTCAAAGCAGCAGCGAGCCTCTTCATCGGTCCTTAATTTATCCATCCGTCTCAGTCTGTTTGTTACTCATTATTTCAGTGCTCTTCACACCCACTTTGATGCTCGTAGGAAGTCCCATTTCTATCAGTAGATTGCGAAACTGACAAAGAACACAAAGCACAAAGAATTAAATTTGAGCGATTTTAGCATTGTTCACGTGGCATGTCGTAACTGATCCTAACCTTTGAACTCATTGGAAAAACAAAAGAATTCATAATGTGAAACGGCAACTATCTTACAAAATTACATTATGATTAAGAAGATGAACATCTTTAAACCTCTGCTTATTTAAATACTATTTTTATCGAATATTTTGAATAAAGAATGGAAAATTGACATTAAGTGTTTTTGACATCTCACCTGCACTAATACCAGCTCTTCGATGTCGTCTTCAGTCAGCGGTGTCTGAGAGGTTAATTTCAATCTCAAGGCAACCACATGTTGTGCTAAGAACAGAGAACGTTTACTGCGTTAACTTCAGCAACATATATGCATAGTCTTTGACTGACAGTGACATCCCATAAAGGTTTCTGAAGGGTCGTTTTGGAGCCTGGAATAAGTTTACTTTTGACACAACCCTTGCAAAACACCGGAGCCACAAAAGAAATGCAAAAATAACTTTCAATATTGCCACATACACAAATAGAAGAAGAGCTTTTCTTTTTCCTATTCAAGCATCATGATAAAAATGATAGTTACCAGGTATGTTGTTTGTTTGATCCCCTGTTACAGTTGAATACTGCTGAGATGAAACCATTGTACTGCTTGAGTCTCGCTCCATGGTGGTCATTTTGGTGGTAGACAAAGCGGGCTGTTTGGGAGTTTCATCTGAAAAAATGGAGGCCTGATGTGACAGTAATGGGACAGTAGCAACACTGATAAAAATAAATGGAATCTCACTCACCAGTAATGGGTCTTGTTTGGTCCGCATGGGAGGTTGAAGGCTGCCCAAATGAGGTAGTCTCTGCACTAGCATGACCAGTGGTTGATTTTATCTCAGTGGTGGTTCTTTTATCTGAGGTCACTGCAAAGGTGGATGTGAGCAAGTTGTCTGGAATTTTGTTTGTAGAATTGAGACATTGGGGATGAAAACATATAAACCAAAAGGTCGTTCACTAAGGTAATTTGCCTTTATGTATCCTGTATACATACTTGAGGTAATCTCTGCACTGGCTGACTTAGATGGATATTTTGTTAAAGGTCATTGTGGTGGTGGTGGCACTGGCATCAGAGGACAAACCTTGCTGTTGTGGAGTTCAAAGTGTGAAATTACCAACACAAACTTAAAAAAAAGTTAATTTAACTCACTGGAGACTGCTCTTGTTTGGTCCACTTCTTTTGTTGAAGACTGCCCAGTTGAGGTTATCTCTGTACTGAGATGACCAGTGCTTGGTTGAATCTCAGTGGTGCTTCTGTCATTTGGGATCACTGTGGTGGTGGAAGGAGATGGTACTTGAGGAGTTTGGTCTGCAAATTAGAGACAACCATGACCAGTAAAACTAAAGGTAATTGAACTCACTGGTAATGGGTCTTGTTTGGTCCACTTCTGTGGTTGAAGGCTGCCCAACTGAGGTTATCTCTGTACCAAAATGACCACTGGTTGATTTAGTCTCAGTGGTGGTTATTTTATCTGGGGTCACTGTAGTGGTGTTCGTGGTAGTGGAAGGAGATGGTACTTGAGGAGTTTGGTCTGTAAATTGGACACATGGACAAATGATATATTTTGAGTTCAAGCTTTAAAATGGAGGCATGGTATTCACAGGGTGTGATGGTATCAAAACCAGTAAAAGTAAAAAGGAAAGAAAAATCAGTAATTGAACTCACTGGTAATGGGTCTTGTTTGGTCCACTTCTGTGGTTGAAGGCTGCCCAACTGAGGTTATCTCTGTACCAAAATGACCACTGGTTGATTTAGTCTCAGTGGTGGTTATTCTATCTGGGGTCACTGTAGTGGTGTTCGTGGTGGTGGAAGGAGATGGTACTTGAGGAGTTTGGTCTGTAAATTGGACACATGGACAAATGAGAAATTTAGTCAATGCGAAAAATGGAGGCAGGATATTTAGAGAGTTTGGAAGTTTATAATTGTCTCAAACCAGTCAGGAAAATGTGGCCCGAGCGCTCACTGTGGTGGTGCTGGTGGCACTGGCATCAGAGGACAAACCTTGCTGTTGTGGAGTTCAAGTGTGAAATTACCAACACAAACTTAAAAAAGGGAATTTAACTCACTGGAGACTGCTCTCGTTTGGTCCACGTCTTTTGTTGAAGACTGCCCAGTGGAGGTTATCTCTGTACTGAGATGACCAGTGCTGTGTTGAATCTCAGTGGTGCTTCTGTCATTTGGGATCACTGTGGTGGTGGAAGGAGATGGTACTTGAGGAGTTTGGTCTGCAAATTAGAGACAACCATGACCAGTAAAACTAAAGGTAATTGAACTCACTGGTAATGGGTCTTGTTTGGTCCACTTCTGTGGTTGAAGGCTGCCCAACTGAGGTTATCTCTGTACCAAAATGACCAGTGGTTGATTTAGTCTCAGTGGTGGTTATTCTATCTGGGGTCACTGTAGTGGTGTTCGTGGTAGTGGAAGGAGATGGTACTTGAGGAGTTTGGTCTGTAAATTGGACACATGGACAAATGAGAAATTTCGAGTCAATGCGAAAAATGGAGGCCGGATATTTAGAGAGTTTGGAAGTTTATAATTGTCTCAGACTTGAACAAATTATGTAGTTTGAGTTGAATCAGCAAAAATGGAGGCAGAATATTCAGAAGGTGTGATGGTACCACCACCAACTAAAGTAGAAAATAAAAGTAATTTAACTCACTGGTAATGGGTCTTGTTTGGTCCACTTCTGTGGTTGAAGGCTGCCCAACTGAGGTTATCTCTGTACCAAACTGACCAGTGGTTGATTCAATCTCAGCGGTGGTTCTTGTATTTGGGGTCACTGTTGTAGTATCCATGGTGGTGGAATGAGATGGTCTTGGTAGAGATTGGTCTGCAAATTGGATACATGAACAAATGATATATTTTGAGTTCAAGCATCAAAATGGAGGCATGGTATTCACAGGGTGTGATGGTATCAAAAACAATAAAAGTAAAAAGGAAAGAAAAATCAGTAATTGAACTCACTGGTAATGGGTCTTGTTTGGTCCACTTCTGTGGTCGAAGGCTGCCCAACTGAGGTTATCTCTGTACCAAAATGACCAGTGGTTGATTTTGTCTCAGTGGTGGTTCTTGTATTTGGGTCACTGTGGTGGTGGAAGGAGATGGCACTTGAGGAGTTTGGTCTGTAAATTGGACACATGGACAAATGAAGAACATATAAACCAAAATGGAGGCAGGATATTTAGAGTAATTTGGAAGTTTATGTATCCTGTATACATACTTGAGGTAATCTCTGCACTGGCTCAGACTTAGATGGATATTTTGTTAAAGGTCACTGTGTGGTGGTGGTGCTGGTGGCACTGGCATCAGAGGACAAACCTTGTTGTGGAGTTCAAAGTGTGAAATTACCAACACAAACTTAAAAAAGTTAATTTAACTCACTGGAGACTGCTCTTGTTTGGTCCACTTCTTTTGTTGAAGACTGCCCAGTTGAGGTTATCTCTGTACTGAGATGACCAGTGCTTGGTTGAATCTCAGTGGTGCTTCTGTCATTTGGGATCACTGTGGTGGTGGAAGGAGATGGTACTTGAGGAGTTTGGTCTGCAAATTAGAGACAACCATGACCAGTAAAACTAAAGGTAATTGAACTCACTGGTAATGGGTCTTGTTTGGTCCACTTCTGTGGTTGAAGGCTGCCCAACTGAGGTTATCTCTGTACCAAAATGACCAGTGGTTGATTTAGTCTCAGTGGTGGTTATTTTATCTGGGGTCACTGTAGTGGTGTTCGTGGTAGTGGAAGGAGATGGTACTTGAGGAGTTTGGTCTGTAAATTGGACACATGGACAAATGATATATTTTGAGTTCAATCTTTAAAATGGAGGCATGGTATTCACAGGGTGTGATGGTATCAAAACCAGTAAAAGTAAAAAGGAAAGAAAAATCAGAAATTGAACTCACTGGTAATGGGTCTTGTTTGGTCCACTTCTGTGGTTGAAGGCTGCCCAACTGAGGTTATCTCTGTACCAAAATGACCAGTGGTTGATTTAGTCTCAGTGGTGGTTATTCTATCTGGGGTCACTGTAGTGGTGTTCGTGGTGGTGGAAGGAGATGGTACTTGAGGAGTTTGGTCTGTAAATTGGACACATGGACAAATGAGAAATTTCGAGTCAATGCGAAAAATGGAGGCAGGATATTTAGAGAGTTTGGAAGTTTATAATTGTCTCAAACTTGGGTCGGGTACGGTCAGGAAAATGTGGCCCGAGCCGCGCTCACTGTGGTGGTGCTGGTGGCACTGGCATCAGAGGACAAACCTTGCTGTTGTGGAGTTCAAGTGTGAAATTACCAACACAAACTTAAAAAAGGGAATTTAACTCACTGGAGACTGCTCTCGTTTGGTCCACGTCTTTTGTTGAAGACTGCCCAGTTGAGGTTATCTCTGTACTGAGATGACCAGTGCTTGGTTGAATCTCAGTGGTGCTTCTGTCATTTGGGATCACTGTGGTGGTGGAAGGAGATGGTACTTGAGGAGTTTGGTCTGCAAATTAGAGACAACCATGACCAGTAAAACTAAAGGTAATTGAACTCACTGGTAATGGGTCTTGTTTGGTCCACTTCTGTGGTTGAAGGCTGCCCAACTGAGGTTATCTCTGTACCAAAATGACCAGTGGTTGATTTAGTCTCAGTGGTGGTTATTCTATCTGGGGTCACTGTAGTGGTGTTCGTGGTAGTGGAAGGAGATGGTACTTGAGGAGTTTGGTCTGTAAATTGGACACATGGACAAATGAGAAATTTCGAGTCAAAAAAATGGAGGCGGATATTTAGAGAGTTTGGAAGTTTATAATTGTCTCAGACTTGAACAAATTATGTAGTTTGAGTTGAATCAGCAAAAATGGAGGCAGAATATTCAGAAGGTGTGATGGTACCACCACCAACTAAAGTAGAAAATAAAAGTAATTTAACTCACTGGTAATGGGTCTTGTTTGGTCCACTTCTGTGGTTGAAGGCTGCCCAACTGAGGTTATCTCTGTACCAAACTGACCAGTGGTTGATTCAATCTCAGCGGTGGTTCTTGTATTTGGGGTCACTGTTGTAGTATCCATGGTGGTGGAATGAGATGGTCTTGGTAGAGATTGGTCTGCAAATTGGATACATGAACAAATGATATATTTTGAGTTCAAGCATCAAAATGGAGGCATGGTATTCACAGGGTGTGATGGTATCAAAACAATAAAAGTAAAAGGAAAGAAAAATCAGTAATTGAACTCACTGGTAATGGGTCTTGTTTGGTCCACTTCTGTGGTCGAAGGCTGCCCAACTGAGGTTATCTCTGTACCAAAATGACCAGTGGTTGATTTTGTCTCAGTGGTGGTTCTTGTATTTGGGGTCACTGTGGTGGTGGAAGGAGATGGCACTTGAGGAGTTTGGTCTGTAAATTGGACACATGGACAAATAAGAAATTTCAGGACAATCCGAAAAATGGAGGCAGGATATTTAGAGAGTTTGGAAGTTTATAATTGTCTCAAAGTTGGGTCGGGTACGGTCAGGAAAATGTGGCCCGAGCCGCTCCACTGTGGTGGTGGTGGTGCTGGTGGCACTGGCATCAGAGGACAAACCTTGTTGTGGAGTTCAAAGTGTGAAATTACCAACACAAACTTAAAAAGTGAATTTAACTCACTGGAGACTGCTCTTGTTTGGTCCACTTCTTTGTTGAAGACTGCCCAGTTGAGGTTATCTCTGTACTGAAAATGACCAGTGCTTGGTTGAATCTCAGTGGTGCTTCTGTCATTTGGGATCACTGTGGTGGTGGAAGGAGATGGTACTTGAGGAGTTTGGTCTGCAAATTAGAGACAACCATGACCAGTAAAACTAAAGGTAATTGAACTCACTGGTAATGGGTCTTGTTTGGTCCACTTCTGTGGTTGAAGGCTGCCCAACTGAGGTTATCTCTGTACCAAAATGACCAGTGGTTGATTTAGTCTCAGTGGTGGTTATTCTATCTGGGGTCACTGTAGTGGTGTTCGTGGTAGGTGGAAGGAGATGGTACTTGAGGAGTTTGGTCTGTAAATTGGACACCTGGACAAATGAGAAATTTCGAGTCAATGCGAAAAATGGAGGCAGGATATTTAGAGAGTTTGGAAGTTTATAATTGTCTCAAACTTGGGTCGGGTACGGTCAGGAAAATGTGGCCCGAGCCGCGCTCACTGTGGTGGTGCTGGTGGCACTGGCATCAGAGGACAAACCTTGCTGTTGTGGAGTTCAAGTGTGAAATTACCAACACAAACTTAAAAAAGGGAATTTAACTCACTGGAGACTGCTCTCGTTTGGTCCACGTCTTTTGTTGAAGACTGCCCAGTGGAGGTTATCTCTGTACTGAGATGACCAGTGCTTGGTTGAATCTCAGTGGTGCTTCTGTCATTTGGGATCACTGTGGTGGTGGAAGGAGATGGTACTTGAGGAGTTTGGTCTGCAAATTAGAGACAACCATGACCAGTAAAACTAAAGGTAATTGAACTCACTGGTAATGGGTCTTGTTTGGTCCACTTCTGTGGTTGAAGGCTGCCCAACTGAGGTTATCTCTGTACCAAAATGACCAGTGGTTGATTTAGTCTCAGTGGTGGTTATTCTATCTGGGGTCACTGTAGTGGTGTTCGTGGTAGTGGAAGGAGATGGTACTTGAGGAGTTTGGTCTGTAAATTGGACACATGGACAAATGAGAAATTTCGAGTCAATGCGAAAAATGGAGGCCGGATATTTAGAGAGTTTGGAAGTTTATAATTGTCTCAGACTTGAACAAATTATGTAGTTTGAGTTGAATCAGCAAAAATGGAGGCAGAATATTCAGAAGGTGTGATGGTACCACCACCAACTAAAGTAGAAAATAAAAGTAATTTAACTCACTGGTAATGGGTCTTGTTTGGTCCACTTCTGTGGTTGAAGGCTGCCCAACTGAGGTTATCTCTGTACCAAACTGACCAGTGGTTGATTCAATCTCAGCGGTGGTTCTTGTATTTGGGGTCACTGTTGTAGTATCCATGGTGGTGGAATGAGATGGTCTTGGTAGAGATTGGTCTGCAAATTGGATACATGAACAAATGATATATTTTGAGTTCAAGCATCAAAATGGAGGCATGGTATTCACAGGGTGTGATGGTATCATAAAAAATAAAAGTAAAAATGTAATAAAAATCAGTAATTGAACTCACTGGTAATGGGTCTTGTTTGGTCCACTTCTGTGGTCGAAGGCTGCCCAACTGAGGTTATCTCTGTACCAAAATGACCAGTGGTTGATTTTGTCTCAGTGGTGGTTCTTGTATTTGGGGTCACTGTGGTGGTGGAAGGAGATGGCACTTGAGGAGTTTGGTCTGTAAATTGGACACATGGACAAATAAGAAATTTCAGGTCAATGCGAAAAATGGAGGCAGGATATTTAGAGAGTTTGGAAGTTTATAATTGTCTCAAACTTGGGTCGGGTATGGTCAGGAAAATGTGGCCCGAGCCGCGCTCACTGTGGTGGTGGTGGTGCTGGTGGCACTGGCATCAGAGGACAAACCTTGTTGTGGAGTTCAAAGTGTGAAATTACCAACACAAACTTAAAAAAAGTGAATTTAACTCACTGGAGACTGCTCTTGTTTGGTCCACTTCTTTTGTTGAAGACTGCCCAGTTGAGGTTATCTCTGTACTGAGATGACCAGTGCTTGGTTGAATCTCAGTGGTGCTTCTGTCATTTGGGATCACTGTGGTGGTGGAAGGAGATGGTACTTGAGGAGTTTGGTCTGCAAATTAGAGACAACCATGACCAGTAAAACTAAAGGTAATTGAACTCACTGGTAATGGGTCTTGTTTGGTCCACTTCTGTGGTTGAAGGCTGCCCAACTGAGGTTATCTCTGTACCAAAATGACCACTGGTTGATTTAGTCTCAGTGGTGGTTATTTTATCTGGGGTCACTGTAGTGGTGTTCGTGGTAGTGGAAGGAGATGGTACTTGAGGAGTTTGGTCTGTAAATTGGACACATGGACAAATGATATATTTTGAGTTCAAGCTTTAAAATGGAGGCATGGTATTCACAGGGTGTGATGGTATCAAAACCAGTAAAAGTAAAAAGGAAAGAAAAATCAGTAATTGAACTCACTGGTAATGGGTCTTGTTTGGTCCACTTCTGTGGTTGAAGGCTGCCCAACTGAGGTTATCTCTGTACCAAAATGACCACTGGTTGATTTAGTCTCAGTGGTGGTTATTCTATCTGGGGTCACTGTAGTGGTGTTCGTGGTAGTGGAAGGAGATGGTACTTGAGGAGTTTGGTCTGTAAATTGGACACATGGACAAATGAGAAATTTCGAGTCAATGCGAAAAATGGAGGCAGGATATTTAGAGAGTGTGGAAGTTTATAATTGTCTCAGACTTGAACAAATTATGTAGTTTGAGTCGAACCAGCAAAATGGAGGTAGGATATTCAGAAGGTGTGATGGTACCACCACCAACTAAAGAAAAAATGAAAGTAATTTAACTTGCTGGTAAGGGGTCTTGTTTGGTCCGCTACATGAGTTGAAGGCTGCCCAACTGAGGTAATCTCTGTGCTGAAATGACCACTGGTTGATTCAGTCTCAGTGGGGGTTATTCTATCTGGGGTCACTGTGGTGGTGGTGGTGGTGGTGGTGGTGGTGGAAGGAGATGGTATATGAGAAGTTTGGTCTGTAAATTGGGCACATGGACAAATGAAAAATTTTGGGTCAATGCAAAAAATGGAGGCAGGATATTTAGAGAGTTTGGAAGTTTATAATTGTCTCAGACTTGGGTCAGGTACGGTCAGGAAAATGTGGCCCGAGCCGCGCTCACTGTGGTGGTGCTGGTGGCACTGGCATCAGAGGACAAACCTTGCTGTTGTGGAGTTCAAGTGTGGAAATTACCAACACAAACTTAAAAAAGGGAATTTAACTCACTGGAGACTGCTCTTGTTTGGTCCACTTCTTTTGTTGAAGACTGCCCAGTAGAGGTTATCTCTGTACTGAGATGACCAGTGCTTGGTTGAATCTCAATGGTGCTTCTGTCATTTGGGATCACTGTGGTGGTGGAAGGAGATGGTACTTGAGGAGTTTGGTCTGCAAATTAGAGACAACCATGACCAGTAAAAGTAAAGGTAATTTAACTCACCGGTAATGGGTCTTGTTTGGTCCACTTCTGTGATTGAAGGCTGCCCAACTGAGATTATCTCTGTACCAAATTGACCAGTGGTTGATTCAATCTCAGCGGTGGTTCTTGTATTTGGGGTCACTGTTGTAGTATCCATGGTGGTGGAATGAGATGGTCTTGGTAGAGTTTGGTCTGCAAATTGGATACATATATTTTGAGTTCAATCTTTAAAATGGAGGCATGGTATTCACAGGGTGTGATGGTATCAAAACCAGTAAAAGTAAAAAGGAAAGAAAAATCAGTAATTGAACTCACTGGTAATGGGTCTTGTTTGGTCCACTTCTGTGGTTGAAGGCTGCCCAACTGAGGTTATCTCTGTACCAAAATGACCAGTGGTTGATTTAGTCTCAGTGGTGGTTATTCTATCTGGGGTCACTGTAGTGGTGTTCGTGGTAGTGGAAGGAGATGGTACTTGAGGAGTTTGGTCTGTAAATTGGACACAAGGACAAATGAGAAATTTCGAGTCAATGCGAAAAATGGAGGCAGGATATTTAGAGAGTTTGGAAGTTTATAATTGTCTCAGACTTGAACAAATTATGTAGTTTGAGTCGAACCAGCAAAATGGAGGTAGGATATTCAGAAGGTGTGATGGTACCACCACCAACTAAAGAAAAAATGAAAGTAATTTAACTTGCTGGTAAGGGGTCTTGTTTGGTCCGCTACATGAGTTGAAGGCTGCCCAACTGAGGTAATCTCTGTACTGAAATGACCACTGGTTGATTCAGTCTCAGTGGGGGTTATTCTATCTGGGGTCACTGTGGTGGTGGTGGTGGTGGTGGTGGTGGTGGAAGGAGATGGTATATGAGAAGTTTGGTCTGTAAATTGGGCACATGGACAAATGAAAAATTTCGGGTCAATGCAAAAAATGGAGGCAGGATATTTAGAGAGTTTGGAAGTTTATAATTGTCTCAGACTTGGGTCGGGTACGGTCAGGAAAATGTGGCCTGAGCCGCGCTCTAGTGTACACACCTGTGTGTGCGTGCACGTGTCTGTGTGTGTGTGTGTGTGCGCGCACGCCGACTATAATGGTAGGGGAAACACTGCTTTCTATTCCATTGCTGTGTAAAAGATGTCCAGCTTCATATTGTAACAAATTCCAGCTAAGTAAATACTGACTGGGTTGCAAGATTGCCTCCAAAGGGTTGGGAGCAAGCTCTTCCTTATGTGTGGTGTTCCCCAGGGATCACTGTTAGTACCATTTCCATTTTAAACTAACATCTTTCCTTTGGACAACAAACTGTAATATTTTATCATAAATTCCTATTACATTGCTGTGTAAATGATGTCCAGCTTCATACTGTAACAAATTCAAGCAAAGTAAATACTGACTGGGTTTACTGAAGAAAAAAACATATTTCTGTCTCACCAGGAATTGATGTTGTTTTTTCCATGTCTGGGCTTGAAGGCTGCACAGTTGATGTGATCTTTGTACTGGAGTTTTTGTCAGTGGTGGTTATTCTGTTTGGGGTCAGTGTGGTAGAGGTGGAAAAAACGTCCTTGTTTGAAGTTTCATCACCAGATGATTCTTCATCAACGGTGGTTATTTTTTTTCGTGTCACTGTGGTGGTGGAAAGAGTTGATTTCTGGAGAGTTTTGTCTGCAAAATGGAGACATGAAAAAAATAATCATTTTTTAACTGAAAGAGATTTTTCTGCCACATACACTACCATAGCCAACGAATTTCCAACACAAATAATGCAATGACAATTAGCACTTCCAAGTCAAGCTGTTCGGAATA
Source organism: Epinephelus fuscoguttatus (assembly GCF_011397635.1). NCBI lineage: Eukaryota > Metazoa > Chordata > Actinopteri > Perciformes > Serranidae > Epinephelus > Epinephelus fuscoguttatus. Next base: position 17,078,563 of record NC_064774.1, read on the forward strand.
AAAAGAATGCAAGATTGCCTCCAAAGGGTTGGGAGCAAGCTCTTCCTCATGTGTGGTGTTCCCCAGGGATCACTGTTAGTTCCATCTCCATTTTAAAGTAGCATCTTTCCTTTGGACAACACACTGTAATATTTTACCATAAATTCCTATTACATTGCTGTGCATTAGATGTCCAGCTTCATATTGTAACAAATTCCAGCTAAGTAAATACTGACTGGGTTTACTGAAGAAAAAAACATTGATCTATCTCACCAGGAATTGATGTTGTTTTTTCCATGTCTGGGCCTGAAGGCTGCGGAGATGATGGGATCTTTGTACCAGAGATTCTCTCGGTGGGGGTTATTCTGTTCGAGGTCACTGCGGTAGTGGTGGAAAAAACTTCCTCACTTGAAGTTCCATCACCAGATGATTCTTCACTGGTGGGTGTTATTTTGTTTCGTGTCACTGTGGTGGTGGTGGTGGTGGTGGTGGTGGTGGTGGAAAGAGTTGATTTCTGGAGAGTTTGGTCTACAAAATGGAGAAATGAAAAAAATAATTGTTTTTTCACTGAGAGATTTTTCTGCCACATACACTACCACAGCCAACAAATTTCCAACTCAGATAATACAATGACCTGTTAGCACTTCCAAGTCAAGCTCTTCAGAATAAAAAGAATGCAAGATTGCCCCCAAAGGGTTGGGAGCAAGCTCTTCCTTATGTGTGGTGTTCCCCAGGGATCACTGTTAGTACCATTTCCATTTTAAACTAACATCTTTCCTTTGGACAACACACTGTAATATTTTACCATAAATTCCTATTACATTGCTGTGTAAATGATGTCCAGCTTCATATTCTAACCAATTCCAGCTAAGTTAATACTGACCGGGTTTACTGAAGAAAAAAACATTGATCTATCTTACCAGGAATTGATGTTGTTTTATCCATGTCTGGGCTGGAAGGCTGCACAGATGATGGGATCTTTGCACTGGAGTTTTTGTCAGTGGTGGTTATTCTGTTTGGGGTCAGTGTGGTAGAGGTGGAAAAAACGTCCTTGTTTGAAGTTTCATCACCAGATGATTCTTCATCAGTGGTGGTTATTTTGTTTCCTGTCACTGTGGTGGTGGAAAGAGTTGATTTCTGGAGAGTTTTGTCTGCAAAATGGAGACATGAAAAAAAAAGATTATTTTTTAACTGAAAGAGATTTTTCTGCCACATACACTACCACAGCCAACAAATTTCCAACACAAATAATGCAATGACAATTAGCACTTCCAAGTCAAGCTGTTCGGAATAAAAAGAATGCAAGATTGCCTCCAAAGGGTTGGGAGCAAGCTCTTCCTTATGTGTGGTGTTCCCCAGGGATCACTGTTAGTTCCATCTCCATTTTAAAGTAGCATCTTTCCTTTGGACAACACACTGTAATATTTTACCATAAATTCCTATTACATTGCTGTGTATTAGATGTCCAGCTTCATATTGTGACAAATTCCAGCAAAGTAAATACTGACTGGGTTTACTGAAGAAAAAAACATTGATCTATCTCACCAGGAATTGATGTTGTTTTTTCCATGTCTGGGCCTGAAGGCTGTGGTGATGATGTGATCTTTGTACCAGAGATTCTTTCAGTGGTGGTTATTCTGTTCCGGGTCACTGTGGTAGTGGTGGAAAAAACTTCCTCGTTTGAAGTTTCGTCACCAGATGATTCTTCACTGGTGGGTGTTATTTTGTTTCGTGTCACTGTGGTGGTGGTGGTGGAAAGAGTTGATTTCTGGAGAGTTTGGTCTGCAAAATGGAGACATGAAAAAAATCATTATTTTTTAACTGAAAGAGATTTTTCTGCCACATACACTACCACAGCCAATGAATTTCAAACTCAAATAATGCACTGACAATTAGCACTTCCAAGTCAAGCTCTTCGAACTAAAAACATGCAAGATTGCCTCCCAAGGGTTGGGAGCAAGCTCTTCCTTATGTATGGTGTTCCCCAGGGATCACTGTTAATTCCATCTCCATTTTAAACTAACATCTTTCCTTTGGACAACAAACTGTAATATTTTATCATAAATTCCTATTACATTGCTGTGTATTAGATGTCCAGCTTCATATTGTAACAAATTCCAGCAAAGTAAATACTGACTGGATTTACTGAAGAATAAAAACATATTTCTGTCTCACCAGGAACTGATGTTGTTTTTTCCATGTCTGGGCCTGAAGGCTGCGGAGATGATGGGATCTTTGTACCAGAGATTCTCTCAGTGGGGGTTATTCTGTTCTGGGTCACTGTGGTAGTGGTGGAAAAAACTTCCTTGTTTGAAGTTTCGTCACCAGATGATTCTTCATCAGTGGTGGTTATTTTGTTTCCTGTCACTGTGGTGGTGGTGGTGGTGGAAAGAGTTGATTTCTGGAGAGTTTTGTCTGCAAAATGGAGACATGAAATACTATATACAGTACAGGCCAAAAGTTTGGACACACCTTCTCATTCAATGCGTTTTCTTTATTTTCATGACTATTTACATTGTAGATTCTCACTGAAGGCATCAAAACTATGAATGAACACATGTGGAGTTATGTACTTAACAAAAAAAGGTGAAATAACTGAAAACATATTTTATATTCTAGTTTCTTCAAAATAGCCACCCTTTGCTCCATACATAAGGAAGAGCTTGCTCCCAACCCTTCAGTGAGAATCTACAATGTAAATAGTCATGAAAATAAAGAAAATGCATTGAACGAGAAGGTGTGTCCAAACTTTTGGCCTGTACTGTATATTTTTTAACTGAAAGAGATTTTTCTACCACATACACTACCGTAGCCAACAAATTTCCAACTCAGATAATGCAATGACGGTTAGCACTTCAAAGTCAAGCTCTTGAGACGAAAAAAAAAAAAATGCAAGATTGCCTCCAAAGGGTTGGGAGCAAGCTCTTCCTTATGTGTGGTGTTCCCCAGGGATCACTGTTAGTTCCATCTCCATTTTAAAGTAGCATCTTTCCTTTGGACAACACACTGTAATATTTTACCATAAATTCCTATTACATTGCTGTGTATTAGATGTCCAGCTTCATATTGTAACAAATTCCAGCTAAGTAAATACTGACTGGGTTTACTGAAGAAAAAAACATTGATCTATCTCACCAGGAATTGATGTTGTTTTTTCCATGTCTGGGCCTGAAGGCTGCGGAGATGATGGGATCTTTGTACCAGAGATTCTCTCGGTGGGGGTTATTCTGTTCGAGGTCACTGCGGTAGTGGTGGAAAAAACTTCCTCACTTGAAGTTCCATCACCAGATGATTCTTCACTGGTGGGTGTTATTTTGTTTCGTGTCACTGTGGTGGTGGTGGAAAGAGTTGATTTCTGGAGAGTTTGGTCTGCAAAATGGAGACATGAAAAAAATCATTATTTTTTAACTGAAAGAGATTTTTCTGCCACATACATTACTGTAGCCAATGAATTTCAAACTCAAATAATGCACTGACAATTAGCACTTCAAAGTCAAGCTCTTCAAACTAAAAACATGCAAGATTGCCTCCCAAGGGTTGGGAGCAAGCTCTTCCTTATGTGTGGTGTTCCCCAGGGATCACTGTTAGTTCCATCTCCATTTTAAACTAACATCTTTCCTTTGGACAACAAACTAATATTTTATCATAAATTCCTATTACATTGCTGTGTAAATGATGTCCAGCTTCATATTGTAACAAATTCCAGCAAAATAAATACTGACTGGATTTACTGAAGAATAAAAACATATTTCTGTCTCACCAGGAATTGATGTTGTTTTTTCCATGTCTGGGCCTGAAGGCTGTGGTGATGATGTGATCTTTGTACCAGAGATTCTCTCAGTGGGGGTTATTCTGTTCCGGGTCACTGTGGTAGTGGTGGAAAAAACTTCCTCGTTTGAAGTTTCGTCACCAGATGACTCTTCACTGGTGGGTGTTATTTTGTTTCGTGTCACTGTGGTGGTGGTGGTGGTGGTGGAAAGAGTTGATTTCTGGAGAGTTTGGTCTGCAAAATGGAGACATGAAAAACTATATACAGTACAGGCCAAAAGTTTGGACACACCTTCTCATTCAATGCGTTTTCTTTATTTTCATGACTATTTACATTGTAGATTCTCACCGAAGGCATCAAAACTATGAATGAACACATGTGGAGTTATGTACTTAACAAAAAAAGGTGAAATAACTGAAAACATGTTTTATATTCTAGTTTCTTCAAAATAGCCACCCTTTGCTCTGATTACTGCTTTGCACACTCTTGGCATTCTCTCCATGAGCTTCAAGAGGTAGTCACCTGAAATGGTTTCCACTTCACAGGTGTGCCTTATCAGGGTTAATTAGTGGAATTTCTTGCTTTATCAATGGGGTTGGGACCATCAGTTGTGTTGTGCAGAAGTCAGGTTAATACACAGCCGACAGCCCTATTGGACAACTGTTAAAATTCATATTATGGCAAGACCCAATCAGCTAACTAAAGAAAAACGAGTGGCCATCATTACTTTAAGAAATGAAGGTCAGTCAGTCCAGAAAACTGCAAAAACTTTAAATGTGTCCCCAAGTGGAGTCGCAAAAACCATCAAGCGCTACAACGAAACTGGCACACATGAGGACCGACCCAGGAAAGGAAGACCAAGAGTCACCTCTGCTTCTGAGGATAAGTTCATCCGAGTCACCAGCCTCAGAAATCGCAAGTTAACAGCAGCTCAGATCAGAGACCAGATGAATGCCACACAGAGTTCTAGCAGCAGACCCATCTCTAGAACAACTGTTAAGAGGAGACTGCGCGAATCAGGCCTTCATGGTCAAATAGCTGCTAGGAAACCACTGCTAAGGAGAGGCAACAAGCAGAAGAGATTTGTTTGGGCCAAGAAACACAAGGAATGGACATTAGACCAGTGGAAATCTGTGCTTTGGTCTGATGAGTCCAAACTTGAGATCTTTGGTTCCAACCGCCGTGTCTTTATGAGACGCAGAAAAGGTGAACGGATGAATTCCACATGCCTGGTTCCCACTGTGAAGCATGGAGGAGGAGGTGTGATGGTGTGGGGGTGTTTTGCTGGTGACACTGTTGGGGATTTATTCAAAATTGAAGGCACACTGAACCAGCATGGCTACCACAGCATCCTGCAGCAACATGCCATCCCATCCGGTTTGCGTTTAGCTGGACGATCATTTATTTTTCAACAGGACAATGACCCCAAACACACCTCCAGGCTGTGTAAGGGCTATTTGACCAAGAAGGAGAGTGATGGAGTGCTGCGGCAGATGACCTGGCCTCCACAGTCACCGGACCTGAACCCAATCGAGATGGTTTGGGGTGAGCTGGACCGCAGAGTGAAGGCAAAGGGGCCAACAAGTGCTAAACACCTCTGGAAACTCCTTCAAGACTGTTGGAAAACCATTTCAGGTGACTACCTCTTGAAGCTCATGGAGAGAATGCCAAGAGTGTGCAAAGCAGTAATCAGAGCAAAGGGTGGCTATTTTGAAGAAACTAGAATATAAAACATGTTTTCAGTTATTTCACCTTTTTTGTTAAGTACATAACTCCACATGTGTTCATTCATAGTTTTGATGCCTTCAGTGAGAATCTACAATGTAAATAGTCGTGAAAATAAAGAAAACGCATTGAATGAGAAGGTGTGTCCAAACTTTTGGCCTGTACTGTATATTTTTTAACTGAAAGAGATTTTTCTGCCACATACACTACCGCAGCCAACGAATTTCCAACTCAGATAATGCAATGACGGTTAGCACTTCAAAGTCAAGCTCTTGAGACGAAAAAAAAAAAATGCAAGATTGCCTCCAAAGGGTTGGGAGCAAGCTCTTCCTTATGTGTGGTGTTCCCCAGGGATCACTGTTAGTTCCATTTCCATTTTAAACTAACATCTTTCCTTTGGACAACACACTGTAATATTTTACCATAACTTCTTATTCCATTGCTGTGTAAAAGATGTCCAGCTTCATATTGTAACAAATTCCAGCAAAGTAAATACTGACTGGATTTACTGAAGAATAAAAACATATTTCTGTCTCACCAGGAACTGATGTTGTTTTTTCCATGTCTGGGCCTGAAGGCTGCGGAGATGATGGGATCTTTGTACCAGAGATTCTCTCGGTGGGGGTTATTCTGTTCGAGGTCACTGCGGTAGTGGTGGAAAAAACTTCCTCATTTGAAGTTCCATCACCAGATGATTCTTCACTGGTGGGTGTTATTTTGTTTCGTGTCACTGTGGTGGTGGTGGTGGAAAGAGTTGATTTCTGGAGAGTTTGGTCTGCAAAATGGAGACATGAAAAAAATAATTGTTTTTTCACTGAGAGATTTTTCTGCCACATACACTACCACAGCCAACAAATTTCCAACTCAAATAATGCATTGACGGTTAGCACTTCAAAGTCAAGCTCTTCGGACTAAAAAGAATGCAAAATTGCCTCCAAAGGGTTGGGAGCAAGCTCTTCCTTATGTGTGGTGTTCCCCAGGGATCACTGTTAGTTCCATCTCCATTTTAAACTAACATCTTTCCTTTGGACAACACACTAATATTTCACCATAACTTCCTATTACATTGCTGTGTAAAAGGTGCCCAGCTTCATATTGTGACAAATTCCTGCTAAGTAAAGACTTGCTGGGTTTACTGAAGAAAAAAACAATCTATCTCACCAGGAATTGATGTTGTTTTTTCGACTTCTGGGCTTGAAGGCTGCACAGATGACGGGATCTTTGTACTGGAGTTTCTCTTAGTGGCGGTTATTCTGTTCGGGTCACTGTGGTAGTGGTGGAACCTTGCCCAGAGCACCTCCAACAGGAGGCTCCCAAGACACATATTGATCAGGTGCCCGAACCACCTCAACTGGCCCCTTTCAACGTAAAGGAGTAGTAGCTCTACTTCGAGATCCTCACCCTTTCCCTAAGGCTGAGCCCAGCCAATCTCATTCTTTCGTTCACTACCCAGAGCTCATGACCATAGGTGAGGTTTGGGATGTAGATGGAACGGCAAATCGAGAGCTTTGCCTTTTGGCTCAGCTCTCTCTTCACCACTACAGTCCAGTGCAGCGCCCACATCTCTGCTGACTCTGCACCAAATTGCCTGTCCATCTCACACTCCATTTGTGTCCACTTGTGAACAAGACCCCGAGATACTTGAGCTCCTTCACTTAGGGCAGTAATTCTCTCCCAAACCACCGTTTTCTAGCACAGGACTATGGCTCCAGATTTGGAGGGGCAAGCCACCCCAGTGCATGCTGGAGGTCACAGTGTGATGAAGCCAGCAGAACCACATTATCTGCAAAGAGTGGAGTTGCAACTGTGAGGTCCCAAAACAGACACCCTCCTCCCCTCTGCAAGGCACCAGGTCTGGATGAGATTCACCCTGAGATGCTGAAGGCTCTTGACATTGTTAGGCTGTCTTGGCTGACATGCCTTTTCAGTAGCGCTTTTTAAATAGGAATTGTGCAAATTTGCAGGAAAGCCCAATCAGTCTTCGTTCAGCATTGGCAGTATAAAAACAAAATCGGGGAATGCGGCAAAATGCCGCCTACCTACTTTTGTTTATACAGAATGTGCCTTTTTCGGGGCAATGGGGGACGTGAGCAAGTAACAAAACGTGTAGCTCAGCGTGTGACGTAAACAGTGACGTACTCCAAGGAAAGCCGCGGCTGGTCAGTCCTTCAGCGATTCTCTCATAAGTTGGCCTGTCCTTCACCGTCTCCATCATTTGACGGTTAATGGCCTCTTCATTTGCGAGGACAAGGAGGTTGCGCAATTCTTTGTCTCCCCAGTTGCTCATCTTTACAGTGTCTGTCAGGTTTGTGTTTCCCTCTTGCTACTAGCTGCTCGTTAAATCCTGCTATCAGCTGTTTCCTGTTTATCCACTGCCAGTGGGTCGCACGTGTAGTGTCATCAACAGCTTCTCCCACAAGTCATCAACAGCCCCTCACATGGCGGAAGAGCGCTTTGTTTGTTTTAAACCAAAAAGGTTCCGCCAATATGACTACCCTACAAGGCGGAAAATTGGGCACCCCGGATAAACTCGCCAATCCGGCTCTGTGTGTCTAAACCCTCGCAGCTTTCCGGCAAAACGGCCCAACATTCGCCGAAAATCTGGCAGTGTAAAAGGGGCTAGTGTTGCATGAAGGTTGGGCACAGTGCCTGTGGAGTGGCAGACCGTGGTCGTGTTCCCATGTTTAAGAAAGGGAACCGGAGGATGTGTTCAAATTATCGAGGTATCACATTGCTTCTCCAGATCTTATCTACTGATTCATGCCAGGTTGGTGTCATTTACTTTTTTTTTACTAAATAAAATGAAAACCTTAGCACAAGGAGCTGTAGCTGCCAAAGCAATCACCACACCTGAGACGGACCCACTCACCTTGGTCTTCATAGCAGATTAAAACGAGCTCCCTGCCGCACCATTCATCCAACCACAGGCCCGCATTGCCCAGATCTGTCACAGTGCAGTTCTGCTGCCCTGCGACATTATCAGGCTGTCCGTTTTTCCAGTTCCGGTAGGTGGAGTTACTTTTATCTGACCATTCCCGCGTCCTTCACAAAGAAACAAAGGTCTGTCACAGAATATTCTGGAATGTTTTTTATCATGTTTTTAGAAAAATGGTTTATGAAGAAAATAACAATTCATCAAACAAAGGGACACATTACACTTTCCAGACCTATAGAAGCCAATCCAAACGCTCCTGTTTTGGGCCAAACGCTGTATTTCCTCATTTTCTTTCTCATCTCTAACACTGGCCAGGTCTGTGTAGCGTTTTCTGCAGTGAAGCTGAGCGTCAGTCCAGTTCATCTCCTGCTCAACAAAAATGAAACGCTGAGCTGTACCGGTTGTCCCTGAGGAAGAAAAGAAAGAGAGATTGGAGAAAAGCATTCATGAATCTGACTTTAACATCTACAAAAAGATGTCATGAGCTGTATTTGGAGCAATTGGCCCCCAACATCTAAAATGTCCTGATGCTGCTTTAACATAACACAACACACGAAGCCATTCATGTGTCCATCTATGGATGTATTTAGAAAATGTGAAATGAGACCATCATAGCAGATGAAGGGGTTTCTCAGGAAGCACTGCGAGTCGTCCCACACCCCTCCACTCCGCATCGTCACACACATCTGGTTCCCGCCAAAGTTGTCAGGCTGACCAAAATCCCAGTTTCTGTAGTCGCCCTCATTGTCTCCATAGTAATTGTCTCCATAGTAACTGTCTCCATAGTAACTGTCTCCATAGTAATTGTCTCCATAGTAATTGCTGTCTGAAAATGACCACCTCCAGCTGGTGAGGTTGTCGTGTAGCCCAATCCAGGCCATCCCCGTAAAGCCTCCGGTGGAGTCCTGAGCTGAGTTCACCAGCCGGTTCATGTCCTCCACATCAAAGATGGTGGCCAGGTCAGTGTAGTGCTCTCTGCAGAACCTCTGGGCCTTCAACCAGGCAAGAGGTTCATTAATGAAGTGATACCGAGGACGGCAGGAGGCGTGATAAAACAGCCCTGTGGATGGAAAACATTGCTATTTATCAGTAAGAAGCTACTCATCGTCTTTGCCAGTGGTTCCCAACCTGGGAGTCAAGAAAGGGTCCCAAGAGAAATTTCAGGGATTTGCAAGATGGTTAAAAGGATCAGACAGACGCTTAAATCAAATTTAGTCATCTCTTTTTGTCAGCATGTTGTGAGCCACGGATCCTATTCCCCCTCTACCTGAGGCCTATAGGATAATTACTAATAGATGTCATCCTGCTGGTTCTACGGGTCCAAAAATAGCAAACTATATCTTAATGACAAGTGATATTTACCTGTGAGGAACAATAGTACAGACAGTATGTTCTTCATGTCTTGTAAGCTGTCTCCACACACTTGTTTTCCTGCAACAGACACGTCACCATTTTTCAGCACATTATACCAGACACTTAAGAGAGTGTACTAACACAGGAATCTGGGTCTGTTCACATCAGTGCAAATTGAGGTACTTGTACTTATAATAATTATAAACTCTACTGGTAGAGCACTTTTTAAAAGTTACAAAGTGCTTGACAGGAGGATTTAGAGACGTAACTTTAAAACATTTCACAAGGAAATGTAACTTTTTTTTTTTTTTACTGTGCTATAATTGTTAGACAAATTTTACATATAAAAACCATAACTTAAAATATGACGCTTCACTGGACTGGACAACCAAACTGTATATAAACCAGATAAAATAAGCACAATGCTACCTAAATATTAACCAGTAATAATAATAAAAAAACTTTTTGAAAGCAGGACTTTTACTTTTTTAATACATTATGTATTGCTACTTTTACCAAAATAAAGGATCTTAAAATGTCAAGTTTGTTTAAATGCCCAAAAATCACAACAGGCCTTTACAGGCTCATCATTACTACGCCCTCGATTTAGATACAGTAAATCTGAGCAAATCACTACAATACTATTTTAGTTCTGATTTGCTCTTGTAAGGCAGTTTCATTTGTATAGTACATTTCATACATCAGGCAATTTTAAGTGCTTTACAGAGCGATAAAATATTAAACATAATAAGGGTTACAGATTTACAATAAAAATAATGAAGTCTCTCAAAACCAGTCAAGAGATTCAGTAATTTAATTAGCAGAGCTCTTAATATATTGATTTTTTAAATGTTAAACATTCAAGCATAAAAGGACAGAGAGAAAGAAAAATTCCAGCATTTAAACTTAAAGCAAAATATCACATAATAGTCTTCACTTACCTGTAGCTTTGTAGAGTTTTAGTTGTTTCTGTTCTTCTGATCACAAGCGTGCGCTGTTGACGTTAAACTGTGTTTTGCACAAGCAGGATGTGCTTTAAGAAAAGTTTTTTTTTCTGCAAAAGTGGAGCAAACTTTCTCACCATACGAGTTTCTGATCCCTAACACATACTTTCTCTGCACCGGGTGACAGGACATGCTTTTCTCAAGCAGAACAGGTTTGGCTGTAAGGAGCAAGCAGCCTCAGGGGATGGGGTCATTAAGCCACAAGTCACTTTTCACACCCAACTTTTAAAGCAAAGATGTTTGGTGTCAAAAGGTCAAACTTGGGGCGTCGGTGGCTTAGTGGTAGAGCAGGCGCCCCATGTACAAAACTGTTGCCACAGACTCAGCCTGTGGCCCCTTGCTGCATGTCACTCCCTCTCTCTCTCCCCCCTTCACTTAACTATCCTATAATTAAAGGCAAAAATGCCCTAAAATTATCTTTTAAAAAAAAAAGGTCAAACTTGCCTGACCTACAAAAAACCCACCACTGATAATCATTTTGACTTTAAACTTCTCAAAGAATTCTTTGTGTCAAAGACGAATGCTTGTGATTCTTAAACGATGATCTTATACAACACATGATGCTTGAACAAAGGATGACCTCCATGTCATAACCAACTCTGCTGTTAGGTACTGGGATGAAATCCTCAGAGCCACAGTCAGACCTTACGCTGGTGCAGCGGGCCCTGGGTTCCTCCTGGTGCAGAACAATGCCCGACCTCATGTGGCCAGAGTGTGTAGGCAGTTTCTGGATGACGAAGGCATTGATGCCATTGACCCGCCCTCTCGTCCCCCTGACCTAAATCCAATCGTGCACAGATGGGACGGGACAGCTAATCAGAAATCCAGCAAAGCAATTATGTTCAGTAATTTTCCACCAGACAACAGTGACACAGTTGATGTGTCTGCTGCTCTGTACATATCTGAGACAGCGCTTCAGAAATCCAGTGTGTAGGATTCAGTGACATCTAGTGATGAGGTTGCAGAACTTAAACTTCTCTGTGTGCCAAGCATGAAGAGCAGCGGTCAGCACCCTTAAATATCAACAGAGCAATTTTTGGCCAAAGAAGAAGAAAAACAAATCTGGCCTACAACAATAAATGAAAATCAAAATGTTAAAAAAATAAGTTATTCATTTCCCTAAAATTATCTGTCAAAGCCACAGAGAGCCACTGAAGAGGGGCCGAAGAGCCGCATGTGGCTCTGGAACTGCAGGTTGGCGACCCCTGGTGTAGGGGAACTACAGTGGCCAATGCAAAAACACGAATGGCCCTCTCTAGAGCCAGTGTTTTGTTTGTCCGTTCTGAGCAACTGCAGAAACAACTTAGCGGACTCCGTGGAGGAGGACCCGCTCCGTATGTAGATATCAAGAGCTCATTTTAAGGTATCAACAATACAGTTCATAGTTTCAGGTGATTATAAACTAAAGAAATCATAGTTATGAATATTGTATTCCATTTCTGCCAACAAATGCTCCTAAATCCTATACATGGTACATTTAATGTCCAAGGGATGTTTTTAATCAAAAATGTTTTCAAAATCTTAATGTTAAATAATCTTGAAGGTTTTTTTAAACCAACAACTGTTTTAATGCAATTGAAGTGGGATTAAAAGATAGATTTCTCTTATCTTCAAAATGTCTTGTTTTGGAGGCTGAAGTTACTGTCTATAAGAGGCTATGGTGTGGCTCACAACCTAGAGCATCTGTTGGTGCCAACCATGTTGGCATACATTGGCGGCTCCAAAGTTAGGCTTATTTTAGCAGGGGAACAACTAGCAATGCGATTTTCAAAGGAGTCCCTTTGAACTCTCACCTCAAGATATCATTGGATGTGCTGAATGTGCATATTAATACAGTACAGGAGGAGGTGCACGTTAATAATCCTCCAGGACTGTAACATGCTCATGTTTAACCCAAACAATGTGTCATGTGACTGCAGTTGATTCAGATCAAGGTCGGAACACGTTCTCACCACAAACGAACCGCACCAGAGTTTGTTTGTAACCAGACTGAGACCGCCTCTTCAAGAAGGTCTTGGGGTCCGTCCCAAGTCTCTTAAATTACTGCTAGTTATCTTACCTAGCTGACTTTGCTACCTGTTTAGCCCCTCCCGCCTAGGAAAAAATGCAAGGAGCTAGCACTAGGAGCAATGAGCGAGCATTGTCAGTTTAAGAGACATGAGACGGCCTTACTCTGAAGCGTCACGTGAAGCAACATCCATTCCTGATGACGGCGGCACCGCTGGATCTGCTCCGTAAAGCAGCCAGCGTCTGGCGTTACTATGGGTACATCCCAAGTCTCATTATATTCGTTGATCAAAGCCGTAACGACGGACAGACGTGCAATAGATGTCGTACAGAACAGATCAGCATGATAAATTAACAGTAATCCGTATGACACAATGAGACAGAAAGAGAGATACAGAGAGACAGAGACAGAGGGGGAGACAGTGAGAGAGAGAGAGAGATGCAGGACAGACGGTAATGACAGTAGCTTACAACAACATGAAAGTAATAATATTAATTAATATTAATATTAATAGGCTAATTAATATTACCAGCAAGCTATTAAACATCCCACTCACATGACATGCAGGACAATTAATGATGAGCAAATGTGTTTGGGTGTGTGTGTGCACGTGGTGTTATATCAACACGTGTGGTTCTGGACATGAGCAGCTGTACATTTAACAGCCACACATCACTGACAGTCCGCTGAACAACGCAACGGGTTGTGAATGAAATAAACTTAATCACAACATGACAGTCTTGCACAAAATATCATTAACGTTACTCTTTGTAGTCACGTAGGCATGTGAATGACAGCGTTTCATTGCAAAGAATGCATGTAACGGGTACACTTGCGCTGTTTCTCCGCCATCTCGTTCAAATGGGCCAGATGTAGGGGGCGGGTATTTATATGTCATGGCCTCAAGCTGAAAAAGACTTCCTATTAGGAACCTCTCGACCATCCTAGCTCGTAGCTGCTTAAAGCTTGCTGCTAGCTCCTAGCGCTAGCTCCTCGCTGCACAAATAAGAGACTTGGGACGGCCTAGAAGATGCCGGACCTCGAACGACTTCCTAGCTAGCAGTAGCAATATAAAAATAAGAGACTTGGGACGCACCCCTGGTCTGGTTGTTTTGGTGCGCACCTGAGTGTGATTGCTGTGTTCACACCTGCCCAAACAAACCGCACCTAGGGGCAAACGAACTTGAGTTTGATTGAACCGAACCAAAGATGGCAGGTGAGAAAGCACCCCATGATTTTCAGTGGGCTCCATCTAACACCACTATGAAGAAAATCTGAGGTGCCACTTTACAACAACAGTTCAAGTCTCCCAAAAATATTAAATTTACAATGACATAAAACAGAAGCATTAAATGTTCACTTTCGAGAAACTATGATCGAAATAGTTGTGAATTAATTCACCTCTATGGAATTATCTATTTACTGACTAATCGTTAATGGCCTGAAATAACCTGATTTCATGCACTCCAAAGGTTAATTAAAATCCAGTTAAGTCTTTGACATGGCAGTGACAGTTTCAGCGAGGGTGACAAAATTTCTTCACCCAAACAATCCATCAGTGTCCAGAAAACAACAATGCATTGTGCTGCTGTGCATGTTTAAGAAGTTGATTGGTTGATCCAACTTGTTGGACGGCAGGTTTGAAACATTTACTTACACATTCAGTCCCTCTAGGAATTCATGTTGCTGCGATCGCAACAATTAACACAAATTCAACCAATCTCTGTGAATTCTGCACAATCATCGCAACTTTTCTGCAGTTTTGACCAGCCTCCCGTGAGTTCCACCAATCATAGCAGTCCCCACGCAAACTCAATGGACGAAAGTTACCGAATTCACTTCCTTGTTTATGGTTTGAAGATGCAGACGTGTGCTTCCCAACAATACAAAAATTACTGCTAAAGATTCCGCAACAATCTCGAAAAAAGCCTGCGAAATCATGGAGGGACTGAACATTTTACACCCAAGTGCATTAACGACATTAAAGTTCCCAAAAGTGCAGACAGAGAAGAGTGTTCCAGCATTTAGAAAGGAAACAGAACATTCGTAACAACAGTTCCTTTTAATTTTATTACAAAAACAAAACAGGATTTTCAGAATTAACAGTACAACAACAAATCTACTGAGAATAAACAAAAAAGGGGAACAGAGAGGAGGACAAGTGCGAGGGAGACAGTGTATGTGTGTGTGTGTGTGCATATGTTTACAAACCCCATTAAAAAAACAGAAGGAATAATCAGAAAATGTATCTGCCCCCTTCAGAAAAAAAAAATGTTCCATCTTATTACTACAATTTAACAAACACTGAAGAAAAAGGGGGACGAGGGGAACGTGAAACAGAGGAGGAGGTGGAGAGGGGAGTTTCTCAGTTTTGATATAAAAACACTTGGCAGAGGATACGTCAAGCCTTTTCTTTTATTATTCATTAGTTAAGAAACTCGTCTTTTCAAACAGAAAATAAACAACGCTCGCAATAAAAACCCATTTAAACACACATGCACACACACAGACGAATGAACATGAAACCCTGATGAATGGATGGAGATGGGAGGTGGAGATAGAGAAAAGAATGAGGAAGGAATGAAGAGGAGAGAGGAGAAAAAAACAACATATTGAACAAAGTGTGTGTGTGGTTGTGTGTGTGTGTGTGTATGTGTATGTGTGTGAGACTGTCCTGCTGGTTCTCTTACCATTTCAACATGACACTTCACTGACCAACACGAAGATAAGGGGCGTCTACGTCTATATACACATCGTTTGTCTGAGTGTATGTGCGTGTATTCATGTTAAGTGTATGAGTCAAAAGAGCCGGTTGGGGTAGAAGGGAGGGTGAAGGGTCAACTATGTTTGGCAGTATGTGTGTGTGGGTGTGTGTAAAAGACATTTAGGACCGTCGCTTCTTCTTGCTGGGCAAGTTGCTGTGAGAGGATGGCCGCACCTTTCTCTTCTTGTTGTTGGAGGTGTCCTCGTCCTCGTAGTGGCTCTCTCTGTCAGCTGACGGACAATACGTGACAGATTTAGCATTTGGAGCTCAACACGGAATCTAAGCAATATACTGTTGTGGGTAGTGATAGCCAAATGAGGCCTCATGAAGCACTGTCTTTATTTTCTGAAGCCACCAGATGGCGCTGTCTGTTCAACAAAGGTTTGAAAGCACACTTCATTGCAAGTCCTTCAGCCTTTATCTTTAAACCACGAGCGCCATGCGGTGGGGTCAGAAAATAAAGTTGTTCATGAGGCTTCATTTGGCCATCACTAGCTGTGGACAGGTCAGCAACGAAACACATTTCAGGCACTGAAAAAGTCAATTTAAGTTTAAGTCTACGCTATATTTTAGAATATTCTGACTGCTTTACTTAACTGTATGACAGCAATGTCCAATGGGGAAATGAAGCAGTTATATCACTCTCTTTAAAGCCAGACTTCATTGAGAAAAACAGGGATTTAATGTCGCTTAACACAGCTGCTGCTGGTCTACCACCATCACTCAATCAGCTTGTTTGTTATCGTGGGACTCTGGCGTCTAGAATGGTTACCTCGGATTCTACAAAGTCACATAATAACGATAACTAACTAAGTGGTCAAGGCAGCAGTAGACCAGCAGCTCCCGTGTTCATCGAGCCAAAATTACTGTTTTTTGGCAATGGAGTCTGGCTTTGACGAAAGCATAGATGGGGAAATGAAGCAGTTGACGGCTTCCCCGTTGGAACGGGCTGTCTGACGTGGAGTCAAAGCGTTGAAATTGCTCTCAATATAGCATACACTTAAGCTCTTACAGTCCTGTCAGTAGTGATGGCCAAATGAGGCCTCATGAACCACTGTCTTTATTTTCTGAAGCCACTAGATGGTGCTGTCTGTTCAACAGAGGTTTGAAAGCACATTTCATTGCCAGTCCTTCAGCCTTTATCTTTAAACCAAGACCTCCATCTGGAGGGGTCAGAAAATAAAGAAAGTGGTTCACGAGGCTTCATTTGGCCATCACTACCTGTCAGTACGCCACTTCTTAAAACTGGGGGTATGCCAACAGACACCTACTGTATGTAAATATAATGACTATTGCCAAGTACCTCATACAACTCCACTTCAAAAATCCTGAACTATCCCTTTAAAGGCTTTTTGGAGGACATTACTAAAATGAGACGACAGGTCTGTTCCAGTACCACTCACAGTATTTGCAAGTACTCTTGTGGGATGTATTTGAAATTACTGGAAATAATTTCCCTTCATTGCCACAAAGCCCCTTAAGACTGAGAATGTGTTAAGGGTTTATCAGAGCCCATTGGGACATGTTTTATTAATAAGGACACCCTGACATACTGTACACAGCATAATCCAGATCAGATTAATTGTTGGAACAAATAAGTGTAATTAACCCCACATTATAAAGCTACTATTAGATGAAAGTGTTAAAAATCATCACATTACCTAGCTGCATTTTCACCAGCTTCAGATACTCAGATTTTTTTTTTATTCTGTTTCTAAGTTTCTTAAATTTTACAGTTCTCGTTTCTGTTTGTATTTTCTCTTTATAAGTTGATTGTTATGCATCAATACACCAAAGCAAATTTCTCTGTATGTGGAAACCCTATTTGGAAATAAACTGGATTCTGATACAAACCTTTTCTGGCCTCTTCCTCCAGCTCGTCCCAGTCTTTCCCACTTTCCTCCTCGCTGCCCACTGACGCACTGTAATCTACAAAACACACCATATGACAGACAGTAAGAACTCTACATGTATGAAAGCAGGACTAAACAAGTATAAAAAGGGAAGAACTAGGCAAATATGGGCAATTATTTTATGATACTGTCTGACAGGTTGAATTAACAGATAAAACAGTTGACATTCAACTTTTAGATTCCTTTCTGTACACGGTCATGACACAGGTAGAGCGAGTACAAAAAGTACAACAGTTTCAGCAAGGCTGAGATTTATTATTTCACCCCGTTTTATGACGCATGACAAAAAGAGCTGCTTAAAATCATACCAGAGTCCTCTGTCTCCGAGCTGTAGTCCTCATCGCTGTCTTCCTCCTCCTCTTCCTCTTCATCTGCAGACGGGTTGAACGTTTCATCCTCTATTTCTGACTCTGAATCTTCCTCTGCGCCACTTCCCTGAGAACAAAACAGGACACAGTTAAGTGGGATTTATACTTGTGCGTCAAAGTTTAGTTGATTCAAAACACACATTAAACACACATTAAACATGGCTTAATAGAGATAGTTTCAAATACAAGTACACATATCAGCTTCACTATAACTCGCAGCATTCACAGACAAAGCATTTGTCTTTATCTGGACGCATTTTCCCCACAAATACAACATGCTAATGTTTTTAGCACAAGCCTATGGGATTTACACTGTATAAATTAGCCTGGCGGCTAGCGGACTTTTCCTCTACTCATATGAAGCCAGGGACAACAGCAACATTTAACAAAGGTAACGTCACAAAATTCGGCTCCATTACAACTCACAAGGTTCACTGACAAAACAACTGTCTTGCCTCCAAACTTGTGACATGTCTTTCCACGGCACAAACTTTTTTTTATTCATTGTGCTGAACATACCTCGCTCTCTGGGTCCAAGAAGGACCAGCCTCCCTGCTCAAAGAAACCCTCGGGATCATCGACGATGGTCTTCATGATCTTGGTCCAGTTCAGAGACTGGACTCCTTCTGTGTATTTGATGTCACACGAGCTGAGAAAGATACAAAGAACGTTTTAATATGCAGGAACCAGAGCACCCTATGTGACACTCTGACTGTATTTCTAAAGAACCATCTAAAGACTAGAGGTCATTCAGACTTAACAAGCAAATATTATATCGATTATTGTCTTCGTCGTTTAAATAACTTTACTTGAGCCACTCTTTGATGGGGTCGAGGGAGTTGATGGGTACGGCGTTGATCATGGTGACCTTCTTGTTGTAGTCCTTGTAGACGATGACCACGTCGAAGTTCTTCAGGTGGAACTGCACGCGCTCAAAGTGGACTAACTCCACCTTGTCCAGAGTCACCACAAATGGCGGCTAGATACAGACAGCAAAGATTTTAAAATAAAAAAAGTGGACTAAGAAAAAGCAATAAGTAAAAATCCATTAATAAAAATGTTGAATGCTTTCAAAGAGTAAATAATTATATTTTGTTTAAACCTGAGATTATTTTTTTTAATTCCCAGAAGATTGTTGATATTTTGTTCATTAAAGTTATAGCCATCCATTTTCATACGCCTATCCGAAGTCATCTCACAGGGGCAGCAGGCCGAGCGAAGCACCCCAGACGTCCCTCTCCCCAACAACACTTTCCAGTTCCTCCTGGGGGACCCCAAGGAGTTCCCAGGCCAGATGAGATATGTAATCCCTCCAGCGTGTTCTGGGTCTGCCCCGGGGCCTCCTACCAGTGAGACGTGCCTGGAACACCTCTAACAGGAGGTGCCCAGGAGGCATCCTGATCAGATGCCTGAACCACCTCAACTGACCCCTTTCGACGCGTAGGAGCAGCAGCTCTACACCGAGCGCCCTCCAGATGTCCGAGCTCCTTACCCTATCTCTAAGGCTGAGTCCAGCCACCCCACGGAGCAAACTCATTTCGGCCTCTTGTGTCTGCGACCTCATTCTTAGGGTCACTACCCAGAGCTCATGACCATAGGTGACGGATGGGACGTAGATGGACCAATAAATCAAAAGCTTCACCTTCCGGCTGAGCTCCATCTTCACCACGACGGACAGTTAAAACATTACTAAAAATGTTCTTTATCTAAGCCTTTTCTGTTCCTTTTTCTTACTGCACAGTATCTGAACAATTTTCAGAAAGTTAAATCACGTATATCAATGTCAATATCTAAAAAGTACAGATAGATAAAGGCCTGCCCAGTTTGCCCACTCACCCATTCAGTGACATTGACGAGGGAACTGGACGTGGGTTGTAGCAGGCAGGTACTCCTGTAGGGGGCACCCTGGAACCTACAGAGAGCCACAACAGTCAGTCCACCTGCTCACAGACATTACCTCTTTCTCTATCTCAGTTTTACATTCAAGTCACTCAAAGCATATCCTGTCTAATTTACTCACCCGAGGTCTCTGAAAGGCACCTCAAACTCCAGCTCCTCCTTAGTCAGCGCCTCCACCTTCTCCTTGAAGTTCTTGAAGGCCGACTTGAGCTTGTGCCTCATCTCGCGCTCCATCTGCTCAGCGTACAGGTCGTCTCGGTCGTGCATGTGTTGGTGTTTGCCCAAGTCTGTGGTGATCTCCCCGACCTCTGTGTAGAACTGGACATCCGTGTGGCGCCTCTTACCGAACATAATGGCGTTCTGGAAGGGGAAAAAGTGAGATGGGGAAAATGATCGTTCGGATTTGAAAAGACTGCTAATATGAGGCCACAATAACAGAACAGATGATTGTAACCCTGCAGAAACCAGGAATTAGACTTTGATACAGAGTTCAGTACAGAGTTGAATAAAACTGTCATAGAAAAATATTAATGCAAGTAGTTTAAATGTAAACAAATGCAAAGTGAAGTATTGTAAATAAATGTAAAAATAAGAAAAATCAAATAAATGTAAACAACTGCAAAGCAGGACAATCAAAAATATAAAAATGTGAAGTGTAGTGTAAATAAATGTAAACAAATGCTGAGTGAAACAGAAAATAAGTGTAAACAACTGCAGAGCAAAGCAGGATAAATACAG
The DNA here is from genome assembly GCF_011397635.1 of Epinephelus fuscoguttatus. NCBI lineage: Eukaryota > Metazoa > Chordata > Actinopteri > Perciformes > Serranidae > Epinephelus > Epinephelus fuscoguttatus. Next base: position 17,099,018 of record NC_064774.1, read on the forward strand.
GTTAAATGCAAAGTGAAGTAGTGTAAATGTAAACAAATGCTACATGAATTAGTATAAATGTAAACAAATGCACAGCAGAACAGGGAGAATAAATGTAAACAAATGCAAAGCAGGATAATTCAAAATATACAAATGTAAAGTGTAGTGTAAATAAATGCTGAGTGAAACGGTAAATGTAAACAAGTGCAAAGTGAGGCAGTGAAAATAAATGTTAACTGCAAAGCAAAGCAGGGTAAATACAAAGTGAAGTAGCGTAAATGTAAACAAATGCAAATTTAAGTAGTGTAAGTGTAAACAAATGCACAGCAAAGCAGTTTTAATAAATATAAACAAGTGCAAACTGAAGCAGCGTAAATAAATGTAAACAAATGCTAAGCGAAGCAGTGTAAATAAATGTAAATAAATGCAAAGCAAAGCAGGGTAAATACAAACCCAGGGTAAATACAAACCCAAAGCGTAGTAGTATTAATAAATGTAAACAAATGCAAAGCGTAGTAGTGTAAATGTAAACAAATAAAAAGTGATGTTATGTAAACAACAGTAACAGCAGTTTTTTGGGACCCTGAGGATACTGAAGTTAGTTGGAATACATTGAATACATTTATACTGACACAAACTCATACAGTGTTGAACCACTGTGGCTACCTTGAGGTGAAAGTGTAGTACGATGATCATCTCCCCGTCACACGGCTGGAAGATGGCGTGTTTGATGTTGTTGTACAGAATGTCCACTTTATCCCCGCGGACCGACGTGAAGCGGAAACCTGCGCAGGGAGGAGGAGGAGGAGGAGGAGGAGGAGGAGGAGGAGGAGAGGGATTTTAGGCTTCATACTGTTACACACTCAACTTCACCAGACTCCTGTTGATCTCAGGAGGAGCTGTCTCACCATTAGTATGTGCCTCCAGCGAGCCCTGCATCCTCTTCTGTGCGATGTTGGGTCTGATGTAAAGGTCTTTGAGCTTGGGGTTGCTGCGGTTGAGGTTGATTATCAGTGAGTCTTGCTTGATGATGCCCTCCTTCTCCTTCTCTTCGGCCTCTCGCGTCTTGTAGCGCTTCTGTACCTCCTTGATGATACGGAAAGCGTTCTGCAGGTTGGTGGAGGGTACCGATGTGTCCCCGGGAGCTTTGAGGTTGGATGCTCGGTACGTGCTGAACGGAAACAGTGAAAGGAGTTCAACGAGGTGTGAATGAGGGAGTTGTTCAGACTAAACTCTGGCGCCCTGATCCGAAATTCAGAGCATACTCTCATTATTCTGTAAATTCTTAAGACTCACATTTCTTTGACAAACGTGGCGTCGGGGTTGGGGAAGATGTTTCCCTCCTGTCGTCCCAGAGAGCTGCCGGGGACGTAGAAGTTGATCCTCAGGTAGGTGTAGTCTCCTTCTACGGACATACTGATGTTCTAGATGGGTAAGAGAAGTCAGAAACATCATTCAGTATGAAAGAACAAACAGAAGGCTGGTGGATGGTTAACCTAACACAAGATAACCTCTGTTTACCTTGATGGTGGCGATATGGAACGGTGTGGCGATACCAAAAACGGGCATGACGACGGTCTCGTACTTCTTGTCGATGAAGATCTTCATTTCTCTGATGTCCTTTTCTCTGGGCATCTGAGAGACGTTCTTATAGGACACGTTAGATTTTCTGGCCCTGGAGTGGAGACGAGAGTGGAACTTAATTAACGGACAAAAACTTAATTACGTGTGTGAATCTGTGGCTCTAATGCAGAAATATTGAAGTAGTTCAATAAAACAGGTCTCGGCCAATTACCAGTGGAAGTTCAAATGCATTAAGATTCAAATTTCATGTGATGTCAACTTTTAAATGAAGTACTATGAAGCACAACCATACAGGAAAAATCCCCGCAATTCTACAAACAACACCACACAGCTAACTGCAACTACAGTGCTTACGGCACTACTTTCTGAGTCAAGTTTCTATTAGCGAAATTGATTAATTGGACGAGTAGCGTGGCAGCGTAAGGACAATGAAGAAGAAGTGAAGAAGTGTGGCCCAATCTCATTTCTACCCCTTAAAACTTCCACTTGGTATTAAGTGCCCTCATTTGCGAGATAACCCTTGATGAGAGAAGTGAGAAATATTTGGGTAGAGGTCTTTCCCTAAGAAACAAGACACCACTTCATGCAAATCAGTGTGGCCGTCACGTGTAGTAGCGACGCAAGATACCGGTAGTCATTCAGGTTTGAAAATGCCGGCTCCAGCACTTGCTTTGTGGCATGTGCTATGTTTATTCTTCTCCATCTGATGAATCAACGGAGGAGAAATGCTGAAAACAGGAGGCGCCTACAACGTCCTCTAGTTCTCATCGATTTTGTTTGGGTAAGTCGATTTGTTTAAATATTTTGACGCTTTTCAACCGAGTTGCTGATGAGTTTACACTAGTCCAGCCATCTGTTCTTTGTATAGCCTACATTACGATCGTACAGTAACAAACTGTTTTCCAAAACTTGCCGAAGTTGCTGACTTCGCAAGGTGTTCTGGGAAATTTCATCTTCACATTTCGTTGAAATTGTGGGTCGGGGCTCCCTTGGAATCTAGGGTGGATTTTAAGTGTTGGAAACCACTGTTTTGGGACACCACTAGCCAAAACGTGAGCGTGCACAACCAAGTGCAGGTGGGTATTTCTAGGGGAAGTGTGGGTATTGGGACAGGCTCTGTGACTGGCACCAGCGGCAACGTTACAACATTCAACCTCCTCATGAAGTTATTTTTAGCGTGATTGTTTTGAACATGGATAAGAGTGCAGTGCTACCCCACAACTGAATTCGCCACAAACCATTAGCTATAGTGGCTGTAAGGGTAGTCAACTCTTCTATCGCTAACGCTAAGTTAGCAAGTTAACGTTAGGCTAGTTAAAGTTAGGCACCATTTTATTAGAATGGAATGACATAACGTTAATCGACGGGGCTAAACGTAATGCGATTAAAGCTTTTCCATAAACATGATTTCTCCCTGATTTGAGTCTGATAGATTTTTATGAGCAATGAATGATCATGTTACTTCATGATGTCATCAAAGTCCATCACTTGTCATCATTTTGATTGAGAAACAGCAGAAATTAAAATGTAATCAGTTCATGTAAAGTCCAAATTTGTAGACATCCCCTTAAAGCGTTCTTGAGATCACACTGACCTTGACCTCTGACCACCACAATCAAATATGTTTGTCGTTGAGTCCAAGGGGACGTTTGTGCCAAATTTCCGTCATGGCGAGAGAAATATCGCGTTCAAAGAAGGGCACGGACAACCAGAAAACATAATGCCTTCAGCTACGGCTACTGCTGGCACAGAGACGTTTAAAAAAAAAAGATAGAAAATGGAAACTTTTGCTTGCAGTATTCTGCCAACGGCAAAGTCCCAAATGCCATCTGCAACATTTTAATCTAGCTTCAGTTCTCGTGTAGTTCCGATAGCTGACAGCAGAGAGCACTGTGTGTCGGACTAGAGTTAAAAACTAGGTTTCTCCAGGAACTTGGGTAGAAGACGTTACACAAAATGTCTTGACTTGTAAGTGTTTAAACTCACTTCTGGATCTGCTGCTCTCCTTTCTGCTCCGTCAGACGGCGCCTGGCTTCTTCGTTCAAATTATTGGCCAACTCCTTCTGGTGAGCCCGCCTCTTCTCCTCCGCCGTCATCTCATTCTGAGTTCAACAAAACAGACACAACTGAGTGATCACACACAGAAACACCACAGTCCTTGATGTTGTGGTTTATTTATTTATTTTTTTTTACAAAGAATGGGAAAAAAATAACACACATGCAGAATACGGACATGTGTTACAGGCTCTAGATGGTTGGGAAAAAATTAAGACACACAAAAAAACAACTCAAATCAAAAAAGGAACGACAAATTTGTCCCCATCAGTGCGTGGAGTCTTGAAACTAAACCAGTTCAGCTGATGAGATTTTAGAAAAGACACTGAATACTTACCTTCCCAAGTAGCTGATAGAGTACAAAAACATTCACACTCTTAGTTATTAAAACTCCGTCAAGGTGCCAAATAAACACTGATCACCTGTCACATATGAAACCGCGCAACTGTCCACACTTACTCTGGTTCTGTCTGCGAGCAGGGCGGCACTCCGAGCTCCTTTCCCCAGCAGCTCCTCGGCATCGTCTCCTTCTTCCTCCTCATCTTCCTCGTCATCATTCTGAAAAAAGAGTCACTACGTCACATTTCCATAGAAATATTTGGATAAAATAGAAAAAGCACTAAAATCCCATATGAAGAAGTGTATCCTGTGTAGTAGTGATATATTGTGAGATTAAATTTGAGTAAATGCAATTTGTTTTTTTTATATTAAAATATTTATATAAGAGAAATGAATGAGACATTAACAATAAAGATAAGTGTGCTACTTGGGACCAACTTATAATTCTTATCATTTAACTAAAATTGGCAAATCTGAGTGAGGGCACTGAAAAAGACATCAGTTTTATGTTATTTAAACAGTGAGTAGGCAGCAGTAACAAGTTACATGCATCGCTGCATGTAGAGATGAGTTTAACGTGCACAGCTCAAATATTCACCATGTTGAGCGCAAATGAAATGGAGCTGGAAGACCCGGCCTACAAGTTCCTGGTCAGCTACAACAGCAACAGCATCACCCACAAGTGCAGATCACTGGGATGATAAATGCTTAAAAGTGTCTGAATATGGCTGAGGTGGAACCAACTGAAACACTCCATCTAAAAGCACAGGCCTTGTTTTCCATTATTCTATCTATTTTGATAGTTTCAGTATAATAGTATAAGAGATGCTTTTCAGATCGAGGTCGGGACACATTTTCAGCACAAACGAGCCACACCAGAGTTAGTTTGTCCTTTGGTCTCCGTCCAGTTATTTTGGTGGGCACACCTGCCCAAACGAACCACACTTAGGGGGCAAACGAACTTGAGTTACACTGAAACGAACCAAACACGGCAGGTGTGAAAGCAGCCTTACTTTTATGATGAAAATAATTTACTTAAGTTGCAAGTGGGCAAAATGTCACCTCACTTCCCAGCAAGAGTATTTTGTCTGTCTTTTAAATGTGCACTACTCTGTGTTCACAATAAATGAAAAGAGACGTATCCAAATTTGTTAGGGTTGTTTTCCGCTGTACCGAAACCAAACTTAAACTGTGACTCCTAAACGCTATGAGCCAGACTGTTTTCTGTGGAGGTCTGGAAAAAGGTAAGGTGACTTAAAAAGGGTATGAGCCAAATTTTGTGTACCATCAGGGCTCAACAATAAGGATTGCCCGATTGCCCGGGGCAAGTAAAACTCAAGGTCGGGCATGTAAACTAACAACTCACTTGCCCGATCGGGCAAGTTGCTAAAAATAGTACAAGTTATTAACTAATTGATAAAATAAATGTATTTTAAAATGTGCTCTTCTGCTCTGATGCAGCGGTCTCTCTGCCTGAAGTCACAGGAACAGCTGTGTAACAATGTCCTGCCCACAGCCCCCATTGATATTATTTTGCGCGCCGAACGCTTCATATAATAACATAACAATATACTATTAATGGTGTTATGTCATCGTGTCATTTCTGTCTCTACATGCTCACACGTTAACAATTCTCCTCTGCTCTCTGTATCGCGCACGGCAGAGTTCACGCTAGAGCGGCTCGGGCCGCATTTTCCTGACCAAACCTGACCCCGAGCACGGTGCTGTTTGTCAGCTGACAAAGTTATTGTTATGGACAGTGTGTAAATAACCATCAGACTGCTGTTACGCACAGACAGACACGCTGCACTCCGAGCAGCGTAGCAGGACACTAATGCTGAGCTTGTGTTGCGTTCAGGCGTTGTCACGTAAATAACAACTTCCAGCACTTAAATAGGTCATAGCACAAAACAGCAGCATGTCATGTGACTTTTTACTTTTATCATATTCAATACAATTGTATGTTCCTAAATCTTGAGACACCTCATATGTAAGCTAGACAGACATTTCACCTGCACATTACTGTGCACACATGTACTGTATGTACTTAGTCCTAAAGAGCCTTTCTGGTGCCAGTAGATACACAGAAACATCCCAGTAGGCTGTGCTTTGCAAGCATACAAAAAAGTTTCACGCAAGTGAAAATTATTTTTCATGTGTGTGCTTCACCTCCGCTGCTACAACTCCATCCTAGGGGAAACACTGCTGTGTGCGTTTTGTGCAACAGGTGGATGTGGTAGTCTACTGGTAGAGTAGAGAGAGAGCTAAGTAGCATTGTAGTAGAGTAGAGCAGGGCAGAGAGATGGAAGCAAAGTATATTAAACCCGGTGTTAATACAGCAGAACTGGAGAGAGGGGTGAAAAATAAATAGAGGTGGGCATGGCTCAAGTAGGGCGCAAAATTACAGACGGAGAATGATAGACACATTTTTCACTTTAAGCCCTGACACTGTCATTTTTGTGTAAGAATTAAGCTACAATACATATGTTGTTTTAATTAATAAATACAGTGTGAATAAAGATTACATAACATGAAAATAACTGCAGTCTTTGTTATTTGATAGCCGCTTAAATTAAACAATTTTTATAGGGCAAGTAAAAACTGACTTCAGGCAAGTGAAAAAAAACCTTAGCGTTGAACCCTGACCATTATTCAACTACTGTTGAAAAACTAATCTCTACTTTTATAAGACTACCACATAAACAATATGCAAAATTAAAAAAAACAAACAAAAAAACACACCTATAAAAGATAAAAACACAATTAAATATGCACAGTGATTTCCCTTTATGTTATGTTACTGACACATCAAAGTATTGTGTTGCCCATGTCAACCATTTCCATTGTTTTCTCACCATTTCAACTTTTTGCAGAGTAACGTACCTTCAAGAAGATTCCCACATTTTTGATCTTTTTCTTGACTGGTGTGAGTATCGTGGCCGCCTCCTCCTGTTACACAGACATTTCAGGTTGTGATGAGGTGCTGCGACTTTTTACTGCTGCACTTTGTGGTTTGGTTTGGCAATAATATAAAATAATAGTTAAAGCAGGGAAAGTGCATCTTACCTCATTGATCTGTATTGTGTCGCCAATGAACAAGGCGTACTTTTTCTGCTCTTCCTTCTTGCCGTCTTTGTTCACGAGGTCAGCAAAACCCAAACTGATGCTCAGCACCATGCCTGGAGGAGACACACCCACACACAAGCTTTGGTTAACGATGATGTCATTTTATATAATTTTTATATATTTCTTTTCTCAGTATCATGTGAAATGCAATCACTTGATGTGCTGTTACTCACCTTTTTTGAGTTTGTACTGATTTTTAGCGTTCAAAACCAAGGAGCCTTCTCTGAACTCAATGCCCATTGCAAAGCTACAAAGAACAACAACAAACATAGATGTGAGACAAGTGGATAAATTTGAGTGAGCCCATGAAAAAAAATAGATTCCATTTGTGTGCTTTTACCCGAGGTTTTTGGTCAGCTTTGCTGCGAGGTCTGGCTTCTCTTTCTTCACGTACTCCAGAACAGCGTTGTAGGCCTCGCTGATTTTTACACCTGTGAAGGAGAGAGAAAATGTTTAAGAACAGCAACACATACAAATATTCCCAACTAGGGATGTCAACGGTTAATAGGTTATAAGCCAAGAATATTTTGGGCCGGTGACGCATGTGGTCTGTAAATTAATTGGGCTCAATTTTGTGCCTCAAAATAGTGATGGCCAAATGAGGCCTCATGAACCACTGTCTTTATTTTCTGAAGCCACCAGACGGCGCTGTCTGTTCAATAAAGGTTTGAAAGCACATTTCATTGCAGGTCCTTCAGCCTTTATATTCAAACCAAGAGCGCCATCTGGTGGGGTCAGAAAATAAAGAAAGTGGTTCATGAGGCTTCATTTGGCCATCACTACCTCAAACCCCTTTTGGCATTATTAATAACTGTTAGCAGCATCAGCACCGCTCATGGTGCAAACATACTTAACAATGCTTAAGGGGTTTTACGGCTTCAAATGAAGCCGCTTACTCACTTGGGCGACCAGAGGGTTGCCACCATGTTTCTACAGTAGCAACCAGCAGTAATCTCCAAATGAGTGACACTGCTAGCTAGCTCACACCAGACCTGGTTGGTTGTGATGGCCAAATGAGGCCTCATGAACCACTGTCTTTATTTTCTGAAGCCACTAGATGGCGCTGTGTGTTCAACAAAGGTTTGAAAGCACACTTCATTGCAAGTCCTTCAGCCTTTATCTTTAAACCAAGAGCACCATCTGGTGGGGTCAGAGAATAAAGAAAGTGGTTCATGAGGCTTCATTTGGCTGTCACTACTGATTGGTGCACAGCGCAGAGCAGCCAAGGCTAACGTTTGCTAGCCAGTGGAGACTGGATGGTGGACAATGAGCACTATGTTTCCGCATGTTAGCACAGCTGGCTGGCTGTCAGCACAGCGTACAGAAAATAAAATGAAAGACATTTACATCACCACCTCTAAACCGAGTGCGCTTTGAAATGAGGCGCTGAAGCTCACCGAGTCAATGGAGAGTCAGACCAGCGTAATTTTTCTCTTGAATCAACCAGGTAGTTACAGGTTAGTGGGTGTCTGTCTATTGAAAGCAAATTAACTGAACCTGACATCCCCATACAGGACATTGCCCCTTTTTTCCTTTATTTGGCCACAGTTGGCTTGCTGTTCATAACACCTTGCACCTTCTGTCGATTTTAAAGCTGTAAGTAGTGGGCATTTTTCTGAGACGCTAATATCACAAATAGTGGCTTTAAGAAGTACCCAAGTCCCCCTGTTCCCAGCGTGGTCCTGAACCCACCGTGTTTGAGCTGTTTGAGCAGCTCCTCTTCCACCTGCAGCAGGAAGTTGTAGTTGTCCTGCATCTCCTGAGGGGGGTCCACCATGAGGGTGCGCACCAGGTTGGAGCAGTACGACTTGTAGCGGATCCCCATGGCGCACGTTATGGCCCCGAAGTGCATGTGGTTCTTGTCGCTGGGACAGAATGAGGAGAAGTATATATTAAAATCATCATCAGGGTAATAGTGTATGACTGTCTAAATTGTCTTCTCTCTGTTTCTCCTGCTTCCAGTCTTTGTGCTAAGACTTCAACTCAGAGCAGAAAAGCACCCCACGTCATCTCCACTTTTATCCCCACTGTCCAGTCGGATGATTTCAGAGGTGGCCCTTCTGTGGAGGTCACGTTACAGTGACTCTGAGGTGAGGCGAGTTACCTGACGACGCTGAACTTGAGGCTGTAGTTGCCTCCGCTCTGGATGATGGGAGGATAACACATCTCCACTGTGGAAGGATCTGCACCACCAAGGTACTTCTTCTCCTCGATGGCCTTCTCCACCGACTCTGCCAGCTTACTGTGACGCACTTTCTGTTGGGGAGAGGGAACAAGACAGGAGTGAAGTTAATGGATATTTACCTTACACTGACACTGTGGACAAAATAAAAAAATATGGATATGCATAATAGGTCTTATTTTTTCATTTACAATGCTGTACAAAAAACACTGCCCCTTTGAGGACTTTAAAGTCAAAGTGTAAATATGAAATATGACTTTGATAAACAGGATATTTTCCACAAGCTGTCGTTCCTGTTGAGTCCCAAACACTGCTTCTAAAAAGCTTCATTATTCAGTCCTGAGTAAGGCTAAGGTGGTGTGAAAATTTTCAAACCGGTTTAATATTCAGCCAAACACCAGATTGGTATACCAAATTTTACCACTAGATGGCGCACTTGACTCAATAGCCTTCTTTTACACTGCCTGTTCAAGGCGGGAATATCGCACCATTATGCCGCCTCACTGTTATATAGGTACGATCGTGGAATAGGGGGACAGAGTTGTCTCGCCTGAATCAATGTCTGTGTAAACCAGACAGCTGGCAGGACGGGATTATGGGTGGCACGGGTATGACGTTTTGATGACGTACTATGTGCAACACACCGTGGGAGATTTAAAAAGAAGCTAGTAGCAGCTAGCAGTTTACTCAAAGAAGAACAGCGTCTGAAAATGTCTGCAAAAATCAAAAACTTTACCCTCCAAGCAGAGAATGAGATCAGCCGCCATACAACAGACAGGGTAAATGATTGTTACTGCCATATTACGCCATTGTTAGTCTTTATAAGCTCTGCTGACACGTACATTATGTGTCACACTAGAAGCCAACGCTGTGTGGTTCATGTCACACCTGTCACACCTTATTTAATGCGGTGATGCCGGCACGCTATCTAAAATCGAAGCATAATGGCACCATCATTTGGTTCTATGTCAAAATGAAATCCGGCTTAACAGCGGAACAACAATGGACCCCCATCCCTGTTGGTACCTTTGACAGAACAGCTGCGTGGAATAACGGCAAAACATTTCCACCTTGAACAGATAATATAAAAGACTCTTAAAAGAACCCTCTTGTATCATCACCCAAAAAAACACGACCTTTCTAGTAAACAAAACACGCACTGTGCACATTTTCTCCCCTTCTTAGTTCATGTTGTCAGCCATGGCTTGGTTGCAAGTTGTAATCACGTAATTAAATAAATGTATGTATTTATATATTTTTTCTGATTTATCAACAACTGAAAGTAGTGATGGCCAAATGAAGCCTCATGAACCACTTTCTTTATTTTCTGACCCCACCAGATGGCGCTCTTGGTTTAAAGATAAAGGCTGAAGGACTGGCAATGAAGTGTGCTTTCAAACCTTTGTTGAACAGACAGTGCCATCTGGTGGCTTCAGAAAATAAAGACAGTTGTTCATGAGGCCTCATTTGGCCATCACTAATTGAAAGCAGATTAAAAACTAACCATCTAATATAATACATTTCAAATTATAGCAATTCATTCTAAAAGTGTTAACACTGGATTTTATTTTGATGCAGCTGCCACAAACGAAGGCCTTGCAGGAGTGTCGACTGTTCGTTGACACATGTAGTTTCTTTTCACCAAGCGGGAGATGATGTTGCTGTCAGAAATCCCAAACAATCCGACACTGAATTGCAATTAGGAGGCTGACGGGGACAGTTTTCTAACTTGGTTCCTCATAATTAAGGTGATAAAACACAGGATGATGAATGTTTCTCTGGACATCTAGCAGCTGGGTGTCTTTAGAAGTACAACTTTCAAAACAGGTCGGTGAAACAAAAATATCTGTGCCATTAGGTTTTGTGTTTTTTTTTTATAGCATTTGAGCAACTGAAAGCACACAGCAGTAGAGAAGACAGAGAGAACAGAGCTGCAGCATGCCACAAAACCAGCAATAGTCCAGTAAACTGGTATTAAAGTCATCAATTAAACATTAATCTGCTCCTTAAGCAGGATTTAAACCTCTATGTCAACTCAACGTTGTACCTATAACGTAGGCTCTGTGGCTGTCTTGTGTGTGATTTATCCTGGCTTCATATGAGCAGAGGAAATCTCCACTGGTTGCTAGGCTAATTTATACAATGTAAAATGCCATAGGCTTGTGCTAATAACATTAGCATGTTATATTTATTTGGAAAACTTGTTTAGTGTAAGACAGTTGTTTTGTCAGTGAACCTTGTGAGCTGTAATGGAGCCAAAATTTGTAACATTACCTTTGTTAAATGTTGCTGTTGTCCCTGGCTTCATATGAATAGAGGAAAAGTCTGCTAGCTACTAGGCTAATCTATACAATGTAAAATGCCATAGGCTTGTGCTAAAAACGTTAGCATGTTGTATTTGTGGGGAAAATGTGTCCAGATAAAGACACTTGTGAATGCTACGAGTTATAATGAAGCTTTGTGTACTTGTATTTGAAATTGTCTCTATTAAGCCATGCTTAATGTGTGTTTTGAATCAACTAAACTTTACAGCACATCACAAATTATCTGTCTTTTGTCTGCCGACACTTCAGTTTTAGAACAAGCTATTTGAAATGAATCAATCTACAGCAGAGCAAAAGGTGAAGTATTGAGTTAGAAACTATTTGAAGATTAATTGAGACACCTTTGCCAGCAACCACTAAAATCAACAACATGGATGAGGGTCAAGTTGCAAAGCCAAACACAATGACACAGCTGTGTTGCATAAAATTAACAGGAAATGGCAGTTTAATTATCATAATCACGACAGCGCTACTTCTCCTCACCTCATCTGCATCGACGATCTCCATGACGCGCTCCTTGAAGAACTTGGAGTAAACCTCGCTGGTGATGGCCGCTGCCTTCTTCATCAGGCTCAGCTCTCCGTCTTCCTTTACCGCCATCGTGTATGCGACCACAGCGCTGATATCGACCTGCAGGCAGGAAGCAATGTCAAAAGGGAGCGGCGATGACCAAAACAGGGATAGAAGACGCAGGGATTTACAGAAAAAACGCTATGGATACCGTCTTACCTTCTCCAGCCCCTCAGCTGTGATGGTGTCATTCCAGCTCTTCATGTACTCTCCGGGGAATTTGTCCTTGCTGAAGACGCCCACCACCTTGCCCTCTTTGCTGCCTCTGATCGCCTCGATCATCTTGTCAAAGTTGGCTTTGTTGCTTTCATTCTGAGAGACACATGACACCAAACGGCAATAAAGAATCAGACTTTAGATCTCTGACGATGACCTACAAAAACACAAAGTTAACTAAGAGCAAACTGCCACTGCTACACACAAGCCCATCAATCATAAACAGCTCATACCCTCAACTCATGTGTTGATAGTGTACAAAAAGGAGCAGCTGTATCTTTACACAGGTTACCTTTTCTCTGGTGAGCAGGGTGATGGGCGGCACACCGTTGGCGTTCTCGTTGCCTTTGGTGACAGCCACCTGTTTGAGGAAATCCACCTTCTTCTTGCTTGCGAGGAAGATGATTTTGGTGTCGCAGAACACCATGATGGTGTCTGTCAACTCGTAGCCAAACAGCCACGTCTGAGGAAAAAGGAAAGAAGAGCTGGGGTGAACTTTGTCCCTTTAGCTCTGGAAATGCATTCAAACCTTCGCAAAAAAACCCATCTGACTGAGAAATTGACTTGAAGCAGATCATATCATGCAGCACATGACTGTATCTGCATCCTGAGTGACCTCATCATGCTGCATGTCTGGATATGCCCTTACCTGTATGGCTGTGGATTTGGCATACACGATTTCCTCATCCACTCCGACAGACACCACAATGGCATCGACTTTGCCAAACTCATCTTCTCCTTTCTGGGAAACAAAAAAAGCACATATAATTTAATGTTATGCATGCAAAGAGCAAAATGCAACACCATACTGGAGGTGCTCCTACTTCATCCACAGTGACCCCCCCCCGCAGTAGAAAGTGCAGTTGCTACAGAAGCCAGGTGGCTAGCTTTGTTAGCATCACTGAAAAGTTCATTTGTAGCACTCGGGGCTGCGTTAGCAACATCAGCACCTGATGCTGCACCACCTGGCTACACACAGGAGGGTTTAAAGCATCGCAAAGCTCCTTTAAAGTATCTAACTGGCAGTTAAAATACACATGACGCGTCCTTTAATGAACCATTTATTAATGTGCATGATTGGGCTGCGATATCATGTGAAACCTCACCAAGAAACATGAAGTTTAAACTTCTATCAATGAGTTCAAGGCGTTATAAAGTAGCTATAATGCTACGTTAAGTCGTTTCAAACGTGTAACACTTTATATAAAAGTGGTTTCTAGAAGCTGCGGGCATCCTGCACATGTTACAGGGATGCTGGCGTTACTCTGATGCTAATTAGCCAGCTAGCATTAGCATGTAGCGAGCGTTACAAACTGACATTTACGTTTAACGGCAAAATGTCGAGCACCTCTACGTGACATATTGTGTTTTTGTAAACACTTGAACGCGAATTATTTGTGTTTACACGCTGGTTTATTTCACGTTTAGCCGCTCGGCTAGTGGTGAGTTAGCTCGGTGGCAAACTTACCAGCTAGCACGCAAGCTAACGCGGTGAATGGGCTGATAAGTGTGCTAACATGAGTTAGCTCGCTAGACTGTTTGTGTGACACAAGGCTAAGTGGAGACATCTTCCAAATACGTCCAGTTGAAAATGAGTTTCGGGGTAAACAAAGCGAGTCAAAGTGGCAGACTGAGGCCTGGTCGTCGGCCCTGGGTGCAGGCAGGGATACAGCACCGCTCACGCCGACAACACAGTCAACTCGCTCGGGGGGAAAACGCGGCTAACTTAGCGGTTGGTGCTTCAACAGAAAGCCCACTTTCTCCACGTTAAAAATACCCACAGTGGGCACCTTCCCTCCGCAGCACGCCTCAGATAGCTCCATTTTACCTTCCAGTTGCTGTATAATCTCTTGATCCGGCGGTAGTACGCTTCCTTGTCCAGGTTTACCGCCATGGCGAGTCCTCTGTTGCAAACTCCAGCTCCCGGCTACGCTTCTCAGCAGGCCGGATGATGATGATGAAGATGATGAGTGTCAACTAACAACGCACTTTCTTTCCACGCCTGCTGAGATCCACGCACCACTACAAGATGCTACTGCTGCTGCTTCCCTGATGATTTCACCACGGAGGCCTTTTCCCCACTGAGGATTAATGTTAAAACGAGCAACGCAAAAAACCTAATCAGCTCCCACTCGGGTTAAAACACGCTAAATTATTAAAAAATATAATGTAATTTGGCTTTTCGCCACACTCAACCACGCACACACCAATCTGTTATAATTAGTCCTCAGTCCCCCCCCCTCCTTTCCTTCCTCCTGTGCTTCTTTTTCCTCCTCCTCCCCCTCCGAGTCTTCACATATCAGCTTTTATAATAAACAAACGTTATTTAAAACCAACATGGCGCCCAACAAAACTACTACTTTACTTCCTATAAAAAATATTGAACGGAAAATAGAAAAAAAAAAACACGAGTCCAAATGCTCGGTAAATACTTCCTTTTGTTACTTTGTAATTTTATTTGATGGTTTGTGGCGCATTTGCATGTAATTTGTAGCGCTGCAGTGCGCAACAGCGCCCCCTGTCTTGTGTTGACCACGCTGCTTTTTCCCGCCATGGTGGGTTTTCCCGCCACCGTCATCAAACACGTCTACTGACGTTAAATCTCGCGATAGAAAGTGGAAAGATGATATCACGTGTAGAACTTCCATTGTTGTGCCTTTTATCATTTAATTTATCATTATCATGTATCATTAACATTTAATGTAACATTTTATACTGTTTGGTGTCCTATTAATTTCAGTTTTTAATTTTTCTGATTTTCATATTAATTAATGTAAATTTACAGTTAAAAAGCCCATTTTTTCATAAAGGATTTAATTTGGTTTTCTATTGATCTAAATGCTGTAAGTGAAATTAAAAAAATATATATTTTCTGTTTAAAATAAAGTGTTGAGTTGTTGCTTTCTATATACTGTATGATTAACCTTAAACTATATTGTATGGTACACTCATTGGCCACTTTATTAGGTACACCTTGCTAGTACCAGGTGGGACCCCTTTCGCCTTCAGAACAGCCTTAATTCTTGGTGTCATAGATTCAGCAAGGTGCTGGAAACATTCCCAGAGATTTTGGTCCATATTGACATGATAGCATCACACAGTTGACGCAGATTTGTCGGCTGCACATCCATGATGTCAATCTCCCATTCCACCACATCCCAAAGGTGCTCTATTGGATTGAGATCTGGTGACTGTGGAGGCCATTGGAGTACAGTGAACTCATTGTCATGTTCAAGAAACCAGTTTGAGATGATTAATGCCAGGACCCCAGGTTTCCCAGCAGAACAATGCAATACAACAAGATGATCAATATTATTTCTTCACTCGCCAGTGGTTTGAACGTTTGGCTGATCGATGTATATATGTATAAATATGAAGGAAAAAAACGTACACCTGTGGAATTAATCAAACAAATGCCCCTGTGGCTGTAATTATGAAGCCAAAATGTGCATCACAAAATGTATATTAAACATAAAATATTTTATTTCACCATTAAAAACATTTCCAGGATATCTACAATAAACCAGACCAGATCACTGCATCAATTCATCCGACTGACAACAGTTTTTTTTTTTTTTTTTGGAAGCAACTATCCCATTCCTTTCAACAGACCTGAAAGCAAATTTCTTAAATTAAACATTGCCGTGTTAAAAAGTAAAGCTTTTTTAAATGTTATATTTCCTTTCCCCTTACAGTAGTGTTGTCAGAGCTGGTGTGTTTCATTTCATTCCAATATTTTTTTCCACCAAATTTCAACACAAATGTTCCTCGTGAAACAAACGATGTGTCACATATTTAAAAAGCTCTTAAGCTGCGGGGCATTTCAGCAGAGAGGAGAACAGAGAACGCTGAAGTTGTATTTTAGCACCTGTTTTGAAAGTCTGAATTAAAACCCTTTGCATGATGGGAGTTTTCTGTCGACCAAAGTGGCTTATAAAGGTGACAAACAGCATTTGGCTGGTGGCAGATTAGTTTCCAGTTTGTTTCAAAAGGCTTCTCGCAAACGTTTGACCCTTTCCTACGACTTCAAACTCAATGAGGTCGTTTGTGCTTTGCCCAGTTGCTGCTCGGTAAATCTCAAAAGTGGCCGCTGACCCCCTTGATGCCAAAGCACACGCACGTTACCAAACAGTTAAACAAAAATCGCTTCTTAGATTTCATTCACATCAATCAATCGTCAGTGTAACAGTAAAGGGAAGAGCATACACGTATTAAGTGGAATTTTTGAAATTGAAAAAAAAAAAAAAAATGAACTCATGATTCAAGATTTCCTTCCTGCACTTTTTTTTCTTTTCAAAATAATTAAAAACACCATAAGTCCATATAAAATGTTCTTTTTTTATCAAGTCCATAATTCAGATTCACAATAGATTGGAAGTTTCTCTTTCTGTTTGTTCTTCAGTCTTATTATTCGTCCGTCCGTCCGTCCGTACTGTGAGCAGTCATTTCCACTGGAGCATTCCCAAAGGATTCAGGGTTTCTCTGCTCGAGGGTCGTTTGTGCAGAGTAAACGTTTCGATCACAGAGGAGTACAGAGTTTCCCGTCTCTGCTCCTGATAGAAAAAACCATTATGTGCCGATACCTGAGCCTGATCATTCATTCCTGTTCATTTGCATTTCATGCATTATTCTTTGTCCTTTTCTCTCCGTGTGGCGCCCTTCCTTTGTCACGCGTGTCCTTTCCCTATGTGACCGTAGTGGAGTTCTGCCCTCGGATGGCGCACCAGGCCATGAACACATCTCTGTGAAGGAGAAAAGATGAAAGAAAAGGATCAATATCACTCTGCTTTAGTCATTATTGACATGTCATGGTATGCAGGATGTAAAGTCTGGACAAGATGCACTTAACTGATTAAAATTTGTAAAATAAATACACAGCTTCAATTGGGGGAGCAATTGTGGCACAGCGCTCAACAAGGCAGAGCACACAACATAACAGGCAACATGCTGTCTGCCCCTGCCACCCCCAACCATAAACTAGTGATGGCCAAATGAAGCCTCATGAACCACTTTCTTTATTTTCTGACCCCACCAGATGGCGCTCTTGGTTTAAAGATAAAGGCTGAAGGACTGGCAATGCAGTGTGCTTTCAAACCTTTGTTGAACAGACAGCGCCATCTGGTGGCTTCAGAAAATAAAGACAGTGGTTCATGAGGCCTCATTTGGCCATCACTACCATAAACACCTACTCCAGTGAGACACGCTGAGAGGCAGCTACGGTAGGCTAGCTCACTGCAAGATGGTTAGTGACGACATTGCCACACCAGAAATAGAAGATCCTCCAATAACCTACAGGTCCGGCGTTTGGAGCCACTTGGGCTTCACTGTGAATTATGAGGCCATAGTGGTAACACTCCAAACATGTCAATTCATTTACGCCAACGACATCCCGGTGTGTCAATGGGTGGAATTAGTCGAGAACAAGGAGCAACACAAATGCTACAAGTTAACGTTATCACAACAGTTGAGCAGCTGTTCCCAACGGATTCAAACAGGGAAAAAGAAATCACCGTGGCAACTGGTAATGTTACATTTATATCTGTGTATATGAGACTCTGGTCAGGCTTTACGAACATATTTAACGTAACTGAGCCCCGTTGAACACACACAAAAAACATCTCACAGCAATGCTCTCAACTGTAAAACTGTAGTGACACAAAAGCTGATGATCAAAAATAATTTCACAAAGCTCGAGGACCCAGATTTGGTTTGCATGTTGTTGGCGCACACACCTGCAGTGTGTGGCGACACACTCATTACTACAGTACTCCTTGTCCCAGTCTTTGCTCTCCACAGCGGGGTTGGTGCAGCCCGCGCGCACACAAATGTTACGGCTGGCGGCGGTAGTCACACTTGGGATGGGGGCAACGTTCACCTCAACCTCCATCTGAGGGACAAAACAAGATAAAGTTACATTTGAGGTATTTATCGACCGTCACATTCAGAGCTACGGACATTAAACAACAGCTGGATAAACTAAACTTCCTGTTTTGGTATAATGCAGGTATCAACAGGGCAGGATGTGCACTTACCCCTTCCTCTGCCTCCGCCACTTCCTCTCCTCCCGTCACCATATCAGCCGACTGTCCCACCTCTACAGTCAGATCTGCGGAGGACACCGACGTGGGCGTTTCACCAGCTGACGTCACAATGATCGGCGCGGTTGAATCCGACTGCCGCGACGATGGGACGACCTTGATCTGCAGCGGAGGTGGGGCTGTGGCAGCGTTCGCTCCACCGCCTCGTGGTTTGGCCTGCAGAGGCGGAGGGGCCTGGGCGTGTACCATCTGCTGAAGCCGAGGTGGAAGAGGAGCGCTCTGCATCTGCTGCAGTGGTGGCGGCTGGCGTGGCGAAGAGGCGGGCGTCGCCGTGACCGAAACGCCGCCAGAGGGCAGCTGCGTCTGCTTGATGATGATCTTGGTGACAGTGGGCGGGTTCGGCGGGGTGGGAGCGGGCGGAGGTTGGGGTTTGATGGCACCGGTGCAGGAGCGTGTGGTGACCCGAGGCAGATCCAGGATGATGTTGGAGGTACAGATGTTGGTGATGGTGTTTTCCTCGGGGTTGTAATGCTGTGACCTGGTGGTGCGAGTGGCTAGGGTGGAGGAAGGTGTGGCTATGACAGCAGGAGCTGGGGCTGGAGGAGGCGGCGATGGAGAGGTGTCCATGACTTCAATAGGAGCCTGAGGAGAGGATGGTTAGACACAATAAAGACATATAAGTAAAGATACTGCTTGGGATCAGTTTTACTGGTTTCTGTGGTTTAATACCAACCTCAGTATGCAACACACATCCCTGACTTTACCATGCAGAACCTTAGTGCCTACAAATACCAGTTACTGGTGGCTCTTTGCTTCTATTTACAAACAAAAAATAGTGATAATACTATTCAAAGTTTCTGATCAGATCTCAGTGACAAAGCTATTTCCAACCAATCATAATCCTTTAGAGGTGCAAATCCCCAAACATGCCCAGCAGGGTTGGTTACGTAAGCACAACACACCACATACTGTTGTTTTGGTGTTGGTAATTGGATTAGCGGAGAAGAGCGCTCAACTTAGGTCGCTTGTCTCAACAACCACAAACATGAAGACATGTTGTAGATAATCGCGACTTTGTGGTGTGGTGATACTTTGGCTACTTGAAGCCCTGTTGAGCCACAGAGAGGATGACACAGTCTGGGACAGGGACACAAAACAGACTGGAGATGTGTGTTGTTCACTCTGCTGAAAACCCTGTGCCATCACAGCAGAAAAATACAACCGACCATCCCATAAATAATGAAATCATGGGGACAGTCTCAAACCCCAGCAATTAGATCCATCGCCTGGAGCGAACAGAGAGGTACTCAGATAAACCATAATCTTAAGCCCTGTTTCCACTGAGCAGCATGGTTCAGGACGCTTTTTTCCTCATTTCCACTGTGGAAAGTTGTGGATGGTACCAGTGGAACTGTTCCATACCGTCCCCATTTTTCTTCCCCCCTGTTGGGGTACCTGGCACACAGATGTGGTACTAAAAGGTGGAGCTGTGAACATGATTTTAGTAATGAGTGGATCTTCAAGTGTTTATATGTATTAATGTATTAATTTCGGCAGGGCTACGTGAGGGGAAAAAAAGTGTTGTGGAGCATCGTTCCTGTGGGCTACAGCAACACTAAACCCCTGAGTTTGCCTGAGAAGGACTAAATGCATAAACCTGCTATTTTTAAATATCCAATGGAGAGAGACTCACTGCAGCCTGTTTTATTTTGTTCTGAAAATGTTGGCCTGCAACCTCGTTCTATGGATAATAAACAAGGTGCAGACTTCCCTCTGTGTCACCTGAGTGATCTCTCTTCAGTGAGAGGCACTCACCTGAGACATGTGGCCGGCTCTGTACTCTGCCAGTGCCTTCAAGTAATCTTTCTTTGCCGCTTCATTTTTCCTTTTGTAAACCTGAAAACAAATCACGCACTGAAGTTAGGACTGTGTTTGGATCAAGGAAGTCTTTAAAGAAATCGTCATACTTTCACAGCTAAAAACACCTTTCCTGTTCAGTATATGTGTTGTTATGAGGGTCCAAAATCTTTATCTGTCAGATTACAACACTCCTGTTTGACTGGATGAAATCCTGGGAAGAGATTCCTCCACTTTCCTCTCACCTGTTTCTGCTCCTCCCCCAGGCTGTCCCACATGGACGCCACTATCTTAGACACCTCTCCAAACGTAGCGTTAGGGTTTTGTCCCTTAATAGCTGCCTGTGTGTCCCTGAAGAACAGAGCGTAGGCCGACACAGGTTTCTGAGGCTCGTTTGGGTCTTTCCTCGGCTTTGTCTTCCCCTTCTTCCCTCCTCCCGCTCCTCCTTTCCGCCTGACCGCTGGAGAGATGCTGGACGCGGGGGCAGAGAGCGGGGACTCGGACAGGGAAGGATCGAGGGAGATGACTCCCGAAGAGACAGCCAGAGAGACCGGAGATTCCACCAGGACGCTCTGATTGGAGGGGCAGACGACACAGATTAAAATAAAGTCTCTGAGTCGAGTCACCTTTTTTTTTTTTTTTATACGGCACATTTCATACAGCCACAAGAAATATGAACAACATTAAATAACACATAACTACATATTTCAAGACATAAAAACATAGACTCCTGTGTGCACACGGCGAGAGAGGAGAGTAAGAAACTGTGCTGCTGCCAGAGGAGCCGCTGGCTGGGTTCCCTCTGAGCAGTAACTCAGAGTCTGAGAAGTCCTGGGCTGTTCATAAAACATTTAGGACGCCACAGTTTATTCCACACTACCGAAGCTGCTCCTCTTTTTGGAACCATCAAGGTGACTGAACTCACCCTTCGGAAGTCATCCATGTCGTCATCCTGAAGTGAACTGGTGGGTGACGCCGTGGCTGACAGAGGGTTATCGGGCGACTGAGGGCGCTGCAACATGTTCCCGCCTCCCAAGCCAAGCCCCAGTTGAGCGCTGAGCTCCGACTGGTCAATTGTAGTCAGCTGGTTGGATCCAAGCAGGCCCTGGCTCATGTCACCCAGCGGGACGTCGATAGTCACCGGGGACGAGCTGCTGAACTGAGAGCCGATGGGATGACCGAGATCCTGGGTGTGAAAAGAAAATGTGAGCGAACTGCTAAACTGGTGAAAGTGAGATAACGTCAGACAGTTCAAATGTCTCCTCACCATCCCCAGTGACGAGCCCAACAAAGCACTTCCTCCCGACTGGTTGATGACTCCCAGACTCAGGTGCTCCAGTCCTTGTGAGGGGGCGTTGACGAAAGTGGAGGCAAACGAAGGGTCGTCTCCTTCAACCACAGCGTTCCCGGGTACCACCACGCTACCCGAGGGCCCGGTGTCCGACAGCTCCCCGAAATGGGACACCACATCGGACACAGTGAGGGCCGAGTCTGGATCCAGAGAGATGGGAGGTATCTCGAACTCCTCATCGCCAAGGCTCGGAGTGTGGAACGTCTGGAGAGAAGATGGCGGATGAAAGCAAAGGTGGGAGAGGAAAAGTGGAAAAAGAAGACGATAGAAGTAAAAGAAAAATGGAAGAAGAGAAAACAAGTTTGTGAGAAATTGGGGTGGAGAGGAGTAAACAACATTTTGGAAAGGAAGGTCAGAGAGCCACAAGAGAATTAAGAGAAGATTAGTCAGTAATTACAGCTCCAATAAACACAGATTTATTATTCTGGACATTAGACGCACTCTAAGATTCACTGTACTACTAAAATATCTGTAAAATACTGTTATGTGTGTCCGGAGTGATCAAGTCAGGTGCGGAAAATTGCTTTCAGTGCAACATTTTCAGTGTTCAGCAGCCTGTGTCACAAAGCAAGATGAGTGGGTTAGCTTGCTAACTTTGGAGTTAACTGAGGTTTTCTGATGTCACATAGCTGGCTCACTTTTAACCAGGTTAGATCACCATGGTAACCTACGCTGCGGGGCCTCTGGAGCAAGTACACTTCTCATGATCAGATCAAAAACTGTAAACAGCTGATTGCTGAAAGAACCCCCTCCTTATCTCAATATCTGGATATTACTGACTCATGTTTCTTGACATTCTTATTCTACTCTGGTTGTGTGGCTACATTAAATTTCTATTTATTAGGGCTGTCAATCGATTAAAATATTTAATCGTGATTAATCACTAACTGTCCATAGATAACTAAAATTAATCGCACATTTTCTATCTGTTCTAAATGTACCTTAAAGGGATATTTTTCAAGTCTTTAATACTCTTATAATGTGGGAGTGGACAAATATGCTTGCTTTATGCAACTGTATGTTTATATTATTGCAACAATCCAAAACACTGACAAATACTGTCTGAAATATTCTCCAGAATAACCTCTAAGGTACTGCATGCTCAAAAAATATAGTGATTCTATCACAATGTAGTGTCCAACGTTACACTTGTAAAGGTTAACTAAACAAACCCTGTTTTTAAAGCAGCTTGACGTACTCCGGTGGTAACTCAATTCACACAGACAGTAAATGCAAAATTGCTTTGGTGTTGTCGGGAGAACTGTCTGGCAGGGCTTTGAAGCTGAACTTGACGCTCAAAAGACTCCTCTCTTTATCCATTCTGAACTCTTAAACATGAGTAGCTCATAGCTGGATAGGAAAACCCTGAGGTAACTGAGCCATTTGATAACCAGCTCTGTGATGCCAGGATCACAGATGGCTCAATGAAGCAAGGTAGCCCAAAGAGGGCAAGATTAATGCAGGATTTATACTTCTGTGTTGCATTGATGCTGTAGTCTGATGTGCACCTCCCCAGAAATGTAACTACAAGTCGCGGCAACACAGATCTCGTTTGTAAGCTGAAACCATTTCTTTGGAAACAAAGCTTTAATTTACTTTAATTTCACAGATAAGAAACAATAAAGCCTCCTCAAAAATAGCATTTTAAGTCTTGTGTGTGATTTATCCTGACTTCATATGAGCAGAAGAAATCTCCACTTGTCGCTAGGCTAATTTATACAATGTAAAATGCCATAGGCTTGTGCTAATAACGTTAGCATGTTATATTTGTTTGGAAAATGTGTTTAATATAACGCAGTTGTTTTGTCAGTGAACCTTGTGAGTTGTTATAGAGTCAAATTTTGTAACGTTACCTTGTTAAATGCTGTTGTCCCTGGCTTCAAATGAGTAGAGGAAAAGTTTGCTAGCAGCTAGGCTAATTTATACAATGTAAAATGCCATAGGCTTGTGCTAAAAACATTAGCAGGTTATATTGGTTTGGAAAACATGTTTAGTATAAGACAGTTGTTTTGTGAGTGAACCATGTGAGCTGTAATGGAGCCGAATTTCTAACATTACCTTTGTTAAATGTTGCTGTTGTCCCTGGCTTCATATGAGTAGAGGAAAAGTTTGCTAGCAGCTAGACTAATTTATACAATGTAAAATGCCATAGGCTTGTGCTAATAACGTTAGCATGTTATATTTGTTTGGAAAACGGGTTCTGTATAAGACAGTTGTTTTGTCTGTGAATCTTCTGAGTTGTAATGGAGCCGAATTTTGTAACATTACCTTTGTTAAATATACTGTTGTCTCTGGCTTCATATGAGTAGAAGAAAAGTCTGCCGACTAGTGTTTTGGAGGTGTAACTGCAGAGTGACACAGACACACCACCGCACAAGTATAAATGCTCTTTACAGTGCAGCCCACGTGCGTATGCTACAGCGTAGGGTATAAATCCCCCTTAAGTTGAACTTGCTTTGTGATACAGGCCCCTGGTCATGCACCAAGAAAACAGAGCGTCACAGCTGTACATTGTGCTGACAGGTGACCAGAAGGCAGCTGTTAGTGAGAATGCTGATGACTGCAATATCACTACAAAGTATGTGCACAACAAAAAAAAAAAAAAAACACTGCAGAACAGCATGAGGTATGAAATATGTTTGGGTATGAGGAGTGTGGGTAGGTGATGTGACACTGCACGTGACGACACTGATAAGCCCATACCTGCACAATGATCTCACACCTGTTTGTAGCTGTGTTTCGCACTTACATTTTTATAACTACAATTAGAAATTAGATGCACTCCAACACTGAGAAGTTTGCTCCTCCCTTTGTGGTGTTTCTGTCTATTCTGATGACATAAAAGCATTTCAAAGATGTATAAATAAACTTTTACAAGCCTTAAACTCTATGCCTCTGTGTGCATCATGTGCCTCCCCTCCATCACCCCATCATGTCACTAACTCTTTGGATGAGTCAGCATCGCAGATTGTTTAGATTGCATTCTGATATGATGTTTGATGATTCGCTCTGCAAAAAGATTGTTTCCTAAATGACAATATTAATTTAAAAAAAAAAAAGTGGCTGAATTTAAGCAGGAAGGGTAGTGAGATATAAAATATTTATAAATGATTCATACTCCACCAGCAGGTCCAGCGAGGTTGAAGAGGTCAATGCGTTTAGTGGCACACTAAAAAATGTGAGTATGTCAGTCAAGTGCATGTTAATTACATTTGTCATGGGTCATATTTGTGGCAGTAAGACTGTTTTTATATGTACTGACATGAAATGACTCATACACACAGAACAAAGGCCTTATTTTGTATGATTCACACATGATAAAATCAAATATGAACATGGTTGAAATGCTAGAAAACATAATGTGCAACTGCGAGGTACTGAGCTAAAGATGACTGAGTTCAGGCATGAACTCAGTCATCTTTTGGTGGTTTAAAGCTGCTGCATGAGACTGATACACCTCTGGTTGTGCCGCTAATGTATCACTGTTACAAGTCACAGAGCTAAGCATCCATTTTTCCTCAAACATAAACACCTGGTGATCTTTGAAAACCTCAAAAAGGGTCGTCTAACAATACTTAACGATTCACTGAAGCTATTTCCAGGATCGTCAAAGACTCACCTGGATAAAAAAAAAATACTGAGTCTGCTGCACAACACATTAGATTGTCACTTTATTTCCTAATCCAGGACATCAAAAATGATCCTATCTCCTTGCTAGTTTCGTACAACGCAAGAAAAATAAATGTGTCACACTGCATGACAGTATAAAATAGCTACTGAATAGCCAGGTTGGTAAAGCAAGTCACCCCAAATCCATACGATGCATTTATAGAAACTACTAGTAGTGATGGCCAAATGAAGCCTCATGAACCACTTTCTTTATTTTCTGACCCCACCAGATGGCGCTCTTGGTTTAAAGATAAAGGCCGAAGGACTGGCAATGAAATGTGCTTTCAAACCTTTGTTGAACAGACAGCGCCATCTGGTGGCTTCAGAAAATAAAGACAGTGGTTCATGAGGCTTCATTTGGCCATCACTGGAAACTAGATGCCAACTTAAAGAATACTTCAACTGCAAAATGTACATCAGCTACTCACCACATGTTACCTTGAATCATATGGCGAACGGAGAATCCAAAAAAGCTGAACATTGCTCATGAATTAATATAATCAGCGTTCACAGTTAACAACAGCAGAACTATATCAAAACATCTGTTTACACAAGGCTCGTGCAGTGTAATCCAAGTTTCACTTATCCAGTCGTATGCTCAGTACTTCCCAAACACATGCCTTTTTTACTAAAAGTACTACAAGTAAGGTGCCCTAGGCATGCCTGGGATCTAGCATGCGTACTGTTTGTACTGATGTATTTTAAATCGTAATGTGTTTGGGAAGTACTGTGCGTATACGTGGATGAATGAGACTTGGATTATATTGTACGAGTTGTGTGAGAGTTTGTGAACGGATGTTTTGATATAGTTTTGCTGTTGTTTAAAAACAGTCCCCTTTTAATTCAGTTCATGTAGACTGTTTGCCCTTTTTTGGATTCTCCGTTCACTAAGGAGGCACGCAGGAAAAACTTTTTCTTCATAAATTTAAGGTAAAATACTGTGAATAATTATTATACAAAAGATCATTTTGAGGGTGGGGTATTTATTTAAAGCCAACTTGGGTTTCTAGACCCACAAAAGGCGCCAGAAAGCAGACGTTTTGTCAAAATTTGGCTATTTTTCTCTTTTGAATTACTGGAAAGACATCTACAAATTAGTCAAATCTAAAAAATTAAGAACCATTCTTTGGTTGAACCAGTTATTACACATACAAATTGTGTCAAGTGTTCCCGAGTAGATATCGCTTTGTGTTAATGTGCCTCAGCTCGAACAGGTTGGTCACTAGTCGCTTAAACAATTCCCACTCTTACTAACTATTTTGCTGTGTTAAAAAAAAAATAATAATTTTGCCCTTTCTCCCTCAAGCTTTTCATTGTATTTCATAAAAGTGTATATAGTCTCTGTTTTAGGCTAAGTACATTGCTTGTAAATTTGGTAGTTAAAAATATTTCAGTCATAAAGCAGATGTAATATCTTTCATTTAGGTGGTCAGAAGAGTCTTTGAGGACTCTGGGAACATCTTCAGAGCTGTGAGTTGCTGAACAATCTTCTCAGCTTTGCAAAGATCGCCAGATACTGAGCACTCAGAAAAACAAACTCTTATGCCGTCAAGACAGAAGTATGATAGCTTTATTTAGTGTCTAGATCCATTAAATTTGGGTTTATTTGGGTTTAATCCCATTACACGGTGGATTGTAGCTGATGTAGGAGAACCGGTTTGTTTAGTTTTAAGGCAAATCCATATAATGTGCCATGTTAAGTGCCTTGTCGGTTACGTTTGAGCATGAACACAACCTACAATTCGGGAACTTGTAAGTCCTGTAACTTTGATATGGCATGAAAGCAGCGTTAGCTCTGTGACTCTAACATATGGTAATACATGATGTGATTCTGCTTGATCGTAAGCCAGAACATATGTCCAAAGGAAGGGGGCTCCTTAGAGATAAACAGAAACCTGTCAGAGATAAATTTAATGCCAGGTAATCTAGATGTTAAGGCCTACCTCTGAGGAGGAGAGGAAGGGATGGCCGGACCCAGAGATTGTCAGGTAGTTGTCACTGCCTCCAGGGAACTGAAACATTAAGGTGCACAAGTTTGGGAAAAGATAATGGCCTTGGAAGGAAGCAACAGTCAATCAATAGGACTACAATCATAACCAAAACCAAGCAACCAAGACATATGTACACTGAGATGCGTTTAATGGCAGCCTTTAGGTAGTTCACATATGTACCATTGTGTCCCATTCATTAGACAGAGTCACCTTGTTGTCAGTGTCAAATCCATTGAAAGACTGCGGGTCCAGGAACTCTGGATCACCGTCGTGCTGCCCAGTACCGTCCGTTAAATCCGAATAAAAATTCAGGTCCATCTTTTCAACTGGGCCTCATATGGTAGCTATGAGGCCCCTCTTCAATTCAACCAGACGTTGCGCAATTAACCGATATTCCTAATCTTTTACCTATATGTGACAATGCGAGTCGTGTCAGATAGCTAGCAAGTGATAATACCGACCCCCGAAATATCGAGTCTAAATTATCTGTAACGTTATTTCTTACGGAACCGCCAACTGACAGCTTTGGCACAGATGTTAGGCTAGCGTACGCGACTCAAACGGAGCATGTGTACGCAAGCAACCGTGCCAAAAATAACCTGCGTGCTGGCTGGCTAGCTACCGGGAGGTAACGTGGCTGCTGCCTGTCTATCTTGCTGACTTGTCCTACCACGGTTTAGCTTTAGCTGGCTTTGACGCAAGGCTGCAGTACTCCCCACTTCACGACCAGCCTGGCGCCCGTTTGTCTGTCGGTCCTCGAACGTTACATTCAATCAACGGCTGCTAGCGTTAGCGGACGCGGCTAACGTACGTTTAACGGACTAACGGCTAATGCCGCCACGAGATGTCTGGGAAACGGCAATGATTGATTCAGGGTGTCTGACAGGAGGGAGGCAGGCGGACCGAACCCCCGTTTCTGCTTCGTACTTGGCCCGGGCCAGGCTGCTCAATGGATCCCGAGCTATGGATCTTGGATGGGATAAACCGACCGGAAGGGGTCAAGATAAACGAGGGCACCACCGGAAGTTGAGCGATACGGGTTTCAAAATAAAATCAGCTAACTCAGGGTCGCCACAAATTTTCATGGACAAAATTTCCAGACTTTGCCACAACTTTTTAAGGACTTTTTGTCTTGTCTCACTTAATTAATTAAGAATTAAGTCAATTAATTTGCTATTATGTTACATTACGTGGAAGGTTATCCATGGACAATTTCATTATATGCAACAGGACTTTTCCAAAACTTTCACTGACTTTGACAAATTCGATGAATTTCTCGAGGCCTGGAAAATTAGACTGTGAAATTCCATTACTTTTCCAGCTTTTTCATGACCATTTGCACCTGGCTAACTTTATATTTTTCACTATTTAGTTGTCAGGATGAAAATCCAACCAACAAATTATTTATAAACTGAGATTTGGTGGACTTAAAACATTTAAATACGAATATACGAATGAATAAATTAATATATAAAGTAAAAAATAAGATGCAAACAGAGTCAGTCGATGTAGATGTGAATTAAGAATATGTTTACAAAAACAAATATTAGAACAAATGCAAAACAAAAGATGTATAACAGACAAATGAATTGAATTTTAGAATACTTTTGAAAAGTTTGCATGTTCTCCCCATGTCAGCGTGGGTTCTCTCCGGGCACTCCGGCTTCCTCCCACAGTCCAAAGACATGCAGATTGGGGACTAGGTTAATTGGTAACTCTAAATTGTCCGTAGGTGTGAATGTGAGCGTGAATGGTTGTTTGTCTCTATGTGTCAGCCCTGCGATAGTCTGGCGACCTGTCCAGGGTGTACCCTGCCTCTCGCCCGATGTCAGCTGGGATAGGCTCCAGCCCCCCCGCGACCCTCAAGAGGATGAAGCGGTTAGAAGATGAATACTTTTGAAAAGTAATTAAAAATGTGTAAAACACTTTATAGATTCAAAATAAATATTTCAAAATAAGATGATTAACAAATATAAAACTGAGTTATTAAAAATATGAATATATGCATTTTTGTGTGGGACTTGGTATACATAATATACATTATGTTTAAGTGGACCCCACAAAAAATGAATGTAGGGAACAACCAAAATACACTTCATTCTATTCTAACCGCTTCATCCTCTTGAGGGTCCAAAATACACTATTTTTTAAATTTAGTTTAGTGTAAGAATAGCGTCGGAATATTGAAAACATTACATTACTAACCCCAGATTGAACTTTCACTGACAAAATCACAGCCAGTGACAAAATATTTGTTATAACCATGGCTGGATTAACCTGTTCGGGGACCCCACACACCTCCTAGTAGGCGGGGCGATACCAAAATTGTGGTTTTGATCGTCACTGATTCCAATATCTTTTATAACTAAACACATTTAATGTTTTGTCATGTAGGGGAGAGTCCACTCATTGGAGCTCAATCTTGATCTCAATCAATCTCAATCTGTATTGTCAGCTTTGCATGTCCTGGGGATGTATGGAATATTCACAAACACTAAAAATCAGTCTCTTTTATAAATGTGTCCTTCAACTGTGCCCCATTTTCCTAACTTATAACGACATATTTTATCGTCTTTATCAAGATATCCACTATGAATGTTGTATTTCACATGTCTTGTTGCTTATTGCTGATCTGCATGTCTGCTGTTGTTGCCTGCTCGCCTATATGCATGGTTACATGCACTGAAGAGTGGATATTGTTAATATATTCCTCTTAATATGTTTGTGTTTTAATGTATGCGCCAAAAACCAAAACAAATTCCTTGTAAGTCAAAACCTACTAGTCAATAAATCCTTGGCTAAATCTGATTCTATATTACCATACAAATGTTTTGCTGTTTCCTGTTGCTGTATTATTTTTTAAACATCTCACTTAAGAATTAAAGCTGAATATCTGAATATAAGGCACATTTACACTAATGTTGAATAATTTGCGTTAACATTATGAATAAATAAAGGAGGTGAAATTGCAGATTTTAAGCCGATTTTATTTTGAAAGCCGTAACCGGAAGTCGTCCGCCACTCCGTTCTAATGTACTCTAATCCAGTGGGACAGATGAGTAACGTTAACTGGACTACAGCTGCTTTAACACGCCTCTGGTTTGGAGTTTAACTGCGACATATATGAGATTATGTCACCCAACAGATTATTTTTAAGTTTTAACGAATTAAACGCCATTTATTTTATCGTTTAACGGCTGACATTAAGCTTATCTTACCTCCTGTTCGCTCTAATGGTTCGTTCCAATTCAATCCTCAAACTAAGTAGTAACTGAGTGAAACGGACGACCTCATATTTCTGTCGACTAAATAACCGTTAAAAAGATAAACGTCGATACAAACTGTTTCGGTGGCAACGGTAGCTTTAAATACTTGAATTTAACGTGTGATAATTGGTTTGACAAAAGCAGCATAAAGTTTGACACAAGCCTGAGAGTGAAGGGTTAAATAATTGAAGCGAAGTCAACTCAACCGATTGAATAAAGGGCTGATGAATTAAGCAGGTCCGCCATCATTGTGTGTTGTGACAACCACAGATCATCGTGTGTTTTAATTGATCATCATATATGAAGACACAGGTGATTCTTTTTTATTTATTAAGTCGAAAGTGTCTAGTATCAGCTACTCTTACCTCCATGGTCACCCCCGAAATCTGATTTATTTTTGTTTTTAATCCCACTTTGGCAAGTGAACTTCGCCCAGAATTGATTTCCTCAAACATCACAAGGCAACCGGCTCCCGGATTGTACGTACAAGTGGAAGTGACGTCATGGCGCAAATGTAGCGCTGGCGTTCCAGAATAAAAGACACCTTTTTTCTTTATGTTTTTTACTTTGGTGACCTTTTCAATTATATATATATATATTTTTTTTAACAAATTTATGACTGTAAAATTAAAGTAAGTCTTCTGTCAATGTGTCCAATGTGTTTTTCATTAAAAAGCCATTTATAAAGCAATAATTAAAAAACAAAAAAAATATACATATATAATTACCGCCTCACTTTGTGCACCAGTCATGTTGCAAAGAGAGTTAAGCACTCAGTTTCTCCCCAGCAGCACAGTTTCAAGGTGTGCACTAAAGATTAGTGTCACCAATTCAGTATCTGACCAAATGTCTCCCTCTTCCGCCCCGAAATATGGCGTCAAGTAATGGCTAGAAAAGTATTTTTGCATAACATTATGATGTCACAGTGAAGTTGATCTTTGACCTTTTGGATATAAAATGTCACCAATTTACCATTACATCCTACCAGACATTTGTGTGAATTTTCGTCATAATGAGCATATGAATTCTCAAGTTATGGCCCAAAAAACATGTTCTGTGGGGGTCACAGTGACCTTGACTTTTGACCACCAAATTCAAATCAGTTCCATTCTTGAGTCCAAGTGAACATTTGTGCCAGATTTGAGGAAACTCCTTCAAGGCCTTCTTGAGATATTGTGCTCACAAGACTGAAACAGATGCAAGGGCACAATGATCTTGACCTTTAACCATCAAATTCTAATCAGTTGCATTCTTTAGTCCAAGTGGACATTTTACCAGGTTTGAGGAAACTCCCTCAAGGCCTTCTTGTGAGATTGCGTTCACAAGACTGAGACAGATGCAAGGGCACAATGATCTTGACCTTTGACCACCAAATTCTAATCAGTTCCATTCTTGAGTCCAAGTGAACATTTGTGCCAGATTTGAGGAAACTCCCTCAAGGTGAGATATCACATTTAAAAGAATGAGGCAGATGGACAGATGGACAACCCGAAGACAGGAAACTCTGAGGAAACTCCCTCAAGGCCTTCTTGAGATATTGTTCACAAGAATGAGATGGATGCAAGGTCACACTGCTCTTGACCTTTGACCACCAAATTCTAATCAGTTCCATTCTTGAGTCCAAGTGAACATTTGTGCCAGATTTGAGGAAACTCCCTCAAGGTGAGATATCACATTTAAAAGAATGAGGCAGATGGACAGATGGACAACCCGAAGACAGGAAACTCTGAGGAAACTCCCTCAAGGCCTTCTTGAGATATTGTTCACAAGAATGAGATGGATGCAAGGTCACACTGCTCTTGACCTTTAACCACCAAATTCGAATTAGTTCACCATTAAATCCAAGTAGACAATTGGATCAAATTTGAGGAAACTCTCTCAAGGCCTTCTTGAGAAATTGCGTTCACAAAAATGAGACGGATGCAAGGTCACAATGATTTTGACTTATAACCACCAAATTCTAATCAGTTCCATTCTTGAGTCCAAGTGAAGATTTGTGCCAGATTTGAGGAAACTCCTTCAAGGCCTTCTTGAGATATTGTTCACAAGAATGAGATGGCTGTAAGGTCACAATGCTCTTGACCTTTGACCTCCGAATTCTAATCAGTTCATTGTTTTGTCCAAGTGGATGTTGGTGCCAAATTTTAGAATATTCCAAATAAATCCAATAAAAACTTCTTTAGATGAAAAGTGTCAAAACAGTAACAAATGGACATTACAATTTTCCATGCCCCAATGTTACATCTTAAAATTATATACATGTCTATAAAATAAAAGATATTCACAATTACAATGGTATAAAGAGAGAAAAAAAAAATCAAATTGCCACATTTGAGAAGCTGTTTGGTATTTTATCCAGATCAGTGACTTCAGTTATTGTGTATCAAAATTCCTCCCAATCAGCAGACAAATAAATCTATAAATTACAGTACCAATATCAGCCAATGAAACCAGACATACTTCGTCATTGTAATGTGACAAAACAAAAGGATAACAACTCGATTAACCTTTCTTTCAAAATTGCTTTATTTCTTCCCGTATTTTTTCAAGCAAAGTTTTTTATGACTCCTTTTTTATATTAATGTAATTAAAAAAAGATAAAACTTGGGATCTTTTTTTGTCTTTATGTACAAGCACGAAAAAAAAAAAGTTCAGGAAATAACAATGAACGTAAAAGAATCCCTGCACGATAACACTGTAAAAAAATGAAAGAGAACAAAAAGCATTAGAGTGGAATCAAACACCTCTAGTTTACAGCTCCTTACTTCAGCAACAAGCTCATGTTCACACACACACACACACACACACACACACACACACACACACACTTTCAGACAGACATACACGTGATGTCAGCAGGTTAGTTTAGGTGAATGGTGAGGTGGAGAGTTTCAGGGCACAAGCTCACACTACACAGCGCAGCCAATATTCTCAGTTGAAGAGATGAAAACACAATAACAGACTAAATCATTCATGCACACACACACTTCTCTCCAGGTGACGGTGACATTTTGACAGCATGCAGTGCAGTGGTTCTCCCCACGATGATCCAGTGTGTCAGCAATACTGTTTCTTTCTTCTCTTTCCGAGGCCTTCACAACAACCACGACGACGCTGCCATCATTTACTCAAACACACGAACATGACACATGCAGTCCGACGTGGGCCAGTTTATAGCGTGACTCAGAGAAGACCGATAGTTTTCTTATCGTTGGTTTAATTTCGGTTTTCCTGGGATCTTGGCCGACATCACAAATCCATAAATGTGTAGCATAAAGACGTCTCGTTCCTCTCTTGATATAAGTAATGGAGTCCTAATGTCCATCGCACAGTTGACACCATTAACAGCAGAGCACACTGCTAAACGCTGACTGTTTTGCAGATAAAGATATGTCACTTGGTAAATCTGTAAATTTGTTTTCATGAGATGATGTCACAGGTGTATAGGAGCCCATTTTTTACTAAGAAAGGCAAAAAGACAGAGTGACGGAGTCAGAATATGAGATTGAAAAAAGTCATACTTATTATCTCATTAACTGGACTTTTTTTTTCAAAAATTTGGAAATTTTCTTTCATTGTGTTATTTTATCTAAATAATAGTTTTAAAATCCAATTTGTGTTTGTATCTCAGAAATTTAAGTTAATATTTAAAAATCTAAATAAAAATCCTTTTCAAAAATATTTTTAAAATTTGTCTTATTTAAATCTCAAATTTGTTGTTGTATGAGAAAAGCTTTTTTTAAATCTCAAATTTACTTTTTTCCCCTCAAATTTGCCTTTTTTAATCTCAAATTTTAGTTTTTATATCAAATTTTTGTCATTTTAAGTTTTTTATTGACTATTTTATTTCATAATTCCTACTTTGGAAGCCAAATTTATAGTCCAACTTTTGATGACTGAACATTAAGAGATACCAATTTTTTTTTTTTTTTTAGCATTTTTATTTCCGTCATGACCAACATTTCGTTTAGATTTTTTTTTTACTTTTCCTGGCAAAAATGGGCCTCCATACAAGAGAACAGATTCTGAGAAAGAGCAGCAAGTTCAGACCAACACACAAGAATTAAAACATAATTCAGTCTCCACTTTGAGCTTCACTTTGAATAAAACAAATTCTGAGGTCTGTGCATATACGACTGTATATGGTGGATACGCAAAGAAAGGAGGCCACTAATGATATGTAATTAAATGATAACCATTTTCCCTATATCTCCTAAAAACGTTACAGTTTCTAGTGAGGAGACGGCACAGACGGACACTGATTTTTCCTTAAATGAACCATTAAGCAGGTATAAAACTAAAGGCTCCTCACTTCATTTGATGCAGAATTACGTTTCCAGTTTTGATGTAGCATTGTAGTAAACTTCACAAGGAGAACAAAAAAAACAACAACAAAAAACACACCAGTCAGACATTCAGCCTCCTCTCAGCACTCACATCCGCTTCCAAAATACATTCTGTACAAAAAGCAACCCTGAGTCTCATCAGTGGAACGACTGCTCCGTTTCTGGGACGCTTCACATTTCCTCTCATTCGCTGGTCCACCAGCCCGAACGCACCTGAAACAACACTGGTCCCCTTCTCCGACAAACCAACCCTCCCTCAGGTGGATGACTTTCACACATACACACACGCGCGCACACACACAGCTGATCACTCTTATTTTTTTGCTCGTTCGTGGAATTGTGTTGGCATTTCTGTAGCTTGACATAAGTGGAATGGAAACCCTGAAAGATGAAAGTAAAAGGGCTGAGGAGTGGGGGAGGTGTTGGGCGTGACGGCTGACGCTGCAGCCAATGACAGTCTCTCCTCTTGGGGCAAACGCCCCCCCCTAAGAGCACATAGGCCCCCACAGTCTCCCTTCACTCACTCCTGCGGGACTGGCTGCGTCTTTAACGCTGGCTTCCTCCATTTTGTCCAATCAGGAATAGATAGTGATGACTTCACTTCCTCCACCTCTGACCAACAGGACACGCTCCAAACCTTCTGTTAGGACCTCGAGGAACTCCATGTCTGGTCAGCGAGTTAAGGAGTGTTTCTGTAGAGGTTCCTCTGTACTATGTGAGTGTGCTGATGATCTTTGTAACTGTGAATATGGTCAACAAGGAGCCGCTGAGGGCCGGGTTGTGCTCAAAGAGATGTAGTTCATACAGTGTCGTAAACAGGTACCCCAACAGAGGGGGGACCAAAAATGGGGAGGGTGCAAAACGGTTCTATTGGTACCATCTACAACTTTTCACAGTGGAAACAGAAAAAATGCGTACCAAACTAAACTGTAACTACAAATATAAAGTGTGAAGACAGTGTTTGGTTAAGTAAGTGAAAGAGTGCAACCCTCAGTGTTTAAGGATACAGTTCTCGTCTCCGTCCGTGTTCTTGGGTGGTCCCGGCATATTGAGCAGGACAAGCCGGGCATCGTGGGATTTGTTGACTATGACTTCGTTGAGCTTCACAGCGGTGTGCATGCGCCTGACGTTAGAGTGGTCCCTGAAGGAAAACAAGATGCATTCAATGACCTCTTTCATGAACTACGATGCTATGAGAAATATTGTTACTTCCACTCACGGTCTGATGCTGAGCATGTCTCTGAAGCCCTCCGGTGTGGAGCAACCAGAGTGCGTGGCTCTGTACTGCGAGGTCTTCTCTTTGGTCCAGGTCATCTGAACTCTCCGATGATGCTCAGTGCTGCCACCGGCGCTCGTCGTCCTTTCGCGCTCCCCGCCATCTGTGTCGTCATCATCATCCGATCCGATGCTCGTCAGCCGCAGCATGGAGTTCCGGTCTTTCACCAGCTGGGCCTGGTTTAGCACAGACACAAACATGTTCGTTCTCAGCTCATCTCAACTTTCATTCAACCTTATTTGTGTCGTCCTGATCCTCAACCCCTCTGCTCTTCCTTCCCCAACTCCTGTCTGTCTCTCTCTCTCTCTCTGTCTTTCTCTTTGTACCTGTCTGTCTTTGTTTCCTTTGGAGGTGTTTGAGGTGCTGACTCCAGTACTCCAGTACCTGGGGGAAAGATACACCTACGGACAACACAATGTCACCTATCTCGCTAATACAGAAGACAGGCTGCGTCTACTCTAGCAGAAGCACTGGAGGATGACTACGGGGACAACAACGTTAGTGTTCCTGAAAAGACCTGAGTCAAATGACAACTTAAACTCAGAAGGGAGTGATTAAAAGAGTAGAGGTGAGGTGAGGTGAAATGAAAGGAGAGACATTACTCTTTTTTCAAGTTGGCCAGGAGACAGAAAGTTTGTTAAGTAACAAGAAGTACATTTGACCCAGATCTGCATTTATTAACTTCATTATTTGACAAACTCTTCATTGAATCCTTCAGATAAAGAACGTTTTAAAGAACTGAAAATTTCAGATGAGAGATGAGTACTCCATTCTCATTTAGTTCGCCCCTTTTTCACCAAAGAGGTCACAGGTCAGGGTCAACTACAGTACAACTAACAAGCAGCAGTAAGTGTCTTTAAGCAAGACGCTGCTTAAAGACACTTCTCATTCACTATGGCGCTTCTTCTGAAGGATTCAGAGGTATTCACTGATCTAAAACCATGTGATCGAGGAAACTTCTTTGCTTTAAAGCCCAGTTCAGACCAAAAATTCATGATGAGACGAATCAGTGTCAGAACGGCGCAGAGAAAAAGTTGTGTGAACTGGTGCGTCTCAGTTCGACTCCAGTTGGCTGATGTTGTCATCGAGTGGCTGGTTTTAGAACGAAACGCAAGTCACCTGTTGTCAACAGTCGAACAGCTTGTGGCAAAGTCTCCTGGTCGAGTCAGTTACAAACTGTCAGCTGGGTGAAATGTCAGAGTTTTGGATGGAGGAAAGAGACGATCACATCATCAGTTTGTCTGAGGAACAGCCATGTCTGTATAAGGGATGGGCATTTTAAGTAACTTCTATTTGAGCACTCACATTAAAGCTTGCGTTAAATTATTATAGAGTATTTGAGTACTCAAAAAAAAAAAAAACAAAAAAAAAAAAACTACGATGTACAACGGAAAACAAGTTGTAGAGTTTCCATTAATTCCACTTTCCGCACTACAAACTCTTTATGCTGCCACACTTAACGTATTCAAAAAACTGTTTGCCTCCCTTGTCACACACCTGCTGCTCATCCCATGTACAAACAACAACACTGCATCTATTTACACAAAGTCACCATTGTTTAAACAAGAATCAAAACAAATACAAAGAGTGTTATTGTGGCTCCAGGCTCTCAGGAGTCCTGAGCCGCTGTCCTCCTGGTCAGTTCAACATCTGCCCATTTAGCATGAGCTAACACAGCAGCAGTGGCTAACATCCAGCACCGAGCCGTTTGACAGTCCCAACAAACTTACCGACATTGAAACAACTCGCCTCATTAGGTAATGTTAGCCATATGATGTTAACAGTTAGCCCTGTCACTGTTTGTGTGTGTGTTTGTGAGCAGGCAGACTCTCATCGATTGTTCCCCAGTGTGGAGCTCACACTCCTGCAGTAGTCTCATGATAAACATGTGGGAGGTCGGGCAGTGATTACGCTATACGTTAAATGAATGCTGGCATACAAATGGAATACTTGATTGCTCATGCCCATCCCTAGTCTGTGTGACTAAAGCCTTAAACTTTACTCAGATAAGATCAACAAACAAACTGCTCAAGGGGCGGGGGTGGGGTTGAAGGCCTTATTCAGTCAACCTGGCACATGGAAGGTTGTTTAAGTAGTCCAGAAAGGGCTGCCACGCCTTGACTATCTATACTACATCTCAGCTCTTCTAGTTTTAGGTGTGCCGTCACCTCTCTGAGGGTGGACACCTGTCCTTCCACTTCAGGAGAATTAGTCGGCGGGCCAGAAGCAGTTGAAAGTTTCGACTTAACTCATCCCAAATCTCTGGTCTGAACTGGGTTTAACAAAGTATCCGATGGTCACTACGTCTAAACTGCTCTACATCGTTAAATACAGCTGATGCTCTACTACTCAGTGAACTCACATCATCAAAACTCCAGCGCACCCGCTGAGGAGACCAGTGAGAAAAGGAGATGAACATGAGCTGGACTGGAAGTTTCATGAAACAAAAATATCTAATTCTGTTACACTTGTGTGTAATACACCTGGAATTAATTACTAAAAGCTAAATACCTTGCATTATCCAATTTCTGTATCAAATACAACTCTCTCTTCCTGTAATGTGTTTAAATAAATCTCAGAGGCATGTATAAATTCCAGTCCTTAAAATCAAGACTTTGCCCCTTTTAAGTCTCTCTAACAACTGGTGTTATGTCGGAATCATGGGAGAAAATGAAAATGAGCAAATTAAGGGGGATTTATACTTGTGCGGCAGACCCTACGCCGTCAGCTTCACTATAACTCGCAGCATTAACAGACAAACATTTGTCTTTATCTGGACACATTTTCCCCACAAATACAACATGCTAACGTTTTTAGCACAAGCCTATGGCATTTTACATTGTATAAATTAGCCTAGCAGCTAGTGGACTTTTCCTCTACTCATATGAAGCCAGGGACAACAGCAACATTTAACAAAGTTAACATTATGAAATGCGGCTCCATTACAACTCACAAGGTTCACTGACAAAAAAACTGTCTTTAACTTAACATGTTTTCTAAATACATACAACATGCTAACGTTATTAGCACAAGCCTACAGCATCTTACATTGTATAAATTAGCCTAGCAACCAGCAGAGACTTCTTCTACTAATATGAAGGCGGCAGGTGCACATCAGGCTGCGGCATAGGGTACAACATCGATGCAACGCAGAAGAATAAATCCCTCATTAGTCATCATTACTTAATGTTCATAATTTGCCAAAATCAGGACTTTTCAGGATTATTTTCTCATTGACTTTTTAAATTACATTTAACATATTATTTTAAGAATTTCCTCTGAGACAACAATAATGTTATAGGTTTCTGTAATAAGTCTTTTTCTAAACTATCTTACAAGATAGTGAGCTTCTGTTTTTAATCAACAGATAAAAAATTTAGAATAGTTTCTCTGTACAACTATCTTTAAACTGTATAAATAAAATCCTCTATAATTATTAACTCTTCAGTTTCATAAAACTCATGACCTCACAGCTAGTCGTATCCACTAACCTCACCTGAGACCTTGTAGCTCCACCTGCTTTTGGCCTACTGCTGCCGCTACCAGGACTTCCCTGATAAAATGATGCACGACAGTCACAGACAGAACAGACGAGCATGTCATGACTTGTCTCGCATACAGCTGATGTTACTACGGCCCAAAGTTTTTAATCCACCGGCAGGAATAATAAACATGGAGTAAAGAAAGAAAGTTAAAAGTGATCTGGTGGGAACCATTCAGTGACCTCTTTTTTCATACATGACAAAATTAGTGTCTGTTTGCACTTGACCTGAGCTTACCTCTTTTTCCCGGTCTGATTTAGACAGTCGCATCTGTCTGAGCATCTGAGACCTCTGCTCCATCATCAGGGTCCTTTCATAGGTGTATGCACTGATGTCGCTGTCATGCTGCAAGGAGACGAGAGACATATTAAGACATACTGAGGGAAGAACATAATTATTCTTTAACAGTTAATGTAATAGCACCAGAACACATTTTGGTGAGCTTAAAATTTTTTTGCAGATTTGTTACTGGGTTGTTGAAATTTTACAGCGTGACATAAGGTTGGGTGGTGTATTGAAATGGATGGGGGAAGAAATTAAGTAAGAAAAGATAATTTTCATTTTATTTCCGTGGAAAAGAGCGTGTTAATAATGTTCATTCATTCATTTTCTGTAATAGCTTATACTTTTAGAGGTCGCGGGGGTGCTGGAGCCTATCCCAGCTGACATTGGGCGAGAGGCAGGGTACACCCTGGACAGGTCACCAGACTATCACAGGGCTGACACATAGAGACAGACAACCATTCACACTCACATTCACACCTACGGACAATTTAGAGTCACCAATTAACCTGCATGTCTTTGGACTGTGGGAGGAAGCTGGAGTACCCAGAGAAAACCCATGCTGACAATGCTAACCACTGCACCACCATGCCGCCCATGAGTGTTAATAATATTTCCTTCAAAATTCAAATAAATGAAAAGGTCCTGATGAACCCCCAGCTTTGTGTGAAGCGTACCATCTCGACGACTTCCACCTCAGCCTCAATGCGCAGGTGATAAAGGAAGGTTGCCAGATCCTTTTTCATCTGGATTGAGTTATCCTCCATCTGGGCCACTGTGAAGATTCGCATCCCACACTTGCGCCACACCTGAGGAGGAAAGGATATTCAGATTAAGTGATGCAGCAATATTCTCGATGACGGACGGACAATTAAAAATGTATCAAAATGAAGAAAAACATTCTCCTACCTTGTGTTGGCGCAGCAGGAAGGGCAACAGCATCAGCATCCCCCCATCGTGGACGATCCACCAGACGTCAATGTAGCCCTCTGTGCAGGGCTCGCTGTTGCTGGGGAACAGAGAGATGTTTTTGGGGACCAGCAGGGCCAAGTGGGCTGCCGTGGTCACCCGCACTGTGTCTGGAAGGACGAGAGGGGGCGCTGTTAGCCTGCTAACTCTGAAACAAAATCTCACAGATCAGAAAGAGACACTAGAATTGGAAGGTTGAGAATAATTTTCCATCTTCTTGGACTCACTGATGAAGGTCTTCCAGGACTGTGGGTCCTCGCTCTGCCTCCAGGCATGAGGCCAGCCCATCACCACCGTGTTGGGCCTCATTCCTCC
This sequence comes from Epinephelus fuscoguttatus, assembly GCF_011397635.1. NCBI lineage: Eukaryota > Metazoa > Chordata > Actinopteri > Perciformes > Serranidae > Epinephelus > Epinephelus fuscoguttatus. The sequence continues at coordinate 17,140,295 of NC_064774.1, forward strand.
CAGGCCGCTGGACTGGATCATGTGGCTGATACCTTCGCGGGGCTTCTGAGCCACGATACACTGACAGAAGCCCTTCACGCGCTCCTTATCCATCAGATGCTTCAGAGTCTGGAACAGGAGAAATTCAGCTCATCTAAATATAACTACATCTACAGACTGACAAAGCTTCACATGAAACTCTTCCAAGTTTCAGTGACCTAAGATAGAACTTCCCACCTGTTCGGCAGCGAGGGCCTCGCCGTAGCTTTGTAGGAAGTTGCCCGAGACGACCGTGCCAACAATGGTCAGGCCCTTTCCCGCCTTCAGCTGGCTGGCAAACGTCAGCAGGCGAGGAGATTTGACGTGGGCGTCCTCGTCCAGTTTGAGTAAGACCAACACCTGGGGCCTGGAGAAGAGTGGGCGAGAAGACGAGGGTGCGTTAATGGATGTGGATTTTTAGAATCAATAGCAGCAGGTTCTCTGACACAATCTATGACGGCATTATTGTGCACACTTAGACAGCTCATATAATGTGAAAAATGACCATGATCAGCTGTGTAGCTCTTGTTGTTCTGTACCGTATACTCTAGGGCTGTAACAAAGACCCTTAATTACGCTGGCTTTGCTTTTTTTACACAGAACTAATCATGTGGCCTCAGTGTGTGATGTCTGATAGCATGTCAGCGTTCTGGGAGCAAAAGAGATGTGACAACTGTGACATGTAACACAACAGCCTTGGCTTCTTTGGTGACCTGCCATATACATGTCAGGCGGCGCCTTCTAAACAATAACAAAAACATTGACGTGGCAACAAAAATCATTCACTGCCCTGTTGTCCTCTGCTCAGAGGGTAAGGCGCTCCTCGACCTCACTGTCTCAACTATTTTCAGACTTTTTCGGCCGCTGCTCTTCTGCTTTGCGTTAAAGATTGACCGAAATTGGATTGATAACGATAGTTTGGAACAAGAAAAAGCTGTTTGCCAATTAATCAGTTGATACTAATCCATTATCACAAAAAAAACATTTAAGAGTGTCGGAAATGAGCTGATCATGTAATTCAAAGTAATAACTTTCTAATAACTATTTTTAATTTTTAATATATCACCCAACTCTAGCATATTCTTGATATTAGATCCTTGTTATCTTTAATGTTAAGCGCATTGGCACTGCAGTGTTAGTGAATGTGATGATGAGCTGTGAAAGAAGTGAGCTTCAGTACTCTACCTCCAGTTCTTGGTGTGCGGTGGTCCCTCTTCCAACCTCAGGAGGGCATATCGGGCAGCGCTGAGCGAGAGACCGCGAATCCCATCTCCCCACTCTTTCTCCGCTCTGATACACACACACACACATGGAGACATGTACGTACTGCATGCTATGTGCTGTGTTTGTTGAGCCCTCCCCTGACACACCCCCACAAAACACAAGGATGATTCACACTGGCAACAGACACGCAGATACTTTTAAAACACACTCTTTTACACACACCACTCTTGACCATGCTGTACATGTACCATCATGTGGGGGGGAACACATCTCCATGGCAACATACCCGTGGTACTCTATGTACTTGTAGATCATGCCGGCGATCACCATGGCAACGATTGCGTAGTACCAGGAGGATATGAACATGAGCGCCAGGCAGATAGTCATCCCCAAAAACGACAAAGTCCTGGACACACCAGAGGGACAGATCAGTGTGTGTTTTTATCTGTGTACTTATGTGTGCAAGTGTGTGTGTGGTAGTACCAGTGGTAATAGGAAAAACGTGGCCTCCAGTTGGGTGTCCTCAGGAGGGTCTGGAGACCACAGGCCAGGTTCACAAACAGATAGCACATCAGGAAGAACCTGAAGACAGAAAGTAAATTAAAACCGAAGCCTCAGAAGGGGAAAGATACAAGTTCTGATAACACACACACACACACACAGTCTCACATTGTAAGGATGGGAGCCACCAGGTCCAGGGAGGCGATGAGAATCCCCAGCTCAGCTATCAGGGCCGTCAGCAGCAGGGCCCAGGTGGGCTCCCCATTAGCCTTCCCATGGCCAAACACCTGGCAGAAACACACAAAGGGAAAAGAGTGAAAACATATACAGATGCGCCAAAAAAAAAAAAAAAGACTGAAAATACGTGGGAAAATACGTCAGCAGCTACAGACAATAAATTCACCTTTATGTTAGATTACATGGAAGGTTATCCATTTAAGATTACTGTCACAATTTCATCACACACAAAAAAAATCTATGACTTTTTCAAAACTTTCAAGGATTTTCCATGGTGGGAAAACAAGATTGTGAATTCCATGACTTTTCCAGGTTTGTCATAACTGTGGGAACTCTGTTCAAAGGCAATGCAGGAAGTATTTTCTCCTAAAATTCACTGGCTAACTGTCTTATCCCCACAAACTCTGCAGGGCAAAAAGTGTTCAGCAGAAAGTCCATGGATTGTTGTACTTATTATCATACAGGAACTGAAGAGAGACAAAGGTCTGATCACAAAACAAACTGAGCTCCATGACTTAAACATACAGAAAATATCTCCAATTTCAATAAATTTTACTGAAACTACCAGAATTAATGGATCACACTTAGGGGTGTGTCATCTCGTTCAGGATTATCCGATATAAGTTTTAATATGATATGAAAAATCCATATCGTGATACTCGCGATATTTCGACTCGACATATTGATGTCATACTGTTAGCCACGGCAACAACAAGCATGGCTGAAAGCGAAATTATTACAGACTCTGCGGGGGTTCCAAAAAGAGGAGCAGCTTTGGTAGTGTGGAATAAACCGTGTCCTGAATGTTTTATGAACAGCCCCGGACTTCTCAGACTTGCGGCTCCTCTGGCAGCAGCATAGCACGTAATTTAATGACTTCACCTTGCCATGATTGAAATTCTTTTTTTCAGCTCTGCTCTGAGGAAATGAGGCAGAAACTCTCGATCTGCTCTAAACTCAGACCTCAACATCCCACAGCCGCAGACTGCCTTCAAACAATCTGCTTTTTCATGTACGGTTATAAAACATTGAAATATGCTTCGAGTCGTGCTTTAACACTCGCACAGACTTTCACTCTCTTTCCCACGGTGCAGAGAAAAGGATATTGAGCAACCATTCATGTGCACATTAATCTGATTCATGTATATAATCGTAATCTGTACCTTTTAGCAGTACTGGATGAATGTGCTGGTGTTTAATGTTGAATGGACGAGACTGGGGATGTGCCGTCTACTGTAAGTAATACACTGACTATAGTTAAGTAACTCATACCCTTTACTACCCCTTTAAAAATAATATTTTCAGCTCTAACCCGAAGGAAGGGGATGATGTTGTCCTTGGCGATGGCTTGCAGGAGTCGGGGAGCGCCTGTTAGCGACTGGAGGCCTGCGCCACATGTTGAGAAGAAAGAGCCAATCACAATGACCCAAGGGGTCGGCCACGCCAGAGTCCCCACCACCAGGTTCCCTTTAACTGAGTCTCCAAACCTGCAGGAGGCAACAGTACATACAGGTATTTAGAGCAAACACCTTACACGTAACAGGACATAAGACAGATATATATATGGTCAAATAAAAGAGCAGATGTACTGACTTGTCTCTGAGGACCACCCCGTCGATGCAGGCTCCGAACAAGATAACGCTGGTCAGATCTGAACGGACAGCACTCAGGAACACAACACTCAGCAGTCAAAGCTAAGCAGATCAAATGCATCCTAAGTGCCTTTTAGACATAACAGAACCACTAAGCAATTAATTTAGCTAAAGTGACGAGCCGTACAAATGAAATAGATAACTCCTCACCAGCATAAACAGTATGACACACTGTTTCCATTATAACACAGAGAAAAGCATTCTAGCATTTCTTTAGCAGGTCATTTTCAAATATATATTCTCTGCAAAGCTGTTGTGCTGTGTTGTGATTGTAAACCCACTGAGGCAAAAATGTGTGAACGGTGCATTGAGTTGTTTTTGAATTAGGAGTGCCTGAAAACTGATTCATAATATAGCATGAAAGGATACAGACGATGGAGGTGGTGAGGATGGCGAGAATGGTGCCGATGGGGATGGAGCGCTGGGCATCTTTCAGATCCCCCGACCGGTTGGAACCAGCCATGATTCCTGGGGACAAAGAAAAAAAAATCATTTTAAGGAATGGGACTGTTAACAGAAGCATTACTGGTGGTATTACGTAGTGGTGTTTTATTACCTGTGCCGAGGAGGTTAGGTTTTCAGTTCGGTTAGTTTGTTTTGTTTGTTGTTAAGCTAATTTATACAATGTGAAATACCATAGGCTTGTGCTAATAACGTTAGCATGTTGTATTTGTTTGGAAAACGTGTTTAGTATAAGACAGTTGTTTTGTCAGTGAACCCTGTGAGCTGTAATGGAGCCGCATTTTGTAACATTACCTTTGTTAAATGTTGCTGTTGTCCCTGGCTTCATATGAGTAGAGGAAAAGTCTGCTAGCTGCTAGGCTAACTTATACAATGTAAAATGCCATAGGGGTGTGCTAAAAACATTAGCATGTTGTATTTGTGGGGAAAATGTGTCCAGATAAAGACAAGTGTTTGTCTGTGAATGCTGCGAGTTATACTGAAGCTGATTTGTGTAGTTGTGTTTGAAACTGTCTCCATTAAGCCATGTTTAATGTGTGTTTAATGTGTGTTTTGAATCAACTACACTTTACAGCACATCACAGAAACCCCGCCGACTCGCGTTTTTCGAGATGTAACTGCAGAGTGACACAGACACACCACCGCACACAAAAAATATATACTGTTGCATTTTAGTTTTGGTTCGGTTCCTGTTCACATTGAGTTCTACTGACTGACAATTAACTCTTCGATTGGGCAGCTTTGATGTTTGTCATCCTGCATCCTCGTGGACCCACGTGGGGAAATCAAATTCTGATGATTGACAGACGTTTATGCAACAGCACTTTAATGCTTCTAAAGTGTTTATATTAATGTTCTTTAGTCTTACAAAGGCTATTATTAAAGTGCAAATCAATCACGTTGACTACTGACTAACATAGAGACAGGATGAAAAGAAGGCGTCTTGTACAGTAACGACTTTGGGCTTAATACTGTGGGATCACTGTCACACACTTTTTGATGAACTTACTAAACAGACACAGTAAACAGAGTCGGATACAATCATGACAGTTTGTATGCATTAGCATGAATAGATTATGGGATATACATGGCCTTTATCAGGATCAATGATGAGATCATGGACAGATTTCATAATCAGCAGATGGAATTATTATTGGTTTAGCTGCTATCCTAAAATCCAGTGGTTGGTTAGTATTCTTTCACACCACGAACGAACCACACCAGAGTCTGTTTGGAAGCAGACCGAAATCCACCTTTTTGAGCGGTCTGTGGTCCGCACCGGGGTTCGATTGACAGCTTTCCCACCAGCCCAAACGAACCATACCAACTGTGCAAACCTACCTGAGTTTGTTTTAACCAAACCAAACAGGTTAGGTGTGAAAGCACCCTTAGTAGAAGGATGTAGCATGAGCCAAAGAAGAACCCATTAAATTATAAAGTGGCTTCGAATCACAGGGTGGATACACAAATTATTTTCACGTTCATTAACATTGAGAGATATGGCATGTGGCCTTGGTGGACGTCTGTGCTCTCTGGTTAGGAACCCCCTGATGTTAACGTGAATATTGCACTTGTTCAAAATGTATCTTATGAGTGTTGAGAGGTTGCGTTAAGCCAAATAATGTGAAAATATTCGTTTCATATAAGAGAATCCATCTGTTCTGAACTGTTTATAAGATCAAGATAAAATATGAAAATCAATCGAATAGGGCAGAGCTGAGTATTATTGAATGAAGCGAGTAAAAAGGAATCCAAGAATAGACGCCTGACGGAAGAAGAGTCATGACAAACACATGATGTTCTTGATCCTGGAACATCGAGAATCAATATCACACCTACTGTGCTCTTCCTGCCAATAATGCATTTTCGTAACATAACAGTGGCAACATTATGTTTACATTTCCTTCATGTTTCTATGTCTAAATTATCCTTAAATGGATAGGTTCGATTTTTTGAAGTGGGTTTGTATGAGTGTATTACCTTTAATAGATCAATATCAGTTTGTAAGCTATATTTAGAATATTTTCATCACTTTACCTTGGTGTCAGACACCCCCTTTCTGGCGGGAACTGAAGCCGAAGTTGTCTACACCCTGTTCAAAGCCACCAGACTACTGGAACTAAAACAGTAATTTTACCTCACAGAAGACAGGAGAGACTGGACTATAACTGCCTCCATCTTTTGGTCTGTGTGTTAATGACAGCCACACATGATTATGTTCTCCCACTCAACACTCATTAGTTTGTTATCTATACGGGTTACTTTCATTTATGGTCAACCTTACCCAAACAATTCAGAGTTACCGTTGTTGTTTGGGGAGCTCCCTTCCTGGTGGAGCAAAAGGCGTACCTGAGGGCTGAGGACTCTTAATTCCTGGAGCCTACTCATGGGATCAAACCATGTGCTGCCACGTCATGGGGGGGATTTGGATTTAGTTAGTTTTGCTTTGTATTTAGTTGTAGTTGCCATCTATTTTGGTTGCCCCTTGTGTATTATTGGTTTGGCCACACTACTATATATGCTCTCTCGTGTGTCTTTTTGACGGGTCAGTTTGTCAAGTTAACACCTTGTGTAGTTATTGTATTGAGTATAGTGATGTTATGTTGACCTCTCCTATAGGCTTTTTTTGGAGTAAATAAAAACCCACGATTGTGTCAACAACTGCTTGGTGCCTGTTTGTGTTATAGTATGAATGTGGTCTTTTACAGGTTGGTCTGGATTCACAAGTTACACAATAACATGAACAAAGAAACCTATCCATCCCAGTTTGTTTAGCACACGAGGAAGGGCAAGAAAAAGATGTACCTGTGACAGAGGGGAAGAAGATGCCCACCAGTAGTGTGAAGGAGGTGGTGATGTCAGCAAACACGTAAGGCCGCTCAGTGGTGGCCGGATGTGCATCATGAGAGGAGCTGAGGGAGCTTTTCTCCACCACGTCCCCTTTGCTGGGGTACGAGCTCCACAGGTTCTCTGTGGGGAAGAGATTAAGTACATGCTTGTTAATTATTCTGTCGTCCCTATGAGCAGAGTTCAACAGTAACCATTCACTGATAGACTCCAAAACAAACATGGATTGCATGGCAGACATTACATTACATTTCATTCAGCTGACGCTTTTATCCAAAGCACTCACAGTAAGCGCATGTGGATACAACCCTAAAAAGTTTAATCAAAAATGGTGATCTACTGCAACTGCTACATTTAGAAACAACAGAAGATAGAGCAAGAGTTTACTTCTTTATTCAAGGTGTGTGTGTGTATATGACAACAGAGGGTAAAAATTTAATTTCCCCTCTGGGATTGATAAAGTATTTCTTCTTCTTCCTCTTTGTCTTAGTCTTCTTCTATTACCCAGAGGAGCTGTATGTAAGAACGCAAATGTCCAGACCGGACAATGAAGGGAGTTTACCCTGCCACCTTTCTAGTACAAAATCTGTGAATTGAACCAATGTGTGAAAAGAGCAGGTTATCGTCCGTAGAATTCACAGTGGGCATGTTGATGACGTTTCTATCATGCGACTGGTGCGAAACTGGAAGAATACGAGCATCCCATGGTGAAGAGGGGTTATTTACACAAAAACGCCAACGAAAATGTCAAAAATGACAGATGACGAACTTCAGGAACCTTCTGGTTTTTAAACGCCCGTTTTGAGGCTTTGAGTTCGGCATTTTCGCAGATGCAATCTTCATTTTCTGGAGCCAGAAGTGACCATATTTGGACGAGATTTTGGTGCTGTGTAGGTGCTAGCGTTGGATCTGACTGAGATTCCAAGGTGATGCCTCACAGATAGCCTGTCAGTCAAAGCAACCATGCCCTTAAATATGAGTTTATGCCTTAATAAAATGTAAACGGGTGAGATATAAAAATTCACGCCCTGTACAGTTGTCAGGAATGTTGAAATTAGTTACAGTTAGGCTGTAAACATGTTTAATTCTGCTGTAAAGTTGGGCATTTTAACACGGGGGTCTATGGGGATTGACTCACTTTTGGAGTCAGCCCCAAATGGTCATTAAGGGAACTGCAGTTTTTGGCACTTCCACGTTAGCTTCATTTTCCAGCCCTGGACGTTGCTGCTTGCTTACACAGCGTACTTTTTGCAGCATTTCCTGCCTCCTGCATGCTCTATCTAGGCGTCACCCCTTGCTTAAACCAGCAGACTACTCCCAGAAGGTGAGAACTCGTCTGAATCAGACAATCTACTGCCGTGTGCTACATGTGTGAAAAGGCAATGTGTGTATTGTCACAAACTCACACACTTTACCTGAAATGATCCCACTGGCCATTCCGGGGATCCCTTCGATCTCGGTAAAATTGTTGGAGTTAAAGTAATCGTCACAGGTAGCGTTGAGTTCAGGGCCCTGGCAAAAATGCTTCCAGAGATATGTGGTCTTCTCCACCAGATCAGGAGCAGGGCTGGGGTCAAAGTTCGGACCCACAGTCGGACCCACAGTGCTGTTTTCTAATGGGAGGAACACAGAATGTCAAAAAAAAGCTGAACAGGTTTGTTTGACTTAGATAGGAACAAATATCAGTCTCATCCTGGTACCCACCACTAACAGTTGTGAAGTTCTTGTCAGTTCTCTCCACTGGCTCTTTGATCTGCAGCAGGACAGTTTTCGCACACTGGTTGTCGTCAATTTCATGGCCGCTGATCGTTCTGTTTCCCAGCATGCACACACTGCAGACAGAAGCCATTCAGTCAGTCAAAACCATGACAGTTAAAAGGATCGGTAGGTGTTGCATCTCAAATCAACACTTACGGGAAATGTGGCGGTTTGAAGGCGGAGACCAGCGCTCCGACGTAGATGGAGATGATGGAGACGATGACGCAGGCCAAGAAGATGGAGGCCAGTTTGTTGACGTACTTCACGCCCACAAAGACCAGCAGGGACATCAGGAGGAGACAGATGGAGCCGTAGACCCGCATGTTGTTCAACATGGCTGCGCCTTCGCCTTCAGGGTGCTTGGACTCGAAAATGGCTGCCTTAGGTGCTATGTACATCTGGAGGAGGGCGGGAGAGGAGAGCTGAGCAATGTGAAGATTTTTATTGTGTAATCCCATCTTTTATTCATACCATAAACACTTTCTAAACTGTCTAAACAGCAGTGTCTTATAACATTTATTACTCATCTATTTATGTGTCTACAGGTTACTATATGTTAAGGCAAGCTGTTTGAACAAATTGTCCCCGGTGGGATAAATAAAGTTGTCTGAATCTGAATCTAAGCTCTAAGCATTATAATGGAGATGTGCTGATATACTGTCAGTACTTGAAGCAACTATCTCTAATAGCGTCATTGGCGTGATTATCACTGCTGTTTGTTGGCGTTTAAAGCTTTATCAGCAGTCATGTTGATATAACAGGGAATGCGGTTTTACCAGTCAAACAATGACACAGCAGTCACCAGACGTTGTTTTTCAGAGGCCTTATGATGTAACGTGGTCCATCACTATTGTAACGTTCTGACTCAAAAAACAGCACGTACACCAAAAAACTAAATACACCACATGTGATGTTTCAGGCACCAGCCTTTCATCAGACATTCATATTCAGTCCTTCATATGTCTGATGAAGGGCGGCTGCCTGAAACGTCACATGTGGTGATACGATTACAATTTCCAGAAGGAGCAGTTTCTGGTGTGCGGACCTGCTTTTGTATTTTTCTTTCACAACTATTAACACCCAAAGGGAAATTAGAACATGCATGAAAACATAAAGAATCTGAGAGAAACAAACATTTCCTGGCAACTGTCTTAAACTTCAAATAACCAAACTGCTTTTGTTTACGGTGTTTTTAGTATATTTGATGTTACTTCATTTGAGTCACACAAAGTTGCATAACACACTTCCCTGGCCAGTTTGCTAGGTTTGTATAACTCCAAGGCAACTACTGCATGAAGCAAGCTCATCCTATTTTAGCACTAGTGGTCAGGCCCACCGACATTGTAGGGATCAAAGGGTACAGATGACCCCAGCCAAAGGCCAAGGGGGGCCCACGGAAAGGTCTATGGTTGACCCTTAAATGGGATCAAGTACAACATTTTACTTACCGACTCAAATCACTGACAGTACAAGCTATATGTAGTGATGGCCAAATGAAGCCGCATGAACCACTTTCTTTATTTTCTGACCCCACCAGATGGCGGTCTTTGTTTAAAGATAAAGGCTGAAGGACTGGCAATGAAGCATGCTTTCAAACCTTTGTTGAACACACAGTACCATCTAATGGCTTCAGAAAATAAGGACAGTGGTTCATGAGGCTTCATTTGGCCATCACTAGCTATATGTATTTTAATGCGCCATCTGATACGCCCACCCTTTTTAAATATGTCTGGGGTCCCTATACAGTCTTGAAATTGCATTAATTGGATATGACTGAAAAACTGAGACTTGATAGCCATATACTCTTTACACATTTCAGTTCTGCACATAAACTGACCAATATTTAATCAAAGTAGCCTCAAGATTGAATGAATAAGTGAAGAAAAAATGTGTGTTTACTCCTGATTTGATCTTTTGATTTCATACCATGCAGTGCTGTATAGGGATCCCCCCAGTTGGGTGTGGATGAGGGGCCCACTTTTGAAAATGTTGTCCCCCTGCCCATATTTAACGGCTGGCCTGCTAGTGGTAGTATTTCAGGACATCAGGACCATCATATTTTTTGCCTCATTAAGCGCAGCATGAAAATTTGAAATCAGAACATCCCTATATCCGATATTGATATCACAATGTAATTAAATTAAATTTACTGTAAACGACTTTTGTAAATGGATCCATACTCCCAGCACTAAGCTAAATCGTGATGACACACTGACATTAAGTTTTTAAATAAGAAAAAATACTTTCATGATTACAACAAAACCACAGCTGAAACATTGGAAGCTCTCATTAGTCCTAAATTATCACTGCTACATAAAAATGTAATTACAGTTGAATCCTAGCGAAAGCAATGTAGATAATGATTATGATGATGATGAAGCCAAAACCCACCAGAAGGATCTCGATGGCTCCCAGGATGTACATGGCTCCGGCGAAGGTGGTGCCCAAGTAGAAACACAGGCCCACCGCCCCCCCAAACTCCGGACCCAGAGAGCGACTGATCATGAAGTAGGCACCTCCCGCTGGAGGGGGAGGAGAGAAGAGGAAGAGAGGAGGAGAGGAGGAGAGACAGAGAGAGTGGGGCAGGTTGTACATCAGGGTTGAGAGAAGTGGAAATGGACAGAGTGAAGAAAAGCAGGGTGGTGAAAGAATCAGAAATGGGAAAATTAAAGATAGAAGAGAAAAGAAGAGAAGGATGGAGAGAGAGAGAGAGAGAGAGAGAGAGAGATGGTGGGCAGGAAGAGGAGATGGGACATAAAAAAAGAGGGAGAGAGAGGGATGGATGTTAGTAACATTATGATGTTAGGAGGTGAAGAGAGAGAAAAGAGGACAGCTCATGAGAGAAGTCATCCTATGCTTGAAGGAATAAGCATAATGTTCTACATGACATATTGGAGTCAGAAGAAGACAGAGCAGTTCTTTGGTCAAATGGTATCTGCAAGTGACTCTTTACAACTGTTTTTTGCCTCACTCTGAGTACAAGTACGACATCTGAAGTAACATCTTGGCTGTTTTTGGGGCTGGGTGTCACAAATCAGTACCTTTGGTTCAATCCAAAATGAAATGGTATTGAAAAATGACTGGCGCCAATTGACCAATCAGACTGATAGTTCTGTTTACTTGTTCTCCCATCTGGAGATATTTTGTGCTTTCAATTATGTGTTTTTGGACGTTTGAATCTGGGGCACCATAAGCCTCCATTAGGTGGAGTTGTGTTGCTACCCCCTCTCCCCTTGGATCTCCGGAAGAATTGTGAGGACTCTAAAACTTCACCTGAGCGTCCATCAGCATGAGGGTGAGTAGATAATGGCTGAATTTTCATTTTTGGGTGCACTATCCCTTTAAGAGGCTCTTACACTCTGCTCTGATTCATCAATTGTTTCTCTTACTGGGGAGAGCAGGGACCAATGAGCAAACACCAGACTTAGAAAGCATTTTTTTGAACATTAAAAAATAGTTATTGATTTGGTTTTATATTTAAGTCTTTTTATTTTTACTAATTTGACAATTTTTAATATTACTGGTCTTTGTTTTACTTTCTACGGTCTTTTAATCATCTAATTTTATTGTCCTTGTTTTTATGTGTTGCATGTTTATATTATTGTACAGCACTTTGACATCTCTTGTATGACAAGTGCTTTTTACTTAATATTGTTTTAGTATTGGTGTCAGAATCAGGTATCATACTGGCACCACTATAGACAACTTATAACTAAAACCCAGCCCCAATTTGCATTCTGAACTTCCTGGTGCACACGGCACTGCGTTGTGTTACTGGTACCTCAAGTGAGCTCAAAAAACATCAGTAATCAAATTTTGCTGATACAATTTGAACCAGTTATAAAAACAGAGCACATGGGAGAATCATACAAGGAAGAGAAGCTACAAATTCACTACTGACTGTGAGCTCAGAGTTCAGTGTTTGGTTTCCAAAATGCAAGCAAACCAGGAAAAAAAACACAGCACTCGCTTATTTTCTGTACAGTGGATTAACACATAAAAGTAAAGTTAACAAAAAAGTGGGCATGTGAATGTGAATGAATGAACGCCCCCCCACCCTCACTGTCACTGAGAGGTAGCTTCAGTGTACCTGGGTCTGATGCCTGTTGGGTTAACTGTTGTTTTGTATTTATATGAAACAGCTGATACAATGAGACAATTGAGACATTTTTTTCCTGATAATAAAGTGCAATCTTAATCAAGGCACCCAAACTACAAAAACTGTCTCTGCAGTCGCCTCACTGAACACGAAAAATTCAAGTGACGCTGCCCCTGGTTAATGATTTTTAGTGCCGAGCCGTATTTGGGAAGCCAAACACCTCTGATTCCTCCTCCTCATTAACCACAGTAACCTACATACATACAGTCACTACCATCTGAGACTAGATGGTGAGAAAGCATGAGAAGCTGTTCAGATGAGGAAACAAAAAAAGACAGCATGGGATGAGATGTCTGATGCCAAAAAAGACACGTTAGATTAATTCTCTATGTTACCAAAGGGGTTTCATTCTACATTCAATTATCGAAATGTCACATGCTAGTGGAAATATCACACTACTTTGACATTTGGGATATTCGTCTGGAGGCGTTCCAGTGAGAAGTAAAGTCAATGGCGGATAAATATCCTAGGTTTTTAAATGTGTGTACAGACAGACAGGGAAGAGGTGGACAGAGGGAGAGACAGGACAAACAGAAATAGCACTCATTAGAAAATACATGTGCTGCCAAAGCTGGAAGAGGAGGGGAGGGGAGACAACCTGGAAAATGCATATGAACATCTACAGAGGTCACATGGCTGAGACAACTCAAAATGGTCGCCATAAAAATTGAAATAAGATGCAAATAGCTGCGTGAGAGTCAGATTAAGAGATTACCACAGCACACCAGTGCTATTTAATCCATGTGTAGGGAAAGCATGGAAGGTGAGAGAATACCTGGTACAACTCCATTAGTGGCGATTGCACTCATCGATATTGCCGTCAACAACGTCTGCAGAGAGACAGGAAGACAGACAGGTTCTTAGTAAATTTAGAGTGGTTTAATTTGTGTCTCATCACACCCGTCTGCTAACAAAGCTGGACACTGAGATACTCACACAGCAGCAGCATATGAAGACAATACAGAGGCCCTGCAGCACCCCAGCAGTTCCCACCACCCAGGTCAACCTCAGGAACAAGATGACGCCAAAGATGTTCTGCAGGCAGGGCAGGTAGACTCCCATAAACGTCCCCATCTGTGGCGACTGGAGGGCGGACACAACAGAGAGATGGTAGGAAAATCAAGTTCAATTTATCTTTGCCAACAAAGACCAAACATCGGACATAATGTTAAAGCTTTTAAAAATGCAGGTGGACAATCTCCTTTTCTTTGTCATTTTCCTCCAAGTAAACAGTAGCTGGTTAACCTTTTCAGCTGTTTAGAAATTACTACTGGCTAATTATTACTTCTTCCTCTTTTTTTCTTTTTTTTTTTTTTTTAGAAATTGCTGCAAGTTAATTATTTCAAGTGTTTAGAAATAACTTAACTTGTTAGAAACTGCCTCAATTTCAGCTGTTTAGAAATTACTGATAGCTAATTATTCAAATTTTTAGAAAATGCTGCAAGTTAAATATTTCAATTGTTTAGAAATTACAACTGGCTAACTATTTCTTTGTTTTTTTTAAAAATTGCTGTAAGTTAATTATTTCAAGTGTTTAGACATAACTTAAATTTTTAGAAACTGCTGCAAGTTAACTATTTCAGCTGTTTCGAAATTACTGCTAGCTAATGTTTAAATTTTTAAAAATTGCAAGTTAACTATTTGTTTAATTAACACCAAGTTATCAATTTCAAATGTTTACAAATTACTGTTAACTATTTCAATTTTTTTAGAAATCACTGCCAACTAATAATTTCAGTTGTTTAAAAATCAAGTTAACTGTTTCAACTGTTTCGAAATTATTGCAAGCTAATTGTTTCAATTGTTTAGAAATGAATGCTAACTAATTATTTCGACTTTTAAAAAAATGACTGCTAGCTAATAATTTCAACTGTTTCGAAATTATTGCAAGTAGTTAATTATTTCCACTGGTTGCAAATTACTTGTAGTTAACTATTTCTACTGTTTAGAAATAACAACAAGCTAATTATCTAAGTTGTAAATTAATGCTTATTAATTCTTTCAACTGTTTAAAAATAAGGTGCTGGCTAATAATTTCAGTTGTTTAGAAATTAACAGCAAGTTAACCATTTCAACCATACTACAAGTCGTTTACTGTTTAAACTGTATAGAAATTACTGCTAATTAACTGTTTCTGAATTATTGCTAGCTAATTATGACACTGTTTTGAAATTAGTGTCAGTTAACTATAGTTAACTAATAGCTTAAGTTGTTTATAAATTAAGTTCAAGTTAACCATTTCAAACATGTACAAATTATTGATAGTAGTTAACTATTTCAACTGTTAAGAACTTACTTCTACCATGTATCCATTACTTTTTGCAAAATATTTAAACTTCTTCACTTGCCTTTTAACTTAATTTCACACACTGTCATACTGCACATGATTTATGGTGTTATAAGTAACTCTCATGTTGGTGGGAGGCGTGTATTGTGCTGTCAGTTTGCTGGTTATTACAACAATACATTAACTGAAGATCCTACTTGTATTCCTCCCTGGTTTCTGTTTTATTTCTTGTCACAAAAATGTGAAAATCTCTTTTAATTTAATTTTCAGTTGTGCTGAGCCACTTTACAATCTTTCTACAACCCCTCTGGTGAATGCAGAAGTATCCTTCAGGGTACACACACCCTTTGTTGGGAATCACTGCACTACACCACCCTGATGCACCAGCCTTATGTTAATACTTAAAACTTAACATGAAGTGTAGCCAGGAGGGAAGATTTAAAATGTTTTGGTGTAACTTTGGCAGCCGCTTGTTGCCAAATCTGCCGCCAAATCAGAACAGGGTGGAAACAGGAAATTACTCTGAACCACCACAACAGACCGTCTTATCTGGGCCAGCCAGCAAGAATTGAAGTTCAGACTGGGGTCACTGCTTACTGTACTTTCACTTTCAGACGCTCAATGACCACATGTTAAAAGGATAGATAATAAACTTCATTTGTATAGTCCTCTCAAAAGATGATGAATTGTACCTATAATCATAATCTTGATTACGAGTGCTGTGATAGATTGTACTGGACATCAAAGTCCTACAGTACACACAAACAGAAAATAACTCCATAGCTTTGTGCAGGTGGCGCATTACTACACTGAGATTTTCCGAATTTTTTACTAAAGTATTTAATTGCACAGAAAGAGAGCTCATAAAATATCGCTGTCAGGACAGTTGCATGTGTCAATATGAAGTCTTGGGGATTGAATCAGCAAAGACTCCTATGACAGACACTGTCGATGTTACATTTTTGGACTGGGTGTTTTACTGCAAAATGAAATCCCCTTAAGGGTTTAAACAAGGTGAGTTTGGCACAGTCTGGTATACCTTGCCAGGTTTCTTCTTCTCGCCGATGCTTTCAGCCTCTTCGTGTTCCTTGGCCCCCTGCGTCAGGTTGGTGTAGTTGGCCAGGCGATTAAGCAGAGAGGACACCTTCGGCCGAGTGTCCATCTCCTCCTGACGAAGGGAAAAAAACGGAGGGGAGACATAGGGTGGACAGAGATAAAGAACAGAGGTGGAAAGTGGGCGAAGGAGAGCAGATAAGAGTGGAGGAATGAGATAGCCGGGGGGGATATAGAAGAAGGGGAACGAGAAGGGAACAGACAGACAAAAGGAAGGGATATAAAGAGTAAGACCAGGGAGAGGGTATAGAAATAGCAGGCAAGCAAGGAGGGAATAAATGTAAGTGGGTGAAGAAGAAGAAAGGTGGGATGACAAGCACGGGGAGAGGCGGCAGATAAGAGGTAAAAGAGCGGGAGATAAAGAGGCATATTGAATGGCTCGTTAAAGAAGTGGGAGACAGAAGACAGAGCCGTTTCTAGGGAACTTCAACATCTATAAAAATCGAAATTATCCGCACCCACCAGCCAAATGCTGGTTTATTTTTGTCTCTGGCTTAGCAGACACATTGGCAAACAAACAGCCATCATTTATAGGCTCTGTTTTTGCCCATGTGCAGTTAAACAAAACAAGAAAAGTGAGTATTTTAAGGGGAGCAGCAAATATGGCCCAATTATGGTTTTCTCTCTTCAATACAAATCAGCATTCTCAGCACGTTATTAACATGATTATGATGCTGTCATAGGATAACAGTTCTGTAAATTATGTGTTTCGAACCTCAAATAAGGCCAAGTTTCTGTCGTAGAAGTCATCGTCGTCCACCCCGTGAGTGTTGTTGATGTACACACTGGAGATTTTGGAATTTCCGTCACCTAGACACAAAGAAAGAGATTATTAGAGGGAATGTGGAATCTGACTATCTTTAAAGGACAGGTTTAGAATTTTTCTGAGGCTTAGGGTGCTTTCAGGCCTAGAGTTTGCTTGCATTGGACTAAATCAGAAACCAATTTTGTTCAGTCAGTCAAACCGATCAGAGCTGATCAGGGCAGATCGCTGTATAAGAGGAGCAGTTGCTGCAGAGGCGAGTGAAAGCTAACTTTTAGACCCAGTTCAATGACCAGTTAAAGGTGCTTTCAGACCTAGAGTTGTCTTGCTTCGGTCCGAATCAGGGACTAATTTTGTTATAAAGTTGTATAATTGCCTAGAGTTGGTTCGTGTTCTCATGGCAGCATTTACAAGTGGACCAGATCAAATGCCTTGTGTGAGAAAGCTGCTCTTGATTGGTCAGAATTTCCATGTGGGAAAAATCCAGGAAGTAAACTAAACGCTGAAGAAGAGTACACTTGCAAGATAAATGTGACACTTTCTAATGTCACAATGGAGGGACAACTACGCAGGTTGATTTTAGCGCTGCTCATCGTGGACTATATTGCTGTCATTGTTCATTTTAGTCAAACCATGCGACTGCAGTTGGTTTGGATCGAGGTTGGAACACGTTCTCACCACAAACGAACCGCACCAGAGTTCGTTTGCAAGCAGACCAAGATCACCTCTTCAAGAAGGTCTCGGTCAGGTTGTTTTGGTGCACACCTGAGTGCGATTGCTGTGTTCACACCTGAATAAACGAACCGCACTTTGGGGACAAACGAACTTGAGTTCAACTGAACCGTACCAAACAGGGCAGGTGTGAAAGCATCCCTAAAAACACAAGCCAGGGGGCCATATAAACATATAAAAAGATTTTACTGTCTGTAATCCTCTTGTTCATACTGGCCATTCAGTAATCCTTTATTAATGTATTCCAAAGTTTTTATGATCCCTCTGTTGTTTGTGTCTGGCTTTATTGTTGTTTTGAGTGCTGTTGCTGTTTTTTATCTACAGTTTCGTCTGTTAAGTACTTTACAGGGTGCTATATAATTAAGTTGATTATAATGTTTCCTTGTTGAGCTGCAGTGGAGGGATCATAATGGGAAAAAGACTTTCGAACAAAAAAGACTGGATTTTGTCCTTTTCCCTGATCACTCACATCAAAAGGTGATTTCAACATAAATTGAACGGATTCCTTTGAAGGAATGACTATAGCAAGCGAAATGGAGCTGAAAAGATTAGCAGGGTTTACACACGTAGGCAAATGGATTTCCATGACCAAGCATTCTGTGATTGCTGAGTATACCGCACATAGGGAGATAAATAGATCAATAGCAAAGGAAAATACTACCGACTGATAACGACTGCTATCAGAGAACAACTGAAAGAAGTAAAACCTTACTGGAAAATCTGTTGCTGTTAGTGAGCTATTCCAAGTAGCAATAGTGTTGGCACAACTGTCACAGTGACAACCGCCATTTCCTTAAATTCTGCAGATTTTCATTCTGGATCACTGCTGAAAACTGTAAAATAAAAATCAAATCTGCAGCTACTGTTTGGGTCTGCTTATGAAGGTAGTAAAATAATAACACAGACTCTGTTGTGTGAACCAAGACGGCAAACTCTATCGCCTCCCACACTGTCAACATTGTTGCGGATGTAGTTACCCAGCATATGAAAATATCAGTGGCCAAAATGTTATGTGGGAAATATGCCAAATCAGATATGTTTCCAGGACAGTTTTATTATGCAGACCAGACTCAAGGATTTTAAAACGGACGGATCTATTCATACACCAGAGCAGTCTAGAGTGCGTCCCCACATCTTCGGTAGTCACGCACTTCCCCAGAACGTTCTCGGTATAGTTAGGTGATGGATCAAGTTCTCCAGGATAACTTTGAATACACTGCGGGTCTCCTCATAGAACAGAGTGGACATAAGCTTCACTCAACCAAGGCAAGCCAGAAGGTGGTTAGCAGGCTTGGTGATTCATGGTGACGCTTGCCACACTGAGTCTTTTCCTACTTTACCTCTGGCACTAAACCTACGATCAGTCACCCTGTCCAATATGCCGCTTCTTTATTAAGCTTATTTTCGAGCTATTGGGGCCCGAGTACAACTTGCCTTTTAAGGGGGCAAAAAGCCTCTTGGAGCCATGCCGCCAACCCAACAGGAAGTTTGCAATTTTAAATTTAACGTGCTATTTTGGTGCATTTTTGGGCCATTTCCAGGGGTCGTACTTTAACTAATTCCTCCTACAGATTAGATCCGATTGACTTCAAATTTTGTCTGGACCATCGTAAGACCTTGGACATCAAAAGTTGCTTAAAGCTTGAGATTTCATCGAACCATGTGACCGTGGCGAGGTGTCAAATTTCCATGTTTTGCCAACAAGCAGGAAGTGGTTTGTAACTCCAGCATACATGGCCCAATCTGTCCTGAATGTCACGTCTTATAGGCTCGAGAGCCCGAAGCCATCTACATGCATATTAGGTGTCATGGCGATTGCACCACCTAATGGCAACAGGAAGCTTGTTTTTTCAGACACTACAAGAAATTTACATGGTGGGGTCTACAACTGATTTACAGCAACATGACATGTAATTACTATGTCCTGCAGCGCCACATTGTGGAATCAGGAAGTAGTACAAAATGTAAAATAGGTCAGTGCAGCGCCAACACTCCATGGAGGATACGCCATCTCACTCCTGCTGCATCAGCCGGCATCCTGCCAGCGTCTCCGAGTTGCGCAGAGGTGTGAGGGCGCATTCATCGCAGCTTTAATTTAATATGAAGTTTTACTGCCAGTTACATGTAGGCCGCTGGCTATTTAAAACATATGTCAAATTCTGTATGAAAAAAGTTGAGCTTAAACCCTGCTACCCATAGCTACAATTGAAAACAAGTGCTTTGGTTGTGCTTTGATTGCCGCGCTTCCTTTGTGCTGTATATCAAGCCTTCACTTTCCCAGAAGATTGTAACCCGCAGCAGATAGAATTGCAGATGGTGCCATTATTCTACAGCTGTTAGAGTGAGCAATCATTTACTTCATAATAATAAGATTAAGCGAAAAACTTTTCTATTTCCGCTTTAATTTATCTGATTAATGTGATTCATCAATACGTAAAAATAAATGTTAGAAGAAGTCTTAAAGCAATGCTTGTTTCAAACTTCACATCGATACTTGACTGTTTAAAAACTGCAAGCCTATCTTTTAACTTTTCTCCCCCATAGACACACACACACACAGTTTGATGCAACAGCCACCATGTCGCCGGTTCAGTTCCACCTCAGTCAGCACAGACCAGTGCATCAGCAGCACCTGAGTCAGCAACATGACTTCCCTCCCTGCTCCGCCACAGTCACGCCAACGGCTGCAAATGGCCGTGTGCAGGGTCACATTTCACAGAAGGTCACTTATACGTGCCGTGACTTGAGGCCCACCACAAGTTTGGGTCATTTTGTTGAAGAAATATGTGAATAAATAAATAAAAATCTTTGTTGCTGTGCTGTCCTCCCTCTCTGACGCACTTCCTGTTGTTCTACAATTTGGTCTGACTGAAGTGAAAATTAATATCCTGCAACCATGTTGATGCTGCACATACAAGGGCAATTGATTTATTTTATTTAAAGTATCATGTTCCTGTCTGAATTTCTCCTGAGCTGTAACTGTAGAAGTGGTTCTCAAGGAGGGGGTCCCATGGTGACAACAGATGATCAATTAAAGGGATGAAACAGACAAAAAAAATCTCCTACAAAAAATTATGTAGATTTTTTTTTTAACTCTTTGCTTTATTTCCTAGTGAAATACTGAATTGTTAAATGTCTTTGGCCAAGTAAAAATCTGGGGGTACAGATATTCTTCTTTCTACCCTACATTATAACCATGAATGAAAGCTTTATAGTCCAGAAAGAAAGCTGTGTGGCACACCAGCTCGTGAATCCCAAAATGCATCAGCAACTCTCACCATCTCACCAACAAACTACATTTTTAGACACACTGAGGAAAAAGTCAATAGCCATGTGAAGCAAAAAAGAGAAACAGCATTTGGCTGGTGGGTGGCAACTTCCCATCCTGCTCGCAGTCCTTCATTTGGCCACAGATAGCGAGTGTGAAACTGACTCCACACCAGCAAACAAAAACTAGCCTGTCTATATTCAGTGGCTGAAGCTACTGGTGAGGTAGGTAAAGATTAACCAACAAGCTAATCTGGCCTTTTCAATTGTTTGTCAAAAATTGAGCGGCTGATCCTTTACATCATATCCACCGGTCAACACATGCTCTATTAAAACTCCAAAAATGCTTACTAAAAATAAGAAACAAAGACATTTTGGATAAATAAAGACACACATTAGTGCACGCACACATTCAGGCATGGGATCTTCCCAAGCGTGTTCAACGCCTAACCTGTTGATCAGGACGGACTGCATATCATGGATGTGAACAATGGACTCCTGCCTGATCACACCAACTTCTTCCCCACCACATACAATCATACCCAGGGCTGCAAAAATTAATTAATTAGTCAGTCTAAGCAATTTGTTACTCCTCTATGACAATAAACTGAATATTTTTGGGTTGTGGGCAAAACACGACATTTGATGACATCATCTTGGGCTTTGGGAAACACTTAATGACCATTTACAGACCAAATAACTAATCAATTAATTGAGAAAGACAAATTAACTGTTATATTTCACTGACTCTGTGCTAATTTTGATAATTTGATGTCAAGTTGTTACAATTTATTGGTCAGGCAACAACAGCAAAATTATAATTTTTCATGTTTTTCCTGACATTTTATGGCCCAAAAATGTTGGAAATAAAAGAGCATTTTCTGCATATTAATCAACAATGAAAACACTCTTTAGTTGCAGCCCTTATTTTGAAAATACTCCGAATCCAGCCTCTTAAATGTGAATAGTTTCTGGGAGGGGTTTCAGTCTTCTATGTTCGTTGACAGTAGTACGGCACGGTTCATTTCGGTACACTTTTTTTCTGTTTCCACTGTAAAAAGTCGTGGATGGTACCAATGGAACCGTTCCGTACCGTCCCCATTTTTGGTCCCCCCTCTGTTGGGGTACCTAGCACACAGATCTGGTACTAAAAGGTGGAGCTGTGAACACTGCAGTCTGTTGATTCAAGAGTACTGTTTACAGTGGAAATGCTAGGGTCTAGGTACCACGTCTGAAGAGTTACTTCTGGTTCCCTCTGCAGAAACTTTGCCCTGCTTGTATTTTGTTATTTACTGTGTTAGGGATGTTTACGGGTGTGTACCCCCACAGCGCTCAAGTGAAGTCGGGGCTTTATAAAAAGGTAGTCATCTGGTGCCAGACCGTAAGCAGCAGGCAACCAAGGGACATAGCACTAAAACTAAAATAGCGAGGCGAAACACCAAACAAGGCTGAGTCTGGGGTTGGCTTTTACTTTAACTTTTGCTGGCGAACATGTTTACGAACAGTAACCGACAATCCTGCCTAGTGTACCTTTAAAAGGAGCTCACTGACTCAGCATGATCGCTAACTCAACCTGATTTTCTAAGGCAGATTGTTCCAGAGCCTTGAGGCCCTGACTGTGAACACTCCCTTTAGCCAGGTCACTGGAACAGACAAAAGACCTCTGCCCGAGGACCCCTCGAGTGCGTAACAGTGCATACAGTATAGTAATTGGTCAGAGATGGAGAGAGGCCATACAGAGCCTCAAAGGGAATTTATAAAATTGTAAAATCTTTTCTAAAACATACTGGGAGCCGGTGTAAAGAGGCTAAAACAGGAGTGATAAAAACAAGACACCATTTGCTGACATTCTTTCCATCAAGCAATTCAGGGTCTCCCACACATTTGTAATTTAAGTTATTGCGGCCCGCCACAATATCAAAACCTGGTGCCACATACTGATTTTCTATTTTTGAAGCTGGACTGCTCATGAGGAGCACTGTTGGAATATATGAACCATTCAGTTATCCACTGCAACAAAGTCTCGGAGCGCAAAGCGTGCTCTGGGCACAGACTGAACAGCACAATGACTCAGTGAAAGAGTTAGGATACTTTCACACCTGCCCTGTTTGGTTCAGCTTAATCCACCTCAAGTTTGTTTGCCCCCAAAGTTCGGTTCCTTTGGGCAGGTGTGAACACAGCAATCGCACTCGGGTGTGCACCAAAACAACTGGAT
Source organism: Epinephelus fuscoguttatus (assembly GCF_011397635.1). NCBI lineage: Eukaryota > Metazoa > Chordata > Actinopteri > Perciformes > Serranidae > Epinephelus > Epinephelus fuscoguttatus. Next base: position 17,163,530 of record NC_064774.1, read on the forward strand.
CGAGACCTTCTTGAAGAGGTGGTCTCGGTCTGGTTACAAACGAACTCTGGTGCGGTTCATTTGAGGTGAGAACGTGTTCCGACCTCGATCTGAGCCAACTGCAGTCACATGACACATTGTTTGGGTTAAACATGAGCATGTTACAGTCCTGGAGGATTATTAATGTGCACCTCCTCCTGTACTGCCTTAATATGCACATTCAGCACATCCAATGCATCAAAACAATGTTTTCTAGTTGGAGCCGCGCCTCGTTTTCAAACTGTATGGTTTGACTAAAATGAACAATGACAGCAATATAGTCCACGATGAGCAGCGCTAAAATCATCTTCAGCATTTTGTTTACTTCCTGGATTTTTCCCACATGGAAATTCTGACCGATCAAGAGCAGCTTTCTTTGATCTGGTCCTCTTGTAAATGCCGCCGTGAGAACACGAACCAACTCTAGGCAATTATGCAGCTTCGTAACAAAATGAGTCCCTGATTTGGACCAAAGCAAGACAACTCTAGGTCTACAGGCAGCCTTAACCGTTCATTGCACTGGGTCTATAAGTTTCCTTTCACTCGCCTCTGCAGCAGTTGCTCCTCTTAAACATCTATCTGATTGGTATGGCTGATCAATTATCAACCCTGACACTAAAAATGAACAATCTGCTGCTGAGGAATAACAAACTCATGAAGAGTTCTGCCTGTGCTGCATTCATGGACCCACAAAAACCTCTGAATTCAAAGAGGGGACACAGAATGATACCATAATGCCTCAGCTACAGGGAGGCAAATTATCAGTTAATTATCACTTAATTATCAGTAATAAGTATTCAAACAGATTTATTGAAAAATAAAAGTGCCATTTGTCCTAATTTGATGAAAACCACAATGAATAACAGTAAAAAAAAAAAATCACCGCTAAAAACTATCCAGTGTTACTTTCAGTTATTACTGCAGAAAAAAAACATTGTGTCGCTGTTTAACTGCAGCGTTCACACTAAGGTTAACACAAGGGAACACAGCTGTCGGTTCATGTGTATGTTCCCCAAGAGAAGTGCTCCACCTGAGTTAAACACATCTGAGTGTAACGCCTTTGTATGTGTGTGTGTGAGGGTGAGCAACCAGTGAAGCAGAAAGCCACTGAAGCCAGATGCGTGCGTGTCTGCAAGCTGTAAGCACATCAAATTCAATAGCAAACTTTATTGGTGTCAAATATGATGGATCACAGAGCATTTGGCCTTTCTGAAAATAACCCTCCGCTCCTTCTGCCTCCCTTCCCCTTCATCGCCTTTCAGGATCTTGACTCATTCACGTCAACAGGAGCATTTTTCTTGTCAGCGTGCTGGTTTTCCACGGGCGTTTTTCTCCAGCCGAGACCACTGCTGTGCAATTCTATCTCCGACAGTCTCCCCTCTTTGTTTCTGTGTTTAAGCAACCGCAGCATCGCTCAGCCTGATCGAAGCTCAGTCGGATTAACCGGCTCCATTTCTATTTATGGAAGCTTATTAAACAACGTGGGGCATCCTCACTACTATGCAACCGCTTAAACGGATCAGCGTTGCTAATACAGTTACATCTCTCCACTGTTATAACCTCCCGTGTTGAGCCTGTGAATCAGAGCAGCTATTCTTAAACACTTTTGGAAAGTGAGTTACTGCACGCCACACGACACCTGCACAGTCACAGAGGTCAGAGGAAGACTGTTAACCATTTTACTCATCGCAGTGTCATGGCAAGCTACACTTACTAGCTGTACCTGCTAAAACTGAGTCCATGTGAAAAGGTTTCTGCTGTCAGCTCCCATTAAGTAAAGAACTGAATCACTGTATCTGCCCTGCTGTAGGTGGGCCGATAACAGCAGTGGGGGAAGTGAAACCTACACTATGATCACAATAGGCATACATTACAGTCATCCTATTGTTCTCAACGTCGGCTCAGTGCAGATACGTTGAACTTGATTTGGCTGTGCACCCCTGAAGTCAACAAATAAAGAGCTTTATGATCCAGAGACTTTTAAAAACAAACTGTTAAACTTGAGACAAGCATGAGGAGACACCCAAAAGCAGGCACTTCTCTTTTTACTTCCCCTGTAACTGACAGTTTGGACATATAGCTGTCTGAAACCCCTGACTGGCCCACTCCAGAGAATACAATGTGTGGGAATCCAGTGCTCCTAGACTACCTCTATACAGCCAACAGGACAACATGAGCCAGCAGAGCCAGTGTACTGTGACAGTGTCTGTACTTGAACAAAGCGCAACCACTGATGACAGAGGATGTGAGAACTCCTGACTGAAAACTGTTACTAACCAGTAAAGTGCAGATCTCAGCCTGGTCGCCACCTGAGACGATCTCAGACACTCTAGAGAATTCTTGTAATTCCAGCAGACGCCCCACAACACGTTTGACAAGAGTCCCAGAAGCTAACAGAAATACACCCCTCGTCTATTTTGCAAAAAGCCGTAGCACGTTGCACATAGCTGATCGATTTCTCCTGCTAACAGGCACTGTATTTGAAATGTAGATACAATATCAATATGAGCACAAAAGTATTTTTAATAACTAAAACACAGCCACAAATCTTTGCTCTATCATGTCATCTTAACTGGACATTTAATGTTGTCAACTTTGTCTGTAGCTACAGTACAACAAAGTAGGAAATAACAACAATAACCACAATTAAATGGACAAAACAGCTTCCGCTCGTGAAATACTCCAGGTGTGGTAGGCTATGACGCCATGCGGCAGACGGAGCAAAACCAGGTCGCAGCCATGGCAGCCGGAAAACAGCAAAGCTGCGCCCAGTGTAACTGTCCCTCACACCTTCATTACAGTCAAGATGGCAGCGAAGACAACAAAAAAAGGGACTTATTCATCTCATATTGTGTCTAACGTAGTGGATCATAACATCTGCAGATGCTGCTGTTCAAAATGAGACCATACTTTTTTTTGGGATGTCAGTTCTGTGCCACAACAAGGGCCAAAATGGGGCCTGCAACAGACCGTAAGGCTTGTTCTTAGTCGAGCCGATTTTTGGAAATCTTGCAGCTCCTACTGGCCAAATAAGAGGAGTGAGGAGTCAGCAGTCAGTGACGGTATAAAACAATCAATAAAACATGTTTTATCAACATCTGTGAATCACTGCAACCACGAGAGGTCATGATTGTGCACACAAAATATTAGGCTGATTGGTCCAGTAGCAAACAAACCAAGAAGCAATCTCTGTGGCTAAAATATGAAGCTAACATTAAAGTGCCAAAACCTGCAGTTCATTAAATGGCCACTTGAGGCTGACCCCAAGAGAAAGTCAATCCCCATAGACCTCCAAGTCTAAGTGCCCAACTTTACAGCAGAAAAAACATGTTTACAGCCTGGTACAAAAAAACTGTTTTAGTCTCTACAGCTAATGTCAACATTCATGACGACTGTACGGGGTGTGGATGTTTATATAACTCACCAGTTTACATTTTATCAAGGCTTAAAGTTACACATAATTAAGGGATACTTTGAGTGGCAGTCTATCTGCCGATAGTGTCCTTGGCTCACCCCTCCACAGCACCACCCACTCACCTAAATATGGTCACTTCTGGCAACAAAAAAAAAAACAAGATGGCAACAATCAAAATGCAGACTTTGAAGTTTCAAAAAGGGAGGCCCCACACCAATCACGGTGGTTATGTCCTTTATCTTTACTGTCTATAAGCCTATTTGGACGGGAGTAGTATAACATGGAGACGTGGGGTAAAGTAATTATTACCAGGGATTTTAGTCCCATCCGAACGCACCACTGCCTGTAATCATTACGGATAATGTCAGTAAAAATTACGGCGACTTTTACCTTCTGTAAAACGGTCCGGAGAAAATACATCAGGTAATATTAATCCTGTGCGAATGCAATCCTGTAAAAATGTATGTAAATATTTCGTCACGTCCTGTTTACAACCATTTTTCCGCGTTTACAAGTAGTTTTCCGCGTTTTTCCAATGATGGCGCTTCTTCTAATGATCACATAGCCCTACGTGGGAGACCAATCAAAAAGGTCAAGAAGACAGCACTTTTCAGAGCCATGAGACTTCTGGTTGTATTAGGTAGGCCCAATATAAATCCATATTGCTAATCGTTGTGTACACACAATCCTGATCATTGGCAATATTTCATATTGGGCTAATCATTAATTATTATTATCCTTCAGCTGGTGCTTACAGGAAGCAACGCAGCATGCACATGCACACAGGGAGGTGACGCCAGGGCGCAACCCGAGTTACCACTCCCATCTCTGGTAGAATTACAGAGATTTTTTGTCCCGTGCAAATTGGACATTTATATTACAGACATCCTGCGGTAAACTGACATTAGTCCACATCCCTATGTCAAACTAATGCCGTCCGAATAGTACTTATGGAACAGACGGATGCAAACACACATGCACACACACGACCTGGCGGGGGATAATAACCTGTAATTATTACACTGATGGTTCCCATAGACTACATCATGCCAATCTTAAATTCCACATCCTTGAGGCTTAGGTTACCATCAAATGTCAAGTATCCTGGATTGTTGTCTCCACCTTTGTACCACAAGTATTATAACTCACATTCATTAACCTCAGAGATTAATTTTGCTTTATAGCTGTGATATGGTTTCTTTAGCAACTTAGATGCAGTACGTGATATGTTGCTTTGGGTAGTAAAACAATTGTAACCTCTGACTGACAAATAACAGACTTAAAAGATCCTGAATCAAAATCTAACAACATAATCTTGTTTGGGTTTTTAGGGACATTTTCCACTTAACTGCCATTGCTTTTTCTACAAAGAGTTTCAGCAACATGGCATTCAAACTGCAGCCAATCTGTACAAAGGATTTTTTTAGTGTTCAGGAGGGGACCACATTACATGCTTTCTTCTAACGCAGCGTACCAGGAGGGAGGAGTGGCTGTCTTACATGTCTCAAACATATGGATTAAAGAGTGAATTCACTGAGGCAATCTAAGTAGCGGGATTAGACACAGAGTGACAGGTTGGTATGCAGGCTGGGTGCGTGATCTGCTTTTTATTTCTCAACGCAGGAAGCACTTCACTCACTCCACCATGACAATAATGAACACGCCTAGAAAGGTATATTTTAAACATGTCAAGTCTTGTAAAGAGTACCTTAAAACAACACATCATGTGTACATGGGTGTGTGTTCTTCACCTTGATCCACATTGCTGTGGTCCGGCGTTTCCGCCCCTCCTGCAGTCGTCGTCCAGCCTCCAGACGCCTCACTGAGCGGGTCACTTCGATTGACGCTTTCCCTGGAGCCGAAGCGCACGCGGGCACCGGAGCGGGAGCTGATGTCAGGCGATGTGTCGGACAGCCCCGGGAGGTCCTCCGCCTTAGTGGGCGTCACCGTGAAGCGCACCGATGCCATGGCAACTCACTTGGAAAAAAGCAGAGAGGGAAGAGGGGGGTGTTGCGTGGGACGCAGGAGGAGAAGGATGGGGTTGAGGAGGAGTCAAGGACGAGCTGGCGGGGCTGTGCTGACCTGAGCTGAGCTGAGCTGAGCTAGGCTAGGCTATCTCCCAGGTGATGCTGAGGTAACGGCGGCCTCTACAATTTGTTCTTTTGCTGCTGCGATTCTCCATTGGAGCAAAGTGGTCGGCTGCCACCAGGCATGTGAAAGAAGATCTGCAACAGGTCTCGTTCTGTGTCTCCGAGTGTCTTTCTGATAGTGTTTAAAATGTAGTGGATTACTGAGTGAAACAGAAGTACAGCTTCTTTAAATGTGTGAATATGTAGCGTACCAGCTCAAAGCAGCATCAGAGATGATAAGTACTCAAACACAAAGAGTTGAAATCTTTCCCTTCTTCCAATTAAACAGATATGAAATAGTGTTTCTGTGCTTTGTACAGAATCTTCTCTCCCTACAGTGTTTCTTGATTCCTGCGGATGAGGACTACGGCTCAGGATAGCAGCAAGCTCGGCTCCCTCTGTGCCTAAAATCTGTCTGGCATGCACCTTGGAGATAAAAATGTCTTTCTAATGATAGCAACCAACAGTGGACCAAACCAGGGAGGGAAATGCCATTGTGGGAAGAAAAGTCATCAGAGGGAAATGGTTGAGATAAGAGAGAAGAAAGGAGAGCAGAGATTAGTTTACACAGCAAAAACTGGCCCAGATGTTAGTGAAAGGAACACAGTATCTTGAAGTGTGAGTAGGTTACATAATGGTGAATAAAAGAAGAAAAAGCCGCAACAATCTTTGTATAACTACTTGAAAAGATAATCAGTCAAACACAGTATTACAATGCTTCCTCTGTAGTATCATAACATAAATCCATGCACAGAAGAAAAGGAGCACTGGAGGTTTTCAAGGTGTCTACAGGTATCAGACACTTACATTTAATGCTTTTTAAGATCATTTTCAACCAAATTAAAGGCTTATTTTGAGGGATGCATGTTAGATTTCTTGCCGCTATCTTTTTTGGCCAATAACCGATACTGATCAATTTATCCACTTTTTCCACCACCTAATTTTAAGCCCTTTTTAGACAGGAATTGTGCAAATTTGCAGGAAAGCCCAATCAGGCTTCGTTCAGCATTGGCAGTATAAAAACAAAATCCGGGAGTGCAGCAAAATGCCACCTACTTTTGTTTATACAGAATGCGCCATTTTCGGGGCAATGGGGGGCGTGAGCAAGTAACAAAACGTGTAGCTCAACGTGTGACGTAACCAGTGACGTGGGAGGGAAGCCGCAGCTAGTCAGTCCTTCGGCCATTCTCTCGTAAGTTGCGAGGACAAGGAGGGCGCGCAATTCCTTGTCTCCCCAGTTGCTCATCTTTACAGTGTCTGTCAGGTTTGCGTTTCCCTCTTGCTACTAGCTGCTCGCTAATTCCTGCTATCAGCGGTTTCCTGTTTATCCACCGCCAGTGGCTGGCACGTGCGGCGTCATCAACAGCTCCTCCCACAAATCTTCATCAGGCCACCTCGGTCTTTTTAAACCAAAAGGGTTCCGCCAATATGACTACCCTACGAGGCGGAAAATTGGGTACCTCGGATCAACCCGCCAATCCGAGTCTGTGTGTCTAAACGCTCACAGCTTGCCGGCAAAATGGCCCAACATTCACGGAAAATCTGGCAGTGTAAAAGGGGCTAGTATTTGCCTGTTGAAGTGGATCGGTCCACCTTGCAGAAAAAGATGCAGTGGGCTACAGTTATTAAATCATTATAAACAATTCAACTGTGTCTTATAATAAAGAGATACTGATGGATTCCCATTTATTTTCCTACCCTACAGGGAGGTCAAAGGTCAGCCGCAGAATGACAGAACTTGAGCAGGTAGGGATTTTGAGTCTTGCTCAAGAACACCATCAAACCACCCCACCTATTTAAAAGTAGCCTACCATAAAAACTGTATGTAACCAAGCTTCTTTAATCTATATAGTATACCTTAATAATTATAAATATTGTCCAGGAGTCTTTAAACTGTTACTAAAAAACCCAGCCTTCCACAAAAAAAGAAAGAAATTGGGATAAATAAATAATTAACACTTCAAATACGAGACTAGACTTTCATTTGAAATAAATTGTTCTCACTTAACCTGGGGCCATTTATGTTAAGAATGTCTGAAAAGCGGATTAGGTTGGCTAAATAGGGATGTTTACCTTAGGCTTTTATGTTGGAATATGGTTATTACAGTTCATCTACATTTCGCCAACAGGTGAGTGCAAATATTCGTAAAATTCAGTGGTAAATTCAGAGGTTTGTAACACCAGAAGTCTTAATAGAGAAGAGCTTCACATTTTCGGACAAAAAGACATTAAAAGACTTAATATTTGTGGCGATTAAGACCTCACAAATTCAAAATTTGGACTATTTAATGAGTTCTAAGGCCCCTATTTCAAAGGACCTACAGACCTCCTGTTTCCTGGTGAAGGATCTGCCGATAACAGTCACTTCAAGTCCGCCTGTGTGCTCTAAAGGCAACAAATGCAGGCTTCAACATGCCCCTCTATATGACAAAAGGTCACTAAAAACTGGGCGCTCTGAATATCACACCCTTTATTGATTTTATTCATGTTCAGTCTCCTTTAACTTTCATGTATCTTGTAATGAATTAACCTAGCTACATTTTTGACAGGATTATTATTCTTTCACAACAATATCTCTCTGAATGAAGTTGTAAAACAATAACCAGTATGAACCACCACACTGTCGGTCCATGTGCCTCGCAGGTGCAAAGTCAACCACGCAATGCACCCCTTCGTCTTGGGGAAGAAAGTGACAAGACAGGTGGGTACAACGGAGCTGTTGTTTTAGCTCAGTTCATAATTTAATTATTAAAAGGAGAGCGGTTCCAACCGGTTGTGCCAGTAGCTGCTGGCTGTTTCCTCTCGCTCTGCATGCAGAGGCACAGCACATTTTCCAGTTTTATAATGCTCCCTGCCTCACGCGCTTTGTCCGTCCACACTCGGGATGGACAGGAGGCGAGACGGCCGGATAAAGGGAGCAGTGACACTCGTCTTTCCCGTTCAACTGGAAAAGCTCGTTGGGAATGGGGGGGGGGTATTTTCACAAACTTCCACTCAGGTTTGGGCGACTCAGTGGGGGAGCAGAGGCCTATCCCAGCATGCATTGTGTAAAGAGGCTGTGAAACACCCTGGAGATGTTATTAGTCTAGACAAACACATTCACACCTACGGGCAATTTAGGAGCCTCCAATACAACTCAATGGTCTTTAGACTGAGCTGGACACATGCAAATCTCCCCACTCTTGTTATCTCCTCCCAAACATCTCCACTCTGTAACACACTGTTCCAGCCACACAAACCTGGTGATACATCTAGGCGCATTTTCCCATGGTGTGTTATCAATACCTTGGCACAGATATCGCAACACATGTGACACATGAGGCAAGGGTGTTTCCTTTTTTAACTGCACACATTTGCTCCCTCCTCCTCGTGTGCTAATACAGACGTGATTACTATAAAACCTCAAGTTTCCTCTTTCTGTCTATTGTTGGTGTAAGCAGGACTAATCCAGCTTGAAAGCTTCTGAACATTTTGTTCTTTTTTATGGCCATTCAGCACTGACTTTTGCTTTTTTGATTTAAGATGTTTTTTTTGCATGCTGGAGGGTTGTTTTGCTGCTCGGTTACACAAATGTCACACTTGTCTTTTTGCATATTGCAGAGCACCAAATTAGCAGGAGAGGTGGTGCTGTAGTTCCAAAGTGGTCAAGTGTAGTTCCCTAACACCTTAAACAACTTCCTTTGGAGGATGTGAAATTAATATGTGAGCTGAAACTCATATCACCTTGCACAAAAATATACATATTGTTAGAAAAGGATGTTTCCTGTTTCTTAAAGGGTGTTTTAAGGGTGTGTGTTGCATAATTTCTGACTTTTTATCTGAGTTTTATGATGAGTAAATGGTTGTAATGCAGCTGTTATTTCACATTAAGTTACAGGTTTTTCAGCATATGCATCAGACAGTTAATCAGCAGCCCTTAACTCAAAATACCGCACCACAGCACCAGTATAAACCCCAAAATACTGTCGCAGTTATTATGTATAACAAAAGTCAAAACAAGGAGATGATGCAGTCTTACCTAGCTGTCAATGCTGTCACGAGTAGTCACGTTAATTCAGCTGTAATCAATATGACCCAGAGGGACACACATATAGCCAAACACGCCTTCATTCATTAGGATAAACATCCCCTTAATTAGTCCCGAGCAGCAACTTAAGCAAAGCCCCGCTGATAGTGATCCTCGCTTGCTAACTGCCACTCAGTTGCCACTGTAAGCCAATTAAGCTAGCCATAATAATTCTGGCTTGAACCGGTCAGTAAACACCTCCCGATATTAATACAGGCACAGGAGCTGACGTTGTTGTCGTTATAATCAAATTGGGAGTAAATGTTTCGACTTGAGCGTGGAGCATTTTCACGTGAGGGGGAATGCGGCATCTGTCTGGAGCTGCGGTTTCAGGGTTCAGCTCAGAAACGCATTTGAAACCGGCTAAAATCACAGAGTCGCGCAGTTGATATGGGGTAAACTGGTGGAGTAATTAGCCTGTTATTAGTGAAGTTGTGGTTTCCGTGCTAATAAAGCGTCACGTAATGGATAGCGGCAAGCCAGGCGCTGAGCCATCACTTGGGTAGCTGTAGGTACCCGGGGGTTGTGTCGGGTGAGGTGGTCTCGGGCGCTTCGCTCCAGTCGGTGCAGCTAGCCGAAGCTAACGTTAGCCAGAGGCTAGCCATGCTGCTGATAAACTCCGCGGACCTCCAGCTATTTCACTGACAGCGACAAACCGCCCACTGAAAAATGTCAAACCGTACACGTTAGTCACATAAAGCGCATACCTGGCTCAAGTTCCCGTTAAAGGACGCTTCCACCATATGGCTGTTTTCAGTTACATCTGGGAAAATTTGGCTCCTCTCCCAGGTTTTCTCGGCACTTTTTTTTGTCCAACCGACCCAACAAAAAAACATTCGAGCGCGTTTGGCTCGTCCTATTTCACTTGCCGTCGTTCCAACGGCCGGCGCATGCGCGATGACGAACAAGCGGCCGACGCTGGTGGTAGATGTAGTCTTTAAAGGTTGGACAATGATAAGCTCGGTTTTAACAGCTTTCTAGTGCTTCTTGCTTTGAATTTATCTCTTAAATTCAATAATATATTATAAATAATTGTAATAATGATGACGTTACTGCCAGTTTGAATAGAAATATGAGAGTAAAGCGGATTAATGGTACAAAGTAGTGTCACCCCTGGTATATGTACTTGAGCATCTCCGTTTTATCCTACATTATAGTTGTGCTCCGCTACATTTATCTTGCAGCTGTATTATAAAACATTTTTAAAAAGTGTAGCCTGTGATTAGCTTACAAAATACAATTTTAAGTGCCCCCCCAAAAAATGTCACTTACACATTTTTGCATCAGTGTTTACAATCCAATAACGTGATATATCATCATATATGAGTCCCTGTGGACATTTTGTAGCAGAAGTAGTACATAAATTGATGATTCTTTAAATATATTTTTGCTGCTGATAATTCTGTACTTTGACTTAAGTAGGGTTTTTTTTACAGTGGTGTTTTAGTTTACTAAAAAAAATTGAGTAGCCTACTTCTTCCACCAAGTTAATGTGTATGTGTAGTTCCTTAAATCCTGTGAGTAAATTCTTTATTTTACTCCATCGGGGGAATTTTTCAGAAGTCAACATTGATCGGAACATATGCAGGATATAAAATATAACAGCAGCATTCCCCCCGTTATCATAAAAATCTAATTATGACATCTTTTGCAGTGCATGTTACCACAAAAATATGTAATACAAAACTTGGAGGCGTTCTGTAATTTGTGTATTTCTTAAGGAGACTTAAATGGGTTGAAATGTAGTGACTGTGAAGGCCGTGACATATGATTCACACTGTTGTCATGGGCTACTCATAAAACTGTTCACTACGCCCGCATGCTTTGTATGAAAGCATCTGCATTTTTAATGTTTATACAGTTTCTATTCTTTAATCTGTCATCCAGCTGGATTTATGCACACACACAAACCATTATAAACCATTATCAAAACATTTATTCAGCATTAAAACAAAATGATCCCATTATCCTTAAATGAATACCAACAAATAGCAGTAATAAAAAGAAGACCCATAATATCATCAACAGCTGATGACCATTAACTGAGCATTAACAGCCCCATACATTTGGGTGAAACTGAGGACAAGTCCTGGTCGCACGTTCACAAGTTGTGATCCTGAATGTGTTGTTTGACTTTCTGCTTTACAGTCCCATCTTCGCCTTCATCCCTCCATCCATCCCTCCATCTCTCGCCTCCATCTCTCCACTTCTCTCTCTCACAGGACAGGTCTGGGCTGCTGGGTGAGCAGAAGGCCGAAGCGTTTCTTCACTACCACCCGGTGTCGGGAGAACTTGTCATCTGGGGAGAAGCGAGCCGGGTGGGCTGAGCTGGTGGGCTGCCCATCAGGACTAATCTTCTGTTGGTGACGAAGAAGGAAAGAGAAAAGAAAACACTTGATTTCAGCGCTTGGAGAACATTTTAAAGTCTTTTTAGGCAACAACAGATCAACAAAACCACTTTGTGGTGTTAAAGGTCCAGTTTGTAGGATTTACGGGGATATATTTGCAGATATGGAATAAAATAAGTGTGTTTTCTTAAGTGTATAATCACCTGAAAATACGACTCATCATGTTTTAATTACCTTAGAATGAGCCGTTTATATCTACATAGGGAGCGGGCCCTCATCTTCAGAGATTTCCATGTTTCTACAGTAGCCCAGAATGGACAAACCAAACACTAGCTCTAGATAGGACCATTCATGTTTTCATGTCTGCCACCATAGTTAGCAGCCCCTTTGTGAGGAGCGTGTCAGGAAAAAAGACTGATTTTTAATGTGAAAATGCTTCATTTGGAGTTTTTGCCAGTTTAAATAACCCAGTCCATTTTTATTTTTTTGGAGAGGAAGCAATCTCTTTGGATAATTTGGCTCCTGGTTAAAAAAAAAAACTCCTAGATGTCTGGATCTCAAATTATCAGAGAAAAAGGTGAGCACACATTTGCAGGTGCTAGGCTAGAGATCTATCTCCAACATGCTGAACAGTGTTGTAGAAACAGGTTTAAAATCACTTGGTGTTTAGGAGAGGAAGAGACTTCTCTGGATAATTCAGCTGATGGCATAAACCTCCTGAACAATGATCACTGAAGGAATTCTAACCAGGAGAAGTTTTAGCTGGTTGCAATCTGCAGTCCTCACCACCAGGTGTCTCTAAATCCCCCTAAATCGTACACACTGTTCCTTTAGTAAGTAAAAGGGTGTAAAGGGTGCAACATAAATGAATGTTGAATGACATGTTCTTTTGCTGAATATTTATCTGTTATGTTATTATATTTTATGTTACTTTATTCCTTATCTCGTTGACTTTTTTATTCTGCTGTTATTTTCTCTATCTTTTGCCTGTGTCTTAAAAGGTATCTATCGATAACATATAATTATTATTATGTACTATTTGTATATTGTAGGGCTGCAAGTATAAATTTTATTAGAATTAAGTCTGTCCGGAATTCTCTTGATTAACTCATTAGCCCCTTTTACACTGCCAGATTTCCAGCGAATGTTGGGCCGTTTTGCCGGCAAGCTGCCAGCGTTTAGACACACAGAGCCGGATTGGCGAGTTGATCCGAGGTGCCCAATTTTCCGCCTCGTAGGGTAGTCATATTGGCAGAACCTTTTTGGTTTAAAAAGACCGAGGTGGCCTTCCGCCATGGCAGGGGCTGTTGAAGACTTGTGGGAGGAGCTGTTGATGACGCCGCATGTGCGAGCCACTGGCGGCAGTTAAACAGGAAACAGCTGATAGCAGGAATTAGCGAGCAGCTAGTAGCAAGAGGGAAACGCAAACCTGACAGACACTGTAAAGATGAGCAACTGGGGAGACAAGGAATTGCGCGCCCTCCTTGTCCTCGCAAACAAAGAGGCCATTAACCGTCAGATGACAGGGACGGTGAAGGACGGGCCAATTTATGAATCGCCAAAGGACTGACCAGCCGCGGCTTCCCTCCCACATCACTGTTCACGTCACACACTGAGCTACACGTTTTGTTACTTGCTCACGCCCCCCATTGCCCCGAAAAAGGCGCATTCTGTATAAACAAAAGTAGGTAGGTGGCATTTTGCTGCACTCCCTGATTTTGTTTTTATACTGCCAATGCTGAAAAAAGACTGATTGGGATTTCCTGCAAATTTGCACAATTCCTGTTTAAAAAGGGCTACTAATAATTTATTATATAAATCTTGAGAAAATAGCCACATGTGCCTTTCACAAACTCTTCAAATCCCTTTTTTCCCCCAAATTTTATTTATTTATTTAATTTTTGAAGACCAACAGGCCAAAACCCCAAAATAGTTTATTTAAAATGACATAAAACAAAGAAAAAACTGCTAGAAACACAGAATGTTTGGCATTTTTGCCCGACAATTGATTCAAACAACTAACTGATTACAGTAAAATATGTTATCGATGAAGTGTATCAGTCAACAATTTGTTTCTGCTCTCGTGTTGTTCTGTAATTACAATAACTTACTCTGCATGTAATAACTTCCATTTAAGTCTGTAATGTAGCAATAAATTATATGCCAAGCTTGTGTGTGTGTATGTTGTGTTAATTATGACAACTTCAACATCTGACTTCAAAGTTTTTGTGATGTTTGCAATGTGAGTCTTTATTTCAGTCATAGTCGTTTGCCTCAACTCTAAAACCATGTGAGAAATCCTTATGTGATGGCATGAAGAAGAATCTGATTATAAGATGATTACAAAGTACAGGATGCTGTGGAGATATCAATGTATTCCCAGAGCCTATCATCTTTATATCATGGCACTGACATATGTAGCATGTTTTACAGATTATATGACAAGCAGCTTTTTTTTAATAAAGCTAAACATGGTTTCTGTCAGCTTGTAGTGTCTATTTATATGAATGTTTAGACATGCAAACAAAATTAAAATAACTTTCAGTTGCAACCCGACTATTCTGTCAGCTTTGGCTCATTTCATTTAATACTTTTTACCTTATTAAAGACAACACTGTCTGAGGATATCGCTTATGATAAGCTTTAAAAGCCCTCTTACCGTTTTATTCACGTTTGTGTTTGATTTTAACAAGATAGCTAGCTGCTAGCTGACTAGCTAATCTCAAAATAACGTGTATCAACGTTCATTTAAAGCTCGAGGAATGAGTTTTATTTCTTCAAATAAGAACCAGAGCATATTTAAACTGAGGTGAAACTACTTTACAAAGGAAGTAAACTGTATTAAAACAGAGTAAAGTTGGAGGAAGTAAACACATGGCTAACGTTACCTTCAAAGTGTAGACTCTGTCTCCGTTCTCATTCAGGTAAAACTGCAGAAACATCTCGACGATAACTTGTTTTAAAGCTTCAAAATATGTCGACGAGGTTGTTTTATAGCGACAAAATCACACAAGTTGCAAGCAACACGCTTTTTTTCCTTCTGAAATCCACGTGCAGCGGAGTTTCTCCTCCCTCAGAGCAAAGCGGATATCCGGTGTAGAGTTCAGGGCGCTCGGCATCCTGGGAAATTGTGTTTTATAATATAACAGCGTGTTAAACGCCACAAACGGAAATTTCCAAGTTGTATGTGAGACAAATAAAACGCTTTTGATTGTGAGGGTTTGTTCTTGAGTTTGGAAATAGAAGTTATTAACCAAAACTCCACTTTCTGGAGCTTTCAGTCACATGTGTGGTCTTCACCGGGATGAAGTTTGCCCAGTTGCTATGGAGGTGGTCAGTTGTCATCACGTGACCTACGTATGGAGCTTTTCACACGTAATATTATATTTAAAAAACAGCCTATAATATTTTTATTTTTAATATAAGCAGAATTCTCTAAAATGCATTTTTAAAATTTTTATCTACGCAACAAAACAGTAAAAAAAAAAAAAAGTGACAATTAAATATCACCTGGCACATCAATAACTTTCATCATTACAACCACATGTGCATTTTGTGCCACTTCATACATTAAAAGCATAGGAGTAAATAAGTTAAATAATAAGAAGTTAGCTTCCTGAACACAAACATGAGAATAAAAAAAAATGGTTGCCATTTGAATCAGTGCACACACTTTAAAATACAGGAGCAATACTGTAAAAAATAAATAAATAATTATATTTTTAAACAGAAGTAGATTTTCACTGACAAGTCTGTATGATGTTTAAATGTTAACATGAACAGAACTTTCAGGTGTAAGAAAACAAATCAGCCTGAGTCCAGTTTATGTTGATTTTCAAACTTACAGCAGATGCAAACTGATTGTACTGACTGAGGAATAATCAGCACCTACATGAATGGTAAGCACTATGAAAATATTTGACTGCCTTACAATGTGTAGCTCCTATTTGTCTCTGATAGTTAAAATAATAGTTTATGGACAGAGTTACAGAGCTGTCATTTGGCATCGAAGGTTTGCAGAAGTGTTGACATAAGTGTGACTTGTTGGTGACAGGCACCTGCATACAATGTTTTAGTAGCTTATGTAGTGTAAATGTCATTTAATGGAAACTATTCATTCTGTCAATCATTTAAAAACTGTTTAAATCAAGACATATGACAAATACTGTATAAATCAGGGACAATATGAGCCTGATGACTCCAGAATCTCACAGAAAGCACGTGTGCTCGACAGTGAGAGCAGATAAACTAAACTATTCATCATGATGAAGACCCAGGAGCCACGACATTAAAGTTTATTGTTATAGCCTTGAAATTAACACAGTAATCTGACAAAACAATCCCAGCTGTCAGTAGCCTAACTAATAGCTTTTTTTTTTTAGATTTCTATCTCATCACAGTCGGTTTAGCTTCACAGTATAGTATCACAATAATGTATCAATACACACATGCCGAGTATTGATATTTTATCTTATAAATTATTAATTCAAATTAAACGTTTGGTAGCCTAGAATAATAAAATAATTTGCAGTTCAGTAAATTTATTTTGCTGCAATAAAAATGACTGAAGTGAGATGAACAAACCGAAAACTTTATCTTATTACATGAAACAGGTGCTGACAATTTGTTTTCTTAGTTTGCAGTCAAAATATGGTCATAAATTGCAACATGTCGCAATATTTGTTATTGCAAAACATTAAAAATTGCAGTAATATTATATCATGACCTTAGTATTGTGATAACATCATACCAGGGGGGTGACTCCCACCCCTCGTTTTAGTCGTTAACTACACAGAAAAATGGCAAAAAATAATCTAGCTACTGGAATCACCATGCAAATATGAATGTAGTTAAACTGCCAGCGAGCTACTGCAAAATGTAGTTACACTACTAGTTTAATTACATGAAGCTCACGACTCCCTAACACTTTATTTTTTTGACTTTTCTGTTCAATAATAGAGTTACTTTGAATCCTGAACAAATTGGTTTGACTTCTTTAGGAAAAAATGGGGGAAAAGGCAAGAAATGTTCCATAAATTGCAGGAAATAAATAAAACTGTGACAAGAAAATGACCGAAAAATTGTAAAAAGAAAAAAAAAAAGTAAATTAACTTAACTTAAATGAGCTTAAATCATTTAACTTTTAAAATTATGTCACGGAAAATAAATATAATAAATAAATATGAATAAATAAATAAATGAATAGAAATTAGAAATAGAAAATAGAAAAAAATAGAAAATAAACAAATGAATAAAAAATAGAAACTAAATATGTATTCAATAATATTCAATATTAAATAAATATGTATTCAATTTAATGTCGAGATCTTTTTTTAAAGGAAATGTTCTTTTCTTTTTTTGCTTATTTTCACAATTTTCTTGTTTGGTTTTGTTCTTTTTTGTTTTAACTTTGCTTAACTTTTCTCATGTAGTTTCTTACTTTGAAACCTGAAGCGACATCACTTTTCCTGCTGCTTTCAGCCACGTTTCACAAGTATTTACTGTAAACCTTTGAACCTTTAAGCAAATTGGTGCAATTTCCTCCAATAACTTGGTAAAAAAAAAATGTCCCACAAATTGCAAAAAAAAAAATAGATTTAGAAAATTATTCAAAAGGGGAAAAAAAATAAAAAGTTAAAGAAAATTTAATATTATCATTATGACACATTTGAAATTATGGCACAGAATTATTATAATTTTAAGCCTTTTTTTAAAAATGATTTTCTTGTTTTTAATTTGACCAATTTCTTGCAAATATTTGGGCCATTTCTTCTTTTGTTGCTCATTACCTTCTCCCCATGTTCCTGAAAGAAATGAAGCCAGTTTGCTCAGGTTTCAAACGGTGAAACATGTCCTGCAGGTGTGGTTTGGTCAGTCCTTCAGCTGATTTCGGTCACAGCTGATTTTTGGTTCAATTTGCTAGATTTTTCTCCCAGTAGCTCTCAGGCAGTTAAAAGAAACCCTTTATTTTCTTGCCCTGAAGCAAACTGAGCTCACTCTGAGCAGCTGCTCTGGTGATTGCAGAGAGGATAGTATTATGAAATACTCTGAAACACTGCCGGAGCTTTGAAGACATTTTAAATAAACATACGGTTCTCACATGTGGTTTGTGTCATGATGTCTTTGCTGTTGGAGCTGCTGGGATTAATATCTCACTTTCCTCTGACAGCTTCAAGCCGCAGACGTACGGAGATTAAGGATGTTTCCCAGCCTGAGATCTCTAAATGACAGAGAAGAGCCTGATTGCACTCAGTCGGGATCCGTGTCCTTATCTAATTTCTCCCCACATTATCACCTACTGCTTTCCACTTCACAAGAGGAAGTAGACCTTCACTCGCTGTCAGAGACGTGCTGTGAAATCATCAGCCGAGTAGAACAGATTTCATCAGGACCTCATCTCATGACGTATGAATCTGTGTTGATGAGAGTTGCAGAGATGCCCCAGTGGAGCGCTGATCAAAGAGAAGACACCTCATGGACACTCTGGGACTTAAACCAGCAATGTGTGCAGCATGTGATCCCGAGCCTGATCCAACCCCATGTCCTGAATGTCCTGCCAGGTGTTTGTCCCTCTCTGCCCAGCCTCCAGACTTCACCCCTCCTACGAGACCTCATAGTCGCCCCTTGGTTTCCACAAGACTCCTGCTGGCTCAACATGAGCCCCATCACCTCCACGCCGAACTCCAGCTTTGCTTTTTGTCCCAGTAATTGGGTTCCCATCAGCAGCCTGACAGAGTTCTTCCACAGCAGTTCACTTCCTTGTTCTCAGCTCCTCATGCCTGAGGTTCGTCCCAGCTGGTGCGTGTGTCCACTGGCAGTGCCCGTCCAGCAGCCCTGGAGTCCAGACCTGTGAGGGACACACAGCAGACTACATTATAGTGCATTTACAAACACTTGTGATACTGTATCTGACTTCATTATCTTGACCCCAGGGTCTGGAGAACGGCTCAGCAGGTCATTGAATCAGGAGGGCAGATTCAAGAGCAGGCCAAGTCAGAAGGTCAGAGATCAAGGATTTGTATAGATTGGCAAGGAGGGGACATGGAGGTCAATTTTTAGCCAGGACCACCACTTTACTCCAGAGGATGAACCCCTCTGACTTTAACCCTTTGAAACCTGAGTAAATGGCCTTGATTTCAATGAGCAACTCAAGAAATGGCCTGAAAATCAGTAAGATTTTAAAGTTACAGGAAGTAACTCTATTAACGAAGAAATTACCTGAGAATAAGCCAAAAAAGAAAAGTTAAAAAAAGAACAAAAGCAGACAAGAAACTAATGTGAAAATAAGCAAAAAAGAAAAGAAAATTTCCTTTAAAAAATCTAGAAATTAAATTGAATATGTATTTATTGGATATTGAATATTATTGAATACATATTTATTTTATATTTATTTTTTCTATTTTTTTCTATTTTCTATTTATTTATTTATTTATTGAATTCATATTTATTTATTATATTTATTTTCTGTTACATAATTTTAAAAGTTAAATAATTTAAGCTAATTTAAGTTTTGTTTAATTAATCTATTTACTTTTTTTTTCTTTTTACAATTTTTTGGTCATTTTCTTGTCACCGTTTTACTTATTTCCTGCAATTTGTGGAACAGTTCTTGCCTTTTTTCCACCATTTTTTCCTAAAGAAGTCAAACCATTTTGTTCAGGATTCAAAGTAACTCTATTAACTAAGGAACTGCACCCAAAGTAATCCAAAAAGAAAAGTAAAAAAGAACAAAAACAAACAAGAAAACTACAATTAAGCAAATAGAAATTATCCGAAAAAAAAAAAATCCAAAAAAGAACAACAAACTCAGCAAAAAATTAAGCAAAAATAAGTGAGGAGGACACCATTAATGTTTACATCTCGTACTTTCACATCCATGAGTAGATGCACTCTTCCTTCTGCACGGTGATACAGTTGGCAGGTGTAGTTCGGTAGAAAGAAAATAATTCCTACATGAAACAGCTCACAACAAGGTCTGTGGATTATCGTGAGTAACCAGGTCATGATTTCTGTAAAGAGACATTGCTGTTGAGTTTTTCAAATGTATTTTTCCGGAGCTTTGAGCACCACAAGCTGAGTGCCATCTAGTTACATTATATTCAAGAGAAGTCAGACATCTCTATGGCCGTTATCGCCAACACTCGGTAACTCACACCAAAACAATTTAGATTGACAAACAGCACTACAGACAGGAGGAAAATATGTATTTTTAAATCCTGAGGTCCCTTTAACATAACTGCTAAAAATTAGCATCTTAGCACTGTAACTATGCGTGTACGCAAATGAAAATGGTTGTAACTGATGTTTTGTGCCTATTATCTACCTTTTTTAAAATCCTTTTACTGTCTTTCCAATAGAAGAACATCAGAAGAATTACACAACCAACAGGGATAGACTACAAGGAAACAATGAATATGATATATGGGATATGGGATCTCTACTCTGTTTGGACGAAGAATCACTGGCAGAACTCGCCTATGAGGAGTACATGATGATCTTGGACTCCATCAGTCCCAAGGTCGGCTACTATTTTTCAAAGATAAAATATGGGGGAAAAAGATGATTACTTTTAGAAACACATGTAGGAGATAGATAACTTCATCGTCCATTTACTAAATGTTTTCAAAGGTACCAAAAATTTAAATGTTTTGTAAATTTGTATACACTGGAAATCTTACGGATTATAGGCTACCATGGAACAAAACTGTCCAAAATAATGTCTTTACTGCAAAACTAATGCACTGTTATCACCCAAATCTTTGTTCTGGCTTCCCTCAGATCCAGGAGAGCGTGAAGGTCGAACAAAATGAAAATGTGGAAGATAAAGAGATGAGACCAGAGATAGAAAGTGGCCCCTTTTTTGAATATCTGGATGAACTGTGCAATGATGAGGAGTTTGTCAGAGATGTAAGTTATCAGTGGCATTAACAGGATATGTCAACTGTTATTCCATCAATATGTTTGTTGCATTTTCAAGCATTTCGTTAACTTACATACGTTGAATCACACTGCAACAGGATCTCATTTCGAAGTCTTGGAAATCCAGTGCTTGGGCAGCATCAGAAACCAATAGAAAATAGCGTCCATTAACATTGGCATGATATCCGGCCGGTTGCAGTTGTAGTTTAACGCTGCCCGGTGGAAAATGTGGTGGGACAAGAACGAAAGTTAAGGTGGCCAAAGTCCAACTGGGGCGGGCGAGAGGGTAAAACAAACACAGACTTTCACCCTAGAGAGCGGTGTTTGTGTCTTGTAAGATCCTTAAGCCAAACCCTGTTCTTTTTTCCTGAACCTAACCACGTGTGCTCGTTGTTGAAGGAAAAACAAACGTCAATTCATGAGTAACTACTGTGTATTAAGTGAAAGAAAATGTCTTATTCTCACTGCATCTCAATCGCTGCTCATCTCCGTCCCTCAGGTGGAGCTGATACTGGACACAGACTACCTGGACTCCCTTCTTTCTACAGACCCAGAGCCCAGTGACCTTCTTGCACTGGAGAAACGACAAGAGGTGATAACACAATAGTCATCACTGTAAATGTTGTGTTTTGTTGCCTTGTGAGCAGGAGGTTGATCCAGGACTAGAAGATCAAGCTAATTTCAGCATTTTAAAAATACTAATGTGAGTTCTGTTTTTGCAGATGACGTTTCAGGAGCATCAGCGTTCTGCGGACGCCAATATCAGTCCAGTAAGTGACGTCACATTTCCCATCTGTTGCCAGCTACTCATGTCATTATAGGGGTGAGGGGTCAAAAGCAAATAATCAGCTCTATGTTTTAATATCTCACTGTTGGATGAAAAGATACTAAATATTCCTCTTAAGGACTATGTTAATAACTTTATCTAATCCCTACCTAGTGTCTACAAGACTTGTAAAAAACTTTTGGAAGCCTGAACTCTGACACCCTTTCACATCTAAATACAATGTGACAATGTTTTAATCATTCATTATATGAAAATATTAGGGATCTTGCAGGGTCGCTATTTGCAAGACTACAACTAGATTCTTTTCTGAGATGATTTAGTGGAAAATGGTACCAAACTTCATCATATTGAGAATATCCTTGTCAATTTGGCATCAGTATAATCCAGATGGATAAATTGTATTAACATACAAACGCTACATTATGGATTTTGTCACCTTAACTTGCTACCAGTCTCCGTTGGTTTAGTGGGAGTAGAACGTGGGAATGAGAGTCAAACGACTTCAAAAATTAAGATTCCTCACTAAAATAAGTGCTGATTGGTGGATCAGATACACCAAATTAAAAACTGACTCTTGCTCGCTCCACAGCTCTACCAGTTTGTCCTCCTTTTCCACAGTACAACAGAACCAAGACTTGTTCACGTTCTTGCGCCTCCCTTGAGTCCCCTTCGTGTTTACCATCTACCTGGTTTGCTGCTTCCTGTCTAGTGTTGCAGCAGTTCTTCAATATTTGCATAAGCTTAGACTTACAATATTAAACATGTTCGATTTTGTTGGAACATCAAGACAAGAAAAAGACTGACTTAAGACAGCTTGGACTGAGTTTTATGACCACCAGATTTAATTCTAACATTGGAAAATGTGTCTGCGACAGTGAAAGTCATTCGGTGTAGAATACAGGGTTTTGGGATGTGGCTCAAATTAATGAATAAAATAATAGCTCAGCCTCTGTTTATTGGAGATTGCTTTTTAACTCTGTCCCTCAAAAGCTCCCCAAATTTATGAAAGTGAAATTAAAAACTGCTGTAGTGTCTCTTTAATTTCTTCTTTCTCTCAGTTGGGGTCGACACCAAACACAGAGTCGCTGCCTCTTTTACAAGAGGTAATATAATAACAAGATTTTTGTAGCCGTGACTTGTTGCTGTGTTATAACGGATAAAAAGGCCAATAAAGTAATTTCTTATTTTGTTTTTCTCTTGGTAAACAGCTCATGGATATGATCCAGCAGCAGCTATCATGTCGACCTCCTGCCAACTTCAACTGCATTACTATTGTAACTGAAGAAATACCCCTGGCGACTTTGCTTGTTGAGGAACCTGCGCTGCTCCCAAGAGCTCAAGCACCCATTTTGGATCCTCTGGGCTCACAGTCTGACACAAATCCAAACTACGATGGACTTCTGAGAAATATAGGACCAACAGAAGATTGGACTCGATGTTCTCCCCTCCTCACCTTAATCCCTCTTGATGAACCACTGCCAACCGATAACCCTGTTAATGCCACATCTCCTCTGTATCCCAACGGCTCCCTGATGGACTGCATTATTTCGTCTCTGCGGTTGCTTGCGGATACCTCCCCAAATACCAGCCTTGCCTCTGATTTCGAGGCCAGAGACAATTATGCGTTGGTAATAGAACTTGCAGCCACAGAGGATGAATCAAAAGATGCCTCAACATCCCTCCCAGACCTTGGGAACACACAGTCAGCTCAGACGTCCCAAAAACTTCAGGAAGGACCTCTATCTGAGAATTCTCTTGCCTTTGAGTCCCGCTCAACCTCCAGTGATTCAGGGTCAAAAAAGGACCCTCGTACCACTGTCCTCAAGGATCCTGCACCTAGTTTCAGAGCCGATTCGTTGGCTGCCACCTCACCAAAGTCAGCCGGCCGTCCAGGTCTGAGTGTCCCGGCTTTGAAAGCACCTCTTGAGGAACAATGTTGCCCCCAAAACATCAACTCTTGCCTGGAGGCAATTCCTGTGACAGCCGATTCATCCTTTGTGGCAGATTCCCATGCAGACCCTTGTGATATCCCAGTTGATGGCGATTCATCAGCTTCGGTGTCAGGAAAACTGACAGTAGAGCCACCAAAAGATTTGCAAGTGTCCAAAGTGTTAGCATCCTCTGAACTTGGGGCAGGACAGCAAGGTGAAATGCAGCGAAAAGACATTGCGATGCAAAAGCAAACAGTTACTAAAGCAAGAGAAGAAGAGACGACTAATATGACTTTTGAAAGGAAGGAGGAGAGTAAAGACAGTAAGACCAATCTCAAGGGAATGACAAAAACAAGACGCAGTCAGAGGCTGTCAGGTATAGAGAAAGCAAGATTAATTGATGAATTCACAACAGAGAGAGTAGAGGAGAAGAAACCCAGTAAAAGGAGTGCCAAGAAAACAGCAAAAAACACTCCGGAGAGCTTGTACGAAAAACAGAGGAGACGGTCCTCTGGAGAAAGGCAATTATTTAAAAGAGAGGAGAGCAATTTTGAAGAGTGGGGACATGCAACAAAAACAGCAGCAGAGCAATTTTCAGAGATTGGAGAGAAGGAACATCGAGAGCTCTCAGGAGAGATGCAGAAACTCAAAGTGGAGGAAGGGGAACAGAGTGAGGCGAAAAACCCCAGTGTGAGCACTGACACTAGAGCAGAAAATGATGCTTTAACCCACATCCCACAAGAGGAGAAAAAGTTGAGTGAGGGGGAAAGAAACAAGGAAGGGATGCAAATGTCTAGTTTTTTAAAGAGAAGAACTTGGAGCATGATGACTAAGGAAAAGGTGCTGCCTCTTCCTGCTGCTAAGGGTGAGATCAAGTCCTGGCGAAGGAGGAAGGAGGGTGACACTGACTCACCGACTCTGCTGGTTTCAAGTCCAATGAAAAGAAGCAGAAACAGGGGAGATACGAAGGATAGTAAGGAGAAGGCCTATGATGTTAATAACACAAATTCTTCAGGATGCAAGACCAACGAGAACAAGGTTTTTCTACCTGAATCTTCTCTGCAGAGTCCAAAAGTTCAGACGGATTCTCATCCAATAAAAGAGTCACCAGAGGAGGGATCACTGGATGACATACGTGAGTCACCTTCTGTGAAAACCTGTGAGAAAATCCCAAATCTAACCCTTGCTCTGAGCCCAGAGGCCCAACAGATTAAAGTCAGGGGATCGGAAACTTGGGACTCAAGGTCACAAAATGGGTTGAGAAGGACAGAACATAATAGGACATTGATTCAAAAAAGCGAGGCAAGCGAGGTGACAGATCAACCATCAAACCCCAAAGCAACAGCAGAAATGAAAGATGAAGGAATAAATGGACAAGGGGCAAAACGCCTGAGCGTTATGTCGACTCCAGTGAAGAGATACATCGGAGTCAACGATGAGGGTATGACGAGGGCAAAGGAGACAGTGGAGACTGGCACAGAAATGATGAGTTTAAGTCCAATGAAAAGAAGCAGAAAGGGGAGAGATAAAGAGAAGAGTAGGGAGAAGACCGACAATGCTAGTGACACAAATTCACCAGGATGCAAGACCAACAAGGACAAGGTCTCTCTGCCTGAATCTTCTCAGCAGAGTCTAAAGGTTCAGACAGGCACTTGTTCAACAAGAGAGTCGAGAGACGAGAGAAGCAAGTCACCCTTTGTGAAAACCTGTAAGAAAAACCCAAATCCAACCTTTGATCTGAGTTCAGAGACCCAACAACAGAACAAAACAGTTGCATTAAATGGAAGTGGAGCTTACAGACGATGCGGTGAAGTCACGGGGACTGAAACTTGGGACTTCTACAGCTTAAGGTCACAAAATGTGTCGAAAAGGACAATAAATAGTAAGAAAGGGATTCAAGAGAGTGAGGCAGCTGAAGAGACACATCAACCATCAAACCCCAAAGCAACAGCAGATGTGAAAGATGAAAGAATAAATGGAGGAGCAAAATGCTTGAGCCTTCTGTCGACTCCAATAAAGAGATACAAGCATGAACGTGTTGCTTCTGAAGACAGGGAGACAAGGGTGAAGGAGGCTGAAACAAGCCCGATGAAAAGAGGAAGGTGGAAGAGCAGAGAGGAGGTAGACACAGAGAGAGAAGAAGGGCAAAAAATGACTTCAAAAAAGAAAAGCAGAGAGCATCCGCGAGACAAAGACGAGGCACAGGACGAGGCTGAAACATCTAAACCAAGTCCACCCTCAACCAGAAGCAGCACGAGGGCTTCGGATGGAAAGATTTCAAATGTATCGGTCGGACAAGAATCTTTTAAAAAGGCCGAAAGCAGCGAGATAGAAACCAGAACAAGCCATAAAAAAGGCCACAGCCTACGTTTTCCTCGTAGAAGACCAACTCAGTTTTCCAAAAAGTTACCCACAAAGTGTAAAGACTTTATCTTGGGCAAAACCAACAGAAACACACGACAGCTTGATAAGAGGAACGGGAAGGTTGGAAGAGGAAGATCCAAGATAAAGAAAGTATGTTGACAAGTCCAGAAATGTGACCACAATGAAAACTCCTTAAAAGAATTCACAGTTTAATCAAATGTTAAATACAAAAAATATAAACACACAAATGTGAGAATTCATTGACATAAAATAAACTTTTTGGCTTTACAGAGTTTGTTTTGCACATACCTTTGTCCCGTTTAAAAAACATTTAACACACACAAGAGGGAATCATTTACATGAGACATTTTATGGCTTCAAATGACAAGAGTAACGGAGCAATCTTTTGTGTCATTAAAAAAGGTAAACTGGTACACACTTCAGAGAGCCGCTGTCGTCAAAACTTAAGTATTCTTTGGTTTTACAATTTTAGCGTGGTCGACTGCGGTAAAAGTTTTACAGTAACATGGTTTTAAAAATACATTCATACATTTAAACACACTCACACATGCACCAGACGTAAAAAATACAATCCTTTGTCAATCGACGAGTACAAACGCGACTGAACGTCCTGTAAAACTCCTCATTCAAACTTCTTGTTGTAGTGGAGGGATCTGTTGCTGTTGTGCATGTCTCTGTTGTTGTTCACAGCCTTCCCGTTGGCCAGAGTGGAGCCCGACTCCTCGGGCTGCATGTACTCGTTCACCACTCTCTGATAGGTGGGGTGGGTCGTCAGCACCCGCAGCAGATTGTCTATGGAAAACATTTAATGAGGATTTGAATCAGTTACCTACGTCAGTTACCTTTTTGCACCATCAAGTGACTAAAACATCTGACACAATCAGAAATACTTGATTAAAGTCTTCATTTTAAAGATTTTAAAGTTTTAAAAGATTTATACACAGTAGGCCTATGACTCAGCATTTAATTAATGCTGCTGTGAGGAAAACTAAATGAAATAGTATGTTTTTTTCAAGTTTAGATTATTAATCGATATATAAGCTAATAAAAATGTCACAGGATAAGGGCACAATTTCATCCTGCATTAGACAAGTGCATAGTTAAAACAACCAAAGAGCTTATAAACTCTGAATTGTTAAAGGAGAAGCCTATTAAATATTAAGAATGACAATTATATACAACAGTTCCTAAAAATATCAGGAAAACCCATCCGCTGCAAGATGCACTGTTCTGTTATTGAATACAGATAAAATGTGACACTTTCCATTCCAAGTTGTTTTAATAATCTTTCAATATAGATTGTAAGTGTCCTAAAATCCCCTCAGAGACACTCACCCTCAGTAAGCTGGCCTTCGCTGGATGCCTGAGTGTAGAGATCTGCAGTGTTGCGCTGAGGGATGCCCAGCAGCGCCCCCATGAGGCCCGACAGCTCCTCTGCACTCAGACTGCCTCGGCCCTCTCTGTCAAACAGCTGGGAAACAAGACAGTGCGTTTAGAAAAGAAAGTTTAAAAGATATTGAACTTCAGTAAATAAGAGAGGTCGTCTGCATTTAGAAGATGAAACAAGAAATGAAAGCAAATGCTGTGAGGAAACCAAAGGACTCACAGTGAAAGCAGTGTGAAGTAGTGACTTGAAGCTGACGAATCCTGACAGAGCTGCAACACTCAAATAGATCTGCCTCAGGTCCACAGTTTCATCCTGGAAAAAAAAAAACCACACATAGTATGACAGGTTTAGGACACAGCTTACTTTTTTTTGGTGCTTTTTTTCAATAGGTATTTTCTACTCTATCTCACTGTAGAGGTGTTTTATTGGCATTTAAAACTTAAAAACAAGTGGTAGAACATACAAGGATTCACTGTGTGACACACTGCTTTGTTCACTCTGAATACACAGAACAGTGTTGTGGATAATAGCCATCTCAACGTGTTCTGCAGTTACTGGTAGAACACACACACACACACACACACACACACACACACACACACACACACACACACACACACACACACAATCTGATTCTACCTTGGAGTAGAGGCCACAGATGGTGACGGCCGTCTGTTCATCCGTCAGCCCGAGGATAGAGGCGAGCTCCTCTGCACTGGCCTTTGACCCCTGAGCTCCTGACTGACACCTGTCAATCATTCTGTCCAGTGCTGCTTTCACTTCATGTGCTCCCAGGCTGAAAGAGACAAAGAGACGAGGATGTTGAGAAAAGAGGAGAGTACTGAGGCCAGGCGCCAAACATGAACACACATCTTCTCTCTTACCCGTTTCTGTGTAGCAGCGACAGTGTTTCTCTGGCGGGCGACTCCAGTGGGACAGAGAGACCACCGAGCTTACTGACAGGAACTCTTCCCTCCATCACATAATCTGTAGCTGGGACTCCGAGGGCCCTGAGACACAGCAGAGAAATGCATTAAGAGACACATCATTCTTATGGTTGTCTGTTCTTATGTTATCTATCTGAATATTGCTGAACAGCACACAATGGACTTCTGAAAGAACTAATATCTATATCTATATATCTATATGTTGCTGCTACTATTCACACCACTAGAAAAAGTAGTGTACCACAGATTTAGTTTAGATATGACCTTTGACCTGCCATCACTTCTTCATTTTATGCTATTCAACATTTCAGTTAAGTTTTTTTCATAATTAGTGTATGAATTCTTGAATTTTGGCCAAAAAACGTGATTCATGAGGTCACAGTGACCTTGACCTTTGACCTTCAACAACCAAATTCTACATAGTTCATTCTTGAATCCAAGTGGGTGTTTGTGCTAAATTTGAGAAAAATCCCTTGAGGCATTCTTGAAATATCGCGTTCACAAGAATGAAATAGATGCAAGGAAATAGTGACACTGACCTTTGACAGCCAAAAATCTAAGTAATTCAATGTTGAATCCAAGTGGATGTTTGTGCTAAATTTAAGGAATATTTCTCGAGGCGTTCTTGAAATATCTCGTTTACAAGAATGAGACGGATGCAAGGAAATAGTGACACTGACCTTTGACAACCTAAATCTAATTAGTTCAATGTTGAATCCAAGTATATGTTTGTGCTAAATTTGAAGAAAATCCCTCGAGGCGTTCTTAAAATATCGCATTCCCAAGAATCAGATGGATGCAAGGAAATAGTGACACTGACCTTTGACAACCAAAATCTAATTAGTTCAATGTTGAATCCAAGTGGATGTTTGTGCTGAATTTAAGGAATATCTCTCTAGGCGTTATTTAAATATCGTGTTGCCAAAAATGAGATGGATGCAAGGAAACAGTGAAATTGACCTTTGACATCCAAAATCTAATTAGTTCAATGTTGAATCCAAGTGGATGTTTGTGCCAAATGTGAAGAAGTTCCCTCGAGACGTTCATGAGAATGGGACGGACGGTCATCACCCACACGGAGGCATAAAAACAACTGCATATTCGGCTACTTACTTGGCCATAAGTTTCTGAACATTGTCTGCATACAGGTTGGGGTCGTTCTTCTCCTCCTGGGACGGGTTGTAAACTGGCAGGAACTGCGGCATAGCAAAAAAAAGAGCCATTGTTTTCTTTCCCTTTTATTCACAGCAGCAAAACACACACCAGATTTTTAATACTCACACATGCAAAACATTTAAAACGTAGCTTCACATCAAGCCAAAAAGCACTGATCTCTCCTGTCTGAAAAATGTTCAACACCTCTGTTCACACCCCTTGGAACATGATTAGTCATGCTACACCTGTTAATGCACCCAACAATGTTGTCAGCGTGTACTGAACACACCCTGAGTACATTGCTGCATGAACCTCGACTGCAGGTCAAAAGGCACACTTTAAGCACGTGCTAAGTTAAAGGGACAGTTCACCCAAAAATCAAAAACACATATTTTCCCTCTTACCTGTAGTGATATTTATCAGTCTAGATTGTTTTGGTGTGAGTTGCTGAGTGTTGGAGATATCAGCTGTAGAGATGTCTGCCTTCTTTCCAATATAATGGAACTCGGCTTGTGGTGCTCAAAGCTCCAGAAAAACAATTTTTAAAAAAGTTGACAGCAATGTCTCTTTCCAGACATCATGACCTGGTTATTCAAGATAATCCACAGACCTAAATGAGAGCAGTTTCATGTAGGAACGATTTTCTTTCTAACAAACTAAATCCACCAACTGCGCAGAAGGAAGAGTGCATCTACTGCTAGTTCACCTAGCACCACTGAGCTAGCCAACATTACAGCTCAGTCGAGGAGGACGCCATTAATATTTACATCTCGCACTGTCATGAGCCTATTGTCAGTGAGTAGATGCACACTTCCTTCTGCTCCGTGATGCGGTTGGGGTTGTTGTTCGGTAGAAAGGAAATAGTTCCTACATGAAACTGCTCCCAACAAGGTCTGTGTGTTATCTTGAGTAACCAGGTCATGATTTCTGGAAAGAGACATTGCTGTTGAGTTTTTCAAATGATTTTTTGGCGCTCTGAGTTCCATTATACTTGCGAAAAGGCAGACATCTCTACAGTTGGTATCTTAAACACTCTGCATCTCACACCAAAACAATCTAGGTTGATATATAGCACTACAGGTAAGAGTGAAAATATGTGTTTTTGATTACGAGTGAACTGTCCCTTCCTTATTATTGTCATTACTGTCAGGTAGATTATGTGGTGAAGTATCTTACCTCGATAGTACTGTTGGTGTAGAACTGTGAAGTTGTGTGCCACAGTGACTCAACCCTATCAGACAAAGAGACAGTTATATTTCAGACAGAAAAGTCAATACTATCAGTGTGCGTAACTGCTACCACTGAGATGTTTAAACCTTGATACAATTTAATAATAACCCTTCAAACTTATGACAACAATGATGTCCACTTATTCCCTAATGATTTCTTGATGTTTCTATTGCTGAAGTTTGAGTTGCACTAACTGCACTCAACAGGCCTCATCAAAGATTATTAACAATTTGATATTTAGTTTAACCCTTGACTCAGAAAACCAGGAAAGCAGTAAATTTGCTCGAGGTTTGGGGTGGGCAATGTGGATGAAAATTTCTGTTGTGGTATATAATTTGATTTTGATATATATAACTTTCTGGAAAGTCTATTGAAAAATCTTTAATGGTATAAAATAACCGAAATCCAGCAAATTATACACCTGACTGATCAAAGTGCATTGATACAATTTTTTTTTTTTAAGCAATACAACCATAAAGCAGGTAGTACTTTGCAGCATTGCCCACATACGGCCGATATACTGAGGAGATATTAAAATATTAAATAGCTACCGAAGTACAAGTAGTGTGGTAGAGGTGCATATATTGTTATGTTACCCAACACTAGCTAGAGGGAGCTAAACTTTTGCATTACACAAACTTCTTCTGAAGCGAGCAGGGTGTAGGATTTAATGGCATATAACAGTGTTCAGGAGGCTTTTTACCAGGAGACAAATTATCCGCAAAAGGTCTCTTCCTCTCAAAAAAAAAAAAAAAAAAAGGTAACAACAATTCTTAATGTCAGGTGATTTCACACAAAAGAAAACACACTTATTGTATTATATTCTGCATCATCCTTAAGCCTACACACTGGACCTTTGATGTGTCAGTTTATTAGGTACACCTACTGTAGTTAAACCAATGCAGTCTTGCAATAAATCCTTCATGGTGGTTATAACACTCAGTTTTTGTTTACAGTGATTTTGGTGTTGATTCAGCTGTATAGTCATTTTGGAGGCTACAGTTTGTGGTATTACTTAACTGTATTGTGTTAGACCAGAGAGATGTTTCTGGTAATTAGCTCATTTAGCCTCCAAGAAAAACTTTAACAGGAGAAAACATACTGTAACAGCTGTGTTCCTTCGCTGGCAACTAAGAATATGTCTTGAAAAGTTTTGTTATGGGGTCTTTCAGAGTGAGAACTCAAGTCACTGAGCAGACTACAAGTGAGAATTTAAAAAGTAAAAGTCCTGGAAGTTGTTAAAACCCATTTTCAAGCTTACTGAACTTCCTGCCTGTAGAAATCCAGGCAGTCATACTGGTGATGACTGATGAACTCACCAGGTTGTTCCTTTGTATGTCCAGCGAACAGTATCCTGTGGGAGAGTCATAAAAAGACTGTAATCAAACAGTGGACACAAGCAGGTGGAACAGAAACAAACCTATCCTTCCTAACAGAGTGGGTGGGGAGGTTTTTTATTGCATGTGTAAATCCAGTCACTTTCACCCACTATTACACACCCTGACAGGCACTGGTATGCAAACACACTGGCCTGGACAAATACTGCTTTATGCTCATAAACGCACAGAAACTACAGCCTGATGAAATGTACAATAGTGTAGTGTCAACACTGATCTGTGGCCAAGGACGTGACAAGGAAGACATGACAGATACAAATGAGCGCTGAGCTGCGTGTCAAAACAGTACAAAGCATGCTCTGTACATGCATCGCTATGATACCGATTCAGGTTGCTCAACTTTTAAAGAGAGGAGAGGTGCACGTTCTCCTGAGGACAGTGTCTGATCTATTATTGTGTCAAATTATCTCTGACATCTTAAAATTCATATCTGTAGGACTTCAATCTGTTAACATGCAGTAAACAAAGTGTTGACAAACACAGAGTTAACCTCTGGTCTGGTTTTGTTTTTATTTATTTAGTCACCACAGTAAATGCTTTTTAATTTCAGAAACGTAATGAAGCAATGTGCCTTTAGTTGTTTGGGAATTAATTCCTTCTCTTAATAACTGAGTCTCCTTGATTATTAATATAATATAAAAGGTAGAACTGCCTTTATTTTGTCTGTGGCAGTTTTCATTTTGTTTTTGTTTAAATTATTTAATCACATTTTAAATGTCTATGTAAAGCACTCTGTCGCTTTTAAATGTTTAAGAAATGCAATATGTGACTTTTAATTTAGCAGTAGAACATCCCCAGACTTTTATTACACAAAGATTTGTTTTATCTGGTTTTCAATTATGTATAAAATGAAATATTGTCTGTTCTTGAAGTTTCTGGACATTAAAGGAATATTTCACCTGCAAATGACCAGTTGTATATTCATCACCCATCCCGTGTTATATTCATAGACTGTATGAATAATAGGGCTGTCAACGAATATTCTAAATTCGAATATAAATTCGAATTTGAAGAAAAAAAAAATAAAAAAAAATGGACCTTCGAATGTGAAAATTGATATTCGATTGTGGAGGGAAAAAAACCACCGCAGCTGTCCTCTTTGCGAGTGGGCGTTGGCCTGGGCTGCTGCACTGAATGCACTGCATAAGGCCACACCGCCCGCGGAGGTGCTGCGAGGCGCAGCACACCGAAATTCTCACACGAGCCGGAGCACTTCTGTCAGACGCACATTTCTCCATGCTGGTCAACAAGTGGTTCTGCTCCCAGCTGTTGTCTCCGTCACCCGGCTTGACACATATGCTCGCGCAGAAAATAGACCAGAGCCGGCCACGGAGCTGCGTGGCGCTGTGCGGCGCGGCGCAGCGCAGCCGGTGTGGATGACAAAATCGGTTAACATGGGCGCCGAAAGTAAACTGGCGTCGCTTCGAGGCTATTTGCAGTGCTTCCGCGAGTGGTGTGGCCTGACAGGTTGGAGAGGGGGGGCAAGCGAGAGGTCCGTGGTTGTTTATAACGTAATGTTATAGATAATTGTTTTATGTGTTTTAATGTGTAGGTATGTAAATGTTTTCAAAGACGTTTATGTTGAAATAAAAATACCTACAAGTAGTTATGTTTCCTTGTATTAATACATATACAAGTATGTTTCCTTCTATTAGTTTGCCCTCTTGTGGACATAATGCGAAAAAAACAACAACTAATTGTTCGAACCTATGAGTTATTTTTAGAAGGAATATTCGAATGTCATTTTTGAGCAATTTTGACAGCCCTAATGAATAAGGGACCTAACTACCGTGACGTCACCTATTGGTTTGTGGACTGCCGTTTTGAAGCCTCGAGTTTGGCATTTCGGCACCGGCATCTTGTTTTTTTTGGAGCCAGAAGTGTATTTGTACAGTGGAGGAGCAATGGGTGGATCTGAATTGCAGACAGTCACTCAAGCAACCCTGCCCAAAAAAAGAGTGTAAATGCGTGAGGTTTTTTTTTTTTTTTTAAATTCATCCCATTACAGTTGTTATAAATGTTTAGACGCTTTAGAGACCAAAACTATTTTTTGTACCAGGCTGTAACCATGTTTATTTCTGCTGTAAACTTGGGCATTTTAACATGCAGGTCTGTGGGGACTAATTCTGTTTTGGTGCGACCCTCAAGTGGCCATTAGAGGAACTGCAGGTTTTGGCACTGGCTTCATTTTTCAGCCTCAGTTCGCCGCTTGGTTACACTGTCATTTATCCAGTCATATGCTGACTCGTTGGTGTTTTAAAGGGTTAGTTCAGATTCACCAAAGTCATACAATAACACAAAGTAACTGATCATGGCAGCAGTTGACCAGCAATTCTCGTATTCAGCCAAGTAAAATAACTGTTTTTGTCAATAGAGTCTGGCTTTGACGAGAGCATACATAAGTTTCACTTTCAGTTCAGTTCCCTTATCAGAACAGGCCATCTGTCTGTGAAGTAATGAGCATACAATTTGATAAATAAGACTTGGATTATACTGACCGAGTTGTGTGAGAGTTTGTAAACAACACAACAACAATACAACAAGAATTTCTCAGTTTTTGGATTCTTCGTTCACCATGGAAGCATGCGAGAAAAACATTTCTTCCTGAATTCAGTGTAACATAGGGTGAACAAGTGATATACAAAATGTCATTTGTGGGATCAAGCATTTATTAAACCTGTAATAACTGTTTTTTGGCCACCTAGGAGAAGCAGAAAGCAGTGAAAACAACACTGACAGACTGTCACCTTTTAAGTTGATATGAAGAGCTTGGTCGAAAAACAGTTGTCTCTTTACAGATTCAACAGGTGCAAAGCAACATTATCATTCATTTGGTGTCATGTTTCTGTCGACCTGTCCAAAATTAACTCTTTTAGTCTGCCAACTCCTGGGGGGGAAATATTAGGGTCGTTAGCAGCTAAATGCTCCACTGAACTGTCCCCTATGACTTCAATTTATCACGAATTTTGGATTCTTCGTTCACTGAATGCATGCAAGTTTAAATGTGAGTGTACTCCTTCCTTAGTCACCCTGGATAAAGAACACCTTTAGAGTAAAGTTATGAATGGACCCCTGTCTTGCTCTTGACATGAATGACAGGCGGATGTTGTGAGAAACTAGTAGATCAACCCACGACCCCAATGACTTCACTCACCAGCTTATTGGGGTAATGCAACAGAACAGGTTGGACCGGGACTCCGGCGAGGAAGGCACCTGAACACAGCGAGAACAAATGAGACAGAGTGGACAGACAGGAATGAGACAGTCACGCTGTAGGTCTAAAAGTAGTTAATCTGCCAATAAACAATCAGCTGCTGCGCCCTTTTCCCTGTGATGCCACTCATTCTTAAACTATTTTTTACAAGCGGTGAACAATGTGTGGTATGAGTCGGACATCAAGAAAAACCAGAGGGCAGCCGCTGCCTGCACTAACCTGGTTTGAATTTGATGAGAGCGCTGCCGTTAGTTGTGGTTCCCTCAGGAAACATCAGCATCTAGGCAAAGGTTAATAAATGAGATTTATGAGTTCGGACCTGCAGCTCTGAGCACAAGCAGCAGGTGAATCTACAGGCTTTGAGTCAACATTCACCGCCTGTCAGATTCAAACAAACAACCTTGTATTGACAATAAATCTTTAGGCCAATCTGCCCACTGTGGTTATGTACAAATACACTAGCTGTAATATGAACTCCTTCTTTTCCTGAGGTTGTTTTCACAATTTCCAAACTGTGGTTAAAGGATTCAACAAGAAAAGTATTCCCTGGAAGCAGAAAAGTGTGCTGATCCCCTCTTTACAAATCTTGAAGATCACGTTCCAATCCCAAATACTTTATCTAATCTTGATCAGCTGTGTGCTTGAGCTGAGATCTTTGAAGCCACCACAAGAAGAGACTGTTTCAGTAGGCGTTGTACTGTTGTTGTTGTTAGGCCTGTCACCATTATTATCAGCTTATCGTACAATATGCTGACATGACCTTGATCATTTAAGTGCCTGT
Source organism: Epinephelus fuscoguttatus (assembly GCF_011397635.1). Classification (NCBI taxonomy): domain Eukaryota; kingdom Metazoa; phylum Chordata; class Actinopteri; order Perciformes; family Serranidae; genus Epinephelus; species Epinephelus fuscoguttatus. The sequence goes on from NC_064774.1 coordinate 17,199,639, forward strand.
TGTGTTTACATGTATGTTTGTTTACATAAGAATGTCACCAACATTTTAGCCAACATGATGCCAGAATACACAGCAAGGTCTTCCAGAGCACAGAGATTCTCTCTTTTCTGCCCATCCACATCTACTTGTGAGAGTCCGAAGAAGAATAAAATACTTAAAAGACAGCACAGCGTAGCTTACCGGTAGCCTACATTTTGTAGTCTAAACTGGTGGTAGCTGTTGCTGGACCCTGAGCTATACGACTGGACGATATGCATGGAAACGGCCATCATGGATGCGAAGCTCCTGGACCAACTGGTGGTACTCCCCATGACCCACCCTCTTTTTTAGGGTCTCATGTACCCACACAGATCTCTGTTTCCCTGTGCCCAACAAACTATTTACTGACAGCCTCTCACCCTCAACCAGAGCTACAGCAAGTACCCTCTGTCTGAACATTTTAGGAACTAGATACTGATTACTGTGGGGGGAAAAAAAACAACCAAAAAGGGTAGATTGATTACAAGGGAAAGTTAGGGTAAGGAGATGATGACTGAGATCAAATTCCAGTAGAGGTGGGCGGGGGAAGCAATGTACATTGTGTTTGTTTACAAGAAAGCTCATGTGTTTTTTGGGGTGACAAGAGGAGACAAAGCAGAGTTAGTCTCTCGTGAAAACTGCAACAATAGCACAGCATTTAGGATTCGAGGCTGACGAAAGAGGTTTCCTTACTCGCTGCAAATGACGCGATGCACCATTTTGAGCTGAGCTTTTCTTGTCCTGTCGCTGGCTTTGAAAGCGCCGCAATTGAAGATGAACGGCTGGGTGATGAAATTGAAATGAGGAATTATCTGTAAGAAACGTCCTTATTTCACTACATATACCTAAAAAAGGTAGCAGTTAGCTGGAGAGAGATTGCCAGAGAGCTCAACTTTTCTGGTAAGGTAAATGACCGTCGCTAATAACAAGCTATTCTGCTAGCTGTTGGGTGTCATTTCCAGTAAGTATCACAGTATAAAATGTGTGTTTTTTGTTATCAAAAGTCACATAACAAACATAGGAAGATAGCACGTAGCCAACTCACCCATATTTAAAGTAATTATGTCTCCAGTCTAATTGCAAGAGCTCCGTCGGTGGTGCACAATGGTTTACTTACATGACGTAACATAAGTGCATATTTAAGTATTCAGTGGAGACAGAGAGCTCTGATATTATGCAACGAGATAGTCTGACACTGGTTATGTGCCACTCAGGAGTGGCTGCTGAGTCAAGTGTGACACCTGGTGAAATTCGGTGTACCAGCCTGCTGTTTTAATATCAAAATGGTCTGAAATTTTTTACACTGGCCCAACCCTAATCATGACAGGCCTAGCTGCAATCATTGACATTCCCATAACTGTTTCAAAATGTGACTGGATAGATAAGTAATTGCCAGTTCTGTAAACAAGACTACAGCCAAGATGGAAGCAGATAAATGATCTGTCTTTCCTTTAAAACAAATACAAGGCTCAGCAAATTATCTTCTGGGAACAGGAGTCACACGTAAGAGCACTGAGTGACATCTCACCTGAGGCCAGTAGCCGTCGGAGGTCAGCCTCTCTGTGACCTGTGCGATGGCCTTTTTCCTCGACTCTGGATCCTTTCTACTCACCAGCACCGCCTGGTTGAACTCCAGCAGAGCTGAAACACAAACATGCACACACAAAAATTACACAAGAACAAAAATCAGAACCAGAACCGAAAGGGAGGAGCCCAGAGAGAGTCTGCCAAGACAGCAAGACAGGAACTCCCAAAGCAGGCAAAGCAGATTAGAAGCCAAATACAGTTAGTCACTTGTTTATCTTGGAGCTTCCTTGCATACTTTAAAAATCCTCTACCCCTCTATTCCAAATATTTCTCTTGTTTTTTTGCCTAATACTGTAGGTGGGCAGCCAAGGGTGAGATTTCCCATCGATGAGCACACCGCACTGTGCCAGCCAATTAAATGAGAAACTAATTTGGTAAAACATTATGTCATCCAGGCACTCTGAGAGTGGCACAGTTACAAACAGTACTAAGGCTTTGGCAGTGTGAATACTCCATTTCCTCCCATTCCTCACGCACCAAAGTAAAACATTGACACTCTTCCTCTGCCTGCCTTCTATTGTGCCTCCCCGAAGTGGTTTTCCATTTCTCTTTTTCCACTCATACACTTCAGATTTTCACAGCTTCCCGTCTGCTACCTGGAAAATGATGCTGATATGAGGAAAAGGAGGAGGACAGTTCAGTTTTGATGCTTTTTAGTTGACTCAAATTTGAAAAAACATATTCTGTATCTGTATACAAAATGTGTGTTTTTATGAGATGTGACAGTCAAATCAACAACAAATAGTTGAATTTACAGCGATAAAAAATACAGAAAGGTAGCAAATGTTCACATTAGGGAGGCTCCAACAAGCCAAGGTTTTGTATTTCTGCTTGATCAAAGACAAACAATAATTTAAAGGTCAACTATCTGTGTTCATTTCCAGGTTTTTCAGACGGAATCACCCACCCATCCGTTAGCAAAAAGCAGCAATGTACGTTAGAGTGCTGACAATAATAACTTAAAGGGATAGTGCAGATACTGCAGTGGGGCTGTATGAGGCATTTGTCCACAGTCAGTGTATTACCTACAGTAGCTGGTGATCGGCACGCTCCTAGTTTGGAGAAGCAGGCAGGAGTACTGACACAGAAGCTAAGCAATGAACTGCTTTGGATGGGGGCAGCAGCAAAACATATTTTAGCCACCTAAAAAAAAATCATCAGTTTCAGTGTACGCTATATTTAGAATATTTTCACTGCTTTATGTTGCCGTCAGAGCCCTTTCCAACGGGGAACTGAGGCTGTTATCGCTGCTCTCTTCAAAGATGGACTCCTTTGATGAAGACGGTTATTTTACCTTGCAGAACACGGAAGCTGCTGGTCTACTGCTGCCTCGATTTTTTTTTAGTTTGTTTGTGTTATTGTGCCACTTTCGTGTCTCAACTAACGTAGCATTGCAGTACAATGTACAATGCTTAGTACAACGCTTAGCTCCCATTCTGGTGAGGCCCTGTCTACGTGTATACAATTATTTTTCAAAATGTATTTTTTCCTCTATGTATTGGCCCCTCGTCCACTCGCAAACATTCTTATAGGTCACTAAAATAGAGATTTTTTTTAAACGCCTTCTAATGATGTTTTCACACTGCGAGCAACGCAGCAACAGGCAACAAGTCATTTTCAATCAAAGCAAGTGACATGAAGTAGACAGTGGGACAATTTAAGAGTGGGATTCCTGTCGATGAGGAGTAGAAGGAAAACTTTCGAATGTCCAAAGCATGTTCTAGTGTTTACAGAGATATTTTGCAAAGCGAAGGTCATGTGTAGACAAGGCCTCAGTCATGAAGAGCCACATTAGGCAGGCTGGGGTGATTAACATATAGCAGTGTCATCATGCAGAAACCTCATCAGGTTCTGTGGGGAGACGTTTTCAGAAAGGCTTGGGAAAATAGCATTTGATGCTAAAACATACGCACTTCAACAACATTTGAATCTGAATATATCCACCTTATTTTCAAACACGGAAGTAAATAGTGATCAACTTCCGTTTTTTTGTGCGTGACTTCCGGTCAGCCGCTTTCCCTCATGCTTTCCCTTACCGGAGTTAACGGTGCAAGCTATTTTTTTTTTCAATTTTTAGTTGTTTATGTTAGTCAATCAGTTAGTTAGTTAGTCTGTGTATTTTGTATAGATAACTGTGCCCACATTTCCGTTATAATGGAAATTTATTCCCTCTAAACACGAATAAATCGCACGTCAATCATAAACTATGAACCAAAAAAGCACCATCTTTCCCGAGTGAGACAAACTGCTTGATCCCTGTCTCCAGTGTACCAGCAGAGAACCTGCAGAACCGAATCAGCAAAAAAACACACCGGGCTAAGCCTCTCTACCTGAGCAGCTGAAGCTGCGGCTCGCACCCTCGACACACAGACGGTGCTTCTGCATGCCAGCCACACGTGTGCTCAACTGTGAGAAATAAATATGTGAGGTGTACGCTGCTTTTCTATCTTTTTTCCCTTTTCTTTCTTTCTTTCTTTCTTTCTTTCTGTCGGCGACATACACTCCTAACACAGGACAGGTTGTTTTAATTGACTGAGTTGATCATTAAGCCATAGTGATGCGCGGATCGGCTCTGATAGCACCTGAATCAGCATGTACACACCAACCATCCAGCCGTTACAACATGATTGAGCTAGCAAAGCAGTTTTGTGTTGCTATGTGTGGTATTTATTCAGTTTTGGGAAATGACGGTATCTAGAAAGCATCAGTGGCTGCAGCTGACAGGGACAGCTAACGTTAACACTAGCAGCAAAGCTAACATCAGGATCGCCATCCGTTAAAAAGCCTCCCGTTGTCGGCCACGACATGAAACTTCTCCAGTTAGCTCAATCATGTTGTAACTAAGACATCCGCTGGAGAAAATATTTTTTTCACGGGCCACTTTGTGAATTTAGTGAGTTATTGCAAACACGGCTAACGGCTAACAGCTAACAGCTAACAGTTAGCCCAGCTAATCTACGATAACCATGTTATTAATTACACACAGAGAAAATACTAATGTTTGTTCAGTCATTGTGTTTATGGACTTTACAAACATCAGATTAGTCTAAACAGTGATATAGTGACGTGAAAAATGTGATATATACATATATATAGCTAAACTCAGCAAGGTAAACAACAAGGTGATTCCCATTTACACAGTGGTAAGAGTGCTGGACCGGAAGTGTCGCACAAAAAAAAACGAAGCTGGCTGCGTTCTGTTTTGCCTCCGTGTTTCCGTGAAAAATAAGGTGGATAAGGAACACTACTGGGAAGCACAGAATGATATAGAAACCTCAAAAAAATCATGGGCTGGCCCTTTAAATTTTTTTGGGTTAGAAGATCCAGCTACAGTGATGGAAGCTGTAACAACCAACGAAGTTGGATCGTAGGATCGTCTCTGTGTGTGTATCATAAACTCAAACAATCACAGCCCCTCACCTCCTATGACTGGCAGATTCCTGTTCTCCGACCGCGACACCACCGCAGCCAGGTTGGTTCCAAACAGAACCAGCATGTCCAGAAAGCCACTGTGAGGCGCCACCACCAGCACTGGCGCCTCCCTCAGGTCTGCCCTGCGACCTTTGACCTTCACCCACAGGAAGCCCAGGCAGAAGTAGACGCCTCGGCTCAGCCGCATGACGATCCAATTGAGGAGCCAGTACCTCCAGCCCTTGACGGGCCGAGAGCGTTCCTCCTCAGACAGGCCGGCCAATCGTAGCCGGGCAATCGGCCACATGAGGAGGAAGCAGATTGCCGCCAGGATGACACGAAGAGGGAAGAGGATGCTGCCCAGGATGATACCCTAAGGACCAGAGGAGAAAAGAAGGTACATTTAAAACATCATTTAGGTCTGCAGAGGTGAACACCTCAAGTGCGTTCTGAATTGTACACTTCTACTTTTTACTTTCAGTAGGTACTGGAACTGCTTGGAATATCCGAGACCTTCAAAAAGCTAAACATGACACAGCAGCGTTTCCCTCACAACAGCTAAGAAATTAATTCTCATGTGGACGAGCACAACTGTTCCTATCTCTTAAGATGTGGCTAGAGGATTTAACTAACACACACCAACAGGAAAAGATAAGATGTGCCCTGAAAGACCCTCGTATCATATCTTGCAAACACAAATCTAGTACAACAGATGAGATGACTGAAGAGTGATGGGTCTCTGTGGGTGGAGGGAGGTGGGAGCAGTGGAGCTGCTCATTCAAAACTCTGCAGCTCGGCTATGAACCAGAACCAAGAGGAGAGAGCACATCAGGCCAGTGTGAGCTGCTCTGCACTGACTTCCTGTTACATTTAGAATTGATTTTAAGGTCCTCCTATGTGTATACAAAGCCCTACATGGGCTGGGACCGAGCTACACTGCTAACTCACTTGTTAACCATTTGCCTCCAAGAACCCTATGATCATCTGCTGCTGGTTTCTTGGAGGTTCCCTGCAACAGCCGGAAGAAGATCAGGGATGCGGCTTTTGTCAGTTACACCCCAAAGCTAGGATCACACTACTTATAGATATCAGGGAAGCTAGCTTGCTAAATATTTTTTTAAAAGAAAGCTAAAAACGTATCTGTTCACTTCAGCCTTTAACTTGCTCTGACTTTCCTGATGCAGGTCTGACACTCTTTGTTTTTACGCTTTTATTTGCCACACCACAAGAACTGCTCAGGAATGACCTGAGGAACGGGACAAAGAGCTCAAGGTGTTGACCTGGCCTCCAAATACCCCAGATCCCAACCTGATTGAACATTTGAGGGATGTGCTAGTACCCCAGAGGTACCCCCGATCCATTGTGGGTCTTCCTTGGATCAGACTTGGCTCTGACCCGTCAAGGCATGGACACTGGACATCTGGAGGGTGTCCCATAGTGTCTGGCACCACCATGTTGGCTTCAGATCTTTTGAGTCCTGTGGGTTGAGGTGGGGTGATAACACGCCCCACAGATGTTTGATCAGACTGGGATGTGGGGAATTTGGAGGCCAGGTTGATGCCTTGAGGTCTCCGTCATGTTCCTTGGGCTACTCCTGAGCAGTTTTTGTCCTTGTCCATTGTCCTGTTGGCGGGGTACCTGGTCTCCACTGGTGTTCAGGTGGGTGGAACATATCAGGTGGCATCAACATGAATGTCAGAACCCAAAGTTTCCTGACAGAACATGTATGGGTAGTATATTGACAGCTGTGCATGCAGTTTCATCAGCATGGCAAAAAATACTCTTACACAAGTCAGCCATGTTGCCCAGCCCTAATCATTTGTCAGTCATAGTTGTGCAACACTATGGTATGTTGTCATCTGTCATACCTGCCTATGCCTGAAACACGTAGGACTTGGCTGTTTTGCTTATGCGCCACAGTGAGACAGAAACATGACTGACTCTTTGTTCTCTTAAAGTTCATATGGAAAAACATGAACACCACAGAAGGGAATTTATATCGACGTCCAAATATGGACATGGTATCTCAGTGGCCCCCTATTAACACACAAAGGGAGTGTGTTTTGAGGACAACTCTTCCCAGTGTCATTAACTGCCTGAGTAGTTTCAGGTGGCAGATTTGGGGAGCTGACTGAGTGTCAACAGCTTGTTTGACTTCTGTCGCTCTCCTATTAAAACCTACTGTGAATTAGCGCAGTTTCCGCCATTAAATCAAACACTTTAAGAGTTATAATTACCCTTATCCTCTGTGTCCTCGTCAGCTTCACTTTGTGGATGAACGGATGTGGATACTCGTGTGTTGCTGAGTGATAGTCGTGCCTCTCCATGGTGACGGGGCAAAGCTGACCAGCAAGTTTAACTTAAAAAATATAGTTATTAAAAAAGGTAATAAAAAGTATTTACACTGCCGTATTATCGACTGGAGGTAAGTTGTGTTGAGTTGTTGTTTGCTAACCACTGCCCACGTTTTGTTGTCTTTGAAAAACCGTTAACGTGTCTCGCGCAGGAGTGAGATTTTAAAAAACAGAACGTTAACTAACAACAATGGCGGACTCCGACCGAAAAGCGGCGAACACAACAACTGACGACGATAAATAAACGAATTAAAAACGAACTTTTCAGCTCTCTATCCTCCACATGGCGACGCAGACACCCTGGGGAAAAGCCACCCATACTATCTTTCTTGTACACTCTCCTCCTCACCTGTCCCGCCCCTTCACAGCCTGACAGCCCGGCCCACCGCTACTCAGGGCTGGGTCAGGCAAGTCAGACCGGCCCCTGAAACCAAGCCACCGGTATGAGGACTTTTGGGGTGATGAGGTATGTATGGAAGCTCAATTGTTTAAAACCTGAATTTAAAAAACATGAATACAGGGTGCAGTCAGGTAATTTGGAACACTTTTTAACAGAGATTACCAAGAAAACCACCTAAAATTTTCAACTTGTTATTTCCTCCTGAGACCCTGTGTTCTCATATGAAGACATCACATTTTGGGTTTACTTGACCTTCCACTTCATTCTACATAACTTAGACCTGTTGTCCTCATTCGTGGACACTTTTTTGTCCCATCTAGTGGTTGTAAGACTGCAATACACTAATCCATGTGAAAACAAGTCAAATCCCAATCCCAACACAAAAGTGGACAAAACCTGATCAAATTTTATGGATGAAACTTTTGTATTTATGATTAGTAATGTTTGTAGTTTGATATGGCAACAAATCTGACCAATTTTATAACAGTAAGGAGCTAAGACACTGTTAATTAGGAAGAACTTGTTAGAAGACATTGGGACTTGATTGTCTTCTCATTGGAGGACATTGGGACTTCATTATCATCTCGTTTGAGGACATTAGGACTTTATTATCATCTCATTTAAGGACATTGGGACTTCATTATCATCTCGTTTGAGTTCATTGGGACTTTATTATTGTCTCATTTGAGAACATTGGGACTTCAATATCCCGTTTGAGGACACTTGGACTTTATTGTTATCTCGTTTGAGGACATTGGGACTTTATTATCATCTCGTTTGTGGACATTTGGACTTTACTGTAATCTCATTTGAGGACATTGAGACTTTATCGTCATCTCGTTTGTGGACATTTGGACTTTATTGTTATCTCGTTTGAGGACATTGGGACTTTATCATCATCTCGTTTGTGGACATTGGGACTTTATTGTCATCTTGTTTGAGGACATTGGGACTTTATCATCATCTCGTTTGTGGACATTGGGACTTTATTGTCATCTTGTTTGAGGACATTGGGACTTTATTATTGTGTCATTTGAGGACATTGGGACTTTATCATCATCTCGTTTGTGGACATTGGGACTTTATTGTCATCTCGTTTGAGGACATTGGGACTTTATCGTCATAGTTTTTTCTACTTCTCAGGTCCTACTGATCCTAAATAGCTACTGTAGGAGTAATTAAAAATACATACCAAACAAAAGTTCGGTTCTCAGGAGGATATCTCTGCTATATTTCTGTAAAGAAAATATGTTGCCAAGTAAAATAGATTTAACATTTTGGACCCTGAAACCCAAGGAAGGGTGTAGGTTTTGTTTCAGAACTGGGGGGGTAGGACACTACATAAAACACACCTATGCTCAAACCAGAGGTGTGGCACTTTAGTCACAAATTCATTGACTTTAGACTTGCAACTTGACTTGCACTTAAATGACTTAACGTGGACCTTTGACTTGAAAATACTTAATACCTTTCCCCAAAGTGCAAAGATTTAAAAGTATTATTTAAAAGTTGTCTCATGAATCAATTAATTTTCCATTTGTTATTCCCAGCAAGTCCTCTTCCCCAATAATTTCCACAAAGTCACTTAATATTTGGACATCAAGAATTTCGATTTTCATATTTCCTACATTTAAATCTGCCTACTGCTGTTATCCATGATTTGGAACGTTGGATAATTTGTGTAAATTTCCATCCTGCAACAAAAGCTGTACAAGCTGTCTGCTAGTACTCGTCTATGGAGGCAAGTAAGAGACGTAAGTATTTAAAACTAAATGGCCACTGAATATTTATATTAAAATGTTAACACCGCCGAATTTCTTAAATTTAAATTTTTGAGATCTGAATACGTGAACATTGAAGCAAATAAATTCAGCTTTTGAAACTGCCAATCCAAATTTCATAATCTAATCTAACATTTACATTTCGTTGCCATGATTGTCACACTTATGTATATGTATACGTAACATTTTCAGGTACACAGCATACACGTGTCTGCTATCATAAACCACTTGAAGTTTTTCAATAGAGAAAACATGTTGCGAGGAATTAAAGTGAAAGTGGACGCAGTGTGATGTTACGTAAGAAGCACATGTGCGCCGTAATTGTGGCAGCATGAGTTGTAGTTGTAACACAGCTGAAAGAAACAGCATAGTTTTCATGGTAAATCAACAATTTTTCAATCAAGCACCTGTTTTTACGTTGTTTTCATACCAAGCATGTGATCAGATCATGGATAAAACATAATGATAATACTGAAACTTAGCAGATATACCAATTGGTGCATTCATGTATTTCCTTAATGGCAAATGCACTGATTACACCTACATGGTTTCTGATTGTTGGAAGTTGTAAAAATACTGTACAACTAATCTTATGTAGAATGTACTGACTGACATCTGACTGAACACAGTGCGTCTGTAGTTTGGGGAGGTCATGTGAAACTGCACTGACCCAGTGAGGGTTAACAGTGTAGCAACACCGCAAATCACAAGCTCGGGTCCTCTACCAGACGCCTGGGAGTTCGAAGGTTCTTCCCAGCGTCTTAGCTGTTCCAAAGACCGCACTCTTCTGACCTCAAATGTTGTACCTGGAATCTGCTGGAGCCCCTCTCACATTTTGGGGGTCACAGCCCCGAGTTCTCTGATTACCACTGGCACCACTGTTGCCTTTACTACCCACATCTTTTCTAGCTCCTATTTCCTCGTGTTCCTTCTTCCTGTCGATTGGGATTGCTACATCTATCACTGCTGCCTTCTTCTGTTGTTTGTCCATCAGTCTGGATCTGGAACACATATCCAGTCTGGACCCTTGGGCAAGGTCCTTAATGCTGCTAGCCTACCGTAGGAAGAGTGAAACCGCAAAACAAGAGTCATGCCGGCTTGGACGTCGCTCGGGTCAACAAGGTCCACGTCAGGTGTTGGGAAACCAGGGCAACCTGATGAGAAATGGGCTACTGGAACAAAACATATAGATGGACTAGAGCAGAAACGTTCCTTACAGACCAGAACAAGCCCGCATGACATGAAGACTATGCTAACTGACGAAGAACAGATTTCAGCTCCACAACCTACAAACACAACATAACATTAAATAAATACCCCTTGAACTTTTTACTTTGTTAGTACCAAACTGGCTTTCCAGCCCTCGTTCCCAACAGAGAGGAATCCTGTTGATATTTCTGAGGGAAGTTCACTACTGCTGGTAACGTGCCAATGTGATGACATCATGATGACATTTACATGGCAAGAGGAAACTTGCATGTTGCAACCGTGACGCATACATTCAAGTCGACTCTTCCCTATGTGGTTTTCAAAGTCAAACTTCTCAAAGCCATGAATTCAGCTGTGTTTACATTTCAGTGGCTGTTAAAATTCAAATACTTGCGTCTCTTATTAACTTCCATACTCGCCTCTCAGGTTTTCCCTCTGCCCTACCTGACTGCTTTTGTTATCCCTGCAGGGTGTTGCTGCTCACACCCAAGAACGAGAACATTAACAAGCAGGAGGAGGAGAAAGCAGATTATTTTATAAAAACAGCTTTTTAATTCTGGTTGAAATGAACATAATGGTAATGTACTGCACATACAGTAGATTGTCAGTACAAGTTGTCACACTTTTGGTTGGTCGTAATAATTAAATGTACCCTGTTTTGGCAACTTAATTTTGCTATTATAGGACTGACCTGTGGAAGCCCGGAGCCGCCGTACTTGCTCATAGCATTCATTTTAATTTAATATTTTTCTTATATCAGTGTATATCATCACATAGTTTTTTTTTCTTGAAAACCAATTGTCCAACAAAATTAGCAGGTAGAACCATCTATTTTTGGCTAAATCAACAATTTAATTACCTGAAAATATACAAACAAATAAGGTACTTCCTCACATTCACTCAAATTAACACGTCAACCAGGATCAGACTCAGAATAACCACAAATAACCCTTTCCCACCAACACGAAACTGGTTACGCTCCAGTTCCTGCACCTAATTTTGAAAAGTTCAAAGCATTTCAGCCAAAAATAAATTGAAAAGTTGGTTGTAACCTGGAACCTCATCTGCTTCTCTCTTTAGAAAATATCAGCTTTTATCAGTTTTTAATGTGAACATACACCACACTTGTGTATTCATGTATAAATACATCTCACTCATGACTTGCAGAGCGTTTTCCACAACTTTTTAAAGTCTTCCTCAGATATTCACTCATATTCCGCCAGACACTCGAGGGACTGTTTTAACTTTTCATTCCTTTTTCCTGCATTTTCTATAAATGTATGTGCAACTTAACTAAACTAAACTAAACCAAAAAAATAGCATATTTAGAAAAAAAGTTAAGCCATTATTGGTTGGTCCATGCTTGTTTTATTAGAAACAAATATTTGTAGAACATGGTCAGTGTTGGAGAATGTGCGGCAACATGTCTGCTGGTCACTTTCGTATCTTTTGGGAGTGTCCTCCTGTGGTTACAGAGATCAGATCAATAATGAGTTTAGAACTGGATTTTAACTTCAGTATAATGTATTTGGGAAATGTGCCAACTGGACTATCAAAGCAGGACAGATATTTATTACAAATTAGCAGGTTCTAAAAAAGCAATAACCAGGAAATGGTTGAGTAAAGAGTCTCCGAATGGATAGAAATAGTTAAGGAAATTTATGTTATGGAACAAGTGACTTTTCCCCTGAGACACGCCACTGAAAAATGTGAACAGTATTGGAAAAAATGGAAATCTTATAGACTTTGAAGTGATCTTTTCTTTGTGTGTTTGTTTTGTTTGATGAATTTTGTTTTGTCCCCCTACGTGTTGGAACATGCGAGATGGATGGTGGCTCATAGATGACTGGAAGATTTCTACCCCCCCCGTGAAGGGGCTCTGGATTTCCAGTGGTCAAGTTCTGGGATCATAGGGACCTTTGTGGTCTTGAGGGACGATAGTGGACATGGAGGACGTGTTGTCAGTGGCACTGCAGTGTAGCCTTGCTTCTTCTTTTTTTCTGTTTTGCTCAATGTTGGGCATTTCACCCTTGCCTATGATGTCCCTGCGGTTAACTTCTGTTGTGCATTCTGCTGCGCCCTCCATTACCGATGCATCCTTGATTACAATGGTTCTGCCCAAAACTGTTGGAAATGCTGGCTGGTTTGCTTGATAGCGCTGAGGTTCTACCAATCAACAGAACTGGTTCAAAACTTGGAGCCTATTTGGGGAACAGGGTTAAATGAGACACAACACCACCACAAAGTCTGTGTCTTGTTCCTATGTTGCAGCAGTGGTGAGGCCCTTTGCATATCTATGCCCAGGGGCCATTATCTCATTATTCGCGTTTGTATATGCCGTCATATTGCGCAACCTTGACTTGTTTAATCGTGTTATCTTGAGTTATCAATCTTTGTTTTCTTGTGGTTACCATCTTAAGCAAACAAATTCATGATTTTTACAAGTTGCCAACATGATTGCTCAATCAATGTTTCTTAAGAGTCTCTACTGTAGACATCAGAATGAAACTGTGACACATGTTGACACCAAAACTCCTTCATTTCCCCTAAAGTTGTTTGGTTTCTACTTCTCCACATCTAAAAAAAACAAGCTGCCAGTCGCTATTAACATAACAAGTATAGCAAAAGAAGTAAATAATACAAATGAATCTCAGCGTACAAACAAAACTCTTTTTCATCTGACACATTTACTGACACAGTTGAAAGCATTTTATTTCGGATTTATTTTATAGAACATTTTCATTTAGCAAATCAGTATAACTTAAACAGACTCATAAATTAAGCAGGTTAGTAAATGCTGCTGGTTGGCATGCTGAAATCATGTAACTACAAACTGAGAGACAAAAAAAATGGATAAAAAAACCCTCCTGCGATAAAACCTACTAAGACTTCATTCCCTGACAAGGGAAGGGTTTTACAGAGTTTTACTTTGATAAAGAAATGTTTTAATGATGTTAATTCTTTATTCTAATAACCTCTTACTGTTGTTTTACCTAGAAATAAAAATACAGTAGTTCAGCGTGATGATCTGCTGGCATTTAAACCTTTATTAAAAGAAAAATGAACAACAGAGGTTGAAACCATGAAGCAAGGCAGCAGGATGGGAAATTAAACGTTAAACAGAGTGTGTGTGGCAGAAAGCTGCGCCACACATCCTGCCGCTGATTTATTAACAAACGTGTTGTAACCTGTCGTGAATCTGAGCAGAAGGAGACTGTACAGTATATAACCTCTGTAAATATCTGAATCTATTCAATGTGCGTGCTCCGTCGTCTTCACAACACCATCCCTCCACCCATGATCTCCATCCTCTGTTGAGAAGAAAGGAAAACAGTTATGTTAAATCTGTGTTCGGAGGACACTATTGAAACTACTGTTTATTATTATTATTTCACAAGAAGAGTCACATTTTTTAGCGTCTAAATGTGATCGAAAACTCAGAGCTCTGCACATGCATCACAACTGCTGAATAATTTGATATTTTTTGGGCCTCATGCTCAAGTGGGACACAGTGGCTCTGTAGTGCCCCCTTTAAAACTAAAACTAAAAGTTGCCTTCTGCTGTTTAACGTTTATGAGTGATGGCCAAATGAAGCCTCATGAACCACTTTCTTTATTTTCTGACCCCACCAGATGGCGCTCTTGGTTTAAAGGTAAAGGCTGAAGGACTGGCAATGAAATGTGCTTTCCAACCTTTGTTGAACAGACAGCGCCATCTAATGGCTCCAGAAAATAAAGACAGTGGTTCATGAGGCCTCATTTGGCCATCACTGACTTTTACATACATAAAGAAATCAACATTGTAGTACTTCTTAGATTTCAGACCTGTTTACATGACTTATGATTCATGAATGAATGACAAAATGGTCATATTCTGCCCTCTACTGGCATACAGGTGAACAGCAGCCACACGAGTTGAAACCACAGAACTAAAAAGTTTGATTTATTTAGGAGGTGGTGGATCAAAATCAAAGATTTAAAACAGTCAAATGAGATTAATACGGACAATCTGCAACACCACAGACCACAAATTCCATTTTTAGTGCCATTTAGTAAAAGAAATAAATCTTATTCATTTACCTGAGGCGGTTCTATGAAAGCCAGCCAATCGGACGAGTGTGTTGGGAGCAGTCCCATCGACTGACACTTGTAGATGGCCAATGCTGAGCCCAGGAGGTTACCCACCAGGTAGACGAGGCCCTGGAGCCACTGCTGGCTGGAGCTCTCCAACAGCTTGAAGGCTGAGACACAAGAGGACAAAGGAGTGGATGAAATGCCAGAAAGAGCAAATCAGGATTTACATACTGAGTTGTCAATGCTGGATACTCACTGGCAGACATGGACATGAGCGCCTGTATGGGCCTCCAGGCCATCATGCAGACCATCATGATGGGGAAGATTGAGATGGTGTTGCCTGACATGTACATGATGAACAGGTTCATGGGGATCTGTTTCAGGGGCCCGAGAGCCACGTCCCAACAACGCTGTACGACAGAGCAAGACAGAGACAGAGATTGTTACATTAAGTTGAATCTAGGCTACTTTATGCAAATCAGGGATGTCCACAACGACCCACTCACCGACTTTCATCTTTTGCATCACCTTAAATGTTTTTTATTAACACATTTCAGCGACCTATTTTCTGCCCACAACAGCAGACTGCCCACACACCTAGTGTCGCACCCATCAAGTGTCCAATACTGGGAAGCGACGCGACCCCTCGCTTGATGAGCGTGACACTAGCCCCCTGGGCTGTCTGCTCTCCTTTCATATGAGCACAGGAAATTTCCACTATTTGCTAGGCTAATTTATACAATGTAAAATGGCATAGGCTTGTGGTAATAACGCGTTTGGAAAACGTGTTTAGTGTAAGACAGTTGTTTTGTCAGTGAGCCTTGTGAGCTGTAATGGAGCTGAATTTTGTAACGTTACCTTTGTTAAATGTTGCTGTTGTCCCTGGCTTCATATGAGTAGAGGAAAAGTTCACTAGCTGCTAGGCTAATTTATACAATGTAGAATGCCATAGGCTTGTGCTAAAAACATTAGCATGTTGTATTTGTGGGGAAAATGTGTCCAGATAAAGACAAGTGTTTGTCTGTGAATGCTGCTCCAATGTGGCTTTGACTTGCACCTGAAAACATGTAGCCCATTTCGTAGAAAATACCGAGATTTATATCATGTATTGCCAGTCAGCCTGTAAATACTGAGATATGAATTTTTGCCCATATCGCCCAGCCCAGCTGCAGAAAAATTCCGTTATTAGCACACTTGACACATTTCCTGCAAGCTGTGCCCACCACTGGTACAAGTCAAACCCACCAACATGACGGCTATCTCTAAACTGTGCTACAATGTTATGTAATAAACAAAAAGGGCCAAACGTAGCAATAAACCACTTTATAATGCAGATGGGATTCACCTTGTAACAAACGAGATGACCTCTTCCCATCAACCTAACCCCAACCATAACCACCTCTTTCTTACTGACAGGTCATAGTTAGCCAAACACTAAAACTGAGCGCTAATATCTTGCTCATCTTTTGTTCGTGAGGACACAAATCTGAATATAGCCTGACTGAAGACATAAGCAGGACACCATGAGGAGAGAAAACACCGGCAAAAGAGAGAACAATCTCTACATCCAAACAATAGAAAGAAAGTATATATTCTCCTCCATTTTCACCTTCTCCACCAGGTTCTTGTCCGTCTCCTGGATGCTGGTGTCGGGGACGGGTTTCTCAGAGTAGCCGATGGGGTAAACGACGTCCCCCTGGCCACCCTGACGATCACTGCGACTCCTGCAGCACAAAGAGTTACGCTTTAATTCCCTGTGAACGACCGTAAAATCTTTTTACGTGTTTTGTCCTTTTAAAATATGGAGAAAAGCTTCTTTGACAAAGAGCTGCTGTCACTGTCAGTTACAGATCAGTTTAAAGCATATAAGCAATGCAGATCACTAATTGGTGCAGTGAGCTCCAGTGCCATGCACAGGCATTTTGCAGGTCAGGTGCCTGAGTGGAAAAAAGGGCATCTTTTCCACAATTATTTATCTATTTATTTATTGTTTGCAAGCACACACACAGTGCGCCCTGCCTGGAGAGTTCTCTCTGCCAGCACCGGGTTTCTTGAGCTTGATGCCTAAGAACAAACAGAACATTTGTGCATGTAATGAGCAGGGAAATTTCTGCTGCGACACATTTCTACTTTCTATCATTCATTTTTAAGAGGTAACAACAAAGAAAAAAATTTGGGCGTCATTCAGCAAAACCCTGCTTCATATCTTTGATAATCTTTGTCTGTTACGTATCTGGCTGTGGGAGTTTTCTGTTGCCTTTATCGCTATACATGTCACGGTTGCCACAGAAACCTCGGCCACGTGGATTTGTTTTTGTGTACCGTCTTCAGCGCTTATGGCCTTCGATTTCCATGTTCATACAACAGAAACACGTCTGCCATTCAGGTGTTTGTATTTCCATCATGAAAGCGAAAAACATTCCACACATTGCTGTTTACCTGGTGTTGCCCAAGCTCAGCTCCAGAGCCCACTTCATCCTCCTGGCACCGCTGCCTCCTCTCGTTGACACAGCTCCTCCTCCTTGTCCCCCTGGAGACGCCATGGCAACTGGCTGCACTGCTGGACCTCAGAGACAGAAAGCACCTAGAAAAAGACATAAAGTACAACAGAAATCAGAGGGACAGAGCCTTTTTGTTCACCATGTAGTGGTCTCTGGTCTTCCTGTGTGTAAACAGCTAATAAACCATCTAAATATTAACAGATATGACTGGTTACATAAACCAATATAAGGACAATATGAGCCTTAAACCAGTGACGGATCCAGTTTAACAGCAAATAAACAAACGTATAACTGACATTTAGCTGACTTTATGTTTCATTCTGATTTCTTTTCAATGTTTTATGTTATACTCAGTGAGTTTTTATACCCTGGCCCTGAAAAAAAAAACAGTTATCCAGTTATATTTGCTATGGTTTAACTGGAAAACACATTTATCTCAACTCTTTGTGACAGGAAATGCTCCAACTGTTTTGCACCTGTTCCCATAACTAATTTCATCCATTTTAAGGCTGTGTGTATTGACCTCACAAGCTCAATAAACATATCACGATATTCCAGTTATTTAAGGGTGTCTGTGACATTTGTGCCGTTAAACAACATAAAAAGCCGTAGAGAGGCTGTTACAAGAAAGATTATTGATTACTAATAAAGCCGATTTGTTAGCAGCAACGAGCAACATCAACCGGTTTCTCCTTTACAAGTAATATCAACGCCACAACGACAATTCAAATGAGAGACAAATAAATTATATAAATGCGATGCAAATTAGGATGTTGCACTCATTTGACGTCGCTGTTGTTAAGCGGCTAAAACATGACGTTACATCGAAAATAAACGAACAAAGCGTCACATAACATTGAACTCACCTTATAGACACATCCAAACCACTGCTGTCTGCTTTATTTGTGGTTATTTTGCGATAAAATGAGCAATAATATCGCTTGCTCTGCTAAAGAACAAATTGACCCCTCGTCTTGTCGAGTGGGGCTCGCTGGTTCCGGAGCACGCAGCGATGACGCAGTTACGCTGGCGCACCGGATATTATGTCACGTTTGCGCTCAAGGAGCACTTCCGGAGAAATACTTAAGTTAATCGTCGAAATTATTCATTTTTATAGAAAAATGCTTTAATTTAGGACAATAGATATATTTTATATGAGATAAATATTAATAAAAGTTACGTTTTCGTTCAACAGGATTTCAATAAAATTTCACGAGTCGGATGCAACTGAAACAGCCGTTAGGAAAATTAGTTTCTCGCGAGTAAAAATTAGACGCTCTATCAGCTGTTTTGTGTTATTGGAAATATATTGGTTATCAACAAGCTATTTCCTGACCAACAGTATTAAAGAGATATATTTTTAAAATATGCAGGTTTTATCCAATCAGTTACAATTTTCAGGAACTGGAGAAAGATGACAATGTAAGGTGTAGTTTTTGTGGAAACCTAAAAAAATAAAATAAAAATGAAAAAAATGAAATCAAAATAAATAAATAAAAAAATAAAATAAAAATGAATTAAAGGAAAATAAAAAGCAAAGAAAATTTAAAAAAAAAAATGGTGCATTTGTTTTAGTTTTGCCTTTATGCAAAACAAATGTGGAATTTTTTGGGGGGAAAAAACCCTTTTTGATTTATTGAATATGACAAAAATTCCTGTGCTCAGCAGTATTTTCTTTTAATTCATTTTTATTTTCTTTTAATTTTATTTATTGTTAATTTAATATTTTTTATTCATTTTTATTTAATTTTATTTTTTAGGTTTCCACAAAACTACAACTTATATTATCACTTTGTTATTTTAACCAAACTTTTAATTCATAAATCAAAATTTACTAGCAGGAAATCAAACTATTCTGAGCTGATTATCTATGTCAACTACTACATTTAACATATCCTCCTGAGACCCAAACTTTTATTTGGTATGCATTTTAAAACAACTAAACATTGTCAGTGATAATAAAGATCCAATATCCTACAATGAGACGATTATAAAGTCCCAATGTCTTCAAACAATTACTTTCTAATTAAGTGTCTGATGTTACTGTTGCTAAAATTGGTAAAAAAAAAAAAAAAAAAATTAAAAAAAGTTGCCATATCAAACCACAAACGTTATAAATCCTAAATAAACAAGTTTCATCCATAAATACAAACACAAATATAACCAAACTAGAGGAGTGTCAAAGTATTTATTTGTTAGGACACTGTCCCCATTCTTTGCAGTTGTATTATATTAAACCATAAGCAATACAAAAGTTTAAACATCTGTGTGCAATCTTCATAGTCAGTTTAAGGCAATTCTTTATATACACACACACTGACATGTGAGTAAAGGAGTGCAAATTGAAGTGTAAAGTGTGTGTTACATGTTCCAAGGCACAGTGTGTCACAGTGTGTGAGCGTCATTAAGGCACAGGCACTGACAGAAATGTAGACTAGTGTACAAAGCTCTTAATAGAACTACAGGCTGTTTGTTCACTGGTACATTTGATCAGACCGCTCTTCTCACGTACATTCAGCTGATTGTCACGTTTTAAATAATCTGAGAGAAAAATATATTCAGTTTTTATCTGTTGGAAAATCGGAGGCACAAACTGTGGCTAGAATAACCCAAGATGCATTTCACTGCCGAGTGTGAAGAGGACTTCAGAAAAAGGAAAGGAAACTTTGTCCTTCAGCTTTATGAACATTTCAGTGACAGATGACACTAAGACCCTGAGGACAACACTTCCGTGCTCAGATCTGTGTGTATGTGTTGTGTCACTTGTACAGGCTGAGCTCGGGGTTGTGGTACAGACACATGTAGGAGTCACAGAGCAGGCGGCGGACGGACTCCCTTAAGGAGGTGGGGTCGACTCTGCTCAGCTCCTCCTCTGACAGGCTGAGGTAGCGGCCTACCTCTGGACACGCCTTCACATGGGGGATGTTGAAGCCGTTCTCGCCACCTGGGTGAGAGATGTGAGAGCGTTTTAACAGTGCTTGTTTAAGTGTCTTTATCCTGTTACTTGAATGTATCAAAGTGAGGATAACTCACCTTCCCGGTCGGCCATGCTGTCAAAAAACAGCCAGTCGGATGGGAGGGGCCCGTGTTTGACGAAGCTCACGTAATGGCTGGTCTCGATGCACGTCACGGCGAAGAGAGACATTCGCTGGCGGGTGCAGTGCAGGGAGCCGGTCCATGGTTCCCCGGGGACGGCGATCTTCACCGGGTTGTGGGACTCCCGCTTCCGGTGACTGTGGACCTGATGACACAGAAAAGACACATAAGAGTCAGAAAACTAAGGTCAGAGTGCTTTACATATTTATTTAATCCTGCAATAACAGTTTTCTGTCTCCACTATGGTCTCCAGCTGTTAAGGGCTACACAGGCAGCATAATTCAGAGCTTTATTTTCTGGTCTGCTCGCTGCATCTGGAAACAAAGCTCACGAGTGCAGTGAAAACGAGCCAAAAATAGTAAAGCCAAGGACCAGAAAACCAAAACAACAAGCTGAAAGTCATCAAAATGCTCTGCAGAGCTGAGAGGAACTTCAGCTTTCTCATAATTCAAAATTCATTTTCAAGGACACAACTCAAAGCAAATAGGTTAATTCATTTCCAAATGTAACTTTTTACTAAACATAAATAAATGATATGCAATGTCTCACTTCTAAGGGATGCGTTACTTGTAGGGCTGCAGAGTTAATCTTAACATTATCAAAGCAGTAGTATGGCCAAACAAAGACCACGCAGACCTCCTGTCTATGTATGTAAGCTGAAACCATTTCCCTCAGTGGAAACAAAGCTTTTATTTACTTTAATTTCACAGATAAGAAACAATGAACACATATGAGCAGAGGAAATCTGCACTAGATGCTAGGCTAATTTATACAATGTAAAATGCCATAGGCTGGATGCTAATAACATTAGCATGTTGTATTTGTGGGGAAAATGTGTCCAGATAAAGACAAGTGTTTGTCTGTGAATGCTGCGAGTTATAGTGAAGCTGATTTGTGTACTTGTGTTTGAAATTGTCTCTATTAAGCCATGTTTAATGTGTGTTCAATGTGTGTTTTAAATCAACTAAACTTTACAGCACTTCACAGAAACCTCGCCACCCATGCACAAGTATAAATCCGCCTTAAGAAGTGTGTACCTGTGTGTTGCAGGTCTGGCAGTACTGTTTGAGATGACCAGGAGTGATGTCTGGGTCCTCATAACACTGGAAACATTCCCACTCAGCTACAGCCTGACAGATACTGCACTGTCGCAGAGCTGGAAGGACAAAGACAGACAGACAGTGAAAACTTAACTGCCACCAACAAACACTGGACACAGTTCAACATAAACTGAAGTGAATGTGGGGTCAACTGAAACTACACGTGTAGAAAAACCAAAACCCCAAACAAATTAAAATGCTGCTAATATGTAGAGAAGTTGTTCTCACTGTCGTCCAGCAGGTCTGTGATGTCCAGGCTGAGGGTGGGCGAGATGGCGTCAAACATCTTGAAGTCCTTTCCAAACCGAGGCATGAGCAGTAAGAGGCAGGACGGAGCCTGGTGGGGTGATTAGCAAACATAGACTGATACTTAGGGGTGTTTCAGGTGACTCAAAAACTAATTTATTTTAACGACATGTAACAAACTGCTTTTGTTACCTCGACAAACTTGAGGCCAGCGTGGAGGAAGGAGGACTCCAGCAGCGCCTGGACGCTGGCGACCCTTATCCGACTGTGGGATGGCGAGGTGAGAGGGATGGGGGAGTGAAGTGGCGAGACGGGTAAGGGCGAGGTGGGAGAGGAAGGGAGTGTGGGTGGGAAGAGCTGGTAGAGGTGACACTCCTGAGGCTGCTGAGTCATCGATCTGACAGAGAGGAGACGACAGTACAGATTTTAGACATGACAGGTTAAGAGGAGAGTGGACGAGAGAAGATGAGGAGCTAATGTTTGATATCGAACCACTGTGGAGAACAAAATAACTTCCTGTAAAACCACAAACAATAGTGATAGTGAAGCTGTGTGTGAGTGTGTGTGTGTGTGTGTCAGCGGCAGTGACGTCACCTGATCTTGAGGAGTGGCTCCACTCGGAGGAGCTGGAAAAGCTTGTTGAGGAACTCCTCAGGATCTGACGGACAGAACGACAGCGGCATGACAGCATTCCTCAGTCTGATCACACACTGCTGTGTTTATGGAGGGTAACACCAGCGGCACACGTACCTTTCTCCTGGTTGGTGAAGCCCATGTCGCTGTTCGCAGCCTCCAGCTGACGTCTCAAGGCCATGGTCTTACTGGCACACACGTAGCCATACCTTAAAAATAACATCTAAAATCTCAGTAGCAGAACTAGCAGTAGCAACACTGTGTCACCAGTAGCCAACAAAGCAGTGTGGTTACTCATGGTGGTAAAAAACAAACATTTATACACATTGACAGACCTCCGCAGGGGGTTGACGATCTCACAGCGCAGCAGGTCTTGAGCCTGACTCGCGTCACGGTCAGTTTCAGGGTCAGAGGGCCAAAACAACACCCAGTCTGCTGAACTGCAGCAGGAGAACAGACTGCAGAGAGAAACAGACACACAGCTGATGACAGGGGGAATACAGTAGGTATGCATACCTGTGTTTGTTGCTTGATTAACCAATATTATGTGGTGGGCCACACAGAGTATATTTTGAAAGACAAGCTGTGGGCCATATAAAATCACTCCCCAGGTCACAATTGGCGCCCAGGCTGGACTTTGGACATGACCGGCTTATGGAAATTCTAGTAGTAAAGGAATTCGGGCATTTCTACTGTTAATCTCTAAAAGTTAAACGGGGCTGCCCCCTAATAGTCGACCAAACCTCAGACACAACCTGCCACTGTGCTCCTCAAAGCTGGCATAAAAAAGGCACAAGAGTAGCGCCCAGCGCCTGACCTCTTGTTTTCCAGGAGGTTAAAGATGCAGCATGTGTACAGCCCCTAATTTCCAGGGCTGGTACCTGTGGTTATTCCACAGACTAGTTAATAACATGTCGGGCAGGAAATCCAAAGTGTGGGATCATTTTGAGAAGGTGAAGGACGAACCCAAGGTCCACAGCCTCAGATGTTTACCTGAACAGCGTAGCGTCCAGGTAGCAGGAGTTGAGGTGACCCTGGATGCCTCTCTTCCAGCCCTGGTAGAGCTCACCAGCTTCGTCCCCTTCCAGAGGAGGAGTGTGCTCCTCCACACGCTCACTGCCCCACTCTGCAAAGGCTGGGAGCCACACAGGAGACAGTGTTAGATAATAAAACTACACAGGTATATTCATATACACAACCTGGCGTGACACACAAATGTCATAGCTGAGTGAAGAAGTACTTTTAGGTTCGGTTAATCTACTAGTCAACGCTGTTTTCACATTCACTTTGTCAGATACCACCATCATGCTTTCCCACCTATTGAGTTGCACCTCTCCACTTGATTGACAGGTTTCTCAGGTGCCGGAAACCTTGAGTCCCGTCTGCAGTTTCGAAGCTTGACAAACAGCCCCTTGTTGGCCGGGCAACGGAAGTGACGTTCACCGAGGTAACTGCCATCTGTTCCTGCAGACAGCTCCTGGTCCTGACACACACACACACACACACACACACACACACACACACACACACAGTGAGTTTGTTTTACATCAGTGTGATAAACTGCAGTAAAATATTACAGTCAGGACAGTCACTTTAGTTTGCCTTTGTTGGCAGAAGATTATATCGGAGGAAAGTTCTTTGTGTCACAGATGTTTGACATCGGGACATTAATGGGCTCAGGTAGGGTCAGGGCTTACCAGCTCAATTCCTGCCACTGGCTCTGTGATCCCACTGATCCGTCCGATCCAGCGAATAACCCCAAAAAGCGGTGGGTCGTTGACTTCAACCATCGACTCCACTTCCAGCTCGCCCTCCTGTCCTGCCTCTTCGTTCTCCTCTGCAGCTTCGCCGTTGTCTGGAGACCTCAGCGGCAAAGGAGGGCTGTGTGCGCCGTTGGTGTGTTGCAGCTGGTCGTTAGCGGGCGGCGACGTAGGGCTGTGGGGTTTAGGAGGCGGGAGAGGAGGCAGGGGCTTGTGGGTGGGTTTGGGTGGCGGCAGCGGGGGAGGTTTAAGTGCTTGTTTGCCAGGGGGCATCAGGGCAACCTTGGGAGTAGAGGCAGGTGGTGACGGAGGGCCTGGTTTAGTGAGACGGGGCAGCACTGGCTTCAGGATGGATTTAGTGATTTGTTGAGGAAGGTTGTGACGGGATTTAGACTCTGGGGACAAAATGGAGTAAGAGTCAGGGAAAATAGTTACAGAGTGGTGTAAAGTCTCCTGTACATCTTTTGTGTTTCCATATTTTTATGTGTTAGTGTGTTGATTATTTGTAGCTGTAGTTCACACCTGGTGTTAAATTGTGTCTCAACATGCGTCTGGAGAGACCGCCTGTGATCATCTCTGTGCAAATAAACATCTTTTCATTAGGAGACTACTGCTGCGGGAGTGTGAGCTCCAAGCCAGGGACAGTTGGTTAGAGTCTGCCCACACACTCACTGTGACAGGGCTAACTGTTAGCATCACACGGCTAATGCTACCTAATGGTTGTTAATGGGTTTGACGACAGAGGAAAGCCGTTTCGGTGTTGGTGAGATTGTTGGGACTGTAGCTCATGCTGACGGGACAGACGTTGAACTAACCATTCGCTGGCGTCTAACCTGTGTAACGGCAGCAACAGAAAGTTTGCTTATCTGGCAGGGTGTTGTATAAGCTAGGATGTCAGCTGAGTGGGCGGTCCTACTTTTACGGCTGTTGGGAGAAGTTTGCCTTCAGGTCTTTTAGCCAGACAGACCTGAGGTTTTATGAAAAAGATGATGGTTTGGGTTAAAATTAAAAGACTTCTTCCAGAAAGGTCTCTCTGGCAGAAAGCCCTGAAGGTTAACTTATCGCATGTGCTGTTTAATGTGTGTCAGTGCAGTCAATTTAAAAAAAACGTTACTATTTACATTATTTATGTGTAGTTTTTATCTTTTATGGCCAAAAACCTTCTGTAACAGACTGTGTTGAATGAGCAGATAAGATCGTCTCATATCGATTGCAGGCCCCTAAATTACATCGAATCGAAATCGTATCGTGGCAGACTTTGTAATATGACAAGTCCAAATATCTGCTGGGAAGAAGGTCCAGCAAGAGCTTTGAATGCTTTTTACTGGTGGATAAACACTTGAGTGAATTACTGTATTCTTACTATCTTTACTAATAATACTACCAGGCATTTTTATTCGAAGAACAGCAAAATATAAAGTACAAATTTTGCTGAACGAATCATTAACACAAGGTAAAAAATAACTACAAAAAACTTGAGCAGATGATTCTGAGAAAAGGCCAAAGGTTAATAGAAAACAAGGTTTCCAAAGTTTCCTCTTAAACAGTGAGCTCATGTTGACTGTTGACGAATGCACTGTAAGTGTCTGAGGCCTTGTTGCGCAACAGTTGCCATACCTGAGGAAACCTTGGTGATCGGCAGAAGTACTCCATAGAGGGGGTTGGGAATGTGGCAGAGCTTCTCTGCCTTATAATGCCCGTCCCAGTTACCAACAGGAGCGTCCTGTAAGGGATCACACAGAGTCAAACACAGAGCTGCACACAGAGAAGAGACGAGATTCAAATCTAACACAATGGCTGCAGCATCCAAGAACTCAACTAACAACTTAAATTACTAGAATTCTAAACTATAAAAACATAATTTAGAATCAGGCTCTTCACATAATCAGTTTTATTTCCCGTGTCGTACTGACCAGCAGGACTCCGACGTACGTCCCTGCCAAGGACTGGCCTGGCAGGACACCACAGAAGCGCACCTCCCCCCCATGAACCTTGTCCTCCAGGGGAAAACGCACCCGTTGGCCCACGTGGAATGGAGGAGGCGAAGCAGGGCCTCGAACCTGGACCTGGTTTTGAGCTGCGATGGGGGCCGACTCCGCCGTTCGACTGAGGATGCCCAAAGCATGCAGCTTAGGTGGGCTGCTGGGACGATGCTGGTGGAAACTAATGTGACGACCGTGCTGCTGCTGAGGGTTCGAGCGGTCGTTGTTGCTATGGTGGCCGTTGCTGGGGTGATTGCCGCCGCTGGTGCGGTGATGGTGGTCTCGTTCCCGGTCTCGCTCGCGGGCCCGTTCGAGTGCGTCTGAGCCGTTGCTGCGAGACCAGTTGCGGAGTCTGATGTGGCTGACTGGGAGGAAGAGGGCGCAGGCTTCGGGGCAGGAGAAGAGCCGCTGGCCCTTAAAGGACCCGTTGCTCACTCCTTTACCTGCGGCTGAGCCCTGCGGAGGATACGGAGAGGGTAAAAGACAGAAGAAGGTATTTACAGGTAAACTGTCTGACCAATCACAGGTGATTAAGCGTTCTTTCCCCTGCATGTGTAAAGACACTGCATTTTCTATGTGGGTATACATGTTTTTATTTGGATATATGCTGCAGTGACATTAAGCCCAGTCTTTGTTAATGTAGGAGACTAATCTTTGCATCGAAATAAGACTTGAAATAAGGTTGTTGTTCACCTGAATTCAGTGCATCTCCTATGGATATCTCCTATGCATATCACCGCTGTAGTTTTTTATCTACTTTTTCTTTTTACAGTGGTTCTTGTTTTTAATTCCTTCCACTGTCTCACTCAGGACTGATATGTGAATAGTGTTATCAAGTTAAATCCTCAGCTCTTTGTGGAATGCTATAAAGTTTCCACTTATACCCTCGACTCAAGTTTACCTTGAGCTGTACTCCGAAAAACACAGCGCTGCTCCCTCTGGTGAGCGGCCCAATGTATTTAAGCTCTGCCTCCGCCAGCTCGTCCGGTTGGCCGATCTGGACCCACAGCGGAGCATCCATAGGCAAAGACGCCAAATGCTGCAGCTTCCCAGGATTACCTGGAAAATATAAAACAATAAAAACCTTACTACAGAGGGAGGAAATAAACAGTTACATGTGCTGTTTTCTGTGAGCATTAAAAATATGCCTGTTCTGGAGTGACATAAAATGCAAGCTGGGTTTACTTCCTATGTTCCTCTTTATAGACCCAGATATAAACTCTGTCCTCAGAGTATTTTAATGTCATAAAGACGGCATGTTCCCCATTCAAAATATATGTAGCACTTCTATTTAACCCTCTGAAACCTGAGCAAAGCGGCTTGATTTCTTTCAAAAACATGTGAAGAAGGCAATGAGCAACGAAAGAAGAAATTACCCCAAAAAATTAGCAAAAAGAAAATTTTAAAAACAAGAAAATTAGTCCAAAAGAAAAAAAAAAAACAAGAAAAAAGAAGGAAATGACCTAGAAAAAGTGCTTTGAAAATTATAATAATTCTGTACCGTAATTTTAAATATGTAATAATAATTATTATTATAAATATACTTTTTACCATCTTCTTTTCCCCTAGTTTTTTAAAAATAATTTTCTAAATCTATTATTTTTTTTGAAATCTGTGGGACATTTCTAATCAAATTGCTAATTGTCTTTTTCCCCGTCTTTCCAAAGACCAAACGCTCACACTGCTTCTACTGACCAAATAACGATTTATGTAATTACTTAGCAGTTTTAGGCGAGCCTCTGGATCCTGCACGGGCTCCAACAGGCCCGTGAGGTCAGTTGGAACTTCGTGCAGGAACTTCCTCTCTATTCTGGACATAAAGCCATTGTCTAACACCTGCAGAGAAAAACAGGAGGTGGAGAGAAAGACAAATACAAGGGAGGGAAGAGGAAAGAAATTAGGCGTGAGTGTGACATGCACCACAGAGTATGTGGTGGATACTTTCATCCAACAGTGCCATGATGGGGGGGACATTTGAGGATGGGTGAGTCTAAGGAATGGACCAAAAGTAATGATAATAAACTGATCATTGATGCTAAATGGAAATTACTGCAATACTCACAATTGAAGAACTTTGTGAAACATTTTAGGAGAGATTAAGTGTACATATAAGCGCTATATATCGGGGAGACTTGGCGAAGGATTAGAGAGACAAAAAGAAATAAATAAAAACAGGGAATTCTGTAGTACTGTAGATTGTAAGGGTCTTATGTATTTAACCCACTTTGCCCAGAATTTGACAAACACATTTTGTTTTGGGGCTTTTTCTTTGTATTCATCCGTACTGACATTTTGTGTCCTAAATCTTTCCCCTATTGTTATAACTTTATCTTAAAATTACCTTAATTTAGTCTTGCTTATGCTGTTCTGTAGGACTGATTGGCTTTCTGTTGTTAAATTGCCTTTTGAGCACCCTGTTTCTGCTTTTGCGTTCCTCATCAAAACACTGTGTAAACTGTTTTTAAAGGTGCCATAAAAAAATATAATTATTTTATTGGATTATCTAATTGTTCTGTCCATGAATTGTTAGTTATACTTTATTGATTCTTACAGGAAATTACTTTACAGGGCAGCTACATGTAGAATCAAACACATGGACAGGAGACATCAAACGTAGAACATACACATCTAAAAACTAAGCACAAAAAGCTAAAATAAATTAGTAAAATAACCTAAATCGTACCAATAAAGCGATAAAAACTATATGTAATCTATAATAAAGATGTGTTTAAACATTCACAGACTGTAATGTGCAATGTGGCTTCTAAAGATTTGGAAAAACTTCCTTTAAATGCCCATTAAACCCAAATATATTCAATGTACAGCCTGAAAAAAAGATAAGCTATTGATATTTATGCTTGATACGTGACTGAAACTATTTGTTCTCTATCAAAACAACTCTTAATGTTTCATCCCTGTGTAGAGTAAATGTGATTTAAGTTTGTGTTAATACCTTGAACCAAGGGGCGTCACCTCTGCTCTTGCCCGAGTCTTGCTCCTGGCAGATGTACCCCCGGTGCAGCCGAATGGTACCGTCCAGATCGTCCTGGACCTTCAGGTCGGTCGAGAGCAAAAACATTTTCGGGGGGCGGCGCTTCCTTAAGTGCTCGTGGGACCCTGACATCTTATGCTCGGTTTTAAAATGTGGCCGGTTCACAGACAAATTAAATCCTTCATTTTCCTGTAAAACTAACACGTAGAAATATTTATAAATAAACAACAAGTGTCGAAGTGTGTCCGTCCACCTATCGTGACAGTTGCGACAGGTAACGGCGGTTACCTACCTAACTTTCTCCTCTTAACATGAAAACCGTTAAAACAGCTACCAGCGCTACATTTCTTCCCTTCTCTCGACTTACAAACTGCGTAGTTAACTTCACCGAGAACTGTAGGCGTTCATGAAACACTCACCGACTTTATGTACTCCGGCCGTCAACATTTCCCCTCACATTTAAAGGCGCTACGCTTCGACAACAAATCGCATCGTGAAGCAGGAAGCAACATCGACTGACACCTGCAGGAGCCAATGGGAAGTGAGGAAAGTTCAGCGGGGGGCGCTCTTAGCCAATCAGAGCGCATGCGGGCGTTTCCGGGACCAGGGGGAAATTCCACAGTTCTTGATGAGCAAATTAGGTACACATATTATGCATGAAAGAATCCGGTCCACAAAAGACATCACATGGTTTTTTTTAATTATTATTATTAGTTTATAAATAGAATAGAAAAATATTTCCCTATGCTTAACATTCTTTTACATTCACACCTCACTGAAATATAAAGAAAAGGAGAAATATTCAATAAACAGTAATGCAGAACTCCATTTAAAAAAATAGCGCATTTGAGAAAGTGCAAAGTCAGATGTGCATTATGTGACGTTTCATGGCACATCATTATGCCTGCGTGCAGATGTGATACAAGTGTCAGTTTTGGGCAGGCGTGAGTATAGAAACCATGGTTTAAAATTACATGGCTGCTTTAAATCGCTCCAGGTCCAGCGGTGAGCAATCAGAACATCAACCATAGTCTCTTACCTTACTTAGTTATGACATTTGACATACAGCAGAGTCTACTTTTACTTGTTAGTGCAGTGAGAGTTTTTTTTCATAGGAATGTAATACATTTTATACAGTACAAATTTTTCTTGTCTTCTACGCTGTGACTCCACTTCCGATTTATCTCACCACCTCTTGGAAGTTGGGAACCAGCTGAGAAGACCAATCAGTATCACAAACCGTTTCAAGTACACACATATCTGCCGCCTACATTCAAAGACACAGTGTTTTGTACCAACATACTATGACACATAATATTCAAACAACAAAAAAAGGCTAAATCATAAATTCTGTACCATAGTGAAACCACAATGGAGTGAAAAAATATCTCTATATCCTTCATAAAACAATAAATCTTCGGCACATCTCAGATGGATACCATACTTTTTCCAATAAATTAACCGTACATGAACACTGTTGGACAGCGCATGTGATTCAGCCATGTTAAGTGTACCATAACAAAATGCATCATTCAGATTATATGTTCTCAGAATAATACAGTAAGAAGAAGTGTGTGGTGGGGGACTTGACCCACCCACCTGTAGGCTCACAGGATGACCCACATACAGTACAGATACGGATAGAGTGAGCAACATGCTTCGCCATTAAATGGTCCATGAGTAGAAAGCTCTCTGCTTTCAGTCGCCACTTGTAGTCTTCATTTAACCGGTCAGGATTTTGTTTAATGTCTCATCCCAAAGACAAAGGCAGCTCTAGTGTCAGGTTAGACCATCCCATGTGGTACATGGGTCACAAGTTTTGCAGCTCGGGTTTTGACCCTGTGTGAGGTCAGAACTGAGGAGACGACTGGTCCGTGTTAATAAAGTAGGTGGTGAGTTGTCCCTTGCCCTTGACGTTGACGACTCCTCTGAGGGTGACGCTGTATCCCACGCTCTCCACCATCTGGGCCGTCTCCTCTGTCACCTGGGAGCAGAAAGCGCAAGTCACATGTCACATTTAATGGATCCACAGTGAACTTGTACATTTAAGCCACCTCTATTCCACCGACCGACCTGTATCTTGTCCTCCACTCCTGTGCTATCCATCCTGCTGGCCACGTTCACAGAGTTCCCCCAGATATCATACTGAGGTTTATGAGCTCCGATCACGCCCGCAATCACTGAACCATGGTTTATTCCTGCAGGTAAACAACAGGAAGGGTTTATTAAATGTTCAGTAACATAAAACATACATTATTCTTTGTTTTAAAATTGTTTGTCTCAGTATGAATGGATCCAATGATTGAAATGTTACATGTGTGTCAGTATTAATCCAGAACACACTCACCAATCCTGAGTTTGAAGCTGTTAAAAGAGTGTGTGTTTATGAGCTCCAGTTTGCCCATCAGAGCGATGGCAAACTCCACCATGGAGCGCACGTGGCTGTAGGACATCTCAACTTTCTGTAGGGGGAGCCAGAGATCATGTTAATGCACGGCAGGGTCTCTTAACTGCAGCAGTAGTAGGTGGAAACACTTTGATTTGATTTCAAGGACTGTTTTGCAGAAAAAGGCTAAAAGTTATGAAGACATCTGCAAGCAAACCTTTTGCTCATCTCCTTGAGGCGCATGTGTCAGCCCCGCAGCAGCCATGTACGTACTGCCGATCGTCTTTATCTTCTCCACTGAGCAGAATTTGGGCTTCGAGAGAAGCTGCATGAAAAAAAGGAAACAGGATTACAGTTAGAGACACAGAGTGAATGTCACACCGGCTGTATATAATCACATCTTCTTCCTCATACCTCGTCAAAGTCTGATATGATCTCGTTGAGGAAGCGCAGACACTCCAGGCCATCCCTGTTGGCGCTGCTCTCGCTGTAAAACTCTTTGAACTGAGGCACCGAGGCAAACATCACACACACACAGTCATAGGACTGACTGTACAGGTCCTGCAACACAGTTTTTAATAGTAAAAGGACTTAATTCTAAGATATCATGCATCCTGATCTCAACTTTTCTTCTTCCTCCTCTTCTTCAGTTTCTATTTTCCTACTTAGACCTGGTATTAACGTGTGTTACGGTCATCCAAACACACAGAGCATTAGCGCGCTGTCACCAAAACAACCACCACGTCCTGCACTGATGATGCAGTCCAGCATGGTGTTAGTGTATATGCTACAAAAGATATGTGGTCAAATGCGTCCCAGACGACCTCTGCAAGTGGTTTGAGTCATCGATCACAACGCGTCGTGGTGGCTGTTTACACTTGTATTTATAATATTGTAATCACTTGTGATCAGATTGCCCAAATTTTAAATACATTTCACCCCCTGTATACATTAAAAATGATATGTGGAAGTTAGCATGGGTAACAGAGGGGGCAGGCTAACCAGGAAACAAAACCGGCAGATTAAAAAAGTGCATCTTTTTGCCGTGTCTTATTTTCCATACCTGGTTGCGAATAGTTTTGCCCATGAAGAAGGAGGCGACGTGGAGCGGCAGGACGTTCTGAAGGAGGAGCTTGTTGACGTTCTCCATGGTCTCCATGTCCTCCTTTTCAGTCTGGAAGCAGTGATCCAACAGGAAGTCCACACGGCTGCTCAGCTCGTCCTGACAGAGAAAGACATATAAGTACATTCTGATACAAGCGAATTCTTCTTTTCCTCATTAAATGATACAAAAGACATACAAACACACAAACACCTGTCTGGCCAGTATGAGGCATATGACGTAAAAGATGACAAGCCAAACCCCGGACATGATCTGAGGGTCCTTCAGCACTCCCGGCCTGCAGAAAAACACACACATGCACATATTTAGAGCCAAACACTCAAATAATCTGCACGACTAAATTACCATCACTCTGTTTTCTCTTTCCATTACATAATCCCTGAGACAAGAGTGTCTTGTGTCCCTCAGTCAATAGGGCCTGCACCCCCAGGCAGGCCTCTTGCTATGGAAAGCTCTTGAATAAATGACGGCGATCTGAAACTCCAGACAGGGATTCACAATCTAGACTCTGAGTAGCCGACAAAAGGCAGGAAATTTAACACCTTGGCTGAGCAAGACGGACAATGTGATGACTATAGATAGCGGTGAATGAATGCGGACGAGTGGAAAGTGAACTTCAGCAGGATTACTGAGGGTCTGTGTGACTGTATATTCATGCCTGCACACTGTCATGCATCTTATTTGTAACAGTTTGTCTATTAACACAATGTAACATAGTAAGATTATTACTGTGTTTTACCTGTTCCCAAATAACTGAACAGTACAATGTTAGAATTGAACGGCTTCAGTTCCTCATCTATGCTCTCGTCAAAGCCACCAGACTCCACTGACAAAAACAGTAATTTTACCTCACATAACACAGGAGCTGCTGGTCTACCTCTGCCTTCATCATTTAGTTTGTTTGTCTTACTCTGTGTCTTTGGTGAATCCAAACTGACCCTTTAAAACACCAAAGTCACACAGTAACACAAACAAGATAACCGATCCTCCAAACTGTGGAAAAAAACGCCCATCACAATTTCCGAGAGCCGAAGTTGACGCCTTAAAATTGCTTGATGTGATCAAAACACTGTACAAACCCCCAAAATATTCATTTCATAATAATCCAACTTTTTGGCAGTTTTTCCATGTTCATGATTTAAATGTTTAGTGTATTAGAAAGACATCAAAAATGTTTCTGTCGATCAACTCATCGATTAACTGAGTAATAATTCTACCACTAGAAAGCTGCTTATTGCTGTTCAGGAGGCAGCTTGGATTCACTCCTCAAGTTTCTTCATCAGTACGTAATTTGGCAAACAAAACAATGTTCAGACACGTAAAGCTACGTAGAGACCCTGCTGTTAAAACGTAATTGCACTTCAGCGTCGCTCACATGGAGTCGTTGTGAAGCAGGTCGATGAGGCAGTAGGACCTCGGGGCGTAGACGTGGAGGAAGAGGGCCAGGTAAACCACCACAGCCAGGGTGAGCAGGAGCGCCTTCAGAGACAGGCACGTCCTGACGAACACAATCACTCCCAGCATGGCCAGCAAGCAGCAGTACAGGTAGTACTGGATGTTTGATGAGAGGAGGAGAAAGAATGTCAATGTTATGACAAGGGAGGAGCAATCAAAGCTTGTACTGAAGCTCTCAACATTCAAACTCATAAAGACACACACTCTTTTCTGTGTGTGTATCTTTGTATGTTTTGTTGTACTTCTCCTGTCTCATGCATGTGAAAAATTAAAATAACTTAATAAGTAAAATGTGCAAAAAATGCAGCATTTATGGACATTTAAGTTTTTAAATGTTCAGCTCATTGGCAGGATTTATCAGGGGGAAAAACAGCATCAGTATACTTTACCGCAGCAATTAAAAGACATATTACAGATGAAGGATGGATAAATAATAACAACATGGAAGTACTTACAGGCACGGTGTAGAGTTTGAGACCCTCCAGCTCTGTCTGGTTGGTAATCGCCGTGCAGTTGTGTCCTGGGAGGAAAAACTGAGAAACAAAAACAAGAAGTCAAAACCTGACTGACGGAACATCAAATCTATCTATGAATGACATGAAACAGGAAAAGACAGAAAGCGATAACACGATATCTGAGAGGCAGGAGAAGAACTCACAAAGTTGAGGATGGCCATAAGCAGGGTGATGAGCACGCAGAGGGTGACAACAAACACTCGTAGCACCGCCCTCGTGGAGACGCCGCGGGACAGCCCCGATATCCACTGAACACTCAGCGGCATCTTGGAACGCCACTTCTGAAAACGAACGGACATTCAAGCATTTAACACAGATATAAAACGATACTAAAATGGTCCGTTATAGAGTCTACGTGTAAACTTGATTGACACAACGTGAGGTCATAGTTATTCTTAAACATCTGACTATTTTGGATGAAAATACCGACTTGAGGCCTTTGCACACTGAGTCCATTTTTTTTTGTCTGACATTGTCGCACTATTCAAGTCAATTAATCAATAAATATGACTTCAAGTTGTGTCAATCATGTTTGCACACTGACTCTGTAACTTTTCGTCTGTCATTACAATTTTCAGATGCGTTTTTCGTATCCATCAGAAGCCTTTCGAGACGTCTGACCAAGAATCAGTGACGAAAATGTGGTGGCAGGAAACAGTCGTGACAAGACACGGGTGCACAGACTCATTTCATAACACAAATACTGCTCAGTGTTATTGCAAACACACCACACAAGTGTTTCATTTACCTCCAAGTATCCAGTGAAAGCGATGGACAGAAGCAGCACCAGCACAGGGAAGGTCACACTGTACGACACGGCTATCTCAAAGTTTCTGGGAGGGGAGGAAACAAATCATTTGCACTGTTAAGTGAGCAAATAAAGATGCGTGTATGTGAGCTGGTGAACAAGAGATTTACTTTGATTTAATTCAGGACATGAGTTTAATTGAGTGAAAATGAAGCGTGAATCTGACCAGAGTCCTACTCACTTCTCAGAGACGAGCATCTGGACAGCGAAATTAGTAACGAAGATCAAAGCAATGCAGCTCATTGAATGGTGCAAACCTTTTACTTCTGAGAGGCGGAACTGGAACGCAAACACGGAAAATAAGACCGACATTTTAGAAATAATTGTTTTGCAAACACAGAGACACAGGAACACAAATAAATTGTACATCCTGGATTCATACTGTTTATGTTTCTCACGTGAAACCGCAGAATGAACCCACCTTTCTCTCCAGGCTCAGGTCGTTGAAGAGCAGAGTCAAACAGTTGAGCTTCTTCAGCCTCCTCCTTCATGGGAAACAAAAAGTCAAAATCAAAAAAGGGGACGGACGAGACACTGACAGGTTTAATCCCAAATTAAGACGTGCAATATGGGTAAATTATCACAAAAGTCATAAGTTTTCATAATAAAGAAGTTGTTAAAAAGCAATCTGACATGTTTGAGAAACTGGTAAATTGGTTCTACCAACTAAAAACAGTTTACAACAGATGAAAACTTACCCTGCACTGTCCAGCGGGTCCAGGGATCCCCTAACATCATTATCCACAACCAGACTGGGACAAATCAAGAACACAACAGAAACAGCTTTAACTAAAACAACACAGATTCAACAAGTGAGTTTCCTTAAAACCTCAATCTAACAAAACAAACAATGCGTAATAGCCAAAGAGAAAACAGATGAAATGTGTTGCTTCATCGCAAACAGCTGCATGCCGTCTTCTAATTCTCCCTAAGTAAACAAAGCTGTGTTTTGCTGTAAGTGCTGTTCATATATCTGGGAACTTACCAGCTGTTCGTCTGGCAAAGTGGTCTTTCCTGGAGCAAACACACACACACACACACACACACACACACACACACACACACACACACAAACAGTCAGAAAATACACAACCTACAATAACAAGCAAACACAATGATTGATCTAACTTCTGTATAGTGCTAATACATACTGCAGAGAGCTGCGACTGGTTCATGGCAGCGTTAATGGGACTGATTGGCTTCTTGGAGGACTTGGCGTCAGGGTTACTCAGGTCTGCGAAGGGGTGGATGCTCCGCCAGGACTGCAGGTACTGGGACATCCGGACCGACGCTCGCTGCCTGTTCTCTCCTGATGAGAGAGTGTTTCCCTGAAATCAAGATGGAGGTTACGTTATTGCACCTTACTCTGTTCCCTGCAGGAACTGTCATTTTTCTGCATACTCCTCATCTGAAGCTATCGATACAGAGAGCACCAGCACAGAAATTTTGATTCACTCAGTACCTTGCTAAAGAGCACATCTGCAGGGTTTGTGAGCACCACAGATGCCCATATAATACGCACAGTAATGGCGGAGCTGCAGCTACTCTGAGGAAGATTGTCCTCCTTTTGTTTTAACTCAGCTTTTCAAAATAAAAAGTTTATTTCATGAAGTTGCATACTTAATTAGCTAAACAGAAATTTGATACCTTTGATACCTTAGATTGTCAAGTCTATAATCAATAATAGGAACAATTTTAAAAATCAAAACTCCTATTTTTCTTCCCTATGAAGTTTCGCAAGTTCAACAAGCACGGTAAATAATCTTGAAAGTGTCCTTTGGGTGCTCAAAATTTGTACTTTAGCTCAAATGAGACAAAAAAAAGTTTTCTGAACACACATCTGACACTATCTGCATTCACACACACAAACACGTGCACACCTACCGATTTAGGTCTCCTGGAGATGCTGGCCGACTTCTGTGGGTCAATCACGAGGTAGGTTGTTCTTCCTTGAAGCAGAGGATCCCGACTCCCCCCGTCTCCAATCTCCACTTCATACGCCCCGTTCAAGTGCTGCAGAGTCTCCTCTGTGATGTGGACTCGCCTTTAATAATAACAGTATTAGTAACAAAACATAAAACACATTTAAGCTGTAATATCGCTGAGCAGGTTTTAAGATTTTCTCACTCAGGTAGACCTCCGGACTCCATGTGGTTGGCTAGCGTGACGTCGTGTGACCACACGTCGTACTGCCACTTCTGCAAGCCAATCACACCACAGAGCACGTTGCCGGTGTGAACGCCGACGCGCATACTGATCTCAACGCCCGTCGCCTCGCGCAGTTTACTACAGGGGAGACAAAAGTGTGAGTAAATATATGTTGATGTACGACGATAAAGTTCTCACTTTTTTATTTTGGAACAGCGATGAAACAAGTAAAACTTTTTGTCCAGTTAGTGAGAGGACAATTTTAGACACTCTGATAATAAATATGATGAAGATCATTGCGTAACAAAGGGAGCATATGGTCTGAGGACTGATGCACAAAATATGTTTCTTTTTCATCTAGTTTTTCCCACATAAATTAAAGACAATCAGTTTTAACATAAAGCCAAACACAACAAGACCACGTTGAACATATGCACTTTGAGAACATTATGGTCAATTTGCATATGATGGTGCTGTATGTACCCTCTGTGTGCTTTGAGCTGTAATAGTTTGGTTTCAGTTGTAGAGGACAGAGTAGTGAAACAAAGGTGTCATGAGATCTACGAGGAAGTTACACAGAGTACAGTCACAGCAGATGCAAATGAAGAGCACTGAGTAGCTTTAACGGCTTCAAAACAGAAACCAGCAGGTGGGAGGCACCTCAACACGATGTTAGACAGAAAGAGAGCACAACACACATTTATTTTATAATCAAATCTTAAATAACTACAGAAGAGGATAGATAATGTTGGGTAAAAACTGACCTGATGGCCGTGCACATGTCCAGCCCCATCTGAACACAGTTCCTGGCGTGGGTGGGAATAGGGTCAGGTAGGCCAGACACACAGTAGTAGCAGTCACCAAGGATCTTGATGCGAAGACACCCATTCTTCTACAGATGGAGAGAAACAGAGAGAGGGAGTCAGTCATAACACAAACCTGTCCTTTGTACAGAAATACAAGTGCAATAAAAGTTCAATATTTGGGGTTGGATGTGCTGGTGTTGTCACCTTGGCGATGTCGTCAAATCTGCCGAAGAGCTTGTTGAGCACAGCGACCAGCTCCTCTGGTGAGCAGGTACTCGCCAGCTTTGTGAAGCCTACAATGTCCGCGTACAGGATGCTACATAAAGCCGCAGAAGGAGAAGACACAAATATAAGGGACGTATTCAGACGATGACAGCTGCACAATAAATACAGTTAATATATAAATATCTTTGCTTTATCCTCAGCACAATTGCAGGTTAGAAGTCTATACTATGCACCCTCAATTATTTTTTCTCATGAGAGCAGACGGGAGATGTATTGGCTCTGACACGCTCAACATCACCTTGTAAAAGCTGTAACAGTCACCTGACATCTCTGTGCTTCCGTATGTAGAGGCTGTGAAAGTTGTGGGATTTGGATTCATTCTCCTCGTCGCCCTTGGGCTTGACGAGCCTCTTTATCACCTCCGTTTTCAGCTCAATGGCGATGTACCGAGGCAATATCGACAGGAGGAGCTGCTCCTGTTGCCGAGGACACAGGAAAAAACGGGGGGGGGGGGGGAAAAATGCGTGTGGAGACATTGTGTGATGTTTCAAGACATTGAACACTGGGTCATTGGATTTCTGTCTTACAGAGGTGACAGTCTGTTCACAAAGGCACAAAGGCTGCCCCTTTGAAGCGACGCCATGCTTACTTAGTGGAGCGTGTTGCATCTATTTGTTTACTCGCCGTGAATAGTGTCCACTTGGGTTTGCCTATTCTATTGCAGACAGGCCTCAGACAAGTAAATGATTAATCTATTGACCTAATAGCCAGAGAAGCATACAGTCACCAGGTAAAGAGCCCTTTAATGAGAGTGATTGTGCGTAACGATTTTAAATTCAGAGTAACTGAAACAAGCAGAAGAGACCTAGATTATATTGCTATAAATAAAGCAAATAAACACAAACCAAAATCTAAATGAATCTGTGCCATTTAAATTAAAGCTACTTTGTCAAAAGAGTTTCAAGCCTGTGTTCTAACCTGCTGATATTTCCTGATTTCCTTCTGAGAGCGAATGGCGCTGAACTCCTCTCTCTTCTGATTGGATATCCTCAGATCGTGCTCGGTCATCCACAGGTGAAAGATCCCGACGCAGTTCACACACACAAACAGGACTGCATTTGCCACCAGCTGAGTAGGAAGTCAGAGAAGAGGAGATTATTGACTTAATTAATTGTCTCTATTGTATCGCCACCACAGTAAGAGCAAAGTAGTAGTTGTAATATGCCAATTAATTAACGACACAGTTGCAAAATAAGGTCATTATCACTTTGAATTTGTGTACATTTTTCATTCAGTTATGTAAAACTATGTGTTTTACATAACTGAAAACCACACTCTGCTATTTACTCAAAGACAAACAACAGGCTATGTAAACCAGGTCTAGGACTTCTCAGGTAACCAATAAACACTGATGCAGATCATTTGCATTTTTTCCAGCAAAAGTGTAAAACACTGCTTGTCCCAAACCACAAGTCCGTATCATGCTCACCTCAGCTTCACATGACATTTGAATCTGTGTGTTATTTCTGTGGCACATGCAAAACGTGCTCATCTCTTTAGACGGGCAGGTCATCTGCAAATATTTGTCTGCATTCACACTTGACGCTCGTATTATGTGCGGGTGTTTGTTTTTAAACCAACTAAACTATGCATTCATACCGACACAAACGTAGATGTGCTTACACATCATATACTTTTTAATAAACAGCAAAGAGTTGATATACGATATAAGCGTCTTTACCTGCACAGCTAGGTCCGGTGTCTCCGGGCTTGTGACGGGGACATAGACACTAATGATGATGATGTGTGAAAGGCTGGTCCCAATCCCCACCATGAGGGCCCAGGCCATAGACAGAGGCAGCACTGTGTACACACTCACAGAGAGGAAGAGGAAAAACGCCACCTGGGAAGACAGATGCAAAGAGTCAGCAGTTAACAAAAGTTAAAGAATAAAACAAAACTCATATTCGCCTTTTGCGTCCTTCTCACCTGTTCCCACGTAGTGACGGGTCCCCCAGTGAAGATGAAGACAATGGCGACGATGTACAGCGTTCCCCAGACGAAGAGGGCCAGGGCTCCTCCGCAGCGCCTCACCGTGGCCAGCCAGGGCAGGCAGATGAGCAGGGCGGCACTCAGACAAAGAACCACACACAACACTGACAGAGCACCCACATGGACGTCGATTTTCTGCGCAGATGGGCGAAAATTACAAGCTGAAAAACACGTTTTTATCCATGTTCTTGATTCACTGTGAACTAGGGCAGTGTGTGAAACCTGGAAAAATTTAAACGCAGAAATATCCTCAAAGGTTTTTAGTGCTATGTTAGAAAGAAACATCACTACAGGCGCAGACAGAAGCAAAGGAGCGCTTCATGTTAATATGCATTGTCCTATTTTGATTCAGCTGTTTACTACATTCAAAAAGCACCTGTCTGCTCTGCACTACGGACCAAAATTAAAATGCCTTTATTCATCAGACATGAAAGCCTTTAAAGCTTTAAACAGCTGGTGCAATGCTTTTTTTTAATCTGCTCCTGCCACGTGAAGTAAAGGTATTTCAATTTTTGCAGTGAGACAACATGACGAGTGAGTCTCCTCTTGTTTCTTTTTCTCCAGAGACTTAATGCTGATGTCAATATTCTTTTTCAAAGTGTCGAACTGATTCATGAAATTCATAAAATGTGGAACAAAGGGATGAATAATTAACTGCATCTAAACAAATACAATATTTGCATTAAATACTGCCTATAATTCTACAAATAAAGGATAAAACTCTTAGAGAACGTGTACCTGAAGCCAGATAAATGCTTTCTTACAAACATTTCTATCGACAATAAAAGTTAATAACGTGTCTTTTTAATTGCAGGATGACGCGGATGACCTATGTATGTTCTGTCGTCATGTTCCCCACTGTTGCGTGGCGATGAGAAGTCGTGTAGGCTTTCTAATTGAAGCACAAGAATGTTCTGGTGTTTTGGAAGAACTGGTTTAAGGCTCTGTGTCTGTTTCCTTCTCCTCCATCGAAGCTGGCTGTAAAACTGTGCAGCTAAATACTCGTGTTGATGCACTGGTTTTTTTTAGATATTTTCAATATCTCTAATAGTTTTAAACTGTAAGCTATCAGCGTGCAAAATATCACTGCCACTATCCTCACACTCGATCACTTCTAGATGTGCATCTAATAATTTTGTTCTAATTGATTCCTCTCTCATAGAGCCAAATCAATCAATAGATTAATCAACTGGTTGATGGCTAGAAAAATAATCAATTCTTTTGGTGATTAATTCCTTTTTTTTTGTCATTTTTAGCAAAAATATTGAAAGAAATCTCTTGTTTCCGCTGGATATGATGCACACAGTCATTTGTAGCTCCACAGAAACACCACACAGCTCCACCAGCAGTGATGTACAGTGTTAACCCCATTTTTTTCTTTTTAAATTTGGGTTATTTAACAGAACCGGTTCTGTAACACATTGCCACATGTCATCCATCTCATCATCTTTCAAGGTTTCACTCCTCCAATTGACTTGAGCTTGCTCTTTCGGCAGATGGGTCTTAAGCTGTGTGGCGAGATCATGAGTCTCCTGCACCCAAAATTCTGTCAAAACTGTCTTTATAATTGCCGACACAACCTCCGTAATTCTCAACCAGGAAAGAGGCCAGAACAAGGAGTACAGAAATCAAAATACCTGTCGATACCTATTGACACAATAGGTAATTTGCGCTAAAATTTTTGTGTGACAAATTACGGATTGCGCTGGATTAAGGTCACAGATCAACCCGCAATTATTAGAAATTACTAGAGGTCCCCAGGTAGTGTAGTCCTGTGCAAACAGGACTTAATTAATCATAAAAATAATCAGCGGATTAATCGATAATGAAAGAAATCAACTTGATGATTAGTTGTTCTGAAATGTGTAAATAAAAACACAAGTTCATAGAGCTGAAGTTGACATCATTAAAATACTTCAACCAGCAGTCTAAAACACCACAAAAATTGCATTTACAATGATATAAAACAAAGAAAAGCAGCAAATCCTCACATTTTAGAAGCTGGAACCAGTTACTGTTTTAGGGTTTTTACTTGATAAATAAATAAATAAAAAAAAAGATCATAAAAACCTATATGTATTTGTCAGATATGTGGCAGGTTGTGAAATTTAAAAGTTTAAAACAGCACACCCGTTCAAACACATACACACACACTCCATTTCTCACCCTTCCTGTGGTGGGTATGAGGACGATGATGGCCACACAGAAAGCCAGAGACAGCACCAGTCCAGACAGCATGGCCGGAGTCTCCTCCACACACTGCAGACAAGCCCTGCTGAACGCCTGATAGCAGCAACACATCCCCTCTTTCACACTCTGCCTGGACCGGGTGCTTCGCCTGTCCTCGCATTCGTCATCGTTTCCGTATTCGTCGTCCCACCTGACATCGATGCTGCTCCTTGTTTGAGCGAATGAAACTTCGGTATATGCGGGCGAACTGCAGCAAGGTGAGTCCACTGATTTTGGTTTAACAGGAAAGTCTGTTTTGGAATCGCCTCTGTCATCGTCTGGACTGTTTTTGGTGTTTTTAATAGAGGAGTCTAAACTGGGCTCTGAGAAATTGACAGGAGAGGTATGGTTCGTCTTTTCACAGGAGCTTCGGTCGAGCTCGGATAACTCCTCGTCACAGAGGTCAGTGCTGAAACTAGTGCCGTTGTAACCAGGGCTGGATTTTGCGCTGCTGTAGTCAGAGTCACTGTAGCCGTTCGTTTGCGCTGAGCTACTGGTGTCACTTTGTAGCCTATCAGAGGATGATTTGTCAGGGGAATCATGATCCGTAGCCTGCGGGGTCACACCTGTTGCCTTCAACAAAGAATCGGCCTTGAGAGGTTCAGGTGCGTGTGCTGTTTTAGCCACACCGACCTCTACGAAAACCTGGGAGTCACTGAGTCCTGACTGGCTCCCGCCTGTGGGATTGATTGCATTTAATGCGGCATCACTCCTGTCGTTTGCTTGCAAAATGTCACTGCTTTGTGCTGACTGTTTAACCCCGTCTTCTGTTTTACCAAAGTCGTCAAGCTCCAGGATATTGCCTCCAGGGATTTTGCCCTCTCCATCGCTGGAGATGACCACAATGTTGGGTACTAAAGACACCTGTGGTGCTTCCTCTCCAGGCATCCCCTTTTCCTGAAAACCTTGCGACTCGTCTGGCATTCTGACCCGTGTGAGTGTGAGGGATCTCGCCGTCTATCCACTTGTCACTTCGCTTTTTCTGGCTGTCTGTCACCTCGTCTACATGATAAGTGCAAACTGGGATAGTGTTTACTTCTTTGTCTTTTCCTTGTTTATATCTGTGCACCTTTGCCTGTGTGTCAGATTAAATTAATTAAAACACAAAGAAAAATCTGGCAATTTTGCTCCAACAAGAGTCCAGCTCCTCTGTTTTGAATCCTCTCCTACAAGCTAAAAAGATATCAGCAATATAGATTAAGATGATGTCGATGATGAAGATGATCTGTGGTTACTGATCCGTTACGGTCCCAAAGATCGCTGGTAAGGAATCTTAAACCACAGCAAAATCTCCTTTGACAAGTGCTGATGCTTTCTGGATGGAGTCTCCCTGCCAAAAAAAGGGAAAAGATAAACTAGAATAATTACATCACGATCACAGCAAAGAATAAACAAAAGCTTAATGTATAAATTTACTGCTGAACATTTACTTTTTTAGCTTAGAGGCTGTGCGACTAGTAAAGTCCAACAACGAGAGCAGGGAAGTTATACCTGTGCATGGTTTTAATACCATTTTAATGACAAACCTCCTCTAGTCATTTCCCCATTATGCACAGAAACTTGTTAGTCTAGCTTTGGGCTCTTCCCCTGCAACAAACACACACACGTACACACAGCTCAGGTGTGTACTGTAATGACATGTCAGCGACGCACCCAGTGCACATTAGAAGCATTTTTTCCAGTCACCACCTACACTCAGTGGTTTGCTCTGATGCTTCTTCCTCTTGTCATCTGACAGCGCAGACTACCTTCGTCATACCCAGCCCGCTCCAATGTCACCATCAATTCCAGGATTAAAAAAAATCTCTTTAATCTGTCTCTTCTGCTACAGGTACATATCTGATTTAATATGAAAGTCGCGGAGGGATTAAACAGTAAATCATCTGATTCATTCGCTCACCGTGACTGACCTGTCCAGTCAGTGTAGCACACAAACCTCACGCTGTGCCCTTTTACATGACAACAATCTGATTTATTTTGGAAGCTTTCACGAAAA
Source organism: Epinephelus fuscoguttatus (assembly GCF_011397635.1). Lineage (NCBI taxonomy): Eukaryota > Metazoa > Chordata > Actinopteri > Perciformes > Serranidae > Epinephelus > Epinephelus fuscoguttatus. Next base: position 17,244,525 of record NC_064774.1, read on the forward strand.
AGGAGGCGCTGCGTGTCTTTTTAAGGCTGACCCACTTTAAACTGTGACACTATGTGGTCATGACAGTACATTTATTGTTGCTCCAGTGGTGTCCCTTTTCCTTGTCTGCTGGTTTCACTACTCTGTTCTGCTTGCCTGCAAAACACTCTGCAAAAAAGAAGAAGGGGTTTTCCAACTCTGACTTCTTTCAATCAAAACTAGAAACATAGTATGTTTATTGAATATCATTTAAATGTTTCTGTCTTCTTAGTCACCAACCATATAACGCACAATAACAGACATTTGCTACTGCACTTGAAGCTTGAGCTGCAACTCCATTTTCTAATATATTGATTAATCTGTACATAATCTTCTCAATTAATTCATCAGTCTAATTGTTTTTAATATAAAATACAACTTCCAAGAGCCCAAAGTAAGTCCTCCACTTGTTTGTTTTGATCAATGTAAGTTTAAACTCCCAAATATTTCGGTTAATCTCATCAATATCACAACAGACATACAAATGCTGCAGATCCTCATATTTAAAAGGCTGCAACAGAGGTCATTTTCTGTGACAAAAAGGGTATTTTTCATGCAAAATATCTCTAATTTAGGGTAAATAGAATTTATAAAAAGCCTGTTCAACCACACAAGTAACAAGTACATATCTCCAAAGTTGAATGTCGAGTATGAAAAGGTAGATAAAGTTGAATGACAGTTTCAACAAAGCTATCTTAAACATCTAACTTGCTTTAAATGTGGCGTGACGGATGATAAGCTTTCATAAAATAAATCACGTAAACAATCTGCTAACTTAATTTGTTGTAAATTAGCTAGCTGGTTACACATAAAAGCATTGAGTCGTCTCTCATCATTGAAATAAAGATTTAATAGTCACACAGGACTAAAAACTACGGTTTAAAGTTAATTTTGTCCTGTTTAAGTATCGATTATTAAACAGTGAGCGGTTAATAGCTCACTTAACGTGTCAATATTATCGGTTCAGTCACTTATTTCACGTTAATAAAAGTTAACTGTGTCACAGGACATAAAACAAACAGAGTTTGGACGTCAAAATAAAAGTTGAAACACGAGAGAAATTTAAATTAATGTAAATATTAAAAAGTATATTTTCTTACCTCATTATTGTCGTTAACGTCTCTGTGGTCGCTCTCCCCCTTTAACTCAACGCAGGTTAGCTTACACACGATATGGTTAATTTCCCTCTGCGTGTTTATCGCTCAGCTTCCTCCGCCATCCTTTTATTGTCGTCGCAGAGCAGTAAAAAACACTTTAAACCGTTAAAAACATACAAAAAAGTCCAAGTTATCCTCTTAAAGTTTCTTTTTCTTCTCACAAAACAGCCGTTAGTAGGTCTGCAGCTGGTTGTGCGCACGAGCCAGCGTGTGTGAGGTTCGAGCGCGAGGCAGGCAGGTGAATGCGGGGGCGTGCGCACACAGGCACGAGCGCTCTGGTCCGGCTATGCAAATAGGGATGAGGTAAACAGAAGGGCAGAGGGATGGAGAGGAAGGGCAGGTCAAAGGTCACACTGCAGGTGTTTCTCTGTTAAAAACACAATGTTAAAGCGTGTGTAAATCCGTTTACAAATCAAGAGCTCTTCTTAAGTGCAAATTCAAGTCAGGTACTTTCCTGTAATATTTCTTCCCACTTCCTTTCCACATCATTTTAGGGGGGAATGTTGTGCTTTTTACTTCCCTACATTTATCTGACAGCTCGAGTCGCGCTATAAATTAACTTATTTTGCATACCAAACACACAAAGAGCTTATAAAATATGATGTTTTGTCATTGATTCAACCCCATGGTATATACAGATCCACAAATATGAGGCTCCTTTCCTTTAAACTGTTTTTTTTTTAATTTATCTTTCCTAATTTTTGGAATTTGGTGCTATTGTTTGGGCGGAACAGGGACAGGCAGGGGTGTAATATGCTGGGGGACACGGGGGACCTGTGCCCTTCACTTTTTCAGAATGCAGTATTGAAGTCCTCCACATTTACAGTCACAAAAAAACTAATGTTATATCTTAAGAAAACAAACAGCTTTGTGTCTCTGTTGCATCTCTTTGTGGTCTTTTTGTGTCTCTCTGTCATTGTTTTGCCTGTTTTTGTAGCTATTTTGTGTCTCTTTGCAGTTCTGTTGCATCTCTTTGTGGCTGTTTTGTGTCATATTGTTGTCATTTGTCTTTGAGGTAAATGTGGGTCATTTTGTGTCTCTTTGTAGCAACTTTGTATCTCCTTGTGGTTATTTTGTGTCTTATTGAGGTAATTTTGTGTTTGTTTTTTAGGTAAATTTGTGTCCTTTTTTTGTCATTTTTCATCTCTTTGTGGTTGTTTTGTGTCTCTTTGTAGTCACTTTGTGTCTCTGTGTGGTTATTTTGTGTCTTTTTGTAGTCACTTGGTGTTTCTTTGTGGTTGTTTTGCCTGTTTTGTAGTTATTTTGTGTCTCTTTGCTGTTCTGTTGCAACTCACTGTAGCCTTTTTGTGTCTCTTTGTAGTCACTTTGTGTCCCTTTGTGTTTGTTTTGTGTCTCTTTGTAGTCATTTTTCTGTCTTTTCGTTGTCACTTGGGTCTCTTTAAAGTCATTTTTGTGTATTTTTGAGGTAATTTTGTGTCTCTTTTGGTCATTTTGTGTCTCTTTGTAGTTGCTTTCTGTCTCTTTGTGGTTGTTTTGTTTTTCTTTGTAGTCCTTATGTATTTGCTTGTGGTTCTGTTGTGTCTTTTTGTCGTCATTTGGGTCTCTTTGAGGTAATTTTGTGTTTTTTGAGATAATTTTGAGGTGTTTATTTGTCATTTTATATCTCTTTGTAGTTGATTTGTTTTTCTTTGTAGTAATGTATCTTCTTGTGGCTCTGTTGTGTCTTTTTGTAGTCACTCTGTGTCTCTTTGTGTTTGTTTTGTGTCTCTTTGTAGTCATTTTGGGGTTTTTCTGTTGTCATTTGGGGCTCTGTAATGTAATTCTGTGTCTTATTGAGGTCATTTTGTGTCTTTTTTTGTTCATTTTGTGTCTCTTTGTAGTCACTCTGTGTCTCTTTGTGTTTGTTTTGTGTCTCTTTGTAGTCATTTTGGGGTTTTTCTGTTGTCATTTGGGGCTCTGTAATGTAATTCTGTGTCTTATTGAGGTCATTTTGTGTCTTTTTTTGTTCATTTTGTGTCTCTTTGTAGTCACTTTCTGTCTCTTTGTGGTTGTTTTGCTTTTCTTTGTAGTCATTTTGGGGTTTTTCTGTTGTCATTTGGGGCTCTGTAATGTAATTCTGTGTCTTATTGAAGTAATTTTGTGTTTTTTCTTAAGTAAATTGGTGTCTTTCTTACACATTTACCTTGGAAAACAAATGTAACCCCTCACTTTACACATTTTGCTTTCTTGCACCACCGTCCTTGTTTTTGTGCAAAGTTTCTCAATCAGTGTGATGGCCTGAGCTGTGCCAACATAGCGTATTACCTTAAATACATGTAACTTTCTTTTGGAAAGGTGTGTGTGAAATTCCTGCCAATGTATTCAAAAGCCTATAGGCTCTAGTCTATAACAACCCCTCCTCCACCACCACACTATCGCCAGCATGGTTTCATTCCACACTTTTTCACCTCAAGTCAAGTCAACTTTATTTGTCAATATCATCATATACACTGGACAATTGAAATTATGTTACTCTCAGACCCGTATTGCAGCGATGTACACATAAATCTAGACCTAAAAATAGAGAAAATACCTGTGGGGTGAGTCAATATATTGATCAAATTCATCATCAAAATTACAAAATAACATGGCCGTGTTTTGTTCTACCTCGAGTAAGGGTAAGGAAGCATGTCAAAGTACAGAAACAGAAGGTCCCACAAGGAAACATTCCTTGTAATATAGTGACACATTTTTTCATAGTTTGGGCATTCTAAGAAAAACAAAAGGGAAGTACTATAAAAAGAGCACACAGTTAATCTTTAACCAACCTACACTGTACAAATACTGTTTTTTTTCCAAATCAAACATGTGTATTTGTGGAGTAATATTCCCCTATATTGCCAAACAAGTAATTTTTACAACCTCAGCAAACACACACTCACACTGGTGAGAGGATTGTGCAGCTGCGGGTTTTAGTGCCAGATGAAAGCCGTGGATGTCTCCATGGTGAATGCTGCATGCACTGGGATAGTAATGCCAAGCTGAAGTCGGTGGTGTGTTTGTGTTAGATTTACGCTGAGATAGCTGGGATTTGTCCAGAAGGGTTAAAGTATTCATCAAGCTTCTGAAGGAGTTTTAAATAAGCATTTTGAATTTATAACCCTGTTGCTGGCCTGCACTTATTATTGTATGGTATGCAAATATGTTAGTGGTGCCACAAAGACACAACAGACCGACAGCCTCCACCCTCTGCATCTACCTGAATCAGACATCACTGGTCCATTGAGTCTCCTGTGAAAATTCAATGTCTTGCTCAGGATGTTCCCAAAATAGATGTGCTGTCTATTTTCACTATTGTTCATAACTCACCTAGCCGGTTATGTACCCATCTATTCTCAGAAGGAGGTGACTAAACCATCCTCTGTGAAGTCCAATCAAAGAAACAAGGCTCATTGTGCTCTAATTCTATTTTCCTGTGTAAACACAAACATTTGTATTATGTAATAATTCTTTATGTGCTCCAGACAAGCAAAACACAGAAGAGTCACAATAGCGAGAGGAAGCGGAAGAAGACAAAGACAACAGTTTGTAGATAAATACATGCAGCTGCCTCCCTTTATTTTGTTACTTTGGAGAAAACCTCACCTGAGATAAATCCTCTCAGACTGTATTTGAGCCATAAGTTTAGTCTTTACTGAATAATAAAAAAAATAATTTATTTATTCATTTATCTTTGCACACAGGTATATTTACAAGGTGGCAATCTGAATCACCTGCCTATATTTACATCCCTTAAAATGAGGCAACACTGATAATATTTAAGATCACTGCAGTGAGGTTTGAATACAAAACTCTGGCCAAAGATAAGGGCAGAAACAGAAAGTCTTAGCAGCATCGTGATATAATGACATCATACTGCACTTTACTACTTCAATTCTACGAACTTACTGAATCACAATCAGATCACAGTTCCAGATAAGTAGTGGCAAAGTGCAACCTCTGGTGGACAAAATCATGAATTGCAGTTTATCTCAAAGCTAAATTTACTGTCAAGATATTTATATTCTGAATAAATGATGTGCAATAACACAAGATGGTATAGATTCAACAAGGTGCTGGAATCATTCCTCAGAGATTTTGGTCCATATTGACATGATAGCATCACACAGTTGCTGCAGATTTGTCGGCTGCACATCCATGATGTGGGGCTGGATTGAGCGCACCTTGAGGAAACCTCCCTCCAACACGACCAGACAGTCCTTATCCTGGAACCCACAGGGGAAAAGAAAGCCGGGAAGCCCAAAGAACACCTGGAGAAGGCAGAACTCAAGGAATCAAGAACATCCTGGAAGGAAGCAGAGAAGATCGCCTAACACCGAACCAGCTGGAGAAAGTTTGTGAATGACCCATGCTCCCCAAGGAGCAAAAGGGTTTCAGTCAAGACATCCACGATGTGAATCTCCCGTTCCACCACATCCCAAAGGTGCTCTATTGGATTGAGATCTGGTGACTGTGGAGGCCATTGGAGTACAGTGAACTCATTGTCATGTTCAAGAAACCAGTTTGAGATGATTTGAGCTTTGTGACATGGTGCGTTATCCTGCTGGAAGTAGCCATCAGAAGATGGGTACACTGTGGTCATAAAGGGATGGACACGGTCAGCAACAATACTCAGGTAGGCTGTGGTGTTTAAACCATGCTCAGTTGGTACTAAGGGGCCCAAAGTGTGCCAAGAAAATATCCCCCACACCATTACACCACCACCAGCAGCCTGAACCGTTGATACAAGGCAGGATGGATCCATGCTTTCATGTTGTTTACACCAAATTCTGACCCTACCGTCTGAATGTGGCAGCAGAAATCCAGACTCATCAGACCAGGCAATGTTTTTCCAATCTTCTGTCATTCAAAGTAGCTGAAACACTGATTACACGTACATCTAGACGTTAACCAAATTCAGCTCTGTTTCAACCTGGATGTCTTTTGACCTTAGAAATCCCCAAATTAATGCGTAAACAGTCATTGATGACCCCTAAAATCTCTGTGCCATACTGTTGTAGCTCCAGCTCTGATGACATCTTTATGAAGAAGCAGGTTAAGTGTTTTGCTTCCAATATTGCAGATACAGGATCATTTCAAGCTGTTGATTCCAGGACAGAGAAAACAGACATAAGTAATTCAGAAACACGGAGTACCATAGAAACACTTGAAAAAGTACAGTAACTTAGATTTATTTGAATCCTTTTAATAAAGAAATAATTAATGCAGAAACATGGGCAGATCTCAGCATTCAGCTGTTAAAATGTACATACAAACATATATATAAACAAAACAAATACAATGGTTATATCTCAGAATCTGTGAGCTGTGTCAAAGATGGATGAAAAAAATCACTTGCTATCATCTTTTGGTTCGATCTCCCCTCCTGAAGCACAGTTTCCTCACACAGGCACACTCACACCTGCTTAAAATAAGTTAAAAAATATACATTTTACAAATTAAGTTCACAGAATATTCAAAGGATTGGTTTAGTATTATTCTGGCATTGCAAAATGACATCAATCCCCACAGCTGGTGATACAACAACTAATCACAACTATAGTCAGTATTACCCATGTGCCTCTCACACCTTCTCGTCTGCAGTATTTGTTTTCCTTTGTACAAACAGGAAGCTATAAAATTTTAACAAGTACAATAACAGGTATAGAAGGTTATAGTAAATTCAGAATAACAGACAGAAGTTGACATTTTTATATTGCTCTTGTTCTAAAAAGGACATTTCTCACAGATAGCAACCCTTTCCTAAAAATGGCACCTTACACACATTTGATTCTTTCCCAAGTCAACTTACGACTGACTGACACGTCACCTGAGGAGGACGTTTGATAGGTGTCACTACACATTGCTCATGTTTTTAAGACATTAAACAAGAATATAGAGCCATGCTAGGAGCTCTGTGAAGCTATACTCATGCTAAATGCTCAAATCAGCACAATGACATGCAAACACGCTCAAAGTTAGCAGGTTTCATATGCTAGTTTGGCCAGTTAGCACGCTAGCATTTGCTAATCAGACACCGAGTACGGCTGCAGTTGGTGGAAATGTCATGGGGAGGGTGTCACCAAAGTTAAACATGGCTAAAATCAGGCCTGGGAGCTAATCATGGCCCACGGACTGATTGCAGACGGCCCATGGCGTGTCTTTCAAAATGTACTTTGTGATCTAAGACACAATCAAGTTCAAATTTCTCTGTTCACCTTACAATGGCAGGACATCCATACAGTTTGTACCAAACAGGAACTATACAGGCAGAACTAATGTGTATCCATAAACAGACTGTAAACAAGCAGGGAAGCATAAAGTTGACAGCGAGGGTTGCCGCTTTCAAGAGCAGTGGGAAGTTAAATACTATTTTGCTAAAACAAACTTGTCTCATTTGTCAACAATTTCTTTTTTAATGACCCACATAATGTGAGAAGTCATTACCAGTCATCCTCTGGGGAACATGAACGTCTGTACGAAATTTTGTGCCAGTACATCAAATAGTCATTGAGATATTTCTGTCTGGACTGAAGCATTGAGCTGACCAAACAACCCCATTGTCATCCATGAAAGTCCATCATGAAAGGCATATAAATCCATTTGAAGACTGAAAGTAAAATCCCTACAGGGGTAAGTATCCCTAATTGGAAGGTGGGTTATCAACATGATTCAGTGGAAGAAAGGTGTCTGATCATGTCGTCTGCACATTACTGCTAACTGTGGCTAATTCAATGTAGTTTCGCTTGCACCAAATATTCCCGTTTGCTTAAGGGTAGCAACTTTTACAATCTCTATCCACCTTTCCTTTTCTAGCCTCATTTATTTCCCAGTTTCACCTAAACAGGATGAACACAGGACGATAACAGAGAAGGAAGCAAAGATGGTGGAGATGTAGATGGGAGGATGAGTTGAGGCCCCTGGAAGATAAGGAGGAGGCTAGATCACTTTGGAAAGGGCAAACAAAAGTGTTCAAAAAGCGGCTGCTACTAGAAAATTTGACAAAGCTGGTCATGTCCCAGCTCCGACAACAAGGAAGCTGAATTTATATAATGTGGTTACACTATCTTGCTGTAGGGAGAACTAGTCCAACCCTGCTTGATGGGTTTTGAATCTACTTTTCTTAACAAATTACAAAGGGATAGAGTTGACCAGGTTAGCGTCATTAGCTGCTCTGCTGAATAAAACTTATATTTATATGAACATATTGCTCAGGATATAAAACTATACAAACAACAGTGGACTGGGGAAAGGTTATAATTTTCATGTATGGGTAAAGCTAACTCCAATCTATAATATTTTTACAATTATTTGACAGATGACAGTCAACCAGCAGACGTGGGAGGGAATACACCAGACCAAGAACCTGTATTCACATGTACAACATCATAGATGAATTATATGTGTTTGATCGTCAACAGAAAGTCCGTCTTTTCATAAAATCTTTACAACTGCAAAGTCAAACCAGGGAATAATTCAGGGTAAAAAAAAGTCTGAATTAACCTGGGGAAAACACTTAAGATGTCTTGTTCTATTGCTCCAGCATCCGATCAGACAGCACATTTATGTCCGTCTCTGCCGGGTGGCACTGCAGCACCAGTGCCACCATGTTGTCCTGACCCGGAAAAACCTGACAGAGCTGCTCTCTCAGGCTGGCCGTTTCCTCCGGGCTCCTGTCTGCCCTGAACCCCGGTCCCGAAGCTCCAAGCTCCCACTGCTGGTGTCCCATGTCCCATGCCTTTCCATGTCCTCTCCGTTTGCCCCGGCTCCCTCCGCCTGCTGTTGTAGTCAGAGCTCCACCTAGTGTTCGGTCGCGGAAGTTCAGGACCTCCGTTTGGGAGCGCGGAGGTTTGGAGGAAGGGAACGTGGTGGCAACACAGGCAAAAGAGTGGTTTCCTGGGTCAGGAGTCCTGAGAGGAAGCAAAGGAGGTATTATATGGAGGTATTTTGCTCACCTGAAACTAATAAACAAAAAGTTTCTGAGATACCCTGTAAAAATAGCAGCGAAAGCATCTTTGGATTAATTTTAAGTGGGGTCTATTATGCTTTTCTCTATTTTCTGTCATATAAATAAAGTTGCAATGTCAGATGTTCGTCCTGACCGTGGCTAAAGTTTCAAATAAGTAGCCTGCTTCTGCTAGGCTACTGCAGTTTTTACATCACGTAGCCTACACAGCTACATATAGCTACTTGCTAAGGCTAGACATGTAATCTTGGTTGCCGATGCCTGGTCTGATCCTCCACCATCATTCTCTGCACCGGCATCCCTTAAGCCTGCGTCCTCAGTCCAGCCCTCTACTCGGTTTTTACCCATGACTGTATTCCCTCCCACAACACCAACTGCCTTGGTGCCAAATTTGCATGCGATGCAACCATAGCAGGACTCATATCAAACAATGAAGCAGCTTACAGGGAAGTCCAGACCCTGTGTGCCTGGAGCAAGGACAATGACATAGGGAATGGGGAAAAGGTAGAGGGTTGCAAGCTTGAAGTTCCTGGGGGTGCACATAGCTGAGGACCAGACCCAGAGTCTGAACACTTCCCACATCATCAAGTGAGCCTTTCTGAGGACCCTGAAATGAAACAGGCTTCCTCAGGAACTTCTGATCCTCTTTTACCACTGCACAATTGAGAGTATGATAACATACTGCTGGAGACCTGGAGCGCGTTGTCAAGATGGCTGAGAGGATCATCGGCTTCCCCCTACCACATCTTTGTGACATCCACTCAGGCCGTCTTCTCACACGGACACCCCCTCTTCATCACCCTTTCCTCAGGCAGACTGAGACCCCCCATCACACGCACAACCAGGCTAGGGAACAGCTTTTTCCCCACAGCTGTGGACAGACTCCAGAGACTATACATATTCCTGCTGGAACACGTCCTGTTGTATTTAAAAGCTTCTACTGGTAATTTCAATCTTTAAAAAATGGGCTGCTTTTCTCCCTAACAATAATTCCCCAGACGCAAGTACACTGCTACATGTAGCTACATGCTAACACTAAACATGTAATCTTGGTTGCTGATACTGTTGATTTCTCTCCAATTTAGGATCATATGCCTGCTGGAACATGTGCGGTTGTGTTTAAAATGTTTTATTGTTAAGTTTTCACCGCAAAAAGGGGCTGCTATTCTCTGTTACAGTCATTTCCAAATGCTGAGATATGGAAGACCCAGAAAGGCTGACCAATCAGAGCAGACTTGGCTTTTTTGGGTCTCAGACAGAGCATGTAAACATTTTCTTGTAGGAAACCAAAATACAAGTATGAACCTGAAAATGAGCACAATAGTTCCCCTTTAAAACATGTCACTGTGTCTATCTGTATAAGTGTGTGTGGTTGTTAATACTTGTGCTCTGAGCGTAGGAAGTCGTCCAGGTGTGGTCCTCCTCTGCCCAGAGGGTCGTCCGGCACCATAAAGTGATCCCCGACAAACGTGTACTGAAGAAGTCTGCATGTGGAGGAAACATGAGAAACCATCCCATTAAGCGCTCTCATACAGGGGGCTTACAATAAGAGTAAATGTCTGAGTATTTAGGTTGATAAAATACTGCATTTATTTAGACACAGATATCTCACCTCTTTTTGATGATGTCCCTCCATACAGGTGACTCGTCTGAAAGGTCTCTCAGGTTGTCATTAGTTACGATGACTCCGTCTGTCTTCTGAGCGAGCTGCAGCATAAATCTGAGGAAACAGGGGAAGTGAAAGGTTTCAAAGCAGCCTGGAAGAGAACTGAAAATCTTCTGGTTTTTGGCGCCCCACACTGGTTCCCTTTAAACATTTATGAATGGGCTGAAAGCAACACAAATGCAGAGTCCAACTTTCATACTGTCTTCTGGGTCAAAGCTGATTTTGTGTTTGTTTATAGTTCACTCACATATACTCAAACCAGAAAGAATTGCTAAAATATGTATGATATAATGATATTTACATAAGACTGCTTATTTGCACTTTGCTGTTTGAATGTGTGACAGGCTCAGAGGCTTTCGAACATGTGCGCCACCTCAAGGGGAATACTGTTTTCGTTCTGCTGTTTTCTGCTTCTAGCCAAGAAGGGAGAAGTTGCCATGCAATAGCCTCATCATATTTAACTGATCATAAAAATACACAGCTTTATTCCCTCAGTGTCATCGAAAATGGTAATGAACATTAATATTTTTCGAAGTATGGCACAAAGTTAAAATTCATATTTTTTATTTTCTTTGGTATTTTTTGTTATATACAGGTATACAATGATGATTGTTGGGTAATATGGATGATGATGTTGTCCAGTGTCAAGTGACGAGACCATATATGCACAATATCACACATTAGCGCCTTATGCCACTGGCTAAACTGCACAGTAGCCTGCATCCAATTTTCATGAGGATATTTACAATTTTACAAACAAAAAAATAACTGTATCATTGTGTAAAACAAAATAAGGAGTGGCACCAGTAACTTTCATTAATACACATGCTTCTCTAATCTCCAGGTCTGTGTTTCCACCTGTTAAAACAACACAGACAACAAGACTAACAAAGACTTTTTACTGTATAGCAGTATTGTGGCTACCTGTCGTCGTACGAGCTGATCCTCTTGCCCTGGACCTCTCTGGAGGGCGTGTAGGAGAGCAGGCCCAGCTTCTGCAGCTCAGTCAGATAGTGCTGCTCTGAGAGGGCAGGAACAAACAATGCTATGTTTAGTCTGCGCTGACAGGAAAAAACACACGCCCACACGCTCACATGTTCGCCAAAAAACCTGATTTGTTTTCTGCTCCTGAACGTGTGACTCAAGTACAGGCGGCACACACGCAAGGAAGCGCGGAGGCCTTTGTCGTTTTAAAACCACACGATGAATTTAATGAGGGTAAACTGTGGCAACAAAAGCTACACTGGAAACTGCTTTTCTCAGAGTTGTGTTCAACAAATGCTGGAAGAGGTTGCTTATCAGCTGTTAAATACAGTTAAGATAAATTTGCTCTAGTTCTAATATTTGGTCTTGTAAAGAAGAATAAATATTAAATAATCTGGAGATGAATCAAGAATGGAAATAATTACATGTGTAAATGCCAATGCAAACTATTATAATTCTTTTAGTTTCCATGATAAAGATGCCAAGTTCAAAACATTGCACGTGAAACAGGAAGTGTTACCTTTGATCCTGGGGTCGCTCTTCTGTCTCCACTGTGGCAGGAGGCAGCTGATGTGACGATGGCCTCGGTCCCAAAAGTGCTGGACGGCCAGAGCGATTCCTCGACAGGAGAAGAAGTGACCCAACCCGTGACTGTGGAAAACATGGAACAGAACACTGTATACAGAGGTGTATAACTAAACCAAATCATGATGAAAAGCATCCTAATATGAAACTTAACTAGTATTCTAACACCGATCTCTGCATTTTGCTCCTCTGTCTTTGACATTAACACAATTTGGACCCATTAATACCCAGTTTTAAACATTTAACAGCTGCTGTTCTAAACAAATACAGTAAGAAGTGGGGCTTTTTTGTCCAGATCTTTAACCAACACCCAGACAAACTCTCCTACTGCACCAGCATCCAGAGTATCCGATAATGTTTTAAAAAACAGATTCTATAGTCTAATATCAACAGATTTTATGACTTATGTGTCGCTTTCCAAGCTATTAAAGGTATTGTGTGGAGTTTCTGACCACTAGTAGTGCTAAAGAGCAATGTTTTTACAAGTGGTCCTCGTTTTGTTTGTATAGCCATGTTTCCACCAAACGCTTTTGGTATAGTATCCTTTGAAGTGGTTCGTAATCCATCGGGCCAGGTGCCTAACCCTAGATCTTTTTCATGTTTCCACCTCAGACAGTACTCTTAAATGTAGGCAGAACAATGTGTAATGCCAACATCAATTTGACTTAGAATACTGACGATAGATGACGTTAATATTTTGTTGGGTTTGAGTTCTGTTTTCAGTAATCTCTCAAGACAGATTCTGCAATTTACATTGTAGAATCTGTCGGCAGCCCTGTGTGAAAGACGACTAGAGAGGGGGGCAGGGCTTTGAGTTTGAACGATGCTGCGCTTTAGCCAATCACAATGGAAGGGGCGTGGCCGAGACATGCAGGTGTCCCCAGGAAATGTGTACCTACAGAAACAGCAAGCTCCGCATCCATAGCGACCGCTCCACCCAAAACGCCGTCTCATCAACGTGAAAAAAAATATTTTTTCCAGCGGATGTCTTTACAACACGATTGAGCTAACTGGAGTTGTTTCATGTCGTATCCGACGATGGGAGGCTTTTAACAGATGACGTCCTGATGTTAGCTTTGCTAACTGTCCCTGTCAGCTGCAGCCACTGCTGCTTTCTAGACATTGTGATTTCCCAAAACTGAATAAATACCACACATAGCAACACATTTCCAGATTGTGTTTTCAGTAACCAAAATCCAACATCTTCCAAACATCTTGTGCCAAACTCATTTCAACATTAAATAACAACATTCAATCTTAAGCCCGGTAGACGCTGTGTGAGTTTGGGCTGTCCCAGACGAAAGAGAGCCAACATGAAAGAAATGTGGCGATATCTTTGGTTATGGCCCTAAAACAATGGTCCTTGTTCAAGGATGGTTGTTGTCACGGTCTTGTGATCAAAGACAGGATGAAATTCTGACAGTGTCAGAAATGATGGATGACCATCTCACTGTGTGACTGCTGTTACAACTTACGTCTACGCACCAACAAATAGAAATGCAGCATGGAGTTACGCACTGGAGCCAAACCCAAACAAACAAACAAATAGCAGCTCACCACGGAGGCAAAATCCACTAAAAGAAATATGTGGGATTCCAGCAAAGAGGAAAACAATGGGGAGTTGTGGCAGCAGAAGCCTTGCCTGTATGATGTGTCTGTTAGCTCAGGACGAAGCATGGACAAAAATAGCTGCGTTGTAGCTGTCAGGTGAGCAACCTAGCAGCTAGCAAGCACACACACAGACACACTGCAGTATATAGTGGACACAAAACTTTAGGTTATTTAATAATGTGACCCTCTATGTTGTGCTCCACAGTTGGAGAAGTAATAACCCGTGCAGCATCCTTGCGCGCTCAGTATGGGAAGCTACTGCATCGAACATCGTAGCTTGTGTTTCAGTAGATGCTGTCATCGTACAGTCTGCATACATCAAACTTGATGTCGTGCCGAAGTTTATGAGATCCATGTTGCACAGTGGAGCTTGCACTAAACTTGTAAGATCGCTAAAATCTCACAGTCTGTAGGACGCTTTAAGGTATGGGGACTGAAACCCAACCCCTGCTAATTCTAACGTCATTAGATACTGTCAACCTGATAATCATTCCAGCCAATAGAACATCTTTCTACATTATATTGATCTCTGGTGCTGGCTGGGTCACTGCTCCATCCAGCTCTTGCAATGCAGAGGAACATCTGCACCTCGTTGATTGTCCATGGAACATGGTTGCACACCAACATACTTAGAACAAAAAGAACAGGATGTATTTGAGTCTCTGTCCTTGTCAAGTGAGACTGATGATTCTCTGTTGATCAATCAACAGACTGCAGTGTTTCTCGTTCCACCCTCTACTATTGGATCAGTGTGCTGGGTACCTCAACAGAGAGGTGACGAAAGAACGGGGTGGAACGTAGTCGTTCTCTTGGTACCATCCACAACATTTGACAATACAAAGGCAAAAATAACTGTTTTAATATGTGAACTGAACCAGACTGCTTTGCAAATGTTTTGTGAGTAGGCAAATGCATTTAATGTGTTTGTTAGACCTCAAGGATAAACACAATGGGTTTTGGTGAGAAGCAACAAACATAAACATTGATTTGTTTGCCCTTTTTGCAAGGGAACTGCACAGGGAACCTTAAACACATGAAACAGTGTGTATAGTTTTTGGCACATTGTACCACTGCACAAGGCTTTTGATATTTCATTTTTAAAATGTAGATAGATAACATGTAGATTCTTAACCCTGATGTAAATAAGTTTTGAATGTCAGAACAAGCCCTTTTATTCAACCATCTGTCCTAAAACAGCAAATAGGACACACCCAACCTAAATTTCTAACTAATATCAACCCTGATAACAAATCAATTAGAATATTATGAAATATACACTTTAGAGAATGTTTACAACAAACTCTGTTCCTACCTCATGGCCACATTGCTCCCGTCAATAATGATCGTCCTCAGTTTCGGGTCGCCTGGTTTGTCTGTTAGCTGAAGGTCGAAGGGCATCTGGAGGCCCTCCAGGAAACGCTGCTCCCCTGTCACCACCACTGAAGACGGGGCTATGAAGCCCTGTCTTTCTCTAGCTCGGGTGGGAGATGAGTCGTTCCCCCTGAAGATGGGGGGTTGAGGGGCTTGAAGCGATTGTTTTAAGGAGTTAGAAGACTTTGGGTTCAAGACATTGTCATGGGTTTGATGATTTAGTTTTGACATGGATGGATTAAGCCAGTGCGTGGTTTGGTCATATTGTTTGTTGGATTGGAAATGGAGTGGAGGATCATGGGATGAGGGATAAACAGACATGGGTGGCCCTTTGACTTCCGGGAGGATGACTTGGTGTGGAGTTTGTGAGTGTGTGAGTTTATGGTATTTATTTAACTCAGGTGCAGTAAGGTTTGGAACTTCTACTCGTCCTTTATCGTCAGATTTTCTGTTTTCTGCAGGTACGAAGAGCTCATTTTTTCTTGCTTTGTCCTCTGATGGTCCAACTCTTGGCCACTCTTTCTCCAGCACCACATCATCCATCTCTCTCGGTCCCTCCCTGAAGGCGTCTGTGTCTTTGCTCCCCTCTCTCTGCAGCTCCAGGAGCAGCTGGTGAGTGGATCCATCAGGCAACATGTTGTAGACTTTGGCCACTTTCTGCTCCATGTACCCACAGCTGGCTGCCGCTTTCTTTACCACTCCCAGGACAAAGTCTTCCTCCTGCCCTTCCTCTTTTTCTTCTGTAATACCTTTTTCCTTTAAGTGTCTCGTGCTTCCTGTTGCTCCCTCACACGCATCTCCCACCTCTCCATTACTACGCATCACCTCATCTCCTCCTACTTCCATTTCGTCGTCTTCTCTGTGCTCTGTCTCGCAGGGTCGGTTCCTCTCACTTTGGTTCAAGGCAACACCGTCTTGATTTTTCTGTGTCTGCTCCCGGTCACTGCGATCCTGCTCCTGTTGAACCACATCCAGTATCTGTGAGGCCTCTTTGGGTCCCGTTCGAGCAAGGACTCGTTTCACCACGTCCTCTGTGTACCCCATGGCTGTGAAGAACTTCAAAAGAAGCCAGAACTCCTTGTTTCCTACTGTCATCTGTAGCTCCTCTTCTTCCTCCCCTCGTGCCCCTTTTGCTTTGGTACCCAATGTTGCCGCTGGCTCCAGCTGCTCCTCTTCTCCCATCTCCTGTGGAGAATGCACAAGTCTTTGCTCTGCCCCCTCTGCCCTCCCTCGGGTGCCAGGTGACATGGATAAAAACTCAAATAAGGAGTCCTTGGCTGCGGAGTCTTTCCCCAAACTTGCAGTCATCCCTTCAACCCACCTATCAGTAGTCCTGGAAGGCTCGGGGAGTGTGTACGTAATGGCGGATGGTTTGTCCCATCTACCCTCCGAACCCTCAAGAGATCTTACTCCTGCATTTCCATCTGTCAGTGCCGGGATGGGGCTTGATCCAAGCCCTGATTCTTTCACCAAATCCAGCAGGATTTCCTTCACTGACCCTGGCAGCACCAGAAGATCCAAGATGTGCTTGTCCTCCCATTTCTCCACTAGAGTTTTGAATGCCCGGCGTGATTCCAGAGACTCGCCAGGACCTCTGTCTCCAATCTCTGAGCGTCTGGATTGTGTGCCCTCATATCGGTCTACCAGGTCTGTAATGAGGGAGTAGGCTCGCACCACCGGCTCCGCAAGACCCGATATAAGCAAGAATCCAGGAGAGCCAACCTGATTTGATGAAAGGAAAACAAAAAGACATTAATCTTGGTCCTCTTAATGACAGCAAAATAAAACTGGAAGTGGACTTTGAGACTGAAAAAAGCCCTGTGTTTAAACTATGCAAGCACCTGCGCTGGTGCTTCAGGTACAATAGATGCGTACCCTACACCGTATCCTATGCCGTAGCCTATCATGGCCTGACCTGCACCCTCCCTAGAAATGTAACTGTATGTCGCTGCGTCACAGACATCCTGTTTACTTTTGTAAGCTGAAACCATTTCCTTCTGTGGAACCAAAGTTTTTATTTCTTTTATTTCACAGATAAGAAACAATAAATTGTGAAGACAATAAAGCCTCCACAAAAAAGCATATTAGGTCTTGTGTGTGATTTATCCTGGCTTCATATGAGCAGAAGAAAGTCCTCTAGTCACTAATTCATGCAATGAGAAATGTCATGAGCTTATGCTAATATCATTAGCATGTTGTAAATGTGGGGAAAACATATTTAGAATAAGATTATTGTTTAAGTTACCTTAAATGTTAAATGTTTATGTTGTTCCTGGTTTCATATGAGTAGGGGAAATCTCTGCTCATCGCTAGGCTAATTTATACAATATGAAATGCCATAGGCTTGTGCTAATAACGTTAGCATTTTATATTTGTTTGGAAAATGTAAAAGACAGTTGTTTTGTCAGTGAACCTTGTGACTTGTAATGGAGCCGAATTTTGTGACATTACCTTTGTTAAATGTTGCTGTTGTCCCTGGCTTCATGAGTAGAGGAAAAGTCCGCTAGCTGCTAGGCTAATTCATACAATGAGAACTGTCATGAGCCTATGCTAATAGCACTAGCATGTTGTATATGTGGGGAAAACGTGTCTCGCCAAGTGTTAAGTGTTTTATCAGTGAACCTTGTGAGTTACAATTAAGCCACCTTTACCTTTGTCAAATATTTATGTTGTTCCTGAATCCTGGCTTAGTATAAGTAAAGGAAAACTCCGCTTGCTGCTAGGCTAATTTATGGAATGTAAAATGTGATAGGCTTTTGCTAAAAATATTAGGATGTTGTATTTGTGGGGAAACATATCTAGCCAAAGACAAGTGTCTTGTCTGTGAACCTTGCCAGTTATAATGGAGCCGAGTTTTGTACTTTTGTTTAATATTATCGCTATTAACCCATATCTTATGTGTGATTTAGGTGCCTTTCGAATCAGTCAAGTATAAATGCTCACAATGGCGTAGGCCAACGCACAACTATTAGAAGTAAAAGTGCTTGTTGGACCACCCCTAAAATGACTCTTTTGAACCCAAAAATAAACTTTACACATTAATATTGGTACTTTACAACGGTAGTTCCCGACTGGTGGGTCACAGTCCAAAAGTGGGTCGCAGGTTTACTCTGAAGGGACCACAAGTGACTAACACCTTATTTTTATGTACAGTGTATTAGTAGCTCAGTCCATAGGGACTTGGGTTGGGAACCGGAGGGTCGCCTGTTCGAGTCCCCGTCTGGACCAAAATATGGAGCGTGGACTGGTGGCTGGAGAGGTGCTAGTTCACCTCTTGTGCACTGCCGAGGTGCCCTTGAGCAAGGCACCGAACCCCCCAACCGCTCAGGGCGCCTCACCAAGGGCAGCCCCCTCACTCTGACATCTCTCCAATTTGTGCATGTATAGGTCCTGTTTATGCATGTGTGTGTCTTTCGGACCTGTGTGTAATTGACAAGCAAGAGTGAAAACATCTTCACCACTCTAACAACATGATACACAGTCTGGACAGGACATCTTCTTTGGAATAAACTGATCAGGTAAGTCAGGTTGAAAAACCCTTTACTTGTTCTTCCACTTAAGGGGTGATGACACATTAATAAGGGATTTCCAGACATTTGTAGCAACAAGTGGCGACTAATAGTGAAAAAGAAAGTTGTAAAAAGTAATATAACTTCCCTGAGTTGAAAATTTGCATTCTAACAAAATACATTATTAATAGGTTAGAAATTCCCAGTGACAACGTCACAGTGTCACATTAGGAGACAGCTGTTACCTCATACGGGGTGTGACACATTTTAAACCAATGACATTGACTAATAGTGTAATTTCTTTTAAGAATAACAAGAGTGCAAGACACCACATTATTAGTCAATATCATTATTGCATCATCAGTAAAAAATGGCACACTAAGTATGCTGGTGGGGGATTTGTACATGATGGAAGTGAGTGATATTGAGTGAGTGTACTGTTTTGTACATGCAGACAAGCTGCACATATTTCTAAATTCACCATGACTCATACTTTCAGAGGGTACCATTATGTTTTATAATAATAATAATAATAAGTTTCATGTCCATCGCTAATAAATGTCTGTGAATCTGATTTGAAATCATAGAATAAAGATGTTTATTGCAACTCCACAACTTGCTTGAGAAACACATTGTTTTAAGTTTTCTTCAATATAAAAGTAATCCAGTGATAGTTGTCTGTACACCCATGGATACATTGCACATAGAAACTGCTATTTGACATACTTTAAAGATGCAAATTTACCAAAGTGTCACAAATATAGGCAGAAAAACTGGGTTCCTCACTTCTCTGCTTTTGATGGCTCTCCTCTTTTATTCTGGGTAACTAAAGACAAAAGTTCCAAGCCCAATATCTGCTTCATGACCTTTAAATGTCGCCTTAACAAAGACCCATAAGGCATCACTCACCACTATATGTGCCGAGGTGTTTTTTGTCAGGCAGTCCATGAACAGCCCTCTGGCTCCACAGAAGATGCAGTGAAGAACCCCGGGATAAGAAACCTCCTGCTGCTCCTCCTGGTTCACAAGTCCTTTCACAAATAACTACAAGACAGAAATATTATTACTGTAGCAGTGGTGAAAATACTGTAGTAGTTACTGAAAAAATCTAAATAATATGCATCCATTTTGGAAAAAACAGCTGTTAAAGTTCATCATATAATATCAGTACTTTTGGTCCATTCTTGGCACTGAAAACAGCAGTTGACAAAACTCAGTGTCAGCTTACTCATTTGTTCTCGAGGTTATCACATGGTCTTTATCAGCAGATATGGTTTCAAACTTTATACTATTTATATCATTATTACACTGTAAAAAGCAGTGGTTCCCAACTGGTGGGTCGTGGTCCAGGAATACTTTACTCACAAAATGACCATTTGTATATCAGTTATAAGTAGTTATGACATTTCACCTTGTTTTTCTCACATGCCCTCAAAATGGCAGACATACTGATTTATTGATTGATTGAGGACCATGTGTAACAACTGCAAAACTATACCAAAAAAATCAAAACTTCCCAAACACTAAAACCTTGGTATTTAAAACTTAACTGAAAGTGAAACTTATCTAGATCGGATGATCTAGATAAAGAACGGATAAATGAGACGTGGATTAAACTAAAGTTATGTGAGAGTTTGCTAAACGCTGTAATGTTCGCCGTTTTCCGTAGAGGCATGTGGGGGGAAAAAGGTTTTCTTCATGAATTCAAAGTAACATGGCATGACTAACTGATACACAATGGTCAGTAAAGTATTTCTTTAAAATAATAGTAAGGGGGCAAAATCCAGTCAAAAATGTACTTAAGTGTTCATCTGTAGCTAAAATGAGGCTTCAAAAAACATTCAAGCTGATGTCTTCCAACGTAGCGCTCTATTTAGTATGAAATTCCCTCCTTGTGTTTTTGCAGCACAACAAGAAAACACTGCCCAGAGACACACAAAGAGGGAATTTTCTACTAAACAGACAGTAAATTTGGGAGATACCCACTTTATCTGACTGACTCAGACTCCTGAAGCCTCGTCTAGCTTCAGACAAACTTGAATGTATTTCTTGGCTGTGGATTTTGTCCCACTTCAATTATGTTTACTGCATGAAGAAGAAATCTTTTAATGTCCAGTATGAACAACAGAAATAATTACAGCGAGCACAGCCTGTTTCAAAGCTTGTATACCTGACTTTACATTCATGTCATCATTTGCACCGGTAATTATACGTTAATGATCCTAAGCCAGTAACACTTGTGGTTAAACGCTATGACCTTTAAAGGCTGCACTCAACACCACAGTCAAGCTTCTTTTCTCTGTAGTCTGTCCATAGATTATCTCAGGACGGTGCCTCTCTGACGTTATTAACCTTTGCATTTTCATTCTGACAGTCTTGTGCCTTTTGTCAATTCACATTTGGGACCTTGTTGTTTACATGAGGACGAGGATACTGTAATGGTGGGTTTGATATAAATGTGTGTCAGCTCTGTGAATTATCTCAAAGTGTTCTGGGTGGACAGGAGATTATTTTAGAGAGACAATATATGACTATAAAATAAACAAAAATATTGTGCTGCAAAACTGATTGTCTCTGAGCAAAGAGGAAATACACCCTTGCAGATATGTCCTTGAATATGTGCTTGACAATCATGCAAATACAGTTTTTTATTGGTACTGTACAAAGACACACGTGGTCCAGGCCCCAGGAAGTGCGCCAGGCTTTGAAGCCAATTTTCATAGTGGCCAAACATGGAATTATGCCCTCACATGATGCCTTGCGATCTGAATAGACTTTCCCATTGATTTACACTGCAAAACAAACATCTGCAAATCAGTTGCCACAGGATGAAATCATTTTATCCCCATTCAAGTTAATGGAGCGCTAAAGTAGCAGTGGAAGTCTCTAGCGCGCCTGCTATATGGACCTCACAGTGCCGATCATCCGGGTAATTTTGTACATGGCAGTTGAACCATTTTAGCTTTATATGCCACCAAGCAACTCGTATAGGAATGACCGAGGTCCCGTCTCCAACACTATATCCACTACACGCACACCATAGACTGTATATAAAGATGGACGACACAACAGCTCCCCAAAATGGGACATGGTGAAAACTACAAGATCGAAGTACGCATCAAATAAATTTTTCTGAAAGATGGTTTCTGTCATTTAAGGCAGTTCTTATCACACAGACGTATGTTCAATCTGGATCGATGTATCAATAAAATGATCAGCGAACAAAGCTGCATGGATCCATATTGCCATCTATGGATAGGATTAGGGCTGCAACTAACGATTATTTTAACTGTCGACTAATCTGTCGATTATTTTTTCTATTAGTCGACTAATCATTTTATCAAAAAATGTTGAAAATGTCAGTCTGTCTCTCCCAAACTCCAAAATTATGTCATCTAATGTCTTGTTTCCTACTCATGCCAAAGGGTTTTAGTTCACTGTCATGGGAGAGTGTGTAAAGCTGCCAATATTTGAACGTAAGAAGCTGCAGTAAGAGTATTTTGGGGTACTTCTATGGTACTTTTCCATGAAAAATGACTCAAACCGATTAGTCGACTACTAAAATAGTCACCAATTATTTTAAGAGTTGATCAGTCATTGATTAGTCGACTAATCGTGGCAGCCCTAGATAGGAAACGGATATATTTTGAAAGTCTGTGTCACCGTCAAACAACTAAGACAGATGGTGAGCAGCTGAGAGAAAGACGATGAGGATAATGTTATTTACTGTGGAGTAAATCAGCAGAGTGGAAATAATTTGGATTTTGGAGAAAATACAGGTAAACAGACAGAGCACATAAAACACAACACACATTATCTGCGTGGACCGCCGTCTCAACCCGCTAACTTCTCACTACAGCAACGTTAGCTGCTCTGTTTTAACAATGTTTGGTTGAAAAACATGCATGCAGGCTGAAATTCAACCGAGCTGTCCTGTCAGTAGATACAGTGACTTTAACCACTGGTGAGTAAGAAAAATAATAATGTCACATGTAATTTGTTAGGCTTTAAGTAGAGAAAAAAGTCTGTTAGCTGTTAGGCTAATTTATGTAATGTAAATATAATGGGTGACTAGCAAAAAACTGCGTTTTGTCTCTGAACCTTGACAGTTACTACTGAGTTTTATTTAAAAGATCATGTTTTGGGCTAAAATGAAGATATCTTCCAGAAAAGACTTTCTGACAGAAAGCCCTGAAGGCTAACTTATCCCATGTGCTGTTTTGTGTTTTAGTAGAGTCAGTTTAACCCTACAGGCCCTAGGCATTTTTGGAGTATTTTTACTGCCTTTACTTTTAAGCTTATATCACAGTCATTATAAAGGCTACGTATACATGCTATATCTTGGGTTTTTTTCAGGATAATGTGGGCTATCCAGATTTGCCATCATTTCATGTCCTTCTATGTGCCTGTATTTTATATTAATTTTTATATCAATGAAAAAAACAAGTCCGTGTTACTAAATTCTTACATTTTTACATGTATCTCACCATAGCAAGTTGGAAAATGACATATTCAGCCATATATGAAGAGGGTGGACTCTCTGGAATCTGGCAATATAAGAACCATGATGGTGGGACATTCTGTCACTTCACAGCTGTCCAAAACATGTGGTTTGTGCCAGGCGGACATGATTGCCAGTATTTTTTCATTATTGCAAGAAATTCCATTGACTCATTCACAAGTCAAAAATGTGTTTTATCTGAAAGAAACATGCAATATTTACATCTAAGATCATAGAAAAATAGTCAACCAAGTGCAATGCTGTCCTCCAAGATAATATTTGCCACTTTGTTTGCAGTAAACAAAGTTTGTTGCTGTTTTTCAGTTTCACTTATATATTGGGGGGACATATTGGGCACTGGGGCACATGTCCCCTCAATGTATATGGTGACTGCTGCCCTGTCAGCATGCATAATTAGGCTACAGTTCTCTGGGTGCGCAATGGTGAAGTGGCTGGTCTTGTCATACAAAGTTAGATGGAGTGTCAACTGGACAATATGGAGATATTTGTATCTTGAAAGCCGGACTACAAATGTGGATAGACAGGGAGAAACACACGCAAGCCTAAGACGTGGTAAGATACGATATTTCTCACAATATGAAGTGACTGATAACAAGATCTGTATAATGGATTGTAAAGAAATTTGTCAGGTTTTTATTTTGTAGACACTTGATCTGGATTTATAGCGTGATGGGATGACAGCACAATGATGTGTGTGGTATCACTGGAAAGCTCTGCTCCTGCGCTTTCATGTGATATGCATGGCATTTCTGTGTGAGCCTGTGTTCTCGAGTAATCCATCCAAGAGTAATGTGTGTGCAGATCTGTATGAAAGCTCTGTTATACATAATTTTAGTGTAAATTTATCATTTTTTGTCGCTGTGAAAACATTGGACTACCGACAAGTGCTTGGTCTTGTCGGAAAGCTATGATTCCGCTGTTTCACGTGATACGCGTGGCTTCTCGCTATGACGCACGGTCGCGGAGAAAATCCACAGAGAAGAACAGGTGTGAATTTGGACGCACTATGCGTCGTTTGGGCCCATATGGTTAAAGTAAATTTTACAGCAGTTAAGTGGTTACAATTATTTACATTATTTATGTTGTTTTTATCTTTTAAAAGATAAGCCAAAAGCTTCCTCTGTAACCGACTGTGTTATATAATCATATAATATCATTTGATATCGATCGCAGGCCCCTGAATCGCATCGATCGAAATCACATCATGATAGACTCTGTAATATTGCCAAATATCGTATCATTGTCCAAAGAATCGATATAATATCGTATCGTGATGAAACTGGTGATTTCAAGTGTTTATGTTTCTTATAAGTTTGGTGTTAATTAGTTACCTGATGCTATGAAAAGGGGGTTTGATGTCATCATAAGCAACCACATGTATGAATCAGTGTACTCACACTCAATGGCTCTGCTTGCACTTGGATAGACTACGTGAACCTGACACCATGACAGATTGCTACTGCACAGGCTCCAAATGACATCACGAGCCCGGAATATTCTCATTTCATTTTTCTAAGTTTCATTTTCCTCTCTTGGGAGGAAGCATTGTCATCTTTATATACAGTCTGGTTGTTCCGTGAAAACTGATGTATGTGTGTAGTGACCTAAAACCTTTGCAGTTCAATTTTAAGTCATCTATTATCAGAATTTATTTTCATTTAGTGCCGTCAGTCATTCTGAGTGCATGTGTCAGCAGGCTGACCACATGTTGGGCTGAAACTCAAGTCAGTCTCGATGAGTCACCTACCAGGAACACTGCCTTTTATCTCAGTACACTGTGGACTAACACTGCCAATAATGTCAATAACAAGTTTCCAAATCAAGGCTGACAAACTACAAACGAAATTTAAATCAACACAGTGGCAGAGGTTGAGATAAAGATTGTGTCCTTCAAGCCATGTTAATGTAAAAATTGTTTCAGTATTGAAGTAAAATTTTGGGGCAAAAGTTGTTGCCCAAACTAATGACTCAACTCTTATTGTGTAACATCAAACAAACAAATCTCGTCTTACTTTGGCGGCTTTCACATTGTTGCTCTGCCCTCGGAGTTTCAGCCATATCTGCCCGTTGTTGCCAGGAGACATGTCGTCCGCCCCGATGCCAAACGCCACCCTGAATATCCGCTCCACGGTGCCGTGCAGGGAGGTCAGATAGCCACGCAGCATCCCCTCACACGCAAATTCATCCTCCACCTCTCCACCTCCTCCTCCATCAGCTTTGTCACTGTCCATCCCTTCTTCTTAAATCGGCGGCAAAGTGTTGCACATACTGTGAAAAACACAGAACATCATGTTTACACACTTGACTGGTAATTTATTTATACTTTTCTATATATCTTATTATCTGCTGTTGTTCTTGTCTCCCTATTTTTATACTGTGACCTCACATGTTGCCTGTTGTTCACTGGTTTACTGTATTACATTGGCTTGTGTTACATTTTGTTGCTTATCTAAAAAAACAAAAACAAAAAAAAACAAACAAATCAAATTGAAAAAAACATACCCCCAATTAATGCCCTCATTTGGGTTTTAAATTATAGTTACATCCATTTTTTTTTTCCGGTCATTACCGTTCTAAAGTGTTGCTGCTTTAATCACTGTGAGGACTGTGTATTTTTATGACTTTAAAAGCTAAAGAAGTGTTTTATTTCTCAGTGCAACTTCAAAATTGGTAAGAATATCGAACCTTCTGGTCCATAACAACAATTATAATATAAAGGTGAAACTATTTGCATAAAATTAAACAAGTTTTGTAGAAGTTAAACATATTTTGCCTCTTCTGACAAAGACGATTTTTGTCAGGAAGTAGTATAGTTACTGGTAGTTTTCCAGGACTATTCTTTACAAATTCACATCATAATTAAAAGTTAATGCCTTTCAATTAAAAGCAACATTTTAAACGTGAATTTAGAGTGGGAAAAAAAAAACCCAACTCCTTCCAACTTTTCACACCACTGTAGAGTGTCTTTCTGTCACAAGAGTCATAAGTGTGAAACGTTTGTCGAAGCGTTCAGTGACAGTAAGTGTGGGCGCTGCTGCGATTTCCAAATGCCACGCACCTACAGTACATACTGTATGTAGCCCAGGGTGTCTGCAGGTCCTTAAAACGTCAGAAGTAGGTGTTAAAAGTGATTAGGTCGTCGTCGCCACAGATTTTTAAAATCTAATTCCATTGATCCATTTTTGTTTTCTTTTTGTCAAATTGAGTCACGCTCTTGTGCGTGAAACAATTCTTAAAACCATATTCCTATATAACTGCAAAGCTTGAGTAACAAAGAGGGGATTTGTCCAAAAATCAGTCATAAAAATATTCATTAATCATCTTAAAACAGCTTCAAATTTAAGCATCTGATACCTGTAGACACCCTAATTTAGCCTGTACGTATAAATACTGTAGGTCTTTTATTCTTGTTGTCTTTTATTTTCTTTCTGTCAAAACGAACCTGCCACCAGACCTTATACTGTCTCTTGACTATATACATGCACTTATCTGCTGGCAAAGTGTAGGTTCAAAGCATATTCTTACATAACTGCAGTGCTTGAATAAGAAAGAAATGATTTGTCCAAAAATCAGTCATAAAAATAATCATTAATCATCTTAAAACAGCTTCAAATTTAAGCATCTGATACCTGGAGTCACCCTAATTTAGCCTGTACTTACTGTATACTGTAGGTGTTTTATACTTGTTGTCTTTTATTTTCTTTCTGTCAAAACGAACCTGCCACCAGACCTTATACTGTCTCTTGACTATATACATGCACTTATCTGCTGGCAAAGTGTAGGTTCAAAGCATATTCTTACATAACTGCAGTGCTTGAATAAGAAAGAAATGATTTGCCCAAAAATCAGTCATAAAAATAGTCATTAAAACAGCTTTAAATTCAAGCATCTGATACCTGCAGACACCCTGATTCAACCTGTACTTACTGTACATACTGTAGGTCTTTTATTCTCTTTGTCTTTTATTTTTCTTTTTGTCAAAATGAGTCCAGCTCTCATGAAACAAATCCTAAAACCCACCACCAGACCTTATACTGTCTCTTTCCTATACACATCCACTTATGTGTTGGCAAAGTGTAGATTAACCTACCTAACTAAGCCATATTCCTACATAACTGCTATGCTTGAATAAGAAAGAGAGTCACAAAAATAATCATACATCATCTTAAAACAGCTTTAAAATCCATTGAATTTAGCTGTAGTCACCCTGATTGAGCCTGTGCTTACAGTAGGTCATTGTGCCGTTACTACAACACACAGTACATGTACAGTATATATTTTCATATCTATAAACAAGCAAAATATGTTGATGTTTAGATGAACTGAGGTTGCTTTGTTCTGCTTGTCCATTGATTTAAATTGTTCTAACTGTTTTAATATGTATGTATAGTTTTGCTGGATGCCAGCTTGTTAATGCTGTAACCATGGCAATAAAATGACAGGTTGTAACTGTATTGTTTACTGTATGAGTTATAAATGCAAACACTGCTGATTAAATGTAGCTAATTTATGTGAATATGAACCGCAATTGACAAAACCCACTAGTTAAGCGTGTAACAGTGCACTGTATTTCACTGTATCACGTGTTTTTAATGTTAAAACTATCCTGTAACTGTACTTGTCAAACTAAAGCAGTGGAGCGTTCATTTCCTCTCTGAATATAGCAAACTTTGCACCTGATGTGCAGACCTATGCAAACTCCATGTCAACAAAGCTGCAGCATTCACTAATATTAATATAGTGACATATAAAGTGCAGCTTGCTTTAGTCCAGCAATGCTCCTATTCACGCAGACTGACATTACATTGCATGACCATGGTACGAAATGTGGCCCATTGCCAGATAATGTTGTGAAACCTTTATCTTGATTAAAACAGACTTTTTGGACGTGTTTAAAAGCAAAGATAGAGCCGGAAACAGACATCAGACAGTTTAGGGTTTTTAAAATACTCAATACAAGTGTATAATATAAGATAAATATAATATTTCTGTGTCGTTTTCTTACGTGAGCTCGATCGCCGTGCGCCGTCAAAGTTTCGTTTCCAGCTGCTCTACGGATCCACAGAGGCAGCTCGGGCTCAGGCTTCCGCAGTCCTACAACAACAACATGTATCAGACCAAAGTTCAACGCATGCTGTAGTGTCACACACACGGCAGCAGCAGAAAGGAAGAATTACGGAAGAGACACGGAGACGGTCCCGTTGCTGCTGCTGCTGCTGCGGATGGCGGATGAGGAAGCTCGGAGCTGGAGCCACAAGACCACCGCGGTGGAAAGCCCGAAGACAAAACCGAAACTAAAGGAAAAAGCTTATCTCACAGTCAGGGCGGGTACTTCTGGCTGGGTATAGGGGTCATAGTGTCGCTGTGACACCTGAATGATATTATTAAATCAATCCCATACACTCAAAATGTGTCTGTAGGCTCTTTTATTGTGCTAAAATGCACCACAGCAGCCTAAAAATACACACAATGCTCCTTGACTTATGTCTATTTTCCTTATTTATTAAACATAAATGATTAATACAGCAAATAAAACGTCACAAGCCTGCATATTAAGATTTTTAAAAATGTTTTGTCTTGTGAGAGGGTCAAACAGGAGATAAAGGGGATTTCCACTGACGTCATGAGCGGGGTTTTTCTGTCTGACATTTTTGTTGTTGTTGTTAACTCCTAGTTGCCTGTGCTCAGTGACAGACAGGCTTTGTTTGTGAAGGACAGACTGAGGCTGTGTGTAAGACATTTTGTGTCCAGATATGTCTTTATCCAGTGGATAAGCAGATTTTTCAAACTACACTATGTGTTTACAAAGTGGTTTCCTTGGTGCAAGTTTATCTGTGTCAAAGACAGGAAGAGGGATGTTACCTCCTACACTACATCCTGTCTTACTCTGTCAGGGTAAAATGTGATATCTGATGGATACACTGGGTTCAATATATGTCATTTAAAGCCAAAAAAACCAGACATTGTATTGATAGTAGTTTGATACAAAATAAATAAATGAAATAAAATAAAATGAAATTTAAAAATAAATAACATGAAATAATAAGTAAATAAATAATATAAATTTTAAAAAATAATTAAAAAAAATATTTAAATATTATTTAAGTTAAAGTACAAAAGTACTGGCATCAAAATATTTTAATATTTGTCCGCTCTGTGTGTATGCTAACTAAAAAAAAATCTGTTGTTCACACACACACCTGGATCTGTTAATAGGAAAATAAATTGGCTCCGACTGAGCTACCCAACACTGAACGGCAAACCTCCAGGGTGGAAAAAGTGAAGCTAAGGCTGAAGTGCCAAAAACTGCAGTTCCTTAAATGGCCACTTGAGGCTGGCTCCGGTCAATCCCTAGACCCCCATGTCACTTACAGCAGAAATAAACTTCCTTACACCCTGGTACAATATAATAAAATGAAATAAGATAAAATAAAAATAAATAAAACAGTCTTGGTCTCTATAGCTAATTTTTAACCATTCAAGACAGCTGCACAGGGGTACAGCTTTATATGACTCACAATAGCAAATAATCCATAATACATAAAGACATGATTCACTTTATAAGTAACGAGATTTAACTCCTTATATTACCCTTATCCTAACCTCAACCACCTGTCTTTTAACGTAATATGTCATAGCTATTGCTGGCTAAGTGCTAACTTAGCATTAACATAAATGAGATGTGGCCTTCCCTTTACCCCTACCCTAACATTAACTACCACTCTTTTAATGTAGACAATACTTTATGGCCAGTTAATCGCTAAGTTAGCATTAGCAAAAGTAATGAGATGTACCCTTCCTATTAACCTTATCCTAACCTAAACCACCTGTATTTTAATGTAATACTTAATAGCTACCATTAGCTACTTGCTAACTTAGCAGTGGTAATGAGATGTAACCCTTTAGCTTACCTTAACCACCTCTTTTTTTTTTTTTTTAACATACTCCATCTAGTTAATTGCCAACTTAGCATTAGCATAAGTAACAAGATGTAACCCTTCCAATTACCCTTGCCCTAACATTAACTGCTTCTTTTTAATGTAATACTTCATAGTTAGCTAATCTTTTTGCTAACTGAGCATTAGCATAAATAACAAGATGCAGGCTAACACTTTTGCTTACCCTAACCATCTCTTTTTTTCTTTACCTAAAACTTCATAGCTAGTTGCTAAGTTAGCATTAGCAAAAGTAACAAGATATAACCCTTCCTAGTACCCTTCCCTTTCCCTTAACCACCTCTTTTTTTAACGTAATACTTCCTAGCTAATTTATGACTAAATTAGCATTAGCATATGTAATGAGATGTAACCCTTCCCATTACCCTTACCCTAACCATAAATGTTTCTTTTTTAACACAATAAGTTACTTCATAGATAGTTATTTGCTAAGTTAGCATTAGCATAAGTAATGACATTTAACCCTTCCCATAACACTTACCCTTACCTTAACCACCTCTGTTTTAACATAATACTTCAAAGCTAGGTAATCACTAAGTTAGCATTAGCATGAGCAACAAGATGTAGCATTCACATTACCCTTACCCTAACCTTAACCATAACCACCTCTTCTTTGACGTAATACTTCATAGCTAGCTCATCCCTAACTTAACAATTTCATTGGGACTTTACTTCCAGGCTGAGAAGCAAATGGGGCAGATCATAGACAGACTGATATGAAGGTATGGTGGGCGAGTCAGGATGGGTCATGTAGCTGCTACAGCTGCAATTATACCTAGGCTACTTTGCTTTATGGGAACCATAATTTTATACCTGTAAATAGTCATGCGTCACTGACCAACTTTCATGAATGAGTGGGCCCCTGCCTCTGCTGCTGTATCCAGTTCTCTTTATACATCCATGGGTGTATGTCTTCAATGTATCCTCATAACACGGTTCATATGACATCCAAAGTTACATAGGTTAGGTTTAGGAAAAGAAACATGGTGACAACATAACTTAAAATAACTCGAAGTTCAGTTGGTTTCACACAGGACACCAACAGCGGTCTGTTGGGGGAAAGTCCTGTGTTCTTTTCCGACCCCTTCAACACCCCAACCTGCAGCCTTTTGCTCTTTATATTACTTCCTTCTTAACTCCCATGAGTGCACTCGTCACGTGATCACGGCGTTCCTGCTTACATATGTTATACACAAATTAATGGCTCATGATTACATGTGTTATGTCCAAATTGTGGTGCATTACAATCAGTGCACAAGAACAGCCTGATTTGTTGAGTGTTGAGTTCAAATACCTGCAATTTTCCTCTTAATCTATAATATTAGATAAAATTTTATATTTTTATTTTAAAGTAACCAAAGGTATCAGAAAAAGTAGTGGAGTAAAAAGTATTTTCCTCTGACGTGGAGAGGAGTGTGATCTATTGGACCGCATCAGGTGATAAAAAAAATGCATTAAGTAATACAGGTTTGGCGTCAGTCATTTAAAGTAACACTACCCATTTACTGTAAATCATATTGCAGACTACACCCTCTGCTGGCAAAACTTAAAACAGCCTTTACAGTCTTTTCTACGTCATTCTTGGTGTCAATATTTGTTTAATCTTGTGATGTGTACATTAGGTTGGGTGTCGCGGTGGCCTAGTGGTTTAAGTATCTTATAACCACAACTTCCCTGAATCCAGCTCCACACTGAGGCCCATCATCCCTGTCTTTCTCTTCCCCTAGCCTATAGAAGACGGTCTGCTTCTAGATTATCAGATAAGAACATGAAAAATGACATAATCAGAGCAAAATGAGAAAACTGGCCTTTCTGTCCAAATGTGGGCCTGGGACCGAACAGAGCAACGACCTATCTGATTATCAGCTTTCTTATAATTAGAAGTACTGAAAGTGTTACAGCTAACTCTACTGACTTGTTTGTCAACCATACTCAGGAAATATTTTTTTTTTTAAAGTATTCCAAAACTTAAAACAAACTAAAAGTCATCATCAAAAAATATCCATTAATAAAAATACATCCACATAAGCAGACATTAAATCCAATGAGAAATAGGATTAAATAATAATGATGATAACAATAATCCTGTTGTCACCACACACACTTGCCTGTTTGCTGAGCAGTCCAGAAGCAGAAGTTAAAAAAACAGTTTCACTTCTGCTTTCCCCTTTGTAGGTGGAACAAGAGCTGCTGCCACTGCGAGTAGAAAGTCACTGAATGAGCAGCAGGGTTTTTACACTCTCTGTCGATACGGTTGAATGATGAGGAAGAAGAGTATATCCCTAAGGGTGAGTGGTTTCCCCATTTAAAAAGAAAAAAATCACCTTAACATTCTTATTAGTGTTTTAAGTGTCTGTGGTGTTGATTTGATCAGGAAATCGTCAGACTGTGTTGTGGTTTTCACCTTTTATCTGATATTGTCTTTTCGTGTATATGGACCTGTTTTGTCTACATAATGCAGATCTGTTGTGTTTAAGCTTGTAGGTTCAAGACATTTACTTTTAAACTAAAATAGAAAGAGTTCAGGAGGGTGGACAACATAGAAGGTACCATATAGTATATGGTAATTAAATACAACAGCACAAAGCACCAGAGAGTTAAACTGACCCAATCTCAAGGAAAAGTATTAGTGAGCATTACTGCATTTTACAGGTGTTCCTATTATTTTGTCCACTGCCCGGGACTTTCTGATACGAGTTAGGTAGCCTCAATAACAAGCAATGTGGTTTCCTGCTGACTGTGTGTATGGTGCTTGTAGAATATATGTGCCCCCCGGGTGACATATGAAACCATTAAAAAACCACCTGAGAAGTTAAGCTGAAGAGAAAAAGTGAAGATTCTTTATCATTATTCATCAATGATGCATTAGTTACGCATAAAATGCTGTGTCAGGTTCTCCAATGTGAGCATCTCTTGTTTTTCTCTGTTTTATAAATGACGTATGTCTTGGTTTTAGATTATTGGTGACAAAACAAGCAGTTTGAAGATATGAGAGTGGACGCTGGGGGATTTTGAGGGGCATTTCTCATCACTTACTGTCATTTTATGAACCAAACAGTTGATTTATTAAAAAAAATAATAACAATAATCGATAGATTTTAAGTTCAAGTGTTTAGTCATCTGTAGAGGAACCACACGACTCTATCTTGTCCGGAGGAACTCTTATTTTAAAGGCATTAAATGTACAACAGGCTACGGAGAGAGGAGTCTAAACCAGTTCTAGATCAGGTAGAAAAGATGGACGCCTTAGAAATATCATATGTATAGATATACAAGTTCTTTGTGTATTTATCCTCCTGAGACCCTGTGTCCTCATATGAGGACATCAAATTTCGGGTTTACTTGACCTTATACTTGATTCTACTTAGCTCAGACCTCTCGTCCTCATTCATGGACACTTTTTTTGTGCCATCTAGTGGTAGTAAGAGCACAGTAACAGCTTCCGACACAAAAATGGTACAAAGGTACAAATCTGATGAAATTTAATGGATGATACACATGTTTATTCATGATTAATAATGTTTGTAGTTTGATACGGCAACAAATTTGCCCAGTTTTAGCAACAGGAAGGAGCTAAGACACTGGAGCAGCACTCGCTGAAGGACCTTGGGACTTTATTGTTGTTGACAGTGTTTAGTTTTTTATACTTATCAGGTCCTACTGATCCCAAATAGCTAGGAGAAATTAAAAATGCGTACCAAATGAAAGTTCCGGTGCCAGGACGTTATTAGTCATTTGTCATATTTACTATTAAACTTGTACTTTGATATGTCATATGGCATTTTTGTAATGGTGCAACAGGCTACGGTTACTCGTGGGATGGGACTTTATTAAAATGCGTCAAACTATATTTCATACTGTAATTTGTATATTCTGAAAAACTAATTGAAAATACTTTGAACGTAAAAAGAGAGAAACATGATACAAAGAAATACTGAGCATTGGTAAAGAGACGTTACACTTCCATTCAAAGTTGATCCTTGATATGATTTCATAAGATAAAGCACATACATATAGTTAACCTCCTAAGGTCCTTAAACCCCCAAAGTTCCCCCTAAATTTCCCCCCCATTGCTTCAGGGACTGTCTTTAGAATGCTTAAACTCAATTATTTTATCTTTCCACCACCTAATCGGGTTGAGGTTTCTTTCCACTGAACTTCACTCGCCAACCATATCTCCGTGCAGAAGGAAGCCTGCATCTACTCATGGATGACAGGCTCGTGCTCGTGACAGCGTGACATGTAAACATTTATGGCGTCCTCCTCGGCTGAGGTGTAACATTAGCTGGCCTAGTGGTGCCAGGTTAGCTAACAGCGTGCCTCCTCCTGTGCAGCAAGTCGGTTGGTGGTTGTAGTTCAGTAGAAATAAAATAATTCCTACATGACACTGCCCACAACAAAGTCTGTGGATTATCTTGAGGAACCAGGTCATGGTTTCTGGAAAGAGACATTGCAGTTGAGTTTTTCAGATGTATTTTTTGTGCTTTAAACACATCTAGTTCCATTATATTGGAGAAAAGGCAGACACCCCTATGGCCGATATCTCTAACACTCGGCAACTCACACCAAAACAATCTAGACTGATAAATAGCACTACAGGTAAGAGGTAAAATATGTGTTTTTGATTTCAATGGCTGTCTTTAACTAGACTAAAGGTCAAAAAGTCAAAACTGGGCACTGACACATCCAAGAATTAAACCAGCCTCCATGATTGAGTGACTGGTAAGATCCTCTTTATTAAAGAGGAACTGTGCTTTTCATTGTTCTGGCCTCTAAGGGTTTGGTTATCATGAATTATTTCCTCCTCCAGTGAACTATGGAACTACAAAGCTGTGCAGCTCCAATTATGATTGAAGACTCCTGCCTGCAGGGCTGGAAGGTGATTGGCTCCGGGGGCTTCGGACAAATCTACAAAGCTAGGCATTGTCAGTGGGGCTGTGATGTGGCCATCAAACTGCTTCATTTTGATGACGGGTAAGCAGTCACAAAAAGCTTTCTGATTACATTTAAATGAAGTTGTGAATTATTCATAATACAAACAAACACACACACAGGAAAAGTGCGGCTTTACTGCGTGAGATCGACATGATGCGTCAAGGAAGCAGTCCGTTTGTTATTCAGGTCCGAGGGGTTTTCAGGGGTCGAGTGCCCAACTCTGGCTCATCAGCACAACTCGGCCTGGTCATGGAGTTCATGGAGAGAGGATCGCTGGCCACCCTACAGGTATACAGTGGTGGAAGAAGTGGGCCACTCATATCTTTTGCTTAAAGCACAATCTCCACTATTTGTACATCTGTAACTATGGAAACAATCCTCCAGGAAACCTTAGGTGGAGCTCCACTGTGGCCGCTGGTCTTCAGACTGGCTCACCAAGTGGCTCTGGGAATAAACTTCCTCCATAGTCTGTCTCCTCCCCTGCTCCATCTGGACCTGAAGCCCAGCAATGTGCTGCTGGACTCCTATCTCAATGCCAAGGTGAGTCCCAGGCTGTCAGGGAAGACGAGGCCTCATCCTGCTTACTTTATATTGTTATATTAGTTTGCACTCTGCCTTGTGGACAGTAGCAGCTCAGTCTCTATGGAGACAATGTGGAGCCTGTAAGTCATGTATGCAGTGGTGCCTCCAAGGGGGGGCCAGGGGAGCCATGCCCTCCCCAGTGTTACAATATTACACCAATATTACTGTATTAAAGAAGCTCTGGCACCCTCATTTTTCAAGCAAGTGCGGAGACATTGCTATCTTATGAAACTAGAAAATCTAAGGCATTCATTGGTAGCAAGTCGGCATAGCTTGTTAGAAAGTGGGCTAAATAAAGCTCCAAAATTAGGCTAAATTTTGGTGAGGGAACAACGGGCCAATGAAAATGCTGCACGTAAAAAACCCCACACCCCTATTACTTTCAATGTACAATGCCACAGCAGAGGTGGTGCTCCTGGACATGCCACCCTGCAGAACTTAATGACATTGTCCTATTTCCAGCTGCCCTGCCCCCGGAATTAAATGCATTCTCCCCACACTCGCTCTCAGCTTGTACATACCAGCTCCCATAGCAGCTCTTCTTCTCTGCTCCTGTGGCAGCTCGACTCTTCTCCTCACCATGGATGCATAAAGAGAAATCTGTTGCTATTGCTGTGTCTTGTGTTTGACCAAGAATAGATGATGAGAGATTTGTTGCTGAGGTCAAGAAATATCCTGAGTTAAACAACCCACACTCCTGTCATTATTAATAGATAATATTTTATTAGAAAAATAATCCACTCACTGTTAATTGGCTCCCGTTGTTATAGATGCAACACTTGGGTCAGATAGACCTCATCAGTCATTAACTACTAAATATCATACTTTGTAAGTTCTTTGTATGTGTTGTATACAAAAATCTTAATTTGTAAAGTAACTAAAGCTGTCAAATATAAATGCAGTGCAGTAAAAACTTCAATATTCCCTATGAAATTTGGTAGATTATAAGTATAAAGTGGCATGGACAGAAAATACTCAAGAACAAGTACCTCAAATTTGTACTTAAGCACAGGTCCTGAGTAAATGTACTTAGTTACATTTGACTGCTGGCCATCATTTACCTTTGAGCTCTCTGTCTCCGGCTTATTTTCTCCCCAGCTTACAGATTTTGGCCTTGCCCGGTTTTACCACAGCGTCACACGGGCTTCCAAGGACGACAGTGAAGAGGAAGGAGGGACGATCAACTACATGCCACCAGAGGCATTTCAAATATCATACAGCCCTACGAAAGCCTCTGATATCTACAGGTACAGGAGCACCGAACCAACACATCATATAATGACAAATAATGACGCATAATTTTAATTTGAAAGGCTTTATGTGATCATTCTGATGTTATATGGACTTTGTACCAGAGGAGAAAATTTAGTACATGAAAACATGAGCAAGGGTCATTTATCAGCTTTGTGTTGAGGCTGAAGCGTCATTACAATAATTCAATATATTGGAGGCATAGTCCTTTAACAGATGAGGGGAATGGTTTCAGTATTCAGTAAAGGCATTTACTGTCATTGCTCAAACTTCCAGGTAATCAGGTGACTTCTTCATCTGCCAAACCGCACCCAAATGCTTCAACATCTCCCATGTGGACTCCAAATACTCTGACACTGGTTTCATTGCTGTCATTGAATGTTGTCATTATCACATTCCATCAGTCAACCAGGGTGTGATTGTTATGGCATAAGTAGTAATCCTGGCATGTAACTCTCTGTCTGTCTTTCAGTTATGGTATTCTCTTATGGTCCATTGTCACAGGGAAACAACCATATGCACGTAAGTGTGTCTTTGCCTTTTTTAGCCTCTTTCTCACCATCTATGCTTTAAAAAATCTATCCTCCTCTTTATGTTTTTTCCCTCATGTGAGCGTATTTTGTTTGCTTTATGAAACATGGTGCAGGAATGGCAGGATTTTACGAATGTAACCACACCTACTGTTTGTTTTCTTGGCTCTGAACGGCAGGGTATAAGCCTGTAAACAAAAGTCACGTGGACTAAAAGCTATTGGATTGCAATGTTAACAAGACTGCCTTTTGAATTAATTCACAAGATTTTTTTGTAGGTATTGGTTGTAGAGGTGTCTGCCTTTTCTCCAATGTAACAGCACTAGGTGGCACTCGGCTTGTGGTGCTCACAGCGCCAAAAATATACATTTTAAAAACTCAACATCAGTGTCTCTTTCCAGAAATCATGACTCAGTTACTCAAGATATTCCCCAGACCTTGTTGTGAGCAGTTTCATGACACGTAGGGACTATTTTCTTTCTACCCTAGCACCAATGAGAAGGAAGTGTGCATCTACTGCTAGCTCACCTAGCACCACTGAGCTAGCTAACATTACAGTACAGGCGAGGAGGACGCAATTAATGTTTACATCTCGCGCTCTCACAAGCATGATCCTCTCATCCATGAGTAGATGTGTGCTTCATTCAGGAACTATTTTCTCTCTACCAAACTATACAAGCCAACTGGGTCACTGCGCAGAAGGAAGCGTGCATCTGCTGCTAGCTCACTTAGCACCACTGAGCTAGCTAACTTTACAGTTCAGCCGAGGAGGATGCCATTAATGTTTACATCTCATGCCTCCGTGAACATGAGTCCTTCATCCATGAGTAGATGCACGCTTCCTTCTGCGTAGTGATACGACTGAGCTTGGTAGAAAGACAAATAAACCCACCCTCCTGAGATGATCTGCAGAGTTGGGTGAAATCTATGGATTTGCCTCTATGAGCAGCTTCTTCTGCATTATATGTTGTCATTTGATCCATTGTTAATATAAAAATATACAATAATGAAGCTTTAGGCAAAGTATGAAGACATATCTGAATGTAAGCATCAACCCACACCTTACAGTGGTGGAAAAAAGTTTTCGGACACCCCATGCATTTGTGAAATATTGCATTAAGAATCACTCTTAGGTCTTCAAGTGCAATTTCTTTTAGTACAGTCACAGCCAAAATACTAAATAAATCCTAAAAAAGCCATTAAAAACTTAAAATTGACTGGTTCCATAAAAATACATAAGAAATTTTGAGTATTGGGTCATTTTGGTACCAGTGATGATTGTTGTTCTTTTTATTAAAAGACACAATTTTTGTTGCCAAGCTTTGTGTCTACATAAAGCCAGCACATTTGAAAGTTCTTCAGACACAAAAATGGCTAAAACAAGGAACCTAATGCAGGAAACGCACCTGAAGATAAAGATTCTCAGCCAGGAAGGGTACAGCTGCCGCCAGATAGCCAGGAAGTGCAGATGCAGTCCTTCAGCAGTTGGATACACTCTGCAGAAATACAGACGAACCAACAGCTTGGAAGACAAACCAAGATCTGGGCCCAAGGGTTTCTTCAGCAAGAAATGACCGCATCCTGATCCGCATGTGCAGGCAAAACCGCCGAATGACATCACAGGAGCTTCAGCAGCAGTGGTCAAACCAAACTGGTGTCCAGTGTTCCACCCGCACTGTACATGGCCGACTTTTAGATCATGGCTTAAGGTCCTACAAGGCTATCAAGAAGCCCCTGATCAATGAGAGACAGAGGTTAGCCAGGCGTCGTTGGGCCCAGGCACACAAGAACTGGACAGCCAGGAATTGGAAGAAGATTTTGTGGTCAGATGAGTCCAGTTTCCAGCTTTATCTTCCTCCTACTAATGTGAGGGTACGCAGAAGGCCAGGCGAAGCATTATCTCCAGCATGTACAGTACCTACTGTCAAGCATGGTGGAGGCAGTATCATGGTTTGGGGATGCATGAGTGCTGCTGGTGTTGGTCATCTCACTGTCTGTGATGGCACATTGAACTCTACCAAGTATTGTACCATTCTCGGAACCCACATGCTCCCTTCTGCGCGTGCACTGTTCTGTCGAGGTAAAAACTGGATGTTTCAACAAGATAATGCCCCTTGCCACACATCCAAGGCCAGTAGAACTTGGCTGCAGGAGCACAGTATCCAGGTATTAGAGTGGCCAGCTCAATCCCCGGACATGAGCCCCATTGAAAATCTGTGGTGGATTATCAAAAGGTCTGTTTCAAAGCATAAACCAAAGAATTTAGAAGAATTAAAAGCAGTAATTCAAGAAGACTGGGACAAGATTACCTCTCAACAGTGTGAAAGGCTCGTGGGGAACATGCCAGCCAGGACTAGAGCTCTACTACGTGCCAATGACAGGACTACTAAATATTAATTTGATGATGTGATGGTTTATTTATTTTTTGTTCAGTTTTGAACACATTCTCTGTTATTTGTTGACTTTGATACCGACAATGTTGAGAACTGACATATTGAAACTGTCAAGAATTTAGTTTTGTTAGTTTTTCTTGTAAACAATAAACAAAAAAATATAATTTGTATTTGTTTGTATCTGACTAATGCAGCCACACCTTTTGAAACACAAAAATGATTTTTCCACAAATATTTCATGATAATATTTGAGATTGTGTAAAATTTTAAGGGTGTCCGAAAACTTTTTTCCACCACTGTATATTCAGGTCTTATTAACCTCAAAGCCACTCTGACAGCCTTTTAAATTCTTCTTCCACTGTAGATGCAAAGTCCAGCTTAGTGCGTATTCGCATCCCAGAGGGAGACCGTCCATCACTGGACGAGATCAGGTCCCAGGCTGCGGGGCTTGCGGGGCTGACAGGGCTGATTAACCTCATGGAGAGATGCTGGGACACAAGACCCAAACAAAGGCCCTCCGCTCTCAGTAAGAAAACTCCTTTATTTACCTCTAAAACTCTTAAATGACACATAAAATATACCTTTAGAAGCTCGTGATGCCTGGCCAGTCTTAATGTTACATCTTTAATCGATGTTATGTCCAACAGAGTGCACGACTGAGGCAGAGGAACTGTTTAAGATGCACAAGCATGCCATTCATGATGCTGTCCACCATGTGGTGAAGCAACTGGTGGGGAACTAATCTCTTCATAAACACTCAAGTTATGCAAAGATGGTGTAAAAAAAATTTGCATGACGCAGCAGATTACTATTTTTATCATGTACTTCTTTCTCTTCCTCTTTCCAGGACCAAAGGGAAGAAGAAAGAAAGATTGGACAGGTTCAGAGGGTTCAGGTCACCCAGGCTGCAGGTCTGTTTCTATGGTACCTGCTTAAA
Organism: Epinephelus fuscoguttatus; assembly: GCF_011397635.1. Taxonomy (NCBI): domain Eukaryota; kingdom Metazoa; phylum Chordata; class Actinopteri; order Perciformes; family Serranidae; genus Epinephelus; species Epinephelus fuscoguttatus. Next base: position 17,285,477 of record NC_064774.1, read on the forward strand.
TCCCGCAACTTTAGAAGATGATTTTTCTACATCATGCTTATTTACTTTCTGAAACATAAACTACTACTCTCATGTCTGTAAGCTAACTCGGAAGCTTCAGCCCATGGATGTGTAAAGAAAATTTGATTCTGTTCATTCCGTAAAGCAAATAAAGCTTGATTTTAGCGATATAAATATCCCCGGATCTTCAGCAGTGTGGGGCCCTGAAGCAGGCTGCCTGCTGCTGCTAACTTCCTGTTTAGCCCTCTGCTATCATGAATGGGGATAGGAATGACTTAACCCTTTCCTAAAAACAGAAAAAATATATATACACATATGTATTTCACTACCTTTTTAAAAAAAAATTCTAAAAAATTTCTAAAAAATTTCTGTCTTTTTATATTTTTAATAATTGATTTTCAGGTCATTTTCTATATATTTTTTTATGTAAAAGCCACACAGAGCCACTGGAGAGAGGCTAAAGACCTGCAGGTTGACTACCTCTGAACTAAACCATCCTGACACCAACTAAAACCAGCTGATATCTAAAGCTGGTTGATGCTGTTTTTTTCAGCAGGGTGGCCACTATGTAAAATTGGCTTCAAAGCCCAATGCTGTTTTTAAGGGCTTACTTTAGCCAGTTAGCTTAGCTTAGCAGAAAAACTGGAAACATGGAAAGACTAGCCTAGCTCAGCCCGAAAGGCAACAAAATCCACCTGCCAACGCCTCTTAGGACGCATTCACATTGGCGCTATTTGGTCCGCTTCAAATGAACCTTGGTCCGCTTCCATGGAGTGGTGTGAATGCTCATTCGAACTCTGGTGCTGACCAAACGAGTGAACCCTGGTCCGCTTGAAAACTTGGGGTCTTGGTTCACTTGCAAGTGGACCCTGGTGTGGTTCGCTTACAGTGGGATATGCAAATGGACTATCCAGCGAACCAAAGACAGGAAGTGACGTAGAGCACAGTGCATTTTAATGTTTTTGTGGTGACCAAGCTGGCTGAAGGGGATGGATTTCCGTTTTCTGGATTTTCGTCTTCCTCATGCTTTTTTCTAGTGGTTTGGTCCACTTTAAAAAGTGCAGTGTGAAAGTGAACTGAACCAAATGAAGGTGTGAAATTTTTTGGCATTCCCCACCCAATCGAACCGAGCCTCCCTAACTATCCTGGTGTGAATGCGCCCTTAATTTCACTAAAACATCATACTGTGTTGAATCTGTACAAGAGTCAAGCTAGCTGGAACACTATATCTTGCTAGCTGTTTCCACCTGTTTCCAGTCTTTATGCTAAGCTAAGCTAATAAGCGGCTAGCTGTAGCATCATATTTAGCGTATGGACATGAGAGTAGTGTCGCATATTTCCCAAAATGCCAACATTTTCTATTACTCATCTTTCTTTTGTGGTGTGGTGTGGTGTTCATAACATGTCTCCAGTTTTGTGTTTTCAGCAACAGGAACTTAAAATCTTTTTGTCAAAACTTTTCTAAAGTCAGGAAGTAGATTGACTTACTGACTTCGATTAAACCACGTAGAAATGCCAATTCGCAGCACTCGTTTTCACATTTCATCATTTTATTTCATTTTATTTTTTTGCAGTGGCTGAACGTTTCGCAGAACTGACCGTTTGTGATAGCGTGCCGACGCGTGGCCCACCGATCCAGGTGAGCTTCAAACATTTTTGACGGCCACTGCAGCCTGCTGAGACTCCATCAGAGAAACATTTACTTCCTGTCTTTTACAAACACTAAATATTTCAATTAGTTTTACTTAAAGACTCAGTTACAAAACACAATCTAGGATCCTTAATTGTCAACACACTTTAACATCATCATTCAGTCTCTTTTTAGGTCAGTGTTGATGAAGTTGTTTTTCTTTTAGCCCCAGGAACGACTCACAATGTGGTCTGTGACAGATTGTTTTTTTCTTTGCCACAAATTGGTCAATGCTGTGGTGGGTTTTTTTTTTTTTTTTTTTTTTTTTGCTGCCACGGGGGAAATGTTACATGCATCACTTCCTGCTGCGCCAGGGGAATTTTTACAGGAAAGAGACACAGCGAATAGCCCAGAGTTTGGATCATGGTTAGGCAATCTGTGACAGAAAGTTAATATGAATATAAGCAAGAGTATGAGTTTCAGAGTGTGTATTAACTTATATTCTTATCTCATAATAGTTTATAGTTCAATATTTTCAGAAATACTCATTGATTTCTTGCTTGCAAATCTTTAATGTGGTCAGAAAATCTTTTTTGTCTTGGATCACCAAAGCAGAATACCAACCAGTTATTTCCTGTTTAGCAAAATATATATACAAACTGGTAATTAGCTGTAGTCCTTATGATGTGTTTACAGTGCAACTTTTAATCTCCTTTGTTGCAGGAAATGTCTGGCAGGTGGACCACAAACCAAAGAGACCCAGCAAAAATCAGAGGTAAGAAAGAAGTTGGTGTTGAAGCTGCACAGAAGCTCCCATAGCAGGAGGGAAACTTTTGTTTTTAGATCACAAATCAGACAAACAAATTATGTGTCATGGTTTCAGATCAATGTTTTCCCTTTCAGATCCGCCTTCGTATCGACCTGCAAACGTGTGCTATGGTGACATGAGCCGCCCGGCGACGGAATACAAAGAGAAAAAGTCTTCTGTTTGCCCCATTCGATCATCGCCGCCTTCTCCCTTGGCTGGGAGATCATCTCAAAGCAAAACACAAGCAAAACCTTCCCAGCTGGCTTTTAGGAAACACCTGTCTCCACCGTACCAAGTGGGTTTTTGACTTTGCATCACTGCATTAAAAACACATTCCACAATGAGAGAGAGCAACTGCATTAAAAACACAGTATATTTTCTTTATTTAAAGGGTATTCACAAAATCAAGGTAGTATATCCACCTAAATCAAAATGAATTCTTATTAAAGGGAAAGTTCACCCCTAAATCAGAATTTAATATTTTTCCTATTACCTGTAATGCAATTTATCAGTCTAGATTGATTGTAGAGATGTCCGCCTTCTCTTGAATATAATGAAACTAGATAGTACTCGGCTTGTGGTGCTCAAAGTGCCAAAAAAAAACAAGCAAAAAAAAAACTACTCAACAGCAATGTCTCTCCAGAAATCATGACCCATTTACTCAAGATAACCCACAGACCTTGCTGTGAGCAGTTTCATGTAGGAACTATTTTCTTTCTACCGAACTACACCTGCCAACCACATCACCACGCAGAAGGACACGTGCATCTATTCACAGACGAGAAGCCTGTGCTTGAGACAGCTCAAAATGTAAATAATAATGGTGTCCTCCTCAGCTTGGAGGGTAAGGAGCTCCCGGACCCGCTGGTCTTCCTGTTTGAGTTAGCTGCTAACTGCTATCGGAGCTTTTTAAATCTCCCGCCATGGGTTGCATGCATAACACGAGAGCAAAACATCACACTCTGCCTGTCCACGGTCCCGTCCTGCCAGCTGTCCCTTTTATGCAGACACAGTTTTGACGTTGGTACTACCTCCGCTAACGGCTTAAGGATGAGACAACCCCCATTCTGCGATCGTACCTTTTGTACAGAATGGTGAGGCAGCATAACAACGCCTTATTCCCGACTTGAACAGGCAATGTAAAAGGGGCTACAGTTGGTGGATGTATTTTTGGTAGAAAAAAAAATAGTTCCCTCATGAAACTGGTCAAAGCAAGGTCTGCAGATTATTTGCATAACCGGGTCATGATTTCTGGAAAGAGACAGTGCTGTTGAGTTTTTCAAATGTATTTTTTGGCACTTTGAGCGCCACAAGCTAAGTGCCATCTAGTTCCATTATACTGGAGAGAAGGCAGACATCTCTACAGCCGATATCTTCAACACTTAGTGGCTCACACCAAAACAATTTAGACTGATAAACCAACCCAGTCTCACTTGACGTTGAAATCTGGCGCTTGGGCAGTGACTTGCGGCGTCAGACACTGACAAAAATAGCCATCCTTTAATGTTGGCATGATTTGCGGCCGGTCACTGTTATAGTTTAATGGCACTCGGCCGCATCAGGGGGAAATGCTGTGGGACAAGAACGAAGTGACGAAGTGACGAAAGTCCGAGTAGGGTGGGCGGGTCCAACAAACACCGACTTTCACCTGGGAGAGCGGTGTTCACGTCCTGTAAGATTCTAAAACCAAATCCTGTTCTTTTTTTCTAAACCCCATACTTGTGCGTTAGTTGTTGAAGAAATACCCCGACAATTTGCGTTGTTGTACCAGCATAGTATGTTTATTTTGAGAGAGACTGTATGTAAACATTAAATTTACTGTGAAAACAGAAGTGTATCTTGAAAGAAGACAATGCATGTAATAGGCAGAATTTGACAAGGCGTCCCAGAACGTCAACACCCAACACACCCACCTTGGACGTACCAAGTCCATGACCAAATGTCAACACGTGACGGTCGGAGTGAGAATATGTTGGCTAAATGGCACTACAGGTAATTGGAAATCAGTATAGGTGCTGTTTGTGGAACTTGGTTTCTAAGAGAATAAGGTCTCATGAACACCTCATTTATTGAAGACTGGAATAAATATATCAACGTCAACTGCTGCTGATTTTCTCACCCTTTTCATTTTTGTATCTGTAGCGTCAGTACTCCAGCCCTGACACTTTGCCCAGCCACCCTGCCCCTGCAGTCCATATCCGCTTCAGCAACGTCACTGGACTTCAGCAAGGCGACAACAACACCATGCACATTCAAATTTGTGACCCTGGAGATAGGAAACGGCACCCAACAGCACCATCTAGGGTCAACCTCCCGCTATCACATTCAGGAAGCTGGAGGGACAAGACAGGAGGCATGGGCTGACTTCACATGCAGCTCTTCAATTCTAAGTTCTCCAATTTTCTGTCACAGTTCTCCATGTTGGGTTTATCCTTACTTGCACAAGAGGAAGGTTGTGGTTTGTACGAGAGGCTCCCTGTATGAATGCATTTAAAAAATCTTTGTTTCTGCTTTTCAAATCTGGACAGGATTCAGATGTTTTAGTAGCATGCTGGCTTTTAATAGAATATTTTGCTATTTTTTTATAACAGTCTTTATTTATTTTGCTTCTTTTGTTAAAGAATTTAAAACCAATGAGCAAAAACCTCACACCTTTTTTTGCCCTGTCAGCAGTTTAAATGGGAGCCAAGTCTGGTCATATGGTTTTGCTTTTCCGCCAACTGTGGTCAACAAAAAATATCCACAGTCTTAGTGCCAGCTCGCAGTCATGTGCCAAAAATCACCCTTAACAGCAGACTGACTATTAATCAAAAGAGGTTGATATATAACCTCTGTTGTTTTTATTTCAGCCTCAGTGCCAGGTGCACATATGGCTGCCCCTTTGGTGTGTCATGGAAGTTAAAACTAACATTAAAAACAAATTGCAAGTATTATTTTGATCCAGCCCTTAAATACTGATAATCAGATTATACTGTGTAAAGATATTTTTAGGAAGCACAAATGTTTTTTGTACTAAATGCATTAATTTGGTGTCTTTTATTCTTATGTGTGCTTGTGTGGCTATATTTTCACAAACACAAGAAGTGCAGCCAAGAAAATGAATTGAATTATTTTTCTACAAATACCAAACACGGCATTGATTTTTACTTTGAGGTGTATATAAAATGATTTGCAGTAAAATGCAGGATGTTGCAGTTGATGTGTCGATGCTGCCATTGAAAGCAGGCACCTTGAATACTCAGTAGAAGCATGATGTAGCTTCAGTGAAGTGTTGGAACACGCATGTGTGGAATATTTATGTGATATTGTGTGTAGTATGCAAAAAAAAAAAAAAGCTTTATCTCTAAGGATACGTCTCTGATAGGATCATGGGGTTTGTTGACAATGACAAAAATTTCGAATATTCCCAGATTTATTCTTTAATCCTGAAGGTACTAATGGGAAATATTCAGCAAAGGAAACAAAGTTCCTGGACATTGTAATAGTTAAAAAGTACTTTTGACTTTGATTCATAATAAAAAATAATAATACATTTTATGTTTGTATTCAATTTTTTTTTTTTTTTTTTTAAATCAGCTTAAGTCCAGTAGATCAGCAGTTTCTGAAATACTCAGACCAGTCTGTCTGGCACCAACAACCATGCCACGTTCAAAGTCACTTAAATCACCTTTCTTCCCCATTCTGATGCTCGGTTTGAACTTCAGCAGGTCGTCTTGGCCATGTCTACATGCCTAAATGCATTGAGTTACTGACACTTGATTGGCTGATTAGCTATGTGCATTAACAAGCAGTTGAGCAGGTGTATAATAAAGTGGCTGATGAGTGTGTAGCACTAGTTCCTAGTGTTGGCCAAATGAAGCCTCATGCACCACTTTCTGTATTTTCTGACCCCACCAGATGGTGCTCTTGGTTTAAAGACAAAGGCTGAAGGACTTGCAATGCAGTGTGCTTTCAAACCTTTGTTGAACAGACAGCGCCATCTGGTGGCTTCAGAAAATAAAGACAGTGGTTCATGAGGCCTCATTTGGCCATCACTACTAGGAGTTCCTCCACCTGGTGGTCCCGACCCCCATTAGGGGGCTTCACAGTGGGTCACAAGGCCTTCTTGATTTTAAGGGGTGCAAGAAAACCTCTTTAGAAAAAATGTATATGGTGTATGGCATATATCTCAGCGTTTCATCAATCTTTGTGCAAAAAATGTATTTTTTTTTAAGTATAGATTATTAATGAAGATATAACTCACAGGATAAATTACTGCGAATGCCTGAACACAAGCTACATTCACAGATCCTTCAAACAGCCTCATCTTGCTTTAGAAAAGTTTGCAGTTAAAACAGTGGAAGAGCTAATAGAACAAAGGCCAGGTGTCAAGGACAAGAAAACATTAAATTTGTTCAAAAAGAATGATTAAATATGATGAAATATAAAAATAAAATAATATAAAATATATACGTATAAAAAAAAAATATGAAAAAATATAAATATATATATATATATATATCCTGTTAACAAAGGGGTATATATATAACATTAATTCTGTTGCTTTGCATCTTTTTGCCGTACAGAAATATTTCTTCCTAGAAAACGCGGTTCAGTAAATTTGAGTGGAACATTATGCACTTATATTTCTCCTAGGACTTTTCAGCTTTAATACCTAGGTAAAACATTTATTAGAAAAGTAATCAAAAAGTAATTAAATATAATAAGTTACATTACTTTGATGAAGTAATTCAAATGGTTACATTACATGTTACCTAGTAATAACGTTCCCAACACTGCTAACTTTCTTGTTTTACACAAACTTTGCAGTTATGGTGTTCACTATTTGGGTTAATTGCACAATTTATCAGTTGCTCTGTACTGTTGTTGTTATGCACTGAAGATATTATGAAATATTCATAAAATATGTCACTTTGTCGTCAGTTTACTCAACGAGAAAGAAGGGGCCCCTTAAGGAAATAGACTGGGAACAGGGGCGTAAATATAGACAGTGCAGGCAGGTTAAATCAAAAATGGTGTGATTTTCTATATTTTGACCTCAAAAAGGCAAACCCATCTCCGTCATGGTTTTCTGTTGTTTGTAAAAAAAAAAAAAAAAAAAGTAGCAATCTATAACAAAATTATATGTTTATTCTACATAAACTATAAAAAAATATATAATTTAACTATGAAAAACTATTAAGTTAAACTAATAATTTCATATTTTCTTTTGTAGTTTTTGTCATATGCAGATATGTGATGATGATTGCTGGGGAATATGTACTGTATGTTGATGTTGTCCAATATCAAGTTGCTGTTTGATCATGTAACAAGACAGCACATTCAGCCGGGCACATCTGCAAGCGGATATCACATAAATGCAGCAGGAAGACACGCTGTTGTTAAAATATTTATACACCTAAAACTGTGTGTGTTTGTACTTCATAACCAGTAACTAGGGCGCACTAGTGCCCATCACAGTAGCGTGCACTGGGGCCCATTGTAACTCCCTTACTCCACTGGCTGGGAACCACTTATATTTATCATAATATTTGTTTTCTATGAATGAAACAATTAGCTAATAATTCAGCTATAACTGTCTGCTGTTTAAGTCATTTTTAAGCATCAATGCTGCTTTTCTGTTTATATCTTTGTAAACAAATATCTTGTCTTGTCTTTCCATTTAACAAACACAGGCTCCTCCCCCTCTTCCCCTCAGTAATTTCAGTACAGTCCCTAAATCCAGTTTTAAAATAATCCTATTTCAGTGAGGTGTAGTGCCATGCTTGTTTCCTGTCTTCTATCAATCACTGTGGTAACTTTCCTCAAGCGTCTGTAGGTGGCACTCTTGTATTTTTTAGCTATGGTGTCTTTTACAGACGTCAACCTGCGTCTTCTTCTATTTATTCCAAACAAATCACTTCTGTAGGGAACATTTACCCAACAACAAAACAGCTGTTTGTGAGAGAAATCTGGTCAATGTATTATTTGAAATCTGTCACAGCAAAAAGAAGAAATCAAAATGAACATTCATTTAAATATAAAAATAGACAACATAGATTTGCCTGTGTTTTATTTTCTGTTATTCATTTTATGGTTTTTATCTTGGTACCAAAGTCTTCATATTGTTTTGCACTCCAAACACAAAGCTCCAAAGTGCTAACACAGGCCTCTGCTGTGCACCTGGGCGTTGAGACTAATCGGTTGTGATGGTCCAGTGTGAACTCAGCAGGCATCTGGCACCGGATCCCTTCCCTTACTGCCAATCCTCCATCTGCCACCGGATCCTCCGCAGAGAGACGCTGTGTGTCACCGGCATGACAAACTCACACGAGAATATATGTGCAATTTACGGTTTTTACCATAAATCTGCAGTTTTGATGCTTATAAATAATTTTCAAGCACCAGTATAAGAGTGTGGGCATATTTTTGTTAACTTAATGTAATATAAGTCCTCAGTTACCTTTAATACGACTCTTAGAGCACACAGTGGGGATGCATACTATCTGCATCAAGTGATTTATGGAGTATGTAAAGTGCAGTGCAGGTGTTTCTAAGGACATAGGTGTCAGCATTAACCAAGGACATGTGGGAAGCATGTCCTTGTCAACGTTAGGTTAATGAACTGTGACAGTATGTTCACATGTATGAAATAAGTTCAGCTAAGATCAGGTAACAAGCTGGGATTTGGCTATTCTTGTTCTGCATTTTTTTTTTAATTAAATAATTTATTTCACTCCTCAACTCCTAATTTTCCTTTAAATTCTATTTATATTAACCAAGTTTGCAAACCTCAGTGGTCATTGTTAATAGGAAAAACTGTGCCAGATGAAATGCTTTTAAAGTTTAATAATATTACCAATGATTTGACAAAATGTAGTTAAACATTAGTAGATATCTAAATAAATAAACAAACAAATGATACTTAAATATAGTGTTTAAGAGATATAAAGTTTCATAATTTTCCTTTAACCTCCAATCAGGTGGTAAAAATCAGCATTCAATCAATATTTTTATTTTTATTTATATTTATTTTTTTTTATTTTGCCTTTGCTATAATTAAGTTGATAGGCTAAAATAAATTTGTACTTAATTCATTTTATACTGTTACCAAGTCATTTCATTTTTCAATGCCTTCATTTAATCAGAGAAAAAAAAATCTATACATTATTTTTCCCCACGTAACAGTTCCCATTTTCCAATGTATATATTATCCATACATGTCTAAAGTGTGTATAGAGTGCCTCAGGGATGACGTTTTTCTGTAAGCCAAATTGGAAGTTAGCATCACCCTAATTACCTCTTCAAAAAGCCAATGGGATTTTCCCATTGGATGTAGGATTATTGCAGAAAATAAGCTCTGTGCAAAACAAACATTTATGATACCTACACATTTTGTTCAGCAGGATAATCTTCACAAATTACAACCACTTCTATGATTTTTGAAGCTTAAATGCAATCGCCAGAGGTAAAAAGCAACATTAGGCTGTAAACAAACTGTACCACGGTCACATGACTTAATGTCACCACCACAACGAGCTGTAAAGCCGTATATTCTTTACAACGTTCTCATACCGTCACAAGTCGTCACATGTTGCCCATTCAACATCTACATATTATGCCGCTAGGTATCCTTCTGTGTCTGCTGTTGACATTTCGGGACACTACCAATGACGGAGAGCACGTGGTGAGGTTTAGGCCTACTGTCTGCGCCTACTTAGGCCAACAAAAAAAGTTTATCTTGGGTCCATTGGTGCAAAGGACAACCAAAAAAGGACAGCAGAGAAGATACCTGCACATCAATACAACTGGGCTGAATCAGTCAGCTGGTGCCACCAATTAGATAAGATCAACTCTGAGGAGCAGAGGCCTGACGACCAAATCACAATGACCTGTCCATTTTCTTTCCTTTCTTTCTGTATAGTTGTGTTTTTTGTACATTTGTATATGTTCTGCTATCATACATTGTGTTTGAATATCAGCACCAATCATAGTCAAGGACTGAAACACTTGATGCTGTTTTTAATCTTGAGCACCTTTCTTTTTGTGCACGGATGTTCTGAATAAATTGACATTTTTGCATTGATCTCAGCCTATGACCCTTTTTTGTGGCTAATTTTTTTGGCTCAATGGGAAACAAACACCGGCCTCCTGGGTGAAAGTCCAGGATTTGTTGGATCCATCCACCAACTCTCCCATCCGCCTTAGATAGATTTTCCTGCTCCTTATATTACATCGTTACCAACCATGTCTCATCTATGTATCATACTGCCATGGTGGCTGCCGTATGGCCGACTGGTAGGGTATCATAACACCATAAAATGTTGCCTTCAGCCAATAAATAGATTTGGTATGAGGCAGAGAGTAGACACAATAATTTCCTTTATTGCCACGAATATTTTCTACGCTGTATTTCATGCATTAAAGGAAAATCACAAACCTCCGACAGGCTGACACCTGGTGTAAGCAAGCGCAGACAACACATTACAATCGGACAACAGTGAGCCATTACAGTGCAATGGAAATTGAAATTACATTCAGAATTATTTGGTGCTGAGTGAATTCACCCATTCATCTGACACATACAAAGATGCATCAAAGCAGTTGGATTTAATTCAATATGTTTCCATGAATGCCTCCTTTATTCTGTCAAATAACATTCTTTATCTATACCTCAAAACATAAGCCTACCTCAACCTTAACCTACAAGGGGAACACCAGAAACCCGGAGAACGTGGAATACTTCCACCCTCCCATCAGGTTTCCCCTCTCCAGTTTGAGGTAAGCTTTGTCCCCTCGCTCCATCATCACCAGCCCGGCATTGGTGGCAGCTTCCCGGGTCACGTCCTGATCACCTGCGAAGGCTGAAATCACCGGCCAGCCGTTGAGAACCAAACTCACCTGGGAAAGTTGGGTGAGGAGATGGAGAGGAAAGACATTTGTGGAGAAATTATGGCTAGAGGTCACTATACAGTTGTTAAAATTCTGTTAAAGGCTTGAATTTTATTTTTAAAAAAAAACAGTTTTTAGCTCAACAACCAATGTTATAGTTAATCCAGGTTATACTGCAGTTGTGGAAAGGTTTTGTTTGCCCGCTGGCTACAGAATTTTCATAATCCAAAGAGGATTAATTTAGATGTCAACTAACAATTTCAATCCACAATGGATCAATTAAAATGTCAGCTATTAATTAAATGGTACAAGGTTTTTAAGCAGCTGCCATAACAGCTATGTGGTCGAGCCAACAACTAAGGGTGCGTTCGTGAATCCAATCTGACATGCTACACTGAAATGAGGGCACTGTTGTTCAAAGTAACAGAGCGTTCTATTTCTACATGAATTAACGAATGGTGAAATGACTGATTATTAGTTTGTTCACACTGATTAGTTTTTAAGGAAATCCTGGAGTTAATGACATTTTCGCTTTACATTGCATCGTGCACAAAGAATAAAAATCAGCTGAAACAGTCTCAGCAAATCCAGTGCAACCCAAGACATGTTCTGCTTTATACTAGTGTGTTAGTTAATTTTTTTAAATACATTTGCTCTTCTTTTTGTAACACGTCTCTGTACCTGTGGATTCATTCGAACCTGCTTGACCTTAGTAGCCTAAGCAGTATTCATAACTTCCTTGGGTGAAATTCCCCAGGTGGCATTGTCGCAACAGCAACTTTCCTCGCCACCTCCACGTCACAGTTAGCTTAGCTTAAAGACTGAAAGAGCTAGCCAGCTCAGTCCAAAGCACATGTGTAGTGTTTAAACCAAAAAAAAAAACAAAAGGAATGGTCAAAGTTGTCATACTGACATTTGAAGTGTGACGACTGATTCACAGCGTCAACTTATGCATTGAGTAATAAGCAAGAAAACATTCCACCTCAAATATTTGTAGCTGCCACCAGCCTTTGAATGACACAGTGAATTATTTTTTTCTTAGTCTTTGGCTAACTGTTATCTTGTAAAGATAAAAAGGTAGCAAAACATCCCTTCATTTTTTTGGATCAGCTTAAATGGTATAAGTTTATGAGGCTGGAACCTTAGTTAAACAATAATAAAACCAGGCCCACGCCCACACCGGGCTAGCTAATGGGTTGGTTACTACTACTGCTAGCTAGCTAAGCAGCATTGACAGCAAGAATGTAGGTCCAGCTTCAGAACATAATACATCTCAAATTAGTGGTGGGCACCAGTAGCTACACTTCGAGCCTGCCATAGCAATGGAAAATAATGTAGGTGTTGCCAGTTGTAAACAGTAGTAAGTAAATACAGCATGTTGTTACTTTTCAGCAATACTTTGCTTTGTGAGTGCTTGAGAGACGCTTGCTTGCTGTTAGGACATGATGTTAGGCCTACATATTCTCAGTGGGAAACATTTTTAATGGAAATTCTGACTGGAAAGATTTATATATGTCAGGTGGAAGGTGGACTATTGCACAATGTTTCTGTAAATTTTTAATAACTTACTCAGAATGTTGCTTTGTTACCAGCCCACCTGAAACCCCTGATATTTTCTAACAAGCTTACCTAAACTGCACGACCCACTGGTGGGTCGCACCGCATCACTAGTGGTTACATTACCTCTGAAACGAACCACAACTTAAATGTGTGCATGCACCCATGTGTGCATCATAGGTGCACTAAGCCCATTGTCCAAAGGCAACAAAACTTGCCCATTAGCACCTCCCATGTTCACTAATTAACACGTCATAACACATTTGTTTAATCCAGATTTTTAAAAAACATTTAAAAGATTAGTGAGCTTTAGAGGTGCTGCTTTTAAACGGAGCCAGGCTAGCTGTGACCCCCTGTTTTATTGTCTAGCCAGCTAATTAGTCAAAATAAGCAATATCTTGTGCCATTTCTTTAAGTGGCCTAAAATTAAACTATCCGAAACATCTGAAACGTATTTCCCAAAATGTTTTTTCTTTAAGCAGGTGTTCTTACTTGTATCGTCTGCCGGTTGTAAACTTTGACAACATGAAAGCTGAAACTGTAGACTCCTTTTCTAGGCGCCACGAAGATGCTCCTCGCTGGATCAAAATGGCTTCCAACGTTTACTAGGATCTGAGAAGAAGAGGAGATGAAGAGAGAGAATGGGACAACCAGGCACTAAGCAAACTACTAATTAGTATTACATTTCAAATGCTATCATTTGGGGAGGTTCAGCACTAAATGATGGCAAGGATATGATGGACCTGGGAGGGGGGTATGAACAAGGTGCTCTGGCAGGACATTTGAGTACACCACCTGCAGGACACAAACCAGACAGAGTGAATCATTATTTGTCTGATTTGTGCTTCATTAATTTTTACTGGTCTTCTTTCAGAGCTCAAAGACATTGCTCACAATAACTTAGCATCACCACCCAGGATCGGTATTGAGGGAAAGTTTCAGGCCTATGAATAAACACCAATTAAAAAGTGACACGTGCAGTGCCTGTGACCTGGTGTATGCTAACATCCAACATGTGACAACACTGACTCACATACTGGCAAAAGCTCAGATACTAATAACTGCTATTGAAAGCATTTACCGGCAGTAAGACTGTATTCTCTGTGTGTGATCAGTGCTGGTAATCAAGCCTATTTAGTTACTGCAGCAAGAGGCACTGACGGTCCACCTCTTTGCTTTAAATGGAAATACTCAACAACTTCTGGATGGACTGGAAATTACGTACAGATGGTCATGGTACCATAACAATAAATTATAATGACTCTAAAGACTTCCTGAATTTTCCTCTAGTGCTACCATGAGGTTGAGATTTTGTGATTTTGTAAATTCTCTTAACAACTTGAGCTTGAGTCAACTACAAACTGAAGATTACAAGGATTTTAATGATGACATGACTCCTTCTTTCCCTCCTGGATTTCAAGGGCTGTTTACACAATGCATTGCAAATATAAAATGTAGAACAGCCTGCTCTTATTCCCATAGAGTCACATACTGCTGCTTTGTCACATCCCTCAGCATGTTATATCAACACCAAAGGCAGCCTTTGAGATGCACTAGGCTTTCAACCAACTCCAATTTAATCCCATCCATGGCAACACTCGACACTGAGAGCAACTGACGTAGTATTAAGAGTGAACAACTCTGTGCAGTACGGGAGTGAGGGGAGTTGGATGGGTAAAACAAAACTGGACTTTCACCCAGAAGACCACAGTTCCTGTCCAATGTGGTACAAAGGTCTATGTTTAAATATAATGTTACGCAATTTACGCATGATGATTGTAGTTATGATAGAGTTATGTAATTAAGTTATGGAGGTTAGGTTTAGGCAAGTAAACGTGGTTTAAGCCAAGGGAACGAAACACGATGATGACATACCTTAAAATAACACAAAGTTCGCGCAAAGTTTACACTTGACTCCTGGGAGAAAGTCCTGTGTTTTGTGACCCATCACCCCAACCTGCCTCTGTACGTGGAGCGCATTGGTTATGTTATTGCAGCCTTCCAAAATACATGGGTTATGACTGAATAACTGTCTTAGGTTTACGTAGAATATGTATGAATTTTGGTGCATTACTTTCCATAAGACAACACACAAACAGTGCATGAGAACAGCCTGGGCTAAGTTGTGTTGCCTAAACCCAACCGCAACCACTTCACAACATTAACCATGTGTTACAATGTGTTTCAGCTGTGCAGCCTGTGCATTGCTATCAGCATATCCAGAAAACAGTTTTCTTGCATAATTCAGAAGAAATTTGAAAACAGCTTCCCTAGTTTTCATTTCTAAAATCAGATGTAAAGACCAATCATTGACCAGTAGGACGCACCTTTTATTATGATGCCACTTAGATTAACCAAAATGGCGAGACTGGGACATAAACAAGGTTCTGAGCAGATGGCTGAAGCAGATGCTGACGTATTGGATAAGGTAAAACATATTCTTGTCTATTGAGTTGATAAACAAAGGCACACTTTTCCTTGCTACTTGGTGAAGCTAAGGTTTATCTGTAGAACATCTCTAGCCCACATACTCAATCAGACTGAAATACAATTAATTAGGACCCATAGTAGCCAGAGTTAGCAAGAGCAACGTCAGTGTTACAATCATGAATTATAAATGGTGAAAGGTTTGTTCAAAATTAGTAGATGCTGATAAAGACTGACTGAGAAAACCGTGTTCAAGAATGAGTAAAATGTTAAAAGTTTATTGTACCTGGGGGAAAGGATAAGACGCTTTACTTGCAATGAAACAGTGGTTCTGACGAGTGGTGAAATGCCACTACAACACAAAAAAACATCAATTTTCAACCAAAAAAACCTCACCAGCTCAAGCCGTCATATCAAGCCACCTGCAAAATTAATGTAAAATCAATGGAATAAGCATTTTCACATTGCACCAAAGCAAACTTGTTACGTACACAGCGTTTCTGCCCGGTCGTTGCACCTTTAGCACCCTAAGTTCAATGCTTAAAGACGCAATGAATGAATGCCATTTCTTCCTTTGATACAGACACATGTTTTGAAGACATAGTAAATTCACTTTTAGAACTATTGAATGACACTAAGGAGAGTGGGCTGCAAACAGCAGTGGTGCAGTGGTAGTTGAGGATATCATATTCTAATGACTTTGTTGGCCGATAGTTGGGTATATTCTAAACAGACAGTAATAGAGGTAGGTAGGTACGTTCCGTATTTCTGCATATACCCTCCACTTGCCACTGGCAAACAGACTTAGATGGAGGCCAGACTTAGATGCTGTCTTTTGTTTGGCCTCTGATTTGCACTAACATGCTTTCATTTTACTGGGGCTCCACTCTTCTTGACACCATTTAATAGAAAACATTTTCTAGGGCCATAGAGAGCCTACTGTATACAATTTATATTGTTTTTGGGAGCAATATTCCTAAAAGACTTGTATTCGAGTGACCCTGCTCTATTGAATGATCACTGATATGCATAATGGAATGGTAAACCCTCTACTTTTTGCTTCTTAAATGGTTGTGAAACCAATTTTGGGGTCATCCATAAACCACGCAAACCCACCTGGTCAAAGTAGATGGTCATGGTGCGGTTGCTCATCTCTGAGGGTTCATGGTTGGTGTTTCGGATGGCTGAAAACGCCACTCGACCAGTCCCTGACCTCACAGACATGCCGAGAGCGTTACCCGATGGCTCTGCAGAAGGGGTGGAGTCGCATACCACCAAACACTTTCCCTCCAACACGATTGGCTCTGTGTCATTCTGGCAACTGACCTCCAGTGGCCCCCAATGGACCAGAAGCAGAAGTCCAACGATAAAGACTGAGCGGGAAGCAAGACAGGGCGGAGAGGGAGGAGATGGGCAGGGCATAGTTCCAAAATGAGAGCGACCTACGGGTGTTTTGGGGGATTTGTAGGTGTTGTTACTCCCCGTGCAGTGACAATATGGCCACCACAAATCGTCAGCGAGAATGTGTCTTCTTGAAAAACACCCTACTTTAGCAACAGGATCATAGTTTCACCTGGAAAGACTTCAACCAAGGATTTCTCGCATCTCATGGGATGTTAAATGATTCAAGTAATCCTCAGCTGACAGTTCTGCCAACACTGGGTGGAGATGGAATCTCTTCGGGGAGGGCTGTTAGTTGGCACCAAGGTGGCAGCTTCCCATAACAGCAGACAGTAAGTCTTTATAGGTATAGTTGGAGGTTATTCAGCTTCTCACACCCAGCAAAATGGCCATTGGCCAAACAAAGTCCAAACTGGTTTGGAGGCTGTTGAGACTTCAGGCCTGTGTCAAGATGTAAACACATTTTTTGCACATGAACATTTTGCATATTTGAAAACAATGGTGTGACTTAAGACACTTTTCTATGTTCATTATTCCAGAGAATTGTTGAGGACTGTTTGATTGGAAGAGTCATTCAGATAATACCGAATTCACAGTACACATTTCTGGAGAGTGATGCATATTTAACAACTAAGATTAAAATATGGGTGTATGCATGTGCAGATTATCAAACATTAGGCCCCTGGGCCCAGACCTGCAGAGGGCCACACCACCTCTCCTACACACCTCTCTTTTTTTGTTGTTTTGCATCTCTTTGTAGTTGTTACACATCTTTTTTTTTGTTTATGTGTCTCGTTAGCCCTGTTTCCACCAAACACTTTCAGTATGGTACCTTTGGAACCAAAAGTAACCCTTCAGACATGGTACCTAGACACTAGCGTTTCCACTGCAAACAGTACCCTTAAATGTGGGTGGAGTTGTTGTCACTCACTGCTCCGTCCAGCACTCACTGTATTTCCTTATCACCGGTGACACAGATTGAAGTCTGCACCTTATTCATCGTCCACAGAACAAGGCTGCACGCTGACATTTTCAGAACAAAATAGAACAGGCTGCAGTGAGAGTCTGTCTCCATGGGATATTTAAAAATATCAGGTTTGTGCATTTAGTCCAAGCTCAGGGGTTTAGTGTTGCCGAAGCCCACAGGAACAAGACTTTTCCAAGTGAGGATTGGGATATATGCTGTCCCAGTCGAAATTAATATATAAACACTTGACGATCCACTCATCACTAAAAGTGCATGTCATAAAAAACTAAAGTCATGGTCAAAGTTGTCACATTGAAATTTAAAGTGTGCTGATGGATTCACATCGTCAACTCCAGCTGCTGTGAGAGGCAGCAAAACATCCTTTTATAGTTACAGTTTATTAATAAAGCTCTCCACAGTATGAACAGTGGTTACATGAGCCTCAAAACCAGCCACAACTCAGCCCTGAGCAGAGTGACCGTCCTCTATTGACCAATCAACAGACTGCAGTGTTCACAGCTCCACCTTTTAGTGCCAGATCTGTGTGCTAGGTACCCCAACAGAGGGGGGACCAAAAATGGTTTCATCGGTACCATCCACAACTTTTCACAGTGGAAACGGAAAAAAAAGCAGGGCACAGAAACAGGGCTTTAGTGGCCATCTCAAATCTTTTTGTAGTTATTTTGTAACTCTTTGTGGTCATTTAGAGACTTTTAGTAGTTTCTTTACATCTCTGTAGTTATTTTGAGTCTCTTCCTGGTCAGTACGTGTCTCTTCAAGTGACATTTTGCAGGTGAAGGGCAGGGGAGGGGCCCTGACACTTTGGGCCCCCAGGCCTGTGTCCTATAGGCCTGTTCAGTAATCCATCCATGGGTGTATGAATATGTTTGCCAAATGTGGGTATGTGATCATGTATACTGTCTATTCTGTGTGAGATCACCACTTATTCTTGACTCTCTGGTATGAAAAATGCGATTCAAAATGAACAGACAGTAAACTCACTTCAAAATCTGGCAACAACCGCTTAATGGTGACAGAAATGGAAACTGATCACTTTTAGTACCATTGCACTTGAAGAAATTGAGCTTTGATATGAACAATGAAGCAATTTGTAAGACAGGTCCACAAAGACAAAAAAGAGCAATCAAACAAGAGGAAAATGAGTAAGGTAACAGCAGTGGATATTAAGAGGAAAATGATTATGCTGAAGAGGAAAATAAATAGCAGAAAAAAAGTGATGAGGTAATGTTTTGGCCAGGAAGAGGGCGCGTGAGTGCCAGCTGGACTCAGGAGGGGGGACAGCGGACTATCACAATCCCACCACCGAGAGGCCATCTGTGGGTAAACATTCCCTCCCTCTCTCCCCCTGCACCTTTCCAATTGAATCTCTGCACTTGAATTCCTTTACACAATCTCCCATGAACACATGCTATTAATAAATATATAACAATATTAGCTCAAGCATTATGTGAATTGTTGAGTAGTAAAATACCATAATTCACACAGCAGCTGAGTTTTTATTTTCTGCAGGAGAGCATTACCCTTAGATAAATGCTTACATATTTCTTAAAAGTCAACATTTTGTGGAATAAAACTACAGTTTAGTGAAAAATAAAGACGAAATCTCAAAGAAATCCCTATAATTAGTGTCTAACCAGCATCCCCAGCATTAAAAAGTACAACCTTTTTTACAAAAATGACCCTTGCAACATGCAAACGGAAATTTTGTTAATAATCTTGCCTGTAAAACACCTACCTCTTACTCTCAGCGTTGGCTCTGCAGCGTCTTACAGAAACCCGCTGTCATCGGTAAAGTTAAAGCATCCCAAGAGCCCTGTTCTCCCGTTACCTTCGGCTTTATCTTTTCCTCTCCCTCTCCTCTCCCCATCTCTCTCTCCCTCTATTCCAGGAAACCCCTGTGTTCGAGCAGACGTTTAATCACATCACGAGCAACGCGGTCCTTCTGTTCTCACGGCTCCTCGGCCCCCTACTGTACTGTTTCCCCTCCTTCTTCCTCCATCCTTTTTTTTTTTTTTTTAACCTCACATATCAAAGCCCGGGTGGCAGAGCTGAAAGGCTGCAAACTGCTTTAAATCCTTTCTGTGAGGAAATGGTGAGAATTTAGTTTGATCAGCATGTTTTGCTGGCTCCCAAAAAGCTCTGACTTTTGTGCAAGTGTCTCAGGTTTGAAAAAAAAAAACTGTTCATATGCAAAGAATTGGTTAATTTTGGTTGTATGATTTGGAAATGATAGGTCTGGTATGGATAAATAAATACGAAACATTTGTGTTCTGAATACTCACACCTGTCTCTTAAAAACTACTTTCATCACCATCACTGTCTTGGTTAAACACTGAAAAATTCAAAAGTGATATGACAAGAAGGCTTCAACTTTAACCAAAGTGCTTTGGTCACCTAAAACTAAACACACAAAGACAAGTCAAACATAGGCCCTATATATGTAATATTAAGTATTATAAATCCACAAAATTTGTTTCAGTTTTCATTACCTGACACGCTTAAGCCTCTGTACTCAACATGTGAAACTTTTGATACTCAGTTTCTGTACCCTTACGTTCACCTATGGGAATACCCCACATGTCAAGGGGTGTCTCCTGCCTTACCTCTCCCCTTTTGCTGTTGTGCTCTGTGGGAGAGGTAAGCAACATTACTCTTGTAATATGTTTAAAAGTTAATTTTATGCTAACATAATCTTGTGTCGCTTAATTTCTGTAAGGGATCAAGTTTGTACGGTTATGTATGACGCAGGATTTATGTTTTTGCCACTTGCTGTCAGGAGAGGAATAAATGGAGATCGCCTCTTAACATATCCACCGTCTGGGCCTCTTTAAATCTGCACAACGCAGACATCACCAGAGTCCACAGGCAACAAACACACAAACAAACAAACAAACAAACAAAAACACTTAACATAATCCAGGCAGTGATTACATTTCCCTCAAAACTATGGCAGAAAAAGTTAGCAGTATAGCGACAGGTTTGGAATACTAGATAGAAATCTAAAAATCTTGGTGAGTTCTGAGGGTCCGAATAAATAATAATAGTAAAATGTTATGACATAAAGAATTTAATAACTAAAAGGATGCGCTAAACTCTGTTGGCTTTTAATGTGTTTTAGAGGGATGTATAGAGGGCTAGCTTGTTTGGATGAGTGTTTTGTTTTAATTGTCCAACCTCAAAACCACAAAGGTGTGGTGCAACATTAAGCACGTGAGGATCAAATGAGGTCAGGGCACAGTGTAAACACTACATACTTTGAACTTCCTTGATCATTAACTCCTTTCAGTATTGGTTCATCCTGAAAAAAGTTGAAAATGTTCATACTATGTCCTACATTAAGTGACAGCCCTTATATTTAAAAGTATATTTTATATGTCCGCTAATTATGAAATAACCACTGTATCAGTTTAGTTCTTGCGTCTGAGCTTTATGAGTTCAGATGAAATACATTAATTAAGTGTAGAGTATGGCTTCAACATCAGTCTTTTGAGTTGGAATGAATTTGATATACTACCCAAGCGCAAAGGCAAAAAATTATGGTATAAAAAGTGTTCAGAGAATCAATTCTTCATTTTCCTGACAGTGCACTTTGAATCAGTCGACAGCAACCAACCTCACTGTATAAGAGAGATGGAAATATGACCAAAAAAAAAGACTTGCTTAGGACTTGAAACACAAAGTTCAGGACTTAGACATGACTTGGGACTTAAGATTTACATCTGACTTAAGAGACAATGACTTTGTCCAACCTTCAAAAGTATAGTAAACTGAGAAAAGGAGTGGGCCCAGTATTGACTGCTGGGGGACCCCACATGTAAAGGCATAGAAAGTAGAGGCCTATCCAACTACAAGTGAGAATGTTGGCTAAACCCAAACACGTGCTTTTGTTGCACAAGGAAATAAACGTAAAAACACTGTGTTTTACCTACGTTGTAATCATTTTTGGGTTTTTTTTCGAAGATTGTTTTTGTAGGCTTTTTTGGCCTTTATTCGAGTTGTAACATGAAAGGGGGAATCGAGGGTGGATGATGTGCAGCAAAGGGCTACAGGTCAAAACCTAACCCCCAGCCGCTGCAGCAAGGACATAGCACCTGCACATGGGACACCTATTGCACAAGGTGAGCCACTCAGTGCCCCATTGTACTTGTATTTTGAAAAAGACTTATGCATTAAAAATGCAGAAACTGTACATTTCCTGTGTAAACACAAGTGTATTTTGAAAAGACACAATGCATGTTACAAGCGTAAATTGACATGGTGTCACAGGACATCAACAACAGAAGCAGGAGGGTACCTAGCACGTTAGATTTATACGTGAACGGCCACTGACAAAGCAACATTATTTTCTGAGTTGGGATGAGAATGTGTTGGATAGGCAATGGAATATCATCAGCATTTTTTTAAATTAAAAAGGAAACAACTGCTCATACTTTGTAGAGGTAAGATAAATAGGAACAAAATAAAGGGGAAAACCCACATGATTTGTTGCAAAGAAACTGGTGAGCTTGTTTGGATGAGTGTTTCATTCTAATTGTTCATCCTCAGGTGTGGTGCAACATTAAGCACGTGAGGATCAAATGAGGTCAGGGCACTACATTCTTTACAATGACATGAGTAATGACAGGATTAATTACTGCTCAGAAATGAGTGAGTAGGAGTTTCAGTCTTCATACAAAGAAACACTGGATTTTTATGATCATTAATTACTAACTGAAATCCTACATAGAATGAAAGCCCTTATATTTGCAAGAATATTTTTTATATCTATCTATAACTATGAAATAACCTGTCCCAGTTAAGTTCTTGCACCTGAGCTTTATACGTTCAGTTAAAATACACAGTTAAGCATAGGGTAGTATGGAGATATTTTGTGGTTTCAATTATGTGTTTTTGGATGTTTCAATCTGGGGCGCCATAAGCCTCCATTTAGTGGAGTTGTGTTGCTACCCCCTCTCCCCTAGGATCTCTGCAAGTGTTGCGAGGACTCTAAAACTTCACCTTAGCCTCCCTCAGCATATGGGTGAGTAGATAATGGGTAAATTTTCATTTTTGGGTGCAATATCCCTTTAAAACCCAAATCATGAATCTGATGGCTTCTCTAAAGTCAGTCAACTGCAACCTCTCATTGTACCAGAAGGATGGAAATGTGACATAAAAAAAAAGAGACACAAAGTTCAGGATTTAGACATGTCTTGGGACTCTGTTGCAAAGACTTAATTTCACTTGAAAGAACAGGACTTTGTCAAACCTTCACAAATACAGTAAACTGAGAAAAGAACTGGGCCCAGTATTGACCCCTGAGGGACCCCACATGTCAAAGCATGGAAAGTAGAGGTCAAACCAGCTATAAGCGAGCATGTTTGGTAAAAAAAAAAAAAAAAAAAGATTAACCAGTGATGTGCAGAGGCCCTAGTGTCATTTATCAAGTTGATGTTAAAGAGTAGTGTGATTAATAGATGTAACCATAGTTACTGCACACATTATATTTTTGGGTTATTTTTATTACTTAAGTTACTGTGTTATTTATTAATGGATACATTAATTATGTTTAAGTAGTAGTAGATTCAGCATTATTTAGTTACTGGTAAATTATTATTATTTCATTGTCATTTATAGTACTTTGTATGTTGTTTCATTTGTATTTTCATGTGCTGTGTTTTAGTACAGTCATTGTGTTCCCTTGGTTATGAGCTAATTGGTTCCTGGTACCTGTCCTTGTTTTGTGAGGACAGGTATGAGTGAGACACATGACAAAGTGAGTGCCTCATGCTTAACAGAAAATAGAAGTTGCTTTACCCTTAAGTTTGAATATGTTAGCACTGTCTTGCCGTGTTGGTACAAATTAAACAAAGAGGAAAAATGTTGTGGCCGAGAGCAGGAAATGGCTGGTAACTTTGATTAGCTTTGACTCAGTGATATAATTATATCTGACACCTAAGTTGATCTTCTTAAATATTTTAAAGATGGAGACTTACAGAATTTTTCCCCATCATTTTCCCCCAATGCTATTTCAACTTTTTGTCTAACATGAATAAAAACAAGGATGTCCAGGCTTAGAGTTTTCAACCCTGTGACACCACAGCATGCTTTGGGCCAGAAGGGAGAGAAAATTACCATTTTAACATAAATTCAACCAATTTAAGAAGTGGGGAGTGTGGAAATCAGTAGCTTGTGTGGTGCATTAGTGGAAAATATGTCTGTGTCGGTGTTCTGAATGTGCATGAGAACAAAGTGAGAACAGGGAAGCTGCAGCAGCTGCAACAACAGCAGAGTGGAGAGCCAGCCAGAGCCATGGCTACCACCCTCAGGTGTTCCCAGTTACCCTGACAATCACCTGCCTTCAGAGAGAACACAGACAAATGAATCACATAGAACACAAGATGAGAGAAACAGGCAGTGTAATATCATCAGCATTGTGATTACAAAAAGGGAAAACACTCATACTTTACAAAGGATAGATGAAGAGGGACAACATGGCTTAAAAATGTTCCCTCAATTTCACTTAAACCTTAACTTGGTACAAGGAAACTGGTGAGCTTGTTCCAATGAATGCTTTAACTGTTCAGCCTAAAATCCACATAGGTGTGGTCCAACAGCAGATCTGGAGCTGATGCAGGTGCACCGTACAAAGGAAAGACATGACTACTGCTCAGAAATAATTCAGTAGGAGTTCATGTTCACATCATATCCTAAATAAAGTGACAGCCTTTTAATTTATAAAAAACATCTTGGATGTTTTGCTCACAAAAAGATAACCAGTGTGCCTGTTTGGTTCTTTTGTCTGAGTTTTATGAGCTGGGCGAAATTGCCTACATTAGTAAAGTGAAGGGTAAGGCTGTGGTACATTCCAGCGCTCATTAAATCTCATTGTGTTTAAATTATCAGCTTACAGTTGACAAACTGTTCCACAAATTATGTTCCACAAATGCAAAATGCATTCAGGCTACAGTATGCCATCTTAGTGTGCCGGATTTCTTTATATGGTCTTCATGTAGAAGAATAGGCACAGGCAGTAAGAGGAAAAGTAAGGTTTGGTTGTGTATGACAGAGAATTTTGTTTTTGCCACTTGCTGTCAGGAGAGGAATAAACGGAGATCAAGGTCTGGGCCTCTTTATATCTGCACAACGCAGACATCACTAGAGTCCACTGGCAACAAACAAACAAACAAACAAAAAAAAAAACAATACAACTGAACATAACTCAGGCAGCGATTACATTTCCCTCAAAACTATGGCAAAATAAGTTAGCAGTATTGTCACAGGTTTGGAATACTGGGGAGAAATCTAAAAATGTTGGTGAGTTCTGAGAATAAATATTAATAACAAAATGTTGACATTCAGAATTTCATAACTGAGAGAATGTGCCAAACTCTGTTGGCTTTTAATGTGTTTTAGAGGGATGTATAGAGGGTGAACTTCAAAACCACACAGGTGTGGTGCAACATTAAACACATGAGGATCAAATGTAGGTCAGGGCACAGTGTAAACACAACATACTTTGCAATGATATGATTCATGGCATGATTAATTGCTGCTCAGAAATGAGTGAGTAAGAGTTGCAATCTTCATACAAGAAACACTGTGTCCTTGATCATTAACTCCTTTCAGTATTGGTGTATCCTGAAAAAACTTGGAAATGTTCATATCATGTTCTACATTAAGTGACAACCCTTATATTTAAAAGTATAGTTTATATGTCCACTAACTTTGAAATAACCACTGTATCAGTTTAGTTCTTGCATCTGAGCTTTATGAGTTCAGATGAAATACATTAATTAAGTGTAGAGTATGGCTTCAACATCAGTCTTTTGAGTTGGAATGAATTTGATAAACTCCCCAAGTGCAAAGGCAAAAAATTATGGTCTAAAAAATGTTCAGAGAATCAATTCTTCATTTTCCTGACAGTTCACTGTCAGTCAACAGCAACCAACCTCTTTGTACCAGAAGGATGGAAATGTGACAGAAAAAGACTTGCTTAGGACTTGAAACACCAAGTTCAGGACTTAGACTTGAGTCACTGACACTCCGTTGCAAAGACTTAATCTCACTTGAAAGAACATGACTTTGTCCAACCTTCATAAATATAGTAAACTGAGAAAAGTATTGGACCCAGTATTGACCCTTGAGGGACGCCACATGTCAAGGCATGGAAAGTAGAGGCCTATCCAACTACAGGCAAGAATGTTTGGTAAAAAACATAAACACTGAAGTGCAGAGGCCTTAGTGTCATTTATCAAGTTGATGTTAAAGAGTAGTGTGATCAAGATCATAGTCAGTTTTTAGGAAAATTTAAATTGCGCTGTGAATGTGATCGGCCGAGAGCAGGAAATTGTTTGTTACTTTGATTAGATTTGACTCAGTGATAATTACTACTGAAACCCAGTTTGATCTTTTCAGATATTTCAAAAAAAGAAAAGAACACAGTTTTTTTCTGTGGTTTGTTCAAAGAATGCTAATTCAACTTTTTGTCTAACATGAATAAAAACAAGGACATCCAGACTTAGAGTTTTCCACCCTGTGACACCACAGCATGCTTTCAGCTACAAGGGAGAGACAAATGACCATATTAACATAAATTCAACCAATTTAAGAAGTAAACTAAGGATTAAAAGTGTGGAAATCAGTGGTGCCAGTAGCTTGTGTGGTGCATGAATGGAAAATATGTGTGTGTAGGTCAATCAATTTCAATCAATCAATTTTATTTATAAAGCCCAATATCACAAATCACAATTTGCCTCACAGGGCTTTACAGCATACAACATCCCTCTGTCCTTTGGACCCTCACAGCGGATAAGGAAAAACTCCTCCAAAAAAAACCCTTTAACGGGGGAAAAAAACAGTAGATGTTTTAAATGTGCATGAGAATAAATTGAGAACAGGGAAGCTGCAGCAGCTGCAACAACAGCAGAGTGGAGAGCCAGCCAGAGCCACGGCTACCACCCTCAGGTGTTCCCAGTTACCCTGACGATCACCTGCCTTCAGAGAGAGCACAGACGAATGAATCACATATGACATCACAGGTCTCTGAAGAGACAGGCAGTGTAATATCATCAGCATTTTGGAATAAAGAAAAGGAGAAACACTCATACTTTGCAAAGGATAGATGAAGAGGGACAACATGGCTGAAAAATGTTCCCTCAGTTTCACTTAAACCTTAACTTGGTACAAGGAAACTGGTGAGCTTGTTCCAATGAATGTTTTAACTGTTCAGCCTAAAATCCACATAGGTGTGGTCCAACAGCAGATCTGGAGCTGATGCAGGTGCACCGTACAAAGCAAAGACATGATTACTGCTCAGAAATAATTCAGTAAGAGTTCATGTTCACATCCTAAATAAAGTGACAGCCTTTTAATTTATAAAAAACATTTTGGATGTTTTGCTCACAAAAAGATAACCAGTGTGCCTGTTTGGTTCTTTTGTCTGAGTTTTATGAGCTGGGCGAAATTGTCTACATTAGTAAAGTGTAGGGTAAGGCTGTGGTACATTCCAGCGCTCATTAAATCTCATTGTGTTTAAATTGTGTCTGCATGTGTCTGCATGATATGTTCCGCCAATGTAAAATGCATTCAGGTTACAGTAGGACATCATAGTGTGCCGGATTTCTTTATATGGTCTTTGTGTGGTCTTTATGTAGAAGCATAGGCACAGACAGTAAGAGGAAAAGAAAGGTTTTTGTTGACGATTAAAGGATGGTAACATGTTCTTTTAGAAACCTTAAGTACTAGTATGAACCAGTATGTTCCCTTAAAAATACATGTAAAAATAACAAATAAATTGCCCTTAAATAGGCGAGAACACAAACAATTTCTCCATTTTTAAAAAAAAAAACTTTTATTGTCAGTTTCACAGGTCATATACATTGCACATTTAGTCAATGGAATTGATGTCTGGAGTGCATTCAACAACATTTAAAGCATTTAATGTACATTTATTCGTGTATGAGTCTGGTATCATCTTGTAAAGATTCATTTGAATCATAAAATAAATGCTTTTAAAGAAAAAATTTTGCCTTCATCTTTTACGCAGTAAAAAGTTGTGTGTCGTGTCTTACTAAAGACCAAAATAACACATGAATTTGGCCTGTTGCAGGCCAGTGTTGGTCAAATACTATTACAGTACAATACATCTAACACATAGACAATCTCAACATCAATTAGCATCTTTCTTCTGACACATCACAGAGCTGACTCGATGGTTATGTCCCGACCGTCCTTGACTTTTCCCTCAAAAGGACATATCATCAGCGGGGCGGTGTTCTTCCCATCATCTTGAACACAGGGGTTAAAGTACGGATACAGGGGCTCAGTGAAGTCACAGTTGCTGTAAGTGTAAATGTGAGTCTTGGCTTCTGCGTCGTAGAAGGACACCACTCCTTCCTTGTAGTCCAGGAAGATGCCGACTTTCCTGGGGGCTTCCCGGAGGTGGAGTGTGACGCAGGGGCCGGTGCAGGCGCTGAGGCTGCCGCCTTTTCGCCGGCAGATCGCCCAGTAACCGTTGTCGGGATTCACTGTGATGGCCCCCTTTCTGGTGATGGATTCTCTGGCCACACCAAGATCCCAGTCTGTTTTACCTCCAACCTGAAACACAACATACAGAATATAGTGTCAGACAAGCAGGCTTCCTTTTAATTAAGTGCTTTAAATACATTTGGTGCAAAGGATTTAAAATAGTTTTTGTTCATGTGTTACTTTTAGGCTTTTCCTGTACCATGTCAAGTAATGTGTTACAGTTGAAAACCCATAAATTCCTGATACAAAAATGGCAAATTGACACATTTTTGACCCAAATGTGACTCCGTATTTGGCTTTGACTGTGTGCAGGCTGCCCTTCTAAATCCTAATAAACCTTTGTTTATCACCACTAAGACACGACTCCACTTGGTGAACAACATGTGCAAGCTAAAAGTGTGTTTTCTTGTTTCAAAGATGCTCACCTGAACCACCCAGTAGCGTCTTCCAGATGCAAAGTTTTGTTTTCCCAAAACGCAGACGCAGGTGTTAAACCGCTGAGGACTGTCTGGGAGCTGGGCGTTATTCCTCTGGCTGCTGACGCTCACCTGTAGACCATCATAACCATCATTATTATCTTACACATTAGCCTAATCAGCGACAGTTAATAGCCTTATTGATTTCCAAATTAGCATTTTAGCTTCCTGTGCTTTCTTCTCCAATTTTCATGTGATAATATACCACATTTTACTTTCACCTTGTGAAAGTAAAATGTGGCTCAGCAGGGACTGTCTACATGCATAAGCTTGAACAATTATAGCTCAACCTGCTGCGTCAGAACAAAAGATTGTTTATCTTTACAGTTCTCATATGTGAGGAATCCAAACTATTCTGAGGACTAGTTTCTGAGTAGGACTCTTTGATCTTCACACATTTGATATAATGATGATATAATCTGACAATACCTTCTTTCTGTCTGGAGACAGGACCAACCAGCCTGACGCGGTCTCAGGATCCAGAGTGACATCAACTGCAGAAGCAAAGAAGAAAAACAGTGAGTCAGGTAATAAAAAGGCGGGCTTTAATCCAGGTTTGACGAGGCTATTGCATAATGAAAATGGTGTGTGATTGTGAACATACCTGCGTATTGATTCAGCAAGTCCGCTTCTGCAAAAAATAAAAAAAAGAAGAGGAGAAAGGTTATTTTCATGCACTGACTGTCACATAATATCTTGAATCCTTTTGTGAAGTAAATAACAATTTAAAAGATCACTGACCTTGTGCAGACAGTTGGTTTGCAAGGTCCTGGCAGACGTCCACAAGCTTGGAGACGGCTCTCGTCAACGTCCCCATGCAGTTATCCGAGTGGACCGCGACCTCAGACCAGTCTCTGGTGGTCGGGAGTCGACTCAGAGTGGGGAAGCTCTAAAATCAGGAGAGCACACACAGGTTTCTCATGAGCACACGTCTTGAAATGTTGACGCGGCACAGAAATGTTGAAATGCAGTTTGAGTAGCTTACCCGCACGAGGTGCACAGGGTTCTGGGCTTGCTCCAGGTTCTGCAGCACGCTGTTCCTTGTCTGCAGCTCATTGACTTCCCGCTGCAGCTCCTCGTACAGCTCCGCGGCTCTCCTCTCGCACTCCTGCTGCCTCTCCTCCAGCTCCTCCACCAGCTCGGCCTGCTGTCTCTGGATGGCGTTTATCAGCATGTCGCAGACCTGAGCGCTGCGTTGTATCTCCGCCTTGGAGATTTGCTGTTGATTGAAATGATGAAAACACGTAAATTTACACATAAAAACAATCAAACGTGACCAGTTGGATCTTTCTGAACATGCATCCATGCTATAACTTACTCTGCTTTGGGCCACTGAATCTTTTATCTCGTCCATTTTTCTCAATCTGGCGTGGATCATCTGTTGAACGCTGGCCTTTGTCTCCCTCAAACAAATCTGAACGGTCAAAAAAGGAACAGTTTTGAATATAATGTGCTGCTAAATGTACAAAAATGCAGCAGCTTTATTGGCTTCAAGTCAAAATATGTAGATGAGCTCCTCACCTTGACCTTCTTGCTCTTCTTCCCAATGGGGACGACTCTGTGGTTCTTGTGGTTCCTCTCTGTGCATCTCTCACACACAGGCTTCTGGTCCTTCTCGCAGAACATCGTCAACGGGTTCTTGTGGGTTCTGCAGAGGTGACTGGTGGCGTAGGCGGCCGGATCCATCAGCCCGTGCCTTAGCAGCTCCGGATCCCTCAGGTGTGGCGTGAGGTGAAGCTCGCAATAAGATGTCTGGCACGCTAGGCACGACTTGACCGATGGCATCTTGTCTCCGTTGCAGACGTCACATGGAACCTCATCAACCTCGAAAGGTTGAATTAGGGAATTTTTCCTGCTTCCCGCTTGCCCCGGAGCATCGCTGTCCTCTTGATTACTTTTAAATAGAATTAAATTATGTTAAAATTCAATTTAATTTTGCTTTTTGAAAATTGTTTCCAAGCATCTGAAGGAACCAGAGTGCTTAAAAAAGTACAAAAAGAAACAAACCTTTCATAGAATTTAATGATATCAGCGTATCCATGGTTGATCCTGAGCTGTGGGCGTGTGCTGAATGTCTTTTTGCACAGCGGACACTCGGGTTTGGGTTTTGTATCCCAGAAACCTTCAATGCAGTCCAGGCAGAAGTTGTGTCCACAGGGGATGGTGGTGGGGTCGGTGTAGATTTCCAGACAGATGCAACACTTGAATTGCTCCTCGAGCGGCACGGCGAGGGCCATGTTTGTGACTGGAGAGAATAAATTATATTACTTTAACATGCATATGCTCATGCACAAGTTCACTGCACATCATGCATATAAGACAGATCATCTTGTCTCCAGCAAAATTCACAAACATCGAATAATGGGATTTTTTTGCAATCTAATACAGAAGAAATATGAATAAATACTATTAAATATTTCCTCTTGCCTTTTTGTTCAATGTTTTTAATCATCTGTACAAACAAAGACTTTCTAAAAGTAAAGTAAATTTCAAATAATGCAATGCAATAAATGTAATGAAGTAGACGTCAAATAGTAAAATACATTTCAGCATTGATGTCGCAGTGTGTCATTCTGTTTTCTTGTGTCTCATAATGCTTCAGTATCCTCTTACCTGTTTGGGCTGTCATGTTGAGCGTCCTGATTGTTCTCATCAGATGCAGAACACAGTGCATGTTGCAGCCTTTATATACTCACAGTCATGCTGTCTGATCACCGTTAAGCTCCTCCCCACTGGGTTCAGGTACTTTTCAACATCATCACTGAAACTTTCTGGTATTTCTGGTTCCTCGACTTTGACTTGCTGTTGTAAATAACTCTACCCTGAGGTCACATGGTCGAGCTCTTCGAGGGCTTGGCTCTCTTGGCTGCAGCCTGAGCTGTAATCGGAAAGGCTGATCAGCACTGTGGTTTAAATTCCCGATATGTCTGTGACCGAGCAGCAGCCAAAACGTAACAAGCTAATTGCTCAGGTTAATAGGTATGTGTACCTGTGTAGAAAATAAATGTAGAAAACCACCTGAGATGACCATAACATTTAATAAATGTAATCAAACTGCATTGTGCCATGGCCACCCTGCTGCGACCCAACATGTGGGTATGTTTTTGATTAGATTAGTTTAGACTACAAGTCAGCAGTAACTGATCTGCCCATAGAGGACATAGCAAGCTGCCTGCGTCAAATACTTTTCTTTTTTACCCTTTTTTATTTGACAATCAAAAAATTCACGCAAAAGGGAGATTGCAGAGTGACGACAGTCCGTACAACCATCAGGCGATGGTGGAGGAGGTTGTAATGATGCACCTTTCAATGGTGGTCTGTCGGGACATTTAATACTTGTGGCATTTGGCAGAGAGTTCTTTTCACTACATAACAGATTGATTCTTCTGTATCACCATTTCTTAAATATCTGTTTCATGTTTCACTCTACACAGCCCCCACAATTTGGAGGCACTGCTCAGTTTTGTTCATATCTGTAAGCTTTCAGGAAATGTGCACAAATACAGATGAAATGAACGCAGAGCACAGGCAGAAGGATCTGTGTGTGTCCGTATACGTATCTAACACTGAGCATAAATGAGTATAAGAGTTGGGTGCAGGGCAAAAACAAAAAGAAGACAACATTTGCAAAAAAATGAACAAAAAAAATGTATTCTGGATTTTGTTTGTACAATGGCAGTAAAGAAATCTGAAATCTGACACACAGAGACAGACAACCATTCACACTCACATTCACACCTACGGACAATTTAGAGTCACCAGTTAACCTGCATATCTTTGTCTTTGGTGGGAGGAAGCCGGAGTACCCGGAGAAAACCCACGCTGACACGGGGAGAACATGCAAACTCTGCATAGGAGGGCTCCTCCACCCTGGGATTCGAACTGGGAACCCTCTTGCTGTGAGGCGACAGTGCCAGTTTTTCAGTTTATATGAGATCATTCAGTAGATAATTACTTATGAATGATTATTCATTTTCGTTAAAAAAAAGGCAAAAACTATAGAAGACCTTCCGAATTTTCAGACTTTCATTGTCTTTCACAACATTTTTAAACACACACACACACACACACACACACACACACACACACACACACAATATGGGAGAAGCTATTTCGTAGAGAATCAACTCTCTTATCCTCCCAGTTTGCACTGTACGAAAGAAACTGCAACCAATTTTCCACCACACCAAAGCCACACAGCTCACACAATCATATATAATATATTTTAATTTTCAGTGGCCAGAGGAATAACACCAATCCTCAACTGTGCAACTTTAGATTCACAAACTGTAACAGAAGATTCAGGACCAAACTTTTGTTTACTATGCATCGAGGCTCGTAATATACTTTTTTTATCTTGCTATTTAGTTTGATTTGTCGAGATGTAAGTACATAAATGACATGTGCAAGTCCATCAGTGCACATGCAGTGACGTCAAGAACAAACAGATGTTCTTGATAGATAAGAGATAAGAGTTGTTTTATTTAGTACATCTGCATTTTTCTGTTTAGATGCGTTTCAGCTCCGCTGTCACAACGTAAAAAAGGAAGACAAACCTGTTCTTTCAGTCTGAAGTATAAACAAACGCCAGAGTAGCTGCACGTCAGAGGGAAATGTTGTTTTTCAGTGAACTGATTCAATTTACGTCAGAAAAGGGTATGCGACGTAAGATATGGCCAACTCATTGTGTTAGAGACGGATTGTTTTCTTTCTGCAGACTCTCTGGTTGTGAAAGTATTAACCTCCTTTACTTCAGTAACAGAGGACAGTACTACAATAATAAAACACTCTACATGCTTTGTTTTGTGGATGATCGTCCTATGTGTTGCATGTTGAATCTTCTTCTGGAAACAAGCAGAGATTTGGACTTAAGTCACAAGTTTTGTTACTTCAGACTTGATGGTTTGCAACTCAACGTAGAAGTGTAGAGAACCATGAAGAACTAATGCGATGTTAAATACCAGAAAGAAAATTTCATTCACGTTCAAAAAGTAATGCACAAAAAATCCAATCTAGAGTATGTAAAACATGTAGGTCGAAAAATACGCCAAACTTGTAAATGTTAGAGCAGTGGTTCCCAACTGGTCCAGCCAAGGGGTCCAGATTTCTCTTTAGTCATTAGTTCAAGGTCCACAAAGTTCAATATATTCAACGTCATACTTGCGTTTGGCCATGTTGTCGAGCTAGTTTGCTATCTCTGTTAAGCAGCTGTCCATTAGTCACTCACTCTACAGCAAAAGCTCTGAACCAGATATTTGCTGTACTTCAAAATATAAAGTGTGTCTTTTACAAACTTTGATACGTCACTAATGGTCCTTTCAGAATGGGCTCGCGACCCAATGAGTTGGGAATCACTGTGTTTGAGCATGTATGATTTTTATGAGCTTAATATGTTATTACTCTGCTTTTAAAATTGCATTTGGTAAAGCGAATTACAACTTGTTTAGGTCTCATAACTCAAAGTCAAGGACCTGGGACTTGAATTGGTCAGACAAAACATGTCAGTGTTGACTTGACCTTTTTGCACCAGGCTGTAAACATGCTGATTTCTGCTGTAAAGCTGGGCATTTCATATGAAAGTCCATGAGGACTGACTTGCCTCTAGAGCCAGCTTCAAGTGGCCATTCAAGGAACTGCAGTATTCAGGACTTGGGTGTTCCGAATTTAGCTAGGTTGGCTAAACTGGCACACTTACGGAAATGCTCATTAAAGTGCACTGTCCATGTAATCTTACACTGTATAAACAGAATAAAAAGTGAAGTACAAATACTTAAAAACTAAACTGGCTCAGAGGTAGAGCAGGTCGTCCACTATTCAGAAGATCAGTGTTTCGATCCCCAGCTCCTCCAGTTCGCATTTCAAAGTAACCTTTGACAAGATACTGAGCCCCATATCACTCCCACTGGCTGTTTCATCAGTGTGTGACTGCATGTAAATGGTTGCCGAGTTGCAGGTGGCACCATGTATAGCAGCCTCGGCCACCAGTGTGTGACTGTGTTTAGTTTAGTTTAGTTTAGTTTAGTTTAGTTTAGTTTAGTTTATTTAAGAAGGGACAGTGTAAATGAATATTACCCATGGTATAAAAATGCTAGAATTAGCCAAAAGGCTATTTTTCATCTGTAGTGCCTTGGCCAAGATGTTACACAAGGCTACCTGAAATACAACAAAGTACAAACAAACAAAGAAAAAACTGATTAATGTAAGTCCAATATTCACTCTCTTCTGGCTCTGTTTTGGTTTGGGTTCTTTAAATGCTCCACTGTGTTCACCAGCTAGTTGCTAACTGTGTCTGTCTGCTGTTCGTCGCCCAGTTCATGCAGACGTGTGCACCTGATATGCTGCAACCAGTGTAGTAATAGACAATGAGTCATCTACACACACACCTACATGCACACTTACACACACACAGATATCAGCCGTATGAAGACGTGGGCAGACTCAATGACTCACAGCAGGTCCAACAGAATCTCTATTGTGATACTCAGAGTGCTGACAGAGTCTCCAGTAAGCATTTTAATGTTGTTTTCCCGATCAAGGTGGAGCTAATTACTGTACATCGTGTAATCATTCAATCCAAGAACGTATCATTTTATAAGATGGCTGTGTTTACCTTCCTGTAAAACTATATATAAAGTGTCACATTGTGAGCTTCAGGTGTTTTAAACTATTAAACAAAGCCCCTGCTTCTGTTTTTTTATGCTAAACCAAGCTACGCCAAACTAACTGCCTGTTAGCACTAGCTCGATATTAGCATACACACACAAAAATGGTATCAGTGCTTTCACATAACTCCACACCACAATGTCAAACTATTTCTTTAGTCTGCAAAGTACCTGTTAGCCTACTGTTTCTGTCACATAAAGGACAATATCTGCCTCTGTAGTGGAAAGTTGTGTATACTGGTGTGGAAATACCCGAGTTAGGCAACACATTCTCACTCCCCACTCATCAAATACAGACACTTCCCCAACATGTCAAACTGTAACACTCTATGTTCACGTCCAGCATTAATTTATGTTACTTACATGCAGTGTGTTATTGTTATTTCCTTTGATTTAGGGAACACAGGCACATGGTTAGGTCATACTAGTACACTATATTGTTAGTTAAATAACTCAGTTGACTTTTAGTCTCACCAGACACAAACAGCTATCCCCAGGTGAAAGTCCAGAGTTTGTTTGACCCGTATACTTCAGCAGCTGCTTGTGCTATAAAAAAAACGCTGCAGTTAGGTGCATCTCATAGCACCATTAAAGGGTGGCTTGATGCATCAGTGTCTGATGCAGAGGGCCACGGACCCTGCATCAGTATTTGATGAACTGGGAGTGAGACAGAGTTGTAAGTAACCTGGAAATCCAGAAGCCCTACCCCGAGCAAATTTGAATTTGCTCTGCACGGGGATCTGGCCCCGACGAGCAGAGCCTGCTGAATCGCCATCAGACCAATCAGATCATTCTATCTGACAGAGGCGGGCTCTGGACGGGCGTAACATGATGACGACAGCGCTGCGCCATAAGAGTCTAAAAGTAAACAGCCAAGATGGCAGCTGCTGAAGGATTGCGTCCATTCAGTTTAGCTTTGGAAGAAACACTAAGCCAACTACACTTATCTTTTTCCTTGAGAGAGGAACAGAAGACTGCCCTAGAAGCCTTCGCTTCCAGGAAGGACGTTTTTGCTGTTTTGCCAACGGGATATGGCAAAAGCATAATATATCAGTTAGCCCCACTGGTCGGCAAACCAATGGGGCTTACTGCAATGAATACGTCACCTTGTTTTTTGCTCTGATTGGCTATCGTGCTATCCAATTACATGCGGCCGCATTTAATATGCCTCGGTTAGTGCCGCCCCTTGGGTAGGAAGGATCTATCGGTGAGGGCCAGACTCAAAATCTTTCAAGATTTGAGTCTGGATTTCCAGGCTAGGTTGTAAGCAAGTAAGTACCTCAAAATTATACTTCAGGGCAACACTTGAGAAAATGTGCTTAGTTACTCTCCACCACTAAACATAAAAAAAGTTAAAGTAGGTTAACAAATCTTTACAAGTCTGGATAAGAAATTAAAAACAAGACTGAGGGCTTATCTATGCTCCCTTTATGAACAAAAATGGATACGTTCTTTTTGAGCGTTGTAAACCTCACTGCCCTCACGCATCCATGTGTTGTCTATGCTGGCATAGATACAGCCAATAGATGGCACTGAGTCTAAAGTTGCAGACATCAAACAAGGAGACGGTTAGTCGGGTTGTAATGACGTTGTACCTTTTAATAGAGGCAGTGCAGTGCTAGTGGACGGAGAACTCTTCTCACTATATTACTGATTTGTTCCGTTGCACCATTTTTAAATCTTCTTTGTGTCCTACAGTTGTACTGTGCTTGAAGTTCATTACAATGCCCCCACAATCTCTGGTGGCACTGCTCCATTTCATCTGTATCTGTAAGCTTTCAGGAAATGTGCGCGAATATGGACGAAATGATTGCCTACTACAGACAGAAGGCTCTGTCCATCTCTACGTCCATATTTGATGAGTGTACAGCCATGATAACGACTCTATGAAACACTGCAGCGATAGGCACAGTGGTGCTTTCTGTGAAATGCTCATATCAGCGTGCTAACATGCTAAAGTTTAGCAATTAATGTTTACCATGCTCACAGTAACAAGTTAGCATGCTAAGATGTGTTGATTAACATAAAGTATAGCTGTAGCTGAAAGAAATGCCGTAGTTTTTCAGGTATTTGGTCATAAACCAAAAAATTGGACAAACTTAAGGTTTGACCTAATGAAAACTTGAGTGATCTCCAAAGTTTAAAGACAAAACCGAGGGGGTCAAAAATTTCTGGCAAGCCATTGTTGAGATATTTCATGCTGAACCCACACATCAACCTCATGCTGGTGCCAAAACATGAGTCAGGATCACCAGAATCATCAGGATTCACTCTCTAGGAACCAGGTATGTCTTGACAAAACCCTAGGCCTAACCCTTTGCCACAAACCACCAAACACTTGAGATATTTTAGCCTGGAGCAACATTGCTTATGTTTTTTGGCACGAGCAAAGAAAAGCTCCATGTGAATCTGCTTGCACGTGTGATGGAAACAGGAAACGCAGTCTCAGTGATAAACAAAGCGAGATCGAGGTGACAGTGTCTAGAAAAAAACACACTGTATTACTTAAACCCCCATGTTGGAGTGAAATTTTTGCACACAGTGTTATATGTATTACACAAGAAGATTTTAGTAGATTTTAGAGATTTGCAGTAACTGACTCATGAAAAGGCACATTATGTTTTCCCATCGCACCACACTGATGACTAACACTCACCAATAAGCTACTCCACAGCTACATACTACAAATTAACAAGGCTTTAAAGATGATATCAATGCAGCTGGTGATAATTTAATGACAAGTTGTAGCCAGCCAAGAGGTAGCCGAGTAAATCATTTAAAAGCACATATACAGTTCATCAGCTGCTCACTGCTGGCTGTATTAGTCAATTTGTAGACTTAGAAGACTACTGAGTGATCACTGTATGACAGGTTTATTTCAATAATGAAACAAAACGTGACCATAATTATTCCTTGTAGCTTGCAAACAGACATTAGAACACTTAATGACAAAAGACCTTCAATTTGAAGTAACGAAATAACAACTGCAAATACTGCAAAAAGTTCTTTTATGTTACATATCTGTCACATCCTTGTTATTTACAACTTCTTCTATGTAAGTTTGTCTTAATATGCTGCATTAATTGGGAACAGCAGACTGTTTCTGTCGATACATGTAAAAAGATACTGTTCTAAACCTACCATGTTGTAGATGTGCTGCTAAATGTTCATTTTTTTAAAAAAAAAAAATGACATTGTAGTTTTATTTCATGTAAATGAATGACATCTTTATTATAATTATTTTATTTGTGTATCATGCATATAACTGTACCAAGCCTGCAAGATTTTACACAACATTACAACCACAAGTGAATGTAAACCATATTTTCTTAATAGAAGACTTGAAGAAAACACAATGTAAGCCACTAACATCACTGTACTCTGTATGCTCGGGCTGGCTCTCCTTACAACTTTGTAGACTCTTTCATTGGCATTCTCTTGTTTACAAAGCTATTCTTGGCCTACTTCCAGCATGCTTATGTGTGTACATTAAGCAAAAAATTGAAAATGGCTATGCTGACCGTTCTTATTGTCTGTACCGAGGGTACGTACAGAGTTTGGCAAGCGAGCATTTATGTACGCAGCTTCTTATGTGTGGTATCTTCTGCAGAAGGACTTAACGTTGCATTCATTGGTTCCTCTTGGCCGTTTCAAAACACCGTTGCAGGATTTTTGTAGACAATCTTTTATATGCCAATGTCATAGTAGCCCTTTTTAGATAAGAACTGTGCAAATTTGCAGGAAAGCCCAGTCAGTCTTCGTTCAGCATTGGCAGTATAAAAACAAAATCGGGGAGTGCAGCAAAATGCCGCCTACCTACTTTTGTTTATACAGAATGTGGCTTTTTCGGGGCAATGGGGGGTGTGAGCAAGTAACAAAACGTGTAGCTCAGCGTGTGACGTAAACAGTGACGTGGGAGGGAAGCCGCGGCTAGTCAGGTGGCGATTCTCTTGTAAGTCAGCCCGTTCTTCACCGTTACCGTCATCTGACGGTTAATGGCCTCTTCGTTTGTGGGGGCAAGGCTCATCTTTACAGTGTCTGTCAGGTTTGCGTTTCCCTCTTGCTACTTGCTAATTCCTGCTATCAGCTGTTTCCTGTTTATCCAGCGCCAGTGGCTCGTATGTGCGGCGTCATCAACAGCTCCTCCCACAAGTCTTCAACAGCCCCTCCTGTGGCGAAAGGGCGGCTGTTTTTTTCAACCAAAAAGGTTCCGCCAATATGACTACCCTACGAGGCGAAAAATTGGACACCTTGGATCAACTCGCCAGTCCGGCTCTGTGTGTCTAAACGCTCGCAGCTGGCCGGCAAAACGGCCCAACATTTGTGGAAAATCTGGCAGTGTAAAAGGGGCTAGTGTGTCTTAGCTGGTCTTTGTAATCATGTGTAGTTGCCATTTTTGTGTTTTTATGGTTCATTTCTAGTATATATCAACATACCTTTTGGCTTTTCTTTGTAGTAGTCTTTTTTGTGTTTTATATTACTTGTTTTAGAGCTTGACATATTTATTGTGTATTTGTGTTTTATGTTGTCTTTCTGTAACTTATGTTGCTTTCAAGGACGCTCGTGAAAAGGAGAATTTTAATCTCAAGAGGTTTTTCCGGTTAAACGAAGGTCAAATTGATTTTTAAAAAAAAACAAATCAAGACACCCCACCCCACCCCCACCCCCACCCCAAAAAATACCATTTCATACCCTAATGAATCATTAAGGAACATATCCCGCATGTTTTAAAAGGCTGCGATCATGTGACCATACTTCTCTCTGTGACAGCTTACTGGCTCCGAACCATAGATGGGAACACGCTGGCTTGTAAGCATTAATTTAGCTTGGCTCATTATTAGCTGGTAGTGTTTAAAGACAAAACCGAGGAGGTCAAAAATTTCTGGCAAGCCATTGTTGAGATATTTCAACCTCATGCTGGTGCCAAAACATGAGTCAGGATCACCAGAATCATCAGGATTCACTCTCTAGGAACCAGGTATGTCTTGACAAAACCCTAGGCCTAACCCTTTGCCACAAACCACCAAACACTTGAGATATTTTAGCCTGGAGCAACATTGCTTATGTTTTTTGGCACGAGCAAAGAAAAGCTCCATGTGAATCTGCTTGCACGTGTGATGGAAACAGGAAACGCAGTCTCAGTGATAAACAAAGCGAGATCGAGGTGACAGTGTCTAGAAAAAATACACTGTATTACTTAAACCCCCATGTTGGAGTGAAATTTTTGCACACAGTGTTATATGTATTACACAAGAAGATTTTAGTAGATTTTAGAGATTTGCAGTAACTGACTCATGAAAAGGCACATTATGTTTTCCCATCGCACCACACTGATGACTAACACTCACCAATAAGCTACTCCACAGCTACATACTACAAATTAACAAGGCTTTAAAGATGATATCAATGCAGCTGGTGATAATTTAATGACAAGTTGTAGCCAGCCAAGAGGTAGCCGAGTAAATCATTTAAAAGCACATATACAGTTCATCAGCTGCTCACTGCTGGCTGTATTAGTCAATTTGTAGACTTAGAAGACTACTGAGTGATCACTGTATGACAGGTTTATTTCAATAATGAAACAAAACGTGACCATAATTATTCCTTGTAGCTTGCAAACAGACATTAGAACACTTAATGACAAAAGACCTTCAATTTGAAGTAACGAAATAACAACTGCAAATACTGCAAAAAGTTCTTTTATGTTACATATCTGTCACATCCTTGTTATTTACAACTTCTTCTATGTAAGTTTGTCTTAATATGCTGCATTAACTGGGAACAGCAGACTGTTTCTGTCGATACATGTAAAAAGATACTGTTCTAAACCTACCATGTTGTAGATGTGCTGCTAAATGTTCATTTTTTTAAAAAATGATGTTGTAGTTTTATTTCATGTAAATGAATGACATCTTTATTATAATTATTTTATTTGTGTATCATGCATATAACTGTACCAAGCCTGCAAGATTTTACACAACATTACAACCACAAGTGAATGTAAACCATATTTTCTTAATAGAAGACTTGAAGAAAACACAATGTAAGCCACTAACATCACTGTACTCTGTATGCTCGGGCTGGCTCTCCTTACAACTTTGTAGACTCTTTCACTGGCATTCTCTTGTTTACAAAGCTATTCTTGGCCTACTTCCAGCATGCTTATGTGTGTACATTAAGCAAAAAATTGAAAATGGCTATGCTGACCGTTCTTATTGTCTGTACCGAGGGTACGTACAGAGTTTGGCAAGCGAGCATTTATGTACGCAGCTTCTTATGTGTGGTATCTTCTGCAGAAGGACTTAACGTTGCATTCATTGGTTCCTCTTGGCCGTTTCAAAACACCGTTGCAGGATTTTTGTAGACAATCTTTTATATGCCAATGTCATAGTAGCCCTTTTTAGATAAGAACTGTGCAAATTTGCAGGAAAGCCCAGTCAGTCTTCGTTCAGCATTGGCAGTATAAAAACAAAATCGGGGAGTGCAGCAAAATGCCGCCTACCTACTTTTGTTTATACAGAATGTGGCTTTTTCGGGGCAATGGGGGGCGTGAGCAAGTAACAAAACGTGTAGCTCAGCGTGTGACGTAAACAGTGACGTGGGAGGGAAGCCGCGGCTAGTCAGGTGGCGATTCTCTTGTAAGTCAGCCCGTTCTTCACCGTTACCGTCATCTGACGGTTAATGGCCTCTTCGTTTGTGGGGGCAAGGCTCATCTTTACAGTGTCTGTCAGGTTTGCGTTTCCCTCTTGCTACTTGCTAATTCCTGCTATCAGCTGTTTCCTGTTTATCCAGCGCCAGTGGCTCGTATGTGCGGCGTCATCAACAGCTCCTCCCACAAGTCTTCAACAGCCCCTCCTGTGGCGAAAGGGCGGCTGTTTTTTTCAACCAAAAAGGTTCCGCCAATATGACTACCCTACGAGGCGAAAAATTGGACACCTTGGATCAACTCGCCAGTCCGGCTCTGTGTGTCTAAACGCTCGCAGCTGGCCGGCAAAACGGCCCAACATTCGTGGAAAATCTGGCAGTGTAAAAGGGGCTAGTGTGTCTTAGCTGGTCTTTGTAATCATGTGTAGTTGCCATTTTTGTGTTTTTATGGTTCATTTCTAGTATATATCAACATACCTTTTGGCTTTTCTTTGTAGTAGTCTTTTTTGTGTTTTATATTACTTGTTTTAGAGCTTGACATATTTATTGTGTATTTGTGTTTTATGTTGTCTTTCTGTAACTTATGTTGCTTTCAAGGACGCTCGTGAAAAGGAGAATTTTAATCTCAAGAGGTTTTTCCGGTTAAACGAAGGTCAAATTGATTTTAAAAAAAAAACCAAATCAAGACAGCACAGCATCCTGCAGCAACATGCCATCCCATCCGGTTTGCGTTTAGTTGGACGATCATTTATTTTTCAACAGGACAATGACCCCAAACACACCTCCAGGCTGTGTAAGGGCTATTTGACCAAGAAGGAGAGTGATGGAGTGCTGCGGCAGATGACCTGGCCTCCACAGTCACCGGACCTGAACCCAATCGAGATGGTTTGGGGTGAGCTGGACCGCAGAGTGAAGGCAAAGGGGCCAACAAGTGCTAAACACCTCTGGGAACTCCTTCAAGACTGTTGGAAAACCATTTCAGGTGACTACCTCTTGAAGCTCATGGAGAGAATGCCAAGAGTGTGCAAAGCAGTAATCAGAGCAAAGGGTGGCTATTTTGAAGAAACTAGAATATAAAACATGTTTTCAGTTATTTCACCTTTTTTTGTTAAGTACATAACTCCACATGTGTTCATTCATAGTTTTGATGCCTTCAGTGAGAATCTACAACGTAAATAGTCATGAAAATAAAGAAAACGCATTGAATGAGAAGGTGTGTCCAAACTTTTGGCCTGTACTGTATTTTGATGATATCAGCGCTGATATTTGATCCAGATATTGGATCGGTGCATCCTTAGAATGAAGGGACCGGTAGGCAAAAAAAAAAAAACCCCAGCTGAGATCACTGAAGCGTTTCTTAATATCATCCTATTGTGATTCATCGTGCTTGAATCGATTTCACCACATTTTTAATGCTGATACTGAGCGCTTTTGTTGGGACAATAATGTTCCATTAATCATTGGCTTAGCCATTAATTAAATCAAACATAAACAACAAAAATCCCCTTTTAGAATGAGGCAGGTGACTTGTTAAAACAACTGGCACAAAATCAAATGCAGTTAGTTGTCAATACCCAGTGAAAATCTGGTGAGCATCCCTATGAACGCCCAGTATTCATGTCTAATAATGTCGGTTAATGGCCTCTTCGCTTGTGGGGCAAGGCTCATCTTTACAGTGTCTGTCAGGTTTTGCTTCTCTTGCTACTTGCTAATTCCTGCTATCAGCTGTTTCCTGTTTATCCAGCGCCAGTGGCCTCGATGTGCGCGTCATCAACAGCTCCTCCCACAAGTCTTCAACAGCCCCTCCTGTGGCGAAAGGGCGGCTGTTTTTTTCAACCAGAAAGGTTCCGCCAATATGACTACCCTACGAGGCGAAAAATTGGACACCTTGGATCAATTCGCCAATCTGGCTCTGCGTGTCTAAACGCTCGCAGCTGGCCGGCAAAACGGCCCAACATTCGCGGAAGGTCTGGCAGTGTAAAAGAGGCTAGTGTGTCTTAGCTGGTCTTTGTAATCATGTGTATTTGCCATTTTTGTGTTTTTATGGTTCATTTCTAGTATATATCAACATACCTTTTGGCTTTTCTTTGTAGTAGTCTTT
The DNA here is from genome assembly GCF_011397635.1 of Epinephelus fuscoguttatus. Classification (NCBI taxonomy): domain Eukaryota; kingdom Metazoa; phylum Chordata; class Actinopteri; order Perciformes; family Serranidae; genus Epinephelus; species Epinephelus fuscoguttatus. Next base: position 17,329,552 of record NC_064774.1, read on the forward strand.
TTTGTGTTTTATATTACTTGTTTTAGAGCTTGACATATTTATTGTGTATTTGTGTTTTATGTTGTCTTTCTGTAACTTATGTTGCTTTCAAGGACGCTCGTGAAAAGGAGAATTTTAATCTCAAGAGGTTTTTCCGGTTAAACGAAGGTCAAATTGATTTTTAAAAAAAAACAAATCAAGACACCCCCACCCCACCCCCCCACCCCCCCCACCCCCCAAAAAAATACCATTTCATACCCTAATGAATCATTAAGGAACATATCCCGCATGTTTTAAAAGGCTGCGATCATGTGACCATACTTCTCTCTGTGACAGCTTACTGGCTCCGAACCATAGATGGGAACACGCTGGCTTGTAAGCATTAATTTAGCTTGGCTCATTATTAGCTGGTAGTGATCCGGTGAACTCCGCTGAAAGGAAGGATAGCGAGGCGTTCGGGTGCCGTTCACCAACAATAAGGTAAAACTTTAATGTCCCTGTAGGGCAGTTTGGTTTGCAGTCAGTAAAGGGAGACATAACAATACAATATGACAATACAGCTCACATACAGAACACCAAGACCACACACATGAAATCAATGACCACTAAGGGCAACTACTGCAGATGGGACAAAGGAATATCTGTACCTATTGGTACAGCATTTTGGAAGAATAAACCTCCGTGCTGAAGGACGCAGCTGAAACTCAGCTTGTAAAGGATGCAGAGGGTCGGACACGATGAACTGAGCCCTTGACATAAGCCTCTCCTCATAAAGCTGTGTAAGATTTTTTAGTTTGTTGACCATCTTTTCCAATTTGGTCTTATTTTTCAGACTAAGATGGCCGAACCAACAAATGACATTAAAGAAAGAACAGAGTCCTGCCTACATTCAAACTTCATAGCTTCCTTAAAAAGAACAAGCGCTGGTTCACCTTTTTACACAGGCCATCTGTATTTGCCTCAGAGTTCAGCCAATTATCCAGGACAGTACCCAGATATGTATAGTGCTGCACTGCTGTCACTGATTCCCCCTTAATCACACAGGGTGCAGCAGTGATGGGCTTCCTCCGAAAGTCAATAAACATCTCCTTTGTCATGGCCAATTTCATTTGCAGGAAGGATTGGTCACACCAGCTCACAACAACAAAGGCTTTGTTGCAGTCTTCACCACAAAACATTAAACATGGCCGTCTCATGAGGTTCAGCAGTAGACCTGAGCTTATCCAGATCCATCTATTTTGATGATATCAGCGCTGATATTTGATCCAGATATTGGATCGGTGCATCCTTAGAATGAAGGGACCGGTAGGCAAAAAAAAAAAAACCCAGCTGAGATCACTGAAGCGTTTCTTAATATCATCCTATTGTGATTCATCGTGCTTGAATCGATTTCACCACATTTTTAATGCTGATACTGAGCGCTTTTGTTGGGACAATAATGTTCCATTAATCATTGGCTTAGCCATTAATTAAATCAAACATAAAGAACAAAAATCCCCTCTTAGAATGAGGCAGGTGACTTGTTAAAACAACTGGCACAAAATCAAATGCAGCTAGTTGTCAATACCCAGTGAAAATCTGGTGAGCATCCCTATGAACGCCCTGTATTCATGTCTAATAATGTTTTGACCTGCATATGACTGAATGCCCTGCAGCAGGTCTAGCTGCCATGAATCTGTTACTGTCACTGAAGCAAACAGCAGATACTCTGGAAGGTGACCTAGCCCTATGTTGGCATCGTCTCTGCTGGCCGAACTGGCGTTATGGGAAACTTCATGGGAATACAATGGCTCAACTGTCTAACCACCATCACTGTATAACAGGTTTCACTGAATTTACCGACAAATTAGCAACCTCTCTGCTATGAGAAAGTTTAGCGTCTACCTGGCCACACAGCAAAACCCGAAACAAACAATGGAACTATTCACACCATTCTGAAAACGTGAAGCTCATGTGTTGAATAGAATTAGTAAATCACATTTTTTCAAAACTCTGAGCACCAGTCGCATCATTTAGCATACCCTGTTCACCTGGAAAACACTGGCCTTCCAAATTCCACACCCTAATTACCAATTGGTTTCACTGGAATCCAAATAAACTGGCCTGATTCTAGCTGCTGACAAATCCATTGCTGGACTGTTATCAAAAACGAGCTGGCCCAGCATCGGCCCAATTTTTCTTTTGATTTGATCATCTACGAAATTAAAGTCCCCTGAAATAAATAAAAGTAATCCTTTGAAAGATGCCCATTTTTAAAAAGTAAATTTGTTTCGTCCAGCAGCTATGTCTCAGCTTGGACAGGCCCAAGTCTACAGCGCCGAATTGGGCCTGGATTTGGTAACCATCAACGGGCCACAACACATTTAGTTGCTGGCCACCATTTTGTCCCTCCGCCATGTCTCAGCTGGGATAGGCCAGTGTCTACAGTGCTGAATCGGACCCAGATTTATCAGCCATCAGTGGGTCTGAACATATTTTGGTGCTTTTGGTTTTATTATTTTTCATGTCATTCCCATCATGTGAAAACAAAGGGTGTGCACAACAATATGGCCAAGTTGCGCCCACCAGCTTCCTTATTCCACACACTTACCTGACCAGGATCACTAAAAACTAATCATACAAACATCCAAATAGGCACACACACACACACACACACACACACACACACACACACACACAGGTATCAGCCATATGAAGAAGTGAGCAGACTCAATGACTCACAGCAGGTCCAACAGAATCTCTATTGTGATACTAAGTGTGCTGACAGTCTCCAGTAAGCATTTTAATGTTGTTTTCCTGATCAAGGTGGAGCTAATTACTTCATATAATTATTCAATTCATAAGAACGCACCATTTTATAAGATGGCTGTGTTTACCTTCCTGTAAAACTATATATAAAGTGTCACACTGTGAGCTTCAGGTGTTTTAAACTTTTAAACAAAGCCCCTGCTTCTGTTTTTTTATGCTAAACCAAGCTACGCCAAGCTAACTGCCTGTTAGCACTAGCTCGATATTAGCATACACACACAAAAATGGTATCAGTGCTTTCACATAACTCCGCACAAAAATGTCAAACTATTTCTTTAGTCTGCAAAGTACCTGTTAGCCTACTGTTTCTGTCACATAAAGGGCAATAGCTGCCTCTGTAGTGGAAAGTTGTGTATACTGGTGTGGAAATACCCAAGTTAGGCAACACATTCTCACTCCCCACTCATCAAATACAGACACTTCCCCAACTTCCCCCAAGAGCAGTCCCTTAGGTGAAAGTCCTGAATTTGATCTGAGATAACGTTGCCCTACAATCTTCATTTTGATCTGAAATGTTTTGCCCCCTGTCGCTCCACGTGAATCAGCTGGCACATGTGATGAAACAGGACACACAGTAGAAGTGTTGTATGAAGCGAGTGGTCGGCCAAAAAACAGCTGAAGCGTTTCTTAATATTATACAATTGTCCATTAATCATTGGCTTAGTCATTAATTATTACTGGATCTGTTTTGCAAAATAAAATCAAGCGTAAACAACAAAAATCCCCTCTTAGAATGAGGCAGGTGACTTTTTGAAACAACTGGCACAAAATCAAATGCAGCTAGTTGTCAATACCCAGTGAAAATCTGGTGAGCATCCCTATGAGCGTCCAGTATTCATGTCTAATAATGTTTTGACCTGCATATGACTGAATGCCCTGCAGCAGGTCTAGCTGCCATGAATCTGCTACTGTCACTGAAGCAAACAGCAGATACTCTGGAAGGTGACCTAGCCCTGTGTTGGCATCGTCTCTGCTGGCCGAACTGGCGTTATGGGAAACTTCATGGGAATACAATGGCTCAACTGTCTAACCACCATCACTGTATAACAGGTTTCACTGAATTTACCGACAAATTAGCAACCTCTCTGCTATGAGAAAGTTTAGCGTCTACCTGGCCACACAGCAAAACCCGAAACAAACAATGGAACTATTCAGACCATTCTGAAAACGTGAAGCTCATGTGTTGAATAGAATTAGTAAATCACATTTTTTCAAAATTCTGAGCACCAGTCGCATCATTTAGCATACCCTGTTCACCTGGAAAACACTGGCCTTCCAAATTCCACACCCTAATTACCAATTGGTTTCACTGGAATCCAAATAAACTGGCCTGATTCTAGCTGCTGACAAATCCATTGCTGGACTGTTATCAAAAACGAGCTGGCCCAGCATCGGCCCAATTTTTCTTTTGATTTGATCATCTACGAAATTAAAGTCCCCTGAAATAAATAAAAGTAATCCTTTGAAAGATGTCCATTTTTAAAAAGTAAATTTGTTTCGTCCAGCAGCTATGTCTCAGCTTGGACAGGCCCAAGTCTACAGCGCCGAATTGGGCCTGGATTTGGTAACCATCAACGGGCCACAACACATTTAGTTGCTGGCCACCATTTTGTCCCTCCGCCATGTCTCAGCTGGGATAGGCCAGTGTCTACAGTGCTGAATCGGACCCAGATTTATCAGCCATCAGTGGGTCTGAACATATTTTGGTGCTTTTGGTTTTATTATTTTTCATGTCATTCCCATCATGTGAAAACGAAGGGTGTGCACGACAATATGGCCAAGTTGCGCCCATCAGCTTCCTTACTCCACACACTTACCTGACCAGGATCACTAAAAACTAATCATACAAACATCCAAATAGGCACACACACACACACACACACACACACACACACACACACAGCAAGTGAAAGACAGACAGACATCTTAATCACGTGTAGTCTTGATTCTGATTATAGCTGTGTTCATGCAGATGTATGCACCTGATATGCTACAACCAGTGTAGTAATAGACAATGAGTCATCTATACACACCTACATGCACACACAGTTAGACACACACAGGTATCAGCCATATGAAGAAGTGAGCAGACTCAGTGACTCACAGCAGGTCCAACAGAATCTCTATTGTGATACTAAGTGTGCTGACAGCGTCTCCAGTAAGCATTTTAATGTTGTTTTCCTGATCAAGGTGGAGCTAATTACTTCATATAATCATTCATTTCATAAGAATGCACCATTTTATAAGATGATTGTGTTTACCTTCCTGTAAAACTACATATAAAGTGTCACATTGTGAGCTTCAGGTGTTTTAAACTATTAAACGAAGCCCCTGCTTCTGTTTTTTATGCTAAACCAAGCTACGCCAAACTAACTGGGGTTGTACATTTTTGCTTTGCCATTTAAGCTCTGGCAGTCCCTTAGGTGAAAGTCCTGAATTTGATCTCTGAGATAATGCTGCCCTACAATCTTCATTTTGATCTGAAATGTTTTGTCCCCCGTCGCTCCACGTGAATCAGCAGGCACATGTGATTGAAACAGGACACACAGTAGAAGTGTTGTATGAAGCTACTGGTCGGCCAAAAAACGGCTTAAGTGTTTCTTAATGTTATACAATTGTCCATTAATCATTGGCTTAGTCATTAATTATTACTGGATCTGTTTTGCAAAATAAAATCAAGCGTAAACAACAAAAATCCCCTCTTAGAATGAGACAGGTGACTTGTTGAAACAACTGGCACAAAATCAAATGCAGCTAGTTGTCAATACCCAGTGAAAATCTGGTGAGCATCCCTATGAGCGTCCAGTATTCATGTCCAATAATGTTTTGACCTGCATATGACTTTATGCCCTGCAGCAGGTCTAGCTGCCATGAATCTGCTACTGTCACTGAAGCAAACAGCAGATACTCTGGAAGGTGACCTAGCCCTGTGTTGTCATTGTCTCTGTTTCGGTTGGCCGAACTGGCATTATGGGAAACTTCATGTGAATACCATGGCATGCTCAGTTGTCTAACCACCATCACTGTACAACAGGTTTCACTTAATGTACCGACAAATTAGCAACCTCTCTGCTATGAGAAAGTTTAGTGTCTACCTGGCCACAAAGCAGAACCTGGCACAGTTTGAATAGACGCAGCCAGCGCTGAAGGCTTTCTACACTGCATACAAACAAACAAAACTTGGCTCATGTATCCAAAAGAATTCGTAAATCACATTTTGCAAAACTCTGAGCAGCAGTCGCATCATTTAGCACACCTTGTTCACCTGGAAAACACTGATGTTCAAAACGGCACACCCTGATTACCAATTGGTTTCACTCATGTCTCATCCATATGGGGATTACGAGAGAATGAGCCCCTGGGCACAGGTATGCAAAAGGTCCCACCACCTCTCCTACATACAGTAAGAGCTGGTGGTTTGGCATCTCTTTGTTGTTGTTGCCTGTTTTATGACAAAAAAACCTAAACTTTAATAAAGGTAGTGAGGTGAGTCTTTAGTTAAGCAAAGCGTCTGACAACTATGTTTCCCGGGTTCTATGTTCCCCGCTCAACCAAAAAGGGTTCTATGTTTCCCGCTTAGTAAAAAAAGCTTCTATGTTCCCCGCTTATCCAAAAAGGGCAGGAAACATAGCAGTTGCATTAATATGTTGTTTTAACATCTCTAAACACACACAACGGAACATAATGAGGAGAAATTACAATCAGAAACTTACCCTTTTCAGTAAGCAGGAAACATAGAACCTGGGGAACATAGAACCTTTTTTGCAGGGTTAAGTGGGGAACATAGAACCCGGGTAACATAGATGCGCTCCCGCACACTAGCTATGTTAGCTATCACTGGCAGCTCGAAGCAAACATGTATTAGCGAGGATCAGTGTAACGTTAGCTAACGGTTACCACTGGAAATGGAGTGTCAGAAGTTGCGACAAGACGATTTAGAACGTTGCAGAGAAAGCTGCAGTGGTGTGAACTAGCTGTCTTAGCTCAACTCAAGCTGACTGATGGTGCCACCTGCGACTCCGCTGGTCATACTGCATGTTCGCTTGCTTCAGCAGGTGCTCCATCTGTTTCAGTCCTCTCGTGCCGGTGTCGGACAGTCAGTCGCTGCTGCTCACTGTATGTGCTTCTGCCCCCTAACACACACACACACACACACACACACACACACACACACACACACACACACACACACACAGTCTCTTTGATAAACTAATTGCCACTTGTTATTCATATTATTGTGGTGTATTTATTGTAAACACAGCCCATCTGATGCCCGTTTTGTGTCTGTTTTTCGCCATTTCATCACTACTTCAAAAGCAGCTGTAGCCAGTATCTCACTATCACTATCCTCATTCATATTCTAAGAAGCTACAAATTATATTCAGCCACAAGATAAGCCTGAAAAGCCAGAAATCAGAACAGAAGTACAGAGAGTTGTTGCATAGAGATGATACTCCATCACATCTAGTTGCATTGGTGTGAACCGGCAGGTTTTTAGAATGTTGCAGACTGGCGCATTGCAAATAGTTCACGAATCTTTGGTCTGAACTGGGCTTAAATTCATGCAAGTATAAGGTGGATCATGTTAGAACAGCCAGTAAAATAAGGCCCACACTAACCATAAATCTAGCAAACATCACATTTCCCATAGTACACATAATGCCCTTGGCTAACGTTTAACCTGCCTCTTGGTAGAATCTTGGCTTTTCATTTTGGTACTACTCATAGAATAATACACAATAATACACTGAGCCTGTAATACATTAACATTTGACTCGGATACATATAAAATTAAGATCTAGTATTTAAGATTTCTTTGTATTTGTGGAGCTCGTGTTTTTGCAACAAATTGTGATCAACTCCTGTGGATGAAGTGGGTGTGTTGGTACAATCTGACACGCTACACTGAAATGAGAACGAACAGTCTACATGAATTAAAGAATGGGTACATTAATCACACCTTTACTACGCCCGGCGCTCTGCTGCTCCATCTCCCCAGACAGAGTGCCCAGAGTACACTCTGCTGCCCTGAGGGTGTGGCGTTCTGAATACCCGCACGGTACATTCCAACAATGCTCAGAATTTATGAACAGTCCAGTTCACATGTCCCAGAATGAACTCCGGCATTCGGAGATACTATTTCTCAAAGTAACTACTGTTTCTGATGAATTAGGTACAGAGTATTGAGTGTCATGTATTGTTTTGGTCCCAAGCATTTTTTGGTATCATGTATCACGTCATTTAACTTGTCAGTCTGCTTTGCGTGCTCTGTGTCCTGATGCCTATCTATGATGTGTCTCTAAAAGACAATAGAATCACTCAAGTTTCCCACATCAACTTGTCTTTCCTTGTTTTTACTTTGGATGGTTTGTTATGAAGATTTATGAGTTATGAAGTTTTCTGTTTTCTGTGCTGCCTTTTCCTCATTTTCCTCGCCCATCTACACTGGCACTACTATTACTTGTTTTTTCTCTGTGATCGTCGTTTTTTTGTACAAACCTTGACTAAAAAGTGAGTTCCTGCGTTTGGGTCCACCTGCTCCACACCACATGACAAGCTTGTCGTTTATGTATCTTTTAATACATTTGTGTAACTGTCACCAAGTATGGTCTCCCCTAATGCATGCAAGGTCTAGATGGCTCCATGAGGTTAGCTGGAGCAAGGCCAGAGAAATGTCCTTGCTAATTATGTCATTGTATGGATTTGTGAGTCAAGAAGACGCCCTTATTTAGGAATATAGAACATCTTGCATCACTAATGACATGTTTTCCACCTGGAGCCACGATATTTATGACTCCTTGACGTGTATGTTGGCTATTTTAAATCTGTGCCTGCATTCTTTCAGGTAAGACTCCTTTTCTTTTACGTCCAACCAGCATGTTATAAATAAATAAACTAGGGTAAGATATGTGCTGCAAGGGTGCTGTTAAAACAAAGACAAGGAAACAAAAGCCACCGTGCATGGGGACATTGTGTGACTTTTGCGAGAGCATTTTTGTTACAATCGTCAGGGTGGAATGCTTCGTTTAGATTAGTTATCAAGACAATGCACTAGGAAAACAGATGCCAGCAACTTTCTCACCCGCATTGCGCCAGCCATCATGTCTCAAAGCATTGTGAATTCACCATTGTGCAATTTCATACCATTCGTTGTGACACAGTTAGAAGAGACAACAATCTGTGGGCACAGGATGTTCTTTACCTGAATCAAAACAATCTGTACAAGTAGTCAGGTGAAACCCTTTGTTAGTTTTTAGGGCTGTGCCGTAGAGTTCAAAGCTTAATTTATTTTGACAAACAAATTGTGAGTCATTGTTGGAATGCCTTGCTTTTGTTCATTCTGTTTAAAGACAGTATTTCTGCACAGCTGCAGATAAAGATAAGGCTGCACTAATATTATTAGTAAAACACTATTTGTAGTGTTAGCTTTTAGTGGTGGCTGCTTACAGGACTGTCTCTGACTCGTGAGGACATCTGGGGCCGGCCTACTGACAGAGTCAGAACAAAACAAGGTGAAGCAGCTTTTCGTTATCATGCAGCACAAACCTGGAATAACCTCTCAGGTGATGTCAGATAAGCCCCGAAGCTAAAACATTACTCTTTTACACTGCCTACTCCAGCCTGCAATGACTGCAAACTTCTTCTTAAACTCCATTTTAAAATAATTTTAAATAGTCTCTTTATCTTTGCAACAGGTGCAGTGGGGTACTTAATTTTACCTTGTATATCTTTTTTCTCTTTTTTCTTTTATTGTAAATCTGTGTCCTTTATTATGTTTTATATTTTATTGCCTTGTAAAGCACTTTGAATTGCCCTGGTGTATGAAATGTGCTATACAAATAAAGCTGCCTCGCCTTGCCTTGTCTTGTGTAAAGTCAAAATTATTGAAAAAAGATAGATGTAATTGTGTAATGTAATTGCCAAATTTCATAACACATTAACAAAATAACAAAACATACTGCTTCAACCCATTTTGTTGCTGTTTAGCCTTTTAAAAACAACATTTCCACTGTGGTCAAAGAACTGTTTGCTCCCCTGCTTGCTGCACACAAGTAGAGGCACGCATCTGTATCTAGCAGCAATCTAATAGCACAAATTTACATTTACTCATCAATGAAAGTACATTGAATAAAAGACTTATTTAATCCAATGAAACACTTAGGACACATCCACACTGGCGCTATTTGGTCTGCTGGAGGAAGTGACGCAGAGCGCAGTGCATTTTGGTTTTTGATGATTTTGTAGTGACCAAGCCAGGTGAAGGGGATGGATTTCCGTTATCAGTCCTAGCCAATCGATGAGCCGGGTTTTCTTCTTCCTCATGCTTTTTTTCTTCCTGGTCAGTGGTCGTTTCAGGCAATACCGTCCCCAAATGAGCAACTGTTTTAACTGCGTGATGTTGTCCAGGCAGTTTGGTCCACTTTGAAAAGTGCAGAGTGAAAGTGAGCCGAACCAAATGAAGGCGTGAATTTTTTTGCCATTCCGCGCCCAATCGAACCGAGTCCCCCACGCTATCCTGGTGTGAATGCGCCCTTTTAATTTAAAATGACGATTCTGTTTGAGGATTTTTTTAAAATGATGATGATGATGGTATAAAATATGAAGACATGCCTTTGAAACTTGATTTGAAAACCTCCAACAGAAAATAAAACATTGGATACTAGGTTTTACTACCGTAAAACTTCAATTAAACGCTCAGTCCCTTTTACTAGCCTAGTGTAGCTACATATTTTGACAAATAAAGGCCCGTCTCAATTAGAGGCCTGGTCTGGTTGCCAACGGTTCATTTGTATGAGAATTCTTTGAACGTATCGTTAGCATTAACTAACTAATTAACGTTAGTTAACTGCTTAGATAGTACATACAAATAAATATTTCAACTTTTGTCAAAATAGGGATGCTACATATCGTTAGCTTGGTTCATTTAATTTTACTAAAACCATGAGCACCAGAGAAGTAATTCGTAATTCATTAGGATTTTCTGCATGACTAAAAAACAAGTGGTGACTCCCTTCCTCGTTAGCTATCATAAAGTCAGAATATAAGTCTATTCCTTGACTAATCAGTAAGTTATTTATAGTTCTTTAGTCCGTAACAGTCTGCCAATCACAAGAAAAGGGTTTTTCATAAATTGTCTATTACATATTTATATTTGTCTTATCAATTTCTGTATTAACAGTGTAAAACCAAATTAAAAGATTAGCTTGTATACTTAGTATCTATATATCAGATGCCACCCTGATGAAGACAAGATAGCTGAAAATGTGGAGTCAATGGAGCACGGTGCATTGGAGAAAAATTGTGTCATGTGTTTTAATGTGCTCTCAAAGTCAGAAATTACATACACAAGATAATAAATACAAAAATAACCTGAGTTTTTTGTCCAATTTCCAAGCCAGAAGCTGTTATAGATGCAGTGTATAATTACGTACTTATATTACAACTGGCTGCAGTTCATTATCAAATTACAAGATGATCACCTGAAGCGAAGTGAAATACTTTGATCATCAGAGATGTACCTGATATCAGAGGGTCTGATGCTAAACCAAGATTTTCCAGTGCTTTGTTTTGTGCCAAAAAAAACCCCAACAATTTAAAAGTTAACATTATGTACAACTTGTCCTTTATACAGTACATAGATTAAGTGTGATGACAGTACTGCTTAGTTCTTTGGCTTCCCACTCACTTGTACTGACAAATCACCCTAACACAGTTTGTTCAACAGTTTCAGTGTGTACATTATGTACAGACGAATATGAACCTGAACACAACCTGCCTTGTCACACTCAGCGTGTTATAATTTGGGGTCCATGTCACTGGTCCGACAGCCCATTGGTCCGACATCCCATTAGTCCGACGGTCTGCGGTGCTGAACGGCTCTCGGCGGGCGTATTTCTACCTTGATGGTGCGCCGCGACCGGCTCTGGGTCAGCTGGGAAAGGCTTGAGGCGGAGCAGGCTTACGGCTTATGTGTTTGTCACTTTCTTATTCATTTTAACCCACACCATGATCTTTTCCTGACCCTAACCAAGTGGTTTTTGTGCCTAAACCTAACCAGACCTTAACCACAGGGCATCATGATGATTTCGGAACAACGGGACTTCAGAACAATGGGTTTAATATGGTCGGAACAATGGGATGTCGGACCAATGGGCAGTTCCCATAATTAGTAGTATAATGATTCATAGCTAGCTATTGTTATCCATCCTATAAAAACAGATATGTGCCTTGATTCACAATAACCACGGGTATCATACATACTCATTAGTGAAACATATGTGTATTAATCTGCAGCTGAATATAGTCCCCAACAGAGTGCACTATTTACTCCTGTTTGAGTAACTTTTGCCAAAAACAATGGAGCCCAGCTGTTTTTGAAAAGTATTTAGCCTTTTTAGCCTTGCTTGTGACAATGACATTCCCATCACCATCAGCTGTACTTTGTTTAGCGCTAATTAGCAAATGTTAGCATGCTGAGTTAGCATTTAGCTCATTTTTATTTAATCATTCCTGTTTAAATATATATTCCTTATCTGTTTTAAAGATCTACATCTTCAGAAAGAATAAAAGAACAAGAGACAAGGTAGGAATGTCAAAATGTAGCCTATTAAAAGACCAATTAACATGAGAATTTATCTTGTGGTTTTGGAAAAATATAGAAAAAAACCCCAGCCTTGTAGTAGCTGTTGTTAGCTGATGTCACCAAAGGAAAATTTTTGCTCAAAACTGTCATCCAGTGTCACTCAAAACAGGCAGAACGGATGGTTTGATGTACCATAAATGGAGGGCTTATTGTCATATGGTCCAATTTTGAAATTTGGACACAAATTTTTTTATTTTTTTTACTTGACATAAGAAGGTACAAATGGCTCAGAATGAAGGTGAGGCAGATTTTTAACGATTCAGTCAAACTACGTAACCTTTGTAGTCAGTATCCGAAAAAATAAATCCACACCAGAAAATAATCAGTGCCCGTTCGACCAAAACAGTGGTATCTGCTATTTAGGTGCCTCTTTGCATGTGTGTGTTGTTGAATACACTGGCTGAATGTTGACCTTCTTTTTCACTTAAATGTTCGTCTCCATAAACCTGCTGGTATCTTACTTTTCGTGTGACAGCTCTCACAGCGTACATTTGCACATGAGTTTCAATGTAGGGCACATACACACAAAGTCATGGAGCGCCTGAGAGAAATTCTTTGGTACAGTAAGAAGGGGGTTTCTGTCATCACAGCAAGCTGTCAGCTGCGCTGAAAGTATTTCAAATAATGGCACCATTGTGCTTTAAGTAGGTTACACGTGCGGAAATACAAGAAACTAGTTGCACAGGTTTTTTATGAACTTGAAGTAAAACTCAGTGTGTATATTTTCAAAGTTAGAAAGCATGTACAGAAGACAAGCAATATATCATTTGCCAGTGTTTTGTCCATCCTCCTGCTTCCAAATCCTTCCACAGACTGTAAAACTAATGGACGTAGCTACTGTGACGTCACCCTTTGGTTTGCGGACTCCTATTCTTAAGGCTCGAGTTTGGCATTTTGGCTGTTGCCATCTTGGTTTTTTTTTTTTTGGAGCCAGAAGTGATTGTATTTAGGCAAAAGGTTGCCACTGTTGAAGCACGATGGGTAGATCTGACTGGGAAGTTGAGAACACCCCCCGTCAGCACCTCACTGACTTGAATGTTGATAAAATGATTCAATCACACAGCTCTCCTAGATTTTCCAAATGTTATTGGACCAAATGGATTAAAACCTGATAAATCCCAATGTAATTCAATGGGAAGCGGCACACTTCCTGAAGGCCTGGTGCTACCTAGCTTGCTATCATTGTCTGACGTCCCCTTTTAGGGTCGACGTCACAATGGAAACAATGGGCCTCAGGCAGCAAAAACACAGCAGTGGCAGCCGGGTACATATGGGACTCAAGCCCCCACCAGCCAGGAAACCACACCACTGAGTGCATTGGAGCCTAAGCGCCCTCGCCACAGTTTCTCTCAGATGCAAGTTGTGTCCTGCAAAACCAAAATCAGATACTTTCAACACTGCAAGTTATATCTACAACTTTGATCAGAATGACCTCGGTGCAAGAATATATAAATCACTACCATCTAAAGTTTATTCAAAGTCCATATTACTATTTACAGTCTCAAAGGGCTTAACATGCCCACAGGTATCGAAAAACAAAATGATAACTTACCTCATAAGCAGGCAATTAATTGTTGCTGAACGATGACGCCACCTCCATCAGGTGCGTCAGCACGGTCCTCTGGGATTTCCTCCACAGCAGGTATCTGCTCTGGCAGTGGTACGCCACATCTCATTGCCACATTATTCAGGACACAGCAGGCCATAGTCATCAAACATGTTTTCTCTGGAGTGTAGAGAGAAGCTTTCCACCTGCCGAATCCAGGCACACCCACCTGGCTATTAGCACTCCAACCATGGAGCGGGTGCGTGCATGGCGGTGATTGTAAGAGCGCTCCTGCCTGGTCTGGGGGTTAGCCAGGCAGCCATGGGGTGAGGGCATAACCTTGGTCACCTTTGCAAGAATCAATTAGGCTGAGATTTATAAAGAAAAATAATATATATTTTTTAAATATATATATATATATTTTTTAGAATCATAAATCACTTACCAATCAGCCACCCATCTGCACCCGCTTGAGCCAGTTGGCCTCCTACAGAAGTATTCTGCGGCACAAAGGAGTCGTGTGCTCCCCCTGGCCAACGGGCCGTGACATTTAAAATGTTGCAGTTTGCATCGGATATTATTTGTACATTGATTGAATGGTAGAGTTTTCTGTTCAAGTATTGAAATGGATCTGGAGAGGGGGCTTTTATCCGTACATGCGTACAGCCTATGGCACCTATGACATTTGGCAGTCCGGCTATGGCAAAAAAGGTGTTCTTAACATCAACCTGCTGGACAGCTGTGTACGGGAAGTAAATGTATTGTGGCATAACTGAAATGATGGACTTCCGAACTCGTGGAAGCGCACGGCTCAAAGTGGACTGAGAAATCAGACCTGTCTCCTATCTCTCCCTGGAATGATCCGGTGGCCAAAACTCCAAGTGTGCTGAGTAGCTGAAGGTGTGGAGGAACAGGATTTGACTGGCGCGTGTTTCGCACAAGTTTTGGCTCCACAGTGTTGCACAAATCCAGAAGTATAACACGTGGTAATCTGAACCGGCTGAGCAGCCATTCATCCGTCTCTACAATAAGGTCAGCACAATCTCTAAAAATGCGCTCTCTGCGTAAAGCCTGGTTGGTCAAAGTATCCAATAGCAGCAGGTAAGCCACTGTTCAGGTGCGGAACTCGTGAGATAATCCCAGGGTACTTATAGTCTTGACTGGGTTCAATTAACCAATAGGATTTTTGAACTGAATTCGACAAGCAATTTGTGAGCTGTGTAAATGGGATGATTTTCTCTTATCTTGGTAAGAGTGCTCTAAACCACCCACTGGAGTCTCAAATTTTGTTCTGACCTGAGGGCAAAAATAAGAAAACACTGGTGAATCCCAAAAGTCAGTGGGTACTAACAAAATAAGAGAAGATCAAGGATACGAAAAAAAATAAGAGAAAATTCGTAAATTGTAAATTGTTTCTTGCATGAGGCCCATTGTTTGTTAGCTGGATTCAAAACACGACTCCACAGGGCTGTAGTCTTAAAATGTCGTCTTGCTGTGTTATTGGGAGCCAGAATAGAAGGAGTCATGCCGCAAAACTTATTTTATCACATATCAGCAGTATTACTTTTTCAAGTAATACTCGCGGTGACCTGACAAAGTGCGTTCATTAATTCAGTCTGACGCTCTACACTAAAATGAGAGCCCTGTTGGTCGAAGAAACAGAGCGTTATATTTCTACGTTGTCTACGGTGGAGTCTAAATAGGTGGAGTAGGACTCGCTGACAGACATATTTCAGACTCAGGAGTCGCATTATGCCTGGTACACGCTACACGCTGGTACTCACCAATTATCCCCGGTCGTCTTTCACGGCATGTGTGATGTCATCGGATTATTCTTGTCCTATTTTTATTACTTTCACTATTATTTGTGTTTGTTCATGTGCCAGCCGACATGTTGCTGTAGTCACCTACAAGCGTCAGCAGATGGCAGGAGCTAGATTTGAAGCGCCATAAGTAAACTATCAAGCTACTGTATCTTCCACAGGAAGTTCTGACAAATGTTTCAGAATAAAAGCCTATTTAGAAAATGGAGGGATTCTGTCAGCCGAGGTTATACGGGGCTTTTAATTTGAAAGTGTTGACAGTGCGATATGTTAACTTTATAAAGACAACGGAGCGGATAAAAAGTAAATATATAAACACACAGAGGGATTAATAAATAACGGACCGTCTATGATGTAGTTTGTTTCAAATGAAGCTGGGAGCCTCTGCAGTTGTGGTGAGTAAAAGCCCCGCCACTATTTGTTAATGTTATTACTTTATGTCCGACCGTGAGGATGTACCATTGTTTGCTAGCTTGATGCTAATGACAGTAACGTTAACTCAGCGGGTTGACAAAGTGCCTCTGCTGTTTCACACCATCATTTCCCCCTTTTACTCTGTGTGCTAACATCCCTAGAGGAAATATTAAAAACGCTGGGGTGTTGTTGTCATACACTTGTCTACGGCAGCAGATCATTCTGTGTTTCTACTGGTCAAAGTGACGGCTGTGACGGGAGAACTGGATCTCAGTGAAGGGCAAGTGGTTCATAACTTTAATTTTGGAGACAAAAAAATGTAGGCTTAGCGCCCTGTGGTCCATTGCCCAATAGGAAATGTAGAATACTCAAAAGTACTTTAAAAGTGCTTGAGTTACTTTTCTCGGGGAGAAACGTTGGAAGTACTTTTAAAGTAATTGAGTTACTTTACTCAGGGAGTAATGCAGTAAAGTAACTGGTTACTTTTTAAAAAAGTAACGCAGTAACGTACTTCGATTACTTTTAAAATAACCCTTACCCAACACTGGTCATGAAGCACCCGAGGGAATTTCTGTGGTGTAATAAGATGTGGTTTTCTGTAATTGCGACAAGCTGTTGGCTGCTCTGAAAGTATTTCCAGTAATGCCACAATTGTGTTCACGTAACATGCAATATAATAAATATATCACTGGCTTGTGTTTCTGTCTATCTTTCTGTTTCCAGATTCCAAGCTAGAGACCCTTACAGACACAACTTATTAATATACACTTAAATTAATTTTTTTTTTCCTTATTTCAATGTAATTTTTTACAAATAAGATGTTTAAATGTGCAGAGTTTTGGAAACTTGAAATGTGACTCAATTTAGCAAAGCCAGCCATGTAGGCCTGATGCTGATCTACTTTTAGACTTAAATGTTGGTATCTTAACTTTTGTTGAACAGCTCTCACAAAATGAGTTTGTAAATAAGTTTAATCGTGTGAAACATTTAGTGTTATGTAACACCTGAGGGAAATTCTATGCTATAATAAGACACAAATGGCTAACTGTTGTTTACTCTGTCTAATAATGGCATCATTGTGCTCATGTAGGCTGCACATGCCTAAGTTATGAGCAACTGGATGCATAGGTGTGCTCTGTTTTATTTTAATTGCTATTAAAAGTTAATAAAAGTTATTTTTAGGTTGTGGTTTAGGTTGTCTTTACTGTGTTAGGCACACAGTAAAGATAAGGTAAGATAAATTAAAATGTTATTAAAATAAGTAAAATCACCAAAAAGAAATTCTAAAAAAGATTTTTTTTTTGAAGTGATTTAAAAGACGAGACATTGTTTGCGTCCGTGATCTCCTTAACCAGGGTAGGATTCCAAAGTCTAGAAGCTCTGACTGCAAAAACTGTGTCACCTTTGTGAATTAAATTGGACCTGGGAAAGATGAGGAGCGACACGTCTGAGGATCTCAGTGTGCGAAACGGAATGTAGGGCAATAACAGACCAGGTAAGTAACTGACCTATGGCTAAGCCACGCCCCCTCCACTCACTCGAACAAAATATCAACATTCAGTGACCGGTGCTATGGCAGGTGTCACAGTACACGGCATTTCACAGAAGGCAATTGATGATTTTTGGAGACGTAACGATCAAATTTTGGTGCATCAAAGTGCCACTGAAGTTAAGGTTTTTGGCTCAGAATATGAGAAAAGTCTAACGGCCTTTTTACCATCTTTACCAAGAGTGTCTCTCTCATTTACACTGAATCATTCAGCATAACGTTTGCCAACCTTTGTTATCTCTGCGATTACAGATAAATTAATTTAGCTAAGCTCCAGAAGATAACGTTAGCTTAACTAGAGCCCTTTGGACAACAGCTAACAATGGTGTACGATCACCAACGCAGCTAGGAGTTAACGTTAGACTAACTTTAGCTAACGTTAACTAGAGATGTTAAAGATAACTTTATGTTTCTTTACAACAAAGTGACAATATGTTGGCTCAATCACGATGTTGACTTACCTTAAAACAGATGTAGACATCATTGTTAATCTTATTCACGTTGAGTTGATGTTGTGGTCTACCGATAGACTTTATAAAAATATGGACATAGTCACTGTGACATCACCCATTGGTTTTTGAGGAGCGGGTTTGAAGCTCAAAGTGTCTGCACCAAATTTTGTGCAGATCCAAGGAATAGATGTTGAGATATTTCAGTCTGGAACTAAGTGGTCAGCAGGCTGACACTGCCGTCCCTAAAGGCAGCATAGAAGCATATTTATAGTTCTGTATATTTGTGCTTTGTACCTCAACAGCTTCTGTACAACACAAATGTTTTCATAAGTGATGCCAGCCGGGAAGATGCATCCTAATTCAGGGTCTCACAGGGTCTGTCCATTTTTGAAGTCTCCCCAAAATCCGTCCTCGCAATCTGTTGTGTGGAGTAGTCGGGTGATTCATGTAAACTCATAAAATAAGGACATGTCACGTAGATATTTGATTTGCTGTAATGCATAGGTAAAACATAACGAACACAACACTGGAGAAACAAAACAGAACCTGCAGGATCTGATACAACCTGGATTACCCTGCAGCACAAGTGTGAAACAAGAGAGCCATACGAATGTATAAAGGGTGCAGCCGATATGTCACCATCAAATATGTGTGTGTTTTTTTTTAAACACTTCACCTGTCATAAAGAAATGAAACCCAACATGCTGTTCGTGTTGACAGTAACACTAGAGCGACGTGTTGACAAGAGCTGCTTTGTCTGCAAATGCAATGAATCATGAAGCACTGACAGCACAATGCTCAATGTCCAATAGTTGTGTTAACACTACACAACCGGTCCCTGACCTCACCCACATACTTCAGCAGGGGGAGTGTAGTCACACAGTCTCTGCACCAGTGGTGGATGAAGTACCTGAGAGCCACACTTGAGTAAAAATACAGATATCTTACCAGAAAATGAGTTTGGAAGAAGTTTAAGTCACCTATTAGAATACTGAGTAAAAGTCTTAAAGTATCTGATAGTTACTGTACTTAAATATCAAAATATTCATTCATTTTCCATAACTGCTTCATGATTGATGAGCCTATCCCAGCCGACACTGGGTGAGAGGCAGAGTAAACCCTGGACAGGTCACCAGACTATCGCAGGGCTGACACATAGAGACAGACAACCATTCACACTCACATTCACACCTACGGACAATTTAGAGTCACCAATTAACCTGCATGTCTTTGGACTGTGGGAGGAAGCTGGAGCACCTGGAGGAAACCCACGCCTGACACAGGGAGAACATGCAAGCTCCACACAGAAGGGCTCTCCCATTCGAACTGGGAACCCTCTTGTTGTGAGGCAACAAAATCATGGTCTCTTTCCCAACTTAAAGGATTTAAAGAAAACCTTTGACTATCCAGGGCTCACACTCTGCAGTGGAGCAGTCACCGTGCAGTTATCCATCACAAATCTTTCGCCCTCTCTGCCGTGGAACATAATTTTCTGCTTTTTTTCCCTGTCTTATCTTCGAGTGGAATGTTGTCGCTGGCACATTGCATGTAATCTGACATACAGCCTGGGCTTCAATCAAAACTTACCTGCGAGCTTGAGAGCACCTGTCTGCACTGATTTGATCAACCTATGATCTAACTTGCAAGCTAGGACCACTCATTTGCCAAACCTGATTTTATGTTGTAGTAACAAAGTAATGAAAAGCTTAGCACATAAAAATACATAGACATTTACATTTACTGGAGTAAAATACTTTCAGTCCAATGCATAGAAATGTATTGGAGTAGAAGTTTACATTTTACTCAGGAAATGTAGTGGAGTATAAGTGAAAGTTGACAAAGATAGATGAACATTATACATATCTTGCAAAAGCAAAGACTTCTTACAAAACTCTCCAAATTATTTTAATAAAATGTGTTTTTTAAAGTTGTCAAGCCATTAAAGAAAAATCGAATTAATTTATGTTCTGTGATTAATTAATCTAAATACTTTCACATCAGTTTTTGCTGTGAAAGTATTTAAAAAATCCAATTCAAATGAATTTTGACGTAACTGGTCTGCAGTCCACTGCAATATATTTTGCAAGGAAGTCGGTTAGTTAGTCACAGGTAGACTTAGGCCTTGATCAAACAGAAAGAATTTTAGCAGCTGGAGGCGGCTTTTTGTAATGGTTTATAATCAGAATAAAGCTTTTTGCTTGCTTGCTTTTTTTTGTGCTGCGATGTGTTTCGCGTTTCTTCACTCTAGGCGCCTGGCGTTTTTGCCGGAGCACTCCTTGAGTTGAAAAAACTTCAACTCAAAGAGGAGAAGCGCCCTACGTCATCTCTTTTTCGTCATCTTTTTTCCCATTGTCCAATTGGATGATTTGAGGGGCGGGCCTTCTGTAGTGGTCACGACAACGAGTTTACAGTTGGTAAACACCAGGGGAGAAACTGGTGGTAGCAGCTGCTGGATACCCAGAGCAATACAGCACAACAATATACAGCAGGTTGTCAAACTGCCCCTGAGTCACCCTAAATTATGCCTGGAAACGGCCATCATGGAAGAGAAGCTCCTGGACCAACTGGTGGTACTCCCCATGATACACCCTCTTTATTAGGGTCTCATGTATCCACACAGATCTCTGTTTCCCTGTGCCCAACAAACTACTTCCTGACAGCCTCTCACCCTCAACCAGAGCTACAGCAAGTACCTTCTGTCTGAATATTTTAGGAACTACAGGGGGAAAAAACAGCAGATTGATCACAAGTTAGTGTAAGGACATGATGGGGTGGTTGCCTGGCAACAATAAAGAGGCGCAGCAAGTGTTTTTTTTTCTTTTTCTAGTGACATTCAGTTTTTAAAAATGGCAGTGCAGTGCACCTGTTTTTGCATCAATACTTTGTTGCAACCTCCAAGGCTAAAAAATGAGGCCAATGCGTAAGTGCCAATAACTGCAGTTCATCGAATGACCATGGTAGACTGCCATGTTAAAATGCTCAACTTTATGCCATTAGACATTGGTATGAGACGTTTGGAAGACTTTAGATTTTGGTAACTTAACAACACACCTTCTGACATCAGTATTCTATGTCAAAGTGAGGTTGGCATTATAAGTTGTCTGGACAGTGAATTTAGGTCATCCAATGTTACAACCTAAATTAACCAAATATAAACATCTAATGATGTTGGTGGCCACCTGGGGGAAAAAAACAAAAACTCAGTAGAAGAAAACAACATTTGCTTTGTGCTTGAACAAAACAAACAACAACAACAGCAGAGAAAAGGGTAGATATTGTCCTTTTATAAGTGTGGCTATAAAACTTCCCCCACATCTCTCTGTCTGATACTGGTCTCTGTTGTTGTCCAAACCAAATGTTTACCTGTGAATTACTGATAGTGATCAAGCTATGACTGGTATGAGAACTGTTGGACTAAGAGTCTCATCCTACTCTCTAATGTGCTATGTGTGAGCTCAGTCCTGCGTGTTCTTTAATGAAGCAATAGGAGAAGATATTCAGTCTCAGTTAATGTAGTTTATTAAGCAGTAAAGGAATAAAATTACAGAGCTCTGGGTCTCAACTTCACGTCCCTGACGAACAACAAAGGTGTGTCAGTTCACGAAGTCTGACCTCCTGTCCTTTCCCTGACCCAGTATATTTGAGCGTAACAGAGTGTCATTGTGCACGCAAGGCGTTGTCCTCTTCTCATTGGCAGTTCCACTTCCTCCTTCACCACACCACGCCCCTGCCTCGTGTTAATCTGACTCCTTCCCGCTGGCGGTGGGGGCGTGGTTCCTGTTTTGAAAGACAAGAGAACAACACAACTCCCTACACTACCTTACTATCTGTTCATCACTTTCTATTCTTTTTACCATATATGAAACTAATTATCTAAGCATTGCGGTATGTGCTCCTCAGACTTCATGTCTCTTCCTCTCCTGTACTTCTCCACTTCTGCAAAGCAAACACATTCAGATCAGCTGAAATCATCTCAGTATTCTCATTGTTCACATATCTAAAACTTATATAGTGAAACACAACTGATAGTAAAACACATAAAATCATTCTATTCCCAACAGAACTCATTATCAGAACACAGGCTCCTCTCCTGTGGAATCATCTTCCTGTTACGGTCCGGGAGGCAGACACCGTCTCCACATTTAAGACTAGACTTAAGACTTTCCTCTTTGATAAAGCTTATAGTTAGGGCTGGCTCAGGCTTGCCCTGTACCAGCCCCTAGTTAGGCTGACTTAGGCCTAGTCTACCAGAGGACCCCCCTATAATACACCGGGCACCTTCTCTCTCTCTCTCTCTCTCTCTCTCTCTCTCTCTCTCTCTCCTTTGCTAACACTCATGTCCTGTTACTGCATGTCACTAACTCGGCTTCTTCTCCGGAGCTTTTGTGCTCCACTGTCTCTCAGGTTAACTCGTATTGCAGCGGTGCCTGGATGGTGTGACGTGTGGTTGTGGTCCTGTGGTCCGTGGTCCTGCCAGATGCCTCCTGCTGCTGCTGCTGTTATCATTAGTCATACTTCTACTGTTATTATACACATATGATTATTGTCTTTATATTGGGCTTTGTAAATACAATGGAATTGAATCATCAATTTTTTCTACATCAATGTGGAAAGGCAATTGGCAAAAAAGTGTAGCAATGCAGAGACCAATGTTCACAGTTATAGTAGAAGCGTGCTATTAAATTGCAAATGCAGTGGTGTGTTTAGTTCAGCACACTTGGTAAATGCATTGGCTACTAGTGTTAATAGGGCTTTAAGAATCACTGTTAGTGTTTATGCACTCAGCTTGTTTGACAGGCTGTCTGCGAGGCGTCACCACAGTCTATGAGTCAGATCCGGCCCTCGCTCCTCAGCTCTACGCTCTTGCCGAAATATGGTCACTTCTGGCTCCAAAAAACCAAGATGGCGGGGGCTGAATTGCAGGGGCTTCAAAACGGCAGTCAACAAACCAATAGGTGATGTAAATGTAGCTACATCCATCCTTTTATACAGTCTATGGTCAATACATTACACACAAACTATCATTTGAATAAGCATACAAAGCACTAATACTGATGGTTTTAAATGAAAAACACTGCTGGCTTTTAATTTTTCTGTATGCAGGGTATTGCAGTTTACAGTACAGTTTTGTCATACATGTAGTCGTTAGTGCTAATATTGTAGGCAACTGGACTTGCTTGCGTTTCTTGAAGACGTTTCGCCTCTCATCCAAGAAACTTCTTCAGTTCTAAACGATTCTTGGATGAGAGGCGAAATGTTTTCAAGAAACGCAAGCAAGTCCAGTTGCCTACTGTATTAGCACTTACGATGACCATGACCTGGATGACTGAGAATCTTCACCGACAAGTCATACATGTAGTATATACACACAGGTAATCTCTAACATGCTACTAATAGAGACATGATGTGCTCATAGTCCTCAAACAAAAAAAGCTGAGCGTAAGAAAAGAAAATCTTGTCACCTTTGTGGGTTTTGCCAAAAACTCTCATCCATCCATCTCTACGAATTCTGGCCTCCACTGTTGTCCAAACCAAATGTTCTATTCATTCTGCTCAAGCTCTGATTTGTAAGTGAACTCATCATCTACAAGTGTTTCTGCGTGTGTCAATATGGAAAGACAGCTGGCAAAATAGTGTAGCAATGCAGACAGTTTTAGTATGAGCGTGATGGAGTGCAGGACCTGCATTCAGTTTGGCACATGTGATAAATCCATTGGCTACAAGTGTTGATGGTTTCACTGATAGTGCCTCAAGAATCACAGTTAGTGTTAAAGCATGCAGATACAACTGTAAATGACTGATGCATTCACTGGTAACACACGCCCTCTGGTGGGTGTTTTGATTCATAGCAGCTTCAGTTCAGTCATGATGGTCACACAGTTGACTGTAGCCCTACCAGAACCAGACACTGACGTATGCTATCAGCTGATGATGCCCCTTTTTGTCCATTCCAGAGACCACAATCTCTGTGACATGCTGGTACATGCAGACACCTCTCATACTGCACAAGGACGTCCAGATGGGCTTCTTTCTTTGCTGTCATTGCACTTCCTTCCAAAACAATGAGGAAGACAATACTTCTTTCAGTCACCATAAAACAATACAAGATTAAGAAACGTATTACTTGTTGTTTCACTAATGCTATTTACCTTCATTCGTGTCCCTGTTGTCTGCAATATGTAGGCAAAACCAGCTGGTAACTCAGATCCAGAATCAACGAACATAGAGGCTCTATTTATAGAACCAAAACCCCCTGTAGATAGACACTTCCAGAGCGCCAAACATCCAGCTACTGCTGTGTTTTGTGTGTGTATAGTTGTGGTTTTTGTACACTTGTATATGTTCTGCTACCATACAGTGGTGTTTGAGGATGTTGTGAATAGCACAGTACTCATAGGACCGGTCGTTATGCTCTGCTCCTTAGAGTTGATCTCATCTAATTAGTGGCACCAGCTGACTGATTGATCACACCTGGTAGGAATCTGTCTGTGTCTATATCTGCTCTTTGAAGCACTCATGTCAGTAGCACTGATGATAGTCAAGGACTGAAATGTTTGCTGCTGTTTTTATTCACTTTATGTCCTTGAGCACCTTTCTTTTTGTGCATGGATGTTCAAAATCTTTTTGTGGCTGTCCAGCCCAGTTGTAATGGTGTTGGTGGTTGAAACGTAAACATGTGGCTTTGGCGACTCCTGCTGGTTATTTTTAAAAAAGACAATAGACCTTTTTCTTGGCACACAGTCTGACCTGTCATAATGACACTGATGATGACACTAACGTTGGCTCTGTTGAATGAATTTAAGAGCCCCAGTGAGTGTGACAGTGAGCCAGCATCAACAATACCAGGGGTCGTATTCACAAAGCCTCCAAGTACCAAGAGCTGCTCCTAGTGACAATATTCTAAGAGAATTCTTCTTCTGTGGTCTCTCCGATGTGCTATTCTCTGTTTACTGATGAATTTATGATCAACTATGAGAAATATTGTAGGTTGTTTAAATATGCAGATGACATGGCTTTAGTTGGTCTTCCACAGCAAACAGACCAATGGGGTGAAGCTGCCTACCTGGCCCATACTAAAGACCTTCAAACATGGCGTTGCATAGGCAAGTTAGAAATTAATGTGGCCAAAACTAAAGAATTATTTGCTGGAAACAAGATCTGAAGGCAGAGCCAGTTTCACTCTATGATCAACAGGCTGAAACTGTCGAAATTTTTAAATACCTTGGTACGGTTCAGGGGCCATATTCACAAAGCTTCCTTGTGCCAATAGTTGCTCCTGGTGCCAAAATAAAAGAAAATTCTGTCAGAAAATTGTGACGTTTCCCCTTGAATTTCCCCTTAAAGTAAAGACTAGGTCCTTGTTAAGATGAAAGTTATTTACAGAGCATCTTGGACCTTTAGAGCTCCTAATGTGAAAAACTGTCAGGAGCAGGGAGGAGAACTTTTAAGAGGCTTAAGAGTTTCTTAATAGTAATTAATAATAATTATTTATAGTGCAAACACAAAGAGGTTGGAGAACAATGACAGACAGTGAGTAAATGCTACAGGTTAGATTGTGCAGGGATAATATTTGTGGTCGATGTCACTAGGGATATGCACACATTTCCCACCTAACTCTACAACGCCAGAATTAAAATGATCACAACTCCAACATATGAGAAACTCAAAGTGCAGCAGTGATGACTTGGGTCTGTCTCAAGCTTCCATCAGCAGAGTGATCACACTAACAATGACATCACTTTCACAGTCAGCAGTTTATTTCATTTCCACTAGGTGTCCACTAGTGATGGCCAAATGAAGCCTCATGCACCACTTTCTGTATTTTCTGACCCCACCAGATGGCGCTCTTGCTTTAAAGATAAAAGCTGAAGGACTGGCAATGAAGTGTGCTTTCAAATCTTTGTTGAACAGACAGTGCCATCTGGTGGCCTCAGAAAATAAAGACAGTGGTTCATGAGGCCTCATTTGGCCATCACTAGTGTCCACACTTTGCAGGCTCACAAAAGGGTGTGTGTGTGACAACCAATCACATCTGTTAAAAGAATGCATCACACCTAGCAACAGGGTCAACCACACCTCCTTACTTAGGTAAAAGTTTCTGTCCTGTCCTTGCTCAGAGTTGCTCTAAGAACTTTAAATCACTCCTAAGCTAAGACTCCTCACTAAAAGTTTTTAGGCTCAGTTAGGAGCTCTCTGTAGCTAAATGGAATTCAGCCATCGTTAATTTCATGATTTGCTGAGCTGCACTTTGATTACTGACAAGTCAAAGTGCCTTCTGTGACGTTACAAATACAAACTGTGCCAAATGAGGCCTCATGAACCACTGTCCTTATTTTCTGAAGCCACTGTCTGTTCAACAAAGGTTTGAAAGCACACTTCATTGCCAGTCCTTCAGCCTTTATCTTTAAACCAAGACCAAATACCAAATATTTAATAAATATTTAAGCTCGCAAATCAAGGCATTAAGACTGAATTAAAGTGTGACAAATTTAGAAAGCTTTATTAATTAAATTTTATTATTTTTTAGATTTAATTTAATTTTTATTATTATTTTTTTAAATTTCATTTTATTTTATTTCATTTATGAACCGGTTATAGTGTTTCAGTTTTTCTTTAACTAAAATGGTTGTACTATTTTTATTGTTTTACTTTCTCACTGATGTATTTTTGTAAACTATTTTATTTACTACTATAGTTTATTCTGCGCTATTTTTTTCCCTACTTTTTATTAATTCATGTCTGGCACAAACAAATTTCACTACATATTATACTGTATATGACTGTGTATGTGACAAATAAAATAAAACACATCTTGATTTCATGTGATTTTGTTTTATGAAGTTTATTTATTAAGTGTAAATATTTGGTCTTATGTACAGTAAAGCTTACACCCTCAGAGAAAAACATGATCTCGTTGTAATTTGTCTTCATTAATGTAAGCAAAAATAAATCAATTAAACACATGTATCAATATAAAAAGAAGAAAAAAAATTGTTATATTTTGGTTTTAAAAAAAGCAGAGCCCTTAAATCCCAAAAACAGAGCCACATTTCGTGCAAATATACAAGAAAACATTTCATTTTTAGTACATTTTTTCATAGATAGATAGATAGATAGATAAACTTTATTTTGGTGTCACTCCACAACACACATTAAAAGTACTTGAGGGTACAGAGGGAATATGTTAATAAAAATACAATATTCAATACAATTTACCCCCCTCCCCCTTGACAAAATAAAAAGTGTTGGGGACCACTCAAAAAAGAGTTGTGAGACACCAACTAAAACATCATAAAAAAGATTATAAAAACGTACACTATGGTACCATGAAAAACAAAACACAGAACAGTTTTCTAAA
This sequence comes from Epinephelus fuscoguttatus, assembly GCF_011397635.1. NCBI lineage: Eukaryota > Metazoa > Chordata > Actinopteri > Perciformes > Serranidae > Epinephelus > Epinephelus fuscoguttatus. The sequence goes on from NC_064774.1 coordinate 17,357,124, forward strand.
TTGGAACTCATGAAAGACAATCTTCTGTTAAGGATGAGGTGGCAGGCTTTGGCACATTCATTGATGCAATGTTTACCAGCTAAAATTACACACAATTTATTTGTATCATCAAGATCATTGAAATTAACAATATACTTAGAAAGTGTACTAAATAGTTCAGCGCCAATGTCCACATAAATGTCACAGTGTAAAAGAACATGGGCCTCTGATTCAATGGAACCATTAATACATAAAGTACAGTAGCGTCTATCCACTGGGGTGTTCGTATATCTACCAGTTTCTATTGCTAAAGCAGCAACTTCACATCTGAATTTAGCGAAAGCACTTCTAAGCTGTCTTGATAATATATTTTGTACATAGGACTCTGTCTGAAATGTGTCCTTAAATAGGCAGTAAGGGCGTAGTTTGTTCCCTTCTGGTGTATTTATTAACTGTAGCCATGATTCCTCGTCTGCCTTTGACACTGCCGTATCAAAACATTTAAGGTCGTTACTTGAGTAAACCATATCTGTACGAGCAAGGTGAGATAAGTTCATAGAACTAAGAAATGTTGTTATCGTATGCGCATAGTTTTTTACATTTGACAAATGAGCCGCCCACTGAAAAACACGCTTACATAATCGGCTGTCAGGCATACCACAGAGTCTCTGCCAGTTTTTAAAGATACAGGACCACTGCTGTTGCCATGGAGTTTTCCAACCCATATCACCCTGTATAGCAGCATTTGGGGTGTATTTACCCACACCTAAATAAAATCTACATGCCCAGTTAAACACAGCATTAACACAAGAATAACTTCTGTAACCCCAGACAGCAGCAGCATAGGTCAAAATAGGCAGAACCAGGGATTCAAACAATTTAGTGTAACATTTAAAAGGAAAACCACCCATACATCTACATTTGGCTATGATTGCACCTAGAGCTCTATTTGCATGCATTACTAAATGCTTGACAGTTTCATTATAATCTAGAAATTCTGTTTTAACATCAAACCCAGGTATTTATACTCTTTAGCTGTTTCCAAAGAAAACGAGCCACAGGAGAAACTAAACTCAGACAGGGGCATTGATGGATTGATGGAACAAAAAGTAGCTTTCTTCAACTTTTTCCTTGCATCTATGATTGTAGTTAAGGTAGCAATATGATCGAGGCAGCTCCGTTTCTTTCTAAACCCGTTTTGCTCATCTGCTATAATATCATTAGCCTCTGCCCACTCCGCAATACGATTATACAGCACAGAACAAAACAGTTTATATACAGAAGATGTCAAAGTGACTCCCCGGTACTTAAGAGGTATTCTGTTATCTGTTCCCCCAGCTTTGGGGATGGGGTTAATAATACCATACTTCCAGAACTCTGGCACCACACCATTTGAAAATCAATAATTAAAAAGCCTATATAGAATATTCAGTGTGTTACCATTTTTCAGTACATCAACTGGCACCCCATCATATCCATAAGCTTTACCTTTCTTAGCTGCTTGCAGAACCCTTATAATCTCATGTTCATATGTAGGGGCTGACAAAATGTACAGTAAACACCTCACAGATACAGGGTCTGAAGTAATTCGATCACACTGACTAACAATCCTTCACAGCTGTTTTGCATCAAGACGTTTGATAATTAGCAGCATGTGTCAATAATGTCTGGCAATCAACAAGTTATAGTGACATCGTCAAAATGATCTGCTCCCACACTGCACAGTCAAATTTGTCAAGCACAGCAGAATTGATCATGTTGGCATAGAAACGTAAAGGAGGCTAGATAATGCTCCAAAGTTAGGTATGATACACCACGTTTGTTTGTTCTCTGATATATATATATATGACTACATTTGACTGATCAATGTACTCTTTCAAATTAAAGCTGTATATTTGTCTTTTTAAGGAAAATGACAACCACACGTATATACAGAAACATAACATGTTAAAACAGGATTGTTGTAGGACAATCCTGTTGTAGAAGGATACCTATCTGACCTTTGGACAGCGGTGATGTAATAACCTGTACATGCATGACAGATAAGGAAATGTGCGTTGACTTTGCCGTTCAAACAAGCCCTGAGTTTCCCTTTCAAAATCTGTCAATCTCCTCAGCGAGCCCAACCTCAACAGGACAGATAATCAGCGGGGCGGTGTTCTTCCCGTTGTCATGGAGACAGGGGTTCAAATACGGGTATAGGGGCTCAGTGAAGTTGCACCTGCTGTAAGTGTAAATGTGAGTCTTTGCTTCTGCGTCGTAGAAGGACACCATTCCTTCATTGTAGTCCAGGAAGACGCTGACTTTCTGGGGGGGTTCCTGGAGGTGGATTGTGACGGAGGGGCCGGCACAGGCACTGAGGCTGCCGCCTTTTCGTCGGCAGATTGCCCAGTAACCGTTGTCAGGACACACTGTGATGGACCCCTTCCTGTTGATGGACTCCTTGGCCACACCGAGATCCCAGTCTGTTTTATCTCCAACCTGAAACATGCAAAACAGAGACAAATAAATGATGTGACTATGCTTGATTTGCGTAACTACAACTTGACCTTGACCTGGGAACAAAAAAGTCACAGGAGCCTATATTCTGGAGTTGGATCACAATTTACTGCTGTCTCTGATGAGCTTGTAATTTACCTGGAACATACTGCACAGAGAAATGTCTTAGCATGCTTACAGCCACAAGGGGGTGTTCAAGAGTTATATAAGTAGACTTTGATGTAGATTCAGTTATATTATTAGAAGCTACAGACATACTGAAAGCTGAACACAGAGACTTTTAAAAATGCCTTTCTCTCTGTTCTTTTGCAGACAGAGGTGAGGAGAGTCTTGTTTCGGGGGGAGAAGCGAGGTCATCTGGGGTTGGCTGCAGTCGGTGAGACGTCACCACTACCCACATGAGGGCGGGAAGCCTGTCTTTTGGGCCTGTTCTGGAGAGGGTCCATTTACTTGACTTGGCGTGGCCAAAAGTGACAGTGAAAAAAGGCCCACTAGTTCCATTTGGGAGAGAAGGCAGACATCTCTTTGGCCGATATCACAACACTCAGCAACTCCCACCAAAACAATCTAGACCTATAAATAGCTCTCCAGGTAAGAGGAAAAATGTATGTTTTTGATTTTGTGGTGAAGTGTCCCTTTAATATAATGTAAGTACAGCACAAGTTTGTAGGGATATATATGCTAATTAAGAGTCAATAGTGTAACTGAAGGTCCGAGCTCCTACCTGAACTACCCAGTAACTTTTCCCAGACGTGAAGCTTTGTTTCCCCAAGACGGAGACGCAGGAGTCGAACCTGCGGGGGTCATCAGGGGGGGAGGATTTCTTCTGCTGGAGGCTGAGGCTCACCTGTGGATCAACAACAGCAACATCAGTTACTGTGAAGTGTTGGACCACAAAGGACTATCTACAATAGATCATCCCATTACACATTACCTGTTTCCCATCTGGGGACAGACACAGCCAACCCGAGGCAGTCACTGGATCCAGAGACACATCCACTGGAGAAGGAAAAAAAGAAAGAAGGGTGAGAGAGATAAAATTAATATTTTACCCCAAAATGTCTTGCACTGCAAGTGTTTCTATGTCCATAGAATATAATGTGATGTAATGTCCATGTGAGCTTGTCAGAGTTCAGACAAAAACACTATAATCAATTTATTGGGTCTGAAAGCTAATTTGACTTTGGATCAAAAGTCCAATATTTATCCATTGTTCATTTCTCTATTTTCCTCAATATTCTGGTCTGCTCTTTGCATGCTTCAACTCTTCTTCTCAGACAAAAAAAGTCAACAAAAGCTGCTGTTTGGTGAGCGTACAGTCTACAGGACTTCACATCAACTATATATACTACTACTGCTAACAATAATAATAATAATAATAATAATAATAATAATACATAACATTCTAATAACAGTTATTTAAAAATATTTTTAAAATATTTAGAAAATATTCCTTTTACTATAATATTACAATACAATATAATATAAAAGAAGTATTTTTAATTACTCATTATTTTCATTAATTTTTAAAACACTCTTTCTAGGTAATTTCCTTTGTTGTCGTTTTTTAAATTTCTTTCTTACTTCACAAATTTTCCTCTTTTTGATTTTTGTCATTTTACTGATTTCTTGCAAATTATTTGGGTCATTTCTTCTTTCATTCATTTTCCATGTTTTTAAAAGTACTCAAGCCAATTTGCTCAGGTTTCATAGGGTTACTTGGGGAGGGAGATGTGTCCCCCCTGAATCTATACTTGGTTTTGTCACTGATATAATTACATGGATGTTTCTATATGTAGAAACTCTGGATTATGTTGTACTTTCTCTAAGACCACCACAAGATAACAAGATGAGAATTACATATATATATTTAGAAACTCACCTGCATACCGAGTTGCCTTCCTAATTTCTTAAATAAAAAGGAAGAAAAAAGTAGTTTTAAATTTTGCTTTAAAACACATTCTCATTTCCAAATTATATACATGTACTGTTGACATATTGTAATTTGACAGATGATTTTGTGATGTACAGATAGCAAAATATGATGTGCTTAATATACCTAAATATAACTGACCATTTTTTAAGGGATCCAATCCTAAACAAGTGATACACCAACAATATTACAACTGAAGTTACTGACCGTCTGCAGACAGTTTCTTTTCAAGTTGCTGGCACACGTCCACCAGCTTGGAGAATGCTCTCCTCACTGTCCCTATGCAGCTGTCCGACTGGACACTGACCTGGGACCAGTCCTTGGTGAACAGTGGAGTAATCAGAGAGGGGAAACTCTAAAACAGAAAGACAGTGACATACAGATCATGTGAGTACAAAAACATATCAGGGATTGTGTGGGTGGTACAATCTATCCTTGCAATAAATAATCAAGCATGGATAAAAGCAGGAATTGTCGACGTCTCCTAACCTGCAGGAGATGAAGAGGGTCATCGGTTTGCTCCAGGTGTTGCAGCTCACTTTGTCTCCCCTGCAATTCATTGATTTCCCGCCCAAGCTCATTGACAAGCTCTTCCTCCTCCCTCTCAGCTGCCGACCGCTTCTGCTCGATCTCCTCAATGAGCGAAGCCTGGTTTTTCTCAATGATGCTTATCACCGTGGTGGCGACTTCAATGCTTGTTTGTATCTCTTGTTCATTATTTGCCTGCAAATGTGCATAAAGTGGTAATAATTAATATGTAAAAACACAAGAATATAATAAAATTCAAAACTAATACAAACCATTCACTTGCTCCATCTTTCAAAATGTTACAACAGTCCATGTATGTTTTCGGCCCTTTCACAAATTTAATCACAATTCTTGAATTCAGTTATCTAGGTAAAGTAGGGGTTTCTGTATTAGTGCATATATATTTGGTCCTAAACAAGTATTGGACAAATTGATATTTTGAACAGATGATGGTGCTCAAGAAAAAGTCTGAAAAACTTACTTTGCTCAGCTCCCCCGAGGTCTTGATCTCTGCAAGCTTTTTGAGTCTGTCTTTGACCATCTGCTGATACTCAGCTTCAACCATCATCAACTGAGTCTGTAAATTTTGAAGATAAACACAAATGCATCATGAGGAACACTGTAATGCAGTTGTCAGAATGAGAAAATACCTTCTAATGATTTGCAGGCAAACAGGCACACACTCAGTAGAGTTGTGAAATCTTTGGGGGAGTTTTCCTCACCTTGATTCTCCTGCTCTCCTTCTCAAGCGGGACGATCTGATGGTGTCTGTGGTTGCTCCTTCTGCATTGCATACAGACAGGTATCTGTTCCCTTTTGCAAAACATATCCAGGAGCTGGTTGTGACTTCTGCAGAGGTGACTAGTGGCAAAGGTGGCCGGATCTGTCAGTCTGTGCTTCGTCAAAATTGGATCCCTTAGATGAGGCGTCAGGTGAACTTCACAGTAAGACACCTGGCAGACGAGGCACGACTTGGCCGCCATAACGGTCTCATGGCAGACATCACAGAAAACTTCAAAAGAAATTTGTTTCGGGAAAATCCTCTTTGGTGGAGCCGGCTTGTAAGGTGGCTTGCCCTCCAAAGACCTTAAACATGGAAATAATTGTGCTTAAAAAGGTTCATTTAATTTGGCAAGACATTGTTTAAAAATGTTTACATACCCTTTAAATTTCTCAGTGATGTCTTTTAGGTCTATGTTAATCCTGAGTTCTGGACGGGTTTCAAAGTTCTCTTTGCACAGTGGACACGCACACTTATGTCTGGTATCCCAGAAGCGTTTGATGCATCCCCGGCAGAAGTTGTGCCCACATGGGATAGAGACAGGGTTGTTGAAGATGTCCAGACAGATGCTGCACCGAAACTGATCCTCGGACAACGCGAAGGCCATGTTTCTGATGAATGAACATTAACACTTTTTTTACTTGTGAATACATATACAAGAATTGTGTGGATTTCCTGTGCATGTTCCGATGTCAAAAAATAATTTGCTTAACACCTTGTTTTTGTCCGATTCTTACACATAGCTGTTAAATAAATATAAACCTTAATTTGCTTAATTGTAGAGGGTAGTGGTTTTCATTTAAAAACTGTAAAACATCTAACCATTGCTGGGCTTCATGCCAGACTAAATTTTTAGTTTGATTATTTAGAAAACTTTTCATCATTATGTGCAGAAAAGGAAAATGACATAATGTAACTCTCTGCAGAAAAAGTAATTGGACTGGGAGAGTAGGGGTTTTTATTTAAGGTACTTCAGTGACTAAACTTTGGAGATAAGCTCATAATACAAATAAAACAAAAATAAAGCATCACTGTATGCAGACAACATGTTACTTATCTTGTCAAAAGAACAGTTTGGTCCAAACAAATTACTGTACTTCCAAACTTTTTTTAAACATTACATAAAGACAGAAAAAAAGTCTTAGGATTTCATCAAATAAAAATTCTCTATAGAAATATAACAACAAAAGCAAAAACACGCACGCACGCACGCACGCACACACACACATATACATATATAGATAGATAGATGGATAGATAGATGTATTTTGTTTAAACAAATTAGTACGTAGCCAGGCTTCATCCCAAAAATAAAAGTGCCACTTTAGGTTAACTCTTATACATTATGTAATTTTGTATAAAAGGACAACAACAGAGGACTTTATCATACTATAAGTCAATAATAAAAAGTATTTGACCAGGTAGAGTGGGCATATGTAATTGAGGTACTTCAGGGACTAATCTTGGAAGAAAAGTTCACTTTATAAACAAACGTCTCTAAAGAAATGTAACAACAACAACAACCAGAAATAAAATGTAATTATATGCAGATGACATTTTTCTTTGTACATCAAAAGAGAAAGCACCTATTTGGTTGCAACGAATAAGTTTATAGCCAGGATTTATCCCAGTGTTTCCACTGTCACTTTAAGTTAACTCCTAAATATTAGCTAATTATAAATGACAAAAGACTACTGTAACACAATACAGAAAAGTACTTGAATTCGGAGAATAAACTTGGGAGATAAGTTCATAGTATACATAAATCTGCTCTCTAGTCATTATATGCAGATGATATCTTGCTTTGTGTGTCAATAAGTAAATAAATAAAACATCCGCTATCCAGGATAACAGTAATATGTGTGGCTATTCAAGAAATTATCAATCTAAGTAGCGACAGAAAAATTTACATTTCTACTTATACGATTTTACTCCATGGATTTACACTACCACTACATCATTAGGCTTAAATCCAAACTACAGTTCTCCAGACACTTTCACGCTTTGTGCTGTTTAAAATTACTACAATTAAAATATGTATTATACCCCAAAACCCTGCACTTGCGTCAACATATCCACATATTTCTACCTACCTTATGTTGCTTCCCTAATGTGCCTGCTATTATTGACATTAAATTATTATCCTCCCCATTTACTGTATACAATATCATTATATGCACTTACATAGTTTTCATACAGGAAACCAGACTTTGGTTTTCCCACAATTTATTAAAGAAGTATCTCATTGCTGACAAGATGGTCTTTTCATAAAACTGGGCTATCTATGCAGTAGAGAGATCCAAATACTTTTGATGCTGGTTCTGTATGACCAGAGAAAATAGAGGAAAAGGGTTGCGGCATTTGTTTTTACTCAAGAGGTTGAAAACCTACAACTACCAAAATTCACTGCACCACACTGGACCAGTAAATGCTCCCACTGGTGGTTGATGTAATGCAGGCTTGGCTGTTTTTCCACAGGAACCCAGATTGCAGCCAGTTGGTAACAAATGCTCTTAAATTACAGTTAAATGATAAGCTAAAATTTGTTTCTGAAAATTTTTGAGGCAAGAAATAGGTGACACATTAACAGAATCGTGATTCATATTTGATTAGTTCTGCTTAGTTTTACCATTTTCATTTTTTTAATGTGATCAGCACTGCCTGGTTTTACAGATTGATCTAAGTTTGGTCTGAGTTTAAGAGAGAGAGTCTCTCGATCCCTTCTATACTGTTTGCATCCGTGGTTACGGGCAAATGAAAATGCAGAAGTTCAATCTGTAGCTCGAGCATCATCCCTAGAGCCATACCAAGAGCTGAGCAGGTGGATCTAGGGGGCTAGTAATATGGAGAGAAGTTAACTGGGTAACACTTTACAATAAGGTACACAAAATTCAAGTAGTTACTGAGGAACTAATGAGGAACTAATGAGTAGTTACTGATGAACTAATGAGGAACGAATGAGTAACTAATGAGGAACTAATGAGTAGTTACTGAGGAACTACGGTACACAAAATTAGAGTAGTTACTGATGAACTAATGAGGAACGAATGAGTAACTAATGAGGAACTAATGAGTAGTTACTGAGGAACTATGGTACACAAAATTAGAGTAGTTACTGAGGAACTAATGAGGAACTAATGAGTAGTTACTGAGGAACTACAGTACACAAAATTAGAGTAGTTACTGAGGAACTAATGAGGAACGAATGAGTAACTAATGAGGAATGAATGAGTAACTAATGATGAACTAATGAGGAACAAATGAGTAGTTACTGAGGAACTAAGCTACACAAAATAAGAGTAGTTACTGAGGAACTAATGATGAACTAACTATTAGTTAATGGTCAGTTCTTCATTAACTCATGATCAAATTTCAGAGGAGTAGTTAATGAGGAACTAACTATTAGTTAATAGTCAGTTCTTCATTAACTCATGATCAAATTTCAGAGGAGTAGTTAATGAGGAACTAACTATTGGTTAATGGTCAGTTCTTCATTAACTCATGATCAAATTTCACAGAGGGGTTAATCACGACTTAATAATTAGTGAACTAGTTACTAACCCGTCCATTAGTTAACCTTTTTATGTCGTAAAGTAAAGTGACACATAATAAGTAGTCTTTCATTACTTCATCATCATCTTTGCAATTAGTTCCTCAACAAATAAAATCACAGCAGGATTCTTGAGAAGAGTTTAATTAATTATTTTCAGACCACATACACATTAATATGATCATCCATGTTATTCTGTACAAGCTGCTGACACACCAAACCGACATCAAAGAACTAGCGGCAACGAAAGCCAACTGTTGCATCATCTACGTCGCCTCACGTCACCCTGTGTCAGTTGCATTTGAACACACCACAAAGACTACACCCAACGCTTGAAACTGTTACTCATTTATTTTGGCACTGCCACATTGTCAAAAGACTCTGAAGTGATATTTGTAATTTTACTGCGAACAATATTAAAAAATAATTTAAGCTGTTTTGGAGGGACGTGCTGTTTGGACTTTTTGACTTTAACAGAAATATGGCAAAACCCACTGAAAGATTTATTATAAATCTCATCTTACTTTTGGCAAGATTTCACATTCACAAATGTAAGTTTACACATAGAAAACATTTTATATTTTTAATATTTTCTTGTAAACTCTTATTCACCCTGGCATATGTGATATATGACATATATGTGTAATGTTGAAGATCTGCATTCTGTAAACTTCCTGTCTTAAATAAAGTTGTGGGGAAAAAAGAAGACTACATCCGACGCCAAGTAGCACGACGTTCTGCGCCTGCGTGAAAGGAAATAACGCAAAGGGAAACCTGAAGTCCGTTGAATGCATGAGATCAACAAAGTAGCGCGGAGTGACAGAGTGATACATCCTGTCAGCCGAGGGGTTTCCTATCTGTGCAGCCGAGCACCGCAGCACCTCCACGGACTATTACATCCAGACGGTCCCGGTGTTTCCTCCGCAGGCTCCACTTCACTCAACTTCACTCAGCTGCTCGACAAACCCGCTGCTTCTTCCCACGTTAACCTGAATAACAGGTTGGATCCAAACGGAGAGCCGGGGCTAACATTAGCTGGGAAGCTAGCGGAGGCTAACTGGCTGCTTCCCTCCGGTCATGCTGCGGCTAACACTCTGCTAGCCGCTTCCAGCTAGCTCTGGTTTCTTATTCAGGTTAAAGTGGGAAGAAGCAGCGGATCTGTCGGGCAGCTGAGTGAAGTGGAGCCTGAAGAGGAAGCACCGGTTAGCCCCGGTTTCACGACAGGCAGATTCACCTAACACCTGAACAGCCAATCAGAGTGATCTCTCTCACCAACAAGCTCCACTGCCGACTCAACATGCTCAATCCGCCGAAAATTTGGAATGAATGATGAACTAACTATCAGTTCTTCAGTAAGTCCTGATCAAATTTCAGAGGAGTAGTTACTGAGGAACTAATGAGGAACTAACTGTTACTTAATCATTACCTACCTTTTTTGTGTACCCTAAAGTAAAGTGAGACATCAAAATGAGTAGGTAATGATTCAGTAATCATTACCTACTCATTTTGATGTCTCACTTTACTTTAGGGTACACAAAAAGAGTAACTAATGAGTAGGTAATGATTAAGTAATAGTTAGTTCCTCATTAGTTCCTCAGTAACTACTACTCTGAACTTTGATTAGGAGTTAATGAAGAACTTGCCATTAACTAATAGTTCCTCATTCATTCCAAATTTGTTTCAATTTTGTGCACCTCAAACACCTGTACTGTGAACAATGGTGTGATCAGTATACAGTACTTTACACACAGCCCCCATGATAAATTCTTTAAGCTTAGCCTACCTAAAATGTGACACACTATCATATTTATTTCTAAGGCATCATCGTACAGAATAACATGGATGGTCATATTAATGTGTATGTGGTCTGAAAATAATGAATAAAACTCTTCTCAAGAATCCTGCTGTCTGATTTTTTTTGTTAAGGAACTAATTGTAAAGATGATGATGAAGTAATGAAAGACTACTCATTATGTGTCACTTTACTTTAGGACATAAAAAGGTTAACTAATGGACAGGTTATTGAGTAATGATTCTGCACTGATGAAGTAACTAGTTTACTAATTATTAAGTCGTGATGAACTCCTCTATGAAATTTGATCATGAGTTAATGAAGAACTGACCATTAACTAATAGTTAGTTCCTGATTAGTTCCTCAGTAACTACTCCTCTGAAATCTGATCAGGGGTTACTGAAGAACTGACCATTAACTAATAATTAGTTCCTCATTAGTTCCTCAGTAGCTACTCTAATTTTGTGTACCTTAGTTCCTCATTAACCACTCATTAGTTCCTCAGTAACTACTCATTAGTTCCTCATTAGTTCCTCATTAACTACTCTAATTTTGTGTAGCTTAGTTCCTCAGTAACTACACTAATTTTGTGTACCTTAGTTCCTCATTAACTACTCATTAGTTCCTCAGTAACTACTCATTAGTTCCTCATTAGTTCCTCAGTAACTACTCTAATTTTGTGTACCTTAGTTCCTCATTAGTTCCTCAGTAACTACTCATTAGTTCCTCATTAGTTCCTCAGTAACTACTCATTAGTTCCTCATTAGTTCCTCATTAACTACTCTAATTTTGTGTACCTTATTGTAAAGTGTTACCGTTAACTGTAGTACACATACTACCCACATTGTTATGATACAAGATTAGTTGAAAATCGGCAAAGTATCCCTTTAAGCGACAAAACAGAAAGTCCCTAAACCAAAGATACTGGACAGCAGGGGCGTAAATATAGACAGTGCACTTGGGCCCCTGGGGTGGAGGGGCCTGTAGAGAGTGAGGCCTTGCAAGTGATTCAGCTTGCCACCTTGGAAATATACCTGTGTTCAAAATAAATGATGAAAAAGAAATATTTTGCTTTTGCTACATATGACCTCCTCTGCATCAAGGTTTTCTTTTTGTCAGTAGCTATCTAAAACAAAATTATATACTTTTTTCTATATCAGCTATAAAATCTATAAATGTACTGTAAAAACTATTCAATGATAAATTTCTTACCCTCTTTGATATTTTTGTCAGATATGCAGTGACAATTGTTGAGTAATATGTATATTGATGTCCAATGTCAAGTCTCTATAAATTCATGAATTACGCTTGTCTCCAAATGTCAAAAGACTCCCTTTTTTACATTTTTCCCAACAGCCATATGTTTTGTTGTCCATTTATTACCATAAATCTATAGTAGGTCAGATTTACCGAGTAACAACCAACGTTAGTGCTCATTATAAAAATAGCTGGCCCAGACTTTATGACTGCCTCTGCTCTAAAAGTGATCTGTCTTGATTTCTCCTTTTGAGTCTAAGCTTTATACTTTTTTCAAAAGTTCTATATTTTTACTATTTCACACCACTCCTAGCCATGATCACAGAAGGTTTTTTTGATGTTCATTTTTGTAAACAAGTTTTTGTACAACTCAACCATGGTAATAACATATCTAAAACTAATGTTTAACTAAAATATTCACTCTATGTGACCTGCAGGGCTCGAAATATAACAGCACACAGAAAAAAACCAGAGCAAGTTAAAAGCAGATGAATATTCTGCTCATATAAATCAGTTTTAAACACCCTATGGATTGACTGGCCACGACATCCAGCTGATTTTCAACTGTTCTGACCACCCACCCAACAAAGAGTTTAATCTTATTATTATCCAAAAACTTACACAGACAGAAGATGCAAGCACAGACCTAGATCTTCAATTTGTATTACATTATATTCTATGTTCCTAATTTGGGTATCATTTTATAGTTAATATTACTGTTATGTTTTTGACGACTATAGATTGTGTCTGTTGTCGTGGTTTCATTCCTGTGATCTGTGTGTTTAATGCCTGACTGCAAAGTTATTTCAGGTAATAGTAAAGCTGAGGTTAAAGACACAGGTAGTGACGAGACTTCAGTGTCATATGACATTACACAGTACATGCAGCTGACGATACAGTATTACGTCGCTGTTGTTGAAATATTTAAATAAAGAAAATAAAATTGGCACATCAGCTACAAAATAAATGAAGCGACATCAGAAGTACTCAACCTTTAATATACAGTCTTCTTTCTTTTACCAAGTAACTTTAAGGTGGTTAAATGAATCCCATGCTATCTCCCAGCATCATATATATCCTATATCAGTTTGTTTTCGCTTTTCATCAAAGTTTAATAATATTGAAACCCCAAGAGCCAATATTCTGAATGTCTCGTACAATCCTTTTTCTTATATTTGGTACCGTTGCAAACTGTTTTTGTCTAATGAAGTGCTTTATCCTGCAGACTCTTGGGGCAAAAGGAAATGTCAAGCTGAAAATGTGAGATGTGAAGGAATGTTGCTGCAGCACAGATGAAATCAAATACCAGGTTCAGAAAAGATTTCCGTAGCATTTTGAAACACTATCTGTGAAAGAGCATAGTTGATTAGGTGTGTCAGAAAGTCCCCACGATGCAGCTGGCTCAGGTTTGAAACTGACACAGGAATGTTGCATGTTGCTCTCATGTTAATGCCCTCTGTCGTTTTAACACTAATACACAAAGTACACTAAAAGCACAAGTATACTTTTAAGAATTGTTTAAGTGTTAAAAAGGACCTCGCATAAAAACTTAGTAATGTAAGATGCATTTCTGGATCTGTATGGATTTATTTGTCCCCTTCACTGGTTAAAAGTGAATTTTTATTTTTATTTAAAGTTTGGTGACTCAACGCTAGGCTATCTTTGGTACATTTTACATGCAATTTCCAATACATCCACTTTGACTGCTGTACCTCTCAGCATTTTCCTTTTAAAAAACGTAGCTGACAGTTTACAGTCACAGCAGAAGTCAGCTGAACTTGAGGCACAGACTTCTAATATCTTATCATACATGTTCTTACTCTCTACACAGCTTAATAAAAATAATGTCTTACCTGGTTGGGCTCCTGACGGATACTCCTTAACAGATGTGTTCCCAGCAGGTGTACTAATCAGAATTCCTAAAATAGATGAGGGCACATGAGTTTTATGCTCCTCCCACATCAACGTTTGTCAGAACAGGAAATTCTGGTTCTTCCTTTCCTTCTCAGCCTTCACCAGAATCCATATAACTTTCCAGTTTCACTCACTGTCTCTGCTGCTCCTGTGTACAAAGTGAATGATTATGTGATTAACTGTATGGTACTGGGAGTCTTTTAGTGACAAGGTGGGCTCTGTGACCAACAGCATTTGCAGAATGAGTTAAAATGTGGAGAGTATGATGTAAATATTTGCCTGTTGTGTAGAGAGAGCTTTATGACTTCATGTCTTTCCCTGAATGTTTCCATCAGCATCCACATGTGCTTTTTAGTGATTATAACAGTGAAAAAAAGACCGACCCTGCTGTACAGGAACCAGTGAAGGGAAGCAGGGAAACTTTGCTGATATTCAACCAGCTGTGTGTCATCGCAGCGTGAACAGAGGAACGTTGTTTGACTTTGAAGCTCAATTGAATCAGACTTTGTTCCACTTAACCATCACTGGTGCCACTCTTTCCACCCTCACCACCTGGTTAATGGACATTAAAACATGGATGCAAAGACATTCTCTGAAACTCAACTGCAATATGTCAGAAATCTTCATCAATGGCACAGACTCCCTTATCTGCCCCATCCAGGACTTTCCACTCAATATTAATGGCTCCCACCCAAATCCACAACCTCAGAGTTGTCTTTGACCCCACCCTCTCCTCCCTGCCTAATGTCAACCACATCACCAAAACAGCAGTCTTTCACCTCAGTAACACTGCCCGCCTCCAACCCTCTCTGCTGCTGTAACACTCATCCATGCACTTGAAACATCCAGGCTTAACTACTGCAACAGCATCCTCTACAACACAACAAAAACTGTCCTCAGTAAACTTCAGTATGTACAGAACTCCGCTGCCCACCTACAGTACAGGCCAAAAGTTTGGACACACCTTCTCATTCAATGCGTATTCTTTATTTTCATGACTATTTACATTGTAGATTCTCACTGAAGGCATCAAAACTATGAATGAACACATGTGGAGTTATGTACTTAACAAAAAAAGGTGAAATAACTGAAAACATGTTTTATATTCTAGTTTCTTCAAAATAGCCACCCTTTGCTCTGATTACTGCTTTGCACACTCTTGGCATTCTCTCCATGAGCTTCAAGAGGTAGTCACCTGAAATGGTTTTCCAACAGTCTTGAAGGAGTTCCCAGAGGTGTTTAGCACTTGTTGGCCCCTTTGCCTTCACTCTGCGGTCCAGCTCACCCCAAACCATCTCGATATGGTTCAGGTCCGGTGACTGTGGAGGCCAGGTCATCTGCCGCAGCGCTCCATCACTCTCCTTCTTGGTCAAATAGCCCTTACACAGCCTGGAGGTGTGTTTGGGGTCATTGTCCTGTTGAAAAATAAATGATCGTCCAACTAAACGCAAACCGGATGGGATGGCATGTCGCTGCAGGATGCTGTGGTAGCCATGCTGGTTCAGTGTGCCTTCAATTTTGAATAAATCCCCAACAGTGTCACCAGCAAAACACCCCCACACCATCACACCTCCTCCTCCATGCTTCACAGTGGGAACCAGGCATGTGGAATCCATCCGGTCACCTTTTCTGCGTCTCACAAAGACACGGCGGTTGGAACCAAAGATCTCAAATTTGGACTCATCAGACCAAAGCACAGATTTCCACTGGTCTAATGTCCATTCCTTGTGTTTCTTGGCCCAAACAAATCTCTTCTGCTTGTTGCCTCTCCTTAGCAGTGGTTTCCTAGCAGCTATTTGACCATGAAGGCCTGATTCGCGCAGTCTCCTCTTAACAGTTGTTCTAGAGATGGGTCTGCTGCTAGAACTCTGTGTGGCATTCATCTGCTCTCTGATCTGAGCTGCTGTTAACTTGCGATTTCTGAGGCTGGTGACTCGGATGAACTTATCCTCAGAAGCAGAGGTGACTCTTGGTCTTCCTTTCCTGGGTCGGTCCTCATGTGTGCCAGTTTCGTTGTAGCGCTTGATGGTTTTTGCGACTCCACTTGGGGACACATTTAAAGTTTTTGCAATTTTCCCGACTGACTGACCTTCATTTCTTAAAGTAATGATGGCCACTCGTTTTTCTTTAGTTAGCTGGTTGGTTCTTGCCATAATATGAATTTTAACAGTTGTCCAATAGGGCTGTCGGCTGTGTATTAACCTGACTTCTGCACAACACAACTGATGGTCCCAACCCCATTGATAAAGCAAGAAATTCCACTAATTAACCCTGATAAGGCACACCTGTGAAGTGGAAACCATTTCAGGTGACTACCTCTTGAAGCTCATGGAGAGAATGCCAAGAGTGTGCAAAGCAGTAATCAGAGCAAAGGGTGGCTATTTTGAAGAAACTAGAATATAAAACATGTTTTCAGTTATTTCACCTTTTTTGTTAAGTACATAACTCCACATGTGTTCATTCATAGTTTTGATGCCTTCAGTGAGAATCTACAATGTAAATAGTCATGAAAATAAAGAAAACGCATTGAATGAGAAGGTGTGTCCAAACTTTTGGCCTGTACTGTACTTACCAGAACCCCAGTCCTCCACAACCTCCACAGGATACACTCTACTCATCACCTACAAGGTCCTTCACAATCTAGCCCCTCCATTTATCTCTGACCTCATCCTTCAGCACTCCCCCTCTGTTGTCTCTGCTCTGCTGATGCCAACCTCCTTCTGCTTCTCCTTACCCCCTCTCTGTGGAATTCACCACCACACCACATACAAAATGCCCCCACATTGTAAGCATTAAAGAAGGCCCTCAAAACCCACCTCTGCAGACATGCTAATCCCAGCTACAACTGGCAAAAGAGGGCCATATCTGCCACCTGGGGTATGTTGCGCACAGCACACCGCAACTATCAATGCTCCATTCAGGCAGATGCAACTGCCAGCACCCATGTTTTGTAAGTACTTGTCCCCATATATATGTTTATGGGCATTTAGGTCATAAAATGGACCCCCCAGTGACTGATCTCTTAGAGTGTGCTCCACACACTAAGACTCTATCTATACTGTAGCAGCTGTGGTTTAATTGTAACCCTCGTCTTTTGACATGTCATACTAGGAAGAGCACAGCTGTATTTAATGTCATTGATGGTGGCTGCATTCCACTTATGGACTTATCCACTATATGTTGGGTTCCCTTGAAAACTGCAACTGATTGTAGCCTCTATCTCTGTCAATACTCGAAAAGTCTTCAAAACATTTGATTAGGTGTTATGAAATATTTTGGGGTTTTTTTAAATGTTCTTATATGCTAACATTAATAAAACATCTGCGCCTGGCATCTAATAAAAGATATAATAACTATGATCAAGATAGGCCAAGGGTAAGGCAAATACAACCCTTGGTTAAAGTTAATTGCAGGATGTGACTCCACCCTTGTACATGAACAGACTGACTCACTACATGTTCTTTTACCATTCCAAACTTGCTACCTTAAGGGCTCAATACCTTCTGCAGTGGCAGAGAACATTTGTATCAAATGTAAATACAGTATGGATGTAATTCCCAGACATACTAAGCTAAAGCCAGTGCTGTGGATTATTATTT
The DNA here is from genome assembly GCF_011397635.1 of Epinephelus fuscoguttatus. Taxonomy (NCBI): domain Eukaryota; kingdom Metazoa; phylum Chordata; class Actinopteri; order Perciformes; family Serranidae; genus Epinephelus; species Epinephelus fuscoguttatus. The sequence goes on from NC_064774.1 coordinate 17,374,956, forward strand.
GTAATTAGTGTTGACACTAACTACCACTTTAAGGAGAAGCAATTGTTCCCAGAACTGGTTATCTAAGACATTAAAAGACATTTAAAACTAAAAGCTACCTATTGCTCCATTAAATGAGTAAATAGTATTGTACACTTTCCTATGTGAACTAGCTAAAGTATGATACTGTACATATTGTCTGTTACCTCAGCAGAGTTATATGATCATTTATTGAATGCTTCTGCTGTACTTCAGTCTATTCTCATGTACTGTTCATATGTATACCTATGAAAATGTGGATCTAACCCATGTATTGGGAAGGTTGTGATCACATGACCAATGTGCTGACAGGAGTAAAGAGGGAAATTGTATAAAAACTGAAAGTCTGTGTATGGAGGCAGGTTGGGGTTGTGGACGGGTCAAACCACACAGTGAAAATCAACTCTGTGAAATCAACTGAACTTTGAACTTTTGTTTTGTTTTGTTTTCCTAAAGCTAATTTTTATAACTTCATTTGCCTAAACCTAACATACGTAACGTCTGTTAAGTACCTAACTTTATGGACTCAACCCAGCAGAACTTTAAGTTATCACTGAGTTTCCTTTCATAAACCCAACCTACGTAATTTTAGTACATAGTACGTACTTTCCCCCAAATCTTGTCCTTGTGTCCTGTGTGAAAGCAAACTTTGAGTTATTTTGAGTTATGCTGTCACCATGTTTCTTCTCCTGAACCTAACCTACGTAACGTTACATTAAGTACATTATGTCATTGTGCGGCACTAATTCATTTAATACCATACTATTGTATGTGTATTTTTATGCAATATATATGAACTGCTTTTATGAGGATAGTGAAAGTTGGTGGTTGTTGGACCCATCCACCACCACTCCCCCCCACTCTTCTAGGAGTTTTTGCCCCTTTAACTTTAGTTGTTGTCCCGTTGTGTTTCCCTGATGCCTCCGGACGCTGTTAAACAATTATGGCGACTAGCCGTGTATCACGCCTAAGTAAAAGGACGGCTCTTGTCACTGGTGTCTGATGCCGGATATCACTGACCAAGCCCTGGTTTTCGACAACTTTGGCGTGAGACCGGGTTAAACAAATTGGTGCCCCACAAATGGTATTGACATCTTACGTACTTACCTTAATATAACTCAAGTTCACTTCACACGGGACACAAACAGGAGCATTTATGTCTGTGTTATAATGACTGTAAATGGCTGCAGTCCTACAGACATCTGTCATAGAAAGTGTGTTTCCACGTCAGGGATGGACTAGTTGTCCACTTATTGTAACTGGGCTCTTTAGAGATCCTGCACCGCCCTCTCTTTAATAATCTCTCCTCACTAATCTTTTGTGTTTGCTTGTGACAAATGTTCAAGATTGTCATTACCACATAGTGTCCTCTAAATTTAAAATAAATTCATCTGAACTCAACTGAAGATAAATAAATAAAATCAACAGGATTACAGATTGTTATAGTTTAGTTAATGTCTAACAATGAAAGTCAGGATGGCACACGCACAGTGACAAAATCTGTGATACTACCTCCAGATTCATGATTTATTGACGCTAGAAAGTATGTTATATTTGTTCTTGGACTCAGGTAAATTTGTGTAGGCAATAAAAAAAAATCAATATAGTCCTGCCAGTCTTAACTTTAAATGAATAGACAGGCAGTGATAAGTTAATAAGCACCCTGACTGCTGTCTTTTATTACTGGGTGGAGTACACAGTAGATCTGTTTGTCTTCAGCTTCCTATCATCTGCTCTGTGACAAACCGGGTGAACTACCTATGTAGCAAAACTGGATGCAATGCAGGAGATACAGTATCACCACATCACTTATGTGACTGTAGCACGTAGCTTTGGTTGTTTCAGGTGACTCTCTGCTTAATATAGATGTAATCGTCTTCTCTTAAAAAAAAGACAGCACCAGTTGTTTCAATATTTCAAAAGACCTGAGTTTTTATATTCCTGACAATCAGCGTCTTGCAGTTGCATGAATGACATCTCTAATACTGATGTTATACCACCACAGATGCACCAAGGTTAGAGAAAATGTGACTTTGACACTTGTTGACATGCTGTTGGCTCTGGTTGTTTGGTGCGTAATAATCATCAGACAAGTTTGAGTTTGAAATGCAACGTTACTATTTCTAATTGATAGCTGCTTTTTACTTTGCAGCCCAGTGGCGTCACTGGGCGATTCCACTCCTGGTGATTTACTTTCGATGGCAGCTTTGTGTGTCGAAACATGAACCAGAGTTCACTTCATGTTGCAAGGTGAAAAATTAGCCTGGTACCATAGAACAATGAACTGGACATGGTGAGCACAAAATGTGTTAAAAACGACAACACAAAAACAACACCAATGCAAAGGCAATGAGGATCTTTTGTTGTGGTGGGTGCAAATTAAGTGTAAGGAGCAAAAAACCCCACATAGGGTGTGTAGAAAGAACGGTTGATGGGTCAAACAAAAATGGACTTTCAACCAGGAGACAACTGTTTGTGTCCTTTGTAAAACAAAAAGGCAACAGTGTTACCTGACCAAGTTTACACCACACACTAACAATATTTATTTGCTCTTCAAACCTAAACAAGTATTTATCTTTTCCTAAACCTAACTGAGCTGCAACCATTTCACAAGGTTGACCACGTTACCAATGTGTTAAGTAGTCTGAGGCGTGGTCTTTGTTCCCAAATCTTGTTTTCTTGTGTCTTGTCATGTCACTACAGACTACATTATCACAAGGTGCCAGTGATCAGCACATATGGTCGGATAAACAAACATTTTGCTCGGGTTCGGTTCAGGTTCGTCCCACTTTACTTGCTGCTGTGTTGTGCTACGGCCTACTCAAGTGCTGAAATTTGTTATTTATATTTATATTTATATTTATATTTATATTTATGTTTAAATGACTTCTGTTGTGATCTGGCGCTATATAGCAAATAAAATTAAATAAAATTAACTTGACCTTCAAGGGGGGGTGGGGGTTGCCGTTGGGGGGGGGCGGGGGGCCCCCCTAATATAATGGTAGGGGAAACACTGATACAGGGAAACATTGCTTCAAAATATCAAACTTCGTTGATGCACATGACTTAAAAATAGAAAACAATAGGGGGTTTATTTTGCCTTAAGTTGGTTTTCATGATGGAGACAGAAATAAAGAGTTTCCTTGTTGTTACCGATCACACACCATCATTAGGCTTTTGCCAGCAGGAAATCAGGCGTATTGGTTGCAGCTTGTGAAGAATGTTTATGAGTCATAAAATACCTGCACTGATTTACAACAATTGATTTTCTCTCTTTATCTAATGATCAGGTAATATCCTCATTTTCTTTTCACTGATCACTTTCAACCGAAACATTTCACCTGATAAATTTCCCATAGAGAAATGTCAAAAATATGACGGCTGACATCACAGTCCAGCTTTAAAAAATCACCCTAGTTCAAAGTGAACCACATGCATGTAAAAGATATGTTGAACTTGAGGCTTGGTTGTGATTATTAAGACTCTGTTGTACGACTTGTGCAAACATCTGAATGACAAATTGAATGACATCAGAGCTTTTCATGTTACTACTTAAATCTATTTCAGCCAGGTTTGTCCCCAAGGGTCCTACATCTTGCATCACAAAATGTTTTCTAATATTACACCCCTATGATTGAGATTTGGTTATGCGTATGCAACTAAAATCACTTTAATTAAGTTAAAAAAGAACAATAAACTACCTTTAACTGCTGGTAGGAAACAGGTATTGAAGAGCTATCAGTCTTTAGCGTCATTGAATTCCTATGCCCAGCCTTCCACCCTAAGAGGATTTAGAACATTTAACGACACATTGCAAAAGACTACTTATCAACAGAGGTGTGTCAGGTCATATGACTTGGACTCAAAACAAACTCAACACACAAAATCACAAAAGACTTGATACTCCCCTTGGACTTTAACATCAGTGACTCATGACTTCACTTAGATTTGAGCCTTTTTTTCTTTCTTCTAGAAATTAGCTATATTCTTTTAAGATTGTTTTTTTTAAGGGGGCTTTACACCAGCAGCTTGAGAATGACAGGAACTGGGGCCGAAAGAAGGAGGATGACACGCAGCAAAGGGCCACAGGCAGCCTACATGGGGTGCACACTCCACCAGGCAAGCTAGGGGTCGCCCCAAACTTTGGTCTTTTGACTTGAAATTACTTGATACCGTTCCCAAAACCCAAAGATTAAAAGGTATATTTTTTAAAAGGGTGTCACAAATCAGTTCATTTTTCTTCTCTCTCTTTGTTTGAACCAATCTGACAACATCCAGTGAAGCTGCAGGAGAGAACCATGAAGAGCTAATGTTAGGTTACTGAGTGGCCAACACATTCTCACTCCGACCTTGTCACATATTGGCATTTGATCATGGACTTTTCACGTCCAGATAATGGGGGTACCCTGGGTGTGTTGGTTGTTGACGTTCTGGGACGCCATGTCAAGCTCTGCCTGTTACATGCATTGTCTTCTTTCAAAATACACTTCTGTTTTCACAAGAAATTTAACGTTTACATACAGTTTATATACTTTATAATCTTACGGGACGTGAACACTGCTCTCTGGGGCAAAAGTCAGTGATTGGTGGATTCACCCGCTACCCGTCCCTTAGACCCCACTCCGCCTTAACTTTCGTCCTTGTCCCGCTGCGTTTTCCTCTGATGCTGGCAGGCTACACTGCTCATAAATCAACTTCCTGTTCATGACTGAACACTGGACAGCTCAGCACAGACACTCTGAACCAGGGGGGTCAAATAATGTGCTGCGGCCAGCTGAGAACTCTTTTTACAGGTTCATGTGTGGGACGTGAGAGAACTGACAACAGCATAACTGCATTACGTGTTGGCACAGCAGTCCAAACACCCCAGTGCCATAGTTCTGTAATGACATCAACACTTTCAACAGGTGGCTGGCAGATTGGCAGCCTGCAGGTCTTTAATGTAACACACCCTGTGCTGAGCATTCCAGTCTCTGCAGAAGAGTCCGTCAGTCAGATGATAAAGGAAAAATTGAATTCCATGCAGCTTATCCTGCCCTGTTGGTGTCCTGTGTCAGACTCACAGAAATGCTCCTTCTTGCTGTTGAAAAGAAAAAACCCCTGACACCTGAGACAATTATAAAAGGAACAATGGCAACATAAATCAAGTGCTACTCCCATGTTACCGCCTATGATTGTGTCCAAACTTGTTTTTGTTTTTTTGTGCTCTGACGTGTGTTTTATTACCATACATTATACTGGAACCTTCCTCTGTAATCAGATGGTGAGACGTTAGCTTGTTTTGCTGAGAATAGTCACACTGCAGCTATTCATCTTTTTACACATAGATCACTCCATTCTCATTCACAGATTAAATGAATGGGCGGGGGTCTCTGGTTCTGCTTTAAACTGGTTCTCTTCATATTTATCCAACAGATCCTTCTTTGTCTCTATCAGTAACTTCCTCAGCTCCCATCTCCTGTGGTGTACCCCAAGGTTCCATACTTGGTCCAGTCCTGTTCTCCATTTATTTACTTCCGCCACATTATTCAATAACACAAGCAGATCTTCCTCAACATAGAACTAAACATCATCAACAAACTAACTGAACTCAATAACTGTCTTCACGACATCAAATCATGGATGGCTATAAATTTTCTCCAGCTCAGAGAGAGTGAAGCGTTTTTTATATTTGCGCATCAGCTCTATGCAAAGCCTAAGTTGTAGCCTACACTGTTTTGAGCAATTATCCTTATGCACTGGTGTATTTGTGTCACTCTGCAGTTACACCTTCAAAACACTGATTGGTGGTGGGGTTTCTGTGAAGATTAGTAGATTCAAAACACACCCAAAACACACTTTAAACATGGCTTAAAAGCAACAAATTAAAACACAAGTACACAAATCAGCTTCACTATAACTCACACAGCATTCACAGACGAACACTTGTCTTTCTCTGGGAACATTTTCCCCACAAATACAACATGCTAATGTTTTTAGCACAAGCCTATGGCATTTTACATTGTATATATTAGCCTTGTGGCTAGTGGACTTTTCCTCCACTCATATGAGGGTAAACAGCAACATTTAAAAAAAAGTATCACTCCAAAATTCAAATAACCATCTTATACTAAACACGTTTTCCAAACAAATATAACATGCTAACATTTTATATTGCATAAATTAGCCTAGCAAATAAAGAAGATTTCTCCTGCTCATATGAAGCCAGGATGAATCACACACAAGACTTAAAATGCTATTTTTGTGGAGGCTTTATTGCCTTCACAATTCATTGTTTCTTATCTATGAAATTAAAGTAAATAAAAAGCTTCCTAGACAGGAGGTCTGCACCTCTTCCTCCCACAGTTGGATTCTCCCCCACCATTGAGAATTTCAAGAGTCATCTTAAAACACACTTTTACTCACTGGCCTTTAATTGTGCATGATGTAATTGTCTTTGTTGATGTTACTGTCACAATGTGGTGACAGTAACAAAGCAAAAGGCAGGCAGATATTTATCTTTCTCCAGTGAGTGGGAACTCTGCACTAAGTTCATGTCTGCCAGTCGAATGTGAGGCTGTGGGTTCACTTTGTCTTACACTTTTTTCTTTACAGAATTGAATAGAAGAAAAGAAGTCCTTTATTGTCCTTGTTCTGGTCCAATGAATTTTTTTAAAAGCTACAACTGTACACAGAGCAAGGTAAAAGACACAAACAAGTGGCAACCCAGAAAAATATCTTAATCACATCCCCAATAAATAGGAATAAAATAAATAATAAATAATAAAAGGCAGCTGTTGTTGTCTGGCTTAACGTATATAATGTTAACCCGAGTGGAAATGAAAGTTAGGACAGTTTATGGTAGGTTAGAGTTCTGATGTAAGTCTGTTGGTTCTGCTTTTGATGCTTCTGTACTGCCTGTCGGAGGGCAGTAAGGTGAGCAGTGAGTATGGTTTTTCTGGCTCTACAAAGGAACTGGGAGAGGGAAATGTCCTCCAGGGAGGGCAGGGAACAGCTGATGATTTTTGCTGCCGTTGAAATCACCCTCTGCAGCACCTTTGTGTCTGGCATACCATGCTGTAATACAGTATGCTACGACACTCTCAATGGTAGATCAGTAGAAAGCCACCAGAAGCTTCTCCTTCAGGTCTACTTTATGGAGCAGTCTCAAGAACCGCAACCACTGCTGGGACTGTTTGATCACCGTCAGAGTGTTTGCTGACCAGGACAGGTTCTCTGACACGTAGCTCCCCAGGAGCTTGAAGGTGCCCTGTACACTAGGTCCCCTTTGATGTAGAGTGGGACCGGTTCCACTCTCCTTTGTTTTATGGGTGTTGAGTGAGAGATTGTTCCTGACAGCCTCATCCCTGTATGCAGACTCATCTCCTCCAGTTATGAGGCCAACCACAGCCAGCAAACTTACTGATGGTGTTGCTGGAGTGTTGGGTGTACAGCCGTAAGTGTACAGGGCATAGAGGTGTGGACTCAGCACACAGCCCTGTGGGGAGCAAGTGCTGAGTGTGAGGGTGGAGGAGCAGTGGGGCCGATTTAAATGGCTTGTGGGCAGTCAGTGAGGAAGTCCTTGATCCAGGCACAGATGGAGGGGGAGAAGTCCAAGTTCTGTTGCTTGTCAAGTAATATGCTCGGGATGATTCTATTGTACACCGAGCTATAATCCACAAATAGTATCCTTACATAGATTCTTGGACGTTCTAAATGGACACCGCAAATTGATGTTTTTTTTTCCTTCAACAACAAACACACATTGTTAGGTTCAGGAAAAAAGAACAAGGTTTGGCTTTAGGATCTTACAAGACACAAGCACTACTCTCTCGGGTGACAGTCAGTGTTTGTTGGACTCATCCACCACCCCTCCTGCCCGCCCGTCGGACTGTCACTGCCTTAACTTTCGTCCTTGTCCCACCGTGTTTCCCCCTGACGCCACCGGGCACCGTTAAACTATAAAAGGCAATCAGCTGCGTATAATGCCAATGTTAAAGGATACCATTTTTAGTGGTTTCTGACGCTGCAAGTCACTGCCCAAGCGCCGGATTTCGACAACTTTGGAGCGAGACCGGGCTTGGCAGTGCATCGTGTTTTTGATAAAGTGCAAAGTACATATTGTCATGTTGATGTATATCAAAAACTAGTAGAAAGAAACTTTTAGTGGCTCAACTTTATCTATGTAACAGGTCACCTGTAGGCACAGAGAAACAGGTAGGACATACAACCACAAGTTAGAAATGGACGCATTTTTTGGGGCATCGGTGGCTTAGTGGTAGAGCAGGCGCCCCATATACAAGGCTGTTGCCGCAGCGGCCTGGATTCGAGTCCAGTCTGTGGCCCTTTGCTGCATGTCATCCCCCTTGCTCTCTCCCCCTTTCACACTTGGCTGTCCTATACATTAAAAGCAAGAATGCCCAAAAACATATCTTAAAAAAAATGGACTCATTTAATGGGTATATGTAGGCCACAGTAATAATTAGTGATGGCCAAATGAGGCCTCATGAACCATTGTCTTTATTTTCTGAAGCCACTAGATGGCGCTGTCTGTTCAACAAAGCTTTGAAAGCACGCTTCGTTGCCAGTCCTTCAGCCTTTATCTTTAAACCAAGACCGCCATCTGGTGGGGTCAGAAAATAAAGAAAGTGGTTCATGAGGCTTCATTTGGCCATCACTAGAATAATGTAGACCAGGTGTGGCCAAAACAAGGCAAACACTAGGAGCCAAATATATGTTGCAACCACTGTAAAGAGCCACATCACATCACACACAAAGATCCTGTACACAGACACAAAAACACAAATTCATGTGTTCATTCATTCATTGTAAGCACATAAATGTAAAGGTAATTAAAAAAAATAAGTTTACATGAATAATGTGAATTAACCCAAACACTGACAGTAGTTTCGGTGCAGCCTGGTTGATTTCTCCTTTGGCACCATTTCTGAAAAACTTTGCATCGAAACAGATTAAAGTCTGTGTTTACAGCTAAATGATCTTTATCGTATACTACTGAATCTGCCACTAATGAAGCTCGAGAAAAGGTTCAGTCAGGAAGATAGTACTTTTCATGCTCAGGCTAGAAGTTTTCTTTCTCACCCTGCCATTCACTCTCCCTAGGTGTCATTGTCTGGGTCTGTTAATTGAGCCAACACCTGCCCTGTCAGCCTAACATCTTACTGCTCCTCATTTTAGATATTCTTTCTCTGCCATAGTTCTTTCTTACTGTGCGCGCCCTCCACCTCCCCATCACCACCTAGTCTTTACGGAATCATCATCCTCATCCGCCTCATCCGCCTCAGAGTCATCAGCCACCACCACTAGTCTGGACTCCATGGGGGGATTTATCCTGGTGCCTCTCAGATGTCCCTCAGTCACAAAATATCTCCCTCTGGTGTCCAAGCGCTGACATCAGCAGATCTGAACATCTTAACCAGATCAAATCATCTGTTTATCTGTACGCTCATATTTTGTATTAAATATTATCTCTACTTTATTTTTCTGTCTCTCCTGATTGAAATGAAACAGTCCAACTCAAAAGAAACAAGAAACGTAACTTTCAGCTTTTTTAGGGGTCAGTCATTGAATCAAAACATTTCAAACAGTGTCACATAACCTCACTTTTGGTTGCACTGATACTCAGATTTTATTTTGCTGCACCGCATTGCACAATAACCACAGTGTAATCCAACAGTGTATAATCAAGTCAATCAAGGAAACATGTTGTTGTCCACCTAGACGCTGTGAAACCTGTCTGTCTCGTCAGCTACCTATGACAGTGAGCCGTGGGAGAGAACACACCTGTAGTTGGCTGAGAGCTGGGGGTGTGTGATGTTATTTCTGCTAGTGAACGAGGAATATACAGTTGATATACAGTGTATATCAACTCTGTTTCTGTCTAAGGTGCAATAAAAATAAAGTTGACTTGACTTCACCCATCCCTACGACATGATATTATGATGCCACTGCGTGCTGTTAGAATAGGATGAAGGCAAACAGGTCATGGTTGGGGTTTGTACAAGCCAAACTTAGATATTCTCTGAGATAAAAGTGGTAGATTTACAGGGCAAAGAAACTCCCAAATGTACTGCCAAAAAGTCAGGTGACGTAAATGAAGACCATTACAATCACTGAAGGCCAGAAAACGTGATGGAGGAGTCGGTTAAGCATAGGACTTTCACCAAGTTCACCTTCGCCTTCACATATTGCTGTTTACACCTCGAGTGTAAACTACAGACATCAACAACATACCTGTGTTGAGTTACACACTAGCTGCTCCCTTAGCCTTCCACGTTAAAAGACCAACTTCCTCGTTCACTAGCAGAAATAACATCACACACCCCCAGCTCTCAGCCAACTACAGATGTGTTCTCTCCCACGGCTCACTGTCATAGGTAGCTGACGAGACAGACAGGTTTCACAGCGTCTAGGCGGACAACAACATGTTTCCTTGATTGACTTGATGTTGTTGACTTGTGTTGGATTACACTGTGGGTATTGTGCAATGCGGTGCGGCAAAATAAAATCTGAGTGTCAGTGCAACCAAAAGTGAGGTTATGTGACACTGTTTGAAATGTTTTGAATCAATGACTGACCCCTAAAAAGCTGAAGATTACGTTTCTTGTTTCTTTTGAGTTGGACTGTTTCATTTCAATCAGGAGAGACAGAAGAATAAAGTAGAGATAATATTTAATACAAAATATGAGCGTACAGATAAACAGATGATTTGATCTGGTTAAGATGTAGCATAAGTCTTCAGCGCTTGGACACAGAGAGAGATATTTTATGACTGAGGGACATCTGAGAGGCACCAGGATAAATCCCCCCATGGAGTCCAGACTAGTGGTGGTGGCTGATGACTCTGAGGCGGATGAGGCGGATGAGGATGATGATTCCGTAAAGACTAGGTGGTGCTGGGGAGGTGGAGGGCGCGCGCAGTAAGAAAGAACTATGGCAGAGAAAGAATATCTAAAATGAGGAGCAGTAAGATGTTAGGCTGACAGGGCAGGTGTTGGCTCAATTAACAGACCCAGACAATGACACCTAGGGAGAGTGAATGGCAGGGTGAGAAAGAAAACTTCTAGCCTAAGCATGAAAAGTACTATCTTCCTGACTGAACCTTCTCTCGAGCTTCATTAGTGGCAGATTCAGTAGTATACGATAAAGATCATTTAGCTGTAAACACAGACTTTAATCTGTTCCGATGGAAAGTTTTTCAGAAATGGTGCCAAAGGAGAAATCAACCAGGCTGCACCGAAACTATTGTCAGTGTTTAGGTTAATTCACATTATTCATGTAAACTTATTTCTTTTAATTACCTTTACATTTATGTGCTTACAATGAATGAATGAACACATGAATTTGTGTTTTTGTGTCTGTGTACAGGATCTTTGTGTGTGATGTGATGTGGCTCTTTACAGTGGTTGCAACATATCTTTGGCTCCTAGTGTTTGCCTTGTTTTGGCCACACCTGGTCTACATTATTCTAGTGATGGCCAAATGAAGCCTCATGAACCACTTTCTTTATTTTCTGACCCCACCAGATGGCGGTCTTGGTTTAAAGATAAAGGGTGAAGGACTGGCAACGAAACGTGCTTTCAAAGCTTTGTTGAACACACAGTGCCATCTAGTGGCTTCAGAAAATAAAGACAATGGTTCATGAGGCCTCATTTGGCCATCACTAATTATTACTGTGGCCTACATATACCCATTAAATGAGTCCATTTCTAACTTGTGGTTGTATGTCCTACCTGTTTCTCTGTGCCTACAGGTGACCTGTTACATAGATAAAGTTGAGCCACTAAAAGTTTCTTTCTACTAGTTTTTGATATACATCAACATGACAATATGTACTTTGCACTTTATCAAAAACACGATGCACTGCCAAGCCCGATCTCGCTCCAAAGTTGTCGAAATCCGGCGCTTGGGCAGTGACTTGCAGCGTCAGAAACCACTAAAAAAGGTATCCTTTAACATTGGCATTATACACGGCTGATTGCCTTTATAGTTTAACGGTGCCCGGTGGCGTCAGGGGGAAACACGGTGGGACAAGGACGAAAGTTAAGGCAGTGACAGTCCGACGGGCGGGCAGGAGGGGTGGTGGATGAGTCCAACAAACACTGACTGTCACCCGAGAGAGTAGTGTTTGTGTCTTGTAAGATCCTAAAGCCAAACCTTGTTCTTTTTCCTGAACCTAACAATGTGTGTTTGTTGTTGAAGGAAAAAAAACATCAATTTGCGGTGTCCATTTAGAACGTCCAAGAATCTATGTAAGGATACTATTTGTGGATTATAGCTCGGTGTTCAATAGAATCATCCTGAGCATATTACCTGACAAGCAACAGAACTTGGACTTCTCCCCCTCCATCTGTGCCTGGATCAAGGACTTCCTCACTGACTGCCCACAAGCCATTTAAATCGGCCCCACTGCTCCTCCACCCTCACACTCAGCACTTGCTCCCCACAGGGCTGTGTGCTGAGTCCACACCTCTATGCCCTGTACACTTATGACTGTACACCCAACACTCCAGCAACACAATCATTAAGTTTGCTGACGACACCACTGTGGTTGGCCTCATAACTGGAGGAGATGAGTCTGCATACAGGGATGAGGCTGTCAGGAACAATCTCTCACTCAACACCCATAAAACAAAGGAGAGTGGAACCGGTCCCACTCTACATCAAAGGGGACCTAGTGTAGAGGGCACCTTCAAGCTCCTGGGGAGCTACATCTCAGAGGACCTGTCCTGGTCAGCAAACACTCTGACGGTGATCAAACAGTCCCAGCAGTGGTTGCGGTTCTTGAGACTGCTCCGTAAAGTAGACCTGAAGGAGAGGCTTGTGGTGGCTTTCTATCGATCTACCTTCAGTGTCGTAGCATACTGTATTACAGCATGGTATGCCAGACAGAAAGGTGCTGCAGAGGGTGATTTCAACGGCAGCAAAAATCATCAGCTGTTCCGTGCCCTCCCTGGAGGACATTTCCCGCTCCCAGTTCCTTTGCAGAGCCAGAAAAACCATACTCACTGCTCACCTTACTGCCCTCCGACAGGCAGTACAGAAGCATCAAAAGCAGAACCAACAGACTTACATCAGAACTCTAACCTACCATAAACTGTCCTAACTTTCATTTCCAGTCTGGTTAACATTACATACATTAAGCCAAACAACATCAGCTGCCTCTTATTATTTATTATTTATTTTATTCCTATTTATTGGGGATGTGATGTGTGAAGATATTTTTCTGGGTTGCCACTTGTTTGTGTCTTTTACCTTGCTCTGTGTACAGTTGTAGCTTTTAAAAAATTTCATTGGACCAGCACAAGGACAATAAAGGACTTCTTTTCTTCTATTCAATTCTGTAAAGAAAAAAGTGTAAGACAAAGTGAGCCCACGGCCTCACATTCGACTGGCAGACATGAACTTAGTGCAGAGTTCCCACTCACTGGAGAAAGATAAATATCTGCCTGCCTTTTGCTTTACTGCCACCAAGTGGAGTTGTCAGGACATTGCAGGAAAAGCGCAATTAATTAATTTCATTACCATTTTTTTCTGTTTGCTTGGACACTATCTTTTAAACTATAAGTTCATTTTGCAAAATTATTCACAGTAACCACAAAAATCACCAAAACATTATAGATCTCTTGCAAAAGCAAACAATTATTGCTCTTCTTTCTAACTCTGAATAAGCACACAAAGCACCAACCACGCATGTGCAAATAAGTAAATATATAAAAATGCCCTTAAATAATCAGGCTTTTAGTGCTTAAGCTCTGTAAGTGAACATATTATCTAAAAGTGTTTCCACATTTGTCAGTGAGAGGCAACTGGCAAAATAGTGCAGCAATGTGAAGACCAGTGTTCACAGTTTTAGTGGAAGTGTGCTGAAGTGAAGAATGAGTGTTCAGTTTGGCACACTTTGTAGATGCATCGGCTACAAGTGTAAATGGTTTCAGAGATAATATTGATTTAGAAATCACTGTAAGTGATTTACTATACAAATATGCACCTGCATTTCATGATATATTAATCCAAATTGTATTTGTATTTTCAGCACCTTGAATTATGTGAATGTATTAAATTAGATTATGTAAAAAAAAAAATAAGTTAAATGTGTTCTTGAACTCTCTTGAGCTCAGCTTGCTTGCCCGGGGGCCACTTTTGCAAAGTTACAGAAGGCCAGGGGCCAGTCGCAGCAGTCCCGCACTGTCACAGCCCTGGCCGTGTCACTAGTTTCCCTCACTCTCCTGGGTTCCTGATTACATTCATTCCACTCACCTGCTCCCTGCTGCTCACCTGAGAACCATCCAGTAATCAACCCTGCAGTATAAAACACCTGCTCTCCTCTCTAGTCCTTGCCAGATTGTTGTGGCAATCAGTGTGGTACAGTCATGCGTCAGGCCTCTGTTGAATTGTGACTTCAACTTAGACTTTTGCTTGTGTATTTTTTCGTGGACACTTACCCTGCCCTTTTTGACATTCTGCCATGATCCCAGCCAGCCAAACCCCTCCAGCCTTTGCTTCCCTGCCATCAGCCTTCATCCCCTGAATTTCCCCTACGGCCTCATCCATTATCCATCTGGGTTCACTTTGTTGATTGTAACACACACGGGTCAGAAATAGACAGGGGCGTCTAGATTTAAGGACGTTTGAGACTTGGCCTGCTCCTCTGAGGGTTCAGGGGATCCTCTACTGCTGGGGTGTCTGAAACATTGTGAATAGGGCTTAGATTAGATCATGTGAAAACACCTAGGGGCCATGCTTTTTGCGTCATAGGCGTTATTAAAACAGGAAATTTGTCGTTTGCATACAGTCTCTTTCAAATTAAATATACTACATTGGTACAATGCTGCAAATTGGTGTTTTTTTTTTTTTTCCTTCAACAACAATCACACATGGTTACATTTCGCCAACACTCACATGGTTGGGTTTAGGAAAAAAAGAACAAGTTCTGGCTTTACAATCTTACGGGAAACAAACACCTACCTCATGGGTGAAAGCCTGTGGTTTTTGGACACTGTTAAACAATTACGGTGACCGGCAGCATTTCATGCCGACGTGGAAGGACAGCTTTTTTCGTCAGTGTCTGACCCAGAAGTCACTGACCAAGCAGTGGTTTTCAACGACTTCTGTTGACTCTACACTTCTTGTCTGCTACCTAGCAGGAAATATCTGCTGTTACATAACTGTTTGTTATCTTTTTTACCATCTGTTTATGAAAACACTTTGGTTCCACCTGCATGGTTCCTTTGTGGTGCATGTTTGGTGCAACTTGTAAACAATGCAAAAATGATCTTAAATGATTAACCAATACTGCGTTAATCATATAGTTTATTTTGAAAGTCAGGCTGAGGGCTGTTTTATAATCGGTCCATCGGCCACATTTGGCCCAAGGGTTCTATTTTGATGCTTTTTAAAAAATATACTTTCTGTACAATACAGCATCAGACTGCTGGATTTCTTCCGTCTCTCGTGTACCATCATAATTATTTTGATATTATCTCTCTTTTAAGTGTACAATATTACTGCTGACATGTTTTTGTACGTATATTACTGAGGGTGATCCTTTGTGAGCCCTATGAAGCTTTCTCTACTGTCATGTCTTATTTGTTTGTTATCATGAGTTTAGCTCTTCATGAATATTTCAACCTTATACACGTTATGAGTTGTCTGTCCACACTATTGTACCTATTGTTTCTTGTCTTTGTCATGTATTTTTTGGGGGGGATATTTTTCATTTTCTGTCACTTAATGTGCAGGTTTGTCACAGTATATACCAATTTTAACTTAAAGCCCCTACAAGGAACTTTCATTTTGAGTTGATTTTGGCGACCCTGTGGACAAAAGTGGTAGTGTTTTGCCAGAATGAAGCCTACAATTCCCATGAGCTCTAGCGCGTATTGTCGTAAAGACACTTACCTGGCTCACGCATGTGTTTGTTTTGGGGATGAATGAAACAACAGGACGGGAAAACTTTGCCCCCACTCCTATCGGGGATCCCAGCTCACCTCTGCCACGCCCCAGCTCCACCTCTCCAGCGTAAGCGCCACTGCCGCCAGGGTAAACGCAGCGGTCGGCTGGTAAGGCTGAAGGCCTCTTTGGCGAGCACGTCCACTGCTTCTTGGACTGAGTATGGAGCGGTGCCTCGCCTCTTTATTTCTCAGCACTCACTGGACCCTGTCGACGCCTGGCTGGTACCTGTCGTCAGCCCGGGTGACGTGTTCCAGCCCCGCGGCCCCTGCTCTCCTCGTCCCCGCTGGCGTGGGGTGAATCTGCGCAACCTGCGGCCTCTGTGTGTGGCTCCCCAGACAGCTAACACCGTGTATCTTGGCTCTTGCCAGGATTGGGCTGGTAAATGCTGGATCGCTAGCGAACAAAATGTTTATCCTGAAGGATTTCCTGACTTAACGAGGATTGGATTTTCTCTGTGTGACTGAGACGTGGCTGACTGTTGGTGAGTCCAGTACTTTCACAGGACTTTTACCCAATGATTGCTGCTATTTTAACTCCCCGCGGATGTCGGGTCGAGGAGGAGGAATAGCGACTATTTATAAGAGTCACTATAAATGTAAGCAGCTAGGTAAGATGAAGTGTGCCGTCTGAGTGCCATAAATCGTTTTGTCCTGGAAGCAACCTGGGGCGGACCCGGAGACAGTTTCCTAAAGGTATGGATATACACTATATAGAAATAGCTTATCTTCACACCGATGGTCTCATTTGCTGTTGTAGGTCATGCACAGACATCAGCAGAAACGAGAGACTTTTGCATATCCAGCACTGTTGTTTTCTTTCTTTTTTCTTGTAACTAGATGTGTGAATTACCCATAGTATACATTTACCCCATTTTCATTTGCAAATTCTTTCAATGTGTTTTTTGTCTGGTATGAGCTCTTAAATTGCACATATATCAATAAAGGCAACTACATGAACTTTCACACTAGGTGAGTTGGATGGCCAGTCATTGTTTTTTTTTTTTGTTGTTGTTTTTTTTATACTTTATATACCCAATTTACATTAAAAGTACCAAAGAAATCCCCAATATGAATCAATCTGTTTTCAGTGTGAATAAGAAAAGCACCCTATTGCTGGCCAGATTTCGCCCACCGGCCATACACTGAGTGTTACTGCAGTGCATATTACACATATGTTATAGTTCACTATAAGACCAGCTTTAGGCTTGTTGTCTGGCATGACCGTCAGTGTCCTGTCACAGAACATTTGTTAGTATAATCTTGGATTGTTTTGTTTTTTTTGTGGTTTGTGCGCTCATGCTAAAAGAAGACACTTCTCAGCTCAACACGCAGTTTGCATTGTGACAGCAAGACTTTGCATCTGTTTTACCTCCTTAATCCCTGACATCATGGAAAAAGGTTTCAGTCTCATACAAACATTTAATTTCAAGGCGACACAGAGGAAAAATCTGATTATTTTTGGCTCTTAACTAATACACACATCATCATTAGTTATAACCAAGAGAACAAATAGGCATAATTTGTAATTTCAGAAAACACCGTCTGCTGCTTCCGCTGGCTGCAACACGTGCTGCGTTGAAAGACCTGCCATGAAGTCCCACTTTAAAGACACCAATATTATTGATCGTACATTGTACAGAGGGCAAAATTATCAGTTGAATAGGATAATTACTGTGCATCGGGCAACACTGATATTCTTCTTTCTTTTCTTGATAAAGCAGGGCATTGTACTTTATAGTAAATGCCAATCAAAATAAGTAAATAGTGCATTTGTTGGGGACTATTTTTAGCAGTGGATTACACATTTGGTGCGTGATTGAGCATTTACAACAGCAAGTGAGCATGAATGTTACTCAATGTGGCTTTGAGGAATCAAAGTATGCAACACTTGAAAAGATTTGTTGATGATAACAAAACTGTAGAACAGGGGCGTTTCTTGGGACTGAGAAGATTGGGGGCTGAGCCCAGAACCTTATAGGGAAGTCTAGGGGATCCTACCTGGGGAAAAAAGCTCTATGCTTTCTTGAGCCTTATTGCGTCTTGTCTACAGCCAAATACTGCCAACATGTACTTCAAAATGTGTCAAAATAAAATTATATTATAATGATAGAAACAGGATGATGCACATATAGATAACACAGGAATTAAAGCCAAAAAAAAAAAAATTTTGTAAATATTTTGACTGAAGCCAAGTCATATTCCCCCTCAATTTTTAAAAAATGTTAGAGATTACATGATTTGCAATTTTTAGTTTGCTTTTTTTTTTTTAACACCAGACCATGTGAAAAAGTTGAGTGATGATGCCTACAGACTATATCAGGAGAGATATTTCACCCCACAAAATGCACATTACATGAGTCAGTTTAAGGCAAAATGAGATAGAGGTGCTCGGCAGCGCTCGTCAGCCCTTCGGAAGTCCTCAGGAGTTTTATTGTGAAAGCTCAGCTTTCACAATAAAAAGAAAAAGGCCAACACTTCAACCCACACAGCAACGTTAGAAGGACATAACAACAGTTACGTAGTTGTTTGTATCTTTGGTAACTTATGTGAGAAAAATATCACTGAATTTATGTGTGGGAAAAGTCGCCAGCCGTACCGAGCCTTCAGGGATTTTCAGCCCGCCTAAGAGCGTCTATCACCGGGGAGGACTGCCCCGCAGCTCCGCCGGCACGCCCCCCTAACACTACACGTTTCACATAATTTTGAAGGAATAAACAGAATTTAAATTATTCATTTACCTGTTTCTGGTAACGGCTCCCCGGAGACGTGAGCCTCAGCCGAGTCAGCCTCCTTGTTTTTGAAAAAACGTCTTATATCCATGATCTTTCGTGTTGTTGCTAAAACGTCTCCCTCCAGCGCGCCAACGGTTTAGATACCGGAAGAGCCTGGTGACGCGAGGCTATCAGCCAATAAAACACGGATGCTTCACGCAACCCCTCTCTCTGATTAACCAGTCTCGACGTCATCCTGTGTTGCATTCACTGAAAATGGAAAACTACAACTTCTTTAGTGGCTCGTTAATGTACAATTATCATTATTTCTTCTGAAGTTGAATTATCCGGGGCTTAAGAAAAAACGTTCGGGGCTAAAGCCCCGGATGCCCAGGCCAGGCGACGCCACTGCTGTAGAATATCTCTGACTGTATCCTCAAAACAGTTCAGTTCAGTAATTCTGGATTAAATATTGTTTTATTTTTTAATTTTTCACACAGTACAGTACATAAACAAAATCCCTACTTGCAAACAAACAAACCAGGCTATGTTTACAGGTGTGTAGGCTTCACACAAAGGAAAAACGGCTCTCTAGTGCCAGGAAGACAGTGTTTTTCATGCTTAGGCTGTAATTTTTCTGTCTCATGCTGACATTCACTCCTTGCAGAAATGCTCACTCTCTAACTCTTGCTGTCATTATCCAGGGCTCTCTATAAAGTCATCAGCTGTTCTACAACCACCAGCACAGCGACACACTTTTCTGTTATCTTCTCAGTGCTTCTCATTTTTTCTCTGCCGTAATTCTTTCATGCTGCAGCCGTGCCCACCCTCCACTTCCCCTTCACCACCTAGTCTTTCATCAGCCTCAACCGCTTCATCAGTCATCAGCCTCAGAGTCATCAGCTGCCACTACCACCAGTGTCTGGACTTCACGTGGGGATTCATCTTGCTGCTGCTCAGATGTCCCTCAGTGTCAAAATATCTCCCTCTGGTGTCCAAGTGCCAAAGACTTCTGTTAAATCTTAATTAGCACAAATCATCTGTTGATCTGTACACTCAATGCTGTATTAAATATTATCTTCATTAATCTGTCTCTCCTGATTGAAATCCAAGTCATGAAAGACAGTTTTAAAAACAAATGTCCTGCCGCACTGCAAACAGTCCAATTACTTATGCACTGACATTATTCTGATGCTCTAAAAATAGCTTTTATAGTGATTGATTTTAAACCAAGAATATGAACCGTAAAATCTAAATACATAGCAAGAACTCCTATACACACAGATTAATAGATTAATATATGGCCATTAACAGGTAAATGGTACTTAGTGTTCAGGATTCCATCAGTAACAACTTAAAAGGTCTGTCTTCACTGCATTCTGCTCTTCTTTGTAGAAAACATTTTTATTGGTGTTCTTTATCCAGGAAATTTTGAGATCTCTGGTCATGCCCTTCGCTTTCATCCTTTCCTTGATCTGAAAAACAAAAACATATGTACCCTACTACTACTAACAATAATGAACCATACAAGGAAATGAATAAAAACATAAATTGCGAAATGTCTGTCCAAAAAAGCTAGGTTTGCTCTTATCCCATTTGTTATTTGTGTTTTGTGGTTAGTTAGCTGTTAGTTAGTTAGTGACACAAATAAATGAAATATTCAGATCCAAACAATATGCAAACAATTAATTTATATTATAAACCCAAAAAACACAAAGTTCCCACATCCATCCACAGCATCCACTTTTCACCAATGACATGCCCTGTCTCTGTATGTATAGCTGTGTCTGTATCTGTGTCTCTGTCTCTGTTTGTATCTGTGTCTGTATCTGTATATGTGTCTTTGTCTGTATCCATGTCTGTAACTGCATCTGTGTGTCTGTATCTGTATCTGTACCTGTGTCTGTATCTATTTCTGTATCTGTATTTGTATATGTGTCTGTTTCTGTATCTGTGGCTGTATCTGTACCTGTGTCTGTGTCTATTTCTGTATCTGTATTTGTATCTGTGTCTGTTTCTGTATCTGTGGCTGTATCTGTACCTGTGTCTGTATCTATTTCTGTATCTGTATTTGTATATGTGTCTGTTTCTGTATCTGTGTCTGGATCTGTATATGTGTCTTTGTCTGTATTCATGTCTGTAACTCCATCTGTGTGTCTGTATCTGTATCTGTGCCTGTATCTGTGTTTTATCTGTATCTGTATCTGTGTCTGTGTCTGTGTCTGTGTCTTTATCTATTTCTGTATCTGTGTCTGTTTCTGTACCTGTGTCTGTATCTATTTCTATTTCTATATCTGTATTTGTATCTGTGTCTGTTTCTGTATCTGTGGCTGTATCTGTACCTGTGTCTGTATCTATTTCTGTATCTGTATTTGTATATGTGTCTGTTTCTGTATCTGTGGCTGTAGCTGTATCTGTATCTGTATCTGTGTCTGTGTCTGTATTTGTACCTGTGTCTGTATCTGTGTCTGTATCTGTTTCTGTATCTGTATCTGTATCCGTTTCTGTATCTGTGTATATATTTGTGTCTGTATCTGTATCTGTATCTGTATCCGTGTCTGTATCTGTATCTGTATCTGTCTCAGTATCTATATCCGTTTCTGTATCTGTGTATGTATTTGTACCTGTGTCTGTGTCTGTGTCTGTATCTGTATCCGTGTCTGTATCTGTATCTGTATCTGTATCTGTTTCTATATCTGTATCTATATCTGTATTAGTGTCTGTATCTGTTCAACCAACTAAATTATTCGTATCTGTGTCTGTACTCAGAATGGGCGGGGCTTGAGCTAGAAGTGGGTGTGTCTTAAACTGGAAATGGGACCAAAGCAGAGACTGTAATTTTAAATCTGAAATTGATATGGGTTGATCACAAGTTGTTTTCATTATTTATTAGAAAACTATTTACAGAACAATCTCAGGTATTGAAAATCTGCAATCACAAGAGTAGGAGTACGGATGTTGATACATTTTACTCGAATGATACTCGTTCTCTTAAAAAGTACAATATCTGCACCAGATACTCGTTACATCCAAGTACTCGACTCAGCCCTACTTTACACTTTTGATTGACTTCCTTAAGAGTCGTTGCTACATATATTATATGAGTCTGGAGAGACATGGAAGTAAACTGCGGAGGCATTCAACCACGAGTTGCTGTTTCTAGTTTCTCATATATATTACCATACACTGACAAATCATTCCATCATACATCATCATTCAGATATGGACATAACATCATGTGTGATGATGACAGTTACCAGATTCAAGATGGCCTCCGTCACAGGAGGGTCATTCAGGTTGACTGTGGATTTCAGGATCGTCAGTTTAACATTAAACACCTGCATCTTGTCTGGTGAGGAAACAGCAGAAACACAGAAAAAATGGAAAACAGATTAGAGCTTATCCACAGTGATTATAATGCCACATAATCACCATGAGGTCATTTAGAGGTCAAAATAACTCACTGTGTTGGCACATGAAATGAAGTTTATCGTCACAGTTGTTTTCCACCCACTTTCCAAGGTGACTTGCGTTGATCACACTGACAGCGCAGCTCTTATTCAAACTAAACGGGTGTCCATCTGCCCAGTTTCCAAATATGTGGCTACTGTTATCTGACCACCATCGCCAGGCTTTGCTGTGCAGGCCGATCGCAGCGGCCTCAGAACCTACCATCCAATGGAGCCTGTCATTCTCAGCCTTGTTCCTCACACTGGCCATGTCTGTGTAGTACCTCCTGCAGAAAGCCTGAGCTTGGTGCCATGACATCTTTTTTTTTATGAAGACATAACCATAAGTGGAAGTGGTTTGCAAGGCTGCAAGAATGTTTAAATTTAAGTTTTAATTTTAGAATGTAGGTGCTGGAAATAACAAACCAAAACAGTGATGTTACTCACCATGAAAGATTTTGCTATAGCAGACAGAAAATCTTGGCACATCGCACAAATAATCGTGCCAGAAACCGCCCCTGGAAAAAACACACAACCCATTACGTCCTCTCTCGTTATTTGGTTGATTTTGGTTCCACCTTCTAAAGTCCTGGTCTCCTTTTCCATAGAAGTGAGGGTCTGACAGAGACCACAACCAGCTCTCGGGTTTGTCATACAGGCCTATCCACACCTTCCCCTTGTAACCACTGCCAGCAGCTGCGATCAGACGCTCCATGTCTTTCGTGTTGTCTACACTGGCCAGGTCTGTGTACTTTTCTCTGCAGTACCTTTGAGCTTCGAGCCAAGTCTTTGGTTCGTTAATGAAATGGTAACGATGTTGGGATGAACACAGGCCTGTAAACAAAGGGACATTTATTATAGTAAGCAAAGGCAGGGTGACTGGTCATTTGTCAGTGTCATTCATAACAATTACAAATCACTGTTGGAGATATAAATCAGTTTTACAATCTGTGAACGCTCAGCAAGATTTGGTGAGGTAGAGCATGCTTTGGGTTAAAATAAGCGGTAACACTTCATAAGTCAGCCCGCGTTTTAGAGTGTACCTCTCGCCCACTTTCCCAGGAGTTAGCGTATAACTCCCGGTCACTTACCACATACTTTCCAGGGAGTTAGTGTGTAACGACGCAGTCACTTGGCATATACTTCCCCGGGAGTTAGAGTTCAACTTGCGGTCACTTAACACATACTTTCCCTAGAGTTAGAGTATAACTCGTCACGTGTGTAATTTCCTGAAAATTATGGTTTAATTTCCTCATATGAATCTGTATATGTATGAAGTGCAATAAAAACAAATGCTTTTGCCCTTTGCTCATGGCAGTTGATTCAGTCACTTTTATGTAGCCTATGTGTCATCAGGCAATTTCACCCACACTCCAGGGTTTTAATATTTATGTTTTGTTTACATTTCATTGTATGAGTTTGAATAGAAAATGCAGTATACTTTTTCTGTACATAGAGTTTATTTCTTACAATTTTCCCGTATCATCCCTCAATTGTCTTCAAGTTGCTTGAATGTTTGTTTGTTTGTTTGTTTTTACCTGTCAATCTAACTACATCGCTCTGGCATAGTCTTACTGATCAAACAAGGTGTCAATCACAGTCCAGCTGTCATTGGTCAAACAGGGAGGTGCACACTTCCCATTGGTTAAAGGTAGAAAGTCCCACCTCTCAGCGAGGAGCTTGTACTCATGGGCGCAGGAATGACATGAGCAGACGACAAAGAGAAACGAGTGAAATTACACAATGTCTACGGTGAGAAATGTTGATGTAAACACAAAGCTAACACTCCAAGATACTCGCAAGAGACGTGAGGGAGAAACCGAGGACCCGTGCGATGGCAGTTTTACCACGTTTATCAATGTCTTGGTGAGTTAATGCTAACGCAGCTAGCGATGTTAGCTCGTGCTGCAGATGATATCGGCGCCCGCCACTGTGTAAAGTGTGTGCTTCCCTCTAACTGTGGCATTGCAACCTACTCCTAACAGTAAAGTGCTACAGTTGTTTTGCCTCGAGGTCGTTGCCGTTTGTATTTGTGTTAGTAGTGTACTGAATACATCTGGAATATTGCAGTTGGTTATGGATGTTATTAACGATGAATAGTCAAGCGTAACACAGTGTGTGTACTGGTGTAGCCCACAGCATACATGATTTTGTTATTCATAGTTAAGTTGAAAAATGTTGAACAAATGGTTAAAAACATTAACTTTGTAGTTCAAAAGGAAATACGTATTATTTGTAATTGATTAATATGCTTAATAATCACAAGTTATAGATTAAAAGGCTAATAATTCATAATGTGAAATGTAAGGACAGGATAAAGTATTCCATGCTGAGAAAAACTGTTCATTTAAAAGTTATTCATCTGCACACTTTGTGTTACTGTGATGTATTTATGTGACATTGATTATGGCCATAAAACAATTGAAGCTGATGATGCAAAATACTAACAGCTCTTGAGATCCTATGGAAAATTATGTGTGGATTTGAGATTCTACCTGACAAGAGAGAGATGGCAAGCCACCCATGAACCTGATCTCTGCCTTGACCCAAGGAGTTGGATCAAGATCACCTATTATCCGCAGGAACCCATCCCTTCTTCTGTCTCCATCACTTGAGCATCACACTCCAGTGTGGTAGTAGTATCACAACAACCTTTTCCGCTTGACTTGTGACTTAAAAAGTGCATTTGTCACAATAACGGATTAAAACTAAACTGAACAGTTTATAACAGAAGGAACAAAACTGAACTTGAATAAGACAACCAGTGGAACTCTGTTATTTTTTGTCAGGGACACTTTGATTCGTCTTTGTATTATTTTCTGGTAATACTGTTACCTTGTGAAGCATTGAACTAACTGTTTTTAAAGGGTTAACATCACCAAGCTACAGACTAAGGACAGGCAAACAGTGCAGACTTCATAATCCAGCCCGGTCTCTTTTGTTGGTATATACTTAGGTGGAAAGTTCTGCCTAGTTTCCCTGTAAGTTTTGGGGAAATTACCTAGTACTTTCAGACTAAGGACAGGCAAACAGTGCAAACCTCATAATCCAGCCCGGTCTCTTTTGTTGGTATATACTTAGGTGGAAAGTACTGCCTAGTTTCCCTGTAAGTTTTGGGGAAATTACCTAGTACTTTCAGACTAAGGACAGGCAAACAGTGCAAACTTCATAATCCAGCCCGGTCTCTTTTGTTGGTATATACTTAGGTGGAAAGTACTGCCTAGTTTCCCTGTAAGTTTTGGTGAAAGTACGCTGTAGATGTGAGAACAGCACCTACTATGTGGTTTCTGTGTAATTAAATAATAAAGACATTTTATAACTTTTAATGACTCATTATTGTGTATTTTAAGATATATGTAGGCTATATTATTACATTACTGTATTGTTTGTGTTTCGTCCTTGGATGGCACTACAGACTTACGTAGATGCGCACTTGAGAGAGGTAAGTCAGCTTTGTACTCCAGCCTGTCCGTTAATTAGGCAATTTTCAGAATACAGACCCATTTCTTGACATATTCATATTCAAACTCATTCAATGAAATGTAAACAAAACATAAATGTTAAAACCCTGGAGTGCGGGTGAAATTGCCTGATGACACATAGGCTGCATAAAAGTGACTGAATCAACTGCCATGAGCAAAGGGCAAAAGCATTTGTTTTTATTGCACTTCATACAATTTCATATGAGTTTTGGGAAACTCCTGGGAAAGTGTGCTAAGTGACCGCGAGGGATACTCTAACTCCCGGGTAAGTATGTGCTAAGTGACTGCGAGGGATACTGTAACTCCTGGGAAAGTATGTGGTAAGTGACTGGGAGGAATTATGCTCTAACTCCCGTGAAAGTACATGTAAGTTCCTAGGAGTTAGTGTATAACTCCCGGGAAAGTGGGCGAGAGGTACACTCTAAAACGCGGGCTGACTTATGAAGTGTTACCAAATAAGCACCTCAGTGAGGTTCGAATAGTTTGGTTTTGGTTCATATAAATTATTTGTGAAGGTAAGGGTACTTTCCTCATCATGACATGAGTTTGCAGTCAACTGTTTTATGCACATTTTCAATTTTTCTGCATAAAATAAACCAATAAAACACAAGTGCTTTTAAAAGTATCACTTTAAGCAGGATTTATACTTGTGCAGCAGACCCTATGCCGTAGCCTACCCACTGGCCTATGCCGTTGTGAGCATTTATACTTGTGCTGTGGTGTGTCTGTGTCACTCTGCAGTTATGCCTCCAAAACACTAGTTGACATCTGGGTTTCTGTGAAGTGCTGTAAAGTTTCGTTGATTTAAGACACACATTAAACACACATTAAACATGGCTTAGTAGAGACAATTTCAAACACAAGTACACAAATCAGCTTCACTATAACTCGCAGCATTCACAGACAAACACTTGTCTTTATCTGGACACATTTTCCCCACAAATACAACATGCTAATGTTATTAGCACAAGCCTATGGCATTTTACATTGCATAAATTAGCCTTGCAACAAGCAAAACTTTCCTCTTCTGATATACTTGTTGGTCCACTAGAAGAAAGGCAGAAACTTCAGTCAAAGTTTGCCAGTCTGTCCCAGCAGATTAAATCTCATGTTACAAGCCTAGGAGTGATTTTAGACTTTGATCTTAATTTTATTTGCCATTTTAACAGAGTTGCAAAAACATCATTTTTCACCTTGGAAACATTGCCAAAATTAGACCTTTTTTAACTCAGGATGATGCTGAAATACTTGTACATGCTTTTATCACTAGCTGTTTGGACTACTGCAATTCCCTTTTTACTGGTCTCCCTAGAAAGTCACTGAAGAAACTACAAGTTATTCAGAACGCTGCAGCCAGGATTTTAACAAATACAAAAAAAAAAAGAGATTACATTAGTCCTCAGCTTGCATCATTGCACTGGTTGCCTGTTTCTTTTAGGACTGATTTTAAAGTTCTGTTACTCACTTATAAGGCCTTAAATAATTTAGCACCCT
Source organism: Epinephelus fuscoguttatus (assembly GCF_011397635.1). Taxonomy (NCBI): domain Eukaryota; kingdom Metazoa; phylum Chordata; class Actinopteri; order Perciformes; family Serranidae; genus Epinephelus; species Epinephelus fuscoguttatus. Next base: position 17,402,063 of record NC_064774.1, read on the forward strand.
CTTATATCAGTAATTGCCTTTCTTCTTATGCCCCAACAAGAACTCTCAGATCCTCCACTGCCTGTCTGTTAGTTGTTCCCAAGGTGTCCCACAAGAGAACTGGTGAAGCTGCTTTTTGTTTTTATGGCCCTAAACTATGGAACACTCTCCCTTTAGATCTGAGAATGGCAGACTCCTTAGCTATTTTTAAAAAGAAATTGAAAACCTATCTTTTTAATTTGGCTTTTAATACTGGTTGATTTGATTTGATTTTTATCACTGTTATTGTTTTATTTTTTTGATGTTGTTTAAATTGATATGCTGTTTTAACTGTTGTTGTTTTTGTTGTTTCTGATATTGCTTTGTTCAAGCACTTTGGGCTGCATTCGTGCATGAAAGGTGCTCTATAAATAAAGTTTTTTATTATTATTATTATTATTATTATTATTAAAACCAGGGACAACAGCAACATTTAACAAAGGTAACGTGACAAAATTCGACTCCATTACAACTCACAAGGTTCACTGACAAAACAACTGTCTTACACTAAACAATTATAACATGCTAACCTTATTAGCACAAGCCTATGGCATTTTACATTGTATAAATTAGCCTAGCAACAAGCGAAGATTTCCTCTGCTCATATGAAGCCAGGATAAATCACACACAAGACTTAAAATGCTATTTTTGTGAGGCTTTATTGTCTTCTCAATTTATTGTTTCTTATCTGTGAAATTAAAGTAAATAAAAGCTTTGTTTCCACTGAGGGAAATGGTTTCAGCTTACAAAAATAGACAGGAGGTCTGCGTCACCACAATGTGCAGTTTTCTGGGGAGGTGTATGGCGTCCAACAAACACTGGACTTTCACCCAGTACTCCTGTGTTCACCTTCCATATGACTGTTGAGCCAAACCATGATGCTTTTCTATTAAAGCTAACTAAGTGCATTTGTTGCACAATGAAAAGGCAAACAAAAGGCAAACTTACAATTTTTCTGAATAAACATTATTTCAGAAAAACAAGTGCCAAATTTCTTTTAGGAACAGCAGTGGCAGATGGTTGTAATCAGTTTATTAGCATGTTTGCAGAACAACCATTTACTGTAAAATGTAATACAACACAAATATACATACACATCCAGACTGACCTGATAAAAGGAGAATACACAACATGGTTTTTCCAATACCTGAGGGTGAGAAACATTGAATAAATACTTATTATTTTTACAACATTATTGGCTAAACGTCTAATACTAATGCAATGGAAATCACCAACACTGCCTCAACACACCTTGTGGATAAAAGAGATTCTCAGTAATTTACAGTTTGAGAAAATCCGATATACAGTGAAAGGCTCTCGCAGGAAATTGAAAAATATGTGGGGGCTGTTCAAATTACCTTTCCAGCTATCCCTGAATGTCTACTTTTTATCCATATCTCTACTCTTACCCTGACTTTAAGGGCAAGATTATTGTTTACTGTAATAAGTGAAATATGACATAGTTGAATATCATTTCTTCTGTGTAGGTTCTAAGTATTGTATGTTTTTGTTTGTTTGTTTCCTACTACTATAACATCACACTGCCATTCCCAAGTGCTTTCACATAATTGTCAATTTGTGATTGAAAAATCAATAAACAAAGGTCATAAAAAAAATTAAAAATAAATACAAAATAAACTACATATAATGAGAAGAACATTCTGCTACCCATTGCTACTGGCTACACAGTAAATCTGTAAAATGGCTTGTCTTAAGGTCTATACATTAGGTAATGTCCTACCTGGACGTACTGGACCGCAGGCTGGTGACATCTCTGAAATCTCAGATTCTTGTTCCTTCCTTATCTTGCTGAATTTACAGACTGTTACCTGGACAGCGGTACAGCTCTGCCTTTTTTCCCTATTAATCTCCCTTGTCCTTACATCCTCTCTTTTCAGCAGGTTTTAATCCCTTCATATGCAAAGCACTGACCGTCTTACCTCCTGACAGCTGTCATACGATCTCTTCCACCTACTTTGAGACACCAGCTGGGATTAAAGGCCCAGGCACGCCAAGGTGACGAAGGCCAACTCTTGCATTGCCTTTGTCTTGACAAAAAAGAGGCACTTGAACACACCACAATGATTATAAACCATTTCTGCTCAATGGCTAAACGCATCTATCTTATCTAATACAACAAGTTTGTTTTGATCTGATGCCTTCTTGGTTTTGGTCATTTGTTTACTTTCCTCACTTCCGTTTCTGTTCTCGTCCACTGAGCTGGGCTGCCAATTAAAGTGATCTCTCTCTCACAGACAGGCTCCGCCACCTCTGACGCTGATTCAACATGTGGAATCAGCTAAAAGAAAACCAACAAGGGCTAATTTGTGCCAACGGTGCAGGATACACCATAAAAAATAGGGCGACAGATGCTCACCGATGGCCCAACATTGACTTGGTGTTTCAGGGCCCTAAAGCCTCAATCCCACTCCTACAAACCACATTGAAAATTAAAATAGGAATAACACATGCAACATAACTCTGCTCACAGAGTTCATGTTTTTAAATTTTTTTTATTGTTTTTATAATTATGTTTAATGTCTTTAATTAGTCTGCTTGTATGTGAAGTTTCTGTATGTACCACTAGAGACACTTGATTTCATTGTATAGCTGAGCAATTACAATACAGGATTTAAAATCGAAGAGTTACTTTTAATTTTTCCATCTCTCAAATACTTTCACAAAGGTGTCATGTAGTTTTCTACATGGTGCAAGTGGAGCCATTGAACCAGAGTTAATGTTTAATTGCAGAAAGTGGTGGTAACTGTGATTCTCACACAGCAAAGCTGCAGTGTTAAATAAGGTCACGGATAGTTTATAGAATATTGGCTATGGTCGATGCAAAACAGATGTAAAGCCACACAGCCTCACCTGATGCAAACAGCATGCTAACATGAGGTGATGTGTGGGCACTTCTTTGCATGAGTGAATATACCTTTGAATTAAAATTAGGGACAGCAGCATTGCCATTTCTGCTGGGAGCCTTTTTGCATGTCATCACCCCCTCTCCCTGCATGTCTAAGCTGTAATACATCAGAGATGTCATTAAAATCCTTTGTAATTCAAGATGAATTACAACATTATCTTAATATACAGAGCACGTACTTACATTTCATGATATATGCGGTGCGAGATAGGAAAGGGGCGACCATTATCCGGCCGCACCCCAGCCCTGTCACAAACAGCTCTGCTCACCAATCGAGGCCGGTTATCTGGGGCCAACCGAAGATCCGCGGCGCTATGGTATCATTACGTCTAGGCAGGATTCTGACATTCAGTCATAATAACACAGATGGTAGCTTCGCACCATTGGCTCCTCAGCCAAGCACATACACCAAATGTCTGAATCTGCGGTTCCTCTCGTACTGAGCAGGATTACTATTGCAACAACACATCATCAGTAGGGTGTTGATTAAGTCCCTGCCCTTTGTACAACCGCCCGTCGCTACTACCAGTTGAATGGTTTAGTGAGGTCCTTTGATAGAGCACAGAGAAGATGATCAAACTTGACTATCTAGAGGAAGTAAAAGCTGTAACAAGGTTTCCGTAGGTGAATCTGCAGAAAGATAATTAGCAGGTTATCATCAGCCCAGGTCTCCAGGTACCCAACTCTCTCCCTTCCTCCAGAGGGAGAGGGGGATTCATTGTTTCCAGTAGCGTCCTGCCCTTCGGTCGTGATGGTGTGGAGCGTCCGGGGGTCCCGTGTCTCTCCTTAAAAACCCTTTGTCTGAGAACCTGGCCCTCCCAAAGGCAAACAAATGTGAAAAACTATTAGCGGTGGATCAATCGGCTTGTGCGTTGATGAAGAATGCAACTAGACACATTGACCATCAACACTTTGAATGCACCTTGCGGCCCCGGGTTCCTCCTGGGGCTATGCCTGTTTGAAGGTTGCTTTATCATCAATTGGGAACGCCCCATGTTTCTGCAGTTGGGACTGTTGCAGGTGCCAGATGCCTTCGTCCCCCTAAGTACAGACCAAGTTGCGAGGATGCCTGTTGTGGCGCGGTGGCCTGTCGACCCGCCTCCCTCCCTCCTTCCCCCGCTTTATTTATTTGTAATTTTGTAATTGTGGGCTCATACTCGAAGACACTTCTCAGTACATCATATAGTTTGCATCAGGTATGACAACACAGCTTTGCATCTGTTTCATGTCTTTAATATCTACTTTACGAGGCACTGTAGGAGAAGGTGAGATTAGTTTTGGCTCCTACTTAGCTCACACAGTCTTAAAAAACTGCTAACAAATATATTGAGACACCATTTTAAAAGGTTTAGAAAGTTTCTTGAAAAAGCAGGGCACTGTAGCAAATGTTACTCAAACATGCAGTGCAGTTGTTGGGGGCTTAAGCGACCAATCAGTAGACATTTGATAGCATTCTGTGGAGAACGGCATGTTTTCTCCTCTGGAAGGATCTCTAGAGGCACTTCATCATTACGTTGCCTTCATTGGAAAGACACCCTACAGGGCATGTCATCACGTTTTCTCCACTAAGACGGCAAACTATCTGAAACAATACAGTCTACTTAATATAACTACATAAAATAAAATACAGGAAATGTTTTAATTCTTAGCCTTTGCCAATTTGGTCAAACTTGGCAAACCATAATGTCATGCAGCATGTTTTTAACGACTTAGGATCTTTAAGGTTGTTTTCACATATAGTCCTTTTTAAACAAACTGAGCTCAGTCTTCTTAAAGTGCACCAAAAAGTGGACCAACAGAAAAGGGACTCAGATCTTTTGTTGTTCACATTGTCAGTTCATTTGAAAGAGGACTCTCTTTCTCTCTCTCTTTCTGGTCAACTTCAGCTCTGGTGGGGCCTCGGTCCTCTTCCTGTTCACACTATAGCCTATATATAATATATATTGTTGTAGTTTATGTTTTGACTTTGATGTGGCATTGCAGTGTGGTTATGAACTTAACACTGGAGAGAACCATAGCATTTCTGTGCGTTGCGGACAGTTGCTGTTTGATGTTTTCTTCGTTCCATATCTGGAGGAGTGCAGTTGTTTCATCATCAGACCAAAGTACTCCTCGTCTGCTGGTCGTGTTGTCGTTACCTGTGGCCATGGTTCCGTTGTGTTTATTATGCATCCCACTGAAATAGCGTAGGATCTGTCTATGGCAAGCCTGGAGGGTTACAATACAGTAGCAAAAGGCAAAGCGGACCCGGAGCGTTTTGTGTTCACACAGCACAAGTTAAGTGAACCGCACCGCGGACTTGAAGCGAACCAAGGTGGTCTGAGTTCGGTTCGCTTAAGAGGGGTGTGAGTTCTTTTGGAGTGTTCACATCGGGGCAAAAAATGCTGAGTCACCACTCTGAGTCCGCTTAGGGGGCTGAAAAGGACCAAGTGTGAAAACACCCTAAGAAAGCAACATGGGCAGTAGCTCAGTCATAGGGACTTGGCGTGGGAACCCGACCAGACCAAATATGGAGTGGCAGCTGGAGAGGTGCTGCTACTGCCAAGGTGCTCCTGAGGAGGGCACCGAACACTAGTGATGGCCAAATGAGGCCTCATGAACCACTGTCTTTATTTTCTTAAGCCACCAGATGGCACTGTCTGTTCAACAAAGGTTTGAAAGCACACTTCATTGCCAGTCCTTCAGCCTTTATCTGTAAACCAAGAGCGCCATCTGGTGGGGTCAGAAAATAAAGAAAGTGGTTCATGAGGCTTCATTTGGCCATCACTACCGAACACCCAACTGCTCATTGTGCCTGTACATGTGCAGTCCCTTTGCTGACATCTCTCCATTTAATGCATGTATAGGTCCTGTTTGTGCATGTGTGTGTATTTCAGGCCTGTGTGTGTATATGACAACAAAAATTAAGTTCAAAAATTAAATTTCCCATCATCTAACTAACTAAATAAATAAATTATACATCTGATAAAAACTAAACTGAAACAAGCAGACTCACTCTGTAAACCAACTGAAACTAAACTGATTTAAAAGCAAAACTTAAACAGTCGTAGGAAAATGTGTCATCAGCAGCTTAGGTTAATTATCGCACATTATGTTTGTATTTTATGAGCTTGTTAAAGTTCCCATCACACACCTGTCACATGATCTCTAATCTGTGACCAATGTAGGACAGCTGGTCTGGTTCCCGTCATTATCTGTCAGGCAAACAACCACTGCCTTATTTGAAAGATAACATTCAGCGGGGTAAGGCCTTCACTGTGCCCTGATAGTTTCTTCTTCATTCATGCGTAGTATGGAAGCACTTTGAATGTTTATAATGCCCTTTTCTGAGGCCAAACACTCAAACCATGGCACATTTGTACTGCAATGTGGAGCGGCAGCATTCCTCAGGTCAGACTGAGGTGAGTCCACTATGTGTTTCAGGTGTGTCATCAGTGGAAAATGTTAACCATTGGACTCAAACACCACACCCAGCCAAACACACAACTTCCTTGTGAGAGAACTACTGTTATGTGCTCCCATTGTGGGTCGTGTCATAAATGCTACTATTCTGAGCTCAGGTTACAGCAGGCAGAGAAAGAAACCAGCACTGTGCTCGGGAGAGGGAGGGTTCAGGCTGATGAATAACTGTGTTGACGTTACATTTTCCTGTTTCACAGCTAGCCCTGTAATGTATTCATAACTCACTCACACAGCGGGAGAGTCACCTGCTCTGCTGTCACCGAGGACTGAAGGGTGACTGAACAGCTTCACCTAAAAGAAGCAGCTGTGAGTATGAGAAATATGGAGGAAAAGCTAAAACCTATGATTTATTGTGTTGTGAGAAAGACTAAGCAGGTGAATGACAGTGAAGTTAATCGGTTTAAATAGCTAAGGTGTGGATTATTCAAAAGGGGAACAACCCTTTTTCTTAACTGTCAGTTATATGACACATCTGCAAACATATGTTCAGTGTAGAATGAAGAAAATAGGCTGTTTTTGAAATATTACCTAATATTTAGTGTGAACTTAAAGCAGTTTTAAAGTTACTATTGAATTCATTTTGTGCTGTATAACGTATCTTGCTTAGAATGACCAACAATAGCAGTTTTGGACCAATAGTTAAATTGATATAATTGTAAAAATCATATTTTCCTGGTTATTTTGGGACTGAATGATGAGTTAAGCTGCAGGTCGTGCAGATTTGTTTAATCAGATCTGTTTAAAAGCCTTAATACTCCCCTGTGAGTTTGTATTTGTATGGATTCAAGGGAATAATTGGATTTAATAATAAAAAAGAATTGATTAAATATATATAAATATGTTTATGCTGTGGTTCTATAACTGTGGATGACCAGGGGAAAAAATGAAGTGAAACAAAATTGAATCTATGTTATATGTCAGCCCGTTCTCATTCCAGTCGTCAAATACTGCTGCAATAGCCCCGTTTCCACCGAGCAGTTCATTTCAGTTCGGACCCATTTTTTCTGTTTCCACTGTGAAAAGTTGTGGATGGTACCAATGGAACTGTTCTGTACCGTCCCCACTTTTGGTCCCCCCTATGTTGGGGTACCTAGCACACAGATCTGGTACTAAACGGTGGAGCTGTGAACACTGCAGTCTGTTGATTGGTCAATAGAGGACGGTCACTCTGCTCAGGGCTGAGTTGTGGCTGGTTTTGGGGCTTATGTGTAACCAAACGCTGCTGGTGCAATGTAATATAAGGAGCTGGAGAGTGCCTATAGGGTGGGAAGGAGGGCTGGTGGATGGGTCCAACAAACCACGGACTTTCACCTTTGAGCCTGATGTTCACTTCCTGTATAAATGTAGAGCCAAAACCTGACCATGTGCTGTTGTTGACGTCCTTGTGTTCATTGCAAATCATCAACAACAGATGCAGGAGGACACCTAGGATAAGCATTTTTAGAGCTGTTAGCGAGATGTTTGAAACCCAGTTGGACCCCAACCCAGTCTGCACACTTTTTGGTCTAACTTTGAAGGAATCCTGTGCTATCTTACCAAGTAAATCCCACACGGTTATAGCTTTCACTTCTCTCCTGGCAAGACATTGGATTCCTCTTAATTGGAAGCAACGTACTCCCCCATCTTTTTCTCATTGGGTCAGAGAGTTATGTATTTGTTAGAGTTAGAAAAAAATCAAATATACCCTCGAAGGGTCCTCTCAAACCTTTTAATTAGATATGGAGTCCCTTTTTGGACTTTTTTTGATTTGCTACAGGAACCCCTTGATAAAGAATAACATGGTAGCTATGAATGGTGCACTACAGCAACATTTTCCTTTTCCCCTCTCTTTCTACATTTGAGTAATCAATACAATTATTTTGTTCTGTTAGCTTCCCTTCTTTACCTGAATGTATCTTGTAGCCTGTACAAAACATTCTCACTCCGACCTCATAACATATTGATGTGCTTGGTCATGGACTCTCCACGTCCAGATATGATGTGCAAGGTACCCTGGGTGTGTTGGTTGTTCTGGACAGTCTCTTTCAAATCAAATGCACTACGTTGGTACAACACTGCAACTGACGTTTCTTTACTTCAACAGCAAACACACATGGCTGGGTTTAGGCAACAAAAGGAAGTGGTTAGGTTTAGGAAAAAAGAGCAGGGTTTGGCTTTATAATCTTACAGGATACGAACACTGCTCTCTTGGGTGAAAGTTGGTGTTTGTTGGACCCATCCACCACCCCTCCTGCCCCCAGTTGAACTATTGCCTCCTTAACTTGCATACTTGTCTCGCCATGTTTCCTCCTGATCATGCCAATGTTAAAGGATGCCTTTTTTGTTGGTTTCTGACGCCGCAAGTCATGGGGATGGAATCAGAAATTCTGATTTCAAGTTGCCAGTATATATGATGAGCAGTGTTTCTTTGTAGTCAGGGGAGGAATGGTTGAATTGATGTCAGATATACATGTTTTGTGGGATAAAGACACTGAAAATCAATAAAACATATTTACAAAAAAAATAGTAGGTGAGCTAATACCTAGCTAACATTATTACTCTATTGTTAAAATGGCATTACATTGGGTGACAAGCGCGTTATGAGTTGTCTGGGATACGAAACTTAAAGTTTAGGGCTTGGGACTTGACTTTGGACTTGAATGCAATGACACAAGAATTACTTGTGACTTGCAAAACAATGACTTATTCCCACCTCTAAGTTTTACTCTTACAGCCTGATTTCTTTTTATAGCAAGCAGCAATAATAACAATAATATTTCTAACTTTACTATTACTACATGAGTACCAGAGTTGGCAGCACTGGTAACAGGGTGTTGGTGTTACTGGTGTAATTATGTGAATGTTTTCTGTTGGAAGTGTGGGTGTGTCTGTTGTGTGTTTTGGGGTGTGAAAACAATGACTAATACATGAGGCACACCAAACAGTGCAGGGTGTATGAGTCCTGAATTTCAAGACGTGCATATATACACAGTCATGGCATTACATAATAAACACATGAAGTTACAGGTGTTTTACTCAACTGTGTTTTTTTAACATGTCATAATGGAAGCTGACTTATAGTTCTGTGTTTGTTCTGTGGTTATTTATCTTTATATGCACTTCCTCTATCAAAGATCTTCCTGAGCAACAGATCACCTGACTTCCTTTTTTTAACTGTTCCGCAGACAATGACCTCCTCAGGTATGTTACCAGAGAAACAGTTCCAGTGCTCCATCTGCCAGCAAGTGTTCACTGACCCGGTCACCACTCCCTGTGGACACAACTTCTGCCAGGCCTGCATCCAGAGTGTGTGGGACAGCAGCGAGGTCTGCCAGTGCCCCACCTGTAACAAATCATTCACCCCCCGTCCTGAAATCGGCATCAACACAGCCTTCAAAGAGCTGGCGGACACGTTTAGAAACATTGTCATTTGTTCGTCAGCGTCACCACTGTGCACGACCAAACCAGGCGAGGTGGCGTGTGATGTCTGCGCGGCGACATCCCTGCAGGTGAAGGCCCTGAAGTCCTGCCTGGTGTGTCTGACCTCGTACTGTAAAGCCCACCTGGAGCCTCACCAGAGAGTCGCCACCTTGAAGATCCACAAGCTGATCGAGCCGGTGAGGAACCTGCAGGAGAGGATGTGCAAGAAGCACGAGAGGCTGCTGGAGATGTTCTGCAGGGACGAACAGAAATGTGTGTGCCAGTTCTGCACCGAGACCACGCACAAAGACCACCAGGCTGTTACAATAGAGGACGAGAGTCAGGAGAGGAAGGTAGAGTATATACTCTGTATTACAAGGGACTGGGCAATAAATGTTTCTGAGGACCAAAATCAGTACTGATGCCAGATAACAATATTGCACTCATTTGCTCAGGGTTCAAAGGTTTAATGAAATCCTGAATGTTTTCCAAGCCTTGTGTCTAATTCCACATCTAATTGTTTCATTTCTCACAGTGTTAATAACTTACAGCCTGTCAACTGTCAATTTCCGCTCTGATTTGTTTAGGTCCAAATCCAGCAGACTGAGGCAGATTTTCAGCAGATGATTCAGGAGCGACTGAAGAAAGTGGAGGAGATCAAAAACTGTCTGAAGCTCAGCAACGTGAGTCTGAAAATGAGTCATTATCTTAACGCATCTGTCTTGTTTGAATTCAGCTGGTGATGTGAAGATTTCATCAAGTATTAGCAGCTGCAGCAGACTGTGATGACAGATTATACTATACTGATGATTAAAAACATAATGCAACAGTAAACATCAGATTTTCTGTGCCATGCAGAATCAAAGAGCCGATGCTCAGACTGGACTGATTTATCGCAGATTTATCACTGAAAACAGTGCTGCTCTCTCTAACTCTACAACTTATCTGCAGTGGTAGTGAAAGGCATTTAAGGAAATATAGGGAATCACAAACAGATACAGAAGTACAGAGGTACCTACCACAAGGTAGGTTAAATGAATTTCCCATTGAGAAAGGGACAACACTTCTAATGGTATATTTTGTTTATATTTTAAATATTCATGTTCACGATTTTTATCCCCATCCAGGCAAGTGCGGAGAAGGAGATGAAGGAGAGCGACCGTCTTCTCACGTCTCTGATTCGCTCGATTGAGGAGAGACACACTGAAGTCCACACAGAGATCAAGGAGAAGCAGAAAGCAGCGGAGAGGAGGTCAGAGGAGCTCGTCGAGGAGCTGCAGCAGGAAATCACTGAACTGCAGAGGAGGAATGCTGAGCTGGAGGAGCTGAGGGACACTGACGACCATCTGCACATCTTACAGGTTATAATCAACCTTAAACTGTGGTGATGAATAGTGATGACCAAATGAGGCCTCATGAACCACTGTCTTTATTTTCTGATGCCACCAGATGGTGCTGTCTGTCCAACAAAGGTTTGAAAGCACACTTCATTGCCAGTCCTTCAGCCTTTATCTTTAAACCAAGAGCGCCATCTGGTGGGGTCAGAAAATAAAGAAAGTGGTTCATGAGACTTCATTTGGCCATCACTAGTGATGAATACTGAGGTTTTAACCTAGAAGGGCTGATAGGTCAGGTGTCAGGAGAGGGTTAGTCCCAGTTTTAACATCATATAAACAATATTCACATTTCTTCTTCTCTGTGTTTTCCTCTGATAGAAGTCGCCCTCTCTGATGTCACCTCCACACACCAGAGAGTGGTCAGAGATCAGCATCCACCCTGAACTGTGCGTGGGGGCGGTGAGAAGAGCGCTGTCTAAGCTGGATGACACCTTGAAGAATGAACTGGACAGCCTGAAGAAAGAAGGTAAAATATCTGGGCAGAGCATGACACTAACTGCATGTAGTGATGGCCAAATGAAGCCTCATGAACCACTTTCTTTATTTTCTGACCCCACCAGATGGCGCTCTTGGTTTAAAGATAAAGGCTGAAGGACTTCCAATGAAGTGTGCTTTCAAATCTTTGTTGAACACACAGCACCATCTAGTGGCTTCAGAAAATAAAGACAGTGGTTCATGAGGCCTCATTTGGCCATCACTAACTGCATGTGATCATCATCAAATATTACAGTCAAAGTCATGACACTTTTTAATTCATAACTTCTCCAAAGTTTCATGTTTTTAACCAAAATGTCTCATTGAAACCACCCAAACTGATTTTTATCTTCCTGACAGAGATAAAGAGGATGCAGAAATATGCAGGTAAGATCTCAAATATATGTTAAAGGCCATTTGGTGTGTTTGAAAAGCCTTAATTTTGCTGCCCACTTGTGGTTGTCACAAAAAAACACCATGGCACAGAGAAACAGCTGACAAAGATTAAATTGACACACAGATGCCACCAATATTCACTAATATTGGCCCATGTCAACAGAATTATATGAACAGTACTATAATCACATACAACGTCTACACATAATGGCTCGAGATTCACTAATTTATTTAATTTGGATTATCCTTTTTGTTATGTATAGCAGCAGTCTAAGTTCATTTAATCATTCATTCATTTGCTCATTTCTGTCACTTCTTCTGTTCTTATTTACCTTCCACCTTCAGACCAATAGCTATGCGTGGCTAACATAGCATAAATGTCTGTCTTTATGACTCATAGTCATAAAGTTTAGTAGTGGTAGCAGTATAGTAGTGGTAATAGTGGTAGTAAAGTAGAGCATATTCCTGTTGGTATCTTATCTGTAAGTGATGTAATCTTATTACTGAGTGATGTGTAATCACTGACGCTAGGTGTCTATGTCAGGTCTGGAGGTCATCAGACCCAGAAATGAACAAACATTAAATCAGTGAAATAATCAAGCTGTTCTCATGCACTGTTCGTGTGTTTTCCTATGAAATGTAAAGCATCAAAATTCACGCATATCCTAAGTAACCATGAGCCAGTAATTCCTGTATAATTCAGATATTTGGGCAGCCTGCAATCATGTGACCTACGCGCTGACAGGAGTAAAGAAGGAAGGGGTCCATGTAATGCAGCAGGTTAGGGTGGTGGATGTGTCACAAAACATAACACTTTCCCAGTAGGCTGGTGTTTCTTTTCCTAAACCTTACCACAGTAACTTTACATTAAATATGTAACTTTATGTTCAGTTTGCAATGTCATCCATGAGGTCACTAATTCATAGGATATCATACAAAGTGCTGAGGATATGTTGAAGTATGACATACATGTGACACCAAAAGTATATATTTTGCAATTTAAACAATCTCCAGTGACCACACAACCATTACATATTAATTATTGTAAATATATATTTACTTTCTTGAACAAAGAGATATGCCGAATAGGAATTCCACAAGGTTCAATTTAGGGCCCTTTACTTTTTAGTTTGAACATAAATGATTTACCTGACAGTTGCAAAAGAGTCAAATGTCAAATGTATGTGGATGACACAATTATATATGTGTCTGCAAAACCCCCTTAGATAGAATAGAAAGAAGACTAAACACTATGATTCAGATTCAGATTCAGAATACTTTATCAATCCCTGGGGGGAAATTGTTTTTGTTCCAATGCTCCATGCGAAGTAGAAATAGAAATACAGCATGAATGGAAACAAGAGATAAAGATGAAGATATAAATAAAATACTAAAATAGACAATGAAATAAATAAAATAAAATATTAAAGTAGACATTAAAATAAAATAAAATAAAATAAAATATTAAAGTAGACAATAAAATAAAATAAATAAATTAATAAAATAAATAATGCCCAATGTATTCTAATTTACTTCTGCCATCTAGTGAACACTTATGCAAATACAGTGTATACCGAATACTATTTCATCTGTTTCCCCTCTAAAACTGGTGAAATGGTTGCACCTAATATAAAATGTAATAAGATTTCAGAAATGCACTCGTTAACAGGGCATTGTCTATTGTCTTAACATGCATTTAACGCGTTAGAAGACTATATATTTACCTGTTAAGACAAACAAATTTTACTTACTAATTCAAATGTCAAGACAGACATATAAAGCCATATGGCTCTCGATGTTGTCGGAGTCGAGGTAGACAGGTAGAAGAGGTAGAAGAGTTAGTAGTAGATTTTGTATTAAGTTCTCTCCATATCATCTCTTCAGTTGACGTGGTTCTAGACCCGGACACTGCCCATCCAAACATTGTCCTGTCAAGTGACGGAAAGCAGGCGGGCCGCGCTGAGCTGCTACACATTGTGCCAGATATCCCTCAACGCTTTGACCCCGTCATTTGTGTTCTAGGCAAGAAGGGCTACATGTCTGGGAGGTTCTACTTCCAGGTCAGCATCTTCTTTAATTCATTTTAGAGTGTTTTGGAAATCAACTCTGTATTCTGTAGGTTCCATGTTCAATGTTTCATACTCTCTTGTAATTTATCAGGTGGTAGTAGCAGCAAAGACCTTCTGGGACCTGGGCGTGGTCAAAGAGTCTGTCAACAGGAAAGGGATGATCACCTCCAAGCCAGAGAACGGCTTCTGGACGGTGCGGCTGAGGAACGGCACAGAGTATCGCGCTTTGGATTCCCCCTCAGTCCATCTTCCCCTCAAGGACAAGCCGCAGATTGTGGGAGTGTTTACGGATTACGAGGAGGGGATTGTGTCGTTCTTTGATGTGGAGACCAGGTCTCATATCTACTCTTTCACTGGGTGCTTGTTCTCTGAGAGGATCTTCCCCTTCTTCAGCCCGGGTGTTTATGATGAAGGGAAGAACGTAGCGGCATTGGTTATCACAGCTGTTAATCCTGAGACGTAGACTTGAAGATGAACCTTTGACTGTATTCTGAAGTTGCAAGAGAGATTTTGACTCACAGAACTGATTAGTAATGAGTAAAGTCTTGTTTGTTTGTTTTTTTAGTATCTGGGTTTCTAGTGCAGTTCTCAAAGATTGTAACACCCCACATCCTCTATACAAGGCATCATGGCCTTGAACCTACTAGCCATAATCGGAAATGTTTCAAAGTTGCTATTGACTATAGAAGTTCATTTGAACTAGGGTAATATTTTCTTTGCACTTCCTGGAAAAAGAATCAAAGACTGGACTAACCAACCATGACGACCATGACAATATAGAAGCTACTATGGTTCAGCAATGAGTGAATCTACGTTATATATAGAACTGTGCGCAGGAAAGCTGACTAAAGCTGACTGAAAGCACAGAAAGTGCTTATGTACAAAAATATCCTGATTTATCCCTTTATAGATCACAATCAACTCGAAATTTGGCGCAGGTGAGCGAGCATCGTGCCCCATCTATAGGTAGTGATGGCCAAATGAGGCCTGATGAACCACTGTCTTTATTTTCTGAAGCCACTAGATGGCGCTGTCTGTTCTACAAAGGTTTGAAAGCACACTTGTGGTTCATGAGGCTTCAGTTGGCCATCACTATCTATAGGTGTGTATAAATGGCTGCTGAAACACCCTGAATTAACATTTATTATTAAGACACCACGCAAAGACAAGCATGGAAAACACTGCAAGAAAAGGTAAAAAACAAAACTTCAAACAATGTGAAGTTGACTGAAAACCGAGGGATGTTTCAAGTTGACTGTCAGACAGTTTCAGTGACTGTCTGAAATAAACACTCTAAATGAGGGATGCAGTTACCATAGTACTGTTTGACAAACAATCTGATTTTCGTGACTCAAATGATTTCTGAAAATATCGGCACTGGCTCATAAGCCACTCATCATCGTTGGCCAGTAGGTCAGCGCCAAATAAGCCATTGTGCATCTTTACACACTGCGATCGCTGCTTTTTATACCCATCCATCAACTGATGGATTGCATGTGAAACCAAATTCCCTGATTGTAAATGAGGGGCAATTTTGGCCAACGAACACAGGGGATAAATATTAGTAAGGTTGACTAAACATGTTATTTGTTTACACTTTTTCTAACAGTGACACAGTGCTTTACAATGGCATACTAGTGATGGCCAAATGAAGTCTCATGAACCACTTTCTGTATTTTCTGACCCCACCAGATGGCGCTCTTGGTTCAAAAATAAAGGCTGAAGGACTGGCAATGAAGTGTGCTTTCAAACCTTTGTTGAACACACAGTGCCATCTAGTGGCTTCAGAAAATAAAGACAGTGGTTCATGAGGCCTCATTTGGCCATCACTATGGCATACAACACATTTAGCACACAGTGATTAAAAAGAATTTAAAGCCATAAAACAAACTGATAGTAATATGTGTAATTTTAATATGTTATACAGGGTTATTTGTATCATTATGCATTGTCCCAAGGCCTCAGGGGAGTTGAGGGGGTTTACATAACAGCCCAATACGGATGTATTTTTCAGGAGATTGGATTGATCTCAAATGAAACTAAAGCAACTGGAAGTAAAAAACAAAACACAAATGTAATTTGAACTGCTAGTGAGTATTTTGTTTTTTGAGGGCCTAATTTAAGGACACCTTTGGGTACCTTTGTGCCAAAATTAAATGAATCATCAAACCCATGTAAATGATACCTGACATGTTTACAGTTGTCTTGTGGACTTTACATGCTTAGCATAGCATTGTTTGTGTAATGGAAGCTTGAAACTGAATTTAGACACATTGTATTATCATTCAAGAGGTGCTGATTTACTTTATGCAGAGCTGGTAACAACTTCAACCTTAATGATCAAAATGTTTTGAGATTAAAGCCTTGACTGGCATGTTTGAATCTTGTGATTTTTTTCAAATAAAATGCAAAACCTTTTGCATCAGTCCCAACAGAGCCTCAGCGTTTCCATGTGCTTTGCATTCTTAGAGGACACACGCCAAAACATTCAAGGAGAATAAAGAAGGAGGCATTCGGTAAGAAACACTGCACTACTCCACTATGTCAGTGTCTGTGCAGTTCATGTTGGAACTGCACTTACTGATTTTTGACCACTTGGAGACAGAAGCACAAGGTGTATACACAAGACTCAAACCCTAAGCCCTTACAGACCTAGGACCAATTCCATTTCTTCAATGGAACACGCAAAACCAAGGGGAAGGGCCAAGACAAGGGCTAAGGGGAAGAAATGGAATTGCTCCTAGGTCGGTAAGGGCTTAGGGCTTGAGTCAACGAGTCTGTAAGGGATCCATTTGGGATTCGGGGATCCGCTTAGCAAATGGCTTGCATGTATTTGGAGTCTTGCTTCTGGCCACCTGATGACTGTAACTCCAATATTCACTCAGTTTAGTTCTGTTTTGGTGTTCACCATCTCCTGAGGAGAATATGTAGCATCATTAGCTGCTAAATGCTCAACTAGCCAGTTAGCCAGTCAGGTATCTGAAGCTAAGCAGGTGGAAAACTGTAGGTTTTTAGAGATTTTTCTCTAAGACAGGTTGATAAAGGTGGTGAGACTGAACCAAATATGTTAATTTGCAGACTTAAAAAACCAGCGCAATAAGGTTTAAGATGCTAAAATGCTCTGTAGAGCTGTACTTGGTTGGGTTTGTCACTATGAGTAACTTTATTCACACTACTCATAGTTTTTTATCCATTGATGTAATGCAAATGTTTTTAATGCAGCTTTAAAACATTTTTGCTGATGCTTTTTGTCACTTAATCTAATCTGAGAGACCTTAAAGTAGATTTCTGCATTATCATGTGAATTACCAGTGAGTTTGTGAGACAAGGAAATTTCCTGTGAGAGGAAGCAGGCAGGCCTCCTGTTTTGAATAAATGAGGTGTGTTGATTTGTAAGGCAGAATCAAGATACAAGAAACAACAGAAGACGACTCCCAGTTTCTCTTGTTAGAGATCGTCCGTTATCTTCATAACAGGTGAGTTTTATCATCATCACAGTTAGTATACGATGATATTCATGATGGTTTGAGAGACTTCTTTTTCTTAAATTTGTCTTGAAGATGATCTGTCATTAATTTACTTCATACATTGTTTTTTTTTTCTTATAGGGAGCACAGACCATGGAGAGGGGAATGTTTGGCATGTTGGTACTCTCAGGTGAGGGATTTTATCTGTGTTCTAAGTTGATATATTTATATATTTTATCAAAATTAACATTTTAAACATGTTTTTCTAAAGCCCTATTCAGACGGGATTAGTTTAACGTGGAGACGTGGGGTAAAGTAATTATTACCAGGGATTTTATTCCCGTCCGAACGCGCCATGTCTGTAATCATTACGATTAATGTCAGTGAAAATTACGGCAACTTTTACCTTCTGTAAAACGGTCTGGTGAAAATACCGTGCCAACACGATCCTCTGTAAAAATGTATGTAAATATTTTGTCACGTCCTGTTTACAACCATTTATCCGCGTGTACAACTAATTTTCCGCATTTTTCCGATGATTGAGGCGCTTGAAGAAACATTCAGTGTTGTCGGCAGTCGTGATAATGGATATTCTTCTAATGATCGCATAGCCCTACGTGGGAGACCAATCAGAAAGGTTGAGAAGAAAGCACTTTTCAGAGCCACGAGACTTCTGGTTGTGTTATGTAGGCCTAATATAAATCCATATTGCTAATCGTTGTAATGTACATATAAATGTAAATACAGGAAGCAACGTAGCACACACATGCTGACAGGGAGGTGACATCAAGGTGCAAACTGAGGTAGAATTCCGAAGATTTTTTGTCCCGTGCGAATCGGACATTTATACTACAGATAAACTGTGGTAAACTGACATTAGTCCACATCCCTATGTCAAACTAATCCCGTCCAAATAGTACTGAAGGTATTTTTTGGTCACTTTTCAAAAAGAGAGAGTAAAACAATGTACTGAATGTGTGAATATGAGTAAAAAAACTAGTCAACAAAGAGAGAAATGTCTATTTAGAAGCTTACTGTATATAGAAACACTTCTAGAAATCCTAAATTGATAAAACAGACTTTAAAACAACATAGAAGCCAATTGTTTATCATCTCTGTCCATGTATAACAGTCTGTGGGCCTGTAACGCCATTCAAAAGGTTAATCAAGGTCAGGAGTGTCATTAACTACAAGATCCATATGTTGTTGTTTTTTTTACATTTTTAAAATACTTGATTCAACAATACAATGTACAAAAAAAGCATGAGAGTTCACCATTGAGTTAAATTCAGTCAAGAAAAGATGGAAAGAGGGTTGTGAACCTACTAATCTCTGAGTATGAATAAAGAAGTAACATCTGTCTAATGTTAAATGATACTTACCAATCTAAAGAAAACGTTGCGAGTTCAGCATCAAACCTTATCTCTTTACTCACCAAGAGCTGTCTCCACTGGTGGACAGCCAAGTCAGTGTTGACTCTTGTTTTGCTTCTTTAAATATCACTTCTTTTCCAACTTGATCCCATCCCTACTTATCATCGTTTGATGTTTGGGCAACCTTTTGCGTTCTCTCTTACCACAAGGGGGCAGAGGTTACGCTTTGGCAACAAATCTACTTGGTTAGGGTTCGGAAAAGATTGTGGTTGACATTACTCACATCAGTCAACTCATGTAACAACTGACCATGACTGACTTGACAAAATAACTCAGTGTTTACTTTTAATTTAACGCGGGACACAAACACTGTTTTTCTAACTCCTAGGCCAAAGTCCTGTGCCTGTTTGACCCATCCACCTCCCCTTCCACCCACCTTAAGTGGACTGTCACGTTCCTTATACTATGTCTGTTGCTGACCATCCAAGAATGACATGGATGGGTTTGCATAGGTTGAAAGCCTGCATCTCATGAAGACGCTAAAGGGTGCTTTGTGTGTCTATATCTGACGCTGAGGGCCACTGCCCAAGTGACGTTTTTTGATGCCCTGGGAAATGCCAAATGTTGTTTCTTGCCAGTGTCTAACCCTTCTTAACTTCTCACATGAAGTCATTTATTTCAAATTCAGAACTTCCTAACTATATATAAAGTATACAACTAGCTTCACTTGGACCACGCTTCAACAGCACAATGGTGTTTAAGCAAGGATGCATCACTATTAACAACCTAATGATAAAACATACAATATTATATGACTCAGAGAGGCAATTTTTTCATTTGATACTTGAAGTACATTTAGCTAATAACACCTTTGTGCTTTTACTCAAGCAGGATTTTGAGTGCATAACTTCTACATTGTTGTACTGGTACTTTTAGGTAAAACATCTAATACTTCCTCCACCCCTGTCCATAGGTCTGTGCCATTGTGTATCCTCTTATCATCATCAGTACCACTTCATCAACAAGCCTAAGACTTGGTCCGAAGCCCGTCAGTACTGTGGAGAGAAATACACTGATTTGGTCACCGTCAACGATGAGCAGGACCTGGAGGAACTAGCTCGTCTGATTGAGCCTGGTATCCAATTTGTCTACTTAGGTTTGCACAGGAGTTGGGGTTGGTCACGCTCAGACGCTGATGACTACAAAGAGGGAGAACTGATGTATTTTAACTGGGCAAAAGGTGAACCCCTACACAATTACCATTTCTGTGCAGTTATAGGAGAGAATGGAACATGGTTTTCTACAAACTGCAGCAGTCCGAACAGATTCTTCTGCTATAAGGGTAAGAATACGATTTAAGAAGTATTTTAGGCCGGGATTTAGGTCCAGCCCTCATGTTGTTTTCTGCTACCTTTTTCTTATTATCATTTCCTGTTGGCCTATACCTTGGGCCATCATAGGTTGATGACGAGGACCCCCAGTGACCCCTTTTTTGGGACATGTTTCTGGCAAAATTATGTAAATGCAAATATTAGGTCACTACAAAGGTATGAATAATCATACAAGTATGAAATCTGGCAAGAAGTATCCTTACACAAAGGAGAAAGTAGCAAAATAAGATTCTGGGACTTGTTCCCATTTTATTTCAAAATATCATACACAACATCCCCAAAAAAACAAAAAAAAAGACAAATTCTCATCAGAATTGATTATTTATCCATCACTTTGAGTTTAATAACACTGCTTCACTTGTGCATAGAAAACTCCCCAATTTGGTAAGCTTCAATTTGAGCCCAAGTTGACCTTTATATTTTGAAAATTACACTTGCTTTGGCCTGATTTTGTCACTATACCTCACATCAGACAAAACAGAATTTTTTGTCACTAGCCTTCCAGTGAGTCTACTTGCCAGCAATGTGAACCTGGAAGTGTTGAGTTCCCTGAAGTTTCATGTTAGAAATTTACAGAATGGGTCCCCAGCATTTAGAAACTTCTAACTTGCATATGTTGGGAAATTAATAATATTAGCATTTATTAGGATAATCACCCATATAGACTTTATTTCAGCAACTGCTTGGTCGATTTGGACAGTATTGGAGTGGATTTGGGGGTTATTGAGGGTGCTGAATCA
Organism: Epinephelus fuscoguttatus; assembly: GCF_011397635.1. NCBI lineage: Eukaryota > Metazoa > Chordata > Actinopteri > Perciformes > Serranidae > Epinephelus > Epinephelus fuscoguttatus. Next base: position 17,423,175 of record NC_064774.1, read on the forward strand.
ATTTCTGACCTTTTCAAAATTCAAAATGACAGCAAGCCCCAGAATCTTATTTTGCTACTTCCCCCTTTGTGTCAGAATACTCCTTGCCAAATTTCATACTTGTATGACTATTCATGCCATTGTAGTGCCCTAATATTTGCATTTACATTTCACTAGAAACTTGTCACAAAAAAGGGGTTTTGGCCCCCTGAGACCAAACGACCCCGAGTTGGGGGTGCTCTTTATCAACTTACGATGGCCCAGGGTCTAGGCTAACAGGGAATAGTAATGAAAGGGTAGCAGAAAACATCATGAGGGCTGGACCTGGCTCCTGGTCTATTTCACCAATATATGGATGTCATCATATAAAACTAGTCCATCTGTGCAGTAGAAAGATGCAAATACTTTTGAAATCAGTGCTACATGACCAGAGAAAACAGAGAAAAGGGACTGTGGCATTCACTTCCGCTGGTGGGTGACGTGAAGCAATTTTATCCATTTAATGGCCAACAATGGCAAAAAACTTGTTTTCCAGCTAAACAGTAAGCTGAAACATGTTTCTGAAAATATCTGAGTTGAGAAACAGGCAAGTCAGTAACAGAATCTTAGTGTATATTTGATCAGCGCTGCTTAGTTTTACAGTTTGAGTGTTTTCGGCCTCTGTTTTCACTGTGTAGGAAACAGTGTGGCGCCACTTCCTCTTTCACAAACTCTCACTATTACAGCTAAATATTGCATTAAACTAAGTTCCTGAAAACCTTTAAGGAGGGAAATAAGCAGTGCAGTTACATTATCTTGATTAATATTAAATAAGCACTGCCTAGTTTTACCGTTTCATTGGATTTAAGTCCAAGTTTGAGAGAGAGCGCCAGAGTGGCGGGTCTATCTCTTAATCTGCTTTTTTACTCTTTGTGTCTGCGCTGGCCAATCATCAACCTCTGAGGCTGAAAAATGAAGCCAATGCGGAAGTGCCAAAAACTGCAGTTCATCAAACATTATCTGCTGACAGCGTCCACAACTTCTCAGTCAGATCCACTGCCACTCCACGCAGCCTCTCTCCCAAATATGGTCACTTCTGGCTCCAAAAAACCAAGATGGCGATGGCCAAAATGCTGAACTCAAGGCTTCAAAATGGCAGTCCAGAAACCAATGGGTGATGTCATAGAAGCTACAATCGTTATGCATACATGGGTGGCGTGCAATCTAAAAATGCAGGAGTTAAGCTTGTGTAATTTGAGCAACAGCTCCAAGAGCCAGTGAAACACTAGGGGAGGACCACCAGACCTTCCTGTTTGTTATGCCCTCCAATATGCTGACCAATACATTGTGCATCCCTATGAGATCATCATCTTGAGCTCTGTTGATTAACTGAATAATTATCATACAATTGCATGCATTTTTTAGGGTTCGGTGCCGACATCTCTGAAAGGTTTTTTTTGGGGAAACCCTCCTTGAGCTGGGGCGATGCTCAGGCTTACTGCAGAGAAGAGCACACAGACCTGGCCAGAGTGCGGAACCAGCTTGAAAATAAAGAGCTGCAGAGGATGGTTAACAAGGGCCTGGTCTGGATCGGGCTGGCGGATGTGTTCTGGGTGTGGTCTGATGGCAGCGAACCCTCATTCTTACCCTGGAAACAGTACGAGCCATATCTAAATGGATTATATAACTGTGCCGTACTTGAGGTCAACAGCAAACCTCTTGCAATGGTTGACAAAAGTTGTGCTGAAAAGTTGCCCTTTTTTTGCCGTAGTGGTAAGTAGCTTTTTCTGCTATCGCACCTTATGGCATTTCATAATAATTGCCTTTTAATATGGCTAATTACAAGAACTTTACATCACAAGACGTGTTATGAAAGCAATTATGAACTCTGATGTGCCTTGTATATACAGTATAAGAATAATAAATGTGGAGTGGAAGATGAACAACATTTCCTGCACCAAGTCCATTATTTTTTATATCGGGACACCTCAGAATGCATTATCACTATTATACCACAGACACTTTGTGTTCAAGTATGAAATGAACATAATAAGGGACCTTTAAATCTTTTTGTTCTGAGCGTTCAATAAGAAGGTCAATACCATCTTAACTCTTGGCAAGAATAAGGGCCTGTCCCAGTACCCCCCCTTAGCCCTACCCCTTGGCCTTACCCCTACATTTGCGCATTTCCGCGAGGAGTAGCGGTGTCCCAATTCCTTTTTGCGTGTAGGGGTAGGGGGCATAACGAGGGGTAGTGGGTATGAAACTAGCCCTTCAGAGCGAGGGATTTCAGATGCTGACTTGCCAGCGTGGAGTAGACATCGCCATGGCTACCACCGAGCAAGAGACAGGGAAAAAAGTTCACACATAGCTAACGTTACCGTCATCAGGTTGCTTGTTAACTAGCTAGCTAGCTCGCACTATCTGGCATCTGTCCTGTTCTGCAAAATTGTCGGAGTTTTCACATTACGATAACACGCCAGCTAGTATAACTATGTTGCCTTGTAATGTTAGCTGGTTAGCTAGCTAGCAGAAGTCCCGTCATCTGTCGTTCATCAAACGAAGCATGATGAATGCGGCAAACGCCATCGGTAGGATGAATGAGACTCCATTGTAGATGCTGGTTGGTAATGTAGATGGCTTGCAGCTTCCTGTTTAAAATAGTATGTATGTATGCGTGAACGTAACCGACGTGGTGACGTATTGAGTAGTGTTCCAATTCCTAGGGAAAGATTTCTACCCCTACCCCCTGTTGCTTCATTTGAAAGGCCAAGGGGTAGTGGGCAATGGCTAGGAGTAGGGCCAAGGGCTAAGGGGTAGCGGACAAGGTGGGGTATTGGGATTGGGCCTCTGTGTGTTACCCTAAAACTATTTCTTAATGAGTATAAATGAGGTTTAAAGAGTTTTTGTTCTCTCTTTTACTCTTTGCAGATCCACTGAGGAAACACTTGGTGAAGCTGAAGCTGACTGCTTACGACTCCTCTGTGGACATGAAAGACGCTGCTGTGATGAAGTCAGTCTTGAAATGGGTGACTGTCATTTTTCACACCTTTAAGAAATTCCTGACAGCTTGTGTGAAGTCCTAACCCACAGAGAAGTGATAATACTCGACAGCCCAATCACAATTTCGCACATCATAACTCAAGCTAAAAAATTTGCAAAGTAGACTTTTATATTTCTTTTCTGTTGCGTAGGTGGAGGGGAAGCTGAGTGAGAAAGGTGCAACTAAAGATGTAAAACTGAGCTGGAGGAAGCTTCCAAAGAAGGAACATAAAGCAAGAGCAAACGGAAACACTTGAAGGAAAGTGTATTCCATAGTTGACACATCTCATTTTATTTTGTGTGTGTAATCCTTTTAGTGTGTTTTACCGTCTGCATGAGAGATACTTGTATTTTAACATGATACAATGCCAGAGAGAGTACATTGTAATGGCAGTTTACTGTGATAAAAATTAATAATGTTTTGTACAAAATGTCCAAACACTGATGGGTTATATTTGTCCAAGCACTGAGAACATTTACAATCAAATTTGAAGCTTAACATCTACTTTGCATCGAGATCAATGACAGTAAATTTCCATGTTTCTTTGCATCTTGGTGTGCCCATGACAGTAGAATAATTCAAACAGAGTTAAAATCAAAGTTCAGGTTGCTTTTTGGGACATAGTGACATAGTGATCTGACCAAAGATCCGTCTGCTTGGACCTCTGGATTGTGGCTTGTGCATTTGAATCCATCGTGGGAAAAGGTCCAGTGGGTAGCATTTCGGGGAAATATTGGCAGAAATGGATTATAATATATAATGACATGCAAATGTTTGGGCACCCTGGTCATAATTTGTTTACTGTGAGTAGTTAAGTAAGTAGAAGATGAACTGATTTCCAAAAGGTATGAAGTTAAAGATGACACATTTCTTCAATATTTAAAGTAAGCTTACCTTGAGTTTCAAAATAACAAAAAAGGAAACGAACCTGAAGCAAAAGTTTGGGCACCCTGCATAGTCAGTACTTAGTAGCGCCCCCTTTGGCAAGTATCACAGCTTCTAAACACTTTCTGTAACCAGCTACTGTAAAAGTCTTTCAGTTTTTGTTTGGGGGATTTTCACTCATTAGCCCCATTTACACTGCCAGATTTTCTGTGAATGTTGGGCCGTTTTGCCAGCAAGCTGTGAGCGTTTAGACACACAGAGCCAGATTGGCAAGTTGATCCGAGGTGCCCAATTTTCCGCCTCGTAGGGTAGTCACATTGGCGGAAACCTTTTTAGTTTAAACAGAGCGAGGCAGCCTTCCGCAACAGGAGGGACTGTTGAAGACTTGTGGGAGGAGCTGTTGATGGCGCCGCACATGCGAGCCACTGGCAGTGGATAAACAGGAAACAGCTGATAGCAGGAATTAGTGAGCAGCTACTAGCAAGAGGGAAACGCAAACCTGACAGACACTGTAAAGATGAGCAACTGGGGAGATGGGGAATTGCGCGCCCTCCTTGTCGTCGCAAACGAAGAGGCCATTAACCGGCAGATGACGGGGACGGTGAAGGACGGGCCGACTTACGAGATACCTGCCGAAGGACTGACCACCCACGGCTTCCCTCCCACGTCACTGTTTACGTCACATGCTGAGCTACACGTTTTGTTACTTGCTCACGCCCCCCATTGCCCCGAAAAAGGCGCATTCTGTATAAACAAAAGTAGATAGGTGGCATTTTGACGCACTCCCCGATTTTGTTTTTATACTGCCAATGCTGAAAAAAGACATTAAATTACATAAAATTACACTAGAAATGTAATTAAAGTGTCATTTTATCAGTGAAGGAACATTGTCAAAGTCAGACCGCTTCTCTCCCAGGCAGATACAGAAAAGTTGTTTCATGCTTTTATCTCCAGCCGACTGGACTATTGCAATGCTCTTTTGTCTGGTGTGTCCAAGAAAGCTATTTCTAAGTTACAGCTTGTGCAAAATGCAACAGCACATGTTCTGACAAAAACCAGACAGAGAGCACACATCACTCCAGTTTTAAAATCACTACATTGGTTACTTGTCAGTAGTGATGGCCAAATGAGGCCTCATGAACCACTGTCTTTATTTTCTGAAGCCACTAGATGGCACTGTCTGTTCAACAAAGGTTTGAAAGCACACTTCATTGCCAGTCCTTCAGCCTTTATCTTTAGACCAAGAGCGCCATCTGGTGGGGTCAGAAAATAAAGAAAGTGGTTCATGAGGCTTCATTTGGCCATCACTACCTGTCAGTCAAAGAATAAATTTTAAAATTATTTAATTGTTTTTTAAAGCTCTAAATGGCCTTGCCCGATCTGATCTGTCTGACATGCTCAAAATGTATGTGCCTTCAAGGTCCCTAAGATCCTCAGATTCAAATCTCTTGATTATCCAGTAGGTTACAACAAAAAGGCATGGAGAGGCAGCCTTCACTTATTATACCTTTAAACTCTGGAACAGTCTACCTGAGGGTCTTAGGGGCTCTACATCTGTTGAAACTTTCAAACGAAATCTTAAGACACACCTTTTCACCATTGCTTTCTCTTGAAATGTGTTTTTATGTATTTATGCTTTTACTTGGCATTTTTTATTCATGCTTTTATTTTGTTTTCATTTCTAACAAATATCTTGATTGTCTTTTCTGTTCAGCACTTTGTGTTGCATTTTATGCATGAATTGTGCTGTATAAATAAAGTTATTATCTTACTATATAATGACAACTCTGTCTGTGTCTGTGGGTGTGTCTGTGTGTGTCTGTTCCACGCTTTTCTCCTCACTGACTTGGTCAATCCATGTGAAATTTGGCACAGAGGTAGAGGGTCATGGGAGGATGAGAATGAAGCAATATTACATCAATTGGCCAAAGGGGGGCGCTATAGCAACCCACTGAAATTGCAAACTTTGAATGGGCATATCTCATGCCCCGTATGTCGTAGAGACATGAAATTTTGCACAGAGATGCCTCTCCTCATGAGGAACACATTTGCCTCAAGAACCCATAACTTCCAGTTACACAGATTTTCCGCCATTTTGAATTTTTTGAAAAACACTTAAAATCGATCTCTTCCTAGGAAGTTTGACCGATCTGCATGAAACTGGGTGAACATAATCTAGGGATCAATATCTAAAGTTCCCTCTTGGCAAAAGTTGGAAAACTTACTAAAACTGAGCTTCTATAAGGCAATGAATAATGTGGAGGGTGTGGCTCATCACATAAAGGTGTATAACATCTCAAGGGTTTCACCGATCACCACGCAACTTTGTAGGCATATGACCACACATAATCTGAGAGGACCCCTCCATTATTGACCCCATCAAACAAAATGGGGGCGCTAGAGAGCTAATGTCTTATCTAGGCCTAACCGCCATATGGATTTTTACTAAACTTGGTAGATATGTAGAATAGGATGCCTCAAGGTGACTGGAGAAATGTAACTCTAATTGGCAACTGGGTGGCGCTATAACAACAGAAAAATGCTTAAAAATGGCTAAAATGCAACCGATCGCTGTGGCTCCCCCTGTGGACCAATGTTGTTGTGTTTTTTCTAATTTTTGGTATGACTAAGTCATGGTATGGTATGCTGTACATAATCACGGAAACTGTCAGTGTGTCTTTCTGTCTGTCTCACGGTTTTTTTTTCTACTCACTGAGAACGGCGTGGTCAATCTGAAACTGCACATAGGCATTGAGGATTTGCAAAGGTAGAAAGTGACAAAGCTACCAATGGGTATGGACTAGTTATTATCATTATTATTATTATTATGGACCCCAGGAAGAGTAGTTATTGCCAAGGCAACAACTAACAGTGACCACAACAAACAAACTATTAGTAGGCCTAGTAGGAGACGTATTCCTTGTAGACTTTCTCTCAGAAATCTATTCATTTTAACACAAGCCACAACTTTTTCCTGACCCCAAGAATCCCTCTGGGGTAGGAAACAGCAGTTGCAGGCTGTGTCCACTAGAGGCAGCCGAGCCTCCACGCTGCTCCCCAGACTTGTACGTCAGGAAGGAAGGAGAGGAGCCTCTCTCCATCATGGCTGCCACCATAGACAACAGCAATGCCGTTCAGGCGACAAAGAGAAAGCACCTCGGGATCCCCGAGGCTGTGTTCGTGGTACGTAGAGGCCGACATTTCTCCCTTTCCTCGCATGTCTTCGATGGCGTTAGACCGTTGGAAGCTCACTTTTAAACGTGTAGCCGGTGTGTGGGCGCGTCATGCTGGCTAACGGGCTAGTTAGCTCAGTTAGCATGGGAGCTAATCGTGCTGTGTGTGCAGGCTGGGCGGCTCCTCACCTCCATCTATGGACATCACTGTGTCTGTGTGCTCTCCTCTTTAGGCTCTGAAGTGTTTTAGTTAGCTAAACGTTAGCCCTTTACACTGCTTTACGGATAAATGTCATGCTAAGATAGCGTTAGCACCCTCCAACCTTCTCCCTCATTCATTGTTAGGGAACAGTTAATATATATACTGTGGAGGAAGTGTTCACATCATTTACTGAAGTTAAAAACACTAATAACACAGTGTGAAAAGTACTTTAAGTACCAAAAGTGAAAGTAGTCATGTGCAGTAACATATTCCATGTCTGTAGTGATGGAAGAAGTTCCAGATATGTTACAGGAGCTTAAGTAAAGGGAAAATAGTTTCAGCTGCTTTATAATACTGGTAAATTATCATAATTTGTGAAGTGATTATGTATTTTGTTTGAATCTGAGATATATTGGAGGACAAGTATAAAGTAGCATAAACTGAAATACCCAAGTAAAGTACAAGTACCTTAAAATTTTACTTAACTGTAGTTCTTGCAGTCTAAAAGCTAAAGACTTATTTCTATCGTCGTCTAACTATCTATTGATCTATCTACATTCCACCACCGCTGAACTTAGGTTCTAACTTGAGTATAGGGTTGCAATGGTATGAGATTTTTACGGTATGATAACTGTCTCAAAAAATATTGCCACTGTGTCTACCGGTCCTTAAAACATCTTAAAATGTCTTAAATTATTCAGTGGCACAACAATAAGGCCGTTAAAGGCATTAAAAAGTCTTAAATTTGAATTTGTGAGGTCCACATTTCTAATGTTACACTTATACTTGCACATACCTGTTGGCAAAATGTAGATTGATTTCACTCACTCTGATAACCATATTCCTATTTAACACTTACCTCTGCGCAAGACCACACACACACACACTACTTCCCCGCAATGCCTACCTGAGATGCTTAAATAAGTAAAACATCATTTGTCCAAAAATATGTCCTAAATTAGGCTAAAAGGTGTCGCGAATGGGTCTTGAAAAGCATTAAATTTAATTGTTTGATACCTATAGACACCCTGTATGATTGTACATACAATGGAAATACTTAAGTTTATTCCAGAGCACTGCTGAACTTGAGTATAGGGTTGCAACGGTGTGAGATTTTCACAGTATGATAACCGTCTCATAAAACACAGCAGCTTCGTGTAATTTAAGAATTATCTTACTATCAGTCAGAATGACCCTTAAAGGAAGGAAAAGTGATCGGTTATTGTTGGTTGAACAAATGTTTTATTACTATAATTGAAACTGGAAACCATTTTGTTAATGAGAGTATGTGTGAAAAGTCTCCTCTTAGAAAATTACTAAAAGGTTGCAGTTGCATTTTTTTCTGAATATTATAGATAAGCAAATGTACACAGTATGATAACCCTCAAACTGTATGTCATGGTGTACCTTGTACCTGTATATCGCTGCAACCCTACTCCACTATAGAGAATATTTCTTAAAGAGATACTTCACTACAGTTGTCTGAAGGCTTACAGTTTTTCATACTCTTCCTGTCCAGGGAAAAATTTTGAATGAGCTGTGTTCATTGTTTGAAAGAAAACTTCAGTTAATAGCCCGGGCTCATATTTGATTAAATCACTGAACTTAACAGGCTTATATTTAGGACAGGTGTCTATATGCGACAGCCTGTAATTCCTTTTACACTTAACTGTTGCTCAGCAAAAATTGGGACTAGGCTTGTCACGATACTAGAATTTCAGTAGTCGATACCAATACCAGTGAATTTCCACGATTCTGGATACTCATTCGATACCACGATAAAAATCAAAAAACAGAACTCATGTATTTCTAAATTCTTTAAAACTTTAACTCTAACCATCTCCACACACGACTCCTACTACCTGACTTTTAGACAAGCTGAGGTGTTATGCTCCAGCAGCACTCGTAAAAGCCATTGTTTCTAGCAAAGACGATGGACAACAGGCGTTCTTCTTCTGCGCTCGTCCTCGGCACTGAGTGATGCGCGTATACTACCCCCGTCAGTTCTGACAGGAATCGATACGGCCCTCTGAGGGCAAAGTTGTATCTGGTACTTACAGTACTGGGAAAAAAAAACAGGTACCGACATATTTTTTTGCGTGTTGGCATCGACTTGGTACCAAAGTATCGGTTCTCATGACAACCCTAGCTCAGATACAGATATGGGTCAGTATTTAATGTCTCGGCTCACCGTCTTCTCTCCCCTCTGCTGGATTTCACAGGAGGATGTCGACTCTTTTATGAAGCTGCCAGGCAACGAGACGGCAGATTCAGCACTGAGGAAGCTGGACGAACAGTACCAGAAATATAAATACATGGAGCTCAACCTGTCTCAGAAGAAACTCAGGTAACACCAATGAAAGACACTTGATTTTCTCACGTAAAATAATCTGACGCAAAACTGTGAAATAATAGGAAGGTTTGTTGTCTCTTTTTTTTTTGTGAATTAGTGTCTGGTGAGTGTTGTGTCTGGGACATCCCAGAATCCCTTGTGTGATTAGTGCACAGGCCCTTAGTCATTAGCAAATGTTGAAACATCTATTATCATTATTAGTTCAAAATATAAGTATTTATTGTTTGTGTATCTCTGACTTTAACCACATGTACACAAAACCACAATCCAGTGATAACGTCCACATTACACGTGGCTGTGTGATAACTTAAATAATGCCTTCCTTACTTGAACTAAAATGTTTTTTCCTCTCTTCATATTTAGGTTGAAAAGCCAGATCCCACAAATCACACAAACGCTAGAAATCCTACGGCACATGCAGAAGAAAAAGGTCAGTATTGTCTTTGTAAAGTAACGTTATAATGGCACCTCCTCTAAAACTGTTCTTAAAACTCACTTTTATCTACAGCTTTCTCCTAACTGATGGTATTTAAGTGGACTGTAATGTTTTCCAAACAATTCAGAATGAACCCGCACCACCACTGCTTCTTATACCAAACCTATATGACTACATGTTGTGTTGTAAGATGCTGGTATGATTGTTGTACATATTGCAAGTTCTGATTTCTTGATTAATGTGTCATGTAAACGACCAGACGTGAAAACTAAATAATCTGTAGATTTGTCCATAGACAGAATTATACCCAGACAGCAAACTCTCAGAGTGTTCAATCTAAAGCAAGACCCTTGACAGTTAAACTAGCTGTTTCACAAAACCTATTATTTCAACACAAATGCATGCCTTTTATGGGTCATTAAATTTACTTTATAGAACATTTAATTAGATTTTGATAGAGAAATCCATTGAAGTATAAATTTATATCTTGTGTGTGCTCTGCTGTGTCTGTTATTTCCTGTACTCGCATCATGTCATTACATTGGGCTGAATGATAACGCAGAAAACTTCTATCCCAGTATTTTTTGTGATGATCTTAAAGATTTCCTAAAGCTTGAAATTCCACAGTGGTTGATTCAGAAAGTTAAAAACATGAAAGGCAATTATAGGCTGCAAACAATTAATAAGTAAATTATGCAGAAGTAAATGAATCTTAGATTTCATTGTGTAAATCCTTAATGAAACAACTCTTTATTTTCAAGGTTGTTGTTTCTTTCTGAGCAATACGTTACAAAATATAAAATATCTGAAAAATGAATAATAGTGGATGCCTTTTGACCAGTTTGATGTATCGTTTTGTTTCCCCAGGAGACCACAACGCCCATGGAGACACACTTCCTATTGGCTGACAATGTTTACTGCAAGGCCTCAGTGCCGCCCACTGACAAAGTCTGCCTATGGTTAGGGGTGAGTAGAGCTCAAGAGTGGAGTTGGTTTAATTTACTGGTGTATAGTGTTTTGTCGCACAGCCATTACTAAAAGTAGTTGAACAGAGATGGATAAAACAACAAAAGATAAGCATGAGGTATTTGGCAGAAATTATTCAATTGTGTAAAGTCAGTTCTGCTTCTTTTACCTCAGAATAAGAGATGAGAGGCTGAGTCGGTTGCCATCTTGACCTTGTTTTGTATAAAACAACTTGTCAGATTTTTTCTAGTCGTCATTTATATGAAACTAAGAGCTATTGTGGCAACCCAACAGCCAGAAAAAAATGCTCGCTTTTTATGTTTCTGCGCACCATGGATACATTGTGCATTATTTTTTAGCACATACCTTGAAACAATGCTTTAATAATGCTGTGGTGAAGGTGTGGTTAGATTTAGGCACAAAAATCACTTGGCTATGGTAAGGAAAGATGGAGAACACCATGTTCTGCTTTAAATCAACCATGTTTGGTGGCACAGAAGCTGCTAGAAAAGCAGAGACAGGTCAGTGAAAAATGCCCTGGTGATAAGATCCAAGTTTGGTGCCACAGTCACTGCTTGGACATGCAGTTATGTGCCAGTGAAAAACACCCAGGTTCTATGGCTAAAACACTGCTGGGAAGTGCCGCAGTATGTCAACACCAGGGTTTGGTGCTGGAAACACCGCTAAGGGTTGGTAAAAACAACCAGGTTTGGTGGCACAAAAGCTGCTAGAAAAGCAGAGACTGGTCAGTGAAAAATATCCAGGTTCAATGGGTTAAACGTTGCTAGAAAACGCAGCTATGTATCGGTGATTAAGTCCAAGTTTGGTGCCACAAACACTGCTTGGAAATGCAGTTATGTGTCAGTGAAAAACATCCAGGTTCTATGGCTAAAACACAGCTAGGAAGTGCCACTATTGTTGGCCAAATTCACTAAGGCTTGGGGCTGGACACACCGGCAAGCATTGGTAATAAACACCCAGGTTTTGTGGCTCAAACACTGCTGGGAAATGCTTTGAAGGATTACCAAAAAACAAAGTGTTGTTCGTTTGATGCAGTGGTTTTGCTCTCTCAATGACTGAATCGTCAGCTTATGTATTGTATCACTTTAGAAATGCCGATATGATATATTTAAAAGGGGGAAACGACATGTATTAGTGGTTTGCAGAAATGTATAATCCGAACATTTTCTTCTTCCTGGGCTGATCTGGTGGGTAATAGACCATAACTTGAATCCTCTTTACATCTTCCACTCCTGCCCACCCCGACATTTCCCCCCCAAAGGCTAACGTCATGTTAGAGTACGACATTGATGAAGCCCAGGCTCTCCTAGAGAAGAACCTATCCACGGCATCCCGTAATCTAGAGACGCTCGAGGATGATCTGGATTTCCTGCGAGACCAGTTCACCACCACCGAAGTCAGTATCCTTCCATGATGTAGTCCGCTCAGGTTGGGCTCATCTCTGATTCAAAGTCCTGTGGAGCTGTTGTTGCAGCTTTAAAACATAAACTCATGTTTTATGTATTGTTTTTTCATAGTGATGGGGAAAAAGCTTTTTGAGGCTCTGAGCCACTGCAGCAGCTGTGTTAAAATGGTTCATTGTTGAGGGGGATAGTGACATCCGCTGGCCAAAACTCGGTATTGCAGTTGTGTGTTTGAATTCAATCTGAGACTACCTCCATTATTGTTTCATTAAAAAATAATTGACAACTCATATTGATATGAGTGTGACGTAACAAGGCCTCATTTGGGGTGGTAGCGAGGCACTGCTGCAGTACATCACTAGTTTTCCAAAGTTAATCTGGTCTTCAGCTCACCCAAATTCACAGGCTACATTGCTACAACCATAAGGTAAGTGAGATGATATGTATTTTGTAGTTTTTATTTACCAACCCTTTAAAGCTATTGTTTAAGTTTGTCAGGCGTCCTAAATATCAGTGATTACAGGCTTCTGAGTACTTGTTGGGTTTTTTCCCCCGTGCATTGATGAAACACAGCTTATCCACCTCATGCAAAGTGACCGAAGATCTTCGTAGTACAGGCCCCTGGTGATTAAAACTGCGAAATACATTAAATAAAGCAGTTTCATGTTGCAAATCAGTGTTTCTTGTACACTGTTAGCCCAGGCTAGCCTAGCACCTGCTAATGTGTGCTCACCTTTTGTTTCTTGTAACATAAGGTCCAGATGTTCAGGACGTTTTTACTGGAAGGCAAATTATCCACAGAGGTCTCTTCCGCTCCAAAACAAACAGACCCAGTTTCAAACTAGTAAAAACACTGAATAAAGCAGTTTCATTTAAAATAAATCTGCGTTTTTTGACACTAGATATTGGGGAGGGGCTGCTAGCTACGGTGGCCGATGCAAAAATGCAAATGTCCCTATCTAGAGGCAAGGTTTGGTTTGTCTGTTCTGGTCTGCTGTAAGAAACATGATGGTGCAACTTGGCGATCTTCACAGACGAGGACTTGCTTCCTATGTGGATATAAACAACTCATTCTTATTTTCAGGTGATTATACACTAAAGAAAACATACTTTTGCCAGTATATCCTCCTAAAGAGTAAATGCCCCTTGAAATAACCTGCCAGAATCAGCATTACTCGAAAGTTAACTGAAAACTACAGCTACTGTCTATCTCCAGCTCCAGTACATTAATAGAAATGTCACACACTGTTTTTATCATAACTAACCCTGCTGCCACTCTGCTGTTGCTGTTCCTTAACCCGCCGCTCCCCTCAGACATGGCACGAGTCTACAACTGGGACGTGAAGAGAAGGAGCAAAGAAAACCTCCTCAAATCAGCAGACAAGTCTTAATATCGACAGGACAGCGTCCACATCCCCCTTCTGCTAATCTTCTCCTTTAGTCAACAAAAATACAACCCCAACCCCCACCCCACCCCACCCAGATCATGTGTATGTTCACCACAGAGCTCGACAGAGAAGAGCGCATGTTTGAAATATTTCTAAGAATGTGCTCGATTTAACTCATTGAGATGATTCAATCAAGCACACTTCGTTATTAGATTTTGAACATGCCCTCTACTAAGTCAAGATCAGACATCCACCACTACTGTTTTCTGTTGATTTGTTACTTTTTAAAGTATTTTTTCAAGTAAAAACTAACAAAAACAAAGGCAACGAGGCAATTTTTGTATTCTTTTTAATGATTTAAGTATGTTCCTGTTACCTTGGCAGACTAACAAGTGAGGGTTCTCTCGCAACGTCTTTTCTTTCCCTGCATCTATCCCTCCTTACTGACCTGCACTTGTTTTTGTTTCTCCTCAACTTGCAGCAACTTTCACATATATATGAGACTTTTTACATGAGTTGTTAATTCTTGAAACAGTTGCCATTATACTGAGTAAAATCAGGCTTGTAGGACGACAAAGACCACAACAGAAAAAGAAGAAGAATACATAAAACTAGTTCTGCCTCAGAGGGATTAACTGTACTCCTGCTCCGCACCTGCTGCTCCTCCTCCGTCCCTCGACTTTTCCACACTCAACCACCTCCTCTTCCTCCTTTTAGCCGCTGTTCTGTCTGTATTTATTTGTCTCTCACTGTATTCATTAAACAATGAATGAAGTAAAAGAAGAACATTTGGGCAAAGAGATGAGACCTTGACCTGGTGCTCTGTGTGTTGTTTGTTCTTCTGATGACATCTCGTAACAGACAGGTGAGAAACGGTGTTTGGAGTCAAGTTCCTCTAAGTTAAGATGTGGGATTTTCTATTAAAAAAAAAAAAAAAAGTTTAAGACAGGTCTAACATTTATTAACAATGACTAACTACAGTTGAAGTTGAGCAGTATGGGGGACCATAAAGGTCATGCAAAAAAAATATGAAGCATCAACAGGAAAATAAAGACAGAAATTACTATAAGATTTTACAAATCATAAATAAACGGACTAAATTCCTAAAGTTATGAAATTCTTGACCTTCATGTTGTACTTGTATAAATCCCCTTTTAAATTTGGCCTGTTTAATGATGGATTTACATATTTATCTGGAGAAACTCTTAGTAGTTGGAAGAGAGTTACTGCCTGAACTGTTGTTCACCAGTGAGGGTAAACTGGAGCATCAAGCCCTGTTTCCACCAAACACTTTAGGTACAGTAGCTTTGGAACCAAAAGTAACCCTTCAGACATGGTACCTAGACCCTAGGGTTTCCACTGCAAACAGTACCCTTGTACAACCCTTGTTGTCACTCACTGCTCCGTCCAGCACTCACTGTATTCCTTTATCAGTCTGGACCTCGTTTACCGTCCACAGAACGAGGCTGCACGCCGACATTTTCAGAACAAAATAAAACAGGCTGCAGTGAGAGTCTCTCTCCATGGGATATTTAGAGATAGCAAGTTTGTGCATTTAGTCCTTCTCAGGCAAGCTCAGGGGTTTAGTGTTGCTGGAGTCCACAGGAACAACGAGTGAGGATTAGAATATATGCAGGTCACATAACCCAGTCAGAATTAATATATAAACGCTTGAAGATCCACTCATTACTAAAAGTGTATGTCATATAAAAATTAAAGTAATGGTTAAAATTGTCACAGTGAAATTTAAGGTGTGCTGATGGATTCATGTCATGAACTCATATATTGAGTAACATTACAAGTTAACGTTCAATCCTAAAAGTCGCCAGCAGTCGGCCCAGTGAAAGATAATTTTTCTCTCAATCCAGCTGCTGCAGGAAGCAGCAAAACATTCTTTCATTTTATAGTTATAATAAAACTCTCCACGGTATGAACAGTGGTTACATGAGCCTCAAAACCAGCCACAACTCAGCCCTGAGCAGAGTGACCGTCCTCTATTGACCAATCAACAGACTGCATTGTCCGCAGCTCCACCTTTTAGTACCAGATCTGTGTGCTAGGCACCCCAACAGAGGGGGGACCAAAAATGAAGATGGTACAGAACGGTTCCATTGGTACCATCCACAACTTTTCACAGTGGGAACGGAAAAAAGCATACTGAACTGAACTGTACTGGACTGCTTGGTGGAAACGGGGCTTTAGATGGACAGGCAGCTTGCAATGATATAGACATTGCGCTGGAGCTTCACGGTGAAGAGGGAGCTGGGCCGCAAGGCAAAGCTCTTGATTTACTGGTCAGTCTAAATTCCAGCCCTCACCTATGGTCATGAGCTTTAGATAGTTACTGAAATAATTATATCATGGATACATGGAGCTCAGACATCTGGAGGGAGCTCAGAGTAGAGCTGTTGCTCCATAGCGTCGTAAGGGGCCAGTTGGGGTAGTTCGGGCATCTGATCAGGATACCCCTTGGGCGCCACTTGTTGCTCCTCACTGGGGCAGACCCAGAACACGCTGGAGGGATTTTACATCTCGTCTGGCCTGGGAACGCCTGGGTATTCCTCACAAGAAGCTGAAAAGCATTGCTAAGAAGAGGGACATCTGGAGTACCTTGCTCAGCCTGTTGCCCCCACAACCTGGCCCTGGATAAGCGGTTGAAAATGGATAGATGGACTTTTGATTTCCTGTTTGTATTGTCCAATTAGACGTTAATGCATGCGCTTTTGGCCCTCTTCTTCCATTCAGTTCGTCCCTCATGCTCTTCCTCCTGTCTATAACTTTTCCCTCTCCCCCTAAAAAGTGACCATTTTCCCTCTGTCAGCTAAATCCTCTTTCAGCTTCAGATTTTGGATAGAGAACCCCGAATATGCAGCTAGTAGAGGAATCATTGTAAGGCATTTTAACTGAATGTATTTATGCAGAAAGCTGCTCCTCTAGACTGTAATTTTAAGCAGATCAGCTGACTGGTGTCCAATTTGTCAGATGTTTCGTGTCCTCAGTGCTTCCACCTGGTAGTAATGTGTGGGACTACAGCACAGCTTTCAGTACATTTGAAAAAGCATTTGGCATGGTGTTTACCTAGGACACCTGTGTATGGGCCTTCAGGTGAGTTGCCTGCATTTCCCAGTTGATAACACAGATGTAATGGATCTGTTTAGGGAATCTGAGATATTTTGAAAATCAACTACGAGGTGCTTTGACATCAACTCTAGCAACTGTTTGAATTTGCTAGTATGGTGAAGGGAGTATGGGAGTCATGTAGACCTGTATCTTTTTTATTTCTTTTAAAAGTTAATTTGTCAAACAATGCTTTTTTATTACAAAAAATAAAGATGCTATTTCACATCAGTTGAATGACAATTTCAATTCTGTTGCTTAAAGCCTTTGAGGTAATCCAGTCCCTCCATTGACTGGTTCACCAGCGTCTTTGTGTGGGAGACCCGCTCCTCCTGGCTGCGGTTCTGAAGAGCAAGACACTTGGTCATCACTCTCACTGTCACAAACAACCAGAGCTGGTTCTCAGCTTTTGCCCCCATTGAAGATTTAGAGGTGGAAGGATCAGACTCTGTGGATGTTGGAGTTGTTTTCCTGCTCCTGAGGCCTGTACTACGAAGCAGTATTTGGAATTAGCAAGGTAACGTCAAGCTGGTTCTCTTTCTACTTGGATAAATCACCGTGGCAACTAGGCTGAACAGCTGACCTGCTTCAGAGCCGGTCAACTTCAGGGTACTGGATCACAGCCTGTCAACAACCTGACCTTTGACCAATCACATCACTGAAGAAAAAAGTATCCATGAACGAAAGTCCGTAGTCTCAGGTAAAAAAGAGGAGCCTATATGTTGTTTGAGGTCAGTAGAATCATTTAATATCTCCAGGGCTCTATTTCCACTGGTTTTAAAACAGAGCTTCTAATAGAGAGATTATATACAACTCATGATTTTAGCAAGATTTTAACTTATGCAAATTTTAGTCCTCAAGTGTCGCTACTTTTACACTCTGATTCCATCACTGCAGCTCAGAATAACATGAGACACCTGTGTGATGAGAACTAGGGAAAACAGATAATATTTAATTAGTAAAATAATCCACTCACTGTTAATTGGCTCCTTTTATAAATACAACATTTGGATCAGACAGACCTCATCAGTCTTTAACTACTTTTCCACTCTTTACTTCAGTAGTAGAAACAGTCTGGTGTTATTTTAAAGTCTTTTATGTGACATATTGAGAGTAGTTTTGTCATCATCCAACTAAATATAAAAAAATATACTAACGTCACATATCGCCTGATGATACCTACATGTGATTTATGTCTTGGCTGATGGTGAAGTTTTAGATAGTATATACATTATTTTTACGTTTACATTAGTATCGTTTACGTCCCATGCCACTGACATTTTACTGTCTCGCAGTCGCAGATACTTCTGGTACTGTTTCATCTTGTGATTTGAAGCAGCCTACTTATTCATGGTTCTGATGATGTGACTTGTTATTATCACCCCTGCCTCTTTCACATGAACGCACCCATAGCTGGATAGGAAAACCCAGAGTTGACTGAATTAGTTGATAACCAGCTTTGTAGTACCGGTTATCAAGATGGCCAGTGTTAGGGTTAGTCAAACCAGATGACGAAAAGATATCCTGGCTAAGTTCATAGTACAGATAATACACATAATACAAATGCTAGCCAGTAGCTACCTGGATCAGAAACAGAACATTAGCATTGGCGTTATATTTGAGTCACAGAACTACACATCCATTTATCTGAAAAATAATTACTTACGATTGTTTGAAAAACTTGGGTGGTCGTTAAACGAGATTATGAAGACATTACCAGACTCCTTAAAGATGCTTTGACACATCTAGATGGGGACATCCATCTGTTTATGAGAAATTCCCAAGTTGCAACTCAGTTTCCTAATCCAAAAAAAGGATGCTAGCTGGGGGCTATCTGGATCAGAAACAGACCATTAGCATTAGTATTAGCTTTAGTGTTATACTTAAGGCACAGACCTGCGTATACACTGATCTGAAAAAATAAAGACTTGCCAAATCCAGTATGTTATGTTATTGAAGATATTACCAGACTCCTCAAATAGTCTTCAAAACCTCTGAATAAAAAAAATTCATCCAGTTATGACAAATAAGATTTTTATTTTAGCTGCAACTCAGTTCCCTAGTCCAAAACAAAGATGCTAGCTAGTGGCTACCTGGATAGGAAACAGAGATGCAACTTGAATAACAGGTTGAAAATCTTTTTGGTATTCAGCGGGGAGACTGTATTTCATCCAGACGTTAAGAAGACTCTGAGGATTCTGGTTATGTCTTCAGAACTACCAGAAGTCTTTGGTTTGGTTGGTCAGAAATTGCAGAGTTATTTCTTTTAGAGAAACAAATACTTAACTATGTTGCTATGTGGATGATCTGAAATGCTTAGTTCTGTTACTCAAATGTGACGATAGTACATGAAAATCACAAACATGTCCTAATGTGTATGCTAAATATGCAGCTACAGCTAGCAGCTAGTTAGCTTAGTTTAGCATCATTGGAAACAGGGGAACCCAGCCTCTTTCTGTCCAAATATCAGAATTAGTGATGGCCAAATGAAGCCCCACCAGATGGCGCTCTTGGTTTAAAGATAAAAGCTGAAGGACTGGCAATGAAGTGTGCTTTCAAACCTTTGTTGAACACACAGCGCCATCTGGTGGCTTCAGAAAATAAAGACAGTGGTTCATGGGGCCTCATTTGGCCATCGCTAATCATAATGTGCCTATCAGCATGTCTATAAACTCCAGGAAGTAACTGCTTTTGATCATGGAAAAGTTTTGCATCCATAATCCCGCGTAAATCCCCAACGTGTCATTTTTACATTTTGGTTTTTGTACGGATTTAACAAATGAGATAAGGTCTGCAAGTAAGCAAGAAAGTGTCCAACTATTTCTACAAACATAAAATTGTAACAACAGAGCTGTGTCTTCAGCTTGTGTTAGGCTGCAGTTTTGTTGACAGTGACATCTTCACTGACAGTTGAAGTGAGTCCAGCAGTGTTATGTATTCTGTGTGTGTGAAAGCAGCCTTGAACGCTGCCAAAGATTCTGGCAGAGATCCATGTACGGTGCCAGTAAATCACCCTACCTTTCTCTGGAAACAAGCCAAAGAGCAGATTGCTTTGCAGTCAACATGAAACTCTTTTCCATCATACGAATTCTTCCCTTGAACCTACCCTTTCTTGATCCCACTTCATTAGTCCTGAGGTGAGTTTTGTCAGTAACTCTGAATTCTCACATCTTTTGTTTGCCCCAAACTAAGCCTCAGATCAATTAGAAGACTGAAGCAGCTCGGGACAAGCTTGACGGACTGCCATGGTGGCCAAAAATGCTGCTTTCAAGTTCAGTTACGTCATGTGACTTACTGAAAGGAAACAAACTTGCTTTACTTGCAGACTGCGGTGTCAGTGAGGCCAAAAACATTAACAGTCACTTGCAGACCATTAGCAGCTGATCGGGCTGCTAGGAAAGAAGAGACCTCTGAATTGAAGGACGTCAGTGTTTAAATCCTGGCTGCTCATTTCACACACTGAGCCAGTTGTGCTTTACTGGAATCAACTGATGGTTGCTCCAGGATTAGACCTGATGTGGCTATTTTACTCTTAAAAAGGATGTCAGGGTCACTCCTGCTGTATTCAGCCAGTATAACACATTTCTGACAGTTCTGACAAGGCAGGGGATGACTTAAATAGCTTCAACTTTAGTGGAAAATTATGGAATAAAGGCACATGTAATGAAAGTGAGTAGTACACTGACTTGAAGTGGAAAAACTAAGACATACTCACCTATTTTTTCTTTCTTCTATGTTTTGTAAATGGATGAATGTTTTCCGGAAGAAAGAAAATATGAAGGGGTAGCTATTTACAGGTTATCATGCCATGGTTCTACTGGTCCAGCCTGCTTGAGATGAGAGTGGGTGTGGCCCCAACACCCTGCTCTAAGCCTTCAAATGTGCACATAAAAAGTGCAAAGTCATCTAGAGGGCCAGATTGGACCCTTTGGTGGGCCGGTTCTGGCCTCCTGGCTAACGGGGGGGGGGGGGGTCTGATGCCGAGAACCACTGACTAAGCGCTGGTAGGCTATTTTAGGAGTTGGCAGTGAGGCCAGGTTGTGTTGAGGGAAAGTGCTGATTTTCAACCAGCTCTATGTCATCACAGAGTGGGCAAAACATGATCGGCTGGCCATTACTTAAGAATCCTTGTGCAGTCATGTCACCTAGCTAATGCTAAATCACTGTGCGACACCTGTCCATAACAGCGAGGTGAACTAGTTAGCTAGCTAACAGTTATGCTATATGCTATTGAAACATATTGGCCAATTAGCTGTACTGTTGACATTCATGTGAGCCTCAATGGATCATTTTGTAACTTCTCGAGCAAGAGACTCTAAAATACCGTCCACCTCAGAAACAAACTGTATAAATGTATGAATCTGCCTATAATTACTTTATTAGTCTGTCTGTTTTAGCTAAGAGGTCCATAGCCTGAAAAATACAGAAGACCCCCTGTTCTTGGTTATGACATCATATTTTATGACGGATTCAGATTAGAGTTTAGGAAAAATCTATTACATTGAAATATTCCTGGCTTTTGTAGAACAGTTCATGGAAACAGGAATCAAAGGGAATGTTTAAGGTATAAAATGGGAACACAAACATCATTAGAAGGCAAAATAGTTACTGACAGTACACAAAAAATCAAATGGGGACCAAAATATTTGTTCAGAGGGGGTGGAAAAGAAAATTCCAAATATGAGATTTTAGAGACTTTGTATTTTATTGTAGCTACTTAAATGAATCGTTCAACATTTTGGGAAGTATGCTTATCGAACTCTCAGCAAGAAAGCCAGTGAGCATATTTCCCCAAATGACTAAGACAATATTTCAGAGTGGAAGCAAGATACAACAGAGCTTAGAGACATCCAACTGGGTGCTGTACAGCAGAGCAGATCGACCAGCCGGCTGACATCTGGTGAAAGAGTCTTGGCAGCCCATAAGGAGGAGCCGCACACCCACCCACACTGACCTTAACACTTCTCAACATGACGTTCAGTTGGGAACGCTTAAAGGTGTTTCAGTAGAAAGCACTGGTGATGATACAGCAAGCAGAGAAAGGAAAACAGACTGAAGGATAAAACATAACCTTCAATGTTAGATTTCAAAAGCACAAGGGCATCGGGGAGACTTTTTTTCTTTCTGGAAGGATTTTCGAAGATTGACTTTTTTATTCTGTCTGTTAGCCTTCACTCATTTCGGTAAGGAATAACAACGTAAAGCTGAGAGATTGGACTACCTATGTCAAAGCTTTTGTAAGGAACAGGATGTGTTGCTTTGACACACATTTCTTATGACAATGTAAAAAATCTCACCCTTTCCCCTACTGATACATTCATGTTAAAATAGGATAACAAGCAGAAGTCTTTGGAGACATAAAAAGAAGGCATACAGTGTGAGAAAATGAAGCACTTGCAGTTTCCTCACTGAAATTATGAACTGCGTGGGAAAGGCATTAATTAATTAGCAGAAATCATAGCAAGAATAAACCAAGGCATTCATTAAGGATTGTGTATCAGATTAAGGGTCAAAAAGAGATGACAAATAAAATCATATGAAATTTTAAAAAGAAAATGCAAGATAGCTTAAATAATGATTCTGAAAATAAAAAGGTACATGGAAATCCAGATTTACACCGGTACATTTACTTGCTAACAATGCTAAAAGTCTCTTTCTGTTCCTCGTCAGTGTTTAATTGCCAATAATTTATTATATTACAGCAAATTCAGCCAAATATATAGGTAGATGTGGCTGACAAAAACAAGAAACAGATGAATATATTTGGTCCAGCGCTAATCGTGTAAGAATATTTAGTTTGAATGAGAATCTACTGGTAGATTACTGGTGTTTTCAGTCAAGAAGACAAATCGCCTGCCAACACACATGGTTTTTGATGTTGTTTTACACCTTTATAAAGAATTTTACTCCCTCTGTTTTTTCTTGGCTTCAAAAAAAACATCAATAACTGACATGAGATCTTGAGTGAAAACATGAATGTAACAGTAACACAGCAAGTTAAATCTTTAGGGTCCTCACACACCAAGCAGATGGACAACTGTCAGTCAGTGTCTGGCCATCAGTGTGCGTCTTTCGTCCTAGTTTTTGGGTGCCACCAGTCGGCCCTCACTGCCTGGTTTTTGGCTAATTCAGCATATTAAATCAGTCGGAGCTTGTCAGTGAAGGAAATCACTCTGATTGGCAGGTCAGTTCAGTGCAGTAGTAGAGAATCGAAAGTGAGGAAAGTAAACAAACGACTAAAGTCATGAGGGCAAGAGATTAAAAAAAAAAACAACTTGTTATATTAGGTAAGATTTTTTTTAGCCATTGAGCTCTTTAGCATAAACGGTTCATATCTGTTTGTGTTATTGTTGGCTAGCACACAGTAAATATCCATTATTTTTTTCAACACTAGATCATATTGTTAATGTGCTAACTGGCTAACTAGCATCTTAAATCTCTCCTGCCAGTCTTCTGATTTCCCTTTTTGAATGACGAATACAGACTACCACCGCCTGCTGTTGTGGAAAGTTGTTTCCTCTCACACAGGCACAGAACGTACATGTTGGTTGGCTGTCAACCGGAATCTTTGTGGTGTGTTCAAGTGCCTAGTCCTTTGATGTCAGTTTGGTGGGTCTGGGCCTTTAAGCATTTCTGCAACAGCCCAAACAGTGATGTCCCAACAGGTGTTTTGCCACCTGCTGTGAACCTCTGACTCATTACTATAACAGTAATTATGTATCCAATGTGATAAAGTTTGAATATACTTACTAATTACCCGTGCCATTTTATGAGTCTTGTTTGTAAAACAGAACATTATAACCTTTATGGAGGAAGGATTTTATTGCAGGACTGTTGCATGAGGCCCCGATCAGACAGAGCGCTTTTTGTAGGTTGCTGCGTCTATTGTTATTTTTTAGATTTAACTGCTTTTTTGCTGTGAATCAAACTCATAGCTCTATACTCTCTAATTTAAGGGAAATGGACCGTGTGTATATGAGACCCTCAGAAAGAGGAGAAATCACAAGGAGTACCACCAGCTGGTCTAGGAGCTTTGCCTGGATGATGGTCAGTTCAAGGCTTATTTCAGGATGAGTCAGGGACAGTTTGACAATCTGCTATCAATCGTGAGGCCTAATTACAGTTGGTAAAAAGTAACTGAGGTGACAACTTGTTCAGATATATTTTGCAGCTTGTCAAGGGTGATGATGAAAGCGAGCATTAACACAAACCATGTATGCTACCACTCGTCATTGCCATCACAGAAGGTCCTCCCCCTCTTGGACAATGAAAAAAATGACAATGACATTGGGCACTTTTCCCACTCTGAGCTAAAGTTTTTTCAACACGAGGCTCAGGGAGCTCAGCAATGCAAATGCAGCGAGCAAAACATTTCACTCTCATTGAAAACCATTACAAAAAATCACTAAAACTAAACTCACTCTGTGTGATCAGGGCCTTAGACTGAATTGTTTTAACCTACATGTACCTAATAAATTAGCAACTGAGTGTATGTCTTTCCAATTTACTTGCATTTACACCATCTAAAACCACCCTGCATAACTCAGTCTCACTCCGAAGTCGTCGATATCTGAAATCCGGCGCTTGGGCAGCAACAGACACTGACAAAAAAGCCGTCCTTTAACAACAGCATGATACGCGGCCGGTTGCTGTTATAGTTTAACGGCGTTCAGCAGCTTCTGGGGGAAACTCAGCGGAGCAAGAACGAAAGTTAAGGCAGCGAAAGTCCAAGTAGGGCAGGCAGGAGTGGTGGTGGATGGGTCCAACAAACCAAAGCCAAGCCAAACCCTGTTTTTTTCCCTAAACCCAACCATGTGAGTTAGTTGTTAGAGGAAAAAAAACGTCAATTTGCATTGTTGACTGACGTAGTGCGTTTATTTTAAAAAGAGACTGTATGTAAACGGTAAATTTCCTGGGAAACGGAAGTGTATTTTAAAGAAGACAATGCATGTAAACAGGCGGAACTTGACACGGCATCCCAGAACGTCAACAACCAACACACCCAGGGTACCTTGCACGTCCTATCTCGATGTGGAAAGTCCATGACCAAACGTCAATTTGTGACAAAGTCGGAGTGAGAATGTGTTGCCCTGCAAGGTTTCATTTACAGTTGGCTTCTTACGGTATCACATAGCTACCCGATCCATCCAAAACACATGTAGTTTCTTAGTGTAATTTGGATCTTTGAACTGCAGAAAATTCCAGAGTAACTTCGCTGAACACATCAACCTGTAGCATTGGAGTGTATTAAAAGAAAATTAAGGATTGAGGAGATATTACACTTGCGCACACACATAAAAAAAGGCATATAAACCACTTGCTCAGAGCAAATTTCACCTTGTCGTTTCTCCATATCTGTGTTGGGTTGAGTTAATATCTGCCAGTTTGACTTTCTTTGCATGATTATATTGTCCGTGCATTGTGGATAATGTGGTTCTTTTGTGGAGTCTGTGGTCTGGTCCCTCTCTGTTGCTTTCAAGAAATAAATTATCTCCACTATGTTAATCTGCACCCTTCGGAAGTCCAAAATGAGGCTCCATTGTTGAGGTGGACTTGGCTGTTAAGGTGCTTTCTAGCTCCAACACTCCTATTAGTCCACCTTAACAAGTCCCCAGTTAAAGGCAGATAGTTAGGAGTTGTTACGCTAGTCCAAGTCCACCTCGTTCAGTTCAGCTGTACACGTTGTCTCTTCCTGCTTAAGGAGTCCGTTAGGAACTGGATGGATGACGATGTTTTATTATAGTGCGGTATTTAGCAGAATGATAGTGGATATAACCATGTAGTCAATGTCATTGAGCTCACTGGAGGCCTAAATTGCTTCAAAGGGAAATAAATAATGATATAATGTGGTGTCTGGCAACAAAATCTCTGCTCCAGGAAGGAAATCTGTCTTTCCTTGATAAATTTAGGACCTCCAGAACTCCTCCATTGACCTGGTGGTGGAATGTGGAGAAAAATGTCAGCACAAAAGAAACACGACTCTTGTTAACGAGGGACATTAAATCTAAGGGTGCCAACTAAACTTTTTTCAAATGATATGTGCTTGGAGGATGTTGGATATCAACATAAAAGTGATCATTTCATATGTGATCATGTAATTGCATATTGGAGGAGAGGAGAAGGTTAGAAGTAGTGGGAGGCAAGGTGAAGGAAGAGATGATGGGAGAAAGAAAGATTAGTCCAGAGTGTCATATTTTGGCGGAGAACCAAAATGGATCCTCTTTCTAAGGCCTTTCTAAGACTTTCAGGGAGGGATTTTCCAAAAAAACACAAAACCAAGGAACCGAATCATGGGAGCCCTCGCAATTGAATGAGCATGTGCGATCCTTCCTCTCCGAAAAATTAAACAGAAATGGGCACAACCCTTTGGCTCTCCACCCACATTCAAGGTGTTCTTCTCCGCCTTCTGCCTTCGTGGATCGTCCTCAAACATTTCCCTCTGTATCCAGTCTGAACAAAGAACAAAGGAGGGCTACCAACAGTCTCAGTCACACGGCTGACACCTCAGTCCGTCAGTCACTCCACTCTCTGAATCCTTCCTGGATCCCTCCCCTTTTCACCTTCAGTCCCGAAAGTGTTCCCAGATCAACACAGACAGCGGCGGTCACTCTTGGTCACTTCCTCCGAGGAGTGCACCACATTGGGGACAAACCCGCTCTTCACACCTTCCCAGCCCTCCTGGATCGTGATATCGCCGGACCGCACCAGGGCAAAGATGTCTCTGGTCAGCTCGGTGAAGGCGTGCTCCACGTTGATGGCGTCACGGGCCGACGTCTCAACGTAGCGCATCCCGTACGCCCCCGCCAGCTTCTCTGCCTCCTGGCGGGTCACCTGGAAGATCAAAATGAAATGAGGTGAAAGTCTTCCTTTAAGTAATGAGTCCTTATACCTGGAAATGAGTTAGCAGTATAGCACTCCCAGTTCCCTCGTCTCAAAGTCAATGGGTTTTAGATGCCTGAAATACGGTCTGTGATAACACAAGCTTCAGACACTTTAAAGTTTTGTTTTATAACGTATAATATGTCAGTTAATACCCCACTCGTGAATTCTGAAGCTTTTATGTATCTTTAAAAAACGCAGTTGCTGACAAGGGGCTAAATGAGACTATAGAGCCTCATCACTCTGAGCACAGCTTTATAGCTTCATTGTGGTGGCAAGGTTGAAGTCATGCGATCGTGGTATAGTTCGTTTATAGCCTTATATTAGCTTCTTACCTCTGGTGTTCATTTATGAAGGTTATCTTGCTGAACAAAAAGTGTAAGTATCATAAAAATCTGTTTCCCACAGAGCTTATTTTCTGCAATAATCCAAAATACTATGGAGAAACCCCACAGGCTTTTCGTCAAAGGAATCAGGGCAATGCTAACTTCCCTGTTGGCCTAGAAATACCGTTAAACGCCATCCCTGCATCCCTGTTTCAAAAGAATCTTCAACATCTGATTTTAGCTCTTCCTGCTAGTGACGTAGCCAACTAACAAACAAAAACCAGTTGTTCAGTCTTGTTAAGTCTACAGCTCACGTTTTGGAGATTAGACTAGAACTGAAGACAAGACTAAATAAGTCCTTGAAAAACCTGTTGTTGGTATATTTAACCAGATCTCAGAGATGGAGTCACATGTGGTTGCTTGGATTTTCCTCCGACGAAGACCAGTTTTGGGCTGGAACATCACACAAAAAGAGTTTTCTGATTCCTGTGTGCAGGTGCCTTTTTATTGTATTATCCCTCATCTTTGTATCCAGTACTTAACCCACTGAGGTTTTGTGGATGACAACTCTTTCCAGCAGCTAGGAGATGTATGATATGGTCCCTTAAAGTTGACCTTGGGGATAAAATGGAGTTAGCAGGTAAAAGAGTCGACCTACTGTAAAACAAATCATGCCAGAGGCTATTTGCCCAAGCAGTGTCCTTTGAGGTAGGATCCTGTAGTAGAGAGGATACCTTTATATAAAATATTGGCCTTTTTTTATTCCAAAGTGCAAGAAGCACAGAAAATGTATTTTGGTCCTTCAAACACTGAATTCAGTAATGCACTGTATGTTTGTGTGATCACACTGCTTTCAAAGTTGCTAGACACTTAGAGGGATCATGAGACAATGGGCCTCTGGGCACAGACTTGCGGAAGGCTCCATCGCTTCTCCAGCAAAGGAGCAAGACACACAGACTTCAGGTTGTTTAGCGTCTTTTTGTTGCTGTTTTCCATCTCTTTGTAGTCGATGCACATCTCTGTGGTTTTGTGTCTCTTTGTAGTCATTTTGCATCTTTTTGTTGCTGTATTATGTCTCTTAGTAGCCATTTTGAGTCTCTCTGAAGTTACTTTGCATCTCTCTGAAGTCATGTTGAGTCTCTTTGTGGTTGCTTTGCATTTTGTTGTAGTCCATTTGTGTTTCTTTACAGTCAATTGAGTGTCTTCAAAGTTGTTTTGCGTCTCTTCACAGTTGCTTTGGGATTCTTTGTAGTCATTTTGTGTCATAATAATTGTGAGTTTCTTTGTGTCTCTTTGCAGCTGTTTTGCATCTCTTTGTAGTCGTCTTGTGTCTTTGTTGTCATTTTGAGTCTCTTTGTAGTTGCCTTGCCTCTCCATGTAATTGATTTGTGTCTCTTTGTAGTTTATTTGCATCTCTTTGAAGTCACATTGAGTGTCTTCGTAGTTGCTGGCATTTTTTTTTTTAAATCATATCAAGTCCATTAGTGGTTGCTATACATTACTTTGTAGACCGCCTGTGTCTCTATATAGTTTATTGGGTCTCTTTGTGTTTGTAGTTCCTCTATGTCTTAAGTCATGTTAAGTCTCTTTGTGGTTGCTTTGTGTTTTGTTGTAGTCTGTTTGTGTATCTTTATGGTAATGTTGAGTCTCTTCATAGTTTCTTTGTATCTCTTTGTAGTTATCTTGTGTCTCTTTGTGGTCATTTTGAGTCTCTTTCTGGTCTGTACGTGTCTCTTTGAGTGACATTTTGCAGTTGAAGGCCAGGGGGCACTGACAATACGGGCCCTGGGGCCTGTGCCTGGTAGGCCCATCCGTGGCTAGCTAGTATAGGAGTCTTTAAAATCAATTGGCAACTTAATGAGAATGAACAAAAATTCCAAATCATCTGCTCTGAGTAGCACTCACAACTCTAAAATGTGTAATGACATGTTATGAGATGTGATAAGTGGCGAGTAAATGAGCTTTCTAGTTCAGCATTAATGGATGACATCAAAAAGATCAAGATCAAAGCGGCTGAGACGGGAAATCTTACATAATTTTCTGGTTCATTTGATTATAATCCTGCTCCTACAACATTGTATCTTATGAGTGTAGACACACACTGGTGTGCAGTCTTTTGCAGTGTCATCTTGTAAAGTCTACATTTCAGTACTGACATTTTTGCCTCCTGTCTGCAAGCTGCCTCAAGACAATTGAACAAACAGCGACGACTTGCCTCTGATCCAAATGTGTGCTGATCTAAATTTGAACACAAAGTTATTTTTAACACTGCAGACTCTAATTAAGTTGCATATTACATAACATTCAAAACAGCCACTATCCCCAGCAACACATTTCAACCCAACAAAGCCTTGTTCACTGTTGTGTTCACTATTATACTTTACACACCTGGCGCTTTGACTCCAGGTCACACTTGTGCCCCACCAATAGGAAGACGATGCTGTGGGGCTGGACGTGGCTGCGAGCCTCCTCCAGCCAATCATGGACGTTCTGGAAGGAGCGGCGGTTGGTGATGTCGAACAGGAGGAGCCCACCCACTGAGTTACGGTAGTAAGCCCTGGTGATGGACCTGCAGAGGTTGCAAAAATTGACATGAAGGTCAGATGCAATAAGCTTTCCATTCTCACACGGCACATTGGCCTATGCAGTTTACAGTGTTAAAAATGTACCTCTCAAGATTCTCTGTAATTAAAACAAGAAGTCCTTGATTTCAGACACAGGTAGACAAAATCAGGCTTCTCATTTTTTAAACAGCAGCCTTCAGTTTCACAGGCTGGTATTACAACTGTTGCTGGCAGATTTTATTAGCTGTAGCTAGCTAGCTTGTGAATCAAGCTAATTTTTGCTCCGTGAGATAGTTAAAAATGTTGTTTCCATCAGACTTTTTAAAGTTTCTAGCTGACCAGTTTTAAAACATACATTTTTTAAAAGAGGGTCTTGATGGTTGCTTTATGTCATGCTAAAAATACTGAAGTTAAAGCTACTAGCATCCTTGATGATATAGGTAAAACCATTTACCATACCATAATGTTTTTACCATTTACTGCTCTTGTCTGGTATGCAAGCTGCTTTGCACCGTTTGAATTGATTGCATTTACATCTTTGCACTACTTGCGTTTATTTATTTTTATTTTTGTATTACCTCTTCTATTCTCTTTGACTTCCTTATTTATTCCTGTCCTTTTGCACTGTCTGCACCGTGGGTCAATTCAGAGTGAAATGTTGTTTCAATTCTCTGTTTGTCTGTTACATAACTGTAGAATTGACAATAAAGCCTCTTGAATCTTGAAACTAATTTCCACTTTTGCCCACTATGTAAAATTGGCTTTAAAGTCCAGTGCTCTTCCTGGGGGCTTGGCATCTGCTGCCATGGTAATGGTAGCTTGTCCCACACTGTTGGCGCCTCTCAGCCCTTTGTTTTGGCCACTTCAGCTTGTTGAATCAGTGTCGGAAACATCGGAACTCTTTGCTGAATGAAATCGCTCTGATTGGCAAACCAGCTCAGTGCACAAGAAGAGAAACAGAAGTGAGGAAAGTAAACAAAAAGCTAAAGTCAAGAGGGCGTGAGATTAAAACAAACTTGTTACATGAGGTAAGTTTTTTTTAAGCCATTGAGCTCTTCGGCAGAAACGGTTCGTAATTGTTCACTAGCACAAGGTAAATATCCTGTGTTCTTTCAAATATGGTTGTGTTGTTAATGTGCTAACTGGCTAACAATCGGTTGTCGGTCATCTGGTTTCCATTTTTTAATGACGAATACAGACTGCTGCTGCCTGTTGGTATAAAAAGATATTTCCTCTGACGCAGGTGCAGAACGTACATGCTAGTTGGCTGTTGGTTGTAGTCTTCACGGTGTATTCAAGTGTAACTTTTTGGCTGCCACACAAGCGACGTGAAGCAACACAACAGTCGGCCTTCGTTGCCACTAGTTCTTTGATATAGGTTTAGAGTGTCTGGGCCTTAAACTTCAGGACAGACCTCCTCATGCTATACGCTCTGAGCATATAGCATCCAGGATATACCACACATTGCATATTTTATTATTAGTGTTGTTTTCTTAGCTTAACTCTTTAATTTTTGGTTATGGAAAGGCAAAAACGTTCACCTCTGTTCAGGACAGAGAGCCGCGTTCACTGAAAGGGATAATAAGACATGATAGATCCAGGGGGAAGTTAATCAGAGTGAGAAACCGATGACGGGAGGTGTGAAAGAAAGAAAAGAAGCAGAAGTGATGGAGGTGTCGGGTGGAGGAGCCGAGAAGTTGGAAACAAAATTAGATGAGGAAAAGATGTTGTAGACAGCTGAGTGTGAAGGATTACACTTTAAATGATATGATGTGGATCATTTTGCTAAATATTGTGACCAGTTTTATTTGTTTTGATGATTTAAATAGTGAAAATAAATGGATTTAAGGCAGGAACAAGGTAAATCAACAGGCAATACCATAAATAACTGCGCTAACTATGATACAACCATATCAATATCAACCTTTAAAAGTTTAAACCAGGACTGTGGCGTCTGATTTTCCAAAACGAACACTGCAGCCTCGTCTGGGAGGAGAACTGCTGCTAGATTTTGACAAGATGTGACACCCTGCATGCACACAAACACACACCAACCCCCCCTTATGATGCGTCTATCTACCCAGAGTGTCCTCACAGAGTCAACGTCAACATAAATATAACGAGGAGGGAAAATTACAGACTCGAGGTAGAGACGGAAAGAGAGACGTGTCATGAAAGAGGAAGAGGGGAGGATTAGTCGACAGAGAAGATACAGTAAGAGAGGAGGAGTAGGAGGCAGAAATTCAGAGCCAGCTAGTGATTCATTTGCTTCGCCACACACATACAGATATAGTATATTTATATATTTATGTAAGAAAGGACCACACAGATAAAACAACAGTGACTAAGATGAGATCTGAGGTGGATTCGTAGGCGCAGGAGAAAGACAAAAAAAATCAACTACTGTGTCGCAAAATCCCAAAATAAGTAGATATGTCAGTGGATCTTAAATATAAATGGCTGCAGTGCATGAGTCAGAATGGTAACTTTAGTGGACTTGTGAAATGATATTGTCTGAGAGCTTTAAACCTGCCACTCAATTAATACCACATTCAAGATATAGGGACACAGGACAGGCGACTTACAGCAAATTAAGGTTAAAATCCTTGTGTTTTCCATTATAAGCCTGCCTGATACCAGATTTATCAACTCATTGCACTCTGTTCCCATCTTCACTCTCATATTGTGTCCACTCTAACTGATTTCCGTGGGGGAAGGGGATTCGGTTTTTCCTAACCGGTCAATAGCGACCAACATATTCGCCTGATCTTACATAATTTTAAGTCCACACTGATGCGTAGCCATGGCAACACACCTGTTTTGCTGGGGGTTTAAGGGTAGAGTGAAGTT
Source organism: Epinephelus fuscoguttatus (assembly GCF_011397635.1). Classification (NCBI taxonomy): domain Eukaryota; kingdom Metazoa; phylum Chordata; class Actinopteri; order Perciformes; family Serranidae; genus Epinephelus; species Epinephelus fuscoguttatus. Next base: position 17,455,739 of record NC_064774.1, read on the forward strand.
AAAAAAGGGGCTGTATACATCCCACGTCTTTAACCACCTGGAAAACGCAAGGTTGGGAACTGGGCACTATTCTTGTGCCTATTTTGAGCCAGCCTTCCAGGGCGTGGCAGCAGATTGTGTCTGAGGTTGCTAAGCAACCTTAATAAGCATCATATCATAGCCTATGTACCTGAAATCCTGAGTGCAGAGCTGATCTTCTTCCAGGAGCTGTTTATAAGTGTGTAGGCCTATTGTCCATGGGACAGATGTAAAGTTCTGGGTAGCCCTGCACTAACATGATCAACTTTTCTGTATTTATCAGACTGAATATTTACAGAAGAAGGGATCTGTCAGCTGCAATTGGTTGTTCCTTGGAACGCGTCATGCCCTGAAAAATAGGCACTCAGGAACAAGTGCGCGCTGCAATGGAGTCACCCTGGTGTTTGAGTGAGGCTGCCGCACATCTACATTGAAAACAATGAATTTGAGAGTGCAAAAAACACGGCATGTGTGTGGCCCCTTAAACAACCTACAATGCTGGGTGATATTGAGAAGACCTGTCGATTTAGAACAGCCTCAATAGCTATGTTTCCATCCAAAAGTGATTCGAATCACTGGGAAATGCGCATTAAAAGAAATATGAATCCTGTGTGCTTCCATTAAATGTACAGACTTTGGTGAAAACTACGAACTCACGTGAGTTTTCCGCAGAACCGGAAACAAAACAAGTTTCGCATTCTTCTTTTTCTACGTTTTCTGGCGGTTGGCAACCAGCTTGTAAATGCATTACTGCCTTCCCGACCCGGAGTGTGGATATCACCATGGAGAGAGGTGCGCTACGTCAGACTTAATTCGAACATAACTGTTTCCATCCCGTTTTACGAATCAACATCTTTTCGAATCAACCAAAACCCGGCTAAAGCGAGCGTATTTTAGTTTGTGCAAATCAGGGGATTTTAATTCGAATTTTGGCGTTTCCAACATAATTTTCCAATGCGATACTTCTAGATGCGCGTCTAAACAGGCTGATGGAAACATGCTAATGGCAGCATCTATCTTGCCCATAGCGCTCGCCATTGTTGCTATAACTCCTCAATGGATCCGATGCACTGCTTAACAACAGCTTGACAACGCTGTTGAGTCTGATTTATGGTAAGGTACTCAACACTTTTGGTAAGTGCAACGTTTTCAATTCATGCTTCAGCTAAAGGTTTTAAGTTGTCTAGATGGTATCCAAAGATCCCATGTTTTTTTTACAGTCCGAGTCTATCTCTGTAAGTTTAGTGAAGCATAATCTGCACACGTAGCTTTTTAAAATCACACAAATATCCCATTGTTTATGTGTGTTTAATTAACTATCCATATCTACATTGACTGATCTGCTCCCAGTCTGTCTGTGATTCCCATCACTTAAATTGTTAGTGAATCAGGAAGTACAATCAGTGTTGATTTCCTCCCGTGCCGTTCAGTAAATGTCTGCTGTCAGTCAGCCTGGTGAAGACAGTTTGGCCGGCCTCTGTCCTCTTAGCTTCCCAGGAGGACAGAGACGCTGCATGCTGGTTGAAGTCAGTGTGGATTGAAAACTACTGTCTTTATGGGGGCATTAGTAAAATTACCAATCACACTGCCTGACAAAATACAAAGCTGTTCGCGACATGAAATCCTTAAGGTGTGCGACATCAAAGCAACACTCACACAAAGTGTTCAGCACCCCACTATAAATCAGGCTTCCGTCCCACCTGCTGCAGTCATTGGATAGTTTATTTTTAAATGAGGAAAAGCTGTTTCATGTCACGATGCCAGACATATCAGTCAGCTCAGTGGAGTGGGTTAATTCAAAGGTCTGGACCCAGGCAAATAACAGGAAATAGGTTGGCTTTATTCTGTATTTCTGTTATTGTCCACAGCTCTCAGAAAAAGATCCCCTGGTCTACACTTTCTGGCTTGCCGAGCCTGTGTGAGGTTCAAAAATCTTTAAAAATAAGTCGCAGATATATAGTTATAATGATTTTAAAAAGGCTAATGAAATTCCTGAAACAGCTGGGCACTGTGGTTTTTATCAAATGCTATTCAAACAAGAGTGAACAGTGCATTTCTTGGGGACTATTTTCAATGGTGGATTGACACGCAATTCAAGCGATAATTAGTATTTACAGCAGCAACATGTCAGCCAGTGAGAAAACGTGGCTCATTGTCGTGTTTTGAATACTTGTTTTGAAGACAATGATGCTTTGTAGCACAGAGGAATATATCAAGCTCAATAGCAAGATCGATTAGTTATTGGTTTTGGAACGAATGGAATATGCTGATGAAAAAAAATCAGATATGTGCTGTTTTTTCAAAAAGGTTTTGTCCAAGTTTAGTTTTGTCCAATCATTACCAGTTAGAAACATGAAACTTCTCTTCAAAATGTCTGACTGATGTTTGTATTCTGGCTGAATGTTTTTTTTCTAATTTGTCCTTCGGTCTCAGACGGGGGGGGCGACTTGTCGCGGTTGCCATGGAGACACTAATCATGCTGACAGGTGAGACCAGTCCCCTTCTGTCAGAATGATGAGTATGTGTGTGGGGGTGTGTGTGTGTGTGTGTGTGCAAGCATGTGTGAAGATGCAATTTAGGCAATGAGACATACATCATTCTGGCTGTATTATATTATATTATAGCCCTCTAGACACTGATGGGGGAATATTTGCATTTCAAACATTAAAATGCAAAAGGGGACAACTGCCGGCTGCTAACTTAACGCTTGTAAACATTGATGGCTACATTCAGTAAAATCATATTGTTTTGCAATTCGTCTGATACATCGTATGGCTGCATCTTGCAGTGCAGCTCAGAAAACAAGGTAATATCAGGCTAATATCTTGGGAACACCATGGCTATACTTAGGTAACACCACTGCAGTTACAGAGCTAAATAATCTAATAATATTCTAGGAGGTGTTTGTTTGTGTGTAAGAGTAAGAATGGGGGCAACAACAGATTTATTTAAGGTAATAACGGGGCAGAACATCACTCAGTAATCACATGATTATAATCAGCTAACTATAGGCTAATCTGCTGTTACCATGTCATTACCCTTTTTACCGTGCTATACCTTTATTCACAACATTTTTAAATTTGTGAGTCACACATTGCAGTTAGATAAAAAATTGTTGCGCCATGTTTTTTAAGTCAATGATACAAAAGTATTCCCATTTTAATATTAAAAAAACAACAACACGATAACATACCTAGCTATCTTTGAAAGATAATACACTAATTGCTTTTTTTGTACAAGGCATGAAAACTACTTTTTCATTTAATTGTTGAGGGCACCATATAGTGCATAAAGTTCACACTTACATAAAATGGTGGACAGTAAACACTAGAGCTGCGCCGTAATATTTGACCAAACGTTAGTCGACCATAAAGGTCATTAATCGGCAAGACTGGTCACTTAGTCGCAGAAAAAAAAGTGAAACTCTATTAGGAGCTGCACCTTGCCAAAATAAATCAAAACCTGTATGAGTGGTCCATCTGGGAATTTAATTTGAAAGGGCAGATACAGGAAGTGGCAATGCTTCTACATGAATTAACAAAAAGTTAAGTTAATCACACGTTCACTCCGCTCAGTGCTCTGCTGCTACGTCTCTCCAGACAGAGTGTGGTGCTCTGGATAACCAAGCAGTACATTCCAACAGCGACCACCGACACCAAATTTACGAACGATCCAGTTTGTGCCAAATTACCTTCTGGCACTTGGAATGAGTATTTTTAAACTTACCACTTGCATCACCTTCCTCCATTGTCGAAAACAAGCCAACAGAACTTGCTAGCTAGCACTAGCTAATGTCTGCGAAGAATTGTTTAGCCTCCAGCTAAGCCCCGTCCACCAAAAAACATCAGACTGTTTACTAATAGTAAAAGGGTCTGTAAGGCTTACATATGTTTTGTGGGTCTACACAGATTTCATTTAAATTAATTTTGTTCAAAAATGGCTCGCTTGATAGTGAAGGTTCCCGACCCCTGTTCTACGCAATTACAATATAAACTAAGCACAAAAGGTAAGCAAATTTGTGTTGGTAGATTATTTCTTTGTTGTAACAATGCTTCTTGGCAATAAATCTTATACTATTGGAAAGCCTGTTTATTTCCCTTTTAAACTATGTCACATTTGTAAGGAACATGCATTTGTGGGATGAGCAGCAGAGCTGAGTATGTGGGTTGCGCCCATGAAAAATTTGCCAAATCTTCTCTGCCAGTGCCAAATGGCTTTTTTTTGCTGTTGACTTGTTTGGTGGGTTGGATGATTGAAGCCTGAAGAAACAAGACATATTGGCAATTTAACAATTATTCATTTAACAAACAGCAGCCTCAGTAGCATGTGGAAGGATAGCATGTGTTCAGGATTGGGGACTCCTCCACCCCCCGCCATTATTCAAATTTTACTCAATGCTCAAAATGCAAATGCAGCCCCACAATCATACGCAGCACTCAGTTATCAAAACTCTGAAACCCCTAATCTAATCTCTAATCTCTAATCGGTCAGTTTAGCTGTTACGTTTCTAAACATTTCTTCCCAGATACCCCCTGGAGTGTTGTAGCACAGGGGGTGTAGATTGAAAACGGTCCTCCCAAATGTTCAACAGGGGATTGCGGCCCCTGGTGTCTTCAATAGCTTCAAAGCTGACTGTCTCGTCATTATGACCTCATATCTTAAGGTAACTCAACAGCCTGAAACGAAACCACCTTTTACCCCAGAGCAGGTTTGTTTTAGAGGCAGAATCATCTGTGCCATTCAAATTTGCCCTTGTGAATTCCCATTATTGAGAGTTCTTTCCTGTGTTTGCTTATTCGAAACAACCCTTCTAGTCGTTTTCTCTACCTGTATCACCTCAAACCTTATTTGAATAACTGCTCTGCCTTTTTGTGCAGGCAAACAAATAAGTCACAGGTAGTAATTCGGGTTTCGAGACCTTCAGGCTACCTTGTTAAACTGTAAGTATTTCCTCACATTAAGTACTAATCGTCCACTTTTAAAATTAACAACACACAGTCATTATACTCGTTTTCTTAACTTGTAATAGTGTGATTTTTTTTTAAGTATTTTTTGATCTATATGAGAAAAATCAATTTGTTTACCTCAACAAAGAGGTCAGAGGTCAGCTGTGAGTCTTTCCTCTACAGGAAGTCCATCCCTCTCTCAGTTCTGTGAAAGCAACTCTTTTCCAAATATCCACAGATACAGAGAAATTTGCACCCTGCACGACTCTTTCACTTTCCAAATGAATCAACATTTAAAGTGGTAAACCACGAGTTCCTTGTCGGGAACATGTGCAGCGCTAAGTGGCCGCGATTCTGCACTGCATTTCCCAGAGATCACCAGTGTAGTCCGAACACTCTGACGTCTTTTCCTTGAACTTTCTGCTGAATTAGTCTGAGTTTCTCTTTTTCTCGTCAGTCAGCTGCTCACGCTGACTATCCAGTTCTTCTTTGTGTGTTAACTCAGAATAAGCTGCTGTTGCAGTAACATGTAACGCATCAACACCCACTGATTTTGTTAGCGAGAGAAGACAGCAGATGGTGAAGCTCTATAATTTTACATCAGTCTGTGATTTTAAAGGGTTGCAAAAACTCCCATGCATGATAAAAATAATTAGTTGTCTTTATCTATTCTCATGTTGTCACTATATGTTTATACTGAAATATGACACAATGATCAGTCCAGCTGAAGAAAGCAATTAAGTACATTTACTTAAGTACAATTTTGGGGTACTTTGACGTACTACTCAGCTTTTTTTTTAAACATCTCATTAAATATGACACATTTCTTTGGATTAAAGTTCCCAACAATATGTAAAAAAAGTTTACATGGGCTCAAACTTAACAAGCTAATAATTATGGGAATATTACAATCATAAATAATAAGGAAAATACTGTACTTTGTATATAACTACATTTATTTTTTAGCTATTTTTGTTGACCATTTTATTAAATTTGATCAATTTCTTTAATTAAACTACACAGCCATATGCAAAATAGTTTACACTGGCTTAAACTCAGCCATTTTATAATTACCCCAATATTATAATTACAAAATAATAAGCAAAATATTGTACTTTGTATTTAACTACATTTATTTTTCAGCTATTTTTATTGACCATCCAGTTAAATATGATACATTTCTTTGGAGCATGATATGTAAAATAGCTGACTTTGGCTCAAACTCAATAAGCTAATAATTATCGCAATATTATAAGTATAAACAATAAGGAACATATTGTACCTGTTACTTTGTTACATTTATTTTTCAGGTATTTTTATTGACCATCTCAGAAAATATGATGCATTTCTTTGGGTTGAAGTACCCAACAGTATGTAAGTTTACATTAGCTCAAACTAAACAAGCTATTAATTATTTCTATATCATTATTTTAATAATCCAATACTAAATGTGGCCATTCTGCATAATAAGAACTTTTACTTTCGAAAATTAAAGTAAAATTTGCTGATAATGAATCTGTAGGATTTCACTTGGAGTGGAGCATTTTTTTAATTTTAATTTTTTCACAGTGTGTCACTACTTTTATCTGGAGAGCAGACTTGTTTCACTTCATCTCATGGCAAGTAACTACCATAAATTATCATGTTTAATCTTTAGGCTCAGACATTGGTCACATATTATATTAATTTAATGAAGTAAAACTCATATATTACAGTATGTAAAGCTCACCATAGCCACGCAGCACTGTGACTGTCTCCCACACACACGCACACACACACACACACACCCAGCTGCTCTCACCTGAAGCGCTCCTGTCCCGCGGTGTCCCAGATCTGCAGCTTGATCCGTTTGCCGGGCTCGATCTCCACCAACCGGGAGAAGAAGTCCACGCCGACGGTCGGGTCCGACACCTGGGCGAAGCGGCCCTCCGTGAACCGCCGGATCAGACACGACTTGCCCACCGTGGAGTCCCCGATGACGATCAGCCGGAACTGATAGAGCCATATCGCCTCCATGACTTGGCTGTGTGCCTGTCTGTCGCTCTCAGCGGTGCGTCTGTCTGTCTATCTGTCTGTCGGGCTGTCACGGTGCGTGCGGGAGCGCGTGCGTAAAGAAAGGAAGAGAGAAGGAAACAGAAGATTATGCCTCCATATTTTTTAACAAGGCAGCCTACATTTATTCAGTCAAGTACAGTTTTAAAGGCATTTTTACATTACCTGAGTTCTTCCATTTTATGCTATTTTATTCTTGTACCTAACTACATTTCAGAATGAATTATTGTACTTTAATAGCTACATATATTAATGTACTAATATTCATCAACTAATAAATTATGATGTGTTATTGTAGACTAAGATACCCAACTAATAAGTATATAAAAAAAATAACAAAAATCATCTCCATCTCTACCATCTGCTGCATTAAAGTGATGTAATGCATATTATAATACTAAATATAATCCAGTCATATACATTATTTTGAAATAGGCTGTTTATCATGAGTACTCTTACTTGTGGTGCTGAGATGAAACTGTCTGAATATCAGGACATGACATTTTGTGTTTTCTTGACCTTATACTTCATTCTACTTAGACCTGATGTCCTCATTCATGGACACTTTTTTGTGCAATCTAGTGGCAGTAAGAGCACATTGCACTAATCCATGTACAAACAAGACGGCAGCCATCTCTGCCAAAGTCGGTCTGAGGCCAACCCCGGGACAAAAGAGGACAAGGTCCAAAACCTGATCACATGTTATGGTTGAGACTTGTTTATTTTACTGTTCTCACTTCGAAGTCGTTGAAATCCAGCACTTGGGCAGTGAGCTGTGGTGGATCCTTTAATGTCAGCATGATACGCAGCCGGTTGCCATTATAGTTTAAGAGCACCCGCCGGCGTAAGGGGGAAATGCGGCAGGGCAAGGAAAAGAAAGTTAAGGCAGCAAAAGTCCAAGAAGGGCAGGTTGGAATGGTGGTGGACCCGAGAGAGCAGAGTTCACGTCCCCTAAGATTCTAAAGCCAAACCCTGTTCTTTTTTCCTAAACCCAACCACGTGTTTTTGTTGCCTAAACATAACCATGTGTTTTTGTTGCCTAAACCCAACCATGTGTTTTTGTTGCCTAAACATAACCATGTGTTTTTGTTGCCTAAACCCAACCATGTGTTTTTGTTGCCTAAACATAACCATGTGTTTTTGTTGCCTAAACCCAACCACGTATTTTTGTTGCCTAAACCCAACCACGTGTTTTTGTTTCCTAAACCCAACCACGTGTTTTTGTTTCCGAAACCCAGCCACGTGTTTTTGTCGCCTAAACTTCATATATGTGTTGAAAAAACAGTCAATTCAGCTGTGGTACTGACGTAGTCCATTTATTTTGAAAGAGACTGTATGTAAACCATAAATTTCCTGTGAAAACATAAGTGTATCTTGACAGAAGACAATACATGTAACAGGCAGAACTTGACATGATGTCCCAGAACATCGCCAACCGACATACCCAGGGTACCTTGCACATCGTAACTGGATGCGGAAAGTCCATGACCAAACGTCGATATGTGACGAGGTCAGAGTGAGAATGTGTTGTTTGAGGACACTGGGACTTAAATGTCATTGACAATGTTTAGTTTTCCTACTAATCAGGTCCTACTGATCCCAAATAGCTAGGAGAAATTAAAAATGCATACTAAACAAAAGTTCGGATCTCAATAGGATATTTCATATCACTATTATGGTAACAAAAATTGTCACGATTACTATAAAACTTCAAGTAAAAGCCTAGTCCCTTTTAGTAAAAGCCTGTCTCAATTGGAACCCTGGTCTGGTAGCATCGTTTAATAGGGATTTATACCGTGTGTGGCACTCAATAGTTTATACTGATGTTAGACTGCTTTTATATACTGTAACACTCCTATAATAATACAGTGAACACGTAGTTAATGTTCCTGTAATATGGTCTTTATTTGATGTCTTCTTAGAAACATCTTGGGAACATTTTAGTGTCACTATTCATTGAGTTTCCACAGTGCTTTTACCAACTAAAGCGTAGATAGATGTATGTATCTATATAAAGAATAGAGGGTTGCACTCAAGACACTTAAAGTGCGACCCTCTCTCCTTTATATGGAAACATTTTAGCTGGTCACAGTGTTTGCAAGAGGCTACAATACAACCAGAATATGCTCCATAAAAGGTTTTTGTATGGTTGCAAATAATGTCCTAAAGATACAGGATCGACAGGGCGTGCATTAAAGCTGGACAAAAACATGGCTTTAAAATCATACAAGATTTTGATTCAATCTACTAGAACGTTCCCAGAATGCAATGTCACTTTATTGTCATCAATTTCAATCTTCTACGAATTCACCCTGTTTTGTTAGTCCCTGAAAAAGTTAATATGATTCATTAGAAATATAACAACAAACATTAAAACTTTCATTAGCAGTTATATCATAAAGCCAACTGGGGAACATTAATCTCTGAGAGTATCCCAGAGATGTTTTCATAACCCAAAATACTTTGCGAGTACAGTCTTAAGTGCGAGTCTCTGCGATATCAATCTTTATATGGAGTTATAATATTTCTATAGGCACTTACGGCTTTAATGTGAGTACTAATCTTCTGTGGAATCCTACAATAGTTTATTAATCCCAGCATTCCCATTTCCAGATGCTTAATCCCTGTTTTAATGGAGGATTAAGATTTATTAAGAGAAGCTGAATTTCTTTGAAGAAATAAACACTTGTTATATGTCTGAAAGGTTCAGTGTGTAGGATTTAAGGGCATCTATTGGCACAGATAATATTCATAACTATGTTTTCATGGGTTTATAAACACCTGAAAATAACAATCGTTGCGTTTTTATTACCTTAAAATGAGTTGTTTATCAACACATTCTCACTCCGACCGCGTCACATATCGACGTTTGTTCATGGACTTTCTACATCCAGATATGACGTGCAAGGTACCCTGGGTGCATAAGAGAAAACCCACGCAAATTCCACACAGAAGGGCTCCCAAACCCCAGGGTTTGAACCAGGAACCCTCTTGGGGCCTCACACTTTGCATACAGTCTCTTTCAAAAATATACGCACTACATCAGTGCAACACCGCAAATTGACTTTTGTATTTTTTTCCTTCAACAACAAACACACGTGGTTATATTTACCAACACACGTACGTGGTTGGTTTAGGAAAAAAAGAACAAGGTTTGTCTTTACCATCTTAACAGGAAGGGAACCTCCTGGGTGAAAGTCTATGGTTGTTGGATTCATCCACCAACCCTCCTGCCCACCCCACTCAGACTTCCACTACCTTAACTTCCGTTTTTGTCCTGCCACATTTCCTCCTGACGCCGCCGGGCACCATTAAACAATAACGGCAACCAGCCCCGTATCACACTGACGTAAAAGGATGCCTCTTTTTCGTAGTTGTCTGATGCCGGAAGTCACTGACCAAGCACTGGATTTCTGCGACTTCGGAGTTAGACTGGGTTGTTTACATCTACAATTCCAGAGCGGGCCATCTTCCACGGAGTCCGCCATGTTTCTACAGTAGCCTAGAACGAGCAAATCAAACACTGGCTCTAGGATAGGGCCATTCACATTTCCGCATCAGCCACCATAGTTTTCCTACATTTGTGGCACCCAGGAGAAGTTTAAGCTCTGCAACCTCACCTCCAGATCCCACTCAGTGCTACACACTGGACCTTTAAAACAAGTCTGGAGGGGATCTTTGAGAACTCCTTTGGGGAAACACCTTAAGGTAATGTTCCTCAAATCTTATAAAATACAAATAAATATACAGAATTTTGGTAGTTTTGAGTAGCAGTGTATGCAATGTCATGCTGATGTATAGTTATTTATGGAAGTGTATCTTCTGTAATACACCAAGTGTATTCTCCACCTGCCCTGTAATCTTGTATTCTATCATTCTTCATCTCCAATGGCGTCACCAGGCAATAATACTGACACACATTCACATGACTTCTACTGCACCTCCAGTCCTACATTTGTCTTAATCTTTCCAAAAGTCTACCATTTTAAAATTCCATCGTTCTATAACATTAGGGATTACACTGCTACTATTAAAAACAAACACTGAAAAGTCTAAATTCCTGGACTACTGCTCCCCTAACTCTGTGACTGAAATATAACTTTGTAATTGGCTGTTGCCGACATCACACACATAACTGTGCTTCATTGTGTTCAGTGCGTGATTCAATTAAAACCACGAGATATGAGAGAAAATCCTCTTATGCTTTTCTCGATGGCGTCAATTGATGTTTTATTAAGCCTGCTTTTTGGATTATTGACGGTAGCCTAATGCCCTTTTTCATACAAGGCTTTAGCATTCAAATGTGTGACTTTCCAAATAATTAGACAGCATGCCCTGATGTACTGTTCAGATATAGGGACTATAGGAGCATTTTTCACATGACTTTTGTTTGTTTGTTTGTTTGTTTTACCTCAGGATCATACCTGGGTACAGTTTTGAGGTGCTTGTAATTTACTTAGTTATTTCTATTTCATGCTATAATGTTTTCACTACATTTCTGGAGGAAATACTGTACTTTACGATTAAAACTTTATTTACAAAGCTTATGATTGGCCTTTGTTACATACAAACACATGTTAAAGCCTCTAATATGACAATCACAAACTGTCTGAATGGGGTCATTCTGCATAATAGAAGTTCACTTTTGACACTTTAAGTAGGCCTATATTTTGCTCATAATACTTTTATACTTTTATTTAAGACATAATATATATAATAACAAGTAAAAATGTGAATATTACTTTATATATAACAGTTGAATTTATTCTTAAAACTCGAAAAACTTGAAAATTATCATAAGCATCTGCAAGGAGTCAAACAAAATGTGAAATTTAACTTTAATACACCAAAGACAAATCTTATTCATATGCTCCTGTTTTGCGTTACAGTAATAATTAACTGTACAGTTTATCATAATATAGCAATCTAATTTGGAGTCATTCTGCATAATAAGTATTTTTTTGTACTTTAAGTTGATGTTGCTCAACATACTTTTGTACTTTTACTTAAATAAATTCTCTGAATACTTCTTCCACTACTGAGTTTTCCACAGAATAAGTTTCTACTTTGTAGCAAAGAATGAACTTGTTATACAAATTAAATCTTTCATTAACCCTTTGAAACCTGAGAAACCAAATAGGGCAGGTGGGAGGGGTGGTGTATTGGTCCAAAAGACACGGACTTTCACCCGTAAGATTCTAAAGCCAAACCCTGTTATTTTTTCCTAAACCAAACCATCTGTGTTTGTTGTTGGAGGGAAAAAAATGTCAATTTGCACTGTTGTACTGACGTAGTGTGTTTATTTTGAAAGAGACTGCATGAAAACGTTAAATTTCCTGTGCAAACAGAAGTGTGTTTGAAAGAAGACAATGCATGGAACAGGCAGAACTTTTGGCGTCCCAGAACATCAACAACAAACACACCCAGGGTGCCTTTCACATCGTATGTGGACGTGGAAAGTCCATGACCGAACGTTGCTATGTGACGAGGTCAGAGTGAGAATGTTTTCTGATTTAAATTAACAAAATCAGTGCACACTCTTGCCACACTTTTTTTTATTTCTAAGGAAGTTTAAGTTCTTACAGTGTATTACCCAGGAGTCATATCTGTATGTGACAAAAACATCAAAGAATATAAGAAACTGTTAATTCAACTGAATAGTTTTAATTGTTTATGTAGAATAAACTTGTAATTTTGTTACTGATTTCTAGTGACTACTTTACACATGCACGACATGATGACAGAGATGGGGTTTAATGGGGTTTTGTCCTTAATTTAATTAGATAAACTTTGTATTTTTAATTTGTCAGGTATCTTATTGACACAGTTTCGCAGTCTTGTCAATATTCATACATTCAATACTCATATTTTGACATGTGGATTTAGGTTACCCAATCTATATCCATCTATGGGTCCAACCATTGAAGTAATTGTGTTAAACAGACTTTCCAGCAAGTGTTGCCACTAAGCCTTCTGCCTGTTACAGTTGACCCCACCCATGGTGCTGTAAGGCGGAATTCATACTTCTGCGCCGAATCAACGCCATACCCTACGCTGTAGCCTGACATGCACCTCCCCAGAAATGTAACTACACATTGTGGAGATACGGACCTCCTGTCTATTGTTGTAAGCTGAAGTGGAAACAAAGTTTTTATTTACTTTAATTTCACAGATAAGAAACAATAAATTGTGAAGACAATAAAGCCTCCACAAAAATAGCATTTTAAGTCTTGTGTGTGATTTATCCTGGCTTCATATGAGCAGAGGAAAAGTCTGCTAGCTGCTAGGTTAATTTATGCAATGTAAAATGCCATTGTGCTAATAATGTTAGCATGTTATATGTGTTTAGTATAAGACAGTTGTTTTGTCAGTAAACCTTGTGAGTTGTAAAATGTTAAATGTTGCTGTTCTCCCTAGCTTCATACGAGAAGAGGAAAAGTCCGCTAGCTGCTAGGCTAATTTACACAATGTAAAATGCCATAGGCTTGTGCTAAAAACATTAGCGTATTGTATTTGTGGGGAAAATGTGTCCAGATAAAGACGAGTGCTTTGTCTGTGAATGCTGCGAGTTGTAGAAGAGATGTGCACGTTGTTAGAATAAAACAAAAATAATTAATCTCAAACCGTTTTATTAACATTCAGCCAAAACTAAAATGTGTTACGTTGTGCCCTGCTCTCCCCTACTAGCTACCCATTAGTACACTATGTATCTAAAATTAAAATACTCTTTTGCATTTATTCATTAGTGATAAAAACTGAATACTATAATATTGTAAGATAAGTGTGAAAAGAGCCAGTCTGCATGATGAGTACTTAACTTTTGATACTTTACATAGCCTTAAATTTGGTGATAATACTTGTGCTTTTACTGAGGTAACATTTTGAAATCAGGACTTTAATTTGTAACCAAACCACTGCTTTCCTATTAGATCAGACAAAAAGTAATAAAGTATTAAAAGAAATTGTGACGATTATTACACGACTGTGAGGGCTGTATGATCCTAAACAATGGGATGTCATCTCAACACAACACCCAGGTTAGGAGGATGATCCTTGGGCTTTAAATTCCCTATATTGTACTACCCACTGACCAGGCCATCAGGCTGGCAGGGAGCCACACACACGCAGCCTCCCATCACCCCCTCCGTGTCTCTGTGGAGCCGGGTTGCGTAGCTCGGTCGGTATGCAAACATTAGTGGCTGAATCCCCGGTGAATAGCAGCCTTGTGGGCTCTCACACCGGATGCGTTGGAGCAATTTGGAGGTCCAAAACGACACGGAGGATATCACATATCCAACATGTCAAGTGTGGCTTTATTATCTCCTGTAGTAGTGTGTAATGACACTATGAGTGTGTGCTGATGTGCATGTCTTAGAGTCTGGTACACATAGATACAGACATACTTGTGGCACAGATTGTCTTCACTGCATGCTATTATTAGACCAGCACACACACACACTGACTACAAACAGGCCTCATGCTCCTTACAGAAACCACTTTAAAGCTTTATGACGTGATGAATAACAGCATTACATGGTGAAATGAAAGCAGCCTACTTGGAGCAGGAGTGGACTCTAGGCCAGGATGGTGTCTCTCTGTGCCGCTCAGGACCAGGCTGATGTGGGCTCCATGGCACCGACCAGTCTGGCTCGATCGATCCTCAGGACGCAGCAGAGCAGCTGAACCCCCGACAAAGCCTCGATGTTTGCCTTGAAGCCTTGCGAAGAGACGCTGGTGCACGGCAGGCCCTGCTGTGGGCTGATTTCCTTGTTGATGTCAGGCCCGATCGAGAGCTGAAAGAAAAATCCAGAGCAGGTGCAACAGAAGAAGAAGAGAAAAAACGGATGTTGCGCTTTCACCCGGAGCCACGAATAAACCACGGACACCAAGCGCGTGTTGTGTGTTCACACACCGACACGCGTGGATGTTCGTGAGGGCAGGATGCTCGCTGTCAGAGGGGGGAATCCCGCCGTATCACTTGTGTGTTCGCTGTGTGTTTGTGGGGTTTCGCTGCTGATGAAATGGCAGCAGTAGCAGCAGCATCATATAGCCTGACTCATCCCGCATCAGTACCACTGCCGTAAAGCACCGTGGAGAGGCGCAACACTGAAGGAAAACACTGTGGGCAGTCTGAGGAAGAGCTCAGAGGGGTGGTACAGAAAATAACAAAAAGTCTAAGACATTATTATTATTATTATTATTATTATTATTATTATTATTATTATTATTATTATTAACTATGATAAAAATGATTATAATAATAAAATATTTTTTAAAAATAAATTATTATTATTATTGTTCTAATCATTATTATTATTAGCCTAATGATAATAAAATAATTATAATATTTTTTTGAAAATAAATGACTATTATCATTATTATTTTATTGTTATTAACAATAATAAAATAAAATTCAAAAATAAATTATCATTATCATTATTATTACTGTTGTTGTAATTATTATTATTATTATTATTATTATCAGTGACAACAATAATAATAAATAAATCATTATTAGCATTGTTTTTATTATTATTATTATTATTATTATTGTTAACGATATAAAAATAATAAAATAAAACTGAAAAATAGGCCTAAATTATTATTATTAGCATTATTATTATCGACGACAACAATAATAAAAATAATAATTATTAGAAATAAATTATTTTATCATTGTTTTTATTATTATATCATTATTATTATTATTATTATCATTAAAATTTATTAAAATAAAACGGTGGAATATATATATATATATATATATATATATATTTTTTTTTAATCCAATAGTATGATATTGGGTCCTGCATATGTTTCACTATCTTTAATGCAGACACGCTCTACTTTGAAAATTAATATAATGATGATTTTTTTTTTTTTTTTTTTATTAATACCACAGTGTCTGTTTCAAGAGTAGTCACGCTGTGCAACAAGAGGGAAGCTGCACACTCACTGCGCCAGTGCACTGTCCATGTGCGCGCGCCTAAGCGCGCAGGCACGGAACTGGACGAGCTGCAGGGTGGGAAGTGTAGTCTTTACACATGCAGCACGGGAGCCTTGTGTGTATTGTCATTTCTACCCTTGTGAGGGCCAAGTGACTTCAACAAGATAAGGAAAGAGAGTTTATTTTTTTAAGGTACTCTGTTATTAATGGGTACATTACTGATATTTAATTAGGCCTAGTAATAGATTTAGCATTATTGAGTTACTGGTACATTTTTATGTTATTGTCATTTATAGTACTTTGTATATTGTCGGGTGTGAGGACCCTATTGAAATGCAAGTAATTCTTCTTCTTCTTCTTCCACCAAATTAATTGTCTTTTGGGGGGCTTAACATACTTGAAGAGTTATCAAACTTTGCACATATATTAGAACTGCTGAAAAATCTGATATTTTAAAGGTTTCATGCTCAGGTGCCAAAAAAATGGCTCAGTAGCACTCCCTACAAAATTTGGACGAAACAGCCCCCGAAGCTACTCTCAACCACATATATGAAAATTGGTAAGCACATGTAACACCCCAAGATTTACAAAAAAGTTTCTTGGACCCATGCTCTAAACTCAACAGGAAGTCGCCATTTTGAATCTACTATGCCACTTTTGTGCATTTTTGGCCATTTCCAGGGCTCGTACTTTAACAAACTCCTCCTCGAGATTGTTTCATTTGTATTTTCGTGTGCGGTGTTTAGTGGAGTCATTGTGTTCCCTTGATTATGAGCTAATTGGTTCCTACCTGCCCTTGTTTTTAACGTACATGAGTTATAATAGAGGAGAACAATGTAGAAACACAAAGTTAAACTATGGGTTATTTTAACCCAGCAAAGAAATGTTACTAAGTTGAGTTCAATGTAACACAGAGCCTACACCGTTGCCTGATGTGCACTCCCCAGAAATGTAAATACGCGTTGTGGTGACACAGACCTCCTCTCTAGGAAGCTTTTATTTACTTTAACTTCACAGATAAGAGCCAATACATTGTGAAGACAATAAAGCCTCCACAGCTTTGTAAGTCTTGTGTGTGATGTATTTGGCTTCATATGAGTAGAGGAAAAGTCTGCTAGTTTCTAGGCTAATTTATACAGTGTAAAATGCCTTAAGGCCCATTTCCACTGAAGAAGTTCCTAGTACTATTTGGGGACAGGAACTACTACAGGAACGTCCTCTTGCTCGGCCCTCTCAACCGCCGTGTCTCCATTGAGAGAGCGGAGTACGAGGAAGGTTCCTGTAAAGTTACCGGGCTCTGCATGGGGCTCTGTATGTGACGTAATCGTTGTGCGACCATTTTGACCGGGGCAACTTAGGGGTGTAGGGACGCCGTTAGCCGTTAGCGGTGTCTGTAGTAACTCCGGTCACAGTCCATGAAAAAAATATTTTTTCCAGCGGATGTCTTAGTTACAACATGATTGAGCTAACTGGAGTAGTTTCATGTCGTATCCGACAACGGGAGGCTTTTAACAGATGACGTCCTGATGTTAGCTTTGCTGCTGCCATTAGCTGTCCCTGTCAGCTGATGCTTTCTAGACATTGTGATTTCCCAAAACTGAATAAATACCACACATAGCAACACAAAACTGCTTTGCTAGCTCAATCATGTTGTAACTAAGATATCCGCTGGAAAAAAAATTTCACGGACTGTTTATTGAGTTATTACAGACACCGCTAACAGCTAACGGTTAGCCTAGCTAAACTACAATAACCATGTTGTTATTTACAAAACGTCACATCCCGCCTTGAGTATATCCAGTCAGCACCAAGTAATCCCCAAGCCCCAGCCAGGAGTTTCTCAGGGCCGTTCTGAGTACCTACTCCGAGGCAGGGACTTGTTTAGCCTCTGTAAAAGTTCCGGAACTCGGGGGTGATTCCTGCGGTGGAGACACGCACCAACGGCCCCAGCCCCGTAAAATTATCCCGAAGATCCTGCGGTGGAAACGGGCCTATAGACTTGTGCTAATAACGTTAGCATGTTATATTTGTTTAGAAAACGTGTTTAGTATAAGACAGTTGTTTTGTCAATGAAGCTTGTGAGTTGTAGTGGAGCTGAATTTGTAACAGTACCTTTGTTAAATGTTGCTGTTCAGGCTTCATATGAGTAGTGGAAAAGTCTGCTAGCTGCTAAGCTAACTCATACAATGTAAAACGCCATAGGCTTGTGCTAAAAACATTAGCATGTTGTATTTGTGGGGAAAATGTGTCCAGATAAAGACAAGTGTTTGTCTGTGAATGCTGCGAGTTATAGTGAAGCTGATTTGTGTACTTGTGTTTGAAATTGTCTCTATTAAGCCATGTTTAATGTGTGTTTTGAATCAGCTAAACTTTACAGCACTTCACAGAAACAACTTATGCCGACTATATGTTTTGGAGGTGTAACTGCAGAGTGACACAGACACACCACCACACATGTATAAATGCTCACAACGGTTTAGGCCATGTGTGGAGGCTACGACGTAGGCTCTGCTGCACAAGTATAAATCCACTAACACAAACTTTTAGGAAATATTGTAGGGTACTTATAAGGCTTATTTATGTCAAATAACATGCACATAACACACTTGTCCTCACAAAACAATAAAAACAACACAGATTCAGTCAACACAATAAAATGTAAAGATGCATAACATGTAACGCAAACAAGGTTTAAAACTGAAACTACTGAAACGGAAGCATGACACCGATAAAAACACCTCAAGTGTGTGATATTTTGAGTCGCAGCCACATGATTCACTCATTTTGTAAATAAATGTAGGTGACCACAAGTCTCTCTCTCACACACACACACACACACACACACACACACACACACACACACTGGGGGCGTGGTCGCATAGACAGCTCCAGCTCAAACAGCTGACAGTCCTCTCCCTCTCTCCACAGTTGTCTGGCAGCGGCCCAAACAGCAGCAGGAGGAGATGTGCACACAGACCGCAGGCTAAACTGATAACAACACCACAGTGTTTCTTCTTCAACTTGAACACGACAGCGTTTTACAAACAAGAAAGTTCTCCTTTTTTCACTGTTGGAAACTTTTTTCGCGGAGCTGACGGAGACCAAATGTCCCGTGAACACTTGCAGGGACGGTAACGATGATAAGACAACCCGAGGCACAATATTTCAACAGGCTAATCCTGGTTTTGTGAGTAAGTTTTAATACTGAGAGTCATTTTTTATCTTTAGACAACATTTACTTCTTATAATATGGATATTGTCGCGTTTTATCGCTTTATTTCTGTAAGTTTTTCTTAAATAATTCTTTTTTTATCCAAGTGTCAAATATTACAAGTATAACTCGGTGTTTCAGACTCGACACATGACTTGAGGCCGTCAGTACAGTCACCAAACCCTCCGTTTCATGCGGATCCTAATTGGAGACCTCGCCGTGCCATCCCTCTCCTTGCGCGCTCTCGACCGGAGCAGCAATGCAGCACGAGCGCCTGCTCAAAGTGTTGGTCATAGGCGACCTGGGAGTGGGTAAGACGTCCATCATAAAGCGCTACGTGCACCAGGTGTTCTCCCAGCACTACCGCGCTACCATCGGAGTGGACTTCGCCCTCAAGGTGCTCAGCTGGGATCACAAGACGGTGCTGCGGCTGCAGCTGTGGGACATCGCCGGTGCGTAACAGTGCGGCTGCATGGACATGAGGTGTTAGCCAAAGATTGTGTGTCATATAAGATAGAAAACACATGTATTTAGCTGGTATTCACACGTTATTTGCATTGGTAATGATCTTAAAACTACTCCACAAATTGGGTTGGATTAATTTAAAGGTTGGATTCAAGTTTTTGGAAAATGTTATTAAGAAAAAGTCGAGCTAAGTCAAGAGAATCAGACATGATAACCTGTAGTTTACTGATTCTTTATGGACATTCCCATTGTTTTACTTATATTTGTGTCTTAAATATCAACTAGTCCATACCCACTGAGTGCGCAGTTGCCCACGTACAGTTTCACATGGTGTGTGTTTGGGATACAGGTCACAGGAAATTGCAGATTAAATAGTCAACTGAACCCATTAAGAAGAGCAATGTATTCAGACAGAGTTTTTGTGAATTTCATAGTAAGATAGCTTTATTGAAAGTACAGTAGTACCATTGCCAATAGTGGGATAGTTAGTGGGCTAAAACTGTACATTAGTAGTTGAGGTAGCACGTTGAAAGGCAGATAGTTAAAGTGTTTATATGTTGTATTGACTTAAAAGTGGGGCGCACTGGTAGTTCACATGGGAAAGGTGCGGCTAGCCCTTGTTGCAGCAGCATACCATACCATGACTTAGTCATACCAGAAATTAGAAACAAACAACAACATTGGTCCACAGGGGGAGCCACAGCGATCGGTCGCATTTTAGCCATTTTTAAGCATTGTTCTGTTGTTATCGCGCCACCCAGTTGGCAATTACAGTTAAATTTCTCCAGTCACCTTGAGGCGTCCTGTTCTACATATCTACCAAGTTTAGTAAAAATCCATATGGCGGTTAGGCCTAGATAAGAAATTAGCTCTCTAGTGCCCCCATTTTGTTTGATGGGGTCAATAATGGAGGGGTCCCCTCAGATTATGTGTGGTCATATGCCTACAAAGTTGCGTGGTGATCGGTGAAACCCTTGAGATGTTATTCACCTTTATGTGATGAGCCACGCCCTCCGCAATATTCATTGCCTTATAGAAGCTCAGTTTTAGTAAGTTTTCCAACTTTTGCCAAGAGGGAACTTTAGATATTGGTCCCTAGATTATGTTCACCCAGTTTCATGCAGATCGGTCAAACTTCCTAGGAAGAGATCGATTTTAAGTGGTTTTCAAAAAAATTCACAATGGCGGAAAATCTATATAACCGAAGTTATGGGTTCTTGAGGCAAATGTGTTCCTCATGAGGAGAGGCATCTCTGTGCAAAGTTTCATGTGTCTACGACATACGGGGCATGAGATATGCCCATTCAAAGTTTGCAATTTCAATCGGTTGCTATAGCGCCCCCCTTTGGCCAACTGATGTAATATTGCTTCATTCTCATCCTCCCATGACCCTCTACCACTGTGCCAAATTTCACATGGATTGACCAAGTCAGTGAGGAGAAAAACATGGAACACACACACAGAGTTTTCATCATTATATAGTAAGATGACTCCTGATCATGGCTGGATTATGAGACAGTGGGCTGCTGGGCACAGGGATTCAGAAGGCCCCACCACCTTCCCTACATAGGAGCAAGACACACAGACTTTACAGTTGTTTACAGTTGTTTGGCCGCGTTTTGTTGTTGTGTGGCATCTCCTTGTAGTCCATATGGGTGGCATGATGGAGCAGTGGTTAGCATTGTTACCTCACAGCAAGAGGTTTCCTGGTTTGAACTCTTCTGTGTGGAGTTTGCATGTTCTCCCCGTGTCAGCGTGGGTTTTCTCCAGGTGCTCCAGCTTCCTCCCACAGTCCAAAGACATGCAGGTTAACTGATGACTCTAAATTGGCCGTAGGTGTGAATGGTTGTCTATCTCTTTGTAGTCATTTTGCATGTTTTTGTTATTGTTTTGTGTCTCTTTTTAGTTGCTCTGCATCTCTTTGTTGTCATTTTGTCTCTCTTTGTGGTTGTTTTGTGTATCTTTGTGGCTGTTTTGCCCCCTTTTGTAGTCATTGAGAGTGTTTTGCATCTCCATGA
Source organism: Epinephelus fuscoguttatus (assembly GCF_011397635.1). Lineage (NCBI taxonomy): Eukaryota > Metazoa > Chordata > Actinopteri > Perciformes > Serranidae > Epinephelus > Epinephelus fuscoguttatus. The sequence goes on from NC_064774.1 coordinate 17,477,396, forward strand.
AGTCATGATGTGTCTCTTTTTTTGTTGCTTTGTATCTCTTTGCAGTTTTTTTGAGTGTCTTTGTAGTCGCCTACATCTCTTTGTAGTCTTTTTGTGTCTCTTTGTTCTTGCTTTACGTGATTCAAAGTAATGATGAGTGTCTTTTTTGTTGCTTTGTGTCTCCTAGTCTCTTTGTAGTCACTTGCATCTCTTTGTAGTCTTTTCGTCTCTCTTTGTGGCTGTTTTGCCCCTTTTTATAGTCATTGAGAGTCCCTTTGTGTCTCTTTGTACTTGCCTTAGATCTCTGTGAAGTCATTACGAGTCTCCATTTTGTTGCTTTGTATCTCCTTGCAGTTTTTTGAGTCTCTTTGTAGTGCCATGTTTGTGGTCATTATTAGTTGCATCCTGTCTGTTTGCAGCTGTTTTGCATCTCTTCGTAGTCGTGTTGTGTCTCTCTGTGGTCATTTAGAGTTCAATGTGTCTCCTCAAGTGACATCTTGCAGGTGAAGGCCAGGGTCGCCCTTGACCATTTGGGCCTGTGCAAGGCTTTGTACTAGGCCTATACTACTTTGTATAGGCTCGGTGCATATGACTGAATTACTCAAATAAGTTCCCAAACATAACACCAAGTGAAATATGTATGAGATTATAAAGACATAGCTTTTACTTGTGTACATGGTCATCTAGAGATGCATCAAACATGCTGATTATTTTTCTGTCGATTGATTCACCTTTATATTGAATCCAGGCTTTTAAAAAGTGGTATCAAGGGCTTTCATAATTTCAGACTAACATGTCAAAACACACATTTAGTGCTCAGATGGCAGACAACACAAGTGAAATCTGTACGTGTACTTTTAAACAAAGCATTTATGGCACTTTCAACATGTAACAGATTGATTCTTATTAATACAATTAGATATATCTTATCCACGTACAATGCAGCATCAAAGCAAACCCTAGAATATACAGTACTCTGCATTTTCTGACACATAGGCTGCATTTTGCTGACTTCATCCAACAATGATGATGCATGACACAAGTGAACGCCCGGATAATGTGGTTAACCTCTGTTTCTGCAAATGAAATGTTGAATGTACCCTCCAGTGCATCGTATTACCAGCCAGATTAGCTGTTAAAAAAGAGAAGCTTGCTATTTTCTGCCTGTAAGATCTATCATGCCTCTCTAATTGCATATAATTTAATGTTCTTTTAGCCTGTCAGCTGTCTCACACACTTGCCAAGCGTGTGGCTGTTGAATGATATGATTGCTGATAAAAGCCGTCATTTACATGAAGACGTCCAGCGGATGGACTTTAGACTGTAACCACCAGTGATGACTTCAAACTGGTGTCCCTTCCTGGGAAGCTGATAAACTGACAGTGGGCAGATTATCCTTGTCGGTGTGTCAAAGTGATAATTACATCACTGTTTTGTGTGAGTGACTGTTTATCTGGATGAGTCCAGGCTCACTTGTTCATTAGCTGGGCTTTCTTGCAACAAGTGTTTCTGCATTGAACATTTTAAATATTTTATTAGCTACAGGTGTGAAGGTGAAATTAGTAAGTCTGTTTTTTTACCACCAACACAAATACATCAATGAAAGTTGTGTCTGTTAGTTTTTACTCAAAATATTCGTCAAGTTAGGGCATCTTTTTTAAGACCAACCTGGAAGTTAGCTTCACTAATGCTAAATTAGCAGATTTCCAAATGAAGTTTTGCATTAGAAGATTTGAACCACACATTCAGATACAGTGAAACAAATCTAATAGAGCAAATGGAAACTCTGAGTGAAAATGAAAAGAATAGTTTGCACTTTGTTTTCTTGCTGAAAGTTAGATGAGAAGATTGATATCACTCTCGTGTCTTGGCAAAAAGTGTGCAGCTACAGCCAGGAGCTAGCTTAATGCTGAGCTAAGCTAATTGTGTCATATAAGAGTGGTGTTGATCTACTTCGTTAACTCGAGGCAATTCCCAAAATGTTAAGTCATTAGATATATCCTGACAGAAGTACATGAGACAGTTAATTTGTGGAAAAAATCACATTCCTCTTCCTCCTCCTAATGCTCCTAATGGCATTTGCAAAAATCCACCACGCCTGAACGAAAACAAGTCAGCGGTGAAGAATCTGTGGCGACACTGTACCAGTGTTGCCAACTCTATTCCAATGAAAGTAGCGAGTGCTAGCTCCAACAGTTGCCAGATCAAGTCAAACTTCAACATTCAAACAGGGGTGTCATGGTACTGCCTTGCCTCATAGTAAGAGGGTACAGGGTTCAAACCCACCAGCTGACCGGGGCTCTTCTGTATGGAGTTTGCACGTTCTCCCTGTTTTACCATGGGTTTTCTCCAGGTGCTCCAGCTTCCTCCCACAGTCCAAAGACATGCAGGTTAATTGGTGACTCTAAATTATCTGTAGGTGTGAAAGCGAGAGTAAATGGTTGTCTGTCTCTATGTGTCAGCCCTGCGATAGTCTGGTGACCTGTTCAGGGTGTACCGCTTATGGTCTACTAGAGTGCACGCTTCCAACCCAGAGAGCACGAGCATCAACATTACTATAGAAGGGGTGTCGGTGGCTTAGTGGTAGGGCAGGTGCCCCATGTACAAGGCTGTTGCCGCAGCAGCCCGGGTTCAAGTCCAGCCTGTGGCCCTTTGCTGCGTGTCATCCTCTCTCTCTCTCTCCCTTTCACACTTAACTGTCCTGTCCATTAAAGGCAAAAAATGCCCAAAAAATATATTAAAAAACAAAACAAAACAAAAAAAACATTACCATAGAAACTTACTACATTTGAACCCCTACTTCAGTGGCCAGTCTCATACCTACTGCAAGGTGCCAAAAGAGAGACGGAAGAGACCCTACACTGATGGTCAAAAGCATTGGTGGATTTCATCAAACTTGCCAACCCTGCAGATTTTCCTAGGAGACTTCCATATATCATTGCCCTCTCCTGGGGGGCAATTCTCCCATATTTCTAGATGCCAGATCTTCACACCTTTATTTCCTTTTGTTATCATGGCCTGTTTCTAGCACAGCACAGTGTGTATAAGCCCTGAGACTCTAAAAGTGTAATGCTTCCTCATTGTTGGCTTTTCCCGCCTCCTTCTTGACCATCTGGGGCTGGATAGAGTCGCCCTGTCCACATTTCGAGTGCGTGACGGGACCGCTGCAGCAGGGGTTTGAAGGATGTATCTGGTACTCGGCTTACCCTACTCCATTGCGGCAGGGTACCCAGCTGTCTTCCACAGACTATAGGCATCCTGTTCTGCCCCAGTTAGGCACCCAGGACCCAGGGCTGTGTGAGCCAGGTTCGGACAGCTTGCTGTGGATCCCTGGCGCTGGCTTAGCCTACAATCTGGCATCCCTCCTTCCTTCCTGGTACCCCTCCAGAAGTACCAGGGGCATGAACCAAAAACTAAACCAAATTAAGTGTTAAGGCCACAGAATTCAGACCCAGCATGCACTGGAATGGATTACAATATATTTCTTGCTTTTCCCCTAAGAAAATCACTAAATTTGCCAATACTTGAAATTAAGTCACTAAAAGTGGATAAAAAGTGGCAAAATCTAGGTTGAAAATCACCAAGTTGGCAACACTGCACTGAGCTGCCAGCAACAGCAGACACAGCAAAGACAAAAACACAGAAGTAGACTGACAGCGAAAAGCTCCCTTTCACTTTCACAGATTGGTTGTTGTAGTTCAGGTGCAGTGGATTCTTGCAAATACCATTAGGAGCACAAAGACGAGCCAGAGGAACATTATTTTTAGGTACTACTGTCATGATATGGTGACAGAACTTCATAAAAATTACTTAATGTATCTTTAATTTCTGGTTCAAATATAATTAAAGTGTGATTCTGATGTGATTATTTATTGAACTAATTTGCTATACTGTACATCTTTACTCGCTCTGAGCTGATTTATATACATATATACATGAAAAAAAAACAAAAACATTTATTGCAAAACATCCACTAGAAATCGTCCAGCTGAGCTCTGAGTGAAGCTGACTTCCAGGTTGATACGATCATGTGCACCATCAAACAGGAAGCCTGCAAAACCACATTTGAAAAAGCGACAGACATATGTTGTTCAGTGTTGTGAAGTTCTGTCATGTGTTTAGTATATTACATCTGTGACGCTTTAGAAAGATGATACAGAAACTGACCTGACGTATTTTATACTGACACATGTAGCTGATTAAATACAGCAAATGTTTTGATGCAAGACGTGACATTTTGACATTTTGAATTAAAAAGACCACTGTGACCTTTTAGAAGTTACTACTTCCAAGGGTTTTCGGTTTTTGATCTAAACTAATCTTTACAGTAGGATTATGGAGTTACCTCAGCAAAACATTTGTCACTAAGTGTTGACACTGATCGGATCTTGGTGATGAGATAACATCTGCTGTGAGGACACTGTTGCTATGTGTGTGTTCAGGCATTTGGCATGTAAACAGGGTTTTTTCTATCAGCTCTTGTCTTGCTGGTCATGTGCATTTTGTGTGTGTGTGTGTGTGTGTGTGTGTGTGTGTGTGTATCAGATGCTCACTTAATGATTCACGACTATATCAGGATCATGTGGAGGAAGTTAGCATCCAGGATAGGGACTTATTCATACATTCAGTTCCACACACACACATTGCATGCAATGAAGATGCATTTTCTGCATGCACACGCATGGTTTAACACAATTTCACTTTGATTTGTCAATTTATCAATTAGTTGATCGACAGAAAAGTAACCGGCAACTATTTTCATAATGAAAACGATCATTTAAGGGATGTTTTTCAAGCATAAATGCCAAACAGCAGCTTGTTCCAGCATCTCAAATGTAGAAATTGGAAGCTAATATCTCAAATAAAATAAAATAAAATAACCAATCTAATTTCTCACTATACCTCATTATAACGGGCATTTTTTTTTACAAGTTTCTCTATCATAGACGAAAGGTTATTTTTCAAATGAAATAATCAAGAAATTAATCAATAATTGAATTACCGTAAGTATTATTTGATGTACTAAATCCACGGTTTCAATTGCAAACAATGCTGCTGAGATAAGAAATAAAGAGTCATTTCCATAAAGACTTACAGCAGTATCTATTTCAGTTTGACATTAAACTCTTAATCAGCTCACTTAGGAGTTAGACGTCTCCCTTGTTTCTATTTCAAGTTGGTCTGTAATCGAGCTAAGAATATACTCAGGTGTCTCATCAAGTTTTCTGAAGTCTCACATTGACTCTGGTTCAAAATAACGACATGTCATTTTGAAAATGGTCTCTGAGACTCTGAAATGGTTGGCAAAATAACATAAACCTCAGAGACAGTATTTATTCTGTCGTCTTTCTTCTTCTTCTCCAAAAGGGCAGGAACGCTATGGCAACATGACCCGTGTCTACTACAGAGAGGCGGTAGGGGCTCTCGTCGTCTTCGACATGACCAGACTGTCCACGTTTCAGGCCGTCCTCAAGTGGAAAGGAGACCTGGACTCAAAGGTAAATATGACGATATGAGAGGAGGTGAAGGATTCAAGGGATGAAGGATGGTAGGAGGACATGAGTAGGAAGTGAAGGACAGAGGGAAGGAATGAAGTAGAGAGAGAGAGAGAGAGAAGACCAATCCTCATTTTTTCTATCAGCATCTTCCCTCCACTCGTCTCATCTACTTCTGCTTTAGTCATGACTCGTTGTATTACCCAGGAAGTCTTTTGACACACAGAGTGAGATACAGTGTGTGATACCGTGAACAGAGAAAATTAAGCTTGTGTTGGATGTGTTTCCTCTTACAATGATTGTGTTTTTCTTATGCAAGCTCTATTTCAAATGCTAAAAGTCAGACTGACATTTGTACAAACTTCTTTGACTTGTCTCTGTAAGGGAAACCGTTCTTGCAGTAGCGATTAAAAATACCACAGGAGACATGTGCTGCGTAAATAAATGTGTGGAAATAAACATGTGAAATAAACACGTGGTAGGTAACTCGGTCACATGGTGTGAGCAGAGCCATCTGCAGCTCAACGTGACAAAGACAAAGGAGCTGGTTGTTGATCTGAGGAGGGCAAAGGCACTGGTGACCCCTGTTTCAGTCCAGTGGGTCAGTGTGGACATTGTTGAGGACTACAAGTACCATAGACAGTAAACTGGACTGGACTAAGAACTGTAGTGGAGGTTAAGATCCTTCAACATCTGCTGGACAGTACTGAGGTTGTTTTTTGAGTCTGTGGTATCCTGTTTGCTGCTGTGTGCAGTAGATTGAGGGTAGCAGACGCCAATAGACTCAAGAAAATGATCCACAAGGCTTGTAAAGTTGTGGGGGTGGAGCTGCACTCTTTGGTGGTGGTGTCAGGGAGGAGGATGCTCTCTAAGTGAGGTGTCATCTTGGATAATGTCTCCAAATCCACTCCATGATGTGCTGGTTAAACACAGGAGTACAATTATCCTCTGAGATGCTCCACAGGGCGCCAAAAGAAGTAATTCCTGCCTGTGGCCATCAAACTTTTCAGTTCCTCCCTCAGAGTGTCAACACTCTGAGTCAATAGACTTTGGCCCTTTGACTTATTTCATCCATTCAACCTTGCAGTATGAACTTAACTGTACAAAAAATAATGCAATAATTCAACTGTTAAATATTTTCTTTTCAGCTATTAGCCATGGCCGACCACGGCTAAAAATCGCTATTGTTCTTAAATGTTTAATAACTTTTGAACTGCTAATTCTGTCCACATGCTTTTAAAAGTCACATAAGGTGCATTCTCAGAACCCATCGGCTGTATTCAGCATCTGACTTCCGGCAGACAGCGATACAGCCTCTGGGGGCAGACCCCTGATTTTTTGGCATTCCGGTTTGATTTGGGCGGAGGAGGCAAATTTCCGTTTCCGACTTCCGTTTATATGTAATAAGTAAATATGCGGAATCATTGCGATGGATTCAGAGTTTGCAGTGATGCCAATTATGTTCCGCCTCATTAGTTCACCGCACGGACCGTTTAACCTGGCAACAACTGCAGCCGGCTCAAACATGATTGGTCAATATCACGCAGACTACAAACAGCCTACAACCGGAAACCAGGGCTCTTCTGCTCTTCTTCCGGAGGCAAGATCTCCGGGGTTTGCCTACAGACTCTACATTCACTGTATGTAGAGTCTGTATATAGAGACTACATAAGGTGGAGAATCTCAGCTTTTTCGCTGGTATCACATTTGTCTTGTTTGGACATTCAGAGGCTCCATAGTGGATGTGATTACACCATCGCATTTTGCAGCATTGATTCACCAAGTAAACCCACGTAGTTCAGTCTTCCAAGCCAAACTGCAATGGTTGTAATGGCTTATCCCCTCCATGTTGATTCAAAATTTCACTACGGTGTTACAAGACATCTTCCACTCCACCAATCAACATTGGTTTCGGAATTGCTTTTTTGGAAACACAGAAACTGAGACGAAGTAGGTTTGTTTGCTTGCATGAAATCATGCACAATGATAACAGATATGTACAACAGAGCACAGCAGAAAGCAAGACCAAGATGGCAAAGTGTCTTTAAGGGTAAACACACCTGTCAAATGTTCTTAATCTTATACACAAACACACACACACATTTACACGCTAATTTTTCTTAATTGCGTGCTGCTGTTTTTGCCGCCACCTGTCTTTCAGAGTCTATAGATGGCAGAGTTTTAAAGCTAAAGTGATGTTACTGGATATCATATAACTAGAAGACCCGCAGAATCTAGTGGTACCATGTTATTTTAGCTTCTCAAGAAGGGGGCTAAATAATGCTCCAAAGTTAGGCTTAATTTTGGTGAGGGAAAAAAGGTCACTTGATCTCTCATCTCAAGATATCTGAATGAAACTAGGTTCTGTGGGTACCCACGAGTCTCGTCTTTACGGTCATGTCCACATTAGTCCCATATAGTTGTGGGCACACTATACACTTTTTTGCATTTTTATTACAGACATATGTTTAGAAAAACTTCACACAAAGTGCTGAGCTGCATCTCAAATTAATCTTCAGGGGTCCCATTTATAAACATTGTGTACGCACAAAATGAGGCCTGAAAGAGGTGTACGCTACCCTGGAAATCCAGAGTTCTCGCGAGAGCACAATTTGAATTTGCTCAGCGAGTCACTCTGGCAATCAGTAATGATGCTCATTACCCATGCCCATGAAACCGAGCTGCACCAATCACTTCAGTGTATCTGATATAGGCAGGCCAGGGGCGAGCTAAACAGATGACAACAGTGCTGCGACGATGAAGTCCGGAATCAGTCAGTAAACACTGCAAGATGACCCTAAATCTTTCTAGATTTAGGGTCTGGATTTCCAGGCTAGGGTTACGCCACTTCTCACGGAATAGTTGTTATCTATTAAAACAAACTCGATGGGAGAAACTTTGACCCATGCTTACGAACATTTTGGAGACAGGAAATTGGCTACGCAGATGATGAGATGGAAGCGTAACTGTAGAAATTATTGACCTCCTACATTAAGATAGTCTAATGTAAAAAAAAAAAAAAAAGGAAAGCTAATAATGCATTCAGGTGCTCTTGGTCAATGTATAAAGTCAATAATTTCCATGTTTATCACAGAGAAGCTGCCTTAAAGTGGCCAACAAAGTGTAAACAAGTTTTCTAATACCTTGGTTTATAGTACAGTCATGAAGTTTAGTCTAAAAATATGCTAAATAACCAGCAAACAGCATGCTACGATAGGTTTACAGCAGTGGTGGAAGAAGTTCTGAGATCTTTCTTTAGGTAAAAGTAGCACCATGTAAAAATACTCTTACTTAGAGTATGTCTACTTCCTGGTTCCCTCAGGTGGCCCTCAGCAATGGGACGCCAGTTCCAGCCGTTCTGTTGGCCAACAAGTGCGACCAGCGGAGTCACGGTTTGTGCCCTAAGCTGCCCAAACTGGAGAACTTCTCCAGAGAGTATGGGTTCGTCGGCTGGTATGAAACCTCTGCCAAGGTATGACGTGATCCTCCTCTGTGTGTGTGTGTGTGTCTTTAAATCCCGCAAATATTGTTTTAACCTGTGATCTGCTTCTGTCGTCATCTGTGTTTTTTCTCGTTATAAAGAAATGTCACTGCATATTTATATCAGCGTATCGCCTATTAGCCTTCTGTCTCACACACTCCCCCGCACTCCTTTATTTACCCCAGTGTTTCTTCCTCACGCTTAATTTCATGTCAGCTCTTCTCTGCATCTGTCAGTGCCTGTTTCTCTGCTTTCAAAGCTGCACCAGTGAACAGTTTAATGCAAAAGACAAAGAACAAAAATCACAAAATGTAAAAGTTCAGCAAGCATCCAGTTTACTCATATGGCGTCTGTGTAGTGAAGTCTACAAAATTCAAACAGCTCCCGTTTGCTGCTATTTGTAGATGCCAACATGCAGTAACATGTTTATCTGCTGCAGCTAAAATTATAAACACTAGATTGCCTATTCATCTGTAACCAAGAGCCTACACTGATTACACTAATCAAGAGCCTTTTGGAGTTAAAAGCATTTGTAGACAATGAACTTGTTGTGCTACATCTGTTCTGTTTGGCTGATTCAATTTTATTTATCTACCTAATTGTTTTATTCACTGTTGAAGGTGCAAGATAGAAGCTTTTTATAGTGCACAATGAAGGACCCCGATAGCCTTAAAGTCTCGTCTCTGCTTTCATGTCGCACAAAGAACTTCCTTCACAGTGAAGAAATAAAAGTGATAAACCTGAGCATGTCTTTAAGTAATAATCTGTGTCACCTGAAGCAATGAGTCAAACTTTGTTCTTGCAGGAACATTCACAGTAACTGAGTAGAGAGAGTTTGAATCCATGATAAAGGAAATAATGTTTAATTCAATGGAAAAGGACAAGTTTCAATTTCTGTTTTCTGTTGGTGTTGCCATCAGAAAGAACATTTGATCAATTTTTAATTTAAAGATGCGCCAATTTATATTTTTATGTTAACAATGGAAGAAGTAAATACTGGTAAAACGTAAAGGGGTAGTGGTTACTTGTAGTAATGAACTAACAAGAAGTTGTAACCAGACTCTGCAGCTCTGCGGAGCACTGTAGCATCTTTCAGTTCTTTGTTTTGGTTTCACAGCACACAACTTGACTGTTTCAGTTCACTCTCAAAACTCCTGTCACACCAAGCAGCAACAGGCAGCTATTTCCATCACTGATAAAGCTGATTCCAAGTTTAACAAACACAACATTGAGTTGATATTTTGGCAACTAGTTTGGCAGTAACTACTGTATATGGAAAAAATGGTTAATTAGATGGATGGACCAGTTCTAGGCATTAAAATGTCTGTTCACATGAGGTGTTTGTTATGTTTACACTGAAAGGAGAGTACTATGATTTTTGGCATGTGTTTTACTATAAAGTCCTTTAAAGCTGAAATACAAATTGCAAAACTTTTCGGTAACACTTTACTTGAAGGTATCTACATAAGGGTGACATGACACTGTCATAACTATGACATGTCATGGTCATGAACCCGTCATGAACATTATGTACATGTCGTAAACGTTTATGACTGCTGTCATTAAGTGTCATTCAGTTTTTGTAATGACAAGCTGACACTGGGTGCGGTTACATGATGGCTTCTCATCCAGAATGAAATAAATCTGAAGGAAATCATTCGGAATTAAAGTCTTTCCAGGTAGTTTACATGGGAAATGTTCATTCCGAATCAGGGTTTACACTGGAGATCAGTTTAATCACCTTTTAATCGCCTGTATTCGGGTCTGCACAAGGTTTGGGGCAGGGCAGGTTTCTGATTGGATAGGGGGTGGGGTGGATGTTAGGTGTTCACGTTTACCGAAGAAAACACTGTAGTCCTCGCTCAGGATAACAACATGCTTGACGACGCCGTTCTTAGTGCCTTTTTCGGGCTTGTTTTGCTTATATTCTTGAAGCAGCAGTACGACAACAACCTTGTTCTGCTAATGCTTCGTCTGTTGAGGAGGAGAAGGGAGGCAGAAGGTCGACGAAGGAAGATAGGTGACTGTGCTTTGGCAAATGGAAACCGGTGAGTGCAACAAGTCCGACTGCTCTATCTCAGCCCGTTGCTATGTGCGCTATATACGTCATCGCGCCAGAAGGGCAAGGAAACGAGCATGTGCAGCAAGACCAGAATGAACTTAAAGAGGAATGAGTGTAAACAAGTGCGAGAAATTCTTTCATTTGGAATTAGAAACGTAAATATTCCAGCCCCTTACATCAGAATGAATTTTCAATAGCATTGGTTGGCCATTTTCATTCCAAATTAGGTGTTTACAAGATCACCTTGAATAGGAATGAACTTTCATTCCGAAAGAAAAGGGAATTAAACTGTCCATGTAAACGTACTAACTGTTTGGGTTGTCTTGATTATGACAACTTGACATTAATCAAAGTGACATTATCAGAAATTGTATTTGTCATGACAAGTTGACATTACATTTGTTTGGGATGTCCTCATAATGACAACTTGACATTAACAAGAAATGCACCTCTTTTTGTGTTTACGACAAGTTGACATGATGATTATTGTTGTTACGACAAAGACATCTTCTGGTAATGTCATCCTGGTTAATGTTAAGTTGTCATTGTAAGGACATCCCAAACAAATGTAATGTCAACTTGTCATGACAAAGACAACTTCTAGTAATGTCACTTTGATTAATGTCAACTTGTCATAATCAAGACAACCCAAACAATGTCAACTTGTCATTACAGAAACCGAATGACACTTAATGACAGCAGTGATAAACGTTTATGACATGTACATAATGTTCATGACAGGTTCATGACCGTGTCATGTCATAGTTATGACAGTGTCATGTCACCCTTATGCAGATACCTTCAAGTAAAGTGTTACCAACTTTTCTTTAGTGTTCATATTTCCTTTCCCTTTTATGCCTTTATTCATCTTGGTGTCCACACTGAGCTGTATATGTTTGAAAACAGATCTTTATTTTCCTTCCAAAAGGCCTTTGCACATCAAGTCTGTATTTTTTGTCTGAAATTGTTGCATGGTTAAAAAGTAAATACAACCTCACATTGTGTCAATCACGTTAACACACTAACTCTAAAACTGTCCGTCAGTTTTCGGAACAGGCTTGATTTTCTGCACTTTTTCGTTTCTGTCAAAAGACAGATGAAGGAGATAGAGAGTTGTGTGACCAAAAAGCAGTGACGAAAATGTGGCGGCGGGGTACATACATCCGCACAAGGAGAGAGCAATGGGGCACACAGTGTCATTTTTTAACTCACCAACAGGTCAGATAGTAACATTAAGGTGGATGATGATGATGACGAGGAGGAGGATGTGATGAGTTAAGCAAATAGCACAATTTCACATCATATGTTTATTAGCAAGAGTTGAAAAATCGGAACTTAGTGACCGATTCGTGCTGTGATAGCCAATCAGTGTGAGATCGTTCAGGGATGTATGATTTCAAGGATGTACTTGCAGAAGTTATTCAGCGATTTCATGTGCATTTGACGTGAGGTATTCGCGCGTATGAGGCCAGTCAACACAAAATAGTCTAGCGTTGAAATTCGTGCACGTAACGTTGGTGTGAACACAACATTAAAGAGGACGAGGACAACACACAGACAAAGAGAAAGAGAGATTGACAGTGTTGAGACAGAGAGGGAGGACAACGCAGGACCTTCAGGTAGTCTCGCAAGACGTAGGGAGAGAGTGGCAAAAGCCAGGGAGGTAACTCCAGTCGAGAGGAGAAGGGAGCAAATATAGCTTTACATTTTGTTTTGTATTGTGTGTTTTCGCAACAATTAGAACAATAAAACACATCAGACTCAGAGTGCAAGGTTTCTGTGCCTGACAATTTTTGCTGGATGACAGATAAAAAAAACAAAAAGAAAAATTACAGCCTTAGTCTACGGAGGCCTGAAGCTGACGTTTTTTTCTCCCTGAAAATTGTGGACAAATCCAAAAACTTCTGGCATAATGTTTTCTACTGACAGAAACTTCATGTGGTCTAATATCGTTTTCACATGTAAATAGCATTTTCAGATTTGGCTGGCATAATATGGACTCTCCTCTCCCTTGTTCCTCTATCTCTACCTCCATCGTCCTTCTTTAACCCTTCACCTCGCTCCTCTCTCTACAGGACAACACCAACATAGATGCCGCCATCATGTGCTTGGTGAAGAGCATCATGACTTTGGAGGATGAGAGAGCTGCGAGTGACGCCACAGCCATCACCGGCAAAAGTGAATCGGTTCTGGTTCTGCCTCGCTTCGACTACAACAAAAAGGAGAAGGGACTGAGTGGGTGCTCAGGATGCCAGTCGCTTAAACCCAAAGACAGGGACAACGACTGAAGGAGGGAGGGATGGATGGGATGCATCCTCTTCCTTCCTTCTTTTTCTCCTCACAAACATATTTCTGCAGAGTTGTTAGGGGAAACAGTTTAACAATTTGTGATTTTTCTGAAAAATCCATAATGTAATTATGTATTTTTATCACAGAGTCAAGAGTCAAAAATGAGTTCCAGTTTAACAATAAGATAACTTTTTATAGGTGATGCTAAAATATTTTATGTATTTGAAGGAAAATGTGACTCCTGAAAACATTTTTTTAATATTTAAAGTTTTTTTCTTTTGCAGCACAGCAACATGTTTTAGGTTTGAGACAGCTGAATTTTACAATAATTCCTTGGTTTTTAATAATATATTGTAATATTCTTCATATGTGAATAACAGAAAACGACTTGTAAAACCTTTTTATATGCATAAAAGTGCACTTTTAATCTGTCATGCGTCTTCTCTATTTCTTGTCCGAACATTTTGAACGTTTTTTCAAAATGGTGGTGGCAGGGGTGCTTCCTTTCTGAAAGCAAGAAAAATATCATATGTTTGAATTGAAAAAGCAAAAATAAATATGCCATAGGTTTTTTAAATTATATGTTACATTAAATGATAATTACTCTATGTGTTCAGCAGCAGTCTTCATGGCAAAGCGCTATGTAAGCAGCTACTTAAGTGATTATTGATGTTTTTATCTGAGATTATTTTTTTATTTTATCCTCACCAGGGGATCAGGTGTTTGGCCGTGTGTGTGTGTGTGTGTGTGTGTGTGCGTGTGTGTGCCCTCGTATGTGAGTTTGTATCCATCTGTCTGCAGCCAACCTCACAAACTACTGTACCAAACTACTGAACCAATCAGCCTAATATTTTGTCAGCATATTTATGACATGCTCAGGAGTCCTCTTGTGTGCAGTGATTCACAATTTTTGAAAAGCCTATTTTACTGACTGTTCTATACCACCATCATCACATTTACAGAAATAATCTCATATGAAAACAGCATACCTAGTCTGTTGCCGGCCATATTTTGGCCTTCGTCACGGCTCAAAAAACTGACATCCATGAAAAATTTGAAATGGAGAACCTGCAGATGAAATGTTTGTAGTTCTTATTTCCTACTGTGTTGTGCTGTAGCTGACAGACAAAGTTACTACCTTTTTAAAGTCCAGTTATGAGCAACATAGATCAGAGATTTGTGGCTGTGTTTTAGTTAATAATCTATCCTCATAAGCTATATTTCACACACAGTGCCTGTTAAAATGAAAACTCGTTCTGTTTTGTGCAACACACTGCTGCTCAGTCTGTCAAAAATTGATGAGGTACGTATTTTCATTACCTTTTGAAACACTACTGAGTGCTGTTTTCTTGCTTTGTCTCCATCCATGGTCCTCAGTGTGATGCCTTTCTTAAGTTTTTCTTTTAATGTTCATTTCTTACCCATCTTAACAGCATGGCTCTAGAGATTGAAATGTCTGTCTGTCAAACTGTAATATCTCAACTAGGAATACACCAACATGGATTTTTTCAACTGATACAGATGATCAATAATTTCACATTTTTGTGTTTTAAAAAATAGTATATAACCAATAGTCTATGTACACCTGAGGGTCAGAGAGGCTGAGACGTAGTGTGAAAATATGTCTGATTTAAAAACTTGGTGTTGCAGCTAATTAGCTCATGCTAACACTCTGGAGACAGTCCTTCAGCCCTGCATCTAACCTGTGTCAGGAGGCTGGAGATCAGAGGTGATGGCCAAATGAAGCCTCATGAACCACTTTCTTTATATTCTGATCCCTCCAGATGGCGCTCTTGGTTTAATGATAAAGGCTGAAAGACTTGCAATGAAGTGTGCTTTCAAACCTTTGTTGAACAGACAGCGCCATCTAGTGGCTTCAGAAAATAAAGACAGTGGTTTATGAGGCCTCATTTGGCCATCACAAGAGATCAGACCCTCAATGCAATCCTGTTGTCTTCTTCTTGAACTGTGAAACACGTCCACACCACAACATGTTTTGGCCTCTAGTCAGAGTGCTGCAGATGTTGTTTTTCTTCCCTGTGTTAATTTACGGTTGGCAAACCAAGTTTAAAGGTACATTGTCACTCTTCGTGTCGGGTGTGTAGATGTTGCCCTTGTTAAGTCAGTGAAAGCAGTCTGGCTTTGTATTATCTGCGCTATTTATCAGCTATAATTTTAATTATCGGAATAATGCATAACTATAAAAATATCCCATCATCGGCCCGTAAATTATCAGTCCGTTATATATCATGCAACCTTTAATTAGACAAACTGCCATAAAAAAATCTGCACAGACAGTCATACTCTAGTGCCCAGATAGCCTACTGAGTTTGATGATTCCCTTAATCTTTCATCAGGTTGTAATATGAATTTGTCCAATGCTTTTTGTCAATTCTGTGATCAAATATCTGTTGAACTTTTTGTTTAGTACTAATTAGCAAATGTTAGCAAGCTAACATGCTAAACTAAGATAGCAAACAATTTCCCCCCGGGGATTAATAAAGTATTCTGAATCTGAATCTGAATCTGAATAGCAA
Source organism: Epinephelus fuscoguttatus (assembly GCF_011397635.1). Classification (NCBI taxonomy): domain Eukaryota; kingdom Metazoa; phylum Chordata; class Actinopteri; order Perciformes; family Serranidae; genus Epinephelus; species Epinephelus fuscoguttatus. Next base: position 17,493,239 of record NC_064774.1, read on the forward strand.
ACATGGTTAAAATTACACCTACTAAACAAGCATGTTAGCATTGTGAGAGTCTGGTCTCACTCTGAAGTCGTTGAAAGCCGGCGCTTGGGCAGTGACCAATGAAACAAGGGTTCCTGGCAGCATCAGGGGGAAACACAGCAGGACAAGGACAGAAGTTAAGGTAGCAAATGTCCAAGTGGGGCAGGTGTGAGGGTTGTTGGATGGGTCAAACAAACACGGACTTTCACCCAAGAGAGCTGTGTTCATGTCCCGTAAGATTCTAAAGCTTGTTCTTTTTTCCTAACTCAACCATGTGTGTTAGTTGTTGAAGGGAATTTTTGCGGTATTGTAGTGCATTTATTTTGAAAGAGACTGTGTGAAAACGTTAAATTTCCTGTGAAAACATAAGTGTATCTTGAAAGAGGACTTGACACAGTGTCCCAGAACGTCAACATGCAACGCACCCAGGGTACCTTTCACGTCGTATGTGGACATAGAAAGTCCATGACCAAGCACGTCAAGGTCAGACCATTTTATGTTTAGTCCACACAAACAGTTAGTCACATCATTGCTTTAGTATTTTAAAACTTATTACGTAGGCATACTGGATTGTTAGATGGGAAAAACTGAATATGAACACTTCATCACATTTAGTTCCTTCTCTTTAATTTGCATGATTAGATTTTCAGCTTCTATTTATTCTGGGTATTTTGGCAAGACTTCTGGTTTGGCAATGTAGGAGAGAGACGTAGGGTGAAGGGGCTCCCGATCAACTCTCTCATTAAGTAATTAATCGAAGTTTTACACACGCATATTAAGCGTCGTAGCGGCTTGGACCTACTTACACGCAAAGTACTGTATTTATATAGTTGCTGAACCCTCACGACGGCGAAATGGAAACCAGACATAGCATAGCTAGCAAGCTAGCAACAATGGCGGCTGCGTCCACCGATGCTGAAAAACCTGGTGACAGTAAACACGGAGATCCTGTCTCCATGTCTGAACTGATTACAGAACTATCTAAGCGACGGGTCAACTTTAAGGAAGATGTGGCCACGTTAATCCAAGAGTCAATTCAGCCTCGGCAAGCTTCAGTGAATGGGCTACATGACGAAGTTAGCTCTTTTCAGGGCCGACTCGTTGCAGCAGAAACCCTAACGGGTGAAAACTTTCAACGGGTCTGTGACGCTGAAGCTACCGTCAAATCCCTCCAGGCCCAGAACGCAACCCTGCTGGATCGCCTTGAAAACCTGGAAAATAGATCTCGCAGAGCCAACCTTCGTATCCTGAATTTGCCTGAAGGAAGCGAAGATGGCCACGACCCTACTATTCTGGGTATTTTATCGACGGATAATCCTTATATCATTTTCTTGCTTGAACCTCTTTCATCATTGTCTAGTATTACTCATTCTATCACCTTTCACTCACGTCTTAGCTTTAAATATCAGGAATAACATGTAGAATAAGAATGAGTCAATGTTCTTCCATTATTTCTCAGCTGGAGTGAGCCCCCCCCCCCCACGTCTCTATTCTCTCAGCGTGTTTGCCAGCTCTTACAGATGTATCGCTCTGTCAATAAAAGCTAGAAAACTAACCCTAATTACATGGAAGACTGTCAAATGCAGTGTGTGTTTCTGTGTGTGTGTGTTGTTCAGCTCAGTTGTTCTCTGCGCCTGCTGCTCTGTCTGATGGGTGAGGCACTATAATTTTGCGCCCACCCATGTGAAGATATTGTATACTCCCTCCCATTCACGGTGCCAAAATAGTCTGTGCATAACACTCACTTTCTCTGGCAAAGTGTTTCTTCTTTTGCTTCATTCATCCAGCAGGGTGGCCAACCCCAAGCTGCAAAGGTTCCATTTAAGTGTGCTGTAAAAGCTTTTCAGGAAGGAAATGAATCATGTTTTAGGGAGAGAGGACCACTGGTGAAACTACCTGATTTGTGATTAAACACCAATCAATCTCATGTCTCAACTAGATCTCTCAATATGGTAAAGTCTGAGCTGAAACAACGGCCCTACTGGTGGTGCATTTTGATTCGCAGCCATTTTGCCAACAGCTTGTTGACATGTCTGTGGTTATTGTCACCAAGTGGGAGATATTATTAGACATTCCTGATATTTGGAGTCCGAATTGTTCTGGCAGAACGGTATTTCCCACTCTGCTGCCTATAATTATGGCCTAAAAGATGTAACATGAATATGCCACACAAACACGTTCTGACTCCAACCTCGTCACATATCAACGTTTGGTCATGGACTTTCCACGTCCAGATACGACGTGCAAGGTACCCTGGGTGCGTTGGTTGTTGACGCTCTGGGACGCCGTGTCAAGTTCTGCCTGTTACATGCATTTTCTTCTTTCAAGATAAACTTCCATTTCATACAGTCTCTTTCAAAATAAACGCACTACATTGCTATAACACAACGAACTGACGTTTTTTTCCTTCAACAACATACACACATGGTTGGGTTTAGGAAAAAAGAACAGGGTTTGGCTTTAGAATCTTACAGGACACAAACACCACTCTCCAGGGTCAAAGTCGTGTTTGTTGGACCCATCCACCACCACTCCCACCCACCCCAATCGCACTTTCGGCACCTTAATTTTCGTTCTTGTCCTACCTTGTTTCCTCCTGATGCCGCTGGGCGACGTTAAAAGTAAAACAGCAATTGGCCAAATACCATGTCGATGCTAAAGGACGCCTTTTTTTGTTGGTTTCTGACGCTGCAAGTCACTTTCCAAGCGCCGGATTCTGACTGCTTCGGAGTGAGACCAGGCTCAAGAAAACATATTGCTTTCCAAAAGAAGAGAAAAAATATCTCACTTTTGCTCTTTGTAGAACTAAAATGGCTCCTTGTTGTAAGATGTGGCTGTGATGACCAACGCTTGTTTTCCTGAGGTAACGACATAGTTTACTCATTATCTGGAGAAGTAATTTAATAACTTCAGAAAGCTAACCTCCTTTTTTAGAGATAACAAAATAAAACAACCTTTTTTATGATAGCAGGCTGATTATCAGGAGATAACAAAGCTTGTTTTCTTGAGGTAACGAAATAGCTTATCTCAGAATAACAGCATGAAAAAAATAATTAGAAGCACAGCCGTTCTTGCCATCTGTTGAAAGACAAAGTTACTCTGCAGCATGTTTGATGCCAATGTTGCCAATTTTCTGACTCAACATGCTGCAAGTTATTTAAAGATTACACAGTTTTCTCAGTTTTGAGTTAGGCACGCACATGGATGATTTTTATATCCTTGTTCAGAAGAGTTAAATGGACCAGTAGACCAATCTCCAAAACATTTGTGTGCTTGTTTCTTCCCCTTGTCTGGAGGTTGTTAAAAAGGCGTGTTGTATTGTTTCTCTGCTCATCATCTCAAATTCAAGACAGGTTTTTTTCATATGTAAGGATCATTAACACATTTTTTAAATCCCTGGTAACATTCGTTAGTGGTTTTATGTCTAACCTGGAGCAACATCACATTTCTTCTGCTGCTGTATAAACCTTTTGATATACAGTTCCATTAAGATTAAATTAGAGTACAGTACACCATCCATGATGCTGTCAAGAGGACGGTCCAAAGAAAACATTATTAATGCTAGGGAGTGTTTTGCTATAGAAAATCATCTTTCCCACCCCTATAATTTTCACACAGTCCCCAATGTGCATTCTTTTTGTTATGCAGCTTCACCTTACGTTATCTATATTTATGGTTTACATGCATTGCTGCAACGTCTCTACCTCTCACTTGTCACATGACGTCTTTAGATCATGAACACATGAGGAGGCAAATCTTTGGAGAGGCACTCTACTGCTTCTGAGAGCGGTTTGAACCACTAGAGGGAGCCACAGGTAGGAAATGTGTTTACAGTGGTTTTATAGTGTGGCTGTCCACTTTAAATTTTTCATGTTTGGAATTATTCTCCATATTGGATTTATTTCCAATATCCCTCCCTGCTCCCTCTTCACTGCTCTTCTTCACTTCACTGCCTCTGGTGTTGGGAGTGAAACCTGTGTGAAGCGACTGTTTTTGCCCCAATGGCTTCTATTTCTGGATACAGACTCCTCTCCTCTCTCTTGCTCTCCTCCATCTCTCTGATTTTTCAAGTGCATCTGACTGCACAACCAGCCTCCTGCAAAGCGACTAAATTGGTGCGAGATACAAGAAGTGATGAAAAGAGTGCACATTTCCTCGGGTGTCCTCACAGCTGTTTCCATTGGTAATAGAGGTTGCTGTTAATTCCTCCATAAAGGAAGGCGGTTGTTGACCCATGCAGATGCTGGATGCAAAACCTCCCCACCGAATTGAATTGTTTTTCTTCAGTCCTCTTAAGAAGAAGTGGATTATTGGTGTTTGGGTATTTGAGGACTGACACAGAAGGAAGGCCTTTTTGTTTGTAAGTTGGGAAATGAAGAGGAAAATCTGGATTTTTTCATGTTCATTGTCTTCTCACACATCCATCTCGTGTTTGTTTGAGGTTTTAAGTTTCTAAATTACTTTCCACATGGCTCAGTTATAATCACATATTGTTTGAAGTGTTTGGTTTGTAGATAAAGAGTAAGCAGTTTGTGTTTTTCAAGTCAGCACAGTGGAAAATTTAGGCTTGTTTAATGACTTTTTAACCATTTTCTTGTGTAAAAGACTCTTTGATTCAAAAGCAATTAAAACATTTTTCAGTCTTGTGTTTTGTATTTTAGTTTGCTTTTGTTCACATTGGTACATCCTTGTATCATCAATAGATTGATGTTCTCTCTTGTTGCATTTCTGTTGAATTTCCAAAGGTCTATTCTTTTTCTCACTCCTCTATGTGAATTCTAATTGTGTTGCTATGCCTGTTTATATTTCCTTTTCACAGTATACCCAAGTTGCATCTAGGGATGTCCCAATCACATTTTTTTTTTTGCATCCGATCCGATACCGAGTCCTTTATTTTGAAACCAAGTCTGATCCAATACTTTTCAAAGCATTAAGCAAGAAAAAGAAAGAAAAAAAAGAATGCATTCAAGTTGTCCCATAAGGTTTGTTTTTTATTTGATTACTATCCGAAAAGCTTATTGGTGGTTCAGCATCACAAAATGTAAACAAATTCAGTGTCTTCTTCTTGTCTTCAACAAACAAAATAGGCCTATATCTTTATACATTGGAAAGCAGAGGCAACACTGAACAACACAGATGAAAAACCTGGCCATTTTTGTTGTTTTGATTCCTCCGATCTTTTATTACCGATTCCGATTTTGATACGGTCCCGATCTGAGGACATCCCTTGTTGCATCTCTTCCTTGTGTGTTCGTGATTTGTGTATCTACAGGTTAATTCCGTATATGACCCTACACACTATGTTTACTGAATTATCTTTAAAGAGGACCTATGATGCACATTTACAGGTTCATACTTGAATTTAAGGTACTTATTGTTAGCATGCTTTAATGTTCAAAAAAGCACTTTATTTTCCTACTGTCCAGGGCTGCCCCCTGAAAGTTGGAGGTCCGAATCAGTGACCCCCCTCAGTTGACTGAGATTGCTACAAGCTGAGCAGTCACAGGTTTTTGTTTGTGTGTGTCTGCCAGTCAGTGTGCAGTATACATCCAGTGATGTTTTGGTCCCCAAATTTAGCTGCACTGTGAGCACTCCTAATTTTGACGCTGCTCTTTGGTACTTGCAGCTGTGTGCATGGAGGCAGCTGCCTCGTCAGGCTCTGAGATAATGTTATCTTCTGCCTTCTGCTTAGGTGTGGTGAATTTACAGCTCAAAGCAACTTAATTTGATACAGTCTTTGGCTTTTGTTTGATATCTAGTGACGCCAAAAAATGCTGTCGCCCATTTCCAATCCATTATTAGTGTTGGTAGCTTGGCTAAGTACATTAGGTGAATGTCACTGTCACATTTTAACGTCCTGCTGAACTCCATCTGAACTTAAAACTCTAGCCTATATGGCATAAAAGGAATGAATAGTCAGTCAGGTACAGCACTAATACTGTCGGCATGCTACTGGAACGGCTGTATTCACCCTCTGTCTGAAACACCCAATTTAGTAGGCTATCTCTTTATCGCAGCATCTCTGCATCGTTGTTTCAGCCAGGCGAATGGCCATAACTGAGAATAGTGGCTCTTTCTACTGCGAAAAATCCTCAATAAAAGCTTCTAAACACAACTGTACATGTTTCATTACAAATCTGATCCGAAACTGAAAAGATCACGTTTTCCTGACGTTAGCATGTAGTTACATGTACATTAGCAAAGCACTTGCAGCCGGGGAATGACTGTAATGGAGAATAGTGACACTTTTTACCGTGAGAAATCACCAGTAAAAGCTTTTAAACGCAACCGCACATGGTCTATCAGAAATGTGCACCAAAACTGGGGAGAAATTTACAACATCAGCAACCAACAGTACATGTTTCCCTGATGTTAGCATGTAGCTGCATGGGGAACTGCCCATTAGTTCGACAGCCCATTGTTTCGACATCCCATTGTTCTGACCATATTAAACTCATTGTTCCGAAATCATCATGATGCCCCGTGGTTAAGGTCTGGTTAGGTTTAGGCACAAAAACCACTTGGTTAGGGTCAGGAAAAGATCATGGTGTGGGTTAAAATGAAAAAGAAAGTGACAAACACATAAGCCGTGAGCCTGCTCCGCCTCAAGCTGGTTGTGGCGCACCATACGCCTGCCACGAGCTGTTCAGCACCGCGGACAGTCGGACTAATGGGATGTCGAACCAATGGGCTGTCGAACCAATGACATGGACCCGCTGCATGTACGTTAGCAGTGCACTTACAGCCGGAGAATGATTGTAATGGAGAATAGCAGTGCTTTTTATTGTGAAAAATCACCAATAAAAGCTTCTAAGCACAACCGAACAATCTGAAATCAAACTGGAGAAATTTATAACATCGGCAACTGAGAATACATGTTTCTCTGACGTTAGCATGTAGCTACATAAACGTTAGCAGTGCACTTGCCGCTGGGGAATGACGTAACAGAGAATTGCAGCACCTCTTACCGTGAAAAATCACCAATAAAAGCTTCTAAACACAACTGGACATGTTACACCAGGGATATGATCCAAAACAGGGGCAAAATGAACAACATCAGCAACCTACTTTACATGTTTCCCTGACGTTAGCATGTAGCTACATGTCAGAGGCAGTGTATAGGTTACATAATGTCAGCACCTGCAGTAGCGTGCCTGGAGCAGATGGCCATGTAAAGAAATCTGGCACGCTTTGGCATAATACTTTAGCCGGAATAGAATTGGACTGTTGGGAACACAGGGATTACTTGTACATATGTACCTCTGGCCATGTTTAATGTAAACATCTGACAATGTAACTTTATGATACAAAATACGAAAAAGCATAAAAGATCCCCTTTAGATAAAAACATGTAGTCTTTTTTTTGTAACAGATGCAGCAAGTAATTAAGTAAGTAAGCAAGTAATTAGCCTATTATTGCTTCTATTTCCCATCCTACCAGTGAATCCAGTCCACCATGAAGACGGCCACTGCTGTTAGGAGCCTCATCAGTCTGCTGCTGATTCTACACTTTAGTAAAGGTAAGCGCAGTTTGTTTTGTAACAAGTTGATTAAAAGCCTTTTTCATTTATGCTGTTAGTTATGATTGATAATTGACTCTGAGAACGGCTTTCATCCCTGCGGGCAGATGTAATTTCTACTGTGACTGCAAGTACTTTTGCATCATCATCATTATCATAATCACATTGAAGTACCATTTTAAACTTGACTTTAAAGTGTAAGGATAAGTGCGAAAAGTTTTACATTACATGCCCTTTTATCCCATACATTTTGCATTCGCTCTACTGTTGTTTGGATCCAAATATGTCAAATCAGTATTATTATATAGCCCAAACATGCGACACACATGTACAACATATGGCGGTCTATCTTTAGATAAAGGTTGCTGAGGCTAATGGGAATGTTATTAATTTTGCAGGTGTTGACATTTACATTTATTAATTTGGTACAATCCAAGCCAGAGGAGATTAAGGGGAAGCCTTTGAGAATAACTAAGTCAGCACTCAGTTCCATCCATCACAAACACCACAAGGGCTTCTAGTGGCTGTAGTTATTATGATGCAAAGGAGGAAGTCAGGTCTTGCAGTATAAAGAGCAACAAACTCTGCGTAGGGCAGAAGGTAAGGGAGGTGGACGGGTCAAACAAACACAGGACTTTAATCCAAGAGACTGACGTTCGTGTCCCATGTGAGACCATAAGCCAATGTTGTGTTATTTAAAAACATAAGGCATATGTGCATGGCATATGTCCTGTGACATTACATTTTGTCATGTTAGTAACAAATATACTAAAGGAGTGGTGCAGGGGTGATGTTTTTTTGTAAGCCAACCTGGAAGTCACCCTGATTTTCTTCGACAAAAAGCCATTGGGTTTTTTCTGTGATTAGATGTGATTAGATGTGGGCAGTGCAATGGACATGATGCAAGTGAAGCAAGTAGCAAGATTCCGCATCATACGCTTATTCGTTAGAGTTGAAACATCTGAACTTTAGCGGCTGCTTTGCGCCATGATAGGCAATTAGCATTGAGATGATGAGGGACATATGACACTGGGGACGTACCGGCGGAAGTTCATTCATTGATTCAGTGATTTCACACGGGTATGACACAAGTTATTTGTGCGTATGAAGTGTGTCAACACAAAATATTCTAGAATTCAAACTCGTGTGAGCAACGCAACATGAAATTTCACATTGTATTTGGTGTGAACACAGCATTATGATTTTTGAAGCATAAATGCAATCACCTGAAATTAGAGCTGAAGTTAGGCTATAAACAAACTACACCACAGTCAAGTTATTTCAGTGTCCTTATCACAACAAAGCTGTAAAGCTGCATTCTGAGTTATAAAGTTCTGTACTCTCATTTAGCCACTTAGCAACCATCTGTTTAAGACAAGTAAAACCTTCACGAGTGGGGTATTTACTGATGTATTTTACGCCGTAGAATAAAACATGAAAACATCTGATGCTTGTGTTCCCAAAGACCTTATTTCAAGCGTCTAACAAAAAACAACATAGCAACATATAACCTATGTGGTTGTATGTGTTAGAGGACTTGTTGGAAGTAACATATAAGAGCTTAGCAAATGACACTTTTTTTGTTGTTGACAAAGACCTTGAGAGGGGTTGTGAACAGGCAGGTGAGAAAGGGCATATTTGGTAGTATTCCTGGAGGAAGTATGTTATAAAGCGTTTTCTATAGACATAAAGTGATTCTGCTGACAGAAATGAGTTGGTTAACTCGTTTCACCACCAAGGGATCAGACAAGAGAAGAGTTTGGATTAGAATGTCTTGCTCTGCAGTGAGGGTAGAACAAGCCATCATGCAGTTGCAGATTATAGTGAATGAAAGAGCTCGTAAACCTGAATGAGGGGATTACTGTGAGTCTTGTGCTGGTGACCACTTGAGTTCTGACCTAATGTTGGCACTACATGAAAAGTCAAGAGTTTACCAAATTTTGGCACCTTGAATGCTTGTATCAATTTTCATACCAGTCCATGGGACATTTACTAAAAATCTCAAATATCAACCTCATGGTGGCAACAAAATGAACGTCAGGAGAGCACCATGGACATTAGGATACATCATCTGGGAACCATGCATTTCTGCACAAAATCTGGTGCCAATCCATTTGGTGGATGTTGAGATGTTTCACTATCTCCTGGTGGCATTAAATGAAAAGTCAGCCAAAGCCAAATAAAAATTTAGAGCACCATGAATGTCTGTAAGAAACATCATGGCACATACAATCTAATAACAACCCGTATGTTAAAACTAAGATCCACATAAAAGCACTTGAATACTCTTTGTAATGACGCTTGCATTTGTCTTTCAAATCATTTGAGGGTATATTTTTCTCATTCTTGCAGCTATCCAGACAGGCGAAATACAATTATTTTCCAATTCCTCAAAATGGCTAAAATTACAAAAGTATTCCACTCTTTGAAGCATCAGTGGTTAACCACGTTTTGTGTCAGTGCCTCAGAATCAGAGATATAGGGTATTTTGTCTGACAAATTTTACTTTTTGTTGAATTCTTATAGGGGCAGAAATGATTTATAAAACCGGGGTTTCATTTTCCACTTTTATTAAACATTAATCCAACAGTAATACTACATTTGAGCCAGGACCATGTCCATCTATGTTAGGAGATATGTAAAAAAAAAATGCACCTATTTTATTCTGTGTTGGGCTTCCATCTACATTTATCCGCCAAATTAGTGTTTGTCCACATATGACTGTCATCTCACAAACCTTTCATCAAAAAGCCAGACATATTTCCACTCTGCAGTGATGTCAAGAAAGCAATTTTCAGTCGCCTCTCACTCTCTAGAGAGTAGAGCCTTTTTTTGCCATTCAGATCACATATAATCATAGCTGGGTTTACATCAAAGAAGGCCTTGGGGAAAAAATGGCCATTCGCTTCTCTTATTCCTCTGTGCATTGTGTGTGCACCCTATCATCTTCAAGAACCCTTCAAAAACAGTCATTGAGAGACTCTGTGCCATCACCCCAGGAATTCTAATCAGCCTTGATTACATGGTAGCATTCAAGATGTAGGCCAGTGCTGCACAGAACAAATCTCAATTTAAAGATTAGTTTTTCTCGCCTAATCAATGAGAATTTATCTTTCTGTTTCCTTATCTTTATCTCTGCAACAGCTCCGGACACTGTGCTGTGCCTTAGCAAGCAGGGTGGCTCAGTGTATGTCGATCATCACTTTGGTCCAGAATGTCTCCACACCTAGAGAGTGCTGCAGGGATGACATTTTTTGTAGTCTGACATAGAAATTAGCTTTGCCCTGGTTCCCTCATCCACATCCAATGGATTTTGGATTATTGCAGAAAACAAGCTTTGTGGCAAACAAAAATTAATGACACTTTCATTTTTTAAAATTAACAGTTACAATAGTTCAGTTCGTCAACAGTTCATTGAAAGCTTGGTGCATCTAATAACGATGCTAAGGGGTACCTTCTACATCAATGACACATGCCGAGGTGCATGACAAAGTGTCAGTATTTGACGCTCTGGCAATGAGAGTGGGCTAAAATCTCATACTGTTAAGTCATATATGATAAAGTGATCATTATAGACCCAAGCTGGGCCAGTTTAAAGTACTTAAGTAATGCTCATACTTCACTCATTTTTAAGCTAGCACAAAGGTTATAGTATCATCATAACTAAACAACCATGTCATGCTAGTTTTCTCTAATATCTTGCCTTCGATTCTCTAGAAAGGGATTCAGAATAGTCAGCCTCAATATTTTTCGATCAAAATGTAACTCAACTTTGTGAAAATAACCAGAAAGGGTTTAAAAAAATTAAGCTCACTGAAGACTTTGCAGTGTAGCCAAGAGACCAGAGAATACATCTCATGTCGGCCTCTTTGTGACTAATTTTAACCTCCTCTCCTCTGCTGCTTCTTCCAGCCCAGGAATCCACTGATGACCCCTCCATTTTCATGCTGTTCAGTGCAACCCCTCAGTCCCTCCTCAGCCTCCTGCTGCTGGGCCTGACCGTCTTTCTGTCCAGCTGCATCTACCTATGGGCCCTCAGATACGTCTGCATTGGCTGCTGCCAACCAGTCGCGGTCGGCACTGAACCAGAAGACCTCGCTGGGATGGTGTGAGGCCATCAGCCCCTGTTTTAGTGAGTTAGATTACCACATGCTGGCTAACAAATCATGTAGGACATTTCACTTTCTTCACACCATGAAATGACTTTGATTGCACGTGTGAATTGGCTCTATTCACAAGGGAGCTGGGACTTAATTATCAGAAATGTCTCACACGTGATATGTCAGGCTACGGTGTGTGACACAATGTTTGCTTACAGTTTCTAAGACCTTTATACCTTGTACAAGACATATGTACATTTTGTTTTTTCACATGTGATAGATATCTTAAGTTCTGAAGTGCTGCATACATCTCTGCTGTTTTTTCAGTGGTTCAATGAAAGTTGATGACTGTTCCCAGGTTGGAAAATAACCAAACCAATGAAAGCTTTGTTGGTGGGATTAAAAATGAACATTATCTTCCTGTGCCTGTTCCAGAAAACTGACAGCAGAAGTATTACCACAAAATGACAAGTGTGGGTGAAATCAACACAGTTTACAAGCTGTTGTTTTTTTTTTTTTACAGAAAAACAAACTCTTAAATCTGTATATATTTTTTTTTTTTGGCATGGAAATCTAAAGCTGGCTATTGCAGCTTCCACGTCACCAGAAAATGACTTGATGGTTATGCCACTCATTACAAAAAATCTGACAAAAGATGTCAGAGTATTAAAGTGAAACAGAATGGCAGTTCAAATCAATTTTCAGGCTGAATAAATGTGTACTTTTGACTTAAAACCAAAGTAATAAATATATTTTTTGTCCACTTGGGGGCAGTGCAACAAGCTCTAAACCAACACATTCTCACTCCGACCTTGACACATATCGACGTTTGGACATGGCTCTTCAATGTCCCAATATGACTGGAAAGGTACCCTGGGCGCATTTGTTGTTGACGTTCTGGGATGCCGTGTCAAGTTGTGCCTGTCACATGCATTGTCTTCTTTCAAAATACACTTCTGTTTTCACAGGAAATTTACCGTTTACATATAGTCTCTTTCAAAATAAAAGCATTACATCAGTACAACATAAACTGACAATTTTTGTCCTCCAATAACTTGCGCACATGGTTGGGTTTAGTAGGGTGACCATATTTTGCTTTCCAAAAAAGAGGACAATCGGCCCGGTCACGAGATAGCCTACTTAAATCATACTTGCAGTTTACTGAAAGATGCCTTATAATTTTAATATATTTAAAGTTTATATGTATGGATAGAAAATTCAGTTATATTACAAAATAATATCTCTCAAAGACAGAAATTCAGATAGGCCCCTATAGATAGGGGACACATAGACACACTAGAGTGTGGCTACCTGATCCGAGTGCGACGGGTCCCGACGGTAGGCCTTGCCGACGGGTCGGGCCGGGTTCGGTCAAGAATGTATAAATTGTATTCGGGCTCAGATTGGATTCGGTCAGCTTTCAGTGAAAATGTAGTGTAAAAATAAATAAAATCCTATTGTCTGTCCTGTTTATTGCTTGGGCACTGTTATTTACGTGACAACACCTGAACATAACACACACAGACACTCATTGGCTGTTTGTTTCTACCTCTCTCCTTGCTAGAAGCCTCAGACCTTCTGCCGCCCGTCTCCGCCTTGATTAAACGCTGAAAATAAAATAAAAGGGGGAGACAGGTTTTTCCTATTTTATCTGATTTTGTTATATTTCTACCTCTCCCCTCGTTGGAAGCCTCGGACCTCCCGCCTCCCACTCCCGTCTCAAACACGGAGGTCTTCCTCTCTGCGGAGCACCCACGGCGCACGCCCTGCCTGTTAAATAGCCTGTAAGGAAAACCTGCCATTATCATCAATTTATAAACATCCCCCAGACGCCCCAGACAGGACGTGAAAAGTGGACATGTCCAGGCAAAAGAGGACGTTTGGTCAGCCTAGGTTTAGGCAACAAAAGCACATAGTTGGGTTTAGGAAAAAGCAAACAGGGTTTGCCTTTATAATCTTACAGATTAAGGTTGGTGTTTGTTGGACCCATCCACCACCGCTCCCACCCACCCTACTCGGACTTTCCTACTGAACTTTAATTCTTGTCCCTCCGTGTTTCCGCCGAGCGATATTAAACTATAACTTTCATCAGTGTCTGATGCCGCAGGTCACTGCGCAAGCGCCGGATTTCGACAACTTTGGAGTGAGAGTAGGTTGTCTAAACACAAACACTGACATATTTTTTTTTACCGTTGTTACAGTTGTTCTGATAAAGTATTAGCAAACAATCCACCTGCAATGTTAGCAATCATTTGGTGGTGTGTTTCAGTCCACCTGACAAATTCAATATTCACTCTCCTTTTAGCTCTGTTTTGGTCTCCACCAGCTCCTGGTGAAAATATTTGGCTGTTTAGCTGCTCTACAGTGTTCACCAGCTAGTCACTAACTTTTCAAACAGAAATCAGCTGCCTTCTGCTGCTGCAAACAAAGTGGGGGAGAGCTGTGAGACTGAACCAAAACAGTAAAGTTGAATGCAGTAAAACCAACACGATGAGTTGAAAGATGCTCAAACTCTGTGTTGAATATCAGCAAAATTTCCCTGCTTCCCTTCAGTGGTTCCTGTACAGCAGGTTCGGTCTTTGTTTCAATGTTATAATCAATAAAAAGCAAAAGCAGCATGTATACTTTCAGTAGGCTATATCTTCAGTAGCTAGCTAGCTAACCCTACACTTTTCAGGGTTTCAGCCGGCCTAATGCTACATTATGATTGGCCAGTCTGCTTCTGGGGGCAGGGCTGAGGTCGACTGACAGAATAAATGTCTGCATTGTACATTTGTACATTTCTGCAAACCATAGATATGTAACATTTGTACATTAAAATGTAGCAGATATCTCATTTCTTTACATTTCTACAATGCTGTGGTTAACCTGTGGTTATGTTTAGGCGCAAAACCCACTTGGTTATGGTGGAAAAGTTCAGGTTTGGCTTAAAATACCCAGAGCTGGTGCCACAGTCACAGTTTAAAATGCCATTGATGTCTCTCTAAAAACACCTGTTTTGGTTGTCTCGAACAGTCATCTGCAGATTGGCAGCCAAGCCGTCTCACCTAGGTCATCCACCATCCACTCCACCTCCTGATGACAAAGTTAGCTCGTATACATGTGTACATTCAGAACTGCATCACTTTGAAACGTTGATATGATACGTGTCAAATGTACAGACATATCCATGGCTTGCAGACATGTTCAATGCCAACGTTTTCTTTTGGCGACTGGGTTGCTATGATACATCATCTAATAATGAAGCAATTTCAGGATTCCTCCACTATTACTTCATGCGTAGTCTTTCACTCCTGATGTTTGCTAGGGTCCGTGAAAAGTCCACTCATAATTGACCTGAGCAATTTTATTTTTCCGTGTAAAGAAACGACTGTATATGTGCAAATTGAATTGCTATGAAAAGGCAAGGACTTGCCATTATTGCATCATGGTGGTACGCATATGCACACACAAACACAGGCACATTGACTTGTATTCTTTACTCTGTTGTATACTGTATGTTCATGTCTGAATAAACCCTCAATAAACTAACCAGCTCTCTGCCTGACCCTCTGTACTGTCTGTATCTGTCTTTGAATAAATAAGAAAATAACACTCCAGATCAAAGATGAGTCACCTCGCAGTCTGCCTAAATAATGGACGCAAAACTGAGGCTATCAAGTTTGCATCTTAACGGATCCAATTAAATTTTATCAGCCTCCTAATTCAGCAGCTCCTGAAAGCTTGACGAATGAATAAGTGATCTGAGAGAATCCGGAGCAGGCAGGAGGTTTCGCAGCAGCGTTCCTTATTTAAACCTGGAGTTATGCACATGTACGCACACGTTTCCACGGCCTCTCCACACACAATGTACATACAACATGTTGACTGAAGCGTATTTCTGTGGAGCAGGAGTGTGAAGTGTTGATAGCTTTTATTGATTTATACAGTTTTCAGCATTTGTTGCTCAGACTGATCCGAAACCTGTCAGACAAGCACAGACTTTCTGAAGTAGCCTTTGTATGTTTGTAATATGACCGGTGAGGTGTGTGTTTACTTAAGCTCAGCATCTCTTTGCACCTGTTAACTTTTTTCATGACCAGTCAACGGGAGAAATACTCCAAGAAATTCAATTCAGTTCAATTCAATTCCTTTTATTGTCATTAATAAATAGATATAACGACATTCAATGTACAGAATAAGACAAAGCTCATTATAAAGGTAATAAATAGATAATAAAGGAGGGGATAAGATATCGTTCATTCATACTCTAAAAACACACTCCGAAGTCGTCGAAATCTGAAACCAGAATCATAAACCCAAAAAAAAAAAAAAAAAAAAAAAAAAAGTCTTTAACATCGGCATGATACACGGCTGGTTGCTAGTTTAACTGCACCTGGCCGCGTCAGGGGGAAACGTGGCGGGCCAAGGATGAAATTTAAGCCAGCGAAAGTCCCACTGGGGCAGGCGGGACTGGTGGTGGATGGGTCCAACAAACACTGACTTTCACCCAAGAGACCTGTGTTCACGTCCCATTAGATTCTAAAGCCAAAGCCTGTTCTTCTTTCCTAAACCTAACCATGTGCTTTTGTTGTTAAAGGAAGAAAAACCTTAATTCACGGTATATATATAGCCTACTGACGTGGTGCATTTATTTTGAAAGAGACTGTATGTAAACGATAAAGTTCCAGTGGAAAGGGAAGTGTATTTTGAAAGAAGACAATGCATGTAACAGGCAGATCTTGACACGGCACTTGCATGCTGTAATTATTACACATAACATAAATAAATGAATATGAAGTTATTAAGTTATTGCACACCGTGTAAGTACAAATATTAAATATTACTGGCTGTGGCACTCCAGTCCATATTTTCAGCTGTGTATTAACTCAGCTTACAAAGTGATTTATGGATGCAACTTGCTAAAGGTAGCTAGTTAGCACTAGCATTAGCTGATAACTTTGCATACATCTTTAAGCCGTATCTATGCCATAGCCTGACATGCACCTCCCCAGAAATGTAACTAGCCGTTGCGGCTACACAGACCTCCTGTCTATTTTTGTAAGCTGAAACCATTTCCCTCAGTGGAAACAAAGCTTTTATTTACTTTAATTTCACAGATAAGAAACAATAAATTGTGAAGACAATAAAGCCTCCACAAAAATAGCATTTTAAGTCTTGTGTGTGATTTATCCTGGCTTCATATGAGCAGAGGAAAACTCCACTTGTCGCTAGGCTAATTTATACAATGTAAAATGCCATAGGCTTGTGCTAATAACGTTAGCATGTTATATTTGTTTGGAAAACGTGTTTAGTGTAAGACAGTTGTTTTGTCAGTGAACCTTGTGAGTTGTAATGGAGCCGAATTTTGTAATGTTACCTTTGTTAAATGTTGCTGTTGTCCCTGGCTTCATATGAGTAGAGAAAAAGTCTGCTAGCCACTAGGCTAATTATTACAATGTAAAATGCCATAGGCTTGTGCTAAAAACATTAACCTGTTGTATTTGTGGGGAAAATGTGTCCAGATATGTGTACTTACGTTTGAATTTGTCTCTATTAAGCCATGTTTAATGTGTGTTTAATGTGTGTTTTGAATCAACTAAACTTTACAGCACTTCACAGAAACCCTGCCACCGACAAGTGTTTCGGAGGTGTAACTGCAGAGTGACACAGACACACCACCACACAAGTATAAATGCCCATGATGGTGTAGGCCACATGTGTAGGCTACGGCGTAGGGTCTGCCCCAAAAGTATAAATCCCCCTTTTAGAGAGATAGCGAGATGAAGGACTGCCCCCTTGTGGTGCTCCTGATCTGCTGATCACTGTATCACACATACAGCTCTGCAGCCGCACATGATTCTTTCAGCACTTCCTGCTCTGTCAAGATGTGAGTGAGCACGCTGCAGCAGGTGGATGATGGCATCTAGTGGCAGTAGGCGAGTGCTATTAGGTAAGAGGGGAGCTCTTTTATTGTCTCATAATGCATCCATGATGATGAGGGTGCA
Source organism: Epinephelus fuscoguttatus (assembly GCF_011397635.1). NCBI lineage: Eukaryota > Metazoa > Chordata > Actinopteri > Perciformes > Serranidae > Epinephelus > Epinephelus fuscoguttatus. The sequence continues at coordinate 17,510,864 of NC_064774.1, forward strand.
GCACCAGACTTTTTGTTCATAGATAAACATCTGGGTTATGAGACTAGTACATGTCATAATAAGTGTAGCATAAAGGTCAAGACACTTGAGAGCCATCATGATATAGCTCTGCTCGCCTGATGCTGAGCCACTCCATCGATTGCAGCCATGGTAACAACAGTAAACACCATCCTCCCAGATATACTATAGTTAATTTACACACTGTAGATAAACCGTGTGCACCTCTGCATCCTCCGCTCCCTGTCTTTGTCTCTGACCCCGTCCCTGTCCATGCTGTGGTGATGGATTTATTCCTATCTCACTGAGCACATTGGCCCAAAGCGGGGCTGCGGCTCATCCCATGATTGACAGCTGCTGATACGGCTCCAATCCCGGCCCAGAGCCTGTTGCCAGGGGCTACAAGGGGGCTCCCCGCATCCATGCAGTTGCCATGGAAATAAGGAGTTCAGCTGTTCTGCCTGCAGATGGCAACACTGCACTCCAAATCAGGAGGGAGGGATGAGGGGTGAAACGAGGGCTCCAAGCGAATCAGTGTTTGGCACCGACGCCTCATAAAGAGCAGGGTGTAGGTTTTGATGTCATGGTTTGCATGTTCACCCTGACTTCACCTTAGTCTCCTCTGGGTGCCGCAGTTCCCAGACTCAGACATTCCCTTTGGGCACAAGTGTGACTGTCTGCCTGCCAATCTTTGTGCTGCTGTGCATCAATCCCTCACGTGCATCGCTCATTCTTTACATGATCTGATAAAGTGATGTTTGTATTTTGGGTTTTATCTCATGAGCCTGGGGAGGAGAAGAATACAAAATGTACTCGAAGGCGGTTGCTGCAAGATCATAACCACAAATCCTCTGTTATAATGAAAAACAGTTGATTTAGTCGCAGCTGTTGGAGCACATGAAACGCCGCATGTTGGCGTCTCTTCAGCTGTGACACAGAGCATAAAAAAACCTGGGAACTGAACCGTCTTTGGTGGCCTGCGCAGCGCTAACCACTTCCATCCACTGTGGTTGCATTTCTTATTTCCTTTTTTTCTGCTGCATGCACATTTTTTTCTTTCCAGACACACACACACACACACACACCTCATTAGATCTGGCAGACGTGTGAAAAAGAAACCAGATGAGCACGGTTAGGCTGACAGTTGCTTTTAGGTGGATTGCGTGCACACGCTTTCGGCGTCCAAGTGCTGATCAGAAATGTTTCTCATCACCCTTCGTTTGACAGGTCATCGAAATCAATCATCACAGCTCGGAGGGGCTTTTCTCTCTTGATGGGAAGGGGAGGTCATTCGAGGTCGTGAGCGGCGTTCCAGGAATTCACCTGCTGCTGCTGCTGGGGTCAGTTTGCAGAGCCTCACCTGGGTGAGAAATACTGCAAATCTCAGTATTTGTCACCCAGATGGGGAGTAACCTTCTGCAAGCTGCAGCTGTGTCTGTGAAACCAAACAGCAACTGACAAGACAGCAATGCACCCACAGTCATGAGGGAACACATCTGTGAGTTATGGTTTCACTGCTCCTTTTCTGCCGTAACTCAAACACCTCATGTCCTCATGCACAAATCCGATTTGATATAGGTTTATTGCATCATGACATGCAGCTGTAATCAATGCAAACCACTTAGGGTGACTGGGAACAGCAGCCTGCTATCTAATTACATTTTACACAATGTGTGAAGTATAGTCAGATATTTGATTTATTCAGCTCTCAGATCCGGTTTGAGACCCAGTGGGCTGTGCACGGTGCAGCACGAGCGGTTTCCCACTGATTTGTGCAGCACACCGTGTTCCATATAGTCTGGAGTCAAACAAGGACACGGCGTCTGAGGAATAATTTAATACGACCTTAAATTTGGATTAGTGCGGCACGCGAGATGCGTTTATAAAGAGGCAGCGGCGGAGATTAAAGTCTGTTTGTTGTTGTGTCGCAGCCGAGAAGCCTTCTGATGTCCAGCGATGTGAAATTAGAGACATTTGTTTGATAAATTCCGCTACAATTCAAACCGTGACACCTTAAAGGCTTCACTCACTCCTCAGCTCGTGTCCAATAGACCGAGGAGGCGTTCAGGGGCTGTCGGAAATAAAGCGGATAGCTATTAGTGAAGATGTACAATATAAAAAAGTCATAATACAATGACTTTTTTGTGTCGAGATACTTTTCACAGTATGAAAAATCCAGTACATATTTATTCTGTTTTTACCTTTGCCACAATTTAATGTTTTTCATTAAAGGTTTTCACTGCTTTAAACTTTGATGACTGTTGCAAGAAATCGATTGAATAAGTACTTTTAATACCACCATATACATCTCTGTGGCTGACATAGGATAATAAAATTTAACCCAGGCTTGCTTGACAGTAGAACGCTGGGTTGTCCATGTTCATACCCTCCTGAGACCTCAACTTTTGTTGGGTTCGCATTTTCAATTTCTCCTAGCTATTTGGGATTAGTAGGACTTGATAAATAAAAAATAAAAAACTAAACATAGTCAATGATAATTAAGTCCCTCTATCCTCAAACAAGACGATAATAAAGTCCCAATGTCCTTCAATGAGCTGATGATAAATTCCTCATGTCTTCAAACAAGTACTTTCCAATTAACAGAGTCATAGCTTGTTAGCGTCGCTAAAATTTTGTAAAATTTGTAGGGCGTATCAAACTACAAATATTATTACTCATAAATAAACAAGTTTCAAGTTACAGGTCTAAGTTAAGTAGAATGAAGTATAAGGTCAAGTAAACAATGTCCTTGTATGAGGACACAGGGTCTCAGGAGGATATATGATTCAGCCATGTCCACTCATTTAATATAAGGCAATATGTTTTGACCTGTTTTACATGCTGTATTTCATTGTTTTAAATTTTTCTAGATGCCTTTTTACAGCTGGCGAAGGTACTGCTAATGAAAACTAGCCTTTCAGCTAATTCGGGTGCATTTACATTTGTTGATTAATGCACACTGTCCTTTTTCTTAAATAAATAAATAAATAAATAAAAATAGACAACCTGCACACCACTAAGATTATTTTCAATATCGTTCAGGTTTTTAAAAATATAACGTTTTGCTATTTTGTCTATGAAATGTCTGAAAAATTCCCAGAGCACATGATGTCATCTTCAAAGTGTTCACTGTTGTTGTTGTTGTTGGACACATCATCCGATAGTTATTCAAATGATATTTAACAAAGAAAAATAGCAGGTGATCATATTTGAGAGCCTGGAATCTCCAAATATGATGCAACTTAAAATTCTAAGTATTTTAAGTTCAAACAAATAGAGGTCATTTTGTCATGATTCGAAATAAATTCAATTTTCTTTAGTTTACATAACTAAAAGATAAAAGTATACCTGAATTAAGATCAAGTTTATTTGACTTGATTAGTTGATTTTTTTGAATCATTACAAAATTATTAATCAAGTTCAGTCAACTTAAAATTTTAAGGCATTTTTCACACTAACTTTTTGAAGTTATAACAACTAGTTACTTTTAAGGGTACATACTCGCAAAGATAATATTACAATTTATTCTTTACTTTTATAGAGTGTGCCAGGAATGAGTCGTAAACCCCTGAAATTAGTTAGCATTTTAGCACTCGCGGTTCCTCATCTTAAAGTCAACGTTTTTTTTTTTTGGTTAGATGTCCACAACATAAAATACATCAGTAAATACCCCAACTTAGAAACTTTTATGTATCTTGAAAAAGGTGGTTGCTAACAAGTGGCTAAACAGGACGACGGAACGTCATCATGTGTACAGTCTTGCTATGGCTGTGATGTTGGGTAATGCAACGGTAGTGTAGTTCGATTATAGTTTAATGTTAGCTTTTTACTTCTGGCGATTGCATTTAGGCTTCAATAACCATATGGTGTTCATTTGTGAAGATTATGTTGCTGAACAAAACGTGTATGTATCATAAACGTTTGTTCAGCACATTCTATTTTATGATAATTTCTAACTAATTTAAAGTCTTGGAGTACTATGAAAAGCGCTCTATAAATAAAATGTATTTTTTCTTTTCTTTCTTCAGCAATAATCCAAAATTCAATGGAATAATCCGATAGGCTCTTTAAGGAGGGAACCAGTGCTATGCTAGCTTCAGTGTCAGCCTACAAAAAAACGTCATCCCTGGAGCACTTTATTTGTTCAGCTTTGTTGCCTTGTTCTTATAGCTGTAATGTTTGTGTAAGTATGGAAATTAAGAGAAATAAAAAAGTGAGTCAAATTCATTGTATGTGTACAAATACTTGGTCAGTTATGCGTATTTGTTGGTGAGAAAAGGTGCGTTATTAGGTTGCTTGAACGCATTCGCAAATCGTGGGACTGTAGTATTCTATATTCCGAGCCCACCAGTGAGCCGTGAAGGCAGCACAGTTGTGAGATCAGCTGATTTTTTACGCTGCCATTTTGTCCGGCAGAGCAGCACCCAGCCAGTCAGTCCGTAAAGCGAAACCACTGGCGAGACTTTTGAGACAGCAGCACAGGACCAGGGGGACAAAACGAGCCGGTAATGTGGAGTCGGCAGCCGAAGGACAGCGACAACTGAGCCCGAGGACCGTGAAAGGAAACAACCGAGCCCGAGGAGCTGTCATTTTTAACTTAACGTCTCCGCCGGCTCTGCTCTTCAGTCACAGACTCCAGACGCTCGCGCTCTGGCTGGCTGGCAGGTTAGCTAACCCCCGCTAGCTACTCGGCTAACACCCGCCGCTCCTCGCACCTTTTCTGCCCGGGACAAACCGCACCTGTCCCGGCTGTCAGTCACACAGTCTCCTCTTGTGAGCTCAAAACAATGTGCTGCTTATTTCTGACTGACTTTTCGCGCCCGAGGGGGGGTTTACCAAACACTTTGCCAAGCGACCAGTGATAGCTAACTAAAACAGTCCAAGCTAACAAGTTGACGTGGAGGAGGAACTCAAGATTTTTTTTTATTTTTTTTTTTGGGATCGAGATTCTTGTTGATGTTCTCCAAGCTGTGATTTCATACGGATTACTTTTTGCTGTCGCCTGACCCCCGAGGAGGTCCCTCACAAAGCAAATCGCCCAGGTTACAAACCAGCCAAGTTAGCTATGTTTATTTGTGGCCAGAAAGTAATTTCCAGTGTTTACAAATTCCACAGTGGGACTCTTTCCTGGTTCGAGTACTGCAACGGAAACATTAGCTAACACACACTAGCTCAGATTAGTGTCGTCGTGTTGTGTTTACTAGATAGGTAGATAGTCGGAATAAACTGTTGCCAAACAATTTAACTAGACTACAAATCAGCTGTTGATTGTGGTTCCCATTGTTAAGCCAATCTTGTACCTGCAGTTTTTTTGCCACCAGTGATCTGACATTGCTGCAGACTGCACAGGTTTTGTACGCACCTGAAACACACATACACACACAAAGAAAACACAACAGTGGGTGTCTGATCGCAACCCTTTACCTCCACTTGACAGTGAAGTCACGTTGAGTTGTGTCCCGCAGGGAGTTGATCCATTGATCGGATCGTTATTGTGCTATTTTAGCTGATTGAGATAAAAAAAAAAGAAAAGAAAAGAAAAGCAGCAGATAGAGATAGAAGCGATGTCGGGCCAATCTATCACGGATCGGATCGCAGCAGCTCAGCACAGCATGACCGGGTCGGCTATCAGCAAGGCTGTGTGCAAAGCCACCACGCATGAAGTCAGCGGACCCAAGAAGAAACACCTTGACTGTGAGTATATCTCCTTTTGAGATGTGTGTGTGTGTGTGTGTTGTCAGCCAGCTGCAGGGCTTCAGATGCAGACATACCACTCGCACACACACAGCAGACTGATAGTGCTGAAGCTCTGATACACACATTCCTTCACACTACCTGGCTGGTTGGACAGTTAAAGATCATTCAGGCTGGGTTTACCTGGGTGCTGCTTTCTATTAACCTCATGTACAGCTTGTAGGGACACCTGTGTAATATTTAAAGATTCTTCAACCCTTTGGTCCACAAGTGCCAGATAAGATGACAAGTGCCCTTTTAGAGTTCCAAAAGCCCAAAGTGATGTCCCAAAAATGCTTGACCAAGAGCCAAACATCAAGTATTCGATTAAAGCCACAACTAATGATTCATCGCATTATTGTTTAACCTGTCGAGTACTTTACCGACCAATCAATTCATTTTCTAAGCTTTTAGATATTAGAAAATGGCGAGCAATGCCTTTCGAGATGTCCCAGAGCCCGTAGGTGTAGAGTTTTTTGGGGTGCAGGTGACTTTACCTCCTCAATAAAAACAAGAAAGTAGCAGGGGACTATTGTTTTGACAAAATGAAAGACATTGCTACCATAAACTTATGCAGTGCAGGCTCAAATTGGCGCAAAAAAATCACTAGAAGGCAGGAAATTGAGTCTTTGGCGCTAAAATTTTCTGGCAGGGGACCCCCAAGCCGCCCGTTTGTATCCCCCCTCCCCATTTATCACTTATCTGTTTGATTTTGATCAATCATTTGGTCCACTACTGCCAGATAAAATTACCCTAAATTGTCCCCAGATTGCTCGACCAACTGCCAAATATCCGTCATTATTTGATTAAAGCCACAACTAATGATTAATTTCATTACTGTTTACGTTTCTGATCAATCCGTTAATTTCTTTGCGTTCAAATGTAACAAAAAGCCGAACAATGCATTTCAAAATGTCCCAGAGCCCGTAGTTGTAGATTGTCAGGGGGCCACAGTTTAGTTGTCCCCCCATTAAAAACAAGAAACTAGTAGGGGACTTGTTTAGACAAAATTTAAGACATACCTACCATAAATCGATACAGTTAAGTCTAAAATCGGCACATGAAAATTCACCAAAATGCAGGAAATTTAGTGTTTGACGCTCAAAATTTTCTGGCAGCAGACCGCACAAACACCCCATTTGTGTCCCCCCTTCGCAATGTTGAAATAAAACTAATGGCCCTTGCTTGAGCCAGAGGTAGAGTCTTCAAATAAGGGCTTCAACTAATGATTATGTTTTTTGTTATCAATCGATGTGCATGCATTTTTCTTGATCATTCGCTTTGAGTTGCCCATGCCAATTTAGACTTTCTCAGAGCTCAGTGTGACGCATTGAAACTGCTTGTTTTAACCAACCATCAGTCCAGAACACTTAATCTGTAATCATATTCGACCAAAAACAAAGAATATAACCAGTGGCGGATCTTCCTATAGGTTATGGGTTTAGGGTGCCATCCGAGGTATGCGAGAAAGTTAGAAAGTACTTGACAAAGTACAAAAAACAAGAAGTAGACCAAATTTGCACACACCATATTCTCTTTTTTGGGGGGTGTGACGCAAGAACGTTTGATGTTCTTGCTTGAAAAAATAAGCTAGCATCGTCGTTTCAATCATATTTGACCAAATGAAAGCATACAGTTGGAGGCAGATCTTCCTTGAGGTGATACAGGAGGCCACCTAGGGTGACATCCGGGTGATGCGAGAAAATCAGAAAGGAAAAGGCATTCAGGGTGCAGCACGCAAAAAAAAGCAGTAGACAAAATTTTCTAATTTGCACATACCATATTCTCTTTTTATGGGGGTTAGGGGCCTTGGGGAGCTCTAGAAGAAACTTTCCTAGGGTGCCAGTGTGCTAGGCCCAGCCCTGCTTATAATCCCTACGTTTTGGGACATGGAAATGAAGAATATTTGACATTTTTGCTCAAAAAAAATGAGTGAAATGATGGATAGTTGGATTATTTTAGACTAGTCATTTCAGCTCTACTTCACATTGCTTATTTTGGCAGGACAGCGGTCTGTAACCCAAATATATCCCATTTTTAATGACATAAAACAGTGAAAAGCAGCATTTGAGAAGCTTGGACTTGCAAATGTTTGGCTTTTTTTGCTTGATAAATGACTGAACGACTAGCCTAATCTATTATCAGAATAGTTGTCGATTAACTTTGATGAATCCATTAACCACCAAATCATTTTATACTGAAACAGAATCAAGTCAAAGCAAACAACTTGCGCTCTGTGGCTTGGCTAAGTTACAAAACTCTCATAGCAGGTTCCTGTTGTACAGAAGTCAAGGCAAGTCACACATAGAGATAACAACACAAGCGACAGAAGCAACAGAAAGCAGGTCTTTCATCACACCTGCAGACCAGGAAGGACAGAATGTGCTCGCCTTGTGTGTATAGAAAGACACAAAGACAGAGTTGTACACTCTAAAATCCCAGGAAACATAATATTCTTTCCTTGGTGGTCTTTATGCTTTGGGGAAACCTCTCACATGTCCTGCAAATTCCTGCGTCTTACTTGCTGATGTTGTTTCTCCAGATTCCTGGCTGTCACTTCACATTTTGTCTGCTAATGACGAGCGGATTAAGTCGCCAGTAAAACCCACTGAAATCAAACTGAGTCATGTTGAAGGTGGCGGTGATGCAAGTGACAGAACAACAAAAGAAAGGATGAATGCAGTTATCAGAAATATAGACTGAGTCATGTGCCTTGTGTTTGACATTACTGCGGGACAAAATGTGCTGAAGTTCTGTTTTCTGGGAACCGGCCTTTGTCGGCACGGGACGCACATGTTTGATCGATGCCTCGGCTCAGCTGCCTCGCATCCGTCAACTCCTCCTCGCTCGCAAGACTCAGCTGCTGACGCTCAACAAAAGTCATGTATTGTCTCCGCTCCTTTTGTGAACTTGGCCAGACCCTTACAGCCAATATACGCCACGTCAAGCTTAATCATTGTAAGATATTGATTTCTTTGTGAGAGCAACGACCTCAGTGCCGCAGGGGGAATGGCCAGTGAGTGAGTGGTGCATCGCATGAAGGCCTGATTGTCATGTTGTTTGTCCGGTTGATGATTTCCCCATGAAGGTAACATCCCGGCCGCCAAGTTCATTGTGTCGTGGGCATTATGAGGGAGGGCGGCCAGCAGGCAGGGATAAAGGCAGGTTATAGGTAAGATCGTCATTCAGTCAGGCAGGTAGTCAATTTGTGAGTCGGTTAGCGAGCAGGGGAGGCTGGCAGGCACTGTGTTTCATCATTACTCAGTCAACTAGCCAGCCAGCTGATCCAGCCATGCAGTAATGTAATGAAAACAGGCAGCCAGGTGAGACAGGCTGCCAGTCTTTCCCCATTCATACTCCACAATGAAGTGATCTGATCTCACAGCTCCAACAGGTGCCAATGTGCCCAGAATGTATTGGGTAGTAAATGTAGTAAAAGCTGTGATCCGTTCACAAGTTCCCAATGTAAATCTTAAGTGGATAATCAATAACTTATGATATTTTTAGCCTGTTATCCGTCAGCTAGTTGCATCTTCGAAGGTAATTTTACCTCACACGTCTTCAGTATGCAGAGTTATTTGTCCTGGGAATGAATGCTGTTTGTAGCCTTACACACTAAAGACAAAAGCCAGATGTTAGTGGGTGTTTCTTTTTGTCCGGTTGGAAAGCGGCTTAAGTCTGGCTGGTTCTTACTGGTACATTCATTTAGAACTGGACACTTATTATATGTCCAGAATCTAGAATTCCTGTGGCTGTGGTACGAGGTTAATTTGCCTCTGCCAAATGCTGTTATTCTTTGAAAGGACAAATGTGGTTTTGAAATCTGCACCCATGGTGTTACCCAATAACTGCCATAGTTTGCAGCGGCATGTTGAAATGTAGCCTGTTTTCAGAAACAATCAAGTATGATAAAGGGAAGTGAAATCCAATCACACTAATCAAGACACAGTCAGAAGCCAGCAGTGGTGGGGAGGGTACTGAAAATCTGTGCTCAAGTAAAAGTACAATTGCTCCCATAACAAATGACTCAAGTAACAGTGAAAAAACACCATTTGAGTAATCGACTCAAATAAAAAAGTACCTGCTTTAATAAATTACTCATAGCACAAGTTACTTTTCATTTTAATATTTTTAGAGTGTTCCAGCCAGTGCAGAATAACAAACAAAACAGCACTTGTTGATGAAGTACAGCAGGTAGGCTATTCAAACAGTCAAGCAATATCTCACTAGACGGAGTGTGGCTGAGTGCTTAAGATAATCACAGCCGTGCTGATATTGCTTTTATACAACAGTTATACAACAAGTGCCATTCACTAGTTCCCAGTAATAAGCTACAGCAGGTTATGATGTGTTTGTTTATTTAGTCACTTACGCGGCTCTGCCAAAGCAAATGGTTATGCAACTGGACTGGGACTGGACTGTCACCAAGCAACACATAAACAGTCCTGCACACTAAGGCTCTGATCACGCAGAAAGCGTTTCAGCATCTAGAGGTGCCTTTTTTTGTGCTGCGATGCACCTCGCGTTTCTGCACTCTACGCACCTCGTGTTTTTGCCAGAGCACTCTGAACTCCTCGAGTTGAAAAAACGCCCCATGTCATCTCTTTTTTTTCGTCATTTTTTTCCATTGTCCAATCAGATGATTTGAGAGGCGGGCCTTCTGTGGTGGTCGTGACGACCAGTTTACAGCTGGTAAAGAATGGAGGGGAAGTTGGTGGTAGCGGTTGCTGGATACCCAGAGCTATCCGGCCTGACGATAGATAGCAGGTTGTCTGAGTCATCCTAAAATTTGCCCGGAAATGGCCGTCATGGATGCGAAGCCCCTGGAACAACTGGTGGTACTCCTCTAGCCTGAGTGTCAGACTGAAGCTCCCAGAACCTTCAGTCTGACATGGCTTCCATTGAAGGCGATTTACAAGGGGGAGGGAGTTTGATTTTTCCCTAACCAATCAGTAGAGATCAACGACTCACCCAGAATGTGACATCATTAGCATCCATGCCTTGGGGGTGCCAAAAACAAGCAAGCATTGCCCGTTTAAAATGTCTCCATCGTCGTGCGCGCCCAGCTGCATCGCTGTTAAATCCAGTTTAGCAGCTTCCTTAATTTGGTCCTCCATTAACGCGAGCAGTGGCGAAATACCTCGATAGCATCGTTAATGTGGTCTGTGGGATCTGTAGCGGTCGCCATTGTTGCCATCCTCACCAGTTACCCACCGGCATACAGCTTGACGTCAGTGTGGCGCTGATTGGCTAATCGCTAGACCCCCGGCGTTCATTGGTCCGTTCATCGTTTGGACAAGATAAATCGCAAATTCATTCAAGTATGCCAGACCAGAGATGCAAGCCTACTCAGTTGAGTGGGCGGGGTCTATGGTCTGGAACCAGGCTAGTACTCCCCATGATCCACCCTCTTTTTTAGGGTCTCACATACACACACAGATCTCTGTTTCCCTGTGCCCAACAAACTGTTTGACAGAAAGGAAAGAAATAAATTAATAATTAAATCTTCTTCTTTTACATTACATAATTTATGTTTTAGGTCTTTTTAAAAGCTCAACAGAGAGCAACAATTTCAGCTCAGCACTGAATCCATTTCATAGTTTGACTCCTAAAACTGAAACACTTTTTTGTCTGAAAATTTCAAGGTGTGGGATGCTATATATGTTGTTAATTCATATAGAAGTAGAACACAAAATTTCTTCAGACAACAGCGCTCTCATTTTGGTGTAGGGTGTCACGAATGCACCCTTTGATTAATCTACCAGTTGCGACGAAGGTATAAATAGCAAATTTAGCAGAGTAAAAAGTAGATTACTGCCTCAAAAAATATACTTGAGTGAAGAGTAGACGTACAGTTTTAAAACGAGATATGAAAAGTACTTGTTTCATTAAAAAAAAATACCTTTTTACCCCTTTACGTTACTTGTTACACATTTCTACCTACCCCTGGAAGCCAAGGCCAAACTGCAGTCCACATTAGTTAGATATTGGCACACTGAATACATCTGGAAACAAGATGCTACAGGTTTGAACAGGGTTCATCAGCTAGCTAGAGTGTGAGTCAGCTAACAAGTCCACTGGTTTGAGAATTGTGTGCTTACTGAGCCATTTATCAATAGCAAAAGAGAAACCTGGAAACTTGACAGGCCTTGACACTAAAAACTTAGGTTGTGTTGTTTCCAACTTGATCTGTTTATCTATCTTTCACACTGTCAGAGCTCCCTCCACCCACCTGCACACACACACACACACACACACACACACACAACCATCATTTTCTTTGCTCTCCCCCTTGGCACAATTTCACCACAAGCAGCTGTGACTGTCTGACAGCAAGCTGTGAATGATCTCACCGGCATATTTGCATCTAGACCCAATAACCGAATAACCCTGGCAGAAGCCTTTCAGCACTGCCAGTGAGCGTGCGAGGGTTCGGGGGTGCGCTGTTAGCCGGAGCAGCCGTGACATTCACGCACCACTGGCGAAAAGAAGTGCCGTTTTAAGGCCATTTAGTGTCATGACTGGGACTGTCCACCTCAATTAACCTCCAGCTCGTGAGTCGGCAGCAAAAATGTCGAGTGCTTCCCATCAGTTTTGAATAGCTCTTCTATTTAAGGAAATTAGCGTCATAAAATCAGTGAGGGAGGGTTAAAATGTGACGGAGTATGACTGTCTCTGCTCGCTCACCTGCCTGCAGTCGTCAAGGTGAGAGTTATTGTGTGTTTAATCTCGCCTTTTTATCAGCAGCTAAGTGATGCAGTGTCACACACACACCCGTACACACTTAAGGAGGCCACTTCTTTCCACTTTGGCATCATTGAAATGCTGATTGTTTCACCATCTTACAGCTGTTACGAGAGAAGTTGTGGCATTTAAACTGAAGTCTAGTTTCCCCTTCACTGGCACTCTGTTGTCATGGCAGCAAACCAGCCAACTGGCTTGCGTTAAATGGACTTTAGTTGACAGGGGAAGTTGGATGGTGAAATCAGCTGCAGCCTCGGTAATGGTGCTGTTTTTACAGCCATTGTTTATGCGAGTTGAGCGTGGCATTTGTTGAGCGTTTCTTAGAAGTAGTAAATGAGACTTTAATGAAGTTTCCTAGTATTTCAGGTCATGGAATATCTAATAATCTTAATGAAAAGCCACTGGAAGAATTAGCTTGTTCTCTTGCTACTTATCTGTTCCTGAATGACTGAGTGTGAGAAGTTCCTGCAGCACTTAACCTCTGAGCAATTCACACGTTGACATCACATGAGAGGCACTTGCTAGTCATGATGTGAGAGTCATCGGAGTCACGTAAACGGAGGTGTGAATGAAGTGATGTAAGTGGCTGGGAAAGTGATGCTGCGGCTTCACCCCCAGCTTTGTTCACGGATGGTTGTTTCAGCTTGATGTGCTGTCGATGGCCTTCTTCACGCCTCCTCTGAACCATCTGTCTGCTCTAAAATGTGTCCTTCATTGTCTTCAAAGAAGTGAATGAGAGGAAGGGGGAGCATGGGAGTTGAGGAGAAATCCACTTTCCTTTTTTCTATATTTCCAACCGACATTCCCAAGCATGACAGATACATTCAGGCAGAAATCTGAGTAACTGGTTTATGCTGTTAATTTAATGAGCTTAAAGGAAAACTTCACCTCCAAATGACCATCCTGTGTTACGAAGAATTTGTGAAGAGAACTTTATTTTTCTCGCATGCTTCCATGGTGAACGAAGAATCCAAAAAATTGAGAAAATTCTTGATGAATTGAAGTCATATGCGACTGGGCTTACAAATGCTCATGCAGCTATTGCAGTATAATTCTTATGTAGCCATTTGTATGCTCAGTACTTCCCAGAGAGACAGCCAGTTTCAATGGAGAATTAAACTTATCTGCGCTCTCTTCGAGCCAGATTGCATTGACAAAAACACAAATTTTACCTCGCTGAATACAGGAACTGCTGGTCTACCGCTGCCTCAATTAGTTTGTTTGGTGAACCTGAACTAACCCTTTAAAACTGGTACCTGCTGTTATTCCACAGGCTAGTTAATAACATGTCGGGCAGGAAATCCAAAGCGTGGGATCATTTTGAGAAGGTGAAGGACGAACCCAAGGTGATATGTAAACTCATCTTCATTGGTCGACTACAAACATGACGTATCATCTGAAACATGGAAGTAGCTACATGCCCATTAGCCACTTAGCACAATCATTACTGCTTTGCCGACAGCGTCATTAACATGCGGCTCACTCAGTGTGTGACGTGCGCTTGTAGATAAAATATAGGCCTATATTAATGAAGGTTCAAGGTTCTCACACCTTCAACTCAAACCATTGTGTTGCCCCACCAAAAATATTTAATTTGCTAACTAAATTGATATCGTACAAATGTGGGCAACTAGTCGACTAATGGCCCTAAAAGACCAAGCGCTTCTTGTGTGGTCAAACAGCGTCTAGAATCCCCTACCTCAACCTTTGCATCAGAACTGGGGCGTCTGCATCTGCCTGCGCATTTTTATAGCTGTCTAAAAGTAGAAAAGCTGGATTTTAACGTCTTGTTGGAGCTTATTTTTTCAGTTCCTCACACAACTTCCTCCTTAACTTTTTCTGTAAAAACAAAATGAGTGCCACACCAAGAATGCTTTTGTGAAGAGACTGCCCCGAAACGTTTGACGCTTCAGACACACTAGTTCATTTCAAGCATACCTTGGCCTTAACCTCCAGCTGCTCTGTAGAAAGTAACGTCAATGGCATTCAATGTTGGCTGTCAGGAGGAAGGTGTGTATCAGCATGTATCCTCCCTGTTGAAATGCTTCTGCTCAACACAGTGATTATCTCCTTATTTGAAGAAGAGTTTTCCCTCGGGTGATCTTCACTTTCTGACCTCTCAGAGGGCAGGGACAGGTGAAAAGAGATTCCCCCTGTAGCCAGCGCTGGTGAACCCCAGTGATGTGTGTTTATTATGTCTCTAATGGGCAGCAGTTCTTGTGGAGTTGCCTCTGTGCTGTTGCATCATTACAGTAAAACGTTTTGTTGCCAGGAAACATTTGACATGTTTTGATCCTTGTGCTGGCTCTGTTGGCCGTTGCTACATGCACTGTCCACGTGCCCTGCTTGTTGGACTCTTTATTTCAGAAATAGCACTGATTTGGCTCAAGGGCCTGATATACTCTGCACGTAGAGTCATAACAGATAAAGACAAATTGCTACATTTATTTTATGCTGGCCTTTACAGCTATGCGAATACAGAAAGTCTAATACAGGGTTTGCACAAGGGGTTTCAAGTGCTTGAAATTTAAGGAGAAAAAAATAATGTACAGGATTACCTTGATAATAGCCCCTTCTTATGAAGTGCATAAAAAGTCCTTGAAATTTAAATGACGTTAGCGCCTTGAATCATTGCCAGCTGGAGCTTAAGTTTCAATTTCAGTTTTCGGCGGAGCTATTATATCAGTGCACAAGAGAAAATAAGCGCAGTCATGTTAGGTTTAGCCATGCCAACTTAGGCCTACTGGTTTTGCCGGAGTTTTAAGAGTGGAGCGAAGTAAAAATAAACCACAAAGTTGGGTGGGACATTGCCCGTCCTTTGGCTTATTCAGATGCTCTCCACGTTGACTACAGTTGTGCCTAAAAAGAGTGTGAAAAGCAACCTCTCAATGAAAAGAGGGACAGTGATAACATCATTTATATCGATAAATAGTCCTTGAAAATGAAAATTGTGCACGAAAAAATACTATAAAGTTGTAGAATTTCGTTTCGTAATGTCTGTATATAAACCCATATAATAATGAAATCAAGGTAAAGATTCTGCTTTTGTTTAGAATTTTAAATTTCTAAAGAAAACTCCTGACCATATATGGGTAGATCTACTTTTTCATGTTAAAACAGGGCCTCCAAAAGTTGCTGATGACTTGCAGAAGAGTCACACTTGCTAGTTAAAGTCAAACTGATCATTTGTCTGGTCTTGCCGCCCCACCCTGGTTAGGCATTTTTATACCAACCTACATGCTATCCTTAACCGAAATCTTAACCACAGCTTTTGGCTCAGCAGCTTACTCAGACTATCCTGTTCTTGAGGACATTTTCGGGCCATTCTACTCAGTAGCAGCTAAGGTTATGGAAGCTTCATACAACACGCCACATCGTTTTTACCAGCTGGCTGAGCTGCTGCCCCACAGGTCCTCTGACAGCATGTTGTGTGGGGCCATTTTTAGCCAAACCTTAAAACTAGGTTACACTTACATGACAAATTGATGTGGTGCTAGAGTAGTCCAGAACTTTGACTGGCTCTGTCTGGGCGACAGTGTGTCTTTGGGTTAAGTCAGGAGACAGAGCGCAGGTTATTGAGCTCAGGTTTATGTGGTCTGTGTTTCAGCCTCCACTGAGTTTGTGCCCATTTAAACTTTACAGCTCTATTTCAGACAGGAGCTGGTGGGTCACCTTGACAGATCGGTTCATTGTGCACGTGTACATACATTTGTGTTTGCGTGTGAGATGTGGGAGTGTATGTATGAGTGGTACATGTGGGATTACTTCAAAGTTGTTGTACAATAAACATAAGATTTTAAGAGTTTATAAAATAACCTGAGTGGAAAAATCACTGCGATGACTCTGTGTTTCTGCACGTTGGAGACAGGACCGCAGCTACAGGACCACCTGTTGCTGTGAGTTGTGACAGTCTGTTATTTGTCATCACCACAACTGGACCCAAGAAAGAGAGACAGTTAGACTCCCTCCTTTTTGTAATGTGAGACACACATGCTCCTGAGTGTGGAGGAGCTGCCAAATGCTAAGCGGGTGTTGAAATAACATGAAGAAAATGAACGTCCAGTGGGGATCAGTGCTAACTAGTTAGCCTAGCTTGCTAGCTTCCACTTTCTGAGTGGAACAGAAACTTAAGAGTATGGCAGCTCCTCCTAATTGGTGCAAGTTTTAAAGGGAGTGGTGTCTTAAAGGGATAGTTCACCCCAAAATACATATTTTCCTTGTTCCTATAGTGCTAATTATCAATCTAGATTGCTTTGGTGTGAGTTGCAGAATGTTGGAGATAACAGTTGTAGAGTTGAGAAACTATTTTCTTTCTACCGAGCTACACTTAAGTTGTTTCAGACGCTAACATTCCCTCCATGTTGAGTTTCAGATGCTTCTGTCCCATCTGCTATGGCTTATTTTAATCAGCAATGACCCTTAATGTCCATGATTTACCCCTGACAGTGTGTGACACAGGATACAGTGTGTCATGTATTGTACTGTCTGTTTTGTTGTACATCATAACTGCTGTCTGTATCTCAAATTGCCCCTCTGGGACATCAGATTTACCTTACCTTACCTTACCTTACACCCACCAACTGTATCACTGCGCAGAAGGAAGCATGCATGCACTGCCAGCTCACCTAGCACCACTGAGCTAGCTAACGTTAACGTTACATGAGTAGATGCACGCTTCCTTCTGCGTGGTGATGAGGTTGATGGGTGTAGTCTGGTCAAAAGAAAGTAGTTCCTACATGAAACTGCTCACAACAAGGTCTGTGGATTATCTGGAGTCACTGGTTCTTGATTTCTGGAAAGAGACATTGCTGCTGAGTTTTTCAAATGCATTTTTTTTTGTCGCTTTCAGCACCACAAGTGATTGGAGAGAAGGCAGACATGTCTACGGCCAATATTTCCAACACTCTGCAACTCATACCACAACTATCTACATTGATAAATAGTACCGCAGCTAAAAGAGAAAATATGTATCTTTGATTTTGGGGTGAGCTGTCCCTTTAAATTGCTTATAGTTGGAAGCCAATGGCATGTGGGCTTGTTGGAAATAGAGAAAAAGTATCTTGTTAGTATCAGCGTGCATAGCCTGACAGGCATGCGGCATTTAACACAACCCTGGCTCCGAACGTTCAGTCAAACTCAGTCATGGGAAACGCCCACCATAAAGCCTCAAGTTTAGAGGCTATTTCCACAAATATGTCTCTTTTGAAAAATGGAAAAGCATACACAATAGCTGCAGTGCTATTGTAGTTTATTATCCCTCAAACAAAAGAGTGGAGGATTCAACTTAAAGTTCTACTTTAAAGATCAATATACCATTGAATCTTGATTCCTCCCCATATTAAGTGTTTTCCTTTTCTGTCACTCTGTCCCTTTTTATTCTCTCTGCAGTCTCATTACACAGTGTACACACACATGGAGTGATTTATCGCCATCCACTAAACAAAGCACTCAGGGAACTGAAAAGGAGCGGTGTGATTTGAGGACATTAAAGAATACGAACAGCACAACTGCTTATTTCCTGGTATTTGTGTTGCATTGATTCCAGCGCTGATAGACCTGCTGCAGGGTGTAGCTGGTTAGTAACATGGTGGGGACGCCTGTGTCTTAAGTGATTGTTGGTGAGTCTAATGCTATCTAAACAGAGTGGGGCAGCCCCTCCCTGGCTGCAGAGCCAAGATAGGCCCAGTTTAGACTACCAGGCAGGAAAAAGGCTTACTGCTGACTGTCTGGATACGTCTGTTTCAAGTAAAGCCCGAGGGATTGCCCGTGAAGTGTTGAGCGTGTGAGACTGTGTGTGTGTGTGTGTTGTGTGTGTGGGAAGAGCGATGAATTGCAGTGGTGTCTCTGCCTCCCGTGAGAGTGCTTCAGCCTCTTTGAGTGTGTATGAGATCAGTTGCAAACAGGCTGCACAGTCGGTGAATGTGTAATACAAACTGTAGTGATTTGAGTGAACAAATAATACCGCACGGGTCACATTGAAGCACGTTCGTCAGGGCCTCGCATGACCACATCACGCTGTAAAACAACACAGAGGAGAAGCAATATTAGCCTGCTGTTATTTAGAGTCTTATGCATAATTCAGAGTCTATAAAATATTTCCTACATGACTTAAAGTCTTTAAATTTACAGGGCTTTAAATTGGCTGGCTGCATTTCATTACATTAGTCATGTTACTGCTACAAAGACCTAATGTAATGAACTTTCTCCAGCATAATTCCACATATTTCCCCCCTCATTTGCTTATTTATTAAGAGCATAATCAAGATAACCACAGATTCTACATCCCAATTCTCCTCCCTCTGCTTCAGCTGCTTAGAGCACACCAAAAAGAAGGGGAATGTGCACTCTTACAAACCACTTACTTCTCCATACACACCTAAATTATAAACGTTCCTCTGAAATTAATATTAATGAGCAAGTGGCAAGTTACTGTGAGATCTCAAGGCTGCACAGTTAGCTCGTTGTTTAGCTGCAGCTTTACTATGTTGGATCTCTCTCACTGCTCTTAACAACCTTGTTTCTAGTTGCAGCAGGCAGCTGTTTTCTGTTGTAAACGCTCTGATAACACTGTACGTTACCTGCCCATCACCAATCAGCGGAGAGTTGAGTGAGCAGTTAGTTAGTAAACATAGTGGAGCAGGTAGCAGCTGCATTCTTTCATTTTTAGGGCCTGTCCCAATACCCACACTTCCCCTAGAAATACCCACTTGCACTTGGTTGTGCACGATCACGTTTAGGCTAACGGCGTCCCAAAACAGAATTGAGTTAGTGGAAGTGGTTTCCAAGACTTAAAATCCACCCTAGATTCCAAGGGAGCCCCGACCCACACTTTCAGCGAAGTGGAAGATGAAATTTCCCAGAACACCTTGCAAAGTCAGCAGCTTCGGCAAGTTTTGGAAAACAGTTTGTTACTGTACGATCGGAATGTAGGCTATACAAACAACAGGTGGCTGGACTAGTGTAAACTCATCAGCAACTGAGTTGAACAGTGTCAAAATATTTAAACAAATTGACTTACCTGAACAAAATAGATCAGAACTAGAAGACGTTGTAGGCGCCTCCTATTTTCAGCATTTCTGATTCATCAGACGGAGAAGAATAAACATAGCACACGCCACAAAACAAGTGCTGGAGCCAGCATTTTCAAGCCTGAATGACTACCGGTATGTTGCTTCGCTACTACGTGTGACGTATGCCTGCACGTCGGCTACGCTGATTTGCATGAAGTGGTGTCTCATTTCTTAGGGAAAGATCTCTACCCTAAGATTTAAGGGGTAGAAATGGGCCTTACACTTTGCCTTTTGATGGTAAATAAATATCAAATAGATGAGTGTGAAACATTGGACACTAATCACCCTCAGTGGTCACTATCTCGGCTACATAGAGGAAAGGAAGCTGCAGCTCAGGTGAATGAGCAAACAAGCTGGGAGACATTTTGGCAGGTGACGGTCACAGACAAATATTGGCCGTAATGCTCCGTCCTGCTGTAATTTGCTATGAGAAAGAAGGAGAGGAAGCAGTCAAATGTTGCGAGTGTCATTTCAGATAAGAGCACAACAGCCGTGTTCACTTTGAGGCAACACTACCTTGTTGAAATACAAGGTAGTGTTACTAGCTACTTGTAGGACTGTTATTTATTATGTAGCATCCGCAGTTATCGACGCACTAACAATTTATTTATTTATCCAGGGAAGCTTCAGTGGACCAGTTGGGGCTCTCAGGGGAACCCCCCTGCTGTCCCCTCGCCTGCACATATTCAATGTACTGTATCACACAGAGGGAACGCTGCTCATTTTATACATTTAGTGTATTAAGTAACGATAATACAGAGTTTTAAACAGGCTTTGTCTGTGTGCATGTGTGTGTGTTTGGGAACATTCAGTACTTCTGTTCCCGTTCTGATGTCTGGTTATTTTTAGCTGTGTTCTCTCAGGAGCCTTTGGCTGGGTTCAACTGCTTGTTTTTATTCCCGTAGTCTACCTGCGTGCATGTACGTCTGTCTGCCTCTCTGTCGGCGTCACTCTCCTTTTTTTTTTTTTTTTTTTTTTTTTTAACCTGACAGAAACTGGTAGACGTTCCCCCAAGACGTTTGTGCAGAGACACGCACGCAGAGACTTCAATCCTATTCACTTGACAAGATTTCCCGAATCCCCCCATGAAAACATTGCAGTTGGAGACGAGAGAGAGTTCGTCTGTCCCTAATTCTCTGCCTCTCTATATTTCTGTGTGTGACTAAGAGAGACAGAGGAGAAACCACTCTCATTTAAGACCTCAAGGGGAAAATTAAAGCTACAGAACCAGCCTATTAATAGAGCAACTTCTGGTGACACTTTGTCTTAGTTTCTACACTCTGCCTGTTTTCTGTACCCTCGTCTTAATCCTCTTTTCCCTCCTCTATTTATTTCTCCTCCTACTTTACTTCCCTTGCTCATCATCTCATCCCTCCTTCCATCTCTTCCTCCCTGTCCTCCCACCTAACTCCTGCGCTGATCTCAAATTTTCTGTCTGGTAACAGATTCTGATGCCTAACTTGGAGTTTGAACAGGTTTTGAGCACTGATCTGACAGTAGTGCTTGTTTTTTTCTTTTTGAAATCTAGCTACCTCACTGTTTACGATCAGTATTCTGTGTATAAGGCAACATGGGACTTTGGCCTTGTTCGGACAGCCAGCCCAAATTTTTTGGCATATCCAGACTGATTTTAGAAAGTCTGGAAAGCAAATTAACTAGATAAAATGCAATTTTGGAAGTGGTTTGAAGTGCAGTTTCAGTCATATTTCTACAGGTGCATCTCAGTTCGGATACTGTGGTTACTTTACTTGGATTTCTGGACGTCAAATCCAGAGTGACGAAAGTGCTGAGCAGTATAAAAACCAGCCTCTTCCGTTGCTGAGTTTGTCAGCAGACAGAGGAGTCCTGTCCGACGACTTGACAGCGTAATTGTTTGACGAAATGATTGAGCTCTATTTCTCAAGCTATTGTGTCGAAAAACTGCGTCACTAGTGTAGCTAAGTAGTTACTGATGCCTACGTTGTTACCACAGCAACCCTTGCAGATAGGTTGCTGATATCTAGACACACAAATCCGATTTGATAACTTGCAAATAGCAGTATGGACAAAGCCTCAGATACACTAACGTTCCTCTTTGACTTGTACAACTTTTGTGATGTAGCTAACAGCAATCACAAAAATTCACATTTTCAGTCATTTTTTTTAAAGAAAGAAAATCAAAATTCTTAGATTGCAGCTTCTTAAATGTGAATATAATCTGGTTTCTTCACTGCTCTGTGACAGGAAACTGAATATCTTTGGGCTGTGGACAAAACAAGATATTTGAGGCCATTATCTTGTGCTTTGGCAAACACTGATTGACATTTGATAACTAAACAATTTATTGATTCGAGAAAATCATTGACAGATTAATCAGTGAAAATAAGCCCTATTATTGATTTTATTTTGGCCACACAAGTCCACATAAGATCAAAGAAAAATGCGTTTTATGTAAAGATAATGATCGCTTAGTTTGTCTTTTAACATAGCAGAAAACACACTTTTTTTATTACTGTCATTGGCATCTTTCTCTTTTTGTGATCAGATAAACTGCATGAGAATAAAACAGCAATTTGTTTGTGGCTCATAAACACTACCTGTTAATCTCTGCTCCTGCCCTAAGAGACTCAGTCAAAGTACTGTTTTTATTCCCAAGAAGTCGTCTGACAGCATAAACATAAACACAGATCAATGATATAAACTCTGTTGTGTCTTGGGCTGAATTGGCAGCAAAGTGAGTGATCATAAAAAGAATTGGACGTGACAGAGAGTCTGTGAAGGTGTAGGACAAGCTTTGTTTTTCCTTGTCAACACGACAAAACGAGTTTTTTTTATAATCATCCACTCCTTTTTTGTGAGTATTTACAAAAAGCACTGTTAGTTAGGGCTTAGTGCGATTGTAAAACTCAAAGAAAGAACGTGAAAGATGCTTTTTTCAAATTTAGCAGGCTTACAGTTCTCTTACAATTCCTCACAGCTCTCCTCTCCCTCTCCACCTCCTATGTGAAGGATTTGAGAGGGAAAGAAAGAGGGAGGGGTGAACGGGGAATCCTCTTTTGAGGCAAACCCTTTCTGCAGTCCCTAACACAGAAACAGACAGAGGAGAGAAGGAGATTACTAGTACATGCCAGACAAGGTGCTGATACCGCCGAGCGTTAATCTTTAACAGATTGGGGCTGCACTCCTGTGTCTGGCTTTTCATCTGTGCGCTGTCTGATGGTGTGTACGTCCCCCTGTTACTCAGTACTTGTGCACATTTTCAGTGAAGGTCAGTCAACTCGGCTGAGGTACCCTCGCTCAGTTAGCAGTGTTATTAAACCTTGATAATCTCAATTCTCTGAGGCGTGATTGGAGCCACAGGGTGGTCAATCAGTCAGAGACGTTGTCCTTCAACATTCAAGCCCCCTTGTTGGCAGGTATCCACCCTGCAGAAGTTTCCTTGAAGACATTGAATCCCAGTGGTGTCCTGTAGTGTAGTTGACCTCTGACCTCTTTGGAGAGGCAAAACCAGAAAGAGAAAATTCCTGTGAGATCAGAGAATTTTATTGGTTTTGGTTCTGTTAATGTTCTTTGATCACAGGGCTGTCACGGTGAAGGAATTTCCCCCGCTGTGATTAAGGGCGGCTCAAGAACACGATATGCATAATATTGACATTTTTTTGTTGTTTTTCCAAATTACCTCATTAATCTTGCTTTTAGTGATTTCTAAGTAAAGCTTTGTGAGGCTATTATTGGATATATTTTACACCAGGGCTTCCTCCTAATAGTTGACTGAATGGTAGTCGACCAGAAAGGTCATTAGTTGGCAAGACTTAATTCATCGCTTAGTTGCAGAAAACAAAAATCCTGTGAAACTGTATTAGGAGCTGGGCCTTGTCAAAATAAATTAAAACCTATGTGACTGGACCATGTGGGACTTTATTTTGAAAGGCACAGACACAGGAAGTGGCCACGCTCAGCAGTCAGACAGGAGTCAAGTTAATTTCCAGGGCTGGTACCTGCGGTTATTCCACAGGCTAGTTAATAACATGTCGGGCAGGAAATCCAAAGTGTGGGATCATTTTGAGAAGGTGAAGGGCGAACCCAAGGTGATATGTAAACTCATCTTCATTGGTCGACTACAAACATGACGTATCATCTGAAACATGGAAGTAGCTACATGCCCATTAGCCCACAGCGTCATTAACAGGCGGCTCGCTCAGTGTGTGACGTGCACTTGTAGATAAAATATAGGCCTATATTAATGAAGGTTCATTAGTATCGTTTTGTATTTCTCTGTAATGTAGCACAGTGTTAACAATGTTACTGATACTATTCTTTCTCACACCTTCAACTCAAACCATTGTGTTGCCCCGCCCAAAATATATCATTTAATAATTAATTAATATTGTAAACATGCGGGCGACTAGTCAACTAATGGCCCTAGACGATGACTATTGGTTGACTAGGAAAATTCTTAGTCAGGGGCAGCCCTACAAAACACAGAAGGGTATTGAGGCACAATAAGTGGAGCATTTTTATTTCAGTTGAGATGCTTTAGTTGCGTTGGTTGCTGTGATACAGAATATCTGCCAAAGTAAAAATATCAGCATCGAGTCAGTGTTTCCCATAGTTTGGAACTGGGCTTTCCATTTTTTGTGTGTGTGTCTTTCTATCAGTCTGTGTCCCCTGTCTGAATTCAGAGGTATTTGCAGGTCCTTAAATGCATCACAGGTGGAACAGAGTCCTTTTTTTCCCTCAGCAGCAGTTCATGGAGTTTGAAGGCCAGTTTCCACCAGATGCGTGTTGGTTGCGTCTCCGCTCCAGCACGGCAGCGGAGCCGATAGGATTCCATTCTAGTCAATGTGTGTGTTTCCACCGGCTGCGGCTGTGCTGCGTTCCGGCTCCGTCTTAGCTCCGGCGCTCCGGAGCCCTCTGCAACAGATACGCAGGACTTCTATTTTTGCCGGACGCCAGAGCACAACGCAGCAATTCAGCACAGAGCAGATCGTGCGGGGCAGGAAGTCTTGCACAGAAACGCGATAAAACATCCGGTTAATTTTCAAAATAAAATACACAGTGTTCACGGCGGATCATATTTCCCTGCACTACACCTTAAAAACTACATAATGGGCAGAGGCAGGCCTGAAGTCAACAGGTCAGAGGTTTTCAGACGTCATTTCACCCCATGAACACCATGGACGAGGAGAAATTAATCATGGCAGTGCACCGAGATGTCTTCTGGCGGAGCTGCACCGCACCGCACAGCAAACGCAGCCGGTGGGTATTGATGGACGGCGGAGCACGCAGCGGATAACCAGTGCTGCCGTTCCGCAACGGACACGCATCCAGTGGAAATCCGGCGTGAGTCACGGGGTGGGTAATTGATCAGTCGATCTGAGTTGATTGGATTAAGGAGAGGAGCAGCTGTTGCAGAGGCGAGCAAGGCAAGTAACTGTAACTGTACCTGGTGTTCTGCTGCTCCATCTGTGCCCAGAGTACGCAATGCACTCTGGGGGTGTGGTGCAATGAATAACTGAACGGTATATATATTCCAGTAGTGCTTGGTCCAGCTCCAGAAGAGAAAATAATTCTGCGGTGGCAGACTTTGCTGTTCTGGCCACAAAAAAATTAATGTGTGGGAAACCCTGAAGGTAGAGTACGTGTTCTGGATGGCGGGAAGGCTGAATCACGTAGGGCGAGGGCAGGTACTCTACCTTCAGGGTAGAGTACCTGCCCTCGCCCTACCTAGCAGGTACTCTACCTTCAGGGTAGAGTACCTGCTCTCGCCCTACGTGATTCAGCCTTCCTGCCATCCAGAGTACCTGCTCTGGATGGCGGGAAGGCTGAATCACGTAGGGCGAGAGGACGGACCCGGCAGTCTGTGTTGATCTAGTATTAATTTCTCCTCCGTTGTCGGTGTTCAGCGATGTCACAATAGTCTTTGTGGTAGGCCATTTGTCCCGCCCAATCACAGTGGATTGGATGTCTGGGTTAAAAGTGACTGTATCAAGTGGCTGCGCTTATCGTGACTAACTATTTGATCATTTAGGAATCCTGCAAACATCAGAATGTATCATGTGTTCTCCAGCTCTTGGAAATTGAAGTAATTAGACAAAAGAGAGTGAATCAAATGATGGCTGTTTTGTATCAATATACTGAACACATGACCACATAGGCTGCATTTGCTGTCCAAAGACATTCATATCCACTCAGTTTAAAGCTGTTCAATAAATTCTAAAAATGAGTAGAGAATGTTACCATGGCCATTTAATAAAGTCATAATTCTAATATTCTTACATTTCTAGATATTGTATTCATTTTGATGATTATGTGAAATGTGCATGTCTGAGATTTATTGCTGTGACTAAATGACTTGGGGGAAAAAGGGACTTTCTTGAACGTCTTTATCAGAAACTGCTAGGGCGGCATCATTTTCAGGAAAGTCAGAAGTTCAGTGATAACATACCACTGTGTCCCTTCACAGCTTTTTGACAGAACTATGTCAACACGCGGTCCTCTCTTCATAAGAATTTCAGTTAAACATCTTTGAGATTTCTCCAGATATGTTCTCTACCGAGCCATCTCTTTAGGAATTCCAGCTATGTGAGCCTGACCTTCCGTTGGTGGTCTCTGAAGGGGCTGAAACTGTGTCAGGCACACAAAGCAAGGCGCTGATGTCCCGTCATGCCCCACTGAGGTTTTAAACGATGTCAAGATAGGATTGAGAAGCTGATTGTGGGTCTGGTCATGAGGGTTAATCCGCCTCGGACTCTGTCCCACCAGGAGGCTTGTTGAATTATCTAGAGCCCACTGTCCAAATCTTGGCGCTGAGACTGAATGTGAAGACCACTGGTAGTAGCAGAGGGGTCCATATCATCTGATACCAGCTTTCAAAGCTGTAACACCAGATCTAATTTGTTTTTTTGTTTATTCACTTCACATATTGGGCCAATTTCAGCTAGCTTTTTTGGGTAGGCCATTTAATAAAAGTGGCTTTATTTTATTTTAAATTGACAATGGATTACATGACTACTTCTATATGAAAGGTGTCGCTCGTAGTGACAAACCCACAGTTTGACATTGCTTTCA
The DNA here is from genome assembly GCF_011397635.1 of Epinephelus fuscoguttatus. Classification (NCBI taxonomy): domain Eukaryota; kingdom Metazoa; phylum Chordata; class Actinopteri; order Perciformes; family Serranidae; genus Epinephelus; species Epinephelus fuscoguttatus. The sequence goes on from NC_064774.1 coordinate 17,537,458, forward strand.
ACTTTGTATAAATATTTTCCTCCTAAGTTGGTGAAGAGCAAAACGGAGCTAAAACAGGGTGAATATCGGACATATATTTGATGGAGACACATCCCAAAATGAATGCCACTGTTGCTCTGTGCCAGGTGTTTGCTAACAGTTAGCTATCAGCTTTAAAATTAATAATAGTTTTGTATTTATAGTAGGGCTGCCACGATTAGTCGACTAATCGATGACTAATCAACTATTAAAATAATCGGTGACTATTTTAGTAGTCGACTAATTGGTTTGAGTAATTTTTCATAGAAAAGTACTGTAAAAGTACCCCAAAATACTCTTACTGCAGCTTCTTACGTTCAAATATTGGCAGCTGAACACACTCTCCCGTGACAGTGAACTATAAAACCCTTCGGCGTGAGTATGAAACAAGACATTAGATGACGTAATTTTGGGGTTTGGGCGAGACAGACCGACATTTTTCAACATTTTAACACATTTTTTGATGAAATGATTAGTCAACTAATCGAAGAAATAATCGACAGATTAGTCAACAATGAAAATAATCGTTAGTGGCAGCCCTAATTTATAGCTTGTTTGTCCTGACCCCAAATGGTCAAAACATCAATTAATTTTTTTAATTGATTCTTGGTCATGCGAAAGAAAAATGCCCCATAAATGAAGAAAAACATACTTTTTCTTTATGAAAGCTTTATTTAAACAGTAGACATGAGCTGTAAATTAGCTACTTAAATCAGAATTGACTAAATGTGCATTTCCATCCACTTACAACAACCTGAGTGGACTATTGATTGAAGGTAATTGGGACTAGGTGCAATGGAAACAGATTCAGTGAATTAACTATAATGTGTAGTCATGACGCACCATCATTGCAAGCTCTCTTCGTCATCTCTGAATGGCTTTTAACATGCTTATGTATGTACACAGGGTTGCTACCAGAACTCCTCCAAAAGCACCTATCTGTAATAGTTTTCGAAACTCTCTACTTCACTCCATCAGTATGAATACATTTTTTTTCCTTCGTTTTAGGTTGGAGTGGCACTCTTTCAAATTCGTCAACCTGTTGTGCCCTCTTCTGCAGTGGCACCTGACTGGACAGTTAGCACCACCCACTGCTTATCTCAATGAATCATCTCCAAATATTCCCATAATAGTAGTGGATGCAAGAGCACATAGATTTGCATTTTCTTTTGCAGAATTTCTGAAAATTTGGTTAAAATTTGCACTGCATTTGGATGGAAACTCAACCATTGGCTAATACTTCCTTGCCAAATCCAATTCTTAACACTGGTAAATCAATCTGTAATTAATCACGATCATCAGCTGTACATTAGGTTAGATTAGCTGCAGAACAAAACTGACATCCAAACATGTCTCTTGTATTCTTCAAATTCTTGAAGAATTTCAGTTTTGGTTTAAATGTTCATCCCATAGACTGTAAAATAATGGACGTCAAATTGTTGAATTATCTCAGTTTGGGTTTTATTGTTTATCCCATAGACAGAAGAACATAACGGACTTATTAACCTTGACATCACCTATTGGTTTGTGGACTCCTGTTTGGAATTCTCAAGTTCAGCATTTTGGACATTGACACTTCGTCGTTTTTTGGAGGCCAGAAGTGACCATATCCACATTTGGATGAGAAAGTGGAATTTAGGAGGAGTGAGGGATGGATCTGACTCATAAATTGTCCCTTCTTATGCATAACTTTAAGCCTCAATAAAATGTAAACAGGTGAGTTATATAAATATCCCCCCCTCTGCGCAGTCGTCACGAACGTTGAAATTAGCTATAGAGATTGAAACCGATTTTTGTGCCACGTTATGAACATGTTTATTTCTGTAGTTAAATTGGGCATTTTAACATAGACGTCTACAGGGATTGACTGACTTCTGGAGCCAGCCTCAAGTGGCCACTGGAGGAACTGCAGATTCCGACACCTCTGCATTGGCTTCCTGTTTCTGCCACAGAGGTTGTTGCCTGATTTATCCCTAGTGACTTGTTGACTGGGAGAAAATGAACAAGTAGTCAAGCATTATGGTATTTCTCATCAGTAGCAATAATTATTTTTGTGGTATGGACCGAAGAGAGTAGAGCACAGTATGTACTCTTTGTGGATTGGATTTTTCGGGATTTGCTGGCCATTTATGGCACTTCTTGTGTCATCTTACAGCATGGCAGTCAAACCCAGGTGACAGAAATTGATTAAATAAAGGAGAAGGAAGAGATAAAGAGACACAGGTAATTAGTAAACATGTTACATTAGCAACACATGAGCTAGATAAAAACAGAACAACATAATCTTGTAAAGGTTAATTATTTATACTTTCTAGGTTGTAGATGCACCAGACGGACAAAGAAATGGAAAGGGACTGGGGAGATGAGCTTGTCTGCAGATCAGAAGAGATGAGGGAGATGAAAGTTGTGTGTGTGTGTGTGTGTGTGTGTGTGTGTGTGTGTGTGTGTGTGTGTGTGTGTGTGTGTGTGTTGCCTGGGAGCGGGTGGATATAGGGGGACTTAAAGGTGGATGAAGAGACGAGAGGAGAGCCCTGATAGAAGGTAGCCAGCTGGGCCAGATGTGATCTCTGTCTCCTCCTCCTCCCGCCCTTCTTCCTCCGCTTGATCTGACCACCTGCTTTATCTCTCACAAACAGGAAGTCCCTCAAGTTCAGGGTTGTCGATGCTTACTGGCACGACTTCTAATAAAATAACCTCACCCAAATAACAACAGAATATTGTTGAATTTCTCTTGGTTTATTGCATCAAAGTGTACCAAGCACACCCTTCCTCATCAGATCCCAACCCCGAGTTCGCGCTCTGGTCCCTGTGGTACCAGGAAGTCTCTGGTCTATTGTGGTTCAATCAAAAGCCCACAGAGGTCAACAGATGACCAGTAACAATGGAGCTCAGATCAGAGAGGAACAGAGAAGGTCACTGTTAGGAATGAGATCACATTTACTCAGCAGCCACTCCTCCCACGTGTTCGTATGTGAGCGTGGTGTCACAATGCTAATTTCTTGCACAAGGAAGCAACAAGCAAACAACATCAACAGATGAGGAACAGTAAATGTAAGAGAGGGAAGAAGGCCCGCAGAAGAGAGACAAATTTCCTGATTGATCATTTTGTCTATAAAATGTCACGCCTGTTATAAATTCCCAGAGCTCACAATGACATACTCAAATCGCTTGTTTTATCCCATCATTTTGTGTAGTCACTCCAACAAACTAAAGATGATTAATTCACCGTCAGGAATGACAAAGAAAACCTTCACATTTAAGAAGCTGGATCAGTTTTTCAACTAATTGTTTCAGCTCTACTGTCAATATTATATCTTTTAATTAATCCTTCCCTTCATACATTGTTCATAACTAAAAAGCACTGTCCAAAAATGTAACTCCAATATGTCTGGTAAGTGCGAAGCAATAAGGTCTTAAGTGACCATCCTCTTAAAGGACTGGTTTGGCATTTTGTGGTCTATACTATTCTCATACCTGCATGCTAAATATGGAGCAGGTTGCTAGCTTAGCACATTGCCAGCTTAGCATGATGACTGGAAGCAGGACATAATAGCACTTTGACATTTCTATTTGGGTACCAATTAAACAAAGGAGATATAATATGTTAAGTAGTGAGCTTTAAAGGTGCCCTTTATGCTAAGCTAACCTGCTGCTGGCTGTAGCTTCATATTTATTGAGTAGTGTTGGTTTTCTCTTTCAACTCTTGGCAAGAAAGCGAACAATTCTGTTTTCTGAAATGTATATTTTAAAGTCGCAAAGATGTGGTTTCTTGATACAAAGTTCCGTTGCTAACAGTAAACATTGCAAATAAGAATGGACTTAATGAGTTATGAAATATAGGAATTGAATGTATGAGCTGAGTTCTTTCAACATTGTCTTAATTATTTTGTGATACATAATGCAATTGTGCTTAATAAATAGTCATTTTTGTAGCACTTATTCGCCCCTCTGCCTTAAAGTATTTACAAATTTGCCATTAGTGCACTCTTTCATCCAGAATGTCTGCATGGTAACCAACCATGGATGTCTAATAATAACTAGATACCAGATGCCAAGATGGTGCCCATTCATTCCAGTGGAGTTGCTCACCTGGCACACTTGCCAAAAACGTTTTCTAGCGTCCTTGTTTACTTCCATGGTATGCGGTTCACTGAATAGTAGTCTTTCTTCCACTGACTCCGGCTGCGAGTTCCTGCTTGCCTTAAACACTTTTGTCATGATGTCATGGATTTTTAAATTGATTTTCTCAGTGGGTGGAAAGTTTTACAAACATAAAACCTCCATTGATCAAAAAGTCAGAAAAGAAATAGTCATAGTTGACTTATTTGCTGTTCGAGGCGTTCTGGCAACAGTTTTAGAAACGTGTCTTTTACAGTTGTGGCCTTGTTGGGAGAATGCTTTTTGGGCTGCAGGAGATTTTTTAGCTGCAATACCTCAAGTGGCCACTGGGAAAAATTGGAAGCAAGGCTGAGCTGCCTTCTTGTAACTAACCAATGGAGCCACGGCTCAGTGCTCAATGTTGTTTTTAATTAATTTGATAGGTTTTCCAATATTCACTTCAATAACCTTATGAAGGAGTTGCCAATTTGCCATTGCACTCTTTGAAATGTTATTACTTTTGAACTCATGTATAGGAATCCTCTTACGAGTGGTTAGTGATGCATTGCTCTGTACTTGATTTATGCAGGGTTTTCTTTTGAATTATTGTATTAGATTTAGGGATAGACTGATATGGATTTTTTAGGGCCGATGCCGATACCGATTTTTTTCCATCACCCTTAGCCGATGACCGATTATGAACTGCCGATTTTCTTGAGCCGATATTTGGGGCCAATACTGCTTTTGCTCCCTCAATTTACATAAAAAAAATGACACAATGATAACAAATATTACAGGTCTCAAGTTTAAAATAAGAAACAGTAAAAAAAATTAATAATAAATTAAATAATAAAAAATAAAACAGTTATTGAACAGTAAAAAATACTAAAACAAGATAGAAAATTGAGGTAGAACAGGTAGAATATTATTATTATTATTATTATTATTATTATTATACATTCAAATAAAAAAAAAGAGTTCAGTGCTCTTAAATCTTCCAGTAATGTCTTTATAAAATAAACAAATATTTAAGCTGAAGCATAAATAAAACAGCAACTACTGTAGACAGTAGGATTCGCTGCATGTGTGCTGCAGGGTCTTCCGGCAACACAGAGCTGCCCGTGGACGCCTGTCTGTAAATCATGCCAGGGAAAAATAAATCCGCGAACCCACGCGTGTATCGGCTGATGCCGATACAAGTAAAAAAAACCTCAAATATCGGCCCGATATATCGGCCGGCCGATGTATCGGTCTATCCTTAATTAGATTATGTGCTGTATTGCACAGTTTTGTATACAAACAGTAACCTTATGTCGAACAGGCCAATTATATCCTTACAGTACAGTCAAGTTCCCACCATGACCCTTTGACTCAGCTTTCAAAGTGTCCTTGTAGTGAAGATAGACTTTTGACATCGTGCTATAGTTTCTCCTTCAGCGAGCTTCAGTCCTCTGTTGCTTAACTATCTTGTAATGTGTCGGCGTCAATTAGCCGGGTCAGACTCCTCGTGCAGCTGTTGCGCAGGTAATTGCTCGCAGGACGTTGACGTGTTGGTCAGAGAGCCTTGCGGTTGAGGACTGTTGCGGACTGAATCTAGTGTATTTTTCCATCTGTGGTCAGAATAATTGCTTGGGGGTGCAAAAACATCACCACGTCAGGAAAGCGAGGAGAGATAAAGCGAGGCGAGGATGCTTGTCGAGCCGAGTGTGGATTCCTGCAAATTGTCCGGATGAAGAGACACTCATGTCTCTCATGTCTCATTATCTTTTTTCCCTCTTTCTCCTCTCAGCTATTCTTGGTCACTTGTCTCTGCTTTTTTCCTCTTCCTCCCTCTCTGTTTCACTTGTAGCCTCCCTCCATTTCTCTTTTTTGCTCCAAAATTTGTTCTCCCTCTGTTCTCTTTATCCCTACCCTCTTTTCTGTGCCATATGTTTGCCTCAATCGCCTCGCTTTCCCTTTTTCTCCCCGAGGTCTGGGATCAGTGGCATCTAATGCTTTGCACTCTGCCTGATTAAGTCTGCACATGTACCCTCTTTACATTATCGCTCGCACACATACACACTAATGCACGAGCGTCCCCACAGACCTAATCAGTACTTCTTTTAGTTCTATCTCTCTCACACCACTTCCAGGGCTAATGAAAAAACATGAGCTCTGCTTTTTTAAAAAAAAGAAAGCAAGATGGACAGGTGGAAAGTAAAGGTAGCTCCAGGAATAAAAGAGATGACGTGGATGGATTGAAAACAAAGCCACCAGTCGCTCTTAGTGCGTGTTTCCAGTTCAGAGATGTGAGTCTAATCAGCATTGGTGATATCATGCAGGGACGCAGTAGGAGGGGGGAAGAGTTGCAGAGAGACAGAGAGAACAACAAGGTGAGACCAACAGTCAGATCAAGGCTATTATTAAAAAGACTCATTCAACATGCTGATGCATTCATATAGCCGGAACATTTCCCAACAGGAGTGAAATGCTGCCACTCTCTGCGTTGATAACTGCAATTCAGATCCACTCTGTTAGCCACTGAATGAGCGTTGTTCTGCTCGGCTGTCATTCACACCGCTAAATGCAGCTAAATGGATGTATTGTGCTGTAATGTACCTTCATGACTCTCTGCTCATTTGTATCGGCTAAATAGCCCACCACATGGTGTGTTTTGTGTGTGTGTGTGTGTTGAAGTGGGAGACGTGCCATGCGGAGTGAACCATTTGCGAATAATGCCGGGCTGGAAGTCTGCTGTGTTTTGTTACTGTATGTGTGGGCAAATGCTTGGGGGTGATAATGCGCTAAGTGAGTGAAGGAAAGAGCGAAGACGGGCTTTATTGAATGAGTGCGTGCACCTGTGACGTGCACGCGCCCCCCCTGATTATGATGATGATGAAGTCTCCCGACGGGACTCTCCCTGCTACAGTCCTCCAGTAGTCTAATGAGAAGCTGTTTCCGTAGTTACCAGGTGTGAGAGCCGGCAGCTCATAATGTCCTGTGGTGAAGAACAAAGGATGGGGAGAAGAGGTGGATGAAGAGAGAGGAGGAGACAGGCTGGAAGTAAAGGCGAAGGAATAAAAGAGGCGGAGAATGCCAGGGAAATGGAACCAAAAAAAATCTAGTGTGAATGATCAATTTAGCCGTGTGTGTGTCTGTATTGATATTTGTGCTCGAGAGGATCGCTGTGTGTGTTACCTGTTGTGAGTGAAGACACAGAATCTTTATAATAAGCTTGGGGACCCGAACAAGAATCAGTTCAGATCAATCTCGACTAAAGTGGTGAGAACAGCGAGGTGGTGCCAAGCTGTTAGTATCTGGTCAGGTCAGATCATATCGAGCACCTTCGGGGGGGGGGGGGGGGAATAAGTTGGCTTGGAGTAAATTAAAGAGGTTTTTATGCATCGATAGCTCGATAAGATCTTGTGTACAAGAGATGGGGCTTCTGTCTCGTCTAGGTTGAATGTGAAACCCTCAGACTCGCACACGTCTGCATGTTTGGGGTTTACTGAAGATGTAAATAGGAAATGCAACTGCTTATTGTTGGGAGAACGTGTGCATACTGTACATATTTTACTCATAAACTTCTTCCAGGTCACCTAAAAACACACGGTCATCATTTAGTCACATGTTTCTGCCTTGTTTCTTCCTTATTCTACATATTTATTCAAATCAAAGCAGCACGTAACACAGTGAGCACTACTATGATAACAGAATACAATAAACTGAGTCATTACCAGCCGTGGCAACGTCGCAATGGCCGATATTGTTTTTACTTGGTGAGTCTGTGTGTGTCATGGCAAAATGTGGTCCTGGAGACACTTCTTGCAGTGGGAGCTACTTCAGAAGTGGTTTTGAGTACTTTGCAAGGTTTTTATGTGTCTGTCTGTCTTTGGACAGATTTTGTCAAGGTGATAGAGTCACAACTGTGCAAGATGCGGTCACAAAACTTTACAGGTGTGTTAAGCAGGGCTGTACTTGATTTATGACATAATAATTACTTCAGGCAAATCAGATTTGGCTGTTAAATATGAATATTTGACTATTTGTTCGTGTTTGACAGGGTCCAGCAGGACGTTCTGGGTGACAGCGACCTTCATGTTTTATAGTAAACAAGCCAGGTTAGCCCTCTGAGCTAATGATTGCTAATTATACCAATGATGGATTGGGAATGTGCAAAATTTTTTGCCAGCACTAGACATCAAGCAAAAGCCAGAGACTGTATCGTATTAAGTTGCGGTGAGCTGTAAATTCACCACTTTGAAGGAGAAGGTAGAAGATAACATTATCTTGGAACCAAATGCTTGACTTGAAAAAATCTTAATTGACTGAGGGGTTTCTCGACTGATGTTTTGGATCTTCAAATTTCAAGGGCAGCCCTGGTGTTACAATTGAAATAAAGGCCGAGTTCAAAGATGGGTGTAGTCCAAGCAAGGGGGCCAGAAGTACGGGGGTAGGAAGTTGGGAAGGGGCCGTTGCCGCTCTACTTTACCCCCCTGGCTCACATTTGTTTTAAGTTGCCGATCGCTGTATCCTGACTGAAGTGATCCCCTTGCAAGATGGTCACTAGTTAAGTTCTACAACTAACATATTGCTGTTGATTATTCCACCAATTATTTTTCAGTCATCCCACGGTCCATAAAATGTCAGCAAATTTCCCAAAGTCTTTTTTCATCCGACTAGCAATCCAAAATCAAAGGCATTTTGTTCACTATCAAAGAAGGAAAACAGAATATATTCACATTTGAGTTGCTGGAAGCCTTGAATTTTAACCTTTTTATTTTTTGAAAAAGTACTGTAACAACAAATTAATTGTCAAAATTATCGCTGATAACTTCATCTGTCATTTGACTACTTGGTTCAACGCCATTTTCTAACACATCGCACAACTAAAACGGCCTTACGGAAAATCAAATAGATGCAGAGATATGCTACAAAGTAGATACGCAAGTATTGGGGTATACGTCTAACCTGGAAATCCAGACCCAAATCTAGAAAGATTTAGGGTCTGGCCTTGAGTAATGCAAATGGCCCAACTCGAGGGGCGGCACTAAGCATGCATTTGTAAATATCACTGCGTGCAATTGGATAACACTACGACCAATCAGAACAATACACGGGGTGATGTATCCAGAGCTTAGCTACCAGCGGAGCTAACTGGTAGATTAGACTCTTGCCGTATCCGGTCGGCAAAACAGCAAAAACGTCCTTCTTGCAAAGGAAAGAGCTTGATATGTGACGATATCTTGTCATTATCTGCCTGATGCTAAGCTACTAGCACTGTTTGAATGTTTAGGAAGGAGGTATGCTGGGACAGAAATGGTGACAAAGACATGCCATGGTTATTTAAAAATAAAGATGTATCTTAAAGATGATGAAATCTATCAGTGTTTTCACTTTGCAGCGATGATATCGGATCATTAATCACTTAACCAATGTGTTGATCCTGATTGTTATACTCCTCTTAAGTAAACAAGGACACAAATACTGCTCCTTTCAAAGTATCTGATGCCAGGCTGTGGCTCATGCTTAAATACAGAGCTTAGCAGATAAGATGATGCACAGTGTAGAATATACTCACAGTCAGTGCAGTTATTAACAAGACAGGAAAGATAGACCGCTTGAGAACATACAAATACGCTTGTTTACTCGTGTATGTCATAACAACAGCATCTCAGCGAGCCCTCCTCTTCTCTAGTTTCTGCAAGTTGTATAACTTGACATTCTCGCGCCCGGAGGTTCAATTTTCCACCAGGTTCAGTGGATGAATGACACCTGAACTTCTGCTAACATTTCTCGAGAGGAGAGGAAAGAGGGAGATGGTGCGGCCGAGTGAAAGTCAGGAGAGGAGGAGGAGGAGGTTAGAAAAAGTTCTGCGGCGAACATCCGTCCTTCACACTTTATTCACTTAAGGATTCAGCCAAAGTGCGTGCATTGTGTTTCTCTGTCCTTGGTGCGTCTGTGTGTCTGCGTGTTTCTGTCTCTGTGTGAAAAGCAATTTGCAGTCACTCTTGATCAGGGTTATCAAACCTTTAAAAGCTTTTCTCATTACTGCTGTTGTGTAACTCTTTGTGTGCCCATTTTTCCTTCTTACCCCCACCAGATCTGATCCACTGCACCAATGAGATGAACGTGAACATTCCCCAGCTGGCGGACACGCTGTTTGAGCGTACGGCCAACTCCAGCTGGGTGGTGGTCTTCAAAGCCCTCATCACCACCCACCACCTCATGATGTACGGCAACGAGGTAGGAGGCTCACACACTGAAGTACACTCGCATATTCACACGGAGGAAAACCCCCAGGGCAGTCAATGGAGGCTACATCAACAAGTCATATTATTACTCCACTCCGTCTCACCCACACATTCATAAATACAAACATACATGCACATTTGGATCATTTATTCATGTCCCTATGAGCATTAGGATCAACAGTGGGGGAGGTGGGAGGCTGACTCGGACACAAACGGCGTGTGCAGCGACTGAGAACATACACATTGGACACATGGAGTGAATAATAGAAATAGCTGTGGAGTGCGGAGAAATTAATTAGCTCAGTGTGAGCTGGAAGCAAGATGGGGGACAAGGATAGCAGCAAATGAATAATCAAATGAATTAAGTTAATAAAAAAACATGGTTGAAAGCTGGATGAACAACACAGTCCCTCCGTGGATTTACACACATCCAAACACAATCATTGGGAATTAAAATTCAGCCAATCTCTGTCATGTTTGGGAGAACTTTCATATTTTATTAATTGTGATTTTTTTTTTTTTTTTTTTGACCAGACATTGTTCTGTTTTTGCACGAAGGCGTCCAATCAAACTCCTAACTCAGCGAAATATCTCCATTTCTACGCAACAGTGCAGCGCTTGAAAGGGAGAGGGGAGATTAATTCAGAGCGGGAGTTGTAGTTTTATTAATTTCTAACAAGATAGAAAGAGAGTGCATTTTGTTCTTCAAATAAACAGTTGTAGCTTGCGTTTGTATTAATCCTCTAGTGTGCAGACTGTTAATAATTCAGGACACAGTCCCTTTAAAACACAACAGATAGAACATGAAAATACACTCTGATACTCAGATGGACCGGTGCCATTTGGAGCCGACTGTGCTGGTTTATTGTTGAATGTATATTTTATGAAAACAGCAGTCCAAGAACTGTGTTGCTTTGTTGTGACATATTTTCTTTGATCGCAACATAAAATACATGATCCCCAGACTATTTGTAGTACTTTGTGTGACATGCAGAGTACTTACTATTATGTCATTTCATCATTTATTTAGGGCCACTTTTAATTTTTGACCCGCAGGTTTTTTTTTTTTCAGATTTCAGTAACTTCAAAAGAAATTCATTTTTTTGCTTTGCATATTTTATACACGTCATATCAACGCTTCTAAAGTGATAGAGTATATGAGCTTACTTCATCATTTAGAGGATGATGGGATGGTGGATGGTGTTAAAGTTTCTTAATGCTTCTGCGTACACTCTACGCAAAGTACACGCAGTTGCTCAGCAGTTGCTGTGTGCATCCTGTTGGTCTGTGTCACTATACAATTCCCCGCTAAAGCACTTGGGGGCGCGATGTTCTTTTATTTACCTACCTAGACTCTGTGACGTCTATGGTCGTGGCTCGTTCATAGTTTGTTTATCTTCCGGCTTTGCTGTAGTCACAGTGAAGATGGCGACCGAGAGAGACTGTTGCTGGAGCTCGAAATGATTGACATTGAGCAACAAATGCTCTTATTACAAAAAAAAGAAAGATCACAATGGAGACTTTTGAAAATGGTGGTGTTGTGGTGCTGTAGCAGGAAGTGAAACCTTCAAATTATGTAGTTTGAAGAAATAATCATACCTCTTGCGGTCTGCATTGGGTCTGCGTTGCCTCGATGTGTGGTTACAATTTTTTGGAGGTGCACATCGCGTCTCTGCGTCGGTCGCAGAGGGACGCAACGCCTCTGTAAAGCCGTTGTTCGACGCCAACAAACAACAAAACCAGTTGTTTTTTAGAGTGTCGTCACTGTTTTTCCAGCAACTTTTCAGCCATGAAAAGCAGTTGTTTTTAAAGACATAACTGCATTTCCAGAAAGGATTGTGCCCCCAAACTGGGTATTTTAAGCCAAAACTTAACCAAGTGTTTTTGTGCCTAAACCTAACCACATGTTTAAATTGATAAAATGTAAAGAAAAGTTCATTTTTAACGTGTCAGCTACGTAATAACATACAATTGTGACGTATCTGTGGTTTGCAGAAACATACAATGCCACCATATTTTCTGGCGATCGGGTTGCCGATTTCAAGACAGCATGTTGTGTAGTGTGAACAGTACAGTGATCTGATGACTTTGCAAGTCGTGCAGTGTCATCATAAGCTAACCTGCTGCTGGCACTACCTTACTGCCACCTGAGTAGCATCATCTAATAATTTATAATCTGATCCAATATTTTGAACTATGCCTTCAAGAAAGAGACTCATATTCTGCTGATTGTATCTGGTGTTCTGAAACATCTCTGTAAAACTGAGCATTTCTGTTCCCATTGTGAAACAGCAGTTAGTTATTCTCCTGTGCATATAAACAGTACACTATATACATTGTGTACTAATACACATCTTGAATGCAAAGACCTACTTGTACACAAAAACAGCAGTCAAACACATCTGAAAAATAACACACCCTGCACCACATTCCTTTAGATTTCCATTAAAATAAGGAAGCATTGCTTCCTTGTTTAGCTAAGATCAGTTGTGTCGACATTATGTAACGCTTCCTTCTGTTGGCTCCTTGTTTATTACGTTAATCTAAACTTCCTCTGAAAAGAGGAAGACTTGGATGTGAGATCATTGTGTTCCGCCGTACGAAACAAGCCTCCAAACCCACTGACACCCAAACAGCAGCCTGGCTGATTCCACTGTTGCCAAAATAGTATTTTAGGCACAGCAAGTGATTCAGAGTACCGTTGGTGGTGGAGGTGCATAGCTGACTTACATAAGCCAAGACCTCACAGACAGTTCAGACAGAGAGACATCAGGTCATCAGATGGCTCCGTGCTAAATGTTTGCTCAAGCTGTGGAAATTCCCGCAACATTTTTTTGATGAAGCAAATCATGCTAAGTAGGTCACTGTAGAGCAGCAGGAAGTGATTTAGAGGTATTCCCAAGCTGTAGGCTGATTTATCTCGGAGTTGTCACTTTCAGATTGAACCTTTTTTGATCTTGATGTCTCAGCCAGAGTGACTTAACAATGATTGCAGCACTCATCCCTAATTTCTGCATAATGTATGAGGGGTTTGCAGAGATCACAACCACTGTTCTGTAATGTTATTACTGTTACGGTAGAGAATGGTAATTCAAATTCTAGTCAACTCTAACTATTTTAAGATAAAGATGGATCTTTTTCCATCATTTTATTGCCTCCAAATCGTTGTGAAGTCATGATATTAAAGGTATACACAACATATTTTTGTCCTTTTGCCATTTAGAATAGAAACAGTAATTAATACCTGTCATTACGTTTCATTTTTATGCATCTGTGCTGGCGACCCCTGTGGCTGGAGACATGTTTTCGGGTTGTCTTGTCAGTCCGTCCCATTCTCGTGAATGCGATATCTCAAGAATGCCTTGAGGGAATTTCTTCAATCTTGGCACAAACGTCCACTTAGACTCAAGGAAAAACTGATTAGAATTTGGTGGTTGAAGGTCAAAGGTCAAGGTCACTGTGACCTCTCAAAACACATTTTTAGCCATAAGTCAAAAATTCAGATGCTAGTTGTGACCAGATTTCACTCAAATGTCAAATAAGATAAAATGGTTAAAAAAATATATCAAAGGTCGGCTTCACTGTGACATCATAGTGTTCTCCAAAAACACTTTCCTGGCCATTACTCAACGTCATATCTCAGGAACAGATAGATACTGAAATCGGTGACACTAATCTTGGGTGCCCACCTTGAAACTGTGCTGCTTGCGTAGATCTTCTGTACTGCCAGGTGTCAGAAACATCCATGTCTTGCAAAGAAACAACAACCTTCAAAGCCTTTATTACACATATTATGTATGAGTCTTGACAGACATGGATGTGAACTGCAAGTTGACTGGTTCGCAGAGGCACACAACAGCAAGGCATTAATTGTAGTTTCACAATGCCCTGTAGCAAGTCAAGCTGTGGATATGAAATGTGAATGGCGCAGCATAGTAATCTTGTTCCACGATTTAATAACACAGAGTCATACTCAGTGTTAATTATAGTAAAACATTAGGGTTACTAATCATTCAGGTACAGTGGTCGTGTAAATTGCAGTGTTGTATCATCAGTATGCTGCTCTTTAGTGGTTATTAATTGTGGAAACTCCAAATATAATGTACAGTATTTTAAAAGCCCTTATTCAAACACACCTGCAGTACATTACAGCACTACATTTCTGCCTCAGCCCCACAGAGCGAGGCACCGGGCTGTAGTAGAGCAAGTGTGTGTACTCATCAGCCTGCATTCATCAGGCCTGTCAGGACAGTGGTGCTGACTGAGGCTCAGCGGGCCAGGTGTCCCTGCTCCCTCATGGCCGTCCCATCCATTATAGTCAGAGCTGAGAGAAATCTGGCCGTAAAATTAGAAACCACAGACCCACAGAATTGGGGTCAATAGACTGTACCATCCTTTTCAGATCAACACGCTGACTGCTTCCAGCTTGGCTGGCACACAGAAGATGGCCGTGTACAATGTCTGATGAATGCCCTGATAGTAAAGAACATTTACATTGAATGAAACCAGGCGGCTCTGTCGAGGCGTTTTATGTGGAAAGGAATTGCTATTTGTCACATAATTTGATTTTAAGGGCCAGCGCAGAGTTTTTGATAATGTCATGATGGATATAAGCTTTCACGTAGCCGACTTGGAAAGCTGATTTGTGTCACTTTACATATTAGATAGTCGGCCACTTCTGATATGATGAAGGCTCCACCCTGAAATGTTATTTTCCTGGGTCACCCTGCCTTAAAAAGCTGCAAAGCCTGAAATAATTTCATTTGTCTGGGTTTCAGCGACAGTGTTTTCGTCTCCCTCTGCTGTGCTTTTCTTTTCTACTCTGATAAGAATAAAGCTCAACAGGAAAGACTGAACGTTTATTGCTGCATAAACTCAACGTGTGTTTCTGGACATCAAAATTAAAAGTTAATTCTTTTTTCTTTTTTTTAATTACAGCAGTATAGTATATTGGGTATTTGAGAAGGAAGCAGAACACAGGAGAAAAGGATAGAGGAGGGAATGAAAGAAGTAGGAAGAGAGGAAAGAGGTAGGCGAAGGAGGTATGCAAAGGAGGAAACAGAAAGGGGCAGATGGAGGAGGAAAGGAATAACAGGACAGGAAGAAAGTAGGAGGTAGGGAATGAAACAAGGAGGCGGAGAAGGAAAGAAGGAGGTAGAGAAAGAGATGGAATAGGACGCGAGGAGGTGTAGAGATAAGTTAAAGGAAAGAAAGTAGGAGAAAGGAGGAGATAGGGAGGTAAAGGCATTGGTAGAGAAGGAAAGAGGAGGGTAGGGAAGGGAAGGACGAGTTATGGAGTATTAGGAGGTAGGGAAGGGAAGGAGGTAAAGAAAGAAAATAGGATGTGGGGAAGTAAATGAGAGGGTTGAAAAGGAAAGGGGAAGGAAAAGATGGAAAGAAGGAGGCAGGGAACGAACAAATGAGGCAGTAAAGGAAAGGGGGACCTAGAAAGGAAATAAAATTTGTAGGTAGAAGAGGAAGGATGGAGAATGAAGAGAACAAGGACAGAATGAGGTAAAGAGAAAAAATAGGAGGTAGGAAATGAGGATGTAGAGAAAAGAAGAAAGGGGGTAGGTAGGTAAGGAAAAGAGGTGTGGGAGGACATAAGCTATAGAAGGAGTGGAAGAGAAAGTAGGAGGTAGGGAAGTAAAGGAGAAGGTAGAGAAGAAATGAAGGAGATAGGGAGGGAAAGGAGGTGCTTTTGAGGGAAAGGAGAGGACAGGGAAGGAAGGGAGCATAGGTAGAGAAGGAAGCAAGAGGTTGAAAGGTGCCGCTGTCAGTATAGTTGATATCAGCCTTTACTTTTTACCTTCAACAGCCTAAATTTGAATACTAGTTTCCATTAGTATGTAACATAACAGACATTCAGTGGCAGCCATCTCAGGTTGAGCCAGGACAACAGGAATGCTCTCTCACTAAGCAATTATGGGATATGGATAAATAGATATTGATGGCATGACTGTCAGCAGTGTAGATTTATTATTGGTTGTTGTTTCAGTAGTCTAAAGGCAGCGTGATACACACACCACAAAAGACAAAACTGTAAAGCATAGTCTGGATTGAAGTGCAACTTGCTCTGCATCTCCTGCAAGTCTGTGGACGAATCAACAGACTGTAATATCTGAGCATATTCAAATTTAGTCCATTCATTGCGAGTTGGTCTGGATGTCAGCAAAATGCAGCCTTTTTAAAATGCACCCCGTTTTATTCTGCTGTTCCTGGTGATGTATTCAGCCCATGCTTTCAAACCCAATGTGGGAATTTACCATTCAGAGCAAATAGCAGGTGAATTAAGTTTTAATATCTCTTCTTTGCCTTAGCTGCCATATTTGTCAACGGGCTGGGGATCGTGATTAGGGTAATAGAGCATTTTATGTTTGTGTGTGTGTGTGTGTGTGTGTGTGTGTGTGAAGGAATAGTCGACAGGCCAGTATTGATACTCATTCAGCGCTTCACCTCCAGTTTTTTCCTCCCTGCCAAGAAGCAATCCTGGCTCCCTCCCCAGTGACACTCTGAATCTTATGAGCGATCAAGAGTCAGTCAATATCTTTGATCACGATTTCACTTTTGTGCTGGTACAAAGCCACTTTAAGGAGTTCGCCTCAAAGAAACACCGCTGCAGGATCTGGAGTTTTCACCGCATTGTTTCAACTTCTGGGTGATCACGACCACACGTTGCAGATTAACGCATACACAAAGTTTGAAATAATCTACTAACGGGGATGTGATAAGTGAGTGCTTACCCCTGCCTCCCTCTGTAGCCATTGTCTCAGTTGTTATCAGATATCAGCGTGTGCCTCTGCTTCCAAGCCTTTGTATCGTAGACCAATATGTACCAAAAACAATCCTGCAGGAAACCTCAAACAATGGCTGGGTAGTGTTCATTTTGTCAGATACTTTTTTTTATTTAGTCTTAGTTCTGTGTCAAATGTCCTTGTTATTTTTACCATATTTAGTCAACTTCATCCTGTTTTTTTTCCAGGTTATAATTGACTAAAAGTCTGGGTATTTCATTATTATCTTAAGCCCCTTTCCCACTGGACAAAAAAACAGGAACACCCACTTACATCTGGCTTTAAAGGTTACAACCAGCATCACTTCCCAGAACAAATGACTCTGCAGTAAGTTACAGGTATTTGTTGGGTCCAGCTCCAATCAGCTTAGATTGGCAGTGATGTAAATATGACGTCCAAGTGGGGCGTCAGTTCTGTCTCTCTTGGCCCAAGTAGCACTTTAACATTGTTCCGAATTATTTGGCAGAGAGTTTCAAGAGACTGAGTATGCCCAACTTTACAGCAGAAATAAACATGTTTACAGCCTGGTACAAAAACAATTTTGGTCTCTACAACTAATTTCCTCACCCATGATAATTCTGCGGGGGCTGAATTTTTATATAACTCGCTAGTTTACATTTATTTAAAGCTTAAAGTTACATATAATTAGGGCAGGCTGCTTTGAGGCATAGGCTGTCTGCCGTTAGTGTCCTTGGCTTCTCAGACAGATCGCTCCTTCACTAGCCTCTTGCCCAAAAATGATCACTTCTGGCTCCAGAAAAAACCAAGATGGCAACAGCCGTAATGCTAAACTCGAGGCTTCAAAACAAAACAAGAGTCCACAACCCAGTGGTGGACGTGATTACTACGTCCTTTTTTTTCAGTTTCTGGTTCTTAGTCTAGTCCAGCTAAAACCAATAATTCTGTCATTTTAGTTGAACTAATTTCACATTTCTTATCATTAACTGATGAGAAACACAGGTTAAATGAGTAAGAATGCAGCTTTGCAGATCATTCAAACATGTGGCCTTACGAACTTATTTCAGGGTCACATTGCTTCTCTTCTAAAGGGCAGTGTATTTGTTTTTTCCCTCAGCCTCATTGTAGCGAAAATGGACCCAAATATCCCCTTGTTTCTTTCTCGGAAAACCTGTGTCTTTGTTAACTTTAACTGAAGTAGGTAAGTTGCTCCGAGTCCTCCTGACTTTGCTCATTGTGTGCTGCTGCTGGAGTCGTGATATATAGTGTGGGCAGCACAGGCCACGAAACTCTTGTCTTGTCTTTTTGTCACTTTGGTAAAGTTTTTATTTTTTAAACTACATTTTAGTCTTTTTTTGTCGACACTAGTTCATGTTGATGTAATTGCAGTCAGTGTGTAATTACATGTCATCTCGTCATCGTCACATCTTAGTCATGGAAAAGAAAGTGTTGACCAACATATTTAGTCGTAGTTTTTGTCAACGTAACTAACACTAGCTGGAAGAGCCATTCCCAGCTGCTCACCCCCCACCCTCAGAGCTCCCGTGTTTCCTCTCTAGGGAGCTCCGACCCTGGACAGGTGAGCTCAGACTGCTGGGTTTCTCTCCCGGGAGTGTGGATGCTTCCACCACCCAAAACCTGAACAAGGTTATAGGAGGATAGAGAGTAAGTGAGGATGCAGTGATATAAAAAGAGGACAATTTGTTTGCACAATTACCAGAAAGGGAGGGAAAGATGTAGCAAATGATCGCACATGAAATGAGTGCTTGAGTAAGAGGGAGCTATGGGGTCATATGGAAGTCAAAGTTATTTTAAAATCGATTTTTGAAAGGCTAAAAGCACTAATTCAAATGGGTATTCGACATATAATCCACCTGAATCTCCTTTCTTTCTAAGCATTTCTAGCAATTGATTCTCCAATACTGATTTAGTTATTCTCAGTGTAATGAGGTATTTAGTGGTAATGCTTGATTTGGTTTGGTTTCCAGAAAACAATATTCACTGTACAACTGTTGAAGGGGAAATCTGGTCGGGGCCCTTGATCGGCACTGATGTCTGGCTCAGAATAACTGGTAATGTGACAGGTTTACAGATCCATTCTTAAACTTCCCGAACTGCTTGCAAACTCATCGGGGCCTCCCTGATCATTTCAAACGTTTGATATTTAGGATTTACAATCTGGATGATTATGATTATAATTACATCAGTACTTTCTCAATAGCCAAGAAAATATTAGCTGAAGTTGTTGCGAAGCAATCATAAACAATTTAGCCCTTGAAGCTAACGTTAGCATGAAAATTACTGCTGACAGATATTAAAACTGACAGTTAAAATCTGTGTTGATGCTTTTCTCATTCACACTTGTTTAGTCTTCTGCTTTTGTCTTTTATCACTGCAAAGCATTATTGACATTACAGCAAGTTGTTGGACCACGTCTGTCTCCGATTTGTTTGCATTTGCTGCTCTATGAGATCATGTGAAGTGGTGCAATCAGGCTCACTCTGGCAAGATAATCATAATAATATCCTAGTGTGTGTTGGTTTGGATTTTTAAAACTCCTGTAGTCTAAGCCCTGCTTTAGTAAGTCTAACCAGTTGTCAAAAGCAGAGTTGGCTAGCATGCTAATGTTTAGCAGGTAGAATGTTTGCCATGTTCACCATCTTAGTTTATTGTCTGAGCACGCTAACAATTGCTAATTAGCATTAAACACAAGGTGCAGCTAAGACTGATGGGAATGTGATTAATTTTGCAGGTAAACCCGCTTATTGGGCAAATTAAGACTTTGATCACGCTGCTAGCATGGCTAATAAAAATGACCATCTAGTTGAATGGGCCAGCACAACCAGTCTAATCTTTGAAATTGGTGCTTATTGCATGGCTTTGTTGTTAGTCAGTCCCTCCAAGATGTCAGCCAATTCCAGTAAATTTTGCATGACCATGTAATGTTGTCCAATCAACCCAACATAATCACAAATTTGATCATTTAAAATGGGTGCTATGGATGGAGTAAGCATTTTGACCAATCTAGCTGTGTTTTGTTGTGTTGAACAGCAACTTTCTCCCCTCAAATTTGGTTTTGTTCTAAGAATTCTTTTTACTGAATAAATGCTTTAGCCAGTCGAACACAGCAGAAAATCAAACCCCTGCAACCCTAACCTGTCACGCTTAAACGTTGTTATTTATTTTTATGATGAATCGCCTTTTTAATAGCCCTCACAGTTTTCCCTCAGTGTGCTGTGACTTCTAGGAATGTCACAGCACAAAGAGTTGCTAGACCACAAGGTACAGTATAACACGGGGCTGTGAAACCCTTTTTGGGAGTTTGTTTTCAAGGACGTCAAGTCCTCAGAAATACTACCCATCATCCTTTATTCTTCAGGACAGGATAGTTGTGAGTGTCAGCGGGGAAAATTACAGTCTGATTGATTGCACCTAAGTGCATCGGGAATCAGGATAGAGAGCTGCGACTCTGTACATCAAAACCGAATACAGGCATAGGATAGAGTACGTTCGAAAGAGGGAGGGAATGGTGGTAGGGCGAAGGAAGGAGAAGATGGAAAGAGAGAGTAGACAGAGTGTGAGAGTCATTAAGGACATGAGAGGAGACAGGGACGGTCTGGCGAGGACACCGGTGAAAGTGCTGATGGTAGCAGGACACACCGCTTTGCTTTTTCTCTGTGTGTGTTTTTGTGTGTGTGTGATAGAAAGAGATCGAGGGAGGGAGGGAGGGAGCGAGCAGTAATGTGTGTGTGTGAGACATTTGTGTGTTTTTACAGCAGTGTAAAGTTGCAGTGAGAGTCGCAACCCCCCCCTCAACTCACCTCGCCCGGCACCAGTGTCCCAGATAGCGAACGGCCCATTTGTTTCAGTGACGTCAACGAAGCACTCTCATCACTACTCAGCCTTCGCCTCCTCTGGGAAAGCGAGGACACAGACGGAGGCAGAGATTAAAGCAAAGATAGGGCGTGTGAGATATTATGAAAGACAGACACTTGACTGGGCACGAGAAGAAGGAGAAAGAAGTTGAGGTAAAAGACAGGAAAGGGAAATTAAAGACAGAGAGAGAAAAGAGGGTGGAGAGATCTGCTGACTCAAGCACTGTGTCAAAGGGAGCAGGGACAGGGAGGATGTTATTTGTGTGTATGTGTGTGTGAGGTCACCCTGACTCTAATAGGGGTCACTTGTGATAATCTGAAGAGCTTGAATGCACACACACGGACACAAAGTCATCACACACGTGCTTCCTATCAGCTGCTGGTGGGGCAAACATAAAGATGATTAGTGTAGAAGAAGATTGCAGTGCATGAACAGTGTGTGTGTGTGTGGGGCAGACAGACAAACCCAAACATCCCGCCTCTAAAAAGTAAAAGCTGCAGGTGACCCAAAATGAGCTGACACCCTCACCACACACTTCCTTATATTCTTTCAGGCGGATAAATAAGTTTTTCTAACTCAAGTAAATTGGCTGCATCTGTGTGATCAATAGATGAAAGTAATGTGTGTGTATTTGTGTGTGTGTGTGGTCGTCCTACTGGGCTCAGCAGACTCAGCCAGCCAAAAACTTGGAGGGTAAAACGAGCTAAATTGAGGTTCTCCCAGTCAGGGATCTGTTTTATTTTTTTATTTTTTTTTTTCTTAAGTACTAATTCAAGTTATTGATTTTGGGGTATACGCTGACACATTACTGAGCTGATATGTATTTAAAACCCTTCCCAGAATAGCAATGGTCCAATCATAGCTTAGCAACTGTAACAAGGTACGGCAGGCCTGTCAAGCTTGGGGTATATCCACATGTTGAAGTGGTGTGCTTGGTGCTGTAAAAAGAGCAACTCAGCATTTAAGGAGGTTTGTTTTTTTTAGTATTTACAAAGCCAGTAATACAAGAGCAGAAGTGTAAGATGCAATAGTTAGCATGTTGGGCTAACTAGCTTACCACCAACAGTAGTAACCGATGTGTTACCTTGCTGTACAGTTGTGGGAAGTCACGTTCTGACAGTGTTTGGAGGGCAAACTGTAGTGCCGCTCCTAATGTTCTGTGAAATGGCGAAAGTCCACTCTTCATACCTCTCTTATTTTCTTTTCTTGCTGTTATGAGGTCGTCTTGTTTTTACAGCATTTCCTGTGTTTGCTCAGCAGTAGCACACTTCTCCTTAAAGGCTACCGTCTGTGAGAAGTCGTTTTACTCCTTCCACTAGTCTCTCTTCAAATGCCAGCTTTAATTAGGAGTGCTGTAATTAGCTCTGCTGCTGCCACCCCTCGAAACAATTGCACTTGAAACATTACAATTAACTGTTTCACTCTCCAGTTAAAAATTATCTGGTAATATGAAAGTAATGGAATTTCAGACTATAAACATGACCTTTCCCAGGTTATATATCTTTGTGAATAAATAACAAAAGATTTATGAACAACTTTTCCAGTTAAGTATTATAATATTCTGTATGTTTACCAGACTTCTAATGGCTAATGGCTCTTTATCAGGTGACAGGTCAAACACTTAATCATTTTGGCACGCCCATATATACATAAGATGACGCTCATGATGTTGATAAATATAGACACAGGGGATAATAGTGTAGCAAAGTAGGAGGAGGAGACAACTCTAGAGGTATTTTTAACACAGTAGATTACCATTTGAAAGTTTCCCCTTAGTGATTTTAGCAGATTCTCCAATAGAATCACAGGAGTCTCCTGGACTGTTTAATAATATCATGGGTTTACTTTATGTTTTGATTATTTCAGCGGGGAAAATGTTCTTAATATAGTGTACACTTAACCTGATATCGATTCTTTTAGGTGGCTAAAATTCGTCTTCTTCTGCTGCTTCTCTTGATCATAGTACTACGTTGCATAGCTTTCGTGCCGATGAATTTGGTTCATCAAAGATAATAGCAAAGCAAAACAGCACATAAAGTAAGCAGCAGAAATGTCAGATAGGTTGGACCACCGTGTTTAACTATGTATCTTTTAAAGTTACAGTTATGGCTGAAAATGACAACAGAAATAAACAAGTTTGCTGATTGCACATATCTCCGCAGTTGAAATTAATCTCCAGTTGTCTACTTAGAAGTGATTGTTGTTAGTGCGACATCAGAGTGAGCTGTTCTGAACTAGTGATGCAACGATTTATCAGCTAAACGTCGGCCAATATTCCCCTCGTTGACTGTTATTGGCTATTGGCCAGTAAGATTATATTCAAGACAGTGTTTTTCTGTTGTGTCACATCAGTTTTGAGCAGGCTAAAAAGCAGGGCTCGAGACTCGAGATCAGCCACAAACTTCAGTTAATGAGCAGGTACAAATAAAGATACACTGACTGTTTGGCAAATGGGCTCTGTGATCTGTCTGTTGTGTGACGAGATGGCGATTAGCAGGCGGTGTCTTGTCGTCACCGAAAGAAAGAAAACGAATAGAGATCTTCCCTGTGACGCATTCAGGACAAAAGGATGCTGTAAACCTACTATTATCGTGCCAAAGGACACACCCTATTGTTTTCCTGATAATGCCACACTTTGAGCAATGAATCCGTGTTAAAATCAGAGGGAGAGCTACCGTTAGCTGTTAGCTGTTAGCAGCAAACACTTACAACTAAAAGCTCATGGAGGTTACACAGAGTTACATTATGATGAGTTAAAGCTCTTTTTAGTAAACAGAGGTAAATTGTAACATTCTTGTGATGTGTTCAATGTAATCTTGTAAACTTAAATAGATACAGTTATTTGAAGGAGAAATTTGTTGATGTTTTCACATGTTTTCATAGCATTTTAAAACAGAATTTCAAAATTGGTGCATTCCTAGTCTGTACTCATGAGCCTTGGCCATCGTTGCCATGGAGATAACCTAGACATGAATTCATAATAAAGTGCATTTGAATAGGGAACAAAACACTGCGCCGTAGTTGTTGAATTACAACTGACTGACTTTACACATTTCTGCAAAGTGAAATCTTGGGCTTTTTAGCGGCGCACACTCAACAGAAATTTTTATTGAATGTTTCTTACTGAAATGCTCCTGACTCACAGTTAACTTTTATTTTTTTTTGTAAAGACTTCTATGAATGCATTGTTGAGTCTTTTACTTTGTTCCTTAACACAGTTGCTCTCCATCCATCAATCCAAGTCTTGGAAGTTTTCCCAGTGCTATTTATTCAATATTCTATCTATCCAGTCTATCCAGAAAAATAATTTTAATTATAGGGCTCTGCAACTGTTTTACTGTTCAGGACCAAAACCTTAATTCAATAACCTCTAGATGAGACGGTAGACCGAATCCCCCTGAGGTCGGCTCTGGTTTTGATGCTGGATGATGCGCTACTACAGGACTCTTTGCTCTTTCTGTCAATAGTGTACAAGTCAGGAGAAAACTAAACTCTGTGTGTGTGTGTGTGTGTGTGTGTGTGTGTGTGTATGTGTGTGCATGCATTAGTGTTTCAAATGATGACTCATGTTGCTTGGCTGCATCATTGACCTCGCAGACACACACTCATCCACCAGCAAGACACAACTGCTCCCATGAGAGCCGGAGCCCACACACTATCAGCCTTGTCACCTTGGAGGCACAGATTCCTACACCTCACACACACACACACACACACACACGCACACACACACACACTCATAAACGTTTAAACATAGACGTGTCTTTAATCCTATCATTTCAGCACCCACCCAGCTCCTCTTTGTGACTGTTTCTTTCACACTTAGATTGGATTCAGAGGCTAAATGGTTCGATTGCGTAGGAGAGGAGGAGAAATTCTACGTAGGAGAAAAGGGGGATGAGGATGAGGGGAAGGGAGGAAGAACAAGATGAAGGGAGGAGAATCCCAGGCAGGAAGGCAGTTTGTGTGTGTGTGTTCACATGTGTCTGTATCTGTCCACATGTCTGTTTCCTTGTGTGCGTTCCTCCGCTTGCATAAGAGCTGCTTTCATTCAGCACAGCTCGATCACGACTCATTCTTCTTGTGTGAGTCATCACCTTTCAGTGGAGCTCGGTTTGCAGTCACTTCTGTAGAATTTCTTGTGCATGTGTAAAAGTAAAGTCGAGCACAGCAGCCAAAAAATGAATTCCCACGTGTAGTCCCTGACCCCCCCTTTGGAGATAACCCGTCTGTATTCCCTGTAAACAGTTGTTAGGGTATGTTGTGACTTTATAAATATATATTCTGAGCTCTTTTTAAGCAGAAGCCCCAGGATGCCTCCTCCCTGCTGGCTCTGTGTACACGTTGGCAGGTCCAAAGAGGGCCGAACAGGAACTGTTTCAACTTCCCAGATATCATGTAATGTGACGTCAGTAAGCTGCACACAGCACACTCATGTTTACCAACCAGGCTGCGCTGTGATTTTTTTATTTTTTATTTTTATACCAAAGGGAGGAGAGATGAAAAAGATCTCAGCGAGTGCAGTTTTTTTCTGGGCAGATTACGTACTTGTGTTTCAGCCTTGAGTTGCCATTCATTACTTCCTCTGGGTAGAAAAATAAGAACATTTTTAGGATTTTATCTGGGCAAAAAGTGAAACTTTAATCTAATATGTAAAGGGGTCAGTATGCTGCGTCTGAGGTGATGTCAGATATTAATGATGCTGTAATGAGGGGGTTTTAGAAACTTCTGAAACTTTTGCCTTCAGATGTGGCAGGATGAAACCAGTTTGTAATGAACCAAATTTAGCATTTTGATTGAGTAATTTTGTCTGTTTCTCAGCCTTCATCAAAGATACTTATTAACATTATGCATCTCTTAGATTAAGCTAGGAATACATTGTACGAGCCCATTTTAGAAATGTTGTTAAATTCTATTTCCCACTGTGCAAGTACATCATATGTGTGCTCATGACCTGAGTGCTCACACTGTGTAAAATAGAAATAAAATGGTCTGTCAGCCTCTGGAGATTGTTCTGGCTTTTGACAGCTGTCAAAAAAGATTTGTTTGAATGCTTAGGGGCAGATAAAAGTTTGTGTGCTAACGGAGGTATGGCTCACAGTAATGCAGAGACAGAGGTCTCAAAAGGAGCTTTAAAGTTCTTTTCTGCAAAGACAACTCAGTCCAAGTTTTGATTCCCCATCTATCTCAGTCTCCCCTTCCCTCTCTAGCTTTCTAGATCGCAAAAGAGAGCCGCTACAAAGTCCCTTCTTTTGGCCACCTGTGAATTTTTACACAGATCCAAATGACAGCAGTATCATTCTGCTCTAGTGTGTCATTATAGACAGCATCCTGGCATCGCAGAATCAAAAGAGATGCAACAGTGATGATATGTTACACCACAGCGTCGACCTCTATGACATAAAACACACCCATTGGTAGCGCTTTATAAACAACAATAACCATCCCTGTTACATGGCGATTGATCTTATCCTCTGCTTGAATTGTAAGCAAATGTCATTGTTTTTTCCAATTTGTGGACATTTACAGCCACTGTTCTTATTTTTTGAGTTAGCTGCTAACTGCTACTTTTTAAATCACCCACCAGTGGATTGCACACATAACACATCGTCTGAATGTTATTCCTGTCCTGTTCATGGTCCTGTCCTGCAGGCTGTCCTGTTTATACAGACACCATTTTGACACTGTTACTACCTCCTGTGGCGGATTAAAGGCGAGACCAGTCTGTCCCCCCATTTAGCAATTGTACCGTTTATACAGAATGACCAAGCAGCATTATGGCGCAGTAGTCCAACCTTGAATCGGCAGTGTAAAAGGGACTACTCTCTCCAATACACAAGTTAGCACCAACATACTAGTCAGGTATACATTGAACAATTCATTGAGTAAGGAAGAAAGGCACTGACCTTGAGGAATTGACTTTGGCTGTGCTTGAACTATACAAGAGCCTGACAATGGCTGACCAAAATTTCTGACATGTCAGAAATGTATCTGAATGTCTGACAATCGGTTGGTTCTGAGAAACTAATTGGGCCGTGATTGGTCCTTACCTCTCCGTGTACAGCACATGCCAAACGATGCCTGACACAGCTGAAATTCGGTCAGACTCTAAAATGACTTGAGCGGCTCAAAAATCGGGTCAGAAACAGGCTCAAATCCGACAGTGATGCAATTAACATGTCAGAAATACATCCACTGATGTATAAAAAATTACAATTCTATCATTATGGTGGTGTGTTTCTTGCCAGCCATGATAACAGCCTCAGTCTCCCAGGAAGGCTTTGGACAAGATTTTGGAACCTGGCTGAGGAGATTTGCTTTCATTGAGACACAAAAGTGTTCAAATTCACCCCAAAGGTGTTGGATGGGGTTGAGGGCAGAGCTCTGTTCAGACCAGTAAGATTCTTCCACACCAAAATGAGAAAACAATTTCCCCAAACTGCTGCCACATGGTTGCTCTAAGACAAAAAGTCATTGTTGTAGCATTAAGCTGTGTTCAGGTAGGAACTAGCACTGCTTGAAACAACACTGCTCCCTCATTCATTTCAATGAAACTGCTGTATTGATGCTGTGATGGTGCTGATGCAGTACGATCCAAGTAAATAAAACAATGCAGGGTAGTCTGGCAAAAAAATTGACATTCAGAGCAGTAACATCCTTCCTCATAATGTTATAAACTGCTGTGCAGTGTTGTGGAGTTTGATAAGCCACTAAACTCAGGGATCTGTTACTCAAAGTGCATTTCCTGCATTGTATTTCATCTTCTCACCTGTACCAGAAACAACACGCCCCCACTAGTGCAGGGCTTTTTTTATCCTAAACACCCACAATGGAACCAAAGTCCTTAGCTAAGTTGGGGCATTAAAATTGGCTCCAGTGCAAAAGTATACGGACAAAGGTGACCACATTCTGATGGCCATATAGTGTATCTCAACTCAGGGTTGTACGTTAGCTTTTTTTTTTTTTTTTTGCACGTAGCACTTGGCTTTGCAGCGCAGGCCACAAAATTTTAGCATGAGTATAAAAGTATCAAGTAAGTCCACTGTAGTTGAGACTTTTCAAATTCTGTGTTAGTCATTTTTTCATGACCTTTCAAATAAATATAGCACTAAAAAATGCAGACATTGCTTTAAACATCTTCAGGCTATCCATCCATCCATCCATCCATCCATTTTCATCTGCTTATCCAGGCCCGGTCATCAGGGGCAGCGGGCCGAGCAAAGCACCCCAGACATCTCTCTGCTCAGCAACGCTTTCCAGCTCCTCTTGAGGGACCCCAAGGCGTTCCCAGGCCAGATGAGATATGTAATCCCTCCAGCGTGTTCTGGGTCTGCCCCGGGGCCTCCTACCAGTGAGACGTGACTGAGCTCAGCCACTCCACAGAGGAAGCTCATTTCAGCCCCTTTTATCTGCAATATCATTCTTTTGGTCACTACCCAGAGCTCATGACCATAGGTGAGGGTTGGGACGTAGATGGACCGGTAAATCAAAAGTTTCGCCTTCTGGCATGGATGCAGAGGAGGTTACAGCACCCCCTCAAAAAGAGCCTTTGTGTGATCATTAAGTCCAGTGTCACTGTACAAGCATATAAACTACACTGCAGACTGGACTAACGGTCACAAACTGAGTGACAGCAAACTCATGAATGGTCCAACGCGGGAAGAATGTGCCAACAGTACGTCTTGAGTATGATATGGCTGTATCGTCACAGCTCTGCATTTTATATACTCATCTGTTGCCTGCATCCTGGCGCTATCTCACCGTTGCACGATAGACAACAACTACCAAGTAGAATAGTGACGCGCTATCGATTCACCTCGCTCACAAAGAGGTGGCTCCATCTCTATGCAGCATAAAGCTGTATAGCGCGGCTGGTAATGTTACACATTGCCCAGACCTATCTTTGTGTAGTATGTGCAACTTTTATAAAGCCCCGTTTAATCTTATCCAAGAATTCCTGTGTGACTGAGAAAAAAGAAGCATAAAATCGAGTCACAGTGCAAAAGTCACCCACGTCTGGTCTTAATGAGTCATTTTCAACATAATTTTCGTCATGTTGGACTCAAGTAGATCTTCATCCGGCCACAATTTGTTGTCATAATGCTGCAACAGTCTACAGAGCTCCAGCCCCAGCTTCTCCCCACCATGGCATGACTGCACGGTTCAAAAAAAGAAAAGAAAACCACTTCAGGTCAGCACTGAGGCCATGGTGTTCGGTTACTAGGGAAACCACCAACTTGTGCACTTTTGAGAGAGGAAGACGTGGAAGGAGAAAGAGGGTAAGAGAGGGAGGAAGGCAGATGCTGGTAGCTCTATCTATAGCTATGTTGAGGTTGAGAGAGGCAGGGAGTAGCCAGGATCTACATGTATCAATAATACATGAGGTTGTTCTCCGATATGCTAACATGAATTATTTGACGAGCCGACCTGCTTCTCGGTCTCTCCCCCCCTTCCTCCCTTCTCTATCTCTGTACACTCTCCGCTCTATTCTTACACCTTTTCTCAAAATCTGAGTCGACTCTCAGAACAGCATCTTTTTCTTGGAACCGTCTTCCCCAAATAATATAGGGCTCAGCGGGTTTCTGAGTCTCCCTCTCTGTCTCTCTCTGTGCCGAGCGTTTCTGCCCCTTTATAGATTTCCTCCTTTTTAACTACATCCATGCGTTTTGTGTGGGTTCCCTCTGCCTCCGCCTTTGTATTTGAGGCTGAGGGAGAAACGCAGGCTCTCGTCACATGGACTTTTGATGAGGAAGAGAGCAATCGGCACACAAGACGAGGCAGAGAAGGCGCTTATGAAGTTTATGAGCTCTTTCTCTTGCTATCTCTTTTCCTCTCTTTATCCGTGACCATCTTGTCTAAGTTTCTCCGTCTTAACCTGGGTTCATTTTTCGCTTAGGCAGGATGCTTAAGTCATCATATAGATCTCAGTCGATAAAGCATACTTTTCTTTGCCCTAAAACTTGAACTCGTAGTCAAGATAAGATAAAACTTTATTTATCCTGAGGGAAATTGCTGTGCAGCAGTTGCAGTACAAATTGGGAAGTGTTCAAATATTAAAGTCTAAGATGACAATAACAGTAAGGTGCAAATCCAAGATATATTCAGGTAAACAGGATGGATGGTTAACGGTAGGGATGCGTCTAAAGAGGGTTGTACATAGATGTTTATGTACAGTATCAAATATAAAATATTAGTAGTTTAAGTAGTTTGGTCTTTAGACCAAAGAATCACAATGAGACAAGCTGACGCAACTACTCAGAATTTGTTGGCAGCGTTGTGAAACCTTTACACCATTACGACTAGACGAAACGGTGTATTGTCTCCAAAGCAACTTCCACTCTAACTTCCACCTTTTTAGGCTTTTTATATAGCAGGATATAATGTGTAGCATCTTAATGAGGATAGTGATAGTGGGATACTTGCTACAGCTGCATTTATAGTTGTGATGAAACTGTAAAAATATATAATAAAAGTAAAAAACAAGCGCATTGAGAATTTGGAGCCGTCCATTGCTGCTTCGACAGAATAACCACAGGGCTTATACAAATTTATGCCGTGAGCTTGAGACAAGACACACAGCTGTTCCTCAAACAAAGTCATGCCGTGATTCTCTTTTTTCCTGGTCCCTCAAGAAAAAAGGTTGGGAACCACTGCTCTAAAGTGAGCCCCCGGTTACTTGGCAAGCTCAATCGCAGGTGACGCCATCAGCTGCAACTGCAACTTCTTTCTGCAGCGTTCTGCAGCGGTTTCGTCTTGTCACGAATCTTTGGTCTGAACTGGGTTCGAGTACATGGTTAACACAGACTCTTTATGTCTATGTCCATGGCACTGCACTCAATGTCCCATTATTGCACATAATAACCCAAGATGTGTCGAGGCAGCATCTCATCAAACTCTTTGCAAAGTTCTAGAGCTCTGAGGGCATTAAAAATGAAAAATGAAAAAAAAAAAAAAAAAGAATAGCTTCTTCACAATCAAAAGACTATTATGACGTGCAAAATTCAGATGAAGGGCAGGAAGTGACAGTGATCATGTGCTGTTGAGGAACATGACTACACAAAAGTGTTGGATGAACCTGCAGACAGCAGGTATCGTCAGAAAATCGAGGGATTTTTCCCCACAACTTGACCAATTTGCCCGCTATGGACACAATTGATGTTACAAATTACCTTGTTCTCACAATCTCCCAGTGTTACTAAAGTTACACGGCGAGTAGATGGAAGCGTACAAAAGTCAAGTGGACAATAACTATTTATGTGCTGTTGGGTTCACGACTTTAACTACTGCCTACCTAGGTCAACCAGTCCCAAAGGTCTGGTGAAACACCATTAAAGATGTGGGTTGTGGCTAATAACACAGAGAACTTGTTATTGCATCCAACTGGAGGCATGTTTAACACAGCACTTTGACAATTATGTTTCAACTTATATGACTTATATGATCCTCTAGACTGAGGATGGAGGTTTTTGATCTACATCTGCTGCTATATATCAATGAGTGTTTTTTAACCTCTCCCCCTTACATCCCAGTATTTTTGGGAATGAAAGTGGCTTATGTTTTTTCCAAAATTGATTGATATGAACAGCTGTAAACAAAGCAAATCTCAGGCATTTCTGAAGTGTTGGTAGTCTTTGCTTCCAGTTGCCTGCCCTCCATTTTGATGGCCCACTGATGTAACGTCATATGCAAAGAAGCTATTAATTAGCCGATTGCCCGAGCGTTTGTTGAAAGTCCACAGCCATGCTAGCAGTGCTCTGAGACCCTATTTACCTATGGTGACCCTCTGAGCTAAATGCTAATGTCAGCATGCTAACATAATGATGTTTTGGCAGGTAAAATGATAACCATGTTCACCATCTTAGTTTTAGTGTGTTAGCATGTCAGCACTAGCATTAGCACTAAACAAAAAGTACAGCAATACCAATGGGAATATCATTAATGTGTTGGATAAATTGAATTTTTTGATGATGGTGCCGGATGAAAAATTAGGGGATCATGTCGGCACCACATTTTATGCCAGTCCATCAAGTAGTTTTTGAGATGTAGCTCAACTGACTGTTTTTAGCCATGTCATATGGCTAAAAAACACTTGGTGGTTTCAGGTTCTCAACTGTGAAGACGCTGTTTTTCTTTTCAGTTTTTTGAAAAAATTAGAATCTGAGACATACATTAGTGCAGAAATGGAAAAAAAAGGGATAATATATAACTTGTATATTAAAAATATATATTTGTGGTAGCTTGTAATTGAAAATGAATAAACTATATGTAAACAGAAATGTAGTAAATGTATGCGTAATGTGAGTAATAAATGTATATATACACAGATGTAAAACAGTAAGAAAGTATATGAAGTTAAAGTGACAGTGTTGCAGTGAGAGTTTGATTTATTAACAATATTCTAATATTTTTAAAAACACAACATGTTGGACTTTGTCAGAGATAAAACAATACAGTCCTAGAGTTGTTGTCAAAGGTAAAGTAGTTAGTTTATTTAAGTTAACTTGCCCGGAGGCTCCCCCTCACCTTTACCGAAACTGCTGCATGCACCCCAACGCTTATCTCAACTTTAACTTAGTTGTAACTATAACGGTAACTCTAAAACATCTTAATCGTAAAAAGTCCTAACCCTTAAATCAATGCCTGCTTTTTCTGGGGCTAAATTTTTGTCCACAGATGGAAGCTGAATCCCCACATGTGACAGCGTGAACAGAGTTTTGTCCCCACAGCATGAGCAAGCACACAAAAAAACGGACAAGAACAAAATCAAATCCTTTATGCCTTTTTAAACAGTCCCAGAGCCCTTGGAAACGTGTCAGTGCAGCTGAATCCAACACACATGCCCGCAAGCATATTTGTGCTTGCAAACACACACACACACATTCTCAGATGCTCCAACCAGCCAGTGAGGGCTGGTTCTCTGCCAGATCAAGAATTGGCAAACTGGCAAATCTCAGATCATTTTAAGTCAGTTGGACAGAGACGGCCTTAACGTTAAGATGCTTTTGGGAAGCCTGAGGCCTGAGTTCCCAAAATTGTGGATGGTGGCCAAGACTTATTCCACTGCACTGCACATGAGGGACAAAATGCAAGTTTGGGTCTGGTCTTAAGAGACAGAGTCAGAGTTAAATCTCAAGTTTTTAGAGTCCAGAGTTCAAGTCAGGCCTCTAGTCTCCCTCATGGTTTGACTTGGCAGCAATATTTCTGGAACTTTTACTGCAAATGAATTAAATCCTATTCAGTAATAGACACAGGGAACATAACTCTGACTACTTCAAAGCACACTACCCAACAAAGCTCATGTTTTGAATATCTGTATCGTGTAAAATACAAATGTCTTTTGTTGCATTCTTTGCAAATATCAAAACAATGGAGACGATAAAGTAACTGAAAAAGTTTCAGGGCCAACAAAAGGCTCGGAGGCTTTAAGTATTAGCTGCAGTGTGTGTGGAAGTAATTAGTAGCAGATGGAGAATTCCATTATTCACTACTTTTAGATTTAAGCTTAGCGCCTTACATCTCTTATGATATCAAGCAGCAATAAAATATGGTTTAGTAATGAGCAGAATTGTAATAAAGACTACAACTTCATTTCAGTAAGTGAAAGCAGCACAGCATCTTTTGACTAATATTACGAGGTAACCTGTTTCATAACCTCCCTCACGACTTTGCAAAAGCCATCTGTTAGAAGAGGCCAAGCTGTATGCCTCTTTCACTTTTCAGTTATATGGTGGCGTTAGCTCAAGGTTGAGTTGGCACTGTCTGACACCTGTGTAGATGTGTTTTCCAGGTGCTTATACAGTTGAATGTAGATGGAGTCTTCTCTTCCCACATTCTGTGCACAATGCAGTCCCTCCACTCAGCCCAAGGCCTTTGCAGTCCTACAATTCAAAGGATAAAGCTTAGAACAGAGATTGCATAAACACTGCAGAGACCATAGCAGCTTGTTTTGTTTCCACACACCTGCACACTGACTTGTTTGACCATGCCTTAATAATCTTTTTAAAGTCAAGTCTAGGGTTAGTGACTAGAGCTCGAACCCGTTGGGCCTGACTTGGGCCATCATTTCTCAACATTCTGCTGGACTTGAATTGGGTCGGGTTTGTGTTAATTTTCCTATTTCTTTAGGAATGAATGAAAACACACAAGTAAGTGCATTGTCGCTTCACAGCAAGAGGGTTCCTGGTTCAAACCCAGGGTGGGGGAGACCTGAGTTTGCAGTGCAGAGTTTGCATGTTCTCCCCATGTCACTGTGGGTTTTCTCCGGGTACTCCAGCTTCCTCCCACAGTCCAAAGACATGCAGGTGAATTGGTGACTCTAAATTGTCCGTAGGTGTGAATATGAGAGACCATAGTTATGAAATGATGCCTCACCGTTAGTTTTTGTTCTTTCTTTGGGGATGATTAAAAAGCCACTACCAGAAGGCCTGAGGGTTCTAGAGGGTTCATACGATAAAAGCAAATCTGATAAATAGGTGGGACTAAGACCATTAAAGGCTTTATAAACCAGTAAAAGGATCATAAAATCAATTCTGAAGCACACAGGAAGCTGATGCAGAGACTTCAAAATTGGTGTAATGTGTGTTATCTTTCTGGTCCTGGAGTTTTATAATAACTGTAACTGAGCAATATTTTTCTGAGGAACGCCAGAAAGTAGAGCATTACAGTAATCAATTCTGCAAGTGATAAAAGCATGCGTCAGTGCCCCTGTGTTGGCTTGCGAAAGGAACAGTTGCACTCTGGCAATGTTCTTAAGATGATAAAACACAGTTTGAGTCATACGTCTCATATGTGGTTCAAAACTAAGAGTTGAATCAAAGTTAACTCAAAGGTTTTTCACTTGTTGACAGGGTTTTAGCGCCAGTTCTTGCAGTTTTACATTGAGTTTCTCTCTTTGAGCTTCAGTACCAATAACCAAGACCTCGGTTTTGTCCTGGTTTTCTGCCATCCAGGACTTGATATCTAAAATACAGTTAAAAAGGGCATCAGTTGGCCCTGAGTCATCAATGAAGTTAAGTTTCACTTTCACCGCACTTGGAGCTCCACTGCTCCGTCTCTGATGCTGGTGCTCTGAATAACAGACTATTCCAACAGCGCTCTGGGGGGGGGGGTGAATACTGTATGTACGAATGCACTCCATGTCGCAAATGTCTGTTACTGCACTGAAAAGACTTCCTACAGCCTATAACAGACAAAACAAAAGTACCCTTTATAGGCCATGAGAGCATTTCAGAGAAAATACAGCACTGTATTTTTTCCTAGGCAGCAAATTTTAAGCAAGCCTCAAAAAAACCCCGAGAGCTAAAATGAACTTTGAGTTGCATTTAAAGAAAATGTTTCCTCCAACCAGAAAACATTGCCAAAATCAAAACTATATTACCCTTTCAAGATGTGGAAAAAAAACATTCATGTTTTTGTCCTCCCCAGGTCTTGATTACTGTAATTCACTGCTCAGCACCCTGATGTGCTCATCTGTGTCTCGGCTCCGGCTGGTCCAAAATGTGGCCGTGTTCACCGGTGTTGGCTAATCTGTATTGGTTATCCAAAGAATTGTAAATGCAGAATTGATTTTAAAATCCTTTTAATTACCTATAAAGGGGCTGGCCCCACTTGACGTTTCTAGATTATTGTGTCTCCTAGTCACAGTGAGATCACTGACGTCTTCTGACCCAAGGACTTCTAGCTGTCCTGAAATAGAGGCTTAAAAACAAAGGGGACTACGCTTTTGCAGTAGTGGCTCTGACTGTCTTGAACCAACTTTCCCTAGTTCCCTAGTTCGATGGTTAAAAGAAGCTATTCAAAACTCACCTGTTCGTAAACACTTTGTCCTGAAACGGATGTTTGCTTGTTTGTTTGCACTGTACAGCAGTAACTTGTAACTCTGGTTCTGAAAGGTGCTTTCTTAATAACGTTTACTTTGTAGTTACTTACTTAGTTACTTACATTGTTGACTTTTGCTTGCATTTTTTTTTTACGATGGGAAAATTTGGATTTTTAATCAGGCTAGGGCCCAAAACTGCCGCTGGTTCGGGCTTGGACAGAAACTGTTTGGGTTTATGTTGAGTCAGACCTGACTTTTTGGGAAGCTCTATTAGTAGTGATGGCCAAATGAGGCCTCATGAACCACTGTCCTTATTTTCTGAAGCCACTAGATGGCACTGTGTGTTCAACAAAGGTTTGAAAGCACACTTCATTGCCAGTCCTTCAGCCTTTATCTTTAAACCAAGAGCGCCATCTGGTGGGGTCAGAAAATAAAGAAACTGGTTCATGAGGCTTCATTTGGCCATCGCTACCTATTAGTAACGAGCTGAAAATCGTTTCTAAAGTCAAATTAATTGAAATGCAAGTAGGGCACAAAATTAGCACCATCTACCAGCTGAATGCCAGTGTCAAAACATGCAAGTGACTGATAGATCTGCTTCACTCACCAGCCCACCAAAACAAAGGCTGGTGAAATTTGGACATTCATCAGCCATATGACCAATGGACACAAAAATGACTTTTGCTCGTCATGCAGTTCATTCAGCATACTTTGCAGGCTAGCATCACCTGCTCCATCTTTTTCACTCATGTTGTAGATGGAGGAGCTACTTCGGCTAACATTGCTTTGCGGTGGCCTCAGTATTTTTAGTTTTCCCACTATTTCAAGTAACCCTGTTTTCCATTGTGTCTGAAGACATACACTTCACTGTTATCTGAAATGTTCTCAGGGTAATATTTCCAAACCGTCGGGGAGCACAAAAATTAAGCTGCCATCTTGACCGTGACCCAGAAGCTCTCCACAAAACTTACTGTTGCATCTAGAATAAAAATCTGTACTGCTGATTCACATGTCGGTACCCATGTCGAGAACCAAGAACAAGAAAGATTTTGGGGAAATATGGGCAAGCTACCAGCACCTGCTCAGGGACCTTAGTCCACCCGAAGTCTGACTGTGCTCTGAATCTTCAGCTCCAGTCAGAAAATTCTGAACTTGAGAAATTGAATAAGTAAAGCTTTCCTCACCATTAATATCTCAATACTGAAGTTCTCTCAAGCAAGACAGAAAACTCTCGAAAGAAGAGGAAAAGTCTAGGAGCTGCTCGGTAGCCAGCAGTAAAAAAAAAAAACATGTTGCACTGGGAGACGCCCAGGTATGGGAGTATGCAGATGTGTAAATGTGAAGTGAGGTGGTGTGGGAAAAAGAGCAGACACGCTGGGCAAACCTTTCCTGGAAAATGGGAAGTAAAGAGCTTTCCAGCACCTGCTTAGTGACATCAGATCTGTCAAAGGGAACAAGTAAGCAGTGTTGAGTCAGATGGGAAAATGAGAGGGATCAGGTTTCTGTTTGCAGTGGAAAAATGTTCAAATACAAACAGGGACGTCAGAAAGTCTGTGAATGACAGGGATGACATGATTCATCACTTTCCTGAGACAAAGTTTGAGCTTTAGATTTGATCTCATTAACATTTTCAAAGGGTTATTAAATAATAATGTATTATGTTGTGCTGCCAATCTTTTGCTTCTTCCAAAAGGTTAATTAATTTTTTTTCTGACCGCTTCCTCTTGCCATTTGTCCTCCCTTGCCAGTTCTGTGTGTGCGCCACTCCAAAGGATTCTCTAATAGACGACTGGAGAAAAAAGGCAGCAGGAGAAAAGTTAATTTTTAAACATAGACGGCCCAGCCTGAGGTGATGCAAGCCGCTGAGGTTATGACACCTAAAGCAGCAGGGGTAGCAGCAGGAAGACGTGGGCTAAATCCTCCTCTCCGCTGGTGCCTCAGTGCAACAAACTGAATCCCCTCCAGCTCTGAGTTTGCTGTTCTGTCGCTGACCTCTGACCTCTCTGCAAGGAGGCAAACAGAGAAACGACAAGAAAGGACGGCTTCTAAGAACATAAAATTATAATTTAATCATCACAGTCCATTTCAACTTCTTGAGGGATTAAATGTTTCAGTTGCAGGAGAGATAACTGTGTGCTGCATTTTAATAGAAACTTTCATGTCAGTGATGAATCGTATCATTCATCGTTATTAGCTGTTGGCTAATGAGCATAAGCTATTACCATCTGTCAGACAGTGTGAATGTGTTCCAGGAGATCAGCTCTTTCTCAGTTGTCCTAAATCATCTTTTAAATAAGAGAAGATGGCCTTTGCTGAATGGTTCAAGGCAGTTTTAGGATGCTCATGACCTTCGCTGGAGTAATTTAGGGGGGATCATTTTGGAAATTGTCTGTCATTCACAAGCAACCAGATTTTTCCAACTAGTTTTGAAATCCAACTGGCAACCCTTATCAGAAATCTACTTGTAAAGTAATTAATTCCATTGTCCAAATGGAAGCTTTTCCCCATAATATTTTAAGTCTTAAAAAAAAATCCATGGAGAATTGTGTCACTTCAGCTTTTAAATTTTTAAAAGTGACTCCATCCACAAACTTTTCAAGAAGTATCATCTGATACACAAGAAGTAAAACCGATTTATTGACATTTTATTTTTAAAAGAATACTTGACCTGCAGAATGACCATTAGTATATCAGGTATGCAGCACGTTACCTTGAATTTGTGAAGAAAATGTAGTTTTTCTGGGATGCCTCCACAGTGAACGGAGAATCCAAAAAATGCCAACGTTCTCCGTGAATTGAA
Source organism: Epinephelus fuscoguttatus (assembly GCF_011397635.1). NCBI lineage: Eukaryota > Metazoa > Chordata > Actinopteri > Perciformes > Serranidae > Epinephelus > Epinephelus fuscoguttatus. The sequence continues at coordinate 17,576,053 of NC_064774.1, forward strand.
GTCGTTCGGGACCTCTTTGAATGACAGCATGTATTTGGCAAGAACTGAGCATACGACTGGACAAATCAGACTTTGATTATACGGCAGAAGGTGTGAGAGTTCGTCAACGGATGTTTTGATATACTTTTGGTGTTGTTAAACGTGAGCCCCTTTTGCTTCAGTTCATAAATGTTTCCCTTTTTGGATTCTCCATTCACCGTTGAGGCGTGTGAGAAAAACAAGGTTTATGAATTCAAGGTAACACAGGGCAAGTAGCTGATATACAAAGTCATTTTGCAGCTGAAGTATTCTTCAAGTGCCATTTGTCTTTTTTGTTTTCAAACCTTTATTCGTCTGAGCATTAACCTTTGCTTCTTTTGTCTTTCTTATCTCAGCGTTTCATCCAGTACCTGGCCTCCAGAAACACTCTGTTTAACCTGAACAACTTCCTGGATAAGGGAGCTCTGCAAGGTAAAGCACACAAACACTCCTTCTCTCAGAATAATTCGCAGCATTCTGTTTTAATTTGTTTTGAAAGAACCAGATGGGCAGGATTTGCCTCAAAGGACATTACACAGAGCTCTAAAACGAATCAAAGAAACCTATTTAAAAGTCTAAATTGTAACTTTAATGTTGTTGATTTCTTGATTCAGATGCATCTTACGCAGTGCACATATCCAGTATTATATGTGTAAAACAAACAGACAGATTATAGGACAAATGGTTGAATTAACTTGTAGCTGTGTCACATAACAAACAGTATATTTTCTTCCTTTCAACTCTCCCCTCTCCTTTTTCTCTCCAGGTTACGACATGTCAACCTTCATCAGACGATACAGCCGTTACCTGAACGAGAAGGCCATGTCCTACAGACTGGTGGCTGTGGATTTCACCAAGATGAAGAGGGGGTAGGGGAGATCTCACACACACACACACACACACAAATACAAATGGCAACCCCACTCATCATTGCACACTCATCTTGTCACACAGTAGAAAAGCTGTTTAGCTTTTGGCACTAAAGAGACAGAACAATAGACAGAAACTGAGTTAGACTCTCTTTATAAAATCTCTTATTTAGATGACAGTTTCTACTGCAGAAGAGTATTGTCTAAAGATGTTCTCAACAACAACACAGGAAATAATTTATTTACTTTCAGAAGAAGTTTCCTGTTTAATTGGTTTCCGGCACACATATGTGAAGAAAAAGAAAAGAAAAAAACTAAAATTGTTTAGTTAGCTGGGTTATGCAAAAATATATAAATATGGTCCCAGTTTCAGTTTTTTTTTCTTTCCTTTTTTAATCAGATTTGAAAATGGTCATGTTTCTGTGCTTGAAGTAATGTTAATATAATGTTCCTTTTTCTGGTTAAATAAAAACTATCTAAATATTTGTGCTTTTTATTGTGACCAACTTTTCATGACTTTCCCATGCCACCTTCACGAATTGGCATAAACATTATTTTTTTCTTGGTGTTCAGGGAAAAATAAATTCTTACCGAAAAAATACAACCTGGTTGACATTACGTAAAGTGCAGGTGATATAAGCCTGCTGGAGAAGCTAACATTTATTTTAGCCCTATTAAACCATTAGAAACTAATTCTAATATAATGATATATCCTCTGGAAAAAAACTGAAAGTATAAACTTGTCATGTGTTGATACTGTCAGTGTCTTATCTTAGTGTATTATATGTGCTCAAAGTCTTACTGCCTTCAAAATGTCTGCATAAAATATCAAAATTAAAAGAAACATTTTAGTATTGTTTTTAGCTCCGTCCCACTCATGGTGAAAAAGGTCAACTCATTAACAAACAAAAAAATCACTATATACAACAAGCAAATTTTTAACAGCAGATTGATGGACTGATGTTTAATGTTAACATTAAATTTGTTCCTTTTCTTTTTTCACACTTTTGTTAAAATGCTAATATTGGTTACAGATAGCTTTACAAGACTGAAGACAAAATAATGTCCTCCCAATAACATTTCAACATTTGACTCTTAATGCAATAGCTTGTTTTTTACACAGAAGATACTGTTTGCCTCTCATTCTGATCAAAATGGATTTAAATTAACCATAAAAGTAGTACTTTTGTGGCAGAAAAGGAATTCATTTCTGGGGACCCTTTTCCCATTGGCTTAAGGCTTGTACCTACTTTCGGAACACAGTTTGATTTATAGTAAAATTGAGGGGCTATGTTAGCCCCTAGCAGTAAACGGGAGGGCTTGGAGGTGAGCTTACTGTCCCCTTATTGATAGCGTCGGGTGAAAGTAAAACTAGGAAGATGCTGTTAGGACAGGAATGTTTGTCAAATATCCAGCTAAAACCTGACTTCACCAGGGTGCAGCAGTTGTGGCTGGCCTGACTTCAGTGTTTTGGACTAGACTGGAGTTTGGAACAAGAGATTGGAGCATGTGTACAGTTTGTAAGGTCACAAAAAATGGGCTGCATCCGGACGTCTGCACGAGGGGTTCATGTAGACCCATGTAGACATAGGTGGATGATAACACTTTGGTCACATGGAGCACAACGGACCCTTGCAGATGTTGAAACTATGAGCTGGCACTTTAAAAAGTGTTGTTAGGTTCATGTTAGACACTTCTCAAAGGAGAGGGAAGCACGTAGCCTGGATGTCGTCACCATGAGGTTTTCAAAACAGCCAGCAGAGGCTTCAGGAAGTAGAACTAGTCCTGCACATAACCTCCCATAAAACCTCAACTTGTAGTTCTCACATTTCTGTTTTGTACAGCCAAGCACACAAAATATAACTTGATAATTAGTTAGCTTCAGAGGTGCAGGTGTTACCTTTAGACAGAGCCAGACGAGTTGCTCCCCACCCTTTGTGTGGTATCACTCTACACATCTAAGTCTTTGCAAGAAAGCGACTGAGCGGATTTCCCAAAATGTCAGTTTCTTTCTGTAATGTCAGCCATTGTTATATTTCAATGCGTCCAATAATGACAACGCAGCCTTGCTGGAGACTTCTGTATGAAAGTGACAGTGGGTGCCCCAGGTTGTGTTAGGAAAGCTCATTTCAATTTCAGAAAGTCCAACTGTTGTGGAATGACACCGAGTCCTTTGTCATGCCGATCCCGCTGAGCAGACACTCATTATCTATTTGCAAAATGTGTCGCAGTCGCCATTTGTTGCGAGACTTTCACCTTGAGTAGCCGTTAAGATTTTGCATTACTGAGAAACTTTTGTATTCAAAACGTTAGTTTTCTTTTTACCCCATCGTTTCTCATTATTTCTTCACTCATTTTTTTGTGTACTTCTTCATTTGCATAAGAATTTCCTACAACAAGGTGCCCGCTACAACTGTGTCGTTTTTTTTTGTTTGTTTGTTTGTTTGTTTGTTTCCGGTTTTGTCAGGATTGACGGTGTGATGCGTACCATGAACACAGAGAAGCTGATCAAGACGCTGCCCATCATTCAGAACCAGCTGGATGCTCTCCTGGATTTCCAGGTACTAAGTGTGTGTGTGTGTGTGTGTGTGTGTTTGTGTGTGTGTCTTTGAGCATGCTTGTCGAAGTCGTGGTCGATTCATTTCCAATCAAAATGTAAATTGAAACAGTCTGCAAAGTTTGAAACCTCTCGTTATTGATGGAGTATAAGAAGAATATTATGGCGACAGATTGCCAGTTTTAGCATTTGTCTGTGTCACTGTGTGTGTGTGTGTGTGTGTGTGTGTATACAGAGGGGAGAAGGGGATTGGGTGGGGATTTGCAGAAATTGGTGGGTGCATTGTGGTTTGTGCCAGCGAGCTTCAAAGAGCGATAAAAATGGATGGTGAAGTTTCTCATTGGAATGCATATGTGCGTGTGTGTGTGTGTTGCTTGTGAGTGTGTTTGTGTGTGCGCATGATATTTTTCCCCCACTTAAACCAAATTGACAGTTGCTCTGTGTGTGGAGATGTGTTTGCTTCATAGCGAGGGGAAGAGGCGCTGGTATTTGGAAGAAAGATGTTTGAAAGCGATGTTTTCTTTTATCTGAAAAGCTTTGGGAAGATGTGATAGAGCTGTTTCCTTCTCTCTTTCTCTTTCTGCCTCTTTCGTTCTGCTCCTTTCTTTGTACCTCTCAGGCCAACCCTAATGAGCTGACCAACGGAGTGATCAACTCAGCCTTCATGCTGCTCTTCAAAGACTCCATAAGGCTGTTTGCTGCTTACAATGAAGGGGTCATCAACCTACTGGGTAACACACACACACACACACACACAAACACACTGCTCTGCGATAAACACAGCTTACATGCTCGGATGTGTCAGAAATGATGAGGTCTAAGTACAGCTACAGTTTGTTTTGTGTGCACAAACGCACGCCATCATGTCTGACAGATAAGCAAACAGCATCAGCACACAGTCTGGTTGCCATGGCAGCAGAGAAGGTTTTGATAAGCTGTCATGGATGTGCTTAGTGCTTCTGTTTGTCTTCAATCAATCATGCGCTGATTTTTCTCGACTCCCTCCTCCCTTTAACACTTCCGTCCATTTCTTTTTTTAAATCTTTACCTCTGTTTTCATCCCTCCTTCTTCCCCTCTGTCTCCGTAGAGAAATACTTTGACATGAAGAAGAACCAGTGCAAAGATGCTCTGGACATCTACAAGAAATTTCTTTACAGGATGACGAAGCTGTCGGAGTTCCTCAAAGTGGCCGAGGTATATGCACTCGCACACCCACCCACACACATAAGATTTTCCAGGGTTTTTTTTTTTGTCAGGTTTAAACCTTCAGATTTTATTTTTGGAAGAGCAACTCCCTTGGAATTACCTTTCAACTCTTTCCTCATAATTTCTTGTCTGTTTCACATTCGGACCACATCTCCTAAACATATATATTAAAGGGACAGTTCACCCAGAAAACACATGTTTTTCCTCTTACCTGTAGTGTTATATATCAATCTGGATTGTTTTGGTGTGAGTTGCCGAGTGTTGGAGATATCAACCATGGAGACGCCTGCCTTCTCTCAAATATAATGGAACTAGATCGCACTCAGCTTGTGGAGCTCAATGCGCCAAAAAATATATTTGAAAAACTCAATAGCAATGTCTCTTTCCAGAAATCATGACCTGGTTACTCAAGATAATCCACAGACCTTGTTGTGAGCAGTTTCATGTAGGAACTTTTTTTTCTACCCAACTACACCTGCCAACCGCATCACTGTGCAGAAGGAAGAGTGCATCTACTCATGGATGAGAGGCTAGCTAGCAGTAAATGCATTCTTCCTTCCTCTTGGTGATACACTCGGCGAATATAATCTGATAGAATGAAAACAGTTCCTACATAAAACTGCTCAAGACAAGGTCTGTGGATTATCTTGAGTAAATGGGTCATTATTTCTAGAAAGAGACACTGCTGTTGAGTTTTAAAATGTACTTTTCCGGCGCTTCAAGCACCACAAGCTGAGTACAATCAAGTAGTGATGTGCGGGTCAGGGTTTTTAAAAACCTGCACCAACCTGGCCCTTTATAAGAGCCAATGTGACCCACATGACCTGCAGACATTTTTGTTGACCCAAACCCGACCTGAAACCCTCAAACTGGAGCTCAAAGTTTCTGGTAGTGACCATCGCTGGTAGCAACCTTTTTGCTGTTAGCTATATTGTATGTCATTCCCAGTTAATATCAGAACATGAAATGTGTGTTTTCTGCTTAAAAGTTCAAATGTCGGAAGACAGTAAGCACTCACCCATTATTTTAGTGGTTACATTCGGCTCTCAAGCACACAGCTGATAACTTACATGGTTTATTTACATGAGCGCACAACTGATATGTACAGTGATTTGCTTTCATGATATAATAGAGGTGAATATTAAGTGGATTCAGTGTAGACGGAAAGACGTTTGCTTGCTGTTAGGACATGGTGTTTGGAATAGATATTCTTAAATTGAAAGAGATGGTGGAAGGTGGACTGTTGCATGATGTTTCTTTAAGTTTTTGAATCAGTGGTTCCCAACTGGTGGGTAACAGGTCCATTTTGAATTGACTTTTAAGTACAATGAATTTCCATCACAGAACTTTTATTTTGAAGTGCTGTTTCCTGCTGTAGAGTGAGCGACTAATGGACAGCTGCTTGAGAGAGACAGCAAACTAGCTCAACGACATGGTCAAATGCAAGGTTGATGCTGAATATATTAAACTGTGTGGACCTTGAACTAATGACTAAGGAGAAATCTGGACCCCGTTGCTGAACCAGATGGGAGCCACTGATTTAAATAACTCAGAATTCTGCTTTACATGTCTATGGTTGATAGCACAACACTCTGCGACTCACACGGAAACAATCTAGACTGATAAATAGCACTACAGGTGAGAGGAAAAACATGTTTTAATTTGGTGTGAGCATGTCTCTTTAACACACAATTAACACCTGTATACACACACCCCCCTCGGATAGGTGCACTTTCCACATGAAGACCCTATACTGCCAAAGATTTTTGCTCACACAGCTACTGTTCCACATGCAGACAAGAGACTGGCCCTCACTGCCCCACATTTGCTGTGCAGACACTTACACGCATACATATATATATGTATACACCCAGAATAACCCCAAAATGGAGGATGTGGTTAGGCGCTCCGTTAGCTCCCTCTCCCTCTGCTCCCCACACTCCTCCATCTAATCCTCTCTTCTCCCTCTCTCCTCCCCTCTCCTCCTGACAAAGATGGATACTCGTGCGGCTCTCCTTCGCCCAGTGCCCACAGATCATCCCTCTTTCTTTCCTACCTCCCGTGCCCTCTTCCAGCCCTCCCTCCTTTGTTTCAGCAGACTTAAAAACAGTGAGAATCAGCTACTGTCACTTCAGCAGGAGAAATACATCTCTGGTTCACGTTTTCTGCATTAATGTACATTAAAACAAATGGTCCCAACCAAGTCCCTTTGTCTTTATAATTAGATTTAAAGGAGCTCCCTGGGTAATTAAGTGTGCTTTTTTTTACAGACACAGTTTAAAACAATGGTGCTTAATTAAAAAATACAACATACATTCAGCAATGAGTTGCTTTGTGTTTTACACTACATGTCTCAAATGTGTCATAGCTTTTTCTTTTCAAAGCTTAACTCAACCTGAGTGAGGCTGTCTGATACGGTACTTACGGACTTAAAGGGTTCAAAATCAACCCTAAAAGCATTTAGAGTACAAGTTGTTGGCACAAACCACTGTGATAAGACATGTTTAGTATATATTATCTCCATAAATTGACAACTCTCTCAGTAGATTTTGCACATTATTGCACGCTAACAGGCTTTACGTGGCCTTTAACCTTTTACCACCCACTGTCCTGCCCACATGATTCTAGTACAACGCAGAACTTCCACAAACTGCTAGTTCCACTAAAAGTTGCATGGACATGAAATATTTATGGGTTTTGTTAGGTTAGACTCTTGTTTTTGTGGTTATTGTGGTCATTTTCAGAAACAATGCAGTGTTGTAAAAATAATCCAGGTATAATTCATGGTAGAGGGCCTTAAAAATATGGCGTCTCTTTACAATTTGACAGTCCAACAGTTAAATAAATCCTCAAAAAAGTTCTAATGATCAAAAATAGTTCATAATTTCTCCTTTACCTTTTCGTTTTCTTCCTACACCTTTAAAGGAATACTTCACCCACAAAATTAACATTTGTACATCAATTACTCACCTTGTGTTACAGCTGAAATACATGGGGCACGGATGTGATGCGTCACATAGGCAGGGCGGAGCAGACTCCATCTTTGTAGCATGATGTTGCTGCCAGCTTCACTGTGTGTATTGAGTTTTAAAAGTAATAATACAGCTGGTTATGAAAGGTTTGGAAGTGTATAGGTTATATTAACCGATACTGAATTAATTAGCTGGATCGTTTTAACAACAGGAGTCGCTGATTTGATTGATTTATTTTAATGAAAAATGGAAAAAGTAAGGCACACAAGGTTGCTCTGCTGCTCTGCATTGCCTCTGGTATAATGATGAATTCATTTGAATCACGTTTAAATAGACTGTACCAGTTATTTACACAGATCTGTGTCGTTTGGACCTGTTAGAGGGCCACTGAGCTGCAGTTAGAGAAAAGAAAAGACCAGCCGTAGTAGTGTGTTGGCCTGTAGCAGCTTTAGATTATTATTGATTGCAACGGTAGGAGATTTTCACAGATAGATAACCATCTCAGAAAATTTCACGGTGTAAAGTATTACACAATTATTATTATCATCAGTCGCAATGACCCGTAAGGGAATGAAAACAGAGGTTTCTTCTTGTTAAACAAACACTTCATTATAATTGAAACTTGAAACCAATTGCCAAACGTATTTGTGAGGGACCTTTTTTGAGCAGGTTGCGTCTGAGGTTGCTAAGAAACCTCAAACACGCAAGGTACCATAGCCCGTTTACCTGAGCTGATCTTCTTCCAGGCGCTTTTTATAAGTGTGTAGACCTTTGTCAGTGGGACAGATATAAATCTCTGGGTAGCCCTGCACTAAAATGATCAACTTGTTCTCCGTATTTATCACAGACTGATATTTACAGAAGAAGGGAAAGATATCTGTCGGCTGAGATTGGTTGGTCCTTGTCACTGACATGCGGTGCGCGCTACTGCGTTCCAAAAGTTGAACCTTTGAGGGCACAAAAAACGCGGCACGTGTATGGTTCCTGAAAAGCCTGACAGGCAGTTGAGGAAAGGAGATGTGCACAAGCAGTTGATGTTCTTTGTCCAATTGCTTTTTCTTTCAGCACCACAGACAAGCAAATGTACACACTATAATAACAATTAGTTTTTATACCACGGTGTACTGTTTGCTACGACCCTAGTTGGTTATTCTACATGTAGCACCGAGTCTGTGTCCCATCTATTTCAGCTGTTACGTTGAATTCCTGGAAAGAGCTTTGTTTTTCTCACCTGCTTCTACAGTGAACGAAGAATCCAAAAACGTTAAAAATTCTTGGTTAATAGAAGTCATAGTCGGCTGCATTTCAACACAAAGTTTGTCCCATGCTGATTTATCCAGTCGCTCAGTACTTCCAAGACACATGTGTTTTCCACCTTGGAGGCACGCCAGAAACACAAAGTTTACCTCCTAAATTCAACATAACACAAGGGTGAGTAATTGATACACAGTTGGGGGGTGAAGTATTCCCTCAATTACAGCTTCCCTCTTTGGCTGACTTTCAATTATTGAAATCAGAAACTTTGGCCTGGATTCATCTGGGCTGTCACTTCAGAATAAAAAAGACGCTGCCAAGATTTTTATACACTTGATGGAAATATAAAAATCTAGAAAAAAAGGAACTAGATGTTTAGATTGGCATCTTTAACGAAGGGGGAATGCTCATTTATGTTTTCTGCTGATAGATCTGACGTTAAAGGTGTGTCTAACAACCAAGGTCATGTTTTAAAAGTCCCCGGCTCAATGTTCTTTATCTGTGTCCTGAAGAGTCACTCTAATGTTACCTGTCTGAGTTGTTCTGGAGACGATTTGGGCGTAGCTGTCCTTTTATAAATGTGTTCACTGTCGCCACATCATTAGTCATCAGTCGCCATGCCCGCTCTCCCTCATTGGTCAGACATATTTATCACTGTCCAATCATCATCGTCATTCACTGTGAGGATTGGTTGCCTCCTCGGCCAATCCAGATGTCAAAAACTTTTCCTTGTTTATTTCTGTTGTCGTTTATGTTGACACTGCCACTGCATGAAGTAATGACTCCCCTGTTTTTTTTTTCTTTTTCTCATCTTATTTATTTATTTATTTTTTTTTACAAATGGACCCTGCTCTTCTCTTTCTTTTCTTCTCCATTTTATCCCACCTACCTTTCTCCCTTTTTTTATTTCTGTTGATTTGTTTTTTGACGACAGCAAGTTGGAATAGATCAGGGTGACATCCCAGATCTCTCGCAGGTCAGTGTACATCTCACCTTCCACTTCCTCCTCTCTCTTTCTCTAATCCTCGGTCCCTTTCTTCCTCCTACCTTCTCGCCTTTTATCTGGCTCTCAACACTTCATGTGGTTTCATTGCTTCCTCTGTACTCACACCTTATTTCACCCCTACATATACCTGTGCTCCCTCCTTACCCACTCATTCTCTCTATTTCACTCTCCACCCACTCATCTTTATTTCAAACAAACCATCTCGTCTAACCCGATCTTAGTCTAGGCAACTCCCCTCTGGTTTGATTGATTTCCTGCTTTCTCTTTCACTTCTAAATGCTCATTAAAGACCCAACAACAGGCTGGAGTGTGTTAAGTTGGCCTGCTTAAACACTGCGCCGTCAGCAGGCCTCCTGCAGGTTTCATCACGTGGATTTGAAACCCTGAGCAACATGCGAACAATGAGCTTAGACCTTGGATGTGCAAAAATAATGATAATTGCAACAACAATGGGCTGGAAAACAAGACAGCGTGGCTGCAGGGGAATAGACATGATTTCTGTTTTTAATCGTCAAGGATAAATTTGCCTTTTTTTTTATCTTATTGTGAATTCAGAGGAATCACTTCAAGCATGGTTTTTAATCCTCCTGTTGGTTTATGGGAGGACCTGAGAGAGACTGTATATCCCTGGTTTAGCTGGCGCACATGAGGCTGGAACACTGAGGCAAGATTTTAATAGGCATTTAAAATTCAGCTTAATACTGTGAGCTGTCATTTGTAAATCAGCTTGTTTTTTCTTCTTGGTGATCAGAGATTTAAAATAAAATCCATTTCCTGTGATAAAATATATATAATGTTAATTTTTGATCAGGTTTAGTGTTAAAATGATTAGTGGATTATTCACTGGGCAGAAAATTAATCAACAGTTAAATCAGAGGCTGCAGCTAACAATTATTTTCAATTATCAGTCAGTCTCCTGATTGTAGTCCGTATTCAATTCATCATTTGATCTGTAAAATGCACAACATGATTTCGTACAGAGGAAAGTTGTTTATCAAATGTGAGATTTGCTGCTTTTCTCTATTTTCCACATTGTAAACTGTTTGTTTGGGGGGGGGGGGGGGGGTTGACACTGGTTTTTGATCAGAAGAAGATACACGTCAACTTCCAGAACAGGGGTGTTGTGGGTAACCGTAGCTCGCAGTGGAGCCCCAAGTAACCTAATGAGTCGATTAAATATGTGTCAAGAAGCAGGTTCAAAACTGGTATAAAAAAGTAAGCACTGTACAAGTTGTACATGAAAGTAAAAAAGAAAGCCCTGCACATTCGCTTATGACAGCCTGGAGGGCCACATTTAACACAGTTTCTTCGTTACTGTCTCTGCTGTGCTTCCACAGTCGGCTGCTGACGTAAGTTTTTTTTTAAACAAAAATGGAGCAAAGTTTAATTCCAAGTATCAAAGGAACCCTGAGTTTAAGTATCTGAATCAGGAATCCCTACTAAGAACTGACTGACTTATAGTGGTGAGCGTGAACTTGTTAGAAGAGCATGTTCACTTTGGGGATTTTGGTGAACTGAGCATGGCCGTTTGTAACAAATGAACGTGAGCTCACACTACAGTGAATGAAGCAAATGCACTGTGTCTAAGGGTGCTTTCAGACCTAGAGTTGTCTTGCTTTGGTCTGAATCGAGGACTAATTTTGTTTCAAAGCTACATAATTGCCTAGAGTTGGTTCGTGTTCTCACGGCAGCATTTACAAGCGGACCAGATCAAATGCCTTGCATGAGAAAGCTGCTCTTGATTGGTCAGAAATTCCATGTGGGAAAAATCCAGGAAGTAAACAAAACGTTGAAGAAGAGTACACTTGCAAGATAAATGTGACACTTTCTAATGTCATTGTTCATTTTAGTCAAACCATACAATTTGAAAACGTTTTCGGATTGAGTTTGGAACACGTTCTCGCCACAAACAACCTCCACCAGAGTTCGTTTGTAGCCAGACCGAGACCACCTCTTCAAGAAGGTCTCAGTCCGGTTGTTTTGGTGCACACCTGAGTGTGATTGCTGTGTTCACACCTGTCCAAACGAACCACCCTTAGGGGGCAAACGAACTTGACCTCGATTGAACCGAACCAAACAGGGCAGGTGTGAGAGCACCCTTACACGGTGTTGTGTCAAAGATTGTCTCCCAGTCAGTTCACATTTCCTCCTAAATCTGAACCAACCTATTTGAAGTTTTATGACCCAGTCAGTGCAGATTCCGATGGAAAAATGTCCCCTTTTTAATACAAACTGTGCCCAACTGGTCTGAAAACACATCTGCAACAAATTTGAAACAGCACATTGAGCTGAAGCAACCAGCCTTGGGAAATATTTGCAAGTGAACGATGATCATAATACGTTACTTTATTTGAAAAACGGGAGAAATGAACCTTAACTAGTAAATTTTTTGGGACTGTTAACTCAGTTCAGAATAAAAATTGCTAACTATGAACCTGAACTAGTTCATTTGAACCTGTGTGAACCGGACTTAGAGCTCACTTTTGTGGGGTCTGAACACGCACAACGCCGCTCGTTCATCCAAACTGAAAATAATGAGTAGCTGCAGCTCTGTTGAGGTTTACACTTTACGAAACAGCAAGTACTTTGGCACATACTCATGTTGAAAAGTTGGCACTTTGGGGCTTTTCTGCCTCGAGAAATCTTTACAGAGAGATCCAACTGTAACTTTTTACAGCCTCAGTGAAATGTGACCTTGGTCTTTCATTACTAAAAAATCATTACAGAGTGTAAAGCTGGAAGTTAACAGCATGTGGATTGACTGTGTGGGTTTTGAACTCGTAGTAAAAGTTTGCTGAGGTCCTTAAACAGACGTTTCTCTTCTCCCTCGTCTGTCGCAGAAAACAAAAGGATCATACATTGTAGGTGGTGGGTTGCATACTGTACTGCTTACCCCCTCCAACCTGCTTAACCCCCCTGCATGAACTCCCTGTACCCTTGTGTATGTGTGGATGTATGTGTGTGCGCAGACGGACACACTCTACCTCATACACTCGCAGGCATGCTCTTGTTTTTCCCTTCCTGTGTGGAGCGATCTGGTGCTGAGTTCAATATGTGTGTGTTGGCCTCAGGTGGCTTGCTTGTAGCTCTCACACATACACACACACACGCACACCAAACTGCACACACAGAGCTCTGGCACGACAAGCAAAAGGCCATGAAACCTCATGAATAGAAAATGAGGCTTCACCCCTCCGCCCCTCCGTCTACATCTGCATGAAAGAATCCCTGCACTGGGTTTCGACTCGCTCATTTAATTTCCACCCTCCTCCTTAGATGTTGTTTATTTCATGTTTGTCATGCACAACATCATTGCTTCAACATGCATGGCGGAGGTGCTTTAATAGTGAATGACCTGAGTAATAATTGGGTGAAAAAGGAAACACGAGAGAGGAGAAGAGGAGGATTCAGTCTTTCTTTGTTTTCTTAGGATGACTTTTTACCTCCGTCTCCCTGCCTTCCAAAGTTAGCGCTATCACTGAACGTCTTCGGATTAAAGCTACACACACACAATATGTCAGATCCTGCGGAGTGTGTGTGTTTGTGTGTGTCAGAGCTAATATTGACCAGGCGTACACATGGTCCTCTTTTCACCTATTCAGACCCATTGGCAGTTAAAGATGGTCTCTTTCTCTTCTGCGAGTCGCTGTTTCTTTAACAACCAGGCAACAGTTTTGGCAAGGACCTGCTGTCTAGCCAGCCGCAGAGAACTCCAAAACACTCCCAAATGTGTGTGTGTGTCTGCGTGTATGCCTGCATGTCTGCAGCCCTACTGACAGCACACTTTGCATTCTTGTGGACGGAGAGACAGACATGACGTTGTCATATTTTCTTAGTGGAAGAATTTCCTTTCCTCTCTCCTTCAGCAGGAGGAGAGCTGAACTGTTTCATACGGAGATAGATTTGTCTCAATAGTATTTGTGTGTACAGATCAACAGTCCCTTTGTTAATGTGTATAACTTAAATGTATAACAACTTTCACAAAAATTAAAAAAAAAGACTTTGTGTGCGCAAAACGGCACATCCGCAAGCGTGGAATTGTCACAAAGTATCTGTTTGACAGTTGTAAATGTTGGGAAGATATTGGCTTTGATTTCTTTGTAAAATAATTAAACATATTCACAGATATTTTTTGTTGTAAAATGGCAAAAGGCAGCCCCATTAAATTTGAGCTTGACCATTCTGGAGTGATGCTGGTGAAGACTCTCAGTCATGCGGCTCTTGAGTTTCTTGAAGATGTTTCACCTCTCATCCAAGAAGCTTCTTCAGTTATAACGGACTGGTGCGCAGTCGCAGGCTTTAAACCCTGTGTGGGTGTGAACCCTTACAGGGTCATTGAGGTCAGGTGACCTCTGAGTTATAAGCCCTTTTAAACAGGAGTTGTGCAAATTTGCAGGAATGCCCAATCAGGGTTCGTTCAGCATTGGCAGTATAAAAACAAAATCGGGGAGTGCGGCAAAATGCCACCTACTTTTGTTCATACAGAATGCGCCTTTTTCGGGGCAATGGGGGGCGTGAGCAAGTAACAAAACGTGTAGCTCAGCCTATGACGTAACTAGTGGCATGGGAGGGAAGCCGCAGCTGGTCAGTCCTTCAGCGATTCTCTCGTAAGTCGACCCGTTCTTCACCGTTCCCGTCATCTGACGGTTAATGGCTTCTTCGTTTGCGAGGGCAAGAAGGGTGCACAATTCCTTGTCTCCCCAGTTGCTCATCTTTACAGTGTCTGTCAGGTTTGTGTTTCCCTCTTGCTACTAGCTGCTCGCTAATTCCTGCTGTCAGCTGTTTCCTGTTTATCCACCGCCAGTGGCTCGCACATGCAGCGTCATCAACTGCTCCTCCCACAAGTCTTCAACAGCCCCTCCCGTTGCGCAAGGCTGCCTCGGTCTTTTTAAACCAAAAAGGTTCCGCCAATATGACTACCCTACGAGGCGGAAAATAGGGTACCTCGGATCAACTCGCCAATCCGGCTCTGTGTGTCTAAACGCTCGCAGCTTGCCGGCAAAACGGCCCAACATTCGCTGGAAATCTGGCAGTGTAAAAGGGGCTGATGAGTGATCAGGTAACTTGGGGATTGTTGCTACTTAACCACAGTAGACCCAATTCAGCTGCAAATTCAAGTTCAGCTCTAGCTGCACGACACCATATCTTCAGAGATCATTAGGTGCCTCGTTAATACTCAAAAACCATGATCTCCTCACACAGATAATATCTATCTCCACAGATTCTCTCCCTGCCTGTTTAGTTGTAGACGTGCATTAAAGAATTGTACTGTTAGTAAAACAGCCGTCTTGCTCGCTTTCGCCCTCTTGTTCCTCATGGTTTTTGAGCATTAACGAGACACCTAGAAATCTCTGAAGAGATGGTGTGGTGCAGCTGGAGGTTAACTTGAATTTGCAGCTGAATTGGGTTTTCTGTAGTAGCGTAGCAACAATCCCCAAGTAACCTGATCATTAAGTTGTACTCCAGAACGGTCAAGCTCAAATTTAATGCAGCTGCTTTATGCCATCTTACAACAAAGAGCATTTTAAAGACTCTCGGCCTCACTCGCTCCTCTGGGCAAGTAATTAAGAAAAGGTAAATGAAATTAGAGTTTAATCTCAATCCTCATGTGGAATGAATGTGCGGAGATTCGGTTAAACTAGAGCAGAGACGACCAGTCGGGGGTACAGAGTGCATCCTGGCACTCGCTGTGCAAGTATGACAGGACCTCACCGTGCGAGGGACACTGAGAGATAAGCGAGACAAAAGGGCAAAACACAGCAAAGGCAAGTTGAACGAGGGGGAAAAAGTGAAAGAAACGGCACAGAATCTATCACCCTCTGCTCATGTGAAGAAGAAGAAGAAGTGGCGCAACCTCTCCTCTGCTTTTCACCTTTTTTCCTTGCTCTTTGTTTTTCAACCTCCTCCTTTGTTCTCTCTCTCCTTTGAGTCTCCTGCTAACAGTGCGAGTGTTTGCTGCATGTTGCCATGGCTATTCTTGGAGCCTGATGCACTCTGTTACCTTCCTGTGAGACCAACTAACTCTGGGTGCTTTGTTTGTGCGTGTGTGTGTGTGCGCACTACTGTATGTGTAGGCAGGTCTTTTTTGTGCATATGAGAGAGAAAGAAAGTGAGAAAGGGATTCTCAAAAACTTGATTGCTGAATTTCCTTCTCTTTTCCTTGTTCTCATGTTTATGTTTCTTTCAGGCCCCCAGCAGCCTCCTGGAGGCTTTGGAGCAGCACCTGGCCTCTCTGGAGGGCAAGAAGACCAAGGAACTGAATGCAGACACCAGGTAGACGTCTTCATCGGCAGTTCCATCGGCTCTTATTGAACACATATAGAACACTGTTAAAAATCAAAATATAAAAAGCCAGTTTTAAAGTAGGAAAGGATGGCTGCCTAAATTTATCTCAAAATCTGTCAAGACCTTTGAGACTAAATAAGAAATATTTAAATGAACGGTGTGTGAGATTTAGGGGGATTTAGTGGCATCTAGTGGTGAGGACTGTAGATTGCAACCAGCTGAAACTTCTCCTGATTTGAAATCCCTCAGTGTTCATTGCTCAGGAGGTTTTTACTGGTAGAGGAAATATTCACAGAGGTCTCTCTCTCTCTAAAACAAACCGACCTGGTAAATTTTAACCAGTAAAAACACTGAATAAAGCAGTTTTATGGAAATAAAAAAATCAGGGTTTTGCTGATGCTGCTTGTCGAAAAGAGGTTGTCAACTATGGTGGCTAGAGCCAGTGTTTGGGTCGTCCGTTCTGGGCTACTGTAGAAACATAGCGGTGCAACATAGCGATCTCTGCAGGCATGGTCTTGCCCCTCATGTAGATATAAACAGCTCATTCTAAAGCCCAGTTCAGACCATTGACTCACAAAGAGACCAAACCATTTTAGAACGTTGCAGAGAAAAGTTGCAGTGGTGTGAACTGGTTGTCTGACCTCGACTCAAGCCGGCTGATGGTGTCACCTTCAACTCAGCTGGTTAAATCGCTGGCAAGCTGGTTTTAGAATTTAAAGCACCTGTTTCAAGAGCCAGTCAGCTTGTGGTGAAGTCCACTGGTCAAGTCAAAATGACTGCAAACTGGAGACGAGATCTCTGTTTCCATTCCCACATTGTGCCAGTGTCGGACGGTGGGTCGCTGCTGCTGCTTGCTGTATGTGCTTTTACCCCCTCACACACACATTCTCATTGACTGATTAATTGGCGCTGGTTACATATATTAATGTGGTGTATTTATTATGAATACAGTCCATTTGATGCTCGTTTTGTTTTTGTATTTCTCCGTTTCATCACTACTACAAAAGCAGCTGTAGCTAATATCTCACTATCACTATCCTCATTCATATTTTAAGAAGCTACAAATTATATTCAGCCACAACATCAGCCTGAAAAGGTGGAAATCAGAACTGAAGTACAGAGAGATGTTGCATAGAGAAGATACACCATCTCATCAAGTTGGTGTGAATGTTGCAGAGCAGCGAATTGCAACTAGTTTCATGTTTCAACTCGTCTTATTGCGAATCTTTGGTCTGAACTGGGCTTAACGTAACGAAAAAATGGCGCTTCTTATTTTCAAGTGATTTTACACTGAAGCAAACATTCTACTACTGCCAATATGTCCACCTAAATCCTTCACGCTGGACCTTTAAGTTTGACTTGTGTGTTGCAGAGCGTCCACCTTGTCCAGCGCCGTCTCATCTCTCTCCTCCACTGGCATGTCCTTCAGCCGCATGGATGAGAAGGAGAAGCAGCAGGCCCTGGAGGAGGAGCAGGCCAGACTGCAGGCTCTTAAGGTAACAGATTTTACACTTTTATACCAAATCATCTCTGAATCAGGGGGTCAGAGTGAGTGCTGTGGCAGCAGAACGACTGGCGGCAGCAGCAGCAGGTGTAATAGTCACTGCTGTCACCCCGTCCTCCCCTCTCACTCTGATTCAAGCAGCTCTCAGGATTTATGAGGGATGTATTTTGATTTTAGGCCCCATTTACAGCTGGCTTTCATGTGATCTGTACTTCATCCATTATTATACCTATTGTTATCCCTACCTGCCATTTTTGGTTTTATTATTAATGTAACTTTTATCAGACTTCTCACAGCTCCCTCTAGGGCCACAAAAGACTTTATTTAACTTTCTTCACATATACAGAAGTGCTTCTCAAGAACTATAAATGGATCTGAATGTGTAAAATCAATGTATTACCCCTTTAACACGTGCTATCCCTTATCCAGATACAGAACATATGTTATTGGGATGTGTAAATTGGGTCTTTCACACCACATATAGTTGTTGCAGTATTTTTTTCTGTTTGCACTGTGTGTAACAACACAGAGAGCTGCTGAGAGCCAAACTTGTTTAGGTCAGAATATAAAGCAAATAAAAGGGATTCTGAACTTTATTCTAAAATGTTTTTTAATAATTTTGCAGCTGATTTTATGAACACAGAATTTTTGTTTTGTTAACATTACTTAGTCATGCTATTGAGGTTGCTATTAAGGTAACAAAACTGTATGCACAAAATTCAGATTTTTGTCTTACAGCAGTCACATCTACAAAACAACAACAAAATTAGACATGGTAGCTATCAGACTAATTAAACTTGCTTGTAAGAACAAGTGTGAAAATGTCAACCATGAAATTAAAATGATATACTGCTGATTTTACGAGATACAGAAATGGGTGAAGCACAGCATTCATTCTCAGGCTAAGTTTGTGCATCATCTAAACTAAACCGTCACATCACAAAAATCAGCTCGAAATGACGTGTAACTGCAGTCATTCCTTAGACTGACTGTGCTAGCAGAGTCACAGTATTCTTCAAATCTGTAGCAACAACATAACATTTGAATCCTGACAAATGGCGTAACCTTAAGAAACCCTGCAAGCACTTGTAGGCCCTGACCACCAGTTTTTCCCCACTCCTCATCAACAACAATACCACACAGAAAAGTGTCCCACCATCTGCTGGTTTGACCACGTCTGATCCAAAACCAACATTTCTGGTGGACTTTAAACCGTGGCCGCTGAGGTGCACCTAATAACACTGGGCACAGCAGCTGCCTTTGTTCATCCGTGAAGTGGTGCAGCAGTGGGCCTGCTAAGTTTAAGTGTAAAGTAGTCAATAGACAAAATAGTGCTAACCAACTGGTAGTCCGCTGTTGTTCTAATTGTTTCTGACATAAGCACATTACGCAAAGCAACACTGGGCATGCCGAATCAAGGAGATGACGTCATTGTTTCTCGAGCTCACTCAGTTTACATGTCCGTACAGATACACAGTAACCCAAACACTGAAAATCTTCACCTCATAGTAGGTGTTTTATAAAAGCTCAGTTTCAGTGACCTAAAACTCTGTGGATGAGAGGCCAAAACATATATCTGTATACATGTGAACTGTCCATCCATCATTTTCAACCGCTTATCTAAAGCAGGGTCGCGGGGGGCAGCAGGCCGAGCAAAGCACCTCAGATGTCCTTCTCCCCAGTAACACTTTCCAGCTCCTCCTGGGGGCCAGTTGAGATATGTAATCCCTCCAGCGTATTCTGGGTCTGCCCCGGGGCCTCCTACCAGTGGGACATGCCAAACACCTCTAACAAGCGGCACCCAGGAAGCATCCTGATCAGATGCCCGAACCACCTCAACTGACCCCTTTCGACGCGAAGGAGCAGCGGCTCTACTCCGAGCTCCTTACCCTATCTCTAAGGTTGAGCCCAGCCACCCAATGGAGGAAACTTATTTTGGCTGCTTGTATCCGCGACCTCATTCTTTCGGTCACTACCCAGAGCTCATGACCATAGGTGAGGGTTGGGACATAGATGGACCAGTAAATCGAAAGCTTTGCCTTTTGGCTCAGCTCCCTCTTCACCATGATGGACCTGCACAGCACCTGTATCACTACAGATGCAGCGCCAAAACGCTGATCCATCTCAAGCTTCATTCTACCCTCACTTGTGAACAAGACCCAGAGATACTTGAACTCCCTTGCTTGGGGCAGTAACTTACTCCCACCATGGATACTGATACAGGCAAATTTTTATTCCAGTAAGTATTACAATAAGTAGTGCAATGATGTTGGACGTTACAGTGTGTGTGATCAATACAAATGCAGATGACACTGTGCTGATTACATAAGGCGGTATGTTCTTTATACTGATGACCGTTTTCTTGGAATTAGATTCAAAGTATTGCAGTATGTGGCCTTGCTGACAACATCGCAATATACCGAATTGAATCCCTGTATATGTGCTGTATTGCCAGTTTTTTCCCAGTAGCTATGATAGTGCAGCACTCTGCTGTGCTGTAGAAACCACACTGTGCTGGTGCTGAAGGCTACTGATATTGTCCACCAACTTTGCTGTTTGGTGAGCTCTGAACTCCAGTTGAGGATAAAGGCCAAGAGTCTCAGCGGCGAGCCGAGCAATAGAAAAGTCAAGTGTAAAATGTGTTGACATTTCTTGCTCCAGCCCTGGGAGTCCTGCCTTACAGCAAACTGTAATTGAGTAAGAGCAGTGAAGCTACAAAACAGGCACACAGCAGCTCAGTGTGAGTGTGCGCGCGTGTGCATGTTAAGCATGCGTACATCCTGGCAGAGGAGATACACTATGTGTCGAGCAGTGTTGCCAGTATCTTTGCGAGCTTTGTTGATCTGTGTGTGTATATGAAGCATGTGTACACCCTGGCAGATTAGGGAGCCGTGTGTGCTGCCAGTGTGTCTTGGTGTGTTTGTTTGTGTGTGCGGTTGATTGGATTTTAGCGCGCTGTTTACTCTGTGCCCTTGGTTGCCCTGTTTCTGCCAAGGTCCACTGATTACCTTTGGGTTTAGTTTGAAAGGAGAGGGAAGATAAAGTGAGTGAGAACATAACAGAGTAAGAAGCAGAGTGAGGGAGCCGGGGTGAGCAGGGGTCGTCCAAATACTCGAGTCCAGCTGTCTGCGCGCTCTGGTGTCCATATGGACTCAACACACACATACACACACACAAAACCACTTACACACTACAGCTACTGTCCAGCTGGGGCCTTAACCCAAACAATAACATCAGTTCCCATTTGTTCCTCACTACACTGTCAGAATATAAATGAAGAGGAGTCTGCGCGGCTGAGGCTGGTACAGCAGGAGGGTCTATTCATTAATCTGCTCAAAGTCCAAATTCTTTTAAAGGTGGAAGAGTTTGTAAAGTCAATTGGATCATTTCCATACCTTTAAAGTTTGAGTTTCAAACTGAATTAAAACACTTGGGTGTCCATGGATAAATAAAACAGACAAAAGCGCTATGAGTAGCAGCATTTCTGTTTCCACACCTTTGTTCTGTAAATTGTTTTCCTTGTGTGCCTAACAAAACATAATTTCATGATTTTTGTTCTACTGTTGTTATTTCCCAGTACATGTTCCCACATGATAACACACAAATGTATTGATCCCTGCGGAGAGATTAGGTCATTGCAGCAGCAAACGTAATAAGATCCAGCGAGAAATACAGGCACATGGCACAAGAAATAAGCAATAAAACGGCAAGCATGATCACATCAATCAATAAAGCAATAAAATGTAATGTAGTCACTTATGGCATTATATCATAACAGTGTAGACAGCCTGAACATGTCATATAAACTATACAGAGGAACAGAGTGTTTTACTTTTCATTGATTTTAAAACGTATTAAATTGCTGTAACGATGATCTTTTCATAAAACCAAGCTGTCCATGCAGCAAAGAGACGCAACCATTTTTTAAATTGGTGTTATATTACCAGAGAAAACAGGAAAGGGCTGTCGTATTTACTTATGCTCAAGAGGTTGAAAACCTACAATTACCAGAATGCACTGCGCTGCACCGGACCAATAAACGCTCCTGTTGGTGAGTGACGTAAGGCGAGCTCAGCGGTTTTTCCACAGGAAACAATATAGCAGCCGGCTGGTATCAAATAATCTCGAAAAACAGTTAAACAGTAAGCTAAAATATGTTTCTGAAAACAATTTAGGTTAGTTTTCCTCAGTTTTACAATACAGGAACCAGTATGATACCCACTTCCTGTTCTCAAACTCTAGCCAAACAGGGCACTAAAATATATGTTTCTGAAAACATTTCAGGTGAAAAATAGGCGACACAGTAACAGACTCAGGTTCATATTTGGTCAATACAGCTTAGTATCTCAGTTTTCCTCAGTTTTACAGTACAGGAAACAGTATGACACCCACTTCCTGTTCTCAAACTCTCGTATTATAGCCAAACAGGGCACTAAAATGTGTTTCTGAAAACATTTTAGGTGAAAAATAGGTGACGCAGTAACAGAATCTTGGTTCATATTTGATCAGCACAGATTAGTATCTCAGTTTTTCTCAGTTTTCCAATACAGGAACCAGTATGCCGCCCTCTTCCTGTCCTTAAACTCTCGAATTATAGCCAAACAGTGCACTAAAATATGTTTCTGAAGACATTTTAGGTGAGAAATATGCAATATAGTGACCTAATCATGGTTTATAGTTGAACAGCACTGCCTAATATTACAACTTGATCACAGTTTTAGAAAGACAGGGAGGGGCGGATCTCCCTCTTGATCTACTGTTATACTCCGTGTCCGTGGTAGCGGGCATACAGTTCAATTCAATCCACAAATTCACTTAAACAGATAAAGAAAAAGTACATGTGCAATCCATAAGAAATAATGGAGATGTGAAGTCGAACACCCTGATAAGCTATTGAACGCTTGAGAATAGGGGCCCACTCTTGAAGCATATTGTATTTTAAAATGTGTTTATGAACAGGTCTGGATTTAAGAAAAGTAAGTGCATATAATATACAGTAACATCTTTAACCTACAGAACACCAAAGACTAACCAAAAACCCAGAGACTAAACTAACCTAATGCTAACTGCTAAATGGTCCCAAAATATTTATTCCTCAAGTCTAAACATTGGTTTGATAGAATACAACATGAATAGAAACACATGGCAAGTGGAAATAACTGTACAATGTCAATAGATATGAGTGTAACTGGTTTGGAAGTATGAAATATGAAAATGCGGAAGTACAATCTGTGGTTTGAGTGAAAAAGTCAGAGATTTGAGTTTGATTTGAGCTGGAAGATCTGGGTGCTGATAAGATGGAAGGGAAGTTTACCGATCTGTTTACCACAGTTCTTTTACACATACTGCCCACATTGTTATGATACAAATTGGTAGAATATCCCTTTAATCAGTTCAACCAGTGTTAAAGGGACAGTTCGCCCCAAATCAAAATACACATTTTTACCCTTAACTGTAGTGCTATTTATCAGTCTGGATTCTGTTGGTGTGAGTTGTCAATGTTGGAGATATCAGCCGTAGAGATGTCTGCCTTCTCTCCAATATGGAACTAGATGACACTCGGCTTGTGGTGCTCGAAGCACCAAAATGTCCATTTGAAAGACTCAACAGCAATGTCTCTTTCTAGAAATCATGACTCTGTTACTCAAGATAATCCATAGACCTTGTTGTGAGCAGTTTCATGTAGGAACAATTTGAGAGTAGATGCACTCTTCCTTCTGCATGATGATACAGAAATAAAATATATATAAATATAGATAGTTTCTACATGAAACTGCTCACAACAAGGTCTGCGGATTATCTTGAGTAACCAGGAGACAGTTTTTCAAATGTATTTTTTGGCACTTTGAGCACCACAAGCCGAGTGCCATCTAGTTCCATTATATAGGAGAGAAGGCAGACATCTCCACAGTCGATCTCTCCGACACTCGGCAACTCACACCAAAACAATCTAGACTAACAAACAGAACCACAGGTAAGAGGAACAATATGTAGTTTTGAGTTTGGAGTGAACTGTCCCTTTAAGATTTGTTTCTATATAGCAACATCTTAAGCTACAGAGTGTAGGGGATGTTGTTGACAGTCAGATTTCTCCGCTGTTACCAGCATACATCAAACTGACCCTGAAGCAACATTTCCAAATTCATGCAAGAAATGAAAGTCTGGAGGAGGTAGGGCGGTTTTTTATTTTTTAACAGCAAATGTGTAGGAGCGCCTTCAAAGTGCTGGAGTGTTGATCTTGGATCAGCAGGTAAAATCACTCTGGGTGGTTTTACTGTGTGGGTTTCTTACCTGAGAGCAGTTTGAGACTTGAAAATGTTTGGTTGGACTGGTAGTCATGCGAATATATCAGCAGTATTTCGCCACTGTTTGTGTGGAATAAAAGTAATTTGCAGGCTTCTTACGTCTCGATTGAATCGGCATGAATCAACTCAAACGAGGCGAAAATTTAAAACCGATCTCTGGCTTGTTCTTCATGTTGTTTCAGTTTAGCTTCAGCGGTGGCTGGACTTTGCTGATGTTTGTACATCTGTCACCAGAGAGAACAGCAGTCTGCATTTCAGCTGCACCTGGGTCTCAGCAGGACAGGGTCAGATACGGTTATAGAGGCTTTTAGCATCACGACAAACAGTGCTGGAGAGCTTTTTTGTCACCAGAAACCAATATAATTTGTTTTGGAGTACTTTAAACTAATCATCCGTCATTATATATATTGTGTATGCTGAATCCCACACCACCAGACAACCTTGGCAGGCAACACCAAGCAATAAACTGCATTTAGAAACTGGATGCAGGCCTGGCGATTAGTCTTAAAGCCAAGAGCTGAATATCTGAATATCACCAAAAGATGCAAATTTAAACATCTCGCTTTATGCTTTTACTCAAAATGACTCAATATTGGGCCTATTTGCAATGAGATGCTTGACAGGATCTTAAAACAACAAGAAGTTACAGGAGGACAGCTGTGAGAATTTCGGGTGGGTTTTTTTTTTCCCCTCTGTGAGAGATTGTGTTTGTGCATTTGTCTTTGTTCACACCTTCAAATGAAGAGATTGTGTTTGTCATTTTCCAGGATTTCAGTTTACTGGAAACAGTATTATTCATTTCCAGTGGGAAATGACTGTTTAACCATTGTTTTCCTGATCACATTGTGGTGTTTTTCTTTTGGTTTGGTGTGTGTGTGTGTGTCCTCCAGGACCAGCGCCTGAAGGAGATCGGTATGCAGACTCCACCCTCTGCCTCCCCCAACAGCCAGTCGATAGGCAGTGCCAACAACAACCACATCACACAAACCCCAGAGTTGTTCACTTCCGCGCTGTCCACCAACAGGTACACACACACACACACACACACACACACACACACACACACACACACACACACACACACACACACCAGTTTGACTCCATATACAGTAAGATGTTGACCAGTTTAAACCAACTGAAGTCCTCATTATTTTTTAAGATATTAAATGATAAGCTCAGATAGATATAATTATTCTGTTTCCTGCGGCTGTTTCAAAATAAAAGCCACCTAGTGTTTCACCAGTTGAATGCTTTTAATCTGAACTAGTAGCAGAAGGAAAGCTCAGTTTGCATTAGGAGTTAATTTCACTCATTAGTTCAGGCTAATGTCAATGAGAATGGCGGACCCTGCCACCCACTCACAATGACTACATTTACATGCACACTAAATATTTCACTATTATTCCAAATATGGCAACATTCTGAATTTGATGAGGGTCAAGTAAACACCGTATGCAGTTTGGATATTCCAAATTAGGCCTTTATCTGTGTGAGCATTTATATGCTGATATTATTTGAGTTTTAACCCTCTGGAGTCCACGGACTCGCTGGTGCGTCCAAATCACATGACTGATTTAAGATGACGTAGCAGCAAGACGCAGCCTTGCTGAGTCTCTGTTTCAACTTGTGTCGAACGTGTGAACCTCGAACTACATACCACGTTTAAATTGTGTTAATAGGCCAAGTAAAACCAGACTTATGATAAATAATTTACGCCATGCTTTTTCCTGAATATTGTCGTCACATTTGGTGTGTGTTTGGTGCAGGAAGAAACAGTAAACACGGGCTATTCTAATGAAAGTGCTCGCAAGCAAAGAAAAAACATGACACCCCCTTTCCTATTGCTGTTTTTGTGTAATTGTAGGTCCAATGTGTTAATACAGAATGTCAAAATGAAAACATAACTGTAAGTCACACAGTTGAGGTTGTGCTGAAAAAAAATGACACCAAACGAGGCAAAGTAAAGAATTTTTAAGGTGAAATTTAATGGTAAAATCAAAAGTAGTCAAAAACGGGCAGATGTACCCTTGACCACAAAAGGTTAATAGCATTCTTCGGACTTGTTTATGACTTGCAGCACGTTCAGAATATGCGTCTCATTTTGGGTTTTTACTGCAGTGTGCGACACACAGCCTCTTGTCTGTTAAATGTTAGCTCTGTGCGTTGTCATGGATGCATTGTATGCAAACCAACTAGCCAACAGTTAGCAAGGCCAAAGGTTAGAGATGCATGGCAGAAAGAAAAGCTCACTTTCTGGTCAAAAGATGAAACACACCAACTTTTGAAGATTATTAGATTTGTAGATTATGAAAAATACATGCAAATATCGCAACACAGACCTTTTAATCCTTCAATTACCAAGAAGTTTGGTTGAAGAAATGAAGGGGAGGCTGCGCCGATAGCAAATCGAAAATGCTATTTTGATACAGGGAAGCAAAATGACAAGTGTACAACTTTACAATATTTTGACGTGATAAATGACATGTTAGGGCACATTAATTGTAGTATGTACAGCTGCATGTAAACGGAAATATTAGTGGAATATTCAGTCTCATTAGCCATGTGAACAGCTTAGTAGTGGGCACCCAGTAGCTCAATGGATGGAGTGGGCATTACATGTACAGAGGCAGTGTCCTTGCCGCAGCAGCTCTGGGTTCGATTCCAGTCCATGGCCATTTGCTGCAAGTCATCCTCTCTCTCTGCCTCTTTCATGCTTAACCTGTCCTGTCCAATAAAGGCAAGATAAAGAAAAGTTAAACAGGATAGTAGGAATATTGTCTTTTTTTCAGAATAAGGGCAAAAGCAGGAATATTTTGTGCATGTAAATGAAGTGAGTCATTGCAGAAAAAATCTATATCAATGTGAGGTAACGTTTAATGAATTTTTTTAAGATTATGTCTGTATATATGTTGAAGATAAAACCCAACTTATCTCTCCTGTGGTCCTCTTAGAATGAAGAAAGGGTAAGGTGACAGTAGGAGTGGTTAAACACGCAGAACAATAGAAAATGGACTTATAAATGGCTGTTATTGTTCAACAATCTATTTCTTTTTAAATGTAAAAAAAAACTCTGCAGGCTGTTTTAGATTTCCTCCCCAACAAAACAAAATCCCTGTATCAAACCCCCGACTGATCCCGGCTGTAATAGAGTCACAGTAAGACTATTTGTTCTTGATAATCGGTATAGAATTTATTCTCAACATGCACACGCTGTTAGACGCTCTGAATTTACTGCTCCTAACTGTTTTATTGCCCCGTGGAAGTTTTTACAGCCCTTCAGAGAGCGAGGATTAATCTTTATCTGTGACAAACGAACATTTTAACTGGTGACTTCGGCTATTTATGCTAGATTGATTAAATATTAATGCTCATCGGTCTTTCCATACCTCTCTCTTCTGTTTCTCTACATCTCTCGCTGGTTTCTCTGTCATTCCTTTCCATCATTCGTCACATCTCTGTCCTTTATTCTCCTCTCCCTCTTATTCTTTCCTGTCTCAATTTCCCTCTCCTTTCTCTATCCTACCACTTACCTCTTTCTTCTTCTTCCTCTCTTATTATCCTTCCTGTTTTCCTTCTCTCTGTCTCTCCACTCCTTTGCTCCTCAGTGTGCCCAATCTGAACAGTGACCTGTTTGATCTTCAGCCGGCCTTCATCCCCGCTGTGCAGAGCACTCCTTCAATCTCCACCGCCAACAGTGCCTGGGGAGGTATGCTACCTGCACACATACACACACATAGAGAGAGACCTATGAAACAGACACGCCTGCATTTACACATATATGAAGGCGCAGACATGCAAATAGGACAGACATCTACCTACGTGCACGTACACAGATCAATGAGCAGAAAGTCAGTATGTCATTTTTCAAAGTGTGTTTGGCATTCTGGGGATATTCTCCCTCTGGCCAGTCATTCACATGTCTGCCCATCCATCTGTCGAGCCATTCGTTTGTCTTTTTATGTAAACCATCCATCCACCCATCATCATCACTCCCTCCTTTCCTTCAGAGACTAATGTTGCATGACCCAGCCGGTGTCTTGTGTAGAGACACAGTTAAACAAGTCTCGGGCGCAGGTGTTTACATTGTAAATACTCCCAGTATTTTTGTAATAATGAATCCTGTAACCAGCGCGAGCAGGCCCCAGCTCCTCGTTTCCTTGTTTGTCAGTGTTGAAAATGTGGCTGCGGCAGAAATGCTGAGCAACAACATTGACTTTCACATATTAGCTTTTGCTGTACAGTACAGTATATTCCCCCCTTGTATTTCTGGGGGAAAAAAGTTGACATTTCAGCTCAGAATCAGCCAGCTCACATCAAAAAGCAGTACAGAGATGCATGTGGAAGCACTGTTAGCGCGCAGTATTACAGGCTTTATGACAGAGGATTAAACTGAAGCCATTAGTTTGGCCAGACTTCAGAGTCAGAGCTACTTCTCAGCCCCTCACTATCAGTGGTTCTGACACGGAAGCCGAGATAACTATCCCCCGTGCTTTTCTCTAAAACAACACAAAGGATACTTACTTCATTAAACGCCCAAGGCTATAAACGTCAAAAACAGTGATGAAGAGTTCAGTCAGGCTGTTGAATGAAGAACATATTTGTGATCGTCCAAAGGTAAAAGTTTGATATTTGGGGAAATATGCTTAATTTGCTTTTGGCAGACAGTTAGATGGGAAGATTGATATGACTCTTAAATGGAGCTGTAGTCAGTAGACGGTTAGCTTAGCATAGCACAAAGACTCGAAGACAAGGAAATGGCTAGTTCAAATAGAATTCACCAAGCAGCACCTCTACAGCTCACTTATTATTAAGACGTTGTGTCTGTGCTTGTTTAATCTGTACAAATGCCAAAATGGAAAACAACAGTTTGCCATTTCACAGGGGTTCTGGTTCCCGGACTATTTCTTGGCTCAAAGCAGTTTCCAAGCAGCCAGCAGAGACTTCAGGAAGTCACTGTGCATGGCCAAGAAACAGTTTTGGCCAGTGAAACAAAACGAATTACACAAGCAAGATATAACATGTTGATTTATGAGCTTTAGAGGAGCTGGTTGGTGGATTTTTAGACAGAGCCAGGCTGACCTTTTGCCCTGTTTACAGTCTTTATTGAAGCTAAGCTAAACTAACCAGCCGTAGCTTCATATTTAAAGGAAAACTTCGACCCCAAATAATCTCATGTATATCAGTTTCACACCCAGTGTTTTGCTGAATTAGTGAAGAAAACTTTGTTTGTCGCGCAGGCTCCACAGTGAACGAAGAATCCAAAAACAGAAAATGCTTGCTGAATTAAAGTCAAAGGCGACCACGTTTTACAACAGCAAATCATTATCAGAACATCTGTTTACAAGCTCTCTCACAACTCCTGCAGCACAATCCACGTCACATTTATCCAGTCGTATGCTCTGTATTTTCCAAACAGCCCTTTTTGATGGCGTCAGGGTGGCCACGGCTCCTTAAAAAGTCTTGAAATGTCTTAAATTTACTAATGCAAGGCCTTAAACAGTAAAATTGTCTTAATTCAAGTTCAGTGGGTCTTAAATGTTTTGTAGTCACATCACCAGTGTAATTTTTGGTGTTGGGGCCAAAGGAAACATCATTTTAACAGGAGGGAAACACTGTTCGATGGGCCTGTCTGTAGCTGTCTGTTTGGGAAGTACTGAGCATAGGACTGGATAAATGGGACTTTGATTATACTGCACAAATTGTTTGGGAGCGAGAGTTTGTAAACTATTTGTTTTGGTGTAGTTTTGCTGTTGTTGAACCTGTTTTTGGATTCTTCGTTCACTCCAAGTTTTCTTCATGAATTCATTGAAACGCTGAACTAAAAATGAAACGTATCAAAGCTCTCTTCAAATCCAGACTCCCATTGACAAAAAACAGTCATTTTACCTCACTGAACACGGTAGCTGCTGGTCTACGACTACCTCAATCAGTTGGTTTGTTTGTGTTTTTGTGTGACTTCAGTGTTTTGTTCAGTGGAGTTTGGCTGTGAAGAGAGCAGAGATACGTTTCACTTTTAGTTCAGTTCTCTGTTGCAAAGGGCTGTCTGTTTGGGAAGTACTGAGCATACAACTGGATAAATGGGACGAGTTGTGTGAGAGTTGATTAACCAGATGTTTTGGTATAGTTTTGCTGTTGAATCCGTTTATGGATTCGTCGTCATCTACAAGTTTTCTTCATGAATTCAGTGAAACACTGGGTTAGTAATTGATGTACAAGCAGCCATTTGGGGGGTGAAGTATTCTTTTAAAAACAGATTCGAGAGTGGTATCAATTTTCTCATTTCATTAAATCATGGCATGTGTTTCACCAGATGTAAACTTATTTTAATTTGTGCCATAGCAACTTATCCAATATCCAGCTTCAGAGATATTTTAGTGCATAATATGTGAGGCGCTAGTCCAGTAAAGCACATTAAAAAACAGTGACTTCATCACACAAACTCTGTCAGTTTACCATTTTCTATCTGCCATGTTAAATTGCTGTCAATTCTCGATCATCTCTATGAGTCACTGTTATGTTTCCTGAAAGGTTAGTTGTTACAGTCACAGTAGACCACAATAGGCACAGTGGTGTCTTGTGAATTTCGTGGCGTATTGTTGTTGCGTGGACTCCACAAAGACAACCGCTCTCTGAGGCTTCAAACCCTAATCCCCAACAGGGATGTGGATGAAGACAAAAAGACAAAAGGTGCATCAGTGGATTTTCTCGTGCACAGGCTTAACTCTCCTCTGAAAGCCTGACATTCCCGACAGCCTACACACAATCCCAAGTTACTAAGCAACAACAATGGCAGTACTCTGGAGACTGTAATGTCCATGTTTCTAATCTAATGGGATTAGTTTAGCGGGAGGTGGTGGAATCCTCACCAGAGCAAAGCCCCGATTTCCATCCAGGCTGAATCACAGTTTGATGTGTATATCTACAGTTATTTCAAAGCTGTGTCAGATAGTCCAACACTTATCTCGTGCAGCTTAAACATTCACACAGGGTTTTAATCGGTCACATTTAACTGCATCCCCCAGGATTGGAGAGCCAGCCTCTGCAGCAGACCACCGCAGCCATGGCTGTAGATTTCGATGCTGTGTTTGGGAATAATTCCACGCCCAGTAACAACGGTCCACAACCTGCAGCCGGTAAAGCCAGCTTTGTCTGACTGTCCAGACAGACTGAGAACTAAAACCCTTGCACTTTGCTGGCAGCACAAACATAGCACTTAACTAACCCTCTGACTAGCTCCCTGCGACTTGTTGTTCCTGCTAATGGGTGGGTGTGTTGTTTGACCTCTTACATGCAGTCTCTTAATACCGTAATGACAATAACCATGACTCTACAACCCAGAGATGAGGGATCAGTTAACTTTATATTAAGTTGCATTTTTTATTTTAATGCAAAGCTCCTGAAAACTTGGTTCCAAATCGCAACAATTCAGGTCAAAGATCAGAAAACAAAAACATCTGTAGGTAGAATTTCTCATAGTGCACACAGACACAGGTATTTTTGTAAACATAGCTTTTTTAATGTGGCTTTTTGTCCCCACGCACCCTATGTTTTAAGTCACTAAAAACAAACCACACTGTCCATGGTGAAGATTTTTAGAAACTCTGTTTTCAGCGTTGATGTGTAGACAGATCTTTTGGCCAGTGAAATCAGAGTGTGCGCCATGATCTGAGGTTCCTACCATTTTTTTTTCCCCATAAAGGGTTTTTTGGGGGAGTTTTTCCTTATCGGCTGTGAGGGTTCAAAAGACAGAGGGATGTCGTATGCTGTAAAGCCCTCTGAGGCAAATTGTGATTTGTGATAATGGGCTTTATAAATTAAATTGAATTGAAATTATCTCCTTTGTGAAGCGTCACAAATGAGGCAACATTTCGTGCAGTGGCGGACATGTTTACTCTTCCGCTATATTGATGTACAGAGGTTGCGATAACATGCCTGTGTGGACGGGATTTTTTTAGAACGAAGAAGGGAAAAACCCCTTTGACAAACATACCTGTGTGCGTGTGGACAAGGCTTTACTCCCGGATAAACTCAACTAATTTGCTTCTTCAGGGCTGTGAGGGTGCAAATTGATCAGATTTTAGCGACAGCATATGGTAGACATCGCTAAATCCTCATTGGTGCATGAACATGTGTGACATCACATTTTTTTTTGTCAGGGCTCCACAAACTTGAAACTAGTAAGAAAGCCCAGAGAAAACAGCATGATAAGGAAAATTGTCTCCTTTTAAAAATCTGTGCTAGAAATGTGTCCTTCTTCATTTATTTATTATTTGATTGAACCAAAAGTTAACTGATCCCAGTCCAGATTCTCCTCAGTTACTCGTCTTTTCTTTCAGGGTTCCTTCACAGGTCTGCAAATTCCACAAATATGAGCAGTTAATCATTTATTTTACAGAAGATGAACCTATAGTAAACGAGTTAAATAGATCTTGTCAGCATTTGTAAAATGATCCTGAAACGGAAAGGGATAAATGATTTAATCACCAATCAAAATCATCAAAATCTATTGACAAAACTAACATCTAGAAGTCTTGACTGGAATAGACGATGTGAAGGAACCCTGCCTCCAAACACTTTAGCTTCTCTTGTTGTGGTTTCCTGCCTGGTAAGGTAACAGCTTTAGACTGATGGCTCTTAAGTGTTGCAGGTCTGGGACTTTGGCTTCGAGCCCTCTTATTGGCTTACTTTCTTGTAACCTCTCAGCGACTGACACAATCAATCTCTGTACTTCTCAACCCTTTCGGGTCCCAAGACATTCCTGCAAAGCATATCATTTTAAGGCAGGGCGAGTTATCGACAGCTCCAAAACAAGGCCCAGCAGATAAGAGCGACTACCCTCAGAGGACGTCTAAGTACTATTTTCATCATCAAGAGAGGAAAAAGTTAGGAAAGAAGAGCAGGTTTCAACTGTAAGAGTTCAGATGGAATTATAGAAGTTAGATTCTTCATCAATTAATCTAAAGGACAAGTAAAAAAAATATTAGATTGTTTTTTTTTCTTATTGTCAATAAATCCTATGAAAAGACCAAAACCAAAATATCGTCTTTGTAGCTAAACCTTGATGTAGCTAATTTCTCTATGTCTGTTAAACTAAACTATTAAAAGCACAGCCACACTGTTGCCCTGGGAGACCTGTTCCTTCATCATGACGGTCATGGGCGCTTAAGGTTTTATTTTTAGGTTCAGTCCCACACGCACCGTCTGTGCTGCTGTAAATACTTAATAGCACACCAAATGTGTATTAATCCACGACTGAAAATAGTGCCCAACAGATGCACTATTTTCCCATCTGAGTAACATTTGGTAATAACTACAGCATGTAGCTGTTTTAGAAAATCATGTAGCCTTTTTATAGATGCATGGCTACAGTGAAAGTGCCACAGACATGTTGAAATTGTCTGAAAATTTTGAGAGGGGGCACCCACTGACTCACCTGGTGGAGTGGGCGCACCATGTCCATGGCCCTTTGCTCCCTCTCTCTCCTACTTTCACGCGTTATCTGCCCCATCAAAATAAAGGCAAGAAACTCCAAAAAATATCTTAAAAAAGTTTTGCGAGATGTACTATTACATATTTGGTTTTGGTCTTTTAATCAGATTTTTTGGCAATGACAGAAATTTTGAATATTGCCAAAATACTCCTCAAATTTCAGTGGAATGCTTTGTTAATAAATGGCACCACTTTGGCTCAATCCGACTCTTATTTTTTACCCCACCCCTTCGTATTCGAGTTCCCCTTTGCTCCTCGTAACAGAGTTACAAGGGGTAGTGGTTGAACTCTCAAGACCCTGATACCTCATCGGTAGTCGATGCCCTTTAGGTATACATATACAGACCTTGTTACAGGTAGTGATGGCCAAATGAAGCCTCATGAACCACTTTCTTTATTTTCTGACCTCACCAGATGGCGCTCTTGGTTTAAAGATAAAGGCTGAAGAACTTGCAATGAAGTGTGCTTTTAAACCTTTGTTTAACAGACAGTGCCATCTGGTGGCTTCAGAAAATAAAGACAGTGGTTCATGAGGCCTCATTTGGCCATCACTAGTTACAGTTAAAGTTTCATGCTATCATTCAAGCAAGTCATTTAACACGAAAGAAAACTGCTGCATTACCAGGCCACTATTGGTGCTCTATAAGCTAACGTTAGAAACTTGTGCTCCTACTAGTGTTGTCACGATACCAAAATCTTTGTTTCAGTACCAATACCAATATGAATTTCGATACTTTTCGATACTCTTCGGTACTTTTCCTAAGGAAAAATTCTTTTGGATACAAACCTTTAGAACAATAAATAGTAGGGGTGTAAGGGTACCAAAAAAATCATGGTTCGGTAATTACCTCAGTACGGACGTCACGGTTTGGTATCTCAAATGTCCCACCAAGTTTGTGTTGTCTCGTGTTGTCTCCCTTTGCGAGGCAGACTTTCTCTTGTCTTTTTTCACGTGTGCCAGCTGCGAATGTTGATACAGGTGTTGTCATACACACCACTTGTGCAATCAATAATTGTGCTCCAATAGGAACAAGAAAGGCGTTTGTGTGCATAAATGAGTAAAATAAATTAACTAAATTAATGAATTGAATCAGTTTCAAAGTACCGGTATTTTCCAAATGCAGTATAGTACCGTTTGGAATACTCTAGTACCGCGATACTATTTTAGTACCGGTATACTGTGCAACACTAGCTCCTACCCTGTCAATCTGCACTGATATTAGAGTTGCGGTTACAAGTGCTACCAGACTTAAGTTAAATTTCGAGCGTCATATGCTAATAAAGGGAGGTAATGCGACATAGTAATTTGTCAAAATGCAGGACTGT
The DNA here is from genome assembly GCF_011397635.1 of Epinephelus fuscoguttatus. Lineage (NCBI taxonomy): Eukaryota > Metazoa > Chordata > Actinopteri > Perciformes > Serranidae > Epinephelus > Epinephelus fuscoguttatus. The sequence goes on from NC_064774.1 coordinate 17,610,845, forward strand.
CATGGACAAATCAGCAGTAACAATGTAACGTTAGCAAGCTAGCTAGTTAGCTATCAAGGCATCTGGATACTTTTCGTGATTTATTTATTTATTTTTTTACGCTTTTTGTAAATAAAAGGACCAGAATATATTAAACCAGCATTAAACAAAATAAAGCAATGGTTATTGTAATTTGTTAAATCTTTGTTAATGATGGAAATATATTTGTAGGTTTTTTTGTTGCTTGTGCGACCATCTTGCCATGTTTTCTCACTTAAACACTCAGTTTAAAAACCTTTGTTTGGAGGGTCATGTAGCCTGAACACTGCGCCTTACCCCTCTACCCCGACAAGAATCGGGACACCCCAAACCTAGACGTGAACACACAAAATGGAGGAGCAAGGGCTAACTAGTTGGGGCAAGTGGTGTGTTGATGTTGGGCCTTTATCTGAGAGTTATTTGTTTTCGTTGGTGTAAACAGTCATTGATATAATATCTTAAATCGTTCTAATAGTCATTTGGACCAGTAATTGCTTTAGCAACTTTCTGTGTCTTTCTACTTTCTCAACAATCAGTAATGTTGCCTTTTTTCGTCCAAACTAAAGTCTCACTCCAGTCAGTTTTTTAGGTTCAAACATTTTGCCTGTCTTTATCTAGCAGAGCATATTATTTCACAGCGCCGCCGCCGCCCATCAATTAGCATTACTGGAAATTTGCCAGGATTAATCAGCCAGCTGTTTCACACCAGCAGTCGCTGCACACGCCGTTCAAGTTTGTATGACTTAATCGAAACAGTATTATCATTCAGAGCAAGATCGCTAATTATACATCTGGAAAATCTTAAAATCCTCCAAATGGACTCTGAAGCGCTTTCATTAGTTGTCTTTTCCATGTGACGCATCGCTGTCATCATTATTAGGAGCATTAGTTGCGTTTGTACAGCTGTAGCGTTGCCTCTTCAAACATTTGCCTAATAAAGCTTGTTTTTCTTTTGTGTTTTTTTTTTCAAATGTTTAAATAGTGCAGATTCTTTCCAGGAGCGGCTGACGTTTTTTGCCTGGCTTGCTCTAATCTTGTTTAACCCCATCGGACTCTTGTGCTCTGCTCAGAAGTAACATTTGGAGGCTTGTGACTCCGGTGTGCAGCCTGGTCCTGGCTTTGGACAGACTAACTCCCTTCTATTAATAGAGCCTGTGCTGAAGCTGTCAATACAACTACCAATACACCATCTGGGCAACTGGCAGCATCTCACAAAATCCCTGTGTGTGTGTGTGTGTGTGTGTGTGTGTGTGTGTGTGTGTGTGTGTGTGTGTGTGTGAAGCTACTCTACTGTGTGTGTGTGTGTGTGTGTGTGTGTGTGTGTGTGTGTCCATGCATTGTATTTTGTCCACATGTGTCTTTATATGTTAGTGTTTGTAACTGTGTGTGTCCACGTCTGTTCGCACGTCGTCTGTCATTGTGCTCCGTCCCATCTGTCTGCTACTACTCGTCTGTTTTGTTTTGTTGTTGTTCACACCGTTCCCACCCTCCTCCTCCTTCCTCCCTCCCTTCATTTATTTCATCTCCCTCTCTGTCTTTGCCTCACCGTCTCCCCATCACACTTCACAAGGCAAGAGTCACCCAGGCAACTCCTTTCCATCTGCTCTCCTCCTCCTCCTTCTCCTCCTTCTCCTCCTTGTCCTTACAATTCAAAGTCCTCTCTCCTTCTTCCTCTGTTTCCTCTGCAAAGTCTGCATTCTTTATCCATTTTTTTTGTCCACTTTTAACTGGTATCTTACTGTATTTGTGTACGGAGAGCTGGAGGCGTAGTTGTTGCTTTTATATCGAAATTTTATTTATTTATTTTTTTACAGGCAGTGCACAATGTGTGATGTCTTTATAATGTATTCTGAATTTCCCATCCTTCATATCTGTTTTGTGTTGTCTGTTTTGACGGTTCCTGCAATGATTTTGTCTTCATATTCTAACACAGTTGTGCTTCTGTTTTCTTTGGAAGATTGCTGTTGTTTATTTAATTTGAGCAAATTAATCTTTCTGTTAATGCTGTATCAACTGTAGTTCTCCTCACAGAGGGATTCAGTCTCCCCCATTTTTAATCAAGTTATTAAGTTGGTTTTCAAATCAGATTTTGAGATTTGCAACTTAATTTAATAGTGCCTGTGTCTCTGCTCATATCTATACCGTTTCATTCTGTTACATTCAGCTATTTATTGTCTCAGTCTCTGCTCATGCGTGTACATGGACATGAATAACTTGTATATGATCGGGTTTCTGGAGTATCCTGCGTAAGTGTTGGAGCATTTAAACACCATATTCCATTTTCAGGAACCTGAATATGCCCACTGGTGTGTTCTTGAGTCCAATTCAGACCAAAGATTCGTGATGAGATGAAACCGTTTCAGAACGTTGCAGAGAAAAGTTGCCGGCTGATGATGTCACCTGCAACTCAGCTGGTCAAATTGCCGGCGGCTGGTTTTAGAACATAAAGCACATCACCTGTTTCTTCAGCCAATCAGCTTGTAGTCAAGTCCACTCATCAAGTCAAAATGAACGCAGACAGTGTGTGCTGCAGCAGGTGCTCTGTCCCCACCGAGCCCTCTATTAACGTCCTCACTGTGTGCTGGTGTCGAACAGTGAGTCGCTACCTGCTGCTCGCTGTATGTGCTTGTACTCCCTCACACACACATTCACACATTCTCATTGACTGATTAATTGGCACTGCTTACTTACATTATTGTGGTGTATTTATTATGAATACAGTCCATCTGATGCTTGTTGTGTCTGTTATTTGTCCTTTCATCACTACTACAAATGCAACTGTAGCCAGTATCTCACTATCACTATCCTCATTCATATTTTAAGAAGCTACAAATTATATTCAGCCACAAAATGAACCTGAAAAGCTTCAAATAGAACGGAAGTACAGAGAATTGTTGCATAGCGATGATACACCATCTCATCTAGTTGCATTGGTGTGAACCGGCAGGTTTTTAGAACGTGTGCGTTGCAACTAGTTGACTGTTTTGTCTCGTCACGAACCTTTGGTCTGAACTGGGCTTTAAAGAAACCAAGACACTGTTGCATGTATATACCTTATCCATCCTGGTTATTGAGAGCCTCTGACTACCTGCACAGGTGCTCCAGCCACGTGGCGTAACCAAAACACAACAGCGGCAGAGAAAGCGTCTCACTTCTGTAGCACTTAAGAAATGCAGTTTTGTCTTTCCATACTTAAAGAGGCTGCAAATCTGCAAAGAGGCCAAACATAACCAAATGTCACACTTGAGTTGAGAGGCAAAGTGAAACAGAAGCTCAGCAACAGGCCCTGTGCAATGATGCTGCTTCTCTTATATCTAGGCAACACAGTTATTTCATAAAGGCACATTTCGTAGTTTCAAGATGCTTTCCTGAGTAGCTCAGTATGTAGTGAAAGTGTGGTGAGATAGAGAGGTGGTGCATGCTTTCAGAGCAGACAGCTATTGGTGATTGGAGCAGAGAAGAAATCAGCAGTTAAGTTGTAAAGTTGTAGTAATTGTAATGTTAAATATTTTCTATCTCTGCTGTCGCCCCCTTTTTTGTGAACCTTTCAGGTGCTTGCACAAATAGATTGCAGTTGCCAGTAACTGGGATACTAGTATTAATAATAATAACCTGATTCTCTGTGCTCATGTCAACACCATGTCCCAAACATGATCATACGGGGCTTAAGCCTCATAAAAAGGTTATTCACATCCATGTTAACTCACCCATGTTCAACCCTAATCTCTGTTTGCACAATAAATTTAAAACTAAGGTGTTGCTGAGTTTACCAGCAAACCAGTTGTGCTTTAGTGCTACTATTTAAGGCCCCTCTTTGACATGCACATTGTTGCGTAACTCTCTTAATAAGCACTCGAGTCATTTAACATGAAGGTGCAACGGCAATCCTACGGGGTCAGACTAACTAAGTAAGTATAAATTGAAACACATTAACGTAAAGGCTGCAGCAGCACGAGTTTAAATGCATACACAGAGAGTTTAAATGCACATCATGCTCTTATTAAGAGCAGTGTTTTAATAACTGCATCACTCAATTATCACCTCTTGTATGCAAAAGAAAGGTTAAAAGGTTGTGTTAGAATTTAATAACAGTGTGACCTTACATTTCACCTTATTATAACACAAGGACTAACCAGCTCCACACTGCAATATCCAAACAATGCTGTTTCATTATGTCAGTGTCTTCCATTTGAAACATTAGCTCGTGGGGCTGCTGACATTTTGACTGGAATCTGTTAGCTTTTAGCTTCAGTCTCTTAGCATGATGTCATGTATGTAGCCATCAAGTTCATATTTAAGAGCCCCTTAATAAGGGTTGTCGTTTTAAATGAGTCAGCTGGGAACATTAAAAAGTCAGCCAGATATGGCATTTTCAACAAACTCATGAATCTGCCAGCTACAGGTGTTATTTCACCAGATAAAATCAATACTCGTCGGCTAGGAAGGAGAAGCCTGCTTTTGTCTACCTCTGCCTGAAATCAAGGACTCATTGTATCAAAGATTTTCAGGTAGTGAATCCCACAAACTGCATATTTACTGTGCAACGGAAAATAGGCTAAGCTGCTGTTGCCTAATGTCAAATAATTAAACTGATGTTTTTCAGAGGGGCTGAGCATCCCTTGTCACTCACGTCAGGCTTTTCCCACACACGTGCTAGCTTGGCTTGATGGGGCTGGGCGCATCAGCCCAGTGCAGCAGGGACTTGTGTCTTCATACAATAAGGCTGCTTGCTTGAAGGTGTGTCTTTAAAGTCTGGGTTAAGTAAAATCTGAGATTTACATCCAGACACACTGTACATGTTAAAAAGCACTTGTTGAAAAAGACTGGGGAACTGCATGTCTTTGGACTGTGGGAGGAAGCCAGAGTACCTGGAGAAAACCCACGCTGACACGGGGTGAACATGCAAACGCTAACCACTGCACCGCCTGCCGCTGAGTAAGGATGATGAAGCACATCGGATGTCACTGCAGCATGCTTGAATGTGGTCGAGTACACTGTCAGCCCACCTCTTGAGAAGGTCTATCTCAGGTGCTACTTGGCACAATTCAGCGCATTTTAACTGGTTATGCACATCATTGCTGTGTGGTATGACTTGACGCGGCCAAACGTGTCAATGCAAAAGCCTTAACAGTGGTCAATAATTGCGGCTCCAACAGCAGCAAAAGTTTTAAAATCCATCACTGAAGCTGTTTTCTCATGAACTCTTGACAATCCGAGTTTCTCTTTGACACATGTGGCACTCAACAGGAGATTGTCTGTATCCGAGGCGTTCTCACCTACTGGAAATACTCTGCTTGGGTTAGGTGAGGGGTAGTGATGGCCAAATGAAGCCTCATGAACCACTGTCTTTAGTTTCTGAAGTCAATAGATGGAACTGTCTGTTCAACAAAGGTTTGAAAGCACACTGCATTGCAAGGCCTTCAGCCTTTATCTTTAAACCAAGAGGGCCATCTGGTGGGGTGAGAAAATAAAGAAAGTGGTTCATAAGGCTTCATTTGGCCATCACTAGTGAGGGGTGGTGCTTAGGTAGAGTGTGCAGGAGGCTAGACATGGCACAGATTGCACCACGGTCACGTAGACAGTTTGTAATTTTGTCAGAAACAACAGTGTCTCTTGCCATTCCTTGAATTTGTCCAATGATTTTGGCCTTGGCCCTTTCCACCAGAAGTTAGTTAGAGTCCAGTTAGACATTTTCATTGCTGTTTAATGTCCGATCCAACTAATTTAGACATTTGCATTCTCACAAACAGCTCCTCAGTGTAACATTTAGAGAATTGTAGGTTTGCAGTGCGTAGCTATTACGTATAGATCCCGTCGTATAAACCGTAAGGAATGACAAAAAGCCTTTCCATTAACCAGCAGATGCAGCCGGCAGTGCTACTTATTCCGTGTGTGAAAAGAGCTTTAGATAATCCAACTTAATAGTAGTAAGTAACAGATTTCTCCCTGCCAGTGTTTTGGAATTGAACCCTTGACATGGATTTACTTCCTTCCTTCCCTTTGATCTTAAACTCCATTGACTGTCAAATCCTCTGCTGAAACACCTAAGCTAACACTGATAGCATTATCCTCCCAGTTCAATACAGCGCTCTCAGTGCTCGCTTCATCACCTTCCTCCTCCACCTCCCAATTCCCTCCTTCCCTGTTTTCCTCTTCTTCTATCTGTGCTGTGTGTGTGTATGTGTGTGTGTGATCTACTGAGTGTTTCACTGTGCCTTCTCTTCCTCCCTCCCCCCTTTTTATCTCCGCTCTCTTCTATTGCTCTCTTGGTTCAATTTAATTCAGTGGGCTTTACTGACACAGTGGTTTAAGAAACAAAAAATCACCCACATTGCCAAAGTGTTTTATCACACTGACAACAATAATGGAAATGCCGACAATGGGAGAGAAATTAGAGTCAAGAGAATTAAAAAGATATTGGTTGCTCTCTTGTCCGCTTTCTTCATTTCCCCCTCTTTTCTCCTTAACTTTCTCCTCCCTCTCGTTTCTTTCTGTCTCCGCGTGCCTCTCCTCCTCTCCCTCCTTTTCTCCCATCTGCTAAGCTAGCAGGAAAAGTGTTTTCTGAATCTCTTGTGTCAGCACCACTGTCAGACCTGCACACTGCTTCCTAACTAAATATTATTCCTCCCTCTTTTTTTCCCACCATGAGTTGCCTCTGTTTCTTTTTTCCTCTCCCCTCCTCCTCTGTGTTTTGCAGGGAAGCTGTACGTTTACAGTTGTCTTGCGTTCACGTCTTTCTTGTTCTTGTTTTGTTTCTCTCCGGCTTTGTATTGCCGCCTCGTTCCTGACCTCTTTTTGTACCTGCAGCTCGTCTCAGTGTATTGATTTTTTTAACCCCTAATCGTTACTGGGTAAAGTGAGGAAACAATAGTAGAAAAAAATATGCATCTTATCGAGGTCAGGCTTTCATTTTCACTTCCAAATTCCCTTTCTTTCTACCACTACTCACCGCTTCTCCTACCAAATACACACACACACCTCCAGGTTCCTACCAGCAGAGTAATACGGAGCCATTAGCAGGATGAGTGCTGACACGGGGAGTTGTTAACAGGCACTTACACGCACACCCGCACACTAACACAGGAAATTACTCTGTCATTTGCACCTACCGGCCAGTTTACACACTGCCTCTAATACACAAACGCATACATGTTCAGAACTGATCACCCTTCGAAGTCGGCGCGTGTACATGACAGCTAGGAACAGATAAATCAATCATCTAGAACAAGTGCTCCGAGCTACTGAGTCAGGGTTTATAGGCTGATAGAATGAGGCTGCTGCGTGGCAGTAATAAAAGAGTAGAGTCTGGGTAGCTGCTTTTAAACAGGAATCTCTGCCCGTGTAGGTAAATGCTAAAAATAGACCAGGAGGAATTCAATTAACAGCGAGGCTCACAGTGGGATTTGATAGTTCACATTATGGAGGCACAGCTCAGCAATATTTCTCAGATCAAAACCGTCCAGAGTGGTTGAATGGTGAGTGAAAAGTTTGGGAAAACTGGGCTGAAAGTTGAGTCGGCTCTTAATAGAATCAGGATAAAATGCCTTTTGAAATTAGTTGCTTCTGCTCTTCAGCTCTCTTCATCTCATACATGAGTTTTCCACACTGTTTTTCAGATTTGTGCAGCTAGAATTTGAATAGTGAACTAAGCCTTTGCTTGTCAAGCTATCTATTTCCATTCCACTCAAAATTCTTTGTGTAATTGGTCCTCAATTTCAGATGGAGGAACACAAAAGCAGGTTACTAATATGCAGTGGGCAACTAGCCTTTCAGTCGCTAGCTAGCTACTTAAGCTAATGTTAGCCCAATGAGTTGGTTGAAAAGCCTTTAGTTTGGTTACAAAAGAAAAAGCTTTTATGATTAGGACTAATCAATGTGTTAAACAAACATAGCGCTATCGCAAGTAGCCTTGGGCGCAGTGTTAAGTGTTAACCAGACGTTGGTCGATGGGGGGAAAAAAAAAATCCTCTGCGTTATCTTTAGATTAATTTCATCGGCCACAGTGTGCTGAGTGCACTCTACTTGGTAGTGTTGTGTGTTGACCAAAGCGCTTTTTTCCTGTCACAGAGCACTCACTATTTTTAGCCCAGAAGCTAACGTTAGCCATTCTGCTCCACTGTGGTTGTGCCCCTGTCAGAAGCTTTGTATTCCAGCCTTGAACTGCTGTGTTTTTGGATACTTCAGATAAATTCAGTGATAAATTCCATACTGAATAACTTTTGTTATTATTAATCTGTTTTTCTGATCAAAAAGAGATCTAAAAAATGTTTAACTTTGGGTAAAAAGTTGCGCTTATCAATGTCACCAGCCTTCTAGTCACAGTGGAGAAGGGACGGGACAAAAGACACAAATACCAGCTGTCACATATGACAAGTGCTGACCAACAACTGCTATTTTCAGCTGGGAAAAGGAACTCTTTGGTGGACCAGTGGCCTTATCAGAGTTACACAAGTGACTCCTCAACCAATGCAGATTTGGTCGAATAGAGCATATTGACCAATCAATCGATGAACCAACCAGAATGTGACAGCCCTAACAGAATCAGAGCCGCTAACATTAACCTACACTCTGATACAGTTCGTCCAGCATCCAGGATCATATTTTCATACATTAGAGGATGTGGTTAAGTGAAAGCGGCTTTTTTAATAGACTGCCACCTACTGGTATAGAGAGTTATTTCCTCTCACCCAGGGACAGAACGTACATGCTAGTTGGATGTTAGTGGTAGTGTTTGCGGTGTGTTCAAGTGCAACTTTTTGGCCGAGACACAGGCAACGTAAGGCTTAGTCAACAGTCGTCCTTTGGTTTGGTGTGTCCGGGCCTTTACTGTTGTGCTTTTGGTTTTGTAAAAGTTATGAAAAAGACCTCAAAACTCTTGAAATGTTTGCTAAGCTGTGATTGGGTAATTGCTGTTTGATGAAGGGCATATAGCGAATAATTTATGTTTGTGCTTCATTGCTTCTCTCTGTCCATGTGTCTGTACTGTATGTCGTACTAACCTCTATGTGTTCATCTCTGTATGATGTTGTTGCCAGGCTGTCTTATCAAAAATGTATTGTTTCTTCTGTTTCCCAGCTTATTAACATTCATGAGTTCATTTCTCCTTCAGGTTTTGATGCTCTAGGAGACCTGTTGAAGCCTACGATGCCCACACACACTGCACCTCTTCCTCCTCCTCAAATGGCCATCCATCATGGAGGAAAGCTGCTAGCCAACGACCTCGACTCCTCTCTGGCCAACCTCGTGGGCAGTGAGTGTCGAGATGCATGTTTACGCGGAGCTGAGTGTGTCGACAAAGGGGAGGGAAAGAAGCTAAAAAAGTTGCAGAGTTTTTAATGGTTAAACATTTATGTGATTTAATACTTGAAATGCTCGGCCTTGAAGGTATTCATACACACATTGAGTATAGATAAAACGACTTGCACTGTTAAACAAAAGACATTTTTTCTTCCCTTTTTAAGAATTAAGTCAGTTAAATTTTGCAAGACCTCACGGAGAGTTTTCATTTAACACATCTCAGTACAAACTAGTAAAGAGATCATGTGAGAGAACACAGGTGACGTAAAATCAAGAGTATCTAAAGTAGAGATACCTGCATTCAAATCTTTCATTTACTCTCTTTCAACTGTGATCACTCAGTTTCTCTGTCCTCCTATCTTTCCTCAGATCTGCAGTTTGGTGGGACCCCAGCCAAGAAGTAAGTGTCTTGAGTTGTGATGATACTTTACAATGTTGTGCTTATAGTCTAGGCCGGAGGATTTATCCACTGACAAAATAAATACACCTCCCTGTTACTGTTACGGTTACCCTCGTCTGTTGCCAGGATTCCTAACCACAGCCTGCCAAAATACAACTTTTACAGCTTAAAGTCAAAATCTAATTTATTATAAAGTATTCAATTGCTTTTAACTGCTTAGGTTTGTGCTTCTGTGGAGTGTTAAAGTCAAGAGACTGCTGCACACAGACTCCCATTCATGTTTCTGCTGTACTTGCAGCATTGTTAGTCTTTAAAATTCATGATTCGCCTCACGGGGGACAATAAAAAATAAAAGAAAGTAAAAGGAATCTACAAGTAAATAGAGCAAATCTACTGCGTGTTCTTTCTTCCAAGACATGATTTTGGTGTTGTTTGATAGACTGGCCCGGGGTTGAGCAAGTGGGGAAAAAAATAAAAGCTTCTTTTGTTGCTCTGCTCGTCGTTCTCCAGGCCAGAGATGCAGTGGAACCAGCCTGGAGAGAAGAAGCTGACGGGAGGCCAGAACTGGCAGAATAAGACCATGTCGACCACACAGTGGGGCCCCGCGCCCATGGCCCCACAGCCCATGCCTGTACAACACGTGGTAAGGAGACGGATACACACACTGAACACTGTGGGAGGTTGAGTTTGCCTTGACGAACATCCATCAAGGTATCCTGAAGTCCTGCAGAAAGCCTTAACGGATGATTCCAGTTATTACAACTTGGGTCTTACCAGTGATGGTAACAGTTAACTAACCACATTAACTGGTAAAAATGGCAACAGATAAATAAGACATTTGGCAGGTCAAAAACAAGAGCAGTCAACAACATTTCCAACGTTTTGGTTGTGCTCACTTCCAGTGTTCCTCCCAAATAAACTGGTTTCAATAATCTGAGTACACTGCGGAGCTTGTTTACAATCTGTCTGATTGTCTCTGAATGCTCATGTTTCTTGCCCATGTGACTTTCCAAGATCTCAGACATGATGGCCAAAGCTATGAAAATAAGAGCCAAGTTGTAATAGAGCAGAATTATCTTTAATGAGGATCCACCAAGGCATCTGCAAGTCCTGGAAATGTTTTGAAAACTGTTGTTTGGGGGCTGAATTCTTGGCCTTCAAGAGTTAAATTAAGTCTTAAACTAATTCATAAAGGTATTTAATAAATTGTGGCTTGTTATTCTTTGTATTAAAGGAGCAGTTGGTCATTTTGGGAAATATGCTTATGTGCTTTCTTCATGAGAGTTTGATAAGAAGATCAATAAGGGCTGGGCTGGGTGCTACCATGTGCCAACATTCAAGGGTGGGGAGGCAGGTTGCGTCTGATGTTGCTAAGCGACCATAACTAGCATCGTATCATAGCCAGCTTTTCAAAAATCTTGGGTTTAGAGCTGATCTTCCAAACATTGCTTTTTTAAGTGTATATTAGATGTAAAGCTCTGAGTCTCGCTACACTAAAATGATCAACTTCTTACCCACATTTATTATAGACTTATGATTGGGGAAGACAGGACAGATATCTATCGGCTGGGTTTGGTTGCTCCTCGTCACATGCTATGCTACAATTGCTGCTGACTTAGGAGCAACAGACAAACGTAAACGAGAGAAGACTCAAAAATTATCTAGTATGTAGCTCAGTTTTTATACAGTATATGTAGTTGGGGTCTCTGCTCTGTCTATCTTTGAGCTAAGGGGTCCTTGGCGTGAAAAACATTGAAGACCCCTACACTAGAGCACCAAAACCACAGTTGAGAATAGCCCGCTCCAGATTTCAAGTGCGCTTTCCGTGTGTTTACATCATAGACTGCATAAATTAATGGACGTAGCAACTGTGATGTCAGCCTTTGGTTTGTGGACTGTTGTTTCGGAGCCACATATTCAGCATTTGACCACCAAATTGACAATATTTTGAGGAGAGGGTGGAGCTGTGTAGGAGTGAGGGGTGAATCTAAATCTTAGACGCTTCGCAGACAGCCCTGTCAGTCAAAGTGGCCCCACTCTTAATTGTGCGTAAAATTGGGTCTTAAAAAAATGTAAATTATCTCTAGAGACCAAAACCATTTTTGCACCAGGCTCTAAACATGTTGAACAGTTTGGCATCTGCTGTAGAATTTGGATTTTGGCACTTACGCATTGATTTCAGTTTTCAGCCCCGGAGGTTGCTGCTTGATCCTCACTGACAACAATGGATTTGCAGAAAATGCGGCATGTGTACCAGCTGTAACCTCTCCTCTCCATTCGTTAAATATAGGGCTGTAGCTGCGAGGTTAGGTTAGCTTAACTTAGCTCAAAGACTAAAAACAGGGAGGAAATGCTAACCTGGCTCTGTAGAACGGAATCCACCTGCTTTCACCAATAAAGCTCACCAAGTAACATGATGTATGTTGTCGGTTTCATCTGTACAAAAACCAAATTATGAAGGAAAAATAAAAAATAAAAAAAATAAAAATTTGTGAGGAATTTTACGCCGGACTGTTTCTTGGCTACAGCCAACAGCTGGCTAGCTTAGCTTAGCTCAGAGACTTAAAAATTTGTGGAAATGGCTAGTTTGGCTGGACATGAAAGTGGTATCAATCTTCTAAACTCATACTTACAGTAAGCATGTTTCCCAAAATGTCAGACTTGGTTTCAGTATTTAGTTTCGATCTTCAGAGACGTACATTAATCTGAATGTGACTTGCAGACACCTTGCTAATGAAACACCAAGTCAACAATTATTGCACACACTGAATGCTGGACTTGCATGTGAATGCTCACTGAGTATAGATGGAAGTATGGGTGTATGTGAGTGAATTGACTCGATACAGTATACAGCTGCCTGTGCATGCTCTGTGTGTGTGTGCTGATCTTGGCAGCTCCTGATTGTCCTCCTGATCTCTGGACAGCAGTTTCTGGCTGACGAGGACAAACTGTCACTAACCCTCCGCTTCCTCTCTTTCTCCCCTTTCCCCCCCAATATCTTTTTTTTTCTCCACTCTCTCTCTCTCTCTCTCTCTCTCTCTCTGCTGTTGGTCCTTTCCTTCTTTCTTTCCCCTTCACCCCTGTTGTCATTCCTCCTCATCTCTCCTTCCTGTCCTGCCTGTCCTCTTCATGCGTTTCTTTCCTTTTATTTTGCACTGTCATCCACTCGCCTTCCTTCCCCTCTTGGCTCGTTTTATCGCATCTGTGGTTTGCGTTGTCATCTGCTCGTCCTGTTTTCACCGCGCTGCCTTTGACATTTGTCCATCCGCATTTTGACCCCTCATATATAATTTCCGTTGGTCTTCATCTTTGTCTACGGTTGTGGTTCTAACATTTCTTTCTTCTCTCTTTCTTCCCATCTGTTTTACCTTTTCTCGCTATTTCTCCTCACCATCTTCCCCTCTTATCTACTTCCTGTCGTCATTCTCTTATTTGACCTCTATTTCTTTCCACATTTCTGTCTAATTGCTCTTCTCTCATCCTCACTTCCTCTGTCACATCTCCCTCTCCCTATTTCTTCATAATTCTCCCACTCCTCCTCTCTCTTACCTTCTCTTGGTCCCTACCTCGTCGTTTCTTCTTTGCTTCCCTCTTTCATCATCTCCTCATTTTCTTGGATTCTCGCTTCCACCCTCACGTTGTCACTTTCTCTCATCCTCTCTCCTCTCCCGTGTCTCTTTCCTTCCCCTCTCTGTCTGTCCTCCTCTCCGTCTTTGTCTCTTTTTCCCTGTTGCGTCCTGATGCAGAATGGAATGTTCTATACTAGTTATGTAAGTACTTATCCCTGTTTAGTAAGGCAAGTCCTAATGACTCCTATAATGTGCTTCCAACCTCCCTCTCGCTGTCTCCCTCTTCAGCTCTTTCTCTGTCACCTCTTTCTTCCTTTCGCTGTGTTCTTTGGAGACACTTCTTTCAAAAGAACTCCATTTTGTTCTTGCCGCAATTTCCGCAAATAACCCACTCACCTCTGTGCTACGGGCTAATGATCTGCGCCGGTTATACAAGTGCTAAGTAAACTGTCTGACACCAGCAGGGTGCTGCTTTTCTCCTCCTCCTGTACTGCTTTCTTTAAGAGCAGGTTCAGCCTTTTTTTGTCTCTTGTACATCTTCCTGAAGGAAAAGTCTGGTGATATTCTCCATTTTTGTTATTATCAACAAATTCCATTGAAAAAAACAAAAGTGAATTAATACTAACAAGTATTGCCTGTGGATCCAAAACCTGACATATACTCTGTGCCATAAACCTCCATATTTGTCCAAAAACATCAGTGACCTTTGCTGTTGCACAGGGTTTCTTATTTCAATACTAGTCTTGCCACTGTAGCCGGTGTTACCAATGTTAGAGTATACACAGATTACATTACTTGCCCACCACCCACACCATGGTTTTGTTTTTTATCAACACTTCGTCAAATGACAGACGCTACAATTATAAAAGGGAAGCAGCAGCAGGAGTCAGATTTCAATTATCACCTGGCGAGGGTAAGGAAAGTTGACCGACAAGACTATAGTGGAGGATTCGTTGTTAAAGCGAAAAGCAAAAGTATCGGAGTATTTCGGATTTAAACCCAATGTCAATGGAGAACCTGATAACGTTAATAAGGGTAATGGAATTGGGTACATCGTCAAGAAGTTGGAGGTGTCACCTTATCTAACAGCTCGCGGTGGCTGTTTTTTCTTGTTCCAATGCTTCCTGCAATATGTCAAACTGATCCGCTGTCAACAAGTGCCGTAAATGACCACTGCTTTGTTTTCCAGACGCATTTCTAATGACTGATTGCGGCAGTGCTAATGTCACATTCATCGTGATAGAAGTTGTGTTTCGTGCCAATTCAGAGCATTTAATGTGAAGCTGCAGCAGTAGGAAATATTCAGTTTGCATTAGCAGTAACTTAATACAGTGCTCTACAGATATTTAGTGTCATTGATGAAACCTTGTATTGTAAAATGTCTGGTGTAATCAGTAACACCGCTGCTGTCACGAGTCTATTAACCTGTGGGAAAATCTGCTGGCTGTGACATCCCTATACTATACAACAATCACACTCTGCAGTTTATATTCAGTCAACTTCACGTTCACCCTAAATACTCACTAGAGCCTGGGTTTTTAACAGGGGGTCTGCGACCTCTAGGGGGTCCTTAAGAGTTACTGCAGGGTGACCACAAAAATATTTCTTGTTAATTTAAGTAGTCATCTTTTTTCCAATAATTTAAATATGTCTGAAAATATACCTTAAACGAAATGGCCACTTTAGAATGAAAATACAGACAGTATTTACTGACCCTCATGCTGACAAGAAGTCCGGTGTAGTTTTTTAATTCACAAAACTTGTTCGGGTATCGGAGGATAACAGCTAGCTGGAGTAACAGCTACACTTGGAAACCAACGGAACCCACATTTTGAAAATGTAATAAAACGCCGCTAATACATTTTAAAATAGTCAGAACGGCTTGTCTGTTGTAATCCCAGTGCCCTGAAGCTGCGGCATGCAAAATTGAATTGAAAATTTGAAAAGTTTTATTACATTTTCAAAATGTGGGTTCCATGCATTTCAAGTGTAGCTGTTATTCCGGCTAGCTGTTATCCTCTGATACCCCAAACGAGTTTTGTGGATTAAAAAACTACACCGTACTTCTTGTCTGTATGAGGGTCAGTAAGCACTGTCTGTATTTTCATTCTAAAGTGGCCATTTCCTTTAACATGAATCCAACATATTGTAAGCAAAGATAAATAGACCTATTCATAGAAAAGTCACTGACAAAAGGCAAACTATTGCCCATGAATCCTTGTGCAGTCATGTGAGCTAGCTAACGCTAAATCACTCTGCGATACCTATCCATAATGCAAAGATGAACTAGTTAGCTAACATTCATGTACTGTTGAAACATATTGGTCAGTTAGCTGTATTATTAGTGTGGCGTGTAAACACATTCTTGTGAGCCACAGTGGATTGTTTTGTAACTTTGTAAGCAAACCATTAGCGAAAGTGCATGGTGCGGCTAACGCTTCTAGCCATGCTACAACTACAACTGCTGCTCACTTAGCAGCTATAGGCAAGTGCAAACGAGAAAGGACTAAGAAATATTCAGAGAATTATCTGATATACAACTCTGTTTTATACAGTATATGTAGTAGGGTGTCCCTGCTCCGTCTCTCTTTGAGGTCTGGGGTTGTTGTCCTGGATAACGTTGAAGACCCCTGCAGTAGAGCACCAAAACCACAGTTTAAAATCATCCGCTCTAGCTTTTGAGTGCACCTTCCGTGCATCTACATTATAGACTGCATGAATTAATGGACATAGCAACCATGACGTCACCATCTGGTTTGTGGACTGCTGTTTCGAAGCCATGTGTTTGGCATTTCAGCCGTCACTATATTGTTTTTTTGGAGCCAGAAATGACGATAATTCAAGGAGAGGGTGAAGCTGTGTAGGAGCGAGGGGTGAATCTGACTCATAGATGCTTCACAGACAGGAGTCCTTGGCCTGGAAAACACTGAAGACCCCTGCACTAGAGCACCAAAACCACAGTTGAAAATAGTCCCCAACAACCAAAATTTAATATCATTTGAGTAACATTTGCTAAAACTACAGTACTGAGCTGTTTTAGGAATTGCTGAGCCTTTTCTTTAAAACACTCGACTCAGTTTTAAATATTTATTTTACACCAGTATTTGGAAGGAATGAGCTTTGGCTTGAGCGCCTGAGACAGAGTTGGGAAGTCAGGCAGTACTCAGACAGACACACATTGTTTGGTTAAGTGTCTTTGTGGGATTTGTTGACTTAAAGAAAAAATATAGAACTTCGCCAGCCTTATCCTTAAACCCATCATCATGTGCTGACAGCCTAAACACAACAAGACGATCTATTAGCATTGTTCACGGTCTCTGTCAAAACCCAAGGACTTGTGCAACTGCCAAACCGCGTACTTTCTGAGACATGTTATTGACTGCATTACCTTTGACTCTCACTGACAAGTCAAAACACAAATGGCCCATGGGGATTAATGCAGTGGAACAATGAAAAAATAAAGTCATTGTTCCCTCAGCAAAACAGACTGAAATGTCTTTTCTCTTTCTATATGCTACAAGACAAAAGTCCTTACATTGTGTGGTCAGCAGTGAACTGAATCCTGCCTTCAGTGAACATTTAGCAAGACAAGCAAACACACACACACACACACACACACACACACACACAAAAATGCATGAGCTTTGACCATGAACAAATAAAGCTTAGAGAGGGAAAATATTAATAGATCTGCTCATTATTGTCCCTGAGAAAGAAAATATATTGTCTCTGTGAATATGCACATCTCAAAGACAAAACATAACCTCCACAAGCTGGTAACTGATGAATAAGTCACAGTGGCGTGTGGCAATAATATATAAGACATCACAGGTACCAGGCCAGTGGATAAGTCTGGTGTCATGCATGATAAGTCAAACTCCCACATCTGAGATTCTCGCCAGAAGGGCAAAGTTGCAGCGATCTGTGCCTGTGTGATACTTAAAACGCCAGCCAGAAATCCCTGCAAAGCTTTTTTACTTCTTTAACCTTCACTTAACCATGCAAGTCATGTAAGGTCAGAAGTCTGACTTTGCAGAGAAAGCATAGAAAGAAGAGAGTCGCCTTTGGAGGGAGACGGCAAAGGGAATAGCAAAAGTTCAGCTCTGAGTCGCTAGAAGTCAGGATTAAAGATGTAGGGGAAAAAAATGAATACACGGGCAGGAAGGTGGGGAGACACGCTCGAGACAGACACCACGATCGAAACAGCAGGAGAGAGGCTGAGCATAAGATGACAGATACAGACAAACAGATGAATGTAAAGCATGATGCACTGAAGGCCGACAGCTGGGCTGAAAGACAGATGGACAAAATACAGATAGAGAAGGTGTAGCGGTGCATAAACAGCGTCTCACCTGCTCTGTTTTTCCTCTCAGACGTCTTCTTGTCATGCTTATAAAACTAAAATAAAGTGATGCCCCCTGTCAGTTTTGCACAAGACAGACAGAGCAGTCAAACTCAGAGACAGATGGTTTGCGAACTAAAGCGTGATTCGGGTGCAGATAATGTAAAATCAGTTAAATCTCTTATCGTGGTTTCAAATACTAAAGGATTTTTTATGTTAGGTATGATGGATTTTTACCGTGTAGGGCTTCCTCCTGAATGACAACGAGTCATATCATCATTTGACTGAGATTCTTTAAGTCGAGCCGTCGGTTTTCTTTTTGACAGTTAGTGTGTAGTGTACTTCTGAGGATATATCGGTCCCCAGATTTAGCTGCTTTCATGCTGCTCTTGGGTACAGGCAGCTGTGTACCCAGGGTGAGTCTGAGGGTGCTGTCAGACCTAGAGTTGTCTTGCTTTGGTCCGAATCAGGGACTAATTTGTTTCCAAAGTTGCATAATTGCCTAGAGTTGGTTTGTGTTCTCACGGCAGCATTTACAAGCGGACCAGATAAAATGTCTTGTGAGAGAAAGCTGCTCTTGACTGGTCAGCATTTCCATGCGTGAAAAATCCAGGAAGTAAACAAAACGTTGAAGAAGAGTACACTTGCAAGATGAATGTGACACTTTCTAATGTCACAATGGAGGGACAACTACGCAGGTTGATTTTAGCGCTGCTCATCGTGGACTATATTGCTGTCGTTCTTCATTTTAGGCAAACCATACAGTTTGAAAATGAGGCACGGCTCCGACTAGAAAACAATGTTTTGATTGAGACCATATCAAGAAGGGTTCTCTCGCCTAAAGCATCCTGCATGCGTACGCAAATTGCAGAGGAGTTTGCTGAGAAATGCCTTTGCAACTCTACTCACCGATTGCTACTTGCAGTCAGCTTCCAAGTTTTGTTACCATTCTGTTTCTCACCTGATCCGAACTGTACCTGAGAACACATGAACCCTTCTTCTCAAGTGGACCTGGTGCCAACAAACAGATAGACAAACCATGCCAGGGTGTGATACTCAGTGTTCACACCATTCAAACAAACTGGACTTTGGAATCGAGCATAGACTTAGATTTTGGGGGGATGCAGAGAGCATGTCCCTCTTAATATCTAGAGCATGTGCATTATCCCCCATCAGTAAAAACATAAAGAACTGTTAGAATGTGTCTCGCAGACACATTATTCCCTCTGGTAGAGTATGGTGACAGTATGCAACCTCAGAAGCAATAATTGCAGTCTGCCATAAAATGGAAAGAACATGAAGCAACTATTCATGGTTGAGACAGGAAGTACTGTGACATTTCTACCATAAACGGATGCATAAAAATTCACCAGAAAGCAGGAAATTAATTAAGAGACCCCCAGACCCCACACTTGACATGTGCCCCCTCAAATGTTGAAAAGAAACCTACACCCTCGGGGTCAAGCGCACCTCCTAAGCCACAAGTGCGTTACTAAAAGAGAAATAAACGTATCAGACAGATCCAATTCAAGTCTTTTGGCTTGAATTGGATTATTTTTCTCACCTGTCTGGCTGCAGGCCAGCTCTGCTGCTAGAAGAGATCCGATAGATCAATGGTTATGATCAACCTTCACAGCCTGCTCCCTGGAGGCAGGAATTAAAAGCGGATGCCTGATCAATCACATTGATTACCCCCTGAGATCAGTTCACTGATTCACCTGATCCAACCAGAAACCTTTTGCTTTAGATCTCTGAGCAGAGAGTCACCTCCTGTCCTTTTTAAAGTACCACTGGAGCTTGGCTGTGGTTCAGTTTTCAAATCCCTCACACAGTGATTTAGACCACACAATAACTGTATCAAATGAAGTAATACATGATGTCGTAAGTTTAAATAAAATGGTCATTATCTAAAAATATCTTTTCATAAAATTCAGTGTAAACCCCAAAAGTCAATAATGAAAAGCTGAAGAGTAAGAAAAACATTTAGAAACTTGTATTACTGTTCATATAGAAGCAGAAGGCACAGTGGGAGAGACGTGAGGCAAAGGCGGCGAATTCTCAGTGGAAGGACTGTCACAAAAAAGTCAACAACTCAAATGTGCACACAGACACAGAGATCCACATAGATTAGATTCAGTGTGACTAAAGGAGAATAAATCTGCTTAGAAATCAGAGAAAAAAAGACGCTCCTTATAGCCTCAGAACCTACCTGAGAATCTTTACGTTTTTAAGTTTTCTTCAGTATCAAAGCAATGCAGTGGTAGTTGTCTGTACAACCAGGGGTACAATGCAAACACGGGGGTTGCCTTGGACTAATAATTTCCGAGTCGACCAATAGTCATCATTTAGGGCCAGTAGTCGACTAGTCGCCCTCATGTTTATGATATTAATGTAATCATTAAATGATATATTTTGGGCGGGGCAACACAATGGTTTGAGTTGAAGGTGTGAGAAAGAATAGTATCAATAACATTGTTAACACTGTGCTACATTACAGAGAAATACAAAACCGTACTAATGAACCTTCATTAATATAGGCCTATATTTTATCTACAAGTGCACGTCACACACTGAGCGAGCCGCCTGTTAATGACGCTGTGGGCTAATGGGCATGTAGCTACTTCCATGTTTCAGATGATACGTCATGTTTGTAGTCGACCAATGAAGATGAGTTTACATATCACCTTGGGTTCGTCCTTCACCTTCTCAAAATGATCCCACACTTTGGATTTCCTGCCCGACATGTTATTAACTAGCCTGTGGAATAACCGCAGGTACCAGCCCTGGAAATTAACCTGACTCCTGTCTGACTGCTGAGTGTGGCCACTTCCTGTGTCTGTCCTTTCAAATTAAATTCCCACATGGTCCAGTCACATAGGTTTTGATTTATTCTGACAAGGCACAGCTCCTACTAGTTTCACGTTTGTTTTTTTTTCCTGCAACTAAGCGACCAATGAAATCTTGCCGACCTTTCTGGTCGACTAACATTGGGTCGACTATTAGGGGGGCAGCCCAACGCTTCACTACCTCAGTTTACACTTCCCGTTCTGTATCAGTCAGAAAGTAATTTTTTATTCAAAGCACCACACCTTCCAAACATCTTGCAGACACATGTTGCATCATTAATTCAGTGACATGTATGTTTAACAATATACATTTACACTTTTGCTATTTTGAGCTGTCTGTATGCTAATGACTGAACAAGTGATTTAATATTTTGCACTCTGTAACGACCACATTTTGTGAGAAAAAGAAGAGAGGTGAGAATCTAGCAGATGCCAGATGCCTCTTTGCACCAAGAGTTTTGCACATTAAAAACAATTAAAACAAAATACTGTAAGACTGGATTTTTTCATAGATCAAGCAGCATTTATTAAGCAGTAATTAAAGGATAATGCTAGTGTTGTTTTATTTTTCCACATAAAAAGGCCAAACACACCATTGTATTGCCTTGATTAATATAATCCATCATTTTACCTCAGACTGCTAAAGTAATATATGATTACACACAGCTAATTACTATTACTCTGTTTTCATTTATGTGTGCTGTTACAAACTCCAGCTGGAGACTTTCAACTGTGGCAGAGTGGAAGCTCTTTTAATACCTCTGCTATGATTGAGGCGTTATAAAGTCATGTTAGGAGAAAATGCCTCAGTTGTCTCATTTAGAGTGATTGATGAGGTTTGTGAAGGCAGCAGCGTGTTTCTGCAAGCTGGCTTTTAATGGGTTTTTGAAAACAGTGGGAGCCATGCGACTTCCGGGTGAGCAGGATGACCTGCAGCAGAGCAAACTCCTGACTGCAGAAAACACTGTACAATTATATGTGGTTGGGGGGGAAGAAGTCACGCTGGTATTATCCTGTAATATCTGCAAATGCTCGCAGGTATTCCCAGATCTAACAGAGAAATGCAGATCTTTGTTTGTTATATTTTAGGGAAGTTGTCAGCCTGCCTCTGCGATGTGTACTCTGGTGAAATTACTGCAGGCGATACAAATCTCATCTAACATCTGTTAATATTAATACTCCTGCACATCTTATAGATTGAAGCAGTGTTGCAACAGGCACCCTGCACTGCATCTTCACTTCTAATCTTATACACAGATTTTGCTCCGGTGCATCCACTAATACAATACTGTAATGGACCTCAGACGCTTGCTGCCATGAATTACCAATTTGTCGAGCAGAAATCGGCGGCTTTGTTTGATGAGGATGTGCGTGGGTTGTAAACGACGGCTACAAATTGCCCGTCACGTTGAATTTGAGGCCCATTCAGCCGTAGTGGATTTGATTTGTGAAGTAAGGAGGGCAGGGCTAAACGTTGTCCTATTGAGCCACCCCTTTTAAAGCTGTGGTAATGATTGCTCCCAGTGGGATTCCACTAAGTACCTCTGCTGCATGCTGTGCTGGTGCGCTCCTAATGTGCACACTTTATCAGCATTATTCTCCTTGCACATACATTACACTGTGTGTATTTTATTTATCACGTCAGACCTGTCTAATGGAGACAGATGGGATGTTTGTCAGAGCCAAAGATGCTAAAAAATGTCTCAACGTTCTGGTGTTCTTCAGGTCCTTTATGTCATAGCAACCACAGCAACTTTCCACATATGCATACAATGTGTGACCAGGTGTGTTTTTTTGCCACCTCTGCTTTTTCCAAGTTGACTCCTAGTTTCTGCTTTTCCTCCAGGCTCCAGCTCCCATGGCTTTTCCCATGACCACACCGCAAGTGCCTGTGTATGGAATGGTGAGTGTGCCAGTGCACGAAAAGAAGAAACACACTTTTCAATGTACACACACACACTCATTACTCACTTTTATTTCATAAAATGGAGTATGTGAATTTCATTATAAAAGTTGTAGAAAATACATTTCATTATGTAAAACTAACTTTAATTGTGCAACAAATAAATAAAATGTAGGGTAAAGAAAGAAATATAGCAAAAACAAAAACCTTCAGGGTCCGCTCAACAATAGGAACAAAACTGAAATGTCTAAAAAATAATAGTTTTTGCCAAATTTTAAGTTTCAATTTTCAATAGTAAAGTACATTTTAAAATCAATAGGTAGACTTTTAAGACAGATCATTTAATGTATATAATATTTTGCTAAAATAATAATCAAGTTAATTATGTACTTCTCATCAGCCAAGAAACTCGGATTGTTAAAAATAAGTAGCAGCAGTCAGTTCCAGTACCGGTTTCAAGGTATACCGTGATATGACAGTTATCGCACCGTGTACATTTGCTTATCTATGATATTGAAAATGGTAATGGAAAAATGGTTTCAAGTTTTCATTCCTTTAAGGGTCATTCTGACTGATGATAAGAATTCTGTAACATCGTGATACGGCGAAACTGCGGTATTGCAGTCAGACGGTCATTGCACCGTCAAAGTCTCATACCTTTGCAACCCTAGAGTAACATGATTCAATTCAATTCAACTCAATTCAAATGGCTTTATTGGCATGAACAAAGATATGTTACTGCCAAAACATTTCATTAAAAAAATAGAATAATGATAAATAAACAACCAAACAAAAATAAACTAAGAAATTGTTGAAATAAAATACGTAAAGAAATTAATGAATACAAGTGAAAATAAAAAGTAATCACATTTTCATATATTATATAATGTATGAATGTACGTAACATTCATACATTATATATACAGGTGTCACATACCGGTTCTATATTACATTGTTGCAGTCCATTTTGATTACTATACAATATGATATACGTAGTACACTGCTGTTTTTTTTCTTAGAGATAAATATATATTAGTCATTAGTCCTTCAGGCTGTGGCAGGCAGATACATATTTAGCTACCAAAGGAGCTGTTGTCCCTTCACTTGGGAGAACTGAAGAATGTCAGGAAGTTTGGAATTTTCTTGATAATATATCTATCTTTATTAGTCTTAGTGCTTATGTACATGCAGAATAAGGTTGCACTAAATATTTTCCTTATTGGTTACACTTAAGATTTTTTTTGCTTGTTGTTATTTGGCTCAGAAAATGTAAAATCATGTCCAACAAAGGTCCCAGAGCCCAATGTGATGTCTTTAAATGTCTTGTTTTGTCTGACCAACAGTCCAAAAATAAAATATATTCAGTTTATGCTTCTGTAAAACAGAGTAAGCAACACATCCTCACTTTGAGAAAGTTAGGACCAGTGAGCGTTTGCCTTTTTTTTACTTGATAAACAATTCAGAGAATTAGTTTATTATCAAAATAGTTGCCCTTTTTCCCAACTTAATTGACCAGCTAATGGTTTTAGCTCTTACACTGAAGTAGCACACTTTTCATCCCTGTGTTCTTGCCTTTTTTGCATTTTTTGCTTCTCATACTTTCCTTTTTATGGACCATCTTTCTCTGTCTCACCCACCCTTCTCTCTTTCCAGGTCCCTCCCCAGATGGGTCAGATGGGCGGGGTACCAGTGATGGCTCCTCAGCCAATGATGTACAACCAGCCTGTTCTCAGACCCACCAATCCCTTCGCACCCATGCCCGGAGCCCAGGTCAGCTATCCTGCACTTTGTGTTCATTCATACACACAAAACAATGCCTTTGCAACTGAAAAGATAGCTTTCTACTCTTAATGTAGCGCGTTTCTCAGTACTTTCAGTACTAAGAGTGAACTTAGGATTCACGGTTTTATAATGTTGAAACTCGAGTCACACCAGGGTTCATTTTCTTGTAATCTGTAATGGTTAAAATGTTAGATTCGTTATAAGGTCACAATAACATGACTTTACCTAGACTTTTTTTTTTTAAACAATGCAGTGAGACATAACACAAAACAGTAAAAAATGTACACATAGCAAGACGAGATGGATAATGTGACACAACGTTGTTGACATAACAAACCAGGAGGTACATGTCTGTCATGTCTGTCATGCGTTATGCATCAGCAGGTCCTATAGGAATAATGTCAAAAGAGGGATTTCTCTTCATTTGCTTGTTGTGTGTACTGGTTCTCAAAAGGTTGGTACATATACAGAAACTTTCCAAGGGAGGTGAAGCTTGCAAACGTTCAATATAAAATTCACACCTTTCAATTGCACCTTTTAATGGTGAACTTATTTGGGGGAAAGAACCCATAAAATCTGACCTGGAGAAATTCCACAGGGAGGATACGGGGGCCTGAGAGGAATTTTTCCTTTGGAGAGATGTAGCCTATGTTTTTGGAGGGAGGGTCATGGGGGATGTTTTATTTTTATTGTTCAATGAAAGTTCAGTTAAGTCAACTCAACTAGATTGATTTTCTTTAATTCCTATTAGACACGTTTACAATTGTGTCTGCTTATGATCTTGTAAAAGGTTTGTTTGTATCTACATGAGACGTGGTGAATACAGCCTGAGCAAACAACCCCTATATTTCCATTTTATTCTTGTTATCTTTATGAAAGGTTTCCATTTTGAGCATTCCTTGACTTTTGCAGCCCTGCTTGTGAACCCTTAATCACCAGTTGCGTGTCTTTGAGTTCTGACAAGGCCAGAACAATCACAGAGTGCAAAACACATGCACATCTTTCTTGTCCAAGAGCAGAAAAACTGTTACTGCGCTTTCTGTTTGTCAAGGACTTACAAACATTGTCAAACATCCAATTTAAAGTCTCTACTTCCTTGAATTAAGTGCAGCGTTTAAACCCGTAGCCATTATCAGTAAAGGTAACATAAATAACATTTTGTAGGGAGGTAGATGCAAAGAAATATAAGTGCAAATTGCAGTAAGGTATACGCAATTATTGTAATGATGTATGTATTGCACTGTTTTGCGAATACAGTCTTTTGTGTAGCTTAAAGCTGTTTGACTGACCTGTTTTCGTGCACGTAGACTCCTGCTGAGAAATCCTTTGTTGGTATAAGTCGTATTCAGTGCATTAGTACAATGATCAAAACAAACAATTTCTCTCTTTTTCCCCGCTCCTTTCTGTCTATTCAGATGCAGTTTATGTAATCCAGTCAGGGGGGTAAGCAGAGTGCCAAAAGCGACAAACAAACAAACAGCAGAAGAAAACACACAAGAGGAACGATCAGAGGGACGGAGGAACGATTTGATCATGCTAAAACGACTAAGAGACAGACAGACGACAAGATAACCAACCAACACCAAAAAACGAGTTGGAAAGAGGAGAGGATGACCGAACGGAGGATGGAGGGATGTGGTGGAGGAGACGGTTGTTGTCTGAAACAACTTGCGAGTGTGTGTATGTGCGTGTCTGTAGCTTCTTTCTGTTCTACTGTCTTATTTGTCTTTTAAATCGATGGAGTGATGCTTCAGGAGAGGGAATACGGATGAGAGAGGACGCTGTGAAGAAAGACGGAGGAGGAGAAAAGAGGGGATTGAGGAAACCCTACCTCTGGTTTTCAGTCAAACCCATCTGACTGCTGTGAGAGTCTCTGCTGCAGAATTAGCTTTATTTCATACTGGTGCTATTTTGTCCTCTCTTGGTTACCGTCCGCCTGCAACGGCAACTTGGGAGCACTTAGGAGGGGACAAGTGTTTGTTTAGTGTGCGTGGACGAATGTGTACTTGTGCAGCAGTTGTTTCAGACAATACCTTTACAACCGACCTCATCTTCATCCCCTGCGTTCGCCGTCTGCGTGCACAACTGTCCAATCAGCGAGAGATTTGGAGGCGAATCTTCTCAAGTGTGTTTCCCATAATTTTACGCTCTCTGTTGGGGCTATCTTTGTATTTTTCAATCTGTTTTCTTCTGCAGCCTCTCCTGAATGTTACCGGGGCTTGTACAGCGATTTGTTGAACCATTTGTTAATAGTAGTTGAGCGTTTGTTGCTATGGGTTTTTAAGCTTAAGTCTTTGTTACTCATACTGCATTGTTTTCTTCTCTTAAAAGCGACAGATACACACAGAGAGATGGGGATTAGCGGTGCAGTAATACGCTGGCACAATACAGACGTCTAAATTGTCTGTGAACCAAAAATCTTAAAGCCTGGTCACACGAGAAAGTTGTACAGGGAAATATGTGGAAGTGGTACTCGCAGGACTAATTGGTGAACTACTAGAGCTAGCAAGCTAACTGCTAACACTCTAAACAGCCAGGGAAATGCTAATGCTAGTCAGTTCTTTGTCTGCATCGTTGTTTAGCTTTGTCCCCTGGCATTTATCTTGAGATCATTTGATTAAATAAAGTGTTATAAAAGAGAGGGGTAAAGCTAATCTAAGCTAGCTAGCTAGCTCAAACTGTCAGTTAACAAATTTGAGGGGAAAAAGCAGGCCCTCAGAAAAGCCGCTCAGCCTTGCAGCAAATTTGGTCACTTAGAGTATTGCAGGGAAAAATCCCCTGTGGCGCAAAAAGCCTTTTCCCCATAGACTACCATTATAAAAGAGATGTATGTAAAACTGTCGACAGGACACCTTCAACCAGCTTCGTTAGCTTGGTTGCTAATGTGACACTACGTTCACACAGGTCATTAAAAAATGTTCCCAAGGAGGTCAAATGAAACTGGATAGTGAAACTAAGCTAATGAGCTACGATAGCCTCCTTCATTTTAGTCTATCCGTTCCCCCAAAAAGACTTGTAGCCTCCCCTCTTTTCCTCACTCCTGCGCTAGCTTGGCTTGGTTTGGTTTAGCCTGTCAGCCCAGTGCGGCAGGGATTTGCGTCTCCATTACAACAGGGCTACCTGCTTGAAGGTGTGTCTTCAACTGTTGACGGCTTGTCTTGAGTGATGACGTTTAAAAGTAGAAGGCTGATCCACGGCTGAAGTTCCTCGTTGTTTAGTTCCAAGTGTTTTTCCATCACATAGCAGGGCAGGTAAAAGAAGTTTACCTGTTGGAGGTGAGCTGTTTGCAGAGGTGCAGTAAGAGCCTGTTGTCTGCAGCTCTTCATTAACATCTCACTGTGGCTGTTTCTGCTTTCACTCTTCCTCCATGCGGTATTTGGACTTGTTTTATTGAAGAAAACCCCCTAACAAAGTTCCGGTAATTTGCTTAACACATTTTAGATTGTTCACAAGCGAAGTCCCCCGTATTTTGTTATGTAAAAGCTTTGATTTTGAAGCAGCAAAGTAAGGAAATGTTGAGTTTTCATCAGCAGTAACTTAACATGACTCGTATGGCTGATAGCGAACATGAAACAGTAAAATAAAGCATATATCTAAAGTAAAAACAGGACACAGGAGAGAAACTAAACTCCAAACCACAGAGTTTCAGTTAGAAGCTACAAAAGTACTGAGAGCTGAACACACAGAGACTTTTAAAGATGGCTTCCTCACTGGTCTCCTGCAGACAGAGGTGAGTCGAGTCTTGTAATACACACATCGTCGTCAGGGGTTGGCTACACTTGGCGAGACGTCATTGCTACCTGCATGGTGCCGGTCAGGTGGGCTTTTGGCCCTACACCAGAGATGGTCCATCACTGGTGTGGCTCAGCAAAGACAAATCGCTGCAGTGTGGTTTGACTCATGACGGCCCAAACTGGTAATGGAAAAAGGGTATTTCTCTTTGGTTAACGGCAACAATTTGTTGGTTAAGTTTCACAAAAGTACTTCACCCTTGCTGTCGATCCACTGATTCTGGCTGTTACACTGAAGTTAGCTCATTTCACCATTTTAAAGTGCTGGTGTGACCAGGCCTTGAGCCAAACATAATCTTCAACATTAATCTTGACACATTTTGGAAATCATTACTCTCAGTAGAGAGTAGAGTAGAGGAAATCTGTATTTTTGTTACGCTAACACAACTGCGGTGTTTATTAGCATCATTAGCCGCCTGTTAGCACCTGATTGATCTGTGTGTATCTGTTCCTCTTGTCTTTATCAGCTTACCCATCCAGATTCAGACGTCAGAGGTTTCTAAAATAAGAGCTTTTTTATGAGGTGCACCCTATTGGCAGATCCACAGTATGTGCCGGTGATTGATGACAGCAGCACTGAGTGAGTGATTAAACGTTACTGAATTAAGTTGAATTCACTTTAAATTGCACTGAATCAAAGCGAGCGGCTTTAAGTGCGACTCCGTCTGCACCGAGAGCCAAAACGACACTGGACGTTTGGCATCACCCTCGCTCCGTGACTCCAGGAAATTTTGGGGGATCAAATTTGACTCATGTAAGAGGTCATTCCTCAGCCAAAGCATCCGTCACCATGAGTTTGACTGTTGGTATAAGTGTGCATTATGCATCTTCAGTGTGTTCACGTGTGTGCTTACACATTTTCTGTGTATGTTTTTCCATTGAGGGCTATTTCTGAGGGTCAAATAGTGTCAAATTTCGAGCCAAATTTGAGCCAGTGAGTTTGACAAGAAATGTGCTTTTTTTTTTTTTTTGGTTTTGTTTTTGTAAAATCAAAATTTTGTTGCAAAATGCACATGCAAAAGTTTGCACTGAAGTGACTATCCTGCCGTTAAGTAGAGCTGTTGCCAGTTCTCCTGGTGTGAAAAAAAGTTGAGAAAGAGATTTGAAGTTTGTAGAAATCGTTTGAGGTTTTACAATAATGAGTTTGTCTAATCTACCAGCCACTTTGGCAGGTGACTAAAAATTGTTTTTCCTGCCATTCTAACGATGAACTTGAAACTTTTTGTAGTCCCATCCCCATCCCAGTCCAGTGTCTACATCCCAGTGATAGTCGACATGAAATCTCTAGAAATCTCGCTTCAGTCTCTAAACTCTGTCCAGCTGGTCTATCTCTAGAATGCTTTTTTAGCCTGCTTCGTCACTGTTTGGTATGTGTAGATATGTAAAAAAAGAAATTATAGTAATAACCAGTTTCTGTCTAGATCGTCTGCTCCCACCCATCACTGTCGCTGTTGGATAGATATTGCTCTTAGACGCTTCTTGTCGCAGTCTTGTGTTAGCTTAGCCTCTCTTCATAGTATCCTCCTTATAGAAGACCTCCTGCAGTAGGTTTCCCACCTTGTCCTCACCTCTGCCAGTGTCTAGTAACTATAGCTCTATTATCTCTCTTGGTGTCTCTGTCTTTTAGCCGTAGACGAAACCTTTCGGAGGCTCTCAGGCTTTGTGGTTCGCTTTTCTCTAGCTTTGAGTGCGCTCTTTTTCTTCTTGCTGTTAGCATTGCGCCAGTGTCTGGTTAGATAAAGGTCTTCGTCTTTTCTTTTTTCTCCCCGTCTCGAACGCAGCGGCCATCTCTGCCTCTCGTTATGATGTCAGCAGCCTACAAACTGTCTCTGATTGGACTGTTGAACCCAGGCGGTCAATCAGATGCTTGGATATCCAGGTCTTTTGGGATAAATGGGAGACTCTGCTGGTGAGAACAGTAGCATATGTAGTCCAGCCAGGTTTGGGAAAGCAGCTAAAGCTAAAGTCTGTCTGCTCAACTAGCCACTTTGAGTCAACCAGCTGTTGTTCAGGGTACTTTTAAGGTTCATTCAATTGGGAAACTGTGGCAAGTAGCAAGGGAATCCACGAATCACTGGGACACTTGAATAAAAGTTCAGTTCCAAGTCCTGACTTTAAGAAACATGTAGGTTATCTTTGGTGTCCAGAAAGCTGCTTTCTGGTGTTTGTGATGTCCTAGAAGTTAACTTTTATTAGCATGAACTCCCTCTGACACCACCTGTGTCCTAAAAAGGCTCTCCGCCCTCTAAATCCAGGTACCTATTGCTTTTGGCATCCAACTTGGACTCTCATTAAACTATTTTCTTAATGGTCTGCGCTTTGGCACCAAAAATGAGTTCTAATCACGGCTCTTTATTTTTCTGGGACAGCTGTCTCGCTGTCTCTAATCTGGCGATGATGAATAGGCACTTCAGAAAGAGAAGCCGTTACCGACCGTGGCAGTGATCCAGAATCATATCATCGTCACCCTGGATCTTAAGAACAATGAATCATATCAGGTCTCAATGCAGAGCTGATAATTCCTGATGTTTTGTAATTACATCCTCAGAATACGAAATGTGTTTGGCTTCGGTGTGAAGGACAGTGCAAGGATGTTTTGTGTTTTGTCACCTGAAACAGGTGAAATCAAACAGTATGAAAGCTGTTTGACCCAGTCTGACTTTTTTAGTTCTTTTCTTTCAAGCCAATTCGACATTTTGCGTTCCTCTTGGTCAGCTCTCGGCTTTTCTTCCCTTTCTGTTCTCTAAAACTTTCTCTGCATGGAATCCAGTCCTGCCTGTTGCGATGAGATTGTCTTTGTCTGTGTGTCTCAAAGTGGTTTCAAAATGGTCAAATTTTGTGGGATTGAGAGAGCGTAGAGACTACTGTGGTTTTCTGAGTCTCGTAAATGTTACTGGCTTGTCTCCGAAGCGTTGATGTAACTGCCAGTAATTATCACAGCTTTATCATGGAGGTAATTTTGTTATGGTATTTATCCAGGGAGGAGTCCGGCCGAGCATGCAGGCTCTTTTTTCGGCAGCTCCTTTCCTCAAATTCAGACACTTTCTCACATATAAAGCTGGGAGTTTCCCCAGGACAACCACTGTTCTGTTTCTTTTTACGTTTGCTACCGCCCTGGTCTGTTTGGGATCAGGCCAGGCAACCTCGTGGCAAAGTTTCTCTCAACTATAAAAGCTGCTACCACCTCTCTGCATTGTTGTAGCATGAATCAAGGTGGAGAAGGATACACGGATAAACATTGATGTCATATTAAAATGTCTGTTCTCTGCTAAGGCCAAGTGTATCAAACATTTAGAGAGCAGACTCCTCTCTGGCGAGCCATCTCTCTTTCTGGGGTCAGTGAGTGCATGGTTGTATCGTTGTCGATGTTTGTTGTCCTTTTTCCAAAAAGCATGATATGACAGTGATGGTGATGATGAAGATAAATTCTCTCCTCTTGTTGTCCCAGTTTTAAGTCGTCTTGTCAGGTGCCCCCCCCCCCCAAGACAAGGTGAAAGGGGCGAGATGGATCACACTTTGTTGACCAATCATTTGCCGTCCGTGACAGGGACTGAATCTGACAGATGTCTGTGCTGTCGATAAACGAGCCACTGTAGCAAAAACGGAGCGCCAAACCTCTTTTGTGTTACTTTTCCCAAAGATGTCACATTTGTTACTTGGAGCACAGATTTGTCCTTTTGGATTCTCCATTGTTGTGGCGCCATCTGCGGGTTGCTGTGCACCTTGCAGCCGTGGCAGCGTTAGAATAGAAATTCAGAAAACACCCACAGAAATGACAGGAACGAAACAAAGAGAGGGGCTGTTTAACAGATAAATTTCCTCATTTTGTCAGTGAGTTGGTGTGTTGAATCAAAGATCTCTTGTGCACGTTCTGTTTTTTCTACATCTGTGTTTTTTGGTAAGAAACCCTCGGATTGCTGCCTCACTATTCTGTATATAAAGAAATGCACACACTCACAACACAGAGCTTAAACACATACTCTCATAACCTGCAACAGCATTATTTTTCATTTACTCTTTATTTTTCTGAACGTGAAAGATATTAGCGTTATACAGCAGTATATAGGTATGATTACTCCTCAGTGGGGACGGGCTAAACAGACAGACGATGCAGATTTCGAGGGCTGCAGACCTCCCTGTACATCAGGATCAGCCATGAATTCTCAATGATGCCAAATGTCTTTTTGAGCAGAGTACACCTTTTAATCTGTCTCTCTCTTTCTCTCTTCTCTGTCTCCTCCCCCCATCTCTTTGTACATTTTTTTCTATTTATTTAAAGCAGAAATATATGGATTGTATCAAGCATGGAAAGGCAAACAAATGTTACAGTTGACAACAAAAATCACAGGCTTTTATTTTACAGCAGTATATTTGTTTATTCTAGGGATCTGTTTTCTCTCTCTCTCTTTTTTTGGAAGAAATAAAAAGTCATTTTCCATTCCTAAACGACTGTCTGTTTTTATTGACGCTTGCCAAAGGAGCTGCAGCCTTGATTCATCACTCAAACCGCCAGGAAAAGTCTACAAACCTTTAAAATTTTACTTTTAAGTCTCCGGTGATAAAAATCCAAGGCCTTGAAATGTCAAACAGTGAATCGTCTGATTTTTAATTGCTGCGCCAGAAGGTCTGAGAGTATGTTTTTCTTATTCAGCCTCGCCTTTTCTGGCGAGGTCTCAACCCATGTTTTATCACATCCAATATGTATTTTATCAGCTTTATATTTTACTGTGCAATTATTTTTGAATTTCACTGTGGAAAAATCGACAGCTTCACATTCACTAACAACGTAAAATCTACCTGCAAGAATCAGCCTTCCTCTGTCCAGCTCCAGGCAAGGGTTAAATCTCTTGCTCATAGGCACTTTAATTATTGAATGAGCATGTTTCTATTGTACTTTTCATATATATGGGGTCTGACATCAGTCAGTTTACTCACAAGACAACCCAAATTAAATTAAACCTCATTATCCAAAGATGCAAATTCATTTAAGTTATTGATATTTTCATAAAAAAACAACACCTCATTTATACTCACATAAATATTCCACACTAATGGCTTTAGAAATTAAAAAGTATGATCATAAGATAATTTTTAAGCAGATTAAAAGGTGCGTTAGCTGTTACAATTGGTACACGTGGCTAAAATCTACAGCCCCAGCATGATTTTAAAGGTGCTACATGTAGCATAGTAGCAACAGTAATTCATTGCCATATTAAATTGCGATGGAAGTATTCAGTGTCTGTAAACAAACAATATTATTACCAGGAAGTATTTCAGTCTCTACTGGCCTTTGTACCGCTTTATATTTGGTTGGATTTGGCGGAAAATCCCCAGGAGGTCATTACATTTGCTTAATAAAAAGATTGACAGTTGGTCCGCTTGTTAATACACTGAATATCCTCCTGAGACCCAAACTTTTGTTTGGTATGTATTTTTAATTTCTCTCAGTTATTTGGGATCAGTAGGACCTGATAAGTATAAAAAAACTTAACATTGTCGACGACAATTAAGTCCCAATGTCCCCTAACGAGTACTTCCTAATTAACAGTGTCTGAGCTTGTTAGTATTACTAAAATTGGTCAAATTTGTTGCCATATCAAACTACAAACATTAATAATCATAAATAAAGTAGTTTTGCCCATAAAATTTGATCAGGTTTTGTCCACTTTTGTGTCGGGATCGGCTCCAGACTGACTTGGCAGAGATGGCTGCCATCTTGGTTTTACATGGATTAGTGTATTGTGCTCTTACTACCACTAGATGGCACAAAAAGTGTCCACAAACGAGGACAACAGGTCTAAGTTAAGTAGAATGAAGTATAATGGTGCGTTTGTTTTGTACAGCAACTGCATCAACCCCGACATACGAATTCAAGATGGCTGCCAGTCACATACATAGTGAGTAAACACTCTGCTAAAGTACTGTTTATAGCAATTTTATCTCATTTGTTTTACATTAGGTCAGCCATATCCATAGTACTGTTCAAATTTTATCCATGGGCATGTTATTGCTAACAGTATGGCTACGGATAGCCCAAGGGTAGAACAGTAACGTCCATGTATTTATCCGACTTGTCCACCGTTGCCAACTAGAATTCAAAAACTGTTGTCAACTCGGAGGTGACGTCATTCCCGCTTCCGACTTCCGACCTCCAAGTACAAAACGAACGCGCCCCAAAGTCAAGAGAACCCAAAATGTAATGTCCATATATGAGGACACAGGGTCTCAGGAGGATATCTGTAAAAGAGGAAGGATATTTGGAAAATATCCGACACCTGAAATCCACACTAAAGTCAGTCTTCAGTCGATTCTTGAGATACTACCGCTGTCTCCCACAATGCAATGCAGAAAAGAGATGGAGTAGCTGCTCACAGCTGGAAAATACTTGCGGGTGGTGTTAAAATAGCTCCAGAAAGATTGCGGAAAATAAACTAAAAAAGAAAGACAGATGTATGTAAAGTTATTTGTATTCTCACTGCTTAAACGGTAGGCTTTACTCTGACAGTATAGTATGGAGTTAGGACACAGCAGTGGTTTAGACCAGTGTTTCCCAAATGTCTATTACTATTACGACTCCTTTGAGCTCATCATACACTATATTTGTTGTGGTTTTAAATATTTTCTTCCTTTATAAACATATTCAGTGAAGTCTGCTGCTTAAAATAGTTGCAATATTTTATTGGCCTCTTATTTTTGGCTCCTCAATCATATAACCGAGTGTGTTTATCAGTAATGAAGGCTTACATGTAGCAGAGAGGTGTTTTATAAACTGAGTTTTTGTAGTTTTGCTCCCAGATATGCATCATCCTGTCAGGCACACAGAGACAAATGCTGCGACTACAGGTGGTTTGACAATAAATTATTCACTGAAGACAAAACACTGCCGTTTGTCAGGCTGAGAACGTTTTGAGTGATATATTTCCTACTGAAAACCATTTAATCAAAACCCCCTGAAATACCACCAAATGCATCACTGCCGGCATCTGTGAGAGCCTCTTGATGTGATTGTGTAACAAATGTACACAAACAGTTTCATTATTCAGAGCTCAGTGGGAGTCAGGAGGTGGGAACCTGCTTTTTTTAATCCTTCACCGTGGGAGCGTTGGTGTTGTTGTTGTAACAAAATCAGACCAGGTAGTTAGAAGTGTTTTAGGTCAACCTGTCACAACAGGTGTGTATATATATACAGGTGTATACAAAAACAGGTAAATAGTAACTACGTACTGGGAATGATGCAAAATATTGAAGTTTTCCCATCGTTACAGGGAATAGCCTATAACTTGTCAGAGGTGTTACTTTAAGTTGCATTTTACTGCTAAAATATGTTCTCGTCATAAAACTGGGCTAACTATGAAGTGAAGAGGCGCAAATACTTTTGAATTTGGTGCTAAATGACCAGAGAAAACAGGGACAAGGGGGCTTGGGCATCCGTTTTTGCTCGAACGGTGAAAAACCTACAACTACCAGAATGCACTGCGCCGCAGCGGACCAATAAACGCTCCCGCTGCTTGCTGACAAATAGAGCTCAGCCGTTGCCGTTTTTTCCCACAAAAATCAAAATGGCGGCCAGCGGGAAACAAACTATCTCGACAAACAGTCAAACGGTAAGCTAAAATATGTTTCTTAAAACATTTTAGGCAAGAAATAGTCAAGATAGTAACAGAATCTTGGTTTTTACTTGATCAACACAGCTGATCAACTGAGTTTTACAGTTTGATGTGAGTTTTCTCCAGCCTCTGAATGTACAGTACAGGAAACAGTATGGTAACCGCTCCTTGTTCACACAGTCTAGCATTACAGCCAAACAGTGCTCTAAAAATATGTGTCTGGAGACATTTCATACAAGATACAGACAACATTGTGACAGAACTTAGTTTGTATTTAATTAACATCGCCTGCTAGCAAGAAACTCCTAAAGGACAGGACATGACGTCAGTGATAGCGTTTGAATTTTGCATTGCAGCCAGTTGTATTGGAGTCAGTGGGGCAGACATGGCAGATGACACAGTAACCCCTCATATCTTTGCTGTTTCAACATTGACTGAAAAATGATTTAACCAAATTGAAAAAACACAGATAAGGTGATGTTAACTATCTAAATGTGCATGTTTGTTTTCATTGTTATTGGTCTCCAAACAGATTATGGCTCAGTGATTTACATCCATGCTAACGTTGGTCAGCTAATGTTAGCCTTTATAATTAGCTAGCATACACATATAGTCATGACAACAATTAATGTGGTGACTTTTCAGAAAACAAAATGTCTGAACAAGCCACTGGAGGGGCGAACAGGTGATCTTGTTCCGCATATGTGTTCTGGGCTAACAATAAACCAATGTCCAGTACATGTTATGTATTAGGATTTGGCGATCCATTCATTCTCAATACAATATATATCTACATGTTCACCGTAACACAGAAGGGCGACAGCATTGTCCATATGTAACCATTATTCCATTTAGGTAATTCAGTTTTACACACCAGTGCTATGTGGTTTTCGACATGCTTACATAACACGGGCAACAGCTGTTTGCTTCCTGTTCCACACACCTGATTCCCATAACCTGGAGCTTGCTTATGTGCACTTCACACATCTTCACTTTCATAACTGCATGTGTATATTTGTATTCACCTTGTGTTTAGATAAGGATAAAATAAACAAAAAAACCCAAACAATATTATGGCTACAGCAATTAAGCTTGAGAGGCTGTAACATTTGCTATTACTCGCCATCTGTTGCTTTCACACCTTCACGGTGATTATTGCCTAATTTTTACGGTCTAGATTAGGGATTGGCAACACAAGCAAAAACACTATTCGAAAAAATCGTGGCAACTATTTGACAATTTTTCGAATAATCGACCTGTTTGTAGAAGAGCATCAAACTAGCTGGTAGCCCATCTCACACCGCTGTAGCAATCCTAGACTGCCCTCCTGTGGTCAGGAGCTGAATTGCATGTCAAATAAAGGGGGGGGGAATAAGACGGCGAATAGTAATAGTCGCATTAAAAAATCGATTTTTCAAAAATAAAACGACTATTCGAAATTCGAAAATCGTGACCCATCCCTAGTCTAGATCAACGATGGGCATCTCAACGGGGTTGTTGCCGGCTAACATTAGCTAAACAAGGTGCAAATGCTAACTTAGTTCATCGATGAAATAAGGTAATAAGTACCACTAAGTGATGAACCTCCAGATTTATGATCATTTGGCGAGTAGCGCTGCCTCCTGACAAAAATAGAAAACAGTATCTAATGTTAGCCCTCCTGAATATTATTAGATATAATATCAAAAGTGTAAAGTATGGAGAGTTAGTACATGTACCCACTAACAGCAGGTAGTGTTAGCTATCATGATCCAACAGGGGCTTAATGTATTTTTTTTTATCTGGTGGAAGGATTTTTCAGTCGCAAACAAAGATATTATGGGTGATATTGTGATTTGCCATGCCCACCCCATTAACTTAAACAGAAGTGGCACCAAAGTCTGTCTTCAAAGCAAAATTCAAATGCTGCCACTGGTGCCATGTTCTTTCCTTTTATCGTTTCCTTGATGAAAATGCAAAAGTTCAGTCTGTATTTGGGGCAGCAACAGCCCTAGAGCCAGTAAAAGTGGAGAGACGAGCAGGGAGATCTAGCTGTTGTTAAGATGGAGAAAAGTTTACCATAGTTCATTTACACACTCCCCACATTGTGATGATACAGCTGGTTGAACATCCACAAAGTAGAAGTTACTGTAAATGTGCAATTATACTCTTGTCGCCACAGCCAAAAGTATGTGGAAACCCTTTGTTCCAGTTGAGGGACGTCTTAACTTGGTGTAGTGTAGAGAAGACCCATTTCCTGTTTTCACATTATGTATTTCTGTCCAAAACTAGGTCCATAAAGACTGGTCTTCCCAGTTTGGTGTGGAAGAACTTGACTGGTCTGCGCAGAGCCCATCCAGCACCTTAATGGGATGAACTGGAACATTAATTGTGAGCTGAATGGGAGCACATCTCCACAGACAGTTTCCTAAATCTTGTTGACAGCATCCAAAGAAGTGTAAAGGCTTTTATAGCAGCTACCTTAATGGCCATTATTTTAAAATGAGATGTTCAATATTTGTTGCACAGTGGTGTAGTGATAGTTTATAAGGTGGGTGTAATACCAGGTAGATGGGTAGGTTACCAAGGAGGATGTGGTTATACTCTCCTAAATTTTCCATTGTCATTTTGGCTTCTATTTGGCTATACAGTAAACGACCAGAAAAATTGCTGGGTATACCCTCCACTATATCACTGTTGTTGCATCTATGTATCCAGTTGTTGCCACATAATTTAGCTCTTCTTATTGGGCCATAATCAGGCTTTTAATTAAAAATATTCACTACATTTTGGCACATATTTGGCACTGAATTTAAATGCTCAACAGGCGTAATATCGCAGCTTGCTTCTGAGAAAATAGGCCTATGATTT
Source organism: Epinephelus fuscoguttatus (assembly GCF_011397635.1). Taxonomy (NCBI): domain Eukaryota; kingdom Metazoa; phylum Chordata; class Actinopteri; order Perciformes; family Serranidae; genus Epinephelus; species Epinephelus fuscoguttatus. The sequence goes on from NC_064774.1 coordinate 17,649,250, forward strand.
GTCCAGACTGCAGTGGATCCAGTAAGATAAAGTGACAGAAATCCAGCAGATGTCAGTCCGATGGTGGCGGCTGCCAGGCCACAGCAGTCCTCCGTGTGACAGCCGACGCTCACCAGGAGGAATGTCAACCCCCACCTTCAGATAAGTTTTGACAGCTGTAAATTGAGAGAGGCAAGAGAGGAGGGAGCTGCTATTTTTAGCTTTCATTCAGCCCGAGAGAGAGAGAGAGAAGGCCCCCTCTCTCTTTCTGTTCCCCTCTGAAGACAACCACCCCTTCTGGATCTCTCTTTTCTCTCTAGCCGGAGAAACTTCTGGAGGTCTGACCACAGTATTAAGACTGGGAGAGACCGCCAGGGTGGAGAAAGATATCAGACACAAGCTGTAGAGTGAAGAAGGAATCACACAAACCATCAGGCCAACATGGCTCTGCTGTGCTACAACAAAGGCTGTGGACTGAAGTATGACGCTGACAACAACAAGGATGGTAAGACCTTGTCTGTCTCTCTTTTTGTACTTTTAATTCAAACACTCAGTCCAGTCAGGGGTTGTTGGTTGGTTTAATATTTTGGTCATTGAGGTCGTGAAGCCTCAGTGGAAGTCAGTCTGTCTGAAGGGAAACAAAAGCCTGAACTCAAGCGTGTAACTTGCTCTTGTTAGTGTTGGTAGGTGCTGGAGTTGAACAGATTTGCTTTGTTTTTCTTAGCAGAGGTTTAATAGACTCATTAATCTAACTTCTGCACTCTGCAACAGTTGTAAAATACATCACAGCAAGCTGAAATCAGGACTACTTTCCAGTATCCTTGAAAAAGAGGACATCTTTATTCAGACTTTTCAAAAAGACAACTTTTCCAAACTACCTCTAATAGTATTTTAGTCTGACATTGGGCTTATGTATACGTTTATTTTAAAAGTATGTTCATGTGACCAGATTTATTTGTCTAACTATACAAATCGATGTTAAAATTTGGATTCAAATTTGACAAGTTCAGTATAAAAAGACGAAACACATTCAGTGCAACTGAGCAGAGATTACTGTGAATACTTTATCAACCACAACAGATGGATAGGAAACCAGATTTATGATCTTTATTTACTTGTAAAAACGGGATAAAGCAAGTGTTGGGTTGTGTGATGTCAAAGAAGTTGTGTTTTTATTGTCGTATAAACTGTGTGTGAGTGTGAGAGAGCATGTACTGTATAATATGCCACATGTCTCTGGGAGCATGAGCCAGCAACCAACTTCCTTTTATGGGACGCTCCCTCTCAACTCTAGTGACCCCCCTCAACAGCTGGTACACTCTGCCGAGTGTGTGTGTGTGTGTGTGTGTGTGTGTGTCTATATACAGACTGACTCTTTCTTTTTCCTCCTAAAGATTCCTGCCTCTTCCATCCAGGTGTCCCCATCTTCCACGATGCTCTGAAGGTAACATTCATACTGCATACAAGTAAACATATAAACTCTTTTATTTAGCGGGGGAAGAAGATGAACATGTTTGTTTGTGTGTCCTTCTCCAGGGTTGGTCCTGCTGTAAGAAGAGGACAACGGACTTCTCCGAGTTTCTCTCCATTAAGGTAAAACAGCTCAGGGTCAAGCACTAGCATCTGCAGATAATGCAGGAGCCTGTAAATATTTGTGGTTGGTTGGAAGTTGGAACAGATCTTCTGTAAGGATGCTGCATAAATCACGTCTCAGTGAAAGTAAAAAAATAATGATAAGGTGAGATATTAAGAATCAAATAGTGTAAAAAACACTGTAAATCAACTAAGTACATATTAAAGTACAAGTGTCAGGTTCTTACTGCACCTCTAAACCTGCTACTTATAATTCAGGGACACATTTTGTACTTTTTACTCAACTACAATCATTTGATACCTTTAGTTACTTTGCATCTTAAGATTAATAATAAAATATAAAAGGTTAGATTGTCAAAATTAGCTCCACATTTACCAGCTGCACCAGTAAAGCCATGCTTACACATTGATGCTTCAGTGATTTGGGATTTTGTCTTCTATTACTTTACATAGGAAGCTCATCAGGAGGGAATATTTTAATGGCCAGTGTAAACAGAAAGAATATATGGTGGTTGACAAAGGCAAACATGGTACAACAGCCCCAAAAATGTATTTGGACAAATCTGCTGCAGCTTCAGACGTCAATCCAGCAACGTTTTTAGATGTTGATATTTGGTTTAACTTAGGTTGTGACGTTGCGTGATGAATATTTAATGTCAGGACAGTATCTAATGCCAGCCTTGATTTGAGGTGGGATACTAATGACAGATGACATTGCTGTTTTGTTGGCTTTAACTTGTGTTGTTATGTAACCAAAATCCAAGGTCTTCTAAGCATCTCATGCCAACAACATCTTGACATAGAATAATGTGAACGTTGTATGACATTTATTATGTCATCAACCTGATATTCATTCCAACCAAAAGATAATGTCTGTCCAACATAAGGGTCCAACGTCTTGCTGACGTTACATTGATGTTCGGTGCAAGCTGGGAAAACACATAAATCCAAAACAAATACATTAACAAGCTGCAAAATAGGCAACATAAAAAGGTATGGATCCTTTTTTACATTTGACCTTCACAATATTATAAAAGAGTGACAGCTTTATGTAGCTTGTGTTAAATGATAATATCATAATTTACCCTTTTACGTCACCTCCTCACTCCACTTTTCTTCCAGCTGCTGTTTTCTTTCATTTTTGTAAGGAACAGGACTTGAAAACCTGCCTTGTTTGTTTATATCGATAAAATTCAATGAAGAATTAATTAAAAAACCTTTCTTCCCGCTCCAGAACACAAACACACTGTGTGTTCCAATACCCACACTACCATGCTATATAGTATGCCAGAAAAAAGATTTAGTATGTCCCAGTACACAGTATGTCAAATGTAGTATGCCTAAAGTACCAGGATGTTCTGCTACACCTGGACCAATTTTGCAGTATGCAAGTCAGCATGCTTTTCTGTCTATTCTGACCCACAGTCCTTTGCACAGCGGACGATACGTCACATTGACTGAGCTGCAAACAGATGACAGCTTGACAGCTCATTGACAGCTGTTTGACAACCAATTGACAGCTGTCAGAAGTCGCAATGATGGATGATCGCACGTCCAAGTGACTGTTGACCAGTCGATTAGTGATAATAGGAATAAGTAAACAATGACAGAGAAATGATTAGCCTCTGTAATTTTACTACCGTGAATATAATATGTTAGAATCTACAGTGTATGCAGTCATTACTTATTGTTTTATCTCCATGGTAACGGATAAATGTGTAAGAGGGTCAAAGTTATGAGACAGTAGTATGTCCTGGCTGCGTGCATTCTGTGGTCACTGTAGCGCATTAACCTTTTTTGGCCACCGTTTGCAGGAAGCAAGAATGGCTTTAATGTTTATATGAGCACGTGACTGTTGCTTTAGGACTGAAAAATGTTATGATTCACCCTTTAATAGAAACATATTAAGGTACCGCACGGTACAGTGAGCAGTAGCTCCAGTCATTTTTCTCTGTGAAGGATTATATGGGACACAGTTACTAAAATTAATCTCCAACGAGAGGAGAAATAATATGTAAAGTTTTACATCCTTAAACCAAGACTGAGCTCTGTTGTTGAATGCAGGGTTGCACCCGTGGGCGCCACAGCAACGAGAAGCCCCGGGAGCCTCTGCGGCCGGAGGTGTCATCAGATAAGGGCGAGATTAAACACACCAACGACCACGAGATAATCTACCAGGGACCCAAATCTGCTGAGACACTGCAGAAGGAGAGGCCCAGGTGTGTGTTTGTAATTGCAAGATCCCTCTTTCTCTCATTTGCATAAGATAACTGGGATGTGTCGTCTTGTATAGAGCTTCCTGTTACTCACAGGCGTGCAGCTGCCTCTGTATTCATCCACAGAGGTCAGGATGAGGTCGCCCGCAATATTCCTGGAATAAATAACTTTGTGGATAACTCCATACATCCTGCAGTGCTCTGTGTGTAGCTGAGCTTGTGTGTTTGTTTAACGACATCCATTTTTGTGTTAACATGAAAGTGTGTGTGTTTTTATGTGCAGTTCAGATGAGGCCAAGACAAAGTTGCCCCACAAAGTATCTGCGTCGCTGGCTCAGGTGCTGGAGAAACTGGACATCAGCAATAGAGCTGAGAATGAGAAGAAAGGTCAGTGTGTGTGTGTGTGTGTGTGTGTGTGTGTGTGTTTAATACTGAGGCCTTTGGATGTTAACTTTTCTTTTCATCTCAAAATCAACTGTCTCATACAGCAAAAAATGTAGTCTTATTACATTTTAAACAATGTTACCTAAAAAAAAGGCGAGAAATCAAGAAAAGCGAGAAATCTTAAGATAACAGTATTTTAGTTTTTCTGTCAGTCCTTAAACAACCCCAAAATGAGGCAGCTTGCATCACTAGAATAAAATAAACACACCTTACATTAGAAAATATCTGAAACATGTTAATTTGTATTGAAAACAGGTTAAAATATTCACACTGTGTTCTTAGATTTTTTTATTTATATTTTTATTTACAGTTATGTTGAAAACTACAGTCACATTACACTTCAGTCACAAACTTGATATGAAAATGATTTGTTTTTCCAGTTCATGTGTGTATTATTCTACATTTAATATTTTCAGAGCAGGCATTTCTGCCTATACTTGTGTTTCGTGTTTGCTAATGTACACGTTCAGGGGTAAATGTGTGTTTGGATTATTGTGATGCAACAATTCAACAACAGTTTTTTGTAAAAAAAAATTTGCAAAAGTTTTTGAAAATTAGTCTATCTTGAACAAAAAAAGACAAAAATAAGACAAAATAAGGCAGATTTTTGCACTAGAATCAAGAAAAAGAAACATGAAATACTTGAGACAAGGTCATTTGTATGAGAGATTGAAATATTCATACTGTGCTTCAGGGAAGTTGAAAGTGATTCCACAACAGTTTAGTGTTTTGTAAAAAAAAAAAAAAAAAAGTCAAAAAAATACATCTTTTACATCATTTTCTGTTTGCATGTGTCAGGACTAAATTTTTTGTGAACGTTTAATGCATAGTTCAACAATAGTTTATATTATTGTACAACTGTGTTGCAGAAATCACTGTTTCATCAGGACATTTAGGTTCAAAAACTTTTCTTTCTTAAAACAAGTAAAAAAAAAAATCTATCAGCACACAGAATGCCTCAACCCTAAAAAAAGAAGATTGCAGAAACAAATCACTTGCACTGGAAACACGTCGAGGTATTCTTACTTCATTAGTAGCAGTTTCTCACTTGTTCTTTCACTCATTCAAATTCTCCATCTATTCCAATGAACATAACTTTTCTAGGATGTCTAGATCTATGGTTACTCCCCTCAAATGCATTACCTTATTGGCTGGGATGTCTATAAGCCAATCAGTGTTCCACATCATTTAAAGTAGACCACAGTAGAGCTACGCCCCCTTTTTTACAAGCATGGCTGACTGTGAGGCAAGGAGGACGTGCAAAGCACTTTTAAGTCTATTAATCATATTGTTAAAGGAAATAATTTGTGTTTAAACTGTGTTTAAAGTAAGATTTGTTGCTTTTACTTAGGATTTTGTCACAAATATTCGTCCCTCATACGCCGGATCTCGGTGTCAGTGGGAAAATACTGTTTACATAGGGAACTATTGTTCAGGTTTTCTGATGATACACTTCTCTGTGATGCATTTTATTGATTATGTACACAGAATATTCATTTCAGGAAGGTTTGAACACAACGTTTTCTGGAAATACTTCAGAAACTGAAGATATTCTGAGTAGTAATGATAACTACAACACAAATATATATGCGGTGTGTTTCAAAGCATCACTTTGTTCATTTATGTGAGTGAATTATTCAGTAAAAATGATTAAACTTTTGTTTTTATGTTGAAAAAAGGTCTGCTGGGGCGCCCGTTAGCTACCTGGTAGAGCAGGGAGTCCCATGTACATAGGCTTTTCCCCGCGTCCACAGCCCTTTGCTGCATGTCATCCCCCTGTCATGCTAATGCACTGTCCTTTCAAAATCCCTTTCAAAAGTATCTTAAAAAAAAAAGAGACCATATTGTCATTTTTACCATTTGGTGACTTCTGCGTTAAGATTCTTCATCCAGTGGAATGGACAGAAAAAACAATGTGTAATAAAGTATGTTAATCAAAATAATTTTTTTTTGCTAATGATTAAGGAGTGCATTAAAATGTGCTTTTGTGTTTGGAATATAACTGTGTTCTGAATGTTAAGTAAACAAAAGACAAAGCTGACTCGATAAGAAATACATTTTGACACATTCTTCACACAGTCCTGATGTCCTCATGTCAACTCTGTTCTCGACTTTCTCTTCTGACAGAGAGTAAGGCGATCATGTTCGGGACCCGATGCAAGAACGCAGGATGCAAAACAGTGAGTGCCTCTTTTATTATGTGTTCAGTTGTGTGTGTGTGTGTGTGTGTGTGTCTTTGTGTTTGTTGGCAATGTCTGTGGCCAAAAATAGTCGCCTATCTGGCACCAGCAAAAGCCCTTAAGAACAGTTGATCATTCCTGGACTGTAGTCCTGTAAAGCTTTTGAACAGCTCCATCTAGTGGACAAGATGGGTCACAACACATGTGAGCCATTTACCATACCTGTCACTGCCACATTTGTAACCTGTACTGGCCTCTTTTCTTTTCAACAAAAATCTCTCCCAGAATATTTAAGTGGTGGAGCATTTATTGAACTTAACTGACTTTATCCTTCTTTATTTTTCCCTTTTACTCCACTATACTGATATAATAATTGAAAAAAACTTGACAGCTATTATTATTAGTTACTGAGCAGATTAGAAAATTTACCCATAAAATATATGATCATCTGATAAAACATGATGTATTATTATAGCTTAAACAGTACGTGAAGTTGTAGCTCCAGCTGCAACATTGAAATGCTGACTTGTAAGTACATTAGTAATAATAATAATAATGATACAGTAATATAAGTTATGACAGTGTAACACTGAAAGGGGGCTGTGTAATGGTTGCTTTTACCTTGAATAATGAGTACAAATATTTTCTCTATTCTTTGTGCTTTCATATAAATTTGAGTAAAACATTCTTTTTAATCCTGTTTTCAGGATTATGAGGTCCAAATTGAAAAGATTACGTTTTAAAATGTATTGAATTTTTTTTTTTTCCCCATTCAGTAAATTTGTATCCCCTGAAAACTTTCATATCTGTTACAAATTTTAAGTATTTCTCCATAGCAGTAAATATTTCTGGTTAAATAAATGACAATTGACACTTGCTGTTGATAAAATATTTATATTATGATGTGCATTCATGTGTTTAACACTCCAAAACGTGGTCAGTTAATCAGCTACATGTGGAAATCTTTAAAGTAAAGTAATCAGAGCTGTTCTGATTTGATCAGAAAACGTTTCCTTGATTGAAGAAACTTCTTCTCTGACCCCGTCTGCAAAAACAAATGACCTCACTTGAGCTCCCGACCCCGAGATTGATAAACGTTGCATTCAGACAAACAACACACACTTGACTGGTGACCTTATTGCTTGACTGATGAACAGAGGTGTGAGGAGAAGCTGTAATCTGTTACAGGTTATTGATTGTCCCATCTTCACCCAGTGATCATTAGCTTTGTGTTTGTGTGTTCAGGTCTATCAAGGCCCAGAGACAGACATGGAGGTCTGCACCCACCACCCCGGAGCGCCCGTCTTCCACGAGGGGTAAGACACAAAGACACACTGCTGCATGTTTCCACTTCTTTACTCCGGATATTACAAAAAGGCATTATGCACAATCCGCTGTAACACAATCATAATTACAATCTTTATTTGCATAAGTCTCTTTTCAAAGCATAATTAGAAGGCTTCTACAAAGAGGAGATGTAAAGTAAACAAAACTGAAGGCCATGTAAGCAAAGCAAGAAACATAAAAGCTTAAGATCAGACTATTAATGAAAGATAAGTAATAAGAAACAAATCTGTGACATTAGAGCTGACTTTAGAAGTAAATTAAACTTCTCTTTGAATTGTATTAAAGTATATGTGCATCACTCTGATATGGAGGCCTTGAGTGAGACACTTACACCCATGTCTCTCAAGTAATACTGCTGCTTGTTGGATGTGTATCATTATATGAATATCAGTGAGGTCGTAGCTTTCCATTTCCTGAACGATGCAGCTGTTACAAACTCCTTCTCACCTATGATTGTGTTATTGTTCAGGTATAAGTACTGGAGCTGCTGCTGCATAAAGACAATAGATTTCAACGCCTTCCTGGACCAGAAGGGCTGCACCACAGGGAAACACCGCTGGGTCCCAAAGCAGGTACGTACACTACCTCGGGGGGCGTTCTACTAAAATGAAAGGTAAAAGGCAAAAGGGTCTGAGTTAAAGTTAGCGTTAAATGTCATTTCAGGACAAAGTTGTTGCTGACAAAATACCTTATGTAATATAGAGATGACGATGTCAACGAAACAACCTCAACTTTTAAAATTACCACTTGATATGCCTCTGCGCCAGCGGGAGCCATGAACCGAGGCAGTGTGTTTTCGAGTTGTGTGTCTGTACATCCTGTCCTTGAGAACATGACACTTCAAGGGAATATGTTCAAATTTGGCACAAATGTCCACTTGGACTTAATGATGAACTAGTTTGTTTTTGGTGGTCGTAGGTCAAAGGTTAAGGTCACTGTGAACTTGTCTATCTCATTCTTGTGAGCGCAATATCTCAAGGATGCCTTGAAGCAAATTCTTAAAATCTGGCGCAAACATTCACTTGGGGTTGAAGATCAACTAATTAGATTTTGGTGGTCAAGGTTGCTGTGACCTTAGCTCCATCTCATTCTCACGAACGCAATCTCTCAAGATCGCCTGAAGAGAATTTCTTCTAATTTGGCACAAACATCCTTGGACTCAACGATGAACCGATTAGATTTTGGAAGTCGAAGGTCAAGGTCACTGTGACCATGTGTCTCATTTTTGTGAATCCTATATCTCAAGAACACCGTGAGGGAATTTCTTAAAATTTGGTACAAATGTTCACTTGGACTCAACAACCTCCAATTAGATTAAATTTCGATGCTCAAAGGCCAAGGCCACTGTGACCTCACAAAATATGTTTTTGGCCATAACTCAAGACTTCATATGCTTTTTCCTTTACACAAACGTCTAATAGGATAAAATAATGAAGTGATCACATTTTATAATCAAAAGGTCAACTTCACTGTGACATCAGAGTTCTCCAGTGTCAGCGTGGATTTTCTTCCAGGTTCTCCAGCTTCCTCCCACAGTCCAAAGACATGCAGGTGACTCTAAATTGCCCGTAGGCATTGTCTGCCTCTGTGTCAGACCTGAAAAGTCTAAGTGGTTACGGATAATGAATGAATGAACAAACTTTAGATGATAGATAGATTTGACAACTTGGCCCGATGACGTGAAAAAGCAGCGGCTGTTTTATTTATTGTTTTTGCATGTGACTGAACAACAGTGGCGTCACATTAAACAACAGGAAGGTGTCATTATTTGTGCAACACCAGTATGCAAGGAGATTCAATTCACTCTGCTGTTGATTGTGACTTACTGCTTTGCAAAAAGGAAACAGATGAGCAGTAGTGACAAAATTGATTGAAACACCCTAAATTTGTGACTGACCTTATTATTGTGTTTGTTTACAGGACAAGAAGAAGGTGGCGTGTCGATACGACTGGCACCAAACAGGAAACAGTGTTGTTGTAACAATTTATGCCAAGAATGCAAACCCAGAATTTTGCTGCATCGAAGCCAACCGGACAGTGGTGAGTGGTTTACACACACAACTCTATAATGAATACCAATGGTGGAAAGTAACTGAGTACATTTACTCAAGTATGGTACTCAAGAACAAGTTTGATGTACTCATACTTTTTCCTGCTACTTTTCTATATTCAAAGGAAATATTGTACATTTTACAAAACTCCATAGTTATATAAATACATACTTACACATATTTATTCTCACTTACAATTTAACCATGCAGCTAGCAAACAATATTGTACAATATTTAACATTTTGAAAGGTCAATATTTCCACGGCGTTCTCACTCGCAACTCCTCAAATGCTGGCACTTGTTCAGTGGCACCCTTTACTGTCTGTATGAGATGCACCAGGCTGTGTCATTATTAGAAGCTCAGGGTACCTGACGTAGTATACAGAGCGAAAAAGTCAACATTGGGCTATTTAAACTGTATGTTACACCAGATTACATTACGTCATGTTAGTAACAAACATACTAATTTTAAGCCAAATCATGATCTTTCTTAGAAATCTAGTGAAGTACATTTGTAGCAAAACCAAAAAATGAAGTAAAGCTACATTGGTTGAAGTTTTTTTTGTTCTGTTTTAAAGAGACGATATGGTTTTAACAAACAGGAACTGTTTTTGTGGTTTTAAGACAGTATGCATGTTACAAGTGGAAAGTGACACACCATCCCTAAGCATCCCAAATTGACTCAAGTGGAGTACCTAATGTAAGGATGTTCTTAACGACTAATTTCCCTGACATCTAAATGCAAGTTCGACTAGTTTAAAATCAAGAAACTCTCCAAAATAAACAGTCAAAATTGAGCACAATTTCATCTGTACATTGAAATATTATCTGGAAAAAAATGTTGTGCACATGATGAGCGCCATTTAAAACTGTTCATCATAATTTAAATTTACTGGAACGTGAGGTACTTTGCACCATGTGTTATCTTTCAAAACATGACAACAGTGTCAGTGCTTGTTGGTATCTCCTGCGGGCCCAAAAGCACCTTTCATTCAGCATAGCAAAAAACCATCTAGTCAGCGTGACTGTGTGTGAGAGAGGGAGAACTGTTGGTTAGTTTTGCATGCTGATCCAAACTCCTCCCATTTTTCTCCAAGAGTCTAAGTTTAACCAACTAGTAATTCTAGTACCAATTAGTGTGTGACCGTCTAGTTGACTATTAGCGGACATCCTAGGTACCTAGAGCACCATAGTTTGACGTGTAGGGCCAGTATTTGATGAGTTGTGAGCAGGAATGTGTTGGTAATGTACACATTTAAGTATTACATATTATAAAATCATCTTATTCTTATTACTTATTTTTTTTCTGTCTTTCAACTCCCTTTAGCTCTCCTGTCAAATCCAGTTTGAGAATGATAAGCTTTTCAAGAGAGAGTTCCGCTTCTGGGGCGTAAGTATTTAAATAAGTACATCTACATACATCTGTCAGCAGAGTGATATAACCTTTCTGTCTGATATACTATTTGACATACTATACATATAGACTATAATTTGATTTCTCTTACCCTCAGGTGGTCGATGTTAAGCAGAGCTTTGTCAATATGGTCCCTTCCAAAGTGGAGATCACCCTCCGCAAGGCAGACCAGGTGGCCTGGGGCAAACTGGAGGACCCCAACTACAAACCTGAGCCAGAGCCCGAGGACACAACTGAAATCACAAAGTCATTCCATCCCGACCATGACATTGATGATGATGACATCAGTGACTCAGACGAGGAGTGGGCCTATGATACTGCAGAGAATAAAAAACAGGAGAATGTCACTGATGGGCAGAACAAGAAAGAGGAAGGCTTGCAGAACTTTCAGAGGAAGGAGGTGGAGGAGGAGATGAAGAAGGCGATGGAGGAGAGGCAAAGAGCAGAGGAAGAGAGGAAGAAACTAGAGGAGCAAAGAAGGCAGGAGGAAGAGGGAGGATACGAGGACATGCCAGATCTTGAGTAACTACTCTGAAATAAAAGTTGAAGATTGGCTCTAATTTGCATTAGCAAGGCAGAAAATACATAATTGATAAAGACATTTAATATTCAATGTTAAAAAAACCTGTTTCAAAAATAATTAGATTCCAGCTGTTTTGTAACAAAAGAAATCCAAATGAAATAGTATACTTTGCCAACACTACTTCTGGATGTTCTTACTGGGAAATGTAATTATTTCTATCTACGGATGCATGGTATTGGTCGAAATTGTCTTTAAAACAAACAGATTTGACCAACATGCTTTTTCTTATTTTGCACAATTAATAATATACATTGAAAAGCATTCTATTTAATGTCTCCATCTGCTGGTGGGCCATCATAATAATAATAATAATAATAATGTTAATACCACTATAAAAACACTTGATGATCACTAAAATTAGCTGATGAAAAAAGTGGATATATCAATATCCACATCAGTTATCAGCATCACCAAAATAATCCAATATTCTGCATCCCTAGTTACATCTTTGGCTATCAAACACACTGGATCCTTCATGTGTAATTTCATTACAATGCTCTAAATAGTAAGTGGTCTTATCTTAAAATGTTAAATTATTCAACTGAATGTACCCTAAATGAGAAATAAAGACTCTTTCTATGGCAAAATGTCTCTCTATGTCTAAAACAACTGAAAGAATCAGAGATACAAGGTAAGATCACTTCTTCTCACATAAACTAATAATGTTTATATGGCAATTTGACTTTTTTAATGCCGTTTTAAACGACATGCTATACTGTGACCTTTTTATGCAATTTTGAACGACATGCTGTAGTATGAATTTTTTATGCCGTTTTGAATGACATGCTATACTATGAGTTTTTTTATGCAATTTTGAACGACACGCAAAAGTATGACCTTTTTATGCAATTTTGAATGACATGCTGTAGTATGACTTTTTTATGCAATTTTGAACGACATGCTATCATGAATTTTTTATGCCGTTTTGAACGACATGCTATACTATGACTTTTTTATGCAATTTTGAACGACGTGCTATAGTATGAATTTTTTATGCCGTTTTGAACGACATGCTATACTATGAGTTTTTTTATGCAATTTTGAACGACACGCAAAAGTATGACCTTTTTATGCAATTTTGAATGACATGCTGTAGTATGACTTTTTTATGCAATTTTGAACGACATGCTATCATGAATTTTTTATGCCGTTTTGAACGACATGATATACTATGACTTTTTATGCAATTTTGAAGCGACATGCTATAGTATGACTTTTTATGCAATTTTGAACGACATGCATACTATGACTTTTTATGCAATTTTGAATGACATGCTATAGTATGACTTTTTATGAAGTTTTGAACGACATGCTATACTATGACTTTTTTATGCAATTTTGAACGACATGCTGTAGTATGACTTTTTTTATGCAATTTTGAACGACATGCTATCATGAATTTTTTATGCCGTTTTGAACGACATGCTATACTATGACTTTTTTATGCAATTTTGAACGACATGCTATAGCATGACTTTTTTATGAAGTTTTGAACGACATGCTATACTATGACTTTTTTATGCAATTTTGAATGACATGCTGTAGTATGACTTTTTTTATGCAATTTTGAACGACATGCTATCATGAATTTTTAATGCCGTTTTGAACGACATGCTATACTATGACTTTTTTTATGCAATTTTGAACGACATGCTATACCATGACCTTTTTATGCAATTTTGAACGACATGCTATCATGAATTTTTTATGCCGTTTTGAACGACATGCTATACTATGACTTTTTTTATGCAATTTTGAACGACATGCTATAGTACAACTTTTTTATGCAATTTTGAGCGACATGCTATACTATGACCTTTTATGCAATTTTGAACGACATGCTATAGTACGACTTTTTATGAAGTTTTGAGCGACATGCTATACTATGACCTTTTTATGCAATTTTGACGACATGCTGTAGTATGACTTTTTATTCATTTTTGAACGACATGCAATCATTAATTTATGCAGTTTTGAACGACATGCTATACTATGACCTTTTTATGCAATTTTGAACGACATGCTGTAGTATGACTTTTTTTATGCAATTTTGAACGACATGCTATCATGAATTTTTTATGCCGTTTTGAACGACATGCTATACTATGACTTTTTTTATGTAATTTTGAACGACATGCTATACTATGACTTTTTTTATGTAATTTTGAACGACATGCTATAGTACGACTTTTTTATGAAGTTTTGAACGACATGCTATACTATGACCTTTTTATGCAATTTTGAATGACATGCTATCATGAATTTTTTATGCTGTTTTGAACGACATGCTATACTATGACTTTTTTATGCAATTTTGAATGACATGCTATATGACCTTTTTATTCAATTTTGAACGACATGCTATACTATGACCTTTTTATGCAATTTTGAACGACGTGCTATAGTACGACTTTTTTATGAAGTTTTGAACGACATGCTATACTATGACCTTTTTATGCAATTTTGAACGACATGCTGTAGTATGACTTTTTTTATGCAATTTTGAACGACATGCTATCATGAATTTTTAATGGCGGTTTGAACGACATGCTATACTATGACTTTTTATGCAATTTTGAGCGACATGCTATACCATGACCTTTTTATGCAATTTTGAGCGACATGCTATCATGAATTTTTATGCCGTTTTGAGCGACATGCTATACTATGACTTTTTATGCAATTTTGAGCGACATGCTATACCATGACTTTTTATGCAATTTTGAGCGACATGCTATAGCATGACTTTTTATGAAGTTTTGAAGCGACATGCTATACTATGACCTTTTTATGCAATTTTGAGCGACATGCTGTAGTATGACTTTTTATGCAATTTTGAACGACATGCTATCATGAATTTTATGCCGTTTTGAGCGACATGCTACTATGACCTTTTATGCAATTTTGAACGACATGCTATACTATGACTTTTTATGTAATTTTGAGCGACATGCTATACTATGACTTTTTTATGCAATTTTGACGACATGCTATAGTATGACTTTTTTATGAAGTTTTGAACGACATGCTATACTATGACCTTTTTATGCAATTTTGAAAGACATGCTATCCTGAATTTTTTATGCTGTTTTGAACGACATGCTATACTATGACTTTTTTATGCAATTTTGAATGACAAGCTATATCAACTTTTTATTCAATATAGAAAGACATTCTATACTATGACGTTTTTATGCAATTTTGAACGACGTGCTATAGTACGACTTTTTATGAAGTTTTGAGCGACATGCTATACTATGACCTTTTATGCAATTTTGAATGACATGCTGTAGTATGACTTTTTTATGCAATTTTGACATGCTATCATGAATTTTTAATGCCGTTTTGAGCGACATGCTATACTATGACTTTTTATGCAATTTTGAACGACATGCTATACCATGACCTTTTTATGCAATTTTGAACGACATGCTATCATGAATTTTTTATGCCGTTTTGAACGACATGCTATACTATGACTTTTTTTATGCAATTTTGAACGACATGCTATACCATGACTTTTTTATGCAATTTTGAACGACATGCTATAGCATGACTTTTTTATGAAGTTTTGAACGACATGCTATACTATGACCTTTTTATGCAATTTTGAACGACATGCTGTAGTATGACTTTTTTTATGCAATTTTGAACGACATGCTATCATGAATTTTTTATGCCGTTTTGAACGACATGCTATACTATGACCTTTTTATGCAATTTTGAACGACATGCTGTAGTATGACTTTTTTTATGCAATTTTGAACGACATGCTATCATGAATTTTTTATGCCGTTTTGAACGACATGCTATACTATGACTTTTTTATGCAATTTTGAACGACATGCTATACTATGACTTTTTTTATGTAATTTTGAACGACATGCTATAGTACGACTTTTTTATGAAGTTTTGAACGACATGCTATACTATGACCTTTTTATGCAATTTTGAATGACATGCTATCATGAATTTTTTATGCTGTTTTGAACGACATGCTATACTATGACTTTTTTATGCAATTTTGAATGACATGCTATATGACCTTTTTATTCAATTTTGAACGACATGCTATACTATGACCTTTTTATGCAATTTTGAACGACGTGCTATAGTACTACTTTTTATGAAGTTTTGAACGACATGCTATACTATGACCTTTTGATGCAATTTTGAACGACATGCTGTAGTATGACTTTTTTTATGCAATTTTGAACGACATGCTATCATGAATTTTTAATGCCGTTTTGAACGACATGCTATACTATGACTTTTTTATGCAATTTTGAACGACATGCTATACAATGACATTTTTATGCAATTTTGAGCGACATGCTATCATGAATTTTTTATGCAATTTTTGAACGACATACTATACTATGACGTTTTTATGCTATTTTGATTGACATGCTCTATTTTGATGTTTTTATGCTATTTTGAACGACATACTATACCAAGACGTTTTTATGCAATTTTGAACGACATACTATACTATGACGTTTTTATGCTATTTTGAATGACATGAAATATAGTATGACTTTTTTATGCAATTTTGAATGACATGCTATCATGAATTTTTTATGAAGTTTTGAACGACATGCTATACTATGACTTTTTTTATGCAATTTTGAACGACATGCTATACCATGACCTTTTTATGCAATTTTGAACGACATGCTATACTATGACCTTTTTATGCAATTTTGAACGACATGCTATACTATGACTTTTTTTATGTAATTTTGAACGACATGCTATACTATGACTTTTTTTATGTAATTTTGAACGACATGCTATAGTACGACTTTTTTATGAAGTTTTTAACGACAAGCTATAGTACGACTTTTTATGAAGTTTTGAACGACATGCTATACTATGACCTTTTTATGCAATTTTGAATGACATGCTGTAGTATGACTTTTTTTATGCAATTTTGAACGACATGCTATCATGAATTTTTTATGCCGTTTTGAACGACATGCTATACTATGACTTTTATGCAATTTTGAACGACATGCTATAGTACGACTTTTTCTGAAATTTTGAACGACATGCTATACTATGACTTTTTATGCAGTTTTGAACGACATGCTATACTATGACCTTTTATGCAATTTTGAATGACATGCTATCTATGACTTTTTATGCAATTTTGAACGACATGCTATACTATGACTTTTTTTATGCAATTTTGAACGACATGCTATACCATGACCTTTTTATGCAATTTTGAACGACATGCTATAGTACGACTTTTTTATGAAGTTTTGAACGACATGCTATACTATGACTTTTTTTATGCAATTTTGAACGACATGCTATACCATGACCTTTTTATGCAATTTTGAACGACATGCTATCATGAATTTTTTATGCCGTTTTGAACGACATGCTATACTATGAGTTTTTATGCACTTTTGAACGACCTGCTATAATATGAATTTTTATGAAATTTTGAACGACATGCTATACTATGCCCTTTTGTATGCCATTGTGAACGACATGCTATAGTATGAATTTTTTATGCCGTTTTGAACGACATGCTATACTATGACTTTTTTATGCAATTTTGAACGACATGCTATACTATGACTTTTTTATGCAATTTTGAACGACATGCTATACTATGACTTTTTTATGCAATTTTGAACGACATGCTATAGTACGACTTTTTTATGAAGTTTTGAACGACATGCTATACTATGACCTTTTTATGCAATTTTGAACGACATGCTGTAGTATGACTTTTTTTATGCAATTTTGAACGACATGCTATCATGAATTTTTAATGCCGTTTTGAACGACATGCTATCATGAATTTTTTATGCCGTTTTGAACGACATGCTATACTATGACTTTTTTTATGCAATTTTGAACGACATGCTATACCATGACCTTTTTATGCAATTTTGAACGACATGCTATCATGAATTTTTTATGCCGTTTTGAACGACATGCTATACTATGACTTTTTTATGCAATTTTGAACGACATGCTATAGTACGACTTTTTTATGCAATTTTGAACGACATGCTATACTATGACCTTTTTATGCAATTTTGAACGACATGCTATAGTACGACTTTTTTATGCCGTTTTGAACGACATGCTATACTATGACTTTTTTATGCAATTTTGAATGACATGCTATATGACCTTTTTATTCAATTTTGAACGACATGCTATACTATGACCTTTTTATGCAATTTTGAACGACGTGCTATAGTACGACTTTTTTATGAAGTTTTGAACGACATGCTATACTATGACCTTTTTATGCAATTTTGAACGACATGCTGTAGTATGACTTTTTTCATGCAATTTTGAACGACATGCTATACTATGAATTTTTAATGCCGTTTTGAACGACATGCTATACTATGACTTTTTTATGCAATTTTGAACGACATGCTATAGTACGACTTTTTTATGAAGTTTTGAACGACATGCTATACTATGACCTTTTTATGCAATTTTGAATGACATGCTGTAGTATGACTTTTTTTATGCAATTTTGAACGACATGCTATCATGAATTTTTAATGCCGTTTTGAACGACATGCTATACTATGACTTTTTTATGCAATTTTGAACGACATGCTATAGTACGACTTTTTTATGAAGTTTTGAACGACATGCTATACTATGACCTTTTTATGCAATTTTGAACGACATGCTGTAGTATGACTTTTTTTATGCAATTTTGAACGACATGCTATCATGAATTTTTAATGCCGTTTTGAACGACATGCTATACTATGACTTTTTTTATGCAATTTTGAACGACATGCTATAGTACGACTTTTTTATGAAGTTTTGAACGACATGCTATACTATGACCTTTTTATGCAATTTTGAATGACATGCTGTAGTATGACTTTTTTTATGCAATTTTGAACGACATGCTATCATGAATTTTTAATGCCGTTTTGAACGACATGCTATACTATGACCTTTTTATGCAATTTTGAACGACATGCTATACTATGACCTTTTTATGCAATTTTGAACGACATGCTATACTATGACCTTTTTATGCAATTTTGAATGACATGCTGTAGTATGACTTTTTTATGCAATTTTGAACGACATGCTATCATGAATTTTTTATGCCGCTTTGACGACATGCTATACTATGACTTTTTATGCAATTTTGAACGACATGCTATACTATGACCTTTTTATGCAATTTTGAACGACATGCTATACTATGACCTTTTTATGCAATTTTGAACGACATGCTATAGTACGACTTTTTTATGCAATTTTGAACGACATGCTATACTATGACCTTTTTATGCAATTTTGAACGACATGCTATACTATGACCTTTTTATGCAATTTTGAACGACATGCTATACTATGACTTTTTTTATGCAGTTTTGAATGACATGCTATAAATACATTTGCACAACAGAAAAATGTTTGTCTACTGCCATGTTGATAAGAGTATTAGAAATTTGAAAAAAATCCCTTTATGGTACTTTTATAACAGATAAAAAAATGTATGATTAATTTGCAATTAATTGCACTATGAACAATCAATGTCAAGGAAAACTCGGTCATGGTCCCATTTAAAATGCAGATCACCCTCCTAAAAAACAGCAAGACAGGAACAGGGATGACTGGAAGAAGACATGCAAAACCTAAAAAGAAAGGAGGAGGGGGAGGAGGAAGAAGACAATGGAAGAGAGGAAGAGAGCAAGATGCAGAGAAAACAGGAGGAGGAGGAGGAAAGATACAAAGACTGAACGACATGCTATACTATGACCTTTTTATGCAATTTTGAACGACATGCTATCATGAATTTTTTATGCCGTTTTGAACGACATGCTATACTATGACTTTTTTATGCAATTTTGAACGACATGCTATAGTACGACTTTTTTATGAAGTTTTG
Organism: Epinephelus fuscoguttatus; assembly: GCF_011397635.1. Taxonomy (NCBI): domain Eukaryota; kingdom Metazoa; phylum Chordata; class Actinopteri; order Perciformes; family Serranidae; genus Epinephelus; species Epinephelus fuscoguttatus. The sequence continues at coordinate 17,668,957 of NC_064774.1, forward strand.
AACGACATGCTATACTATGACCTTTTTATGCAATTTTGAATGACATGCTGTAGTATGACTTTTTTTATGCAATTTTGAACGACATGCTATCATGAATTTTTAATGCCGTTTTGAACGACATGCTATACTATGACTTTTTTATGCAATTTTGAACGACATGCTATCATGAATTTTTTATGCCGTTTTGAACGACATGCTATACTATGACTTTTTTATGCAATTTTGAACGACATGCTATAGTACGACTTTTTTATGAAGTTTTGAACGACATGCTATACTATGACCTTTTTATGCAATTTTGAATGACATGCTGTAGTATGACTTTTTTTATGCAATTTTGAACGACATGCTATCATGAATTTTTAATGCCGTTTTGAACGACATGCTATACTATGACTTTTTTATGCAATTTTGAACGACATGCTATACTATGACCTTTTTATGCAATTTTGAACGACATGCTATCATGAATTTTTTATGCCGTTTTGAACGACATGCTATACTATGACTTTTTTATGCAATTTTGAACGACATGCTATAGTACGACTTTTTTATGCAATTTTGAACGACATGCTATACTATGACCTTTTTATGCAATTTTGAACGACATGCTATAGTACGACTTTTTTATGAAGTTTTGAACGACATGCTATACTATGACCTTTTTATGCAATTTTGAATGACATGCTGTAGTATGACTTTTTTTATGCAATTTTGAACGACATGCTATCATGAATTTTTAATGCCGTTTTGAACGACATGCTATACTATGACTTTTTTTATGCAATTTTGAACGACATGCTATCATGAATTTTTTATGCCGTTTTGAACGACATGCTATACTATGACTTTTTTATGCAATTTTGAACGACATGCTATAGTACGACTTTTTTATGCAATTTTGAACGACATGCTATACTATGACCTTTTTATGCAATTTTGAACGACATGCTATAGTACGACTTTTTTATGAAGTTTTGAACGACATGCTATACTATGACCTTTTTATGCCGTTTTGAATGACATGCTGTAGTATGACTTTTTTTATGCAATTTTGAACGACATGCTATCATGAATTTTTAATGCCGTTTATAAAGACATGCTATACTATGACTTTTTTATGCAATTTTGAACGACATGCTATACTATGACCTTTTTATGCAATTTTGAACGACATGCTATACTATGACCTTTTTATGCAATTTTGAACGACATGCTATAGTACGACTTTTTTATGAAGTTTTGAACGACATGCTATACTATGACCTTTTTATGCAATTTTGAACGACATGCTGTAGTATGACTTTTTTTATGCAATTTTGAACGACATGCTATCATGAATTTTTTATGCCGTTTTGAACGACATGCTATAGTACGACTTTTTTATGAAGTTTTGAACGACATGCTATACTATGACCTTTTTATGCAATTTTGAACGACATGCTGTAGTATGACTTTTTTTATGCAATTTTCAACGACATGCTATAGTACGACTTTTTTATGAAGTTTTGAACGACATGCTATACTATGACCTTTTTATGCAATTTTGAACGACATGCTGTAGTATGACTTTTTTTATGCAATTTTGAACGACATGCTATCATGAATTTTTTATGCCGTTTTGAACGACATGCTATAGTACGACTTTTTTATGAAGTTTTGAACGACATGCTATACTATGACCTTTTTAATGCCGTTTTGAACGACATGCTATACTATGACTTTTTTATGCAATTTTGAACGACATGCTATAGTACGACTTTTTTATGAAGTTTTGAACGACATGCTATACTATGACCTTTTTATGCAATTTTGAATGACATGCTGTAGTATGACTTTTTTTATGCAATTTTGAACGACATGCTATCATGAATTTTTAATGCCGTTTTGAACGACATGCTATACTATGACTTTTTTATGCAATTTTGAACGACATGCTATAGTACGACTTTTTTATGAAGTTTTGAACGACATGCTATACTATGACCTTTTTATGCAATTTTGAATGACATGCTGTAGTATGACTTTTTTTATGCAATTTTGAACGACATGCTATACTATGACTTTTTTATGCAATTTTGAACGACATGCTATACTATGACCTTTTTATGCAATTTTGAACGACATGCTATACTATGACTTTTTTTATGCAGTTTTGAATGACATGCTATAAATACATTTGCACAACAGAAAAATGTTTGTCTACTGCCATGTTGATAAGAGTATTAGAAATTTGAAAAAATCCCTTTATGGTACTTTTATAACAGATAAAAATGTATGATTAATTTGCAATTAATTGCACTATGAACAATCAATGTCAAGGAAAACTCGGTCATGGTCCCATTTAAAATGCAGATCACCCTCCTAAAAAACAGCAAGACAGGAACAGGGATGACTGGAAGAAGACATGCAAAACCTAAAAAGAAAGGAGGAGGGGGAGGAGGAAGAAGACAATGGAAGAGAGGAAGAGAGCAAGATGCAGAGAAAACAGGAGGAGGAGGAGGAAAGATACAAAGACTGAACGACATGCTATACTATGACCTTTTTATGCAATTTTGAACGACATGCTATCATGAATTTTTTATGCCGTTTTGAACGACATGCTATACTATGACTTTTTTTATGCAATTTTGAACGACATGCTATCATGAATTTTTTATGCCGTTTTGAACGACATGCTATACTATGACTTTTTTATGCAATTTTGAACGACATGCTATAGTACGACTTTTTTATGCAATTTTGAACGACATGCTATACTATGACCTTTTTATGCAATTTTGAACGACATGCTATAGTACGACTTTTTTATGAAGTTTTGAACGACATGCTATACTATGACCTTTTTATGCAATTTTGAATGACATGCTGTAGTATGACTTTTTTTATGCAATTTTGAACGACATGCTATCATGAATTTTTAATGCCGTTTTGAACGACATGCTATACTATGACTTTTTTATGCAATTTTGAATGACATGCTATACTATGACCTTTTTATGCAATTTTGAACGACATGCTATACTATGACCTTTTTATGCAATTTTGAACGACGTGCTATAGTACGACTTTTTTATGAAGTTTTGAACGACATGCTATACTATGACCTTTTTATGCAATTTTGAACGACATGCTGTAGTATGACTTTTTTTATGCAATTTTGAACGACATGCTATCATGAATTTTTATGCCGTTTTGAACGACATGCTATAGTACGACTTTTTTATGAAGTTTTGAACGACATGCTATACTATGACCTTTTTATGCAATTTTGAACGACATGCTGTAGTATGACTTTTTTTATGCAATTTTGAACGACATGCTATCATGAATTTTTAATGCCGTTTTGAACGACATGCTATACTATGACCTTTTTATGCAATTTTGAACGACATGCTATACTATGACTTTTTTTATGCAGTTTTGAATGACATGCTATAAATACATTTGCACAACAGAAAAATGTTTGTCTACTGCCATGTTGATAAGAGTATTAGAAATTTGAAAAAAATCCCTTTATGGTACTTTTATAACAGATAAAAAAATGTATGATTAATTTGCAATTAATTGCACTATGAACAATCAATGTCAAGGAAAACTCGGTCATGGTCCCATTTAAAATGCAGATCACCCTCCTAAAAAACAGCAAGACAGGAACAGGGATGACTGGAAGAAGACATGCAAAACCTAAAAAGAAAGGAGGAGGGGGAGGAGGAAGAAGACAATGGAAGAGAGGAAGAGAGCAAGATGCAGAGAAAACAGGAGGAGGAGGAGGAAAGATACAAAGACATGTCAGATCTTGTGTATCTCCTCCCAAAAACATGGTGAAGATTGGGTCTAATTTGCATTACTGTGTGGAAAAACTTTAATTGAAATAGATTTTTGTTATGCAGCAAATCAAATGTTTATTTCTGAAACCATTAGATTCCAGCTCTGTTTTGTAGCTAAAAAATCCAAATAAAATGTAGCACGTTGCCAACACTTTAACTTCAGAGGCAAATTTAACTTTGTTAAGGCAAATTTAACTTAGTTGACAAACACAGTGGATTCTTTTTATTTAATTATAAATAATGCTTGAAACTATGGGTTTTGTCATATTAAAATGTGAATGTGCTCAACTGGATGCAACGTCAACCTCTTACAGTTTACATTCATGTCTGTGAAAACATGGATGCTGAACACAAATTAGACAAATATGGTCACAGTGACCTTGACCTTTGACCACCAAATTTGAATCTGTTCATCACTGAGTCCAAGTAAATGTCTGTGCCAAATTTGAAGAAGTTCCCTCAAGCTGTTGTTAAGATACTGCATTCACGAGAATGAAATAGATGCAAGGTCACAGTGACCTTGACCTTTGAACACCAAAATCTAATCAGTCTATCCCCAAGTCCAAGTCAATCTTTTGTGCCAAATTTATAAAAATTCCCTCAAGGCGTTCTGGAGAGATCATGTCCACAAGGATGAGACAAGGTCACACTGACCTTGACCTTTGACCTATGACCACCAAAAAACTAATGAATTCATTTTGTAGTCCAAGTGGACATTTGTGCCAAATTTGAGGAAATTAACTCAAGCTCTTCTTGAGATACTGCATTCACGAGAATGAGATGGATGCAAGGTCACAGTGACCTTAACCTTTGACCACCAAAATCTAATCAGTTCTTTCTCGAGTCCAAATCAACCTTTGTGCCAAATTTGAAGAAATTCCCAACTCAAGGTTTTCTTGAAATATTGCCTTGTCGAGAATGAAACAGATAAGGTTACAGTGATCTTTCACCTATGACCACCAAAAAGTTTAACGTTGAGTCCACGAGGACATTTGTGCCAAATTTGAAAAAAAAAATTCCCTTGAGACATCTTTTTAGGTATCGTGTTCACCTAGATGGGACATACACACGGCCGACAACGGACGGTGGACAGACAACCTGAAAACGTAATGCCTCTGGCTGCAGCTATGGCTTGCATGGAGGTAAAATAAACATTCCTCTGTCTGCATTTCAGTCTTTTTTTATGTCAAAAATGTACAAAAACAGACACAGATAAATTGCTGGATGCTCAATTGTTATCCATCACTCAGCCCCCGCATTTCAAGCAGAAGAAAAAAAAAATCAAGATTAATGATACATTTAAAAGCCTAATGAGTCATCTGATTATCCATCGGTATTATAGGCTGCGGCTGTAAACAAAAACTTTAGCCTCTATCTTCTGAGTCATGCTGAAATTATATTTCCACACATGGTTTCATTAATGTAAGCCTATTGTTTATTTGCAAACACAACCTACACTGTATTACTCACCAACCTGCTTTACTACAGGCAAATAAAGACTTACAGAGGATCCAGTATGTAGCGTAAGGGTTTTAAATAAGCACTGTTAATTCTGTCTGATAACCAAAGACTGAGCCTGTAGTCTTAAAACCTCAGTATACTTTAAATGAAGTGCTTTTACATTCGTCAGGAGTCAACAGGAGTTCTTCATTTTTTTCTGTACAACTGATAAACAGGGGTGGAATGTAACTAGATACATTTACTCAGGTATTGTACTTAAGTTAAGTACAAGTACTTCAAAATTCCATATTCTGCTACTTCATACTTTTACTTTACCACACATTTTACTCCACTACATTTGCCTAACAGCTTTAGTTACTGGCCACTTTTCAGATTACAATTTTTCATATCCTGTGATAAAATGAAGGATGAAGTGTTACTTTACAGGTTGAGTAAATTCTCTGATTTTTTTAGGCTAAACAAACTCTTAAAAAACCCGTCTTGGATCAGCCCGAAAATGCATCGTCACAAACTGAGGGCAGAGCTGACGCCATGAAAAGTTGACTCTTGACCCTTACACCTTTTTAACCTTTAACATCTACAGCGGCAGTAAATGCAACATAGTAATGCAGCAGTAATCAGGGTTCCCTCACATTTTCATGGACAAAATGTCAAAACTTTTCCATGACTTTTAAAGGACCCATATCATACCATTTTTTTTCTTGCCACACTTGCCCTGCGTTTTTCAAACATATTGGATTCAAACTCTGCTCAAACCTATCGTCAGCTAGCTGGCATACATGAAGACAGAGATGAAACACAAAAGCAAGATGTAGTGTAGAAACATAGGAGATGTTAAAGAAAACGTACACATTGACGTATTTTACGTTGACGTCAACTGCTACAAAAAATTAATTTGCCATTATGTAACATTACGCCAACGATCATCCACGGAAGATTACTGCAACAGTTTCATTACACATCAAAATTCCAAGACTTTTCCAAAACTTTCTATGATTTCTATTAATTCTATGACTTCACCAGGCCTGGAAAACATGACCAAGAGGTTTTTCATGACCATAGGAACCCTGAGTAATATTTATCCAAAAAACACCATGCTTTATAGAAAAACCTTGACAGGGAACAATTTACTGCACAATGACTGCTTTTACTTTTGTACAGTAGTTAGGATGAGCCCTAGTTGACATGTCCTTGTGCCAGATTTTGCGTCAAAACAGCTACCGTAAATTTTATAGTATCAACACCTGATCAAATACACTTGATGTTGGACAACATCAACATACATATTACCGATCATCACTGCAAATCTGTATATGACTAAAATACCAAATAAAGAAATCATACATTAGAAGGATTTTTGAATTTCTACTATTTCACAACCGAACAAAAGACATACTGACGGAGGTGGATTTACCTTCTCAAAGTGTGTATATAGCAAATAACAGCATTTGTATTTCAATGTGTGTTCTTCTTTTAACACTGATGTATTTCTGAGGTGGCAAGTTGAGTCAAGCGGGATTTATACTTCTGCAATGAATTGATGCTGTACCCTACGCTGTAGCCTGACGTGCACCTCCCCAGAAATTAACATGTCGCGGCAACGCAGACCTCCTGTCTATTTTTGCTAGCTGAAACCATTTCCCTCAGTGGAAACAAAGTTTTTATTTACTTTAATTTCACAGATAAGAAACAATAAATTGTGAAGACAATAAAACCTCCACAAAAATAGTATTTTAAGTCTTGTGTGTGATTTATCCTGGCTTCATATGAGCAGAGGAAATCTCAGCTAATCCCTAGGCTAATTTATACAATGTAAAATGCCATAGGCTTGTGCTAATAACGTTAGCATGTTACATTTGTTTGGAAAACATGTTTAGTATAAGACAGTTGTTTTGTCAGTGAACCCTGTGAGTTGTAACGGAGCCAAATTTTGTGACGTTACCTTTGTTAAATGTTGCTGTTGTCCCTGGCTTCATATGAGTAGAGGAAAAGTCTGCTAGCTGCTAGGCTAATTTATACAATGTAAAATGCCATAAGCTTGTGCTAATAACAGTAGCATGTTGTATTTGTGGGGAAAATGTGTCCAGATAAAGACAAGTGTTTGTCTGTGAATGCTGCGAGTTATAGTGAAGCTGATTTGTGTACTTGTGTTTGAAATTGTCTCTAGCCAGTTTTAACGTGTGTTTTCTGTACTGTCTATATTTACACCCCTGCTTTTGATCTTTCAAGAAAATCTACATGCTTTTACTTTAATTTAAAAGTAGGGTTTTATATGTAGGACTTTTACTTGTAGTGAAGTATTTGCACACTGTGATATTAGTACTTTTACTTCAGGATCTTAATAGTTCCACCACTGCAGCACCTGAATGCCTCAGTATGTGAAGTATCCAAGAGTGCAGTTCTACCATACATCACATCAAGACTACAAACATCAACAACAAAACCCTCTTTAAGGAAGATTAAAGAGCCTAACGTTAATTAAGAAACACCTTTGCCTTGAGATATGGATGGATGACATGTTGGGCCACCTAGTTCATTTAAAGCATTGTAAAGAGTTTACATCTCTCTGCACCTTCCATCCTACAAATATATGCTTCGCTTCCCGTTTACCGCCATGCTTGCCTCGGGGGTGTTGCTTTCGTCAAACGGAAGTGTACTGTGACCTTTCAGGATTAAAGGTGAAGTTATGGGATTTAGGGGACTTTGGTGGCATCTAGCGGTGAATTGTAGATTGCAAATAGCTAAAACTTGAGCCGAATTATCCACAGAGGTCTCTTCCTCTCATAAACAAACAGACCAGGCGATTATAACCCTTAAAACTATGATTAAAGCAGTTTCACGTTACAAATCAGTGTTTCTCCGAAGCACCTCGGAGACAGGCGGCTCGCCCACAACATGCTCATGAGTGCTCCCCCTTTTACTCTCATAGGTTAAATGTCTGCTCACCTTTTTGTTTCCAGACGTTCAGGTGGTTTGTACCATGAGCCGAATTATCCACAGAGGCCTCTTCTGTTCCACAACTAACAAACATGTAGATTTAGTCTGGTAAATGACCGAAAAACGTAATTTCACTTTATAAATCCGTGTATTGCCGATGCAGTTTGGCATGTCGCTGCGGGGGCTCGTCCAACACCTGCTGATGTGAAGTCACGTTTATTCTCCGATTACATAGAAACCAGATGTTCAGGAAGGAGACGAATTATCCGCGAAAGTCTCTCTCTCTCCAATTGGAACATTCCAGGTGATTTAAACCGCTGAAAACACCGAATAAAAGAGTTTTACGTTACAGTCCAGTGTAACTCCGCCGCTGCTCACTGTAGTTGGGCTACTTAACCGCTAATGACTCTATTTGGAGCAGGTGTGTGGTTTGTCCGTTCTGGGCTACTGTAGAATCGAAGAACCGCTCCCCATGTAGCTCAAATTTTATTTTATTTATTTATTTATTTATTTATTTTATTTTATTTTATGTTATTTTATTTCGTTCATTTATATTTTATTATATTATACATTCATTTTATTTGTATATTTTATTTATACAGTCAACACTTTTTTTCCAATACAGTTTAATTGACTTATAACAATCAAAATATTATGATTCTTAATTATAAAAATGTAACCAACAAAGTGTGCCAACAAAGCAATGTTTGGGATTAATAATGCAAATATTTTGGCAGAAGATTTTTTTCACAAATGTCATTTTTAAAAACGAGCTCAATATTGCCTGCATTCCTAAATGAGATCATTCTATACAGAAATAAATGCTGTAAAAATGGAAAGGCCCCATGTCTTAATGACTCTCTCTATACCTTAAGTCCTGAATTACCACTTGTATTATTTATTTCTGCCTTGTAGTTCACTCAGTTATATCAATACTGTAATTTGTATTCAGATGTCACATGACAAGAAGAACACAACAATTCTTATTTTCAGGTCAGAAACAATCAGAGGAAACATACTACTTATACACTGCTCAAAAAAATTAAGGGAACACTGAATCGTCACAGTGTAATACAAAGTCAAAAGTTAAACTTGAGGGATTTTAATCTGTCTATTTATGAAGCACAGGTGATTGTGAATCAGTTTCAGCTGCTTTGGTGCAAATCAAAGTGACAACAGGTGCAATGGAGAGGCAAAAGCAAGACAACCCCCAAAAAGGGAATGATTTTACATGTGGTGGCCACAGACAGTTGCTCTCTCCTCATCCTTCCTGACTGACTCTTCTCTAGTTTTGTGTCCTTGTCACTACTGGTAGCATGAGGTGGTACCTGCAGCCCAATCAGGTTGCACAGGTAGTGCAGCTCCTCCAGGATGGCACATCCATACATGCGGTTAAAAGGACGTTTGCTGTGTCTCCCAGCACAGTCTCAAGAGCATGGAGGAGAGCTGGACAGAACCATAGAAGGGTATCACCCCAGCAGCAGGACCGGTATCTGCTCCTTGTGTGAGGAGGAACAGGAGGAGCACTGCCAGACCTCCAGCAGGCTACAGTGTGCATGTTTCTGACCAAACTGTCAGAAACAGACTCCATGAGGGTGACATGAGGGGCCCGACGTCCTCTAGTGGGACCTGTGCTCACAGCCCAGCACCGTGCAGCTTGACTGGCATTCACCAGAGAACCCCAGAACTGACAGGTCTGCCACTGGTGCCCCGTTCTCTTCACAGATGAGAGCAGCTTCACACTGAGCACATGTGACAGGCGTGAAGAGTTGGAGACATTGTGGTGAATGTTATGCTGCCTGTAACATCATCCAGCATGACCGGTTTGGAGGTGGGTCAGTGATGGTCTGGGGAGGCATATCCTTGGAGGATCTCACAGACCTCCATGTCATAGCAAATTATACAATGTACATCAGTAGAGATTTTCAACTTAATTTGTTCATGATCTGATGTGTGATTGAAGTGTTTCCTTCATTTTTCTAAGCACTGTATATTATATTTCTGCCAATGTATCCCCCTAAATCCTACACACTGGACCTTTAAATGTGTGCTAAATCAACAACATATCACACACATTAACAGCACCGGACACCAGCTTCACACTTCAATAATTCATTTAATCTCCAAAGGGTTGCGCTGACTTTGTCTTTGTTACACACTGCACACAAAAACACAATAAAACACCTCGCAACGTACAAGGTCGTGCAACATCTAGTCTGGCTTCCAGCATTGCGCACACAGTCTCAATATATCAATATATAGGCTGTTCAGATCAGGGGGGTGCGTTCACAAATGTTGTCTATGAAATACTGTTGCACAAACATGGTGAGGTGTTTGAAATCTGCGGGTTCATTTCAGTGTCTCAGCTCCATGTAACTCCTCGGAAGAGTTTCAGTCAAAAATGACATTTTTGCTGTATGGAAAAAAAAAAAAAGACAGTCGCAGAAAGAACAACCCAAAAAAAATGATGCTTTTAAAAGACAAACTATGAAATCCTTGGTTAAAAGACCGTTAAACACAGGCAATTATTTTTTTTAATCCCTAAATTGGCTTCCACAAATGTGTGTTACCCAAACTGTAGACATGTTTGTTTGTTTTCAGCACAAAAAATGCTAATTAAAGCAGACGGTAGACTCTCAGTAGATGTTATAATTTCAAAATTATACACAAGACTTCGCCCAAATGTCGGCAAAACATAATCTGAATATGACAACTCTATTTTGTGTAAACAATTCATCAGTAGTCTGTAACAACACCAGAGAACTCCAACAACTTTGGCTTAAAGGTAGAATAACCTTAATATCTATTGGATTTTTAGAATACTATTTCAATACCAATTGGCGTAACATTGGAAAGATGATTTCAATGGCGTTGCTGTGGCAGTGGAATGACACATAATCACATGTAGTAACACTGGCGTTAGATGGGAGATCTCAAGCTGCTGTGGGTGTAACGTACAACCACTGATGTAATAAACATTGGTGTATACATCTTTATATTTATCATTCTTTTATGTTTGGTTAGATATATTACATTTTATCAACACACTTTTGTCCGTATACATCTATCATAAATAAAAGATTTTTCGTCTTCAAATCAATTTAAAAAAAACACTCGTAAACACTCGAAATCTTAAACACGCACGCGCACATGCACACAAATGTCTTTTTTCCCCATTAAGTTTGCTTCTTTGTAAAGTGCAAGGCAAGATACAGTAAACTTTGAAATGTACGACATACAACAACTTCCGCGTCTGAAGCTCACGCACGCACTCACGCACACGCACCTCGTATATCTCATAACCCACTGAACTCAGTACAAACTTGGCACGACACCACTAAAGCCTCTAAGGTGTAGAGCATATAGCTGGCACACTATGGATACAGTAGCACAATCCTACCAGAGCTGAACATCTACAACGCCTCACAGTTACTCTGCCCTATCAAGAGTTAATTTGGGTTAGTTTGATAAAACTGTTAATAACTGGAAAATAAAAAAAGAGCTAACCCTTTACATTAACGTGAAAAGCACAAACATGCTCCTTTACCAGCTTACAGCCTTGATCAAAGCATGAAAAATGTTCATCTTGATCAGATGTGATCTTAACGTTGATATTTTGTCCCTTAGTTGTGTACCATTAAAATAAATACTTTTCTGTGGCTCTTCAAAGTATCTTTACATGATGTGGCTAACTCTGCCTATGGGACATTTGTAGCTGGTATTTCACTCATATTATATCCTGACTAGTGAACATTACTTCATTACATCTTGTTAATTAAAACCTTTAAAGTGACACTCAGACATTTTAAGAAATTCAAATTGTTGCTGCCATACATGGACAAACTATGAAAAATCAATCTCTGTCCATTCAGTAAAGAGTTAGCCTCATGGATGTATAAGGAGAACTGGATACGTGTTGGGGTGGGAGGCGGGGTCTAATTCATTCCTATGAAAGTTGCTCAGTGGTGCATAAAGCCATAAACGTTCAACTACCATGTATAAAACTACTTTGATGATCAGCACTGCTCCCCATAGAGCAAGCGCACCATTGACTTCTGCCAGCCGAGCCAGCTACTTCCTGTTTAGCGCTCCACTAACTAGAATGAGGATAAAGTGATAAACTGTGCAGCTCCTCTAAACTTTCAAAATGGTATCGGACCAAATGGCTCAAATTCTGATACTAAAACAAGTCATTGGAGATGGTTGTGACACTCAAAAAAATGTTATCAATAGATTATAGACGTCTATTTCACCATGATATCTATGGAAAAAATCTTTTTGGGCCACAGGGCATCACTGGACGGATACAATTCAAATGTTTGGTCACTACAAAAATTGGCTTCCTGGGAGCCTGGACTAAAACCAACAATTACAGTTTCTGAGTTCTTCGTGTGATGCCACTTGGCCACCTAAGATTTTTGTCCATAGAGTAACATTGTAAAAGAGATGTCTGTGTCATGCGTCACAGCCCCTGAAAAAGGACTTGTTTTATTGTCAGAAACTGATCCATTTGGTTCGCTAACATTTTGAAAGTCTCAAAAAGCTGCACGATAAATAATTTTATCTCAATTCAAGCTAGCACAGCGCTAAACCGGAGCAGCCAGCTTGGCCGATGGGAGTCCCTATGTGCCTGCTCTACGGGCTAAATGATACGAAGGCAGTGACGATCAGCTGAGTAATTTTATACGTGGCAGTTAAATGTTTTTGGCTCCATGCGGCCCTGAGCAACATTCATAGGAATGACCTGGGCCCTGCCTCGAACGCTGCATCCAGGTCTCTTCATACATCCACGGTTTAGCCTAGCTTATGACGAAGCGCTGAAAGCAGGGAAACCAGCTAGCATAGTGCTATCAAAGCGCCAACATGGACAAAGTTGTTTTATCTAATACATGTGCGTATTTAACACCTTTACTAAAATAACATGCTGTTTAACAAGCGACTGGCTTACACATTGGAGCTTTCTTGACTGCATACAGTATCGCCTAGCTGTTGCTAGGACAGGAATAGCTAGGAGTTACTAGCTTCAAAGATGAATACATAAAGGTTTTAACACAATAAGACCCATGCTGACTCTGAGATATCTTGGTAACTTATTTGCTAGCTAATAAGATACATGTACATTTTGGAAGTTCTTATGTTGACGAAGAATGTTCAATTCCTTCAGGTTTCTGTTTGCTAAGCTAAGCACGTCTGGAAGCTTATAGTTTTTATCTCTTTACTGAGTGCATAGAGATTTAAAAAAAAAACATTAATCTTCTTGCCTATCTTTCCATAACATAGCAAATAAGAAAACTTCCAAAAAGACATTTTTTACTTTTAACAGAGATAGTCGAATTCTGTCAGGTTTTTGTGTGCTAAGCTAAGTGTATCTAAGAACTTTCCCCATCTCTTAACTGATTGTACAAAAATTAAAAACATATATGAATCTTCTTGACTATTTTGCAGCACCTTCACTTTTCACATTTTTGTTTCCTAAGCTAAACACGTCTGGGAGCTTTCTTTATCTCTTCGTTGAGTCAAGAGATGAAAAAACATATGAATGTTCTTGTCTATCTTGTGGTAACATAGAAAATAAGCAGATTTCCCAAAAGGCATATTTTACTTTTGACGGAGAATGACCAATTCTTTCAGCTAGCTAGCTAGCTAGCTAGCTAGAACGTCTTTACTGAGTGTACAGAGATAAATAAATATGAATCTCCTTGTCTGTCTTGCGGTAATACAATATATAGGCAGACTTCCCAAAAGGCGTTTTTCACTTTTGACGGAGAATGACCAGTTCTTTCAGCTAGCTAGCTAGCACATCTGAGTTTTCTTTTTCTATCTCTTTACTGATTGTACAGAGATAAACAAATATAAATCTTCTTGTCAATCTTGTGGTAACATAGAAAATAAGTGAATTTCCCAAAATAACTGACCATTCTTTTCAAGAACATTACCATAAAACCTGGGTAGAAGTTGCCTCTAAAACTCGTAAACATCAATACTTTAGCAATCTCTAAACCGCAAGCCACATGTGCCCAAACTTCACATACCCGCTTTGGCTGTGGCTTGATCAAATAATAATAATAATAATTAGATACATGAAAACTTGGTGTTTGTTATAACCTGCTTGGAGAACCCTGTGGGTGGAAAACAAAACACTCTCTTAAAATTTGGACAACACAGCAAAGTATGGACAGACATTTTTTTGCAAAGTAAGTGTTAATTCGAAGTAAAACTCAAGACCATCTGGTGCATCAAGCAGGTTAAAACAAAAATAAACGCTGTTAGTCGGAACCGACAAGCTAAAACTTACTATTTTGAGGCAACTTCAGCCCAACACTGTGAGGCGAAGGAAGGCTAAGTATGCATGCAGGGACACACAGAACAGCATTAATTGGCTTTGATTATATGCACAGTGGCCGAGGAGTTCGTCAAAGGGGGAAGCAGCAAAGCCAGGACATCTTCACAGATTACTATTGGGAAAATAAGATGTACAAAAAATAGATAATATATTTGTAATGATAATAATGATAATAATAATAATAATAGCTTTTAACCACAGACAAGGCAAAATCAAATATCCACTGACTCTTATTCCTATATTACAAATACAATCAGGAGTATGGCAAAGTAGGAGTAATATACTGAGTAGCTGTTATGTTTTGTTAATGTGTCCTTGATGCTTCCTCCTTCTGTAAACACCTTCACCATACACTGCCAAAAAAAATAATCTTGTGAGCCATTTCATCTGGTACTGTACCTCAAAATGGTTCTTCAACCCAGTGGGATGAGTTTTTTTTATCCCGCATGAGTCACATTTTAGACCTTGATAATAACTGAGTGACGTACCGCACAGTCAGATCTTCTCAAAAGGCTGAATTCCAGATGAAATGACTCATCGTAAAGCAAAGTCTCAATTCACACAAGTCAGAAAAAGACCTATTAAGAACCACTTTAGAACCACAACAGTAGAACCTTTGTGAAACCTTATATGATTTATCATTTAACATTATTCACAGGTTAATACAAGTCCACACAAGTACATTCCTCAGTACATTTTTTGCAACATTTAAGATATTCCCCGGTTCAGTAGACGATAAGGTTGAGATGTTTCAGTTTGTTCATTTTGTTGCCGTTTGAGTTCTCATGGCAGTAGCAACAAGAAATAAATATTCTTCGACAGTCGCGAGAAAAATCAAAGTCTAAAGGCTGTTCATAAGTTCGGAAATTATTCAAGATAGAGAGAAAATAATTAAGATTGTAACAACTTATGATAGATATAAAATAAGATGGCTGCACTCAACATGCAAGGAGAGCACCATGTAAACACATTTCTTTGTCAAAAAAAAAAAAAAAAAAAATTCTGCGAGAACGCTTTCGTTCCACGCCTCCCTTTCTCCTTTGTTTGACTCGCTGCTGGCCAAGGCGAACTTCCAAACTCAAGCACGTAAACAGGACCAGAAGCAAAATGCCAATGGTGAAGCAATGCGATGCAAAGCCAGGCCCCTTCAAGAACGTAAAAGACGACGAAGAAGAAGAAACAAAACTCCCTCCCTGCAAAATGAAGGATAAAGAAGCAGGGAGGAAATAGCGTAAAAGTTGGGAAGATGGTTTTCCTTTTCTTCCTCACACCTCTCACAGGCCACTGGGTATCGCGGTTAGAGGGGAGGAGGACAGGAGGGGTGCTCCTCACCCCTGGTTGTCAGGGTAACAGGGGGGCAGCAGTAAAGCACCTCACGCAGGACTTCAATTGCCCGAGGAATCTGCCTCACCAGCCCCGCCTTTGATATCCCAATTTCCTGCAGGAGAGAGAAAAACGAAATGAAAATGACAAATTGAGCACCTCTGGACTCAAAAAGATGACAGAGATGATAGAGATGCTGCAGATGCGGTTTAAGCTGTCAAACACAATGATAGGGTTTGGCAGCTGACAGAGCAAACAGAACTCAATCCATCTCTGATTCTTATTCTGTGTACTGTAGCTGGAGGCAATCCGTCACTGTGTGCCTGGATCAGATCTAATTCTGATCCTGCAGATCAGCTCAGAACATCCTCTCAGCACAGGCAACTCTGAGGCAGGACTGCACAACACAACGAGGAGTTTTCAAGAGCTG
Source organism: Epinephelus fuscoguttatus (assembly GCF_011397635.1). Taxonomy (NCBI): domain Eukaryota; kingdom Metazoa; phylum Chordata; class Actinopteri; order Perciformes; family Serranidae; genus Epinephelus; species Epinephelus fuscoguttatus. The sequence goes on from NC_064774.1 coordinate 17,685,281, forward strand.
TTGTACCAGAAGCAAAAAAGCAAAAGGTTGGAAAACGGAACAGGCTCCGTACAGGAAAATCTCAGTCAAGAATGCCTGGATCGGCTCTAATCCCCAACCCAACAAATTAGATCAGGAACTGAACTATAGTTCCTCTTTCTAGACAAAAAGAACGAGGAGTTCTTGAAATGGCTGGCATAACCACAGCGAACACAAAACGTACTGACAAAGGACCAAGCTCTATATCGCTGTTACCAGTCCATTGGCAAATACCTTGATCTCTTTGATCCTGGTCCCACAGATTGACTTAGAGCATCCTAAAGTGTACCGTAGTTTCTTGATCTCGACAAAGGGAGCTCAATGTGCTTTACCGTGACTCTGAGGCATGATTACAGAACACAATGAGGAGTTTTTGACACCTAGCACACCGAGGGCAACCAGAAAAGTCAGAAATGAACTGTGATCTGTATAGTGGTTACCAGTCTGTCAACAAATATGTGGATCAGACCCAATCCCAATCTAGCCAGTCTGTTAGGGTCATCCCTACGATGAACTGTAGTTTCTTCCTCTAGACAAAGGGGACTAAGATGGAAACTGTGGCATGACTGCATATCTGATGTTGTGGAACTGGTGCTTTGAATTACCGACTGATGAGTTTGGGAGATAGGTATTAGTGTTTTCTAGTTGCCGATAGCTGCGGAGGAGTTGGGGGTGTTATCAGTGACTACCGAACCTGTGACTACTCAGCTTTCCTACTTGTGTTTGATTACGTTTCTAGGTACTCCATAGGTACGCTAATACCTCACTACAACTGAACTTACACTCCTGCAGCAAGCGCCGTCCTTCTGCCTGTGCCACATGCCCCACGTCCACACACTGACTACCTGCGCACCGAGAAAGAAGAGATGGAGTGAGATTGTACTGTGTATTTTAGTTGTTCTTCTAGACTTATTGGCGGATACTTCTCTCATTGTTCTTTGGATGGTCTTTGTATTGCTCTGTTGATTGAACCGACTTAGGACCTGATCACACAGAAAGGTTTTTAGCAGTTGGAGGCAGCTTTTTGTAATTGTTTTTAATGAGAATGAAGCTTTTTGCTCGCTGTTTTTGCATTGTGACGCGCCTCGTGTTTATTTGCCCTTGGCGCCTGGCATTTTTGCTGGAGCCCTCTGAACTTCTTGAGCTGAAAAGACTTCAACTCAGGGCGTCATCTCTTTTTACGTGATCTCTTTTCCCATTGCCAAAACGGATGTTTTGAGATGCGGGCCTTCTGTGGTGGTCACGACAACAAGTTTACAGTTGGTAAACAATGGAGGAGAAACTGGTGGTAGTGGTTGCAGTATACCCAGAGCTATACGGCCTGACGATAGACAGCAGGCTGTCAAACTGCCCCGAGTCATCCTAAAATATGCCTGGAAACGGCCATCATGGAGGAGAAGCTCCTGGACCAATTGGTGGTACTCCCCATGATACACCCTCTTTATTAGGGTCTCATGTATCCACACAGATCTCTGTTTCCCTGTGCCCAACAAACTGCTTACTGACAGCCTCTCACCCTCAACCAGAGCTACAGCAAGTACCCTCTGTCTGAACATTTCAGGAACTAGATACTAATTACTGTGGGAAAAAAAACAAACAGTGGATTGATTACATGGGAAGGTTGGGGTTAGGACGTGATAGGGTGGTTGCCTGGCAACATTAAACAATTTACTGGTGGTATTCAATTAAAAAAAAAAAGGGTAGTGCGGTGTGTCTCGTGTTTTCCAACCTGCAAAACGCTTTCTGTGTGATCAGGGCCTAAGAAACCAACAACACTGACATTTCTTAGGACTTAACTTCATCCTGTACATTCACAGAGCCTCACCTAGTTTATGCTGCCACCTGGCAGAGATCCTAGTGCACTACAAAGCAGTCAAACTGACCTATAATATTGCCATACCAGCTGCTTTAATACAACAGGAAACGATCTGTATTGTCCATTCATTGTCCAATGTGGCTCATAGATGATTGTCAGTTGGTATCAGTGGCGAAAAAATCACGACTGGGGCATCCCTACTTTGAATCAGGGCTCTGTGGCGATCTCTTACCCGAGAGAGAGCTGTTGGACTTCTGCTTGTGGAGCTTCTCCCTCTCCTTCTTCACCTTGGGTATGATCTTCAACTTCATACTGCTGCCGCTGCTCTTACTGCTGCCCCTCACTGAGTCCTAAAAGAAAAGAAGCGCACATTGTTGGGCACGAGAAAAGGCACCAAGAGACATTCTTCATTTTGTTTGTTGGAAGGGGCAGATGGACTGCGACTAGTTAGAAATGAGCAACAGCGATGACACTGCGTTTGGTTGTTAGACACACTGTGATTATGAGATGGACTTTCTCACAGACTGCGTCCCTCCTCACCTCCTCGGAACACTGCATGAGCGGACAGATCCAGTGGATGTCGTCCAGCTTGTGGAGCTCGGCACTGAGGCTGTTCAGAGTCGACCGAAGCTCCTCTTCCTCATGACACTCCGACTGCGGGGAAAGCGGAGACAATAAAATGCAATGAGTTTATTTCTAAACTGCTACTTCCTAGTTCTAATGTGATATTTGATCACGGGGATGGATTCAAATGTACAATAGCTTGCCTGAAGGCATTGTTTGAAAACTGTCTATAAATCTAAAAAATGCAAAATGCCAACATCTGCTCTGTTCTCCTACCATCTGAAGATGATGTATGTTTTGACACCCTGCGTATATTATGCAAATTCGCAGATTTGTTGACAGTAAACATCTGTTAACCTGTGAATCTGCCAACAGTTGGGGCGTACTGCAAATTTTTTCTAACTAAACCTAATTTGCATATTATGCTAATAATCCTGTTTGCTGCTTTATTCATCTGCGTCGAGGCATCAGTTTCATTCAATCTTATCTCTCCCACTGCAAGTAAGTTTAGAGAAGAAAAATCACCACCTGAAGTTCATCATTCAACATCACAGAATTACACGAGATCAAATCGGTGAAAGTTTAGCCCAATCTGTTCAGTGTGAGAAGGGTTGTAAACAAAGCTGATGAGGATAAAAAGCAAAGCAGAGACGAGATAACAAGAGATGGGACATGAAATAGGATACAAATTAAAGTATGCCATGGGGTTTGTCGTAGTGTTGTCATTAGATTTGCTCTTCTGCACAAAGGGCCATTGTCAATAAAGGTAAATTTCCTAACAGGGTAAATAAGGCAATAGCAAACGCAGAGAGCAGAAACTGAAATGTGAGATGTCAAGGCTTGAATGGCTTCAGCAGAGACAGACAGCGAGAGAGGAAGAGAACAAGCGACGCAAACAAAGACAAGAACAGAGAGAAGACAAGGATGAAACTGAAGAGTTATACCAGTAGTTTTCCATCGAGCAGCATCTTGGTCTCAGCCTGGAGGACTTTACTGCTGTTGACGATTTCCACCGCCGTGCTGCGACTCAGACACTGAAAATGCAAATTTTATCACTTGATTTTTAATCATTAGGGGAATATGTCAACCCCAAATGATCATTTCTTTGTCAAACTCACACCATGTTACATTGAATTCAGGAGGACAATGCCTTTCTTGAATGTCTCCAAGTTGAACGAAGAATCCAAAAACTGAGAATGCTCTCCATGGACTGGAGTAAAAGGGTGTCGCACTTAACAACAGCAAAACTATATCAAAACATCCCTTTACAAACTCACACAACTCAAGCAGTATAACCCAAGTCTCATTTATCCAGTCGTATGTGCTGTACCTACCAAACACATGCATTCTTGCTAATATAATGGTTTTACTTAAAACGCATGTGTTTGGGAAGTACTGGCAGTGTCGGCCCTAGGACATTTGGTGCCCTAGGTGAGCCTAAGCTCCATTTTACACGATTACATTGAACACACCATGAGAACATTATGATTCACCTCAGAGGTAACGATAACAAGCTCTCCTCCTGCTGATTTCATGTTCTTTCTCTCCACATCCACTCCTCTCACTAGTGTAGTGGTAGTTGAGTGGGCACCGGAGAGCTTTTGTGGTTTTGACATGACAAAGATACAGCGTATTTCAGGGTTCACGTGACGTTGGATAACTCTCCAATCTCCTCCAGAGAGCAGGAAAAATGTAACGAGCTGGGAAGGGTGGCGACTGGGGTGGCAGGGACCCAGAAAAAAGGTCCCTCTATTATTCAGTAGGCTGTAGTTATGTTGTTGTGGCCTATAATTAATATTTCAAAATAATAGTATCAGTAAAAAAAAAAAAAAAAAAAAAAAAAAATTTCCTTCCTCCATTTGTGGCGCCCACTCTGGATGACAGCGCCCTTAGCATTCGCCTATACTGCCTATGGTACAGGCCGGCACTGAGTACTGGCCATACAGTTGGATAAATGAGACTTGGATTAAACTGCACAACTTGTGTGAGAGTTTGTAAATGGATGCTTTGATATTGTTTTGCTGTTGTTAAACCCACTCCCCTACAACTTAAATTCAATTAAAGTTTTGTTTCTTCATTTTTTTTTTGGATTCTTCGTTGACCATGAAGGCATGCAAAAAAAAAAAAAAAAAAAAAAAGTCACAAATTCAATGTTAAGCAACTGATAACTGATATACAATTGGTCATTTGGGGGGTGAAGCTCTCCTTTAAAGCCAATAATAATGTCCAATAATAAAATATGCAATATATGGCCTTATGATAAAAATACAGATTATACTGTATGTGTCCACTTATTCAAGTGTTTTTAAATAATATTTTATAATACATTCATTTGTATTAATATTAATTAATCATTATTTACTTTATATTTCTTCTTATTAATAATAATATATATATATATATATATATATATATATATATATATATATAATTTATAATTTTATAATAACTATAGTCTACTCCCATTTAAGTGTTTAAGTGTTTGCACTTTGACATTTGATTTTATTACAACAGGAAACTCCTCACAACTTTCAGATGTAGTTAAAAAAACAAAAACACGTGCAACCTGCAATTCAAGACTGTTTCTGAACAGTTAAAACAATAAGGACATATATCTATTAAATACATTTCCAAAAAAGTATGTTTGAAGATTAGTCAAGAGCTTGATAATAAATGAGTAAGTTGTTATAAAATGGATAATTATATGAATAAATACATGAAAACTATTACCATAAAACTGTAAAATAATACAATTTTTTTTTTAAATTCAGCTCATGGTGTTTTATCTGCATCACAAACTTTCACAAAAAAACTGTAATTTCTATTTAATTCCAGCAGTTTTTCTTTTCAAACATCCTTTTCCAAAGTCCGCCTTTAATGTCACAATGCCTCTTGTCAGTGATTTCATAATGTCACTTCTCATCACTGAGTCTTTGTCGGAGTCGGTGTTGACAGTTGGTTTGCTTATTCAGACCAAAGCAGAAGCCGATCACACAAGTGAATCTGCCCTGTTGTTTGTTGTTACTATAATAATTTCATCATGTCTCTTTTAACACTTTGTGTCCGTCACAATATGGAAGGGGAGCGCCTGCTGTGTCCTTGAAGTGACGTCACTGACGCATTCCAGTTTTAACAGGCTGCAAAATTAACAGCCTGTAAACTGACATGAGACCCAAGCGTATTGCCGAAAATCTGCACGCTTTATTCAGTCAAATCCGCCATCTGTCACCCTTTCCTCCCGCCCAGTGTCTTACCTCGGGGCTGGACAGTTTGGCCTCTGTGAGCACCAGGGCGGTGGCGTTGACGGCGTGAGCCAGCTCTTGCTCCACCAGCTTGTGGGTCTTGGCTGCCTCACGGATCCTATGGGACGAACGAGGGAGGAAAATCATGGACTTGAAAGAGCTGTAATTATTATTTCGACAAGCTGAAAAGGCACAATTATGGTGATTACTCCAACAAGTTGTCTCAGTCTGTTGATGGGACAAAAGCCCAGTTTCTTTCTGCGTCTCTCCAATTTTTTTTTTCCTTGTTAAAGTTTCTCTTTTAAATGGAGAGTCTGAGGACAGAGGGTGTCCTGTGTGGTGCAGATTTCAAAGCCCAGTGAGGCGAATTTGTGATTATTGGGTGTATAAATAAAACTGAATTGACTCTCCAACCTTTGAGTTCAGACTGTAGATGTTTGGATTCTAAACCCGGCCATGATTTTGACGAGTAAATCACAAAACTTCAGTACAGTTACAAGTAGACGATGCAGGATCTTCCATAAGAAAAGAATGTACAGACTCAGACTCAGACATCACTTATGACCCAGTAGTATTCATCTGCAGAGACTCTGTCCTCTGCCTGGATTTTCTTATTTTCTTCTTATTTTGCTATATCTGGAACATTCCTAGGCACAGCACGCAGGTGAGTTCAGGAATTTATAAAAAGGTAGTAAATCATCTTAAATGCCTCAGGTATATTTTGCACCCCCCTCCCTGTTGGGATCCACTGAGAAAGAAGTTATTGTATGTAGGTCCAAACATCTCCACTCTGACTCTCAAATTGCTCTGGTTGTTTAATAGAAACTTTACACTGATATAATTCTTCTCATATTGCCAGTAATGGCGAAAAGTGCACACCTTTTATTATGCTCTCAATTCACCCATATCAAATCTCTCAGAAATCCCCAGTATGACCGTTTCTCAGCTTTTGACGTGAGGCTACAAATGTAATTAAAATATTTTTCATCCTGAAAGGGGAGTTTAGTTTTGCAAACTCGAGTAAGAAGATCATAATAAACCGCATGAGCTGAGACATGCTGAGAAAACCTCAGAGGGACGCAAATGGTTCATACGTGCGAAAAAGAGGAATAAAATTGCTCATCAGTGCAACGGAGAAAAATGTAACAAATAAGCTCGCTAATTGCAGTGGGATAAACGAATCCCAAAATGTAGAGTAAAATTCCCCCTTGACCCCTTTATCTTTTTAACACAGAAACACACATGGATGTTGATCAGCAAACAGGTTGCTTTTACGCACACTGTACACTGCACACCATACACTGTAAACTGTAAAAGGACTTTATTATGTTTACTTGGGGAGATTTTTGGATAAAAAATGTCATAATTTAATTGTTTCATTCTACTTGATATTTGTGTGAATTTGTGTCATAATTAGCATGTGATTCCTTGAGTTACGGCCAAAAATGTGTTTTGTGAGGTCACACTGACCTTTATATACTACCACCAAATTCTAATCAGTTCATCACTGAGTCCAAGTGAACGTTTGAGCTGAATTTGAGAAAACTCCCTTGTGGCCTCTTTGAGATACTGCGGTCACAAGATTGAGATGGACGCAAGGTCACAGTGACCTTTGACATTCCACCACCAATTTCTGATAGTTCCTGAAGTGGGCGTTTGTGCCAAATTTGAGAATATTCTCTCAAGGCCTCCTTGAGACATTGTGTTCACTGGACTGAGATGGTTGCAAGGCCACATCGGGTTGACATGGTAAATGATAAATGGATCTGCACTTATATACGTATAGCGCCTTTCTAGTCTTCCGAGCACTCTAAGCTCTTTTTACACTATGAGTCCCATTCACACACTGGTGGCTGAGGCTGCCATACAAGGTGCCACCTGCTACTTCGTTTGACACACTCACACACCAATAAACAGCCATTGGGAGCAATTTGGGGTTCAGTATCTTGCTCAAGGATACTTCAACATGCGGGCTGGAGGAGCCGCTGATCTTCTGATTAGTGGATGACCCACTCTACCTCTTGAGCCACAACCACCCTTCATCTGATCACCTAATCTAATCAGCTCATTGGTGAGTCCAAGTGGACTTTTGTGCCAAATTTGAAGAAATTTTCTTAGGTGTTCTTGAGATATCACTTTTACAAGAATGGGATGGACGGGTGGATGGACGGACCGCCTGAAAACATAATGCTTCCGGCCGTGGCTATCGCTGGCGCAGAGACATAAAAACAAACAGGAAGCAGAATTAAATAATCCTTTGTCTTTCTTTTGTCTGACTCATTTCTTAATACCAAATTTTCCCTTTGTTATGAGAATATTTTGACATGTTTTAGCAAGACTTTCTGATCTGCTCCCATTTTTAATAGTTTTAATGGTCTACAGAGAGTTAAGTTCGCGCAGGTATGTGTCTTCTTTTCCCAGCCAAGATGTATTTAAGCGAGACTTTATCCTGTTTCCTGTGTGTCTCTTACTTGTTGATGAGTGTGTCGGCCACGATGCCCAGCTGCTGAACCTGAGCGCACTCCTCCTCCGTCAGGTACTCCATGGACTGCTGGGAGTTAAGGCGGGGTCTGCTGGCGCGGTAGCTGTCAATTTTCATCTTGTCCTCCCATGACTTCAGCGTGCTCTCGAACGCCTGGTGGCACAAAAAACGAGTCATTTATCGACTTTCGTCACTTTGTGTGTGTTTGTTCCTCTTCAACACTGAGACAAGCACATTGTGTAAACTTGTGCTGCGGCCAAGCAATTTTCAAAAACTGGCACTTTGAAAATGAAAATGCTGTCGAATTCAAAGGACATCTGGCACCTGATTAAAGCTTTGGGTATTGTGTAGTTGGTAGACGTGAACTAAATACTCAAGGTAACAATCTCAATGAAGACAGGCAGGTGTATTTTATCATGTCTGAGAGACAAAACTATCTTTTTAACTGTAAAGCTGAGGTAACTGAGGCAGAAAGAAGTGTTTTATCGCATCCAGATACGAATTTATTTTAACAACTTGTCGATAAACATGCCTCAACCAGGCATCCAGCCGTGTCGGCGCTCACCTGAAACATTACCGTCACCATCTGACTGAATAAAAGCCACATTTAGGAAGATAAAACCAGCAAGCCAACAATCTCCTCTCTCTGCGGTGCTTAAGGAGGGAAACCATGGAAACAAACTGCCCAAATGTGCTTGGCTCAAGAGAGCTCTCAAAAGGTTTGAGCAGCGTGAAGAGAGAACAAACACAGTGGGTATGAATTTGATTTAAGAAATCCCGAAATAGAGGGAGTCGACAACACGGGCGGGGAGCTGAGGCTGCAGAGCTCAGAGTGGATTTTCGGCTGCAATATTTATGGAAGGAATTCAGGCCAATATAATATGCACATGGAAATTCAGTCATACACACATATTTTACACTGTAGAAATCAAACTCGGTGCTGTAAAAAAATCACATGTAAAACTTTATGACACATCGGACATTACCCTGTCTCTGGTGAGCATCTGCGCTCGGTTCTTGTGGACAATCTTGACGATGCCAGGCGGCTGGATCCAGGCCTCTCCGTCCACCTGCACAGGGACCCCCTCCTCCCCGAGGATGGTGATCTTCACCTGGCGGCACTGAGAAGCAACAGAGCAGAAAACAGCAGCTGTCAGATGAGACCTCTTGTTCTTTTTTTTACCAGCTATTCCCTGCTTCACCTCCTTTGTCCTCTGCTGTTGGACACTGAGCATTTCATGTGATCCTGTAAAACCTGCACCTTTCAAAGTTTTATTACGAGGAGGATTTGTACTGTCTGTGCTGAAATGCCAGATGGACCAGAGACACCTATAAAAGACTTTGTCCTTGTGACTGAAAGGGAAGGGAGTGTTTCTCATTCACTTCAGTTTTAGGAGATTAAAATAAACATTAGTACATGTAAATATATTCTTTGCGACACAGCTGCTAACCCTTGAACATCTTACTATGGGTTTATTTTTTGTTCAAAGAACTTAAGTGCTTTAATTCAATGTTGTAGTTATTTTAAATCACTTCAGATAATGTGTGATGTTCAGCATGTTCACCATCTTAGTTTAGCACGCTAACATTTGTTGATTAGCACTAAACACAAAGTATAGACGCTGATGGGAATGTCATAATCTTAGGAGGTATTTCGTCATAAACTAGGGTGACACTAGTTTAAACCCCCCTAAACTCAGACCCCTAAATGTACATGTGCACATGTACGTGCTTAAATTACAAGCGTTGTCCTCTTTCTATCAATTAAGAAGCATCTACAAAACAGGTCCTTTCTCTCTCTGCATGATCTTGAGAAGGTCTTCAAGGTTAGACTACTGCAATTCATCGTGTTCAGTGTTGAGCCAAAAACTCATTTCACACCTTCAGCTAGGGCAAAAGCTAGTGCAGCTGCTCAGCTTTTAACCAACACTAGAAAATATGACCATGTCAGCCCTGTTTTAGCCTCTCTTCACTGGCTACCAGTCAGTTTCAGAATCGATTTTAAGATATTACCGATCACTTTTAAAGCACTTCATGGCTTAGCCCCAAGCTACATGCCTGAAATGCTTCTCCTCTATAAGCCAGGTTGCAGCCTCAGGTCCTCAGGCAGGGCTCTGTTGGTTGTTCCTCAGTCCAAGCTCAAAAACTAAAGGTGACCAGGCTTTTGTGGTCAAGACCCCTCAGCTCTGGAACTCACTGCTTATTGTATATATGTCTCATTTGATTGTTTTTATTGTTTATATCTTGTGTTGTCATCAGTTATTGTATTCTTTTATTTCGTATTACTCTACTTGTTTGATTTGCTGTACCTCTGTGCAATTTACAGGGCAATTAGTTGCCAACTTTGCTTGTCTGCTTCAGTGATGATATTTTATCTTTATTTTTCTTGTTATTTGTATTTTCTTAAAATTGCCTCATTTTGTTTGCTTGAATCCTGCATTTTTTTTTAAAAATCCGGGATCAACCATGTAAAGCAATTTGTAGCTTTGTTTTGAAAAACGCTTTATAAATAAGGATGGGATCAGGATGGGGGGATAAATATTTTATATTTAGCAGACCTAACGAGTGCACCTTTTATCACCATGGATAATGACTCGGCAGAAGAAAAAAAAAAGGCTACGTTTTGTCTTCCAAAATCCACGAAAATATTTGAAAACTGTACAATAACACCATGACGCACAAAACCAGATGAACCGCTGATGAAAGCTGTGGCTGTGTTTTACCAGACAGGCAAAGTCCTGAGTTGCCTGTTTCAGATGGCTGTCAGTGGCGTTTGCCCCACTGAAGTTGCAACAGTGCTACATCCTGCTTGTAGCCACCACCTATGTTTGGCCATCTCAATAGGACCTTTCATTTCCACCACTCAGGACCAAAAAAGTACTCTTGTTGTTGTGTGTAGAACTCAGCATTTTTGTTGCCGATACTTCATTAAGGAAAAGTAAGCCTTCTGGATCTCTTAGGAAAAGACGCTATCGTCGGTATAACAACTAACTGTTAGCATACTGACAGGTTCTGTGAGAGAGAGTTGCAAGCGTCACAGTAATCTCCTTGACAATGACACATGGACTGATTGACACATATAAAGACAAATCAGTGTCCAATTTAGATGCATGTTGCACGTTTATGTTTTTATAATGGGCGGGACAGAACATGATAGACACCTTTGTATTGTAAGCACAGAAAACAAGCACATTTTTCATTATCATCATTATATTTTAGCGTTTTATAGATATTTGTTGGGACTAAAGGCACCCAGCTTGAAACTGTGACAAACCTGGACAACCCGAGACGTCTGGTAACCATATCATAAACCAAAGTATTGACCAAGGAGACGGAGAAGTGCCTCATAATTTCACTGAAATGGATGTTTGGACCGTAGCTGTGATAATACAGGCGTGTCCGTTATATGCAGGGATGTGTGTGTGTGTGTGTGTGTGTGTGTGTGTGTGTGTTACCTGTGCGATGCGGTGGTGCTGCAGGTTGATGACTCTGGACATGGCCATCTGCATGCTGCCGAACACTGCAACCACCTCCAACTTCTTATCATCAAATGACGGAGCGCCGAAGTTCTGAATATATGAGACAAGAGCGAACAACATACTGTAACTATGAAATCTGCATTCAGCTTCTGAACACTTTCTTTGGAGTTGTAGACGCACAGGATGCTCCCTCTTCAATAACACTCACATTATCCTCCTTTGTTCCTCCCCAGAAGTTGATACCGCCTGCATAGCTGGGGATGTTGAGCACAGCCAAGCCCTGCAGACTCGGCAGAGACATGGGAACACCGTCACACTAAAGAGAGAAACAGAGGGGGTAAAAACAGCTGATGTTGTTTTGTTTCCCAAAATATTCCTCATTCTCATCCAGTAGAGACATCACTGTGTGTCTGACCTCCAGCTGAACTCTCTGCTCCAGGTTCTTGTACGTCTTCTGGACTAGCTCTTTGGTCCCCAGCACTCCGTACCACATCATGTTCTTGGTGCGACTGCTGCAAAGGGACACAGAAGGTAGAAATCAATCAGCACTAGAGTAAAACTTGATTGACCAAAGAATCAATCTAATGACGATAAAGCTTCTGGAGGCAACGGCCAATATTTCAGGAGTGCAGCCAGTGGATATTTGGGCCAAGACTTCCTCTTTCGTGCATCGCTCATTGTTTACTGTTAATGAAGTCAAAAAATGACCCAAAAGTGAACTGATTTGAGCTGTTGCATGTTCTATATTTGCTGCTCTGTGTGTCAGACCCTGTTTCATGTATTAACAGTTTTATTGAGAATGTCATGGAATAATGTGTTATATGTATCTAAATGAGAAGTAAACAGGAAAACTTTGTCAACACCTGTTTTATCCAGCAAGATAAAGTTTTCAGTCGGTTTTTCTCACTTCAGTCTCACTGGTAGACTGAAAAAGCAACTGATTATATTATTCAAATAGCCTAAAGTTTAACTTGTATTCGTAATGTTAATCATTTATGTAATAACAAAATCGATACTTGACACTGTGTGACGATACGATACTGCCACACAAAAATATCGCGATACTTTATTGTATTGATTCGGGATGCACTGATCCAATACCTGGATCAAATATCGGCACTGATATCATCAAAATAGATGGATCGGGTATCGGAAAATGCAACCTATACCTGAGGCGATCCTTTCCCTTTAAATCTATTGCGACGTGAGCTATGTCATACGTCATGAAGCGAAAGAGAGAATCTGTTTCGTCTTGTTTCATATTATTTTAGGAAAGAACTGTGTAGTCATCAATGCCTGATGCCTCTAGTCTTTTCTGTTCTACATGTAAAGGTATATAGCTTTTTATAGCTTTTTTAAGTCAACCATGGCATCGGATCGGTATCGGGTATTGGCTGATACTCAAAGCCACAGCATCGGGATTGGTATCGGAACTGAAAAAGCTGCATTTCTAGTATTGATTTTTTTTTCCCACCACTAGTTCTTTCATCATGCCGGTAAATCTGAATGAATTACTGCCAACGTTTATATCTGTATGCCCAATCTAAGCAGCTTACTAATGTCAGCTCAAGTGGGTCGCTCACAACCCGGATTTATACATCCAAAGAACTTCTATAAAAATGAACTACTTGGCAACCAGACCAGGCTTCTAATAAGCCTCTAAGCCTCTCCCTTAATCAGTCGCTGTCCAATCCTACGTTAGCAACCGTGTGTAGCAACCGAGAGGTCCGTCAAGCTTTCAGCAGAAGCTAATATGCCGAAGCGGCGTGCATACAGTAACATTACCCTCAAGTCCGACACCTGATACCCAAAAAGTGTCGAAGGTGGTGTTGAATTTGTCCCCTTCCTCAAGCGCAAGACCCAAGGAAGATATGGCTAAAACAGTGTGGAAGACCACACCAACAGCTGAATCCAGCAAAGATCAATAAAAACACCTACATTGGCTCCAAGTTAAGATGCTAACAAATGTTAGCTAATGCTAGCTTTGTGTGCTAGCTGCTCTCCCTTTGTCTGCCCCAAGGAGGGAACATAACTCAACATTAACTTAAATTTAAACCATATATTGACTTACCCTGCTGTACAAGAACATTCTTTGTCCTTCACGTGAAGTGTCAATACGTGGGGTGCCTGACGCTTGCATTGCGACTGGTGAGCTTTTCCCTCTATTTTAATGTTGTCGTGATTTATACTCTGCCAGCAGATGATATTGTGAATGTAGATATCTCCGAACAGTTTGATATCACTGAAAACTCCATATTTCTTATGCTAGGAGCGAAAGCTTGACGGACGTGGCAACAGTAACTAAGGGGGGCGGGGCTTAGCGAAGGGTCAATTGAGACGGGCCTTTATTTGTCAAAATGTGTGGCCACACCAGGCTAAAAAAAGGACTGGGTGTTTAATTGGGACTAGACTTCTGATTTAAGTTTTATGGTATGTGATTAATGCTAGATCAATGCTGATCTTGGGTGGAGAAACACTGAACAGGAAATAATACACTTTTACGTTACAACACAACAGTTTTTTGTTGGCAAAAGAGTTATACAATTTAATAAAACGCTCTGTGAACCTTCATACCTGCATTTTTTAGGGTGCTCATCTCTCTTGTTGTTGAACTCGAGGGAAATCTTGGCATCCAGGCCGATACCGAAGTAATTGTTCATCACACACTTCTCTGAGCATTGTCTGCAAACACAGAAAAATATGTAGATTAAAATGTGATAATACATTAAAACACAGCTGGTACGTGGCAGACACAGATGTACGAATGCCTGCAATCAGATGAGCACACATGAAGACTTACACAGTGTCCTCGCTGAAGGTGACTGTGTGGAGGCTCTCTGGTTTCTCAAGGACAATGGGGGAGGTGGGACTTAAGCTTCCTTGACCTGGACGGAGGCATAATTGGTTACTTTGATAAAAAAATGTTCAACAATAGGATAGAGTTTCTAAAATTGAAATTATGAATGTTTAATAAGGCAAAGTTTAGCAGATTATGAGCTATCCTTGAAGGAGTGGGTCGTCATCAAACCGTCCCTGACAAAATGCAGTCGTGATAGTTTAAAATACTGATGTACAAGCAGCATTTTGAGGAGCGCGTCCCTTCACCTTGTGTCCCCGCTGAGCTCAAACCAAAGGGACACTTACGTGGCTCAGCATCCTTCAGCTCCTCGCTGTTTTCTCTTTTGATGGAGGACGAGGACGACATCCTCTGGACCTGCGTGTGTCGGTTCTGTTCGTCCACCACTGAAATGATGACATCGGTGAACTTAAATACAAAGCACTCAAGGCATGATCGCGTCAAAATGATTCCGACAGAAGAAGAAAGGAAAAGCAGGACGAGGAACACAATGAATTCACTCGAGGTTACCTTTCTCTGCCTGTTCGATGATCTGCCTCAGGGCTTTCTTCAGGCTGTTGGCCCTGAGCATCAGCTGCTCCTTGGAACGGTACGTTTTACCCTCTGAACCAGACTCACCGCCACCTTCTCCGGGGCTCGAGCCACCGCTTTCCTGGCTGGGCACCGAACCTGCTGGTACCACCTGATTGTGGCAGGGAAATAGAGCATGTTATAATACGTCTGTATAAGCCATCCTGGTATATTCCCATTAGGTGACCTTTTTGTTTAATTCCTGATGTTATCCGACTCCCTGATGAGATTTATTTAATTTTAAGAGCAGGGGAAACCCTGCAGCATTGTCTCATTATCACTAAAGCAGCAGTATTAAAACAGAAAATGTCATCTCATTCATAAATCTTTAGTACTCCTGCTCCGTGGAGTCTAACAGTAGTGCGTCATCGCTCCTGTTTCCAGCAATAAAGGCAGGTTAATATTCATTTACAGGCAGCACTGAGGAAGAGGATATCCATATTTTATTTATCCAATATGAAATGGTGCTCGGTGCAAAGCTTGGATTCAGTGCCTTCCTCCCTTTACTGAGCAGGAGGTTGAAATCATACTGACATTTTGAGGGCTCCATTACTTCTTTCAGAGCACCAACATCAATCTGAGAATGAAAGACTCCAAAGGGAGCAGAGAGTCTAAAAGCTGTGTGCAGTTTTGTTTTTTAGCTCCTGTGAGGAGACTTAAGACGTGTGAAAAACCATCATTGTTTTCTACTGCTACTCCCATAAAGGCTCAGATTGAATCGGGAGGGGATTTAAAAACTGAGGGGGAACGTTTTATATCCTCTCTGATCAAACAACAGCATTCAGCATCTCAAAGATATAGTGTGCAGTCTTCAACTTCATCATTATCTCACTAGGTGGAAAATAGAGATGCATGATATTGGATTTTTTGCTGAAATCCGATATGCCGATATGTAACAACTCATTTGACCGCTAACCGATACCGATATATCCCTACCTAATTTTAGTGATCATCAAGCCCTTCAGTAGTGGAATTACCATCATATTATGCATGTATACCTTTAAGGCCCATTTATGCTCAACGTTAAATATGGATCCGGATACGGACGGAGCCTTCTGTCCGTGGTCTGCGTTCATTTCGTCCGTATTTCTGCACATTTCCATAAAGCTTACGGATACGGGCCAAACGGACCAGTACCACTGGAAACTGTGGGGGCAGTGTTGCTGTCACTACCCGATACATAGCTCTAGTAAGACACGAATAAGAAATAACAATGGCGGTCATCGAAGTACTGGAAATGACGCTCGTCGTCAGTTTCTCTCATTGGCCGTACTAGAGACTTCGTCTTTTATGCAAGAGGTACATTATCAGTATCTCCTCCACAGTCACCATGTTTGTTTTTGAGTTTTTTGCTGTCATAAACTTTTGACTATGGGCTGCCCCCTGGTGGATATATTGGTTAACATCCATGCCAATGTAAAGGATGCATGGAAGTATGTGGGCAGTGACGGTAACATCATTTGAAACGGACGTATACATTTTTGTACGTAAAGGGAGCATAAATGGGCCTTTATCATGACGGCCCACCAGCAGATGGAGACATGAAATACAATGCTTTCAATGTGTGTAATATTCATTCACTGTGCAAAACAAGAAAAAGCATGTTTGCCGATTCTGATATTTCATTTTAAAGCCAGTATCGGCTAGTACCGATGATGTGCAGATATCATTTTGCATCCCTAGTGATATCAGAAACTGACATTTTGTGCCTAATTAATCATCCTTACATTGACCCAATGATGCCAGGCTACTCACATGGTTTGACATTGATATTTGGTTGAATTTGGGTTATGACGTCGGTTGCAGTTGGTTCGGATCGAGGTCAGAACATGTTCTCACCACAAATGAACTGCACCAGAGTTCGTTTGTAACCAGACCGAGACCACCTCTTCAAGAAGGTCTCAGTCTGGTTGTATTGGTGCACACTTAAGTGTGACTGCTGTGTTCACACCTGCCAAAACAAACTTCACTTCGGGGGCAAATGAATTGAACCAAACAGGGCAGGTGTGAAAGCACTCTCAGTCAAACCTCCATTATCATTTACATCCTTTAACAAGCAGCTTTTATATTATTAGCTGCACTTCAGGCTGTTCGGATCTCATTTCGGTGCAAAGGACTTTAGCTGCTGCTTCATATGAAGTATTATGACTCAGGATTGTTTTGTCATTTTAATCAAGCTATGAGGCTGCACTTATTGCTGTGGCTATTTCATACTGATTAGAGCTGGTAGTGTTATTACCTGAGCTTCTGCTTCCTCACTTAAGGCCTTGACGAGGGAATCAAGCTTCTCATTCAGCAGTGCACACTGGGAAAAGAGACAGACAGACACACACACAGAGATATTTTTATTGATATTTATTTCGTTTTTTTATGGCTGCCTTGCTCACTTCAAAATCAAATGAGAAGAGTGTAAATTGGGAGATAAAGTACACATCAATGTCGGGCAGAAGTTCCTAAGGCTCTGTGTCCACAAAGCGCCTTTTTCTGAGCGCCAGAAGAAGGCCAGCGTCTTTTTTCAATTGTTCCCAATGAGGAGAGAGCGTCTGCAGCCGCCTAGGGAAAAGGCGCTGCGCCCAGCGTCTTTTTTCCGGCCGCTCCTCCTTTTTTGTGCGGCCGCTCCGAGCGTTTTGAGTTGAAAATCTCTGAACTTTTCAGAGGGGCGTGTCACCGGCACTTTTTCCAGGCAACCAATCATATCGCGGAACTCGTCACCCTGGTAACCAGAAAAAATGGAGGAGAAGCTGGTGCTGGCCGTGTCCGTCTATCCGGAGTTGTATAACATGTCACACAGACATTACCATAACAGAGAAATATATATATATACATATATATACATAGCTTAGCTAAATTAATTATTTTTCCAGCAATATATAAATTGAGAGATTTTACAGCAACACACATGTAATCAATTCTAACCCATACAGTGGTGGCAAAGTTACTAAGTACAACACAAATCCTACTAATAAAACATGATGATGACTTCACCAGCTGTAGCATTAAAAGATTAACACAGTATATGTATCATACGGAAGATGAGAACGGCCATGTATTTTTTTTGTGTGTGTGCACTGTTATCTCGTGATAACAACTTATTATTTCGTTATATCGCCGGGGTAATTATTTCCTCATTCATTGCCTCAAGGAGGGTCAGCCCTGCCGGCTGAGGGACTGTTTGCACTTTTATGCACGGGTCGGCGGTGAAGTGGCGCACATGACTCATGCTACGGACGGACGGACGGACAGACAGCCATGTATCTAAAACAGGTAATACATCTGGCTACATCTTTCCCAGATCAAAGATCCGTGATCACCTACACCTGCGTGCGTAAAAGCGCACACAATTCCATGTCCTCTCACTGCAGATGCTGTGATTTGATGGCCCGGTACTCATTGTAGCCCACTCTTATAAGACCCAATAATAATAATAATAATAATAATATTAATAAGCTACTGTGGACCTATATGCCATGCCTTTTAATGAAATTACCAGAGGAGTTTGCTGCTTTGCGATGCTGCAAAACTGCGCGGCTACAGGAATTGTCAAGATATTGTTGTCATAGAAACGAAAACCCTCGTGAGCGTTTTTTTTTGGGGGTGCACAGACGCTTCATCCCAGCGCTCCACAGCACCATTCCAGCGCCTTTCTGCCAGAAAAGGCGCTATGTGGACACAGGCCCTGAATTCTCATTTTTAAGCTGCTGCAGTAAGACTTGAAACCAGCATGAAATCAATACCTATACAGAGCATAGAGCTCTTTTATTTGCAGAAGCAATAGGCGAATTTCCCCTCCAGGCTTCAATGAAGCGTCACATTATTTGGAAAGAAAAAAAAAAAAAAGGACGGATAAGCGGGACGGAGCTCAAAGCGCTCTGACAGGGAGGAGTTTGGGGAAGGCTCGAGACGCCTCTGCTGGGTGAAAAGACTTTCTCTTCTTGGAGACGTCTCACAAAGAACATTTGGCAAACCACTCTTCCTCTCAGCATGAGTCTCTTTGCGGTTTCAGACTTGTAGGACTTTTACATGCTGGTGACTGACAGCTGCTGTAATGATTCAGTTTAACCCCTTACAGCCCAGCTCTCTCTGACTCATATTCTGTGTCAGCTTGTTCCATTATAAACTACATGACGTTTACACTGAGTGACGTATTCAAACACAGTGACTCCATGTTGTTCTTGGCTGCACTGTCCATAAAGTGGATATATTTTAGATGAGTTGCGTATGCTTTTATCATGTTTCCACCAAACTCAGCCTGACAGCTTTAGTTTATTCAGATGTTATTCAGATGATATTCAAATCAAAACTTACTCCTTGAATTAGCTCAATTTTTATGGCACAACTTAACATTTAAACAACTTATTAAACAACTTATTTTAATTATCAATAGATCTAATTCTTTATCGATCAATTAATTGGTTAATCGGTTGGTCTATAAAGCGTAAGCAATGCACACAGAGCCCACAGTGACGTCTTAAAATGTCTTAATTTGTGCGACCAATAGCCCCAAAACTCAAACATATTCCATTTGGTATCATAGATGATTAATAAAGTCAAAAAGTATTTACATTTAAGAAGCTGAACTTCTGTGTAAATTTTAACTTATACAATTATTGGTTATAAAAAAAAAGGATGGTGATTAATTTCCTGTTGACTGATTAATTATTTATTAGTAATTAAAGATTATAATCCAGTGCAGTTATCCATCATGGACATACCTGTATAGGTGAAAAGTGTACATAGTGTATGTAGCTTTTATTATTTATTTTGAATTTACAGAAAGTCTTTTACATTGTTTCATCTTTATTTTTCACTCAATCACTTTTCTCTTTTGTTTCTGACTCTTTAACAAGTGAATTCTCCTGCTGTCAGATCAATAAAGTTCATCTCATTTTACTCTACTAATTGCTTCAGCTCTTACAACAATATAGGCTGAAAAAAAAAAGGCCTGAGCTATTTTATGCTCACTGTCTCCATGGCAACGTCATATTTCCAAGTCCATGAAAATCTTTTTTTCCCATCATTTTTGTTTAGTTTGACACTATCATTGTTGATATCATTTTTTGGACATTCAGAGTGTCACAGTAACACGGTTCTTATGTCCCTGAAACACTGACAATGTCCTCTGTCCGTTAATATACTTAGATCTGTGGTGTGTTGAAAACCTGTTGATATACAGGCAAGAAAATCCAAATAATTTCAAATCCATAAAGTATTTTTTTCCATAATACTTGTTACAGAACAGGAATAGCACCACTAAGATGTCAAAGTGATGATGAGTAGGCAGGTTTGTTACGTCTACACCTTTTCTTTAAAGGGAACCTTTGGTGTTTTCCAACCATCATTGTTTTTCTTCCCCCATTGTTTTGATGCTTAAGTGACTAATGGGAACACCAATTTAGGAAATCTGACCAGTATTTAGTGAGAGCGCTGCAGCCAGCAGCTGCAAAAAAGGCTGCAATGTGTTCCTTTGGGGCAATTGTGCACAGTAATGTCTGTCAACTAAAAAGTGCTTGTTTTTGCAACTGACAGGCTCAGATTGTGTCTAACAAAGAAATAAAACATTTTTCTTTATCAACAAAGTCCCGTTTGAGGAGAAGTCTTGTTTTGATTTCGCGAGTTGAGATGTTGCATAAAGACAATACCAAACCGGATCAAGCGAAAGGCGAAGATAAACACTTTATTTCTCTGGAGGGATCCTTTCCATGAGTTGTCAGACACTTATGATAGCAATCTGAGCCTATCAGTGGCAAAAACAAGCACCTTTAGTGGACATAAATTCATATGCAAACATATCCCAAGTAGTTACATTGCAGCCCATTTCGTGGCAGCTGCCTGCTGCGGTTTAACTCAATACAGGGCCAATTTCAAAAACTGTTGTTACCATTAAGCTGAAAACACATCGGCGCGTTAAGTGCTGTCCCTACCACACACCGGATGCATTGCACTGCAGCTCATTAACAGACGACCACACAAAGTTATTACTACTTCTACTGAAACATCTCTCACCTGTGTGTTAGATTAAAATCATAGTGTGGAGAGCCCCTAATTAAACTTGATATCCATCTGAAGAGACGATCTCTAGAGCTGGGACTTGCAATATATCCTTCGCAATATCGGCAATATCTCTTTGGCCATTGTCTTTATAATGACAGGATTGTAGGTTGTTTAGCTCGGAATATTTCTCCACCTCAACAACAAGTCTCTCTTCATTCATTCTTTGTCACACACGAGTAACAGCAACAGAGTTCTCTTTATGCATTCATGGTGAGGAGAGGAGTCGAGCTGCCATAGGAGCAGAGAAGAGCTGCTACGGGAGCTGGTATGTACAAGCAAGGAGAAATGGATTTAATTCCAGGGGCAATGAGGCTGGAAATTGGTGCATCCAGGAGCAGCATCACTAGCTGCCACTGGTGTGGGGTTATACACTGAAAATAACAGGGGTGTATTTTTTGATGCCTGATGTTTGCTGCTGGTGTGTTTTGGCCTTAAGTCGCTTAGACACGAAAACATGGGAAAATAGAGGTTATTTTTTTGGGCGATTCTTGCCTTTATTGATTGGACAGCTAAGATAAATAGGAAAGGTGAGAAAAGAGGGGTGTGTGACATGCAGCAAAGGGCCGCTTGTTGGAATCAAACCCAGGCTGCTGCATAGGACTCAGCTTAAAGTGGGCGCACACTCTACCAGTTGAGCTTGAGGTCGCCCCTTTAACACTCATTGTCAGCCCTCCAGCTTTGATTGCTCTGTGAACTGGATTCTTACAATGTATGAAATGATTAAATAAGATAGTGAAATTTAACCTTCACACAACTATTTCTGTCTCACTCTCTATTATGCGCACACACACACACAGACAGACACACACACACACACCTACACTGCCCACTAGTTGGTGTTACACAAGCTCTTACATAATGCAAACGATTACACACACAAAACCATTTACCTTCTTTGCCATGGCATCTGCCTCCTCCTTGTTCTCTGTGGCTCTCTCGTACGCCTTCCCCACCTCCGCCACGAAATCATTCACCGTCCCACACAGAAACCTGACGGAGCGGTGGAGAGAGACAGGAGAGGAGAGAATAAGGTTGGGATGGGTGTGAGTGTGAAGGTCAACATGATTAGCGCAGAAAATGAAACAGATCAGCCAGGGTAACACGTTTCTGATTTGGTGATTCACCGTGCAGTCACTGTGTTTGGAGATTACATTGCCGCCTACCTGCCTGTCAGCTACGTCGCCTCCACACAGTCACTATTTACTCACAGCTGTTACATTGCTGCTGTATGACTCAGCAGGGAGGTTTCTCCAAGCTCACACAGTCCTCGCGCATTTAGCAAATATTTGATCCTGTCAAATGAAGACTGCTGCAGAAAAACACGTTCTTCATTTATGTGTCTCCTGTTCACTCTCACAGGTTTAATGTCCAAATGAGAAGTCTGGAAATTAGAGATGCTTGATGGCACACTGTTTTAACTAGTTTATGGTAGAATCTGCAAGGCGTGTGCTCAGTCTGTGTCTCGCAAATTAGTGCTGAATATCATGCAGATGATCCTTTACCTTGAGGTGTCAGAGGTGGAAATGAATCATGTTGATGCTCAACAGCTGCAGGTTGCAGGGTGATGTTAGAGGAGTTTGACTGCATCGTGACATTTTGTTTTGGTTGCAAACTTACAATTGTTGCCTCTGAAAACACCTACTTATTTGATTTTGATCTCCTACTGTCTACACCTTAGTTTAAGATTGCCACTGCTGCTATTCTAAACATAACACCTCGGTTATTAAGATTCCAGACGAAACTGAAAATGATGTCACTACCTCTCCAGGAAAGTACCTTCATTTCTTTAGGAGGTGTTCAGGAGTAGCCAGGTTTTAGATTCATGTTAACAGAGGCCCTGTTTACACCTGGTATTAACATGTGTCTTGGGTGATCAGATCACACACGGACACCTCTAAGTACAAGTGTTAATGCACCAGATGGGTCCTCAATGCATCTTGAGATCTGATCGCTCAGACCACACGCAGAAGTAGTCTGGATCGCATATGGCCACATTCTTTCAACAGTGTGTATGCTTATGTGTCCCGAGCCACACTAAAGGAACTCAGCCGATGTCCTCTGTGTAGAGTGAAGTACGTACTCATTTGCACGCCAATGGCATTGTTTTAACAACAAGAACAAGCCACAACAATAAAAGACGAAGAAGAAGCCACAGCAACAGGAGGATTCTTGTGGATCGAGTGTACACAACACACGCTGCCTGATGCTACGTATTTGGGCCAAGAGTCAGTACAACAGAAACTGGATGATTCATATCACAACTGGGAGATTCATGTGGACATTTTGAAGAGGAAACAAAATAACTAACCAAAAAGTAACTAGAATTACTGCCCCGAGGTTGAATGCCTCCAGCAATCAGTCAAGTTGTAGTTTACACCCTTGTCTGTCCAGACTCATGTAGCCATGACAACTGGCAATGCTTCAAACATGGATGTGGCTGCAAAGAAGCTACAAATTGCAAAACACGGATGCTTCACACACATCTTCATCCCGCAAGCACAGAAGATCTATACAGTCAGCACAGTTTGAAGGTGCGCAACATTATGCCATCACAGTGAAGTTAACCTTTGACCTTTTGGATAAAAAATATCATAACTTAATTGTTTTACCCTGTTAGATATTTGTGTGAAACTGTGTCATAATTAGTGTATGAATTCTTGAGTTATGGCCAAAAAAGTGTGAGGTCACGGTGACCTTTGACCACCAAATTCTAATCAATTCATCCTCGAGTCCAAGTGGACGTTTGTGCCAAATTTGAAGTCATTCCAGCAAAGCATTCCTGAGATATCGCATTCGCAAGAATGGGACGTACGGAAGTTTGGACGTACGTACCAACTGAAAGCATGAAGGCCAAAACACACCAGCGGCGTCATATGACGGCGACGTCACTGACGCGAATCAAGTGCCGCCCCCAACACACACAAAAAGCGTTGCGCTGCGGGGCGTCAACCGGATTTCTATTGCACACTCCAGTCTGCTAGGCTGGGAAGTACAAAATAGCGCTTTTTCAAGGGCGGTGACGCTGGAAAAATAGGACAATAGCGTAAAGTGCCATGGCGCAGCACCTCGACACGCGTCGAGCCGCCACCGGTGTGGGTTTGTAAATAGAAAATAATGGGGGCGGCTGTTCTGA
Organism: Epinephelus fuscoguttatus; assembly: GCF_011397635.1. Classification (NCBI taxonomy): domain Eukaryota; kingdom Metazoa; phylum Chordata; class Actinopteri; order Perciformes; family Serranidae; genus Epinephelus; species Epinephelus fuscoguttatus. The sequence goes on from NC_064774.1 coordinate 17,709,493, forward strand.
CGCGCGTCGTACGGCGCTAGTGTGTTTTGGCCTTACCACCTTCGACCACAGCTGTTGCAGGCGTGAAGGCACAAAAACAACAACACGTTTGGTCTTCACAAATGGAAATTACACGTGTTTATTTGCACATAGAGCGCATCTCAAATGTGGAGACACATTTTAATGCCTGGTGTGAACAGACAGACATAGAGCTATGATTAAACCACCCAAGACGCATGTTAATACCAGGGGTGAACAGTGCCAGAGTTGGATCTTTTAAAGCAGTGGTTCCCAACTGATGGGTCGCAGGTCCTTTCTTAACCGACCGCAAGTGACTCGGAACGTGTCAAGTTTGTAAAAAAAAACAAACAAAAAAAACCCCCAACAAAAAACAGTAAAACAGTAGAACTTCTACAACTTCTTGACAGGGATAGAAAACTAGCCCGATGACCAAATGCAAGTGTGACCCTGAATGTATTAAACTGTGTGGACCTTGAGCTAATGACTAAGGAGAAATCTGGACCCTGTGGCTGGACCTGTTGGGAACCACTGTTTTAAAGACGTCTAGGTGTCAGGTCCTTTCTGTGACTTTTTGATCACAATTCTCATGTTAGTCTGAGGTTAATAACACAGAAAACGTTCTTTTCTGTTTGTAAAGCTGAAAAGAAAATGCTGTGGCTAAATACATAGTACACAGTAAAGATATGAACGCACAATGTACGACAGCAAGACTGAACAAGGCTCTATAGTTAACACCTAACACTCCCAGTTGAGGCCTAGACTGTATAAATTGGGATAGACTAAACAGACTGTTGCCAAGGACAACAATGTACTCATCTGCTTTACTTCAGCTGTACTCTCCCCACAGGTGTCTTCATGCATGTTTATGCAAGTTCTTAATCTGTTGCCTTTTCGTACGTGATGTTATATACCATCATTTTCCTCACCAGCTGTTGTAAAGGTCGTTTAAGGATTTCTTCACCAGCTGCTGATGTAAAGCATAAGGAGGTTCATCTCTAACCAACAATGCATGCAACCTCATCTATTTTACATAGCCTTGATTCAGTGTACAAAGTCACTTACTCATCACTGCATTCTTTATGGTTTGGTGGGTTGAACGTCATTGACCATTCCCAGACAACAGTACTGGTATATCTTTATCTATAAAGCAATATTGGGCAAACTTTCGGTCTACCTCTATCTGCACCCTTCTACACTCCTCCAAGTGGTTGTGTTTTTATGAACCCTGGGTTTTAACAGATCTGGGGAAAACCGCATTCTCCTACTCTGTACCCTGGACATGGAAGAATCTTCGGAAACATCTAAAATTAGAAACACTTGCATCCATCCACGAATTTAAGGGCATCATAAAGAATGTGGTGACAGAGACACGTGGCCACTGTGTTTGAATAGTTGTTGTTTTATTGTGGTTATGTTGTATTTGTTGCATCTAAACGTGCTCTGATTGGCGGCTACCTCGGCCAGGTCTCTTGTAAAAGACATTTTCAATCTCAGCGGGACTTCCTGCTTTTTAAATTCGATGACAAGGCAGTGATATCATTTAACGATCTCCCCCTGTATGAGATCTTTCTGCTGGAGCTCAGCTGGACTCATCCATCTTACTTACTTTTCTTTATTGTTAAATGTGACCTTATTATGTCAGTAACATATCATTGTTAATGGTTAAAGGGAACCATTAGAAGCGGACAGCAGTCTTACTTTACTTAATGTCCCTTTTGTGTCTTTGCGGGAGAAACGACAACACATTTATAACAGGTAAGTGGATAATAACAAAGCACAGCCCTGTATGTGATGTAAACTCTAATACAGACTGAATCTTGATGCTATTTTTCTATAAGAAATTAGGATTACCATGACAAGATGTACATCTACACCAACAAAGTGAGCAACCTTAAATAATTTCATGCACAAATATGCAAAGTAAAGAGAGTAAAGTGTCTCACTGAGCTTGCTGATCCTGATGGAATCCCATTTATATTATTCTGTACTCGAACTGATTCCTATTTTCCTTTTTACCATGTGCCGAGTGTTTCTCTTGACCCTCGGCTAATTAAAACCTTTTAAAATTCCACTGCAAGATTTCAAAAATAAACATTTCAAAGCAGGAAAGACACATTCTCTTTGTCTGACAACACTGGTGTTGCGTTTCGATGAAAATGTGTTCTGGGTGCGTCCAATAGTCCCTGAAGTGTTTTAAATGCGCTCCACTACAATCAGCAGCGCTTTAAAAACACACACGGAGCGGTGGAGAAAAGTGCTCTGTAATGGCCGCTAGACTTTTCCCAAAGGAAGACTACTAATGTACTAACGCACAGAGGATGACCCCTAAATACTGATTCATCCGTCTCTTTCACTTACAGCCAGGCAGCACTTACTGTCCCCTCCGTGTGTGCGTGTGTGCGAGTGTGTGTCCTCAGGGAGGAAGGAAAAAATCAATACTCATTGACCAGACACTCACTTGCCCCTTTTTGTCTGCCTCTTTCTCTCATCATCTCTCTTCTCTATTCTCCTTTTTGCCTCCTTGCTTTCATCCTGCCATCTTTATTCTCATCCCCCATCCTTCACCTGCCTCCCCCTCCCTCCTGCTTTCCCTGTCCCTGTATTTCAAAGGTATTCGTGGCACGTACTTGGCAGAGGAAATGACGTCACTGTGTTTGTCCGAGTCCAGGATCTTGGCGAGGTGGGAGGCCACAGAGTCTGCATACTGAGTGATGTGGACCTGAGAGTGAGAAAGAGACTTCAGACTTATAAAAGAGAAGGGTAAAAGATTATTTGATCCAGTCAAACCTTTGTTAAGTTGGTCTTAAAATTTTCTAGTAGATTTTTGCCTTTTTCTTAGCAGTATGACGGCTATCAGCAGAAAATTCATGATCTTAAATAAGATTTAAATACAGTAAAAGGTTTGATTATGGGATTTGGAACAGGCCAAATCACCGTTTGGTAACAACGTCCTTACTGGACACACAGACTTTTTGTCTTTTGCTCATTTGTCTCATGGGTTTATTCTGAACCTGGGAAATCTGCCTTTCATTTAATTTCCTTTTTTTAATTTATAGATATATATAAATTTATATAGCATTTCATATTTAACCTACTGTGCATTTTTTATCTTATAATTTCCAGTTTTTACTTTTAAGCATCCTCTACTACAGAAAAAAAATCTGTATCAGCATTGGTATCTGTTCATATATTCATCTTGACCAGCATTTATATTATCCATAGCAAAGTATTCATTACTCCTGCACTGCTCTAACACTTTAATCACCTTACACTGCAATACCTGCACTGTCCATCTATCTATCTATCTATCTATCTATCTATCTATCTATCTATCTATCTATCTATCTATCCATCCGTCCGTCCATCCATCTATCTAACCGTCCATCCATCCATCCATCCGTCCATCCATCTATCTATGTATCTATCTAACCGTCCATCCGTCCGTCCATCTTAAAACTTGAAAATTAAATGACTCTCTGAGGGTGGTGTTATTTAACTCTATATTTTACTTGTAGGTAGTGTTTGCACTCTTTATCCTGTTTATGTGCATCAAACATTTTATTTTCTTCTGTCTATAATCTGTGTGCTTCATTCAGCCACTGCTTAAATCGTCAGTCATGACTTTTCGGAAAAAAAGCCTTTGATTAATGTGATTTTAATCATCAGTCACCTAAAAACATCGACTAGAGGAAGAACAAAAAACAGAACAAATCTAAGTCAATACAGAACTTTTTAACTAACTGTCCAAAAATGGCCACGGTTGTCTGGCTAGGTTCAAAAGGCAAAACTAAGATAGGTTTGGGATGTTGTCTCCCAATAAATCCCCTTCATTTGAGTGGATCAGCCTTCCACTGATGGACAAATGACAAATGATGAGAGCCTTCACATCTTTAAACTGAAAAAAAAAAGATTGCTCCTCTGGGAGATTTTACTTCAATTATCCACCAAAGTAAGAAATGTAATAGTGGTGAGAAACTGGCTCTGCAGCTGCAGAATCATACTGCAACGTTAAGCTCCAGCATGCCTCGAAACCTACCAGAAATATTTTCGGGAGCTAAGAAGCAGCTCTTAGCTTAAATTTAAAATACAGAGCTGTCCTTCATCAATATCTGAGCTGCTCCCCGTGTTTTAGGTCTGATTGCTTTGGCTCCCAGCTGCCAGACTCAATTGATTCTCAGTGGATGTTTTCCAAAATAATTTCTTGGAGCTCGCGAGGTCTGGCTACGTGGGGCTAATTTATGGACACCATCTGTCAAAAAGCAGACAGCTTCCTGAGAGTAATTTACCTGCAGAGGAGAATCGAGGCTGTCGTCTTCTTTCACTATGGGTGTGCGTTTAGTGGTGGTTGGCACCTCGTACGTCATCACACTCCATCTACAAAGACACACAAAGACACACGCCGGTGTCAATCAGCGGAGAATAAACTTTATTATCAGCTAATCAGATCAAGATAGGAGGACAGGACACAGGAAATGGAAATGTCCTTTTCTATCTGTGATTGTGTCACTGATAAAAACAGCAGATCAACAAAAATCCATCTATAGTTCAAGCTGAGGATGAAGAAGTCGGTGAACACCTGCAGAACATGTGAGCTTTTTTAAACATACTTGAATTATGCACTTTTAATGAAAGGAGTAGCTGAACATTTTGGGAAATACACTTATTCACTTTCTTGGCAAGAGTTAGCTGAGAAGACTGATGCCACTCTCATGTCTGTACAGTAAATACGAAGCTACAGCCAGCAGCTGGTTAGCTTAGCTTAGCACAAAGACTGAAAACAGAAGGAAACAGCTAGCCTGGCTCTGTCTTAACTTAAACTTAAACTCACTAATCCAAATGCTGCATTTCGTATAATAAATCAGTACAAAAATGGAAGTGTAAAACTTACAAGCCAGTGGCTATGGATTAAGAGGAAAGACGCCATATGGGCCCCGAAATACCACTCACAACAGCAGGGTATGAGGAAGTAAAAGCAGAGGGAGGCGCACCTGTGACGCCAGGTGCTGCCGATAAGCCCTCTGGAGGTGTCGTGGGCCTCTCATCGAAACACCAGTGAAGGGAGGTACCCACCTGATGACACCACCAAATGAAGCTTTTACCCTCCCTAAACTCCCACCCGGCTCCAGTTTCCGTCTTTGCCAACTTGCTGCAGTATGGCAGTGATGCCGTTATAATCACAGCCCTAATGGGGACCTTCAGTATTTGGATCAAGTGGCTTGTGAAAAATGAGGCTGGTCAAATTTAGAATGCCACAGCCGCTATTTTAATGTACCAGATACATATTTAATTAACATTTAGATAAATGTAAGTATGAAATTGGACTCTGCTGATACTCAATATTAAAAGACTCAGATTGGGATTTGGGCCAAAAGCTTGTGATGGGGACATGCCTAATATACACTATGTGTAATTGGTTGATTTATGTTTGTTTTCAGCCACCAGCTGCCAATTATGCGCTAATGCTACTCTTAATGTTGTTTAAATGAATCTTTCCCCGATGCATAAATAGAAATAAACAGCCTGTAGTACTTTTAGCTAATTATCTTTATTGCTTTGACTATTGCTTGCTCATCTCTGCTGCCCTTGAGAGGTACACAACCCTAGATCAGATTTTGACACAGCATTCACTTGGGATTTCTTCCATGAACTTATTTTAAGGGAATCATTCAGGACAGTTTTCCTATCGGTCATATTGATACTGTAGCTTGACACAATTTAGTCATCAGTCCACCTGAAGTGGATTTTCCAATCAAGTCTGAGAACATGACAGGACACTAAGGCCTTCAGAGAAAAACAGAGCCAACTTGTATGGACTCTGTACCTTGCTGAGAAGAAGCAGTGCAAACCACATTGTTGCCCTCAGCCACCCTCTGTCCCTCTGGTCTTACCGGTCCAGCATTTTGGTGGTGGCTCTCTCCAGCTTCTCCAGGATCTGCAGCAGCTGGGCATCATCGTCACAGAGGCCTCCCCAGCCCAGAACACGAGCCAGGTCATTGCCTGTGCCCAGAGGCAGCACGCCGAGCTGGCACTGTAATGTAAAACAATACATCATCTGCAAACAAACTGACTTAATCCAATTTTCAATCAAACTGAGCACAAGACAAATGATTTATGTTTCATCAATCTAAATCTAAGAGACTCTGTAACTACTGCACAAATATACAATTCTGGTATTTATTACAGTGTCTCTTTTACAGGGTGTCCACAGGTATCAGACAGTTTAATGATTTTTAAGACCCTTTCAAGACACCTTTAAACCAAATTTAGGACACATTTTTGGACAAATCATGTTTCACTTATTCAAGCATTGCAGATAAGCTGAATATATGTAGTCTTGTGCGCAGGTAAGTGTTATGTAAGAATATGGTTATAAGATTGAGTTAAATTAATCTACATTTTGCCAACAGATAAGTGCAAGTATAAAGTAAAAGAAAAAAAGTTTTGTGGTTCGTAACAGAAATGTGGACTTCTACACTGAAAAGCTTCACTCATTTTCAGAAAATACATTTAAAAATGGATAAATGAAACAAGATAAGCTGTTTGTACAAATTCAAGTTTAAGACTATTTAATGACTTTTAAGGCCTTATTGTTATAAAATTGAATTAAAGACTTTTTAAGGACCTGCAAGCACCCTGTTTTACCTCACGGGAACCAAAAAGATAAAATTTAGCAGTGAAATCAAATGTCCTCATAAAACATTTATATCCCAACATCAAATCTTCTTATTCTCTTTTCTCATTTTTGTTATAAAGCATCACAAATTGTTTGGGTTGGTAAACATGGGCACAAGAGTTGCAGTCCACATTCTGATATTATGGGCACACTACAGGTATAAACTCATTTAAAATCTGCAGTTCTCCTAATTTTCAAGTGAATGTAACAACAGTAGATGAGTATTTCAGTGACGCAGGCATCTTCTGTGCCAAACTGCAAAAATATAAGACTTTAACTTACTTAGTTTGATCAGTAATTAAATATTTAAGTTAACGTGTGTGTTAATTAAATTGCAAAGCATGCTCAAATCAGTTAAATGGTTTTATTATACAGGACAGAATGGAGGCAATTGGTAGTCTGCGCCCAAATTACATCCTCAAGGACAAACAAATTATTTCAAACTGTAACATCTTGAATTATAAAGACAAATATCAGATGACTCTATAAGGAAGTCAAAACAAGGTGAAGATCATGAGGAAAAAATGTGAGAAACATCACGCTGTCTGACCCTTGATATTAACCGGTTAATCTGATTAATATGACATGACCTATAATTATTTAAACTGATTTGACACGGCACTTTGTATCCAAATTAAACACGAATTTAAAATGAAAACCATGTTATCCGACATGGCCTTTATTCATTTGGATTAATTGCGTGACATTAATTATTTAGTTGAGCTAATTAGTGTATCATTGGTGACTTTACCCATCGCCACCCCGTTCTTTTTCTGTCTATTTCCCAGTCACTTCCTTTTTGGCTTTAGTATCATCCAGATGTCTACAAAATTTACTCACCACGTTCGACACTGTTTCTTTGTCATGATTGAGGACAATGAGCAGGTTACGAAACAGGACTACAGGTGTTAAATGCTTTAGTTCTGATGTTTTTTATCATCACATCAGCACAAGAGGTACCTTGTTGCTTTGTCTTGCCCATCAGCGCTCTCCACAGTTACCTTCAACATTACATCATCATCCCCTTCTCCTCCTCTTCCTCCTCCTCCTCTGCCTCGCTCTCACCTGTTTATGGAGGTTGAGTTTATCCAGCTCTGAGAGCACCCAGCCCACGCTGCCATCTCCTCCGCACACCAGGATACGAAACGTCACAAACTTCTGGAAGAGGCGCAGGCTGAGGGAGCAGAGAGTGGGATGGGATGGGAGGATGAGAGGATGAGGAGAGGAAGAGGAGGACGCAAAGCATGAAATGTCAAGAGGTAGATGTCATGAAAAGGCAGTGAAATTACAGGACCAGTACACACATTAAACCAGTAATTATGAAGCAGATGCTCCCACTAGTGAGGCAATCAACCAGTAAAAATAAAACCTAGTAAATGTTAGACCTTTCTGCTACATATGAGCTCATTATTTCATTAGTAATTATTAAGTACGACAATTCACAGTAAGTACCCGAGCTCTGGTCCTCCGTTCATCAGGTCAAAGACTTGAGCCGGGTTGAGGAGCTGCTTGAACTTGCGGAGGAACTTAACCCCCTGGTTGTCTCCACTTTTAGAGTTGACCAGGACCAGGAGAGGACTGGAGCACGACGCTGAGGTGGCCTTCCAGAAGCCTGGAGAGAAATAGTTTGTTCGCAATCATGTTACTATAATGAGGCGTGGAATTCAGATGGAGGGCAGGAGGTGATAAACATACTGTGTGAAATGTAAACAGAAGAACTTCTATATAAAAGCATTTAATGATCAGGGAGCAGGTATCGTCAAAAAATTGAAACTCATGTTGGATGTGACCACACAAAATGAATAAAAGGAATGTGTTGTTTTAGGCTGGGTGAGCAAACCTGAATCAGGGACTAATTTTGTTACAAAGTTGTATAATTACCTAGAGTTGGTTCGTGTTCTCACGGCAGCATTTACAAGTGGACCAGATCAAATGCCTTGTGTGAGAAAGCTGCTCTTGATTGGTCAGAATTTCCATGTGGGAAAAATCCAGGAAGTAAACAAAACGTTGAAGAAGAGTACACTTGCAAGATAAATGTGACACTTTCTAATGTCACAATGGAGGGACAACTACGCAGGTTGATTTTAGCGCTGCTCATCGTGGACTATATTGCTGTCATTGTTCATTTTAGGCAAACCATGCGACTGCAGTTGGTTCGGATCGAGGTCGGAACATGTTCTCACCACAAACGAACCGCAACGGAGTTCGTTAGTAACCGGACCGAGACCACCTCTTCAAGAAGGTCTCGGTTCGGTTGTTTTGGTGCGCACCTGAGTGTGATTGCTGTGTTCACACCTGCCCAAACGAACCGCACTTAGGGAGCAAACAAACTTGAGTTGGATTGAACCAAACCAAACAGGGCAGGTGTGGAAGCAGCCTTATATTTCAACTTAGTACACGGACGCACCGCTGTCATGCTAACATTAATAGCTAACTTTAGCTACTATTTTCTACCCCCCTAGGTCAACCATTTCTAAAGGTCTGGTGAAACGCCGGTAAAAATCTGGGCTCTGGCTAAAAACATGGAGAAGCTGTGACAGTACATTGTTACTGCATCTAACTCGAGGCACATTTGACACAATGCTTTAATGCTAACGTTTGATTCAGCTCCTCCAGACTTAAGACGCAGGTTTTAGATCCACATCTAGCTGTTTCTCTGTGATTTCTTTTATGACTTCTCCCCTTTATGTCGCTCTGTATTCAGCACTTAAAGTAGCCTTTGTTTTTTTCCCAATTTGATTGATCGGAACAGCGGTAAACAGCACAATTCCAAGGCATTTGTGCAGAGTTGGTAGTCCTCTGATTGAGGTCATATGCAAGAAGTTATTGATTGTAAATGAATAAAACATGTTTTTAAAAAGGAAATAAAAACTGAAAACATTTCTAGCTCTCAGATTGGAGTCCAAATGTTGACACTTTGATGGATCCTGGTTGCTAATGATCTGGGCACTGTGTCAGAATGATACATTTTGCTAATAAAAGATAACCTTTTTTGCATAATTTGATCAAATCTTTGGCAAATGTGTTGCAAATATTAATCTTTTCTTTAAATTTCTCCTAGAAATGTTTGTCCAAGCATGCTAGAATTTCACATATTCATTAAAACTGTTGTTTCAAAACCTTCAACAACACACAAGATCAAAAGGACTTGCTTTACAGTTGCTGACAGCAGCAAAATCAAAGGGCCTGTTGCAACGTCACACCCTCTGCTTCCAAAGGATTTACACACCGTCTGAGTTGAAAGGTGACATTCCTGAGCTTTGAACCTACTGTACATGCAATACCATGAACAAAGGAGCCTGTATATATGTGTGTCTGTGTGTTTGTACGAGGTGTCTCACCATCTGAGTCGATGCTGTTAAGTGCAGTGGGAGGGATGATTGACACTCGATATTGACCCAAGGGACACACCTTCCCCATTTGTTCTTTACAGCTGTTGTGGACCTGCGCACACACACACACACACACACACACACACACACACACATAAACACAAAGTCAGCGGTCTCCATAGTAATTCTATATTTCAGTAGAAGCAGAAAGGTCATTACATCCCTCTGAAACCCACCAAATGTCAGTTCTGTAACCTTTACAAATACCACTCTGATTCATTTTTGCGTGCCACAGTGTGTGTGTGTGTTTCTGTGTGTGTGCGTGCGCTGAGGATTAGACTTATTAATGTGGGTTCGTTTGCCCTTAACACTAAAAGCAGCTCAGCCTTTGTTAAGTGGCACTGTGAGACAGCGTGAAGTTACATCTCTGTCACTCTTTGTGTCCTAAAGGACGACTGCACTAAACTTTTCTGCTTCATCATTGTGTTCTCCTGCTAAAGCGAAGGTAGTTTCAGGCTGCAACTAACTCAGCCCATAAAACGTAGCTTTATTTGGGCTTTTATTTTGTGATTTGCAGCAGCGACATGCTCTGGTTTGTCTTTCCGTAGGTGGTCAGAGCGTTGGGTCAGACTCCTGGAGCTGACATAAATTCATCAGCTCAATTTCATTCCTCATCTTTAACCTGCCCACCTCCTCCTCCTCCTCTTCACCTTGGGGATCTGTGCTGCCACCCTGAGTGCCGTCTCTTTACTATGATGACTTGAGTGAATGTTTCAGACCTTGAGTCTTCAAGTTTGGGAGCAGAAGTCACTATGAGTCACAATTTTCTGTGCGTATATGAACACATCAGATTGTTTGGTGAGCAAACTAAAGAAAATATCACCGTATGTATTAATAATCTGACACATTTTCACTTGTGTTTCATACAGTTTAAGACCAAAACTACAAATACCATATATATTGGAAACCCGTGAGTGAATGAGAACAATTTCTGTTTCAATATTTCATATTTTCCAGTGACAAACGTTGTACTTTTTTGTGAAGGTAGTAGCACAACACTTAGTGTATTATCTTGGATAGTCGGTTTGGCATTTAGAGAGCTGCTGGGGTATTAAAGCAAACTGTGGCTCACTGGATACATGGTTCATCCTCCCACTAGAGATATTAGTAGTTGGAAAAGCTTTACCAATTGGACTGGCACTGATTATATTACCCTGGATATTAGTTTGATTTTAAAGGAACACCTTCAGTTTCTTGTAGACAGGTGTGTAGAAGAGATTATCCACAGGCAAAAGAAGAGAGGAGTCACGCACACTGATTTTAAATCCATGTGAGAACTTTCTAGGCTAAGATCTAAAAAGAAAATACCTCCCAGCCAGCAGTGATGTCCTAAATAAACACTAACACTCATGTGACGAGACAGTTTTCTGACAGGATGGAAGCCACAATCGATCCCACTTACGATGGCTTTGCACCAGAGGCAGCGCCAGTCCTGCAGCCGCCGCACGCTGCCACAGTTCTTGTCACACACCACACATTTGGCACTGACCGGCAGGTTGCCTTCCAGCCACTGGTGGGGCATGAACACCTGAGAAAAATACAAAAAAAAAATACTGAAAATATGAGACATCAGGGGTCCAAATTTAGGCGACTCGGGCAGGAATTACTGGTATGCAAAGATCTATGGAAATTCAAAATACACAAATCACCACCTCATTACTCACCCCTTCCTCATCCTCGATAATGTCATTTCCTATGGAGGCCAGTGTGGTCCATTTGCAGTTGTTGGTGGAGCGAACTGCACAGCGCTTATGAGCCTTGAATTTACAAACTGCAGAGGACAGATAAAAAAAATGTCATGTTAGACAAACTACGGTTACACTTTACTTGAAGGTATCTACATAAGGGTGACATGACACTGTCATAACTATGACATAACACGGTCATGAACTTGTCATGAACATTATGTACATGTCATAAACGTTTATGACTGCTGTCATTAAGTGTCATTCGGTTTTTGTAATGACAAGTTGACATTGTTTGGGTTGTCTTGATTATGACAACTTGACATTAATCAAAGTGACATTACCAGAAGTTGTCTTTGTCATGACAAGTTGACATGAAATTTGGTTGGGATGTCCTTACAATGACAACTTGACATTAACCAGGAAGACATTACCAGAAGATGATTTGTTTAAAAAATATTATTTTGGATAAGTGTTGGATCATCTGATGGTTATTCTCTGCTGTCATCAATTTTTTTAATTGGCACCAATAGCATTTACATATATCAGGATTAAATATTGCTTAAAATATTCACAACGTTTTTTAACATTTTACAGAATGCTATTTATATTTTATAAATTTCTGTGTATGTTTTCAAAAATTCCTACATATATATATGTATTTTATAAAGGTTTCTTTATCTTATTAATTTTCTCTATTTATTTCATAGATTTCTCTGTACTTTTTTTAAAATCTCTATGTTAAATGTTTTTATTCACATTTTCTACATTTAATATTTATTTTATAACTTTCTCTCTATATTTTATAACTTCTTATATGTAGTTTAAGAATTTCTCTCTATTTTTTCAAATGCCTATAATTATTTTATTCATTTTAATTCATGTTTTCTACATTTAATATTTATTTTATAAATTTCCCTTTTAATTCTATAAATACAAATATGTATTTTATAAATGTTGCTCTATTTTTTAATGTCTATAAATATTTTAAGCATTTTTAATTATATCTTACACATATTACATATATTTTATACATTTCTAAATATATTTTTGTTCACTCTAATTAATTTCGTTTGGATCTATGGAAAGTCATTAAAGGGAGATGAAAAATAAAGAACAAATGCCTTTGCATTTAGAGCATTTCAATTCCTGACAAAGAAGATTGAAATTTTACAAATTAATTTAATTTCCCAATAATGTGTGTTGGCATCTGACCTAATAACCCTGTATATGTGTGTTAATGTTTTTACTGCTGCTATCACAACAATAGGAGGAATGTTTCAAAGGTGTCAAGGTGTCAAACCCGTGATGACACTTGCCTCGTCCTGCAATTAGGAGCAATAAACCTATTTATTTCCCAACACATTAACATGCTCTAAATACTTTTAAGCAATGACGGACAGGAATGAGGACACCAAACTGTCCTTGACGTTTATGTAGATGAACGGTCAAATATAGATAGATAGATAACAGCTCCTGATATCTGGTTAGGTCTAAACCTTTGCTATTGACCCTCAGTGTGTCTTCAAATGTGTGTATCTGTGTGTCTACAAACCTTCACAGGACAGGCCGTGGGAGGTGACGCCTGGCAGAGCCTCCCTGCAGACGTTGCAGAAGGTCGGTCTGGCGTGTGAGCAGGCATACCAGTTGTGCATCCCAGAGAAATGCTCCATGTTGAACTGGCTGGCCTGGGGGGGAAGGAAGAATATGGGAGGAGAGTCCAGTGACATCAGCGCTACATGTTAAACTGGCTGGGCTCAGAGGTGGGAACAGAAACAAAACTCATCAGAGCGAAACATCAGAATATATAGCCTGGGGGGTGAGAGATATTGCAGGACGACTTTTTAAATTTCATGCTGAACTTCACAGCCAGAGGAAACACAGATAAGATAATGACATCAGCAGTGCATATTAAACTTTGTGGCCTCGGGATTGAGACATAAAACGATTGAGATGATACTGATACTACAGCTGACTGGCCTGAGTAAAAGATGCCCATACAGGCAGAATATAAATGTTAGCCGATGCCTTAAAAGACGGCAGGTACAGGCAGTGCTGTCAAACCGCACAATCTTTCTTTCTTCCTTTTCAGAAAGTGCTCCTGACTCTCAAGATATCAAAATGTCAAATCCGAAATTAGGATTAATTTGGAGAAGATGCCATTCAGTTTGATCTGCACCCTCACAAACCTGCAGGAGCATCACATGAACTTGGAATAACGGGGTGTATATGACAATGATGTTAATTAAAACCCTAAATTTGAGGAACATTGAAAGCCAAAAACCCAGAGAGAATTTCAGCTGAGCTGGGATGGCATGCAGTTTACAGTCTCTTTATAGCCTATTAAAGCAGAAGGTCTGATTTTATGAGCGACATTAATCTGTGGGCAAAGAGCTAAAATGAAAAGCAGATAAGAAAAAAGAGAGAGGAGAAGAGTATTTTCTTCCAAGACAGCAGAAAAGGTGGATATTTAGAGAAAAGAGCAGATGGGAGGAGAATTAAGAAGCGAGGTGTGAAGCCTGTTCTCATCAGCATAGATTACACACTGGCTTTTATCAGAGCATCATCAATTTGGCACATTTATAACATTCAGCCTGCAGAATACACACCAATCTGAGACAATGAAGAGACTGCCGGAGAGATAGTCAGAATACTAACCTCATAGGTTTCCCATTTTTGGACGGATCTGAGAGCGCCGATCCAGTCCTCCATTTCCTTCCTGCTCTCGGCGCATAACATCAGTTTGCGAAATGGAGTGATCACCTGAGACACAAAAGAAAAGATGCAGTGATATGAAATATCACCTTCAAAACCTGAGGAATATCTCATCTGCAGCCAAATCTATGTACCCTATCTATGCATTTCTCATCACACCACATTCATGGGGAGCTACAGCTACGCTAGCAGCTCTGTGAAGCTAAATGCTAACATTAGCATGCTAACATTCTCACACTAACAATGCTAACACGCTTAACATTTGCTAATTAGCTCAAAACACAATGTACAGCTGAGGCTCATGGGAATGCAATTAGTTTCGCAGGTACAGTATAAGGTTTTGGGTGGCACGTTGGTGCAGTGGTTAGCATTGTCGCCTCACAGCAAGAGGGCCCCTGGTTTGAATCCCGGGTTGGGTTTCAAACCCCAGGGTGGGGGAGCCCTTCTAAGCAGAGTCTGCATGTTCTCCCCATGTCAGTGTGGGTTTTCTCCAGGTACTCCAGCTTCCTCCCACAGTCCAAAGACATGCAGGTTAATTGGTGACTCTCAACTATCCGTAGGTGTGAATGTGAGTGTGAATGGTTGTCTGTCTCTATGTGTCAGCCCTGTGATAGTCTGGTGACCTGTCCAGGGTGTACCCTGCCTCTCACCCAGTGTCAGCTGGGATAGGCTCCAGCCATCCACAACCCATAACAGGATAAGCAGTGACAGATAGTGAGTGAAAAAATTGAGTATAGATTTTGGATAAATCATAATTTTGACTTAATTTTGGCGCAAGATAAAAAAAAAAAAGCAATCACCAAAGTTATCAAATTGATCCTAAAGTTCAACTAGAACAATTAGTCAATCAAAAGAAAATTAATCGCCTACTATTTTGATAATCGATTAATCATTACAGTTATTTTTCAGGCAAAAATGTCAAACATTTGCTGGTTCCAGCTTCTTAAATGTAAGAAATTGCTGCTTTTTTGTCATTTATGATAGTAAATGAAGAGTCTTTGGGTTTAGAATGTTGGTTGAACAAAAGAAGTAATCGGACGTTTTCACTTATGACTCTGGGGAACTGAATTTTTCCCAATTTTCTGACATTTCATAGACTAAACAATTAATCGATTAAGTGTGAAAATACCTAGCAGATTAATTGGTAATGAAAATAATCATTAGTTGCAGACTTTTTCTGAAGGGAACATGAATGTGTGTCACAAATTTCATGGCAATCTATCTAATAGTTGTTGAAACATTTCACTCAACACCACAAATGTGAACCTCTTGGTGGCGTTAGGGAAAACTTAAGTCATTGGTAGTCATCCTCTGGAGACCATGAATACCAAATTTCCTCGCAATGCGTCTCACAGTTGTTGAGGTATTTCAGTCCGGACCAGAGTGGTTAAGATCCAAGTTAAATCTTAAGCTTTAAACTTTTCATTTGTAATCATTTTCCATTGAAAACTGAGCCAAATGTTAAGTTTTAAATGCTTACATACACATTTTCAGATAAGTTGTTGCTCACCGTGAAGCTGTTGTTGATATTCTTGGTGCTGGTCTCGGCCACACTGGCATCGGATAGGTCCACTTCGTCAAAAATCAGGGACTGATGGAAGACAAACAATGCAAACATCAGCTTTTCCTTCTTTTCTCGCACCATATCCAGGTGCTACACTTAGCATAATCACACCTTGTCTTTTCCCTGACACCTCTTAATCACACCTCAATCATTCTTGACTGTTTCCAACTTGTAATTTTGGTTTCACAGCTCAATGAATTGCCTTTTGCGATGCTTACAAATCCCAAAAACATTTCCTTGGGCTCACCTTGCAGTCTTTGGCATAGTAGAGGGTCCTCCCTCTGAGTTTGAAGTACCTCCTCTTCCACCTCTGGAAAGAACTGGTCTGCTTTAACAGGATTCCCTCCTTCACACTTTTCTGTTGCGAGACAGAAAGAGGACAAAGGGGGAGAGGGGAAAAGAAAGAACAGATGTTAGTGCATCCCAATGAATAACATAAGTGAAAGGTATTCTTCATGGAGTTCACACATTGACAGAAGGAGATCAGTTTGGATCTGGTCACCGAGATGGCTTTTTTCTTTTGTCTTTCGCTCAGATGAGCAGAGAGGTGTTGACTGATTCTGTCAAGATCAGAGAGGCTCACAGACAGGTTTACTTAAAGGACAAGACCTATGTCAGATTTGAGAAAGTCAAGGAACCTCTTTACCTCATGTTTCCAAAAATAGCATCAGTTAAATATTCAAACAAGGAAGATGTGTTTGGTTATCAGTATGCTTGTGTGTCGACAGCAATAACACGGTCCTGTACTGCGATTATGGGAGTAACAGTGATAAACTGATGCGACAGGTAGGAGGTGCAGCCATCCGTGTCTGCATGCAAATTATAAACACGTCCAGAACGCCTGATTTGATTTGATACGGTCGATTTCATGTTTGACTTCATCCTCGTCTGTGTCTCTGCTCATCATGCACTCATTCTTTTTCTCTCTCTATTTATGAGTACATGCCCCGAGAGGACAGAATGCACCAGGGGTAATCAATTTGAGATGGGACATCGGGGGTCGCCATGGTGATCCTCATTTCTCGAACAAGAGGATGGAGGATACCCAGGCTCAGGCACATACACACACCGACAAACGCACCGATGCAATCTTAAGACTCTGATCACGTTACCGACGGCTCCCTCTCCATACCTCCGTGTTTATCACCTACTCTAGCAACATCCCTGCATGAGTCGCTGCCGCGGCTTTCATTAAATTGGCCTCCATTGACAACCCCGTGACTTTCCCATAGAGATAATCATGTGCCTGCATCAGGTGTGCATCACGTGCCGTCTGCATACTCTCATAGGAGAATTTTTAACGTTGACTTCCCCTGGGTTTTACACACACACAGTGCGATAAAGTTGGAGTGGATAAACTGGAAATGTTTGACTGGCGACATCCTCTCCTTCCTTGAAGCAGGAATGTGGTTGCTAAAACATTTCTTGTTAAAAAAGTAAAGAGCAACCGTAGAGAAAATAATAACACAAATATTTTCAATATTCTGTAAAACCTGTCACACATTATGAGATACTACAGGAAGTGACTAATCATACTGCTATTTTGCAAAAGCCTCCAGGACAAATTCCTGCCTACTGTAATCAGCTAACACAGTAAATAACGTCATCTAATTATCACCAAGGTCCGTGATGTTCTTTTCGTAATCTGTAACGAAGCAGCTTGCACAACCTGCACTGCCACCACAAACTGTGAACAAAGGTAAACTTTGTCTTAAGTGTGTAAACATGTATCAGAGATGTTGAAATAGAAGGTTTAAAGACATTAGTGTGAGGTTGCACGTATCAGTTGGAGATACAAAAGATGGAGGACAAGAGTTTACAACTTCCATCTGAGACCTTAATGTGGGTTTCCCAAGTGTTCCATTTCAACATGTAGAGGTCTACTTTATTTATAAGTCTGGATGTCAGCTTTTCCAATGCAGCCAGATGACAAAGTTGACAAAACCAGGAACTGACCAAGGGAGCAAAGGAGGCCTTCCATTCACACATAATTAGTTTGCGCTCCAGCATGACCGCAGTTTGAATCCATTTTGCATCTGTGGAACTAAGATATCTAAGAAGTGAAGGATCCCCTGAGACAAATAGACAAGGAGTAAAGGGAACTTTGTGATTCTGACGATTAGGCCTCACAAAAAAGCATTTTAAGTCTTGTGTGTGATTTATCCTGGCTTCATACGAGAGGAAATCTCCACTAGTCGCTAGGCTAATTTATACAATGTGTGCTGAACATACAATGTGTTCAGCATGACAGTTGTTTTGTCTGTGAACCTTTTGAGTTGTAAACCTGCCAAATTATGTATTGTTACCTTTGTTAAATGTTGCTGTTGTCCCAGGCTTCATTTGAGTAGAGGAAAAGATCACCACCTGCCACGCTATTTTATACAATGTAAAATGCCATAGGCTTGTGCTAGTAATGTTAGCATGTTGTATTTCTTTGGAAAACGTGTAAGACAGTTTTGTCAGTGAACCTTGTGAGTTGTAATGGAGCAAAACATTATGCAACATTACCTTTGTTAAATGTTGGTGTTGTCCCTGATTTTATATGAGTAGAGGAAAAGGTTGCTAGCTGCTGGGCTAATTTATACAATGTAAAATGCCATAGGCTTGTGCTAAAAACATTAGCAAGTTGTATTTGTGTGGAAAATGTGTCCAGATAAAGACAAGTGTTTGTCTGTGAATGCTGCGCGTTACAGTGAAGCTGATTTGTGTACTTGTGTTTGAAATTGTCACTATTAAGCCATGTTTAATGTGTGTTTAATGTGTGTTTTGAATCAACTAAACTTTACAGCACTTCATAGAAACCCTGCTGCCAACTAGTGTTCTGGACGAGCAATTGCAGAGTGACACAAACACACCACCACACAAGTATAAATGCTCACAACGGCATAGCTACAGTGTAGGGTCTGCCGCATGAATATGAATCTCACTTTAGTTTGACTGTGTATAATTTTGATGGTGTCCAGTAGACTCTGTTCAAGACCTTAAATTAAGATCTCTGGATATCTCTTGGCATTTTTTAACATCAGAGTCCAGTCCTCTTCTGTATATGATGTGCCCAGATCAGAGTCCCACACCCCTTTAAGGGTGGAGGCAGAATTGGTTTAATGCTTAGACTGAGGATAACACTATCTCCAAATATAACTTGTGTAAATCATTTAGTTTCAACCCACAAGCAAATAAACTTCTGAGCAACTGTATTCAAATCTGGTTATTTTGGCTGATGGTTTCTTGGTTGTTTCATGGTTGCAGGCCAAAATTCCTATATCAGAAACATTAAAGGCTCTCAGGGAGCACACGGCTCAGACTTTTATTGACGTGTAACACAATTTTGCGGCCACGGAATGAAATGACAAAGAAGTGCTAAAAGGAAAGAGGAAGAGAGGGGTAAAGGATATTGTTTTTGTTATCTCCAAATCACGAGCACACTCCTAAATTGCACCGTAATAAAAAAAAAAAAAAAAAAAAAAAGAAAGGACAGACAATGACAAAAGACTCCCTGCTTTCCACAATAAAGGCATGTTGTTGATCTAGTGCAATCAACCAGAGTTCTCAGCAGGCCTTAACCCAGAGCAGTTGGCTCAGCAGTAACTTGGCAGGGTCTCCACAGTGGTGCATGATCCGGGAAATCTGCCCTGAAGGAAGAACTCAAGACTCAGACGGGAGGTTTGCCACCTGCATGACAACTACCAACAAGCCAACGAGCTGACAGCAGGACAAGAGAAAGTGTGTGAACTTCTAAATGCAAGACAGAAAGTGAAAGTGTGTGTGACAAAGCAAAAAGCACAATGTGAAAATGGCATCAAGGTTCTATCTAATCTGGGTTTTCTCCAAGTACAAGACTCTTGAAATGACAAGCGTAAAAGGGACCTTAGTTAATGTTACTCTACACAAAGAAGAACTGATGTATCGCTGGGTTTGGCATTACCACAAAAAGTACATGTATATTCCACATTTTCATTTCCTCATAAACACAATGGTAATTCAGTAAGTTACAGTTACAACAACCAAGCTCTTCCCCATGCTCTTGAAAAAGATAACTGATACAACCTACTGACAACTAGTCTTATTTATACACTACAGTTTCTCAGTTACATTACCAAGCTAAATGAACTAGAGTGTGGTGAGGTGAGGTGAGGTGAGGTGAGGTAAACTTTAAAGTCTCTAAGGGGCAATTTGAGATACAGTAGTCATGAGTGCAACAAATCAGACAGTACAACACACAGTATCCAGTATCAGCATTAGCTTGTAAAGTTGCTGGCTATGGGCATAAAATCTCAACACCTTTTTACAAAGGGCTGTGTCAAGTATTAAAATATCGACTAGGCCAAATCTGATAAGCTATTCCCATATCTAATCATGACACTTTTATAACGTGAGCTATTTCTTCATTTAAGACCGATGGATTAAGCGTTTTGGAATATTTTGTCAAGCTAACATTCAATGGCACCAAAAAATGCTTCTAATCCCCAAACTAAGGTATCAAAAAACATTGATAACATAGTTTGGGGAGGGGTCCAGATTTCCATGGGGTCCAGATTTCTCCTTAGTTATTAGTTCAAGGTCCACACAGTTTAATTTCAGCACCATAATTGCATTT
Source organism: Epinephelus fuscoguttatus (assembly GCF_011397635.1). Taxonomy (NCBI): domain Eukaryota; kingdom Metazoa; phylum Chordata; class Actinopteri; order Perciformes; family Serranidae; genus Epinephelus; species Epinephelus fuscoguttatus. The sequence continues at coordinate 17,730,119 of NC_064774.1, forward strand.
TGCCATGTTGTAAAGCTAGTTTGCTGTCTCTGTCAAGTAGTCACTCACTCTACAGCAGGAAATGGCACTTCAAATTAAAAGCTCTGTCCTGGAAATTCACCGTACTTAAAAATAAAGTGTTTTTTACAAACTTGTGGTCCATTCAGAATGGACCCGTGATCCATTTTTGGACCATGACCCACCAGTTGGGAACCACTGGTATAGAGTACTGCAGGAATGAGTCCTAAAACACTGAAATGAGTTAACATTTTTGCACGCCTGGTTTCTGCCAATGGGTTTTTTGGTTAGATGCCTGAAATAAGGTCTGTTGTTAACACAAGCTAAGAGACATTCACGTTATGTTCTATGACAAAAAAAAATATGTCAGTAAATACCCCACTCGTGAATTCGGAAGCTTTACGTGTCTTAAAAAGGATGGTTGCTAACAAGTAGCTAAATTAAGTTACTGAATGTAACCACCCTAAACACGACTCTACAGCCTTGTTGTGGTGGTGACATTGAAGTCATGCAACCGTAGTGTAGTTTGTTTATAGCCTAACGTTAGCCTTAGCATTTAGGCTTCAAAAATCATAAATGTGGCGTTAATTAGTGGAGATTGTTGCTTAACAAAACTATAGTGAACCATTGTTAGCCACAGAGCTTATTTTCTGCAATAGTCCAAAATATAATGAAAAAAATCTGACTGGCTTTTCGTCAAGGGAACCAAAGTGATGCTAATTTCAATGTTGGCCTACAAATAAATGTCATCCTTGCACCACTCTATTGGCTACAACATCAAAAATGATACGCAGCCGAATTGCTATCAAGTTGCTAACTAGTGCTGTTGCTTGTACTAGCTACTGACTTGTACTTGTACAGTACTTAGGTTTATGTTACTTGTCTTGTCTGTCAGCTTGTAAGCTTTGTTTCTCACATCTCGTGCATTACTCTTCTGGTAGAGAAGTTAGCTTGTTAGCTAACTGCATTTTATCCTACAGTAACTAGCATGACCATCGACTATTATCTTGAACGAGTGGTCTTCCTGATGGTGCAATTTGAGGTAGGTGTTCCCACTTCTTTCTAACTGTCTTTAACAATATCCTGCCAATCTTTAGATCCCTGCACCTTTGTAATCCCTCTCCTTTCCATAGATTTACATCCCTATCTTTTCCTCTCTAACTCTGTTTCCCTTTCAGCCGCATTAATTCTGTTCCCCTCCTCATCTCACTCATTTATCTTACTGGTTTTATCTCTTTCCTCTTCATTTTACAGTCTCACTTTCTTTCTGTCTGTCTTTGCAGTTATGGCCTTGGCTGTCTCAACAGCAGGAGTAATACAAGTCAAAGGTACCCCTGGAATCAAATCAAATTCAGTGCTCCATCACCATTTCATTTCTCAACTCTTATCTCTCTCTGTGTGTTTGTGTACGTGTGTCCATGTGATATCCTGCCTTGTAATGACACAAAACGCTTCTAGTGCTCCCACAGTGCATGTGTCTGTCTCAGAATAAATGTGCTTTTGTCCCCAGAGGGAGAGCAAAATCTCATATTGTCACACTGTTAGAGAGAGAGAGAGAGAGGAAGAGGACAGGGAGGATTGATGGTGGAAACCATGACAGATAGCCCAATGGTACGGATCATTAGTAGGAAGAGATAGGAAAAAGAAACAGAGCTGTGACAGCAGCGAGGGGCGAAGATAGAGGAACACAAAAAGGTACGATGCTGGAGTTACAACAAACAGGGACTCTGGGGAGTCTACATGAAAGCGAATAAACAAAAGAACAAGGAAATGCCTTGAGGAGGAGGAAGAAAGGAGAAAACACACAAATAAGGTGTAAAGGTCTCTTTGACTGAACCACCTGACACGTTGGAGATAACGGCGAGGTGTAACACACTTCTTCCACCAATCAAGCTTATCCGTGGTTGCCACAGCAGCACCAACAGGATCCGTCAGTCAAGAAGCTAATCAAAGTGGTTTTGTTTGACAAAAGCGGCTAATGACATAGCAACCAATGATATAGCTGAAGGACATACAGTACTGTAAGTCTGACCCAACTCAGGATGTTGCAATCTAACTTACAGAGGCTGGTGGCTGCTTTTTAAGTGTCATATCACTAATCCCCAGCTGCTAACATCTGGCTGGGCTAGCTTACTTTCCTGTGAAAATGTCTTTTAGCCATTTAGCAAAATACAAACTATGGAAAATACATGCAACCCCATGAGCATTTTAGTTTGGAATTAGTACTTGAATCTTTAGTATTGAAAGTTTAGCTTTAAAAAGTTGCCCTTTTCACACCTGGTACTATCATGTGTCTTGGCTGATCCAATCACAAGTGGACATTTCTAAGTACAACTGTACGCATGGTGATCCAATCATTTAAACCGTTGCTAATGTGGTCTGGGACGCATTTGACGCCATATCTTTTGCACTGGAAAAGATGCATCCAACAGGGACTACGTCATCAATGCAGGACGTTTGTTTTGGTAACAGCATGCTAATGATCTATGACTTGCCCATTTTACTCCGAGTTGGACGAAGTGTTGCATGACCGTCCACTGTTTTGCCCTTCGGAATAAAACACGTTGGCAGCACAGTGGTGTAGTGGTTAGCATTGTCGCCTCACAACAATAAGGTCCTTGGTTTGGTTCGAACCTTGGGGTGGGGGAGCCTTCTGTTTGGAGTTTGCATGTTCTCCCCATGTCAGCGTGGGTTTTGTCCAGGTGCTCCGGTTTCCTCCAATGAACTGGAGGACTGGTGACTCTAATTGCCCATAGGTGTGAATGTGAGTGTGAATGGTTGTCTGTCTCTATGTGTCAGCCCTGTGATAGTCTGGTACCCTGTCCAGGGTGTACCCCGCCTCTCGCCCAATGTCAGCTGCGATAGGCTCCAGCCCTCCCGCGACCTCTCACGGCATAAGCAGTTATGGAAAATGGCAAGAATGTGGACATATTATATATATATGCAAGGAGCCCAAAAAGCATCTACCTCATAGACCACCACTGTAAAAGACACATCTCCATTGAACTAAATAGGCACCATCTTGGCGTCAGATATCTACCGGTAGTTATTATTGGCAGGGCCTTTTGACCTTCTAGCATAAGTGACATAGGCAGTAATGAAATCTGAACACAAGTGTACAGCTGGAGACGCATGATAGACAAGTGTGAATGGCGACATGTCTCGGCTGTCCACTTGTGTTTGGATCATTGAAATGCATGTTTTCGATGCATGTTTCCCCCTAAACAAACCAAAAGAGGACCTAACTCAAAAGGAGTAGCTAGTAATCAAAAGCTCAATTGAAATTTCAACTAAATAAATGATTAAAAAAAAAAAGTAAGAGACAGTCCTGGCTTAATCAGAGGACCGATGGTGTATCAACCTGGTATCCTTCTTATAACAAATCTAATAGAGGTGTTGGTAAAGCATCAGTATGCATCAAGTAGGGCTGCCAATTCTTCAGAAAGGTATTTGTTTCTCAAGAGTGTAGGTGATCTTTTCAAATGGAATGCAGCTGCCCATTTCCCAGAACCACCTGGCTATGGGAAGATGGGTATCGGACTTCCACGTCATGGCTATGCACTTCCTGGTAATGCTCAAAGCTTGTTCCAAAAACCTCTTTGGAAGTTTCGTAGAGAAGCGCTCATGGTTGTAAAGTTCCCCAATAGGCAAATTTGTGTTCATGTTACTACCAGGTGTAAACAGGTTTGATAAAATGCTGTTGAGCCCATACCCTAGAGTGGAACCCAAACTTCTCTATCAGGTAAAAGATTTGTGTATATGTGTGTCACTAAAACCAAGACTGTCGGATACAACTTGTACAAACACACTGTTTTAGAAGGGTGTTTCGAATATTTTATCCACTATTTATATCATGAGGGTAGACTAATTATCACACAAACTACAGCCTCACAACTGACCATAAAATAGAATCAAAACTCTACATCATCAGAACATAATAACCTTCATGACGGGAGGATTTATAGCCAAGCTGATGTATTCGACTGTGTTAGCTTTAGCTAAATTACACTGGTATATAATGAACAACATACAAGGGAAGTAATAAACGAACCTTGAAAGATACCACAGTTGAAGTGTGCTCAATCACACGTAGAGCAATCCAACTTTATTCCCATTCACAGGATAGAATCGACCATATATTCACCTTGGTCTCATTTCATGAGTCATGCTCGAGCTGCACAAAAGAAACGACAGCAACTTAGAAGAATTAACCCTGAAATCTCAGAGACATGTTCTTTTTATTATGTGTGCTCTTACAGATGGGGATAGACGCTTTTGTGGTGACACTATTGAGGCGTTATCGACAAACTAAGCAGGGTAGATTTGATTTGTATGGTGGAATCTACATCAGCATGACTGCTTTAACACGTAACTATCATTTAGAGCTTTGGAATTAAATTTGCTCATTTTACAGGCAATTAAATCTGCAAAGTGCAAAGTTTAACCACATACACAGGATTGCTATGGAAACAGGAGATATAGAATCAACTGCTTTTACTCAGGGTAGTCATATTTATGCACACAGCTGCAACATGTGTGACCTTCTCGCAACAACTCCTGGGCCATTTCTACACCTTGTAATTTTAATCAAGTTGCCTGATTAAATAAGCGCAAGGTTTCCTTCTGGTTGGGTCGCTGCAGAGGGGCATATCAGCAGAGCAAAGAAAGCACACGTGTGCTGTACATATGCCGCATATGCACAACATATAGCGATGCAAAGGTCAGGTTCTGCACCAACGGTCATACTGTAGCCGCACCCCTGATGGTGTTTTTCTCGCGTCTCTTCTCCAGCTAAGAGATGTTGTCAGACAGATCAGTGTATTCATTAGAGGACTAATTACATCACAACAATCAGCCCCAGCAGACCTGATCTGCACACATACACTCACACACACACAGAGGAGCTCTGAAGTGGATATGCACACAAGAGCACATTAACACATAAACTTACTCATCTGCAAAATGTGCACACAGTCAAACAGAGCTCTGAAGTGCACCCACACACAATCTGACTGATTCAGCCCTTTCCCTCTCTCGTTTCTTTGAGTCAACTGCATTAAACAACCCAAGCGAGCGCACACACTCAAGTACGTGTCCATCTACCCCAATCCCGCCAAATCACACACACAGCCCTGCACGACTGATCAACAAATCACTGGAGTTTGATTTATTTCCTGGACAGCTGAGTGACCTGAGGACCAACATGTGGACAAGTTTGCAAGCAGAGAAAAAGCGCACCGTCATGCAGCTCCTTGTCATCAGGTGCAGAGCTCTGGTAAGGCCCCAAAACATTTACTGCAAGTGAAAGGCTGCCGTGTTTCCTCACACCACTTCTCCTTCTCTTCCTTCTGTTATTTCAATAGTCTATTGTCCTGTGCACGACAGGTTTGGCTGAGCTGGCTGCGCCCCTCGGTGCATCCAGTGCGCACAGCAGTCCACGGCGATGTGGCACACAGATGATGACTATTGCTATTGGCTGCATCTTACGAACATCTCTGAACACATCAGAAATGTAGCTATAAATTGTATTCGGGCTCGGGTCGGATTCGGTCAGCTTTCAGTGAAAATGTAGTGTAAAAATAAATAAAATCCTATTGTCTGTCCTGTTTATTGCTTGGGCACTGTTATTTACGTGACAACACCTGAACATAACACACACACAGACACACATTGGCTGTTTGTTTCTACCTCTCCCCTCGCTGGAAGTCTCGGACCTCCAGCCGCCCGCCTCCGCCTTGATTAAATGCTGAAAATAAAATAAAAGAGGGAGACAGGTTTTTCCTATTTTATCTTATTTTGTTTTATTTCTCCCTCTCCTCTCGCTGGAAGCGTTGGACCTCCCGCCTCCCGCTCCCGTCTCAAACACGGAGGTCTCCCTCCCCACAGTTGAGCACGCCCGGCCTGTTGAATAGCCTGTAACCACTGTGTGACACAAACTCAGTGTTTTGGTCATTAAATGTCGGGCTCGGTTCGGACAGAAATACGCTGCCCATGTCACACTCTAACACACACACACACACACACACACACACACACACACACACACACACACAAACACACGGAAAACCGGACATTATCATCAGTTTATAAAACCCCCCGGACGCCCCGGACGGGACGTGAAAAATGGACATGTCCGGGCAAAAGAGGACGTTTGGTCAGCCTATCTTAATGGAAAGGTCAGCGTCAAATGGGGTCGAAGTTCAACAAAATTGAACTTTCGGCGTCACGTCAAAATGCCAGTGAAGCCCACAACGCAACGCCGAAGTCGCAAAAGTACCCCGATGTCAGCGTTAACGCCAGCTTCCATAGGAAAACAATGGCACAGCGGGCATCAAGAGATTTTTAATGCTTAATGCTCCTTGTTACGTCACTTTCCCTCGTTCAGTCCTCATCAAAACGCCTGCCATTTACGCACCAGAGCCCAAACTCAGCAGGTTGGGTCCGGCCCAATCTGGCTCAAGCAAGAGTTAGACGTGATTCAGTGTAGTGAACATTAGCTGCCACTGATAAGGGCAAACAGGGAAGATAAAGCTATTTAATACGACCAACTTCTCTTCTTCTTTGCAATGACAGAGTACAGGAATAAATATCTATGTGCTCAGAGAAAAGTTCCTCCTATTCATGGTACTGACAGTTTGATTGATTCTTTTGTATTTAAATGCTGCAAAGTTATGAAAGCTACACATTTCTAACAGGACATTATGTGACTGTCGGAACATTTATTGTTGTTTTGTTGGAGAAGCTGTGAGTGTTTTATTGTTCATGGATCCATTCTGACTTCAGACTACTGTTTAAGGCTGAGAAGATCAATCTATCAGTTATTTTTTCTCAGTTAGCTGATTCATCCTGCAACCTATAAAACAGAACTATAGACAGAGTGATGTCTTGAGTATCAAACACTCAACCACCCCTCAAGGATATTGTCTTAATGTCAACAAATCTCACGAAAAGACGGAAACAAACAATGAATTGATTCTACTGACAAGTACTTTCTGTATACTCAAAGCCTGACACAGCTTGTTTCTCTTTTCAAGTGTTCCATAGCTATTTAAAATCTATTAAAAAATCATAAATGAGCTACAGAGTAGAAAAGAGTCCCTACTATATACTACTATAATGTTTCTTATTCGGGACAACTTCCCAAAAGAGAAAACACTCAGTAAACACACGAAATTGAGCACAATTTAATCCATACATTCAAATAGTGTCCGAATAAATATTGCATATACCGTCAGAGCTACTCGAAATTGTAAGATATTCTTCATTAACCAAAATAAAATAATAAATAAATAAAAGCTAACAAATAACGTTTATTGGAAACAATATGCTTTGGGGAAAAAAGATCTTGACATGTGTCTGGTTATTATGATCGCATTTTCGCTGCGTGAACACAACCACATAAAACAATAATATTTTTAATAATAAGTTCATTCAGCATGTATTTTTGGTGCCGACTGAGGACAATAGCAAAATTTCATAAATTAGTTGACTTCTCCTGCACATCGCTAATGTAATGTTTGTTAAAAAAACATAGGAAAGGAAATTATGGAGCCATTTTTGATTAAAAATATTTATAACTATTTGTGAAGATTTATTTCTTCAACAGAAACCAATGGGCTGAGTGTTTCAGAACGAGCAGGAGAGAGGTGAACGAACACATTGTTAGTTTTGTTCTTTCCACAGAGTGTTATTTTTGTAAAAATAAAATATAAAATTGAAAAGTGACTAAAAAGTTTGTACTCTACCGGCATGATCTCTTCCATGTGTTACCACACAGACGCAGTGCAAATACAGAATTAGCCAGTTCAAATAGTGACTTTAAACCAACACTAAATCACTACACACCCACTGCTGGAGGTTTTTGAGCTACTTTAAATCTGTCAGAACAAAACCACAATCAGAACCAAGACCTATCATCTATTGTCTCTCTCACACACTGACCTCTCTCACCAGGCAGCCCTCCTGTAACTTCTCAATGTGACTGGACTCCAGTTGGTCATCGTGGCTGAGCTGGTCGTCGTCCTCATGCTCTCCCCCCTCGCAGCGAAACAACAGGGGCACTATGCAGCACCCACTGGGCTGACACAACCCCGGCATTGGCAGCACTCACTTATGACCTCACTGTCTGTTCTAGTGAAGCACTATAGTAATATATGTACCTCCAGTAGCTCAACCACTCTCAGACGTAAATGGAAACAAAGTTGATCTCTCTATTCAGATCCGTCTTTACCCATCTTTCTCTTCTTCCACTACTTTAAAAAGGTTTTGTCTACCTTTCCTACACAAACTTTCCTCTCAGTATCGCTCCTTCACACACCCAGCCTCAGCAGTAACGCTCCTTTCACAGCAGCAGCTCCTCACACAATACATTCCTACTTCCTCACTCTCAAACTTCCCCTGCCAGGTAGCCACGCCCCCTCAGGTGTGCTGTATGACACACCTCTTTCGTCTGTGTGTGTGTGGCGCTCTCTCTCTCTCTCTCTCTCTCTCTCTCTCTCCCCCTCTCTTTCTCACACACACACACACACACACACACACACGCATATCCTGGAGAGATAAGGCAGAAAATGCAAACAAGCTCTTACCCTGTATGGCACACACACCTGAGAGGGGCGGTGTGTGTCTGTGTGTGCATGTAAGAACAAGCCTATTTCCTGGGGGCTATAAATAGAACTGGAAGAACCTGTCTGATTGGCAATAAGCGCACACACACGCACACACGCAGAGAGTCAGTCACATCATGTCAAACGGATGGGGAGGTTAATGGCACATCACTCTGCTTATAAGAGCTGAAAACGTCACTACGATCACACAAACTTGTGTCCTGCCAGCCTACAGGAGCTGTGTGTGTGTGTGTGTGTGTGTGTGTGTGTGTGCGTGTGCGTGTGTTCACGTCTGCTGCCTACGCGCCATCATCGGACTGCTTTCAGTGTCAGATCAGCGTCTCATCTGCCAAGTCAAATTACAACGAATATGTGTGTGTGTTTGTGTGCATATGTGTGTGTGTATGTTTTCTGCCAGTCGGCATATCATTCCGTCTTTAATGAGCAGAAACATGCTGTTCCCTGCAGACTCACTCACTGACACCAGCTCTCTCTCCCTCACTGTCTCTATGTCTCTCTCTCTCCGTCGCTCTGTCCGTCTGTCTGCCCCCCCCCCCCCCCCCAATCTGTTTTTTCCTTTCCAAAACCTTCCCTTCCCGCCCACATCTTTCTCTCCATCCAAATCACTCGTGGTTAAAATCAATTTGGAATCAGGTCAAAGAGATTCATTAGCGACTTTAATGAGTCATGCAGCAAAGTTATTATTGTGAAATGACTCTGATGATGGGGATATTATATCTGTGTGGTCCCTTTGTGCTGCTGATACACACAGGGTGTCAACAGGTGTCAGACGTTTCAGTTTAATGCCTTTTCAGACTTTTTGAAGACAAATTTAAACAACTTTCAGACTGATTTTTGGACAAATAATCATTTTGTGAATACATTTAACACTACAAAATGATCACTTTAAACAGTTTGTTGGCCTGTTTGGACCAGACAAAGCTAATCGTGTTAAGATCAACCTAAGTAAAATCTGTTTTTGAGACCACAAATTAGGTGCCGCTGGGATTGCAGATTGTTTATCTGCAGCAAAGGAAGCTAAAATGCTAATGTAATTAGAGTGAAGATGGATTATTCTATTTTGTCCAAATAAAAAAGAGATATAAATCAAGGGGAAGAAAGAGCAGAAGGACAGATAGAAACATCCTCGACATTTTAATTATTCAAATGACATTTGGGACTTGACCCTGATACATTCTAGGTACAAGTGCATGGTGAATGATCACAGAAGAGGACTCCTGCTTTATATGCATACACGACACATTTATACTGTTTAAAGCAGTAACATTAGGTTCATATTTCCAAAAGTAAACCAGATAGAATTAACCCTGTCCTGACCTTCCTTAGCTGAATTTAGCTGTCTTCCAAAACCATTACTGAAATTGATACTTGAGAAAATGAGTTTTTTTTTTGTTTGTTTGTTTTCGCTTAAAAGACAGTTAATGATATGATAAGTATGGAGCCCTTTCTGTTTTTTTTTTTAATTTTATTTTTATTTTTGAGAAACCAGAGTCTCCACCTCTATGACAGCGAGTTAGGGCCATTTACAAGAAGAAACTCAGATGTTCTCTGAGATTGTTAAGTCATAAATTGGAAAGAAAAAACTCAGAAATGTAGTCTAAGAAAATTGTATCTCAGAGAGTATACATGTTTTTGTCTTGTAAGTGTACGACATTAATCTCGGAAATTAATTAGAGTTAATTGGAGATCAACAATCTGGGAGTTTTTATAGGAATATTACCCCCCTCCCCTAGCTCTGTATATACTTTTTTCAACTTACAACGGCCCTTTTACATCATTGTACATCTGAGTAACTGCTTCTAACTCTTATTATTATGTATTAGATTAACAGTAAAAAGTAAGCTTAAGTTTAATGTAACATTTTGGCGGATTTTATCTTATTTAAAATATATCGTCATGGCTGATAAGTAACAAGAAAGAACCAGAAACGCTTAGATAGTCTAAAGGCCCGAACATACTCGGGCAGAACGTATGCGAACGGACTCCATGGAGAGCCGCGCGGACTCAAAGCGGGCGTCCGCAAGCCCTGTGTGCGTACAGCTCGGATTTTACGACCGCGCAGACTCCGCTCCGCGCACCAGTGACTGCTCGGCATGTATTTTTCACATCGCAGGGATTTTTCATGGACATTTTTACAGGAAACTACAACGTGGAAGTGCACTCGACTATGAAAGCCCGAATGACTGCGGACATTCCTCGCGGAGTCTGTTCCGCTTATAGTACGCCCGAGTATGTTCGGGCCTTAAGGCAGTGGTTCCCAACTGGTGGGTCGCAGGTCCATTCTGAATGGACTGCAGGTGACCTGCTAACTTGTCGAGTTTGTAAAAAACACACTTTAATTTGAAGTACAGTAGATTTCTGGCACTGCGCTTTCATTTTGAGGTGCCATTTCCTGCAGTACAGTGAATGACAGCTACTTGACGGAGACAGCAAACTAGCTCAACAACATGGCCAAATGCACGTATGGTGCTAAATGTATTAAACTGTGTGGACCTTGAACTAATGACTACGGAGAAATCTGGACCCCGTGGCTGGACCAGTTGGGAACCATTGGTCTAAGGTCTCCCTTACATGGCTTCTCTCCCTGAGAGCTCTAAAAGGTTTTCACGTATAAAAAGTCCTGCTTAGTATGTAGTGTAACAGTATCATATTGAAAATGACCATAGAGAGATGACTGACAAATGAAGACCTAAAGAGGGAACAAGATACCACACCTACCAAGCCATCAACCCCAATATATGTGACCATCCTCTTTATACCAGCAGTACACTCTACACTGAAGGCCATCTGAGAATCTCACAGATTGTGAGTGGAAATGGGGAGATGGAGCCGTACACCACCAGAACAACGTGTGTGTTGCTGTGAGACTGGCATACAAGATGTAGAACATACACTTGAAGAACTGAGCTCACTCTTCGTGGACACCGATAAAAGAAGTCTTGTCACATGCATGTCTTGCGGGGCCTCAGCTAAATGATGGGACCCTGTGTTGTTAGTTGTATTATCTAATAATGTTTTCACTACTGGGTTTATCTTATATATGACTAACTAACCAACTAACTAGAATGCTTAACTTCACAAGAAGCAGTAAAACTGGGGCACCTGGCAGCTCAGTGGGTAGAGGGAATGCCCCATGTACAAAGGCAATGACCTTGTTGCAGCGGCCGCAGGCTTGATTCCAGCCCACGGCCCTCTGCTGGAAGTCGTCCCCCCTCTCTTCTCCCCTCATGCTTGAAACTGTCCCGTCATTAAAGGTAAAAAGCCCCAAAATTAATCTTAAAAAAAGCAGAAGAACTAAAGGGTATAAGTCATTCATACAATAGACTATTTTGCCATGTTCAGCCCAACATCAGTCTCCTCACTGACTGAGTGGGAGCACCCAGCACAGAGAGCTCTGGCAAAGAAACTCAAGGTGATTCTGCTACAAAGGTCAGCCTTGCTTTTTTGCCTTAACACGATGTGACGTCATCAGGCAGTTCAGTGCCAATACAACATGTGCAAGAGTAATTTGTAACGTGGACAAGGTCAGTGTGCTGTTTACTTTGGGATCACCTAGGCGAAGGATCAAACACACAGACAACGCTGTAAAATCTTATCTAGTAGTGTTAGAAAACCGCCCCACAGTGTTTTGGCATTTCAGCAGCCTTAAAACTCATCAATTAACTGAATTACTCTTATAATACTTCCTGGATTGTTGCTTGTTTTTCTCACTAGTACCAACATACCCCCAGCAATGCATGAGAGTTGACTCTAGGTACACTGAATAGACCTTTATTTGATGATCTAAAGGATCTCTCTGGTGTGTACTCTAAAATCAATTCTTTGTTTTATTGGGAGCCAGTGTAGAAGATAAAATAGGAGATATGTGGTCAGACCTTTTTAGTTTTTGTTAAAACTCTGGCTGCTGCATTCTGAATAAGCTGGAGTTTATTTAATATCTGCTTTGTGTCGAAATTCTGCGCTTGGGCAGTGACTTGTGGCGTCGGAAACCAACGAAAAAAGGCATACTTTAACGTCAGCATGTTACGTTGCCAGTTGCTGTTATACTTTAACGGCGCCTAGCGGTGTTAAGAGAAAAGCGGCGGGACAAGGACGAAAGTTAAGATGGCAGAAGTCTGACTGGGCCAAGCGTGAGGGGTTTTTGATGGGTCCAACAAACACCGACTTTCACTCGAGAGAGCGCTGTCCCGTAAGATTCTAAAGCCAAACCTTGTTCTTTTTTCCTAAACCCAAACATGTGTTGTTGTTGTTGTTGAAGGAAAAAAACATCAATTGGCAATGTTGCACCAACATAGTGTGTTTATATTGAAAGAGACTGTATGTTAACATTAAATTTCCTGTGAAAACAGAAGTGTATCTTGAAAGAAGACAATGCATGTAACAGGCCGAACTTGACCGAACGCAACCAACACACCCAGGGTACCTTGAACATCGTTTGTGGACGTGGAAAGTCCGTGACCAGGCACGTCAGTATGTGACGAGGTCAGAGTGAGAATGTGTTGTGCGAACCCACACAAGAAGGCAACTGGCATGGGGTCGATATGGGCCCATTTTTCATCCCATCTCCTACCCACATGGGCCCCTACATACACATGTAGGCTGGGATTTAGCTAATTAGCATCGCGAAAGAAGTCAATGCATGTAACAGGCAGAACTTAACACAGTGTCCCAGAACATCAACAACAAACGCACCCAGGGTACCTGGACGTGGAAGGTCCATGACCAAACGTCAATATGTGACGAAGTCAGAGTGAGAATGTGTTGGGTGAACCCACACATGTGGGCGATTGTTTTTTGAAAGAAGACAATGCATGTAACAGGCAGAACTTGACATGGCGTCCCAGAACATCAACAACCAACACACCCAGGGTACCTTGCACATCGTATGTGGATGCAGAAAGTCCATGACCAAGTCCATGACCAAGCACGTCAATATGTGACGAGATCGGAGTGAGAATGTGTTGGCTTTGTCAGTCCAGTGAAAAGTGTGTTACGGTAATCCAGCCTACTGGAAATAAAAGCCTGAACCAGCTTTTCAGAGTCTGACTGAGACAAGGATCATCTCATTTCTGATATATATTTCTGAGGCAATAAAATCATACCCAAGTTTTTGAGTATCACATGACAGGAAACGCTGAAGGGGTTTGCTTTTGGGCTCATTTACTGAAATAAGTCTGAGTATCACAATCACTTTGATATATTTTTGAGGAACACAAGAGGAAAATAGTGAACAGTGAATATCTATCTAATCCAGTTAATCTTTAGGTAAATCTGCATGTTACTGAAGAACAAACTTGGTGTATGAGAGACTAATTTTAAAGATTTACAGTATGAAGCTCAGGTTTTTCCTACACATTGGACAGCAGCTGTTTATTCATGAGTTACTGGAATCGACACAGAGACGCTGACAGGTGTGTCTTTGCCAGAACTAATTAAAACCGACGCACGCTGGCTGTAGCAAACACTGAACCCCCTGACCTTTCAAATATGGCCATGTTTCTGTAATCACGAGGCCACGGTGTCCCAGGGCGGACATCGCAGGAATGCTAAATGAAGCTTGCCCAATGTCACCAGCTGTGGTTTGAACAGGAACAGCTGCAGTTGCTCATTTTGTCCAGCAGATGGCAGACTGGGAGAGAGATGGGGGTGGGAAAAAACGAAGGAGAGGCAAGGTGACAGGGTGCACAGGGAGGGAAACAGAGATGAAATGAAATGAAGGCTTAGAGAGGAGGGGGAAGAAAGAAAAATTAGACAGACACATGAGAGGGAATGAAAAAGAGGAGGAGAGGAAGAAAGAGTGGTGCAGTCATTTATATCCGTCAGGTTTGGCTCGGTTTTAACTCCTCACAGCCTCCCAGCTGTGTGCGAGTATGTTGGTTTATAAATAGAAACACACACTGGGTTCCCCTTGTGGACATACAAATCCATCTCTACACTCAGATCATAAAAAGCTCATGTTTCTGTAAGGTTTTAATCACCTGGAGGCATTTGTTTTAAACACTCTGCAACACCACACGGGTGGGGTTTAGCGCACAAGACATCCAAGGATACTTACGCAGCACAGACACACATCTGTGTGCATGTTTAATGTGCTGTTTCATGCCCGAGTCACAAGCAGATGCCACCTGGATCGCCCTGATGATGCAAACCCCACTCATCTGGCACCCGGAGGTGGTTAAAACAAACACAGAGGATCATTTGAGAATAACAGCTGACCCAGAGTCTGGCATTGTTAATTACACATATTCTCTCTTTTTCTCTCTCTGTCTTTTTTTTTGTTGTTTTTTTTGCTTCCTGACATTTTAAACGTGGTAATGCAAAGGCATGCGGGGTTGCCATGGTAACAGCCCGACTTTCGAAATCAACCTTCAAGCTTGTGAAATGTAAGGACACACACACAAATAATAAAAAGTAGAATTTATCACTCTTTTCACTTGGACGTTTTCTCTTGTGTTGATCGAACACGAAAGTCAACCACGCTCCGTGTGTGTGTGTGTGTGTGTGTGTGTGTGTGTGTGTGTCTCACCTGTCCTTGACAACTTTTATCGAGTGAGAAATTCTATGAAACTGCTGCAAGAAAACGGTACGAGACACGACACCGCGGATCATTAGAGACAGAGACGGCTTGCATCATCTGTCGTGCACAAACACACTGTCTGACCATACACACACAAACACAGTTAGAACAAGGCGTGGGAGGACCTTGCACCATGGCGACCACATCCTGTCTCATGTACCTCTGTGCGTTTATTAATAGACGCACACACTAGTGATATGTGCACAAAAATGAAAACAGCCAGCGAGAATGTTATGACACTCTGTCGTACTTCAGATGGACAGATGGGTAGAGACAGCCAGACGCAACACACACACACACACACACACACACACACACACACACACACACACTTTCCATTGCTCTGATAAACAATCAACACACGCATTTCTTCAAGTTGAGGCACATCTCATGTTCGTGTGTTTGCGTGTTTTGGAAATATCATCCAGTTTTGGGCTTCTGCTTATGAGGGGTTGTGCAGTGAAGGACACATAATCTGCTGCTGCTGCTGGTGGTGGTGGGGGAGTGAGGGGGGGCGGGGGGTTGCCTTGGAGCATACGGACCAAATCTGGCTCTGATGCTGCATAATCCTCACACACACACACACACACACACACACACACACACACACACACACACAGCCGAATGAACAGATAAGTCTCTCAGCCAGAAAGAGATAGCTGGTGAAAGAGAGGTGGAAGGTTCCCTTAATGTGCTGATGTGATTAGCGTGCTGTCGCTGTTGTCGCTGATTTGTGATGTTAATCATGTTTTAGGATTTTTCTTTTTTTGGGGGGGACTGTCACGGAGCGTTCATTCAAATAAAGCTTTTACATTTGAAGTGGAGGAGAGAGAGGGTGATGAAAGAAATAAAAAATGGGTGAAGCAGGACAGAGAGGTGGAGAGGAGAGGAGAGAGGTGGAGAGGAGAGGAGAGGAGAGGAGAGGAGAGAGGAGTAGGAATAGAGAGGTGAGGTAAGTAGGGATGAAAGGAGGGGAAGGAAAAAGGAGAGGATAAAAGAGGAGATGAGGAAAGAGAATAAAAAAGAGAGGAGATGAGGGATGAAAGAAAAGAAAAAGGAAAGAAAGGAAAGGAGAAAAGAAGAGAGGAAAGGAGAGAGAAGGAAAAATGAAAGGAGAGGAGGGATTACAGGAAGGGAAAGAAGAGAGGAGAGAATGGATGAGGAAAGGAGGGAGAAAAAGAAATGAGAGGAGAGGATGATGAAAGGATGGAAAAAGGAAAGGAGAGAAAAGGAAAGAAAAGTAGGGACAAAAGAAGGGAAAGAAAAGAAGAGAGGAGAATAGAGGAGAGGAGGGATGAAAGGAAAGAAAAAGGAAAGAAAGGAGAGGAGAAAAGAGGAGGAAATGAGAGAGAAGGAAAAATGAGATGAGGAGGAATTAAAGGAGGGGAAAGAAATAAAAGAGGAGAAAAGATGAGGAGAGAATGGATGAAAGGAAGAAAAAATGAAAGGAAAGGAGAGAGAGAAAGAAAAGAAGAGAGATATAAGAGAGCAAAAGGAAAGAAGTGGAGAGGCGAAAAGAAGAAATGAGGAGAGTACAGATGTGAGGAAAGGAAAAGGAAGGAGAGAAGAGAAAGAGAGGAGAGGAGGGAGGAAAGGAAAGGAAATGAAAGGAAAGGAAAGGAAAGGAGAGTGTGATGTAATGCAGGTGGGGCCGAAAAAGAGGAAAGTAAAGATGGGAGGAGATAAGGAAGGATGAAATATGGGTGTGTGTGTGTGTGTGTGTGGCTGGTGATTATCCCCGATGATCACACCATGCTGTTTAATCTTGTCTCCCAGCCCACATACACATCAGATGTGGTGGATGCCTGTACGTGCGTGCGTGTGTGTGTGTGTGTGTGTGTGTGTGTATAAAGACAACATGTGTCTGTAACAATGTCTCTGAGGACCTAATGTGCATGTAGATGTGGTTTAGTTGAGGTTTTTGCATGAATTTAAATACATTTTCTAAGACATTTAAACATCCGTGCTTCAGTGTGTGTGTGTGTGTGTGTGTGTGTGTGTGTGTGAGAGAGAAATGTGTGCACGTGTGTGTGCTCTGCAATATTTTGTGGTTTTATGTCCCTGTGCTGTCAAGCTGTAATGACCCTACCCCATGGAATTTGTAACACAGCTTAACAC
Organism: Epinephelus fuscoguttatus; assembly: GCF_011397635.1. Taxonomy (NCBI): domain Eukaryota; kingdom Metazoa; phylum Chordata; class Actinopteri; order Perciformes; family Serranidae; genus Epinephelus; species Epinephelus fuscoguttatus. The sequence goes on from NC_064774.1 coordinate 17,747,435, forward strand.
ACACACACACACACACACACACTAAGCAGATAGAAATGGAAGCAAAGACAAAACTGCCTCTCTCTCCTCTCTCTTTCTGAGCCATCGGTCTCATCGTCGTCATGGGAGATGAGAGTGATTTCCACGGCAACCTGTGGGGGCTTTTCCCGCCCTCTCGACTCGTTCCTCTTTAGTCTTGTTTAGAACATAATTGCTGCAGTGAACTGAATCCTGCTGAGCTCCTGCAAACACTGCTGACAGTTAGATGTATTTTTAAAAATCCCCTAAATTTGGGGATAAATGACTATGGTCAAACCAAAACCGGAATTTCTCAAACTTCTTCTGCATCCTATTTACATTTCTTTTTGTCTCTTTGATGCCTTCTGCTTAAAGTCAATCCCAATACCCCCCCTTATCCACTACCCCTTAGCCCTTGGCTCTACCCCTAGCCATTGCCCACTACCCCTTGGCCCTCGAAATGAAGCAACAAGGGGTAGGGGTAGAAATCTTTCCTTAGGAATTGAGACACCATTCACTACATCACTGCGTCGATTACGTTCACTCAAGCATAACTATTTTAAACAGGAAGCTGCGAGCCATCTACATTACCAACCGGCATCTACAATGGAGTCTCATTCATCCTACCGATCGCGTTTGCCGCATTCATCATGCTTCGTTTGATGAACGACAGACGACGGGAATTCTGCTAGCTAGCTAACCAGCTAACATTACGAGGCAACATAGTTATACTAGCTGGTGTGTATGTAATGTAGAGTCCGACAATTTTGTCCGACAATTTTGCGGAACAGGACAGATGACAGACGCCAGATAGCACGAGCTAGCTAGCTAGCTAACAAGCAACCTGACGACAGTAACGTTAGCCATGTACTGTATGAACTTTTTTCCCCATTTCTTGCTCGGTGGTAGCCATGGCGATGTCTACCCCTTGCTGGCAAGTCAGCATCTGAAATCCCTTGCTCCGAAGGGCTAGTTTCATACCCACTACCCCTCGTTATGCCCCTTATCCCTACACGCAAAAAGGAATTGGGACACCACTATACCTCACGGGAACGCGCAAATGTAGGGGTAGGGCCAAGGGGGGGACAGGTCCTTATATTCCTTCATTCATTTTCTGTAACTATTTATCCTGTTGGGCATCGCGGGGGGGCTGGAGCCTATCCCAGCTGACACTGGGCGAGAGGCAGGGTACACCCTGGACAGGTCACCAGACTATCACAGGGCTGACACATAGAGACAGACAACCATTCACACTCACATTCACACCTAGGGACAATTTAGAGTCACCAGTTAACCTGCATGTCTTTGGACTGTGGGAGGAAGCTGGAGCACCCTGAGAAAACCCACCAAACTCCCTCTTGCTGTGAGGCGACAATGCTAACAACTGTGCAGACATGATGATTGTATCCCAGGACCCAAAATGACAAGCACTGTAAAAACAAGAGACGCAGTGGTGTCCGGTTGGAACAAACCAAATGTCACTTTCTTCTCAATTATTCTTAATTTCCTGCCACATGGACAACACACGTTCATTTCCAAACAGGCTGTGGATAATTGGATGTAGTTATTCTTTATGTACTCACACAGTAATGCCCACAAACAAAGGAAAACAAAGGTGTTAGGAGTGCCACCGTGGCGAGTTAACGTCCTTCTCTGTTGAGGGCCACCCTGATCTGAGCCGAGAGGGGCGGAGCATGACCTCACTGCATGCTGTCAAGTGGCAAACAGAGACAGAGAGAGCGTAGTACCTCTGCCAGTGTAGTCGCACAAAGTGATGGCCTTGTCCACACGCACACAAATATTAACCACCCTAACCACCACCACCACCTCACAGACTTCACGTCATCCTCACTGAGGAGTTTTGAAATGAGTGAGCTGAGGTGTCACCTTTGTCTGCGATGCTAAAAGTCATGACCCGAGTTCATGCAGCAAAAGGCCACAGACTGGAATCAGACCTGCGGCCACTGCGGCAAGGACACTGCCTTCACATATGGGACACCTGCTCTACCTGCTACGACACCAGGCACCCCAACCATCATCATATCTATTCAATAAAACCTCACAAAGAAATTTAATTCATTTAATTTACAGTCACTTACAGACCACTGACACCACCTGCTGATATGGGTACAGACAGTCTGAAGTCATGATGCTGTTAATGATAGGTGGGGACTCTATTTGGGACCCTGGAGCACCTACAGCCAACAGAAGGAGTTTTAACTGCACACAGACAACTCTTTAACACATTTTTAACTATTATCAGAGTAGATATTTCATTAAATTTGAAACACGTTAAACATGGAAAATGAAGTTGAACATGGACGCACTCTACTTACTAACTTTGCAAGAGCTTTCAGTGCTACTTTGTAACCTTGAGTTCAGTGGGGTTGCAGGGGAGGGATACTCTGCGTACTTATGCTATAACTACAATAATGTGAGACTAAAAACATAAGAAAGCTAAAAACATATCTGTTCACTTTTGCCTTTAACTAGCTCTGATTGTCCTTATACAGGTCTGAAAGTCTTTCTATTAATGTGTCACGCTGCTGCAACTCTTTTAAAATCTTACTTGATTTTATAGTAGTTCATAGTTTTACAACTCTATGATTTAATGAATCAGTTCTGTTTCATGTCCATTGTCTATTTTCATGTGAAGCACTCAGTGCTTATACTGCCCTTACTGTAAAGCATTTCTTGTATGAAAGGTGCTATATAAATAAAGTTTATCATGATTATTAGTATTATTATTACCACTATTATGTCTAAATTAGCCTATTAACATTGTTAATAGGTCTAAATGAGCATTCATCAATATGACTTACCACAAGGTGGCTACTCTGCAGTGGGCTATATATAATTATTTGATACTTTAACTTTGCAGCGTTGGTGATAACAGCAAACAAACTGTCTACACACTGTTAAATACTTAATTTTCTTCCGAGGCTTTTCCTGTTTTTTTTGGATTTGGAAACATAGCTAGCCTAGTTCAGGAGACTCAAGACGAGCTACTGCTATTGAGGTTTGGCAAAATTCAGAGGAAAATGTGCCAGGCCATCGATGTATGACGCACATTTAAGCTGATTAAATGTTCAAACATTTTTCTTATTTGGTGTATAGGCATTCTCAGAACCCATCGGCTGTATTCAGCGTCTGACTTCCGGCAGACAGCGATACAGCCTCTGGGGGCAGACCCCCGATTTTTTGGCATTCTGGTTTGATTTGGGCAGAGGAGGCGAATTTCTGTTTCCGACTTCCGTTTATATGTAATAAGTAAATATGCTGAACCATTGCAATGGATTCAGAGTTGGCAGTGACGCCAATTATGTTCCGCCTCATTAGTTCGCCACACAGACCGTTTAACCTGTTAACAACTGCAGCCGGCTCAAATGTGATTGGTCAATATCACGCGGACTACAAACAGCCTACAACCGGAAACCAGGGCTCTTCCGCTCTTCTTCCGGAGGCAAGATCTCCGGGGTTTGCCTGCAGACTCTACATTCACTGCATGTAGAGTCTGTATATAGAGACTAGTGTATAGGCTAGACATTTTTACAGATGGAGAATGTATGAACTTCTTAAGGTTTAAAACGACAATAAGTGAAATTAAAATGTTAAGAAATGAAATTTAATTTACATATTTCTTCGTCAAAGCCACAGGGAGCCACCGGAGAGGAGCGAAAGAGCCACAGGTTGCTTAGAGGCAAGTATTAACAGCAATTTATAGAGCAGAAGTTAGTCTTTAGTAGAGAAGAAGTAGGAATTTTTCAAAGAATTAGCAGTGAAAATAAGATCATTTCGCAATTAGAATAATTTTGGAGTATTACCGACATGGTTGGGAAAAACACTAGTTATTGATTTCAAGAATAAAATAACATCACAGGGAAAAAGTTGTAATATTTCTAAATAAAGTCATAATTATATTCAAGAAAGTGATAATATTTCAAGAAAAAAAGTGGAGATACTTTAAGAATAAAGTCACACAGAGTTAAATTTTCCATTCAGTGTATAATTGATGTCACAAATGGATTTTGAAACTTAATACAATATCATTAGGAGTCTACACTGGCTCTCTTGTATTGGATTTTTCCATATGTAGTCTGGGAGGTAACATTAGCTGATATTTAATAAGAATACCTCCAGAAATGTCTGACGTTATAGCAGCCATACTGCACAGCAGATCAGTTCTCTTTATTGTGAACATTTTGTCCTTTGTATGCTTTAACTGTGTCATCCAAATACAAAGTGCCTTCAGCTTTAAACTGGTACAGTAGGTGGGTCGACTCCGTAAACACAGGCTGTGAGAACTGACAGATTAGAGCATGAAGAAGAAAAGCTTCGGGCTTGAGCGTTTGTGCAGCTCCAATTCCCCAGCGCTACTAAATGTGATAAAAGAGCTGGGAGCCTGTGCAGCTTGTGCAGCCTGTGGAGCGGTTCAGTGACTGCAGATCAGCGTAAAGTCACTCTGGATCAAATCAAGTAACGTGAATCAGATGACGTCTCTTGTCGCTGCAACATGTGGCTGTGTCACTGCAGCTGGATTCACTAGCCTTCTAAAAAAGGACATTGCTTTCCCTCTACTAAATTTAAATAAATATTCATTTCAGAGTGAGAAATGTTTGTTATACATCTGATTTGATACAGTTCTGACTGCGGTGATGGAGGATTAATTTCTGTTGCTGCATCACAAACAAACCTGATTATGTTCTACCAAGCAACAGCAGGGAAAAAATGCTTATAGACTAACAATATCAGCAGCAGGTGTTGTTTACTACAACTTTTACTTCACTTTATACAGCTCATTGAAGCCAAATATGTAAAACTTTGGTATCGAGACTTTTTTCTGACGTTAACGTTATTTCAGTATATTGAATTTTGACAAACCGTAATTAAACAAATACTTCAACCCCTAAAAGACCACTTGTATATCAATCACTCACCCCGTGATGCGATGAATTCCTGAGGAAAACAAATTCGTCATCTTCTTTAAAGCCAAACTCCACTGACAAAAACAATAACTTTACCTCGCTGCACACAGGAGCTGCTGGTCTACCTCTGTCTCGATCAGTTTTGTGTGTTATTGTGTGACTTTGGCTTTGAAGAGTCGCAAAGGGCTGTCGGTTTGGGAAGTACTGAACATTTGACTTGATAAATGAGACTTGGATTGTAGTGCACGAGTTGTGTAAGAGTTCGTAAACAATTGATTGATATAGCTTTGCTATTGTTAAACGCGCCCCCCTTTTACATGTGCTTAAATCTATGAAGAATTTTCCTTGTTTTTGATTCTTCGTTCACAGTGGAGGCATGCGAGAGCACCAAAGTTTTCGTCACAAATTCAACGTAACACAAAGTGAGTAATTGATATTCACATGTTCATTTGAAGGATTAGGTCCTTCTTCGAACTGAAAGTGAACTGACAGTAATGCTGCTCAGATTTACACCAACATAGTGATGACCAAGATCTTAGCCCAAGGTCAAGATAAACAAAATTAAGTGGACCATACTGTTAGTATGAAGCTCAGACACAGGTATACTCATCCTGCATACGTCCAAACACACACAGAAGAAAATTAGAATAATGGATACTGTGAAGGACCTTTTAAAGGAAAAAAAAAATCAATTACCATTACAGGGCAAATGGCATATTTGGCAGATATTATTCTAATTATTTATTCATTTATCATCATTAAAGACACAAATTAATTTAGTGATTAAGTCAAGCACTTCTCTTAATCATGCTCCTTCCTCTAAAGGCAAATTACACCTTGTCCAATTGACAGTGAGAGGTTGATTTTACACATAATCTAACCTAACATCAGTGAACCTCACCAAAAATTTTTTCCATGAGTCATACCTGATGCAAACTGATACAAGCGCCGTTATGTTGCCACTGTGTGTCGACACCAGGTGATAATACAGGGCTTCAGATTGGTATCGACTTACTGGGTCAACAGACTGCAGCCTTCAGCGGCGACGCCGCCTCAGCGAGGCTCAGTTTACGTGGTTATAGTTCGATATTATGTCTCGATTCTCGTTGCTCGAGTTTCATGATAGTCGACGTTTTCAACAGCCTGGAAATCAGATAGCTTCGAGGTGTGTGTGCCAATGTGTGTGTGTGTGTGTGTGTGATTTCTGCAACACATTTCAGTCCATAACTCACTGTACTTTGTGTAAATGAGTCAGTGTAGCTACTCTACAATCTCTTTTAAGGATATGTACTGCATTCTATATACAAATCTCCAAGTTATAGGAGATTTACAACACAAACAATAAAAGATGTTTCTGAATAATATCAGGTGAGTGTAAAGTAACAAAAAACAAGAAAGACTGTCCCCTTCTGACCTAGAGTTGTCTTGCTGTGGTCTGATTCAGGGACTAATTTGTTCACAAAGTTGCATAATTGCCTAGAGTCAGTTCGTGTTCTCACGGCAGCATTTACAAGCGGACCAGATCAAATGCCTTGTGAGAGAAAGCTGCTCTTGATTGGTCAGAATTTCCATGCGGGAAAAATCCAGGAAGTAAACAAAACGTTGAAGAAGAGTACACTTGCAAGATAAATGTGACACTTTCTAATGTCACAATGGAGGGACAACTACGCAGGTTGATTTTAGCGCTGGTCATCATGGACTATATTGCTGTCATTGTTCATTTTAGTCAAACCATACAGTTTGAAAACGAGGCGCGGCTGTAACCAGCATGACTGTAACATTCTCATGTTTAACCCAAACAATGTGTCATGTGACTGCAGTTGGTTCAGATCGAGGTCGGAACATGTTCTCGCCACAAATGGACCACACCAGAGTTCGTTTGTAACCAGACGGTCTGGTTGTTTTGGTGCACACCTGAGTGTGATTGCTGTGTTCACACCTGCCCAAATGAACCGCACTTAGGGGGCAAACGAACTTGAGTTCAATTGAACTGAACCAAACAGGGCAGGCGTGAAAGCAACCCTATACCCAGCTAGTTTGTTGGTGCTGCTAACTTCGTCTACCTGCCCACAACCCCAGAGCTTTCAAGTCTTTCGAGTCTTTATTGACAATTATCCAGATCCAGAACTCTACGCAGACGCTGACCGGCTGTTTTATTGTCTATTTTACAAGTGAGCACTCAGGTCGTGGCTGACGATCGGACCTCACAGTGAGACGACAAAAATCGTGAGCTTGGCTTGACATTGACAATGATTTACTCGTAAAGTGGGAGTTAGAATTAAACAACGTTTCTAAAATGGGCTCAATTTGAGCTAGCTAGCAACAGCATGGTACGTTGACGTGTCTCTTCGGGTGTTCGCCACCTCAAACCTTACATTCAGTTTTCCCAACAAACTGTAGTTACAAGCCTGCTGGTATTTTTCGATGGACTACTTCAGCAACTACACGGAGTACATGATGGGTTTCGTATCTCCCTGGCAGATACTGCTATCCTGTCGGTGTACACGTCAGGTCCTCTCCATGTGGGTTAAGGCTCCCCACTGTTCAATGGTCAAATCAAATTCCTGCCAATGTTGTATCCCTCCTGCCGATCCTGTTTCACTTTGACAAACATCATAATACAGAAAGCAGATAGAGTCGAAATGCCGTAGAGCTCATAAACAAAGATTTTCTTTCTTCCTCTGTCCTTGTTTTCCATTTTTCCCTCTTTTCCTTCTCGTCTCTCTTCTTCCCTTATTAACTCTCATTCTTTGCCTCCGATCAATAACACTCTCCCATCTCATCCCTCCGCCCAGTTCTCTTCTATCCAGGCTGTCTATTTACTACCCATACCATTACCTCTTCCTCCTCCTCCTCTTCCTCCTCCTCTTTTCAATTTGATTCCTTCTGTCTCCCTCCTCCAGCTCTCCTCTCCCCTCTCTTCTAAACCCTTTTCTTAACGCCTACACCGATCGATTTTGATTCATCTTATGCATCTACACTTTCCGCCTCCTTCTGCCTTCATTCAACCCTCTGTCAATATGCTTCCTCTTTTTTTGTCATCTCTCCTTTCTCTCACCTCCATAAACCTTTTCTATCTTTTCCTTTGCAGCATTTGCTTTGTTTGTACGTTTGACTTAAGTTGTGGGAATGTTGCATCTCACTGTAGTACGTCGCAGTGCCGCTCTCGGCAGTGTCAGTTGGCCAGTTTAACATTTAAGTCCAGAGTGAAATATTCTGACAAAGATGTCATGAATGCTTTTGAAACTTGGTACAAACACCCATAAGTCTTCACAGAATGAATCCTAATGACATTAGTGATCCCCTGACCTATTATCTAGAGTCATTAACAGGTTAAAACACTTTTGTTAATCACAGGAGAGCTGAATTTACAAAGACCTGTCATAGTTCTGTTACTTTTAATGTTAAATTAAAGCTTCTGTCCAAAGTGGAAGCAACTAAAACAAGTCAGGAATAAAACTTGAGGACAAAATGAAGCCACTTTTCCCAGATTGTGGGCTTTGCACACTGGGTCTGGTTTTTTTTTAGATGCATTTTTTAATCCATCATCCGGAAAAAAAAAACACGTAACAACAGAAACCTTGCACACTGATTCCAATGTGGTTAATTATGCACTATGTTCCTCTGTCTTGGCGCGACTGTGTCCCGCCACCACATTTTCTTCACTGATTCTTGGTCAAACGTCTCGAAAGGTTTCTGATGGATGCGAAAAACAAAGAAAATCGAACCTGTTTCCGAAAGTTTTAATGACGGACGAAGTTTCCGAATTCCGGAATTTCAGACTCAGCATGCAAACATGATTAATACAACATGAGGTCGCATTTATATCTAAAAGGGCAATAATTTTGGACGAACAAACGGACTTAGTGTGCAAAGGCCTCGAGAGTAGAGCTGCACCAGTTGATTGTTTAATTGATTACTTGTTGACTATCAAATTAATCACCAACTAATTTGATTATCTAGCAACTGGTTGTCGTAATTTGAGAAAAAGAAAAAGGTAAAACATGTTCTGATTTCAGCTTCTTAAATGTGCATATTTTCTGATTTCTTTACTGCTCTACTTTGGATTGTGGACAAAAAGACATTCAACGACATTATCTTCAGCTTTGGGAAACACTGATATACAATTTTCAGCATTTTCTGACATTTAATAGACCAAACTACTAATTGATTTGTCTCGCTCACCAGACCTTTCTCAAGAAAAGAAAGGTCTGGCTGGGCCGACTCTCACTTTAAGATTGGAGAAAAAAACGCCCTGGCTGCTTGTATTTCTTTCAACCAATCACAATCGTTCTGGGTGGTGCTCTTGCGCTTGCAAAAATATTGCCGGGGGGAAACAGATTTTGGTGTAACACGCCCACAAAAATATCACCTACAGGACACGAACCATGGCAGAAAAATGGCTACATCCCCACAAGATCAAACACCGCAAAAGTTAGTAAAGGACGTGTTGAAAACTGCTACACAACCGGAGGTGGTAGGGCGAGACTTGAGAGGCTGATCTATGCAGCGAACTTCCGCCCACTCAGACTACTAATTGATTAACTGAGAGAGAATAATCGACGACGAAAACCATCAGTTGCAGCCCAAATGAAGAGAGCTACGCAAACTAAAAGGATTCAAAACAGGAGCTAGCAAAACTTCCGCTGAACGTGTAATTGCCCCTACTAATTTCAGATTTAATGTGTAAGATAATGCTAGCTTAGTAAACAAGTCCACAACAAGTCAAAATTTACATGTTTTCCCATTAGTGTTAAGTTTTCTGTCGTATAATGACCTCACATTTGGCCACTGTGGTGTTGTGTTCACAGTAGATACAGACTGAGAACACAACTTTGTCCATATTTAATTTGTTCCTTTCTTTATTTTATCCATTAATCACAAATAAGTTTTGACTTTAAAGACAGGATGTTTTCAGCATCACACAACTGGCCTAAATGCAGCATTTATACATCTTCATCAGTTTGATATCACTAAGTCGGATGTGTACTATGAGTTTGTGTCAGACTCAGGATGGTGGACTATTTGTCAGATAAAAAGGGAGATAAACTGAGTCGAGGTGACGCTGCTCTCCACCTCTCTCCTCTGTCTCTGTTATCGGCAGGTTCTGTATTGTGATGGATGGAGCAGACCTCCGTGCGTCTAGACCATAATAATCTGCTTTCGCATTGTGGTGATTTAGCCACTAAAATTCATTCTGCACAGTCTGGTGGTCTAAATGGCTTCAGCTGGAGGATTAAAGGTGCTATCAGCGATGTGTTTGAGTTTTGTGATGTGAGTTTTCACTGAGTTTCGTGATGTAGGGGTGATGACCCTCTTAGATTTGACTTTTAGAAACTTTTGTCCTGTCACTGGGAATTTCATCTTTTCTGGAGACATTCATCGCATTCGATCATAGGGCCCAGGCTCTGACAGGTGAGCTAGAGGTCACTAGGGCTGCCCTAGTTTTAAGTTCTCCTGATTTTAATTTCTTTCTGACTGTTTTGGCATCCATGGCAAGGAGGTTTGGCACTGGTTTGATTCAGGACCCCTCACGTGGGGCGTTGCCATGGAGGTATTATACAGGGCGTTGCCGATGGTCTGACATCTACAGTAGTTGGTCATTTTGCGCCTGATGGTAAATAAATATAAATAGTTTTGTTTTTTTGGGTTTTTTTGAAAAGTGCTTTACAAATAAAGGTTATTAAATATGAATATAACTGACATATCCACCCGCAATGCACCCCCAAATTAATTGCAATGTTAATTTTTATTAAGCAGCAGTAGTTGCAGCCCTATGGGTGCTCCAGAACTTCTGGCCTCAGTCCAAGGATTCACACACCCTCCACCTCTGAACAAAATCAATTGATTCCAAAAGTAGGTTCACCTGTGGCTAACGTTAGCATGAAGATAGCATGCAAAAAAGACAACCTAAAGCTTACCAGGAGGCTCATTTCTCCTCTTTTGGTACAAGCCAACTGCCTCAAATCACATTACTGGACCTTTGTTACCAAGTCACATGTAAACTTCAGCATACATGCCGACCAGATAGGGCAATTATGAAACACTGAACTTCGACCAAGCTGGTAAACAGGGTCGAAAATGCTGCAAAGTGATGCAACACTGCACTGTGGGGACTTGCACAAGCAGAGTAGTTGCTGCATTATTGCTAAATACATGTGTCATGCAAAAGTGTGTGTGTGTGCGTGTGCGTGTGCGTGTGTGTGTGTTTAAAGGTGTGTGTGGTTTAAAGAGGGCTTCTCTCCTGTCTCTCAAGCTAATGAAACTGGACTCCTCTCCTCCTACACACTCCTCCTTTCCCTTTTAACCTCACCTTTTTTCCCTCGGCTCTACCTCTGCTTCTCTCCCTCCACTACTCCCCCGTCGGGTTTTGGTGTTTATATAAAACGCGCAAAGTTAAAATAACCTTTCTCTGCGCGGACATGTAAGTGTCCGCAAGAAGATAAATCTACACACATAAACACACACGCTGACGGAAACACATGGCCAGCGTGTTTTGACAATCTTCCAACGCGCTGATGCTGTATTTGTTTAACAAAATGACCTCCTAAATTTAGACTCCATATCCCCGAGGAGGCTCTAAAAATGGAGTCAAGTCCCTGCGTGCGCGCGCCTGTTTTTATTACATGTGTAATGCATGCACTGTCTGGATTCTTGTGGCTTCCAGAGGAATTCTTCTGGTTTGGAGGATTTTCATAGAGGGTGAAATCAACAGCAGTGTCTGTGGTCATCTTTTGGATACTCGACTGTGAGAAAAAGGCCGCTCCTCGTTCGAGTGTTTGTGTAAACGACTGTGAAAGTGTGTGTGTGTGTGTTCTGAGCACACCTTTGTTGACACAAATGTCATTTCTGACTTCCTCCTCTAACTGGATCAGGTACAGCAGCGTATGCTGTGGAAGTGGAGGTGTACAAAGCTGAGGATTACAGTATGTGTGTGTTTTGATATGTAGGCGGGTTATTCTGTGTGTTTCTGTGGGTGGGCGCCCGCTGTACATTAACTGGAATGGTTTCAGTCTTATCTGCGTTTCATGGTCACATCATGGAAATCTGAAACTCGTTGTATAAGCACACAAGGACGCGATCGCTGCTTGCTCTACTTAACAAACTCATGTGTAATGAAATTGATTTTCTCTGCATCCAAATGTGAAAATATGAATAATTTAACTAGATTTATTGTATCTATCACGATGCGTTTAAACCCCCCCTCCGCTTAAAGACATGTCTTGCTTATTGTCACAACTTTTAGAAGTCTGAATGATGTATGGCTTTAAAAGGATGTTTTCACATTCATCTGCTGAAGAGGGAAAGTTTGTGTATGAACATCTTGACTCTTAAGCCCCTTTTACGCTGCCAGATTTTTGGCAAATGTTGGGCCGTTTTGCATGCAAGCTGCGAGCGTTTAGAAACACAGAGCTGGATTGGCGAATCGATCTGAGGTGCCCAATTTTCCACCGAGTAGGGGTAAACATATAAGCAGAACCCTTTTTGGTTTAAACAGACCAAGGCGCCCTTCCGCCATGGGAGGGGCTGTTGATGACGCTGCACGTGCGAGCCACTGGCTGGATAAACAGGAAACAGCTGATAGCAGGAATTAGCGAGCAGCTAGTAGCAAGAGGGAAACGCAAACCTGACAGACACTGTAAAGATGAGCAACTGGGGAGACAAGAAATTGTGTGCCCTCCTTGTCCTCGCAAACGAAGAGGCCATTAACCGTCAGATGACGGGGACGGTGAAGGACGGGCCGATGTATCAGAGAATTGCTGAAGGACTGACCAGCCGCGGCTTCCCTCCCATGCCACTGGTTACGCCACATGCTGAGCTACATGTTTTGTTACTTGCTCACGACCCCCATTGCCCCGAAAAAGGCGCATTCTGTATGAACAAAAGTAGGCAGGCGACATTTTGCTGCACTCCCCGATTTTGTTTTTATACCGCCAATGCTGAAAAAAGACTGATTGGGCTGCACTATTCCTGTTGAAAAAGGGCATGAGTTTAACACATGTATGTATAAGCAGGGTTTTGTGGCCCTACAAGCAGTGTGGGACCAATCACGGTCCAGTAAGCAACTTACTAAGGCTGTACCTAAAACAAAAACGGCACAGAATCCACCGCCCCATCAAACATCAACAATTATTTTCTTGCCAACAACCAATGCTGAAAAGATTTCTAGGATGAAGGAAGAAGAACAGGAGGAGAGGGGGGGCGACCGTGAAGACAGACAACAGGTAAAAACTAAAATACCACCAGGCAGATGGCGTGCTGAAGTTTGCCTCCGTGTGGTAACGACCCCTCTGTTGCAGGTGGGTGTGCGCCTGCATGTGTGCGTTTATTTGTGCCAGCGTTATACTTAAAGTATGTATCCATGCGTGATCGTGTGAAAGCCAGTTAGTGTGTGTTGCCTGTTAATCTGAAAGGCAACAGATTGCTACACAGCATGCCTGTACACTCACACTGACAGACTTCTGCAATGACCGAGGGGAGAAGGAAAGAAAAAAAATGAAAGACAGAAAGAAGACACCGTATGAGAAGCAAGAAAGAGCGACAGAAGTACAGAAAAGGAGGTAAAAGGCATGAAAGAGCAAATGAAAGAGAAAGCAAATGACACAAGTGAAGGCTGACAAAAACAGGAACAGAAAGAAGTGATAAAAGACAGAAGTAGAAAGAAGAGGAACTTGATGCATAAACAAAGAGAGGACGGTTGGGGATTTACCATATACAGTAACAGCCTGTTTCTAGAATAAGCTTGGTTTCTCAAACATAGACGCGGGGCGACAAAAATAGACTTTCTACAAAGGAGTTCACTGAGTGGTTAGCTGGTGGTGCAGAAAGCATGACAAACTTCTGTGCGCACGCTCCATCTGTGAGCCTGTGATTCCTCCGCCTATTTGTCAGACTGGAGGGAATCCTGCGCCTGAGCAACGCTAACACACTGCTGCACACACACACACACACATAGGGAATTTAATCATGATCTTATCATGTGCACGCATTTGCTCGTTCTTCTGCAAACACGTTGCACAAACACGCTCGGTGCTGTACTGTAATTTGTGCGTGTGTAATTAAAACATGAGGAAGTGTAGTCGCACACATGTTCTGCATACTCACAAAGCTATAGGTAATAAAGTCACATTAATAATACGTGCAAAACATTTAATTATCTTAAGATAACTGTTAATGTTTATATCAGATAGACCTTTACAAGTAAATAAAGCCGTCTATGAGTTCACCAGTTTGTAATCTAATGAGATCATCACTGAGAAGACTGAAGGCTCCTTGTGACCTCTCTACAGAACTCATCATCAGTGATCTGTCACTGCCTTGGATGGAGCTCATTACATTTTTGTATTCTTAAAATGGGAAGTCACGGACACAAAATGCTTCTCATGTTATACAGGGATGCCATCAAGTTGGGAGAGAGGCAAGAGACTGTCTTTAGTTGTTGTTTTCTATAGAATCTAGTGTTGTAGTACTCAGGGTTGGTCTTGGTCTTGAGACAGCTTTTTGAAGTTGTCGGTCTTGTCTCAGACTCGGACTCTCTGGCATTTTTTCTTGGTCTTTTCTTAATCTCTGACAAAGACAACACCTGATTGTATTTCAAGAGCGGTCAAGACCACAACTAAGGGGATATCACTAAGAAGAAGACATAGGAAGGACCTATACATGCATTAAACTGAGAGATGTCAGAGCGAGGGGGCTGCCCATGGACGAGCACCCAAAGCAGTTGGGGGTTCAGTGCCTTGCCTTGCCACCTCAGCAGTGCCCAGGAGGCAAACTGGCACTTCTCCAGCTGCCAGTCCATGACCCATATTTGGTCTGGTGACCCTCTGGTTCCCAACCCCAAGTCCCTATGAACTGAGCTACTGCTGCCCCACTAAACTGCCTGAACAAAAAAAAGTTGAATAAAGACGTCAAAGCTGTTTTTAGCTATGTATTAGTCTGCTCATAGAAAACAACCTCACCTCTGCAATGCCTTTTGATTATTTTACCCATGCATTTCTCATGGTTCATGAACACACAATCAGTATATGGCAATAAAGGAGGTGAATGAAGAGGAACCTTCATTAGTTTTCTGTGGGTCTTTTTATGGTAAGTGTGTGCTGCAGTGTGGGACTCGCACTAGTCCAGTCTTGGTCTTGATTTGGTCTCTGCCTGCCTTGGTCTTGGTCTTGACCTGGTCTTGCTTCCTCAAAGTCCTGGTCTTGTCTTGACACACTTGGTCATGACTTGGTCTCTATTTCAGTGGTCTAGACTACAACACTGAAGCATCAGAAGCAAATATATCCAGACTTTCACATCCCTGGTCTGGGGTCAACCTCCAAAAACACTGGTTCCCACACTTCCCATAATGCAACTTGAAGCCAATGTTTTCTTATCTCATTCCTGCCTGGTTAACACCAACATCATGACCAGTGAGCTGATACTGGTGTGTTAAATCAGTGGAGTCGTGATAACACTTGTTGCTAGGTGACTGACAATAAAAACGGACTTTGCCTTGCTCCATTTTAAATAAAGGTTTTTTATGTTTCTTGCTTCTCAGTGTCATGACAGAAAGAAGGAACAAAACTCCACTTGGAAGTACTCATTGCCTTGTATATCTGCAGTGACATTTCAGCTACTGAAAAGTAGGGTTAAATATAGGGATTACATAATCACATTTCTTAATACATAGATATGTAATTCAATTTGTTCTTTACTGCTGATCCACTGGTAAAACTAGAGGGAAATCTGCTTAATTACTTCGAGGCTCAAAGCAGCAAGTAGGCACTTGTAAAACACAAACACAACCTGAAACATTCAGTGTTTCTGTTTACAGTGCCTGGTGGAATATGTTGCTTAATATCAATAAACAATTTGATAAGAAAGAAATTACCAGTTAAAGTCATTTCTCCAGCAAAACTGGCAAAGATTTGCTCGTTCCAGATTCTCCCTCTGGGTGCCATTTGAGAATTTACAACACCAGGACCAATATAAGAACCCTTGAAGTAATACAGATACAAATACAGTACTTCATTTACCTTTTTTCTACTTCAGTCATTACTTATCATGTTATTGTTTGCATTCAGTTGCGTAAAATGCCACCAGATGCCATGGACTTGACGTACAGCCACATTTTGCGGTACCTAATCACATATTGCATTAAATCATAGAGCACTTAGAGTGATTTGCAGTGAGCAAAACCATACAGATATTTTTTTCTGTCTCTGGGATACAAAAAGGATCGGATGAAGGCATTGTTTGACTGAAGATGTTTCGATACTACTTGGTTCTGGGTTATTTCAGAGTACTATTATTTAGCCCTGGAAAAAATATTGGGTTTTGATGTGTCACTTGGACAGAAAATGCAATTTAACAGTTTCCCCGCCACTGACAAGATTTTCCGTCATTTATGAAAGAACACTTCCTCAACACTGACGAGATTTTCCAGAAATCCTTATTTTCACTATTATAAGATAAGAGTCCCAACAAACAAAGAAGATCCGGTAGAAACGGGAAGAAGATTTTGCAGCATCTAAACCACATGAAAATGCCAGCACAGACAGAAAAGTTTATAGTTGCGCAAGCTGTGGAGATGTTGACGGTCTCAGACTCTGATAATTCCTGTTCTGATCAACATTCTGAATCCAATTAGGACAAAGGAGCAAACGAGTTTAATGGGACGAAACGGGATCTCCATGACGTTGACAGTGACACACTTACAAGACGACCACAGAGAAGAGGGAGACAACAGAAACTGAACGATCACTGAACTTGACGTGTTCTGCTATTCCTCAAAGAGAATATTATTTTCATTATTATTATTATTTTCATGTATACAATTCAAACTGACGTAAGGAAAAGAGAAAAAACAACAAATGTAAATGTGACTGATTTTGTACTTGAAAATGCATTTTTCTCAGCTCTTTGTCCAAAATGTTTTTTGTTTTTCTTTATGAAAATGCACAAATTCAAGTGTTGGAATAAGGTAGAATACATTTTTTTTTTTGTTTAAAAACAGAAGGTCTCTTCTTTTGTTTCATGTTTATACTGTTTACATATTCATAGAGCAAATTATTCTGTGGGTCTTGAAAAATTAGTGAATGTGATCAAAAATGCTGGTGGTAGCTGGCAACTTAAAAATAATACTCTTGCGGGGAAAGTGTTTAAGACATCACTTCGTGTTTTGGATGAACTTTTCTGTCCATTTTCTCACATTTTACAGGAAAAACAATCCAAAAAGAATCATTAGTCACAGCCTTGTAGTGTCAATAACCACTTTAAAAAGTGTTTCCAACAAGTTAAAGGAGAACATCACCGAAATTAAGACTTTCAGCATGGTATTCCCATGGCTGAGGAAAGTTCAATCAATCAATATTTGAGAACATGAGCGACTTTCTCTCAAAGCCAGAAATCAGAAAAGTAAGTCTCCAAGTTGTGATGTCATCAAGTAGAAAGTCTGGTGCTGCTCGATACTCAATGAATGGGAGACTGATTTTGTGGACCCACAAAATGTTTGTTTTCTTTTTAATACCCAAATGCGTTTTATTCTATTGTCGTGTTCTCAGCTCTGAAGCAGAAAATGTAGCCATACACTCAGAACATTCCCCCGGGTGCTCTCAGTGTCATTCAAAACATCTTTCACCATTCATTGTCCATGGAGCAGCTCCAGACTCTGTATCCTGTGACATCACGAATTTGAGTTCAAGCACTCGTTTGTGGATCCCTGAGGGAATTGTTCATGTTAACGAAAATGTAGGAACTGTCTTAAACCATAGGAAGACATGTATTAATGTATGACTTGTATATGAATTTTGAAAATGGGCACAGCTCCCCTTTAAACTTTGCTTGAGACAAAGAAACTATGTGATTCTTTTTGTGATAGGAGGCAAAAATGTCTTGACAAGAAGGTACACGTTGACTTGATTTCGTCCTTGTGTGCTCACAGCGATTATATCAATGCACTCTCTACGTTTTTAATGAGAAAACGACTTATTAACACGATGACTGCTTTGCTGTACGCACTGTGTGTTATGCTGCTATTTATACACTATATACACGTGTCTGAGGTAAATCATGTTGGCGTTTACATGTCTGCACACATGTTTGCATACACATGGTGTTGTGCTCACACACACACACGTATGTATAAACTTCAACAGTGAACACACTCAGGAAGCCACATTCAGGCCGAAATCCCGAGCTGCAATCTTCCCTTTCTTCACGAGCAGATTTACCACAGTGCTCTTCCAGTAAGGTGTGTGTGTGTCAAAATGAGGGTGCAACACTTCCTTCACACACACACACGAAAGGTATGTAGGGCACTTCTTTTTTTGGTGCTGTAAATTAAATACCAGCAGACAATTCTGTTTGTTTGACCATTTTCTCTCACAGACACACACACACACACACAGACCTACTTAAAATACAAAGGAGCCTGGACTAAACGGCATCACTCCCCTCTCTAACACCCAATAAACACACACCTCTCATTTTACACACTCACTTCCCGTCTCTCCCTCTCCACCTTCCCCCCTTCTCCTTCATCTTCCTCTCTTTCTCCTTCTCTGTCCTCCCTTTCTTCTCCTTCTCTCATTGTTTACAGCGATATTCGATCAGCTCTTTGTTTAGAAAACAGTAAGCTCCGTCAGCCCCGCTCTGCGTTTCAAAGGATGTGGCTTTTTCTTTTCGCAAACATCAGTTTCTTTCCTGGTAAAGCTCTCTGCGTCTTGTGTGTGTACATGTGAAGAGTTTTAGGGTGTGTATTTGCATGTTTGTGTGTACAGGGGGGATGTTGTCAGTATTTTTGTGAGCGTGTGTGTGCAAGTAAAAAAAAAGCCAATTTGTGCGAGTTGGTGCGCGGCTTCATTACCCAGATTGAGAAGCTTAAAAAAAAAAAAAAAAGAAATGGGGGTATTTGTTGTGTTTCTGATAACTTGCCAATACCTCTAACTCTAATATGATTCACTGTCTGGCTCAGCTTTAAGCTTGATGACTAAGGAAAGAGCGAGTGGCAGACGCAGAGGCAGCAAGAGACAAAAGGCAGAGTCAGGGAGCGAGATAGAGATGGAAATGGAGAGAAATTGGCGTTCGTGCGACTTGGGGCTGGGTAAGCGCTCCTTCCTAATATGATTATAAATTGTCTTGTCCTCATCTTTTTGTGCCAGTTGTGTCCTTGGCCCGAGTCGCGGGGGGAGGAAGCCTCGTTCCAAGCCTGGAAAGCCTCTGCGGGCCACCTAAGCCAAGTGGAAAAAAATAAAATAAAACAAGGACACTTTAATGAAAAAAAAAAAGAAGACCTCAGCAATTAGAGTAAATGCGACAGGGTGTATCAACAAAATGCAGCGTTTAAAAGCCGCGAGATTTGTGTGATAAATTGTGCTGGCCTCATCGGCTCCAGTCACAAAGAGTGTCCTGTCTTCACTAAGTGAGATGCTGCCGAGTTGACAGATTTGCCTTAAATGAAATTGAGGTGTTCGGGGACGGAGGGCAGGAAGGAAGTCAGGAAGCCAAACGAACACAGGAAGTACAGCAGCTAAGGAGGCTTTCACATCAGAGCTGAGTGCACTTGACCCCAAAGTCCAGTTCATTTGATTATTGTGAACACTGCGTACTGTACCCAGGAACAGAACAAGGACCAGTGCCCGAGTCCATCTGAAAAGGTGGTCTCCAGTACGGTGGGCATCAGCTGTAAACATCAACTAAACATGACTAAAGGGAGTTTTTAACCAGTTATTAAACAGTCTCAATTTAGTACTGATGCCTCTATTTCAGCAGGCTGTGGACAGACCCAGATCCGGCTTCGCTGCTGCCCTTCACCTACAGTCCGAGCTCCGTGCACTCAGATGCAGACAATAATACTAATGTGAAAGCTGATGGCGGAGGAATGGAGAGGGGCATCTGTACTCCTGGCATGGTACAAATCAATCATACCTGATATGAAAACGTTCTAAGACTCCATGTGACTGGTCAGTTCGTTCAGCCAATATCTCGTCTTGATGTAAACTTACTGTAAAAACTGACAGTGTGTCAGCTTTTCTATGTTGTGTATCATCTGAAATCGAATGTCTCAATTTTAGAAGTAGGGGTGTAAATCACCAGTCTCATCACGATACGATATTATATCAATTCTTTGGACAACAATACAGTATTTGCCGATATTACAAAGTCTGTTAAGATACAATTTCGATTCAGTGTGATTCAGGGGTGTGCGATCAATATGAGACGACATTATCTGCCTATTTAACACAGTCTGTTACAGAAGAAGCTGCTACGCCTTTCTTTCATTCTTACATAAGTAAATAATGTAAATAACTGTAACCACTTAAATGCAGTAAAGTTTACTTTAAATGGACTCCACTAACTCACATAAAACAGCACATGGGATAAGTTAACCTTCAGGGCTTTCTGTCAGGGAGACCTTTCCGAATTTTTTTTTCCACGTTATGTTTTTTCTAAATTTTCAGGTCTATCTGGTTTAAAACCCTAAAGGCAAACTCCTCCCAACAGCCATAAAACAACAAGATCTCTCTTCCACATGACCCACACTCTGCTAGAGCTGTGTTCTCTTTTCAAAGCAAACTTAAAACATATCTTTTTTTCGCAACCTTTTTGTTAGGTTTCGAAATTAGTGTTATTATTGTAATTATCTCCCCCTTTTTTAAAATAATGACAACTGGTCCATACCCACTGAGTGCGCAGTTGCCCACGTACAGTTTCACATGGTGTGTGTTTGGGATACAGGTCACAGGAAATTGCAGATTAAATAGTCAACTGAACCCATTAAGAAGAGCAATGTATTCAGACAGAGTTTTTGTGAATTTCATAGTAAGATAGCTTTATTGAAAGTACAGTAGTACCATTGCCAACAGTGGGATAGTTAGTGGGCTAAAACTGTACATTAGTAGTTGAGGTAGCACGTTGAAAGGCAGATAGTTAAAGTGTTTATATGTTGTATTGACTTAAAAGTCGGGCGCACACACTGACAGTTTCCGTGATTATGTACAGCATACCATACCATGACTTAGTCATACCAGAAATTAGAAACAAACAACAACATTGGTCCACAGGGGGAGCCACAGCGATCGGTTGCATTTTAGCCATTTTTAAGCATTTTTCTGTTGTTATAGCGCCACCCAGTTGCCAATTAGAGTTAAATTTCTCCAGTCACCTTGAGGCGTCCTGTTCTACATATCTACCAAGTTTAGTAAAAATCGATATGGCAGTTAGGCCTAGATAAGAAACTAGCTCTCTAGCGCCCCCATTTTGTTTGATGGGGTCAATAATGGAGGGGTCCCCTCAGATTATGTGTGGTCATATGCCTACAAAGTTGTGGTGATGGGGTGAAACCCTTGAGATGTTATACACCTTTATGTGATGAGCCACGCCCTCCGCAATATTCATTGCCTTATAGAAGCTCAGTTTTAGTAAGTTTTCCAGCTTTTGCCAAGAGGGAACTTTAGATATTGGTCCCTAGATTATGTTCACCCAGTTTCATGCAGATCGGTCAAACTTCCTAGGAAGAGATCGATTTTAAGTGTTTTTCAAAAAAATTCAAAATGGCAGAAAATCTGTATAACTGGAAGTTATGGGTTCTTGAGGCAAATTTGTTCCTCATGAGGAAAAGCATCTCTGTGCAAAGTTTCATGTCTCTACAACATACGGGGCATGAGATATGCCCATTTAAAGTTTGCAATTTCAGTGGGTTGCTATAGCGCCCCCCTTTGGCCAACTGATGTAATATTGCTTCATTCTCATCCTCCCATGACCCTCTACCACTGTGCCAAATTTCACATGGATTGACCAAGTCAGTGAGGAGAAAAACATGGAACAGACACACACACACACACACACACACACACACACAGACAGAGTTTTCGTCATTATATAGTAAGATAATACCTTCTTATTTTGTTTTTATCATGTAATACTTTATTATCTTATATATTTTATGTTTGTCATGTATGATGTATATTAAGCACATTGAGTTTAAACTTGTCGTATGAAATGTGCTATGGAAATAAAGTTGACTTGAGTATAAAAATCAGCTCAGTAATAACTGTCAAGGTTCATAGACAAAACAATTGTTTGTTGCTAGTCACCCATTGTCAGCTTAAGCACCTTTACAGGGCATAAATTAGCCTAGCAACTAGCACACCTACATCTATTAGTTATACCTTTTCTTTGTCACGGTTGATTTAGGTCCCATTTATACGTCAACAATTTCAACTAAAAACGGGAAACTTTAGTTGCATTTTGGCCGATCGTTTACACGACAGCTGCGTTTTGGGTGCCTGAAAACGCAACGTTTTGAAAATGGGTTCCAGAGTGCAATTTTTTTGGAAACGGCACCATCTCCGTTGTCATGTAAACATGCAATATGCAGTTCCTCTGAAAACGGAGACTTGGACAGTATGGTTCCAGTCACTAGGCATGCGCGAGAAAGTCGACCATCACAACAACAATGGCGGACTCCCGAGCTCTGCTTGTGCTGCTCACCCTGTTGAATTTATCAATGCTTCCCCATCATAGTGTAGATTTACTGTAGCAACTCCACCTCGTCAACCGTCCAGACAAACATTCGTGCGGTTACCATTTTGTTTGTTTAAACATCGCCACCCTGTAGAAGGAAGCGCAAGCATCACACAGCCAACTACTGGCCGGGCGTGTATACTGCAGCGTTTTTCGTCATTTTTGCGGATCCGTGTGCACGGCGATTGTTATGAAAACGTTGGCCTCCAAACGCAGAAATTTTTTCAGAACGAAAATGAGAAATGATTCGCTTTTCAGTGGATCATTTTCATGTAAACATGGCCTTAGGATTGAATTTCAGCTTGCCTGCACTTTTTTTCAGCCGAACATTGTTGAAACAGAGCAGCTAATGTTTCTGTGTTGCTGCGAGAAGTTAGTGGAATGAGATGTCTGTCCAGGCAGGTTCGTGTCTTATGTCATGGCAGCACTGTTTACATACGGCATGTGCTCATGTGCTGACTTATTCCTGAGTAAATAACATTACCCTAATTGTCTCTCCCTTGGCTGCTTGCCGTCTACCTGCTGCTGCTTGAAGGTGACAGACTTTCAAAATAAAGGCGTATCCTAAGGATGATGATAGGAATCAATGTTTTCACTTTGCATGAGTGATACTGGATTGTTGATCATTAAATCGATGTATAGATTCAGATCGATGGATCAGTATACCCATATTTAGACAGCTGGTTGGACAAAAAAGCAATAGAGCTTTTGCAGCTTGCATTTTAGCTCATCAACTACAACACAGTCCTTGATTGGCTGTCATCTACAGTGCGGATCCCCAATTGGCCGCGATTGGATTTTAATTTCTGGAAACTGGTTGGGGCGTCAACAGAGCCACAGATTTTTGAGCTCATGTCAACAGGATGGTCTTCCTAAGCTAAGATAACAAGGCTTTAAAGTGACTTTGTCCCACTCAGCTCAAAGCACAGCACACACATTCGTCTCCCGATCTTGCAGCAGGTGATCGTTCCATCCAGAGAAAGCTGGACTCTCCGCCTTTGATGCAAACATTATGACCCTCTTCAACTCCTTCACCCTCAGGACAAACTGCATTTACCCTCCCTCACACCATGTACTTACTGGAAGAGTGTAAACACGAGTGAGGAACACGCCAACGCAGCTTCATAACAAACCAAGGTCTCTGCACACAGACTGCAGGCACAGGGAGCTCTTCTCTTCAGCCCTGTGTGAGCTATCAACCACAGAGCTCCAGCAGGATGGTCATATTTAGCAGAATGAAGATGGAGAAAAGTGTGAGCAGTACAATAACGTTTGACGAACTTCTCTTTGTATCACTTTGTGTCTCACCACATGACTTCACAGAGAGTGTGAGACAGGCTTATAGTAGTATCGGCAAGCATCGAGCTTTAAAAGGCCATTGGTCTTTCTTTTTCTGAGCGTGTCAACACGATGGCCAAAATAGCAACAGACTAAAAATAATATCTTATTTGCATACAACCCCAAGATAGCTGAGTTTAAGATAAGCATGTGTCAAAGCTGTGAGCAGATATGTTTGGCTACACTCCTTTGAATTTTAAAATGATTTGCATCAAGCCTCTGCATTTGAAATACAACAACTTGTGTTGGTGTCGTGAATGCAAACAACATGAAGACTTGTTGCTGCTGCACCTGAATGTTGCTTCCTTGTCACAACTCCAAACCTTTGCTCCAACTTTTAGAGGGTAACTTTGGTGTTGTTCAACCTGGGCATTATTTTCCCGTGTTTTTGTGTCTAAGTGATTAAAGGGAGGAACAATTTTTGGAAGTGGTCCAGTATTGAGCTAAAGTGCGACAGCCAGCAGAGACAAAACAGGCTAAAATGCAGTCCTTGTGGGCAATTTACAAGCTCTAAAAATGCTTGTTTTTGCCACTGCTAGGCTCAGATTACAACATAGGTTAAACTTAATGTTTATATGGAGCCTGGTGGGTCTATTGATAGCAACTTCGCGGCTGTGTCCAGTTATGCAAAAAAGGACCTTCTCTAACAAAAAGGTCTATCCATGTAGGGATCCTTACCGCAGTGTTGTCACTTGGAATAATCTGAGCCTGTCAGCGACAAACAGCAAGCAATTTTAGTGGATGTAAACTGACAGTGCAAACATGCATCATCATCATCATCATCATCTCATTCACAATAAAACAGGTATAATTTTTAATATCATATGAAAAATTCATCTTGTGATATTGGCAGTATTTCGACTTATTGATATTGACGTCATACTGTTACCCACGGCAACAACAAGCATGGCTGAAGGCGAAATTATCACAGACTCCCCAGTGGTTCCAAAAAGAGGAGCAGCTTCAGTAGTGTGGAATAAACAGTGGCGTCCTGAATGTTTTGTGAACAGCCCCGGACTTCTCAGACTCTTTTAGTGAGTTACTGCTCAGAGGGAACTCATTCAGCGGCTCCTCTGGCAGCAGCACAGCGTCTCTCCCTCTTCTCTCTCTCCGTGCGCACACGGGACTCAGTGTCATCAAGTGATTTTGTCATAAACCCCTGGTAATGTAAACCTATGTGATATATAGATCCCAGGGTACATTTTTTGTATTTCGGAGCTGTTTAAATGTGTAATTTGTGGTAGATTTTATTTTGTTGAACTATTAATATTGCATACAGAATCTTAATCTCACTCTCAGTTACTGTTGTTGTTTACAAACTAAAGAAATGAGAGATCATTTTTGTTTTTACTGAATATTTGAAGGTAAACTGTAAAACTTTATCACTTATTTTGCTGCAATTCTATGTTCTTAAACTAAGATTAATTTTTATTTTTTACTAATTTGTCATATGGTCAAGAGTATCGTTAACACAAAAATACCCTGAAATATCGTGATATTATTTTAGGGCCATATCGCCCATCTCTATTCATGACCTTTAAAATATCCAAGGTCTACTCACTTCTCTTTTTCTAGAGCTGTCAACCAACAATAAACATAGATAAAGGACTTCAAAATAAAGAATAAAAGATTATCATTAACCTTGAAAATAGTGGTTTGAGAGAACAATTTTAAAATTCAATATAATACTAGCATAAATAAATGACATTGAAAGCATCTTTTGACACCACAGCACACACAAAAAAAATTGCTAACTCTAGCTTGCTTCCTGAGTAACAGTGACAGGTCACTTGCTAGCTGTACTGACATCCATTCATGTAGTGCTGCCTGCTTGTGCCCCTGCCTCCAGTCACGTGGTGGGTTCACTACTGGAGTGAATACTGTAACAGCCACAGGTTGAGGATCGGGGGTCTAATTTACAAAACAGTGCTTTGGATCCATACTAAAAATATATGTACACACAAAAGCCAAAAATGATATGCCGTAAAATATATTTGACTATTTTGACAATCAGGCTTCCACCTCACCATCTGCATCGCCAAATTCCTGTCTCCTAAATGTTCGTAAGCATGGGTCAAAGTTTCTCCTGTCAAGGCTGTTTTGCGTGGGACATGGCATTCACCTCTTTCAGACCTAGTTTTGAACATACGCCACATTCCTAAATGAGACTCCAGTTGATTTTCTTCTTTGTTGTTTCATCTGTGCAGCCTTGGGTTAATAACCTCATTGTAGATCTGTTATTTCATAGCTGCAGAACTTTCGATACTATCGAATGTATAATTAAACACGTGGTTTAAAAAAGCACTGATACTGTTAACAGCCTTAAGCGAACATTATGTTGGAATTTGCTAAACTGCTATCTCCTAAGTCATGGATGAAGTCCTTACAGAAAACTCCACATCCACTATTAATGACCATGTGATACTGTGACAGGGGGAAAACAATCTAGTAATTGGACCTTGAGTTGAGATTGTTTTGACAAACTCTGTCTCTGTCGGGAAACAATATTCAAATCAGTTTATGATTTGTCGAAGGAAGAAACGCTGAAGGTCACAGATCTAGATTTTCCACACGTACAATTAACTTTTTATTTTTTGATTTCATGCTCAATGCATCTTCAAAGTCATAATAAAAAATAATCTAATTAAGCTGCGGTGCCTTTGCATAGCAGAGTCAATAAACACAGAGGGAGAGGAGACGACAGAGACGTGATGAAGAGATGGAAGAAGACAAGGAAGAGGAGAAGAAAGAGTAAGGGGGTAGTCCCCTGCTAGTGTACAGCCTTCAGAAAATCTATAAAACAAGTAGCATGTGAAATAAAGTTCTCTCTTCTGCTCTGTAATCTTTCTGCCTATCAGTCTATCTACCCATCCTGTACTACATGTCTGTTTGGTTATATCTCTGTCTATCTGTAGGCCTATCACTTGCTTTCATTATGACAAGAAATTTCCTCTGTTACAAACCTATCTCTCACAACACACACACACACACACACACACACACACACACACACACAGAGCCGTGTAAAAATAAAATGTGTTGTTTTTAGAAGGAAAGCCACATCCTTCCAGTACAGTCACCCTGCTGCCAGTGGACTCTGAGTAACATCGAGAGAGAGAGAGACACACACACAGACACACACACACACACACACACACACACACACACAGAGAAGCAGACTCTGGTTCCGGTAAGAATTACTAATAACCCAAAACAGTGTCTACAATCAAACGGTCTTCGACTTGGCAACGATTTCAATAACATTTGACCCATCAAATAGATAAAATAAATTGTTTTCTCGCTGCTTTTTGTTCCCACCTCTTTGTTTGTTTGTCAACTTAACCTTTTATCCTTTAAAACCATAAAAACCCTCTTAATACAGAATGTCTCCATAATTTCATGAAGCACTTTTAGTGTACAGCAAGTGATTAAAGGTCTGGGTGGGGCAAAGGTTCCTGTTTTAGATCATGTTGTAGTGCGTGGTCACGGTGCAGGTTAGATAGTCTTATTATTTGCATGTTGTAGCACGCCAACACATCCAGTAAACGGCCTCATTTGGCAACAGCTTTCCAATCATGACTGAGGTCTTGAATCAGGACTCAATACGGTCTAGAAATCCTTGATATACATTGTGCTAAAGTTCTTATTGCTGTACTCATTGTACATGAGGTATTAGCAAGAATTAGTAGCAACAGAATTAGCATTAGCAGTAGTCATTGTGAAGAAATGACATGACAACATGTTTCCCTTTTAAGGACGGTAGCCTTGTGGGTAACCTGAGAGTGTGTGACGTGTGCTTCGTAATGTGTAAGGGAAGTAGCTCTTTCTCGGGTGTGTCACGGTTAACACCACATGAAGCAACGAGTGATGATAGTCAGCAGAATTAAGCGTCTCGGTAAGCTCAGGGCTACATCTTTGACCTCATGTGAAGACTACAAAAAGCCGTTGATGGTGAACGGCATCTGAACGCCTCGCTATCCTCCCTTAGGCAGAGTGGTTCAGACTGCTCGAAGCTAGTTACCAGCTAATAATGAGCCAAGCTAAATGAATGCAAATAAGCCAGCGTGTTCCCAATTACAGTTTGGAGTCGGCATCAGCAGAAGCAGTTGTGCAGTACTGTTATTATACCAGAAATACTAGTATACAATGGGTTGTCCTTCCAGTGGAGAAAACACAATGCAGTGCCATATAGGCTGCCCTACATGCTTAAAAACTTAATACACACTGGTGCACCACTACATGCAGCTGATGCCCTTTGTACTTTTTTTGCCCCTGCCCCTCACAGTCCGCCACTGTTCAACACAACTTGTAATAATATTTGATCATTACAAAGACTCCATCACTGCCACTTTCACAAAAACCAACAGGGAACGCAAAGGGGAGCCCTCCTGCGCTACACGCTGGGCAGGAAGTGAAACACACGCCAACACAGGTTAGTGACATACGAGAGGTGTCTTCTCTCAGAGAGTAGGCACATCAAACACTTTCGCACAGCTCTGTCTGTCTGACTTTTGCTCTGCATCTCCAAGAGGGAAGCACCGGTCCGAAAATACACAACTGTTGTGGCATGAGGTGGAGAAAGCAGAGAGAGAGAGTGAGCTTAAAGGCTGGCGTATGGTTGAAAGGAACTGGTTCTTAAAAAGTGTCACTCAATTATGTCTAAAGGCCAGTTTTATAATAGCTGTTTTGAATGGCCACACTTGAAGATGGGGGGAGGGGGGGGGGGGCCTGTGGTCTCAAAAATAAGGTGAGACCAGGACCTCAGAAAGTGCACCGAAAAAGACATTTACATCAGAAACATTACAATTTCACAAACTCTAAAGAGATCGCACTTTGAAATGCTGCGCTGAAACTCACTGAGTCAATGGAGCTCCAGACCGAAAGGATTATTTCATGTCATTTCGCTCTTTTTTTCTTAAAAATTAACTGGTGCGATACTGGTTGATGGGTGTCGCGCACTGTTACCAACTCCTCAGTAAGAAAAGTAGCTATTGGCTGTCCTAAAAGTCGCTAGAAGTCGCTAAATGACGTCATCGCCTAATTTGCATAATTGTCCATATGCATGTAATTGTAATGGCTGCTGTAGGAGAGAGGAATAACGTCGTGGGAGAGACGAAAACTGAGTTAAAAAACAACCTGATACGTGCTCTCATGGCAGAGTCTCCAGAAGTCTCCAATAACATCAGAAAAAGTCGCTAGATTTGTCGCTAGTCGCTTTTTGAAAAGAGTCGCTAGAGGGGTCTGAAAAGTCGCTAAATATAGCGACAAAGTCACTAAGTTGGCAACACTGGTGTCACGCTATCAAAAGCAAAATCAACCGAAGCTTTCTTTCAACAGAACACTTGGCCAGTTGCTGCAGGAAGTGGGCGCCTGACAGGCACTTGTGAAGCATACTAACACCTTACACAGGAAGGCGTAACGTGGGAGGCTCATGCTATCCACCCTAAGCTGTACGGGGACAAGACTCTTCACAGGCCTCTGGTTCCTCACACGATAAGGCCACAGGAACCACAGTCAAGGCCCAGGATCTTTACCCGTTTGCCACCTGTACTGCCCATCCTGCGATAAATGATGTACATCGACACAGCATGTAGGCGGCAGCTGCAATAATCATACTAATTCTAATTACTGTTCTTGGAGGACATTTACTAGCAGACGTGTAGTGAATAGAGGTGGTGTGAAAAAACTGAACACAAGATCTCCTTCTTTCACAAACACACACTGCAGCCTTTACAAGTGTCATTAACAGATGTGTTTTTTCATGCTGCTGACTCAGACTGTTACTCTTCATGCGATACTTCAAGTCAGGGGGTGTGACAGGCCATGGACACACACAAACACACACACACACACTGAGATGTATGCCGTATGTGTGTACACATGCACAAACACAGAAAGCTCTGATTTGCACGCTGCAGTCAGAAAGAATGACCTGAATCATAAAATTTATCTGATCTATCAGGGCGGCAGTATTGCAAAAGCAGCATGTTCGTGTATCCGTGTGTGTAATTACGTGAGTGTGTGTATGTGTGTGCGCGTGTTGTGGTGACTGTCTCTTGCTTCCTGTTAAAGAGGTTTTGAGAGAGAGAGACTGACAAAAACCAAGATTGAGTCTATTTTTGGCCTCTGGGAGATGAAGAGATAAGCAGGGTTAAAAAACAAACAAGAGGTGCACAGAGGCGTAAAAACTAAACAAGGAAAAAAGGAAGAATCATTTTTTTTTAGAAAGGGGAAACTAGGAAAGAAGAAATACAAAGTAGAGAGACGTAGGAGTGTGAATATGTGCGCCCTGACAGACTGTACACAGTGACAGCAGCAGAGCATCAAAGGAAACGCTGTGGCCTCTGTGTCTTGTTTATAGACACTTGGTTTGGTGACGGCCCAACGTGCACCACGTGCAGATAAGCAGTGCTTCATCTTAAAAAGGTGATCATGTTTTGCAAGTATCTTAGCTTATTTTTATGCCGTTTTCTTTATCGGCACATGCCTCATTTTCTCTTTATTATAAGTTAAAGTAAAGAAAAACTGGTGACAGTGCAACAGCCTGTGTAGCGCCAAGAAAATGTAGACAGACTCTGCTAGACGGAGTTAGAGGTTTGCTCAGTGGTTAAGTTTACATGCACAGAATATTCAGCTTCTTGCCCATATTCTGAAAAAGACAATATTCCTACTGGGCTGCTAACATGCAATAACGTGCCACAACAGCTGGAGTACTTGTTGCTTCTTTGTGTTTCAAAGGTTTCCGCCGACATGTTCAACCATGCGAACACAGCCTCCCTCTTTCATTTCTTTAACCACCTTCTTGAAAAGGTTGCTATTGCTGTATTTTCCCATATCAAAAACTTGCTGATATCAAAGTCTTTCATCATGTTTAAAAGCAGGTGTGTTTCTTCTTCCCACCATAAATTTGGGCATTATTTGGCACGCATCTCTACACCAATCTTGCAAACTGTTGTCCAGTTGGTTTGTGTACAACGTCTCAATAACAACCCACTGAGTTGACTGTAAACAGGCAAGAGGCTACGTGTCGCCAATAGGGATATCAGTGGTTAACGGTTACATGGTTAATGGCCAAGAATGTTTTTGAGTGGTTGCACATGTCTTCAGGCTACTGCACTGTGCTCCACCAGGGTCTGGTGGGAGCGAGCTAGCAGCGCTTCTCATTCTGCTATTATCGCTAACCCAACAACTCAACTGTGGAAACAACTGTTCAAACCCCCTTTACCAATCGGAAGATTGGCAGTTCAATCCCTGGCTCCTCTAGTCCGCATGTCGAAGTACAGTATTCTTGAGCAAGATACTAGACCTGAACCTACTGATGGCTGTTCCATTGGTGTGTGAGTGTGGTAAAGCTGTGTAGCAGGTGGAACCTTGTACAGCAGCCTTGGCCACCAGTGTGTGAATGTGTGTATGAAATGGTGAATGTGACTTGTAGTGTAAAAAGCGCATTAAGAGGTTGGAAGACCAGAAAGGCGCTGTACAAGTTCAACCCCCAATTACCAACAAGCTAATAGTGCTGCAGAGGTTTGAGGGTCAAAATTGAGCCACTGATTCACCAGGGCTACCTGCGGGGCAACTGGAGGTAGGGCGCAATCTTTCTACAGCAACGCAGTCCCATGACCAGGCCAGTGTTACTGCAATAACTGCCAAATGAGCAGCTCCGCTAGCTAGCTCCAACCAGACCCTAGTGGTGTGCAATGCAGAGCAGCAAGACGAACTGAAGTGGCCGCTATGTTTTCACTCGTAAACACAGCTAGCACAGTGTCTGTCAAGAAAGCTAACAGATAATAAAATAACGGGAACGACATTTACATCACAAAACATTAAAATTTCACCACGTATTTTGGATAGCACTTTGAAATTTGGTGCTAAAGCTCACTGAGTCAATGGGGCGCAGGACTAAAAGGAAAGACCTCTTGTATTTTTCATTGCTACACTTTTTTATTTTTAAAAATGAATCTGTTAGTTAGCAGTTAGCAATGTTAGATGAATCTGACATCCCTAGTTGCAAACAGAGGTAGAAACCCCAATTACAACATCCAAATAATGCTCCTAAAACTCAAATACTACTGACATATTTATTCCTCATGTCTTAATCAGAAAATGCAACATGTGTTTGACCTGTATTTAATTTAGAATACTATCATATTAAGAATAACAGTGGAATATAAGTGTGCATGTAAACTCAGTCACTGATGGACTTGTTTGTTCACAAAATTGATGCTAAACGCCACATGTAGCTCCTTTAATTACAGTTGAAAGAGGATAAAATGTGCAGACCAATAAAGCTGACTCTACTGGTCATTACAAACTAAGAACAAACTACAGTGTGTTGATGTGGCTAACTGAAGCAGCCGAATGAATATCATCATCTCTCCCTGACACAGAAAAGATGTTACTTCAGATCCACGAGACAAACACGCCAAAGCTCATGCTTCCTGTTGTCAGTCTCCATTAGCCGGCAGACAAGACAGAGAGACAGGGGAGCGATGAACAGTACATGCCTGTGGACACACACTCACGCACTTTTCACTGATTGATAACACACGTTAGCACATTAGCAGCTCCACACACACACACAAATACAAACGCAGGCAAATGCACACCTGTCAGGACTGAAACGTGTTCGCTCATTAGCGGTAACACAAACACACACACACAGCTGTTGGTGCTTGAAAGAGCACATTAGTTCATTAGTGCCACACACACATACACAAACACTAGAGATATTGTTGTCTCCTCATCATTAGCACATTTCCAAAGTGAGTGTCACTATGTTAGACACAGTCGCTGTAGATAACTCATCAACATTGTCTCTCACACACACACACACACACACACACACACACACACACACACACACTTTCCTTAATGGCCTGACACAGACTGAAGCCTAATGGCGGTTTAGACTTTGTAACCGCAGGAGGGAGGAGGAATGACAGGGCAAGATGGAGCGAGTAAAGACAGGGAGGTTCAGACTGGAAGAGGAAGAAAGAAGAAAAACATAAAAACAGCAGGAGGGAGAACAGGAGTGACGGAGAGATGGAGTCAGATCAATACAGGGGGATGTAAAGGCACGTCAAGTCACACAGAGTCTCTTCAGCCACCTTCTGCTGCTGATATAAATCTTTGTGACACTCATGCTTGACATTCATAAGTGTAAGACAAGTGACTAAAAAAGACAGTGTTGGACAGATGCGTCGACCTGATGTGACACTAAATGTTCAAGAAATGATGTTGAGGCATAAAGACGTCTCATTAAAGCAGCTTTGGAAACTGAAGTGAAACATGAGAGAAATCGTTCTGGGGCAGCTCCCAGGGTCAACAACCGCACACCTACTTCTGATGATCTATTTTAGGGATTATTAGTGATATTTTTGCAAAGGTTTTTGTTTGTATTGCTTGACATTTGCCTTCTGATGATCAGCTGTTGATGGATATCTTTTGCCCAACATTTTTTCTATCACACAGACCATGAACTGACAGATGACACAGATCAAATAATCATTAGTACCTGAAAAGCTGAATAAAATCATGAATTCAGATGTTTTTCAACCTGGTTCTTATTCTGTTAATAAGAGTCAAATCTGATAAGGGGTAAAATTAACTTTCCAATGGGCACCTGGTTCTGTTAAGCCCAGTTCACACCAAAGATTCATGACAAGACGAGTTGAAACAGGCGACTACCTGCAATGCGCCATTCTGCAACGTTCTAAAAACCTGCTGGTTCACACCAATGCAACTAGGTGAGATGGAGTATCATCTCTATGCAACAACTCTCTGTACTTCTGTTCTGATTTCCAGCTTTTCAGGTTCATTTTGTGGCTGAATATAATTTGTAGCTTCTTAAAATATGAATGAGGATAGTGATAGTGAGATACTGACTACAGCTGCATTTGTAGTAGCGATGAAACGGTAAAAAACAGAAACAAAACGAGCATCAGATGGACTGTATTCATTATAAATACGCCACAATAATGTAAAAAACCAGTGCCAATTAATGAGTCAATGAGAATGTGTGTGTGTGTGGGCGGGGCATAAGCACATACAGCGAGCAGAAACTGGCACACCATGAGGACATAAACAGAGGGCTCGGCGTGGACGGAGCACCTGCCGCAACAAGGGAACACACCGGCTGCGGTAATTTAGACTTGAACAGCAACCTTCACTACAAGCCGCTGTTGAATCAGGTGACGAGCTTTACGTTCTAAAACCAGCCGCTGGATATTTGACCAGCTGAGTAAGTGGCAGGTGACACCATCAGCCGGCTTGAGTCGAGCTCAGACCGGCCATTTCACAGTGCTGCAACTTTTTCCTGCAATGTTCTAAAACGTTTCGTCTCATCGTGAATCATTGGTCTGAACTGGGCATTAGCTGGAAAGTTGCCCCCAAAAGTAAATAGCTATGCAGTTAGCTACAATAATGTATTTCGCTATGATACAGTGCAGCACCTCGTATCGTATCAGATCACTTTCGTATCGTAAAACTTTAGGTGGCTTGTGATTTTTGTCTCGATACACCTTGTTTTGCTAGATTCTTTGTTTTCCAATTCTCTACAACGGAGGTGCACAGAAAACAATCATAAGAATAAGACAATACTTAAAAAACACCTGAATTATACCTGACATCTACAGACGTTTTGGTATTACGTATGATTAATTCATACTGTGCCCTGGTACGGTACACAGTGACCACGGCAATCACATAAGCTTGGCTTTGTGGGTCACATGTACTCGAATCTTGGCCTTGGAATGCGAATTGAGAATTGCTTCTAGTTGAGAACTAGTTCCAAATTGACAATTGCACGTTGCAAAACAATGACTTCAAATTCATGCATCTATGCTGCTGGAAACAGGAAACAAGAAGGAGTCATGGCATGAAGAAACAGTCCAAAGCGTAGCTTCACTTCACGAAGAAAGATGACAACAGCCCTGGTGGTACTGTCTGTAAAATGATCATTTCAAGTAAGAAAACAAAGCAATATGCTGAAACATCTACGCAGCACGGGTTTAATTTCCAGAAATGCCATGTATTTAACACCCTACGTATGAGTACCACTGCTTCACACTGCTATTTTCCTGTAATAGC
Organism: Epinephelus fuscoguttatus; assembly: GCF_011397635.1. Lineage (NCBI taxonomy): Eukaryota > Metazoa > Chordata > Actinopteri > Perciformes > Serranidae > Epinephelus > Epinephelus fuscoguttatus. Next base: position 17,782,288 of record NC_064774.1, read on the forward strand.
TTTACGCCTGAGTCACATCCATGCCTAACTTCTACTCTGTTGCCACACTATGTTCAGACTCAGAGATAATAAAACAGTTGCCGTGACAATGAAAATTGGGGCCTGGTCCCTGATGTGAAAGCCTCCTTAGACTTTTGTCTTGTCAGAGTGTAATTAAAAGGCCCTGACTGACTGGGTGGCTCATTTAGGGACAACAGCAGGATCGTTAGGATTTAACGCTTCTGTAATCATTTTTAAAAATACTGCTCAAAGCTTATTTTAAGCCCTGTTTTCAACAAGCAGTACAGTTCAGATCTAAGGGGTTTTTTTTACATTTCAACTGTGAAATGTTGTAGATGGTACCAGTGGAACCGTTCCGTACCGTCCCCATTTTTGGTCCCCCTCTGTTGGGGTACCTAGCACACAGATCTGGTACTAAAAGGTGGAGCTGCTAACACTGCACTGGTTTTGTAACCACTGTTCACACTGTGGAGAGTTTTACATAGCAGCAGCTGTAGTCTGAGAAACAATATCTTAATTCACTGGTTGACTATCGGCGACTTTTAAGGTGGAATGTTAACTTGTAATGTTTCTCAATGTATAAGTTGACAACTTGAATCCATCAACACACCTTAAATTTCACTGTGACAACTTTGACCACTACTTTAGTCTTTATTGTCTCTCTTGGATGAAATACACTTTTAGTAATGAGTGATCTTCAAGTGTTTAAAGATCTATTTTAATTTCGACCGGATTATGTGAACTGCATATATCTCAGTCCTCCCTCTCAAAAAAAGGCATCGTGGAGAGTTGTTCCTGTGGGCTCCGGCAACACTAAACCCCTGAGCTTGCCTTAGAAGGACTAAATGTACAAACCCACTATATTTAAATATCCCATGAAGAGAGACTGTCACTGCAGCCTGTTTTTCTTTGTTACAAAAATGTCGAAAGAGTGTTGGACGGAGCAGTGAATGACAACAACCCCACCCATATTTAAGGGCACTGTTTGTGGTGGAAATGCGAGGGTCTAGGTACCATGTCTGAAGGGTTACTTTTGGTTCCAAAGGTACCATACAGAAAGTGTTTGGTGGAAAAGGGGCTGAACACCCACAGAAAAAGTATTCTGTGATTGACAGCTAAGTCTTGATCTCGCAAAAAAGCAATTGACTATCTCGCTTGTCCCAGAGCTTTTGATCATATCACATGGTCGTCATCGTTTTCTTACTTATGCACTGTAGACATTCATACTTCATTATTCTGGCACTTTTAGGACCTCTTGCCATGTAAGTTGAGCTTGACAATTTATTCTTGACCTGCCTGTTTAACAACTGAGCAAAACTCAACTGCTGTTGAAGCCCTTATGATACAGTCGAAAGCTCTGGAACAAGCAAGTAAACAGCTCCTGAGATGAGACTCTTTGTCAGCAGTATTTTTGGAGTTTTCAAGCATCTTTCACGAACTCAGTCGATCACAAATGGTTTTGAGAAGCACCAACTTAGGTGTTGGAGTAGAGAAAGATTTGCAAGAAAGCTAAAAAGAAAGAAAACCACACAGAATCACAGCATAAGAAATAAGGATTAGAAAAAATAGAGACCCAAGGATAGATGAAAAGAAAATAGGAGCAACAGAGTAGACAGATGAAGGGACGACAGGATGAAAGGAAAGAATGGAAGGACGGGAGGAACAATGGAGGTCTGAGAAGAGAGAGAGAGAGAGGGAGCATGTGGAGATCAAGGCAAGAGGAATAAAGCACAACCAGGTGTCAGCAATGAAAGCGAGGAATTGAAATAAGACAGGGCACAAAAGATAAATAAAGTCTGCAAGTGAAGCAAGGAATGAAACCCAGTCACAAAAAAGGTTTCCTCTTTTTCAAAAAATAATATAAAGGCTCCAAAAAGGGACGAGGGAGTTGACTGATTCTTCGTGGATCCAGTTTTATCAGTGTCATTTTAGTTCATAAAGATAGTTTCAGCTGTGTTTCATCATCTCATATCGAAGCAAAGATTTAATCTAAAATCTTTTATATTCCAGTGAGTTCTCTTCCAAATTGACATACAAATGAATCTGATGCCTTATCTAAGAAACTGTCTCTTATTACGAAGTTAAAAGTTCTTAGTAAGTCAGTTCTTCAGAAACTGATGGTTGTTTTGGGGAAGGAAAGACGTTTTGAAAGAATTTCTGAGAATCTAAATGAATGTTTTTCTCCCAGAAACCCTCACGCACACTCTTTTCTTTAGAGCTTCATAAGGACTTCCTACTTTCCTTGAATGCAAAGTGGAGTTGTCGAGGACTTCCTGCTTTTCTTTGACTGTGAAGAGTCCCCTTTCGTTGGACGGCCTGATGTCTCGGGGGAACATGAGGTCAAATCAATAGAAAGTGAGTTGGACGGCCCCAGTTAACAAACACCAGTCAGTCAGGGAGAAAGAGCGACTCAGCATTTAGACTGTGTTTGTGTGTGCGTTAGTGTGTGTCAACGTGCATAGTTGACTACACTCATACATATATGATTAACAGCCAATGCACTGTAATTTCATTATAGCAAATCAATACTACACTCTGTGTCCATTCTGGATCATAGCAAGTTAGCTGCTCTATCATAGATTACCAATAAAGTACAAGCAGTGATACTGGAGGTGGGGGCATGCTGGTTTGAATTACATGAACATGTATGATTGCAAATGTAGCCCCAGTCTAAAATAAGCAGACGAATAAATAGAGATGAATAAATATGGTTTAAAAAGCATTTCATTGCAATCAGTTAAGATGGATATTTAATACAGTTCATGCTGGATAAACAAAGACAAATAAGATAAATAAATATTTGTCATTGTGTTAATAAAGTTAATTGAAATTCAAATAGTTTGTGTGCTGTAAACAGCAGAGAAGCATGGTCAGTTCACAATCTAACCTCTGGTTGAACATAAGGTTGTCTGTCATGACCTTTTTGTTAATTATATTGGTTGTTACTAAATTGTTGGTCAATCAGAAAACTGGAGGGGCGGAAGGTAACGGCGACCCCGTCGAGCAGAGCCACGGGTTAGTCAGACGACAAACAGATGAGTTGTGGGAAAGACTTGAGCGCTAGCGGAGAGTGATTTTTGTTCTTTTTCCTGGTGAATGCCGAGTTTACCAATCCTAAGGGACACATTACAGTCTACAGAAACGTAATACATATGTGCATGTGTTTTATATCGCTCTATAACGATATTGTGTGTAAACGTAGTGAAATGCTAACTGTGATTAGCGCATTAGCACACGTGTTGCGTGTTGCTGGTATATGTTGACCTTAGCAACTAGCTTAAAGCTCAAACGAACCCGACATGAGAAGTAATAAGTTTGACATGAGTACAGTGACTGAGACAAACTGTCACACACAGTGGCGGTTCTAGCCTAAATGGCGCCCTGGACGACACCCCCCAGAAATAGAAGTCCTGTATCTGTATCAGGACTTCTATTTTTGCGCCGTGAGTAACAACTGACCAGTGCACGTGCATATTTTATTTGGTAGCTTGATTTATCAAGTGAGTGAGTGTGGGCCCTTATTTAAGAGTCTCATAATTGGTAAATAAGAAAGGTGTAAGTCAACAGGTTTAAAGGAAAAAGGTGAATACACATCAGTGTTGCTAAATATTTTATATTTTGTATTTTATTTTTTATAATTGATTTAGATATTTGTTTTGTCATTTACTAAATGTATGACTTGCATTTAAAGTACTGTGCATGTGTCATATTTACAGTTCATTGAGGTATTTTGAGTTTGAAATATAAATAGTGATTAAAGACAGTTAAAAAGGGGAAATAGTACGTAAAAACATAATTCTTAGTAGGATTTAAAAGTGATATAAATACCTATTCCTGGTAAGTGGAGGCACCATTATTATTCTAAATTCATATTCATGTTTAAAAAGATAAAACAGGGAATTTCATTTATTATACACAAGTTAGCCTGGCCAGCCATAAATAAAGTAGCCAGGGCCCGCCCATCGTACTACAACCCCCAGTTATACAGTGGATAACTATATAGCTACGTGGAACGGGTGTTACACAAATACTACAATTAGGTTTATAATGAGTGTTAAAGACAACTACAGTGACAATAGACTTTTATATTTCCCCAACGGCAGCTAGTTTTAAATGCTGCTCAGAAAAAGTCTGTACTTAAACACTGTGAATTAACCTTCTGGCTCACTTGCCAAAGCTACAGCACCTGCCAAGAAACATTTTTAATTAACAAGCTTGTTTTATAATGTCACAATCCCAAATTTAAACCCACTTTATGTATTGAGTGAGTCAACAGAAAGACATATACAGAGTTTTATAATCTGACTGATGCTGTGGGCAGGGTTTCCATCCCTAGTTGATTAGGTTGATTTGATTTGGAAATGATCTGGAGCTGTGATTATTTTTCATGCTACATTCACATGGGAACACAGTAAAGCTTAAAGGGGACCTATTGTGCTCATTTTCAGGTTAATAATTATATTAAAGGTTTTTACCAGAACATGTTTACATGCTTAAATGTAAATGTGTTCAAAAAACACTTTATTTTCATCATACGTCTGTGCTGGAACACCTGGATTCGCCCTCTGTCTAAAATGCTCTGTCTCTTTAAATCCCCCTTCCGAAAAAGCCCAGTCTGCTTTGATTGGTCTGCACCATCATTGCAGCCGCGTAATAGCTGTTACGTAAAAATGTTTACCCCAAAAAATATTTAAATGCGACCACTTTGTAATTCTTAACATTTTAATTAGTGACTGTAATTTAATCGCACATTTTCCTCAGTAAATGTACAGGATTACAATACATTTATTTTGCAATTTAATTACGTAACCCGATTAAGTGTAACTAGTTAGTCCCCAACACAATACATCGATATACTTTGTTGCAAATAAAATAATTCAACAATGATTACGTATGCACACCATATTCCAATTAAGGTCAATATTCTGGTTAAGGTAATATTCCGAATAAGGTGCAGCAACTGGAATATTCCGTTTACATGTTAAGTGACATATTTCCGTGTTTCGGCGTATTCCATTAAAGACCCCAGGCTACTGGCCTACCAGAAACTCAGCACTCAACCTGTTTACAATGAACAGATGCTGTAAGGTTTGTTTCCGACATACCCCTGTTGTCCTACTTGAGCTTTTGCACCACAGCATAACTAAAACACTCCTGCTGATCCATTTTGTCCTCAACAATGGAAGACGAGAGCGAGAAGAAAAGGCGAACAAGTGTATGGACGTTTCCTTCCAGCTTGTGCCGTCCACATTAGCCAGAGCCCAGAGTCTGTGGATGAAGGTGCGAAGCCAGTTCTGCTGTTCTCCCCACTTGCCCTAACCATAACAACACCAACAGCCCAGGATTTCTTGCGAATTGAGCATGCGCAGACATTACTGAATATTCCGGTACGGGGCATTTTCCGATTAAGGTGTATACATGTCACAATATTCTGGTTAAAACAGGCATATGCCAGGGGTCTTACTCGGAATATTCTCCAACCGAAATATGACCTTAATCGGTTTATGCACGTGTTTGCATGACTCATGCGCAACCGGAATATTTAAGATATTCCGAATAATACAGGAATATGGTGTGCATGTAAACGTTGTGATTTTTTCTTTCACACGGGACACAAACAGCCGCCTCGTGGGTGAAAGTCCTGTGTTTGTTTGACTCATCCACCCCGACCTCCTACCTACGTGGACTTCATTGTTCTTTTTGCTATGTCACCTGACTTTCTTCTTTGTTAAGTTGTTATTACAATGCCCATTTGAGGCTGCTGCCTTATAGTAAACGTAAATACGGGTCGTAATAAGCTGCTTGTACCAACGACCGTCTTTCATAAATTGTTTGATCTATTTGTTCGTCTTGTTTCATTGATACTGTGTGAGTTATAAATTGTTTGCTTTGATCATTTTGTTTGACCTCCAGCAAGGTTAGCATCCATATATATATATATATAAAAAAATCTGGCATTTACCTTGAAATTTGCTGTGCATGTTTGTTACATATCAACAAGCTGCTGCAGTAAAGTGCTGTAAAGGGTGGGAGAAAGCCGTTTTTAACAGTTCGAAACATTTCTAAAAATGGCCCCTCAAATGTTTTATTGAGTGTGTTTGTTCAGCCTTAAGGCTACAAACAATGTGTTTTATGCAATCTTTGTACCAGCGACTGAGCAACACATCTTAAATAGTCAGGCCGCCTCCTCTGCAGCCAACCTGTTGTGACGGTAAATATGGGTATTACAGCCTGCTGCTCGCTGTTTGGACTCCTTATATAACTGACTCAGGATCTGTCTCTCTCTGCTACTTTCCACTCTGCCTCCACCGCTCTCCCTTTTCCACTTACTAATTTTCTCCCTTTTGTCTACCTCCATCTCTCCCTCTTTCTCTCCACATCTCTTTCCATCTCTCCCAGTATTGACCCACACACCACTGCAGCTGTATCACATCAAGCCAAGGGCATAAATCAAAGCGCACACATATACACACACGCACAACACTGGACATCCCACACACTCATGCACTCTCCTCAAGCCATTTCAGTTTACCGTCCCACATACGCACACACACTATAACTCGTCCTCATCTCCATTGCAGTGAACACCCACACAGATTTCTGCACTGGGAGCGAGATGCAGATAAAAAAGAACAAATATAGTGGGGGTCTGATTCCAAAGCGCCGCGCAGGAAATCCACAGGAATTGGAAAGAAGCAAAAAAAAAAAAAAAAACGGTGTTACCTGCTGGTCACCACTCAAAACGCCAGAAATACGACTGGTTATGTAATCTGAAGTGCGGCTGCTATTTTAGAAGGTTTGTTTGGGAGGAGGAGAAAAGTTGAGATTTATTGAAAAAAAAAAAGACATCAAGGTGCAGATGCTCTAAAAATGTAATAGGAAGAATAATTTAAAAAACATTATAGGAAACAGAAAATAATTGAAATGGGGAAAAAAAGGTTGAGTATGACAGAAAATAGGTTGTTTGAATGATATATTTTTGATTGGAAGTATTAAGTCTGGTGGAGAGACCTGCTGAGACATAAATAAAAACGGGAAAATAAAATTAAAGAGATGAATTAAAGAGAAAGAAAACAAACAGGAGGACGAAGAGAAGGCGCGATGACAATAATGGCAAATGAGCCTGGAGGAGAGATGGAGGGGTAGAATAACGAAGGAGAGGACGGGGGATGTCTGGTGAGCGCTGCCTCACATGGAAAAGAAACATGATGAAGGGACTGCCCTTTTCAGTGTGTGTGTGTGTGTGTTATGTGCACGTCCATTACAGCCCGCGCGATCGGCCTACTCAAAGCCACACACACACACATAAATCACAATCACACACAATTCACAGGAGCTGTTTGCTCTTCCGCCTCATTCTCTTCCTGCGTCTCCTTTATTTTCCACGCAGTGAATGAGAGCAAGGCAAACAGGAGGAGGAGGAGGATGGGAAAAAAGAGGAAGAAGAAAGAGTGTGAAACCTTATGTAACTGAGCCTGGAGGGGGGGAAGACAAAGAGAAAGGAAGAAAGGAAGACAATTAGAGGGGGTCAAGGGTCACTCATGAAGGGCTGATTAAAAAGACAGACCTTTGTTACATGTTGTGAGGCAGTTGGCGATTTGACTTTTAAAACGACTGACTGCACGAAACCTTAAAGAAACTGTGTGCAGCAATTTTTGTTTTAAGTTTAGCATCACGTGTCCATTTCTCACAAGCTAACTGCGGCGAACAAGATGCACCACATTCATTTCTCGCAGTTAAAATCAGACCATCAGAAGTCCTCCTGCATGTCAATAAAAAAGGCTGAGTCACACCAGCATCTTAACAGCAAGTTAAACTGCGGTGAGCTTTGACACATGGTGAGCCAGAGAGACCAAAATGGAGGAAGCTGTCATCGCTTATTAGCGGTCTGACCCTCCTGTGTTGAAGTACAGCTGCTCAACAGAAGTGAAACGGTTTTCTTTGAACGGTTTATTGAGCTTGCTAACTGAGCTAGCGAGCTCTTTCTCCCTCTCTCTCTGTCAGCAAGCTCGCCAGCTAACTGCCAACTGGAGACCTTTCTCCAATTCTCTTCAATGAACTCTTTATTGAATTAAAGGACGTACACTGCCATCTTGGAAGAATAAGCATCTGTGCCGACAGTAGCTGCCGATAGCCAGTGGTATTATCATCTTGAGCCAGTTGCACAAAGCACCTTAAGTTGCCCCTTAACTATGACACTTAAGGCTTAAATGAAATATCTTGTCAGTAAGTGCCTGGAAAGATCTTGTTGCGTTGCATAAAACCACAGCGCAATCATTAACTGACCTTTTGTTAAGCCCCGCCCCTTTGTGATGGTCCGACAACCAGGCATTATTATTGCAATATTCGACTGGGCCTATACAAAAAGTTCGGAATGGATTTTTAATCGACTGTATCAGCATATTGTGCGCATCCATTTCCTAATAAAGACACAAACTAGCTAAAAATGTAGTTTAATTTAATTCAATTTAATTCAATTAAACAAAAAACCTTCACGGGGGAGCCTATTTGTTGCTGTTTGCACGTGTGATGCATCAAACGCCCTGATTGGCAGCCAGTGCGTTGATGATAACATTTAAAAGGAGAAAGCCGTGAGTGGGACAATCGATCGCTTTACTGCACGGAGCAAATTACAACCAACACCAGCAAAGGCTACCTAAGACCAAAAGACAGTTTCACGAAAGCTACCTGTCTTATTTTTCTTAGTTTTATTGTCATATGTCCTGATTAGAGTGATACGCACATTATAGAAGCTATTGTACACACATATAAATGTAGGTGCCTTGAGATTTTGTCTTGCCCTTTGCGTGCGTTTGTCACAAAAAGTTTGAAAACCAATAGTCTAGACCTGTGGTTAGCATTGTCACCTCACAGCAAGAGGGTTCCTGGTTCGAACTCGGGTCTCCCTGTGTCAGCGTGGGTTTCCTCCAGGTTCTCCAGCTTCCTCCCACAGTCCAACGACATGCAGGTTAATTGGTGACTCTAAATTGAATTGAATGGTTGTCTGTTTCTATGTGTCAGCCCTGTGATAGTCTGGCGACCTGTCCAGGGTGTACCCTGCCTCTTGCCCAATGTCAGCTGGGATAGGCTCCAGCCCCCCCGCCACCCCTAACAGGATAAGCAGTTACAGGAAATGAACGAATAAATGAAATTAACATGTACCATGATCGAATATTTCAGCCCACCCCTTGCAAGCATTTGTCCTAGAATAGATCCAATAAACAAATGTCCTCAAAATATGTCTGTTTTCCAAGATGTGATGCATCACTGTATTGATTACCTATGCTGGACTGAGATAATACAATAAACTATCATATATCTGGGTGTAATGTATGCTATCGATTGGCTGTAATGTGCAGAGCTGCACGTTCTCTGGCTTTATGGCAATGGACACTTGTTAGGATCACAGCACACACTGGCAGTTCTAACCTTATGAGGACTTTCCAATTACTACATGTAGACTCTAAACCAGGGGTGTCAAACACATGGTCCCTGGGCCAGAACCAGCCCACCAAAGGGTCCAATGTGGCCCACTAGATGACTAGAATAGGAGGTGCCAGTTTTCAGGGGCAAGTTCAACAATGAGTATCCTACTTCCTGTATAATTCTACAATACAGTTCTCCGGTACGCCAATGAATATAACAATATTTATCGCAATATATAATTTGATAATGCTGCGAGTTTGAAAAGTATCCTGACAATGTCTGACACCTGAAGACACCAAATAATTTCCCAGCTTCCCATGGCACTCTTCATAAAGCTGGGGCAAAGCAGTTTGAGAAAAATACTTCCTGCCTGGGAGTTCGTACCTGCAGCCTCGCACTTTAAGTTCTTGAACCCATCTTCCTCCACGGTGCTCATGGGCATCAGGTCTTTGGCTAGAAAGTATGATGCTGCGTCTGTTATATCTCTATTCTTTTTCGATCACTTCTCATAGGAGGTTACTGCGGCAAAATCTGACGCTATTAAATGCTGTTTTGGTGCAGCCCTGCTAGCACTGCACTTGAACACTTGTTGGTGGACGTACTGCAGTTTTGGCCCTGATTTTCATACTCTCAGTGTAGTCCCTGGGATGCCACCTCTTCAGGTGATTTTCCGTTCTGATTGGCACCAACCAACGATATATTTTGCAGACCGTCTTTGTCCGTGCATCGTCACCTTTCAAGTAGCCAAACCACTACCAAATTATTGACGTTGTGTAACCTTTTTTATCCAGAATTTCGCCCATTTTTGAGGATAACACAAGCTCTTCTTCAGCTTCACCACCGCTTTGCGCCTCACTTCCACTCATTTTCCCCTCTTTTTGTTGTGTCCGTGCTACTTTCAATTCCTCCTAACATCGGCACACACACCTCAGCATAAACTTTGCCGTGAAAAATGGGCATGTACAAATGAGTGCAGATTGACTGACAGCTGTCTGTTAACTTCTGCTCCGTGACCCGCTGTTTGGATCTATCTAGGTCTATCCTGACTATAGTGTATCATCGTCATCGACATACATTTTATCATTTTATCGCCTAGCTTCGACCTAGCTGAAATTGCACTTATCCGTCTTAAGACATGCCAGGCTGTTCTTCTGTTTTGTAATAGGACGAATGTCTACAGAATCTACTAATAATTATTTACACAAAAAAGGGGATAATATTGGAGCTGATGTTACTTAAAGTTTATTGTGCAATGGTTTTATTGGTCCGGCCCATCTCAGATCGAAGTGGACTGTATGTGACCTATGAACTAAAATGAGTTTAACACCCCTGCTCTGAACTATTACAGTAAATAAAGAGAACAGTCAAAAGCTATTAATATCAGGCCTTTCCATTACAGTAAATAGCACACACTGTATGGTGCTAAATAAAGTTTAGTTTATCTCTTTCACTTCTTAGATGAGTGGTGTAGTTGGTGATTTGAATAGCTAAAATTAGAAACGGACTTCCTTTTTCTACAGTGGCCTGTGAACAATGACACTATCAGTGCTGCTCTGACATCACAGTATCTGTTGCTCTCTTTATTTTAAAGGCGTTTTAAGTTTGATTATGAACAGCTAAAAACGTGTATGAGCAGCTGTGTATGTTATGGGGCAGTTGGCTTTAATAGGCAGAATATAGTCGAGAAACAGACAGGAAATGGGGGGAGAGAGAGGATATGACATGCAACAAAGACTTGCATTGGGGACATTGTGGTTTACGAGGCCCTATGAGCATTTTCCTTTTATATCAAAATGAAACATAAGGGCTGTAACATGTGTCTTGTTTTCCCTGCAGGCAGGGCTGACGTCTCACAATGTCTGCCAGAACAAGCTGGTGCACGACTAAAAAGAAAACCATAGTCACACAGTTCATACAATCACACACAGTTTTAGACCTCAGGTCAAAACCACAAACCGATCCTCACAAAAGACAGCAAAACAAGAACACACACGTACAGCAAATTAATCCCCAGCTGCCTGTACATCCAATCCAGTCGGCGGAGCTCACAGGCTGAAGTGAACAGAGTCGGACAATTAGCGAACCTCTGAGGTCACATTCACTTTAATTACAGACTATAAAACGGCAGCAACAAAACATTCACGGTGCCTTTCCCATACACCTGGCAGGGCAGGGTAGGGTTGGGGATTTTAATGTCATTTCCTGAAGGCTTAACATGACACAGCAAAAATAAATAAAGCAAGTTTAATGAACTTGTGCATCGATAAATCCACTTAAACCCCTCAAAAATTAATATCTGCTGTGAAGTCGTGGCTTTTATGCTCAAATCGAAAAGAATTAACTGCAAGGAGAGACTTCAGTGAGTTAAATATACTCTGCTGACGCCCCAGTATCAAAAAGCTTGTCTCTAAACCAAAAGATATTTAATTACAGCCAACACAAATGTCTCTGGAGTGACATGGAAATTACACGCCTCGTCTTCCCAGGGCTATCGCTGCATCTGTGTAATTATTTAGAGACTTATGGGTGAGGGACTGAATTCATCTAATGGTGTCAGGATGTCATGTCACACTTGATAAGAATTAGCACCTTCTTAGCAAGTGTGCCAACAGACTGTCGCGATATCAAGTACAGTAACACCAAATAAAGGGGAGGCAACACATGAGAGGGGGGTTGAGAGGCTGTTGTAGCAGCACACACACAGAAAACACCCCAAACAAACACATACATGAGCCCAATATACAAACACACACACACACACCAGTAAAGTCGTCACTCACCCACGTGTACCCCAGTAACAAAGGGATACACAAACACACTAATCCGCTCAGGCCATTGTTGTCACTACAGCGTAATCCTGGAGTCTATGAGTAGCTTAATCTAAGTCACATGACTGTAGGTACACACAGTCTAATCAACACACACACACAAAGAACTAATTATAGCATTGTCAGGTTTGATTGACAGATGGTGACTCTCCCAACGGCAGCTGATTATTTAAGCCAATAGGAGAGGAGCTGCATGATGACATCATCGCACTGACACTGAGCTCTGAATACTGGTTTTATAAAAACTTTCCTGGACTTTCTCCAACACGCTTTCTATATTGAAGCAGCAAGTAACTACATAATTGATTCATCAGTTTGAGTAATTTCTTAAGGAAAACAAGTCAAAATTCTCTGATTCCAGCTTCTTAAATGTAAATATGTTCTGTTTTTTTACTCCTGTGTGACAATAAACTGAATATGTTTGGGTTATAGACAAAACAAGACATTTGAGGACGTCATTTTGGTCTTTGGGAAACACTGATTGACATTTTGTTCACCATTTTCCGACATTTCATAGGCCAAAATCCCCCCAAAATTGACAGATTGACAGTGAGAATAATCATTAGATGCTTGAGGAATTCATTTAAAAATCCGACATAACATAGAGTGTATGCCACTAGTGTTTTTGTTTCAAGGTTCACTAATGTTAATGTCAACTCTATTTTTGTAATTAAAAAAAAAGAAAATTAGTAACTACTTACTCATCTTTTACAACCGTAAATTTACTGCCAAATTTTGGTCTGATTTTAGGTGTCATTTTCAAAAATTTGAACACAATTTCAAGTTTTTTTGTTAAAGATGTCATCATACATTTTGAATACAAATTGTTATTTTTAATTTGGTTTTTTTTTAATTTAAAAAAATCTTCATGATTTTATATATTTGTCAAACACTCCAAAAATGTAAAAAAAAAAAAAAGGATATATATACACACAAAAATTAAAAAAAAAAAAATACTTAAAATGTATTCAATTGACTATACTACATTTCAAACATTTAAAAAATATAAAATAATGGAATAAAATACTATGTATAATCAAAAAATTTACAAAAAAAATATTTTAAAAGAGAAAAATAATTTAATGTCTGATTTACATTTTATTTTTATTTTTCTTTCCATTCATTTTTTTTTATCATTTTTTGTGCATGTCCTTTTTATTTTATGCTTCTTTTAGTAGGATTTGATTACACAACACTCATAAAAAAAACACTTATCGAATTGAATATTATTTATTTCAAACATTTGAAAAATATATATAAAAATAAAATACTATGCATATGTAAAACACTAACAAATGGGAATTATTTTAAAAAAAGAATTTGATGTCTGTTTTTTTTATTGTATTTTTTCCTTTCCTTTTTTTATTTATTTTTTTATCCTTTCTATTAATGAATGAATAAATGAATGAATGATTCGATTGCACTTACATATACATAGTTCACAACTTGCTTACAACTTAGACTATTAAAGTTTTTAAAAATTTAAAAAATAAAATCATAATTTTCTTCTGTGTGACTGATATAAACAGAAAAACAACTACACAGGTGACACTATAAAAGGTTAAACTATCACTATGTGGTCACAGCTTTCACCTGTATTTCTCTTTCCCCACTTCCTGCCTGGAGAACCTGAAACCATGGCAACCCTCTATAGGGTTCTTAAGCCCTTATATGGGCGTGCACATCACCATCAACACCACATTACAATGGTGTCTGATGAGATAAGCCGATCAATACCAGACTGATATCCAATACCATTATCTGCTCCAGGAACACTAGTAGCATGATGGGATGTCGTCCCCATGACGACAGGGGTTGATGGGTAAACTGTGTTTCCTATTGATCGGCATATGATTTACAGTTGACGGTCAATGCCAGTAATGGATAATGATTTCAGCGCGCGCGCCCACACACACACACACACACACACACACACACACACACACACACATATATGCTATTAAGTTGGACAGTTGTCATCTGTTTGTTTGCATTAGAAATAAAGCATTTCTAATTGTGGATATTAGCTCATCAATAACTAATGAGGCAGATTTGTGTGTGTGAGTGTATTTGCCAGTAAGAGGCTGATATCAAACCATCAATATCTTCCTGTAAAGCACAGTGCAAAGGCCAACAAGCAGCTATCACAGGTCTAATAAGACAGAGAGCCGTTACTGTGTGATTACGTCAGATCGGCTATCAGAGATTTGAACACAACTCGTCATCGCAGTGGAGGTAAGAGAGGAAAAGGACGCAGCCAGGAAGTGGGCAAGGCACGGGAAGGAAGTCAGCAGACACAGGCACATCAGATAAGATGAAGGTCTGATTTAAGCGCTGATGAATTTACACCTGAGAGGGAGGATCGAACGCAGAAAAGACAGATCACATGATGGATCCTTCAAGAGGTTGACTAATGCAGAAAACACATTAAATCGTTTTTTAAAAAGCATTGTGACAGAAGAGTGTAAGGCTTCAGATAAAGGCAGAAGTCCTTGAAATGGCTTCAAATCCAAATGCACACACCCATTCTTTGGTGAGATGTTTAAATCTTAATATTACCCCTTAAATAAATGAGCAGCTCAAAGGTTTAATCAGGGTCCCAGCGTGGCCCTGATGAAAAATTCCACGACTTCCCCAACTAAGTTAATAAGTTAAGAGCACTTCCATGAATCTTAACATTTTATCCCTCCCTGGGTTGCTAATGTCGCTTTTTACCCTGAAGAAGTCCTGTTGTAATATGTACAAAGGTAAGAAAAGCTCTCAAAAGAGATACAATTCTGCAAAAATGGAAGAAAAAAAAATGCTGAATGCCAACAGGATGGTGAAAGTATTACTTGTAAAATTCCTTCACATTACCCAACACCTCTCTAGGAACTGAGTTTAACAGGTTAAATCACACCTCCACACACACACATGTTCTCTTTCACGCCATTTTTTCCTACCTTGGCCCTTATCTGTCCCGAGGTCGACACTTTGCGGATCAACTTGTGCGACGTCTCTTCTTGTTCCCCGTCGCTGTCTGATGACTCTTCGCCAGCTTCTCCAGCCTAGAAAACAAGCGGGAGAAGACGGAACAATTATTCAAATTTGTTCAAATTCGGCGGCACAGTTAGTATTGTCACCTCGCAGCAAGAGTGTTCCTGGTTCGAACCCAGGGTGGGGAAGCCCTTCTGTGCAGAGTTTGCATGTTCTCCCCGTGTCAGCGTGGGTTTTCTCTGGGCGCTCTGGCTTCCTCCCACAGTCCAAAGACATGCAGGTTAATTGGTGACTCTAAATTGTCCATAGGTGTGAATGTGAGTGTGAATGGTTGTCTGCCTCTATGTGTCAGCCCTGTGACAGTCTGGTGACCTGTCCAGGGTGCACCCTGCCTCTCGCCCAGTGTCAGCTGGGATAGACTCCATCACCCAAGCGACCCCGAACAGCGTAAGTGGTTACAGAAAATGAATGAATTAAATAATTGTCAGATAATACTCATTTATAATATCTGGAGCCCTGTGAAGAACAAACCATCTGAATTTGAATTTTTAAAGTGTAGTGGAAAAGTTCAGCCATTGATTTAAGAGAAAGCAGTTTAACTGGCTTCATCTACATCTGTTAAATAATCTGTGGTTACCAAGGTTACTTTGTTGTTTACTGCTTTCAAACTACCTTTAAAACACTCTTATAATAGCTAACTAGCACCAACTAGATCAAATTTAGACAAATCTGACTGACCCCAAAAAAGAAATAATTAAAACTTCTTAAGATCTGGTGTTGTACAAGATTTGAACTTTTGCAAGACTCAAAGTTACTTCAAAGCAAGGTCACAATTTTAGAAATACTGGGGTCATAATGTCAAGCAGCCCCTCCACTAGAGCTTTGATCAGGCTGGAAAAAAATCAGGCCCGACCCTATGTGAACCTGCATAGTCTCTGTCCAAGCTCTACCTGAGCCCGGACCACGACAGCAGTTTTGGGGTTGAGCTACACTGAAAACCTGAATTTCCACCGAAAATGTACAAGCTAAATTCAGTTGAAGGAGGCATCCATAAATAGTCACTCTGAGCTTCATAGCACACTCTGGCACTGATCCCAAATTCAGAGCGTTTTGAAATACTTCCGTTATTCAGAGCACCAGCGACAGAGGCTCTGGCACTCTGCCTGAGGAGATGTCGAGATGGAGCAGCAGAGCACCTAGTGCAGTGAAAGTGAAACGTAGCTATTTGTTAATTCATATGCAAATAGAGAGTCAGCATATCCTCCTGAGACCCTGTGTCTACATGAGGACATCACATTTTGGGTTTACTTGACCTTGTCCTTCATTCTACTTAACTTAGACTTATTGTCCTCGTTCGTGGACGCTTCTCTGTACAATCTAGTGGTAGTAAGAGCACAATACACTAATCTATGTAAAACCAAGATGGCAGCCATCTCTGCTAAGTCAGTCTGCAGCTGATCCTGACACAAAAGTTGGCAAGGTCCAAAACCTGATCAGATTGAACAGTCGAAACTTGTTTATTTATGATTAATGATGTTTGTAGTTTAATATGGCAACAGATTTGACCAATTTTAGCAACAGTAACAGGCTAAGACACCGTTAATTAGGAAGTACTTGTTTAAAGACACTGATTGTCTTCTCATTTGAGGACAGTGGGACTTTATTATCATTGACAATGTTTCCTTTTTTCTACTTAGCGGGTCCTGCTGATCCCAAATAGCTAAGAGTCATTAAAAATGCATGCCAAACATAAGTTCAGGTCCCAGGAGGATATACCCAATTGAATTCAAGCCTGGGGTAAAGTTGAGAAATTACGGCTAGGCCCAAACCCGGTGGGTCAGGTCTGGCCCAACTGAGTTTGGGCAGAAATCAAAGCTTTACCCTTAAAACCTTTGTCAAATTTATTAGGAATTTTGATATTCCTGCATGTTTAGTGGTCATCTGTTTGAGAGTTTAGCAACATGATGGTCTAACAGCTGTTTCCTCAGATTGTTCTCTACTCCACCAGAGATGAAATCTGTTCACTGTCAAATTGTTCCAATAGCTTCTGTATGTCTTCTATTTGTCCTGTGCCCTTTCAATTTTCAAATTAAAATGGTCACTGTTGATATCTGCCTGATGTGTGACTTTTACTTACAACATGCAAACTGCACTTTATGTCCCTATATTTTCAACCAAAAAAAAAAAAACAAGGACATGACCTCTGTGTCATTAGTGATAGCTAAAGCCCCGCTTCAGACTTCACTGATTGTCTGAAATCAACTTCTCCGCCATTTTGTACTCATGCAGCACTTGTACTGTACTTTCAAAGAAATACACAGCAACCACGAACGATTCTTGACCAACATGCGTGTTCACACATTAACAGTGTCCTCTGGTTGCTTGACCTTGACTTCTTCATTCTGATGCTTGCAGTGTGAACTACTGAGTTACGTTCTGATGATTCATCACTTCCTGTCTGCTGAGAAGATTTGACTGCTTACTCTGATAGTAACGGGGCTGAACTGTGTATGATAAGGATTTAGATGTCCAATGTTAAGACGCAGTTTAAAATGAAGCTGTGTTTTCAGTTTCAAAGGCATTTAAATTAATCTTATTTATTCTTACATATAAATAAAAATACAGTCTTGTAGACATCAGGGACAAAACTCAAACCGATTCTCACAAAGATATAATTATTATGATTTGAACTAAAGCTAGATTTAAGACTTCTGGAGACTTTTTTAATGGCACATGGAATTTAGTTTAACACCAATTTTATAACAACAAAATTAAAAAAACTAAAAATATGAACCAACATTATAGGGTAAGGGACACATTTTCCAAATGTTTGTTGTAACATAAAACATGACATAACAATTTTGTGTTTTTCAGGGATTCTTCTGCCTTGATTCGCACTGTGTTGAGTTTGAAAAACTTCTGCATTGGGTCTTTTGATGGAGACCACTCTCATGTTTTTGGGAAATGTCAGGAAATAACTGTAACTGAGCACATACTAGGATATGAGGTTCCTAATAGTTGTTTGGTGGTTTATCTATGTAAATTTTCTGAAGAACATGTTATTGCTAGTGATAGATATTTGATCAGATATTGCTAGTAGCAAGCAAGAAAGCTATCACCAGGAACTGGGGTAAAGACCACAACCAACAAAGAACCAATGGCTAACAATTGGGGAAGAACTCTTTTTAATGGAGAAATTTTCACATACTGAGACTGCAAGAAGCACAACTGTAAAGAAAACTAGACTCAAAAAGATGACACTGGACTGGAATAACAATCAATAGATGCTAATCCTTAAGGCTGTAAACGTGTATTTACCCAACCAGTTTTTGTTTTGTTAGCTCTTGTTATTTTTCAGTTATCTTGTAATGCTGTAACCGACATGTCAATGTCACAAAAATTGTTTTAATAATGATTTAGGTGACAAAAAAGAAAAAGCTTTGCATAAAATACAAGTGTGTGTGTGTGTGTGTGTGTGTGTGTGTGTGAGACACACATGTTTAAGTACTCTTTCCAAGTAAATACACTTTTGTCAGTTTAAAATTAACAGTAAGAAAAAATGACAACAATTGGGTGAGTCATAAATGCAATACATTTATAATTGCAAATCTTCGTCCAATGATTGTAAACAGTCATTGGGTCTGTCAGGCTGGAGGAATTTTCACGGTAATGTAAAATATTTAAGATCCATCGAATCTGAATTTAATACAATTTAAGACTTTTAAGGCCTTATATTAAAAAAAGCTTAAAGATAACTGAAGACTTGTTAAGGCCTTATATTAAGAGAAAACTTAATTTAAGAGAATTTAAGACTTTTTAAGGCCTTATATTAAGAGAAAATGTAAGTTAACAGTTTAAGACTTCTAAAGGCATTATATAAAGAAAACTTAATTTCAGATAATTAAAGAAAAGAAAACTTAATTTAAGACATTCTAAGACTTTTTAAGGTCTTATATCAAGAAAACTTAATTAAAGGCAATTTAAGACTTGTTAAGGCCTTACATAAAGAAAACTTAATTTAAGACAATTTAAGACTTCTTAATGCCTTATATTAAGAGAAAACTTAATGAAAGACAATTTAAGACTTGTTAAGGACCTGTAGACACCCTGGGACGGAAACAAAATATGTTGTTGGTACCACTATCCTGATATGCGTAACATTAACACAAGAGGCTTTTGGTAAATATATTTTAATAGATATCCTATTTTAAGAGAAAATGTATGTTAACAGTTTAAGACTTCTAAAGGCTTTATATAAAGAAAACTGAATTTAAGATAATTAAAGACTTGTTAAGCCCTTACATTAAGAAAACTTAATTTAAGACATTCTAAGACTTTTTAAGGTCTTTTAAGACATGTTATGGCATTTTATTAAGAGAAAACTTAATTTAACACAGTTTAAGGCTTTTTAAGGCTTTATAATAAGAAAACTTAATAAAGATAATTTCCCACTTTTTAAGGCCTTATATTTGGAAAACTTAATTTAAGACATTTTAAGACTTTTTAAGGACCAAATATGTTGTTGGTACCACTGTCCTGATATGCCTAACATTAATGCGAGAGGCTTTTGGTAAATATATTTTAATAGATATCTTAAATAATTCTTAGATTTTACAATACAATGTCAAAAAAATCATAAAATCCTACTTCCCATGTCCTTGCAGTTTTATGACTTTTGAAAGATTGATTTAAGACACTAATGACATGAAAACCTTTTAAGACTTCGATCCACGGTAGTCCTGTGGGCCATATGTGTTGAAGATTTAGATTTCCAGTGTTCAGATCAAATGAAATCCCCTCAAACAAAGTAGAAATAAACAAGTCTTGTGTGTTTTTAAATCAGTTTGCTACCTCTCCTATGAGACTGCAGGTCAATTTAAGCTCCTAAAAAGTTTAAAATGCAACAAACACAGTGATTTCTTTAAGCATTGGTGGGTTTTTTGTGATTCTGCAGGGCAAGTTTCATAGATATGTGGAGGAAATCTGGCACCATAGAGCCGTCACCGCTTACTGTATGTAGCAGTGAAACCTGTGTCCACTGTTTGCACTTAGAAACTAAACCTGTGATGTTTTATGACAGATAATAAGCCATATCTTTACATCAGAGTTAGACACAGATTAAGCAGGACTTACAATATGGGTCCTTTCAGAGTCCGCCTGAGGTGACCCCAGCGGCTCGCCGTGCTCCGCCACGTACAGGACGTTGGGGTTCAGTTTAGACGCCATGACAAGCCGAGCTCACAGTCGAAAGCAAAAGGAACAGAGAGGGAGGATGAGAGAAAAAAAAAACAGGACAGAGAAACAGAGAGAAGACACAAGTGTGAAAGAAATGGATGGAAAGTTTGCCAGTTGCAGAGGAGGAGGAGGAATAAAAAAAAAAGAGAAGAAGAGTGGAGTTTGGCGAGGTGAAAGCTTGGCTGAGTAGAGGAAGAGAGGAGAGGATGACGAATGGGACAGCAGGCTCCGGGACGCCACACTCGTCCTCTTGCCGATCTCTCTATCCAGGGCCAACTCTGGAAAAGATGGAGGAATGAATTATTGATTAGGAGAGAAAAGCTCGCTGGAGTTTTTTTGGGAGGGTGGGTGGGGGGGTGGCGGCTCCCTTTGCTGGAAGTTATGAACACATAAACAGTTCTGAACTCTTCTTCGACTATTATTCTCTTCTTCCTCATCCATTGCACTCTTTCAGTTGATGACAGCCACTTCTCCTTCTTGGTTCCTCTTTTCTTTCTTACTGTGGGAAGACACTGAGGTTTTTAACAGTTCAGCCCTGTGTGTGTTTTGAAACAGAGGCGGTGACATGCAGATTGGCCCTTTAGGGCAAGTGACACAGCCAAAATCATAGTGATGATGATGATGATGATGAACGCAAATGACAAACATGATGGTGAAGGGTGAACACAGAGGAAGGATGGTAATGATGATGATCATATGGCTCATTAGAGAGAGACTCTCCTGCATCACACATGCAATATGGGACCGTGTCACACTCATTAATGCCCAGTGTTGTTTATAAAGACACCCAAAAAGTAAATACATGCAGGCTGTGTGTGCGTGCAGGCCGGCGCGCACGTGTGTGTGTGCGCGTTTCCTTGATTACGATGTGGACACGTTATTCAAAAACCTGTCTGCATCTCACTTCGCCGCCGCCCCCGTTCACACCAAACTTGAGCACATCAATGTTAAGCACAGAGCAGGGTACAGAGCAGGGTACAGAGCCAGCAGCGTGCACAGGCTGGAGGCTGTGGGTCTGTTGGATTGTGTCTCTGTGGCGCTCAGGTATTAAAGACATTAATGATAAACACAAGCGGATGCACAACAGGCTGTCGTGCGCTCCAGCCAGCCACAGCTTCATCATTCATTCCCGTCCACATCGCTGTGTTACTGTACGGCGGCGGAATAAAACGTCAATATTCAATTTGACTCGTGCATATTCGTCAAACGGGCTCAGCTGTCACCAAACGCGAAAACATTCATCGGCGACCTGGACGGCCACCGTTACCGCGCGGCCACCTCCTCCTCCTCCTCCTCCCCTGCACAAATGAACCCCCTCTCTGTGCTCTCATGTGTCGATGAAATATGGATATTATTTACCTTCGCGCGTTAATGTTGTCCTCCTGCTCCTCCGCCGGACGGTTATCAGCGGCGGCGGCTCCCGCTCCTGTTGCCCGGCCTGGGTCGCTCGTCAGCCGGCGTTTAGGTGCTCGCGGTCAGCGGCGGCGGCAGTAGCAGCGTGCGGGTCTCTCCGGTGGTGCTCGCCTTGCAGAGAGAGACGCGGTCATACGCATAGCGTCGGAGCGGATCTGAATCAGGTAGGAAGAGGAGGGAGGGTGGTGGAGGAGGAGGAGGAGGAGGAGGAGGAGGGAGCAGGGGCGAGAAGAGAGACGGAGAGAAAAAGAGAGAGAGATTTGAAAGCGGCCGTGTGTTGAGTCGCCTCCAGTCGCTGTTCCGAGGTTAAACGGAGAGCAAATAACGCGCACACGCACGCATGCGCGCGCGGGAGAGAGCGCGAGAGAAAACCTCAGGCCTGATATAAACACAGAGACAACAGTTACCAACAAGATGCTGACACAGAGAGGAGACAAGGAAGTTTGGAGACTTTTATAAATTAAATTCTGAGCACTTAACAAGATGAGTGTTGGATTACGGCGCTGCTTAGCATTGATTTGAAAAGTTAAAATCGATTAATATCATATTAAAGTATTTCTTTTTATCGAGGCACTACCTCAAGAAATGCTGGTGTTAAAACCCTGGCTCTCAGTGTATTAATGCACGTGGAAAATTGAATCTGAGGGCACATTAGCACCAGGATAGTCTGGGACTCGGTTCAATTGGGCGGGAAGTGCCGAAAAATTTCACACCTTATTTGGTTCAGTTCACTTTCACACTGCACTTTTTAAAGCAGACTAAACCGCCTGGACAATGTCACGAGGTTACAACAGTTGCTCCTTTGGGGGCGGTATTGCCCGAAACAACCGCTGACCACTGAACTTTGATTCACTTCCTCTCTTTGGTTTGCTGGATAGACCGTTTGCATTTCCCACTGTAAGTGAATCGCACCAGAGTTCACTTGCAAGTGAACCGAGACCCCCAGTTTTCAAGCGGACCCGGCTTCGCTCGTTTGGTCTGCAACAGAATTCAAATGAGTGTTCACAGTCCACCACTCCAAACAAACCAAACTGTCCGTGGAAGCAGACCACGGTTCGTTTAAAGCGGACCAAATAGCACCAGTGTGAATGCATCCTAAGACCATGTTAACACGAAAATGATCCGCTGAAAACAGATTTGTTTCTCAGTTTCGTTTTGAAAAAAGTTCCACGTTCTGACGGCAACATTTTGATAACAAGGATGCACAAGGATCTGCAAAAATGACCAAAAACACTGTAGTACGCATGCTCGGCCAGTGGTTGGCGGTGTGACTTTGTATGTAATGAAACAACATGCACCTACGCACATGCGCTTCCTTCTACAAAGCGGTGACGTATAAACAAACAAAATGGCAACGGTATGAATGTTCGTCTGGACGGACAACGAGGTGGAGTTGCTACAGTAAATCTATACTTTGCTGGAGAAGCGTTGATAAATTCAGTAGGGTGAGCAGCATCAACAAAGCTTTCCACGTCCACATACGACGTGCAAGGTACCCTGGGTGCGTTGTTTGTTGACGTTCTGGGACATGGTGTCAACTTCTGTCTGTTACATGTATTGTCTTCTTTCAAGATACATTGACATACAGTCTCTTTCAAAGTAAATGCACCACATCGTTTTTTTTCCCTTCAACAACAAACACATGGTTGGGTTTAGGAAAACAAGAACAGGGTTTGGCTTTAGAATCTTACAGGATACAAACACCACTCTCTCTGGTGAAAGTCAGTGTTTGTCGGACACATCAACCACCCCTCCCGCCCGACTTTCGCTGGCTTAACTTACGTCCATGTCCTGCCGCGTTTCCCCCTTACACCACTGGGTGCCGTTAAACTATAACTGCAATCGGCTGTGTATCATGCCAGCATTAATGGATGCCTTTTTTCGTTGGTCCCCCCTCTGTTGGGGTACCTAGCACACAGATCTGGTACTAAAAAGTGGAGCTGTGAACACTGCAGTCTGTTGATTGGTCAATAGAGGACGGTCACTCTGCTCAGGGCTGAGCTGTGGCTGGTTTTCGCTAGTTCTAGGCCCTATCCAGGCCAAAACAGAATTTCCCCTCTGGGATTGATGATGAATATCTACTATATTCTTCTTCCTCTGTAGTTATCAACCAGTGAGACTGTAGGGGCATGCCCCCCTCTGATACAATTCCTGGCCCCTCTTCCAGCCCCCCATTGCGACTTAAGGCCTGAGTTGTCATCGGGGGATCCACAGCCCCTAAGGTGTCCTAAGGGTTATTGCAGAGGGGGGCCCTAAATGATTGTTTGGTCATAAAATTTGATAAGCTTTTTTTCTTTTTCACCAATTAAAATCTTAACATTAATCCAACATATTATTAAAAAACCATTTCATTTAAAGAGCAACACAGAGATCCAGAGTGCACTCTGCCATTGATCGCAAATTCAGAGCACTGTTGGAATACTCCATCCAGTACTTCCGTTATTCAGAGCACCAGAGACAGAGGCTCTGGCACTCTGACTGAGGAGATACCAAGATGCAGCAGCGGGGCACCTAGCACAGTGAAAGTGAAACTTAACCATTTGTTAGCTTCTCTGCAAATAGGGGATCAACATATCCTCCTGAGACCCTGTGTCTTCATACGAGGACATCACATTTTACTAACACATTTTTAGACCTGTCGTCCTCGTTTGTGGACACTTTTTTGTGCCATCTAGTGGCAGTAAGAGCTCAATACACTAATCCATGTCAAATCAGTCTACAGCTGATCCCAACACATAAGTGGACTAAGTCCAAAACCTGATCACATTTGATCATTAAAACTTTATGATAAATAATGTTTGCAGTTTGATATGGCAACAAATTTGACCAATTTTAGCAACAGTAACAAACTAAGACACTGTTATTTAGTAAGTACTTGTTTGAAGACATCAGGACTTTATTATCGTTGACAGTGTTTTCATTTTTTATACTAATCAGGTGATCCCAAATAGCTAGAAGAAATTAAAAATGCATATAAAACAAAAGTTTGGGTCTCAGGAGGTTAAATTTCTTTGCTATTGCTTGTAAAATACTGGGTACTTTTCCCTCTTTTGGCCTCTTAAAATAGTACAAACGAGATTTGTTTGAAGTGAGCACAGGCCACAAATCTCTTTTGAATGAATAAAACAGCTTATGGGCCAAACCGGAGAGTAGGTGGATTCAAATCTCATGGCTTTTTATAGTTTGATTTTGCATGCAAGAGATACACAGTGCAGAGGAAGCCCTGCTGCTGCTGCTGCTGCTGGCTCAAATCTAGTGACACAACATTCCTCTTGCAGGTCATAACACATGAATTTAGTCCTTCTGCCCAGACTTGCTCTCAAAGTTTGTTTCTGCACTTATGAATCTGCACTCTTAAATCTTGACCCGTGGACTGATTTGTGCTCAGACTTCAGCTCGCTCAGTGGAGTTGTTGTTAAGGAAAAGTCCACATCTAAACATGGATAGAGCTCCATCAGGAAGGGAGAGAAACATCCACATTAATAAGGGAGGGGGAGAGCAACATTTGCACACTGACACAGATACAAGGGCAGAGAGACAGATATACACATGCACTGACACAGCACACACACTGGCACCGCTCAGTGCAATAGTAATTTGTTTACAGTTGATTAAATATTCATGCTGAATTAGCTGTGAGCCTGCCAACAGTCACTTCATTTACACCGTGTGTGTGTGTGTGTGTGTGTGTGTGTGTGTGTGTGTGTAGATGGATGTGTGTGTGTGTGCCCTTCTCAGTCTCCCTCCTCCGCCTGTATTTGTGTGTGTTTTCGTCAGGTCGTACCAGTCGGCCCGCGGTGTGGAAAAGGTGGTACACGTGCACAATAGCGGGCGTGCACACACACCTGCTGGATTCCCCCGCCGATCAGGTGATAGTGTTACTGTATTCAGGTCTTTTTCTGCAGTTGCCCTTGACAACAGTGGGAAGGAAGGGCTAAAGGATGGAGCGGAGGGAGGAAGGGAGGGAGATGACCAAGGGTGGAAATTTCATCTGAACAGAATACACTGCAAAATAAATAAATAAAATGTCTGGCTGCAAATAAAGGTTATTTTTCAATTACGTTCTCTATGAAATGTTTTTAAAGGAGTTAAAATATCAACCCAGTTTACCAAGATTCCAAAGTGATGTCTTCAGGTGTCTTGTTTTGTCCAAAAATGTCCAAATATATTCAATTTACAATGATATAAAACAGAAAACTGCAGCAAATCCTCACACTGGAGAAGCTGGAATCATCGAATATTTGGCGTTTTTGCTTAAAAAACAGAAACAGCTCAGTCGACTAATGATGGCATGTACAAGGTTGATTTGACAGTGTTTTTTGGCATATTTATCTCAGGTTAAGTTACATTTCTATTAACTGTTTTCTCTGTTAAACTGCAAGATGATTGTTGCACCTCAGCAGGAAGTAAATGAAGTGTTTTCTGTAAATTTCTTTTACCCTCAAAACCAAAGACATCATAATATTCCTCAAATCTGACAAGGAAGGAAAGACAGAGAAGGAAAACACACACACCTCCTCTTAGCTCTCCCAGGGAGCTCCTCACAGGTTGTCAAATTTCCTCTCTTCCCCATCCAAGCGTTGCACAGCGGGAGCCGCAATCACAGCTGAGCAATAAAAGAAACTGATAACAAAGAGATAATTAACGGCTCCGTGTTACGTATCAAACTGAGGGCAAATTACTGCGCCATCATTATCATCATGCAAACACGAACATACTGTCGCACATCCTGTACTAATCTTTCACAAGTTGTCCCCGTTCCCGCCGTATTTATCTCCTTAATAATGTGCCGTTAACACATTGCAAAAATATCCTTGTTACTGCTGCTGTTTGCAGGGAAAGTAGACGTTATTCAGTTGGCCTAGTTGTGTGAATGCAACACTTTGAGTCACACAGCTAATCTTCTATGGTGGTCCCTCTTTACTCATTATGTTCACAGCAGAGTTTTTGGTTGCATGTTCATTTGTAACCTCCTTTTTTCTTTATTAAATTCATCTGATTGGTTTCCAGCCATTACAACATGCTGCTTCAGTGACAAGATATGCTGTTATTAGTCATATTTGGGACGTATGTGTTTGCTTAACTTATGAGAGCTAGATGAGAAGATGACTACCAATGGGGTGTCTCAAACCACATAGGCTACTTCCGTATATGTAGTATACTGTGTATACTATACTCATTGGCATAGTGTGCAAATTTCAACAGCGTAGTGTTGTCTCAAACCAAACACAGCCGTTGTGCACTCACCGGAAATGACGACCGCAAATTAGCTAGTTAGCAAACTAGCATTAGCATTCGCATTATCGTTCGCAGTGCCAAATCATTACAGACTGCTAAATTAACCCAACAAACATACTGCTGGCTTATACCCAACAACAGTACAATGCAGCGACGTTCACGGTCACACAGTCCTCAGCTGCTATTTCCAGTTTGAAAAGTGGTCCCTCCCCTTCCGCTACGTAGCCAAGATGGCGACCATTGAGGGCGGGAAGTGTCCATAGTTCCACACTCAACTTTTTGACAGTTTTGAGTGCACCATCCAGGTAGTCATAGTGCACTGCATTTTTCCATTAGTCTCAATGTGAATGCACTTACGCAATCAAATTATTAAGTGTAGGCCTAAGTACAGTACGCAATTTGAGACACAGCACAGGTCTGTGTGGTAATATGAAGCTACTGCTAGCTAGCTTGCTTAGCTTAGCGTAGCTTAGCTTAGCTTAGCACAAAGACCAGAAAATGTCGTTTTTACACTTTTTGTGTTTGTACAGATTGATCAACAAGATACATGTTAATAAGTAAATTTGGATGGTGCTAATAGGCATATTGCTGCCTTAAAATGGGGTTGTGTTTATCGTGTTAACAACAAAGTTAGTATGAACACCCCATTTGTGATATTTACAACCTCCAAAGCGAAAATTTTCTGAAAGCTCAGAGTTCATGATTTGTGACTTGCTTGCCATGGGAGCCAAGATAGTATATTGTAATTTGAGTTGTATTAGGTATTGAGTTTTTCTTTGGAGGTGTTGTTATTCTCAAAGGCCTCATCTTTTCCTTCTGTCGTGCCTTTGCATTTCCTGCATTGATCCACCCGTTAGCTTACTAAATATTTAGCCTTGGTGGCCTCTCAACGCTGACAGTATCATCAATGTTGCCATTGTCTGGCAGCGATACTCTCAACCGCTGGAATGCCAAGCGTATTGTGTACACGACTTCCCATGTCGTAACCACAAGCTCTCAAGGGCTATTTGAGACCTGCATATGTCACCTTCGGACAGAGCCAGGCTTGTTGTTTCGGGGTCATCCCTATGTTTCCCGGGTTCTATGTTCCCCACTTACCACCCAAAAAGGTTCTATGTTCCTCACTTAACCCTGCAAAAAAGGTTCTATGTTTCCCGCTCAACCAAAAAGGGTTCTATATGTCCCTCTTGGTTGAGCGGGGAACATAGAACCTTTTTTGCAGGGTTAAGTGAGGAACATAGAACCCGGGAAACATAGAACCCAAGAAACATAGATACGCTCCCGCTGTTTCCCCCTGTTTACAGTCTCAATGCTATGCATAGCTAGCTAGCTGCTGGCTGTAGCTTCATATTTAGCTCGTCTGGCTTTGTCCAAAGGTGACAAAATCTATCTATAACAACCTCATTATTCATTAATTATCAATTTAATGTAATTAAACCTCTTTTGTATTTAACCTGTACCAAAATAAGAGTGTAAAAATGACTTTCAGCTAAGATAAGATAGCTAGCTGCTAGTGCTAGCTTCACATTGTATGGTTCAGCGTCAGTGTTTTTTCACTTGGCCAGTTAGGTAAATGGGGCAGAAATCTACATGCCCAAAGTCAAATTTTAACTCGCACTAATACAAATTACGATTTATTTTTTAGTAGCTATCAAATATCAACAAAGGCTAAAGTTAACTGTCATGAAAAACTACCCTTTTTTATCCAGGTTTTACATTGTTAGAGTTTTGCCCACATCCTTTAATGCCAACCAACTAAACTCCTCTTTACAACATGCACTTCAGCTCATAAACCTTCTTTTTACCTGCCGCCATTTTCTTGTGCCTCATTGGTGCAAGAAACAGAGTTGACAGGGAAGTATGATAGCTCACTCCCTCGCTATTTCCATCAACAGCTCTGGAAAAAATAATGTGTTTGATTATCTTTTACCACTTGATCAGGGGAGTAATTTGCTGGATTTACTAGCCAGACATAGCATTTTAATTGCCTGGGCAGTTGGGCAATCCTTATTGTTCAGCGCTGTATTGACTGTAAAAACATGTGGTGCATCTTCTCAACTAACTCTGCTCGATTTCAGTTCGATTTCCAACATGCAGCCTTTCTCCCCCTTTGACGCTCAACCTTTCCTGTCTAGTAAGGGCACAAAAAAGATATAAAAATAATCTTTATAAAAGTCAAACTACTCCTTTAAAGTCTCTGCCCAAATCACCACTGGCCTAATATAACCTACACCAACAGGGCCTGTCTGATGTTATGAGACAAACTCACTGACACACATCTCATATGGGAAATGCCCTAATCCCAGTCCTAATCTGTCATTCATGTTTCATCACCCACAACCAAACAGGCTCCTACACAGATACCACACACACACACACACACACACACACACACACACCCGAAACAGCACAGCGAATGGTTACATCACATCTTAAAATAAGCCTACACACAAATATTGGAAATGAGTCATTTAAGAGCGTTCACAGATGTCAGCAGCTATTTCTGTCTAAAAACAATCCGTACATTCACACAATCACTACACAAATGAATCTATCTTTTTCCATTAGTGATAAATTGGGTCAGTTTGAAGCCAGAGCAATTTTTGCTCAAAATTAAAAGAGGACAAAAGCATGAAAATGACTTACCCTGAAATAAAATTGTCCTTCTTGAAGCTCTTTGTTCACAGTCACGACTCCCTGAAAGAAAACTCTTTGGATTTTATGACCAGTAAATCAGACTTAGTCTGTGTGATATGTGATACCGAACCAAATTTACAGAGGTACAAACATGGCAAAATCAGGGTTTTCTTTTGAAGGCAAGCTTGTTACAAAATAAGCCACTGTTGGCGCAGTGATTTAGGGATCTTACAAAGGTTTACACCAAAATAATTGTGAGGGTTTGTGCTTTCAGATACTTTATCAAGGTTGAGTGAGAATTCAGATGACAATTACAGACTAAAACACTTTTTCAATACATGGCCAATATTTCAATATTCTGATATTTCCTGATGCTGTCTTTTCTTCCTTTTGAGCATATAAAACTATCAACAATATTTTGATAAGAAAGAGAAACACATTTTGACTGTTAAAAAGGACGACTAAATGTGACCTAGTCGACCTTTAATTGTTTTTGAAGTGACCTCTTCCTTAACCCTGAGACACTGCGGGTTGACAGTCTTGGAATTGTGCTTTTAAAAGGTCGCTAATGGGTCGGGGCAACATTATTTCAGCTGATTTGCAATCGACCTGGGACTTATTGATCAGGTAATTAGAGGAGTTGAGGAGATAAATGAAAAGATAAATGGCGCAGCAGTTATTCCACATCGCCACTAATCTGGGATCAGGCATGTCACACTCAATCCTGCGTCTTTAACCATTAGCTGCCTGCATGATACAGTCTGAGCAGAGCAGTTATATACCGGTACCTTGCTCTGTCAATGTATGCACCATGTGTTACTATGCTGCCACCTAGTGATTTATTCGTCCATTAAAAGAAAAAAAAAAAAGGATGTAGAAAATGAACCTGAAGTGCAGAGGATCAGTGTGACAGAAAAAGGGGGAAATGACAAGAGAGGCCAGTTATTGGAGGCATGATAAGCAGTGATAAAGTCAAATGATAAGCTCTTTAAGAGCATCAATTATTGAGTGTAGTCTGCGATTTCCTCTTTGATCAGCGAGAGCGGGTAATCACTGGTAAAGCTAATGAGGCGTGGGATGGGAGGAGGGTTGGGAAAGAGAGATTTAGAGCAGCAAGGGGAGAAAGAGACTTCGATGGGGGTAAGACAGGTCAGAGAGGGAGACAAAGTGCCTCCTGAAGAGAGAAGAGGGTGAGACGGAGAGATTAAAGGAGAAGATAGCGACAAAGAGGGAGAATATTCTTTAATTATTCAGTGTCACGTCTGTCTGGGATGAGGCTTAGAGAGATTTGCCACATCAATCTTTTGGTTATCTGAAAACTCAAATAAATGGGGAAAAAAGCAAATTATTGTAATTTATTCAAATGTTGTTGCGCTGAAATGCTCGTGTTGTAAGGACCTGATGTGTTTTTTTTCTGATGTATAATCAATTTGCACTATGTGGCACAATCACAAATGAGTCTAGCACTGTTAGATCAATCCAACCTGTATATTATTGTTATTTCTTATTATAAGAGTGCAGAATTTGCTGTTTTGTATTGAAAAATGGAGAAATGCAACAAATGGCTTAAAGGAATAGTTTGAAAAGTTAAATGAGATCATGTCACATTCATGTCTGTACGCTTAATAGTTGGAGCCAATTAGCTTAGCTCGGCATAAAGACTGTAAACGTGGAAACATCTAGCCTGGCTTTGTCCAAAGCTGAGTTGGAGTGTGACGCTATTTTATCCAAACCAGATTCTTAACCTTGAAAACAACAATGGACAAAATAGTTAAGGTCCATTTAGTAGCTGATCTGGAGCTTTTGATCATATTCCATGATTTACACTTTTTTCGGAGCACTTTAAGGACTTCTCGTCCATGTTGGCTTCAAAACATGAAAACTGAAGAGACTGTCCTTCCCAAAAAACGACACTGGAAATCGTTTGTAAAAGCAGCACCCATATTTACATTTATTGTTGGGCAGTGACCTCTAGTGGTTGTAGTAATTTTGACAGGAGCAAAGGGGGAAGTCAGGTGGCGTCGTATAAAGAGCATCAAAGTCCACTTAGGTTTGAGATCAAGATGGATGGATAGGTCAAACAAACACAGGACTTTGACCCAGAGAGCTGCTGTTCGTGTCCCATGTGAAACAAAAAGTCAACGCTGAGTTATTTTGAGTTACGTAGCGGCAAGGAATGTTATGTATATGACATCATTTACATAACGTAACTAGGGATAAGCAAGTACACCATTATCTGTATCAGTATCTGCATCTGTATCCATTCAATCAACTAAATTATCTGTATCTTTTCAGCCAACTAAATTATCTGTAGCTGTATCTGTTCAGTCAACTAAATTATCTGTATCCGTATCTGTTCAATCAACTAAATTATCTGTATCCGTGTCCATACTTGAGATGGGCCATAAGTGGGTGGGGCTTAACCCAACAATGGGTGTGGCTTAATCCAGCAATGGGTGGGACCTAATTGGAATTTGTTATTTTAAGCCTGTAATTGATATATATCGATCAGGAGTTGCTAAATTTATTATTTATTCAAAAATTGTTAAAATAATAGCCTCAGAATTGAGCTTCAGATAATTTTTGATCACAAGATTAAGAGACTGGACACAGCTACCAAAACGAGGATTTTCCTTCATCACAAGGACTGATAGTGACACATTTTACTTGGATGATATTCGTACTTGTAAAGACCGTATTATCCATACCATGGTGATGTAACTTGTGGGTTCCACAGGTTGACTCGCGAGTCAAGCAATTCAGATAAGTTTGTTAGAAAATATTGTGGGCGCGAAGTCATTAAGTGATAAAGTGTTCTGAATAATCATTAATAACTTATAGATACATTGTGCAATAGTCCACCTTCCACCTTCTTTTTCCATCTCTCTGTCTCTCTCACACACAGCAAGCAGCTTCACCATCAACGCTTCTGCGCTCAGGGTTTCCATTATACCATTTTTCACCTTGAAAATCTGTTGAAGCCTGACATATTTAAATCCCACCAGTCATAATGTCTGGCAAAAAAAATAGTTCTCTCTGAGAATATACAGGGCAAACACCGTGTCCTAACAGCAAGCAAGTAAGTGTCTCTCTGTCCACACTAAATCCATTTAATATGCACTTCTGTTACATAATGTAAACAAACCATTGTACCTATCAGCTCTGGGTTCATGTAAACACACCATGTAGGATATCAGCTGTGCATTAGAGATTGTACCTAAGACATAACCACTTAATGTAAAATATACTGGAAATTACATACTGGTGCAATATGGCATACTGGTGTAATATAGCTACCAGCAAGTAGGATGTTATTATTGTATACTGATCAACTCGCAGTCTTAAAGAGAAGGTGATTTTCTCCATACAGTGAATTTCATTAATAATTGCAATGCAGTCGTCCTTTGAACGGGTGCTTGCCTGTAGCCACCTCCGTGTGATGGCTTTCTTACTTGCGGCCAAAAATACTTTGCAAAGCTATTTGTCCTGGGTCAACTTCTATTCTAAAGATGTTTCTTCTGTCTCTGGCAATCTGCATCACTACTGTCCTGGACACTCATTTCATCTGAGTATTCGGCTCAACCCTGACATGCTCAGAACTTTGACCCAGGACCCAACAAAAACTCAAGGCTGAGTTATTTTAGTAACATTAACTGACTTAATGCAACTGTACATATTGTAACTGAAGTAATGTTACATACATAAAATCAGTTACATAACAAACACACTTATTTTAATCAGAACCACAATGTTTTCCTTAGCCTGAGTAGTGTGGTTGCCTTCTTCTGCCACTCTTCGGAATACTAATCAGATGTGGTCGTATGGGTTGGAGGACTTGAAACTGAAACATCTGCAATCCTATGACAACTGGGAAAACTACATCTGCTAGGTAAGACTGTGATGATGATGATCCAAAGCTCCAGAACAGCTACTAATTGGACCTCGTGGTGAGATTGTTTTATGAGTTTAAGAATGAGAAAATGAGTGATAGACAATCCTTCGTGTGGAGAAAAGATGACAAGGAAGACAAAAAGGGGGAAAAGGAGAAGAAATGATGCATGATCAAACATACTGGAAAAATGCAGACGAAAGAAAGAAAGGAAAAGAAACTGAGAAACAGACGTACAGTATATAGAGAGACAAAGAAAGATGGAAAAAGTAAAGTGCCTTCACTCCTCCGCGATCTATTGAAGCTATAAATACCACTGTGGAATACATAGATCAGGAACATTTGAGTCATCTGCCATTTGAAGTCAAGCCTAATGCAGGAGGCTTGCTTTGAACAGCCTCAAGTGCCAGACTGCACGTCAAACTTTAATAGCTTTGACTGAATATTACAGGTGAACACGGCGGGGAAAATGAGGCGAGTGCACTGCGTGACAGAGCCAATTTAGAGGTCAAAAACAAGCGAGCATGAGACGGACATAACGCATGCAGACACACACACACACAAGTGGGAAAACAAAGAGGCCATTGTGTGTTTGATTGGCCTGACTCTTCACCATATTGGTTTCCATGAGAACACGAGGCCGAGTGGGCGAACAGGTGGTAACCTCAAAGAGCCACAGCAACACATCCTGTTAGCTTTTACAACTAGGCTGTATACAAGCCGCGCAAACACGAGGGCTGCTAATGAAGCCACATGCTGCGACGAGAGTTTACAAACACACACAGACACACACACACACACACACCATCATTGTCTGTCACTGCTAATGAGAAGCTAACACACTGTACTATATGAGAAGGAAAAGTATACCTGAAGCAGAAGTAGCACTTGAAGTATTGGTTGCAGCAAAGCATGACTACTAGAGTACTGTTACTTTAATCTCTAAATTTCAACTCACTACTAAATATGTAAGTTCTAGTCCAACTTATACATCGCCTAAAGTGATGTCACTTGCACAACACACCCGAATCGCTGACCAAACTACGCGCGCAGTTGAGTGACATTGTGGGTATTGGAGGCGCAAGGTTTTAAAGAAGAAGAAGAATGTGTGACCTGAAAAATCCAATTTCTATATATTCTTTTAACCGTCCAAGGAGAGTCAGACAATGTTATAGTAGTGAAATGCTAAATTGGTGGAGTACTTCTTTAAACTTTGGCATCCATTTTCATCCGCTTATCCAAGGCAAGGTCATGGGTGCAGCCAAGCAAAGCACCCCAGACGTCCCTCTCCCCAGCAACTCTTTCCAGCTCCTCCTGGTGGACCCCAAGGCATTCCAAGGCCAGATGAGATACGTACTCCCTCCAGTATGTTCTGGGTCTGCCCCGGGGCCTCCCACCAGTTCGACGTGCACAAAACACCTCTAACAGGAGGCACCCAGGAGGCATCCTGATCAAATGCCCGAACCACCTCAACTGACCCTTTTGACGTGAAGGAGCAGCGGCTCTACTCCGAGCTCCCTCCGAATGTCCAAGCTCCTTACCCTATCTCTAAGGCTGAGTCCGGCCATCTCTCAGAGGAAACTCATTTCAGCTGCTTGTATGTGCAACTTCATTCTTTCTGTCACTACCCAGAGCTCATGCCAGCTCAGCCAACCTGACACCATGGGCTCCGTTAAGCTATAACAGCTACTGGCCGCGTATCATGCCGTCATTAAAGGATGGCTTTTTCGTCGGTGTCTGATAGGGTTGTGCCGATGGGCGATCCGATTGGCGATGTCTTTTTTAAATGACGATGCAATCGCGAGGTGAGGGGGGGAGACAGCGCGTGTGTGGGACATGCTGACGAGATTGAGGCTGAACGAGGCTGAGTGAGGGGAGACAGAGGGAGGCTGCTTAGTGAGAGAGCGGAGGGTGGGGGAAGGGGAGGGGGGGGGGGGATCAACGCCTCCGCCCGCTCAATACAAGCATACTCGGGCGTACTATAAGCGGAGCGGACTCTGCGAGGAATGTCCGCAGTTATTCGGGCTTTCATAGTTGAGCGCACTTCCGCATTGTAGTTTCCTGCAAAAATGTCCGTGAAAAATCCCCGCAATGTGAAAAATACATGC
Organism: Epinephelus fuscoguttatus; assembly: GCF_011397635.1. Classification (NCBI taxonomy): domain Eukaryota; kingdom Metazoa; phylum Chordata; class Actinopteri; order Perciformes; family Serranidae; genus Epinephelus; species Epinephelus fuscoguttatus. Next base: position 17,818,038 of record NC_064774.1, read on the forward strand.
CGAGCAGTCACTGGTGCGCAGAGCGGAGACCGCACGGTCGTAAAATCTGAGGGCTTGCGGACGTCCACTTTGAGTCTGCGCAGACCTCCGTTCCGCGTACGTTCCGCCCGAGTATGTTCGGGCCTTAATGCACATGTCGCGGAGCAGAGAACAAACCAAACAACACAATGTCAGGAGAATTTGGGGGGGGGGGGGGGGGGGGTGTTGTGCTAGCTGAATTTGAGATGCTAAAGCTGCCAACGAAAGATCAGTTTCCCAAGCTGCTGCCTGCTCTCCTTCTGGGGAAGCAGTCCACAGTGGTGGGGAGTGAGGCAGAGGGATTGTGGGGTAGCTAGCTAGCTCATTCTCAGTTCTCAGTGAAGTCTAATTTGTTTGTGATAAGCAGAGAGAGAAAGAGAGGAGCAAGGAGGGGCTGAGTAAATAAGCTTTGTACAACTCTACAATGAAATAGAAGTAAATAAATCATTGTATTGGACACTGGGTTACTGTATGAAACATGCGCATTAGCTCCTTGGCGTCTGGTGGGAGGGGCTTATGACAGAGTGGGGAGCTGCAGGAGGAGGGTGTATTTTCAAAGTCTCTTTTTTGTTTCCCCGCCTTTTCCAGACTTTAAACTCAAGCCCTGTCCCAACATAAATAGTCAGATAATTAATGTTTTGTTAACATCATTTAGAAAACATATAATTTCCATATTTCAAAGATGACAGAATGAATCAGAAACTGAGAAACAAAGTGATGAGAAAAATCCACAAATGATATCATTGATGATTTAACAAACAAAAACAAACAGCAATACATTAAAGAGAGTGCTGCCGTTGAACGGGAGTGAGACTGGAAGTAGTATTTGCAGTGGTGGCAACCTATGCACAGAGGTGTTAACCTCAAAGCGTTGTTGTGGTTTTCTAAACCTCCAGTGGGGAATTAATTTACCAACAGATAAAATAAATGGGTTTCGAAAACCTCTGAGCCACAGTGTGCCACAGTCAGTGGTATTAATAAGAGAGCTGTTCATTAATCCCATGGTAACATCGTCTCTTCACTCTGAAGCATCATTACATTTGCAGAAAATTACCACTTTAACATGCGCTGCCTGCATCAGGCTCCTCTTCCTCTCCGTGTGCCAGCCTTCCTGTTCACAATACAATCATCACTGCTGCATAACTGCACAGTGTTAAATGGTCTGAATGAATCACAAAGAAACTTGGAGCTTTGCAGGTGTTCATAAAGACATAATCAATAATTGATCTTTCAGTTGTGTTGTAAATAGCTCACTGATAGTATTGTCAAACTGTGACAGTGCCGGTTGGCTGCGAGCTTTCGAGCTGACATTCATCTAATCGCCAAACAATTAGATGTGTCAGTGGCTAAACAATCAGCTTCCAGACAATAACAGCCAAGAAATTAACTGTAAAGCGCGAGTCAAGCTCGTGCACAATGGAAAGTGCAGTTACTTTACAAATTGTAAAATGTAACACAAGATTATGTTCTTATGAAGTTCAAAGGTTCATAAACTTTCTTGACTGCTGACTATCACCAATATAACTTCAGTGATGTCGTGCATGAGCTAAAATCTCAAAATATAAATTGTTTTTTACTAAATGTTGAGTTCATAATGTGACACCCCTCCTTCTCTGTCCTCACTCTTGTGAACACAGGCAGTTAATGGAGACTGAACAGAGCCCCTGAAGCTGCTGGGCTGAAGTATCATGTACAAGAGCACTTGACTAAATCTTTTAGGATGCATGGATTCAAATCGAGGACTATCTCATCCATCACCAGGCCACTTTAGCACTCCAAGAGGACATATCTAAATAACAAAACAAAATCAACGAGCACAAAGGTTAAAGAGGAACCATCCAGTTTATATAAGTGATAAACATGTCCTGCTCCACCTATGCAATTATTAACAAGCAGAGAGATACTTTCAGAATTGCACTGAAAGGTGATGCACTTAGTTCCCCATCTTAACACAATCAACTTTGGCTTCTTTTAACTACAACTGTAATTGTTACCTTAACCTTTTACGAGGTCACAACCTTAGTCCTTATTTTAACCCAAACCACCATCGCTTCCTATCACTAACCAAGTTGTTTTGGTGTCTAAACCTAACCAAGTCTGAGCCATAGCACTTCCAGACCAGAAAGTTCTATTTTAACAAAGTAGTTTTAAAGGCACTAACTAGTTACGGACGGATCAGAAAAAATTCATATTGCCCTTTCATGCCTATAATCCATACCCCCATTGACACTGCACTGTTCACATGGCAAACCATTAAGAACAAAAAGCTGCATTTACTGTTCATTTTTTAACCTGATAATAACTGCCAAACACAAAGTAAGTGCACAATTTGGAAACGCAAAGGAAGACTTATCTACAATTCACCTGTTAAGGCCTCTACACACTGAATGTTATGTGGTGAAAAAGCGATGTAATATGTAGGGCTGTCCCCAAATATTCAACCAAACGTTAGTCGACCAGAAAGGTCATTAGTCAGCAAGATTTCATTGGTTGCTTATTTGCAGAAAAAAATAACAAATGAACGTGAAACTCTATTAGGAGCTGCACCTGGTCAAAATAAATCAAAAACTTTATGACTGGACCATGTGGGAATTTAATTTGAAAGGACAGACACAGGAAGTGTCCACGCTCAGCAGACAGACAGGAGTCAGGTTAATTTCCAGGGCTGGTACCTGTGGTTATTCCACAGGCTAGTTAATAACATGTCGGGCAGGAAATCCAAAGTGTGGGATCATTTTGAGAAGGTGAAGGACGAACCCAAGGTGATATGTAAACTCATCTTCATTGGTCGACTACAAACATGACGTATCATCTGAAACATGGAAGTAGCTACATGCCCATTAGCCCACAGCGTCATTAACAGGCGGCTCGCTCAGTGTGTGACGTGCACTTGTAGATAAAATATAGGCCTATTATAGAGTGTGCCAGTAAACCCGGAACTTTGTTAGCGCTTTTAGCACTTCCAGTTCTCTCGTCTAAAAGTCAATACGTTTTTTGAATGGGATTTTGGTAAAATGCCTCAAATAAGGTCTGTGGTTAACAAAAGCTTAAGCAAGTTTTTAAGGTTTTATTCTACGACATAAAACACGTCAGTAAATACCCTACTTGTGAATGTTGAAGCTTTTACGTGTCGTAAAAAAGGCGGTTGCTAACAAGTTGCTCAATACGACTACAAATTCTGTCGGGGACATTAAACGTCATCACCCCCGAACAGGCGAGAGTGCTGGCAGTGCCGCCATTACAGCTTCTTATTTAGCTTAAACAGTCCGATTTCCCCATCATACAATGTTTTAAAATAAAGCGGCCAAAATCAGTTGAAAGCTTAGTGGCGGTGACGTCAAGAGTCATGCGATGTGGAGTAGTCATGTAGTCCATTAAAGCCTAATGTTAGCTTTTTACTTCTGGTGATCGCATTTAAGCTTCAAATGCAGTATGAAAGGTGTTCATATGTGAAGATTATCTCGCTGAACAAAACCTGTAAGTATCATAAATGTGTGTTAGCCACAGAGCTTATTTTCTGACATAATCCAAAAAACAACGCAAAAATCACATTCACTTTCTCTTCTGGGAACCAACGCGATGCTAAACTTCCGGGTTTTGACGTCAGCCCTGGCACACTCTATTAATGACTGTTCATTAGTACGGTTTTGTATTTCTCTGTAATGTAGCACAGTGTTAACAATGTTACTGATGCTATTCTTTCTCACACCTTCAACTCAAACCATTGTGTTGCCCCGCCCAAAATATATCATTTAATAATTAAATCAATATCGTAAAAATGCGGGCGACTAGTCGACTAATGGCCCTAAATGACGACTATTGGTCGACTTGGAAAATTCTTAGTTAGGGGCAGCCCTATGTTTTCAGAACGAACCTGATTAATCAACACCATGCACCTTTATTTCATTTTTCGTCCGGTGATGACCTCTAGTGGCTGTATTAAATATTATGAGAGCAAAGGAGGAAGTCTGGCGACCTGACGTGGTTAAAGTTAACACTGAATTATTTTAAGAATGCAATATAGTATGTTGATGTATGTTATGTGATGTATCAGGTATGTCTTGTAAGATACGTCACGTAATGTTAGCAACAAACATACTTATTTTAAGCCAGACTATGATCTCTGTTTCCAGTGTTGGGTAAGGCTTACTTTAAAAGTAATCAAAGTACATTACTGTGTTACTTTTTAAAAAAGTAACCCGTTACTTTACTGCGTTTCTCCCCGAGAAAAGTAACTCAAGCACTTTTAAAGTACTTTTGAGTATTCTACATTTCCTATTGGGCAATGGACCACAGGGCGCTAAGCCTACATTTTTTTGTCTCCAAAATTAAAGTTATGAACCACTTGCCCTTCACTGAGATCCAGTTCTCCCATCACAGCCGTCACTTTGACCAGTAGAAACACAGAATGATCTGCTGCCGTAGACAAGTGTATGACAACAACACCCCAGCATTTTTAATATGTCCTCTAGGGATGTTACCACACAGAGTAAAAGGGGGAAATGATGGTGTGAAACAGCAGAGGCACTTTGTCAACCCGCTGAGTTAACGTTACTGTCATTAGCATCAAGCTAGCAAACAATGGTACATCCTCACGGTCGGACATAAAGTAATAACATTAACAAACAGCGGCGGGGCTTTTACTCACCACAACTGCAGAGGCTCCCAGCTTCATTTGAAACAAACTACATCATAGACGGTCCGTTATTTATTAATCCCTCTGTGTGTTTATATATTTACTTTTTTTTTACTTTATAAAGTTAACATATCGCACTGTCATTTCAAACTCAACACTTGTTTCAAATTAAAAGCCCCTTATAACCTCGGCTAGAGAATCCCTCCATTTTCTAAATAGGCTTTTATTCTGAAACATTTGTCAGAACTTCCTGTGGAAGATACAGTAGCTTGATAGTTTACTTATGGCGCTTCAAATGTAGCTCCTGCCATCTGCTGATGCTTTTAGGTGACTACAACAACATGTCGGCTGGCACATGAACAAACACAAATAATAGTGAAAGTAATAAAAATAGGACAAGAATAACCCGATGACATCACACACGCCGTGAAAGACGACCGGGGATAATTGGTGAGTGCCAGCGTGTAGCGTGTACCAGGCATAATGCGACTCCTGAGTCTGAAATATGTCTGTCAGCGAGTCCTACTCCACCTATTGAGACAACGGCAGCATTTCTCCGACCACGTAGCGAGCCACAAGCTCCGTGGCTTCTTTCAGACTGATAGGTTTAACGTTATCTCCGTTATTAGAACCAAACGACAGCCGTTGCTGTTTCGGAGCTGAAGGACCAGCGTTCTAAAAGTAACGGAAGTAACTGATGTCTTGTTTGAAAATGTACTCAAGTATTTGATTACTCAAACAGCACAACGCGTTATACCCAACTCTGTCTGTTTCTAAACCTAGCTAGGTAGTTTTGGTGCAACTGCAACCCTTTCACAACACTACCCACGTGTTTTACTACCACTGTTAATCATCACACGACCTATTCTATCATCCAGTAGTAGGTGCACAAATTGAGGAAACGCCTCTGTGGATCATACTGCGAGGTAGGAACATGTGACTTAGGTGCTCGTTTCAGGACATGTTGGACTTTGTTAGCTTTCGCACCATGAATAAAGGCATCAAGCAATCAAGCTGTATGGAATAAACATATGTCACACAAGGAGGACCTGTTGCAACTGTCTCAAATTTGCATTGCTGCTGGTATGAATTGTTTTGAGGGGAAATATTCACAAGCTAGGGCCCTTGATTCATCATGCCGCTACTGTATAAAGGCCTGTGCACTAACAATACTGCCCTTTCAAAACTTGGTTTATACTTATTTTATATGGCCAAAAATATGTGGACACATACAAATCTTAATGCTGCAGCATACAATGAAATTTTAGACAATAAAACTGTAGACCCTTCACTGTGTCAAGATAACAATCCCCCTGTGCACAAAGCCAGCTCCATAAAGACAGGGTTTTCCCAGTGTGGTGTGGAACAACTTGACCGGCCGTCACATAGCTCTAAACTCAACCCCATCCCCAGCCTTGGGATGAACTAGAGCCACGCCTTATAGCCCAACATCAGTGGCCGACAGGTTCCAAAATCTGGTGGAAAGCCTGAAACCAAAAGAACGGAGGCTGTTCATGGCATCCACACCAGGAATTATAATGATGCAAGCATTCACACTGATGAACGATAATGTTCTGTAAACAGTGGCGCCAAGCACACATGCTGATCGCTCCAGCTGTGGCAGCTTAGAGAAATGGTTTCTATTGTTCATCTAAACGCTCTGATAGTGATCCCAATAATGTCATTGATCACTGCCATTATTGTTATATTGGTGTGTACTCCACTTGAATTAGAACCACTCTTGAAAGAAATTTAAGGTTATTCTCATAGTTAGAATTTTTGGTGTGGACGGTCCTTTATATCAGCAGATTAATGATTTGGGGGAAAAAAGTGTTCAGCTGCCCCCAGACTTTTTTTCTACTTGACTTAACAGATGAATTCTTTGCTTTCTAATGCAACTTGCGTTTGTTTCGGTTTGTCACTCATTAGATGAAGCTACTTGAAAAAAAAAATACAAAACAAAAACAATTCCAAGAGAAGATGGCATGATTTACGAGACAGTCTGAGTCATCAGGACTTAACATCGCAAATTTAAAAGCTCCACATGTTTATTTCTGACAGATGGCAGGTATCAGATTTCTGAGGTGGCACACGTCTCAGTCTGAATGGGAATGATTCATCGAAAAATAAATAAGCTGGAAGTCCTTTTCATGCCGTACCAACACACACAAAAAGCATTTGAATACTTTAACACCCACACTCACAAAATCATTAATGCAATAAAAGTAAAACTTATAATGGCATATTATTAAAGTCATTAGCTATGTGGAGATGATTGTTTTCAACTGACAGTTGCCATGGTTACATTTAAACGTCAGATAATGGAGTACAAGTTGTTTGAATTTAGTGTTTGCAATGAAACTCTTCAGTGTTTGGTGTTATACAACTTTGAAAGCAGTGCAGCAGTAGGTGTACTGTATGGCTGATGTGTTATGTAACCATGGACAGTGGGGTATGCATGTAGGTGTGTGTGCACCACATGTCACACACCAATTAGCGGAGTGAGAAAGTGGATAATTAAAACTAAACAACAATAGCTCATGTACAGCATCCGCTGCAGGAACAGCTGGCCTGTTACGCAAGCAACAACTGTTTGGTATTGTAAGTGTCGTGGTGTGTGTGTATACATGCAGGTGCACAAAGGTATGTGTGACACAGACAAGCAAAACTGTGTGAGATTACACCTTCCTACACACACTTACGGGCCAGCAGTAATACAGGGAGAAGTGCAAAAACAAAACAGACAAAAATGGAGTGAAAACAGGGTAACAGATTAACATTACATGTTGAATTTCAGCCACTTAATGTGTGTATTGACTTAATTTTTTTGCCATGTGGGACATATTGCTCGCTGAGATCAATTCCCACAGAGGAAGAATCCATATCTACAACATAAACAATGTTTTTTTTTTTTTTTACAGACAGAAACATGGCTGTGCCATGGGCTCACCGGTATCTCCCATTGTGGCTAACCTGTACATGGAGGATATAGAATACAGAGCCTTGAACTCCTTTGAGGGAACAGCACCGAGCCACTGGTTCGGATATGTGGATGACACATGGGTTATAATCAAAACTTAAGAGGTACAAGCTTTCACTGAACACATCGATTCAGTGGACAGAAACAGTTCACAAGAGAAGATGTTAAGGAGAACAGTTTGCCCTTCTTGGATTGTGACGTGCACATTACAGAGGACAGAGGCCTCCACATTGGGGTATACAGGAAACCCACTCACACAGACCAATACTTACTGTTCGATTCTCACCACCCACTGGAACACAAACTAGGTGTTATCAGGACCCTATAACACAGAGCTGATAACGTACCTACCAGCACTCAGGCCCAAGGGAAGGAGCATGAACATCTGAGGGAGGCTCTAAAAACTTGTGGTTACCCCAGTTGGACCTTTGTGAAATCAGCAGCCTGTTCCAGAAAGAACAAGGTGGGTGAGGAAGAAAAGAGCAAGCGCAATAACATTGCCATCCCCTATGTGTCTGGTGTATCTGAAAAACTCAGGAGGATTTTCAGCAAACACCGCATCCCTGTGTATTTCAAACCCAGTAACACACTCAGACAAAGACTGGTACACCCAAAAGACCGCACACCACACACTCAGAAGAGCAACCTAGTGTACGCTGTCCAATGCAGTGAGGAATGCCCAGACTTGTACACTGGTGAAACAAAACAACCACTAAACAAACGCATGGCCCAATACAGAAGGGCTAACTCGTCAGGGCAAGACTCAGCTATCTATCTACACCTCAAGGAGAAAGTACACTCCTTTGAAAACAACAATGTGCACATTTTGGACAGGGAAGACAGATGGTTTGAAAGAGGTGTAAAAGAAGCCATATATGTGAAATTGGAAAAACCATCTCTCAGTAGAGGAGGAGGTCTGCGACACCACCTATCCCCCACCTATAATGCTGTCCTTTCATCCTTGACCAGGAGATTTAAGAGCTTAACCTCTAAAAACAATGGTCGTTCACAAATGGCCTCATGTGACTCTAACGACTCCAATGACAACCGTTGCAGCAGGAGTTTCAACGACCGTCGTTGACACACCATTGGAGCACTAACGAACCAGTGACATCATTGGCCTTGTGAAGACCTCCCCAGAGGTTAAATACCTGGGTGCTTCCACCAGTTTGTCAGACTAGTTCTAGCCTAGTCAGACAAGCATGAACTGATGAAGCCTCTTGGATAAGAGGTGAAACATCTTCTAAGACAAAACCAAGTCCAGTTGCGTTCGATTCAGTTGCCTTGAGATAACTATGACCTGGATAAATGAGAATATCCACAGGCAACATATACAATGAAAACTCGAAAAGTAAACGCAACAATCCATAACCAAGAGGAAATAAACGGGTGGTAATCTTGCTGAGACCACCTGCAGATGCTAAAATATTAATTCGGGATCAATTAGGTGGATTTCCACCAGCTGCAGAAGAATATTTAATGTCACTGTATTATCAATTTTGTTGTTGAATGTATCCTCATACAGTTGTGATATCTAACAAATCAACGGCCACCAAATAAGTGCCCCTATTGGTTAGGTTTGGAAAAGAATCATGGATGGGCATTATCACGGTACCTTGTTCACATAAAGTTACCTAGGCTAGGTTAAGGAAGTAAAGTTTCGTAGGTTAGGTTTAGGAAAGTAAATATTTGCAGGTTAGAATTAGGAAAGTAAAGTTTCGTAGGTTAGGTTTAGAAAAGTAAATATTTGCAGGGTTAGAATTAGGAAAGTAAAGTTTCGTAGGTTAGGTTTAGAAAAGTAAATATTTGCAGGTTAGAATTAGGAAAGTAAGATTTCGTAAGTTAGGTTTAGGAGTGTAAAGTCTTGTAGGTTAGGTTTAGAAAAGATAAGTTTCATAGGTTAGGTTTAGAAAAGTAAAGTTTTGTAGGTTAGGTTTAGAAAAGTAAAGTTTCATAAGTTAGAATTAGGAAACTAAAGATACGAGTTTCATAGGTTACGTTTAGAAAAGTAAAGTTTCGTAGGTTAGGTTTAGGAAAGTAAAGTTCCATTGGTAAGAATTGAGAAAGAATAGTAGAAAAGGTTAGGGTTAGGAGAGGTAAGTTTCGTAGGTTAAACTTTTGAAAATAAAGTTTTGCAGGTTAGGTTTGGAAAAATAAAGTTACCTAGGTTAAGTTCAGGACGTAAATTTTCATAGGTTAGATTTATAAAAGTAAAGTTTTGTAAGTTTGAATTAGGAAAGTAGAGTTACATAGGTCAGGTTTAGGAAAGTAAAGTTGCGTAGGTTAGAATTCAGAAAGTAAAGTTATATAGGTGAGGTTTGTGAAAGTAAAGTCTTGTAGGGAAGAATTAGGAAAGCAAAGTTACACAGGTTAGAATTAGGAAAGTAAAGTTTCCTAGGTTGGGTTTGGGAAAATAAAGTTACGTAGGTCAGGTTTAGGAGAGTAAAGTTTGTTAGGTAAGAATTAGGACAGTAAAGTTTAGTAAGGTAGGTTGAGGTTATCACCTTACATACTTGACATAAAGTTACTTAGGGTAGGTTAAGTAAAATAGTGTTGGTAAAGTAGGTCTAGGAAAAGAAACATGGTGAGGACGTACCCTAAAACTATTCAAAGATCATTTGGTTACACATGGGACACAAACACCAGTCGACCACCCCAACCTGTGGACTTTCTGTCTTTGTACTTCTTCCTTCTTTACTCCCGTCAGCACATTTTTCACATTATTGCAGCCTTCACAATGACATGGGTTAAACATGAATTACTGGTCCATGAGAACACAAATTTTGGTGCATTCGTTTTTGTAGGTATATCTACCAACAGTGCATCAGAAAAGCCAACCAAACCAACAAGAAAGTGTCACTACATCGGGACGTATATGTGGCTGCTACAATAGCATTTCTCTTTACAATTAAGAAATAAGAAGATGAAGGAACAAATGATTTTTACTTCTTTCCTCATTTTTTTTTTAGATTTCTACCTTTATTGGTAATGTGTTTTCTTTTCTGGGGGCATTTTTATACTAATGTGGATCCTTCAGATCAATTTGAGGAGTCCCTATGGTTTGTGTGTTCCACGTTTTATTCTAAGTGTGACGTGCAGTGTGGGACTTACCCTGCCTCCATCTTGATCTCTGCTTGGTTTCAACCCTTCAAAGTCGTGGTCTTGTCTCGAGACACTCTGGTCTTGGTCATGACTTGGTCTCGGTTAAGTTGGTCTTGACAACAACACTGTCTTCTGAAACCATTACAAACTACTGTGGGGAAAAAAAAAGATTAAAAGTTCAAATAAGTACTTCGTGAAGGTTAGAAAAACGGCTTGGTGTGGGTTGAAATTACTGCTTCATTGAGGTTATGGGACCTTCATCACCATGGTTACAAGAATAACTCCTGGGTTGGGGTTAGGGAAAGATCTAGGACGTAAGAAACCATCGCTGTGTTAAAGTCCAATATTTTGTTGATCTATCTCTGTATGGTAACGATTAAATGTTTTTGGCCCCAGCTATTCTGTTGTCATTAAAACCTAGCTGACATGAATCCACCAGAACTTTCACTTTGTTTAATATTTTAGGCATATCATGCTTATTAAGAGCAAATCCCCACTCTGCTGGCATGGCGTTTGATGCCCACAACAAGAGTTAACCGCATTCAGTGGTGGTCCTCAGCTGTGTTGACATACTGATACAGCACAAATGCAACTGTACGACCTTTAGAGATCAATGCATTTATAAATAGCAGCTGCTGTATGTTTACATGTTGGCTTAACTGATTAACAACAAAGAGAGAGATCGATTGATTGAAATGAAATAGCTCTGGTCAATACTGGATAAAGGCTGGAGGTGAAGAGTCAAATGCATGGCCTGCTCAATAACATGACTAATGGTCTGGAGGAGAACTGCTTTAATCCAATGTCCAGGCAGATTTTAAATAACCAATAGATGTGATTTGCCAAATCACTGAGTATATACCTTCTCTCATTACTTGTCTTTCATTTCCTTCATTTTAAAGTTTAGCTTTGGATGCTATTAAATGAAAACACAAGGGCCACGTGGAGGTTTTCCTTGACGAAAATACGAAATAAATACCTGACTCAAGACTCAAGTGTGTGGCCCCGTGTCTTGTTGCTTGAGAGTATCAGCCGCCACTCGTTGCAGGACATTCACAGCACGCACGAGCCGGGCAACAGACCCCAAGCAGAGCACATTTATGTCAACTGACACGTAGCTTTGATTTTGAGGAAACACAGAGACACACACACATACCGACACGAACGCACACTGCCCTCTTCGATCTGCGTCAAAGCTGTTCATTCTATGAATAAGAAGAGTGCGCTATTTTTACATGACAGCCCAGTGTGGCTCGCAAGTCACCCATGTTAACAGTAATATGGACTGACAGGTGTGTGCGTGTGTGTGTGACAGACAGCGGCGGCGTGGCACAGTGGGGTCCTAACCCACAGCTGCTCACAGTGACAACAGCCTGTCTGATTGCATCACTGTTTTACTCTCTCTCTCTCTCTCTCTCACACACACACACACACACACACACACACCCTCTCTTTTCTTCCTCTCTCCATATCTCATTTTCATTTTAACATCTCCTGCGATCACATTCAGGCATTACTAGAAGTTAGATAATCTGTTGCTAGCGTGCTAACAAGCTAGTTAGCTCATTAGCTATATAATTAGCACATTTAAAGCTGCACTAATAAATATTTTTATGTTGACAGTTGATCATATAACATTGCTGGTGTTAAAAGTGTTGCTTACAGACAATTATCCCCAACTTTGCAGTTCCCCTCAGGTCTACAGAGCTTTTTAGCATCTCATTTAGCTTATTGTTTTGGTTGTGATGGCCCGCAGCTTTTTTGTTTGGCTCAGTCTCGCCACTCTCTTCAAACTTACAACCCTAGTAGGCTGATGTTTCAGTGAAAAAAGCTCAAAAAACCTGCTGTATGCATTATTAAATAGCAGATAGATAAAGTTAGCAACTAGCAAGTGAAGCAAATGGGGCATTTACTAGCTAAACAGCCAGGTAGCCCGTTTTATACAACAGTTTATGAACAAAGTAGAGCTAAAAAAACAAAAAACAAAACAAAATTGGACTGACATTCCTCGTGGCAGTGTTGCTAATGTTGACCCAATCTGGTCTGCTTGATGTGTGGGGATGCACCAGTTTTGAAATTTTGGGCTGGCCTTATGTTTAAACAACAATTTGGTCAATAGGTGATACCAATGTTTTTATATTGTTGTATTTTGTTGTCATTTATTCTGTCTTTTGTGTCAGGGAAACAACATCTGCACTGTAGACACTTTTAGGGCCAATATCACGATGACGCCATTTCATTAGCTGGAGGCAAAACACGACTCTCCACAGCAGGGCCGTAGGCTAAGTCTTAAAATGTCGTCTTGTTGTGTTATTGGGAGCCAGAATAGAAGGAGTCATGGCTCAAAACTTAAATTTTATCACATACCAGCTGCTACTGTCCGTCAACAAAAACAAAGACAACTATGGCTACATGTGATAAGATGAAAGAACTGGACGGAGGCAATCGTCAAAAATGCTTGCATGTTACAGAAAAGGCATTTCCTGTTGTAGGGATGAATAACGTTATGTGTATTAAGGGTTATCATGTCCACCTCATCAGAAACTGGGGAGGTATTAAGAGGAAAATCGGATTTTTCTGTAACACTAACTTTTTAGCGCATTAGCTAACGTTAGCTTCGATAGCAAAACAAACTGGAGGAAACTGTTCAAGTGTCGATTTCCTTTGTAAGATTGGCATAGTGATCAACCACAAAGCTTCCTGTGACATCATCCATCCACTGAGTGAGAGCATACGGGTCGGCCAGTCTGGTCCTGTTGGTCAGTGTTTACTTATTCAAGTAACACTCGCAGTCCCAGAGAGTGAGTGACCTGACATGGTGCTTTCGTAACCTCAGTCTGACGCTCTACACTAAAATGAGAGCCCTGTTGGTCGAAGAAACAGAGCATATTTCTATATGAATTATCAAACGGTAAAGCTAATCACACATTAACTCGGCTTGGCGCACTGGTGCTCTGTCTCCCCAGACAGAATGCGGAGAGTGCGGTGCTCTAGCTACCGAACAGTACATTCAGACAGCGCTTCGAATTTATGAACGGTTCAGTTTGTGCCAGAGTGCGCTCTCCATCATCTAAAACAAGCCAAAAGAACCTTCTAGCTAGCACTAGCTAATGTCTGTGGAGAATTGTTTTGCCTCCAGCTAAGCCCCGCCCACCAAAACATGTCATACTGTTTACTAACAATAAAAGGGTCACCACTCAAAGCTTCTAAACCAAACTATTCACAAGCATACATGGTCCAGCAGGATTAAGATCCAAAGTCATGGAGAAAGTAACAACATCTCTGACCAAGATTACATGTTTCCTTGATGTTAGCATGTAGCTACATGTAGCAGTGTAGGAAAACATTGGATACAGAGTATTAAGAACGGTCTAAAGCCTGAGGTTTTTGCTTACAAGGATTATTTCTACTCAAGTTTACTTCATTATTTGAAGCTTTGGCTACATTTAATATCAACACCCAACACTGTAACCTTATAAATATTACAGAAAATGAGGAAAAGCAAAATAGGTCCCTTAGTTAGTTGCCTAAATGTAATTAAAACGTATCCAAAGAAGTGCTGGATCAGAAAACACTTTGTACTGGTGATGTGTTTTGGAAATCAGACAACCTGTTTTGTCATTTGCTGCTGGATTACTGACAATCACTTTGAACATTCAGGGACAACGTTCCTTTTCATAATCTATTCCCACAACATCTGTGCATTTCACCTGATTAAAGTTAGGCAACTAAGACTTGGGTAAAGTCAGGGAGAGGTGGAAGGTTAAGATGTACTTGTGTGCATCTTTAGACGTGGTCCTCACAGCTTAGTTTTGTACTGTTTCAGCCAATTTCAGGAGAACATACTTCTCTGATGTTTTTTACTTTATGAGGTAGCAGCTGTAAAAACGACTTTCGCACCCTTCCTGTTTTCTGTACTCAGCCAGCTGTGTGTCCTGACAGTTACTGTCTGCTGTCTGTGAGTGGAGAGTAGGTCTCCCCTTTTATTTATAGGTGTTATACTGACTTTATTGTATTTTCAGGGAGGTGTTATTGTACGATGCCTCTCTCATCTTTTATTTATCTCTGTCTTTATGTCTCTCTCTCTCTCGTATTTTCTTCTCCTCTGCCCATTTTTATCCTGATCTTTTTCATTTCTCTCTGTCCTGAGAGGGCGATATCATTCTCAATAACTCAGTCTTTCTCTTCCTCCCTGTGTCAGCGTTTCACTCACACACACACACACACACACACACACAGTAGGGTTTCCTTGCTGCATCTCGCCTGGTGACAAAACACCACTGCAGCTCTCTGCAGGAAACTCCTTCAGACACATCACTCACAACAGGGGCCACACACACACACACACACACACACACACATTCAATCTCGCTACTTGTCTCAACAGGAACTGACTGGAATAGTAGTATCTTCAGGCAAGAAGACTTTTGAGAGAGTGTGTGTGTGTGTGTGTGTGTGTGTGTGTGTGCGCGCGCACATACAGTATGTCACTAGGCTTTGCATGAGTTCCTTTATTTCTGCTCACTGACCTCTTTCTGACTTCACACTCTTAAATCCCTCGACAAAATAAAGCTGTGCGTAGACTAAAGGCCATGGTGTGTGTGTGTGTGTGTGTGTGTGTGTGTGTGTGTGTGTGTGTGTATTAATGCCTGCAGCCCGATAGTGCTGATTGGTCCTGTGTGTGTAGTTTCCCTGGAGGAGATTGGCAGAAGGTCCATCAGTGGGATGGCTGACACCTGTGCTGGCTGCTCAGCTACTGCTAGATTCACTCAGTCAGTCCTTTTCTGTTGTACACTGTGCATTTCCAACTCATTCGTGCACTACAGGCAGTATTACCTGACCTGTTGTTCATTTTCTATTTTGTTAAAGGAACAGTGTGTAAGGTTTGGTGGCGTCCAGCCGTAAGGATTGAAACATACGTATTATATTCTATTCCATTTTCCCAATATATCCCTCTAAATCCTACACACTGGACCTTTAAATAAATCTTTAGTTAATGAAATGTATAGCCCCCTCCTCTTTGTCCTTCCCCTGAGCTGTGCTGTGACATTAAACATTAATGACTCATAGCACAGAATAAACAGACTGAAAATGAGTTCTCCTCAAGGCTCTATGTAATGTATGGCAATTGGTCTTTGCATTGTGTGCTTTAAAATCTGCAAGATTTCATTCTTCATGTTCAAAGTATAGGCGATCTTGTAAATAAATGAGACGAGTCTCTTTACATCTAGAGGCCAAGTGGATATTTAACAAAAACAGTTTCTCTTCATTGGTTGAGTTCATGGGTTGTGTTGTGCTCATTATGTGAACAAAAAAAAACTAACAAGAAAAGAGTCCTGACCAGGGTTGATGGACTGATGGGTTCTCCAACCAGACAGGGGGAGTGATGAGGACAATTCAGATTGGTCCAGAGGTGAGAGGCCATCTGGTGACTGAGTGGCCCAGACAAGAGCTACTACAGCTGGCCAGCATCTGGTAACTCAGGCCCCCTGGGCTCCATCCAGAGGATCTCAGCCAGCAACTGGAGGGAAATCACTGAAATGCCTGGATATGAGTCCAACTGCTGTGAGGAAGAGATGGGCGGATGGATGGATGGATAGAGATGGTGGAAAGAAGAAGAGTGGAAGCCAGGATCTCAGGGCATGTTGCACTTTGTGGACTGATGGACATAAGGAGTGAGGAATGGAAGAACAAAGCCAAAATATTCAAGTATGCCTGCACTTTTTGAGGCTTGGGTAAAATGGACTGTGTAATGAAGTCAGGGAGAGTCAGTGGAAGATTTCTTTATAAGTACTTTCATTTAAAACCCCAACCATGTTTGGGGCAGATCTGGAAGGTTTATTATCATACTAACAAAAATTAGATAAGATTTGGACTATTTCAAATCATATGGAATGTCACCTCCAGTGTCTTTTGTGTGTAACAGCTTTGTTAAAATCATGTGGCAACCTCTGGGACTTTTTTGGGTATTTTTTGCCTTTAATCGACAGGACAGCGAAGCGTGAAGGGGGTAGAGAGAGAGGGAGAGACATGCAGCAAAGGGCCACAGGCTGGACTCGAACCCCGGCCGCTGCGGCAACAGCCTTGGACATGGGGCTCCTGCTCTAACACTAAGCCACCGACGCCCCAACTGCAGTTCTTTGAATGGCCACTTGAGGCTGGCTCCAAGGGTGAGTCAATCCCCATAAACCCTGATGGTAAAATACCCGAATTTACAGCAGCAGTTTACAGCCTAATACAAAAAAAAAACAGTTTTGGTCTCATATTTCAACATGAACAACAACTGTACAGGGGTTAATTTTTTTCATAAATCACTCCTTTATATTTTATTAACGCTCAAAGTTACGCATAATTAGGACAGGCTGCTGATAATGTCCTCGGCTTCTCAGGTAGATCCACCCCTCACTTCTCCACAGCACCACCCTCTTACCCGATATGGTCACTTCTGGCTACAAAGAACCAAGATGGCGACAGTCAATATGCCGAACTTAGGGCTTTAAACTGGGAGTCCACAAACCAATGAGTGAAGTCACTGTAGCTACATCCATTATTTTTACAGTATATGGTTAAGATGTAGAAAGCAAAATTATGTAAAATTTTAGTTTAAAGTCTGTACTCCTGAAACAGAACGTTGGTGTGGGTCCCGAGCTGTACACCGAGAGCAACACTAGAGTATACGTGTCATTCGGTAACAGCTAGCTATTCTGGACCAGGCTATTTCCACAAACAAAAGTGACATAGGTGATGCTTTAAATGTTTAAGTTTGCTACAATGTAACATCAAAGATGCTCTATAACAAAAAATGATGTGCCCCCAAGCGGGGTGTTTACAATATATTTATAAGCGATATATACTTTTCAGCGCAAGGCTCAGAGTTGTATCATTTGTCAATGTCCCACTTGGCCAGGTAGCCAACTGAATCAAGGTGCCTAAAAAGCTGATGGAAACACAGAAAATGGGTCGCTACAGAACACCCACATTTGGAGGCCGTTTACATGTACACGGTGATTTTGATAAACAGAGACATCTTCCTTCGTTTGTGCCCTTCGTTTACACGCAAAAGGAGATTTCTCCTCTGAAAATGAGTCTTTCTAAAAACCCCGGCCAGAGTGGAGATTTTGGAAAACTCCGGTTGCGCGTTTGCATGTAAACTGAGGTAAACAGAGATAAACGGAGTTATAGGCAGCCCACGTCACAGTATGTGCTGGAACTTGCACCTGTGTAAAAAGTGCGACCTATGTTGCTATGGTGACAATGGATACATGGAAGGCTTGAGCTTCTTGTTACACTGCCACCTACAGGTTTGGCATGCTCTTGTGTATATATACACGGGTAAGTGTAAACGAAGATCTTTTTGAAAACGGAGACGGTGAAATGTCCGTTTATGAAAATAGCCAGCAACGTGTAAACGGCGTCTTGGTGCCTAAAAAGCCACTGGAAAAACAGCAATGGTTTGCTACAAAACACCCATGTTTGGTACCTAAAAAGCTGCTGGAAACACAGCAATGGGTAGCTTCATAATACCCATGTTTGGTATTAAAAAGCTGCCGGAAACACAGCAATGGGTAGCTTCATACTACCTATGTTTGGTGCCTAAAAAGCCACGGGAAAAACAGTGACAGGTCGCTACAAAACACAGCAACAGGCTGCTATGGAACACCCATGTGTGGTACCTAAAAAGCTGCCGGAAACACAGCAATGGGTAGATTCATAATACCCATGTTTAGTATTAAAAAGCTGATGGAAACACAGCAATGGGTAGCTTCATAACACCAATGTTTGGGCCTTAAAATTCGCTGGAAACACAGTGACAGTTTGCTACAAAACACCCATGTTTGGTGCCTAAAAAGCCACAGGAAAAACAGCGACAGGTCGCTACAAAATACCCATGTTTGGTGCCTTAAAAAGCTGCCGGAAACACAGCAATGAGTAGCTTCATGGCAACTATGTTTGGGCCTAAAAAGCCGCTGGAAAACACAGTGACAGTTTGCTACAAAACACCCATGTTTGGGGCTGAAAAACCACGGGAAAAACAGCGACAGGTTGCTACAAAACACCTACGTTTGGTACCTAAAAAGCTGCCGGAAACACACTGACAGTTTGCTACAAATCATTCACGTTTGGTGCCTAAAACACAGCAATGACTCACTAAATCATAACCACTTTTTTTGTTTGTTGGACTTGAACAGTAGTCTGCAGCTTGGCAGGCCTCTCACGCTGGTGACACACCATGCATCATAGGGAAAGAGGTGGGATTTACTACTGTTGTGATGCTGTCAAATGTGGTATGAACAGTTGGACAATGGGAAATGCAAATGAGAGGTTGATTTTAGCTGTAGTTTATGATGATAAAGGTCACTACATTATTAAAGTACTAATTGGCATATGTGTGCATGGAGTTGCGTGAGCAGCCAACTGAATCTCTCTGGTGATTAGAATGTTGTTTAATATGTAGATAAATAGGCTAGCTGGCTAGTTAGCCTTTGGACTGAAAAAGCATTGTGAGAGCTATGTGAGAGGGAAGGGGGAGTTCATATCTCATGTTGTGATAGTTTCATGTAAGCTACTGTCTTTGAGGAAGAGAGAGGAGGAGACCACAGGTACACAATTACAATTAATTAATTAATTAATGAATTTGTGTGTGTTTTTCTGTTAATCACATTTAATTGCCAGGTTGTGCAAGTAGCCCTGCTCCACAGGGGCACCCATCCAGGGCCTTAGCATTACAATGTTCAGAAGATGTGTGGCTTGTTAAAAATTGGCCCAATATTTACTATGATGACCATGAGACCAAAGAATCGGCTATAATCTGTGCTCCTGATCACCTTTCTGAACCGTCTCTGGTAACATCTCTGGTCTTTTTGTTCGCTCAACTCTACACGTCAATTAGATGTACGGTTGCCAAGAAAAGCGAAGGACAAACATACAGACTTCTTCCATTGTAGTAAGATGAATATTATAATGTAGAGCTAGAAATAGATTAAATAAAAAATGATGACACTGAGGCTAAACTCCTATTTTTCCTGTTCACCCTCCTTTTGCTCTCAGGCACTACCCCACTTAACGTCCAACAGATGATCATGCTCTCTTTCTCTCTCTCTGAATCACTCCAGAGCACTCTCAAGGTGTCGATACTGCTGTCATCATCATTACTAAGACCCATTTAAAGACCACTCTCCTGCAATAACACACAATGGTGGGATAATGACCTGTATCCGTACGCACACAAACGCGCTCACTCCTACTCATGCAGGTGGACTCTTAGTCGACTAAACACCAACTCAATAAGATGAGGGTTTAGACGAATGAATATCCTAAGAGGAGATTAAAGTGAGACTATTGATTGTTTCCAGCCTTTCAAAGGTTACATGTATGGCTATTGTAGCAACAATGCACTCATCTGCTGGGTGACTTTCAACAGCATAGTAATATTTTCTCCACTGTGATTCACTGTTGACTCATTATCAGATTAATACATTTAATTATTGCGGTTAAGGCCACCATGTTATGACTTTGGCAGCCCCCCAGTGGTACTGTCAAAAACAACACTGTGGTAAACAAAATTGATGCTACTGTACACCCACATAGTAGTACTACTACTACTACTACTGCTACTTCTATCAGTACTACTACTAGGCTACTACTACTACATAACCTCTGCAAACTGCTGTGTAGATGTAGAAGTGTGCATATCCACATTCATTCACACAAACAAAATTTAGTGTCAGTTTTGTACAGCAGTGAGAAAACAGGTGCAGGATCCCCATCATTAGAGCAGTGAGGTGTCACACACACTTTATCACATACTGTTCAGACACACACACACACGCTCACTATCTTGCAATCTTATTTAAACAGATGCCTTTCCTCACTCTCTCTTACACACACAAACACATGTTGTAGTCTCTATGGAAACGCATGCATATATTTCCATATCTATACCAATTTTCTTTAATTAGAGCATCAAAGTAGGCAATAATAATGATATATGATATACTCTGCTCCACCATCTAAATCTGAATGCAGGTAACCATAGAAACAGTATACTTCTGCTTTGTTCTGTGCAATCAGTAAACTGCCACTGGTGAAATGGACCTAACCAGGACTGTCACTACTCACTTTTTGCTGCTTTAACCAGTGTTGTGGCCACTTGCGGACTGAAGTCAACAAAAAATCTAACATGTTTTACATATAATGGCCTTACAAAGTTAACATGTAAGCAAACTGTTGCATGTTTACACATCCTGCAGACATGGAGCACCATTCAGTTAGCGAAAAATTAAGTCCAACATTCACTCTTATTGTTGCTCTGTTTGGGTCTACTCCAGCCACTGATAGAAATATCTGGCTCTTTAGCCCTTAGATGCTCCTGCCTTCCAAAACATCTGCCTGAGTTGATTAAATTAAAACAATTCTGTGGTTAATTTGTGGTTAAGTTAAGGCACAAAAATCACGTGGTGATGGTGAGGAAAATGTTGTGGCCTAAAATACCATATTTTGGGGGCACAATCTCTGCTGGAAAAGTACCAGTGTCTTGGTAAAAAAAAACCAAACGCTTTTTGTGCCACCAGCCTGGCAGTGACGTCATTATGATGTCACTACAAAACACCCATGTTTGGTGCTTGAACATCAGCTGGAAACACAGCAACGGGTTGCCACAAAACACCCATGTTTGGTGCCTAAAAAGACGCTGGAAAAACAGTGACAAGTTGCTACAAAACACTCACATTTGGTGCCTAAAGAGCCACTAGAAACACAGCAACAGGTTGCTACAAAACACTAACATTTGGTGCTGGAAAAGCTGCTAGAAACACAGCAAAGGGCCTGAAAAGACACTGGAAAAAGAGTGACAGGTTGCTAAAAAACACACACACTAGGTGCTTAAAAAGTCACTGGCAAGGCAGTGATGATTTGCTGCAAAACACCCGTGTTTAGTGTCTAAAAAAGCTGCTGGAAAAACAGTGACAGGTCACTACAAAACACCTACATTTGGTGCCTAAAAAGCCAGTGGAAACGCAGAAACGCAGCAACAGTTGGCTACAAAACACCCATGTTTGATGCCTAAAAAGCTGCTCGAAACACAGTGATAGTTTGCTACAAAACACCCATGTTTAGTGCCTATAAAGCCATTGGAAATGCAATGATGGTTTGCTACAAAACACCAATGTTTGGTGCTTAAAAAAGCTGCTGGAAAAACAGCGACAGGTGGCTACAAAATGCAGCAATGACTCACTAAATCATTTTCACTTATATTGTTTGTCTTAAACAGGGGTCTGCAGCTTGGCAGGCACCATCCCCTCCACAACCCGGTAATAATGTCTGCTCAAATACTACATCACCTGATAAATGTTAATATGATACTTATGAAATGTGAAAATGCAGCATATTTATGGTTTGCAGAGACATACAACACCAGCATTTTCTCCTTGCGACTGGGCTGGGTACCAGGACTGCATAAAAAGTCTCCATGGCATGAATTAAGGTAAAGATGTATCTGTGAGAGTTAAAAAGTTTAAATTTGAGCAAAACTGAGCGCTTTAGGAATATCATTATGAAGTGACAAATGAAAGAAGTCTGGGGCAAAAACAGCCAACAGAACTTCCTGTACGTTTCTGGAAAATTTTGAGATCAGCCAGAGGCAAACGGACACACTCTGCCCACACAAACACCACTGAGTTAGTTACTAGCTAGCTATGGCAAACTACATCTCTTGAGTTTGTGCAGTGCTTTGGCTGCCATCATTATCACAGCAGTATACACACTCATTTCAAGCTTTGCTTTGACAGTGAAGAGGGACATTTTACATTTCCATCAACCAAAGGCTCTCTGTAGTCCATCAATTTGCTATCTTGCTCTCTTTCTGCCTCCCTCTCCCTCTTGACCTTTCACTGAGACCTTTAATCAAAGCAGAGTTATGGCTCCCCAGAGCCACTGCTAACTACCGAATCACACGTCCTGACAGTGCTGCAGGGATTTGGTGGGTCTGAAAAGTCAGTGTCCTCCTCTTAATCCTACAGTAGCACGCTGAATTATGCATGTTTTTCACAGCTTGGGAAAGAGACTACAGCGCCACTGGTGATTCAGTGTGTGATTCAATCTCAAACACAGCTCCTTAAGACCCGAGTTCTGGTGAAACAAGAGGAAACTATAGGAAAACATGTCACACTCTGTGAATGATGCAGGAACCCCAACATGTCACACTCTGTGAATGATGCAGGAACCCCTCAGTGTGACAAGTTCAGCGTCAAGATGCGTCACTGCTCCAGTTCATTACATCTGGTGATGCAGCAGTTACAGACCTTTAAAATTAGACTTTAGGCTTTGTTAATAGTATGTTTTTTTTCAGGTTAAGGTTAGGACAAGACAGTTTTAATAATGGTAAGATATTTTGGTTAAGATCATGATTATGTAAACTTAAAGTATCAATGATCTTTTCATTTATAGATTTAGAGTGTAGGATATAGTGGCATCTAGTGGTGAGTTGGCAGAACTTAAACTCATTTCAAAATTTAGATTAGTGCAGCTTTAATAGCAAGTTTAGGGTCAGTTCTAGTGTAAAGGGGTACCATAATTCAAGAACGTTGGCATTGTATGTGTCAGCACTTTACATTTACACTTTATTATGTAATGGATACATTGAAACTTTGTAGTTAATGTGGGGTTAGGTTAGGTAAGATCATGTTTTGGGCTAAAATACCTGATTTTGGGGCACAATCCTCACTGGAAGAGCAGCAATGTCTCAATAAAAAACAGATGCTTTTTGTGCCTCTATCCCAGCAGGAAAAAATGTGACTGGTTGCTACAAAACACCAATGGTTTGGTGCCTTAAAAGCTGATTGAAACACAGCAATGGGTCGCTTCAGAACACCCACATCTGGTGCCTAAAAAGGGAACAAAGCAAAGGAATCGCTTCAGCACTCCCATATTTGGTGTCTTAAATGGAAATAAAGCATCAGGTCCGACAGAACACCCACATTTGGTGTCGAAAAAGCTGCTGGAAAACAGTGACAGGTCACTACAAAACACCCATGTTTGTTACCTAAAAAAGCTGCTGGAAAACAGTGACAGGTCACTACAAAACACCCATGTTTGTTGCCTAAAAAAGCTGCTGGAAAACAGTGACAGGTCGTTACAAAACACCTACAATTGGTGCCTAAATGGAAATAAAGCAACAGGTCGCTACAGAACACCCACATTTGGTGCCGAAAAAAACTGGAAATGCAGTAGAGGCTCTGAACATATCCAAAATGGGATATTCTTTAAGAACAGTTCAGGACATTTCCAGCTGTGTCTTTGGCACTAAACAGGGTATTTAAAGCCAAAACATGATGTTTTTCTAACCATAACCAAGTGGTGTTTGTGCCTAAACCTAACCACAGGTTAACCAGAGTTGTCACAATATAAAGTTGAAACGTAAAGTTCAAACAAATTAGCTATCCATGGTTTACAGAAATGTACAATGCCAACAAATCAATCTGGTGATTGGGTTGGTTTGAGATGTGATATTGTTTCATCTATGCTCTCTTCAGAACAATCTGTGGCTTTTAAATCCACAATTCATCATATGCAGAGCAAATATTGTCCAGTGGGCTGAAATAACTTAAACTGGGTTCACACTACACCACACCTTTGTCTGTTATGTCAGATTAGAGGATTGTGGAGTCGTAAAATCGTGCCATGACTTGGCTGACAGACCGTGACACACTGCACGATGGTCCACACCAATCATCCCCAGTCATCTTTCACAATGTGTGTGATGTCTTTGGGTTATTCTTGTCCTTTTTCTTTTCTATTATTAGTAGTGTCATTTCAGTCACTGCGTCTGTTCATGTGCCAGCCAAAATGTTACTGCTGTAACGTAAAAAGTGCCACCAGATGGCAGGAGCTACATTTGAAATACCGTACACAAACTATGCAAGTCACTGAATCCTCCACAGTAAGTTCCTGCAAATGTTTCACAATAAAAGCCTGTTTAGAAAATGAAGGGATTCTCTCAACCAAAGTTATAAGGGGCTTTTAATTTTGAACAGCTACAGGAAGTGTTGAGTTTGAAATGACGGCGCGATGCATTAACTTTATCACGGCAACAGGAGCGGATTAAAAGTAAAAATATAAAAATACAGAGGGATTAATAAATAACGGACCATCTATAATGTAGTCTGTTTCAAATGAAGCTGGTAGCCTGTGCAGTTGTGGTGAGTAAAAGCCTCTATTTTTTAATTTTATTACTTTATATCCTCCATTATGAAGAAATAACATTGTCTGCTAGCTTCATGCTAATGACAGCATTCACCAGGTTGCCATCATTTTCCCTTTTTTACTCTGTCACAGTAACATCCCTAGAGTAAATATCAAAAACCCTGGGGTGTTGTTGTCACGCAGTCGTCTACGGCAGCAGATTGCTCTGTGTTTCTATTGGCTAAAGTGTTGGCTGTGACAGAAGAAGTAGTGACGAGAAGAAAATCGAATACGGTAGACTTTCTGTTGGAACGTCTTGAGGCATCCCAGCATGGCGTCAGTTGTCGTCTATTATGACACACTACACGAGATGAAACAATGGATTATCACGTATGACACTCATTGTCGTTCACCGTCCGAGTGGACACTGTACAACGCTGCATTGGGATATAATCGGGCTGGTATTGTGTAGTGTGAACACGGCATTCGGTGCAAATTCAAGTGTTACATAAGATTAAGAAATGTTGTCATGTCTATTGGTTTCATTGCTTTCTTTTCTATTTTTTTAGAGACATTGATATGTGTTATGCAACTCCACTGTGGCTGCACTGCAAGTATATTTTTCTTAAGTGATGTGCATAGGTCTGTATGGAGAAGAAATATCAGAGTGACCTCAGAGCTCCGTCCATCATCGGTGTATGTAACAGTTCTACTCAGGTATGTCGTGTTTATCACACTGCTAATAGAAAGTCAAACTAGAAATGCTTTTCACGGGGCGTCGGTAGCGTAGTGGATAGTGCTGGCGCCCCATGTACAGAGGCGATGCCTCGCTGCAGCGGTCGCAGGTTTGACTCCGGCTTGCAACCATTTGCTGCATGTCACCCCCCCTGCTCTCTCTTTCTCTCACCCCATTTCGCTCTGTCCTGTTCATTAAAGGCAAAAGCCCAAAAAAATTCTTAAAAAAAAAGAAAAAAAAAGAGAAATGCTTTCCAGTTTCCACTCTTGAGAATCAGCCGGAAAGAAATCCCACTTGGTAAAAGTGGAGCTCCTGCAGTACAAACAGTGATAAAACAGTAAATATCGATATGAGGCCCGGCTTTATTAGGTGGTTTTTCTTTTAAGCTTCGTACTCAAGGGAAACCCAGTGGTTGTTTCGTGAAGGAGTGTGTAGGTGTGTATGAGTGTGAGGGGAGAGTAGTATTAGTCATCCACTTTCACTGCTGAGACGCTCCCAGCCAATGTGTGCGCGGGGATTTAACCCAGCAGAAGCCTGCTTATCCTGTTTTTACAGCACCATCAACCCCTTCGTATATTTTCTCATTTCCTTGCAGATTTCTTCTCCGTATGAGGTGTCAGTTTTCACATCAGATAACACCACATCACGACGGTGATCACAAGGCGTAAGTATGCGCCACTGCCCTATATATGAAGGAGTTACACAACTCAGTCTCCTCAATGTCCTCCTGTGACTTTCACCGCGGAGGAGGAAGCGAACAGAGCCTCGTGTTGGAAATGCATCAGTGATGTAATACAGTTTGACTTTGGCATGCTTTGTCATCACTGTGTAAAAGAGAGTGAAAGTGTGTGTGGAGTAGAAATGCAGAAGACGAAGAAGAAGAAGAAGAAGAAGAAGGAGGAGGGAGAGACAGAAAAGTGAGACGGGTCCAGCTTTCTGCTATAAAGCATACC
Organism: Epinephelus fuscoguttatus; assembly: GCF_011397635.1. NCBI lineage: Eukaryota > Metazoa > Chordata > Actinopteri > Perciformes > Serranidae > Epinephelus > Epinephelus fuscoguttatus. The sequence goes on from NC_064774.1 coordinate 17,844,641, forward strand.
AAAACAGCAAGATGATGTAACAGCTCTCAATTACCCATGGTGCTTTGCTGGAAAGATGAATGAAGTCGGACAGGGAGAGGGCGTCAATGAAGACGCACGCGCATGTGTGCTCGCGTTTCATCTGTATTCACATCATGTGGGGTGATTCATACATCACGGCGTCTACAAAAATAAGGAAGATGCTTTACTTGAAGGGAGTAGGAGTGTGTGTATGTGTGTGTGTGTGTGTGTGTGTGTGTGTGTGTGTGTGTGTGAATGTGTGTGTGCTTGTGTATCAAAAGACACCACAAGCTTCATTCCTATTCCATTTATCCTCTGGCTCGTGGGCTTAACAATGAGTAAAGAGAGATGAAGAAGAAGGAAGAAAGAAAAGAAAGAAAGGTTGGCAGAGTGCAGAGCGTGTGGGCTGGCTCGGGAGTTTCCTGCACTAAAGGTGTGATGATGTAATTGAGTTGGAGCTGAGGAGAGGGAGAGAGAGCCGGGAGAGAAATATGAGCTTGTGTCTTTTTTTTTTTTCCTCACACAAGGGAGGTTCGCATCATGCGAACAGAGTGTCACGTATCCATTTAGCTGAGAGAAGAAATGAATCTCAAGAAGGAGGCTATTATCATATCTAAGTGGAGCAGCAGTTCATTAACAGCAGGGGCAACCCAAGAGTCTGAAGGGTGGAATTTAACCACCTCCACATTTAATATCAATAAGAATATGATATACACTCACTGGCCACTTTATTAGGTACACCTGTTCAACTGCTTGTTAACGCAAATAGCTAATCAGCCAATCACGTGGCAGCAACTCAATGCATTTAGGCATGTAGACATGGTCAAGACGACCTGCTGAAGTTCAAACCAAGCATCAGAATGAGGAAGAAAGGTGATTTAAGTGACTTTGAACGTGGCATGGTTGTTGGTGCCAGACGCACAACCATCTCTAGAGTTTACAGAAAATGCCTTGTTGATGCCAGAGGTCAGAGGAGAATGGCCAGACTGGTTCAAGATGACAGAAAGGCAACAGTAATTCAAATAACCACTGGTTACAACCAAGGTCTGCAGAAGACCATCTCTGAACCAACAACACGTCCAACCTTGAAGCAGATGGGCTACAGCAGCAGAAGACCACACCAGGTGCCACTCCTGTCAGCTAACAACAGGAAACTGAGGCTACAGTTCACACAGGCTCACCAAAACTGGACAATAGAAGATTGGAAAAACGTTGCCTGGTCTGATGAGTCTGGATTTCTGCTGCCACATTCAGATGGTAGGGTCAGAATTTGGTGTAAACAACATGAAAGCATGGATCCATCCTGCCTTGTATCAACAGTTCAGGCTGCTGGTGGTGGTGTAATGGTGTGGGGGAGATTTTCTTGGCACACTTTGGGCCCCTTAGTACCAACTGAGCATGGTTTAAACACCACAGCCTACCTGAGTATTGTTGCTGACCGTGTCCATCCCTTTATGACCACAGTGTACCCATCTTCTGATGGCTACTTCCAGCAGGATAACGCACCATGTCACAAAGCTCAAATCATCTCAAACTGGTTTCTTGAACATGACAATGAGTTCACTGTACTCCAATGGCCTCCACAGTCACCAGATCTCAATCCAATAGAGCACCTTTGGGATGTGGTGGAACGGGAGATTCTCATCATGGATGTCTTGACTGAAACCCTTTTGCTCCTTGGGGAGCATGGGTCATTCACGAACTTTCTCCAGCTGGTTCGGTGTTAGGCGATCTTCTCTGCTTCCTTCCAGGATGTTCTTGATTCCTTGAGTTCTGCCTTCTCCAGGTGTTCTTTGGTCTTCCCAGCTTTCTTTTCCCCTGTGGGTTCCAGGATAAGGACTGTCTGGTCGTGTTGGAGGGAGGTTTCCTCAAGGTGTGCCCAATCCAGCCCCACATCATGGATGTGCAGCCGACAAATCTGTAGCAACTGTGTGATGCTATCATGTCAATATGGACCAAAATCTCTGAGGAATGTTTGTGCCACCAAGAACTAAGGCAGTTCTGAAGGCAAAAGGGTCCAACCTGGTACCTGGCAACTTTGATATTCGACCACTGAAAGTGCTGCTACACAGATAAAAAGTTCATTCTCTACCTTGGCAAATCAACAAGGTCCAGTCCGTAATTGTACTGGAGCTTTCAGCTGAATGACATGACCTTCAGCAGCTGCCCTGTTGATGAAGAAATGTATATGTAAATGATGCAATAAAAATGTCCCTATAAACAATTTTTATATGTGAAAGACAGACAGCTACCGCTCCACCCGGCTCAGTCTTGGCAAGGTGCTGAAAACATCAATGTATACTTATTTACATACATATACTTATTTCTATGTATGAGCCCGGTCCTTGACAATAAAGAAATCGGAGATCTAAAAACACAAGAAACGCTACATGGTGGGTCTCTTAGGGTTAATATTCCCAGAGGGGGGGTGTCTGTGGCTTAGTGGTAGAGCAGGCGCCCCATGTACAAGGCTGTTGCCGCAGCGGCCCGGGTTCGACTCCAGCCTGTGGCCCTTTGCTGCATGTCACTCCCTCTCTCTCTCCCTCTTTCGCGCTTGTCTGTCCTATCCATTAAAGGCTAAAAATGCCCGAAAATATCTTTAAAAAAAAATAAAAATATTCCCAGAGGGATGCATAAATTAAATGTATAGTCATATGTGAGTACTATAAGATCTCCACTCACTATGAGTCACAATGTAATTCTCAGCTGAGATGTTGTAACATTTACATAGGAAATGAAATTGTACCACTATATAGTAGGTCTATAGTATCCTTATAGTGTAAATATATCTTTATTTTAGTTTCACTGTTGCAATTAGATGTGATCATACATATTTAATAGGCTTGTGAGGGTTTGTGCCGAATCACAGATCACTAAATGAATACTAACTGGTAACACCTAACACACTGCTCACTCTGTCCAGTCAATCTAAATCATCTTAACTCCAACATCCAGCCTGCACAGCTCTGTGTTCAGGCCCCAGATGATGTGCAGCAGCCCCCCGCACACACGCACACACACTGCTGTCTGAGCAAAGCTGCTACACACCGCACAGCCGGCTCTGCCTCCTTCATGCATGGCGACACATATGGCTGTTATACGTATGTGTGTGCGCGTGCACGTGCGCCCCGCGTGAGTAATGCAGTGGGATACCCAGCAGCGCTCCGAGATTGCATAACCACCATCCGTATGGCTGTGTAGCTGGTCGGACTGGCTGCGGACCATAAGCAAACACACACACACACACACACACACACAAGATGCAGCATCAGAAGCTGGTAGAACATTTAGGAAATGTGCTTCACAGCTGGGTTTTCTTTACACCTGGTGACGCAATGTTTGAGATAGGAGGTTTCACCTACAAGGAATTTTAGGGGGGAGGGAAAAGTCACGAGCTGCTGTGGAGTGATCAGTCACTGTTTGATGCACTGTGTGTGTGTGTGTGTGTGGATGGGAACACCACCACATGTATTCACATATATATAACCAGTAATAAGGTAAGACGGGGGAAGATGCCCCACTTAAGAACAAAGTCAGTATTTGGATATGATTTTAGCATGTACAGGATGATGATGCATAAACCAGCACACAGTTGGGAGACATATATTGGTAGAGTGGCCAATTTTGTTATTGTAGCACAGAAATGAAACTCTTGTAAAGGGGCAACGAGCCTCCGAGCTACAAAACGAGCTATCTAACCAAATAAAAGAAACTAAAATCCCAACCCTGACCCATTACTGGATTATCTAGAGGCCGTCTAGCCTTTCCTTTAAGGACAATTGTTTTTATTTCAGGATGCCTTCCCCCAGCAAACTTGCTAATAATGTTAGAGTAGAGGAAAAGTCTGCTAGCTGCTAGGTTAATTTATACAATGTAAAATGCCATAGACTTGTGCTAATGATGTTAGTATGCTGTATTTGTTTAGAAAACACGTTAAGGATAAGACAGTTGTTTTGCTAGTTAAACTTGTGAGTTGTAATGGAGCCTAATTTAAATGTTGCTGTTGTCCCTGGCTTCATATGAGTAGAGGAAAAGTCCGCTAGCTGCTGGGCTAATTTATACAAAGGAAAATGCCATAGGCTTGTGCTAATAACATTAGCATGTTGTATTTGAGGGGAAAATATGTCCAGATAAAGACAAGTGATTTGTCTGTTTAATGTGTGTTTAATGTGTGTTTTGAATCAACTAAACTTTACAGCATGTCACAGAAACCCCACTGACAACTAGTGTTTTGGAGGTGTAACTGCAGAGTGACACAGACACACCACCACACAAGTATAAATGCTCACAACAATGTAGGCGACGTGCGTAGGTGATGGTGTAGGGTCTGCATCAGGTCGAATTTGAACTTTTTACTGTAAAGGGCAAAAATATTTTTTATCTTTCAAAATAAATGGAATGACTTTCCCCACATGTCCCTCATCATCATGTATATACTATGGGTGGGGGGGGGGAAATGGATACAGCATAGTATCGCAATATTTTTGTGGAGCAATAGCCTACAGTATCGTCAGACAGTGCCAAGTATCAATTTTTTTGGTATATAAATTATCAATATGACAATACAAATTAAACTTCAGGTAGCCTACTAGAATAATAAAATCAATTGCTTTTTCAGTCCACTAGGTAGGAATGTTATTGTATTAGATTTAACAGAGTTTTCCGTTGACATTATTTACAGTTGAAAAAAGGTAATAAATTGCATATATTTTATTGCTAGCATATTGCAACAGGTTTTTAAATCACAATAATATTGTATCATGACTCAAGTATCATGATAATATCATAGCATGGATCCTACCCTGAGTACATACCAAAACTTTATATAACTTTTTATATGAGACCCTGTGTCCTCATTTGTCATATTTTGGGTTTACTTGACCTTATACTTCATTCTACTTAGACCTGTTGTCCTCGTACATGGACACTTTTTGTGCCATCTAGTGGTAGTAAGAGCACAATACACTAATCCATGTAAAAACAAAATGGCAGCCATCTCTGCCAAGTCAGTCTGCAGCTGATCCCAACACAAAAGTGGTCACAGTGTATGTATGTACTTTTTTTATTTTTACTTTTATTTTATTGTTGTCCCGTTTGAGGACATTGAGACTTTAATATCATCGCCAGTGTTTCGGTTTTTTTATACTTATGGGGTCCTACCAATCCCAAATAGCTAGGAGAAATTAAAAATGCAAAACAAAAGTTCGCAGCAATGTATCCATAGATCTTAAAGTCAAACAATTCTGTAATATACAATAAAAGTTGATAAAATGACTAGATAAAAAGTCATAATTATAAATTATCATTGCGAAGTCATCATCAGTGTAAAGCTCAAAAAGTATTGCATCATATTTAAATCGCATTAATACTGTATCGTGACTCAAGTATGGTGATAATATTGTATCGTCAATTCCCACCCCTAGTATATACCAAAACTTTTAAGATATAACTTCATATAAATACATATATCTCTATTTTTCAGTGACAAATGAAATGAGTTTACCCTAAAATGGTTCTATGTAAAGGTCGTCATTCACTATAGCACAGCCATTCAATACACGTGCTGAGAGCAGATTTAGTAACATATCCTTATCTTAACCTGAAAATAATCCCAATAACATCACTAACGACATACTGGAAATATAAATAGAAATAATAATAAAACTAAGTTTCCTCTCCCGAAGGTGAATTTATGAATTCATTCTCCCTCTCCGTGATTCACACACCGACCATGATGACGGTGACTGGAGGAGCGGAGACTTCTTACGTCAGACGAGGAGAATGACAAGCGCGTCCAATGAGGGGCCGAGGATGTGCAGCGCGAGGACGGAGCTGCCGACAGAAGGCTAATAACCATGCCAACCGAGGAATATAGCGCGCGCCGCTGACTGGGGAGAACGAGAGGGGGGGAAACCCTGGAAGAAGAGACCATAAAAATATACCTATACACACATAAAGTGGAGGAGAGAGGACACGCGAGGCGTCCTGGTTTCCTGCAGGGGGGAAGACGAAGACACGGAGCTGGTAATTTTCTCTCCTCTTTTTGTCTCTGTGGCGTGGTCTCCCTTCCATCCCTCCTTCCCTCCTCCCTCCCTCCCTTCCCTCCTTCCTCTCTCGCGCTGGCTCAGGGACTGCACTGCTGCAGCTGAATGAAACCGATCCAGGTATTTATTGTTCTCTCTGTGGCTAAAACACACACTCACGGCGGTGTGAGGGCGCGTGACGGGGTTTGAGAAAGCTGCACGAGCTCCCGTTACCGCAGGGATGCGAGCCCCTCAGCTGCGGGGCTTTTGGTGGAGGTGGAGGTGGAGGTGGTGGAGGAGGTGGTGGGGATGGTGGTGACCTTCCCCGGCCGTTTGCAGTCATTGACGGTGTGTGCGCGCGTGCGTGTGTGCGTGCGTGCACGGGAGCATGAAAGAGCAGAGATGAAAAATAAAAAAGGGGGCGGGGGTGAAGGAGGAAGGGTGTGTGGGGAGGTTGAGGTGGGAGGTGTGTGTGTGTGTGTGTGTGTGTGTGTGTGTGTGTGTGTGAGAGAGAGAGAGGAGAGAGATTTTTTTGTGAATGGAGCTCCACATCCTTTTTGGCGCGAGCGCGCGCGCTGGCAGCTCGACTGGCTGAGCTAAAATTAGCCTCGTGCCAGATTTTTTTTTTATATCGTGTCTGCGTGCGGCTGCAGCGGCATATGTGGATCAGAATCCGAATTAAAAGATGCGGGCGCACACGCACTCACGCACGCATGTCTGGGCACGCGCTCATACACGCCACCGGTGAATAGGACAGCAGCTACCACCGCGCCGTGCCCCAGGACGTCATGCACCATTTTTAGAGATGCTCTAAAAATAGAATTTGTTGATGATGGTTTTGACTGGGAGGAAACTGAACACCGTCTCCAGTACCTGGCGCCCTATAGGTAGGAATGCACCACACCGAAGCTTTGCTGGCTGTTTATTTATTGTTTATTTGGTGCGTGTGGAATGCTCGTGCTGTCACATTGCTTTGGAGCCAAAATGGAAGGACTATTTCTGTCATGTAACGGATTACTTTCCCCCTTTCCCTCCTGTGTGTGTGCGTGTCCACACCTGCTATTGTGCGGCTGCTGCTAATTACCTGTCAGCGTGGTGCGTGGGAGATGCTGGTGACGTGTGTGCTTGGGGTCAAGAGTTGTTTTCATGAATGGATGAATGAATGGGCGGATGGATGGGTGAAAGGTGTCTCTTTTGCTCCCTTGATCCAAAGGGGGTAGGTGTTAACACCCCCTTCTTCTCCTTGTCCTTCTCTTCCCTGCATCCCTCCTTTGTTTTGTCCTCACCTCTTGTCTCCCGTCCTGTTTCCTTCTTCCCCTTTCCACAACCTCTTCTTCCTCTCTGCTCCGTCCATCTTCAAACTTTCCTATCTGTCTTTCGACTCTTCATCGCTGCCCTTTTCTGAACTCCTACCCTCCTCACTTTCCACTCAACCCCTGACCCACTCATACTTCTTTATCTCCTGATTCCTCCTTCCCAACTCCCTCCGTTGGCTCTCTGTTGTGCATATTTTATCATCCCCCTTGTCTGAACATTTCCCCGTTCTCTTACACATTATCGACTGCAACTTCCTCCTTCGTTTCTCCTCCCCTTCCCTCCTCGCTGCTCTTTCCCATCTCCGATTTCCTTTCATCTCGCTCTTGTCTTTTTCCCATCTCTCCTCCCCCCATTACAAACTTCTCTCACTCCTGAACTTACTGACTCTTTCCTTCCTTCCTTCCTTCCTTCCTTCCTTCCTTCCTCCCTCTTCCTCTCGTTTCTCCAGCTATGATTCTCTCCCTGGCCGCAGCAGCCATGAGTAGCGGCAGCAGCCTCAACTCCTCCTCCCCCCTCGACCCCTTCGACTCCTCCACCTCCTGGAGCCTGGCTGAGGACCCTTCCAACTCCTCCTCTGAACCAGTCGTGCGAACTCTGACCCCTGACCTCCAGCCGGCGACCACCGCTGTAGCCATCCAGGAAGTCAGCCCCTGGGATATCGCGCTTTGCGTGACCGGGACGCTCATCTCCTGTGAGAACGCTCTGGTGATCGCCGTGCTGTTCTACACGCCGACTCTCCGGGCTCCCATGTTCATCTTGATTGGATCGCTGGCGGTGGCGGACCTTCTCGCCGGCTTGGGCCTCATCTTGAACTTTGTCTTCACTTACTTGGTCGACAGCTCGGTGGAGTTTGTGACACTGTTGTCGGTTGGACTGCTCATCTCGGCCTTCTCTGCCTCCGTCCTCAACATCCTTGCCATCACAGTGGACCGTTACCTGTCGCTGTACAACGCCCTGACCTACCACACTGAGCGGACAGTCACCTTCACCTACGTGATGGTGGTCTTCATCTGGGTGTCATGCCTAACGCTCGGCTTGCTGCCGGCGCTCGGCTGGAACTGTCTGAGGGACGAGTCCACGTGCAGCATCTGCCGACCCGTCACCAAAAACAACGCCGTGGCGCTCGCCGTCACCTTCCTGCTGGTCTTCGCTCTGATGATGCAGCTCTACCTGCAGATCTGCAAGATCGCCTTCCGCCATGCGCAGCAGATTGCCGTGCAGCACCAGTTCGTGGCCATCTCCACCACCAAAGGCGTCTCCACACTCTCGGCCATCTTGTGTGCCTTCGGGGCGTGTTGGCTGCCGTTTGCCATGTATTCCATAGTGGCCGACTCTAGCTACCCCGTAATATACACCTACGCCACGGTCCTCCCGGCTACCTGCTGCTCTGTGATCAACCCCATCATCTATGCGTTCCGAAACCCGGACATCCAGAAGTCGCTGTGGATGGCCTGTTGTGGATGCGTGCCATCCAACCTCTCCCTCAGACCCAGGACCTCCAGTGACGTGTAGCAGGGAAGGTTGGTTTCTGTCTGGCATGATGCTTGACGCTGAGTCAGGGTTGTCGGAGGGCGAGGATGAAACGGGGAACAGGAAATCTGGAGGTGAGAGGTTGAAGGTTACAGCCGAGGAAAGAGATTTCCTCTACTCTTCATATCAGGGCTGGTAGGCTGATGGGGAATACACGGCTGGCCACGGTAAAAGTGGCACGGGAATGGGGAGAAGCCAGGACAGTGCATGGTCAAAAAAAAAACAAAAATGATAGAGCTAATAAAGGAGAGAACCATGAGAGCGAAGGAGGTGGCGTGAAACCAACTGCAAAAACCTGATTTTTAAGGTAGGGAGAGGCAGGGGGTGTGTCGGGTGACTTTTCCAACTGACCTCCATCCGGGTGCGAGAAGTGAGGCCTACTTCTCCAGAGTAGCATATATGTGACAGTAGGATTCAGAAGGAAGTGTCCTAAAATCTCCGTAGGACACGAGCTTGGGCAGCACTGCATGGTTATGCAATCAGAAGGAGTGAAACAGTCTTAAAATACAGCGTGTGTTTTCACTGATGTGTTTGAAATTAAGTGGATAAAAATACAATGAGCTAAATATACACAACGAATGACCTTGAGTATTCTCAACGAGCTATCTTTGCAGTCTTCTCCTGACGAGAAAACAAGAATATTTCCTCCCTTGAAACACATTTTAACGACCATGTTCCCTTGATCTGATGCAGATTAAGTCATTAGTGAGTTTATAGACAGAGAGTGCAACAATAATTAACTCTTATGTGCTGAGATTGGAAATTGGATGGTGTTCGTGATCATTAACATAGCTCGTCAGCCAAGCCCGTTTTGACTTTTCCCAATGCCAACAGCACAATCTGCATTTTGTCAAACGCAGTAACACATTTCAATGCATGAAGCTGGCATAAAAAAAATGTGCTCCTCCTAATCATGTAGCATTCCTCCTCACACACAAGCTGATCCACCAGGCTCCCTAAAGCATAGATAACCCCCGGCTGGTTTGCAAAACCTAGAGAGGGGTTTCCACATTTAGTCCAGCGCGTGTCGTCCTTGGTGTGATGAAATCAAATCTGCTCCCGGTCTGAGGGAGGAGAGAAAAAAAAACGGGTTTCTCAGCCAGCCGCTGCGCCGTGACTGTGAAGTAGAGAGAGCTGAATTCAGCACCAAGGACAGCGCCACTGCAGAGCGCTGCTACCCTGGGAATGCTCTCTGCTGCGGGGGGGAGAGCGCCGGAAAGTAGGCTACGCTGTTCTCTACACACCATCTTGATAGGGACTGTGAGACGGGCTTTAAAGGGCCATTCCGGCTTGACTGGAGTTTTGGTGCTTGTTTGCAACAGATGCAGTGTTGACTGATGGATTATTTTCACACATACATGATGGATAAAGGTATTTTAAATCATTTCTGCTGGGTTATCTGCATGAATCAGTCTTGAGAAGACAGAATTTGTCCAATTAAGGCTATCACTGTGACTCAGAGAGCAGCTTTTATTTTGAAATCACTCCCATATTGTGCTTGAAGAGTAGCAAATGTCAAACAAGAAGCTTTCACCAGCTCACGTGTGTCAAATCTGAGATGGTAAGGCTTCATTTTACACATTCATGCCTTTAATTTGCTGAATTCTTCTGGTAGTAGCTAATATTTCCACCTTTGTTTGAAGATATTTACATAAAGACATTTAAAATGAAGGCCACACTGACACCAAGACACTGAAAACCCTTTGTCAGTGAAGTAAAATAAGCAAGCACCGACAAAAATGACTCCAATCATGCTCAAATTGTTCTTAAATACCCACTCGAGGTCCTACAGCGCGACTGTGACCCCGTCCTTTCTACCCTCCGCCGTTCTCTGGCCTCTCTTGTATCTCAGAAATTATGCATGAGGAAAACAATGTATGGCCCCCATGAGTGCCGGTAAAGCACGCCTTCTGACACGGGCAAGGTGAAAGCAGCTGATGTTTTCCAGAGGCAGACGGGACCTCGGCGATTATCTACATCTGCGTATCGCCTCTTTGGCTCTAAATTTAGAGACAGCATTCCAACTCCATCGCCCGATTGATTATCCATTAGCTAGAGCTGAGCACAATCCATACTGAACGGGTCATTTTTCATAGAGACGGCTTTGGATGGCTACAGTGGATTCAAGTTGTACAGGTTGCCACAGTCACATCACTGCTATCAGTGCCAGACCTAGATCATGTGGTACTTTCGGCAAGCCAACCCCTACCCACCAAAAGACCTAGTATTATTGTAAGTATATTTTTGTACTGTATTCATTCCTAATGACAATTCAACACAAATACACAACTTCGCCAACAAACAATAACCACACACGATGACGTCACTTTGTTAGCTGGAGGCAAAACACGACTCTCCACCACAGGGCTGTAGGCTACATAGGAGTCTAAAAATGTCGTCTTGTTGTGTTATTGGGAGCCAGAATAGAAGGAGTCTTGGCTCAAAACTTAAATTTTATTGTATCAGCCGCCACTGCCCGTCAACAAAAACAAAGACAACTATGGTTAAATGCGGTAAGACGAAAGAACTGGATGGAGGCCATCATCAAAAATGCTTGCATGTTACAGAAAAGGCATTTACTGTTGTAGGGATGAATAACGTTATGTGTATTAAGGGTTATCATGTCCACCCCATCAGAAACTGGGGAGGTATTAAGAGGAAAATCGGATTTCTCTGTAACGCTAACTTATTAGTGGTTAGATAACGTTAGCTTAGCTTCCTCCTTTGTAAGATTGGCATAGTAATCAACCACAAAGCTTCCTGTGACATCATCCATCCACTGAGTGAGAGCATACGGGCCGGCCAGTCTGGTCCCGTTGGTCAGTGTTTACTTTTTTTCGAGTAACACTCACGGTCCCAGAGAGTGAGTGACCTGACATGGTGTGTTCGTAAATTCAGTCTGACGCTCTACACTAAAATGAGAGCCTAATTCTATGTGAATTAACAAACATTTAATTTAATTACAAATTTACTCCACTTGGCGCTCTGCTGCTCCGTCTCCCCAGACAGAGTGTCCAGAGTGCACTCCGCCAATCCAAGAGTGCGGTGCTCTGGATAACTGAACAGTACTTTCCGACAGAGCTCTGAATTTACGAACGGTCCAGTTTGTGCCAGTATGCGCTCCAACACTCTGAGCGAGTATTTCTGAACGCACCACTCGCATCATCTTCCTCCATTGTCTAAAACGAGCTGACATAACTTGCTAGCTAGAACTGGCTAATGTCTGCGGAGAACTGTTTTGCCTCCAGCTAAGCCCCGCCCACCAAAAAACAACATACTATTTACTAGCAGTAAAAGGGTCTATATTTAAAGATTTGTTCTGCTCCACCATTAAATGTTTTTGTCATCTCCCACGGCTGTATCGCTCTTGAACTGTGCTACACTGCCTCCATGATCTCCTGTGGTACTGCTCCATTTCGTCCATATCTGTAAGTTTTCAGAAATGTGCACGGCACAGACGAAATGAATGCAGAGTCTGCACAGAAGGCTCTGTGCGTGTCCGTATCTAATGCTGAGCATAAATGAGCCCTTAGTCACGTGGTCAGGAAGTAATCATACATGCAGGGGAAACGGCAAACGCCTATCTGAACAATATGGCCACAGAAATCTATAATAATACTGTAAACATGAGCATCAGATGGTCTAAATTCCTGTGGACTGTGCTGTACGCCTTCTGTTTTCACTTCCCTACTTGCACCCTGTCAGCAGTTGCTGCACACACACACACACACACACACACACACACAAATGCCCCGCCTCGAAGAAGCAGCGCAGCTCTGCCCCGGGGCCCCTCTGAAGGCTCGGCGGGTTAATGAGAAGCGAGAGAGGCGAGGTGACGCGGCGTGAAATAGAAACGCCGGGCGAGACACGCTTTAACGTAACCTCAGGTCACGTCCACCTTGCACCCAATCAGGATGAAGTCGTTCCCCACTGAAAGGGCATCATGTAAGTTAAATCCAGCTAATGTTAATAACATCTGGGTAATAATGGCGCCTAATGTATAGAGGATGTAGTGAGGACGAGCAGGGGAGCGGATTTATTGCCAACTTCTATCTGCATTTAAATGATCTACGGAGATAGTTTTCACTGGAGTTCCTCTGCACAACCTCACAGAGAGGTACCATGACTAAGCTCCTGGCATGCTGCTAATATACATGTGTGGGAGGTGTGCTGGCTTTGGGAAAAGAGTTCATGGAAACGGTATGGGCTGCAACTATAAACTCACTCAACTCTACACTAGAAATAAAAACATACATGTAACGACAGAGAGTCGCTTCCAAATTCAAACGCTTTCTACCAAATAAACCACGACGACAGACGACAAGCAAAGAACACTTTGAAAATGGCGCTCAGGAGATGCAGGTATTAAGATTATTTTCTATAGTGTACATTAAAACTTAGTGTAGAAGTCTTTTTTATTGTTTCTTGGCAGCAGCAAACAATCAGTTGTTTTTGCAGCAGTTGTTAGCAGAACAACGGCTACACTTCTCTGTCGATGACTTTATTTGAACAGGCAGAATCTCTTGTGTCTTTTTTGTTTGTCTTTTGTTTTTGTTTTTGTTTTTGGCCTTATTGGAACTGAAAAAAAAAAAACTCCTTCGCAATAATGTCCAACTGTATTTTGCTGTGTACAAAAAGCCACAAAGGAGAGAAAGAGAGACAGAGAGACAGGTGGTGGGGCTCTGAATGGTTTGCAGAATAACTCAAATTAAATATTTCAAAGCAACAAATAGCACATTGTACTGTATGTGAGAGGAATATGGCCGGGGCCGGCTGGGGTTTTCCATAAAGACATTTCAGCAGGAGTGGATCATGGAAGTAGGACAAACCTAAATATGAAGCTAATGCTCTATTTCCATTTATAGATGCTGTGTTGCAGACGGAGATCTTGCAATGCTGTTTTCTCCATCTCTCTAAAATTAGCTTTATTTTCATGTTTGCGGTCGTTTCACGAATGTCGGACGACTCTGTGTGAAGGTCACGGCTGTTAAACAAACTGACCACCTCCCTCTCTCTGTCTCTCTTTTTGCTCAATCACTGCATCGATGGAACTGCCGTACGGTGAAACACTTGCATCAATTATTAAGTGAAATACTTTAGATTACTCTGAAGCTGGAAGCATGAGATGGATGGAGTTTGGTACTTTTGGCAAGCTTGGTGAACTGCAGCACTGTGTGTGTATGCGTGTGTGTGTGTGTGTGTAGGGGGAGAGATGCGACTCACCAAACTAATCGATCCCAGAGAGATAATTAAATCCATTTCACATAGGAATGTGATGCAGATCCTATTGGCACACAGTTCTCCTGTACACACAACGATGTGTGAGACTTGCTTAGTCACCTGTGTTTGGAGATGCTAGATGGGACGCACAGGTTACGTCTGGCAGCCTAAATGTAACATTCATGGAGAATCTGCACTAGCTTGGCTGATGCTGACACACCGGATGTAGCTTTCAAGCTGTGCCTCTGTTTTACCTCTTTGTTAAAAATGAATCAAACTCAGATTCAATTAGGATCATGAACCAGACTTGGATTAAACAGAAATTAGTTTTGGTGGTTTGTTTTAGCCTCTGTTTTGGGACAGATGGCTGCGGTTTACAGCATATCACGAGGACAAATGTCATGGGAAGTTGCCAGCTTTCTAATGTTTGAAACTGTTTTGGCTCCAGTTACAGCTCAGTCTGAAAAACTCTTTAAATGGCAAACATTTCTCAGTGTCGTCAGTTATTTCAGTGGGATTGGTGCGATCAGTGGATTTGCTCACTGGTATGGAAGCTCATTTCTGCCACTTTGATGAAGAAAATATCCTGTCATAATGATGAGAAAGTTTCTTGAAATAACGACTTGGTTTCTCAAAAATAATGAGGTAGTATACCAAAAAATCTTGATATCCTAAGATCATTAGTTAGTATCCCAAAATCAAGTGGTCATATCTCAATATAATGAGGTAATATCTCAAAATCATGAGTTAGTAGCCTAAGATAATGAGTTAGTATCTCATAATAATGAGGACACATCCCAAGATAATGTGGTAGTTTCTCAAAACAGCGTGTTAGAATTTAAAAATAATGAGGTAGTATCTTGAAATAATAAGGTAGTTTCTCAAAAAGTGAGGTAGTATCCCAAAATAATGACTTGATATACCAAGATAAAGAGGTAGTATCTCAAAATAATGAGGTACTTCTTCAAAATGAGTAGTATGTCAAAATAATATGGTCATACCCCAAGATAATGAGGTAGTATCTCATAAAAATGAGGAAGTATCCCAAAGACAATGTGGTATAATGAGGTAGTATCTCAAAAATAATGAGGTACTATCTCAAGATAATAAGTTAGTATCTCATAATGAGGACGTATCCCAAGATAATGTGGTAGTTTCTCATAATAATGAGGTAGTATCTCAAAATAAGGTAGTTTCTCATAATAGTGAGGCTTTGTTGTAAAATAATGACTTGAAATCCCAAGATAATGAGGTGGTATGTCAAAAATAATGAGATAGTTTCTCAAATTAATGACTTGACATCCTCACATAAGTTGGTATCTCAAAATAATGAGGTAGTATCTCAAAATAATGATTTGATATCCCAAGATAACGAGTATCTCAAAAACATAAGTATCTTAAAATAATGACTTGATATCCCAAGAAAATGAGTTACTATCTCAAAATAACGAGGTTGTATCCCGAAATAATGAGGTAGTATCCCAAGATAATTTAAGTGAAGTTTTAATTTAAGTTTTGTTTGTCATTTTTTTTGAGATATTAAGTCATTATTTTGAGATAGCGAGTTATTATTTGGAGGTTTTTGGAAGGTTTTCTCATGATAAATAGTTAACAATCTTTTTTTTTCCCCAAACACAGAAATGGACTTACATACATAGGAGCAAAATAAATCAGTTCAAATTTTTTGGTATGCTGGTTTGACAGTGCTGTCAGAGAGCTGGAGAATCTGACAGAGACAAAGTATGGTGTCTTAATAGCTGCGCTGGATCATACACTTTTATTTAACTCTCCTCTGTCCGAGTATAAACTGACAATTAGCTAGCTCGCTATTTTTTTGTTTTGATTTTGCAAACAAAATTTCGGGGTAAGAGAAGTACAGAGAAAATAAAAAGAGGCTCAGGGAGTTATTGTGACCAACTAGTGCTAGCATGTTGCTGGCTGCTAGCATGTTAGTAGTTAGGTTGCCAAGCATCTAGAACCACAGACTAAATGAATATCTCGCTGGAACCTTTTGGGTATGAAATTGCCTTTAAGGTGGAGTAAATGTCTGTAAGTGGATAATATATTCCTCTGTGGGTTGAGAAAATTGTTTGACCTCTAGCCTTCCTTTCAACACCTGCCATGGACAAACTTTAAGATAAATGTTGGGTACGTTTTTGGACATTTTGGTAATATGTTTTGGTGGGCGTTTTTTGTCCTTTGGCAGTGAAATGTCAACTATCTGGCATTTTTCCAGAGTAAAACAAACTCTATTTGATCCAAGTCTGGAGGGAATCATGAGCCCCAAAGTGAAACCACAAATCAGCCGTTTCACGAGCGCGCTGACTGAAATGTTAAATCCAGCATCGCTCAGCTGGAACTGGAGCGACCGAACAGCTGATCTGAAGTCAGCGTTAACTCCGGCGGCATCACACAGCTGTATTTTAAACACCGTCTCTGATGGTCCCATCTGGCATGTCCATCTAGTGATTGTTTTAACAATTAATAACACTCATCTGTGAATATACCACTACTCAGTCAACCATTCCTGGGGCAGGAGTGGAGCGACCACTCACTGTGTGTGTGTGAGTGTGTGTCAACGTGTATGTGTGTGTGTGTGTATGTGTGTTCTCCCCCCGGGATCATAGCCAATTGTAATGAACCATAACTCAACCAACTCTCACTGTAAACACAAACACACGCAGAATGGTTTTGTCAGCCGCTATACAGGACTATAACTCAATTTAAAAAAAAAAAAGAAAAAGACCTACTGTACAAGTGAGTGTGTGTTATTTTTATTATGCAATGCTGTACAGAAATGTATATTTTTGTAATGTTCATCAGGGCATGAGTTACAAGACATGGTCGCTGCTGTGAGCATGAGTTTGTTGTGAGTGTGTGCGTACGTACGTGTGTGTGTGTGTGTGTTTTCTTCCTCTTCTTCTGTGTTCTTCCTATAAACAAATGTCAAATGTTTCTTTGGGGAAAAAAAGAAGTTGTGTGTCGGATATGCTGAAAAAGTGCCATATTTTTTGACTTTATAGTGTCTTAATTTTTTGTTTTTCTTGTGTATTAGAGGGTTGATTCTCATTGTGGAGTCAGTAAATCTGTAAACAACTACAAAAAAAAGCTCAACATGGTCAAAAACAGCAACTCACGAGCAGCAGGGTAAAGAAAGAAGAAAAAGGCTGTTATTTAAAAGTACTTGACCTTGATGTTATTGATCACTACACTGAGCAAACAGACCAATTCCAACAATCCAAACTTTGTATTTCCTCCTGTAACGTCAGAGTTGCAGCAGCAGCAACATCAGAGATGATATCAGTGTCTCTGTCAAACGTCTTCTTGACTTAAATTGCGGTAATCTGAACAGTTTCAGCATAAAAAAGACGTGCGCTGAACGACAGGGAGAAAGTCAGGGAGGGAGACTGTGCGTGGCTGCGTAGTACGTCACAGAGTCAGGTTTCCAGTGACGTCATTTTGTCTGAGTCGTGTCTAAGGGAGCAGGTCGTTTCAAAGACATCCCCACTCTCTCCACTGTCCTCCTTTCACAAGCGTCCCCCTCGCTCCTTTCTCCCCCTCATCATCCTTTTATCTACACCCCCTCTTTTTCCTCTCCATTCTCTCAGACATCTCCCTCCTGTCCTCTTTGCTGTTTCATATGTGCCCCGTCTTTTCATTCCTGTTCCCTCTCCTCCTCAGTCTTCCTGTCACTTTTCTGCATGGTTTTCACCCCTCTTGCTCATTCCCTCCATCTTTTGCAATACTCCACACCTTCATCTCCTCTATCTCTTTTTACCCCCTCTCCCCTCTGTCTCTTTCTCTTGTCTAACATTTTGCTATGCTTGGCCTGCAGGAAGCGAGTCGGTCGACTCCGTCTAAAAATAGTTACCCTGAAAGCAGATAAAAAGAGCAAAAGAAAAAAGAACAGCAGGAAAAAAGGAAAGGAAAAAGAGGAGGGGTGGGAGGTAAAGAAGTAGAAATCAACCCTTCTTCCCTGAGCGCAGAAGCAAGCCTTCGCTTTGCTCCGTAGACGCATCCATCATCCTCATCTTCCTTTTTCTCTCTTTCCCTGTTAAGTTTTTCCTTGTCTCATCTTCTTTGCACAAGCACACGTTCATCTTCTATTTTTACACCTCTCCTTTGAGTCTCTCCTTCCTTTTTTTGTTTCTCCTGAGCACAAGCATCAACACAAGGGTTTTTAAAATGCAGGGATCGGGGCGAGTGCCTATACAGAGTCCGTCAGGCTATGTTTTCCCTCTGTAACCTACAACCTGGCAATACTTCAGGCAAACAGAGATTGTCAATCAAAAATAAAACCATTACAGAGCTAATTTTCTATCGGACCAAGTATGGCCTTCATAGAAAAAAAAAACATTGTTTTATGCATTGATATTGCTGGTCTGGATGAGGGAGCATCACCGGTTTTAAACCCTCAAGGTGAGGGTGTTATTGGGTAACGATACTGTGATGTCACAGACCTGATATGGTGTCCTTGAATCATGTTTTTTTGGGTTTGTTTCTACTGTATTCTCTCTGATTTTGTCCTCTTAAGTTGGTGTCGTGAAACAGTCGGTTACGATAAAAAGTACAAATGCACTTTATAAGATGGACATGTTACACATTGCACTTGTAAATGTCGAATGTAAAACCTTGAAGAGAAAGATTTATTTTTATTATTGTACATAAATGAGAAGAGAAAGTAAAAAAAAAAGACTGCAAAAAAAAAGTGGAGAATAATTTGCCAAATAAACTGAGAACAACAAAAGAAAGAAAAGTTTGTGTTTTTCTGTGTGCTGGAATGGAGTCAATCCGGTGACGTCAGCATGTGTGTGTGGTGTTCGTGGGCGTTTGCGTGACATTGTCTGTGTGTGGGTGTTATTACGAGTGTGTGTGTGTGAGTCAGTATCGCAGGTCACTGTAGTGTTAAGGAAAGCCTGCGAGTATAAAAAGATGCCGCTGAATTATTAAACCACTCCCTGCTTGCATAACAGCGAGAGCGAAGCGACACGGAGTGAGAAGAGGGGAAGATGCAGAAGAAGAGAAAGAGGGAGGATCTGATCGGAGAGGATGCGACACACACACACGCACATGAACACACATCCCTATGACATTCACGTATAGGAAAAAGGATGAAGCCCAGAGGGGGAGGAGGAGAGGAAAGGACAGGTGCAAAAAAATGGCAGAGCGAAGATGCACAGTTTGTATATGTGAGTATCGCCTAAAAACACACACATATATGTCATACATGTCTCTGTGTGCAGGTATGTACACCCAGGGGTACAACACTATGTGTGTGTGTGAGGGCGTGGTGCTGGGACACACACTAAAGCTTCTTAATAAATAATTAACAATGCAGCAGGAGGTTTGGGTCATCCAAATCTATGACGCAGGTGAGTGTGTGTGTGTGTGTATGTGTGAGAATTTTAACCTTTAATCAATCAAATGTGCTTGTGTGTCACTGAAAGTGTGAACTACAGGAGCGCCAGGCTGCATGGGTGCGTGTTTGACTCCTTGAATCACCTCTATGCGGCGTCTACATGGAGGGGAAGAGCTCCACCATGTGGCCAGAGGGAGGTGCTGCAAAGACGGGAGACGAGGGGGAAAAGACGCAGCATCCGCCCACACACTCTCTCTCTCTCACACACACACACACACACACACATCTCACTTCTTTTACGTCACTACAGCAGCTCTCTCAAAGCAAGCACGAAGCCAACCCTCTCTTCGTCTTCCAACCTTACTGTCTCTATCATCCTCTAGCTCACCCTCATTTACTCACTCTATCACTCTGCCCCCCCTCCCCTCCTTCTCTATGAGTCAGAAGGCTCTCTCCACCATCTGCTGCAGGATGCTGCAAATCACCTCCATGTATGTGCATGTGCAAAAAAAAATGAAAAAAATGAGCACAGAAGGTGGTGATATTCCTGCATCTGTTGTGTCCTCTTCACCCTGATCTAAAATTTAATGAAGGTTTGATTGAAACCTGTGACGATTAGTTTCTCCGCGTGGCCAGGAAATGATCCACGAGTGCCCTTAATGTGAACCGGACATTAGAACAGATCATAGATCTGGCAAAGCTTTCTAGGAGTTATTTTTTAATATAATCCAGTGTAACTGCGATGTGGTGTCCTATATTTTGCAGAAAACCTCCACAGCCCATTGAGACACTGCCAGCTGAAGGTGGGGAGAGCTGGGAGCTCGAATCCAATCTCTGGTGCAAAATCAAAAATGTGGCTGAAATTCAAGCCTGTCTATCGAGGCTACTACGACAAACACAAAGAAAATCCCCTTCACAACCACTTAAAAATGGATTTAGTACACATGACAAGGTTAATGCTACCGAGATACACAACTACAGGCCTCTCAGGGAACAGCATCTTTGGCCATCCACCTGCTGCCTTGATGCTCTGCCAACAAGCTTCTTTAAAAGCATTTTCAGCTGTTTGGCGACAGACTTGCTGCAATTAGTCAACCATGTCTCCTATCATTATGTAATTTCCCTAATGTTTGGAGGAGCGCTGCCATCAAGCCTCACTGAACATCTGTGGTAAGCAAATACAGACCTACACTGAACCCTCTGTTTGTAAGTAAAATATCTGAAATGATAACTCTGAAAAGAGAGAGCTCTCACTCACGTACTGAATGATATTTGTTTAGA
The DNA here is from genome assembly GCF_011397635.1 of Epinephelus fuscoguttatus. Lineage (NCBI taxonomy): Eukaryota > Metazoa > Chordata > Actinopteri > Perciformes > Serranidae > Epinephelus > Epinephelus fuscoguttatus. The sequence continues at coordinate 17,865,371 of NC_064774.1, forward strand.
AACTGATTCACACAAAATATCCGTCATATTAGTCATATTTGACATGGCTGACTTCATAATAGTAGATGGCAAGCTGTGGTAACTTCCAGCCAGCATTAATATGTGGAGCCCATGTGGGTAGTAAATGGGTTGACAACTGGGCCCTATATGGGATGGTCCATGGGTTCCATACTGGCCCCATGCTGATTGCCCACATGGATGGGTTTACCCAAGTGGGCCCCATGTGGTTCTGCTAGGGCTACCTGGGATGGGGCCAATAACCAATAACCAGTAACCAATTGACAATCCCATATATGGCCCATTTTCAGCCCACTTACCACCCACATGGGCCCACATACAAATGTTGGCTGGGTTTCTAATATATATGTACTGGATGAAGCAACATGACATGGAGTTCCCCAGGGCTCAATATTTGGGCCTCCTTTATTTAGCCTTTATGTGTTTCTATTGAGCCAAATTATGCAGAATAATGAACTCTACAATCCTAATAATTCAGATGACATGTCGCTCTGTCACCAAGAGTAACTTATCTTGATAGTTTGTCTTAATAGAAATATGATCTTGGCCCAATCCCATTTCATATTTGTGCCCCTACCCCTTGCTTTCGAGTTCCACCTTGCCTCTTGGAACAGAGTTGTGATTGAAAGCCTCTCCTGTGAAATATGTTGTTTTTGGTATCAAGTCTCTGGGTAATTAGCAGTCATAACTATATATGGTAGGAACTTCTCTTATGACTGGTCAGATGTTCCATCCAAAAGGAAAAAAAGTTTTTGATCACTGAAGCAGGTTGTTGCTGCGGCAGTTACATGTGTGGGTGTTTTTGAGTATTACTGGAAACATGTTCGAGTTTGATGGACACTGACAAGTTTGTGATGGAAACTAAATGGATGGAGTTTTCAACTGGCAAGTTTGACTCAGACTTTGATTCATCAGACATGGTAACAATCCGCACATCAATTAGGTCATCCCGGTGCAGCATCTCAATGGCTTAAAGCATTGGCTTAGCCTCTACGTGCCAGTTCATTTCTTTTGCATGGGCTACAGGCAGCTTTTTGCAGTTGTCATGATACCCATGATTCATTCACAGCTTCAGCGTACACTATCAATTGATCAAAAAGTCATCAAATAAAAATGAACAATGCTTCATTACCAGGCCACTGGCGGTTTTCTGTAGGCTAACGTTAGCAACCCATGCTCCTACCCTGCCAGTTTGCACTTATACTAAAAGAGCGGTTACAAACACAGCAACTTTGCTGCCGTCTTTAGTTAAATTTTGGGTGTCATATGCCATCAAACATTAGCAAGCTAGCTAGCCTCTGTGAAGCACTTTATTTTGTTATGCCCGTAATAAAGAAAAGGACCATAATACATTGTAACAACATTAAACTAAGACTATAAGATGGTTATTATAATTTTTAAATCTTTATTAACAAAGAAAATAGAGTTGTGGGTTTCTTTTGTTGCTCGCAGCCATCTTACCAATGATTTCTCATAACACACTGTTTGAAGTGTGCCTCTGAAAAACCTCTGTTTGGAGGGCACTGTAGTCTGAACACTTTGCCCTTCTCCTTAATCCCAACAGGATTTGGGACAACCTACCCCTAAACGTGAATGAGTAAAAGGGAGGGGTAAAGGCTAATGGGTAGGGGCAAGGGGGATACTCAGATTGAGCCTTGAAGTTGCCCTGCATTAAGGTTATTTTTGGTTCCTTTTGAGTTGCCACATACAGCAAATGTACACCAGTGGGTGTCACCTTTACAGCTGTCTCTCAATCATTTCACCCAAGCTTTCACCTCTGGAAGCCAACACATCATCATACTTTGGAGTTCCCCAGGGCTCAGTGTTTGGGCCTCTATTGTTTAGCCTTTACGTGCTTCTATTAAGCCAAGTTGTACAGAAGAATCAACACTACAATCGTAATTGTCACCAAAGGTAACTCCTCTCAGTAGTTTGTCTTTAAAAAAAAACAAACAAAACAAAACAAACAGACCCTGATCTAAACTGAGTCAACCTTGACTTACCTCCCTGTGATCTCGAGTTGCTCTGCATAAAGGTAGGATCCTGATTCCTTGTGAACTGGCACATACTGCAAATGTCTGCAGCCGTTTCTGGGTCAAGCTTTCACCTCTGGACACAGCACATTCAGATAATGCTTTAGCAACATGTTCGCCACCTTCTATTTCTTTGTACAACTGTCACACTGGACTTACACTACAAAAGGGGATGGAGGACAGGGGTCACTTCAGCAGGTGTGTCATAATAGTGGATCCGCTGATGGTATGTACAGTATGTCTCTGAGCAGCGATCTTCGACAGGTCATAGTCCTTTGTATCTGCGAGAGTTCAGAGGTCAGTAGCTTTTTCAAATACTGTTAGAGTATTTAAAGGTGTTTTTTTTATTTAAATATCTCTTTAAAGGGCCAGTGTGTAAAATGGGTTGAAAACAGTGACATCAGTGGTCAAATTCTAGATTGCAGGGCTCACTCACTCACCCCTCCCATCGGGTAAATGACGGTGGCCTCGTAGGGACAAAAAGCCTTGCGCACAAGTTTTTCAGGAGTAGGTCTATCTAGTGACGAGGTGAATGTTTATTTAGAAATCTAAACCATGTTACGATATTGTAATGAATCACTCACGAGCAGGAGACCAGAGTAGCGTTCGGGAAAAAGGCCTGTTTATTTGAGCACTCCAAAAACTCCGGTAACACTCCACTCCGTCCCAAACTCTGACTCTTCTAGCGTAACAGACACACTTCATAACTTTGCACACATACTCGTTTACCACACCGAGTGGGGACCCCCTCCCCTCTCTGCTCCGCCAATCTCCAGCCCGCACACTGACTGACAGCGTGGCCGGTAAACAGAGCTCAGCTGTTTATTTAGCCTAGCAATATCTCCGGACTATAGTAGCTGCAATGGACGACTTTGAACGCGATTTTGAAGAGTTTGTTGTAGTGGACACAGACCCAGAGCCATACCTGTTTGAGCCGGAGCATACAGATGAGGAACTCCATGTGTTTGATGCTGAGCGGGTGAGGAGAGAGGCTGAATGCACAGAATGGGATTCGGTGCTACTGCTGCCATCGCTGGGGAGATATATCACCAGGAGGAAAAGCGCCGCAGAGAGTGCATCACAAGGAGTGAAGTTACGTCTTCTTTTCCTCGCAGATGACGGTTCGGGTTCATTCTCTCCTGTTGCATGGTAAGTGTGGTCCATTCGCAAACTTTATAACTAAAAAAACTTTTCACTCCTCTCCATCGACGAACTACTAACACTCTCTGCTGTTTCCTCCTCCTTCTTCCTTCCTTCCGCTGTCTTTGTTGGTTCATTTATACACGCGAAACGCGTTCTCTGGCTGACTGGATTGTCCGCTCGGTCTGCCGTACATACATGGCGGCGCAAGATGGCGATCTCTCTAAAGCAAGGCCCTTGCTATATATATATATATATATATATATATATATATATATATAAATAGATATATATAAGCATAATTTTATAAGGTTTATAGCGATCATACACTTGTATAAACATATTAATGGGTAGAATATTCAGGTTGACAATAAACCATGCCAAATATTACACACTGGCCCTTTAAGATTAAATAGTATCAATATTCAAGGGGGTGTACTGATTATTTGACTAAAAAATAAGTGTTAAAATCTTCACAGTGATAGATTATACACCACAAGCTACTTACAGGTCTCTACATGCTGTTTCATAGCGTTGCTGTCTGAAATGAAATGTCAACGAGTGAAAATTAGTTAAAAAATTTGTGTACTTAGTGAAAGGGTCAGCAGTAATTTAAAAAAAGACATTTTATTTAATAAGTTAAAACATGTCAAAGCACTGCTATGATCTTATAATTATTCAAACATCGGATCCAGTCTGTAAAATTACAAATATTCTGCCAACAGTGACTAATGTTTCTGACTTTATGTCATCAAATCAATAAATAAAAGTAGGTGACATCTTTTATTTCTCTCTCCACAGGAAAAAGGAACCAAATATCTGGACTCAATATGTATGAGTCATCTTAAAAAAAACTGGTGCATTCTAACGACGTCAGATGAATCAACAGCATCTTACCCGAAGCCTTTGATTCCAACATTAGATCCAGACTAATATTAGACACAAGCAGAGAAGAAGGATGCAGGAATATTTTGGACTCTGATACCTATAACATTTTGTTTTTGTAAATCTGACTCACCTGCATTTTTCTAACAAATTTTGGGTAACTGACATTTTCTCACCATTATGTGTGTGTGTGTTTGTGGAGCTTTCTGTATTTTCCACTGACCTCTCTCTGTCTCTCTGCTGTGTCACCATCTGTGCCCCAAAATGACTCCTCTCTCCCAAACAGCACCAATCGGTTCCTCCTCCTCCCTGCCAAGGCCCAGAACAGCACGGCGCTGGAACAAACCGTGTTGACACCGGCAGGTGTGTCGCAACGCTGAGAAAATGGAGTGATGATTGCTGGATTTACGTCACTGCTATGAGATGACTGACACTGCTGAATAAGTGTTGGACATTTTTCTTCCAAGAATATCTACAGACACACATAATCTCATGAGCACCAAGTTATGATGATATTGACGTGATGCCTTTAAAAGGAAATGTCACATCCCTAACATTTTTTTCAAAGGCCATATCCAATTCGACATTAAAAGAAAATCCTGAGAATTTTTTTTAAAACTTGAATTACATTTTTGCTTATTTACTTTTTGATGTTAAAACATGTTTTCAAGGGATTTAAAGGTCTAGTGTGTAGGATTTAGGGGCATGGATGAACACTCCTCTGGTTAAGTTAACCTTACATGTGGTGTCCCGCAGGGCTCTACTTCAGGCCCAATTATCTTCAATCTGTAAATACTACCACCATGACTGTGCGGATGATACGCAGCTATATATCTCAAATGTCTCTGGTTCGATAAATAACCTGACTGCATGTATATCTGATATAAGTTTGTGGATGGATCAGAACCAAGGAAAAACTGAGATTCTTTTTATGGCGCAAAAGCAGAGAGAGAAAAACTACAATTATTTGCGCCAAACACCAAGGATCATGTAAAACACCTTGGTGTTACCGTTGACCCTGACCTCAACTTTGAACAACAAATTAGAAACATGACTGAAATGTCCTTTTATCACTCGAGGAATACTGCCAGAGTTGGACCTTTACTCTCCCATACAGATAACTTTGATACATGAAATTAAAATCATTACATTGATTACCTGTCACAGAAGTAATTTTAAAATTCTTTTATTGGTTTTTAAATCACCCAACTTATCTGTCTGCCATGGTCAAGACATATGTACCTGCTAGGTCCCTAAGATCCTCTGACCCAACCTTTTGTTATTACCTTAAGTTATTTTAAATTATTATAATCTATTGGCAGAAATGATGTTTAATATTCATAACTATGTTTTCATTAGGTTATAATCACCTAAAACTAAGAACTGTTGTGTTTTCGTTACCTTAGAATGAACAGTTTCTATGTACACCTGTTTCCATGGTAGCCCAGAGCGAACAAACCAAACACTGGCTCCAGCGGAAATGGTCACCAGCGTTTTGTGTCGGCTACTGTAGTTCTCCTACGCAGTTGGAAAACTGTGTGGGTGTGGTTTGATCATATTTGATTGACAGTCACCGGGCAACATGAACAAACAACACCAGCTTTTCATTCCAATGTTGCCAAATTTTGATACGTTCAAGGAAGTACGTGACCTCACCTTTTTCCAATTGAAAATGCCTACTTCCACCAGTGGGAGGAGCATATAGACAAAAGTGCAAATTTAAAAATTTCCTATATGAGTAAAATAACCACAACAGTATCAAATTTGGCAGAAAATAGTGTGTTAATGAAGGGAACAGTTGCTGTAGCAAGACGCTGATTGTAAAAGGTCTTTTTACGGATTCAAAATGTGTAAACAAAGAATAAATCAAACCCTGTAAATGTAACAAAAAAACCCCACACAGGATAACAATTTTGTTCACCATTTATTGTCTATAGTTACATGCATACTTGCTTACAATTGGTTTTAGTGTGCAATACACAGTTTTATTTTGTTTCATTGTCTATGTTATATAACCCCAAATGTACTTATTTTACTTTACAGGCTGCCTCGCCAAAAGTCTATACAACATGATTCATTTCTCACATTTTCAAACACATAATGAAGAATTCTCACAAGCCAGTAGCCACAGATACACACGGTTGATTTCAAATCTCGGCCTTTTGTGCCTCTGCTCAAAAATATACGACTTCAATGCATTTTGTCTCCCGGATTTGTTGATTGTGGGTAGGTATTTCTCATTTGTAAATCTTTTACAGTCACAGCTTTAAACTCTAGGAAAGGGGAAAGGAAAGGTCATGAAGTGCTTGGATCCTAAAATGCTGGCCATACTTCAGGACTGAGATATTGTTTTTTCCTTGTTAAATTTGGCGCAGGTCTATGTGCTTTGTTGCTTCAACAATAACGTTCGTAAATGCTATACCAAGCAATCAGAGAGAACCCATCGTCAACACATCCACCCATCGTCCAGTCTTTTATCCAGTTATAGATCTGTATTCTTCAACAGAGTGCAGCTACTGAGTGAGCTGTTACCTCAACTAACGTGTGGTATTTATATACAAAAACAAAATAACTACTTTTGAGCCATATCTGTTCAGAAATCTTAAAGTTTTCTGTAATCAACCAACAGGCAAAAAGCCTAAAACTTGTGCAACAACCTTGTTGTCAAACTGTCTCAGACATATGCTCTCTGTTTGGTTCAGGCTGTTTTACCCAGTTTACAGTGATAAAGTGATTTGCAGGTAAAAAGACATCTTGATGTCCAGTTTAAATTTGGGCCGAATTTCATTGCAAATGTTATTTATCGACATCATGGTTACATAGAAATGATTTCAACAGTCTACGTTTCAGTGAGAAGCAGGTTGTACCTACACGCTGAGATGTCGTCTAATTGCTGTTTTGATGATTAAGTGCTAATATTCATTTTATAGTCAAGCTTTTTAGGAGGACTGGGTTTCCACAATGGCCCAGATCCTCTTCACAAGGAGATTAGAATATCTTAAGGCCCTGATCACACAGAAAGGTAGCAAAACGCGAGGCACACCACACTGCCTTAAATAAAAAGGCAGAGGGTACTTGCTGTAGCTCTGGTTGAGGGTGGGAGGCTGTCAGTAAATAGTTTGTTGGGCACAGGGAAACAGAGATCTGTGTGGGTACATGAGACCCTCATAAAGAGGGTGGATCATGGGGAGTACCACCAGTTGGTCCAGGAGCTTTGCATCCGTGATGCCTGTTTCCAGGCATATTTTAGGATAACCTGCTGTCTATCGTCAGGCTGCATAGTTCTGGGTATCCAGCAATCGCTACCACCAGTTTCCCCTCCATTGTTTACCAACTGTTAACTTTTGTCATGACCACCGCAGAAGGCCCGCCTCTCAAATCATCTGATTGGACATTGAGAAAACAGATGGTGAAAAATTTTGTTTTTTCAACACAGAGTTCAGAGCGAGGCGCCTAGAAATGCAGGATGCATCGCAACGCAAAAACCGCCAGCAAAAAGCTTCATTCTCATTAAACAATTACAAAAAGCTGCCTCCAGCTGCTAAAACACTTTCTGTGTGATCAGGGGCTAAGTTAACATAAACGGATAAATAGAAACCACAGCTTAAATCCAAAAAATTGGACAGTATTGATGAATTTCTTTCACATTAAGAAGGGAGGCAATTGTGTCTCATTGTGCCATTGATGGGTAGCTATACACTTCCCAGAATGCCTTTCTGCCACACAGGGACACCAAAAAAAGAAGTTCAAAAATTCAATCAGTTCTGGATAGGAAATTGAAACATATTTAGTACTGAAGGTATACTATGCAGAAAGTGTTGGGTATCACCAGCCAAAGTGATAGTCAACCGAAGCTTAGTCCGCTTGGTGTTCTTTGGCGCCGAGTCCACAGTTTTCAGCTTGTTCTTGGATGCGTGCTGCCTACGCTCTGCTAACTGGTCACTAAATTTCTATAAATTCCTGGCCCCACCTGAGCGCTGTGCCCAGAAACGTCCCGAGCATAACAAAATAAGAAGAAAATACAGGCAGAGATAAAGATAAAGACACCGTTCACACTTCTAGAGGGTCGTAAGTGATGACCGAGAGGGATTACTTACATTGTTTTTTGGGTAATCCTGCATTGTATACCTTTACTAAATGTATATATCCAGCATTACAAGCCTTTTTAAATAATGGGATATTTAGATGTTGCTTTGGCTCGAGATTAGATAAAGAGCAGGTGCATCTGGTAAAAGAAGTTGTAATAATCCTTCAACTGGCTTCTCTGTCACAAGTCCAACTATTTCATCTGGTACCTCGATCCTGGCCTTGAGTAGAAAACCCCTAAAATAAACCAAAGTGAACAACTCACCGCAGCACGTTTTAAAAAGAAAAACCACGTTATAAAAACACTACAGTCCAATCAGCTCATACTGAGGATTAGCCAAACCTATACTGAAAAGAGATAGATAATATACTGTATATTACTGTTGCAAGTCTCTTACACTTATGTATTTATAGTCCATGGGCTGCGTTCACAAAGCCTCCACGGACAGCGAGCTGGTCCAGGGTTGCAGACGGTGAGCAAGGTCATATGAAAGAGCGGACGTGACCTTCGACCCTGGAGTCAGGATGATGAGCTTTGTGAGTGCGGCTCTGGTGTGTGGTTAAGTGTGGAAGCGTTTATATAAGACCAATACCACAGCACACAGTCATTGGCTGAAATGTTAGACTTCAAGTTATGAATGACTACAAAAGACCAAAAAATAGAAAAATAAAACAAAATAATGGCGAAAGCTCGCTCGCTTTATTGGTCGATGCTGTGATATGGAGGCTGAATGATGAGTTATCACTAAACTTCAACAAAGCTGGTGGCACTTGTCTTCCCAAACCAGCGTCAACATGGGTGGGTGGCGTCTTTCATCACAGTTTCAGCTAATACACAACGGGAGAACTACTGTATATCACAATGTCAAAGGTATGAGGTCAAGGCTTCACTGCCTTTATGAGAGTTTGGCCTTTGAATCCCTTGAACAAAAACATCACAAGAGAACCAGCTTTACATTTCTCTCTGCAGACACTTTTACCAGTGAGAGATTTTAAAATATCGTTCTTGGGCATTTTAAATGCTACTTGTAATTGTTTTTCTTAATGTGTGTGTAGATATTAGGGCTGCAACAGACTAAGAATTTTCCTCGACCAATAGTCTTCATTTAGGGCCATTAGTCGAATAGTCGCCCACATGGTGCTACATTACAGAGAAATACAAAACCGTACTAATGAACCTTCATTAATATAGGCCTATATTTTATCTACAAGTGCACGTCACACACTGAGCGAGCCGCCTGTTAATGACGCTGTGGGCTAATGGGCATGTAGCTACTTCCATGTTTCAGATGATACGTCATGTTTGTAGTCGACCAATGAAGATGAGTTTACATATCACCTTGGGTTCGTCCTTCACCTTCTCAAAATGATCCCACACTTTGGATTTCCTGCCCGACATGTTATTAACTAGCCTGTGGAATAACCGCAGGTACCAGCCCTGGAAATTAACGTGTTCTGAAAGCATTTGAGGTGAGAAATAGGCGATGCGGCGACAAAATCTTGATTGATATTTGATCAGCACTGCTTAGTTTGACCACAGTTGACGGGAAGTGACTGACATGACTGACAGCTGTGTTAGAGACTCCACTGCTATGATTGGTTTCTCTTTAACAACTGTGGTTGACTCAAATGACAAATGCCATCAGAAGCACTACGACTAAGTAACCAATGAAATCTTGCCGGCTAAGGACCTTTCTAGTTGGCTAACTTGTGGTCGACTCTTAGGGGGCAGCGCTATGGTTTCTTGTGCACAGGTCTCTGTTAAAAAAGTAATTTTGATGTCAAAGAAACTGCCTGTTTCAACCAAGGATTTTATGAAAATGTAAATGCAATATCTGAGACATTAAAAACACAAATAATATGTTAACAGAGTCATTGCCCCGCTATCAAAACTGAAAACACAAGCTTAAAATTGCTATTAGAGTTGGGCGATATGATGGTATATACTGTACAATGGTAGAAATGTATCCACCCTTGGAGATTTGACAATACCGTCTCTACCAAGGCTGGACTCTTGCGTGATCTTGTGAATCCAGCTACCTCCTAAAGTGACGATAATTATGCAGACATGAAGGAGGAGAGTAAAAAACAAACCAAACTTGGCACTGATTTTTATTCAGCGTCTTATTATAAATTCATTTCTTTAAACACACTCTAAATAAATAAGTGTGTCATAAATTAACAGTTAAAGGTCTTTAGCTGTTTGGCTAACTTTGCTCACTTCCTGTTTGAGCCACAGTGTAGCTCCAAAGACTATTTCTATCCTTAATTTTATATATGTTTTGACCCTGCGCGTTCAGACATAAGAATCAAGCTAACTAATTATACAGTTAGCTACATGCTACACACTCTACTGTTAGTATTTATAACACGAAGATTCTGGAGCTGATTCTGTTGTCTTGTGTTGGTTAAGGTGACCAATGAGCCAAACTCTCAAAATGACAGTTAGGCCTCTTCAGGAGAGTGCGTGTGTTTCGTAAACAGGCACGGCCCTGCGAGGCGGAGTATTCCTCTGAGGAGTTTTTTTTTTTCCCTGACTTGTTTTCATAAATTCTTTCTCAACATTTGGCAGATAAGTTAAGATTGCACTACAATGAGTTTTTCTTGTGCTATACCATGTGCTTTGTAAACACATTGCCCCCCATACTCACCAGGGGCCCTCAGTTATTACAAGCTCTCAACCTGCAGTGTTGATGATAATTATCAGTCACAATATGTAGGCAGGGAGACGTTGGTGCGTTTGTTTTTCACAGCTGAGCGTTAGTGGTTAAAAATGAGCAGACAGGGGCGGGAGGGTGTTGAAATGGTGTGAACGTAGAGTGTGTTTGTCGCGCCACACACCCTCAGTGGTTCGACACACAAACCTCTAGGGTTTCAGTTCAAGAATAGGCGTCGTCAGGGGCAACCGAGCAAGCTGAAATTACCAACCTGCTGCTGTAGAAGTGCTCAATGTTCAGAGGCTGCAAGTATGAGTGTGAATGTATGTGTGATTGATCATTTTTTCCTACTGTAAAAATGTAAATGATGAACATTAACCAAACCCCTTCATTTTCACCTCAGTGTCTCAATGTTTCACCCTCTCCTTCTCCCAGTGCACACCACCCACCGTGCACCCGTCACACTCTCTAAAATTGTTTTAGTCAGACCATTCATTCTCGTCAAGCTCGGAGTCGTCATCGGACTCGCTGTACTCCACAGCGATGCGGCGAGAGAGGATGGTGGCCACGTCGTTGCCAACTGGCTCCCTCTTGGCCTCCTGCTCCCTCTGCTCCTGCACCTTCCTCAGCTGGATGCCTGGAGGGGAGGGAGGGAGGATGGATGGAGGGGGGAGGGGTGGAAGGAGTGAGCAAGGGCGTGACTAGAAACTCTGGGGTCCCTGGTAACAGCTCAAAAATGACGGTCGGGCGTTAAGTGTGGTCAGTGTGTCATCAGAGGCTGTGAACGTTTTCTTTATAAACAATTAATTTGCATGCTACAGTTTCCAAATATATTTGGGTAATACAGGTATGGAGTTTTGTTTTCTAGTCCAAAATTATCATCTAAGTATTTAAGACAAATACAGATACGAAAGATGAAAGCATTCTTGAACTCTGACCTTAGTGACACACTTACCTCTACGTATGGCGGCCAGCAGGTCGGAGCGGGCGTCGCTCATCGGGATCATCCCCAGCATGGTGGACTTCCTGGTCGAGGGCGCCGCATCCACAGCCGACTGGCCAACAGCGACGTGCGGTGGTGAAGGGTGAGCCTGGTGGCCCGCGGGGGCTCCAGGCGGCGGCGGAGGAGGGGCGGCCGGCGGTGCGCCTGAAGGTGGGTGGGAAGGGGAGGGCACGTAGTTGGCCGGGGGAGGAGGAGGGGAAGGGGAGTAGGGGCGGGAGAGGGCGGAGGAGGTGGGGGGGACAGCGGATGCGGCGCCGGGGGGCGGGGCCGTGGTGGAGTCGAAGGCGGTCTGGGCCGAGGGGATGGTTGGGGGAGGGGGAGGAGGAGCGGGTGGGATGTAGTACTCTGGGATGGTGGAGGGCTGGCCGCTGAGGAGACGACAGAAGACAGTGTGTAAGAATAAATGTCTTCTAATCTGAGCAAAAACCTCCGTGTAAAATGACACACAACGTCGGGCTGGCTGCCGTATTTATCCTCTGTTCACTCATGTGTCCTTTTCTGCAAAGCTGCGAGCCAGATATTTTTAAATGTAGGACAATAAAAAATGAACTGAAGAGTAAAGGGTCTGATGTAACTGGTTTCTATGAATGTCAGGTCTTGAAGAAGTCATGAAGAGACATTTTGAAAAGGCGACATGTTCCATTTTAACATTCAAAGCAGCAGTGGGTTGACATTAGCTCGGCCTTTATAGTTTAAACATCACGTCTCACTTATTCACTTTGCTATCAGACTAAGAAAAGCCAAGAGCCATGAGACAGAGAAATGTGGTGTGCACTAGTGCTGGGCTCCACATGACACCAGCACAAAGTAAAGATTTAGATGTGTAAACCTACCCGTGCCCGGCCCGGTATTCCTTAACCGACTGCTGCCTCGGCCCGTTAACCGTTGGATCTCCGCCAGCCTGGACCCCGTGTCCTGATGGGGTCCTGCCCAGAGAGGCTGCATGTCGCCCTCCAGGCGCAGGCCCTGGGGGCTGGTTGGCCGGCCTGAGGACCCGATCCAGCGACTGAGTCTGGGCTGCTGCGCTGAGGTGGTCCCTGCTGTGGTCCGTGGGGTGGACGGCACTGGGGGCCTGGGTGGAGGGGTGGTTGGGGCTTGCAGGGTAGGAGTCGGACGCCATTGACCTGGTAGAGGGAACGTGAGTGGGTGGTCAATTTTATTTTATTTTTTTTAAAGATATAATAACATAGGTTTCTCTCCTTGATTACGACAGTTACAGTCAGTGAATTATTTTCTTTATGCCTTTCACCATGTTGTTACATTGTTCAGTTATTGCTTTTGTAATTCAACAGCAAAACTACATCAAAACATCTGTTAACAAACTCTCACACAACTTATTCAGTATATTCCAAGCCTCATTTATCCAGTCGTATGCTCAGTACTTCCCAAACATGCAAGCCATAATATTTAAACAGAAACCCTTCAGTGCTTTCCTCAAAGCCAGACCCCATTAACAAAAATAGGAATTTTACCTAACTTAACACTAGAGCTGCTGGTCTACTGCTTCCTTAATCAGATCATTAGTTTGTGTTATTGTGGGACTTTGGTGTTTTAAAGGGTTAGTTTGGATTCACCAAAGTCACAACATAACACAAATAAACTACTGGTCAAGGCAGAGGTAGACCAGAAGCTCATATATTCAGCAAGGTAAAATTACGTTTTTTGTTGATGGAGTCTGGCTTTGAAAAGAGCATAGATACCGTTCAGTTCAGCTTTAAATACTAGTTCTTAGCAAAAATGCATGTGTTTGGGAAGTACTGAGCACACAACTAGAAAAAGAGACTTGAATTACACTGCAAGAGTTGCAGGAGAGTTGATAAACAGATGTTTTGACTTTGTTTTTTCTGATGTTTAACGTGGACCCCAATGACTTCAATTCATCATGAATTTTTTCCGTTTTTGGATTCTTCCTTCAACATTGAGGCATGTGAGACAGCCGAAGTTTTCCTCTCAAATTCAACCTAACACGGGTTAAATAACTGGTGGTTAAGTATTCCTTTAATTAAAAGTCAATAGTATCCAAATAACACATAATCATATCAGTTAATTTTCAAGAGGAAGTTATTCACAACAAGCACAGATTTCCTAGAACTTTGAGCATACTGGTTAAATGTAAAAACAAATATAAAACATTAATAATAGCACTGACCAAATATAGCTCATCTATAACTAGGGGTAATATTCTCAGTAAAAAATATAAAGAAATTCATATGCTCTAAATTACTTTCTCCAGGAGAGGGCAGCAAAGAGCTTTAAACAATACAGCAGGTAGATTGGCTCTGCTTGAATCTCCATCACAGGTGCTTAAATGTGTGTAACTGTGAGACACAGAATGGTTGTGTTACTACACCTGCACACTATATACTATATACTATTTATAGTACACCAATAACCACTTACAGCTCATTAAGGCTGAGAAAATAGGAAACTTAAGTTATTTTATCATGCTAATGCAGAAAACCTCACTCCCCTTGTGTGTGCACGTATTCCCAGTCAACCACTCATGCTGGGTTTTGTTATCCCGCCTCCCTGGAGCAGACTCCACTTATAAACAGTGATGTGTATGTGTTGTGACAAATAAGGGCCCCTGGAGGAAAACTGCACATATATAGCGACAGCTTGTGTGTGTTTACCTGCTATCAGGGGACAGGGAGCCCTCTGAGGACATGCCATGGTAAGGGGAAGGGGTGAGCCTGGCGTCTGGTCTGAACTCTTTGTCATAGGCCAGGACGTTCCACTCCTGGCGCCGGTTACGAGCCTTACGCACCTTCAAAGGCAAAAGGTACATATTTTTACTGAAGAAATAAAAATCGAATCTGCAAATCACATCTTTAATGTACCCTATGAATAATATAAGTGATGGTTGAAAGAACTACATCTGGTACTAGTGTTGCTGCAGCTCTTTAACATTCACTGGCTGTGGTCTGAAGAATTGGCACAGCTGTCCCTCTCTAACACCTCGCTGGGGACGGTGTTAATGGGCACTGAAGAGTGTCTCACTGTCTTTACTTTAGTAAACTGCTTTAATGTACTTTTATGAAGATGGTTTTGGAGTGATGAAGTGTTCTCCACACTGGCAGCGGTGCGTGCTCTTCAAATGTACTCATAAAAAGCTGAGTTTGCTGATTTCACTGTTGGCTCTTCTAATACCTACATCACATGTTTCTCCTTAAGCACCTTTGTGATTCACTCAGTTCTCAAACCCACACTGGTGCAGAGATGGTGCATGTATAAACGTATACATAACATGCATCGCCATCAGCTAATCAGTAATAAAATAATATTGAGTAATAAATTGTCCATTGTTAAGGACTGCTCTCACCCTGGTCAACATGAGCTCGACCCCCTGCCCTCAGGCAGGCACTACAGGTCATTAAAAACTGGGACCACCAGACTCATTAACAGCTTCTTTCCTAAGGCCATTCACACTCTCAATCAACATACAATCTGAACAGCTGTGGTGCACTCTCACAACAACACTCACTATATTTTATTAGACATGGCAATAACTACTGGGACTTGTGCAACAGCTACTGTGTACTGGGCAATTTGTTGATTCTGGCACTTAATATTTATTGGCTTGGTTGCGCCGGGCCTGTGTTTAACGGATCACCGTCGATTACCACACAATGCACACCCACTAGATTTGACTTGATCCCAACTTGCCCTGATGTCATGCACACGTGGATGATGATAACTTCACAAGATCAAAGCAGCTGCAGTTTTTAAAGTCAGGTGCCGCAGCTGCTTTATATCGGCTGCAAGACCCACAGTATGGTGGGATACACCTGGCAGTCGCCTAATAAAGGAGCTGACTGGCTTTTAGGTTTGAACACTAACACCAAATTTCGTTCAACATCCTAATTTTTTTGTGTAATTGTAATATGTAACACTAGACTGTAGGTTATTGGTCTCTTGTTGTGCAATGAAGATTTATTCTATTAGGGGCCGTAACTATGCCGCGTTTTTTGTGTCCTCAAATTAATTGTTTCAATGTAGATGTGCTGCAGGCACGCTCAAATGCTAGAGTGATGCCATCGCTGCATTAAGATTGCTTAGCAACCTCAGACACAACCCGCAAACTTGAAAGCTGGCACAAAAGATACAAGAGTAGCGCCCAGCACCTGACCTTGCGTTTCTCGACATGTATACAGCCCCTTAAAAAACACACCTTGTGTAATAGTAATAAGTGGTCTTTAAATTAAAGGTAGCCTACAGATGGATCTAACAGGACATACAGTACAGGCCAAAAGTTTGGACACACCTTCTCATTCAATGAGTTTTCTTTATTTTCATGACTATTTACATTGTAGATTCTCACTGAAGGCATCAAAACTATGAATGAACACATGTGGAGTTATGTACTTAACAAAAAAAGGTGAAATAACTGAAAACATGTTTTATATTCTAGTTTCTTCAAAATAGCCACCCTTTGCTCTGATTACTGCTTTGCATACTCTTGGCATTCTCTCCATGAGCTTCAAGAGGTAGTCACCTGAAATGGTTTCCACTTCACAGGTGTGCCTTATCAGGGTTAATTAGTGGAATTTCTTGCTTTATCAATGGGGTTGGGACCATCAGTTGTGTTGTGCAGAAGTCAGGTTAATACACAGCCGACAGCCCTATTGGACAACTGTTAAAATTCATATCATGGCAAGAACCAATCAGCTAACTAAAGAAAAACGAGTGGACATCATTACTTTAAGAAATGAAGGTCAGTCAGTCCGGAAGATTGCAAAAACTTTAAATGTGTCCCCAAGTGGAGTCGCAAAAACCATCAAGCGCTACAACGAAACTGGCACACATGAGGACCGACCCAGGAAAGGAAGACCAAGAGTCACCTCTGCTTCTGAGGATAAGTTCATCCGAGTCACCAGCCTCAGAAATCTCAAGTTAACAGCAGCTCAGATCAGAGAGCAGATGAATGCCACACAGAGTTCTAGCAGCAGACCCATCTCTAGAACAACTGTTAAGAGGAGACTGCGCGAATCAGGCCTTCATGGTCAAATAGTTGCTAGGAAACCACTGCTAAGGAGAGGAAACAAGCAGAAGAGATTTGTTTGGGCCAAGAAACACAAGGAATGGACATTAGACCAGTGGAAATCTGTGCTTTGGTCTGATGAGTCCAAATTTGAGATCTTTGGTTCCAACCGCCGTGTCTTTGTGAGACGCAGAAAAGGTGAACGGATGGATTCCACATGCCTGGTTCCCACTGTGAAGCATGGAGGAGGAGGTGTGATGGTGTGGGGGTGTTTTGCTGGTGACACTGTTGGGGATTTATTCAAAATTGAAGGCACACTGAACCAGCATGGCTACCACAGCATCCTGCAGTGACATGCCATCCCATCCGGTTTGCGTTTAGTTGGACGATCATTTATTTTTCAACAGGACAATGACCCCAAACACACCTCCAGGCTGTGTAAGGGCTATTTGACCAAGAAGGAGAGTGATGGAGTGCTGCGGCAGATGACCTGGCCTCCACAGTCACCGGACCTGAACCCAATCGAGATGGTTTGGGGTGAGCTGGACCGCAGAGTGAAGCCAAAGGGGCCAACAAATGCTAAACACCTCTGGGAACTCCTTCAAGACTGTTGGAAAACCATTTCAGGTGACTACCTCTTGAAGCTCATGGAGAGAATGCCAAGAGTGTGCAAAGCAGTAATCAGAGCAAAGGGTGGCTATTTTGAAGAAACTAGAATATAAAACATGTTTTCAGTTATTTCACCTTTTTTTGTTAAGTACATAACTCCACATGTGTTCATTCATAGTTTTGATGCCTTCAGTGAGAATCTACAATGTAAATAGTCATGAAAATAAAGAAAACGCATTGAATGAGAAGGTGTGTCCAAACTTTTGGCCTGTACTGTAAGTATCTTTGCGACTTCCTGTAGATTCTTTCAAGGCTGCTGTAAACATTCAATACAGCTTTTTGCCACCTGCTGCTGCCACCTGATCTTGTCCACTTTCCAAATGAGGCACAGTTCATCTCTAATGAGCCTAATAAGCTAACAGTGGCGACTCAAGAAATACACATTTGGAAAAAAGAGTGAGTGCGACAAAGCTAACATTGTTTGGCCTCTCCGTTCCATTAAAGGTCAGCACAAGAGTGACCTAGATGGTTTTAGGTCGTCCACTGATCTCAGGGATATTTTAATGCTAACTTCCAATTTTGCTAATTTCATGCTAGTTTCAAAAGTAAGTCCACAAGTTGTGTTGCAAAAAATAAAAAAAGTGTGCAAATCCTCACTGACCTTCTTCACCTCTCTGCCCGGGTCCTCAACCTGCTTCTGCTGCTCCTGCAGGAGAGACAGAGGCAGACAGACAGATAGAAGAGTGGAGAGAAACTCAGTCATTGATTATTGATTTCTCTGGGCCAGAGGAAGAGAACAGGACCCCATCACCAGCTCCTTCAACATGGGGTAAATTTCACCCACACACACACACACACACACACACTAGGCTACTCATCATCACCCAGTCACCATTAAACACACCAACATAAACTAGCAGACAATGGACAACGGAGCCAAAACTTCTGGTAACACAAGACGGGAACCAAACCAATCACAGAGGGTTAGAGAGAGGGTGAGGTGGCAAGCTAACGCAACGTGACACACACGGACACAAACAGAGGGGAAGGTGTGTGCCTCAGTGTCTTTTATTAATACTCATATGCAATAACTGGCTTGTGTTCTCCTCTTTGTGTCTTACCTGAGTTCCTCTATAACATATGAGTGTGTGATGTGTGTTAGTGGGGTGTGCGGGGGTAAAGTGGCGGGCAGGAGAGGGCAGGTTAGGGGTCTGGGTTGTCTTACAGAGATGGACAGGGGGCTCCTGGGTGGGGCCTGTCTGGAGTGGGGCCTGTCAGGGTGGGCCGGACAGCCCTATGGAAACATGGGAGAAAGACAAGCTGGTGCGTTAGACTGAGCAGAGGAGGAGGAGGAGGAGGAGGAGGAGGATGAGGAGGAGGAGGAGGGGTTGGGTGTGTGTCTTGGAAACCAGGTAACTTAGAGAAAGAAAGGAGGAAGAGAATAAGGAGGAACGTGTAGATGAACCGTCCTCCTGCGGCTGAGCTTCCCCTGGTATCCAAAACCTGTTAGTCTTTCAAAACTTCCACTGCTTTGTTTCTAAAGGGAATTTATTCTGCCAGGTTTCCAGGTTGAAGGGAGGGAACAGAAAAAAATGTGAGCAGCATTAAATTGAACAGAAATATTGACATAGTGCAGCAAAACATATACAGCAGCAGCTGTTCAGGGGTTTAGAAAGTGATTGTCGAGAGGGCTGATGGAGAGAGGTGTAGCATTTTAAAGTGAATCAAAGGGGAATAACAGTGAAATTCAGCTCTGAAATATTTAATTCTCTGCCAATTATGTTGGTCTGAGACAGAAAATGATCATCTCCACTGTTAAATTTTTTTCTGTTGGACTGAAAAATATATCCGAAGCTCAAACTTGGCTAAGCTCCAATAAAACTAGAATTACCACGTTGTAGTTGCATGCCTCCGCCAAATAGTCAAGTTGCAGTTTACATCCATGTATATCCAAGACTTTGAAGGAATTAAACAAAATGTATTAAGTGTATTTTTTGGCGAAACATGAATGCTTCACAACTTCCAGAGCTGAAACATGACGCCAACGCAAAGTGCCAAAACCTGCAGTTCCCTGACTGGCCACTTGAGGCTGGCTCCAAGAGCGAGTCAACCCCCTTAGACCCCCATGTTACAGTGGATATGTACATGTTTACAGCCTGGTAAGAAAAACGTTTTGGTCACTATAGCTAATTTCCCCAATCATGACAACTGTACGGGGCAGTGTTAATTTCATTAACGAAAATTTTTCAACAACGACCTTTTTTCCATGATGAAAATGATGAGCTAAAAATAAATCTTGATAATAAAAACTAAGGTAAAATCTATGTTTCATTTTCTCTGATGAGACGTGACGTGATGAAAATGTTAGTGGTGGACTATCGGACATTAAAAGCCGAAAACGGCTGCGCCTTTAATTATCTTCCAATGTCACATAAGCGACGGGCTGGCAAACTCAATTAAATAGTCCGCGCCAGGATGTTTTGCTAGCCAGCAGCAAGAACACTCACACTGGAGCAGCGTCAGCAGTTGGTGTGAGTTGTGAGCTGCAATACAGCAGTAAATAATCAAATGTGTGGATGGTGGAGCTGCTGAATGGATTTGTGGAGTTTGTTAGTTGCAGCGGTGGCTGTTAGCAGTTAGCGCCGCTTGTTAGCCGCTGAACGGCAGCAGAGCAAGCAGCCACCAGCCGCTGGACTTCACAGCTGATCTCCGCAGGACTCCACTCAGTCTGGACTGTCTCAGGAAGGTTTATGGGTTGATGGTGTTTGACAGGCAGGTAGGAGGCTGCTCAGTTATCTGTGAGTGTAGCTGTGCTGTAAGAAAACAGTCTGACCTCAGATCAGTTTTCCCTGACAGAGATGAGAGTTTAGTTTTAATCACCAACTCTGTGAGAGATGAGTTTAAACCTCCAGACTATCATAATGCAGATTAAGAAAGAATTCAGCTTTAATTAACTTATTTTTTGGCTTCTTAACCGTGAGACTAATAAATCAGAGTTTACAATGAACCTGGGTACAAATCGTAATTGTCACAGATTAATTAATTATGCTGTCAAAGTTTTTGAGAGCATAAATAGAGAGATGTTAAGCTTTTCAGATGATGATCAGTAAGTGTGTGCTCATAAATCAGCCCTTAGACCTGTCAAACACTGCTAGAGAAATGACAGTTTGTACGTGTGCAAAAATTATTTGTAGCTGCAGAAAAAATGTCTAAATCAAATTTTTATTCAACCTGTCACCTTGACTCTAATTTCTGATACATGAATTAGCCTCACTGGATTAGTATAAAGATAAAAGACGTATTCAAAACAAAATGACACCAAAGGTTTATTAAAATGTCACAAATTTTCGTTGATTAAACATTTTGAATTTTCGTCGACTAAAACTTAGTGTATGAAGGATAAATATGGCTAAAATGTGACTAAACCTAACAAGCATTGTCATCATTAATTACACCAGTTTTATTTTCCTGTGACAAGTCAAAAGGACTAACAAGGCCTAGTATGACACAGAACTGTACTGAAATAGCTGTAATCTTACACAGAGGCTACATCTTTCCATGAATATGCGAACAGTGTTACATATAAACGGTTTGAAGCTGTATTCCCCTTTGGCCGTTTATTTGTCTCTGGATAATGAGCCTGCCCAGCTGCTGCTGTATCAATAACCAATTACACAACAAAGCAAAGCTTAATGATGAGTACACTAAGATAAGAATGCATAAAATGAAATAACAGCATAAAAAAGGCACGATTAGGCAGGAAAAAAACAGATTAGCAAATTAAAGCAGAAGATGGATTTTATTTACTTGTTGTGTCACACTCTCACAGTCACACACATCCAGCACACAGCATGTGTACCAGTCACACATATAAGCATGCCCCCGAGTTGCACTCACAAATACACACTCGAATACGAGCAGACTCCACCAGCACACACTAACGCGTACACACACCCGTACCTTCTGTCGTCTCTTCTCCTTGCGTTTGTCCTCGGTGGCCTGCAGCATTTTCTCCTTCCACAGGTTGAAGAAGTAGGAGGGGTCAGTGTAGAACTTCAATGCATCCTTTTTGTCATCCCTACGTGAAGGAACGACCAACAAACAAAAAAGACATAAAAAAAAAATGCTCACAACAGGAGGGGTGGAGCGTAGGGCTGCATAATATGAGGAAAATACTCCATATGCAATGATGTTGTTAAATAATGTAATGAATGCCCAATGTCTAGTCTTGGTCCGGTTATTTTGGTGCGAGTGTGATTGCTGTGTTCACACCTGCCCAAACAAACCGCACTTAGGGGGCAAATGAACCTGAGTTTGATTGAACCGAACCAAACAGGGCCGGTGTGAAAGCACCCTAAATGACTGACCTATAGGGGCTGAGAATGTTGAGCGGAGGAGGTTTGTCACAGCGATGGTACATCTCCACCACAGGGTTGGGGACAGAGGTCCTCGACACCACCTGCTGGTCCTGGATGGTGCTACTCTTGAAGGCCTTCCTCATGTTAATATCCTGCAGGGAGACTGGAAGGAGCAGAAAGGAATGGAGACAATGAGAGATTGAAAACTGAGTCAACAGTACAGTCAACAACCTGACAGTAAGGCCAAAAAAAAAAAAGCACAATTTACAGTATTGAATTGAAGTATGAATTGTCTACTTGTACAATGTAGTGTGACGTATATCTGTTTTATGAACAAACTACATGCCAGATTAAGCGCATGAGCAAAACACTTCACATGCAGGTACCTCGCTAACTGAATGGCCACACCCATGTTAGAAGCATTGTCTGTTACATTCTTGTGCTGCTTTTTGCAGGAGGTCTGCAGTGTTTGCTCCAGTGTGACTTTCGTGTTCTGCTCTAGTTTAGAGAACGTGAGACAGCAGTCGCCAGTCCTCTGTGAGATAATGTGCCATTATAGACACATGAATCCTGTTTAAGTTAACACCACCCTTCCTGCTGTGTTCAAAGATTCCTCAACTTTATGCCTCACTTCTCTGTAGAGCTTGGGTACGACTGTGTCGGTGAAAAAACATCAGAACGGAGTCCCATACTGACGGAGTGTTTTTACCATGTAACAAAAGCCTTTGTTTTCAACAATGCTGTGTGGACACAGATCTTTGTACATGAAGGACATGATGGACTGTGTTATTTTCTTCGCTCCCTCAGAGTTGGATGGTAGTTTTGTCGAGCTAAGTGTGTCCAGTGTTGGTTGATTTTTCCCAAAAGTGGGTTTAGCGTTAGCTTAGTCGTCACCTCTGGATGGGGTGTGCTAAGTCCTTCTTTCCAAAACAAGTCCAGATGTTTGATTTAAACGTCAATGGCGCGTTTCTGATTTCTTTCTCCAGTGCATCCATCTTTGTTTTGATGAACTTCCTGCCAAATGCTGCTGACTGAGACCTCTGCTGACCTCACCAGGAAAAAAAAACATCAGCACCATCTAGTGGACCAAAAAAGCAACTGATTTTATTACTCTAGTACCAAAAGTTGTATTAAAATAAATTTTCCCTGAATCATCAACTGTGATCTCACAGATAATGCTGCTGTAGCACTAAAACATCACACTACACTGTGCAAGCAGACAATTGTTTGCTGTAATTGTAATATCACAAAATGCATATAGACTAAAACACATGACAAATAGCTTACACACTGCACGCACTCTGACATATACACAAACACATACATATGCATACGCACAAACACAGACGGTGCTAACAGGACAGCAGGGACAGATTAGTCTCCGAGCTTGTTGCACCAGCTTAACAAGTATATTTCACACACACAACACACACACTCACTTTGCAGCTGTGAGAGAGGGGTGCGTGGATGTGCAGGAGCAATACGTGTGTGTTTATGGTACTCCAAATTCTTTGTGCTATGCAGCGTGTAGGACGGTGTGATAATATGATTTGTCTAGCCGGTATGTGTGTGTGTGTGTTTTTATATGTGTGACACAGAGAAAGGGAGAGTGAGAGACAGAGAAAATACTGCATGTATGTGTGTCAATCCCTTAACCCACCGCCCCAGAGGAGATTTAACGCGACACTGTTGCAATGCTATCCAGGATCTAGCAGATGGCTAACCACACACACACACTGGCTGGTTCAGTGTACATCGGGCCTGTATAATAAGGTTAAACCGTGTCAATGCGACATATGTTCCTACCAGTGATTTACTTGACTTCTGGACTGTAAACTCTGTGTGTATGTGTGTGTGTAAGTTATCAGCAGCATTATTAACAACGTCAGAAAGAAGGAGTGTTTCAGCTTTAACCTCTGGCTGCAAATTCCTCAAAAACTAAAGGGCGATTGGCTGTTTGATCTGTGTATTACTGTGTGTGTGTGTGTGTGTGCAGATTCTGCAGTCAGCACACACGTTCCTGTCTGCTCCGTGTTTGATCATTCCTTCCTAAGCTTCTGTCCCCGCGGCCAAATGAATAATCCACAAAACTAGCAGCTAATGCAACTTTCATTCAGACACATCTTCAAAGAGACCTCGAGCTTCTCCCTCTCTTTTTTAACACTCTCTCTATTCTGGTATCCTCTCTCTATAACCACACACACACACACACACACACACACACACACACACACACACACACACACACACACACACTCTGTCTCTGTCACCTCTGGCTCCATGTCCTCTGCCTCTCATCACTCTGACTTTAACGTTCATCCTCCTCTCTGCACATGTACGTGTACACAAATGTGTTGACTGCTGCTAATAACCAGCTTAATATATTAAGTAGTCTGGTTTGCAGCGGCCTGACTTGCACATTTACATTTACACGAGTAGTCATTTCAAATTTTGGAAACAGGGAACATCTTGTTTGTGCCATGCAAGTAGAAGGAGGCCTATGAGATGTATGAATAATCCCTTTAAAGAGAAGTTCTGTTACTTGAGGTGTTTTGGGTTTGACGCGTCATTCCTTCCCCGTGAACAGAGCGTGAAATTCACACCAATCATCTGCATGTGAAATGGAGAAAGATGTACAATCTCTCTTTTGTGCTGCAGCACGATCACGTGAACCTGTATTCTGCGAGTTTATTTGTATTTTTGAGCAGCAGAGATTAGACTCACCATTCACTCAGATTGGTGAAGCTACCCAGCAAGCAATAGTTGTGATTTAAACGTATTGGCTATATTTAGCTCCGATTTAGTCTAGCTACATGTAACCCAAATCTAGCCGATTTAATTTTGAAATTGATTAAATGTAATTTTCGCCATTGCAGATGGCGTGCGGTATGATATTCTATCATGTATAGAAAGTCAACAGTAATTAAAATATGTTTATCTCCATTTTTTGGACATGGTCTCTACATAGCCATGTAATTGATGACGTCTACACTTTGGCTATGGTTAGACGTCTACCAAATTTTCACTGACAGCCCAAATTCAGCCGTGATTTAGCCTAGACGTCAGGTCTTCATGTAGACGGCTATTAGATGTTTTTTAAACCACAAAAAGGTTGCTGGGTAATTTTAACTTTGACTTTGACTTCCCAAAACCATTTGCATGTTTCCACCAAACACTTTCGGTATGGTACCTTTGACACCAAATGTAACCCTTCAGACATGTTACCTAGACCGTAGCATTTCCATCACAAACAGTTCCTCATAACCGATGATACAGATGGAAGTCTGCACCTCGTTTATCATCCACAGAACATCCTGCACGCCGACATTTTCAGAACAAAATAGAACAGGCTGCAGTGAGTCTCTCTCCATGGGATATTTAAAAATAGCGGGTTTGTGCATTTAGTCCTTCTCAGGCAAGCTCAGGGGTTTAGTGTTGCTGGAGTCAATGGGAATGAAGCTCTGTGATGCTGTTTTTTCTCCAAGTGAGTTTAAGTCTTGTGTATGATTTATCTTGGCTTCATATGAGTGGAGGAAATCTCTACTTCTCGCTAGGCTAATTCATATTATGTGAAATGCCATAGGCTTGTGGTAATAACGGGGCGTCGGTACCGTAGTGGATAGTGCTGGCGCCTCATGTACAGAGGAATTGCCTAGCTGCAGCGGCCGCAGGTTTGAATCCAGCTTGCGGCCCTTTGCTGCATGTCAGTCCCCACTCTAGCATGTTGTATTTGTGTGGAAAACGTGTTTAGTATAAGACAGTTGTTTTGTCGGTGAACCTTGTGAGTTGTAATGGAGCCGAATTTTGTAACGTTACCTTTGTTAAATGTTGCTGTTGTCCCTGGCTTCATATGAGTAGAGGAAAAGTCTGCTAGCTGCTAGGCTAATTTATACAAGGTCCAGCAAAAGACAAGTGCTTTGTCTGTGAATGCTGCGAGTTATAGAAGCTGATTTGTGTACTTGTGTTTAGATTGTCGCTATTGAGCCATGTTTTAAGTGAGTTTTAGGTGTGTTTTGAATCAACTGCACTTTACAGCACTTCACAGGAACTCCACTGCCAACCAGTGTTTTGGAGGTGTGACTGTTGCGCAGCTGCGTATTTTCAAATGGGAACATTTTATTTTATTTTGATAATGGTCCGTTTTATGAAACTGCTTGTGACATCTCAAATGTAACTTGCAGCTGAAAACATGTTGCCCATTTCCTTGAAAATACTGAGATTTATATATTGTGTGACACCAGTCAGCCTATAGATACCGAGATATGAATTTATTGTCCATATCGCCCAGCCCTAAGTAATGCTAAATATGTAAGTAATAGTCAAAGTTGTCAAATTGAAATTTGAGGTGTGCTGATGGATTCACATCGTCAACTCATGCACTGAGTAACATTACAAATAAACCTTCCACCTTAAAAGTCACAGGCAGTCGGCCCAGTGAATTAAATTATTTTTTACTCTGACTCCAGCTGCTGCGAGAGGCAGCAAAACATCCTTTCATTTTATAGTTAGAGTGATAAAACTCTCCAGGGTGACCATCCGCTACTGACTAATCAACAGAATGCAGTGTTCACAGCTCCACCTTTTAGTACCAGATCTGTGTGCTAGGTACCCCAACAGAGGGGGGACCAAAAATGGGGACGGTACGCAACAGTTCCACTGGTACCATCCACAACTTTTCACAGTGGAAAAGGGGAAAAAAGCATACTGAAGTGAACTGTATCGTACTGCTCTGTGGAAACGGGGCTATACTGTATATTCTACTGTTGATAAAAGGAAAAACAACATAATTTCAGCTTAATTTCTTTTATTTAACGATATACTGCAGTTTATGCTACACTGAAGTCTACAAATATTTATGCAAATTTTGTTTCCCAAGCAATTTATTCTATTTTTTTTCCAGATTAATAGAGATTCATGAAAAGTACTGGAACAATTTGATTTAATTTTATTTCATTTAAAACATTTATTACTTAAAAATCAAAAACCAACATACCTTTAAGATATGCCCTCCTGTCTTCCTTTCTCCTTTTATTGTCCCTTCCTTCTCCACTCATTTCTTCTTTGCTCCTTTTTCCTTTCAGTGCCCCTTTTTCCATCCTTCCTTCTCTCCTGTCTGTTAGTGACCTTTCCTTCCTTCCCTACCTCATTCATTTCTTCTTCCCTTCCTTCTTTAATTGCCTCTTCCCTCCTTTCTTTCTTACTTGCACTGCCTCTTTCCTTCCTTATTCTTCCTTTGTTTTCTTTATTCTTTAATTTTCTCTTCTTTCTTTCTTCTTTTTTCCTTCTTTCTCTTTGTTTGTCTGTTTAATTCTTCCTTTCCTTCTCACTATGTATCAGAAGACATTAAATGTGACTCATGGCTGTCAGTTTCAAGTCAGTGAAAAGTGGGAAAAAGAAGAAGGAGAGGGCAGGAGCGAGGGATGAAGACAGAAAAGTGAGAAGATGTGACTGCAATGTGAGAGACGGGAGAGTAACACGACAGATGAATGTGTGGTAGGAAACGAAGGACTGACGAATTGCTTGTGCGTAGGAGGAAGAGGCACGGAGATGAACAGAGGAGGAGAGGGGAGATGAAAGAGTGTGAGTTGGGGAGGAGGAGGAGGAGGAGTGGGGGGTGAAGAAAGGAGGAGGAGGATAAGCATGAGGACTGCTGAGCTTTTCCTTTTCATCCCCGTCTGTGCAGCTCTATCTGACGCTCTGTCTGAGCCCGCCGTGCTGCAGAATGACTAGGCAGTATCAGCAAGGAGAGGGAGGGAGAGGAGTGGAAGGAGAGAGGGGGAAAAAGGGAGGAAAAGAAAACAGAAGTGGGAAGAAAAGAGAGGAAAAGAGATGCTGAAAGGGGGCTGATGCTGAGTGAAAAAGAGAGGGAAGAAATACACAGGAGAGAAGACAGAGTTACAAAAAGAAAAGAGGGTTTGGGAAATAAAAAATGGAAGAAAAGAAGGGATAGAGGGAAGGAGAAAGGAGCGAGGAAGATAAGTAAACATATGGAAGTAGAAAGAAGAGATCAAAGGAAGCCAAAAAGGAAAGAGTTAGAGAACAGAGGGAAAGAGTAATAAGAAACACAGGAAAGAGGGAGAGAAGGAGGCGGCACAGGAGAAAGATAGAAGTAGGGGTAGAAGTAGATAAAAATGGGAGGAAGAAAGATTAGACCAGAGATTTGTGATGAGACGAGCTGAAACAGGCAACTAGTTGCAATATGCCTACTGGTTCACACCAATTCAACTAGGTGAGATGGTGTATCATCTGTATGCAACAACTCGAAATTACTGACAAGGGCAGGATTACATTGGTTAGAAGTTCTGAATGTCAGTTTCAATTCATTTTCGATTAACTGCCCAGCCCTAGTTATGAGCACATACAGCAAGCAGCAGCAGCGACCCGCTGTCCAACACCTGCACACCATGAGGATGGAAACAGAGGGCTTGGCGGGGACGGAGCACTTGCTGCAAGAAGCAAACACGCCGTCTACGGTCATTTTGACTTGACCAGCAGACTTCACTACAAGTTGACTGGCTGGAGAAACAGGTGACATGCTTTACGTTCTAAAAACAGCCGCTGGCCATTTGACCAGCTGAGTTGCAGGTGACATCATTAGCCGGCTTGAGTCGAACTCAGTCAGTCAGTTCACACCGTTCTAAAACGGTTTTGTCTCGTTACAAATCTTTGGTCTGAACTGGGCTTCAGAATACGGAGAATTGAGGAAAATATGATGCAACAGTGATGGAGGGAAAGAGGTGTGGATTATAAAAAAAAAGAAATGGAAGGTGAGGTAACCAGAGAGAGTGAAGAAAAAGAAACGGGGTGAAATGGAGGAAATGATGGTGGAGAAAGGGGGGAAAGGATGAGGAAGAAAAGAAGGCAAGAAGAGGACATACAAGAATCAAAATCAGATTGGGTGACAAAAAGAGGGGAGAAAATAGAATGAAGGAAGAAAGGATGAGGAGTAACAAGGCAGAGGAGGAGCAAAGACTGAAAGAAAAGGGCAAAGAAAGAGAAAAATGGAGACTTGACAAAAAAGCGAAAAAAGAAAAAGATCCCTCGACTCGAGGTTTCTCACATCTCACATGAAAGTTTAGTGTGAGCCTCTGGGGCCACTGTACCCAGTTCTGAAATCCTTTTGTAAGTGCTGACTGGATCATCACAGCCCCATCTGACCACTGCTGTGTGTGTCTTTGAGTGTGTGTGTGTGTGTGTGTGTGTGTGTGTGTGTGCAGGCCTATCAATTACTGCATTACTAGAATTGACCTTCAGAGTTAGTAAAAAGCTTAATG
Source organism: Epinephelus fuscoguttatus (assembly GCF_011397635.1). Classification (NCBI taxonomy): domain Eukaryota; kingdom Metazoa; phylum Chordata; class Actinopteri; order Perciformes; family Serranidae; genus Epinephelus; species Epinephelus fuscoguttatus. The sequence goes on from NC_064774.1 coordinate 17,894,415, forward strand.
ATGGAGATAATGATCATGACTCACACTGTACACACACAACTACACACAACTGGAGCGCAATATGAGTGTGTACTTCTGTTCAATAAACACACACACACACACACACACACACACACACACACACACACACACACTAATATGACAGCTGCAGAGATGTTTTGTCAATAAATAATCAGCATAGCCATTAAAATGCTGCAGGCTAGCCTTATGGGAACTGGGCACTGATACACACATTTACACATAAAAACACACACACACACACACACACACATATACACACACAAACACACAGGAACAGACAGCTCTCAGATACACACAGTACACACTCGACAACACACACGTACACACACACATGGATGTAAAATCCCACTGGTGCACACTCAGGAATACAAAGATTGTGTGCTCACACTAAAACACACACACGCATGCTGTCCCCCCCCTACCTTCCTCCACAGTGGAGTCGAGCTGGGTGACTTTCACGGCCAGCTGGTCCACTCTCTCCTGCAGGCTGCTCATCCTCAGGTAGAAGCTGTTGGCTTCATTAAACAGCTCTCCGAAAATGTCCTCTGCATGGCGACCTGGATGGAAAAACACGGAGACACGCACGCACATTGGTTAAAATGCAGTTTAACGATATTCTTTCATCCTGTGAAAGTGCATTCACACATTCATGTTCGCCAGCTGAGCTCTTGCTCCCAGCTTCTATGGACATATTCAGGGTTCAAGCTAAAAAAAAAAAAACTGACAAGACTTTTATTTGCAAAGTGACACAAATGGTGCGGTAGCAGTCTGCTGTCCAAAATAAGAGGCTTTTTAACAGAGGACATTGTCCTCCTGAGTTATCTGAAAAGAGAAATTCACAGAGATGGAGGTAAGTCAATACTTTCGTCCTGTTCCTTCTCCCCCTGTCTGTCTCAGTAGGACAGATGTCCTCCTGCTGCGCACCTGTCGGGCTGAATACTTTCAAAGATCTCTCTGTTTGCCTCTCTGAGTTTAAACGTGTGTGTGTGTATGTGACAGAAATGTTCAAATATTTAAATATATTTACTGAGATGCAGAAATGCCTTCCTCAATAACACCGCCACCTCTAAACCAAATAAAACGCGTGCGCGCACGCACACACACACACCCACCTGCTCCATACCCTGAATGTCTCTTTCCACCTCCTCTCTCTGTCTTTCTGTCTCACAGCCCACGACATGACAGATGAAGCAGAGGCAGAGCACTCACTCATTCTCACTGAGCTGTCGCTGAATTTAATTTAGTCCCCGAACTGTTAATCAAATTTAAACAGATCTATTTTTCCTCCACATTTCCACTGAATGATCTCTGTTCTGGTTGAGGGTGAAACCGTGCAGCCCAGAAATAACTTCAGCTGCAAATATCACGGCATCCATATGAACCACACACATATCTAATGAAAGTCAGGTAATGGTGTATATATTGATCATGATGCACCCGGACACAGACATTTTTACTGCAGGACACAGCCAGCATTTTGGCAACATATTTATGTGTTACTGGATTTCATAAAAATCCACCTTGGATTTGTCGTTTTTTTTTTTTACCAGGCTGTTTCAAACTCCATCAAACACCACAGCAGCTGCCCCTAAGGCGACTCCATCCTCTCAGCAAGCAACTGCTGAGATACATCTAATCTGCATGTGCAGACACAGCCTTGTTCACATTCAAAACATCTCAAGTGATATGTTTTTAAGATCATGAAAAACACTACTTATGTGTGCTGTGAATTCATTAGTGTTGGGTGTGATTGCACTTAAAATGCTGAGGATGACACATCGGGACGTCTCTGTCTCTGATTGCTTGAGACTAATTTGGAGGGGTCAGGCATGCAGTTGACCTACTGTGGTGTAGTGTAAACACAGTGAGTAGTTAAATCTAGTGTGCAGATAGTTATGACAACCCTGCTCTGTAGCTGTATGGCTAATTGCAAATGCGTAATTTTAACCGTGCTGGTTGGGTTTCTAGCGATGGTATTGTTCGTTAGTCAGAAGCACACGTTAGAATCTTAACACGTCAAACATAGATAGTGAAAATTATCTTCTAATCAACAGAATGTTAAACTGTCATTGTGAGCACGTTAGCATGCACATGCTAGTATTTAGCTTGAAGCATCACTGTGCCTATGTACAGCCTCAAAGCCACAGATATTGCTGTAGACTCTTAAGGGGTAATTATGGTACTTTTTAACCTGGACCCTATTTTGTGTCTGTTTTTGTGTCTAAGTGACTACTGGGAGCAAAAATTCTTGAAATTGGTCCAGTATTGAGTGAGAAATAACAGGCTTCAATGGTACATTAATGCGTAACGGTGCACCTTTACATACGTCCACTAAAACTGCTTGTTTTGGCAATGACAGGCTTGTTATTTTCAGTGTCTGACAACATTTTGTAAAGGATCCTACAGATATAGACCTTTTGTTGAAGAGTAAGATCCTTTTCATGTATTCAGAAACAGCCCTGAAACCGCAATTGCAAAACTCACCAGACTCCATTTCAATAAACTGTATTTTTATAATTGTAAAACATTTTATTCAAAGTCGACACAAACAAACTAAAAATCATAAAAAACATCTTTGTTCATCTCTCCACTGTTCGACAATCACCAGCTCTGGTTTGGTTGAAATAAACCCTTAATTAACCCAGTTAGACGTGAGAATATTCTGGCTTTATACATGCTAAAATTACTGTTTATTTAAATGGAGTCTGGTGGGTTTGCCAACAGAGATTTTAGGGCTGTTTATCAAATACCCTCAGAGGTTACATTGCAGCCACTGCTGCAATTTTGCTTCGTAATGGACCAATTTAAAAATAAGTTGTTCCCATTCATCACTTTGTCAAAAAAACTTGGAAAAAAAAAAGGCTCCAGGTTAGAAAATACCAATGTCAAGGGCACGCCATAAAGTGGGATAGCAAAATTACTTTGTGTGTCTTTGTGAAATATTTGTTTCTAGAAGTATGGTCACACAGAGACTATACTTAAAGGGCTAGCTGCTAACTGCTAACTGCTAAGCTGGCCAGGCTTGCACAACTCAGTCATAATAGTTTCAGGAGATTCTCTTTATCTTCTCAGTATGTTTAGCTCCCTGCTGGCATTTTGGTCACTACTGTTCACTACTTTGTTCAATTAAAAAGTATTTGAAGATAAACAAAGCTCTCCAACTAACAAGCTTGCTAAAAGTCCGTTAGCTAACCTGGGACAAGATTACAAGTTCACACACTTCACTCAAAATAGGTAACTGACCTATCGACTCCCATCTCATTCTGTCTGTAAACCATTGCTCTTTAGTGGTGCAATTCATACTCCCAGAGAAGAACTTCAATAAAACTTGATGCTGCCAGGGGTGCAAACTAGAGGTGACACGCCAAAAGTTACATGCAAATTGTTAAGGCTAGCTTTCGCTAAATAAAAACAATCACATTTTATCGGACCAATTAAGCCATGCCGGCAGAACTGACCTCATTTAATTCCCCTTGACTCTGTCCTCCTCGCACATCCAGAGCCCCCCACATGAATCTCACAAATGACCTATTTTGGATTCAAAATGGTGATTTGCACCCCTGTGCTGCTCTGGCTCTCCATCCTCTTTAAAGTTCAGCACTGTCAAGATGTCTCGCTATCTGTCAAGGGTAAGCTGAACTTGATGCAAAAATTCGTGCTGACGTATTGCACCCTCGCAAGCAAATCCACAAATTGCTGCGATTACATTGGTATGAATTGAAATCACAGTGAATTTTTCATAGTCACACATCAGCAGCAGCATCATTCAAAACAGGGAGACCAGCAGGCTGAAGAAAATTCTTTAACAAATTCATTCATTAGATATGATTTTAACGACTGTATTATATGTGCAAATCATCAAGAGGAACATTAATCCTATACTGAACCACAGGATACTCACTCAGACTGCCCAGCTGTTTGATGATGGCTGCCAGGGTGCTGTTGGTGACACACTCCAGCTCACTGGTCACCCCATCCGGCAACGCCCCACGGCACAGGTGCCTGGGCTCAATGTTCCTCTTCACCAACGGCATGCTGCTCTACACCTGAGGAAATGACAGAGAGGAAAGAGACATCATTAGTGAGGGTAAGAATTAGTCATCCAGCCCTGCTACCAGTATCGTTCTGTGACAACATAATAACCGAAATATGTTTCGACACCCCCAAAACTGTCTCAAGGTGCTTGACTGAAACTGCTCGTTTTCTCCTGACATTTGTGAACATGCTGTGGCTCATTATTCAAATTCCCCGTAGGAAAAATACGAACATTAACAACATTACAGCTCCGCACTGACAGATAAGACAGAAAGAAGAAAGCCGAGGAATAAATGGGTTGGTGTTCAGCTGTGAGTCCTGATGGAGACGGAGGTGTCATGTCCGCCGTGGGGTGCAGTCGCTCATCACACTGCTTAATGTCAATGCGGCTGGGATGAGCCAACAGCCAAATGAGCCGGAAAGAAGTTTCTAAATGGTGCTAACGAGCCGCAACTGTAGCCAGAGAAACCATGAGGGGCAGAGAGAGGGAGACAAAGAGAGACAAAGTGAAGGGTTAGAAGATGAGAGAGAGACGGAGTAAAGGATAGACAGACAGAATGAGAGGATGCAAGAGCATCTGACAGACTGTGTGAGAGAAGAAAGACTGTGTGTGTGTGTGTGTGTGTGTGTGTGTGTGTGTGTGTGTGTGAGCGGCCACGAGGGAAGAGCTACATATAGATGCAGTATGTCATATGATGTGAGCCAGGCGTCCTTGTGCTGGGTGAAAGGAGAGCTTCAGTTATCAGAGCAGCAGAGACAAAATGAGATACGTGACCAAGAAACCATTTCATTACCTCATCTTTTTTTTTATTCTAATCTTAAAGCAAATAAGTCGACGTAATCTTGAAGCGAGTCAAAGCTGCAGTTGCTAAATTCTATATATGACACTTTATCCACACAGTTTTATAAGAGACTGATAATCTGTCTCATGTAAACCTCTTTGTAGTGCTTCTGATGGCATTTGCTAGAGTCAACTGCTGCTGTTGAAAAGCAGCCAATCACAGCTGAGGAGTCTCTAAGGTAGCTGCCAATCATGTCAGCCACTGCTTGTGAACTGTGATCAAACTGTCAAACTAAGCAGCGCTGACCAAATATGAAGGAAGATTCTGTTACTGCATTGCCTATTTCTTGACTCAGGTGCTTGCAAAAATATATTTAAATGTACTGTTTAGCTGTTAAATGAGAACGTTTGCTCAAGTCAAGGGGTGGCTCTTGTTTTTTGCTCAGTGGTTTTCAACATGGTTGGTCAACACTAAAATCTGTTCCTGAACACATCTGAGGTGAGAAACAGGGAATGCACTAGCAGAATCTTGATTAAAATTTGATTAGTGCTGCCTAGTTTGCAGGGCTTGCCCCTAATAGTCGACCAAGCATTAGTTGACCAGAAAGGTCATTAGACTGCAAATTTTCATCAGTCACTCAGCTGCAGAAAAAAAAAACAAAAAACGTGCATCTCTATTAAGAGCTGCATCTTGTTAAAATAAATCAAAACCATGTGGAAATTTAATTTGAAAGGACAGAAACAGAAGAGGCCACGCTCGGCAGTCAGGCAGGAGTCAAGTCAGAGAAACCAATCACAGCAGTAGAGTCTCTAACGCAACTGTTAGTCATGTCAGTCACTGCTCTTGAACTGTGGTCAAAGTGTCAAACTAGGCAGCGGTGATCAAATATGAATCAAATTGCTATTACTGCATCGACTATTTCTCACCTCAAGTGTTTTCAGAAATATATTTTAGTGTACTGTTTAGCTGTAGAATAAGAAAGACTGCTCCAGCCAAAGGGCAGTGCTTGTTTTTGGCTCAACTGTTTTCAACATGGTGGCTGGGTCACAAGCTTTCTCGCTCAGCAGTCAGACAGGAGTCAGGTTAATTTCCAGGGCTGGTACCTGCGGTTATTCCACAGGCTAGTTAATAACATGTCGGGCAGGAAATCCAAAGTGTGGGATCATTTTGAGAAGGTGAAGGACGAACCCAAGGTGATATGTAAACTCATCTTCATTGGTCGACTACAAACATGACGTATCATCTGAAACATGGAAGTAGCTACATGCCCATTAGCCACTTAGCACAATCATTGCTGCTTTGCCGACAGCGTCATTAACAGGCGGCTCGCTCAGTGTGTGACGTGCACTTGTAGATAAAATATAGGCCTATATTAATGAAGGTTCATTAGTACAGTTTTGTATTTCTCTGTAATGTAGCACAGTGTTAACAATGTTACTGATACTATTCTTTCTCACACCTTCAACTCAAACCATTGTGTTGCCCCGCCCAAAATATATCATTTGATAATTAAATCAATATCGAAAACATGCAGGTGACTGGTCGACTAATGGCCTTAAATGATGACTGCTGGTCGACGAGGAAAATTCTTAGTCGGGGGCAGCCCTACTAGTTCGACAGTTTGATTGCAGTTCATGAACAGGGTTTGACATGATTGACAGCTGTATTAGAGACTTGGCTTGGCTTTTGTATTCCTTTAGCCGCATTAATGCCATTATACGCAATTAAAGTAGGCAAAGGAACATGATTGATTTTTTTTTTTTTTTTTTTTTTACAGGTTACCTGAATTACATACTTCTATGCATATAGTGACAGTTTTGACATAGTTATTTTTATTAAAGGTACCAACAACAGCTTTATAACTAACCTCTGTCTCTCTACGAGGCTTTTAGCTCGTTGTTTTGGTTTTATGACCCACATATTTATCGGAACATACTGGTTGATTGAGACACTTTTATCAGTCCTAAATGGTGCCCACAGGACAAATAAAAGAACCTTTCATCCTCCCCGAAAAGCTCAAGAAATAGTTCACTTTTTCCGTCTTTCTCCTCTGGTATCTGTCTTGACAAATGCATCTTTGGAGATGAAGAGCAACTAATGTGCAAATTGTGTTGTTTTTGGTTGAAGTGTGCAATTTTTTGGTGGATTGATGCCATTTTTGGGCTGAACTGAGCAGTTTTTACGTTGAAATGTGGAACGTTTATTTGACGGGTGTGGTTTTGGGTTGAAATGTGCAGCTTTTGGGCAAAAGAGTGCACTTTTTAGGTTGAAGGGTGCAATTTAACAGCACTCTTGTCTGATTATGCAACCTTACCTTTTATCTTTTTCTTTTTTATATGTTTGTTGTTATTTAATTTAACATTTTTCCCTTCTTTTTTAACTTTTCTTTAAATGTATGTGCAAATAAATGAACTAAACTCGACTTAACCTTAACCTGAACTGACGTGTGCACTGTTTAAAGGTATACTATGCAGACTTGTCAGTTACTGCTTGCAAAAACACTTGCCAACGTAAGTGCCAAGGTAAAAGCCAACCCCAAAATCTTCTGGCATTTCACCTTGCTATATTTGTGTTTTTTCAGCGCTATGTCTCTTGGATGCCTGCTGTTTATGGTCTGGCAGTCGGTCTTCACCTTTTTACCTCTCCTGAGCTCCTGTACCCATCAACATCTCAAGCACAGAAAAGGAAAAAGAAAGGAAAGGAAATACAGGCAGAGGGCAGAGTCTCTGCAGAAAAATGCAACACCGCACATTTCCAGTGGGTCATAAGTGAAGGATTGAGAGCAATTATTTCTGTATGAGTCTATACCTTGTTTTTTTTGTGTGTGTGTGTGTGCATGAACCTGTTGAACTATGTAACTGAGTCTAAGTTTGCAACTTTAAGGCTGAAATGTGTAACTACTGAGTCGAAGTGGGATTACTTTACAGGCTGGAAAAACTCTGACCGTCAAACAGAAACATAGGAAAAACGGAATAGTTGCCAGTTATGTAATTCGTGGCGAGTGATCATCAAACTACTGCCCAGAAACAGGCGATGAATGTAGATTCAGCATTAACTGCAACTGAAGACTGTAATTTCCCCGTGCTCTTTGAAGTAAATCATCATGACCGACACACAAAGAGAAAAAGTGAGGAAGAGAAGTTGGATAAAAGTGAGTGAGAGCCGAACACGTGAGAGGAAACTCTTCTCAGTTTGGAGTGAACTCTCTATGTGGGACACGCTTGTTATTTTTGGGCCATGATTTTGTGTGAAAGTGTGTGTGACTGTTCATGCCTGTGTGCTTCAGAATTACAGTCTGTGTGTGTGTGTGTGTGTGTGTGTGTTCTCACTGTGTGCACGTGAATGAGTGTGCATATGTGCATGTGGGAGGTGTGTGTGTTCCCAGGTCAGTGCTCTGGAAACGTGCCATTCTCGCACTCTATCCCACGCTTCTAATATCATCTTTGGCACAATTAATATTTGCGGGATGAGAGGAGCAACGTCGAGACAATGGAGGTAAACACATGGATTTACTGCCAAAATGTGAGTGTGTATGTTAGGAACTGAATAGTTATGATAAAAGACATGCTAATACCTCATGTTTCACACACTTCTCAGACACAATAAGTGTGTGTGTGCTCACGTGCTCCTTAATTTGTTTGTCCAGACTGAACCACACATGCCAACTTTAATAAAAAGTGACTACTTTGTCCTCTTTACGTCTCCTTCCCTCGCACCCTCCTGCTCTCCCGTCCTCTAATAGCTCCTGACATTCAATTACACAAACTACCTCAGATTGCGCCGACCTGTCTTAAGCGTGTGATTGAGCTTTACCCAAAGTGTGTGTATGCATGAGTGCGAGCCAATGTCGACCCCCTCCTCCAGCTGTTGTAAATAATCTAACACCACGGCTGTTTAATAATGCATACACGTTCCTCCTCATCCTCCACCGCCGCCTCAATAGCTTGCTCTTCATCTCTTATTTGTCTCATCTGTCCGACCCCTCCCCTCTCGTCTTTTTTTTCTTCTCCTCCTCGCTCTAGATCTTCTCTCCATCTCAGCCCAGTTTCATTAATAAATCAGTGAGGGTGAATATCTCTTCCTCTGACTCCCCAGTGCCCATCACAGAGCGGGTATTCCCCCATCTCTGTTTTGATCTGAGAGGGTGTGTGTTTTCATCGGTGAATGTGTGCAAGATAACGGGGATTGTGTGTGAAGGGATGCTTGTGTGTTTAACAGATGTTGAGGCCCACTTAGGCTGCGTTCAGACTGCAGGCAAATCAGATTTGTTTCTCAAATCACGTCTTTAAGATGGACCATCTCTGCACTGTTATTTGCAAGTGATCCGGCTGGACTTGTGTGTCCAGACATCACCAACCTATCCTCTTCGGTTGCTGTGGCAACAATGTAGTTGTGAGTAACTATGGAGCTACACAGCATTCCAGTGCAGGAGAATGACAAATGGAGGTCCCCCATTTCGCCCTTCAAACAACTGCGCTGTCAAGCAGAGGCTACTTGTTTTAATTTATTTCCAGATCTGTCTATGGTATGTTGTCTGAAATGTCGTCTGGAATTCTGCCCTTGTCCCGTGTCCCACATATTGAGACGACATCCTGCATTTTGATTTTAAAAGTCAAACCACTGCAGGATAGACTTTTTTATAATCTGGATTTTATCCAATATCTGTGAACAAAGCAGGAAAAGCTGTCATCACGGGGCTGTGCTTGTTGTCAATCAAACTATGCACATGTGGGTCAAGTGCAGGTGAACCTGTCACCGTTGTATACGCTATACCCACGGGGAAAATTGCAAGTCAAAAGCTATGCAGATTTAGGCCGAATATGATGGAAACTACCACAATGAAAAGGAAATGCAGCTACAACAAAGGCTGGAGGACTGCTTATAACTGGGTGAAGCAGGTGTACATGTGGGGCAGGATAGAAAGGCCCACATTGTCCCACACGAACACACTCTATGTCCCACATTTAGTCTGTTGCAGTCTGGTCACCTGATTTGCATGTATCCAGAGCGTGCAGACTGAGACACATCCGTAGAAAACTGATAGGACTTTCATTTCAAATCACCTCCAAATGTGATCTGGATCCAATTTGCAAAGATCGCATTTCATGTGTTTTTCTTTGCTGTCTAGACTTTGTAAAATCAATTTGAATATACCAAAAAGACTGGGGCTAGCAGCCTGACAAAGCCTTAATCTGGGTTTGTGATGTAGATTTACTACATGCATGACATGATGTTAATCTTTCTCCTCTCTGACACACACACACACACACACACACACACACACACACACACACACACACAGACTGCATTTTGACCCCAAGGCACTTACTCTACTCACAAGCCCATTCAGGTCAGCTGCAGGGCAAAGTGACATCAGCCTGGTGTGCTACACCTCTGATTTGAAGATACTGGAGACAAAGGATTAACAAGGGGGACCAAGGAAATACCTACAATGCTTTAATGTCTCCTGTAGGTATTTTGTTTTATTTGAATTTCATGAGCTCTGGTACATTTCTTAGTCATGTTTTAAATATAAAAATCCTGGTCAGTAATGATCCTGGTGGTCACAATATGTCTGAATCTAAGGGCTACATTGTAAACTCATTAAAGTCAATGAACTCTAATGGATAGATCCATCAGGGACACTACACAAAGCTCTATTTACGGCTGTCTCCTTAAAGATGAAAATTTGAATAGTCACTCGGAGAGCCCTTTGTTGACTGCCATTCTTCAAGTCAAGTGTTTTTTGTTGTGTTTGGTAACTTCTAGGGACGTTTCGGACCCCAGATTTAGCTGCACAGTGAGAGGACTCCACGCTTTCATGCTGCTCTGCAGTACAGGCAGCTGCAGACTCAGACCCAGGGTGAGTCTGAGTGAGACAGAGGCAGCTGCCTGGAGGAAGAGAGGCTTTGTCAGTTAGGCTTTGAGATAACGTTATCATCTGCCTTCTGCTTAGAAGTGGTGAATTTACAGCTCACAGCAACTTCATACGATGCAGTCTCTGGCTTTTGCTTGACATCTGGTGTCAACAAAAAAGTTGGTGCACATTTAGGTCAGTTGTTAGCATAGTTAGCACGCTTTAGCTTGGAGGGCTAGCTTGACTTCTTCACTATATTTTGTTAATGTCGCTGTCAGGCTTAACCCTGTTTAAATTTCGACTGACATAATTCTGAATCGGGTACTATCCAGGAAAAAACAGTTCATAGTTGTTAAAGGACCAGACTACAAAACATCCATGTCATTCCAGATGGTCACTATGCCAGAATAAGTTGTACCCTGACCAAAATCAGCTTGCAGTCTTTCACAACCTCAAAGGTGTCAGCAGTGCGGAACTGTGGAAGTGTCATGGAGAAAACCTACAGGTAAAAACGAGTGCTTTTGATTTAGCATAATTTATTCCCTTCATGCCTTTAGTCTTGTCCTGCAAGTACCCTTCACACTCTCACTGTGGACCACCTGGATCTAATACAGTTTTATTTCAAACTTTGACTTTTTATTTGGCTTTACTTTGGGTTGAACGAAATGCAGTTATCTTCGAGATCCCTAAACTGCACTTCACAGGATAACAGACATAAGAATGTTGATAATACTGCATACATCATCCAGACCATAAAATCTAATTTTCAGAGTCTCTGAACTGCCAGCTGACTGAATGTGCTGGGCAAAAGTGATTTGCTGAGGAGGAGGCAAAATATATGACACGCTATTAAATCGAGAGCAAGAACTATTATATTATGCACATAAATGTGTGTGTTTTGTAATCTACACACCTCCCACGAGCTGTACAACAGCAATTGTGTCATGAATCACACTGTACATAAAGAATCAGTTGTCTACCACTGTGAGACACACCACAAGCCTCAAACTGTCATGCCCGGTAGTCATTTCCATTCCCAACACCTCTCGTCTGTCGGATCGGGCCATTTATACGCCGACATCATGTATTATGTTTTGTTGACAGGTAAAACACCTCAGAGCAGTTCCCTGCGTTCACCTAAATGATTCATTCATAGGACCAAATGCAGCAGGACCAAGCAGACAACAATGATCAACTGACATGATCTTTACTGTTGTTTCCTTTGGCCTTGAGTACCGACACCTTGTCATCTTTAAATCCAACTCACTGCACAGTAACTACATGTGATGTGGTTCAGGCTGGGATGATGACGAATGTCTCATCTGACTTATTTTATAATAAATATATAATAATTATCACATTAAATGAAAGGTAAATAAGAAACTGCAGACCTATACGAATGAAAACAAGCAACCATGGTATTTAAGACCTCGGAAAGAGAAGTTATTGTAAGTCTTGAGATAATGTATTTGTACTTTGATTTGTATTTGATGATGTAGTTTGGTTTACATATATTCAGTCTTCTTAAGACTGTTTTAGGACCAGAAGACACCAAAGATAGGAGAAAATTAACGGGATGACAGGGACGAGAGGAGCCAAAAAGTGTGTCGTTGAGCCATGGGAACGCTGTCATGGCAACGGCGCTCAGGAATCCGCTCCGCTTCTCAAAAGTGGCACTCGGCACTACTCTGAAAATAGTATGAAAGAGAAACGGAGAGAAGGGGAGCAGGGAAGAGATGACAGTAAGGTAAAGGGAGGAGGGTGGACACCCCCGTGAAAACTTCAAGTAGAAACTTTAAATTTAAAGTAGGTCTCCAGAGGATTTATTGCAGTCTGACACCTCCACTTATACAACACAGGAGAGTTTAGGGCGCAGCGCTGGAAATAGCAACAGAGGATCTTTTCTAACAGTCTGAGGAGTCAAACTCTGAAAGGCCACTTCAGATCAAAGATTCATGACAAGATTAAATTGTTTAAGGACACTGCAGAAAAAAGTTACAGCCACATGAATCACTCTGTCAGAGGTTGTTAGCCGTCGACTTTTAGAAGGTAGCATACATCAAGTCACCATTCTGCACTTACAGAATTTGTTGCATCTCTGTCACTTCATCGCACAGTCCGCCAAGGTGGTTCAAACTGTGTAATCTGCTCAGTGCTTTGACTCTGATTGGTAATTTTCAAAATGTCTTTTTGAGTTTCTTTTCCAAGGTATCTGCCAGTTCAGTTCTTTCTTGAGGGAACAGTTTGACCTGTTAGAAAATAAGCTACGATTGATATCACTCTCATATCTGTCCATTAAACATGAAGCTGCAGCCACACGATGGTTATCTTAGCGATAAGGATCCAGGAAGTCACTGCTCCCAGCCAAGAGAAACTGTCAAGATAGTTATGTTACAGACTTATCGTATGATATATGAACACAACATTGACCATTTTGCTGGCCTTGATATTGCCCGTTGAGTTTTACATATGCATGTCACCAACATTTTCGCGAACATCACGCCAGAACAAACAGCAAGACTTGGGTGCAATGATTCTCCCTTTTTTTTTTGTCTAAACCCACGCTACTTGCCCAAGTATGAAGAAAAATAACAGCATTTTGGTCTGTCCAACCTTCATCAGGTATATGAAGTTGCATGCAGGCCCCCAGGAAGTGGGCCAGGCTTTGAAACCAATTTTCATAATGGCCAAACAGTGGTACTGCAATTCCTGGGGTTTGTCATGTGACGCCATTGGGCCCAAAAAGACTTTTTCCCATAGACTTACAATGGAAAAGAGACATCTATAAATCTGGGGATACAGTTTTTGAGTGTCACAACCCCTGCAAAATGACTTCCTCCAATATCAAGATTTGATCCATTCATTCGATAACATTTGAAAAGTCTAAAAGAGCTGCAAGATTAAATTATTTTATCCCCATTGAAGTTAGTAGAGTACTAAACCACAAGTGCTTGGCCACCTGACTGTACTTGTCCATACTTGGAGGCTTTAAGTCTCTCGTGCGCCTGCTCCATGGGTCAAATGATGGGGGAGCAGCGCCGATCACCCAGGTAATTTCATACCACGGACAAAGATCGATTTTGGTTTCATGCACCACTAAGCAATTTTCATAGAATGAACGCGGCCCACTGCCAATGCTGTATCCAGGCCTCATTATACAGTGGTTCCCAACTGGTCCAGCCACAGGGTCCAGATTTCTCCTTCGTCATTAGTTCAAGGTCCACACAGTTTACTCATACTTGTGGTTGGCCATAACGTCAGGCTAGCTAGCACTTCAAAATAAAAGCTCTGTGCTGGAAATTCACTGTACCTAAAAATAAAGTGTGTTTTACAAACTTTACACATTTGCAAGTCATTTGTGGGCCCTTCAGAATGGACCTGGGACCCACTTTTAGACCACGACCCACCAGTTGGGAGCCACTGTCTTAATACATCCATGGTCGTATGCATACACCTGATGACGGTCTGACAAACCTAAACGTTGTTAATGTAATCAATTAATCAAATGTAAGAATGTGGCCAAAACGGTTACTGCACTCAAATTCAAAATACCTCCCCAACAGATTCGAGGTTGCTGGACAGCGGCGCGCTGGAGACTGGTTTGTTTGCACACAGGCGGCTGCTGTGGCAGGGTTGCGTCACCGCGTCCTTGATCTTTGGTTTTCCAGCGGACCGTTCGAGCAAGTCCGGCTTCTCTGCTGCTAACGCTGCTGCCAGGATACAGCGGAGGAGACTGCTAATGCTATGTACTGGGACACTGCTAATGCTGCTTGCCGTGCTGCTGTAGCTCAGTCGTAACTGTTACTGATGCTGAGACTCTACTGAATGCGTGACTGGTAGACGGCGGTGGGTGGTGCAACAGGCCAAAACACAAATTCAAAACATAAAACATGATTTGCGGACCATAAAATATTTTTTTTAATGCGAATATTCTGGCTGTACTATTGTTGTCGGTGAGATCAGTATGTTATATGAACATTATTCCTCAGTCTCTGTGACATATTAGGATGATTTTACGACTATTTGCTTGAGATTTCTTACATATAGCTCCTTTAAATATTTTAGCAGTAAGCAAGACAGTGTGCGAGAGTTCTTCTTTGTTTGCAGGATTGCATCTCCTTCGATGCATCTGTCACACATTCAGGTGTGCAGAGATTTTTTTTCCAAAATACTCTGGGTAAAAACCAACATTTATACCAATTACATGGTCCGCTAAAAGGTTATATGAATGTCAGGCCAATTAAAGTCTTTCAAATGATGCAAACGCAATACAAAGCTGTGTTCTGTAGTCCTTGAAAATTGTTCAAATACAAGTGGCATCATAATATACAGTCCTGCACCAGGAATAAGTTTTGTCAAATGCAGTTAAGAAAAACTGAAGAACTGAGCTGCAAACGGACAAGGCATCCAACTTGTGATCTTTTCATCACAGGATCAACTTCCTAACCACAAGGATGCTCTAACACCCACTGCAGATAGGTTACGCCACGACACGACTTATGTGCTTGCCTGGGAAACCACCCAGATTTCCCCTCTTGGTCATGGCTGTTTGTCACACTACTCCCTCTGTTTCTACATTTACCACCTCTTCCTCGCCTTCAACATCCTCCACTCCTTCTGATCATGTTTTGATGGCTGTGAGTATAATAACAGTTGTAATCAGATCTGACTTTATCCCTCTGATCCAAAGCTGGCTGGAGCCTGTTTGTGAGGAGGTGCTGAGGCCAAACACCCCCCAGACTGGGTGCTGCAGCCAAACGTCTCCCTTGGGAGGCCTGCTGGTAGACTCTGTCTGCTCTGAAACTGTGCAGAAACACAGCAATGCACTTAGTACTATATTTAATGTATTTTGAGCACATAAAGTCGAATACTTTCTACTTTATTTTCCTGTGGACATATTTATGTACAGAACTGTGTGTTTGTGAGACACACATGGATAAAGACAGTATTACTTGCTGTCCTTATTCAAACTCATCATTCCTGCAGGCCGTCAGGGAAGCATCAGCTAATGCTATTACTGCTCCGTCTGCTCGACCACATAGACATAAGTACACACACATGCACCTCTCCTACTGCGCTACACCGTGCAAAGCCTGCCTCCGTCTGTCTTGGAAAAGGTTAGCAACCTGCCCCCCCACTATCCGCCCTCTCACAGTCCTCATCCCCTCCTCTCCTGCTCCATAGGAGGGACCTGTATAATCACAGTTAATTAGCGTTCTAAAGTAACTAATGGAAATGACAAGTACTGATTCTTTAAGATGGTATAATTAGATAACATACAGCATTAGGGACTGGGTCATACTCCCTCAGCTGGATGCTGCAGTTTACTGCATAAATGAGAATGATAGTTAATGTGACTCGCTGTATGCAACCATGTATATTTGAAGGGGTAATGTGCAGCAGATGGGAGATGATTTGCATAGTACAGTAGACTTCTGAAGGGTAACCAAAGCTGCTGAAAGTAAACCTGAATGCAAAGATATTGACAAAATCTCAGCTTTTAGGGACAAAGATGAAAAACAGCCTTGTTTTAAGATTCAACCCTGCATTTAAGAGCTAATCCAATGTGGGCTTTAAGGGGTTTCATGAGGTTAAGAGACTGTCTTCTGAAATTTCCTAACCCGTTATTTAAAATACCACTCGAGCCAGTTTTACTTCCTGCTTAAAGGTTAACGCAGGGCTGGGCGATATAACGACTATTTATGATACATCGATATATTTCTAAGCAAGATATAAACACCGTTTACATCAATATACGGTCGTACAATGTAAAATGCCATAGGCTTGTGCTAATAACATTAACATGTACCTGTTTGGAAAACATGTTTAGTATAAGACAGTTGTTTTGTCAGTGAATGTGCATTTTGTGGCTTTGTTACCTTTGTTAAATTTTGCTGTTGTCCCTGGCTTCATATGAAGAGAAGAAAAGTCCCCTAGCCCCTAGGCTAATTTATACAATGTAAAATGCCATAGGCTTGTGCTAAAACCATTAGCATGTTGTATTTGTGGGGAAAATGTGTCCAGATAAAGATGTGGGCACATTTTCCCCACACAAAGTGTTCTGTGCATTCACTGCACATAGCCTACGAATGCCCTTATGGAAATAAACAACACAATAAAACAAAGGTGGATGCAACTACACAGAGAGGTACAGCTAAGGTTATGATGCTACACTTATGATAAAAACAAGATACGTGGACTAGCTAGCTTACAACGATGTTCATGATGTTTTTATCAGTACAACTGCCCAAGCTTGGAGGATGACACGACTTGCAGATTTTACAATAGTCATACGCCATCTTCCCATTTCAGCAACAACTTTCTTTTTCTAACTCTGAGCACAAAATTAAGTTATTTGTTAATAAATATTTTGCTAAGAGTTTGGCTAAACAACACCGCCAGGACACTAAGAAAAATATGAAATATCATAAACATGCCAAAATACAATGTAAAACCTAGTAAAGGTTTTCCTGCAGTTCAAGATCAAACATCAGATAGTTACAGTTCAGTGTCACTGAATTATGTTTTAATTTGAAGGTACAAAATGAGTCACCACTGGCGTGGTACCTCTTCAAAATCATAGCTTTTTCATTTTGTGTACAATTTCATACCTTCATAACTACTTCACTTATTCACTCAGGGTGAATTTTCTGCCAATATTTATTTTACTTTTATAACAGTAGAGAGATGAAAAGAAAATCAGGGCCTGGGATATTAAGATTCATGGCTGGTGTCTCAACTTCTGGGCCACGGGGGCACATCAACCAACAGATCCTGTACATCCCCACATCCTGTGTTCTCTCTATAATGCTCTGACAGTGCTATGTAAAACATGCAGGCTAATTAGCACAAGCAGCGCAGCTCATGTGTGAAAGAAAAAGTGAAGCTTATGGATGCTAAGAATAACACTGGAAGAAGAACGTATAATTAAGAGGGTTATCAGGTCACTTGTTAATGTAAATGAATTAAAGGCAGCAGTACAATAGAGGCTTAATGGAGGGTTCTACTGTGTGTGCTGTGACACCTTGTGAAGATTGGACTATTGTTTTCCACAAAGGCTTAAAAGAAGTGTGTTATTTTCAGCACATCTCTCATTAGTTCACTTTGTTCATTTGTGCAAGACAATGCACTGCAGCAGTTAAATTATATGCTTGGAGAATATGGGGGATATTTTTTGTGGTGAAATGAACTGTATTATGAAGAACATAAAAAAACACGTTAAATATACTACAAATGCACCCACTGTGAAATTTTGGGATAATACTGATGTTTAAAATAGCAATTTGACTGAAAGCCAAAACCAATGTTTTTTGTTTTGTTGTTCTTTTTTTTTGGTTGTTGATATTTAAGGTGAATATCAGTCTATACCCATGTTTGGTCAATAAATCCCTAAGAAATACAGTAATCTAAAGATCTTTGTATGCATAAACAGTAAAAGTCCCAAGCCAAACAAACATAACCCTGGTGACATCACTATAACATCATTCAAGTTATGTTTTTCAAACTTTGGCGAGCTCCTCCAGAGACACAGATGACATTACACAAGTGCAGTAGTTGTACTTAGGGAAGTCCCAAGCAAGTTTTTTTTGCCCCTGATCTCGATCTGAGTCATTTATTATTGAGAGTCTGCTGATACTGAGTCCTGATCTGATACTTCTCTTTTCCTAGATAATACATCTGCACAGTGTTAACTTTAAGTACATAAAAGCTATTATACTCAGTCCAATGAAGGTCTATATGTCTGACAGTTGAAAAGAAAGAAAAAGGCCATGCATCCAAGCTATTTCTTATTTCTTCAGAAAATAAAGTCTAAAATAACTTCATCTTTTTGGCCTTGTCGCTGTCTCAAGGAAATGTCTGTGTCCCTTTTCAGACAGTAGTCTTCAGTGTTTGTTGCTTCAGTGCAGCCTCTGTCTGAGTCACCTGAATCACCTGTGTTTGCTTTCATCGTCCAGACTTCATTTATGTGATTTAATTAAGAAATGACTCCCATCTGAGTTTGCAGTGGTGTGGTTAGTGTGGTTGTCGCCGGCTCTACACTGCCTGCCTCTCCTATCTCTCCCCTGATTAAGGCGGTGAAACACCATGTGCCATGGACGACTAACCAGTACTTTTTCACACTGAGCTGAAATGAAACGAGTGCTCCTAACTCAAGTAAATAACCTGATTACAGCCTCAGTCCGCATTTTGCTTTCGTTTATGGTGTATTGTATTTCGACGCAGGCGGGGTGCAGCACCTGCTTTTGCATGGGAGCTCATAGTAGTGAGTAGTGAAGAGAGAGTTGGATCTTCTATTTAGCTCAATATAGCCAATCCTGATCGGTCAAAGAACGCCTTGATTGGCCCCGATCCTGAACTTCAAGATTAGATTAGGACATCCCTAGTAGCACTCGATGAGTAACCTGAACTGTCGTGTGTCAAACTGTTGCAGTGCCCTTGTTAATTGTTAGGTACATCTATTCAACTGCTCATTAATGCAACCAGCTAATCAGCCAATCACGTGGCAGCAACTCAGTGCGTTTAGGCACATAGACATGGTCAAGACGACCTGCTGAAGTTCAAACCGAGCATCAGAATAGGGAAGAAAGGTGATTTAAGTGACTTTGAACCTGGCATGGTTGTTGGTGCCAGACGGGCTGGTCTGAGTGTTTCTGAAACTGCTGATCTACTGGGATTTTCACACACAACCATCTCTAGGGTTTACAGAGGATGGTCCCAAAAAGAGACAATATCCAGTGAGCAGCAGTTCACTGGGTGAAAATGCCTCGTTGATGCCAGAGGTCAGAGGAGAATGGCCAGACTGGTTCAAGATGACAGAAAGGCAACAGTAACTCAAATAACCACTGGTTACAACCAAGGTCTGCAGAAGACCATCTCTGAAGCAACAACACGTCCAACCTTGAAGCAGATGGGCTACAGCAGCAGAAGACCACACCAGGTGCCACTCCTGTCAGCTAACAACAGGAAACTGAGGCTACAGTTCACACAGGCTCACCAAAACTGGACAATAGAAGATTGGAAAAACGTTGCCTGGTCTGATGAGTCTGGATTTCTGCTGCCACATTCAGATGGTAGGGTCAGAATTTGGTGTAAACAACATGAAAGCATGGATCCATCCTGCCTTGTATCAACAGTTCAGGCTGGTGGTGGTGTAATGGTGTGGGGGGTATTTTCTTGGCACACTTTGGGCCCCTTAGTACCAACTGAGCATGGTTTAAACACCACAGCCTACCTGAGTATTGTTGCTGACCGTGTCCATCCCTTTATGACCACAGTGTACCCATCTTCTGATGGCTACTTCCAGCAGGATAACGCTCCATGTCACAAAGCTCAGATCATCTCAAACTGGTTTCTTGAACATGACAATGAGTTCACTGTACTCCAATGGCCTCCACAGTCACCAGATCTCAAGCAAATAGCGCACCTTTGGTGGTGGAATGGGAGATTCACATCATGGATGTGCAGCCGACAAATCTGCAGCAACTGTGTGATGCTATCATGTCAATATGGACCAAAATCTCTGAGGAATGTTTCCAGCACCTCGTTGAATCTATGACACCAAGAATTAAGGCAGTTCTGAAAGCAAAAAGGGGTCCCACCTGGTACTAGCAAGGTGTACCTAACAAAGTGGCAGGTGAGATATTTTGTATTAATGTATGAGAATTTGCAAAATAAGGTTTGTTTTCATTCTCTTAGATTTCAGCCTTGTCAAACCTGAATATTCTAAAAGCCGCAGGAAAATATTTGTAAAGTCTTGACTGATATTTTTTATGCATCACTGCTTTCCTGGATCAGGTAAACCCCACTTCTGTGGCACCCCGCAGAGTTAATAACAAACACTTTGAAATCCATGTAATAGAACAGTGCGGATTGTAAATCCAGGCCTGACTGACAGTCGGTGAGCACGCAGCTATGAAAACAGGAGAGTGAGCCAACACAGTGAAACAGAGCTAATGTTTTATTCGGAGTCAGGATTACTCTGGTTTCGCTCTGCAGGCCCGGGAAGCTCTCTGCTTGGTCGTGCGCCAAATGTCAGCTAACAAAAGGCATCAGCGAGTGAAGAACAGAACGGAGCAGATATAAAGAATAAAAACTGCAAAGAGCACTCAGCTGTGTGAAAAACACATTTTTAAAAAAAAGCTGCCTTGCTTCGTTTGATGTCAGAGAACCCATTTTGTTTGATGTCCCTCGAACCAGACTGATCATTCAAATTTAAACCGCTACCATTTCAGTTACAGCTTCATCTTCACCCCAACCCCCCACCATGCTGCTGACTCCTGCTTCCTTCTGGCCTCCTTTCTCCTCTTGAAACCTCCATCCTAAACTCTCCGTCTCCCTCGTGCCCCCGCCCAACTCCAGCTTCTTTCTCTTTGATGTCTGCATTTGTTGATGCTCTTGGGTGAGGAGCCATTGTACAAAATGATCACAATTACGACGGCACTTCCCCCCACTTTTGCGCTAATCCTCCCTAAAAACAAATTATGCAAAACGGAGCAAGAGAGGAGACGAGAGATTTTCACTCTCATCCTCTCTTTCTTCTTTTTTTTTTGGAAGAAGCTTCAGCGAGCTCTGAGGAGTTGTTGTCATGGTTTCTTTGGAAGTATTTTCATTTTTTGGCTGAATAATGAAGCGATCAGAGCAGGACGGAGAGAGACAGAAGAGAGTTTAGATCTGGGCGATGAAGTTCTGCAAGAGATCTCAGTCACTTCATTGTCTACCAGTGTGTGTGAGAGTGTGTGTGTCTGTGTCTACAGTACCTCTTAACTGAGGGTGAATGCAGATGAAGTGTTATGAAACAGCCACTTTAATGAACGGTGAATAAAACATGTGAGACAAAGGAGCCAAAGGCAAAATGACACGCACACACACACTAACTCTGCTGCTGTTCTGGTAGTCGAATGGTATTTGCAATTCATTAGTGGTATTTGATTTTAACTACTTGGTGTGTCAGAGGGGCGGCGTTTACAACAAATACAGAGTTCCAGGCAAAGAGAAATAGAGAAAAATGTTCTTCAAGTATTCAGATAAGGCTTTAAAACTAAATGTAAGTGAATCCTGTGTGCTTCTGCACTTCTCATATTAAATAACAGTCAGTGAGTGTCACCCAGCTGTTACGATAGCATTGAGGATCTGTTTTTACTCAACAGCCTGAGAGCTGTTGGTCCATAAAACCTGGATTTAAACCTGCATAACTTTTCCTTGTTTCAGCTCATTAACTGCACATTGGTGTGTGTACTTTATATCAGTGCCGACCATTTTTCCGAGTCATCTGTTTTAATTAAATGCAAAAAAAACCCAGTTGGTAATCCATCAGTGAGCATGTTGTGTCTATATCCCTTTATCTCTTTTTGTAATTTTATGGTTATGTAGTAATAATGTGGTGTGCAGCGACCGTTTTTTAAAACTCTCCCTGATGATGTGTTCAAGGACAGTCTGATATCTGAGCTGATATGTTGGGGGAAAACATTGCACAAACTCTAAAATAAATATGCCGAGCTGTTTGCTGTGATGAACGTCCTACAGAGTGTCAGGCTGAGTCTGCAAGGTGATTTTCATAATTTTACTGTTTAAAAACAGAAAGCAATAGTTGTCTGTAGGTTGGAAAAGAAATGCTTCCATATTTTACTTTTTTGATAATAAAGGTGGGACTAAAATAAATAAAATAGTTCCTTGGTTTGTATTTTAAATACTCAGAAATACTACAGAAAATGATCAGCCTTTCAGCATCAACATCTGACGCTCACAATTTGCTAGGGGAGGACCCCCAAACCCCTCTGTAGCGTTAGCTGCTAACACTAGTAGCATTCAATTTATTCATTTGCAATTATTATTTCTTTTACACTTTTTAGTTATATTTTAACTTGCACTATTTCCTGTTTAGACTCATTTTATTTTTACTTGCGTGATCTTTTTTTGCTTTTTACATATTTAATTAGCATTGTTGAAGGGAGTCTAAGACTTGAGAAGGACTGCTTCTCTGTAATTGTGCAAATAACAGATAAAGACCTTGAACTTGATCTACTCCACTCTATTCTGTTCTCTGCTAACGTGGTTGGTAAACAGGTCAGCCACAGAATGAGTGCAATGTTTCTGAACTGCATTCAGCCCTCCGCTCTGTGTGTGTGTTGTGAGAACTCCCCTCGTGCCCCTCAGCGACCCCGTCTCTCACAATTAAATGTGTCGACCTCAGCACGATTGCAACAAGTCATCCGGCAGAACCATGTGACCTGACACACAAACACACACATGTACTTCAAACTGGATCTACTGGTGTGGGGTTAGGGGACAGTAGGGTCTGGGCACTGGGATGAAGGCAGGGAGAGACAGGTCACATTAAAGCTGTGATGTGATGTGTCACATTGTCCCAGTTTCCCTGCTCCCAGTTTAAACTGGTGAGGTGGAAAAGGACAGAGAATTGACACAGAAACCAGTGAGATACATATAGTATAGGACTGGATCTGGTCAAAGGCTGGCTCGTTGGCTGATAACGACGCCAAAATGAATAATGCTTTGTTTTGGACAATTCCATCCATTTGCCTAAAAATGTAATTTTAGAAATGTTTCCGCTTCTTCCCTAAAGAAAAGAAGCGGCACAAAGCCTAGATTTCAGCAGGCAAAAGAAAACTGGACACAGTCTGGAAACTCGCAGTGATTCTGGAGAACACAAATAACAAGACAGACACAGAAATGTCTCATCATTTCATTCATAGTCACTGTTTGCTTGAAGCTAAATGAAACACTTGTTTTCCTAACAACCTAAAGGCCCCTTGAAACAGTCTATATTTTTACAAAAAATGTGAGGAAAGCTGCTGCCTAAGGCCCTGATCACACAGAAAGCGTTTCAGCTGCTGGAGGTGGCGTTTTGTAATTGTTTTTAATGAGAATGAAGCTTTTTGCTTGCAGTTTTTGCATTGCGAGGAGATTGCGTTTCTGCGTTCGAGGTGCCTGGTGTTTTTGCCAGAGCGCTCTTAACTCCTTGAGCTGAAAAACTTCACCTCAGAGTGGAAAAGCACCCCACATCATCTCTTTTCCCATTGTCCAATCGGATGATTTTGAGGCGGGCCTTCTGTGGTGGTCACGGTTTACAGTTGGTAAACAATGGAGGAGAAACTGGTGGTAGCTGCTGCTGGATACCCAGGGCTATACGGCCCGGCGATAGACAGCAGGTTGGCTGCCCCTGAGTCATCCTAAAATATGCCTGGAAACTGCCATCATGGAGGAGAAGCTCCTGGACCAACTGGTGGTACTCCCCATGACCCATCCTCTTTTTTAGGGTCTCATGTACCCACACAGATCTCTGTTTCCCTGTGCCCAACAAACTGTTTACTGACAGCCTCCCACCCTCAACCAGAGCTACAGCAAGTACCCTCTGCCTCAACATTTGAGGAACTAGATACTAATTACTGTGGAAAAAAAACTAGAAAAAGCTAGATTGATTACACAGGAAGGTTAGTGTGAGGATGTGATGTGGTGGTTGCCTGGCAACACTAAAAAGACGCAGTAAGCGTTTTTTTTACTAGTGGCATTCAGTGGAGAAAAAGGTGGTGCGTCGCGCTTCACGTTTTACAACTGCAGGTCATTTGCAGATCTTCCTCCTGTGCTGACACAGTGCAAAGATAGTTTTCTAAAATGTGACAACTAGGTTTAACTCTTTGCAGCAAGAAATCTACACAGGTAGCCACACTGGATGTTCCTTAGCGAGTATGGTTACTCAGAATAGCTCGGACACAGGAGGCTACGTTGCCTTTGAGGACCTCAAATTCAAAAGTAGATATAATTTTAACTGTCATTTATTTTATTCTTACTTATCACAACTTCAGGAGCTACAGATAAAACAGTGCCAGTTATCACAAAGGAGAGTACGGGTGTGTGTTAAGCATTTGTGTCTTGCCTCCAGGCGGCCCATGATTTCAGCTTTACTGACTATTCCAAAGTGTACTTCCCCAACTGGTGTCCCATCACTTCATTCTGTGCGACAGGCTCAAAGACACACAACAACTTTGTGTTTCCCTCTGAACATGTTGTGTGAGACGACTCAAATCTGCACTGAGTAATCTCTGTATTTAAAAATACAAAAATCTCTGCAGCAACAACGGAGACTGACCAACCCTGAACAACAGAAACCACACAGATCTGCTCCTTTAGTCCAAATGAAATCCTGCTGCAGAGTAGGCACACACTCCTCTGCTCACAGGAAGCGAGGAACTGAAACTTGAGTAATATCCAAGCTGTCTGCTGAGCAGCAGTGAGGGAGGCTCTGTCCAGAGGAAGCTTCACTCGCCAACGATACATCTTCCACTTTTCTGGCCCCTGTGGTGTCGAGCACCACAGACTGACCGAGTTTACTGACATCATGTTGCAAGATTTCTGGTTAATAAAGCTATTTAGATTGGATGCAGGGCTATAATTAAGGACTATTTTCCTCATGAACTAATCTGTTTTTCTTCAGTTAACTGACTGTCTATATAATGTCCATTACAAGCTCCAAAATCTGAGGGTTGCTTGTTTTGTTCCGGCAGTCTGAAACCTGAAAATAGCCTGTTTATGATAATACAACACAGGTAAATACAGACAATCCTCACATTTCAGGAGCTAGAAAAAATGGAAGTAATGTACGTTTATTAAGCTGAGGAACGGTCACAATCAGAAAAAGCACAGTAGAAGATATAAGGACTTTTAGACTCTATGGCTCAAGCTACAAAACCCTATATCCTACATTGCCCATGATGCAACTCAGCAGCATCTTTTGTTAAACCCAGGCCCTCATTTCTCAAACTCAACATGTCCAGTTTGAAATGCAGGCTGTTCGGTCATAAATTTTTAGTAGCCAGTGCTCGTTCAATCTGCATTTGTGGTCGGTTCTGTTTCCCTCCAGCGCCCAGCAGATAGGGAGATTCAAGACTAGCCACTGCTATTGAGGCTCGGCAAAATTTTGTGGAGAAGGTGCCAGGCAGTAGATGTATTACGCACATTTTAGTTACTGATACAGAGCCCTAGCATTTTTAAATTGGGGAATGTAAGAATTTCTTCAGGCCTACAACAATGATAAATGAAAATTAAAATATTAAAAAAAAACTTCAGTCGTTTCCATATAAGGAGCCACATGTGTCTTTAGTGCCACATGTGGCTCCGGAGCCGCAGGTCGCCTACCCCTGGGCTAGAATATAGAGAGACAATCTTTCAACCAACTGTGCAGCATTAAATTCAGGAAGAAAACTGTTTTTCTCACATGCCTTCACGGTGAACGAAGAATCCAAAAACTGAGAAAATTCTTTCTTTCTCTATCAAAACATCTGCCTACAAACTCTCAAAGAGCTCGTGTACTATAATACAAGGCTCATTTATCCAGTCGTATGGTCAGTACTCACTCAAATGCTCACTGAACACATGCATTTTTACTAAAACCTTCCTATTTGACACTGAATTTATTTTTTCTATGCTCTCTTCAAAGCCAGATTCCATTGACAAAAACTGTAATTTCCCTTTGCTAAATGTGGGAGCTGTTGGTCTACCGCTTCCTCGACCTGTTATTTTATTTGTGTTAAATGTGACTTTGGTGTTTTAAAAGATTAGTTTGGATTCATCAAAGTCCTACAATAACACAAACAAACTGATCTACGCAGTGGCAGACCAGCAGATCTTGTGTTCAAAGAGGTAAAGTAAAAATACTGTTTTTGTCATTGGAGTCTGGTTTTGAATGGAGCACAGACAAGTTTCACTCTTAGTTTAATTTTAAATATTAAAGTTCAAGCAAAAGATGCATGTGTTGGGAAGTACTGAGCATATGAATGGATAAATGAGACTTGGATTATACTGCTCGAATTGTGTGAATGCTGCTAAAAGCGGAACCCTTTGACTTCAATTCATCAAGATTTTCATCCGTTTTTGGATTCTTCGTTCATCACGGAGACATGCAAGAACAACTCTTTGAAATTAAGCGTAACACAGGGTGAGTAACTGATACACAAGTAATCATTTAGGGGAGTGAAGTATTCCTTTAAGAGTAAAATAGGGCTGGGCGATCATACGATCTCAATTCGGGATCGCAATAAAATTTTGATCAATCTCAATTATCAGCATGGGACGTTTTGAATTGATATCATATAACAAAACTAAGCGCAACAACAGCATATCAGAGTCTGCCGGCTACCGTATGCCATGCAGGCAGGATAAGCCCACTTCTCATTGTAAGCGTGGCTACAGTCGTGACGGGAGGTAAACAGAGAAAGAGAGAAGTTGGAAAAAGGAGAAAAAATGAGTGAAACTGAAGTCGAGGACGGCAAAAATAATGCACAACGTGAAAGCAACATCACTGTATCATCCTGAACCGAAGATACTGTTGGAAAAAAGAGATAACGTGACATCAGTTGTGTGGAAGTGGTTTGGATAACGTTACCTCAAAAGTGACGAGGAGCAGATGAAGCCGGTCTGCAAAATATGCCAGCGGTTGGTACCAACCAGGTCGGGAAACACCACAAACCTTTTCAATCACCTGAGACGGCACCATCCCAGTGACCACACAGAGTCTAACTATGCGGCCTCAAGTTGCCCCAACTCCACACACACACAGCCTACCAAGACCTCTTCATCTGCTGTTAGCATCGCTTAAAAAGTCTTAAAAAGGTATTGAAATTAACCTCAGGATTCCTGCATATACCCTGTAAAAACATTTTGTTCTTAATGTTGGAAAAGCATTTTATTTAGTGTTTTATATTAATAAACTTTTATTAAGTTTCAATGAATCTCTTGTTTCTTCAAGCGCCAATCAGGATGCTCCCTGAAATGGCAGAATCAGCAAAAACTACATATCATGATAAAAATTGAGATCGATCAATATGAAAAAATATATTGTTACAACATTTTTGGCCATATCACCCAGCCCTAGGGTAAAAGCCCTCACATCTGTAAGCATCTACTCTATTGAAGCACCTCTGAGCAAGGCAGTGAACCAGAAAGACTGGACCTTACTTCTAGCGTCCCTGTGGATGGAGGAAAGAAAGACTCTGCTTTCACCACAGGAACTGATAAAGTATCATGTTGAGGATGTGGTCACACCAGCTACCACCTACATTTCCGTCATTTTACTCCCACCAGTTAACACAGCACACACACTCACCCACTCACTCCGAGGCCTGTGGCCCAAGATTGAAGCTTGGGGTCAACGCTGGATCGATAGCTTCTTGGGATAAAACCACCAGCAACACCCGTATGTGAACACCCAAACACTGCTTCTAGCAACCGTTGCCTTGACGAGGCTGCTCCAACAATGAACGAGCCTGGAAATTGCTGAGTAAGGCTGGCTTCCTCGAGTGGGGTAGAAATAACGGATCATAACATGGATGTTGAGAGGGAGAATTTAGTGTGCGTGCGTATTTTTAAAGTAAATCTCACACCGCTGCATTACAGAATTCTTTTTGGCTTAGAGACACACACGCAGAGCACAGACGGGCACAAAAGGAAACACACATACACACACACAACAGCAGCAGACTGAGGTACACAGCCAGCCGATCAGTGTCATTGTACAATGTAACACCCACGCTGATGTGTCGTCAATAGACTGGCCTTGCTTGCACTTTGCATCATCCCACTGAGAATAACACAACAAAAGCCGACGCGGTTAAAGCAGCGAGGTCAGAAGACCAGGTGGAAGAACGATGATACACAGTTCTGGGGCAAACACGGCCTGGCAATGTTCCCAGCAGCAAGAGACAAAGTCTTTTAGAAAAATATATATTTCCTGACAGCGATAATGCTGAACAGTTTCCCCTCCCTGTCTGTACTTTAGGACTTGTGATGCAGAACTAACTTTATGATAAATAGACTTGGGCAGCGCAGCCAGCAGGAAATATAAAAGACGAAATGGACATCATGATAGAGTTCACGCACTTGGACTATCAGCAGAAAGATATGAGAAAGACTGGTTGTGTCTTTATCATCCATAACATGCAATTCAACTGCTGCTATAAAACGTTTTCTCCAAAATGTATTCTGGGGCTGCAGTATTACCTGTGTAATGCTGCTTTTTGCATCACTGCATTAACAATGACATCTGTGAATGCTATACTCCGAATACTAAATCTAAAATGTGGCATCATTGCAATGCAGATTTTTTTTTAAACTTTGACTCTGTTGACTGACAGTGAAAGAGTATCCCAAGTTTGAGTCTAATGCTGGTTTTGATGTTTATATGATATGATCTTTACATGGTATTACAGCTTAAATGATTAGTTAATTTCCAGGCTGACAGAAAAATGTTTGTCGTATCACTTTACTACAATATGTAATCGAGTCATTGTTTCAGTAATTCTTAAGCAAAATGGCCAAACATTTTCTGATCCGAGCTGCAGTGTTTCCCACAAATGGACTTTATTAAGCGGGCTGTCCAGGTATAAAAATGACCAAAGTATATTTGGTGGTACAGTTCTGCATTTGCATTTTTTATTTATTTTTTTTTATCTGTCTGAGAGAATGATGCTATCCCCTACTGTTCGTGTACCCTCTTGAGTTACTGTTGTCACAATAAACCAGTACTGATGATAAAAACACACACACAGTGACATGTTATTGATACATACATAATAATATCTTAGAAACATCTTAAATCATCGAGTTTGTGACACTATCAGTATCGTGAATTCTTTTTGCTTTGATAATAATATCCTCCTGAGACCCTGTGTCCTCATATGTGAACATGATATTTGGGTTTACTGGACCTTATACTGAATTCACAACTTAGAACTCTGGCAATTGTCCCTTTTTTGTGCCATCTAGTGGTAGTAAGACCACAATACACTAACACATGTAAAATCAAGATGGCCGCCACCTCTGCCAAGTCAGCCTGCAGCTGACCCCGACACAGATAGTGGACAAGATACGAAACCTGATCGAATTTAATGGTTGAAACTTGTTCATTTATGATTAATAATGTTTGTAGTTTGATATGGGAACAAATTTGACCAATTTTAGCAACAGTAACATGATCAAACACTGTTAATTAGAAAGTACTTGTTTAAAGACATTGGGAAATTATCATCAGCTCATTGAAAGACATTGGGACTTTATTATTGTCTCGTTTGAGGACATTGGGACTTTAAGATCGTCTCTTTTGAGGACAATGGGACTTTGTTACTGTCTCCTCCTGCTGATTTCAACACAAATTTGTTGTTCACAATCAGGGCTGAAAATGAACTTTTTGGCTCACCGGCCAAGGGGACTGGTAGATGAAAAAATCCACCGGCTAAGCATACTTTTTACCAGCCAAAATAATGCATTGACTTTTTCTGTCACATACACATTTGTTTCAGTACTTCTCATTGAGATAATTCAGTATTATGTTGAATATAAGCTTAAAGGAGAGGCCAGAGTGAAATCACCCCCATTTTCACAGGTAACTTAGCCTGTTCCCCCTGCCGCAGGAAATAATGGATTAATCCTGGAAAGCTATTGATGTAGCACTTTTCTCCTTATGAAAGTAACACGGTGATTATTCAACCAATGAGAATTTGGTTGGACGAGAGCACAGCGACCAAATAATCAACTAGTTGACCAGGAGACTACAGCCCTAGATATGACACACAAGTACACTAAAAACAAACAAACAATAAAAAAAAAAAAAAACACCTACAGGAAGCTCTTCCCAGTCACAGCCCTCTTCTGCAGATGAGCGCATTTCTTGCATCATCGGAGCGACCTCTCCGTCAGGAATTATTCCTGACGGAGACAGCGACATGCTTCCCCTGGAACACTCAACAGCAAACTCAGAAGGTACGGTGACGTACGTGTCATATGAAGTGTTAAATCGCTGCACATTCTGACAACCATCACTGATAGCTTAGTGTTTGGTCAGTAAGGTGGTTCTCATAGTCTCAAACAGAAGATAAATTTGTGGAGTGCGATCTCCTGATTGAATCGAGTGGGAGTGGGATGCCAGAAATGTAGAAAACACATGTACTCAGTCGACTTAAATAACTCATTCACATTTTTAAGAGACTTAATCCGAAGCTTAAATCTGCTAAATGAAGATTTCGTTAGTACCTACAAAAGGATTGGAGCCACTAACATTTTAATAAATGCCAAAATACACAGAAATTTCCTTCAGCGCCCAGTTGGCACACAAATTCGTTCTGCTCACATTTCATGACCCATTATGTGTATATATTTTATAGCATCTTTCAAGTTATTCTGTGGCTCAAGTTTTAGTTTGTAGAAACTATAATGCTGATGAACACTGGTGAGGTATATGTGTTGTTTTCATCTCATTCATCACAGAACAGAAATGCTCAGATTCTATTTTTAGTGACTTTCACTGCAGCCATTATTCTACAACTATCCCATCTCTCAATGGGAACAGAGTGAAATATCCTGTACAGAAGAGTCATGACAGACAGATCCTATTCAATGTGTCAGATGGTTATTCAAACTATGAATAGCCCCTGAGTGGATCTCTAAGTGGCCACATCACTCAGTCTGAGTGCACCCTGAAGAGGCTGCTGTGTATCTTCAGAGTTAATTCAAACCATTAGCCACAACCAGACGTGCTGAACATGTGTCTGAGGGAAAATCAAAAAGGCAGGCAGAGATCTGTTTGAATAACACAGTCAAATCCCACTTCCTTTCACCTGGAACCGTTTAAAATCCAGCAGATCTGGTTCAAAGAGGAGGCCGAGGAACAGACTGGAGGCTCAGTAACAGAACAAGCTCCTCGGGGAGGGAAAGCAGAAAACGTCCGTGCATCTGGAAAACGTATGAGCATAATGTGCGCTCTACCCGGGGAAAGAGTGCGGACGACTCCTGAAATACAGATTACTGTGAAAACACACCTCTGGAATCCTAATCATCCTCAGTGCTTCAGCAGAGACACAGCTCAGGATAAAGCTGCAGCTTTAAATCTCTACCAAAGACTCTGAAAGGTGCTGGCAGACAAAAACATACAGAGCAAGATGGACGGTTGTTTTCAGGTTGGCGGCCGTCCATTTCTCAAATCACACAGTGGACATTTTATGTACTTTCTCCTTTAGCCATGAAACTAAGAGCCTAAACCTTTAGTACAATCATAAAATCACTAAAGTTACTCCAATATTCCATCAACCTTCACTTTATGAGGCAATATTCAAAATTCAATGTGCCGCACAAAGGCAATACACTCTGTTTACACCCGAGCTTCAAAACAAGTCTTGCATCAGAAAAGACTCACAAAATAAATAAATAAATAAATATATAAATAAAGACAGAGAGATGTGAAGCAAAGAGAGGAAGACCAAAGTGATCCAGCTGGGTTGATACTCTAAATTAAACATACACACAGAGTGTTCCTCACTTGAGGACTCATTAATAGGAAAACCTAAGGACAGATATCACCTGATGATCATTTATTTAAAAGCAGAGCAGATTATGTCCTCTAAGATATGACTGTATAAAATACCCCAAAGTAGCTCTAAAACAGAATGCTGAAACTTCCATTCCTTTACTTGAGCAACAGGTAATCAATAGATTCCAATTTTTGATCATTTACAAAGAGGCATTTGCTTTGTCTCTGGGTGATTTTGAAAAGCTGTGATTTTCTAACAAACACACTGTGTTTGTTAGAAAATCACAGCTTATGTTAGTAGGCTGTCAGTGTAATTTTTTTAAATGGATAATACATATTTTATTAATGGTTTTATTGGTGGAGGAATGTGAATCAAATAGTATTAAGTATGCTCCTCTTTTGTTATTTAAATGAGTAAGTTGTTCATTTTATGGTGATGCCATTTTTAAATGAGTAAAATTAGTTTGGGGAAAGAATCTTTGTTCAGAGAGCTCTGCCTTTTGTGCGGCCGCTTTGAGCTCTTTCAGCTGAAAATCTCTGAACTTTTCACCATGTGCTTTGCAAGCTTGAAGTTAACTGTGTCAACCCTCTGTGGATGTAGCGTTATGTTAGCTACCTGGCTAAAGCTGGTGTCAAGATATTTTTGTCATAGAAACAAAACCAAAAAAAAAAAAGGACACAAGCCCTGAAAGTAAATGTATGTACAATATATCAATATATTTTCAAAGAAGATAGAGATTTAGCCAATATCCTTTATATCGATATAGGGTCAAGCTGCGTTACATAATGCCATTCTTCCAAAAAGCCATGCCAGTGTTCATCTCTCCTCTCTCACGCTCTCCGCACAGCTCCGCCCCACTCACTCACAAGTTCTCCAGCAACACTCAGAGAGACACAGAGCTGCTCCTCTGTTTAATCTGTTGATGAGTCTACAGTGTGACATCAGTCTATATGTACACGTGCTACGCGAATCAGTCTGTGAGATGAATGAAATGACTGCAATGGCACACGTGCAGCACAGCACTGCACTACATGTGTGTGAGACAGAGCTGCTTGATTGTGCCAGGTGAGCGTTAGTTTGGTTGTTTGTGTGTGAGGTGGATCAAAGTGCATCACTGTTCTTCTTGGTAGTTGTAGTGTACTGTGTGACAGTGTGACAGCGCCTGAATGCAGGCGACAGTTGTGTTTTTAAAAAATGCAGCAACAAAATAGACATTTTATACAATGTATATAACGAAGACAAAGCGTCTCTGACTCCTTCCCTCCCTCGGCCTCTGTTGATGCTAGGTGCATAAATAAAGAACGAACATTTAAATCATTTTCCAGCACTAGGTTCATTTGAAAGGCCATGGAAAACTTGGTATTTATATACTCATGTTCTACAAACTTCTGTAGCTTCAGTGCTATAGGCAAAAAGTTAACATCCAGCCTTGCTGTTTAGTTTACACACTGTATATTCATTTACAAGTTGTGCAGCTGTATATTTTCAAACAGGGGGAAAAATCCCTGTCTTTGTATTTTATTTTGAACACAGTCTGTTTTTATAAAAGTGCTTGTGACATCTCAAATGGGGCTTTAACTTGCTGCTGAAAACATGTAGCCCATTTTGTAGAAAAATAGAGATATATATTGCGTTACTTTGAAATACATAAACACATACAGAGAATGAACACCATAGAACTTTTTTTTATTATCTAGTTATCTAGTATCTAGTTTTGCTAATGGCTAACGTTATACTTTTAACTGAATATTCATTTTGTCAATTTTTCTCCGCCGTTTGAAACCAGTAGTTGCCAGAGACAGCAGAGCACAAACTGCTCTGTAGACTACTTTTTTCTACTGCAAAGAAGAATTGATTTCCGAGATAACTGCTGTTTTATCAAGGTGTGAAACTACTTTAAAGTTATCAATCATTTTTGTGGTATCAGGTCGGTGCATAGACTTGTGTGCTCACGATTCCCGATCCAGCTTTTAGGCAGTATCAGAGGCCTTTATGATGCTGGTATCAGTATTTGAACAACACCTACTACATATGAAGCTACAGCTAGCAGGCAATTAGCTTAGCCTAGCATAAAGACTGGAAGTAAGGGGAAACAGTTAGCCTGGCTAACTTCAACTACAAGCAACTCTAAACTTTAACAATTAACTTGTGTTGGCTGTTTAATCTACACAGTCCATCTTCTCATATAACTTTGGCAGTAAGTGAATAAACATAAGCTGCAGGGATTTATGCTTCCAAGTACTTTGCAAATTTGATCTTATTTTGAAACAAACTTCCTCAAAACAAAGTCCTTATTTCAGTTTATTTACACATTAAAAATGCATTGTCACTACTGAGCTCCACTGTATAGAAGATTGGAGAAAGGGCAGGAAAAAATATCTGTAAATGTAAGCAAACTAGGAATGTCTTTGGGAAAAAAAGTGGGAAGTGTGCATCTCAAAAGCGCTTGAAAAAACACAAAAATGCCCTTTATGCCCTCAGCAGAGAACAGAGAAGTTTCTGTCCACCAGCACAGCATCACCCCTCCTTTGTCTCTGCTTCACTTCCTGACATTAAGTTACTGTGTGTCTGAATGTGTGTGTGTAGTTATACATCATATGTGTGTTTGAGCGTTTACGCTTGTTTAGCGCTCAGCCGTCTTTGCCCTCTTTCCTCGATGATTCGCTTACGTAAGGAATCAGCACAAGCTTGTCTGAGCACTGTGTCTTATGAATACAACTCTGTACTGTACAGCAGCTTCTCGTACGCACACACACACTCACACACACACACACACACGCGCACACACACACACACACACACACACAAAGAAAACCTATTATCTAATCACTGTTCGCCCAAGCTGGAGTCTAGACTTGAAAGGACTCAGTTGCTGTTCACAGAATTGGACTCAGTATATTTTGTTAATGACAGGGTTGTTATTTTCAGTGGTTATAAACGGTCTAAACTCACAGAGCCTCACATTAACTATCCAGTTTATCCAGTTAGAACATTTGTGTTGGGTCAGACTCAATGTGTGGCTTGTACATCCAAGTACAGTGGTAACACCTGAGAAATAAAACATTTAATGACTAATGAGTCCCAGATGGGCTTTGCAAACAGGTCATTGGTTTTAAAGCTAAAATAAGAAGAGCCTAAGGGTCAAAAGTCAAGAACAATAATAGAGTAAGAATACCGAAAGGGGTCTGAACTCTCACCCTGCTGAATGATTTACCCTCATTTACGCTCAACATCAAAGCCCAGGACAAACCAAACCAAACCAACCACGAACTAGCAGCGACGAAGGCCGACCAATGTGTTGCCTCATGTCGCCTTTATCTCAGCTAAAAAGTTGCACTCGAACACATCGCAAAGACTACAGCCAACGGCCAACTCACATGAACGTTCTGCACCTGCGTGAGAGACAATAACTTTCTCACTTCTGTTTCTCTTCTCATGTGCTGAGCTGAACTGCCCATCAGAGTGACTTCATTCACTGATGGGCTGCGCCGTCTCTGCAACTGATTCAGCCGGAGAAAAGCAAACTAGGGCCAACTAGCGCCAGTGGTGCAGGACACACTGCAAAAACCAGGGCAACAGACGTTCACCAACGGCCCCTCATTGATCGACAACCAACTGTTGGCTTGGTGTGTCAAAGCCTTTAGGTACATATATGGACACGGACGGAGCCCCCTGTCCGAAATTGTGGGAACAAAACACGACCAAAGGGCATGACAAAGACATCTTAAAAACTGTGGTACATTTGAGAGGTTATAAAAGGTTGGTCAGATATTTCAAACATCCAGGTTATATGATGTCACTTCGCCGAGGGCACAGGGACAAACACCAACTACAGCAGCTGGGAGGAGACTGGCCGGTAGTTAAATGTTAGTTTGGCAGTAGCGAAGGAAAAATGGAGGCCTGTGCTGGACTGCTGCCCCTCTAGTGCCCTCTGGTCGATATATCCATGCCAGCGTAAAGAACACATGAGACGATGATGGTTACAATGTAAAGGGAGTATAAATGAGCCTTTAACCTGCCACGCAAGTATTCAACAAATGATGATGTTCTATTTAAATCCCAAAGCTGTCTAACGTGTCAGTTATGTAAAAAATCGAAATATTCACAGTTCTGTAGGCAGTTTATCTGGAATCAGAGAGGCTTCAGGGAAACTTAGCAGCGCTGGACAACAACATACATTGTGTTAACCCTCATTTTAGTGATACTCTCAGTTTCTTCCTGCATATCTCAACCTTACTCTAACAGAGTTTCAGATCAGTGGAGGAGGTTAAGAAATATGACATAATGACAGAGTGAAAGACTTTGCCGTCCTGCTCTGATGTCTAAATTTGAGCTGACACCAAGGATATAAACTGGTAAATCTGCTAATAATCTTGGGTAATTGATTACTTTGCCATCAAAATGTCAAAAAATACTGGACCTAATATCCCATGGCCCAAGGCAACATATTGAAATTGCTTGTTTTGTCTGATCAAGGGTCTACATCCCAAAGATATTCAATTTACATGACTATTATGAGCAGATGCTGACATTTGAAAATGAAATCAGGCATTCTTGCTTGATAAATATCTTGAACAGTTATCAAAATGGTTGCTGATTCATCTTCTTTTGATGGACTAAATGAGTCGGAATGATCAAATTTGACGAATGGGCTCTGTTGTAAAATTTCATTCCTGCATATAAACACACCAATGTCACCGCAATTTGATATATTTCAGGCTGATGAAAGACTGTTTTCAGGTAAGAGTATTGTTAACAACAGTTAACTGTTAGCTAGTTAACAACTGCTAGTTAACGTAGTATATAATCATCACTGGAGTGCAATGCATCTTGGGATAGAAGGCTGCATTTCTCGGCTGCATTTGAAGGAGCCTTCGTTGCCTTGGTTGCAATCAGTCTTAAAATGCAGCCTTCCGATCCTGAACTCAAACGCAGCTATTATCTTCATCTTATTTTTTCATTCACTTAAAACAATTTATATTTAAATCTGAATAAATTGCAAAAGCAATATGAAACGCTGTGCCTCACAATGATGTACCAGATTAGGCATCCTGTACGTCTTAGATGTGATGGGATAGGAAACACATACGGCGCAATAGTGGAAACTCGTTACAGTCAAAAACATTATGGGAGTCAATGGTGATCCTGTTTTATGGATCCAGGTCAGAATTTCCACTAACTGGTACCACCCACGGCGGCAAATTCTAGTTTGGTTTGGTATTATTTTAAAACTCTTTATCTCTAGATGATATTTCAACAAAACTCCAAGTGGCAGCTTAGTCATAGATATCAACCTTCAATGGCACCTACAGTTAAACCAAAGAATGAAAATATAAATAATCAGAACTCCCTCTGCACAGCCAGTCTCAAGGATCATCAACATAAACCACCACACACTGAAATGAATTTCTGTGATTTTATTAGGAGTGAACAGCATGTTTCGCCCGCGGCTTCCTCAGGTTTGCTCAACAAAATCACGAGCTCTCACATGACTAATTATCACAGTTATTTCACTTTTCTTTTTCCATATTTTTAGATGACCAAGACAAAGATTTTATAAAGAAAGATAGACTGCATCTTTGCTGCTGCTCTCTCTGCCTAAGGCTTTCCATGTAGGCGCATGGAAGGGCAGGGAGGTTTGCTCTCTCTGCCTCAGGCTTTCTCCATTAGCACATGAAAGGGCAGAGAGGTGAGCTCTCTCCGCCTTAGGCTTTCCACGTAGGTGCATGGAAGAGGCTTTCTCCATAGGCCTGAGGAAAGGCAGAAGGGCCCCAGAACAGAGCCATACTGCTAAATATTATACTGCAAATGGAAATAAAGTTTTCTTTGACCTATGTAGCCCTGACTTAATTATCTTTTGAAAAATGTCTTTGAAGAATGTGAAAGAAAAAGTACTGAAAAAGTAAAATGAAATAATTGATAATTAGTCATGTGACCAACCTGTGAGTGCTCAAATGATTCTGTTGAGTGAATGTGAAAAAGCCACAGGCGAAACACGTTGTTCGCTCAAG
The DNA here is from genome assembly GCF_011397635.1 of Epinephelus fuscoguttatus. Lineage (NCBI taxonomy): Eukaryota > Metazoa > Chordata > Actinopteri > Perciformes > Serranidae > Epinephelus > Epinephelus fuscoguttatus. The sequence goes on from NC_064774.1 coordinate 17,932,432, forward strand.
AGATCACAAAAAAACCTTGACTTAATGACTACTATTGCAATTTTTCCCTGGGTCAAACCACAGATGGACTGGACAATAAGAGGTTACCTGGATTCAGATGTTAGCTAGCCGTTTACAAGCTGAGGACAAGGAATCAACTAGCAGAGTAGAGCAACAGCAACAGGAGCGACAACATTAAAATGTGCCACAATAGAGAGACGGGCAAGAACAAAAATCCAGAGGGCCTGCTATTATTACATATCCATGATCAAAAATAAAACATTTAACATATAATTCACAATAAATGTATATATATGTTATTTAATTCAATGCAATGAATGCCCGATATCGGAATTTCTACCACAGAATAAGGTGCATTCGAGGCTATACATGCTGTAGTTCAGGACACATCTCTAAACATGCTATTCTAGCAGCACATTGACAGGCAGACAGAATGGGTCCCTGGCACAGACTAATCCTCCACACACCTCCCGTATAAGCCCCACTGCTCTCTTCCTAGCCTACACCCCGCCACAAGCATGTTCCCTGCCAAATCCTGTGACACATCCAACCAACTGGTGACATTTTGTTGCGGGCGGTTACAGAGACACACCTGACCAGAGCGTTGGAAACGACGGTCACGATTAAAATGGAGTAAAAAGAAAAAACGGGAGGCACATAGGGGTGTTGAAGGCTGCAGATAAATAAATGGGCGCTAATTAGTAAGTATGCAGCTTCCTCTGTATAAGTGCGTGTGCATTGTGTTTTCTGCGTGTGTGTGCGCGATGCAACAACAATAACAAACGCGCCCTCCCTCCACTCTACGTGCTCCCACAGGAGGCATGGGTGCACACCGCTGCTGTCACATGCAAAGCCGGATTTAAAATCAGATTTACCTGGCTGCGGTCTTCTTCTTCTCTGGCTTATTTAAATGCTCCTCCCCGCTGCTTCTCTCCGGCTCTGCGTTTCATTTCAGCTCGCCCATGTTCGCAGTTCGATGGATGGATGGAGAGAGGTGGAGGTGGAGGAGGAGGAGGAAGAGGAGGTGGAGGAGGAGGAGGAAGAGGAGCGGAAGCCTTTGAAGTGAGGAAATCTGGGTCCCTGCTCGCGACCCAGCTGCGTGGACTGGATTTATGTCGTTTCCAAGGCAGCGTCCGTCGACCTGACGAGCGTCAAGCTGCTGCCTGTCGCGAACACAAAGCACTTCCGCTTTACGTTTTAAAATAAAAGCCTCGGCTGGGGAAACACAAGATAGTAATATTCTTTGAATAAGGTGTTTTCAAACGTTTTTCACATTACATTTTTTTTTTTTTGTTCTAACTGTTGTGTTGTTTTTATCCTGAATTTGTCTTATAATTGTGTATTTTTTAAAAACATAATTTTAAAGCCTATTAAATTATCTTCTGCTATATCCTATAAACACTTCATCTTTTTGCATGTTTACATTTATTGTCTCTGTCAAAATAACACATAACATAAATATTAGAACTGATGAATTTATATAAATAAACTGCATATACAATATAAATAACACTTGAATCTTTCCTCTACAATGGCCATCTCCCTTATTGCTTATTACTACTTTTAAATACACTAAAATAAATCAAGGGAAAAGCTTTTTTATTTACAAGTGCAGATGTCTCTTTTCGACAGGAAGTCAAACTAAAAATCCCTCTCATTTGTAGAAAGATATTCTGATAGAAACCATTGGTTTCTACTACTTGCATTCATGTTTAAGCTATTCATCTCAGTTATGCCACTACAGGTTTGTGTAATTATTCTATTTTGGTTCAGTTGCAAATACAGCCTACAATCCAATTCTAAATTGGTAAAACTAATGGGGTTTAGTACACCAGCACTGTAATAACTCCAAATTCATGAAGGTTATAATGTTCACATTTTGATGGAACTTCTTTGGAGGTGTTGCTTCAACTGTATGGGAATTTGGAGGCTGTAGTTTGTGGTGCTGTTGAACTGAAATGCAAAAACACTGTCAGATGTTTCTATTAAAGACTCTACCCTCATTTTTAATATTGGAAACTCCTCTCAGCCAGAAGCAACATCATTTAATAACCATAAAACTGAATCAACATCTCTCTAAAATGGGAACGTAGGACTTACTGCAAGATTGTTATTTTCGCCTTGGCTATGTGTACCTAATAAACTGGCACCTGAGTGTATATAAATGCCTTCTCTTCTTACATACTGTATATCATGGAGCATTGAAGTACATCACAAATCTCAAGGCCCTCAATCAGCATTGCTTCCTGTATGCTAGGGTTGACTGTAGACTGTATCACTGGTATGTCCCCATTTCAGGGTGTCTACAGGTATCACACAGTTACATTTATTTACCTACACTTTAACTAAATTTAGGACAGATTCTTGGACAAATCATGTTTTACTTGTTTAAGCATTCCAGGTAAGTAGTTTATACGTGTTCTTGTGCAGCGATAGGTGTTATTTGCCAACAGATCAGCACAAGTACTAAGTAAAATGACAGTATTATAGTTTTATAAGATTTGTAACATTAACATTTAAAAATGGATCAATGAAAGTAGATAAAATGTTTGTAGTAGTTACCTCACAAATTTAAATTTAAGACTATTTAATGACTTTTAAGACCTTGAAACATTGCATTTATGACATTTTAAGACTTTTTAGGACCTGCAGACACCCTGCATTTATAAGGCAATCCTTATCTTGTATCCTTCTTGTCTTCTAACTATAACCATCTGGAAAATACTGGAAGCTACAGTCTGTGCTGTGACATAATCACTAGACCGAGTCTTGCCATCTGCTCCCATAGTTTCTGCTAAAATGGGGAAAGGGGCTTTTACGTACACAGCTGCTGCAGACTGAATTTGGTGTTGGAAGGCTTGTCTTTGTTTTTAGATGTAGGTTGAAGAAGCTGAAGGAAAGTACACGAGAATGTAGATCCTTTGACTGTATATCTGCCTCTATCTGATCCAGGATCTGTTGACCTGATTTATTATTACATGCTGTCTGCAGGTTTGTTCAAATGTGCTGCTGCCAGGCTTGGCCAGGACAATTTTAGAAATGACATTTTTTAATCTCAATGAGGATTTTCCTGGTCAAGTCAAATATTAAATACATATTAAATGAAATCTGTAAAGGTCTGCAAGTAAGCATTTGATGGCAGTAACCTTTTTAAGTGAAGGCTATACATAATATATGGTCAACGAGTGTCAAAGATGGACTATATGTAAAGTTGACATTAGAGTCAAATACAGATGAACTTTAAAAGTTTAAAAGTCAAAGTTTTACCAAAGAACAGTCACTTAGTTTTGTCCAGTTTATTTTTTTACCCTTAATCTCACCTAATTTTCTTACCTTCTGCCTGTAAATGTTTGCCTTTTGGTCGCAATGCTGTCAAAGAAGTGAGCTAACGTTTAACAGAAACGTTAGTAACGTTAACTAGACCACCCATACAGCGCTGACGTTACACATAAATGCTACAAATACGACGAAGCATCTCTCCAAATGACAACGAAACTGTCACTACATACGTTAATACACAAATACAGTTGCACAATAGCGTAAAAATAATTTAAAGTGACTTTATGTTGAACGTTAAATGTCTTAAATGCTGCTGTCTGTCGTGGTAGCTCTCGCCAGCTTGACGCAGCTGAAACGAATCAGGGAGCTGCAGCAAATCGGCGGCGCATGCGCATCCGAAGCGCGGCGGCTTTCGCCGATGATAGCCGAGGCCACCACCCACTCCTTCGAGCAGCATGGGTGAGCGGAGCGGAGCGGGCAGAGCAGAGCAGCCGCTGCGGGCCTGTGGGAATATAACACACGTACATCATGTAAACACATGGGAACGAAAAATAATCACCTGGCGTTTTTTTTTTCAGTCTAGATAAACAATGTAATTTCACTGACGTCATTCCACCTGTGCCAAATACAGATAGATAACAAAATAAAACATGCTATTCTTTAATATAAACGGTGTTTTCGTGGACATATTCAACTGTAAAAGTATGGAATCACTCTAAATATCTTATAATAACTGAAGCTTACATTAAAGACATTTAGTGTATCACAAACATACAGTACAATAAAAATATTATTGCACTTGATGCAAATATATCTGCATATTCTATAAAAAGTATTAATTTGTATTCCACCTGCATAATATTTTTTGTTACCAACAGGCATTGTAGACTATAGTGTACAGCAGTAACACTCAACTTAGGGCCCAGGGGCCAAATCTGGCCCAAGATAGGGTGCCAGGTGGTATACTGATAAATAGTATTCATTTTTGTTTATTGACTGGCTCCTGGCTTCTTGACATTTTGCAAAAGTGGCCCCCAGGCAGAGAAAGTTGAGTGTCCCTGGTGTACAGTAAATACAGTAGTTGCTGTTTGGTCTATTAACACCTTGGGAGAAACTACAAATGCATTTGACAGTGCTGTGCAGACACTATAGGCTGTCTCACAGAGTCCTGCCATTTTCCACTTCCACCACTCAGCGGCGCTGTTGCCTTCTGTTTGAGACAGGACTCTCCTCCTGCAGGTTGCTGACTCCTCTGTCGCTGTCCATGGTGCTGATTTAGAAGATGCTGCAAACCAGCACTGAGCAGGAAACAAGCTGATTTTAAAAACTAAGCATGCATAGAAAACCAAAACGGAGACAAAGTAGTGCTGGAAACTGTCACATAGTGTTTCTTGTTATCTGCAGTACTTTATGAGACTTCCTGAGATGCTTTATAGTGGTGTATTGACTGTGGTTGTAAGCTTTGGCTTACTGTGGCGCCATCTTGTGGCTTTACGTGGTAATCACACCTGGCTGTAGCCTGCATAGCACAGGATCTCTGCTTTTTTCCAAAGGTGCAGTCAGTCATTTATGACCCATATCGACCTTTTGGCACTTCCACCGGATCAGCAGCACAACAGTAAATGTATGGCACAGTTACTGGTGGCCTGTTGATGAATCTTATACCTCCTACTGTGAACCTCTGCACATTTCTTGGACAGTTTTACACATTTCTGCACCAGCTACAAATATTAAAAACTGCACAGCTCTTCCATTTTAATTCAGATATATGTACATATTTCTATAGTATTTATTATACTCAATTATATCTTTATTCTATCCTATATTTATGTCTTTTAAAGGTCCCGTGTGAAGGATTTAGGGGGATAAACTGACAGTAATGGAATATTATCTGAGAAATTTGTTTTCTTTAGTGTATAAAATCACCTGAAAAACAGAATTGTGTTTTTGTTACCTTAGAATGAGCCTTTTAGTCCTTGCTTACAGAGATTGCCATGCTGCAACACCATGTTTCTACAGTAGCCTAGAATGGACAAACTAAACACCTGCTCCAGAGAGGGCTATTCATGATAGTTAGAGGCCCCTCTGCAACAAGAAAAAAAAAAAAGAAACACACACTGATTTTTCACATTATTCTGCTTTATTCATTGATTTTACTGGTTTCTATTACCGAGTCTGTTTGTTCTGGAGAGGAAGAGACCTTTGCAGAAAATTCGACTCTCAATAAAAACCTCTTAAACTTCTGGATCTCAACTTATCGAAGAAAAAAGGTGAGCACACATTAACAGGTGCTGGGCTGACGGCCCGTCTGCGATGAGCCCAACAGTGTCAGAGAAACGCTGGTTTGTAACATGAAGCTGCTGATTTATTCACCTGGGGCCGTATTCACAAAGCATCCTAGTACGAAGAGCTGCTCCTGGTGACGAAATTCGAATAAACTTCTTAAAATTGTGACGTTTTCTCAGAATTTCCCCTTTAAGTTAACACTAGGTCCTTATAAGGATAAAGTTATTCACAGAGAATCTTAGACCTTAAAAGAGCTCCTAAGGTGAAAAACTGTCAGGAGCAGAGGAGGACTTTTAAGTGATTTAAGAGTTTCTTAATCAGAGGAGAAAATGGTGGAAAGACAAAAAAGTTGGAGGAATACTCTCCAAACAATGACAGACAGTGAGTAAATGAAATGCTAAAGATTAGATGGTGCAGGGATAACACTGATGTCATTAGGGATATGCACACATTTCCCACCTATAACACCAGAAATAAAGTGATCAGCACTAAGATATTTGGCAAACTGTAAAATGCAACAGTGCAGCAGTGATGACTTGAGTCTGTCTCAACCTTCCATCAGCAGAGTGATCACACTGACAATGACAACACTTTCACAGTCTTGAGTTCATTTCATTTCCACTGGGTGTCCACACACCTCTCAAAAGGGTGTGTCTGTGACAACCAATCACATCTGTTAAAAGAATGCATCACACCTAGCAACAGGGTCAACCACATCTCCTCACGAAGTTAAAAGTTTCTATCCCTTCCTTGCTCTGAGAACTTCCTAGACTAGGACTACTTACTGAAAGTTTTTAGGCTCAGTTAGGAGCTCTCTGAGAGTGTTTTGTGTAGGCTATCCGAATCACAGCAGAGATCTAGCAGAAAAATCAACTGAAGAGGCATCACTGAACTGTATATCATGATGCAAAAATGTAACATAGTACATTTAATCATTACCTGTTGGGCTTGAAGGCCTTCTTATCCTGCTACCATCGTTCAGTGTTGAACAGCTGGAAATGCATGTGGAGTTTTTGTGGTCATTTTGTGCAATTAGCGTCAAACTGACTGTCTCATATGCTTAAAAATAAAAAAAATAATTAAAAAAAAAAGCATACCTCAGTTTGCCAGAGTGGGTATGGTACTCATATCATGAGGACTTCCTGCACGGCTCAGTGGATAGAGCATGGCACTGAAACACAGCCGAGGCTAAGGGTTTAATGAGCTCCAGGTTCAGCTCTTTTCATGGCACCGTGAAGCACTTTGGAATAAAAGCTCCCACTGATTGGCAGAATAAAAGAACATAATAGTAGAGCGGACTGGGTGGCCAGCGCGGGGAGCTGGGGCCTATACTGTACTGTTATTATTAAATTCCCCAAATTTCACAGCTAGGTGTGTAGCTGCTAATCATCAATGGGGAGGAATGCTAAGCAGTTCTGTAACTTATACCAGGAGGGTTGTTGTACCGCTGCTCCATGGTGGGTTGAAAGAAATGCTCAGTCAGGGGGAGCTAAATCCAATTTAAAAGCTTCTACGTTCAAAATACTGTTTTGTTTTTCAAGTCTTGAGACTGTTCCATAACTTGTTTATAAGTTCAGAAGAGAGTCTGGTCCACTGGAGACTTCAGCAAGATAAGGCTTAAAGCAAACAATAATAATAATAATAACAAGACAATTGTCCACACATTAGAATAATATTTTAATAAATAAATAGCAGCATCACACAGAAAAAAAAGAAAATATACATTGTGTGGATGATGGCGCAATCATTGTATAAACTCAAAATGTGTCGTAGACAAACATTCACAATTAAAATGGTATAAAAAACAGCCACTGCATAACAGAAGAAGGTTCAACACATAAAAAGATAGCTAACCCACGAGCGCCGGATCATACAAGAGCGAGACAAACCAGACAACTGGGTGTGTGTCAATGCAAACCAGCATCAAAGGGTGCTGACACCTCGAGGGTTCAAGAGTCAAGGTTTAATGCAAGGGGAGGGTGCGCTGGGGAAGTTGGGTTTGCCAAACTCTTGAACAACCTGCAGCTCTGGCTATTCTCAGAGCTGTTTAGTGACAGAGTTATATGTTTGGGAAGATTGGCGAGACAGCTGTGAGGTTAAGTTTGGATGATAGGGTATTAAGGTCCCCCAAGTTGGCATGGAAAAGCTGGTTTGTCATGCCTTATGAGGTATTTCTACATTTAGATTTCAAAACTATAAGATCTTGTGAGTGAAGAGAAGAAGCGCTGGACCAGCCTTCACCTCCAGATCTCACATTTAAAGGAAAAATCCACCCTTGGATTCTTGTACATTCTTTAATATTGCTATATATTATTAGTGCATTACAGTACACGACTTATTTCGTGATTAGCTGCTGCAATTTCCTGCTACTTCTGTTATCAATTTTACTACTTTCCCACTGACAGAACAGTAAAAATTAAAGGAATAGTTTGCCACTGTGGGAAATACATTTATTTGCCTGTTAGTTTAATGAAAGATCGATACCACTCTCATGTTTGTGCAGTAAACAGGAGCCGTCAGTTTGCTTAGCTTAGCATAAAGACAGGAAACAGAGGGAAACGGCTGGTTTTGCTCAGTCCAGAGATAAAAAATCTACCCACCAGAACCTCTAAAGCTTACTTATTAACATTAGATCCACAGGCGCAGTTTGCGTTGGTTCAGGGGGCTCACTTCACCCCCTAGTGGCCATAGCCAAATATGCATGTAGGGATTTATTTTTTATTTTAACACAGATAATAAATAAATAATAATATTGACTTTGCATCTTCTTGTTGACACAATAAGAAACCAACAAGATACGTTTTTGTGGTCTTTTTATTTGCTTAATAAGTTGTTAAATTGGGACAGACAACCTCAACTGCTCTAGCTGGTGGCCATGGGTGCATTCGTAAATCTGACGCTCTAGTGCTGCTGTTCAAAAAAATAGAGAATTCTATGTCTATATGAATTAACTAAAAGTTAAATTAAACACATTTACTGTCCTTGGCACTCTGCTGCTACATCACCCCAGACAGAGAGCCCAGAAAATGCTCAGCCACTCCAAGGATGTGGTGCTCTGAATAACGCAACAGTAGACTAAATTTCAACAGCGCTCTGAATCCATCCGATTAGCAGCAAAACAGGAAAGTTATGGTGCAGTTACAGGTGGTGGCCTATTGATGAATTTTGATAAGTTTTGATGAATTTCATATCTCCTACTGTGAACCTCTGCACATTTCTTGGACAGTTTTGCACATTTCTACACAAACTACCACTATCAAAAACTGCAAAGCTCTTTCATTTTAATGAAGATATATTGTACATATATTTATAGTTTTAAGAGAGTTTTCGCTTACAGAGATCACCACATTGCACCACCATGTTTCCACAGTAGCCCAGAATGGACAAACTAAACACTGGCTCTAGACGGGGCTATTCACATTTTCGTGTCTACCACCATAGTTAGAGGCCCCTCCGCAACAAGCTGAAAAGCGAAGAAAAAACACTGACTTGTAACATGAAACTGCTTAATTTGGCGTCCTTTTTTTTTTTGTTTTTTTTTACCTGGTCTGTTCCTTTTTTTATTCGGGGGTGTGGTGCTCTGAATAACGGAATGGTAGCCTAAATTTCAACAGTGCTCTGAATTTACAAACAATACAGTTTGTGTTAGAGTGCGCTCTGAAGTTTGAAGGGATTTATGACGGTAATTCTTGCAATATTCCATTACTCGTTTGGGTGTAGTAGTTGGGATATGAAAATGCACTGGCTGATAGTGTAACCCATACCTCAACTGTGCATACTACATTTCCCTTGTTTTAGTGAAGCCCCAATGTAAAGTTCAAACTGCGCCTATGGTTATAGCTTGTTGACAAGTTGTGGTTATACTGGGAGTCACTGCTCCTGGCAAAGGAATTGTTCCAGCAAAATAACTCCCCATGAAACCACAACTTGTCAGTCGTTGTGTGCTTTAAAAAAACAAGATAGAATGCCTTTAGTAATTTGTGTTAGTAAGTATTAGTTTAACTCGGACACAGCCAGGCTAACACTTCCTTCTACTTCTAGTGGTTATGCTAAGCTAGGTTAACCATCTCCTGGCTCCAGCTTTATTTAAAACAATCTGCTTTTCAATATTGTGCTGAAGCATATCTGGGTGGATTTTTCCTTTAAGCTTGTGTATATCTTAATATTTGAGCATGACTCATCTTATTCATAGAGCCAGATGATTTTTCGAACACTAATTTTCTGACGTAGTTCTTGCACAAATTCCTGGAGAGGGTAAAAGCCTAAATCAGCCCTCCTAAAATGTATGGATATTAAACTCTGTCAATAAATGGCTCCAACTATTTCTATACACACCAAACCTGGATCGAATTATTAGTTGAAATCCCTCCAGATACTTTCTCCGAGTGATTGCTTTCATCTGTCTGGACCGCGAGCCGGACAGGATTGGCATCTGCTGGAACAACCCTTGTGCCCGACACAATCGATACAAACCCAGAAAAGTTACTGAATCAATCTCAGATAGCAATTTGAGCCAGGCCTGGTACACACACAGGTACACGGGAAACATATAGTTATTACATTGCGACATACTGAGTTGGCTGGCCTGGCTGTAGCTCTTTGCTTTCTCACACCTGGACGGATCAAACATTCGACTTCGTTCAGAGAGTCCTCTCTTCTCCGTTTTATTCTTTTGTTGTCAATGTTGGTATTTTGCATTTTGATAAAGACACAATGCCTGCAGGAACTGCAAGCCGTTTGCAATTTGCATTTTGTTGATTGCTCTTTGTTTGTTCTTTCTTTCCTTCCTGCGCTGGTTCGTTCCTTCCGAGTATTAACAAAAACAAAACTGAGTGAGGCAGAGAGGACCTTTTGAACATTACTTCAAACATGCACAATATTTGTAGGCCAAACCTCAGTTGTTGCCGGCTTGCCAACATTAGCTCATGTAGACCTCTCCTTGTGAAGAGAGAAGTGGTGCGAATGACCACTGTGTAAGTCTGTAGCGTACAAATAGTGGATAAATTATACAGAGATGCACAGAATTAGAATGAAGTGACTCCCAGTTCTTATGTTTCATTCTAATTGTATGCAGAGGTGGCTGCAGACCTCAGGCTCTGGATTTGATTGGTCCACTGCAGGCTTTGACCTTTGCTCTTTGACCTTGAGGAGGGGATTATGGGAGAAAAAAAGGGTTTACATTCAGATGTTTGTAATTTGGCTGTCTCGTGCCTGAGGGGAGAATGACCAAAATGAAATACTGATCACTGGGAAAAGTGACATCTACTTTAATAAGGTAATAGCTAGGCTGGGAGGATAACTCAGTCATTAACTGTGTGTCAGTCAGTGGTATTTTGGCATTTAAAGGGGTACTCCAGCAATTTAGTATCACACTTCCATAAAGTTGAGGGACTAAAAACAGACAAATTAAACAAAGATTGGTCAAAACTGAAGCAACAGAGGCTGAGATATCTTGACTTCTTGACTCAGGCACCCGGAAACTACAATTCCCATCATGCAACACAATATTATCTCTCTGTCACCTAAATGCCCACATCTTTCAAACCTCAGATCTTCAGCTTTAAGAAAGGCTTTCTGTGAAAAGCTGAGATAACCAAGATGACATCACAACCTGGTCTCATAGAAATACAAGACCATGACCATGTTCAATGATGTCATGCAATGGGCGGTGATTAATGTCAAGACCCAGGTCAGCGGTGGGCAACCTGCGACTCCGACTCAGAGGTAAACACAGAGTTTAATAGTGCCTGGACAGATTGGTTTGCGTTCACCGCGTATGCTGCAAAGTACCAAATAATCATACATAGCTCACTGCAGAGCAGCCATCTTGTGGTAAAACATATTATTGAATGTTCATTTAGATCTATTTTAACAACCTTTTAACAACACGATCCTGTCATAGTGATGTCCAGTGGGGTATTTTAAGGTACGTCATCACCATGTTTCTTTATCTAATCTAACCTACGTAACTTTACTTGCCTAAACCTAACCTACGTGACTTTACATTTAGTACGTAACTTTACGCTAACATCATTTTTGGGGTGCTAATTTATTGGATGTCGTAAGAACCACTGACGTCTTTTGATTTTTGGTTACGTGTCGTACTTGTATCACCTTACAAAGTTCTTATTTTCCAAACGTAACAAATGCAGTTATTTAACCAAAACGTATACTTTTCTGAACCTAAACATGTAGTTTTGGTGCTTAAACCCAACCGTGCTGCCACCAGGTAATTTTAACACAATACGTGATACAGTTTTGGTCATTTCACGTATTTCTGTGCGATCACACTGGACATCGCTATGACAGGAGAACCATGTTTGGAACCACGTGACACTTTAAGGTATGTTGTCACAATGTTTCTTTACCTAATCTAACCTGTGTCACTTTACTTGCCTAAGCCTAACTTTGCAGAGTACGTGATGCTACGCTAACATCACTTTTGGGGTGCTAATTTGTTGGATGCTGTTGGTGCGATGTTGACTTCTTTTCATTTTTGGTACATAGTTACTTCAAGTTATGTGACCTACTTGGGTCACTTTACAATGTATTTATTCCCCATATGTAACAAGTGAAGTTACTTAATTGAAACATGATATTTTTCTAAGCCCATATACGTAGTTTTGGCGCTTAAACCCAACCGTGCCGCCACCATGTAATTTCATTAATTTGGAAATGCTCTCCAGAGCCACAGAAGACGGGTCAACTGAACCTGATGTGTAAAACTGGTGAAGTGCCCCTTTAAGTGATCTCTTAATTTTCTCAATGTATGTCCTTTTCCACACAGCCATTAAGCTCTATTTAACTAATCGCTATATGCATACGAGTTTTAGGTTTAATCTCCTACATCATCTCCTGTTACAAAGAAATCTAAGTTTGCCAACTTTAAAACCCGAACAACATTGAATCCTTTTCTAAGGCAGTATATTGCAGACATTTCAGCTGATGGAGGTGGAGGAATCTTGCCGTCTGTCAGACGTCGATAAAACGCAACAGGAGGGAGGGCGAGAAAATCAGCGTGACAGAGCTGTGAGGGCCGGCGACCTGTCTTGATTGAGTCAGGGGTCTGTCTTTTAGTGTATTGACTTTCTGTCCATTTTATGCGACAGATGAAATCTTAAGCTATTTGGTCTTTGAGTCACACTCCGGTAATGTGGGCGGAACAGACTGTAAAGCAGCCAGAGATCAAAGAGTCTGATTTAAGAGTTTGTGACCATCGAGTTATGGGGTCAGAACTGCAGTTCTTGGGAGATATTGGCACGCGTTCACCCTGAAAACCGTCATCGGAGCGTACATGTGACAGTAATGCTCCGATGGACCTTATTTAAACCCAGAGCTTAATGCCTAAATTTAAGCATAAATGTTCTTTCTGTCCTCTTTGGCTTTCACTGTACTGTCTGAGCAAATTTTGGCTGGTGTGGTTTTTGGAGAGAAAAGCACTGATGCAACGGCTGAATAAAAATCCTTCATTATCTAAGAGGTAAACCTCCTGTTCATTGAATAATGTCTCCTTCAGAGATGGTGCTCTGAATCACAAACAGCCTGGATTTATGCCCGCAGATGATGCCCATACTCTGATATGTACTCTGATAATATGATATGTATATTAAGTAGGTGGCTGATTGTTGGCTACTCGTGTAGGACAACAATTTCAAGATGCATGTGCTGAATTTGCATCATTAGATGTGCGAAACATAGAGAGATTTCCTTTATTAATGTGACTGCTGATGCATGAATATCCACTATTTTGGGTAAGTGTAATCGCAACTGAGGAAGATCTTGGAACGTTAATGTTATATTATTATATGAAGGTGAATCTGTGGTAACGCTGGCTAATTGATGACAGTAACGATAGTAAGCTTTAGCTGATAAATAAAATCTATATATTCTGTTCCTTTTAAGGATGACATCTGAGGAACACTTGTGCACTCTTATATTAAAAAAATCATGTTTAATTTTAGATTGTTCCTTTTTATTTTAAATTCTTGTCAGTAAAATCTTTAGAAGTTGGGGCTTTAATTATTTCCAAAGTTGGTGCATTGGTCAACAGAAGCAAGGGCCTGACAGTTGTGTTGGACCAAAGGCCTGCGCTATGTTTTTAGCTCTTTTAGCCCCCTTGTTCAATCCAAGGGAAGTGACCTCTCTGTGTTGTGCGACCACCAGATGGCACTGTGAGTCCACCAGAGACCAGTGGCCATTGTACATTCCTTCATCTCGGTCCTCAAAGACAAACTTTTGACTGCTGCAGCCTGGAGAAAGTTTCCTTTGCAGAAAAAATCAAATTTCTGTCGGCTGAATGGTTTGATTATACATGCTGGAAAGGTTCATTCGGATATATTCTATGACTGTTGTCAAGCTTGACCGGCACAAAAATAGATTTGGTGTAGTTTGCTTGGTGTGGAGAGAATCCACACAAACCAGAGCTCGGACTGCATTTGGACTCTGTGTGAAGGCTTGAAGTCGTCGTTTGACCCCAGAGGTCGGCGCTCGACTCTGTAACCTGCATCAGTGGGACTCCATCGAGGGCCGCCTGACTTCATACCAGGTTGACAATGAGGATAAGCTCTTCACTGGCTGCCTCTTGTCACTTTGTCCCTGTCTGGTACCTTCGTCCCCATGAAGTACACCTCATTTTGTGACTGCAGAGCGCATCTTCATGCTTTTACCCTCCATTTATGGTCTGAAAACCAACATTTTCACACCAAATAAAAAACGAACACGTGTGAAATATTGGCTTTCATTCCAAAACTTTTTCATCTTAGAGGTTAACTTCTCTGGTACGCTGATTTCTCTCACACACTGCGGTAAGTCGTGCACTTCAGTGTGGTGGATAAGGCTCCTCAACCGAGACTAGTCCCTCCACAATTAAAGCACCCACTGCAGGTTTACAGCCTATAGAATCGCTGTGGGCTTCGAAACGGCCCAGCGTCTGCAGGTTAAAAAAAACAGAAGACAACAAAGTAAAAGCACGCAATCACACGCTGCTGGTGTGTTCTCTGGAGGCGGGGCTGTAGCTGATGAGCGACAGCTCCTGCTCCACCTCCGTTTCCGGCTCTGTTTCCGAAAGCATGCCGATGTTGTGGCATTCGGAGAGGCTCTGTGACACTATTCCGATTTGTGTTTCATCATCTGTCATGTCCTCCGGGTCCACCGTCAGCCTCCCGTTATCCCCCCTGCCGCCGTTGCGACAGTTACTATTGCGGTCCATGCCGTCTTTCCCGTGACTGCCCATCAGAAGAGGGGTCACGGCGTGCGACGGGCACGGCGGGGGGACCAGGAGGGTTTTGCAACTCTGTCCAGCTGCGTTGGCCCCGACTTTGTACTGGCACCTGATGTAGCTGGAGAATGCTCTCCTGTAGGTCTTATTGAAGAGGGTGTAGACGAGAGGGTTCACCCCGGAGGAGATGTAGCCCACCCAGACGAAGACGTTGAGGAGGTCATTGAGCAGCGACTCGTTGCAGGAGCCGCGGCACAGGACGAAGGTAACATTGGTGATGAAGAAGGGACACCACATGATGAGGAAGAGGAAGAAGACGATTCCAAGGACCTGGGGAAAGAGAGAGGAGAAAAGAAAAGTAAAGAGAAGCAAAGGGGCAGAAGTTCATCCATCAATTCAGCGATTTCACATGCATATGACACCAGTTATTCGCGTGTATGAAGCAAATGAACACAAAATAAAAAAATTAGCATTCAAACTTGCGTGAGTATCGCATCATGTTTGGTGTTAACACAATATTAAAATGCCAGATGTTCATATTAAAGGTGGCCAAAGACAGGCGCTAAAATGGAATGTTTCAGACAGAGGGTGAATACATGTGTTTTGAATGTAAAACATGATCTAGTAGAAACCCAAAATACAAGTATAAACCTGAAAATGATCACAGTAAGTCCCCTTCAATATCATTTTCAGTGTGCCACTTCTACAGGGACTTGGATTTTTGATACAGGTGTAAAAGTGCTTTGGTTTTCATCCAACATGAATTTGAATTCAGCAAAGCCACAGCAGAGCACCCTCTGAGCACTCTGTGACTCCAGCAATGCTTCAAGCTTTTTGACGTTGCTCTAAGCGTCTGGCTGGATTTGATAACATGAGCTCTTCTAACCATCTCAGAGGAGAGGTATGAAACTTCCTGTGTAGAGACATCTGTCTTGGTCTTCAAAGACAGACAAATTCAGCAGCTGCACACAGAGCATTAAATGTAGGTGCAAGCCGTCAGTGTGAACATTAGGACAAAGAGGATCATAATCTCACAATATCTACGGGTCAGCAATTTTATGCGAATATGTTTTGCAGATTTTGATTGGTTTGTTTCAATATACAAGGTGTTTGTACACTGCAAGCAAGAAATATAGTTTTAAAACCGCATTAATAATATTTCACTAGTCCATACCCATTGGTACCTTTGTCACCTTCTACCTATGCCAATCCTCAATGCCTATGTGCAGTTTCACATAGATTGACCACGTCAGTGAGTAGAAAAACGTGGGACAGACAGAATGACTGACTGACAGTTTCCATGATTATGTACAGCATACCATACCATGACTTAGTCATACCAAAAATTAGAAAACAACAACAACAACATTGGTCCACAGGGGGAGCCACAGCGATCGGTCGCATTTTTCTGTGCAAGCATTTTTCTGTTGTTATAGCGCCACCCAGTGGCCAATTACCGTTAAATTTCTCCAGACACCTTGAGGCGTCCTGTTCTACGTATCTACCAAGTTAGTAAAAATCAATATGGCGGTTAGGCCTAGATAAGACATTAGCTCTCTAGCGCCCCCATTTTGTTTGATGGGGTCAGTAATGGAGGGGTCCCCTCAGATTTTGTGTGGTCATATGCCTACAAAGTTGCGTGGTGATGGGTGAAACCCTTGAGATGTTATACACCTTTATGTGATGAGCCACGCCCTCCGCAATATTCATTGCCTTATAGAAGCTCAGTTTTAGTAAGTTTTCCAACTTTTGCCAAGAGGGAACTTTAGATATTGGTCCCTAGATTATGTTCACCCAGTTTCATGCAGATCGGTCAAACTTCCTAGGAACAGATCAATTTATATAGTAAGATATGTAAACTGTGGCTCAAATGACAGTATATAATGTGACAGAAGTCGCTTGTTCTGACAAACCCTCAGAGAATTACCACCAAAAAGCTGCAGCTCTACAGCAACTCTTAGCTCCTTGTTTTAGTATAATGGCCCACAACTTCACTGCTTTGATCCACTGTCATCTAACTCATTTCCAGATTAATTCCTCAGGTCACCAAAAACATGACTCACTAAACCATTAGGATTTAAAATACATGAGTACAAACAGTTTCATGCATGGCCGAGCAGCGTGCCTGGGCGCACACATGCATTTGAGTGTTTTAAATAGTAACATTTTAGGGACATTGCATGTGTCAGGGAAGTACTGAGCATATGACTGGATAAATGAGACTTAGATTATACTGCACGAGTTGTGTGAGAGTGTGTAAACAGATGTTTTGATATAGTTTTGCTGTTGTTAAACATGGACCCCAATGGCTTCAATTCATGAAGAAAGTTTGCCATTTTGGATTCTCAGTCCACCATGGAGGCATGCAAGAAAAATAAAGTTTTCATCATGAATTTAAAGGCAACACACAGTGAGTAACTGATGCGCACATGGTCATTTTGCAGGTGAAGTATTCCTTTAATAACCATCTCTGCACCTCCTCCAAGAAGGGCTGAGTAGTGTTTAAATTTTTGATAGTAACATTAATTATACCTGAGGCTTGGGACTGATACCAGAAATGTTTTCAATACCTTGTTTGTGTACAAAACCCAACAAATGATGCCGCATTTTCTGCATCCTGGAATTCACTGATTTTAAATGTAGATGTGCGGCAGGCACACTCAAACACCATTGTTCCCAAGTGGCTATTTTTAAGGCTGTGGCTGCTGAGTTCAACTTTTGGAACGCAGCCGCACCGCATGTCATGTGACAGGGACCAACCAATCAAAGCCAACAGATATCCACACAAATATTGAGGTTCAGTACCTACTTCTTCCACTGAGTGTATTTATCTGTTTATCACCTAGCCGTTACATTACGTGTCTGCGACCCCTGAAACACCTAAAATCACCTGACAAGCCCTCAGCTCCACTCTTCGTTCTCACCTTGGAGGCCCGCCTCTCGTTCTTTATGGCCTGCATCATCCCCCGTCGCCCGTGGCACCCCGACGTGTCGCTCCGCCCTGGCCCCGCGGCCGGCGAGCTGAGCTGAGACGCCACCTCCGAGCTGGGAATGATGCTTATGCTGTCTGGCGTGGTGAGCAGTATGCTGGGCTCTGCTCCTTTCAGACAGCTCAAGGTGTTCCGTCTGCTCTGAGGAGGCGGGGGCTTCAGCTCTGTGGGAGGGGTAAGAGGTCAAGGATCTATGTTACCAGAAATGGTTTGTGGTTGAGCAAATGTGATTGCATGAAAAAGAAAACAATTTGATTCACTAACAGAAAAAGACTGTAAATGCAAAATTCTGCTTTTGCCAAAAGTTTGTCAGCCCCAAATCTGAAGGATGGGAGTTATCACCATGACACCTTCCAGCTTAGCTACCAAGAAAACTGCTGCCGATTTCACTTAGGACAGCAAACCAGTGAATGCATGTCACATTTTTTGTTAACAAGGCTGCTGGCATCTTGTAGAGAGGAAAAGGTTAAACATGAGAGGAATGTTTCAGTTACAATTTTCTCTGTTCGGGATGCCGTAGGTGCTCAAAGTGTGACCCTTGGGTCAATGGCAGCCCTTTTGTGCTCTCAAACCTGAGATGAAATGCATCCATTATAGTTTAGTCCTCTGGGGTCATTTCACTACTTTCACTTTCAATATCTTACATTTTATACACTACTTGGCTACTGCGTCAAACTGCGCCCCCTTAACAAGCATCTATCAGGATAGGAATGACAACTTGTCGCACCTTGGAAGTGTTGGGGGAATTATGTTCGGTCATCAATGCTAGTGCTGTAAGCTTAAGTTAAAGCTTTCAGAGAAAAACTCAGCAGTTTAATGTCGAAGTGTAATGGAAAAGCCACCATGGAAAAACTGCTGTATGGTTGAGAAGAAAAGGAGGTTTCAGGAAAAATGGATTAACTCGTACAACATCAGACCTCGGGGGACTCCTAGGATGGACAAGGCACTACCAGCCCTACTCTGCCTCACTCTACCTCTGACTGGCTTACCCTGATATTCTTTCAGCTGCTGTGAAACTGTGCCTACTTGGGGCAACAAAAAAGTTTGTTGTCGAAGCATTGGTACAGTCGACAAACACGAAAGGATGGAAGAGGAGATACCTGCATGACAAGAGGAACTAGGCCCAATCCCATTTCTACCCCTTAAATCTTCCACTTGGTATCGAGTGCCCTCGTTTGTGAGATAACCCTTGATGAGGGAAGTGAGAAATATTAGGGTAGAGATCTTTCCCTAAGAAATGGGACACCACTTCATGCAAATCGGTGTGGCCAACGTGCAGGCATTCGTCACGCGTAGTAGCGATGCAAGATACTGGTAGTCATTCAGGTTTGAAAATGCCAGCTCCAGCACTTGTTTTGTGGCAGGTGCTATGTTTATTCTTTTTCGTCTGATGAATCAACGGAGGAGAAATGCTAAACAGGAGGCCCCTACAATGTCTTCTAGTTCTGATCTATTTTGTTCGGGTAAGTCAATTTGTTTAATATTTTGACGCTGTTGATGATGGCTGAGGTGACCCGCTCAGTGGGTAAATTTGAATTAATTTGGCTCTACAATGACTGAACAATCCACTGTGGTCATCAACAGACTACTTTTCATCAGTTTGCCCACATAAATACCTTTGAATGTAAACAGAGACCTGTTTTACCATTAATCAAATAAAACTGAGTAAGGTATTCACTGAGTCACTGTCAGTCTTAATCAGAAAACATTTTATTATAGCTAAGTGGAAATTCATTTTGTGTTCTGATTAAATGCGGGCATACCCTACAACTTAATACAATGCACATCACATAGTATCACTGCTCTTTGACCTGACCTGAACATTTTTTTTGTTGTTGTTTTTCAGTTTCAGTTATATATTGCGGGGGGGGCATTTTGGGCATTGGGGCACGTGTCCCCTTCAATGTATATGGTGACTACGGCCCTGTCAGCATGCATAATTAGGCTGCAGTTGTCTGGGTGCGCAAAGGTGAAGTGTGCTGGTCCTGTCATACCAAGTTTGATGGCTTGTCAACTGGACAATATGGAGATATTTGCATCTTGAAAGCCGGACTACAAATGTGGATAGACAGGGAGAAACACACGCAAGCCTTAGACGTGGTAAGGCTGATATCGCCCCAAAGGGCCGGAACGTGACTTCACACTGCCTCTGATTGGATATTCAGAGGCAGGACGAACTGTTTCAAGTGAAAATGATCAGAATAATTAATATATTGTGTGTATATATGACAATAATGATGATGATAATCATACATTTATTATCATCATCTTTCTTTTCTTTTGTGGCTCAAGGAGGGGCGGCGCCCTATTGCCCTCTATTGGCCAGCCGCCCCTGGTATTGGGACAGGCCCTTAGTCTGGTAAGAGTTAGGGTGAGAATATCAGGGTAGGGATGGCAGAGGAGATACCCGCACACAAATGTTACTGGGCTAGAAAGCCAGAAAAAGGTCCAGAGACTGAGATCAATGCAAAAATAGTCTTGATGTCTTAAATGAATATTGGTATGCAATTCCTTAACCTTTCACATTGACATAGATGTCAATTACCCTATTTTCTGCAATAGCATAATAGAATTCCTGAAATTCAATCATGGTTCTTGTATTTTCAGTGGCCCAATCTAGCCTCTGGGTAGCTCACCAAGTTGCTAGTCGCAGTAAGCAGCTCAGTGATGGAGAGTTTATGTGGGATGGCTTGGCGAAAGTAGCAGACACCGCATGTCCTGACCTCTGCGGCCCTTAATCATATGGTGGCTCCTCAATTTGGCACCAAGTCATCAAAACTTTGAGAACCTCCCCTGTGCCAGAGGATGAGGTGCCTCATCATGCAATTTGATCTCAACTGTTGAAGCTGAGGCTCGACTCCGAATCAGGAGCCAGCTGTCCATGTGCTGTCCAGACTGATCGGACAGATAGCTGCTGTCTGCTCAGTCAGCGCCACAACCACAATATGCTGCTGGTGAATTAGCTGATACGATGTATACACAGAGCATATTGTTGGTGCTGGGTTGCGGTGGGACCATCTTTCTTTATTTAAATGGAAATAAAAATATGCAGCGATTTTTGGACACAAACTGCTTCTGCGTGGTTTCATTTGTGGATTTATACGAGTGTGTGTGTGGAGTGGTTACAATCTCCAGTGGAGGAAAACAAGATAAAATATCAACATAAGGCTCGTCAAAGGTTATAACCACCACCAACAGTTGTTTTCATCCTTCATTTAATAGTGATAAAACATATGGGTGCTGCTGATGGGTTCAGACTGAATAAATTCACATAAATTCCTCGATTAAAAATATTTTATGGGTGACTGTTCTGTTGAAATGAACCAATTCTCATCAGCTAAAAGCCTGCTCAGTTCTTACCTTGTGAGTCTGAAGGAGAGAGTGTGTTGATCTGAGGAAGGTGGAAGGTGCTGGGTGGAGGCTGCAATGTGTTTGTCATTGCTGGTGTGTGCAAAGGCTGCTGGGAGGAAGTCTTTGCCTCGTACAGGAAGACGGTGGCCTGCCTCTGGAGCACCTGGAGAGGACAGGAAGTGAATAAAGGATGAGGTGAAAGAGGCAGGGGGTTGTGGAGTGAGGACATAAAGAGTTTCGGAAGGCACACTCAGACATGACTACCTGTATGGTGAGGCAGTATGTCACCACCATGATGACCAGTGGGATGAAGAAGGCCACGAAGGAGCCAATGAGCATGAAGCGCTCCTCGTTGAGGACACAGCTGCCGTTGACAAAGACCTTGTCCTCGTTGTGGAGGCCGATCACTGGAATAGGCATCGACACGCCTAGAGACGGAGAGAGAGTAAAAGAAATTAATGTGTTTTATTTATATTATTTTGTTGAGAACTTTTCTCTATCAATTTGCCGTTTTTGTTTGGATCCAGAGTTTCTTCTGATAGACTGATGTTGATGCTCATCATTATGCAAATACAAGATAATAATCAGGTACTATGCCAAAAAACAATGGAAATATAATGAATAACAACAGGGCATAAACATGAAGACAATCATAGGGTAAACATATCAGCAAATGCTCAACAATAGGATATATATATTTTTCCCCCTTTTTTATAATATATTTTTTCCCTTGTATTATTTTTTCTCCACATTGTATTTCAAGAATTTCTAGGTTTTTATTAGATTTATTATTATTTTTCACTGCTTCCTGTTGTCATTTGTTGTATTTTTCCTTATAATGTTAGTTTAGTTCTTTTGTCTACTTCCCCCTTTTTTTGTCAATGTCCATTTTTCTCCTTAAGTTGAGGTTCATTCATATAAGCTTGTGGCTTCTTTACCTCTCCTGACACTTTTTTTTAAATTTTTTTCAAATTTTCACTATATGGACTATGATGTGTGCAAAAAAAAAAATAAATAAAAAAAAATAAAAAAGGGGTACAATATGACAAAGCCCAGAGCAAAGAGATGGGGACTCGAGTCATTGTGACTTGGACTCGAGTCGACTCGAGTTGCTGTTTTGATGACTTGTGACTTGAATTGACAAAAAATAAAAGACTTGAGACTTGACTCGGACTTGGAAGTTAAAGACTCGGGACTTGACTTGAGACGCGATGACTTGACTTGAATGACTTGAGTGTTATTCACATCATGTTTTTGGTTAGAATATAAAATTAATAAATTAATTTAAAAAATAATGTTGATTACCCAGTAGGAGTGCAGGCTGAGAATGGCGTCATGATTGGATCATGATCCTCTCAATCAGTCATGCCCTCTCTACGTACCTTACATGTTTATTGGAGAAACAGACCCTCTTATATCAGATAGGCATCAACATGTCAGCGGGAGGGGTACCGAGAGTCATCGTCTTCGGCTTTCGGAATTACCATTATTACGGCAAAAGACGAACAGCACAGTGCAAGACATGCGGCACAAATATCTTGGACAGCCAGGCGACAACTTCAAACTTTGTTTGTCATTTGATGAGCCATTCTGCCCAGTAAGTGCTTGTCAATTAGCTAATATTATCTGGTTAGTCGGTAGTTAGCTAACGTTAGCTTGATATGATTTGGGGGTGGGGTGGGGGGGCGGGTCGGTTTGGTGGAACTTGTTTTTTAATTTATTTGCTAACATTAACCCCAGAAAACGTGAGCGGTTCATCACAAGACCGGCTGTACGTTTTATGAATGAGCAACACAGGGTTAAATGAGCTAAATGGGTGCGTGTGTGTGTGCGTGCACGCATGGGGGTCGTCCCTGCAAAGTAAACATTGCAGCGATGAAGTCAGTGTTTACTGACAGTTACTTATATCTTGTCTTTTCACTTTATTAAGATCAGATTCTGCAGGTAAAATTACAATAATAAGGTGACTTGACCTATTACAGGACTTGACTTGACTTGACTTGCCCAAGAAAAAATGACTTGGGACTTACTTGAGACTTGAAAGTTAAGACTTGAGACTTACTTGAGACTTGCACATGTGTGACTTGGTCCCATCTCTCCTACATAGTGATATCTTGTGGAAGAAGGCAACCTAAGGCCCTGATCACACAGGTCACAATCAGTGTACTGTTTATTTTGTTTATTTGACAGTAATTAGTATCTAGTTCCTCAAATGTTGAGGCAGAGGGTACTTGCTGTAGCTCTGGTTGAGGGTGGGAGGCTGTCAATAAAGAGCTTGTTGGGCACAGGGAAACAGAGATCTGTGTGGGTACATGAGACCCTAATAAAGAGGGTGGGTCATGGGGAGTACCACCAGTTGGTCCAGGAGCTTCTCCTTGCTGATGGCCATTTCCAGGCATATTTTAGGATGAATCAGGGGCACTTTGACAACCTGCTGTCTATTGTCGGGCCGTGTAGCTCTGGGTATCCAGCAGCTGCTACCACCAGTTTCTCCTCCATTGTTTACCAACTGTAAACTTGTTGTGGTGACCGCCACAGAAGGCCCACTTCTCAAATCATCTGATTGGACAATGGGGAAAAGGCTGAGAGGTCGTGGGGCATTGTTCTGCTTTGAGTTGAAGCAAGCAAAAAGCTTAATTCTCATTAAAAACAATTAGAAAAAGCTGCCTCCAGCTGCTAAAATGCATCCTGTGTGATCAGGGCCTAAATAACGCTCCAAACTAAGGCTTCATTTTGTCGAGGCAACAATTGGCAAGGCCATAATCGGTCCCTCGCTTGGACTCTCACCTCAAGATATCTAAATGAAAATGGGTTCTTGTACCCAGGAGTCTCCCCTAAACTTGGGAGGGCTTGTTCCCAGTAAATGTTGAATAATCATTTTATATTTGCATTGACACTGCCAAGGGAACCTTTACTGCATGTGTCTTTCTCACATCCTCTTGTGCACAACTGCCCAGGAATACTTAATTCATGGTGGTAACATAAAGATGCTAGAATGCTATTAAGAAAAAAAAAAAATAGAATAATGAGTTAATAACAGGGCAATTTGCTAATAGTGATGAGTCAATATTATGGTTATGGTTGTCTGGCATAAAATCAATTTAATATCTTTACTACTGCAAGAAAATGCAGAGAAGTAAACATCAATAATGACAAGAAAACAAGGCTTAACTCATTCAGTCACCATCCAAAACATCCCCTCTTTTGTTTTATGGTAATATTAAAAAAGAAGTTTGAAATAGTGTCATTTCTTGCCTGGTAACAGAGTGATTAAATCATGAAGCATGAAGGTAATAACCATGAATCAGGGAGGGGGAAACCACCTGTTTCTACTTAATTTTATGGTTAAATTCCTGCAAACAAAGCGGGTCATTTTAGTGTAATAGTCTGAAAATCATGGCTGGAAAAGACTTAATCATTTCCCCATGACCGACCCCAAACACATTTCAGAAACATTCCATTATCCACCAATTTTGAAAAAATGGGCATCCTGTGAAGACTCAATCTTTTTGTATTATCATGAGCGTAAACAATGATTTGTGGAATAACACATATTAGATAGGAAATGAGAGCTACAGCTGTTATGAATCCAAATTGTTAAAATCTATCAGTGTGTAATGGACGCTCACGGTGTTATGATAGTTGCTCTGGTGCTGTTAGAGGACACTGCCTGACAAAAGACTGAGGTGAGAGCAAGCCTTTGGAGGACGGAGCTGATTTTGTGGCCTATGATAATAACACCCAGTAATGTGCCGCTTCTGATTTCAAAGAGCTTTTCTGTTCAAAGTGTCGGCTGACCTGGGATCTGTTTCAGTGCAGCAGACACCGAGGAGAAAAGCGACTCCAGGTTTTTCCCAGCTCTCAAGCTCCTGGCAACAGGAGCGTTTCACAGTCGGGACATCTCTGAGCTGTGTCATGCCCACAGTGTGAGCTGCCGTAATTCATTTAAGTGCAAGGTACATCATTTTCTCCCGCGCAGCTGGTGACCAGGTCGACATCAAAACGCAATTTGGAGTGGTGGCAGCTCCCTTAATGTAATCGTTGCAATCGACTGCACAGACGCTGCCCAGGAGGATGAATTTGTTTGTATAGATTGTAAACATTTTACCTCTGTGGATGTCTAAATAACCTGTGATGTGGAAATCGTTGTGACTAATGAGACTGTCCGGCGGTCTGGGTTGAATCATGATTCATTCATACTGTCTTTAATAGTGCGTGGAGGAAACTTTAAAGGGCTGGTTCATCCAAATTGCAGAAAGTATAGTGCTGTGTCTTACTTCCCACTATTGAGTTTTGAAGCCAATTTTCATAGTAGCCAAACCATGGAATTATGACTTCTGCCCTATTTAAACTGCTCTGGCCTGCCTACTGTTGCTGCTTACTCTGCAGTCTGCTTTGCAACCTGCCTCCACCCCAGCCCCTCCTTTTGTATGCTTTGTCTGACTTATCAGTGTCATTTCTGTTTGGCATTGATGCTGCTCTGTTCTGTTCCTGGGGGGGTCTTTGCTGCTGCTCTCCCTGCCTTGGGCTTTCCATGTAGGCGCATGGAAGGGCAGGGAGGTGTGCTCTCTCCCATTTGGCTTTCCACGTAGGCATGTGGATTTCTGCGTAGGCCTAGGAAAGGCAGAGAGGCCCCAAAACAGAGCCATACCAGTTTATTTTGACTAAAGTAGTTCTGATTAAATTACAGATGTTTGTTCGATACAAACATACAAAACAAGCATGGACCAATTATTAACCACTGCATGCTCTTTTTTTAAAAAATGATTTCTCAAAGTCTCTCTTGTTGCCTTCCTTCCTGTCTTTCCAACCTGTAGAATATGACACGCCCATTGAAAGCATCACCTCAAGAGTCAATGTGTTGTCGTGTTATTGGGAGCCAGAATAGAAGGAGTCATGGCTCAAAACACTGCCCGTCAACAAAAATGGAGACAACTATGGTTAAATGTGATAAGATGAAATGACCACTCTAAGAGTGCGGTGCTCTTGATAACGAACGGTGCATTCAGACAACTCTCCAAATTTCCAAACGGTCCAGTCTGCCAGAGTGTGCTCCGGCACTCGGAATGAGTATTTCTGAATGCACAACTCACATCGTCTTCCTCCATTGTCTAAAACAAGCCAAGAGAACTTGCTAGCTAGTGCTAGCTAATGTCCGTGGAGAATTGTTTTGCCTCCAGCTAAGCCCCGCCCACCAGAAAACATCATATTGTTCACTAACACTAAAAGGGTCCATAAGTCCAGAAGTATCTGATGTGAGACACTTCCAATGTTCAAGCAGCACTGAGTAATCTCTCTCTGGGATTTCAAGTTGATGCAGTCAGGAGTTAAATTTAAAACATTCAGTCGCAATATCTCTATCCAGATGAACAGACCTTGTTGCCACTGGGACTATTTCTTTGGTAGAAAGTAGTTCTAATGATGTTCTTAATGATGTCTGTGGATCACTGGAGTACTGCAACTGTTGCACATTTTTTAATGAACACTCCTCTAATATATTGGAGGCAGTAATCAGAAATGAAGCTGGAGCCACCTACATGGCTGAATGCCACCATTTGTAAGTGAGAAAATATATGTTTTTGTAATTACCATGGACCAGCCCTTGGAGGTGGAGCAGTGCCTGATGGGTAACTTCTTGTGACATAATTCACAATGTGCCTTTTGGCAGCCACACACAGGTTGTACTTCACGCTGCGCTGTTTAAATTTTAAAATGCAGCAGATTCCATTCCCTCTGGTGATAATAGTTATCTGCTGAAGCCAAAGCGCCTCTCCCCCCTCTGTAAATCCAGCCAGCACACATCTGACACAATGATGTGGTAAGCAGACACGCTGGCTCTGTGGCAGGTCGCAGCGCGGCCCGGCTGGAGGGCCGGTGCTGCTGGACGAAGATTATTGTACCAGCAGAGGGGGATCTGCAGACCCATCAGGGTGTGAGCTGCTCGTAAAAACGTTGCTCCCTCGTGAGCGCCGCACACCTCTGTGAACCCGAGAGCCGACACCAGTAAATAAAGTGTGAGGCGTCACAGATATGACAGGAGAACGGAGGAAGTTGTTTCATACGCTCACGCTTTGAAGCTCGTGGAGAAGTGATGGAGGGAATGAGAAAAGGAATAAGGAGACAAGAACAGAGGGAGTAAAGTTTTACTTCAGCTACTTTAGAGACAACGGAGACATCAGAATTAAAACATAAAAAGTGCCACAAAGAAGTCTGACTCCTCGGATATCACATGTATGTCCATCAGTGGCTTCTCTGATTGAGACAACCTCCTTGTTTCCTTTGCTCCTTGTTTTCTTCCCTCCCTTCTTGTTTCTTTTGCTCTCTTTTTGCTACCTTCTCTCCTTCCTCGTTTCTTTCCTTCCTTCTTCCCTCTTTGTTCATTCCCTTCCTCCTTATTTCCTTAAATCTTCCTTTTTCCTTCCCTCATTTCAGGTTTACTTCTCCCCCATTTTGTTTCCTTCTTTCCTCCCTTCTTGCCCCCTCCCTCCCCGTTTCCTTTCTTTCTTCTCGTTTCCTTCTTCCCTCCTTTTAAACTCCCTGTCGTCCTTGTTTCCTTCACTCTCTTCTTGTTTCCTTCTCTAGCTCTGTTTCCTCTCTTTGTTCCTATGTTCCTTCCCTCCTTTCTTGTGTCCTTCTTCACACCTTGTTCACTCCCCTCCCTGCTTAATTCCTTTACTCTCTTCCTGTTTCTTTTTTTCCACTCCATTTCCTTCTTGTTTCCTTCCTACCCTTCTTGTTTCCTTCCTCCTGTTTCCTTTCCTTCCTTCTCATTATTGTGATTTCCTGTTTTCCTTCTTGCCTCCTTGTTTACTCCCCTCACTGCTTGTTTCCTCCACTCTCTTCTTTCTCTCTGTTTCCTTCATTTGTTCCTTATTTCCTTCCCTCCCTTCTTGTTTCCTTTGCTCCGAACTTGTGTCCTTCTGTCCCGTTTCCTTCATTTGCTCCTTGTTTCCTTCCCACCCTTCTTGTTTCCTTTTCACCCCCCTTGCCCCCGTTTCCTTCCTTTCTTCTTGTTTCCTCCTCCCCTCCTTGTTCATTACCCTCCCTCCTTATTTTCTTCACTCTTCCTGTTTCCTTTCCTCCTATCTTGTTTCCTTTCCCTCATTTTCTTTCCTCCCTTCTTGTTTCTTTCTCCCCCCTCGTTTCTTCTTGTTTCCTTCTTCCCTCCTTGTTCATTCCCCTCCCTCCTTATATCCTTCACTCTTCTCCTGTTTCCTTCCCATTCTTCTTGTTTCCTGTCCCAAATTTTGTTTTCTTCTCGTCCCCTTTTTCTTTCCTCCCTTTTTGTTTCTTTCTCCCCCCTTATTCCCTTCACGCTCTTCCTGTTTACTTCCCTCCTTACTTGTTTCATTTCCCTCTATTTGTTTCCTTCTTGTCCTCATTTTCTTTCCTTCCTCCTTGTTTCTTCACCCACCCCCATTTCCTTCCTTTCTTCATGTTTCCTTCTTCCGTCCTTGTTCACTCTCTTCTTGTTTCCTTCTCTCACTCTATTTTCCTCCTTTGCTCCTTTTTTCCTTCTCACTCTTCTGGATTCCCATGCGCCCTTCTTGTTTCCTTTTCTCTCTTCTTGTTTCTTTCTCTTATATAAAGTAAAGTAAAATTAAATTATTTTAAGTGCTGTTTCAAATTTAAATGTCAAAAGACCAACAGTGGACAGGGCAGAGAGATCTGGATGAACAAAATCAGGAACTATACAGTGATTAAATAAATAACAAAATAAGATGCAATCCTGCCGGACCTACACGCCTGGATGGATTGAAACCAGCTCTGAGTCAAACAGAGTGTGTTATTACACCAGAGAATGGCTGCAAGGATCTTCTGCTGGATGTTTTGTTGCTAATCCTTCAGCACTGATCGCTGTAAGCCTTCTCAGACCTCAATCAAAGCAGCATGTAGCTGTGTAGAACCTTTAGAGGGGTCAAGGAAACACCAACAGGGGAAACACAGGATTGTTTATAATTCAAAAGCAGACGGTTGTGAAGGCCTGCTGAGAGAGAGGGAGGAATGTAAAACACCACCTGGTTTCTGGAGGTGTCAATCAACTTGATCCGACTGTACTGTTTGAAAGTTTCACAGCACGACAACTTTGAAAGTGCTTTGCTTTGTTGTTTCGGTTCAGTACAAAGACTATATGTCTTTGGATTGATATGTATCACATGCCTGTTGTTCTGTCTTGCCCACACACATTTTCTGTTTGTTTCAGTGCTGATAACAGCAGGATGAATTCCTCTACACTTACTACACATGGTCAACAGAGTAAATGTGATGTTGTGGGGAGATAGCCGCTGTAAATATTAAATTAAAGCTACAGGATAGGGACTGTACACAAATTATTAAAGGGAGGGGGTCGTCAGAAAATGGAGTAGTGATAGTAAGAGGGGACGGTACTTGGACTGCAGTCCTTTTTTCTTTTTTAAAGTCAAGGTTAGGATCCAAATAAAATATTAATAATGCTAGGGAGGGTCCATATCAGGTTTGCATAGTCAAGGTTAGGTCTCAAATACAATATTAATACTTCCTACGCCAATAATGCTTATACAGTCCCTTAGCAGCTCAAACACCAGAGTTCAAAAGTGAGATGAAAAGGGATCAAACTGCACAGCAGATTTTAATTTAGGCAAACAGAATGATAGATAAATGAGTCTCGATGAGTCAGGATGTGATCATTTTACCTATAGTAGGCTAATTCTCCTTTTCTCCTAGAAGATTAATTGGGTGATTTTTCTGACAGGAAACATATTTAATACCTGACACCTCTAACATACAGTATTTGTCTTCCAATTCAAACTCCATGCATTTTCATTTAAATGTATAATATGTTATTTTCTGCCACTCGGGCTCTCTCAATTAAAACAATAACAAAAGACAGATTGACTGTTATTGCCGTTAGTCCCTACCAGCAAGGATTCCTTCAGTGTTTATTGTTCAGGAGGTTTTTACCAGGAGCCGAATTATCTGCAAAGGTTTCTTATTCCTCAAACCAAATGGACCAGGTGAATAAAATTAGTCAAAATACTAAATACAGCAGTTTCATGTTAAAAATCTCTGTTTTCCCAATGCTGTCGGGCTCATTGCAAAGAGGCTGCTAGCCCAGTTCCTGTTAATGTCTGCTCTGGTTTTTTCTTTATTATCTCAAAATCCAGATGTTAAGGAGGTTTTTACTCAGAGACGAATTATTCACAGAGGTCTCCTTCTCTCTAAAACAAACCGACCCAGTGATTTGAACTGGTTAAATCTCTGAATAAAGCAGTTTCATGCTAAAAAGATTTGTTTTCTCAATGCTGTTTGGTTCATCGCAAAGGGGCTGCTAGCCCAGTTCCAGTAAATGTGTGCTCCCATTTTTTCATTCTTATCTCAAAATCCAGATGTTATGGAGGTTTTTACTCAGAGACGAATTATTCACAGAGGTCTCCTTCTCTCAAAAACAAACCGACCCAGTGATTTGAACTGGTTATAACACTGTATAAAGCAGTTTATATGTGTTTTTCCAAGGCTGTTCAGCACAGCAGGAGCCGAGCTGCCGCTCACACTTGCTCAGTTTGTTTTACTGATAACTTAAGATCCAGGCATCCAATGACTAAAATTCTTCATCGGTTAAGACTCTAATTGAAAAATAACCAAGATCTAAACAGTGTATGATAAAAATGTGGCTTAAAACTGGATAAAAAGTCAAGAAAGTGACAGTTTCTGGCAGATAAGCACAACCCTAACTTATGCACAAAACGTTCACTGAGAAATGACACAAACCGTGTCGTTGATTAAACATTGTAGGAAACATCTGGGGAAATGAAATAGACAACTTAATAAAATATATAACACTGGTCTCGTAGTTATGTGACATTTGAATGCGGAAAATTTACATACTACATTGTTAAAGCTGGTCTTTGCAACTTTTGCACAATAGCCACTGTGGCTATATGTAACAGGAACAATGGTCACAGCTACAACAACGTGTAACAATAGCCTAAAAAAGTCAGCTGCAGTAGTGTCTAAAGTTTGCTAACATTAGCTAACATTAGGTAACATAAGCTGCTGGTCATACCGGACCAAATAAGGCTGTAGCAGTAAAACACCTCAGTGTGCCGAACTGAGCAACAGCAAGTTTTATTGCTTGTAAATGCAACTTTTAAGTGGAGGTCTGTGTCATTTCCTCTTTCAACAGTTGCATAATCTCTTTAAGGCAGTTTTACAGAGGTTTGCTGACAGATGTTGTCAAGCTAATAAAGATGTCTGCAGGGTGTGATAATGATGAAGAGAGTAATTATACATTTTAAAATGCATAACACAAAGAGAATAAATAATTACATCCATCTGCTGTTTTTCTAATTTAGCCCAGCCAGGTGAATCTAAATGAAGGCTACAATCCACCTCACTGATTTCATCCCCTTAAAGCCATTTGGGTCGTTAAGGGGAGGTGTGAATAAATTACTGGAAAAGTGAGGAAATTAAGATTATTTCCGGTGCTGACTCCACTGAGACATGGCGTGGGCACACAAGGCCTGCCAACTGTCACTGTGGTTAATTCAGGCACTGATGAGCAGAGCTGTGGAAAATCAAAAGTTGAGTCAGAAATAAATCATACAAATTAAGAAATCAAGACTTGTTTACTTAAGATTTGACTCCATAAAGTTTTGAAAGCAAAAACATTTAAGACTCAAGTTTTAGTGAAATTTTGACTCTGATGAAGAAAGATTAAAGGGGACCTATTATGCCAATTCTCAGGCTCATGCTTGTGTTCTGGGTTTCTATTAGAACATGTTTACACACTTTAATGGTCAGAAAACACTTTATTTCCTTTTACTGTCTGTGCTGGAACACCTGTATTCACCTTCTGTCTGAGACACTCTGTTTTAGCACCTCTATTTAAGTTAGAAATTGACATTTTTCACTGTGAAAAAACTCCAATAGAAACCAAAATCTTAGTATGACCTGAAAACAGGGAGAAATATACAACATTGGCCACCAAGATTACATGTTTCCCTAGCGTTAGCATGTAGCTAAATGTAGCAGTGTACTTGCAGCCGGGAAATGACTTTCTATTGAGAAAGCTCACCAATAAAAGCTTCCAAACCAAAATCTTCACAATCGGACATGTTCCAGAAGGAGTATGATCTCGAATTGGGGAGAAATTAACAACATCGGCAACCAAGATTACATGCGTCCATGGTGTTAGCATGTAGCTACATGTAGCAGTGTAGGCTACATACTGAAACACTTGCAGTATATCCAACATTAGAACATGACATATATAAGACAGAAAATAAAGAGAGCACAATAGGTTCCCTTTAAAAGAGCTGCAAAGTCATCAGTTTGCTGCAGTATCATCCGTTCTTGATTTGAGGAGCACCTGTTTCAGCTGCACATCACTGAAAGATGCACCCTGACTTGGACTCGTTCCAAAAGACATAAAAACAGCTCCACTGACAAGTACAACATATGCCTGTAAATATGCGGCCAAAACACGCTGAGGTAATTTGTGCATGATCGCCACTCTGCATTTCAAATATGTCACCAAAGAGGAAACTGTTGTGTCTAGATTGGTACTTCAGTTCAGTTGAGAGCAGATGCATCAGTTCTAAGTGGTCTGAAGAGGAAAAGGGAGGGAAACAGCTCACAACTAGATATTCAAAAGAAGCGTAGGAATCTCTTCATGGTATGTTAATACCGCACAGCACATCTTCTGTTGGATGTTTCCTTGCTAATCCTTTAGCATTGATCACTGTAAGCCCTCTCAGACCTCAATCATTGCCGAATGTTGCGGTATTGAGGGGTCAAGGAAATGCCAACAGGAAAATAGGGATTTCTTATGATTTAAAAGCAGCCTGTGGTGAGCGCTGTGGTATGTTGAGGTGTCAATCATCTCCATCTGTCAATGCTGCTGAAGTAATCTCTCACAGCAAAACAATTTCACAACAGATGGAGAAAATGGACTTCAGAGGAAAATCTCTGTGTTGCTGAGTCCAGCTTTCCTAAGATGGTGTGCTCATTGTTTGGGAAAAGCATACAGAAGAGACACCGCAAATTTCCATTATAATTGTGCCCCAGGGGGTACATCTGCAATCACCAGGGGGTACTTAAGAAAGTTAGCTTAGCTTATGGGTGTGACGTTGATTTTAAGTATATTTACTGTCACAGTAACAGTAAGATTCCAGACTGCTGACTGCAGATGACAAGTTTCTCTCCGACATGAGTCTGTCTTAATAGCTTAACAGAAAGTGTCTGTGTGCAGTGAAACAAGTCTTGTAAAATACATGTAGTAAGCAAGCAAGCAGAAAAGTTTCCATCTAAAATTGTTGGCTAAACGCACTGGAAATTGGCTGCTGTAGTAGTTGCTTTTTCATTTCAAAGTCGAACCGTTATTTGAATGTGGGGCAAAATTAAATATGGGAACTGCAATGGCCTGTTTAAATTAAAATTTACAGTCTCTAAGTGCAGAGACAATTTGAAGTAGTTTGTCAAGTGTTCTTAAAATTCACTCAGCTTGAACTAGTGACATTTTTGTGAATTAATCTAATGAATAAAACCCCAACGGTTGTTTTATTGTTATGCAAACTTACTTTTTGCGACTATGCTTACTATAGTTTTGTCAGTTGTATAAAACAGAATAAAATCAGAATAATAAACATTTAATATAATAGTACTCTTGGGTTGAAAAAGTCTACTGCCTAATGTACATTCAAAAATCTCTGTATCTCATCCATAGTGAAGGGTTAGCATATGATATATGAGGCTGCTCTGTTATGCACATTAGTACACAAAAGGCATTGCCATAGCAACATAGAATGTTTATCCAAACAAATGAAATGAATAGTCTGGCTCTGTTCGAAACCGCATACTTACCTACTACTCATACTAACTCTTTGAGTATGTAGTCTGTTTACACTGCGCAGTATGCGATTTTGAGTATGCGAGAAGTTCCTGGATGCATACTAGATTCGCCAGAAATGTTGAGTATACATCATGAGCTTACTACTCACACTCAAATTACCCAAGATGCAACGTAACGTGACATCATCTATTGTCACTTCCTTGCCGCGAACAGGACAAAAGAAAAAAGAAGAAAAAGTTATTTATTTATTTATATTTATTACTACTGTATATTATAATTTATGAAACTTTATGAAATAATTCAATTCACAACGATTTTGTTGTTCACTGATGTACATTTTTCCCTCCTATTTTCAGGCTGTGAGGTATGTTATATTGCGTTGTATATTATGATTAGATTTATAGTTGATTAAAAAGGAAACTTACATCTGAGAACAATCCCAAGTCGATTGCGAGCATGATGTACCGAAGACGGCAGGCCGATCTTCGTCTCAGAGCTGACAAGACTCTCCGGTGAGGCATTTTGAACGGTCAAATTCCGTTAACGGGACGAGATCGGTCAAAACGGCGGTTTCACGCTAGCTACATCAAGGGTAGGTTCACCTCCCGTTTTCAAAGTAAAAGCACAAATTTTATCGTTATGGTTTTCTGTATAAGAAAGGGCAACGGGTGTTTTATTTTGTGAAAATAACCGGAAGTGCGTTGCTCACTACGGCTAGCTTGAGTAGCACCGAAATCTCCGAAATCGTCCGAACAAAATTGTAAACAGCTTGTATTTGGTCATATTTTCAACACGTTGTGGATCTAAACGGCTACTTTCTCGCCTAAAAATGTTTCAAATGTTGCTAAAGTTATATATTTACAGAGTTTAGAGCTTAAGCGAAATCAGCTTAAGGCCGGCTGATTTCGGCTCGCGCAGGAGCGAAATGCATTGTGGGTTATCGTGTAGTATGCTACAGTGTAAACAGTCTGCATACTGTCTGTTGATTGAATATGTAGTATGTAGTATGGCAGTATGTAGTATGTAGTATGCGGTTTTGAACACAGCATATAAACATGACTGGAGGCGCTACACAGTATAAGGGGCCTTGAATATTCTATTGGAATCAAGTCACGTACAATCAATATACAGCCACATTCTAGTGTGTGAACATACCACATACTCAAAAGCTACATAGTATGACACTGAGACACAAGTCCCTTTGACACTGCCTGTTCCAGGCAGGAACTGTTTGCCACCTCACCATTCTGTATAAAATGTATAATCGCCTTTAAGCGTGCCGCAGAGGTCGTAACAGTGCCGAATCATTACTCTGTTAAAGGGACAGCCGGCAGAATGGGATCATGGATAGGGTGGGTGTGACGTTCTGACGATGTGTTATATGTACAACCCACCCTAGGGGATTTAAAAAGCAGCAAGAAGCAGTTAGCAGCTAACTCAAAGAAGAACAGCAGCCAGATTTGGAAAACAATGAGGTCCTTACCTTCCAAGCGGAGGATGAAATCATTTCTCATTTAACAGGGTGGGTAAATGATTGTTACTGCTATGTTAATGCCATTGTTATTGTATAGAAAGCGCTGCTGACACATCTGTTATATGTCACACTAGAGGCTGACGCTGTTGTGGTAGGGGCTGTACACATGCCACATTTTTTGCACCCTCAAATGAATTGTCTTTAATGTAGATATGCGCCAGAGGGATGACGTCACTCATTCCCGAATGCCTATTTTTCAGGGCGCGCTGGTTGCACCCTGAGATAAATTGAGTTCAACTTTTGGAAGGCAGCGCAGTGTAGTGCACACCACATGTAATGTGATGACAACCAACCAATCACAGCCGACAGATATCTTTCCCTTCCTAAGTATCAGTCTATGATTAATATGGAGAAGAAGTTAGTCATGTTAGAGCAGGGCTGTCAGAGTGTTACATCTGTCCCAAGGACAATAGGACTATGAATCCGTTTTTACATCTGGAACCTCCCGTCTACAACGGGCTTGACACTCGCCCTAGTTGAGGACTTGGCTCAGAGTCCGGAGTTACTCTTTTATCCTGACCCCTCCTTAAGGAATCTGATCCTGTTTGATTCGGCAGTGGGAATCTCTTGCGACCGCATGCCTTTGCTGACGTCGACCCCAATAGGATTCGAACCCTGGACCTTCTGCATGGAAGACGAGTGTTCGAAACCACTATTGTCCTGTCCCGAGGACGATAGGTCTACACACTTATAAACAGCGCCTGGAAGAAGATCAGCTCTGCACTCAGGATTTCAGGTAAATAGGATATATGATGCTTGTTAGGGTTGCTTACCCGCGCTCTTAAAAGCTGACACAGAGAAGGTACAAGAGTAGCACCCAGTGCCTGACCTCGTGTTTTCCAGGCAGTTAAAGACATGGTGGCATGTGTCTGGAATTTTGGCTTTTTTTCTCTCCGCCGACACAAATGATAATTAACTTTTGTCTTTAATTAAAGACACCAGCTTGCTTTTTTATTCAGAGCTGTGATATTTAGAAAGACGTCAAAAGAGAACGTTTACTGTGTTTATATATGACATGCTATCAGCAACAACGTAAATATTTCTGTGATGCAACTCCTAGGTCAGTGAGTGCACTTGTGTTAAACCTCACATGGGGATCAGATTAAATACATACACTGCATCCTAAATATAGAATGTGTTCCAGAACACCATTTGGATTGAGGCATTACATACAGGAACAATCTACTGCATCGCCGAAGGGTTTATGTGCTAATGGAATGACTTAGAGCATTTACAGGGTCAGAGGACGTCAGGCTAATGATATGCTCACATACACTGCGTGTTGATGCGTGTGTGTGCCTGTGTCTGTGTGTGTGTGTGTGTGTGTGTGTGTGTGTGTGTGTGTGTGTGGTGGTATGTGTCAAAACATGGAAGCCCTCCTGGGTCTTAAAGGGCACAAAACAACATCAACAGGAGCCGGAGGTCAGACAGACAGAGGGAGGTCTGAGAGGAAAGTTTTAAAAGTCATCTGATCCCTCAACACTTTCCCCGGAGGGAGGCACTACGCTAACCCACAGAACACACACACACACACACACACACACACACACACACACACACACACACAAACTGATTACCCCAGGCTATTATACGGCTGAAAAGATTGCTCTAACAAGGGATAAGGGGGAGGACAGGGACACCAAGTGATCAGGCAGGACATAAAGGAAATTATATCGAAGTAACTTTTAACAACTAAAGCCCCCACTCCAGGTTCGGAGTGGGTTACTGCCCCAAGCGAGGGAGTTCAAGTGTCTCGGGGGTCTTGTTCACGAGTGAGGGTAGAATAGAGCATTTGGCGTGCCATCTGCAGTGATGCAGGCGCTGCGCCAGATTGTCATGGTGAAGAGGGAGCTGAGCCAAAAGGCAAAGCTTTCGATTTACTGGTCCATCTACGTCCCAACCCTCACCTATGGTCATGAGCTCTGGGTAGTGACCAAGACAATGTGGTTGCGGATACAAGCAGTCGAAATGAGTTTCATCCGTGGGGTTGCTGGGCTCAGCCTTAGAGATAGGGTAAGGAGCTCGGACATCCAGAGAGAGCTCGGAGTAGAGCCGCTGCTCCTTTGTGTTGAAAAGGGTATGTTGAGGTGGTTCGGGCACCTGATCAGGATGCCTCTTGGGCACCTTCCATTACAGGTGTTCTAGACACGTTCCCAGGGCAGACCCAGAACACACTAGAGGGATTTCATATCTTCTGTGGCATCTTGCTTCTTCAATCAACATCAATTAGAAGTGTTTGTTTTTGCCACAAAGGCTCAGTTAGTTATTATGAGCAACTTCAAACATTATGGGTAAGATCCCTACAAAGAAATGAAACATTTTTCTGTACCTTTTGCTTGTTCTGTTCTGTTTTGTGTTAAAGTTTCACATAAGAGAAGTCTTGTTATGAAATCTCGCAAAAGGTGCAGAAATAAAAAAGGGTGGAAACACTGGAGAGAGTTGGGGAGAGAAGTGCCAGTAATTGTTGGTTGGGGGACAAAAAGCGTATCTTACTCTTATCTAAAAGACTTATAATGTCATGGCTGAATATTTCGCTTATTTCGTTGTGTCCATACATCTGCAGATGCCTAATCTGGACACATCATCAGTGATGTTCCTGGGGTGTGTCATCGGGTGTTTCGGGTCTTTCAACATCATATACCCTCCTCCAGGTAACCCAGCCAGGGCTGATCAGACTCCAGCTTGTGTCCAGATGGCTAGCTACCATGACTCCATGGGTTTCCTCTCTTAAGCTCTAGCCATCTTGAGGCTCTCTCTGCTGCATTGGTGGTATTGCGGATAGCTCTCCTTGTCCTCTCTCCCTCGATGCCCAAACTGCTGTAGGCTCTGGCTAAGGATCGGGCCACAAATCCCCTGAATCCAACCTCCACCGGCACACACCTTGCTCTCCATCCAGCCCTCTGACCAGTCCCGCGTACTTGGAGAGCTTCCTTTCAAAGGCCTCTTCCAAGCGGTCTTCCTATGGGACTGTCAACTCCAGTTGCACAGCCTGCTTGGTGGACCCAGACACAAGGACAATGTCTGGTCGCAGGGTGGTAACTGCTGTATGGCTGGGGAACTTCAGCTGACGCTCGAGATCGACCAACGACTGCCAGTCCCTTGCCGAGGTCAGAATGCCTGCAGATGTTGTTTTGGTGGGAGCTGGCTGCTCCCCTGCCCTGATGAAGGCGATGGATTTCTTGGAGGGTAGGTGCCGCTTTGCCCACTCCAGTCCTATGCTGATGGCTTCAGCGATGGACTTCAGGACCTGGTCATGTCTCCATCGGTACCGTCCATCTCCGAGTGCCCTTGTACAGCAGCTAAGGATGTGCTCCAGGGTTCCTCACTTGGAACACAGTGGGCATGTTGGTGACTCTGCTATGCCCCATGTGTGCAAGTTCGACAATGTGGAAACGTGCAAAATTATAGAGCAAGACTTCTCCTTTAGTGAGACTCAAAATAATAATGTGACGGTGATGGCTGCAGTCCTCTCTCTCAATACTGGACCAATTTCAAAAACTGTTGAAAAATGTTGAAAAATATCAACATTTTGCTTTGAATATACTTAAAATATCACCAGAAAGCTATCAAATAAATCATAAGACATGGATGAATAATTTTCCTACATGTACCTGAAGAGCTGCAGGGCAGGGCCAGTTCATTTTACACTACTTCCTATGAGATTCAACTAAAATGTGAAGCCACTAAGCGTGTCTGAGTGTTCTTATTCAACTTCATTAATCTGACTTTCCATTCTGATTTACAGTATTGGTTCCTAAATCAAAAAATCCCATTACCATTACACATATGGGCTATAGTATATTTGCCCTATGTTCACTGTCTGTATGTGTGCAGTACTATAACTCTTGGCTATAGCTAATGGTTGCCATTAATTTCTAGATAACATAATTCATTAATTTGCATACCATTGTTTGTGTGACTGATAAAGATGAAAATGAAAAGTGGTGCGATCACCTCTGGGGATTAGAGAAGTATGTGATGCAAATCAGC
Source organism: Epinephelus fuscoguttatus (assembly GCF_011397635.1). Taxonomy (NCBI): domain Eukaryota; kingdom Metazoa; phylum Chordata; class Actinopteri; order Perciformes; family Serranidae; genus Epinephelus; species Epinephelus fuscoguttatus. Next base: position 17,971,908 of record NC_064774.1, read on the forward strand.
TCCAACTGTAACAATAAGCTGTCAGACGCTCTGAGCGTCAACAAGCCCACGACGTTCCCAGTGATTTGGAAAGTCAGTAGGTGTGCTGGCAGGACCTTTGGAGAAACTGCCAGGAGATCCTTAAAAAGTCATTAAATTTAATAACAGCCATCAATCTGCCAACTCTCTGTTGGTCTACAGGGGGGTGGACATATTAATAGGGACACTGTACAAGTAAAGGAAATTCAATTAAACGCCTCAATTCCGCTGTAAGAAATGACCATCAAGCTGACTCCACACCTCTCTGACACAGACTGTATTTAACCACTACAGTGGAGCGTGTAGACTTATGATGTCACAAAAATATTAAAGGGCCAGATCACTCAATTATAAAAGGTGTATCCACACCAGTGCATGGATGTAAATGTCCAAATCACTCTGAACAACCCTCAGACCTCATTTGTGAACAACTTCCATCTCTTTTCTGCTCCCCAAATTACTGAGCAAGAGTCTGTGGAAAAGCATCAAATCTGACAGGAAATAAATCTTCAGAGGTAGCTCAACTCAAAAGTCTTACTATCATATCGCTTCAACTCATTCAGAAACTAGAATTACCGCCCCATGGTTGTACGCCTCAGCAAACCAGTCAAGTTGCAGTTAGTTTACATCTATGTTGGTTCAGACTCATATGTAGTCAAGGCATGGGACAATGCTTCAATTATGGATCTTGCTGCAAAGAATTTACTATGATGATTCTTAAACATATTCTTAAACATGAATGCTTCACACACTTTTTACCTTGCAGCACAGAAGATCTATATAGTCAATATCTGATTATATGTCTCCCCTTCTGTTCCTAAGTTACAGCACTGAATAATGGCCAAGAAAGTGTTTTATGCAGAACACTATGATGTCACAGTGAAGCTGACCTTTGATCTTTTGGATATAAAATGTCATCACTTCATCATATCATCCTATTAGACATTTTGGTAAAATGTTGTCATACATAATGTATACATAGTTGAATTATGGCCCAAAATATGTTTTATGAGGTCACATTGACCTTTGACCACCAAAATCTAATCATCTTAGTTCATCTTTGAGTCCAAGTGGACGTTTGTGCCAAATTTGAAGACATGCCCTCAAGGTGTTCTTGAGATTTTGCATTCATGCAAATGGGACAGACGGACAAGCCAAAAACACAATGCCTCCAGCCATGGCTGTAGCTGGTGCCGAGGCATACAAATGCCCACAGGCTCACTAACTCCAACTGAGTGTGGCTGGCTGTGAAGTTATCAGTAAAAGTAAATGAGCAGCTCAAAACCAAAACATTTTACCTGTTAAAAGAAGTACATTAAAAACAGCAATTGATTCAAAACTTTCTGAATACACAGCCATTTACCCGATAGTAATAGTATAGAAAACAGTAGTAGTTTAAAAAGTATTCACTAAATTATTTAAAGTAAAAAGTACGCTGTTTTCGAGAGACAAGTTTTTTAAAGTCTTAAAGTCTGATAGAAAAGCAAAACCATCTGCATGACTAGAGACCAAACGAGATAAAAGACAGAGTATACCTTTTTGTGATTTGGATGAACTGAACTTTTAAGCCTCCATCATGTCTTAGGGGGATTTCACACCTGCCCTGTTTGGTTCAGTTCAGTCGTACTCAGGTTTATTTTGCCCCCTAAGTACAGTTCATTAAGGCAGGTGTGAACACAGCAATCACACTCAGGTGAGCACCAAAACAACCGGACTGAGACCTTCTTGAAGAGGTGGTCTCGGTCCACTTACAGACGAACTCTGGTGCGGTTACGACCTCAATCTGAACCAACTGCAGTCACATGACACATTGTTTGGGTTAAACATGAGCATGTTACAGTCCTGGAGGATTATTAATGTGCACCTCCTCCTGTACTGCCTTAATATGCACATTCAGCACATCCAATGCATCAAAACATTTTTTCTAGTTGGAGCCGTGCCTCGTTTTCAAACTGTATGGTTTGACTAAAATGAACAATGACAGCAATATAGTCCACGATGAGCAGCGCTAAAATCAACCTGCGTAGTTGTCCCTCCATTGTGACATTAGAAAGTGTCATATTTATCTTGCAAGTGTACTCTTCTTCTTGTTCTTCTTCTTCCTGCATGGAAATTCTGACCAATCAAGAGCAGCTTTCTCGCGCAAGGCATTTGATCTGGTCCACTTGTAAATGCTGCTGTGAGAACACGAACCAACTCTAGGCAATTATGATTGATTTTAAGATTTTAAATATAGCTGAGTTTCTTACTACCTATGCTCCAAGTCGTGACCTGAGATCATCAAGCCTACCCTCGCTAGTCGTTCCTAGACCAAGGTTGGTAACTAAAAGTGACCAGGCTTTTGCCATCAAGGCCCCGATGCTCTGGAATTCTCCGCCTGAGAGGATAAGGCAAGCTAACACATTACCCGTCTTTAAGTCATTGCTTAAAACACATTTTTATAGGTAAGATTTCCCTTTTAATGCCACAAGGCATGCAATCGTTGAGAAAAACCTTTTATCAATAAACTGTAAAATATCATGACTCTGACCTATAGATATGGTCCAGACGGCGGCGATCTTCATCATGGCTTTGGTTCTGGAGTTGAAGCGGCTGTGCTCTATGGGGTTGCGGATGGCGACGTATCGGTCCAGAGAGATGGCACACAGGTGCATGATGGAGGCGGTGGAGAACAGCACATCCAGGTAGATCCAGATTGGACACAGGGCGCTGGGGAGAGGCCAGGCGTAGTCTGGAGAGAGAAAAGACGGGACAAAAGGTGAGAAGGTGCGAGGGTTAAGGGCAACGTTATATGACTGATAATACATCGCTGTGTTTGATAAGCAGTGATGTAGATATATTCAATCTGTTCTGAGGGCCTTGCTGAGTGAATGTCATCAGGGTCAGTGGAGTGTGAAGGCTTAAGATGCAGGTTGACTAAACTTTAATTAATTGGAGTACATCAAAGCACAGCGTACTTTGCGTGCACTAAATTCCCCGGTTCCCATGAGGAATCAGGTTAAAGCAATAGTTTGATTTACAAGTATTACTCTGATTATAATGATTAAGATCATTGGATAAAAAGATGTTTACATGGAGAATTCTAGAGTTGCAGAAAAGAGGTTAAGAGTAGATCATTAGTTTTAATTGCTGACAGCGAAGATGTGAAGTTATTGTTCAACACAGATGTTGTTTACATGGGCCAGTAAACAGTGGATTAACACAGTGCAAGTGTGGTAAGGTATGATAAACACGAGAATAAAGCTTTGTCGTATGTGTGTGTTTGTGTAAAGTAAGTGGTTGTGGCTTGTCAAGGTTTGATGCAACCTACTGAGAAGAGAATAGAAAAGGACACGTCAAAAGGGAGATAATGAATAACAGTGTTGATTAAGGCTGATGATAAAGATAAAGACGGGCAGAATACCGCAGCCCCGCTGGGAAAATGGGAGTCATTTAATCATGTTTGTGAGAAATGTGCAATATATGGGATGCAGTCTGTAAAAGTTTTTCAATTGTCGAACAAGGACTTAAAGGGACAGTCAACACCCAAATCAAAAGTACACACTTTCCCTCATACTTGCAGTGCTTTTTATCAATCTAGATTTTTTGATGAGAGTTGCTGAGTGTTGAAGATATCAGCCCTCAGTGTTGGGCAGTGACATGTCTCAGTATGTCTCAGTTTGTTATCACATCACTACTGACTCGAAATACAACAATCCCACCAGCGGACTCATTTTTTTTAATCGTCGCACTGTGCAGACACGTCATGCGCCATCTCAGCTGCGGACGTCGGCTGTAGCCCTGCACTGGCTAAACAACCAAAACTCGATTTACAAAGAAGGGATGAAGCTTGTGGCTGGATATGTGGTAGATAAAATGTTGCTCCATGAGTGACTCTCCATCTTTCAGGCAGGTCTTTGAGGAAATACCTGGCACATGCAACCGAAGACCCCCAGGTAAATAGAAGTGATCAAGCCTTAGCTGCACTCAACACTGATTACCCAGACATTCACACAGAGGCACAAATCTGAATTTTGGGGAGATACACAATTACCAGTTTTATGGGGTGTAACTAAAAAGTAATATAATGAGTAGTGTAACAAATTACTGTTGGCAGGGAGTAAAAAATAAAAAGTAAAGTAATATCATTACTTCTGAAAAGATTAACAACTAATATAATACATTTTAGTCAGGACCACTTCAGTCAAAAAATTTTTAAATTTCCATTTGTAGTATTATATTTGGCAGTATGGCTCTGTTCTGGGGCCTCTCTGCCTTCCATGCACCTATGTGGAAAGCATGAAGCAGAGAGAGCACACCTCTCTGCCCTTCCACGCACAAACAAAGAAAGCCCAAGGCAGAGAGAGCAAACCACCCTGCCCTTCCATGTGCATACATGGAAAGCCCAAGGCAGGGAGAGCAGCAGCAAAGAACCCATGGGAACAGAACAGAGCAGCATCAATGACAAACAGAAATGACACTGATAAGTCAGACACAGCATGAAAAGGAGGAGCTGGGGTGGAGGCGGGTTGCAAAGCAGCTTGCAGAGGAAGCAGCAACAGTCGGCAGGCCAGAGAAGTTTAAATAGGGCGCTCTGAATGAAACTCAGAAATTGGTTGCATAGAAAGGAATCATGTGATCTATCAGCTGACTCCCTTCCATCAATCAGCTGCTCCATCAGTTGATTAGGCTGTTTGAGATCAGCTGATGTAGTTGGGATGTGAGCTGAGCTTCGCATCGTGTTCTGCCTGAACTAACACTATGCTTAATTTTTAGAGTAACAAGCCCAACACTGTTGGCCATAGAGATGTCTGCCTTCACTTGAATATAATGGAACTAGATGACACTCAGCTTGTGGTGCTCAAAGCACTAAAAAAAGCACCTGAAAAACTCAACAGCAATGTCTCTTTCCAGAAATCATGACCTGGTTACTCAAGATGATCCACAGATCTTGTTGTGAGCAGTGTCAAGTAAGCACAATTTCCTTTCTACCGAACTACACCCACCAACTATATCAAAGCGCAGAAGGAATTGTGCATGACACTAGAGGTAAGAGGAAAGACAGAGGGCAAACTGTCGCTTTAGAGTTAAAATAAGCAAACTGTTAGTTATATTTAAGGAACCACAGTGAGTGTTACACTTGTTCATCAGCTGTAAGTAAAACTGTTATCTAATAAACCATTTGTGATGCTAGCAATGACTAGCCATTTTTTCGGTGATGCTCTGTTGATACCTGGGGGGAAAATCCTTCCCTCTTCCACAGGGAGGTCAAAGGTCACAACCAGTGATAGTGTGATACCATGTTGAGCGGGTAGTGAGTCAGTGTCTTGGCTCACTGCTCTGTAGGGGGAAACAGTTTGGGTCATGGGGAAAAAAATCAGCCTCAATTATCTCAGCACATGGGCCAGCATGCCGCCTGGGACGAGGACACGGCAGCTGATGTAACTAACAGAAATACAACTGGGAGCATTTTGGCGGGGAATTAAATCAGCGGGTTAACCTTTGCTTAAACTGGGGTAAATTAAACAGCTTGATTGGCGAGCTGGCTGCTCAGCAGGCTAAAATGATATCCTGGCACCACCACAGCCAACAGCAGGAAGTGTACACAGAGGACAAAAAATATACTGAAAAGAGACTCTATGCTCATTTTCAGCTTTGTACTTGTATTTACGATTTCTACTTGGACATATTCACATGCTTTAATGTTCAAAAAACACTTCCTCATACTGTCTGTGCTGGAACACCTGTATTCACCATCGATCTCTTTGAGCCCCCCTCCCCAAAGATGCCAGTCTGCTCTGCTTTTAGGGTCTTCTGTATCTCAGCATTCTTTGGCCAACATTGCAGCCAGAGATTTAACTATAACAAGGAATAGTGATATTTTCTACTGCGAAAAGACTACATGTCTCCCAGATGTTAGTATGTAGCTACATGTAGCGTATATAGTGCAGTATAGTTGAGCTGGGAAACAACTCTGTATAGCATCACTTTCTCCTGTTAGAAATAACCAATAAGAGCTTCTAAATACAACAAAACATGCTTCAGGAGGAACATGATCTGGCAACCAAGACTACCTGTTTCCCTGACATTAGCATGTAGCTACATGTAGCAGTGTAGTTGCAGTCAGGGAATGGCTTTCACTGAGTATAACGGCACTTTCTAGGGTGAAAACTCACCAATAAAGGTCTCTAAACCAAAATCTTTACAATCAGACATGTTCAACATTGGCAACGAAGATTATGAAGAGTTTCCCTGACATTAGCATGTAGCTACATGTAGCAGTGTAGGCTACATAATGTAAACACTTGCAGTAGAGTGCCTGGAGCAAAGTAGAGTAATAAGGTATAATAAGCCAGCCAAAGGAGGAGATAGAGGCCACTGATAAAGACAAGGAAGCTTCTCACAATGCATGGAGGGTTTCATCCCAAGTCCAGCACCCTGAGACTGTACACTAAGAGGAACAAGGGGGGCCAAGGACTGGTGAGCGTCAGAGCCACTGTCCAGGACAAAACAACCAAGATCCAGGAATACATCAGGAAGATGCCTCCCAAAGATGAGCTGCTAAGTGACTACCTCAGGCAGCAGAAGAGGAGGACGAACCATCGTGGAAGGACAAGCCCCTGCACGGCATGTACCTCCGACAGATTGAAGAAGTGGCCAATATCAAGAAATTCTTCCAGTGGCTGGAAAAGGCTGGACTGAAAGACAGCACAGAAGCACTAATCATGGTAGCACAAGAACAGTAGAAGAAGCACCAAGTGGCTGGCATAGTGTACGGGAACATCTGCATCTGAGTATGGGCTGGAAACCCCCAAACTGGGAAAGTGGCTCCAGCAAATTCCTGGTACAACATCTGGGGTCTCTGTCCAGAAGAGGGCAGTCCTAGGAACAGCTGAGATACTGCGCAGAACCCTCAAACTCCCAGGCCTCTGGTAGAGGACCAGAGCTTGTGTGAAACACCCCCTCAACCTCTGTTTCTTAGTCTAGGTCACATGTTTTCTGACACTCTCTTCTCAAAATTATAAATTCATGTCAGTGTTTCCAAACAGCAGCTGAATGAATTGTCAAAAACTGAATCAAAACGGTTTAAAAGTGACTCAAAATCTTCTGAAATACATTTTTCCTTTTGTTCCTTAGAGATGTATCCTCCCAGAAGGTTGTCCTGTTCAGATGACAAAATGAAATGTAACATGCAGCTGAAGAACATCAGGTGAAAGCGATCATGCTCCTGTTTCATTTCCAGCTGTGTCAGCTCTCTAAAGAGGACATACAATGCAGAGTCCGTCTCTCTGTGTCTTTCTGCGCCTGCAGCTATTTATATAAACAGTCCTTTCTTCACAGAGGACAAGACCTGTGGCCACACACACACACACACACACACACACACACACACACACATGCACACACAAACACACACACTCCCTAATTTCATCTCTTAGTCGGAGGATGAGCAGCACGTATGTGATGCATGCAGAGTGAATCACGCGCCTGCTTGTGTGTGTGCTGAGTGGGAGGCAGCTTGCATAACTTTCCGGAGGTCAAACACTTATTGGGGGCACTGCATGACACACACTCACACACAAGGTGTTACTCAGCTGGCTCGCGGGTGCGTTGGATTTTCTGGTAAATACACTGAGAGACTCAAGTCTACAGCTAAACACTGTTTATGAAATATTTGACAGTGTTTTGGGATCGTTTGTTTCTTTAATCAGATGTACTGTGTTTTCAGTTCAACCACTGTCAGATTATGATTCAACCATATCAACAAATCAGATATTAAAGGTCCAGCGTGTAGGATTTAGAGGCATCATGAGAGGAATAAGAGGAATTTCATTGGTTCATAATCACCTACAAATAAGAATCATTGTGTTTTCGTTACCTCACAATGAGCTGTTCATATCTACATACAGAGCAGGTTCTCTTCCAAGGAGTCCACAGGGTTGTTTCTACTGTAGCCCAGAACAGACAAATCAAACACTGGCTTTAGATAGAGCCATTTGTGTTTTTGCAATTTCACTTTCCCCCATGTAATTCATCTACAAGTTTGGCACATGGGAAAAGTTGAAGTTTTGCATAATTGTCAGTGCTGGGTCCAGGTATCATTGGATAGTTCATAATTCCTTTGTAATCTAAAAACAAACCAAACCAAAATTCAGCCGTTCTCTCATTCCTTTTTGCCAACATGTTACATAGGCCTACTTAATACTGTGATCTGTACTGATAATGTCATATGACTTTTATTTTGACTTTTTACACTTCACTTCCACTTCCTGTCTGTCCACCGTCTTTGTTCCAATTGAGAAATGGCAAAAAAGGATTAGCAATTAGCAAGAATTAGCAAAAACCAAAATGGGCATTTTATGATTTCATTTTTTGTTTGGCAACAAAAAACAAATAGACAATGTGATTTTGTTTTTTTGCTTTAACATGAAACAATAAAAAAACCCCACATGACTTCCATTTTTCATCTTAAAACAAAAAAAGGAAAAATGGAATTCAAGGCTTTGGATTGAATTTTGGCTTTTCGATTCTGCAAAACAAAAAAGGAAAAACAACTCTGTTTTCTTGTTTTTCACTTTTGGTTTAAAACAAAAAATCAGAGAACTGTGCTAATTTGGTTTAGTTTGTTTTTAATTACGAATGAATTACAAGTTATCCAATGATACCTGGACAGTGCTGGTTTTGATAAGAAAATTTCATGTTAAATACTATTAAAAACGAATATATATTGTTACCAAAATGATCTTTGCATCTCTCATTCTCGAACCACAATTGCTATATTCAGAGAGCGAATAACATTATCCAAAATGATGGTAAAACCATTCTGCAAAACCAAAGATTACACTGAAGGCCGACCTTTTAAAATTCCTTTTCTACAATACCTGTGCATTGCAACTACTCTATAGATAAGGCTATGGAAAGAATGTTGTTATGACCAATAAACTAGACTTAGGGTGGGGTGGATGCTTCGTGAAGATTAGGAAAGGTCGGATACACTAAACACCCATCTTTACCCTAAAACCCATTGTTTTACTTCCCACTTCACCAGCAGGACATATGTTAATTATTAACAGGAGGGATGACCCCCTCCTGGTTATCCAGATTGCCTATGTGGTGGGTTAGTTAAACCAGACGTCAAAAAGATATCCTGGGTAAGCTGAGCTGGCTTCGTAGTACAGGCCCCAGGGGATGGAGAAGTGGGAATTCAGGTTAACAAGGGATATGCATTTTGGTGGCATCTCCCATCTTGTGAACTGCCCATAGGAACAATAAACATGTAAGAATCAGTCCAATCTTGATGAAAAGCTCGGGTGAAATGACTTTTCTCTGACTCTCTAGTCATTCCAACTGTTGTCTCTTGTCTCGTCTCTGCTCTGTCAGTGTATCTTATTCACTCATTCAAGTCACAATGCTTATCAGACTGCAAAGATTTTATTGGCTGTGTCGCATCACATGATATGATTCAATGTGTGCAATTGGTCTGTGAGTTTTCTGGACACTACAGCGGCACTTCAAATGCTGCGCCGGTTAAAATAGAAACACTGTCAAGATGTGATAGTTCTCAAAAATGTATTGGTCACAGTCCACCTGTTAGAAGGTGTATTTCCAACCAGGTTTTTATGGGGTTGAAAAGTTGGTGTAACAATATAGGTTAAATCTTACTAAGTGCAACTTAAACACACAACAAGCGAATAAATGATGATGTACCACCATGATGTACAGTCATTGCAGAGGCCACTGCAAGCTCTCTTCTTTGCCTCTGGCTGGCTTGAACATGTTATGCATGACTGTTACCTGAACTCTTCTAAGAGCACAAAGCTGTAATATTAGTTGTTCAAAACTCTCTGCTTCCATTGTCCGGTGTGCTCTCCATTATTATAAATCCATTGTTTTCTTTTGTCTGAGGTTCGATTGCCACTCTTCCTCCACCTGACTGGAAAATTAGCACGACCTACTGCTCATCTCGATGCACCAACTCCTAATATTTGCATAACAGTAGTGGACAGAAAAGCACATAAATTAGCATTTTCTGTTGCCAAATTTCTAAAAAGTTTTGTCAAAATTTGTGCTACATTTGGATGGAAACCCAACTGCTGACCTTGGGGGCGATGGAGAGGAATGGCAGGTTAACAAGGACAAATTTATAAGAGCACACCGCTTCCTGCATTGGCCCTGAATGTTGAAACACTGTCTGATTTGTCTAATATGAATGTAATTCCTAGGGAGACTGGACTGCAAAAAACATGAATGCGATGCATAATGCAGCAGTTTGAAATGCTAATAAGCCAGAGCACAGAAATAACTTTGGCAGGAAACTTAACACTGTGATGTAGAGTTTTGTGAATCACGGAGGATTATTACAGACTCCTTCCCATAAAAATAGTTTTTTGACCTTGTTAACTTGTCCATTGCTGTTTTATATGCTACATTATTGTCAATCTATACAACTTTTCAGACAGTTGGCAATATGTGCCAAACATGTAGTTGATGAAGATTCTCGGTCATCCAGGTCATGGTAACCTTAAGTGCTTTATCGTTGGCAACTGGACTTGCTTGAGTTTCTTGATCACCTCTCATTCAAGAGGCTTCTTCAGTTCTAATGGACTGGTGCAGAGTTGCATGGTGCGTGGCACATGGTACATGGCACAGTACAGGAGAGCCAGCTCCTCAGGTCAAGACTGAGCTGTTCATTTATATCTAAAGGAGAAGGAACACTCCTTCGAAGACAGCCATGTTCACATCTTGGCCAGAGAAGACGGATGGTTTGAAAGAGGCCTGAAAGAAGCCATCTACATGACCCACCTACAATGCAGTCTTGGGATCCCTCCCCAGACGAATTAACACCCTTTCTCCCCTGGACCCATCTAACCCTAATGACACACATGATGGCCAGGTGGGTCAATGACTCACATGCGACCGTAACGACTCTGTAAGGGTTCATACCCACACAGGGTTTAAAGCCTGCGACTCCGCACCAGTCCGTTAGACCTGAAGAAGCCTCTTGCATGAGAGGTGAAACATTTTCAAGAAACTCAAGCAAGTCCAGTTGCCAACAATACAGCACTTAGGATTGCCAAACACATTATTTGCAAAGTCCCGCTAAACACACACCTGATACATGCAACAAGGTGTTAGTGCAGAATGGCACCCATTTTGCAGTTTGGGCAATTGCACCTCAGCTATGCCCAGAGGGTGAACTGGTAGCTCTGCAGCTGTCCGTCTACACTCCATACGTCAAGTCCCCATGGTCTATATGGGGACTTGTTCCTTCAAACCTGTGGTTCCCAAACCAAGACCCTATGGACTGAGCTACTGTCGCCCCAAATAATCAGTCAATACCATGGCTGCATTTCCACCTTGGAAGTGCTGTTTACCAATGACAGTCTCAAAACATGGATTCAGACAGCCACAGTTTCACACTCAACATATATAAGGAGTCAATCATGTTGACTTGCGAAATGAGGGATATATCAGAGAAGATGCCAGGTGTAGCTGTGCATCGTATTTTGCAAGTTGAGGTTCACCTGTCAACTCCTCAGAGCTGGTGATCAGGAACAAGGTATATCTAACATCTAACATATCAACATAACAACACATTTTTAGCGGTTTGATAATGTAGCCAAACTGAAGGTTCATGTTATATATTACATTAAATTTCCAGCATAGACAGTGATGAGCAGAGTCAAAGGTGAGCAGGTATGCTCAAGCTGCAGGTAAGCGGCTGGTGGAGATAGAGTCGGGGACTGATTTACATATTAATAGATCTGTACATACTAAATGAAGCAAAAGTGTAGGGTTACATCTGTGCCATTTTAAACCATGAAGGGATTTTCAATGGGAAAAAAACCCTTCTAAATATATAACTTCAATAACAGAGATGAGTTTACGGGCTTTAATGTATTCCAGGTGAGAAGCTTTACCCTTTAGAATTAATACATGTCATAGAGGCAGGAGCTCATATACACTTTTTTGATTAAAGGTTTTGCATTTTTAAAGGCATCATCATTGGTGTTAAATGATTCCAGACTGCTCTAATATGTTTGTGGGCAACGTGGCAGCAAACAATCGACCTGAGCAATTCACTGCAGTATTCCAACTAAATGATCCCTCACTTTGTCATTGTACTTCATATTAAAGTCCCTCTCATTCCTCTTTCCAATCCATTAAAGCAAAGATGACACATCTAATATTCATCTGCCGTCAGTGGGAAAAAATCCAGAATCAATGTGTGTGTATGTTTTTTGTACATGTGTGTTGTGTCAGCAGGTGTTTCCAATTTGGGTCCCATGCTGAGAGATCGCTCTCATTGATAGCTTTGATTAAGTTGGCCTTGAAGGTCATACACTTAAAGGTGTGTGTGTGTGTTTGTTTGTGTGATCTACTTCCGTTGTAATTGAGTCTATAAGATCTCATCTCCCTCTCTGCTACTATTGCTCCATCTCATTTTCTTCATCACTTATCCATCCTGTTCTCTGTCTTCTGATCTGCACCTGCATAACATTCATATATATTTGTTTACTTTATGTTTGGGGGCATGCCTTGAGCGTGTTTCTTCAAATATGGCACAAACGTCCACTTTGAGTCAAGAATGAAATGATCAGAACTTGATGGTCAAAGGTCCAGGAAGCTGTGAAACCATCTGTTTCAGTGTTCGTGAACACAATTTCTCAATAACAGCCTGAGGGAATTTCTTCAAATGTGGTACAAATGTCCTCTTGGACTAAACCATAAATTAATTAGAATTTGATGGTCAAAGGTCAAGGTCACTGTGACCCCATCCATCGCACTCTCATGAACGCAATGTCTCAAGAACTCCTTGAAGGGAATTTCTTCAAATTTGGCACAACCATCCACTTTGAGTCAAGGATGAAATGATTCAAACTTGGAGGTCAAAGGTCAAGGTCACTGTGACCCCATCCATCTCATTCTCAAGAGCGCGATGTCCCAAGAGGAGCTTGAGGGCATTTCTTCAAATTTGGCACATATGTCCTCTTGGACTCAATCATGAACTGATTAGAATTTGGTAGTCACAGGTCAAGGTTGCTATGACCTTGCATCTATCCACTTGGACTTGAGTCAAAGGAGACTGACCTTGTAAAACATATTTTTGGCCATAATATAATAATTCATGTGCCAAATATGCCCAAACTTCACACATATGTCTAACAGGATATAATGATGTAGTGATGACATTTTATATCCAAAAGGTCAAAGGTCAACTTCATTGTGACATTATAACTGTCTGCATAAAGCGCTTTTCTGGCCACTGCTCAACGTCCTATTTCAGGAATAGAAGGGTGGTCAGATACTGAAGTGGTGACACTAATCTTGGGTGTCCACCTTGAAACTGTGTTGATTGTATAGATCTCCTGTGCTGTCAGGTGGAAGATGTGTATGTAGCATCCATGTTTTCACAGACAACTGTCAAACTGCAAGTTGACTGGTTTTCAGAGGCAAACAACCACAAGGCAGTAATTCTAGTTGTTTGTATCACGCACCTGCAAATACAAGCGATTTCCTCACTTCATGTATTATCAGTGTTTAATTACCACTTCCCTATTTTACTGCTGTGCAAAGAAAGAACCAAGGGAGGAAACAAGCCAATGAATCTAAATTACGTTCATCTGATAATGTTGCCTTATCCCTCTCCCTATTTGGCCACATTCTGAATGAATGGAAGACTGTAGATTAGACTGAATAATATAAACAAATGAGGAAAGTTAAGACATTATCTTCTCGATAAAACTTATTTTCCAGACCCCTCGTCTCCCCTTATGGAAGATCAAACTGCAATTTCTTTTTGTCTGTAAGGAGAAATGTAAGTGTAGGAAAAAGAAAACACCACTCTGCAGCAGCAGCAGCAGCAGCAGCAGCAGCAGCAGCACAGTCTCTGCTCTTCATGAAGGATTCAAAATGAAATGGGTTTTACAAGTTAGTTTTTCTGAGGAGTGAAGCAGCAGAAATCCATTTAATGAGCTGAATATTTTAACACTAACACCTTGCCTGGATGTCCTGTCCCTTAGAATACAGTCTGCATTTGAAATTAAGCTACATATTATTTGAATGAATGCCCCCAAGCACAAAAGACTTCCTGGCCACATTTGGTTTAAAGAGACTGTCCGCCCAAATACAACAACATAAGTACTTTCAGCAAAAGCCCCAAAACAACACGTTTACATCCAAGTGACAAAGCCCCTCTAGTGGCCATGGGAATTATGGCGCAAAGGAGGAAGTAAGGTGAGGTTGTTATGGAGCGACAAAGTCAGCGTCAGGAGGAGGATGGGTTGAATACAGCTGCATTTTTTTGTTTTTTCCAACACATTTTCACTTCCAACATGTCAAATACGGCAGCTTGGTCACTAGCCCTACGCTTCAAACTATGAAGCTCTAGGTACCCCTCTAGCATCAGTTTTGGACGTGTCAGTCTCTGCTCATTATGTGCATACAGTGAGTCTCATTAATCAAATGTGAGCAGAACGAATTTGTGCGTACACTGTTCGCAGGAGGAAATTTACGTGTATTTCAGCATTCATCAATACAATTTCAAATTGAGTTTTGGTTTAATAAGACCTGTGGACGTGGGAAAGCAGTTCGGCATCTGTTTCCGCTCACACCAGGCAGCTGGTGAACCTGAATCTGGCAGAGAAGTTGGAGGGAGAGGTTAACACTTAATTGTGTGTTATTGCCTAGATTAGACAGCCTGTATTAACATGTTTTAATAGTGGCTTAATTTTACAATGGTGCCAAACAAAGCTGAGGCTCAGGGCAAACTGACAGAGAGGTCTCTCGATCAAATCTGAGTTTTCCGCGGCTTTCATTAATCTGGAGTATATTTTTAGTCAATTTTAAGTTTTTTTATATATGCAAATCTACTCACAGATTTCCTAACATTTCCTGAATTAGACCCATTGACTTTTGGTTTCACATAGGAGACCAACAGCAATCTCCTGGGTGAAAGTCCTGTGTTCACAGGAAAAGTACAACTTCCACTGGTAACATGCACACTGTCTTTTTTCCAATTAAGCTTTAATGTTTTTGGGAAACAGTTTTTAGCACAGAAATTACTCTTTTAGGTTTAGGCAACAAAACCACTTTGTTAGATTTAGAGAAAGATCATGGGTTAGGGTTAAAATGACTGACTATTGGTTTGACACGGGATACAAACAGTGCTGTGAACGTCCTGTGTTTGCCCCATCCACCTCCCCACATGGACTTTTTTTTTTTGCTCTTTATACTGCATCAATTGCTTTGAGCATCAAATATTGCCACAGATGGATTCACATTGGAGTTATCCAAAAGCCCAGTGCATCTCATACAGACACTAAAGGCTGCCCCATGCCTCTGTATTTGACAAGCTGGGAATGAGAATGGATTGGTTTATCTTATTTCTCCCACTCTTGCATGATGTGCCCCTACCATACACACTTTACACAGACATTTTCAACCATTAACATGTAATGCAAGACACAATGAGGTCATTGCAGAGAGGACGGCAGTGTGAACCCAGCTGAGGTTGACTGAAATTGTGACATTTGCAGAGACTTAATGGACGAGCGTGATTTGATCAGGATGATTGGAATAATTCTTCCTGTCCAAAGAACATTTACCTCATTTTTGTTTTGTTCTGGGGCCATTATAAATAGCCAGCCAGTGTGTGTGTGTGTGTGTGTGTGTGTGTGTGTGTGTATGTGTACGCGCTGGTTATTTTGGAAGCTTAGACTCTGTCAATTATATTTAATCATCATTCTGGTAATTCCAATTAAAGATATTCAAACATGTTTGCCAAAAGCTGTGGCGTGTGTGTGTGTGACAGCAGACACAGTGTGTGTATGTGTGTGCATACATGTGTGTGCACAACTGATAAAAAGTTGCTAAATTACCATCCGCATCATCTTTTATCTTTTTATTGTCATCATCATCATCATCATCATCATAATCAGTGTGTGAGAACATTCTGTGACGTGCCTGTGTGTTTGGTGTGTGTGTGTGTGTGTGTGTGTGTGTGTGTGTGTGTGTGTGTGTGTGTGTGTGTGTGTGTGTCTATCACTCAGCCAGCCATGGGGATCAATGCAGTCAAGTACCAGCCTGATGGATAACACTGCTAGTATAGATTCAGGCTCTTTGTGTAGGCTATGTGTTGGGGGGGACTAGTGCTCTTTTGAAGGTGTGTATATAAATTACACACTGTCTATCTTCCTCGGTATGTGTGTGTGTGCATCTGTTTGTGAAACCAAGACAAAGAACAGACTGACATGTCAGCGTTTTTTGTTTTTTTTTCCCGGAGTTTGTTTGTGCGAAACATTGATTACTGCAGTGAGCAATCAGCAGCAGCAGCAGCTCCAACCAACAGACAAACACAAAGCGAGCGCGCGAGTGTGTCCATTGACCATACGTGGCCCATTAAGCAGCAATCAACCTTCCCTGTCCTGTTTAGTATTCCTGAAGGATTCCAGCTACAAAGCACAGGCATGAATATAATAAGTGTGGCCGAGGATGCAAACGAGCTGCAGTGCAAAATGGAAGATGGGATGAAGACATTTAATATAGGCACCCTTCCCATATGGGCAGATCAACAGCTGTATATTCTAGGCTTGAGATGATGCATGTTTCATCCCACATGGTAATACAGTTGATGGGTGTAGTTTGGTAGAAAGAAAGTAGTTCTTACATGACACTGCTCATAACAAGATCTGCTGATCATCTTGAGTAACCAGGTCATGATTTCTGGAAAGAGACATTACTGTTGAGTTTATAGTGCCATCTCGTTCCATTCCAGTGAAGAGAATGCAGACATCTTTAGTTTCCACCGAGCAGTACGGTTCAGTTCAGTTCGGTAGGCTTTTTCTTTTGTTTCCTGTACCGTCCCCGTTTTTGGTCGCCCCTCTGTTGGGGTACCTAGCACACAGATCTGGTACTAAAAGGTGGAAAACTGCAGTCTGTTGATTGGTCAACAGCAGATGGTTGCTCTGCTCAGGGCTGAGTTGTGGCTGGTATCGTAACTACTGCTCATACTGTGGCGAGTTTTGAGTTGACGATGTGAATCAGTCAACACAACTTAAATTTCAATGTGACAACTTTGACCATTATTTAATTTTTTTTGTCTCTCTTGGATGAAAACACTTTCAGTAATGAGTGGATATTCAAGATTTTAAAAATATATATTCATTTTGACCGGATTATGGGAACTGTGTATATTCTAATCCTCACTTGGAGAAAAAAAAAGCGTTGTGGATCATTGTTCCTGTGGGCAACACTAAACCCTTGCTCTTGCCTGAGAAGGACTAAACGCACAAACCCACTATTTTTAAATATCCAATCAAGAGAGACTCTCATTGCAGCCTGTTCTAATGTGTTCTGAAAATGTTGGCGTGCAACCTCGTTCTGTGGACGATAAACGAGGTGAAGACTGATGACGAAGGACATACTGTGAGTGCTGGAGTGACAACAACCCTGCCCACATGAAAGAGTATTGTTTGCAGTGGAAACCCTAGGGTCTAGGTACCATGTCTGAAGGGTTACTTTTAAGTATTGCTCTTTCACAAATTTGGGGGACTCACAAACTGCAGACACATCTTGACTTTTAATCCTTAGTATTTGTCAGGCTCCAAAAACTCGCAATATTACATTTCCCATGATGCAACTCAACACGGTCTTAACATGATGCCAAATGGCTGATGTAATTTATCCTCTTATCCTTGAATCTTTATCCGTCCATTTTCAGCACAATGTTGTAAATAAATGTTGATAAACCAGCAGCCATGATAAGCTGAGTTGGAACTTTTTATGCTTGCAAGCAGTTTAATATGATATACCCTCTTAGCAAAAGGTCCAGGTAAAATACACTGTGTTGATAAGCTCAAACAAATAAGGCAGAGTGTCTGAGTGTTGACTGGTGTAACAAATGTAATGTGCACAAAACTCTCAAAACTGAATGCATTTTCAGCCTGTCAAGATATCATCTATGTTGACTTTTTCTAATCTGTCTCTCTCTACTGTCACACTGTTAAAACGGCACATGCTTTCCTCCCAGCCGTTGCTGTTTGGCTCGTACGCCATCACTGTTTGCACCCAAACTCAGTTAATCAATTAAAGTTTTCCCAGACAGACACCAAATGACCACATGTAACACTGGCTGATAACAGAGGAGACCTCTTGCATCAACGTCACTGTCAGATGCACAAAAATCTAAATCAAATCACGGATCATTTGGCACCAACTGAGCCTAAACATCTATTTTGCAAATTTGTTGGCCTGTCACGATAATAGCTGCGTCAACATATTCATATTTGGCTGATCGAACAGCGTGTGCTCTGTCATCCGTTGCCATAATGTTCTTTCACATCTCTCCTGTGCAGTCCCAGAGAATTTAAAAAATGCTAGAGCAAATGAACTACATGTGATAGTGGCTGAAAATAAATGATATTTTTCAGGTCATTGACATAAGCATTCCACCCAAATGCCAACGCAGATATTTAGAGATTTAATAGAAACAACAAAAAAGAACTAATGCAGCTTTAAATCACAAAAATAAAGACCTGATATACTGAGACATGACTCCCCGAAGACTGGACCCAAGCTGAAACTTGACAACAGAAGAATAAAGGAAGGTTTGAGGGCTAAAATGTGGGTACGGACAAAGATTACTGTCACTGACAACTACAAAGCACAGTTTATATTAATCTCCAGATCTGCAGAAGATTTTCGTACTCACTTTCAGCTCAAAAATGTTACAGGAAGTCAGCCTTCCTTTTATTTAATGTTTTTACTCAACATTGGAAAAGAAATCCAACAGACAGCCCACCATATAACAACCTGCCATCCTATTAAGCTAATGTGGGCGTTCATGCAGAATCCTGGCACAGATACTGTAAGCAGGAACAGCAGCTGATAGCTGGTATGATATTGCAATTATCAAGTTGGTATTCTCCGGCTCTCCAATCATTTGCAATATAACAGTGAGCAATGGCTCAGAGAGGTAATAATCATTTCAACAATTGCACTGAAAAATGTTTTGAAATAATGACAGTGCACATGTCACAGTGTGCTGGCAACAGCTGGTGAGTGGGTGGGTGCCTGAGATCAGGGGTAGAAATCTACAGGGAAGATTGTTTAAATATTGGGTGAGATTTACAGACATGTATCTGTCTTTTTATGATGAAAGTAAGAAGCTGTAAACAGCAAATTTAATACTTGAAAGCACCTATAACAGGTTGGAGCATCTGTTGTCTCATTGTATTGGACAGCACCTGTTAGCCAATTAGATGACTCTGTGCAGTGTGTGTTCCTGAATGATGAATATTTATGTATCTGCCTATTTAAAACTAGATACTTTCAGAGCAAACTCAGGGACAGAATGTAAATTGTTCCTATGTTTGACATTGAATGCAACATCCTCAATCCAGTTACCGGCAGGAATATTGCTGTTGCAACAATGCTGTGGTTAACGTGTGGTTGGGTTTAGGCACAAAAACTACTTGGTTTTGTTCAGGAAAAGATGATGTTTTGGCTCAAGATACTTCATTTGAGGACCTTGAGGCATCAGTAACAAAGGGACAACTTCCCTGTTATCCCCGCTGACTGGTTGCTACAAAACACCCACATTTGGAGCCTAAAAGCCAATGGAAACACATCATCAAGTTGCTAAAAAACACACACGTTTGGAGACAAAAAAGCAGATGGAAACACACAAACAGGTTGCTACAAACCACTCAAGATTGGAGCCATAAAGCCAATGTAAAAAAAACCAAAAGTTGCTAAAAAAAAAAAAAAAACACCAAAATGCAAAGCCTAAAAGCTGATAGAAAGACACAGATAGGTCGCTACCAAACACCCAAATTTGGAGCCTGAAAAGCTGATGGACACACACCAACAAGTTGCTACGAAACACCAAAATTCAAAGCCTAAAAGCTGGATGCTACAAAACACTCGGTTTTGGCAACTAAAAGCTGATGAAAAAACACTATGGGTCAATACAAAACACCACATTTGGAGCCTGAAAAGCTGATGGAAACACACCAACAGGTTGCTACAAAACACTCAAGATTGAAGCCTAAAAGCCAATGTAAATAACACCAGTGGTTGCTAAAAAACAGAAGTTTGAAGCCTAAAAGCTGATAGAAAGACAGTGACAGGTCGCTACAAAACACCCAGTTTTGGTAACTACAAGCTGATGGAAAAACACTTACAGGTCACTACAAAACACCCAAGTTTGAAGCCTAAAAAGCAAACGGAAACACACCAACAGGTTGCTACAAAACAGTTAAGACTGGAACCTAAGTGGAAACCTAAAAGCTGACAGTAAGACTCCAGTAGGTCGCTACAAAACACCCAAATTTGGCGCCTGACAAGCCAGTGGAAACACACCCATAGGTTGCTACAAAACACTCAAGATTGGAGCCTAAAAGCCAATGTAAAAAAAACCACATCAACGGTTGCTAAAAAACACCAAAGTGTGGAGCCTTAAAGCTGATTGAAAAAAACTGACAGGTTTCTACAAAACAACTGTTTTTTTTTTTACCTAAAAGCAGATGGAAAAACACTCATGGGTTGTGACAAAACACCCAAGTTTGGAGCCTAAAAAGGTGATGGAAACACAGCGAAGACTTGCTAAAAAACCGATTAGTTGGCAGGTAACTGGCAGGTGTCTCACCTGGGTGACACGCCATCCAAAGTCCCCTCCCCCTCCAGCTAAAAAAGTCAGCTCATATATTCTGTAGAAATGTTGATATGTCATGTATAAAACATGCAAATGGAATGTATTTGTGGTTTGCAGACTTGTACAATGCCAACATTTCCCTCTGGCAACTGTCCTTGCCTCCCTTACATTTCAGCAAAGGCAGGTGTGCTTTGTGGGTACTCAAAACTCACCGTAGAGGATGTTGATGAGGGAGATCGGCATGACCAGGATGCCTACGAGCATGTCCGCCACGGCCAGCGACCTCAGGAAGAAGTTGGTGGCGTTCTGAAGCTTCTTCTCCAGCGACACTGCCAGGATCACTAGGATGTTGCCACCGATCGTCAGCGCGATGATGACGAGTATGAGCAGCGCCGGCCAGTTCTTCTCTTTCATCACCGCCCTGGTGACAGACTCCTGGGTGAAATTATCCAGACCTGCACTCATGGCTGCCGCACCTCCACCGCTGCCTCCAAGCCCTAACCCCCATGACAGGGTTTGGTTGAGGTCCAGGGGGTTAATGCTTGGCCAAGCCATCTGACCTCCAACCTCCAGGGAGGAGGTGGTGGTGCTGAACCCACCAAGAAGAGCCCTCGCTGGGCCGCCCATCCCAAACAGAGACCCTTACTCTATTGGAGGCTGGTTTTAATTCACCTTCTTCACCAGCAGAGGGAAGAAGGTGGTGAGACAGATGTGCTCAGCATTGACTTCTTTACAGAGTTCTGAAGCGTCTACCAAAATCGACTTCTTAATACCGACAGAACACCATTAACAAGGATCTGGGGGAAGGGGAAAACAGGGAACAAGCAACTTTGGGGATGGGGAGTGACAGGGAGGGGAGAAGGGATTGGGAGGACCTAGCTACAAGTACTCTTCAGTTTATATCGTATTTCAATAGTCTTGCTAGCTGCAAACAGCCTCCAGTTGTTCCCTGAGGTTTGAATCTCCCATGTCTTGCCAGTAAGTCATTGGCGACAAGTTCTCAAGGTGTATGCTGAGTCAAAAGTCCCTTGTTGCTTCGTGGTGTTCAGTCACATCCACCTCTTGATGGAAGTAAGAGTTTCAGAGTTTCAAATTTAGAGCTGAAAATTGGTTTAGTCATATCCATGGCTGCTGTCTGCTCCCGCTGCCAGTTAGTTTGCCGATGAGTACTGACCAGTTTCAATGTCTTCATTCAGCTGTGAATCCTTTTGCTGTTGTATCCAAGGTGTTGCAAGTTTCTTCCTTCAGGTCAGAGTAGATGATCAGGTTGATCTGTGAAGGCAACAGAAATAAAAGAGATCAGATCATTGCTTTTGAACTTCCTGACTGCACCATTTGTATCCACCTAGCCATTCATTATCGGTTTTCACCCACAGTGGTCACTACAGGGGACAGTTACTTAAAAGCCATGTACACCGATAAGGATAAGCCAAAACACTAAAACCACTGACAGGTGACGTGAACAACATTGATCATCTTGTTACAATGCAATGTTCTGTTGGGAAACTTTGGGTTCTGACATTCATATGGATGCCACCTGACATGCTCCCTGCCCTAAACAGCAGTGCAGACCAGGTACCCTCCTCATGGCAACAACACTCCCCAGTAGCAGTGGCCCTCCAGCAGGACAATGTACCAAATGCCCAAAAACTGCTCAGGAATGACATAAGGAATGTGACGAAGTGCTCAAGGCAACAACCTGTTCTCCGAATCCCCCAAATCCCAGTCTGATCAAACATCTGTGGGGCATGCTGTTACCTAACCTCACAACCCTTAAGACCCAAAAGATCTGAAGCCAATGCATTAGTGCCAGACACAATGGGACATCCTCCAGAGGTCCTGTGTCCATGCCTTGACAGGTCAGAGCCAAGTCCGGTCCAAGAAGGACCCACTATGGATCAGGGGTACCTCTGGGGTACCAGCACATCCCTCAAACGTTTGATCAGATTGAGATCTGGGGTATTTGGAGGCCAGGTCAACACCTTGAGCTCTTCCCATCCCTCAGGTCATTCCTGAGCAGCTTTTGTGGCGTGGCACGATGCACTGTCCTGCTGGGCCACTGCCACTGACAAGTGCTGTTGCCATGAGGGGGTTTATTTAGTCTGCAATGTCAAGTAGCATCCACACAAATGCCACCACTCAAGGTTTCCCAGCAGAACATTGCATTGTAACAAGATGATCAATGTTATTCACTTCACCGTTAGTGGTTTTAATGTGTTGGCTGATTGGTGTATATGCATGGGTTTTCATGCTATAGTTGCACGTAAGCAACTACAGTGTATCCAAGTGCCATACACTGCCACCCACTGGCCAGGTATTGTAAGTGCAACACAAATCTCTGAAAACCAAGATGGCCAACGAAATGCAAGACATGTTGTGCAGCTAAGGTAATTTATCACCAATCCTACTATAATAGGAGACCCTTGCAGGTAAATGAAATTTGTAAACATCAAGTAACATCTAAGAAGAAATACAGTTGTTAAAATGTCCAAGTATTGATTTTATGTTGGTAAGAAATTACAATTAGTCTACTGAACTATACATCGTGCAGCACTGGCTATTATTATTATATTTCAGCTACAACTTTAACACATGCTGTCCACCTGAATGGATGTGTAAAAAAACTCCTGGAAAAAGGCATGTTTGTAAAAAAAAAAAAAAAAAAAAGAACTTCAAATTTTTGTTTTTCATGCCTCAAGAGGAAAAAACACTTTGGAAATAATCTTGCCTGGGGTAGTTATAACTCTCTGCATGAATCTCTTGCATCCTCCCTACTATCTCAACATCTGTCGGTCCATCTTCTGATGAATGAACTCATCATTCCAACATCCCTTCTTTCCTTCTGTTTAGTTTCTTTTGTTGTTTCAAGTGATTCCTTCCTTCCTCACCCTTACTTTATTACTTCTTTGGATCCCTACTCCAATTTTATTGCATTTTTCCATCACTCTCCTTCATTCCTTCTCCCTAACCTCCCTATCATGCGTCTTGCCTTCCATCTCTCCTTATATTACTTCCTCCACCTTCATCCATCCATCAGCGCAACCACTTCATCTTTTGCTTCTTTGTTTCTTCCTTCCTCACAGCGATCCTCCCTTTTACTAGACTAATTTATGAGTGTCTGCACTCCCAATAAAAGTTAGGCAGAGAGAAAGACTGTCGGTGTCAAACACTACAGTCATTTAAAACAAACCGAAGGAGATAAACTGAAACGGAAGCTTTGATGTTCACACCCTCACATCGCAGTGTGCACGCAGAAGTACTGGCTGTCCTCTCTGTTTACCCTTAGCTCTCAGACGGCTTAGTGATTTAGCACCTCATAACCGTCTTCAAGGAGATGTGGAGGAGTCGGAGTGTACTGCATGTGCGTGTGTGTGTGAGAGGAAGAAAGTGTGTGTGCACATATGTCTTTGCATGTATGAAACAGTAAGACAGAGTGTGAACTACTGAGATGTTTTTTAGAATGTGTGGGCACATGTTTAAGAATGAAAAGTGAATGTGTTTCCATCTCCTCTGTGTCCGTGTGTGTGTGTGTGTATGTGTGTGTGTGTGTGTGTGTGTGAGTGTGGTTTGAGATAAAAAGCCAGCACATCTCCAGACAGACTCAGGCCTCCAGCTGAGATAGTTTAGTGGGCGGTGAGTCTACGATAAAATCAAGCGGCATACAAAAGACACTCTGAGTGTGTGTGTGTACATATTTTATTCGGTGCTATAAGCACAACAATGAAAGCCCTGCTCTGCATTTTTTTGGGGCTGTGTGGGCATGTTAACGTTTGTATTGTTTAATGTGAATCTATTGTATCTCATTGTGGGTTCCTCCTTTTGTTTGTGTGAATGACCGTGTGTGCATAAATTCACTGTCGAGGTGGGATTGTGTGCAAATACAATAAGTTATGCCAATTATTCGTGTGTGTGTGGGCAGATACGTTGGTAGTCCTCATACCTAAAGGACAACATAAAACACGCAGCTTCTCTCAAAACGACCCATGTGACCTCTACAAAAATGATTCATATGACTGTTTTCTGATGTGGAACCTCGATTGAAGGAACAGGTTGGTATGTTGGGAGAAATCCACAGCATCTGTGATGGCAAGACTTTAGGAAGTCACTGTGGCCAGCTGTTGTTTGTCAAGAACTAGTACAGCACGTACCGTGGCCACCAGCAGTTCATCCTGTTCTTTTATTGTTCTTTACTTATTTATACTAAAAACAGTGTCCGTTGGATGGATGGGAGACTATTCTTGCATTTAGATGGAACAGTAAAACAACAATAGTGTTCCTCTGCCATCTGCTCATTTATTACCACAAGACACGTCTTCACAGGTGCATGGAAGCCACATCGGACGACAACAGAAACCCATACGAGTTCCAGCTTCTCTTTTAGGCAATTAAACAAAATTAAATGTAAAATTTTATTTCATTCAAATTGTTAGTTTCCAAAAAAAAACTCAAGCAAGTCAAATAATTTCCAAAAACTTTCTGCTAGAAAAATAACACATACCCCCTTGTAAAGCAACGCATTTTGACTTGGGATAGACCGTATATATCAGGCTGATAATGGGGCATTTTTATAATTATGCATTATTCCAAAAATTAAAATTATAGCCGATAAATAGTGCCAATATTACGAAGCCAGACTGCTTTCATGGACTTAACAAGGGCAGCATCTACACACCCGACACAGAGGGTGGCGATACATGTACCTTTAAACTTGGTTTGAGAGCTGCCAATAAACACAGAGAAGAAGAACAACAACTGCAGCATGCCATCTAGAGGGCAAAACATGTCGCGGGGTGGACGTCTTTCACAGTTCCAGAGGAAGACAACAGGATTGCGTCAAGGGTCTGATCTCTGACTGCCTGATACAGGTTAGACACAGTGCTGAACGATCGTCTCCAGAGTGTTAGCACAAGCTAATTAGCAGCAGCAGCTAACATCCATCACCAAGCTTATCTATCATGGGACAGTGCGACGGTGCCTGGGTGTGTTTATAAAAATGCAGCGTGACAATATAAACATTTCAAACACCAGGTGTAACGTGGACCTGCCAATGTTCATATGAGTCAGCTGTCAGTGTTTGTCTCTGTTAGCAGAGACTCTGCAGTGTAGTTTATACACTTTACTGATACACCAGAGAATTACACAGTAACACTGGGCTTCATCACCTCCCTCTCTCTCACTGTTAACTATAAATTTAACACTGATTAAAAGTCATTCTTCTTTCACATCCTTATTTTATTTTATTATTATCTGTAGTGGGTTATATGGGGGCAAGGGTATTGAGGGTAAGCCTTTGACGATAGTCTCTTTTCCACAGCCAAATGTTGACAAGTATGAAGAGTCAGAACTGTTGTTTGTTTTTGTTGTGTTAGCAATAGTGTTCCTGGTTTCAGTTCATTTGGTTAGGGCTGTTCTGATATAGTTTTGTTGTTGTTAAACACAGTCCCTGTTTACCTCAGTTCTTAAAGAATGTTGGCCTTTTTTGGCCTTTGTTCGTTCACTGTGAAGTCATGCTAGAAAACTTCTAGGTAACATGAGTGCGCAGTAGGGCTGCCCCCGACTAAGACTCTTCCTAGTCGACCAGCAGTCATCATTTAGGGCCATTAGTCGACTAGTCGCCGGCATGTTTATGATATTAATTCAATTATTAAATGATATAATTTGGGCGGGGCAACACAATGGTTTGAGTTGAAGGTGTGAGAAAGAATAGTATCAGTAACATTGTTAACACTGTGCTACATTACAGAGACTTACAGACTAATGAACCTTCATTAATATAGGCCTATATTTTATCTACAAGTGCACGTCACACACTGAGCGAGCCGCCTGTTAATGATGCTGTGGGCCAATGGGCATGTAGCTACTTCCATGTTTCAGATGATACGTCATGTTTGTAGTCGACCAATGAAGATGAGTTTGCATATCACCTTGGGTTCGTCCTTCACCTTCTCAAAATGATCCCACACTTTGGATTTCCTGCCCGACATGTTGTTAACTAGCCTGTGGAATAACCGCAGGTACCATTCATTCATTCATCTTCTAACTGCTTCATCCTCTTGAGGGTTGCGGGGGGGCTGGAGCCTATCCCAGCTACATCGGGTGAGAGGCAGGGTACACCAGGGACAGAGACACCAGGGACAGAGACAGGGACAGAGACAAACAACCATTCACGTTCACATTCACACCTATGGACAATTTAGAGTTACCAATTAACCTAGTCCCCAATCTGCATGTCTTTGGACTGTGGGAGGAAGCCGGAGTGCCCGGAGAGAACCCACGCTGACACGGGGAGAACATGCAAACTCCGCACAGAAGGGCTCCCACACCCGGGATCGAACCGGCAACCCTCTTGCTGTGAGGCGAGAGTGCTAACCACCACACCACCGTGCCGCCCACCACAGGTACCAGCTCTGGAAATTAACCTGACTCCTGTCTGACTGCTGAGCGTGGCCACTTCCTGTGTCTGCGCCTTTCAAAATAAAGTCCCACATGGTCCAGTCACATAGGTTTTGATTTATTTTGACAAGGGGCAGCTCCTTATAGAATTTCGGGTTGTTGTTTTTTTGGTTTTCTTTTTCTGTGATTAAGCGACCAATGAAATCTTGCCGACTAATGACCTTTCTGGTCGGCGAAAGTTTGGTCGACTATTAGGGGGCAGCCCTAGTGTGAACAAATGGCAGCTTCGTGGGTGAAGTATTGTTACTCATCATTTTTAAATCATTTATTTAATCAATCATTTTATTCTGCCACAGCTTCTCACTGGGCTTGATCTCAGTCCAGTCGAATGAACCTTTTTTTAAAACAGGAAGCTCAGCGTACAGTCAACGTCTATATCTTCAGATGATTAAAACAAGGCTGCAAACCCCACTCTCTGTCAGGCTTTATTGATTATTTGTCTTGGCTGCGTCTACACTAGACAAAAACAAGTCTTTGTGCAAGATACAGTCAATAAAACAGTAGAGTGGTTGTTTTAAAAGTTAAGCCAATAATGAGGTTGCTGTATGCATGATTCTAAATAATGGTAAACAACGTTAGAATTAGGTCTGGGGCTGGAGATCAGCAAAGCATAAAGAAACAGTGTAAATGACTTTAAATAAGAACAGGAGATGAGGAATAATGTGTGTGTATGCATGTGCAGGAATGTGTGTTTCTCACCTCTGCACTGCTCGGTGTGTAATAGACAGTCTGCTTCCTATCTTCTCCTCTCAGGGAGAGTATCAGCATAGTTCACAGGAAACTAAACAGCACTGCAGGCGAGCCATTTAACCAGTCTGATAAAGCAGCGATACATCACAGACTGCGAGGGAGAGGAGGAGAGAGGAGGATGGGGGGGGGGGGCGGAGAGAAAGAGAGGAGGAAGGTTAGACAAAGACAGAACTAGAGAGATAAAGGAAAAGTGATCGAGAGGAGAGGAAACAGGAAAGAAAAAAGGAGGTGTAACCCAGAATGTAAAAATCCCTCGACTCCACAGGATGGCAACTTGTCATGCTCCCATTTCTTTCCCTTTTAATCACGTATTTTTAAACCTGGCATGAAAACACACAGTTGACTAGTTTCAAACCAAAGATTACACGCGGCCCGCCGAGTGTCTCCGCACGCAGCTAACCAGTCACATCATATGTAGATTATAATTGGTGTTGCGACTGTAAAGCGCTTCTTGGAGAGAGTAACACGGATACAGCTGGAGACTCACAAAGGATCACGCAGCAGAAGCCTAGTTAAGGCACAGATGTCGCCGCGCGTCGCTTTGCTTTTCACTGCGGGGACAAATTGCTGCCGCACTTACGTTTGTTTAAGCCATTTCTGCTGTGTGAGATAAAACAGCAGAGGATGGGGATGGAGGGATTTTCTTCTTATTAAACTGCCCCACAAAGGCAAACAGCACTAACTGTTTTTTTAATGTGTGGTTTAAAGCTTAATGTTCAAGGGTTTACATTCCATATCAATACACACCACCACCTACTAACATTGGTACATGATTAAATACCGAATCCTGTGACAGTAATACTTTGCACTGGGGCAAGAGATGATCGTTTTCTTAATTTCACTACTCACACACTCGCTTGTTTTGCTTTAAACTTTAATTATGATTCCTATTACTTATTGCTTTGCCTTAGTACTTATGTTTACATTTATTTTGTAATTAAGCTGTACAATAATACCCTGTGGTACATTCAGTTTTGTTAGTCGGAACAAATCCCTTTATTTAATTACGACTCTTGCAGCGTTAAGGTTAGTAGTAAGTGAATGTCAAGGTAGAAATGTAACTCAGATTTTAAAAGTTGCCCATTCTTGCCTCGGGTTAATTGCACCTCCGACCTGCTGCTACTGTGTCGGTAACAATGTGGTGTAAAAGAAGAGTCCGATGTGAACCAAGAGGCTCTTGAATGACCGCCACAACCAGCAAGGTGACTGGCAGTAGTGCTAATCTGTTAGCATTTCACTGTCAGGCAACTATCACTAACATTCTGTGCGTACTCCAGCTTCCTCCCACAGTCCAAAGACATGCAGGTTAACTGGTGACTATAAATTGTCCGTAGGTGTGAATGTGAGTGTGCATGGTTGTCTTGGTGGTCATAGGTCAAAGGTCAACAACACTGTGACCTTGTCTGTCTCATTCTTGTGAACACAGTATCTCAAGAAAACCTTGAGAGAATTCTTCAAATTTGGCACAAACATTCACTTGGGCTTAAGGATGAACTGATTAGATTTTAGGGGTCAAGGGTCGAAGGTCAAGGTCACCATGACCTTGCATCCATCTTGTTCTCATGAATACACTATTTCAAGAACAGCTTGAGGGAATTTCTTCAAATTTGGTACAAACGTTCACATGGACTCAAGCAATAAGTGATTAGATTTTGGTTGTCAAAGGTCAAGGTCACTGTGACCTTGTCTGTTCCATTCTTATGAATGTAATATCTCAAGAACACTGTGAGGGAATGTCTTTAAATCTGACACAAATGTTCACTTGGACTCAAAAATGAACTGACTGGATTTTGGTGGCCAGAGGTCATAGTCAGCACAGTTTCACTGGTCCCTTAGTTACAAAGAAAAACAAAGAGAAAACAACAACATTAAACTCTATGGAGCTGCGCCTCATCAAACTAAATCAAAACCTATATGACTGGACCATGTGGGAATTTAATTTGAAAGGACAGACACAGGAAGTGGCCATGCTCAGCAGTTAATAAGTATAATAAGTAGTTAATAAGATGTCGGGCAGGAAATCCAAAGTGTGGGATCATTTTGAGAAGGTGAAGGATGAACCCAAGGTGATATGTAAACTCATCTTCATTGGTCGACTACAAACATGACGTATCATCTGAAACATGGAAGTAGCTACATGCCCATTAGCCCACAGCGTCATTAACAGGTGGCTCGCTCAGTGTGTGACGTGCACTTGTAGATAAAATATAGGCCTATATTAATGAAGGTTCATTAGTACGGTTTTGTATTTCTCTGTAATGTAGCACAGTGTTAACAATGTTACTGATACTATTCTTTCTCACACCTTCAACTCAAACCATTGTGTTGCCCCGCCCAAAATTATATCATTTAATAATTACATTAATATTGTAAACATGCGGGTAACTAGTCGACTGCTGCAAGTTTTACAATCGTTTCACATTGTTTACTCCTCCACTGATTACCTTCCTACAGTATTAGCCTTTCTAGCTATCTGCTTTTCTCTGTCTGTGTCGGGTGAGCTGCACCTTTCAGGAAGCAGCCCCTTGATAAATGTAGGTTTACTGGATCATAAAACAACAGGATCATAAAATCTGACTCTGGTTGCTTACTGTTTGTTTTTTCCCTCCTACTCCAAACAAAAAATGGCTGTTGCACCTGAATGAAAAGTAAAATACATCACCTCAAATGCATGAGAGGCTTTTTCCTAGAAAGAGCCAACACATAGCAGAAATTTAAAACAGAAAAAGCTGAACGAATGTGTTGAGTCACTGTTGTGGTGGAGCGAAATACTGTAGAGACACATCTTCTTCAGCCATACGGTTTAAAGGCAAGACAACAATACTGTGAGAAATGGCACAAAAAGGCTTTACAGAAAGTGCTGTGCTGCATCGCAAGTGCAACTTTGAAGCTCCTTTGGTCAGAAATATTGAGAATGTTACACACTGTAGGTGTCACATACAAAATGTGAGTGTTTTACAAAGTGATGAAGGTGCTGAAAGAGAAACCGCTGAGGCAGAATGTAAAGATAGAGAGATAGAGGCTGAGTGAGAAACACTGTCATCCCAGTATCAGTAAATCTGGTCACTTACTTCTTCACGCCTCCCGATCGATGTGCCTGACCTTTGCAGCTGTTTTCCATTACCGGCGGCGGTGACCCTTTCCGACGTTACCTCTCTCTTTCTGCCTCTCTCTCGCCGTATCAATCCCTCTGTCATCTGTCACTCCACACCTCCGGAGTGAGGGATCAGCATCATCCATCTGCCTACAGAGAAAGAGGGAGGGAGAGAGGAAAAAGAGACTTTTGAAGCTCTTTTGTGAAACATTTCAGATCAAAACTGAGGTTAAAAGTGACTGAAAGCCTCCTGTAGCCACAGTGGCTCCTACACACTCCCACACACCGGGAACAACAACAACACAACTGAATGTGTCATTAATCTTTAGTCCTTTCATCCAACACAAGCAACACAACAACACAAACCCCGCCACATCATATGGTTGGATTAGATAAATTATCCCTGTTTGTAGCAGCAAGAAAACAAGGACACAGCAGGAAAAACTAAATCAAAGATGATGAATTGAGCTCATTATGTGGAATATATAAATGACAAATATGGTGAGAAGTGTTGAATCGTTAAAATCGGAGCCCATAATTTTCTACAAGTTTGCTGGATATCAATAATAGGGAAAATATCAATGTCCTTGAAAGAGAAGAGCATCTTGCCAGAAATGTCCATGAGGCAATATTAGAAATTCAATCTGGAGCGCTGTCCTGGTCTTAACACTTTATTCCTCATATATGTTGAATGGTATGTTAGCACGTAGACACATTTCTCTGAAATGAAACCTAATTTCTAACACTATTTATGGTTGCCATTTTCCTGCAGTGCCTTTTAAATGTATTAACATTCTGTGATTGCCTTTCACTGTTTGTGAAAGGCAATTTCATTCGTTAACAGAGTTGGCCATGTTGTTTCTAGGGTCGCCCAGAATGAACCAATGAAACACTGGCTTTAAATAGGGTCATTTGCATTTTCATGTTAGCCACTGTAGTTCTCCTTCACCTTTAAATTGCCCACTTACACATACCTGTAATGTGAGTTTGTTTGGCTGCACTGTAAACAGACAAATCAGTTATTTTGTTGTTTTTCTGACAAAGTAGCCACTAAAGGAGTGTTTGCTATAGTATCAAAATACACTTGCTGTTGCCATGGTAACTATAGTTGCTGCCAATCAAACAAAGCTGAAATCTTAAGCACAGTTCAGACCAAAGATTCATGACATCACGAAACCATTTTAGAACCTTGCAGAGAAAAGTTGCAGCTGTGTGAACTGACCATCTGAGCTCCACTCAAGCCAGCTGATGGTGTCACCTGCAACTCAGCTGGTCAAATCACCAGCGGCTGGTTTTAGAACGTAAGGCACATTGCCCGTTTTAATAGCCAATCAGCTTGTAGTGAAGTCCACTGGTCAAGTCAATATGACTGCAGATGGTGTGTTCGCTTGCTGTGGCAGGTGCTCCGCCCTTGCTGAGCCCTCTGTTTCCATCCCTATGATATGCCGGCATCGGATGGTGGGTTGTTGCTGCTGCTGCTGCTGCTGCTCGCTGCATGTGGTTATACCCCCATACATACATTCTCACTTAATTGGTGCTGCTTATTTTATATTATTTTGGCATATTTGTAATGAAAACAGTCCATCTGATACTCGTTTTGTTTCTGTTTTTCGCTGTTTCATCACCACTATAAATGCAGCCGTAGCCAGTATCTCACTATCACTATCCTCATTCATATTTTAAGAAGCTACGAATTATATTCAGCCACAAAAAACAAAACAAAACAAAAAAGCCACATGTGTAATGTTACGGCTGCAGTCCAAAATAGCGCGTGAAACGATGAGTGGGATGTGAGATGATTACTTAAATTCAGAGGGGCGGTGTAGTACCTGCAGCGTGTCACAGTCTCCATCCTGTGGCGTTCAGATGATGAGGCACTGAAGGACTACTCTCACTGATTTGACTGTGTCCACGTACTCATATTACAGGCTGATACAATTTGCAACTGTACACTGTAATACATTTTGTAGCTGGTGCATTTATTTCCAACGGTGAACAGACAGTTTCACCAGAACTACTTACCATTATCAGTTTTTACACTCTGACACTCTGCAGCCAATCAGAATTGTATAAATGTGTATGAAACTTAAGTACAGTGAAACGATCATACCTTTGATTAAGTCTGAAATTACCTGATATGGAGCGTGTTCTTTGATTGAATTAGTTTCTAAAGTTACCAAAGGTAACATTTCATATTTGTGTGACTTTGAAAAAGAGCAACTGCAGGTTACATGAGTGACACAGGAGGTATCTTAATGTGACACAGACCTGGCTCTGTAGTCCTGTTTATTCATTCACCTCTGGCAATTTCGTCTCAGGCATCTACTCTGTGTTCTCCTTTCATAAAGTGTCAAACAAACACACTGTCATGAGGGATTTCACCGCAATATCATTTAACAAGCCCCCAGAAGGTGATACTCGTGTACAGAAAGTACCCGGGTGAGTCATTGTGACACAGTCTGATAGAAAAAAAAAAAAAAACCACACACTTTGCGCCCTGGTAGCAAACGATGCCCACCAGAGCAGGTTCAGAGTATGGATTGTGTTGCTCTGTCACAGGGGTCATTTTCATCAGTGAAGGCACTAAGCCATGAGGCCACCTAATGGACTGCACAGATGGAGCGCCATTACAGGGACAAGAGGGATGGACTGGGAGGGGTTTGGGGATGGAGGGATGATGGAGAAGGAGGGATACTGTATAAAATTATATTTATAGATTAAGCTACTTAGCCCAAAGCATTACAGTAGGGAGACAGAACGTCATTAGTAGTAGTAGTAAAATATACTTTGAAAATGCTAAAATCCTAAACTAACGATTCATTATACTGTACAAAGGTATTCAGGGGCTTGTAAGCCTTACATTACTGCAACTAGAGTTGATTGCTTGCAGTTTAATTGGGCAATTTGTGTATTTACAACAGCCTCTAAAGACTGGTGGTTGTTGTACGATAACTCAAAACCTCAGACGGCAAACGGCACGTTTGAACTTTCTCGTAGCAGCTGTCTAATTTTGAGCTTCAATGCAGACATCCTTCAGATAATTTAGCCTCTTTAGACCTCACCTATTAATCAGAGATTTGAAAAGTTGAACTACAGATCAACGACAGAGATGTTCAGATGAGAGTAAGTGAGCAGCAAGTAGGGGAGAGAAACAAACTCGGAGTTAATGAGAAGAGGGATTGTGAGTTGAGAAACAAGGCGAGTAAATGTTGGAGTGCTGCAGTGTCATAACTTTTCATTAGACCGGGAAGGGAGAGTCAACAGCAGATTTATTGTGCTCATAGTATGAGAAGAGGAAACAGAGAGAGGATTTTTTTTTTATGCAACTATGTATTCATTGAATGGGCAAACTAATATGTTTACTACATCAAGAAGAAAAAAGATATTAAAAGAAATGAATGCTCAGGCTGTAAGTTTCCTCTCCCACCCAGCCCAGTGACACACCTTCTCTGTCAGCCTATTGCTCCTCATTTTAAATATGGTTCTTTCTCTGCTGTAGTTCTTTCTTGCTGCAGTCATGCGTGCCCCCCACCTCCGCATCACCACAAGTCTTTACGAATTCTACTGCCAAGAGCCAGTTCAGTTGGCTTAGCACAAAAACTGGAAAGAGGTTGAACAGAATCTGTCCAAAGGTAACAAATTGTGTCTACCTTTGCCTCTATAAAGCTGATACTTCTTTTCTATATGATTCTTTTTGTTCTGTTTTTTGTATGTAATGTGATGTTTGAATGTATATAATGTACGTGCTTGTTTGTTATATAGTATGATTTATGTGCCGGACCCCAGGAAGACTAGCTGATGCCAGGGTATTAACTAATGGGGATCCTACTAAACTAAACTAAACTAAACCAGGCTAAGATAAGATAAGATGACAAAAGATGAGATAAGATAAGACTAGACTCAACTGAACTGAACTAAACTAGAAGAGACGAGACGAGACTAGACTAAACGAGACGAGATGAGACAAGACTAGACTAGACTAGACTAGACTAAAGTAAACTAAACTAAACTAGACTTAAGTCAACTAAACTAGACTAGACTAGACTAGACTAAACGAGATGAGACAAGACTAGACTAGACTAAACTAAATGAGGCGAGATGAGACAAGACTAGACTAGACTAGACTAAATTAAACTAAACTAAACTAGACTTAAGTATACTAAACTAGACTAGACCAGACTTAGCTAAACTACACTAAACTAAACTAAACTAGACTAAAGTTAACTAAACTAAACTAGACTAAACTAGACTTAAGTAAACTAAACTAGACTAGACTTAAGTAAACTAAATTAGACTAAAATTAACTAAACTAAACTAAACTAGACTAGACTAAACTAAACTAGACTAAAGTAAACTAAACTAAACTAGACTAAACTAGACTAGACTAGACTTAGCTAAACTACACTAAACTAAACTAGACTAAAGTTAACTAAACTAAACCAAACTAGACTAGACTAAACTAGACTTAGGTAAACTAAACTAGACTAGACTAGACTTAGCTAAACTACATTAAACTAAACTAGACTTAAGTAAATTAAACTAAACTAGACTAAAGTAAACTAAACTAAACGAGACAAGATGAGACAAAACTAGACTAGACTAAAGTAAACTAAACTAAACTAGACTTAAGTAAACTAAAATAGACTAGACCAGACTTAGCTAAACTACACTAAACTAAACTAAACTAAACTAGACTAAAGTTAATTAAACTAAACTAAACTAAACTAGCCTAAAGTAAATTAAACTAAACTAAACTAGCCTAAAGTAAAGTAAAGTAAACTAGACTAAAGTAAACTAGACTAGACTAGACTAATAAACTAAAGTAATCAATAAGCTAATAAGCCTGTTTCCTAACTACTTCCTAACTCTCAAACTATTCTTTTTAACAGTCGATGTTTCTTGATGTGGACGATATGAATGTAATAAAGGAACTGATCACCAAAAATAAATTGTATAGTAATCGCCTCACTGGGCTCTCCACGGTATTAAGGAGAGCAGAGCGCCCAAAAAATGAGAGCTTATCAGTGCACACAGACTTCGACTGAACCTGAACAAAAGACAGCTGCTAGAATACATGGTGGCATTGTACATTTCTGCAAACCACGAATATGTTACACTTGTACTTTTATTTTTGTTGACTTTACACACTTCATATGTGGTGGATATGTTGAATCTTCATGTTTCATCACAGTTCAGTTTTCAAATTTATGCTGTGACAACACTTTGGTTAATGTGGTCAGGTTTGAGCCCACAGGGTTCACAGGAGAAGCTTGTGTTTTGGCTTAAAAGATCCTGTTTTGTTGCAACAAACATGGCTGGAAATGTCCTGGTATGTTATAAATTCCCCTTATGGTGTTTGCTGGTCTCATGTTGGAATAAATATATACATTCAAGAGGTGCTAGTAGGAATAAAGGCATGAACTGAGGAATAGGATTTTTCAGACCTTATTTTACTGTCTTTCATTCTGCCTTTATTAAAGTCAGTTTGCACAGATGTGCTTTAACTTTTCAGGAGCTCCACTCGCCATTCAATAAAATACTTTTCTGGGGGACCACAGAGAGCCAGGAAGATGAGTACAATATACAATTTATGTAGTTTTTGGATGAACTATTCATTTCAGCTTCGTTTTTTAACTTGTAGTTTTCAGTAAAAGTGAACTGTTGCTGTATTCTCATTACTAGTCAAGAGTAGCTTGTAGCTTTACCCATTAAAAAGCAAGAAAAATCAAAAATATATTCAGTGGCACGAAGCAATGAAATGCAACAGTTATTAATCCTGGAACATCCTCTTGAATATGGTGAGGTACTGGATGGACTATTCACATTTCGTTTGGCTCAGAAACTAACTTATGCAACAGTATAATGGAAAAATACAAGACAAGAGATGTACAGTGTGTGTGTGAGAGAGAAAAGAGAGACAGGAGGCTGGATGTGTTCAAAGAGTCAGAACGGCAAAGTTTATTCTCTGCTGTATGATGTAAAGGCCATTAACACAGAGCTGCGCTGCTAATGTGATACCACATAATCCCTCCATCTGTGTGTGTGTTTGTTTGTTTGTGTGTGTGTACGAGACGCAGAGGGGGATGGGTGCATGAGTGATACTGTAACACAAAGATATTGTGTCTGTCAACTGCTGTGAAGGACTGTGAGGAAATAAACAAGTTGAAGGACAATGTGCAGCACAGTGAAAAGGATGCAGCTCTAGTGTATATGAATGTTTCCATGTTTGTGTGTGTGAGTGTGTGTGTGTGTGAGTAGGGGAGGAGGGCCACGTTGACGAGTCAAAGGCATTACAATGCAGCGTGTAAAAATTGGGCAGACAGATAACAGATCCCAGCGTGTTCGCTCTGAGACACAATAGAGAACAGAGCAGAGCATTCCCTAAATCAGTCGAGAGACTCGAGATTATACACAGTACACACTCAGACGCATACACAGCCAGAGAGGAGGAGAAAGACGAGCCTGCGGGCGCTGCAGAGAGACAGAGAGAAAACAGAGAGAGAAAGGAGTGTAGAAGTCAAAGATTCAAAGCATACAAATGATAGATGATGACAAAGCCAGAGAGACAGAGGGAAACAGGGTTTTACTACTACTACATTTTATAAAAGGGAAAGAATAAGTGGTATAGGAGGAAGCACAGAAAGTTAGGACACAGGAGGAGAGATATAAATGATTAAGAAGACAAGTTTAGTGAATAAAGCAGGGAGGGAGGTTTGAGTTCCCATGAAGTATTCCAGGCGTCCCTCTCCCCAGCAACGCTTTCCAGCTCCTCCTGGGGAACCCCAAGGCGTCACCAGACCAGATGAGATATGTAATCCCTCCAGCATGTCCTGGGTCTGCCCCGGGGCCTCCTACCAGTGGGATGTGACTGGAACACCTCTAACAGGAGGCGCCCAGGAGGATCCTGATCAGATGCTCGAACCACTTCAACTGACCCCTTTCCATGCAAAGGAGCAGCGGCGCTACTCGAGCTCCCTCTGGATGTCTGAGCTCCTTTCCCTATCTCTAAGGCTGAGCCCAGCCACCCTACAGAGGAAACTTATTTCAACTGCTTGTACCCACAACCTCATTCTTTCGGCCACTACCCTTAGCTCATGACCAGGTGAGGCTTGGGACATAAATGGACCAGTCAATCGAAAGCTTTGCCTTCCAGCTCAGCTCCCTCTTCACCACAACTTTTCAACACAGCGCCCGCATCACTGCAGATGTCGAACCAAATCGCAGATCCATCTCACGCTCCATTCTACCCTCACTCGTGAACAAGACCCAGAGATACTTGAACTCCCTTGCTTGAGGCAGTAACTCACTCCAAACCAGCATGGAGGGAGATGACAACCTCGATGACACTGTTTTTGGAGTGAGGCCACACATGTTCAAGCCGAAATCTAAAGTCAGTAGTGCTGCTGATGAAACAGAGAAGCAGGCTTGTTCCCACGATGAAGCCAATGCATCCCAATGGTAGGCATGTGTCCATGTTACTAGCGTTTCATTGGGCACAAAAATTAGCGTCCTGAACGTGCTGGGTGTAAGTGTATTGTTGTGCGAGTAAAAAAAAAAATAGACTTAAAGGGTTCTTTCAGACCTAGAGTTGTCTTGCTTTGGTCTGAATCAGGGACTTATTTTGTTACAATGTTGTATAATTGCCTAGAGTCGGTTCGTGTTCTCACGGCAGCATTTACAAGCGGACCAGATCAAATGCCTTGTGTGAGAAAGCTGCTCTTGATTGGTCAGAATTTCGATGCGTGAAAAATCCAGGGAGTAAACAACATGTTGAAGAAGAGTACACTTGCAAGATAAATGTGACACTTTCTAATGTCACAATGGAGGGACAACTACGCAGGTTGATTTTAGCGCTGGTCATCGTGGACTATATTGCTGTCATTGTTCATTTTAGTCAAACCATACAGTTTGAAAACGAGGCGCGGCTCCAACTAGAAAACAATGTTTTGATGCATTGGATGTGCTGAATGTGCATATTAAGGCAGTACAGGAGGAAGTGCACATTAATAATCCTCCAGGACTATAACATGCTCATGTTTAACCCAAACAATGTGTCATGTGACTGCAGTTGGTTTGGATCAAGGACGGAGCACATTCTCACCACAAACAAACCAGCAGACCACCAGAATTTGTTTGTAACCAGACCGAGACCACCTCTTCAAGAAGGTCTCGGTCTGGTTGTTTTGGTGCACACCTGAGTGTGATTGCTGTGTTCACACCTGCCCAAACGAACTGCATTTAGGGTGCAAACGAACTTGAGTTTGATTGAACCAAACCAAACATGGGAAGGTGTGAAAGCACCCTACAAGTCTTACAACTTAGCTTATCCATGCTGTACAGTGGACAGGTTGTGATGATGAAAAAAAAGCCCTGGAAAGGTGGAAATTTTGTCATAAATTGGGAGAAATATGGGATAATTGTGACCCCAGAAGACGACCATGAGAGGGCAATAAAAGACAAAGGTCTCCCAGGAAAAGTGGGAGGGTTTGCAAGTATGCCCCAAGTGCAGGATGAGTCATCAGAACTTTTTATCATTTTCCAGAAAATGACAAACTCTAAAATACCTACAAAGAATACCTATAAGATGACTTTTTAATCATCGTTGGGCCATCTATGGTGTATAGGTGACGATCAGCACAAGAAATATGTGACTTAAAAAACATCCATGTATTTGAGCTTTAAAAAGAAAGAAAGAAGGGAGGAGAGAAGCATGGAAGACAGGAAAAAGAAAAGGAGGGGATGAAGGGAAGAAAGACAGAAAGGGAGGAAAAGTAAGTAAGAAAGTAACAAAAGACAGAAGCAGGAAAGGAGCAAGGAAGGAAGGAATAAGAGGAACAAGAAAGGAGGAGAAAGGAGTAATATAGGAGAAGGGGGATAAAGAAGGAGGAAGGACAGAAAGGAGGAACCAGTGAAGCATCCAGGGAGGGATGAAAGGGAAGAAGGAGGAGGGAAAATAAGCAGAAAATGCACTGGACATTTACATCTGGAACCTTGCATGCTACAGTAAGACCAGCTCACTATACTTTGCTACTTGTGAAATGCGCTTGATGTGACAAACAGTTACCACGGGCACCAAATCCATCGAAACAGTTCATTCATGGCAGCAGCAGTAGAGGAAACAATCCCACCATGAGGTCCATTTAGTAGCTGTTTGGGTTTTTTTTTCCTGAGCTCTTTAAGTCCTTTCAGTCCAGTTTTTTTACCCTACAGCAGAGATGTGGTGAGATTTCTTCTCTCATGCTGTTTCCAAGGTCAACGAACAGCTTTTAAACCAGCATCGGCAAGAGGTCTATAAAACGCTCAGAGAAAATAAACATCTTCATTTCCATGACAACCAGGCCAACTCCATCTGCTTCAAAGATCATGTTATTCAACAGAAACACCAGAGCCTCTAATAAATCAAGGTGTCCTCATACAGTGGTTTGTTTGATATCTGATGAAAATTTATGCACAAGTCCTCCAAGCAGTTCCTAAATTAGCACCCCTTACTGTTTAGGTTAGGTTTAGGAAAAGAGTCATGGTTGGGTGACTTAACGTAACGTGACAATGTGACATACACTTAAAACTACTCAACATTGACATTTCGTTTCACATGGGACATGACGAGCAGTCTCCAGGGTCAAAGTCCTGTGTTTGTTTGACCCATCCATCCATCAATCCTCCCTAACTGCCTCTTATGCACTAGCTTTGTCACTCTTTATACAGCGTCAAGTGACTTCCTGTTTTTCTCCAGTCATGAGTGTGGACAGCCTGCAGCATGTAGGTGATGTGATAACAGCCTCCTGGCTCACGATTTTGTAGGCTCAGTGTGCTCTCATGCACACACCCCACGTGCGCGATAAAGACACCAAAGGCACCCTTCTGCCGTCTCTATGGGACAAACACCCTTTAAAAAAAAAGGGGTTTAGAAAAAAAGTAAGAAAAGAAACATGGTTGGATTTTGTTATAGGACATACTTAACATAGGGTTACATAGTGTAGGTTTAGGAAAGTAAAGTTACATAGGTTAGGTTTAGGAAAAGAAACATGGTTGGGTGTCGGCACGCAATTTACTCAATGTGAAGTTCTGAACTTAACTTAAAGTGGTGATGTGCCTTAACTCAAAGTTCACTTGGTTTTTCACAGTTTCAACACCAGTCTCCTGGAAAAAGTCCTGTGTATGTTTGACTAATCCATCACCCCAACCTGCCTACTTACGTGGACTTACGCTCTTCATACTACTTTATTTTTTCTCCCGTCAGCACATTGGTCACATGATCACATGATCAATCATGTGGGTTATAGACTAATTTCTGTGCATTTCTTTTTGTGGGGAAACGCACAAACAATGCATGAGAACAGCCTGATAATAGAGACACCAAAGAATGACTTCAGTATCGACATCACACTAAGGTCCAATCCCAATACTACCCCCCTTGTCCACTACCCCTTAGCCCTTGGCCCTACCCCTAGCCATTGCCCACTATCCCTTGGCCTTCCAAATGAAGCAACAAGGGGTAGGGGTAGAAATCTTTCCCTAGGAATTGAGACACCACTCACTACAGCACTTCGTCGATTACGTTCACGCATACGTAACTATTTTAAACAGGAAGCTGCGAGCCATCTACATTACCAACCGGCATCTACAGTGGAGTCTCTGGTTGAGTTCATCCTACCAATCGCGTTTGCCGCATTCATCATGCTTCGTTTGATGAACGACAGACGACAGGGGACTTCTGCTAGCTAGCTAAACAGCTAACATTACGAGGCAGCATAGTTATACTAGCTGCTGTGTTATCGTAATGTGAAAAATCCAACAATTTTGCAGAACAGGACAGATGACAGATGCCAGATAGTGCGAGCTAGCTAGCTAGCTAACAAGCAACCTGATGACGGTAACGTTAGCTATGTATGAACTTTTTTCCCCGTCTCTTGCTCAGTTGTAGCCATGGCCCCGCTGGCAAGTCAACATCTGAAATCCCTCCGAAGGGCTAGTTTCATACCCACTACCCCTCGTTATGCCCCCTACCCCTACACGCAAAAAGGAATTGGGACACCCCTACCCCTCGTGGGAACGCGCAAATGTAGGGGTAGGGCCAAGGGGGGTATTGGGACAGGCACTAAAGGGTGCAGTGATGGCCCCAGTGCCCTCAGCCATTTTTACTGAATAGAGACCACATGTTTCACAACCATTTCGATTTTATTACCTTTCCCTGTTTGTGGCTGCCCCAGGGGATGACAGCGATCTTGGCATTTGCCTATACTGCCTATGCCACGGGCCGGCACTGAAGGGGTGTGACAAAGCATTGGATTTTGACGACCTGGAAGTGAGAACGGGCTGATAGGTTATTTAGGAATGACAGTGCATTCCTTTCTGTTGGTGTAAGTAGGAACAATGAATGAGGTCAGGCTGAGTAAATGGATCTTGTGGTGAGATTTTATACTCAGAACAAACAGAAAAGGATCTAAATTATAGGAGATTTAAAACAGATTTATATCACCACCACTGCAGTGAGAAACAGACAACAAATTACTTCAACTGTGGTCCCCGAGTTAATTTGACAAAGACATATTGATGTTTAATTAGTGCTTTTAAGTTCATAAAGCTGGAGTCCCACTGTGCAATTTGAATTCTTAACTCCACAGGGAGAAAAGGAGGGATGGAAGGAGAAATGGGAAAATGTCACTCAGAGTCGATAAGTGAGGTAATGAAAATGGAGCATTTTTCTATTGCTATCAGCACCACTTGTACGAATAGAAGGAAATACACACTCGCAAACAGGAATATAACCACTCAACCATGTGTCACACGTGCACGCTCCAGCAGGAGAAACTCATTATGTTTCCTGAAAGGCCTCTTGGCTATTAATCAGACGCAGACCCCCCCCCCACATACGTTTATCAGCCAGTATCACTCAACTGCGAGAGCATGAGAGACGTGTACTGTAAAGAGTGAGGGAAACACAAAAGGAGGAGGTTTTAAGTGAGCATGAAATAGAAATCTTAGAGGCACCTTCCTGCCAAAAGAGATTAATTAAGCCATGAATAGAATGAGACAGAAGACGGATTACGACTTAACTTTAAAAATGTCAAGAAAGAAAATGCAAATCAGGTTTGTTTCCATTAGCTGGATTAAAAACAGACTGACCAAACATTTTAATTATCCGTAGTTGTAACTTGTATTTTTATTGTGTAAAGGTCAGCTAATGTTTAAAGAGGAAAAAGTAGAGAATACATGCTAATCTGCTACCTGAAGGCCTTGGTGAAACACACATGGAGCGGCGGGCTAAACATTTCTGGAGGTCGTTGTGGTGGTCCAGTGTTTCAGAAGGAATTTCAACCATTTTTAAGCTGTTATACAATTAGTCTGATTCATTCATGCTCTGAGCCATCATCATAATTTATTTAACACTCGCACTTCCATCTGCATTTATCATATAATTTATTCATTGACAAAAACAAGTTGCGCCACGAGTGAATGTAAATGCTGCTTTTGCAGTGTTTGAGGAAACTGGAACAGAATTTCTGTCGCCCAGCTTTTCTAATTTAAATTGTTATTATGATTCACAGATGAAATAGATGAAAAAACATTGAAGCCTGAGGATGTTTACAAATGCTGGTGGAGGTAAATTAACAATTAGCAATTAGATTTATAAACTCCTGCAGTTGGGCGAGTAATGACTGTCACCTCCTGATAAATGACAACGTGTACAGTCAGTGGTGAACGAGCATGATGTATTTTTATGACACAAAAATGGAGGTGGTCAGGGACTTTAATATCCTGTCTTCTGACAACAATCAATTTAACTTTTTAAAATTAGAAAGTAGAGCATCTTTCATTGACCTTAGCCATATGATTTTGTTAACCTGAAATTAAAAATTGAGCATAGTGTTAGTTCAGGCAGGACATGATGTCAAGCTCAGCTCACATCCCAGTTACATCAGCTGATCTCAAACAGTCAATCAACTGATGGATCAGCTGATTGATGGAAGGGAGTTACAGGACAGGTGTTGTACTGTAGTTTATTATTATTTTAGGTCTTTCGGTTTGTGCATACCTTGACTGTATCTGTCGGTCACTGTCTCAGCCTGCCTCTCACTGTATCTTCTTCTTTATCCCTCCCTTTCTTTGCCAATAAACCAGCCTCTGATACTGAGTTTTATTTCTGCTTTGATTAAAAGTTATAACACTGCAGCGCTGAAGGGAGAGAGGGAAAGGGAGGACAGCGCCTCTGTGACTTTGTGTGTGCCACTTTGGAGTGTGTGTACAAACCACTTTTTGTTCCACGTCGACATTTCTTGTATATGTGTGTGTGTATTTATGTTTTGTGTGTGTGTCCATGTTTCCCTCCGTGCTGCTGTCAGAAATTCCATTAAAGTGCACTTGATGTGTCAACAGCAAAGACCATAAGCGCAACAACAATTGGTGCTCTGGACGCAGTGAGCTGAGCGGCCGGGTGAAATACAGGCAATCAGAGAGAAGTTTAACCCTCTCAGAAGAGGTTTTAGAAATAGGTTTTCTCCTTGATTTATGTTCTGCTCAACCAATGATCCTCTTAACTACAGAGTCCTGAAGAAGCGAGAGCATATTGGAGTTGCTGGTCCACCAAACTTGGGTCAGCATATTTCTGATAACTGGTTGCTTGAGGCTTCTGAATTTTAGATTTGAAAAATTTAATTAATCCTTCCTCAGAGAGGTGTTGCATGATTACACCTTAGTATAACTTATGTAGGGTGGCATGGTGCGGCACTGTTGCCTCACAGGAAGAGGGTTTCAGGTTTGAACCCGCTGGCCCGCTGGGGCCCTTCTGTATGGAATTTGCATGCTCTCCTCATGTCAACATGAGTTTTCTCTTGGTAAAACCACATGGTGAACCTCATGGTGCCACAGCATATACTGCTTATCCTCTAAGGAGAGCTGCAGATAGGAAGGAGTGGTAGCGTGAGCACGAATATCAGCCAGGTCCTCCCCTGCTGTGACATCATCATCATATTTTAAAAACAAAATGTAACTTCTCAATATCAAGAAAAGTACAGATATCAAATTAAAAAAGTCAAGT
Organism: Epinephelus fuscoguttatus; assembly: GCF_011397635.1. Taxonomy (NCBI): domain Eukaryota; kingdom Metazoa; phylum Chordata; class Actinopteri; order Perciformes; family Serranidae; genus Epinephelus; species Epinephelus fuscoguttatus. The sequence goes on from NC_064774.1 coordinate 18,016,896, forward strand.
CCTTTCAACTCATCTGTCTCACGTCAAAGTCACGTCTCAAGTCATAATTACTACATGAAAGTCAGGTTGAGTCTTTCATCAGTGTCTGTCAAGTCTCAAGTCCTCAAATTTGTGACTCAAGTCAGACTCACAACAACAATAACAAAAAAAAAAAAAAACAATACAGTTTTTAAGTTGAATTTTATGTGTTTCAATGTAAATGTTAGTAGGAATTAATGGTAACATTTTACTTGAAGGTATCTACATAAGAGTGACATGACACTGTCATGAACCTGTCATGAACATTATGTACATGTCATAAACGTTTATGACTGCTGTCATTAAGTGTCATTCAGTTTTTGTAATGACAAGTTGGCATTGTTTGGGTTGTCTTGATTATGACAACTTGACATTAATCAGAAGTTGTCTTTGTCATGACATGTTGACATTAAATTTGTTTGGGATGTCCTCATAATGACAACTTGACATTAACAAGAAATGCACCTCTTTTTGTGTTTATGACAAGTTGACATAATGATTATTATTGTTATGACAAAGACATCTTCTGGTAATGTCATCCTGGTTAATGTCAGCTTGTCATGACAAAGACAACTTCTGGTAATGTCATTTTGATTAATGTCAACTTGTCATAATCAAGACAACCCAAACAATGGCAACTTGTCATTACAAGAACCGAATGACACTTAATGACAGCAGTCATAAAAGTTTATGACATGTACATAATGTTCATGACAGTGTCATGTCATAGTTATGACAGTGTCATGTCACCCTTATGTAGATACCTTCAAGTAAAGTGTTACCGAATTAATAAACTGGCTACTTAGAATTTATTTAAAGCCCCTAGAGTCTCACAGCAAACCCACACAGGTGTTTTTCTGATAAAATGTCTTCTCAGGACTGTGTGGGTGCACGGGGCATTTACATCTTTAGGTTATCATTTATATAGGAAGACGGTTTTCCTTTTCTAATCTGAGGTAATTTATCAAATTCACCCAGAGGAACACCCCCGGCTAATTTTTTCACCAAAGCAATCAGACATTTCCTGTTCTGTATTGTGAAAGCAGTAAAGGCATCGGTGCCCCTGTGGGAACTATATTGTGACTAACACTGTGGAAAATGAAAGAGACTGTCGGATGAGTTGATTTCACACCACAGGGAACATGTGCAAAGAAGAGAGAAGGAGAGGGAAAGAAATAGATTGAGGATGTGAGAATGAAGGTAAACTATGCTCAAGTGTGGTGTGTGTGCGTAAGTGTATGTTTGATGACTCCAGTGAATAGCACTATTATATTACTACAGTGTGAATTTTGATACACACTTTTTTTTGTAGCGTTTCCATCAACAAGATGTCAACTCCTCCTACTCCTACTGGTGGTTGACAATTGGATTTTAACACATCAGGGAAAATAAACATATTGCATGCATATACAAGATTAGAACCTGTTTCGTCAGCTTGATTTTGTTGAATTAGATTCAGTTTGAAAAGATGTTTCCAGCAGCAGGTAATAGAAGCTAACTGGGGCTTGAGGGCTCGTGTCAGTGAGAGGTTTTACTGGTGGTTAGATGCTCCAAGAGGAACGAGGATGCCATAACTTGCTGTTGAGCCATCTGGGTTTGTTGTGGTCGTCAATGAAATGTCTGTGATAGGTAGTAAAACAAAGGACGAGGCCCACAATACATTGTTTGTCTATAGTCCGTCATTTAATCTGACATGATTGGTATGCTGGTACACTTTATTAAACAGCATTAGGATCAAGTATCAGGGCATACTGACCATATGCAATTATGTCTTTCATTCCTCAGTCTAAATGCATCATGTTATATCAAGCTATCATTAGTTGGGAGTATGGCAGTATGAGTGCGAATATTGTGAGAGTTTGGACGTCAAGGCGAGATTCGACATGGCGGTGCGCAACTACTGAGATACACACCAACAATAAGACGAATGAAAAAGAAATAAAACTACATTTTTGGTCAGATCACAACCACAGCACACATTCTACAAGCAGTCCAAAGCAAAATAACCTTACAGTGGAGAACTGAGGGATTCATCGACCACTATTACCATCGGCAAAACAACATGGAGCGAGACCTGAACTCTTCAACGGACATGAATGACCTCGGAACCACTGACACTGAGGTTAGTCAACTGGCCAGCATGAACCAAAATCTTGATCTCCTAGTTTCACTACACCGAGAAGAAATAAAAGACATGCTTATCATCCTGGAATTCACACACCACAACATCGTAGCACTGCAAAAAACAAATCAGGAATTGCAAACCACTGTCAATACACTCAATGAACAAATGCATGCTGTCACCAAAGCTATCGTTAGTTTTGTCAGGTGGTTCAGCTGGATATGTAACTGTTGCAGTTGGCAGTTACTGGTGCGAATATTGAACTGACTACTTTGTGTTAATGGGGTGCCAAAATTTAACCCAACTTTAGAGGATTATTTTGCCCCCTTCCATGCAAGCTTTGCTGATGTGGTTGGTACCAATGGATGCCTTAGGTCCTGATCACACAGAAATCGTTTAAGCAGCTGAAGGCAGCTTTTAGTAATTGTTTTCAATGAAAATGAAGCTTTTTGCTCGCATTTTTTGTGTTGCAATGCACCTCACATTTCTGCGCTCTCAGTGCCTGGTGTTTTTGCCAGAGTGCTCTGAACTCTGAAGCCAAACTCATCTCATTTACAGTTGGTAAACAATGGAGGAGAAACTGGTGGTAGCAGTTGCAGGATACCCAGAGCTATACAGCACAACAACAGACAGCAGGTTGTCAAACTGCCCCTGAGTCATCCTAAATATGCCTGAAAACGACCATCATGGAGGAGAAGCTCCTGGACCAACTGGTGGTACTCCCCATGACCCACCCTCTTTTTTAGGGTCTCATGTATCCACACAGATCTCTGTTTCCCTGTGCCCAACAAACTGTTTACTGACAGCCTCCCACCCTCAACCAGAGCTACAGCAAGTACCTTCTGCCTCAACATTTGAGGAACTAGATACTAATTACTGTGGAAAAAAAAACAGTGAGTTGATTACATGGGAAGGTTAGTGTAAGAACGTGAGATACAGCAAGCCTTGTTTTCCACTAGTGGCATTAACTTTTTCTAACTTATAAAGTGACGGCCTCTTAAAGACAGTAATATCAGCCTCCAATTATTCTTGCCCCTTTGGGGGCGTCTGCAGTAAACCACATTGTGTTTCTAATGGCTAATCATTTTGTCACCTAGACCACTTGTTCCCAACTGGTGGGTCTCAGTCCAAAAGTGGATCGCGGGTCTATTCTGAATGGACCACAACTGACTCCGAAAGATATCAAGCTGATAAAAAACATTTTTAAGTACAGTACATTTCCAGCACTGAGTTTTTATTTTGAAGTGCCGTTTCCTGCTGTAGAGTGAGTGACTAACCGAGAGCCATTTGACAAACTAGCTCTACAACATGGCCAAACACAAGCATGACGCTGAATGCATTAAACTATTGGACCTCACACTAGTGACTAGGAAGAAATCTGGAACTTGTGGCTGGACCAGTTGGAAACCACTGACCTAGACCAAAATAAACACTAAACACTTACAACTTCAGACTTGATGGATGACTATAAGAGTAATTTATCAATCACTTATAAGCATCTATGATTGCAGTTGACTGACAGACATTGGCTCATTAGAAGTTGAAAAACTCAACACCCTTAATCACTCCATTACATTTATAACTGCTTAAACTTACAATAAAGGGTGACTTCTCAAAAAGGAGCACCTTACAGTATGTAATAACTAGGTTATGTACGTAGGAACATCTGGTGCAAGCGTCTCTGACAGTGTAGAGGGCAAGTCTTTCTTTGATCTACTTCTGATCACCACCTGGTGAGAATTTTAGATGTGTGTACCTTTTTGGAAATCAGTTGGCAACACATTTCAGGCCTCTTGCAACATTCAAGTGAAACTTCCATCAGTATATGTTGCCTGAAACTTATATAGAGAAAAAGATTTTAGCCCATAAAACACCACATGGACTAAAGCACACACTCACACACACATGCATAAACAGCTACAGCTGAGAATGAATTGTGAATATTACTCTGTAAAACCAAACCAAAGCAAATAAAATGTGGTTTTGTCCGAGCAATGTGATTTGTCAAAGACGTGTTCCAGCTGTGCCTGTAATTCCCATAATTCCCATAATTCCCATAAAGCACGGCTTTCCATCCTGGAATGTAAACACAGTACATTTCCTACTGGACTATGTACAGCACACCAGATGGTGGCCAGTTGTGGCTTACTTACATACATGCATACGTAATGCTGTGTGTGTGTGTGTGTGTGTGTGTGTGTGTGTGTGTGTGTGTAGGTGTTTACACAACTGGGAGTTTTCATCAGAGCAATCTGATTGGTCTCATGCACGTCCCAGATGTGCTGCTAATGCCCGAAATGCACGGCTAGTTGGATTTTATTGGCTATTCTGTAAGCTCTTACTGGTGTTCTTGATTTCTACTGTCTTATAACAGTTTTTGAAAAGTATTTTTGTTGTCATCACACATTGCCAACCTTTTTGTTGTATTATGTCCCTTTTTCCTTTGAGTGTATGTATATCTTGCCAACTGTGTGTGTGTGTGTGTGTGTGTGTGTGTGTGTGTGTGTGTGTGTGTGTCTCTGTGTGTGTGAGTCCCCTGACCCTTTACTTGGCTGGCTTATACTTTACATCTTAAAGTGTCAGAGGTGGTTTTATTCCAACGAGCTTTTCATTCACTCCAGAAATCCTCTTGCCCTTCACTTCCCTTGCCTCCCTCCATTCTCCCTTTTTTCTTTCCATAACAGCAGTGGCATTTTTGCAGGTATCATTTAAGGAATCACTGTACTTTTTGGTTTTGTACTGACAGGAAATGATGTAAAATTGACAGTTTCTTGTACCAAGACTGTTATTTGGTGGATCCAGGTACCCAAAGAAGTCCAGCTGAAAGCACTTATATCATGTTTCTCAGTTTGGTTGCTGTGGCATGATGAAGTGATGACGTCCCCTTAGCGAACACAAAGGAACTGAAACTCTGAATATAAGTTTGAATTCTTGTTTGGATCAATGATTCATAAGCCCCACTGTACATATTTAATTGCGCTGGACGTCGGAGATAATCTTATACTACTTTTCCCATAATCTAACAATTTGTGACTTGACTATTAAGTACATACTCATACACTCACAGCTCCAATGCTGATCCAGTCACATAAACATGAGCTGTGATTAAACCTCGCGGGCAGCTCAAACTGTCTAATAACACGGCCACTGAAAGCCAAATGAAATATTGAACATTTCTGCTTGAAAGCAAACCAGACTGAATTACATTTCACAGTGGGTGAGTTTGGACAACAGACTGTAAAACAAGAAAAAAATCCAATTCTTTGAAGCCAAAGAAAAAAAGAGTGCTAAAATTGACTTTTCAAACCATCCATCATTCTTATCTATTTGTCGTTCCATCTGGCTACTCTCCTGCATGGCACAGATAAACCAACTGCCGTTAAGGGTGATGGGTTGTACACAAATTAGGGTTAAAATGATGATACGCGGCTGGTTGCTGTTATAGATTAATGGCACTCAGTGGTGTCAGGGGGAAACACGGAGGGACAAGAACAAAAGTTAAGGCGGTGAAAGTCCAAGTAGGGTGGGCAGGAGTGGTGGTGGATGGGTCCAACAAATAAAGCCCTTTTTAGATAGGAATTGTGCAAATTTGCAGGAAAGCCCAATCAGTCTTTTTTCAGCATTGGCAGTATAAAAACAAAATCGGGGAGTGCGGCAAAATGCCGCCTACCTTCTTTTGTTTATGCAGAATGCACCTTTTTCGGGGCACTGGGGGGCGTGAGCAAGTAACAAAACGTGTAGCTCAGCGTGTGACATGAACAGTGACGTGGGAGGGAAGCCGAGGCTAGTCAGGCAGCGGTAATCAGACTACGAAGTAAGTAAGTCTCGTAAGTCGGCCAGTTCTTCACCGTCCCCGTCATCTGACGGTTAATGGCCTCTTCATTTGCGAGGACAAGGAGGGCGCACAATTCCTTGTCTCCCCAGTTGCACATCTTTACAGTGTCTGTCAGGTTTGCGTTTCCCTCTTGCTACTAGCTGCTCGCTAATTCCTGCTATCAGCTGTTTCCTGTTTATCCACTGCCAGTGGGTCGCATGTGCGGCGTCATCAACAGCTCCTCCCACAAGTCTTCAACAGCCCCTCCCGTTCTGTTTAAACTAAAAGGGTTCCGCCAATATGACTACCCTACGAGGCGGAAAATTGGGCACCCCGGATCAACTCGCCTTTATGCCTCTGTGTGTCTAAACACTCACAGCTGGCCGGCAAATCGGCCCAACATTCACGGAAAATCTGGCAGTGTAAAAGGGGCTACAGACTTTCACCCTGAGAGCGCTGTGTGCCTTCCAATCCAAGATTCAGATTCAAAAGCCAAACCCTGTCCTTTTTTCCTAAACCCAACCACGTATATATTTGTTGCATAAACCCAACCATGTGTGTTAGTGGTTTAAAGAAAAAAAACGTCAATGTGTGGTGTTGTACAGACGTAGTGCGTTTATTTTGAAAGAGACTGTATGTGAACGCTACATTTCCTGTACAAACGGAAGTGTATCTTGAAAGAAGACAATGCATGTAACAGGCAGAACTTGACACGGCATCCCAGAACGTCAACTGACGCACCCAGGGTACCTTTCATGTCATATTTGGACGTGGAAAATCCATGACCAAACGTTGATATGTGATGAGGTCGAGAGATTTTTATTTTCAAATTCCACTGTCAATTAAATCACAGGGTCCTACATCCACAGCACAGACACATATTAAAGGTCTATTGTGTAAAGGGCATTCAGTGGCTATGAAGCCTTTAAGTCTCTTTTGGATAATTGTTTTGTTGTGGGAACATGGTGGCATTGTCACCTTTTTAAATGTTCTGTCACATGATCAGACGGTTTAGCCAGATTATCAAAACTGCTTTATTTGAAGGTAAAACAAAAAGTTAGGGCCCCTAAAATAGTACAAAAATAAAACCCAAGTTGTGACTGATCCTGTGAGAACATGATGCATTTTGAGATGGAACCGAATCACACAGATGCCTGCTGCAGCTGAAGTTACACAGCTCAACACAATCTACAGATGACGCACATCTTGGCTTACACAACCTTCAATTCAACACAAGGTGAGACGAGAAGTCCTTGGCTTTTATTCAGTGATAACGTAATCAACAGTGAGTGAGAGAAAGGAAGCAAAATATGTGTGTGTGCGAGCTTGTTTTTTGTACAATTTGTTCCGAATCCAAAGAGAGCTTTTCTTCTGCCAAACAAACCACAAGGATTAAGGCTCTTTGACTTAAATACTTTTATAAGACTAGCATGTGTGCAAATAGGAGTGTATGTCATGTAGACTGTGCAGAGAAAGCTCATTTGCTTACATTACAAGCTGTAAGGTTAATGTTTTTTCATACTAATTCTACTGTAAATATCAATCCATGTGTTTTCACAGGCAGAATATTGACTGCATGAGTGTGTGCGTGTGTGTGTGCAGTGAATGTGCCAGAATGTTATATAGATTTATGTGGTTTACCTTTACGACACAAACACACACAGTGCTGTGTGAATTGAAATGGCAGTGCAGCAATAAACAGCCACGATCACAGCAGACACATATGCACTTTGTTTAAATTTAAATGAGATTTTGATAGTAACACACACACACACACACACACACACACGGTCTTTAAGTAACACAGTAAGAACATCATCCCTAGTTGCTGTGATTATGTCGAGCTATAAGACGATCTGTTATCCTCTATCCCTCCACTCATACCCTGAGGTATTAAGATGGATTACAACTCTGTGTGTGTGTGTGTGTGTGTGTGTGTGTGTGTGTGTGTGTGTGTGTGTGTGTGTATGTGTGCCCCCCTGCACTAACTTGTGCCTGTACTGAAATGCATACGCGTGTATCGCTAACAGGAATCCTAACTGTTAATTATTTGATTTATATTCTGCATGTGGTTTCTCCACAGGTTGGTTGCGTCTTTTCGTCTCTCTGTTGCTCTTTATTTTGTCAGGCTCCTTCTCTTTTCGGGTGGCTCAGACGTAGAGTGGGTCGTCCACTAATCCCAGGATCAGTGATTCAATCCCCAGCACCTCCAGTCCACATGTTGAAGTATCCCTGAGTAAGATACTGAACTGTAAATTGCTCCCGACGGTTGTTCCATCAGTGTACGAGTGTGTTAAAGCTGTGTAGCAAGTGGCATCTTGTACAGTAGCCTCGGCCACCAGTGTGCGAATATGTGTGTGTGAATGTGAGTCTTAGTGTAAAAAGCACTTTGAGAGGTCAAAAGACTAGAGAGGTGCTATACAAGTGCGAGTCCATTTACCATCTTTTCTCAGTGTCTTACTCCCCATTTGTCTAGCTCCCTTTGGTATCATTTTGTACTTCCATTCGTCCTTCCTTTTCTCTTGCTTCTCTTTTGTACTCTTTCAGTCTCTCTTTTCTGGTCATTTTTTTTCTTTTCTATCACCCTCTCAGCAACAGCCAACTGTTGTTCAATTTGACACACAATTGTTAATTCTGAAAAACAGCAAAAGAAAATATTCCTAATCTGCAAGTGGACCTGTAGTCTTTTATTTTAATATAAAAAAACCCTACTAAAAACCATCAAAATCAGACACGATTTACCCTAACCTTTACCTACACCCCAATACTACTTGGACATTCTGCCTGGGAACCCTCTTGCTGTAAGGGGACAGTGCTAACCACTGCATTGCTGGTAGAGTACATTGATTATAGAGGAGCATAAAGCATGATGGCAATTTTACTTTTATTTAATAATTAAATAAAAAAAAAACAGCTGGGAAGTTGCGCAGTTGAGCTGTGACTCAACATTCAGATTTAGGAGAAGGCTCATGATTTCTGGCAACATTCAAACCTATCAAACAGCAGTCATTGAAATATCAAGCTCTCTCATTTCCTGAGCCAGCTGGCATCAGAATCCAACAATGTGTGTGAATACCAAGCTACTGAGCAGAACACCAAAGAGCCAGAGTAAAGTGAAGAAATGTGGCTGTCACAAAAATTCACTCAGAAACTCGGATTCTTCTCAAAAATGTATTACAAAAAGTTGAGAAAAAAATCTCAACACAAGGTCCATTTAGTAGCTGTTCTGGAGCTTTTGGTCCTATCATATGAGCTTGATCAGCACAGTGTTTGCCTGGTTGTAATTGAATTTGCTCAAATATCTGTTTTTGACTTCTAGTCCTTATTCATTAACATTTTTCATTTCCTTAATGGAGCTTTCTTTTCCAAGGTCAAGAATCAATACTGATCCTCAGCTATAACAGAGAGGTTAAATGACAAAATAAAAGTCTGTAAATATATATTAGGAAAAAGAGTCATTAGAAAAATTTGCATTGAGGTAAGGTGGAATCTCCGTTTTGTATGATTAGTTTACTTTTAGTTTCTTCAACAGGCTACAGAGTTTGATTGAATGAATGTATTTTATCATTGAAAAATGTTATAATTCATTATTATGTCATGTTTTCTGAATGTGTGGGTGTGAGTCAGACTTGATTTCTACATGATTAATTTTCAGTAGTTTCCTTGTTATATCCTTGTATATGAATACGAGAAGGAAGAGGAGCCGCCAGGGGAGAGGTAAGAAAAAAACTGACAGGAAATGAAAAGTGTAAACGAGAAATAGGAATATATAGAAAGACAGAAATGGAGAGAAAAGAAGAGGCTGACATGACTCGTCTTTCTGCGAGAAAGGCTGTCAAGGTGCTCTTTGCCCTTGAGTGGGCAGCGACACACTCCTCCATCTCTCCTGCTTTCTCCCTCTCCTAGATCCATCCATCTCTCCCCATGCCTCCCAGTACATTTTAAGTGGAGGAGAAGAACTGAAAAGCAGACACTTGAGGGGGAGTGACACATCTTGCTCTCTCCCTCTTGCTCAGATATTTATATCTCCAACCCCCCACTTCCCTCTTTCTCTTCAACCTCTCTCACTTTCATCCTTTGCCCTCCACCTGCCTCATATGTACTTTATATAGAAGACGCACAGAGAGCACACACGAGGTGTCTGGAGGATAGAAGTCAAATATTTTGACACTTCTGAAATATTCAGGTAGGTCAAAGATTTGAACCATGTTCTGACATGTACATGCAGAATGTGCATGGAACAGGAAAAGAGGCACTTGAAGCATCTGTTTACTTCCTGTTGTCATACCCTGACCACTTCATTGACTATGTTCAGACTATAATTTGCTGTTTAAAGACCAACCATGCTTTCATGTTGTTTACACCAAATTCTGACCCTACCATCTGAATGTGGCAGCAGAAATCCAGACTCATCAGACCAGGCAACGTTTTTCCAATCTTCTATTGTCCAGTTTTGGTGAGCCTGTGTGAACTGTAGCCTCAGTTTCCTGTTGTTAGCTGACAGGAGTGGCACCTGGTGTGGTCTTCTGCTGCTGTAGCCCATCTGCTTCAAGGTTGGACGTGTTGTTGCTTCAGAGATGGTCTTCTGCAGACCTTGGTTGTAACCAGTGGTTATTGTTCGTTACTGTTGCCTTTCTATCATCTTGAACCAGTCTGGCCATTCTCCTCTGACCTCTGGCATCAACGAGGCATTTTCACCCAGAGAACTGCTGCTCACTGGATATTGTCTCTTTTTGGGACCATCCTCTGTAAACCCTAGAGATGGTTGTATGTGAAAATCCCAGTAGATTAGCAGTTTCAGAAACACTCAGACCAGCCCGTCTGGCACCAACAACCATGCCACGTTCAAAGTCACTTAAATCACCTTTCTTCCCCATTCTGATGCTCAGTTTGAACTTCAGCAGGTCGTCTTGACCATACATGCCTAAATGCATTGAGTTACTGCCACGTGATTGGCTGATTAGGTATTTGCCAACCAGCAGTTGAACAGGTGTACTTCATAAGGTGGGTGGTGAGTGTATATTCTATTTCACTGTCCCTTTAAATCAGTTGCACAAATTCAGAAAAAGAATTGTTAATTCACACGTAACCTCAAAAAATTATCATGTGTGATATTCCATTAAATTAAGAATCTTCTTAATCCTGAAATTCATACACTGACCTTGCATTAATAATGTAGTAAACAGTAACGAATAACTAACTAACTTTTGGTTATTTAAAAAAGTGAATAAAACCAAGCTTTTGCATACAAAGGAAGCATTAATAATTTATAAATAGAGGCGGAAGGATGACCCTGTTTCGCTGAAATTAGAGGCAACACGTAAATTATGGTGGCCTGGGTGTTGCCGCTCCACGGATGAGATGAGATAAATGCTGTTTACGTTAATCCTGGGTAGTGGGATAGTAATTGCCAATCAAAGTGACAGTAGTTATTACTATGGTGTAACCCTGTCTTCTAGAAATACAACTTACTGCTAATTGGTTCTGGATTACATTCCCTAGTGTCGAAGTGCTACAGTTATTTACCACACTCACAACTCACAGAGAGGTGGTCAATCCAACAAAAAAAAAAATGGAAGAAAAAGAAAAAAAGATTGGCCCATAATGGTTGTGGTGTTATTGAGGATATTCAGTTTTACAGCATTTTACAGTGAATCGCATACATCACTGAGGCTTTTAACTTCAACTGCAGAAGGACGTAATATTTTTCACAAGGACTTACTGTACCAAAGGAGTGTGTGATTGATTTACATTGGCCTTAACACACACACACACACACACACACACACACACACACACACACACACACACAGACGTACAGGTACTATATATCTAAACACACTGGTGTGGAGGTCAGGTCCCTGCTGATGGATGCTGACGTTAATAGTAGAGGGGATTGGTCATAGCCACACATGCACAGACACATTTAACCTCCATTCAGCCATAACTCCAAAACCAATTGCTTATTTCATCTCTCCCTCGTTTCCCCTTATTCGGCAACTCTTTTCCTCTTCTCCACTGCATTCTTACCTCTTTAACCTCCTTCTTATTGCCTGCAGTACGCTTTCAGGCCAATTTAATATTCTCCTGCTATCATTATTCATTACTGTGTCAGGTTTTACAGTCCAAGCTTCTTTTTTTTAAACTTTTATTCATTCGCAGTGTCACTATCTAATTGGCCTATTCACCTATCTATGTCTTTTATCACTTGACTTCTTTCTCTTTGCCTCAACTTTTCTTTCCCTGTCTGTGTGCCTCATTTCATCTGACACCTTCCTTTATCCCTTATATTCCTCTTCCCCACTCTCCCCTTTCCTCTCTTACAGCTTTTCCTCTTCTCTCTTCAGCTCTCTCTTTATTCTCTTTACACAGGAGTCTTAAAATGTCGTCTTCTGTGTCATTGGGAGCCAGAATAGAAGGAGTCATGGCTCAAAACTTAAATTTGAACACATACCAGCTGCCACTGCTCGTCAACAAAAACTTAAAAATCAATGGTTAAATGTGATAAGACAAAAGGACTGGACGGAGGCTGTTGTAGGGATGAATAACGTTATGTGTATTAAATGTTATCATGTCCACCTCATCAGAGATTGGGGAGGCATTAAGAGGAATATTGGATTTCTCTGTAATACTAACTTTTTAGCGCATTAGCTAACATTAGCTTCAATAGCAAAACAAACTGGAGGAAACCGTTCAAGTGTTGTCCTCCTTTGTAAGATTGGCATAGTAACCAACCACAAAGCTTCCTGTGACATCATCCATCCACTGAGTGAGAGCATACAGGTCGGCCAGTCTGGTCCCGTTGGTCAGTGTTTACTTTTCTACTTAATAACACTTGCAGCCCTGGAGAGTGAGTGACCTGACATGGTGCATTCGTCTGACGCTCTACACTAAAATGAGAGCCCTGTTGGTTGAAGAAATAGAGTGTTATATTTCTACATGAATTAATGCACAGTTAAGGTAATCACACATTCACTCCGCTCGGCGCTCTGCTACTCCGTCTACCTAGACATAGTGTCCAGGGAGCGCTCTGCCACTCCAACAGTGCGGTGCTCTGAATAACTGAATGGCACATTCCGGTAATGCTCCAAATTTGCGAATGATCCAGTTTGTGTCACTCCGGCACTCGGAATGAGTATTTCTGAATGCACCACTCACATCATCTTTCTCCATTGTCTAAAACAAACCAATAGAACTTGCTAGCTAGGGTTAGCTAATGTCTGTGGAGAATTGTTTTGCCTCCAGCTAAGCTCTGCCCACCAAAAAAAGGTCTGATAAAGCATCGTTTGGGTCTGAGGCCTACAGGTTTGGGAATGGCACATGTCTGGATGTGTGGAGTTAGAAAGACAGTTTCCAGATCTAGCATAACACAGCTAACCTTGAGATTGAAGGGTTGTTGTCTGTGTTGCATTGTGGGTAATGCAGGCACCAGTATTGGCAAAGACGAAACATATGTGAAGTAAAAAATATATATATATATCTGGTTCTGCTGCATCAATTTTGATACTTTTTACACACTGGCCATCGAGTGTCAATAAAGTTCTATTTAACTTTCATTTAGTACCACAAATCTGGTCATTTGTCAAATACATTGTTTAATGACCTAATGCCTGAAAAACTAATGGCATCACCCTTCAGCCTCAGGCATGCAATGCTTACATGCTAACATGCTAAATTAAGACGATGATTAAAACAAACATTACACCAATGGTTAGCATTTAGCTCCAAGCACAGCTGCTATTGCTACGTCCTCCCTGTCGTCTCTGCACAAATTGGTAAAGACTTCTCTTGCACCCTTCACATCCTTTCCTTTTTGCTCACATCTCTTCATCCTCTCTCCATCTTCAGTTCTAAACCATCTACCACCTCTCTCAGTCTCTCCCTGTATCAGTCCATCCTTCCTTCCCTCTTCATAATTTCCTCCTTCCTGCCATCTCCTAATTTTATCCCATTTGCTGTTCGTCTCCCCTCAATTCATCAACCCCTTCCCTCCTTTTCCTCCGTGTATCCATCACTCCTCCCTCCATCCCTTTCTCTAATTGGTGTCCTGGAGGTCTTTGACCATCAAGACCCTCCAGACCCCTCTGATTGCCCTTGACTGTACTCGACCTGAAATCCCTCTGCAGCTTCAACTCCCACTAATCAGGCGGCAAGAAAGATGTCTGACAGCGCTGAAGGGTCCTCGTGCTGAATGTTATTAAGACGTTTGGCTAAGGGCCTTAAATGCATACAATACACACACAAGTAGAGAAAGACACACACACAAACAATATCTCAAGACTGACTCATACACAAATATATATGAGGCTATAAATAATGAAACAATGGTAGAAGAAAACACACAAGCAAAGAAGTGGATTAACACACACACAAACTGAAGAAAAGGACAGATACAAACAAACATAATTAAAAGACCAGACTGACACACACACATACACACACACAGGTGGGTGGAAATCAGGTCGCAAGCTGCAATCAGCAGTGATGGAAAGTCAGAGAGTAGAAAGGAGACGCTTGGAAGAAATGAAAGATGACTCAGATGGAGAAAAAAAAAGGGAAGAGCAGCACACAACCGTATTTAGACTGAGCTCGAGAGAGATGAAGGCGTGACGAGATTACGGTGGCTTTTGAAGGGTTTCTGATCACATTGCATGTCAGTTTCTGAAAAAAAAATGCATCAAATATATTCACCCTACAGGTGTGTGTGTGTGTGGTCAAAAGTTGGCGGACACCTGCTGTCCAGTTTTTGCATTTGATCCATGGTTGTTTTTCATGGTTTGGGCAAATCCCTTTGACTCCTAAAGGGAAATATTAATGCCACAGCTACAGGGTATTTTTTCCCCAGTTTTCTGTGGAAGAACCTGACTGACCTCTATTTTACTTTGATTTTTTTATTGTAGAATTCTTTGTAACTGTTTCTCATATTGTGTTTTTCTTTTCTTTTATATCAGACAAGATAAGGTTTGTTTTACCTTGACATGTTTCGACAGGTACCTTCCATTTTTCATATAAAAATGCCCATTATTTATTTATTATTCCTTTAGATATTGACATGTTTATTACTCTTACTCTCACTCTTTGCCCAAGGATACTTTGACATCCAGACTGATCGAACAGCCAATCTTCGGATTAGTGGATGAGCCGCTCTACCTCTGAACCCCAGTTAAACAATTTAACTGTTGCAGACAAATTTCCAACATCTGCATAAAATCATAAGACTTTTACGTTCTGACAAAATTAAATATGTTTAATATCATTGTAGGGGGCGGCACGGTGGTGTGGTGGTTAGCACTCTCGCCTCACAGCAAGAGGGTTGCCGGTTCGATCCCGGGCGTGGGAGCCCTTCTGTGCTGAGTTTGCATGTTCTCCCCGTGTCAGCGTGGGTTCTCTCCGGGCACTCCGGCTTCCTCCCACAGTCCAAAGACATGCAGATTGGGGACTAGGTTAATTGGTAACTCTAAATTGTCCGTAGGTGTGAATGTGAGCGTGAATGGTTGTTTGTCTCTATGTGTCAGCCCTGCGATAGTCTGGCGACCTGTCCAGGGTGTACCCCGCCTCTCGCCCGATGTAGCTGGGATAGGCTCCAGCCCCCCCGCGACCCTCAAGAGGATGAAGCGGTTAGAAGATGAATGAATGAATGAATCATTGTAGGTTTTAAGTCTAGACTCATGCAAATAATGACGTTCAATGATGTTAACAATGTCAACAACGTCTTGGCAGTTGGTGGAGCTGTGGAGTGAAGACAAGTCTGTCTTTAATTTGGCGTATATCTGATCCACCAAACTGAGCATAGTGTTAGTTCAGGCAGGACACAATGTCAAGCTCAGCTCACATCTCAGCTACATCAGCTGATCTTAAACAGCCCAATCAACTGATGGAGCAGCTGATTGATGGAAGAGAGTCAGCTGATAGATCACATGATTCCTTTCTATGCAACCAATAGGCGAGTCTCATTCAGGGCGCTCTATTTAAACTGTTCTGGCCTGCCTACTGTTGCTGCTTCCTTCCGCAAGCCTCTTTGGAACCTGCCTCCACCCCAGCTCCTCCTTTTCATGCTGTGTCTGACTTATCAATGTCATTTCTGTTTCTCATTGATGCTGCTCTGTTCTGTTCCCAGGAGGATTTTTGCTGCTGTTCTCTGCTTTCCATGTAGGCACATGGAAGGGCAGGAAGGTTTGTTCTCTCTGCCTCATGCTTTGCTTGTTTGCATGTGGAAGGGCAGAGAGGTGTGCTCTCTCTGCCCTCAGTCTTTCCATGTAGGCACACAGAAGGGCAGAGAGATGTGCTCTCTCCACCTTAGCCTTTACACGTAGGTCCATAGAAGAGGCTTTCTGCATAGGCCTGAGAAAAGGCAGAGGGGCCCCAGATAAGAGCCATACCACCAAATATAATACTGCAAATGGAAATAAAGTTTTCTTTGACTAAAATGTTCCTGACTGAACTGGCACATATTTTAGTGAGATATCTTAACTTTTAAAACATGTCACTTCTCACTCCCACTGTCTCCTCCCACCAAAACTACACAGCTAACCAACAAAGGCTGGTAGCAGGTTAATCCAAATATAAAGTTGGGACACAAATATATTTTATCTTCAAGGATTATACTGATGCTGAATTGACAAGAATACTGTCAACATATGACGGCTTTTATCTTGTGTTTCTAGAGTTAGGTTTTTTTGCTCACATAAAAAAAAAAACAAGAAAAACCAAGTACGTGGAGCTTGAATAAGACTTCAAGACTTCATATTTCAAGGTCAAGAATTAACTTTCAAGACAAGTCAGGGCTCTAACTGTTGACTAAACTATTCATCTGCTTTCTTTATCAGCAAATAAATTAGCAACTACATACATTGCCCATTTAAAATCTTTATTTGTTGTCAGTGATATACTTTACACTGAAATGTCACATATTTTCATGTTTAATATTTGCAATATTGCAGCTCATTGCATCATATGAACTGCCACCACCACTGCTTTGCCACCAAAGGTTACTTTGACAGCATTTTCAAAATCATACCATAATGCAAACTCACTGTCAGCTGTCACATCTCTCTCTTATGGCTTTTTTTTTCTTCATTTTTTTGTTTTCATGGATTTCATTTTCTGCCTCCCAGTGATTGCTTTGTCAGCCTCGCTCCGTCTTATCGCCGTCTATCTGCGTCTTGGCAGATTCGGTTTAATTGGCCTTTATTGGCACAAAACACACAACAACACGCAATCTAGCCGACAAAGCGCGGAGTGGGACAAGTCGAATACTAATGGCAAATCCACATCTGAGGCCGATCTGTTGGCGCGTCTGTTTGTCTCTTAATTTACCTTCATCACAGACAGAAGATATACACTCTGCAGACAGGGAAGCATAAGGATAAAGGTTTGTATGCACACATGACACACAGCAACAAACAAACACACACAGAGGTGGGGGGGTAATGCACCATGAAATGAAATAAGCAGCAGGGTTTTGGTGAAGGCTTTTTAATCAGTCAGAGCGCTGTCACTTTGTGTGCAGTTGCAGAAGTCTATATTTGTTTATGCTACTCTCTTCCTCTTTTTTGGACATTTAAGTCGTCCATGGACTGCAGGTCACTGTCAATTGAGAAGTCTGAAAAAGTTGGCATTAATATTTAAAGAATTCCCTCTTCCTCCTCATGTTTCGACTTTTATTCAGAAATTGAGGGTTGTAGAGGGAATAAGATGGGACAAAGGGAGCAGGGAAGGTCTACTGAGTCCAAAAAAACCCACCGCAAAATTCAATATCTATTACTCATAGGCAGGACAAGAAGCAAGGAGTAGCATCACAAGGGGAAAAGGGGGCAAAGATCCAGAATTTTAGATGAAGCGTCCTTAAAATTTAAATTCCTGTCAGAAGCCTTTGAAGAGATTGGACACGACTGTGGCATTTTTAAGGTGACCCACCTAGTTAAAAACTTTAAATGAGAGTTAGATTGGTATTGAAAGAGGGAGATGGAGAGAAAATCACCTCCTTGAATGTATTTATTAATGCTGTCATACACATAAAAGGTGCTAAATGGGGAGGGATAAGGAAGAGCTGCAATAGTGATTAAAGAATGCGGATAAATCAATTATGGCAGTTGTGTGTAAGCGCCTGAGGTAAGTAAACAGCAGGTCGGCTGTGATGGATTACTGGCAGTATGTTGTCTGCATAATTCACCCTGAGTGAGATATACAAACACACACGCACTGCTGCAATTAGAGTTAGGGCTGCACAATTATGGCTGAGACTATAATATCAATTATCAGATACTATAATCATGTCATGATGATCAGCAATTTCACACACATATGTTTTTTTTAGAAACTATTACTGGGATCATGGAGAACTTTTAATTGGGACAAGAGAAATTCAACTGGCGATCATGTCAAGGCCCCAACCTGTAAATCTAGCAATTAGGTTTGCTCGCTGGTGTGAAACTGCAGCTAGCTTGATCATTGAACATTAACTTATCTATCTGATATGTTCGGGTCCTTTTCTTTAAACAGTCAGCTACGTTAGCTTGGTGAAATGCTTCTTTGAACCAAGTTAACAAAACAATGGTGTCAATGATTTTGCTAGTTGTGTTTGTTCTTTTTGCTAATGTTGAACTGTTGGTAGCTTAGCCATGATAATATTGTGTTAGCTTTGTGCTATGTTAGCTGACATTAAATTGCAAGTAGCTTAGTTGTGCTAATGTTATGTTAGCCTCGTATCTTGTTAGCTGACTTGTTAGCTTAGTCATGCTAATATTGTGTCAACATTCTTGCCTGTTAGCTAACGGTAAATTGCAAGGAGCTTAATCACGTTAATAACGCGCTAGCTTTCTGTCCTGTGAGCAGATGTCATGAGTTTATGGAGTAGGCTACACTGAATGCAAGCTTAAAATGTTAGACTACTTATTTGGCATGAAGACAAAAAACCAAGACGAGCGCAAACATGAAATTAATAGAAGCTTACCCAGCTAACATTCATATGTGGGGCCCATGTACGTAGTAAACAGGTTGAAAAATGGGCCCTACATGGGATTATCCATGGGTTCCATAATGGCTCCATGCCAATTGCAGACATTGATGGCTTTACCCAAGTGGGCCCCACACGGTTATGCTAGCGCTACCTAGGTACCAAATGGGTATGGGCCCAAAATGACCATTTCATTTGGGGCCTACTTGCCTAAACCCATACATGTGGGCAACTGGAATGAGACCAATATAGAATCCATGAACCATCCCATATAGGGCCCATTTTTCAGCCCTTTTACTGCCCACATGGACCCCACATACAAATGTTGGCTGGGAATGGTAAGAATATTTACATCAACATCTTAAAACAAGCATCTAATTGATGGCTTAAGTACAATTTTACTAATTTGTCCTTTATTAATGTGCCAAGACAACTGAAAGTCCAGCATTTTGCAGTGGGCTCAGCTGTGCTAATTTTATGCTAGCTTTGTGCCCTGTTAGCTGATGTTAGAAATGTGAGGAGCTTAAGTTTCAAAGTTCATTCTTGACCTTGGAAAGTAGCCTACTGTCCACCTAGTAGCTGTTCTGAAGATTTTGATCATATTACGTGATCTTTTTCAAGATTTCAGTTTGCCCAGTTGTTACATTCCAATAGAGCAATGCAGGGCACTTCCAGCTGTGTCATTTCAAAGTCAATGGGTTTTTGGATAGCTGCCTGAAATAAGGTCTGTGGTTAACACAAGCTTAAGAGATTTTCATGCTTTCTTCTATGACATAAAACATGACAGTAAACACCCCACTCCTGAATTTTGAAAGTTTTACATGTCGTTAAAAAGGGGGTTGCTAACAAGTGGCTAAATGAGACTACAGGGCGTCATCACGCCAAACATGGCTTCACAACCTTGTCGTGCTGTTGACATTGAAGTCATCCATGATGTAGTGGTGGTCATTTGTGAAAATTATCTTGCTGAGCAACATGTGTAAGTATGATAAACTTTTGTTTTCCACAGAGCTCACATTTTCTGCAATAATCCCAAATTCAATGGAAAAATCTCTCTCAGTTTCTTGAATGACCACTTGAGACTGGCTCCAAAAGCAAGTCAACCATTAACATGCCTGATACAAAAAAAAAAAGAGTTTGGTCTCTATAGCTAATTTCCCTGTTCATGACAACAATACGGGGGTGTATTTTTATAGAACTCACCAGCTCATTTTTTTTTTAGGCTTAAAGTTACGCATAATTAAGAGCAGACCACTTTGAGTGACGGGTTGTCTGCTGATAGTGACCTTGGGCTCTCAGTCAAATCCACTCCTGGTTTGTCCACAGCTCCACCCACTTGTTCAAATATGGTCACCTCTGGCTCTAAAAAAAACCCCAAGATGGCGACAGCCAAAAGGCCAAACTCAAGTCTTAAAAATGGGAGTCCACAAACCAATGGGTAATGTCACTGTGGCTACATCCATTAATTTTATACAGTCTATGATTAGAAGTTGAGTTTAAATTTTATGTCAGCTTTGTGCCCAGTAATAATGCTCCACTAGAAGCTGCTATTTAACTGCAGATGACATTCTCAAGTTATAGCAGGCCAAAAATACATTATAGCCTACATTAAGGCCCACCTGGGGCCCCAATGCACGTGGTCCGGGAAGACTTCTAATTTGGATTTACTTTATGTTTAACATGATTAATTGTACAGCTTTTATCACAGTTGGTTCATCTGTTCGGTGCTTATTCTATTCATCAACTCTACAGAGAAGCAGTAAAAAGCACTAAATGTAATACAATATTCAGACTCTGTTCTTTTTTTCTGTCTCTTTATCCTGAGGGGAGAGACTACTGTATGCATTTTAAGTTGATTCATTTCCCCCTAAAAGATCATTTGTGGTACTTTCAACAGCTGAAAACAAAGGAAATATATTTGACCAGAGGGCATGTTTTGTGCAAATCGCTGTTCATAACTGAATAAACTTCCAAGCAAAAAGAGAATGGCATTATCTGTGAAACCATAAGCGAGCTGACCACATCAAACAGAATATGCATCAGTGATTCACACACAAATACTCCCACACGCACACGCACAAACACAGTGGATCATTTTCCAGAAAGCATGCATAGATAAATTCCTGTAAATGCGATTATAGAATGCAAACGATTTATGGTTGGCAAACATGAACAGTACAAATTGCTGTCTCTCTCTATCTCTCACGCACACACACAGACACACAGACACACAAACCACTCCACCGTAGTATCATCAACTTCAATATCCACAAACGTGTGTGCTGCCAAGAAAGTGTCACAGAGTCAGACATGAGTTATACCAAACAGTCAGACACGCTCTCCCTGTTACACACACACAAAAGATAGAGGTGACCCCCTTGACACAGAATGAGAGGAGATAGATGAGGTGATGACCAGCATAATGTTCATATCACACGCACAAGTCACACAGGGACGACTAAGCAATAAAAACGTTCATTACAGAGCAGTTTTCAGAGGCATCCATTAGTGCTGATGAGGGTCTCCGTCCTGTCTTACAGCAGCTGAATTTCTGCCCTTTATCCGCCCTCATCTATCTATATCTATCAACATTTACACGCCTTAGCTTTGGCTGATATCCAGGGAGATTTACCCAGTGGTTCAGACTAAATAAGAAATGGTGTAAATCTCTGCAAAAGGAGACTGAGGTGAGGTGAAGTCAAGATTGTTCAATTTAAATGGGATATTTTCCCAACACAGCAAAGTGACAAAAGTTATCTTCAATGTGGCTGTAAATGCCTCACTCTTATATAATATTTATATATCCCGCACAATAAAGAGCCAGGAATTTGTGTACAGCCCACGTATTTGGAAAGGTTGCAATCTCATGATCAATACACTGATCAACCTGGTGTCACTCCGAAGTCATAAAAATCTGGCACTTGGGCAGTGACTTTCAGTGTTATAGTTATTGGTTGCCGGTGGTGTCAGGGGGAAACACGATGGGGCAAGGACAAAAGTTAAGGCGCCGAAAGTCCGAGTAGGGTGGATGGGAGAGGTGGTGGATGGGTCCAACAAACACTGATTTTCACCCTGGAGAGCGGTGTTCGCATCTGGTAAGATTAGAGAGCCAAACCATGTTCTTGTTTCCTCAACCGACCCACGTGCATTAGTTGTTGGAGGAAAAAAAAACGTCAATTCGCATTATTGTACCGAAGTAGTGCGTTTATTTCCTGTGAAAACAGAAGCATATTTTGAAAGAAGACAATGCATGTAACAGGCATAACTTGACACGGCATCCCAGAACATCAAGAACCAATGCACCCAGGGTACCTTTCGCAATGTATCTGGGCGTGGAAGCTCCTTGACGAAACGTTGATATGTAACAAGGTCGGACTGAGAACGTGTTGCACTGATGGGGACAAAGGAGTTAGTTATCCACATTTGAGATAAGATTAAGGTAAGTACGTAAGGTCATTCATGGGACGCTAACTCGTTAGGTATCATACAAACAGTTGTATGTTCATTTTGTAAAATATGGTATGACCCGTGTCCGAGGATACGTTGCATTTTTTCAATACTCACTACTACATAAACGACAGAGAAGATCAATTTCCCTTGACTTCCAAAATGACCTATGACAGGTCGGCACACACGGTGGCAACACATCCTCAACGTCATGAAATGGTCACAGTTCTACTCCAAAACTACCTGGTTAGATTTAGGCAACAAAACAACATGGCTACGTTCACTGGTGGCCCTAGCACATCTGGTGTCCTAGGCGAAATACTATACTAAAATACTGCATGTTATTCACCAAAATGCAACTAAACAACCTAGCAAACAAGAAAAGTAAAATAAAAATATCAGTAACATGTTGTACATGTGTTATAATAATCATATAAACCAATAATCATTTAAAAAAAAAAATTACAAATGAACTTGCTCATTATAACATGGGGGCGACACAAACCCAGAAAAAAAGGCTTCTCTATTATCTAGTAGGCTTCGTAGTTCTATTGTTGTGGCTTTATGTCATATTTCAAAATAATAGTAATAGTATTCGTAAAAATAGTATTTTGTGGCGCTCCCCTGTGGTTAACGGCGCCCTTAGCATTCACCTGCACTGCCTATGCCACAGGCCGGGACTCACTAGGCTGAGAAAAAACCTCATGGTTTAACATTAAATAAGTACTTTGTCACTAACGTAACACATATGACATGTCACCAGTGTGCATGCTACACATACTAACATAGTAGGCTATGTTGTTCTTAAGAGAAGTCAACGTTGACTTCTGGATGCCAGTACCGGTCTCCTGGATGAAGTCCTGTGCTTGTTTGACCCATCCACTGGACTCCACTGGACATTTTTTGGTCTTTATGCTATGTTGTGTCACTTCCTCCTCTGCTCTTGTAATAATTACTGCAGCCACTAGATGGCATCAACTAACAATAAACATAAGTATGGGCCGTAATTAGTTGCTTGCACAGTCAATCTACTGTATGTGGGGTCATTTCTTCGGTGAGAGTGGGCTGCATATTTCATGTCTTTTCATATGGATAACGATCAAGGTGACTACTAACAGCTTTTACATTAAAAAAAATCACATATTCATATATATATTAAGCCACCAAGGCACAATTTGGAAATCTGTCTCGTCTGTTATTGCTCGCTTTCAGCTGCCTTAATAAAGTGAAGGAAAAATCCGCCTTAAAACAGTTGGAGTTGGCTCCAACAAATCTGGCCAAACAAGCTTTCATTCCATCACAATAAACTTCACATGGAGAATCGCTGGAGCTCATTCAAACTTCAAATCTGTTTTCCACAAAACAATGAACAATGCCGGGAGGCTTTGTTCACTTGAAGGACTTGCATTGTCCTTCGTGGGTGCCATTGTTCCGAATGCTTTCTTCGATTATGCTGCTGTGGATAAGTCACGGGTGTTACCGTCATATCCGAGGAGAATTTGTGTCCTGTGTACGTTGATAAAATACTAAGAGGTTATTGAAGCACTCAAAGAACAGTGAGAGCAGGTTAAGAATGTGAATGTATATAGATGCCTATATGTGTTTGATTGAATTAACTTCACGTGCATGTCACATGTAACAGTGTGAGGAGTTCGACTGTCAACGTCTTTGCTTTTGCACCCACCACACTCTCTTCCCCTCTTTCTCCTTCCATCTAAAGGGCAGTGGGTGACATAAAAAAGAGAAGTGTGTCTCTGTAGTGATGAGCACGACAACACTGGAGCCTTCACCTTCAATCCACCTCCTTAATGCTGTTATACTCCCTCACACACACAATGCATGCCAGTGTAGGTGGCACTTGATGGCTCCGGTGACGTGTGAAGTTTTATTGTGTTGGGTTTCTGTCACCAGTCACGTCAGGGAGGAGAGGGGATGAGACGATGATGAGAGGAGGAGGAGAGGCGGAGACAGAGGAGGAGGGGAGAGCAAAGATGAATAACTTTGCGACCTTGCTGTCTAATGCTGCCTCTGAGAAAGAGCTGTGGTTGGAAAGCAAAGGAAAGGAGGATAAAATTTCTGTAAAAGGAAACGAAAACCCCTGAAGTATGGAAGTACGTTTTGTATAATTTGCTCTTTTGTTTGCAGTTATGCCACCCCTGGCAAAGAGATCCAGTCCAGTAGTCACATGTAGCTTCAGGCCAAAACACCAGCATTGAACCTGAATTGAACCAAGTAGCGACTGCCTGAAGTAGATACCCACTTGATCTGGCTAACTCTGAATCTGCTAAAGCTTCATATTGACTTTAAGCCTAACCTCTATGCTCCTTTAACACTATGCTTTTCCTGTTTTCTACAATTCAGCTACAGATTTTTCAGCCTAGTCTCGAGAAGAAAATGTTGGCAATTGTACATTTCTGTAAACCACAAATATGTGATGTAATACACAACACATTCTCACTACGACCTCGTCACATATTGACGTTCTGGTCATGGACCTTCCACGTCCACATATGACACGCAAGGTACCCTGGGTGTGTTGGTTGTTGATGTTCTGGGACACTGTGTCAAGTTCTCCCTGTTACATGCATTGTCTTCTTTCAAGATACACTTCTGTTTTCACAGGAAATTTAACGTTTACATACAGTCTCTTTCAAAATAAATGCACTACGTTGGTACAACACCACAAAGTGACTTTTTTTCTCCATCAACAACAAACACGTGGTTGGGTTTAGGAAAAAAGAACAGTATTTGGCTTTAGAATCTTTCTGGACAAGAACACCGCTCTCCAGGGTGAAAGTCAGTGTTTGTTGGACCCATCCACCACCCCTCCTGCCTGCCTCCTTGGACTTTCATCACCTTAACTTTCGTCCTTGTCCTGCTGCATTTCCCCCTGAAGCCGTCAGGCGCTGATAAACTATAACAGCAGCCGGCCACGTATCATACCGGCGTTAAAGGATGGCTTTTTCGTTGGTTTCTGACACTGCAAGTCACTGCCCAAGCGCTGGATTTCAATGGCTTCAGAGTGAGACCAGGCTCTAATATATGAGCTTACTTTGTCATCAAGAGGAGGATGGAATGGTGGTTGGCAGGTCACCAGGGGTGAAATGCCTGCTAAGCCGAGACCACTGCAGACCACAGTTCAAGACCAACAAACAACACTGTGCGGCTGGAGACTATCCCAGCTGACACTGGGTGAGAGGCAGGGTACACCCTGGACAGGCTGCCAGACAACCATTCACACTGACAATCACATCTACGGACAACCTGTCTTTTGACTGTGGAAGGGAAACTGGAGCACCTGGAGAAAACCTACGCTGACATGGGGAGAATATGCAAACACACAGAAGGGCTCCCCCACACCAGGATTTAAACCCCCCCACCCAGGGTTTGCACTAGGAACCCTCTTGTTGTAAGGCAACAATGCTAACCACTGTGACAAGTAACTGCTACAAATAATGAAATGGTTAAAAGAATTCTCTGTTCGCATGTCAGGATGTATATAACGGCCGCACAGACCACTACCATCTATAGTACAATATTGCGACCTCATACATCGTCACCTTGTTTGTTGTTGTGTGAAACTTTTGACTATGCCCTCTAGCACCATCTGTTGGCTGAGCCTGTGCCATCATAAAGGACGCACGGAGTATGGGGGCAGTGACGTTTACAACATTTGAAATGGATGTATCTAGTTTTGTATGTGAGGGGAGTAAAAATGAGCTTTAACAGGTAAACTGCTGCATTTACTGGTAATTTTTCACCTCTCACAGCACTGGAGGACATTTGGGAAATACAGATTCACCAAATGGTAAAATATTTAAACTCCAAATTTAAAGTGAAGGACATAAATTATAGTGGAAAACTTGAGAGTGCTTTTTGACAGTTGCTACAAAATTTACAACCCAATATTTAATCTAGAAAATACAGTATTTATCTTCCGGTTGAAGTTTTCCTTGAGCTTTGACTTGATTCAATTCATGAACTTAGTACAAATAACATTTTTCAGGATTTAGTTTTGGAAACCCTAAAAGTGTAGAGCGCTCATAAATGTAATTCTTTTAATGCTGCCGCTGCCCTTACAACTTTGCCAGCGAGGCAGATTAAGAGCTGAGAGTTTGGCTGTAAATCTCCTCCTGACAGCTTTGCCTCTTTTCCTCGGCTGAGTGATTTGGAGCCAAAACTCAACAAACAAAAAACCTGTAAGATTCGACTTTTTAGTCTATTAAAGATGGAACAATAAAGCTGCCACTGAAAAATGCAGTGGCCAGTGGTCGGAGGGGACTGTGATGACTCTACAAGGCATTGTGCCTTCCTGTGTGTGACACACTCAGCAGACAAAAGTAGAGAAAGGAGTTGTTGCCTTATACAGACATTGCAGCTTTCTCGAAAACAGAGTGGCACACACACACACAGCAAGGCAGGTTTACTTATATAGTGCATTTCAGACACTGAGGCAATTCAAAGCTCTTTACATAACATACAAAACAAATAAAACAGAAAATAAGACAATTCATGAAAAAAAAATAGATTCAAAGGATTTAAGTGGCACAGAAGTATAACACTGTAAAATCGTTAAAATGACCTCTGGAAAAGCAGTGGCTAAAAGAAGTTTTAAGAGTTGGGGCAGATGTCAAGGGTTCTGGAAGTTTATTCCAGATTTGTGGTGCACAGAAACTCAAAGCTGCCACTGTAGGTTTGCTTTGGACCATGGGGACAGTGAGCAAGATTCATAGGAAGCCAGTGAAAAGATCTATGACCTAGGGAGATGTGTTCCACTTTCTTGGTTTCAGTGAGGACTCGGCCAGCAGCACTCTGAATATGCTGCAGTTATGGGACTGTTTGTTATTCACAGAGACCTGTAAAGACACTGTTTAAATAATCAAGTTTACTAAAGACAAGGGCATGCTCAATCTCAAGTTTTCCCCAGATCTGATCTCTGTGCCTAGACCGTTTACATCCATATTTGAAATGACCCATATCGGACATCAGTGCAAATGGATCTCTGCCCTGAAAGGCCTCACATGCAACCAATTACATCACACACATGCGCATTGGAACAACAAAACCTGGACCTGTAATGACCCTGGAATGATGATGATGAATCTTGTGGAAATTGGTTGACAACTTGTCATGTATTGAGGTTGAGGGTGAGAAGACAAAGGAAACAAAACAAAAAGCCAATGCTCGACAGTCAGATGCAGGGTACGGTGGGTCATACCTTTGCAACGGTTAGAGGGTACGATGACATCATTCTGTATAATCATTCGCCACATGCTTCTGTTTGAGAGAGTGTCTTTGGGGAAACATCCCTTAAGAAGAATAGGTGTTTGTTTTTAGGAAAATGGGCTGTTGTAAAAATGGGCTTTTGGTCCAGTGGGGTGTTTTTCAGACTACTGGGGCTTTCGGATTATGAGCTGTCAGAACAATGGGCAGTCCCCAGCAGCAGTACGTCTACAGAAGCCTTCTGGACGTCCATCTATCCGTCTGCCCGTCCGTCCATCCATCCGCCCACCCATGATTCATTTCTATGCAACCAATTGGCAAATCTCATTCAGGGCGCCCTAAACTGCTCTGGCCTGCCTACTGTTGCTGCTTCCTCTGCGAGCTGCTTTGCAACCCGCCTCCACCCCAGCTCTTCCTTTTCATGTTGTGTCTGACTTATCAATGCCATGTTTGTTTGTCATTGATACTGCTCTGTTCTGTTCCCCGGGGGTCTTTGCCGCTGCTCTTTCTGCCTTAGGTTTTCCATGTAGGCACATGGAAGGGCAGGGAGGTGTGCTCTCTCTGCCTTTGGTTTTCCGTGGAGGCACATGGAAGGGCAGGGAGGTGTGGTCTCTCCACCTTATTCTTTCTGCGTAGGCGTAGGAAGGCAGAAAGGCGCCTGAACAGAGCCGTACCACCAAATATAATACTGCAAATGGAAATAAAGTTTTCTTTGACAAAAGGGTTCCTGACTGAAATAGTTGTTTCAGTTTCATCCTTTCGTTTGATAATCACCTGGGTTTACTATAATGCAAATCTGTGGGTTGTCCACATGATTATGGTAAGATATTCTCTTGTTTTTCAAGCTGGTGGGAGCATAAAGAGGTTGAACAAAGCTGGACCTAGAATGGACCCTTGGGGAACTCCACGTCATTGCTTTTCATTCAGATTTATAAGAACTAGCGGGCAATAAGGTCTCTTCATGCTTAGGCTGCCTTCACTGTCAGCTGGCCTGGGCTGTTTTTGTCTGTGTAAAATATAATTCAACACAAGTGACAAAAATAAGTCACTGACACTTTGACGCATCGCAAGGGCTTCTTGTTCATATTTAATGATGGACGTTGAGTAGGTAGATTGCTGTTTCGATCGATTGGACTGTCAGCAGGGAAGACGCGTTCGATAATTTATGCAAATGACGGTGAGACGCTAAACCCCTTTGTCCCACTTGAACAGGACCATTTCTCCCTCTCCTCTTGTCCTCGACTGCTCCGACTCTGCTTGATTTGAATTTTTCAGACCATGTCCTTTTGCATTATCACAAAAAAAGACTTTGAGGAAGAGAAGAAAGAGGAAAGAGTAGGAGAACGGTGTGCAGCTTTGTGTGTGTCAATGTACAAAAGTGAGTGGCTATGTGTGCGTGCCTCCATTGTGTGTGTACAAAGCCCTCGGGGGAGTTATACTCAACAGTCTGACACAGCCCTCCACTCTTAAACAGGAACATTATTGGAGATTAAACAAAAAAAAAAAAAGACACACTCGACATACTTTCTTCCTGCCGTGCACACACACTTCCTAACTGACACTTTCTTGATGTGCCTGCCTCCATTATGAAAACTACTTAAGCCAAGTAAGGCTGACAAAACACCCGGTCCCCCCTGGGGAGGAGCGGAAGAGATGCAGGAGTGAAGAGGAGGAGAGGAATTTTCGGTCATTTTAATTGCAAAGCTTGTTAGCCTTTTTCTCTGTCGTTAGTGCCTTATTAGCATGTCATTATAAAGCCAGACGGCATTTGATAGACAGCCTGGAGGCAAAGCAATTATTTTGTGTGTATATGTGCGTGTACATGTTATGCTATTATTTTGTTGACTACATATTAAGAAGAAGGTGTGACTATCTATGGATGCATCTTTGTGGGTTGCCTTTAATAGCTGTTTCAGAGGCCTTTTCCTCCAACATCTTGTGATTTTCATTCACACAGCTACAGTGGGTTTAATCATGAAGGAGTTTTGGTGCTTTGCTCAAGGGCACATTGACAGATTTTATGATCAGAGTGGAGAGTGCTTCTAGTTTCTCATTCTCTAATCAGATATTTTAACACAGTACACACTGGTGACCTTGTACTCCTGGAATTTGCCAAGAGAACAGAGAATTTTGGATAATTGGCTATGTTCACCAAGAATAACCATGCTGATTGTCTCGACTACTTGGTGACACATGTCTGCCCTCTGCCTATAAATAGCGGGCAGACGTAGAGGGTGCGAGGAGAGCTAATTTGGGTTTATGCACCCAGTGTGGGCATGGTGATGGGTTGACAGCTGTGTCTCCCAAAGTCAAAAAGCCCATATATGCTGATTACATTTATTCTTGGCAATCAAAAGCCTGCGAGGAATGATTGTTGTGGCTATGGGAGCTGCTAATGAAAACTTCATTGCTGACTTAGAGCACAACCCTTTATTGGCAGAAGAAATGCTTTTAAAAATCCAGGCAATGCAATCGTCCTTGGTCTGCAGCCCTGTCAGGAACAAGTAAGCTAATGTTATATTCCCCTCACTGAAATTAATGGGAATGAGTTTCAGCGCAGTCAAATTAGGTAAAGATGGATAGTGTTTTTTTTGGTAGAGTGGCAAATAATTGCTGTTATGCTGTCTTTATTTAGAAATTCAGTGAAGGCTAAAAGAATGATTGCATGAAGAGGCTCGGAATTCAGGCAGATACTGGAAAAATGGTAATTTGCATGATTGCCAATATGTCATAAATGAAGATGTCATAGCACTGCAGAGAATTACCCCTGTTCCAATGAGCATGTCAGTACCATGGAGAGTCATGACAAAGACAAAAAAGACACAGGAAGTTGTGCTGATTCAATGTAACGCTACAAGGCCTGAAACTGAGTCCCACTATCTTTAACACAACCCAACCTGACTATATTATACTGACCATTAGCTCATCAGGCTGATGCAGTGCATTGGTTACTCTCTTCTTTTCCACTGCATAAGCACTTGTAATACAAATGGCCTGGACTCAGCCTGAAATGTAATGCTTTGTCAGGGTATCTTATGAGGGCAACATAAAAGTCCACTGCTCGGTCAGAGTATTTAGTGAGGCGATAAACCTGC
Source organism: Epinephelus fuscoguttatus (assembly GCF_011397635.1). Taxonomy (NCBI): domain Eukaryota; kingdom Metazoa; phylum Chordata; class Actinopteri; order Perciformes; family Serranidae; genus Epinephelus; species Epinephelus fuscoguttatus. The sequence continues at coordinate 18,047,570 of NC_064774.1, forward strand.
TGGGTTAAGTGTATTAGCAACATGGGTGCTGTTTACTGGAGTGTGGCGGAAAAACACAAGTACAACTTCCACAATGCACCACGGACAGCAAAAGGCAAAGTACAAAGAAAGGGACCGCAAGATAAATAAAAGATTGCTTCTTTTTCACGTCAGGTAAGGTGATAGACCTGCTGTGGTCAGTATATCGGCGCCATAAACAGTATCATAAAGTTGCAGAGAAATACGTCTTTTGCAGTGAGAGTATCAGCTTGATTTACAGTTTTGCCCCTCCAGTCCGAGCTTAAGCCTGTTTGATTTTTTTGTACACAAGCTGAACTGGCATTCGTCATTATGACATGATAAAAAGTAGCCTACATCAGCAACTTGTGCTGACAGCGTCACAGCACTAAATCCAACTCGTATTGCATTTGTAATAAGCAATATGACAATGTGATTAATATAATAGCATGTCTATAAAGAGACTTCAGGAGCTGCTTGTGTCTGACAGGCTGCAAACAATTTACTGCCCAGCCCTGGCAACATGAAGAAGATCAAATTTCAGTGGAGGTGGAAGGGAGGGGAGAAGAGCGGACATTGTGTTTGTTTACTACAAAGTTCAACCTAGTTGTATACATCCAAAGAACTTCTATAAAAATGAACTGCTTGGCAACCAGGCTAGGCGCCAATTAAGACAGGCATTTATTTGTCAAAATGCGTTGCTATATCAGGCTAGTGAAAGGGACTAGGCATTTATTGGGGACTACTAGGCCTTTACTGGATGGTGCACTCAAATCGATCAAAAACTTGAGTGTAAAACATGTGACACCTCTCAACCTCAATGGTCGCCATTGTGGCTACTTAGAAGAAGCAAAGTGGCCGACAAACTTGTAACTATGTCAGCCAAGGAAAGGACGCTGGCATAGGTTTTGGCAGGTGACAATCAAGGGTGCTTTCACACCTGCCCTGTTTGGTTCGGTTCAATCGAACTCAAGTTTGTTGCCCCCTAATTGCGGTTTCTTTGGGCAGGTGTGAACACCGCTTTTGCACTTGGTTGCATTTATTTTGCAAGTGTTCTCTTCTTCAACATTTTGTTTACTTCCTGGATTTTTCCCAAATGGAAATTCTGACCAATCAAGAGCAGCTTTCTCACGCAAGGCATTTTATCTGGTCCGCTTGTAAATGCTGCCATGAGAACACGAAACAACTCTAGGCAATTATACAACTTTGTGAACAAATTAGTCCCTGATTTGGGCCAAAGAAAGACAACTCTAGATCTGAAAGCACCCTGAGGTCAAATACTCTGTGATAATGCTCAGTTCGGCTGCAGTTTGCTATTAAAAAGAAGAAGAAGCAGTCAAATATTGTGATCGTCATTTCCAGTAAGAGCCCAACAGCCATGTTTGATTTGAGGCAACACTACAAAATTTAAAAATTAACACACTATGACAATAAGTACATAGATACATTGGATTGGATTCACCAAAACTTGGCTAAATCCTGGACAATACCATTCAACTGGGTGACTCTTTTTCTATATGCCGATCTGACAGTATAAGCCATGGATTACCAGAACCATCTGGAAACCTGGTAAATTATAAAGCAGTAGCCAACAATGTAAGAAGATGCAAAAAGAAAGGATTTAAGTGCAAAATGTCTGTCTCTGAAATCTGGAGTTATACCTTTTATAATTCAATGTGACAAATGATTGATTGATTGATTGATTGATTGATTGATTGATTGTGTACACAGTGTACTACATGAAAGTGTACCACCCAAAGTATCCCAACTGACACATGGCACAACAAATCATTTGAGCTTGATCGAGCCAGATGCGCGAGCCACAGAAAGTCCTCATTAATCAAGCATGTCCCAGTGACCTCTGATAAACCTCCACATGCTTTCTACCTTAATTGGCACTTGTGGCAGTTGCCAGAAATACATCACAGAAGTGGGCACTTGACCTGACTTGCAAGTACCATAAGTTTGGGTACTGGGACGGACCCATCTCTGCAAAAAACGACACCTCTCGCAATTAATATAGAAATTCTATACATAGCATAAAAGCAGTGTTGAAAAGCTGAGTGGGAGACATAAGAGATACCTAAAAAGGCTATTTCATATCTCACATCATGTCAAAAAAGAGCTTTCCATCAAGCTATTTATGAAAAAGAGGCTATTACACAACATTAAAAGTCGTTGAAGTGCAGTTATGTCACAGGCTTTGATCCTCGAATAATGTATGCTAACTGCTGGAGAGATTATACCTTTATAGCTAATTCTAAGGCCATAGCTAAGCATACATCCTGACTCCACAAATGCAATCTTAGAACAAGCACTCTTCAGACAGACGAGTCATGGACCAGCCATTAAGAATCTGTACATTAGATGCTGCTCTACAAAGGAGTAGGCACAATTTCTAGAAAATAACTATCTGGAGAGCTGTAAACTATAATTAAGCTGAGTGAGTGAAGAGGAGTGAAGTGTCTCTGTGCTAACTGATTGAATTGGCTTCTTGATGACCGTGAAGCTGTCGCTTTGGCACCGCACCGCATGGGCAAAACAAGTTAACACAAAGAGGCGGAGAGATAGAGAGAGAAGTAAAGCTCAAATAAAAGTACTGCACAAGGAGTATAAATATAACTTCATTCATATTTGAATGATAATTTAAAAGTTTTTGCTCCCAAAAACAAACAAAAGGTCTCCGTTACCTGGCAACAGGAAAGTGAAGTGCAGTGTGGTCAAGATTTTGAGGTGCCACTGTCAACCGAAGACTGAAGCTTTGATCGTCTGAGATAATACGTGAAAAGCAGTAGTGTTCCTCTGCTTCTGCTACCAATATCTGCTGTTAGGGAAAAATACACCCCCATAAAGTCAGTGTAAATGGACTGGAGGACACCCTTACTCTAAGATAGACTATTTGGAAAACGCTTAGATCAACGAAACCTACTCCCCACAAAAAAACAGCCGCTGCGAGGTAAGTTACTGTATCCCCTGTGTCTTCAGATATTGCAAGCACTCTGCAGAAGCCCTGAGGTGGTCCCTATCGGCTTCAAAGATGTATTGAGGAAATAAAATGATCAGTGTGCTGAGACAGGGAAAGCAATAGAGTGGTCTGTCCCAACTTCAAGTCTCCCTCTTAGCCTTTCCCCTCGTTTGGCAGCTGATTCAGTTTAAAGTGGCCCTTCAACAAGAGATCTCTGAGCGTTAGTGGTAAAATACGCCCAGGATGGAACAGGACTATTCATTTCATTCTGGGAAGATCGAAGAACAGCAACCACGACAGCAAAACAGAATTTAGCACATGTCCATTTGTCATCCCAAGAAAAACCTGCAGTAGCAGAGGAGTTTTTCCACTGACAAAATGAAAGACATTAGCACCATAAAGTGATGCAGAGACGGCAAAAATTGTTGCATAAAAAAATCCCCAGAATGGAGGAAATTAAGTGTTTGATGCTCAAACCTCTTGTTTCACAGGTCCTCCTCAATATTCAAACAAAACCCTCGTCTGCATGCATATAAACACACACACATCTACTCTCATGTACATGCTGTACTTAAAAACATGCTCATATTGATTGAGACATACGTACTGTACAACACGTGCCCAAATACAGCCCTCTTTTCATAAAGCTATCTTTCAGTGTTAGCAACTCTATTTCATTTGTGGTCCCCAGAGAGTCCCTAATTGTTCCGATCTCTCTGTATAGCACATGAATTCATTACAACAATATACGTCAAACAATAACCTTGAATGGACCTCTGCAAAAAAAAAAAACAACAACAAAAAAAAAAACAACCTTGAGCGGAGCTTGAGTGGAGCGCATTGATAGAACTGAATATCTGCTACTGTTGAGAACAGTAAGGCGATGTTGTTGGGATTTTTCATGAAATTTTGGATTTTTAAGCATCCTAGAGGGAGGTTTTTTTATTACTTAATTAACTGTGCAACTAAAAATGTATTCATTTATTCAAGCTGATTCTTCGACATTATTTTTAGACTGTGAATGTGACTAATTTTAGGCCAAATAAAGACGGATTCAATAATATTCCATTCAAATGTTATTCCTGGCAGCATGGAGAAAACTTTGAAAAGGCACAGAGACCTTCACGCTGAGAAAAAACATAACTTTTTTTATAGGTCCATCACTTTGCTGTAATTTCGTAGCAGTTTTCCTGGAGCAAACTACAGTAAGTAATCAGGTACTGAACAGAGGTACATTAGATTCTGTACAATGCTCTGAGATAGATGGTTCGTTGGGTTGAGTTTATAAACTGTTGATTTCTAGAGGAGTGTCAGGTAGGGGTGGGTGAAATGGCCCTTAAATAATAAAACATGATATTTCAGGGTATTTTTTGTGATAACGATATTCTTGAGGAGATGACAAATTAGTGAAAAACAAACTGTATTATTAATAGAAAAACATAGAATTGCAACAATATACCTAACAGGTTGCCTTCAGATATTCAGAAAAAACTAAACAAAAACAGTCTCTCATTTCTTTAGTTTGTAAACAACAACAGTAACTCAGAGTGAGATTCAGATTCTGTATACAATATTAATAGTTCAACAAAATAAAATCTACCACAAATTACACATTTAAACAGCTCCCAAATACAAAAAATATACTCTGGGATCTATATATATAAAACAACAGGTGGTTTGCTATTGCTATGAGAACTAGTGCACATTCACATATATGTAGTTTTTTGTTGAGTTGTGAGCGTCACATAGGTTTACATTACCAAAGGTTTATGACAAAATCACAACACTGACTCCTGTGTGAGCACGATGAGAGAGGAGAGGGAGAGACGCTGTGCTGCTGCCAGAGGAGCCGCTGAATGAGTTCCCTCTGAGCAGTAACTCACTAAAAGAGTCTGAGAAGTCCGGGGCTGTTCATAAAACATTCAGGATACCACAGTTTATTCCACACTACTGAAGCTATTCCTCTTTTAGGAACCACCGCAGAGTCGGTAAATTTCGCTTCAGTCATGCTTGTTGTTGCCATGGGTAACAGTGTGATGTCAATATTTCAACAAGACTGGCTTAGTAAAAACTGCCTTATGCTCAACACAAAAAAATGGTGTGTATGACACTCACAAAGCGACCAGTAGAGCAGAACAGATCCAACATATTCATCGGAGAAGAGGAACTTGAATTGGTAACCCAGTTCAAGTTCCTTGGTATCATATTAGACACGAATCTCACATTTAAGAAACACATCAAAAAAGTGGCCAACAAGATAAGATTCAGCCTGCAGCCTGTCGTTTGCTGGAGCCACCACACTGAAACCTATGGAACAACTCTACAAAAAAGCCATCAAGGTATTCGCCAAAAAACCATATTCCTCACATCACTGTCCAATTCTTGCAAGGTACAATTTCTTGAGTTTTGAACATTTTAAAACTTTTAAATACAGCTGCCTCATCCATAAAACCCTCAACGGGCTGGCTCTTCCCCTGCAGGATTTTTTTAAATGGAGAGACAACACGCTCAGGACCAGATCTACCTCCAGAGGGGATTGCGAGGTGCAGGTCAGACAAACCTTTATAGGCCAAAATTCCCTCACTGTAAAGGGCAGTGCAGGTTGGAACGGTTTCCCAACCTCAATCAGAGACAGTCCCACTCTCACTACTTTCAAAAAACAGCTTAAAGGATGGCTATTGACTCATCAAATCTGCACCCATTAATGAAACATTGATCAGCCCTCTCATAACTGCTGTTAATATTGTTGTGCACTTTATATGTTGTTGAATTAACTGTTATTTATGGTATGTCTGTCTGTCTTTTAATGTGAGGACTATGGATGGAAATTAGCTTCTAGCTAAATCTGGCATATTTACATGACGTCATGTATCTGTACCGATTGTTCATTAATATGCTCCTCTTCAAATAAACAATAAAATAAAATAAATAAAATAGTTGAAATATCGCAAGTATCACGATATCAATTTTTCATATATTGAAAATTCAACTGGTGATGATATGGCACACCCCTAGTGTCAGGATGTGCAAAAGCCCAATTTTTAAAATCCTAGCTATAGACCATTACAAAATGAATATAAAATAAATCAACAGTAGGTCAGAACGTGTTCAGCTACCCTCTGCACTCCGCACATCTCCAAATATATCAAAATGATCCCACAGTAAATAAGTAGCTGAAGGAGAACAGAATCAGAAACCACTCATACAGAGGTAATGTGTGTTAAAGTAGTGTGTTTGTCCCTCAGGACAGTTCACTGACTCACAGGCTTTTTTTATCAGATAGAGTTACACTTTAATATGGCTGATCCCTTCAGCCAAACACACCCAAACACACACATCTTGCCCCATCAGCTACAGTGAAGAAGTAATTAAACTTAGTGGCTCCGCTGCACCGACAAAACAAATTGATTCTAGCTTTAGGATCAAAGATGCTATGAATATGCCCAAAGATTGTGTTTATGTGTGTATGTACAGTTAGAATGCGGGGGAAGGACATACAGTAAACACATGCAAAGAAATGCTGAGAGAGGTTATCTGACCTTCACGCTCTGGTGGCAGACTGTAGAGAGAAAGAACGAGCGAGGGAGGGAGCGATATAGAGGAAGGCGAAGCAAGAAGTGAAAAGGAAAGCTCCTCCAGACCTGAGGGCTACAGAGACTAATTAACTTGAGAGACGTGACCTTTCTTTCCACCTCCCTGAGAGAGAACATGTGTGTGCGTGTATTTTGAATCAATACAAGGGCATAGTCATCACAGCCAGATGGACTAAGTACATCATGTCTCATCATCACGTGAGAGCTAGAGAGTGAGAGGGTAAGAGAGAATTCCCAGAATACCATTTGAAACCCTGACTGGCTTAAACGACACACCAAAAACATGTCAGAGGATGGATGTGTGTTTGTGTTCGAATGTACTTGTACCTTTTTTGAGGACTAATTTACATAGGGTGTTAGACCTTGAGAATTAGGGCACTTTTAGCCAGTCTAACTTCTTCACAGGGCTGTTTGAGACATGCTTAAAACTAGGTTTTTGGGTTAGCGTTATGAGGTTGTAGGTAATGGGGTTAGGCAGAAAAATAGAGTTATGTGACAAAACAAGACTATAAAAGGCCAGTCTTGACATACAATTGAGATTGCAGAGGATTAAAATACACAACAGAGCTAAAAGCTTCAATAAAACAGTAAGTTATAGGTCTTCAAGTCCAGCAAGATCGTTTAAAAAACAGTCAAGACTTGATCATTTCTTTTTCAAGGCTTTAAAACCCTCCACAGTTTGCTGTGGCTTCCAGGAACCAGGAACAACAAACTAGAGCACTGCAGCAGTATATAAGAATGTATTGTAACTAGGGATGCACAGTAATATTGGCACGTCATTGGTATCTTCCAATATCGGCTTTAAAATGAACTATTAGTATTGGCCAACATCTATCCATCCATCTATTTTTGACTGCTTATCTGAAGCCGGGTTGTGGGGACAACAGGCCAAGCAAAGCGCCCCTGATGTCTCTTTCCCTAGCAATGCTCTCCAGCTCCTCCTCAGGAGCCCCAAGGCGTTCCCAGGCCAGATGAGTTATGTCATCCTTCCAGCGTCTTCTGGGTCTGCCCCAGGGCCTCCTACCAGTGGGACATGCCCGGAACACCTCCAATGGGAAGCGCCCAGAAGGCATCCTGATCAGATGCCCAAACCACCTAAACTAACCCCTTTTGATGTGAAGAAGCAGTGGCTCTACTCTGAGCTCCCTCTGGATCTCCAAGCTTGTATCCGCTGGCTCACTCTTTTGGTCACTACCCATTGCTCATGACCATAGGTGAGGGTCTGGACATAGATGGACCAGTAAATTAAAAGCTTCACCTTCTGGCTCAGCTCCCTCTTCACCATGACAGTCTGGTGCAGCACCTGCATCACTGCAGAAGCCGCACCAAACTACTGATCCAATTCATGTTCATGAACAAGACCCCCAGATACTTGAAATTCCTCGCCTGAGGCAGTAACTCTCTACCAACCCGGATGGGTTAGTTCCAACATGGTTCTTCTTATTTTGCCCAATGAATAATTAAATACACTGATAAACATTCTATTTAATGTCTCCATCTGCTTATTGGCCATTACAATAAGAGAATAATATGATGTTAATTCCACTACAGAAGAGACCTGATGATCACTAAAATAAGGTAGAGAAAAAGTGGATATATTGATATCGGTATCAGTTATCTGTCAAATAAGTTGTTACATATCAGCATATTGGATATAGGCAAAAAAATCCAACATCATGCATCCCTAATTTTAAAACATGGGCCTCCAGAACCGTTTTGGAAAGCAAAAGCTGCTAGCTCTGAATTTTTTTTTTTTTTTTTTCACTGTCTGCTACTGTGGCAGGCAATTTTTTTGTCTACCACTTCGGATTTTATCTGCCACATTGTAATCTATGTGCTAATAGAAGGAACAACATCTTCCTTGACTGTACACTTGCTATGCACTGAGCTATTCCTTCAGATGAGTTTGATATGTGAGGTAGCCAGTGAAGTCAATACAGTAACAAGTCAGTATGTATAAATTTGTGTGCTACTTTGATTGAAGATTAATGGTGAGAATTTGGTAAACTTCGACTGTCAGTTAAACAAATGAAGGTCTCCAGTCAATAGCATTGCTTTTATGTAGCAGCGGTGAGCAACTTCCAAACGTGTACCTCTATCTCAGTGGTGTCAAACATATGGCCCGCAGGCCAGAACCAGCCCACCAGAGAATCTCATCCAGCCCTTCCGATGACTGTACTTAAGAGATGATCGCGCTATGATATTGTTGTCCATCAATTTCATCAGCCATCTCTACACTACTATATATATACTCATAGACCTTTATTTGGTACTTGTTGCAATAGTTCATTACAAGTACCAACACTGCGTACTTTCTCAACTATGAAGGAAAATACAGCTGGTCTCAAGAAATGTAAAAGCCACATCACGAATGGTTGAACCTATACACCAGCACACAAAAAAGACAATTACTAACATAAGCCACCATGTTCTGAACAGATACTTTATAAACACAGTGACTTTGTATTAATACGAACACTCATCCTGCAAATCAAGCCTCTTTACAGCATCAAATTTTAGATAGATAGACCATATGAGGTGGTTGATGACCTTACAGGTCTGTATGTTGCCCCTGAACTAAAATGAGTTTGACACACCTGCTCTATCCGATCATCTGCTAACCTTACTAAACGTGTCTTTCTGTTGTGTGTTTTCTCTGTCCCCTAAAGTGATGGATGGCCTGTTGATTTTACCAGACACTGCCAAAAATTTACCCCCATTTGGCAGCTGGCGGGTGCTAATTTCAGACCCAAACGACTTGCTATCATTGCATAGATAATGCAGTCTCTAATAAAAAGTGAAATGTTTGGCAAAGTGAGAAAGAGCTGAAGTCCTTACGATTTTGTTGGTGAGGCTTAACCTAACTTGCTTAACCCTTCACAACTACAGCACATGGAGACATGTAGATGTTAAGGTTGTGGGTTAGCATGAGATAAGCCTCATAACACTAGGATATATCAGCAAACCAAGCCATGGTAACAAATAGGGACACTCAAGGTTAAGGTTAGAGAATGGCTGCGGTCATGGTTAAAAGAAACCGACGTTGACTGTCAGCAGTGAACAGGAAACAAAGAGCGATCTTGTGTTAAAGATGTTTTGATGACCCATGCTTCCACCCTGACAACTACTCACACCATTGCTAATCATCCAGCACCACCTATTTTGCAGAGGCGTCCAAATTAATTTCACTGTGTCACTGTCTGACCTGACATGCACTCTGTCAGCAATGGTCCTCACAAGCACTGGCATACAAACCTGTGTGTGTGTGTGTGCGTGTGTGTTTGTGTGTGTGTGCGCGTATTTGTGAGTGTCAGACAAGTTCACCCAAAATGTCAGTGAGTGGGCCGTGAGAAAATGCAATGAACTCTCACTTATCAAATATCAGCAGACACCACTTTGCTAACTAGCACACGGGCTGGAGAACAAACAACTGAGCTAATTAATGTGAAGTCGTCAAAGTTGGTTGGAAGCTGCAACTTCAAATGAGAGAGAGACAAACAAAGAGAGAGAAGAGAGGAGGTCTGTGTGCATGGGGCATCCCCCTTAAATAGACACCGGCAGATTCAGTGGGAGATTCAGAGAAGACAGAGGTGAAAAAGACAAAGGAAGAAAGGGGAAATAAAGCATCCACCGGAGAGGGATAATTACAAACTCTGAGTGTGTGTGAGAGGGGGAGCATGTGAGTATATTGTATGTCTGCTTGCGTGTGTTTTGTGTGTGTATGTGCCCTTATGTGGGAGTTTTCGAGCTCAGGGACAGTTGGTGCCACACAAAGCTGAATGCTGATGTCTGGATTCAGCATTAAACAAGCCCACAGCACCTCTGAGCTCTCAGGAGCAGAGCTACTGCATGACATTGGACTGTGTGTGCTCGTCTGAGAGCAGGAGAGCTCATTTATGTGTGTGTGTGTGTGTGTGTGTGTGTGTGTGTGTGTGTGTTGGAGCACAGTATCCGAAACTGAATTCTTACGAACAGCTGAACCTAATTTTACCTCAAAAGGAGAAGCTGTATGTACTCACCATTGCCGAATGCTGGTTTGATCTTAATGTGGAACAAGTCCCCTCGGATCAGCTGTCTTAGTCTGCTGTTGCATTCACGGGAGTATTGTTTGGACTTTCTTCAGAATAAAGGCTCTGAACATCTGACGTATGCTTTTGTGTCTGAAACAGAAAGACAAAGCTCTTGAGTTTAACAGAATATGTATCCAAAGGTGTTGTGGCATGCTACTAAACTAATATTCAGTGTCAAGTAACACTTCAACAGTACAATTATACGCCAGTTCGTATTATGTCAACCGGACGGTTGAGGCAGAAAGATAGCATCCATGGAGTAAAGGCCATGGGTAGTCAGGGAAGGTCCAACAGAGATCCAGTGTTCTGGCGTATCGAAGTATAGCGCACAGTCAAATGCAAAGAGGCAGTCCAATGTGATTAGTCAGCTTGACTCCTCACCCTTTTAATATGTTCGATAAAGGGTCCCCAGATTTTAAAAACTTGATGAGGGAGTTAGACAAAGTGTCCCTGATTTCTTCAAGATGTAGACAAGAAACCATGTAATTTAGCCATTTAGTTAAGCAAGGAGGGGAGGCTGATTTCCATTCTTGCAAAATAACCCTTCTTGCTATGACCATACCAAACATAAGAGCTTGCGTGTAACGCAGGGGAAAGAGTCAAAGAGTAATCAGAAAAGCCCAGTATCACAGTGAGAAAATCAGGGACTAACTGTATGCTATATATGTTACTATATAATTGAGATGTGGCTGCCCAGAAATTCCTGAGTTTTGGGCAAGACTAAGTTCCTAAGTTCCCCACATCTGATTTACACCTGTCACATGTAGCAGACAAAGAGGGTAATATTCTGTTTAATTTGGCCTTGGAGAAATGCAAGCAATGAATGACCTTAAACTGAAGTGTCAGGTATTGTTATATGACAAATTTCCACACTTAACACTGAACAGTCCTTGAAGTCAGCTCTTCCCTTGCAATCCCGCATAAGCAGTGAACAAACCTCATCTATATTGGAACTAGAAGCACAATTGGATGGTGCAGACCATCCCATTGGCTTGGTTTCATTCAAAAACAAGGGAAGAAGACAATGAGCCAACCAAAAAATTAACAAGAAACACCTGAAGGCCCTGTCTGGCCATATTAACGAAAGTGAAAAAATGACTTCTGTATCTGCCCTGTGATGTGTATACACTCCAAAATTCAATAGGTTCTTCCTTGGCCCATGGTACACTCTTCCACTAAGTTTCATAAAAATCAAGCAAGCAGTTTTTCGGTCATCCTGCTTGCAAACAGACAAACAAACCCACTGTAAACATAAGCTCCTTGGTGGAGGTAGTAAGGACAAGAACCACTCTTACAATACAAAGCACAAAAGCACCAAAAATATTCATTACACTAATGGCATGTTCTATGGATAGTAATGTCAGCCGGTCCACCACTTTGCTCCAGACTGAAATGTTTCAACATGATAGTTTGCTATGTAATTTTGTTCAAGTATTTTTACTCTAAATCTAAGTTCTGCAAGCCATCTCGAATCCAACAAGGTTTGGTAAAGTTGATATTTGCAGCTTGGGTTCAGGCCTTAAATACATATACTACAATCACATATTCAATGTTACCATTAAGTGTTACTTTCACTATATTGAAATTACAATAATTAACTGTGTATTATACAGTTATTCATGGAGAATTTTTGTAAGAAGTCAAAAATTGAAGGGGGAACTTTAATAGTGAGTTATCGGGATGTGGTCACTGGACATGACGCCATCTTGGCAAAAGGTTTGGAGACATTTTCTGCTTTTTGTCATCTTGTTGTTTTAGTGGTGGTGATGATGTGGTCTTCAGCTGGTGGTTAAGTTTAAAGTAGTTCTTTAACCCTTTGAAATCTTGAGCAACGTCACTTTTCTTGTGCTATTTTCAGACGCCTTTCGCAAGTATTCAAACCTTTGTAACCTGAGAAAATTGATTTAATTTGTTTCTAATTTTCTTTTATTACTAGTTTCTTGCTAATTTTTTGGGTCATTTTTTCTTTCATTGCTCACTGTCCCCATTGTTCCCTTGTTTTTGAATGAAACCAAGCCAATCTGCTCAGGTAACAAAGGGGTTAAGGTAAACTGATAAATTTGTATTGCCTTATTCAGCAGTTGCTTGCTGACTTTGTATGTTTGTCAGTGACTAATGCTAAGTAACGAGAGCTATCCTACCTAACATTAATGTCTTCACATTTACAGCTGGTCTACTATTGATTAATGCTACATAATGGAAAGGCTGATGACTTAGAGCAGCAGATTAGGCCAATGTGAAATGTGTACCAGCATGTGTGTATAGCTATGTATATGAGAAAGGGCGCTGACATTAAAATATTAGCTTTGGCCATTGGGCAGTGTTCTGGTTGAAAGATTTTTATTGGTTGTCAGGGTTAAATGAATAAGGCTGCATTAGGCCAGCACTATACTGTATATTAATAGTGTACATTGCCCTCCTTTACATTAACAACTCATTTTCCTCCCTTGAGAGGAACCATTTGCAGTCATCCATTCTCATTCAGGACGATAAACAGCCTCAGCACACCGGGCTAATCCATCACCGTAAACCTGAAGCCTTCATTTAGTTTTGTCAAAGTGCTGGTTTCATTGTTACTTCATTATGCCTGAGTTGAATGTTTTCTTAGGTGTGTGCACGTTATTTCACACTCCGCTTACAGTCAATCACCTGACACTCAGAGGAAGAGGTGAAAGAGTCTGAGAGGAAACAATCCATCACAAACATGTCGCCTCACAAACTTTATTGTCTCTTTATACATGGTGTCTTTGTCAGTCTGGTCAGCAGTTCAAGCAATTTCAAGCAAGGTTTGGCACTGTAAAGTTTGTGTCTCGAAAAGGACACTAATATAAATATTAATAGTGCATGTACACATTACATTCATTTCAGAGTGATTAAAGGGAACTACACCCAGCTTCAAATTCATAAATTTACTTCCTGTGGTCTCATGTTGTCCAAAAATATTACAAAACATGAACAACTCTCCCCAAATTCCAAAAACTAGAGGGCTAAAACTCAACTTTGTGATGTTAGTAAGTAAAAAATCTGGAGCTGCTCCGTAGACGATGAATTGGGCAATATGTCATAGATGATGCTGAGCGCACCCAGAGGAATGTTTTAAGTATATGGGTATTTCCTGTTTCAGAGCTACAGTAGAGTAAAGCTCATTGTGGGTGGAAAGAAAAAGAAAAACAGTCTGTGGGTCCACTATATCAGGCTCCTGTTCATTATGGAGAGCAGCCTCAGACTTTATTGCTGATGACATCACAAGTTAAAGACATTCTGCTCTGATTTCTGGCATTGAGAGAGCATAGGTCATGTTCTTATCTTCTTCTCTTCTTCTCTCAGCCATGCAATATACTGGAATTCTTAATTTAGGTAGTGTTACCTTTTAAGGGAGATATAAACATGCTTGAATGTATACACCAATCAGCCACAACATTCAAACCACTGACAGGTGACGTATCATCTTGTTTTAATGCAATGTCTTGCTGGGAAACCTTGGATCCTGGCATTCATGTGGATGCCACCTGACACACACCACCCACCCAAACACCCTTGCAGACCAATTACCAACCCCCCTCCTCATTGCACTGGCACTTCCTGATGGCCAGGACAATGCACCTGCCACCCCACAAAAATTGTACAGCAATGGTCCAAGGAACAAGTGCTCGAGCTGTCAAACTGACCTCCGAATTCCCCAGGTCCCAACCCAATCAAACATTTGTGGGACATACTGGTACCTTACCTCGCAACCCACAAGACTCAAAGGATCTTCCGCCAAGGCCCCAGAGCCAGACACTACAGAAAACCCCCCAGAGGTCTTGTGTCCATGCCTCGACAGGTCAGAGCCAAGTCCGATCCAAGGAGGCCCCAAAGAGGATCAAACTTGGCTCTGGGATACCGTCACATCCCATGGATGGTCGATCAGATTTGGATAAGGGGAAGTTAGAGGCCAGGTTGATGCCTTGAGCTCTCTGTCATGTTCTGGTGGGGGGTGAGGGGTAATGTGGTCCGCAACAGTGTCTGAGTGGGTGGTGTGTGTCAAGTGGCATCCACATGATCTAAGACTATGGGTTTGTTTTACTCCTGTATATAATGTAACGAGGCTACAGCCATACCAGCAGCTGTGTGAGGCTTTACTTAGGAACAGCTGTGCTTTAAGAACATCAGTATGCTCACCAATTCATCCTGACAGGAACATGAATTTCTGTATACACAAAGTTAAATATAGCACTTTTCTGGTCATAGCAACCACTCAAAGTGCTTTATGCTCCAGGCACCATTCACACATTCACACACACATCCACACACCAGTGGCCGAGGCTACCAAACAAGGTGCCACCTGCTACTCATTTAATTATTCACGCACACTCACACAGGGTTGCCCAAGGACACTTCCAACATGTACACTGCAGGGATCAGATATCGGCCAACGGATTGACCATCGACCTTCTGATTGGTTTGTTGAGATTTCAGTCTGGATCAAAACTGCAGACCAACCAATACACCAACATTGCTATCCCTGGATCCAGTCCACTTGCTTGGCTAATACAAAACATTTACCAGCTTCAGACCAGTTAAAGGAATAGTTCTGACTTTTTGAAGAAGGGTTGTATGAGGCACTTATCAACAGTCAGTGTATTACCTATAGTGGATGGTGGTTGGCATGTCCCCAGAACATATTTTTAACCACCTAGCTAATGTCCAACTTAAAAAAATCTACAATAGTTCGAGCGTGTGCAATTCGTACGTGCTATATCGTAGGCAACTGGACTTGCTTGCGTTGCCTACGATATAGCACTTACGATTACCATGACCTGGATGACTGAGAATCTCCACCGACGAGTGTATGCTATACTGCGAGTATTTTAACCACTTTACCTTTCATCCTGTTCCAATGGTGACGCCATTAACGGATTCAGCTCCTGATCTACGCTCTCTTCAAAGCCAACAGAATCCGTTGACAAAAACAGTAATTTTGGCTCGCTGAACACAGTAGCTGCTGGTCTACCAATTCATTGATCAGTTAGTTTGTGTCATTGTGAGACTTTGGCAAATCTAACTATCGAACTAATTGCCTTGAACGCCAAAGTCCACACTCCCAAGCAGCGGTAGACCAGCAGCTCCTGTGTTCAGTAATGTTAAATCATTGTTTTTCTCAGTAGAGTCTGGCTTTGAAGAGAGCGATATAACAGCTTCAGTTCCCCTTCCATAAGGAGAACAGTGGAAATACTCTCAATATAGCCTACACTTGAATTGATTGTTTCAGATGGTACTTTTTTAGGTGGCTAAAATATGTTTTCTTGGTGACCCCAGCCACAGCAGCACATTCCTTAACTTGCTTGTTGGACTCCAGCCTACTTCTTCATACTGGAGGCGTGCTGACCGCCATCTATTGTAGGTAATGCATTGGATATGTACCTCATACAACCCCACTTCAAAAGATCCCAACTATTCAGTAGTCTTTTAGATGTTGTTGGTTTGTAATATTCGGGCCACTGTAAAAAGTACCACTTTGAATTTCCTTGTCCTTTGAAGAACCAGTACCTAAATGGTCAAATACCCTTACAATCCCCCACAAACACACTTCACTGTGTGTATGCCTGTCTGAACAAAGATTTTAACAACCATAGAAAAGACTTCCATCTCATTATTTAAAGAAAACTCAAAGCTGAGTTGGTCCTATTTGGGATTTTGTGCATTCATGTGTGTCCCATATAGCTGGAAAACTCTATACTTGTATTGACTTCTAAAAAACCCCCACCAGATATTGATTCCCTGTCGTCTTTCCCTCTTTTTTACAGTTAATTGTTGAAAGCAACACTGAAACTGAGTCCAGCTAAGATCCCCCATGGCAGCCACCTTGGACCTGCACTATTATCACAAGCCGCCACAACAAGGAGTACAAGGGTCAAAGCCGTAACAGCGGAGAGCAGGAATTAAATTTGTGTTGTAACACTTTCACATTCATGGACAGCGGAGAAGTTCTCAGTATAGATTTCCAGATAAACTTTTTAACCTTTATCTATCTGGGGAAATAAACAGCCTGCTTAACATTCATACAGTAACATGCCTGGGTGCTGACAAACTTTACTGCAAATGCATAAAAGAAGGGAACAGGAGGAACAAATAAAGTTTGCTAATTCACTAATTAGATCCCCTGTTACTGCCAGAGTTGGCAAGGCTGCTCTTTTTGGGAATGGAGCGTGCCTCGAACCAATCAAAAAGCTCTGTTGAAACAATAATAAACAATAAACGCTGTGTGCTCTCCATTGGCTTCCCCTCCATCTTTAAACAGCTTTAACGCCTTCAGAGTTGTTACATAAGCTCTCAAGAAGCGACACTCAGCCTCTGATGTAACAGCTCTGAGGGTAGAGAGCTCTCAATCTGTAAATTATCTAACTTAATTTTGTTTCTGAAAATCATTGAGATGCTATTATGGAGTCTGAAGTCAAAACTCAGCATTTATTGCAGTGGGGAAAACACTTGGCCTGCAGCCTCGATGCCCTTTGGGAGAAAAATAACAGTTTAATTGATCTAATATATGGCATTATTTAATTATAGAAACTTAAGTTCAATTTGAGGTCGCATTAGATGCATAATAGATAACTTGAATATGTTAGTGCTGTGTGGTTGGTTTTTAGGAAATTAAAGAAGAATTCAAGTGTTTTGCAACTTTAATAAAGTATTATTATTTTGTATATCTTTACATAGCTTCTCTTTTAATTCAATAGAAAATCAGCTTAAAGCTTGTGGGAAGGTAATCCATCATAATGAACATTTAAATGACATTTGCTTTTCACTCAAGGCTACCTTATCACTGTGTGGTAGTGCAGATGAAAAGAGTGACTGAATTGAAAAGTCAGGCAGTGTGGTGCATTCATGTGTCAGTGGGTGCAGTCCTTGTAATGTAGTGTTTTAGTCTTGTCTTTACATTCTCATGACTAAAGACTGACTGACGTGCACCTATGAAAATATTCTCTTCAGAAATTGTATAACTTTAGTGGCTTTCAGTGAACTTATGAGGTTCAACATGCTTTGTACTTGCCGTGTGTTTTTCTACAGCAGTAGTCACATACTGCATCTGTCTGGGTTGAATGTTCTCCGCAAAGAAAAAGCTCCAGGTTCCCTTTTCAATAAGTGAGGCCAAAGTGCAGCTACTAGTAGAACTCATTATTTAAACCGGGAGGACTTTGAGGACAGGGGAGTAGATGTGATAAAGCAACATTTTTTAAATGCTTTATGAAATCCATCAGTCCAATCCAATATTTATAGACGTTGTCTAAAAACATTCTTTTACACTTATGGCCTGGGAGCAGTAAAGAAAAAGTCATGGGGTCATGAAAGTCATTAGGATTCATCCTTTGGAAACCATACATGTACAATTTAATGTCAATCCATCCAGTAGTTGTAAAGATATTTCAGTCTGGACCAAAGTGAAGGACATCCAAAGAGCCATGCTGCTAACGTGGCTAAAGGTCTAAAACTTGCTATCACTTCTGCTCTTATCTACAGAAATAACATCAGTGGTATTAAAGATGGTACGGAACAGATTGCGAGGGATATTAAACCGTCCAGGCGTCACGGGGGGAATGTTTGTGCATAATTACATCTCTAGGTAACACCTCTCTGACAGCAGCAGCAATTAAATCAACAATACAGTCATGTTGTGCAGTATAGAGCCACTTAAGTGTTACAGCCATTCACAATATGTGCAGCAGAAGTGACGATCAGAGTTAGAGTGCATCTCATAAAGCGTCACACACAAATATGACACACAGGGCACAATGCAAATGCTGGCTGCTGTGGGCACTGGGAGGGTTTCTGTTTTACCTGCGAGTAAGAGAGGAACAGGCAGAAAGAAAGAATAAGACAGATTGCAGCATTGCAGTGGAGACTGTGGAAGAGGAATACATGAGACTGAGATGGAGATGGAGAAAGACTGAAACAGAACAGGAAGAGGTCGACGGAGAGAGAAGAAAAGCAGTTTGGTGAATTTTGTAATGATATGCCGCAACATCAGATGGGAAGGAAGATAGACTGTAGCCAAGAGCAGACAGACGAGAAGAGATGGAAGCCTGAAAAACAGATGGGACATCCCCCCCACCACACACACACACACACACACACACACACACACACACACACACACACACACACACACACACACGGATGCTGTACTACACGCATGCAGGAATACTTTTTTACTGATCATACACTTGGACCAAAGAGATAGTTTTTTAAATATAAAGGCACAGTTTAAAACAAATTAGAAGCAGCCAAGTTGCAGTGACAGTTTATATCCATGTAGACAATGCTTAAAATATGGATGTTGTTGCAGAGAAACGTGGATGCTTCACACACATCTTCAACCAGGCAGCAAAGATCTATACAGTCATCACAGTTTCAAGATTGGCACCTGAGATTAATCACTAATTCAGTATCTGACCAAATGTCTCCCCTTCTGTTCCTGAGTTATGATGCTCAATAATGGCCAGAAAAAAATATGAAGTCACAGTGAAGCTGACTATTGGCACCTTTTGGACTGACATTGTCATGACTTCAACATTTTATGCTATTAGACATTTGTGCAAAATTTTGTCATAATTAGTGCATGAATTCTTGAGTTATGGCCAAAAACATGTTTGTTTAGGTCACAGTGACCTTGACCTCCACAAAATCGAATCACTTTATCCTTTGGTTCGAGTGGACATTTGTGCTTAATTTCAGGGAATTTACTGACAGCATTCTTGAGATATTGCTTCACCAGAATAAGACAGACACAAAGTCGCAGTGACCTTGACCTTTAACCAACAAAACCTAATCAGTTTTTCCTTGAGTTATAGTGAACATTTGTGCCAAACCTGAGCAAATTTCCTCCTGGCATTCTTGAGATGTTGCCTCACTAGAATGAGATGGTCACAAGATCACAGTGACCTTGACCTTCAACCAAACATAATCGAATTTGTTTATCCTTATGTCAAAGTGGAAGTTTGTGCCAAATCTGAGTGAATTCCCTTTAGGTGTTCTTGAGACATTGTATTCAGGAGAATAAGACAGACCAGGTCACAGTTCGACTTTAGACCACCAAAATCTAATCAGTCCATTCTTAAGTTTAAGTGGACGTTTGTGCCAAATTTAACTAAATTCCTTCACTGCATTCTTGAGATAACGCATTTGCAAGAAAGGGGGAAATGGACAGACGTACGTACGAACAGACAACCCAAAACCATAGTGCCTCTGGCCACAGCTATCGCCAGCATGGAGGCATAATAAACTAAATAGAGTCTCCATATACAGTGGACCTAACACACACACACACACACACACACACACACACAGAGCGCTCATCATGCAAACACTTTATTCCGCTCAAGTAGCTTTCTGCTGATTGCATGCTCTCTCTTCAGGGATCTCTTCTCTTCGTTTAAGTCATTAATGTACAATCAATACAATTTACATACACAATGGCAATGCACACAAGTGTGCTCATACACACACACACACACACACACACACGGAAGAGGGAATGTTCTCTGCTTTGCTGACAATCAATACTGACATCCCAGTTAACCTTACAGACCAGTGTTTGCTGATGAGAAGCTCAAATACAGCAATCATAATTTCCATCCGAGAGCATTAGTGGCATTAAATCACGTTCAACCAATCCATACATGGACATCCCCTTTACATGCTTTAATTTCCACCAAATGCTGAGTCATGATTTGATCCTCTATGAGATCAGGCATTGAACTCACTCCACTTAAATGACCAAAACACATCAATTTCACTGAGCGCCCTCACTGAAACGTTAAGTCATGATCTAAAAAGCTTTAAGTAAAGGTGACTAAGCAGAAAACCACTCCAGTTTTACAGCCACATAAATATGAAGCACTCAAGGTGATCTATAGAAAGGGCTTCATTAGTGACTGAGCAAGACCTCACCGCTAACGACCTGCCACTTCCTGTGCCAACAAGAGCAATTACATTCATATGGTTTTAAAGTTTTTGGCAACCTGGTCACTTCCGAGCTGATCTGAAAACAGTCCATCACTGATGATTTATCTCATCCAGTATGAATACGGGCCAGTTTAGTGAGAAAGCGTTTGGATACACAGCATTGTTAATCTGTTGCGCTGACAGCTTGGTTGTATGGTGGGTAACAGTTGGTTGGCAGTTATACCGCTTGAATTAAAACGATAACACATAGAAAGTTCTGCATTTTGTCCATAGAAGAACTGTCTCTTATATAACTCATAAAATGATGTATAACTTAAGAGTTTTTCAGGGGGATGGGGGAGCCCTTCTGTGCAGAGTTTGCATGTTCTCCCAGTGTCAGCGTGGGTTTTCTCTGGGTACTCCAGCTTCCTCCCACAGTCCAAAGACATGCAGGTTAACTGGTGACTCTAAATCGGCCGTAGGTGTGAATGTGAGCTTGAATGGTCTTTATATGTTAGCCCTGTGATAGTCTGGCGACCTGTCTGGGGTGTTCCCCACCTCCTTCCCAGTGTCAGCTGGGATAGGCTGGAGCACACCCACAACCCCCAACAGGATAAGCTGAACTAAAAGTTTTGGACTTGGGACTTGACTTGGAACTTGAGCGCAAAGATAAAGAAATAAAAAAACTTGTGTGTGATCTTCCATGCACAAACAGCCCATTTTGATGTTGGGCCCAAGTATTAAAATGGAAAAGGTCAGATCCGGTCGCCATTATCATTTTTATAAGCAAACAAAGTACTGTGACTGTTCCGTTGGGACTTGGCATCCCATGTCTCAGTTTGGCTTCCAGGGAAAAAAAGAGATCAATGATTTTACTGTGCATGTGGGGTCAATAAAGACATCACTTAACCTATTCAATATATCGGATAATGAATAATGGGCCTGGCTTGGCTTCAAGGAATTTTATAGAGGCTACACCCTCTACATACACAAATACTGAATATCAATATTAAAAGAAAATTCCACCAAAGATCTACCTCTTGGGTACCTGTTGGCTTAGTCAGTGGCTCTGCAAGTTTTGTAGCTGCTCCTTTCTGTTCTGTTTCAGTTACAATGGAGTTTAATGGTGAGTAGAATCTTCTCAAAACACTCCTGCAGCGCTATTCACAGGTCCACCACTGAGTTGTACACGTTCAGTGTATTCTGAATACTCATAGTTTCTCTAAAAATGTGACATAACTGAGGCGGTGCATCCAATTGTTAGTATCATATTGAGACTCATTTGACAGCTTGCACTTATCTAATTTTCCTTTTAGGTGAGACTCTAGAAACGAGACAGTTGTAAGAAAATCCACACAATGATCGCTGTGAGACTGAACTATGCATATTTCTCAGGCTTGACAACTACGATGAATAAGACAATACACAAAATGGAGATGTAGCTTAAATGACAAAAGCAAAGGCTACAAGCAGTAGAAGTAGCTATCAAGTCTTGCCTTACAAAAAGTGACTTAGGGTGCTTTCACATCTGTCCTGTTTGGTTTGGTTCAATAGAACTCAAGTCCATTTGCCCTCTAAGTGCGGTTCGTTTGGGCAGGTGTGAACACAGCAATCGCACTAAGTTGCGCACCAAAACAACCAGACCAAGGCCTTCTTAAAGAGGTGGTCTAGGTTACAAACAAACCCTGGTGCAGTTTGTAACCAGCACACGTTAATAGTCCTGGAGGATTATTAATGTGCACCTCCTCCTGTACTGCCTTAATATGCACATTCAGCACATCCAATGCATCAAAACATTGTTTTCTAGTTGGAGCCGCGCCTCGTTTTCAAACTGTATGGTTTGACTAAAATGAACAATGACAGCAATATAGTCCACGATGACCAGCGCTAAAATCAACCTGCGTAGTTGTCCCTCCATTGTGACATTAGAAAGTGTCACATTTATCTTGCAAGTGTACTCTTCTTCAACGTTTTGTTTACTTCCTGGATTTTTTTATCATGGAAATTCTGACCAATCAAGAGCAGCTTCGTCACACAAGGCATTTTATCTGGCCCGCTTGTAAATGCTGTTGTGAGAGCACGAACCAACTCTAGGCAATTATACAACTCTAACAAAATCAGTCCTCACTTCGGACCAAAGCAAGACAACTCTAGGTCTGAAAGCACCCTTAGAAATGAATGACGCCAATCCACAGCATTGTTTTCCTTGACCTGGGGCATGCTATGCTTGTTGATGAGCCTGCCAGCCCTGCCTTTTTGCATTTGCATACTGAGATGTTATCACAATCCAGACAGATAATCAGGATAATAACAGCACCTATTGATACCAGCGGTAAATGCATAAACCCTGCTTAAAATTTCTTTATCCAGATCCAGACAAGGATCACTGGTCAAGGACCTTTTCTCTAAAGCTTTTTCTGTAGTTCTCAGTTTGTACATCCGTGATTCCTTTCCTCACCTCCTCTTCTCGTGTCTTTGTCCCCCCCACCTGAGATGCAAGCAGAGGAAGTGAGGAAGAGACACAAGGAGAGAGGAGTCGAGGCAACAGGCATTTGAAGAAATGAGACATCTGTGCTTTGGAGCTGCTATTTAAAAGTCAATAAAAGATGACATGTGGCACAGCTGCATCATCTGTTCATTGTTTTGTTCCAGCTTTATTTTTATTGTTTCATTTTATATCTGTCAGATGAGTAAAACAACACCCATGACAACTTCTATTTTTACTTTTAATTCAGTTCGCCATAGTATATTCCAGCTGTGTCACAGCTCTTTTATACATTATTGGTGCCGAAAAGACTTAACGCAAAGGATAGCCCTCAGCAAGCCTCCTCTCTTTGGGCGGCTGTGGCTCAGAGGTAGAGTGGGTCTTCCACCTATCAGAAGATCAGCGGTTCAATCCGTGGCACCTTCAGTCCACATGTTAGAGTATCCTTCTGCAAGACCTAGGCCATTTAGAGGATGGTTTTCCCAAGTGTATTAACTATAGATTGTTTCTGAGCAATTTCTAGAACATAAGTCCTTGCCATCCAATTGCCGAAAAATGCAATTCTTACAGAAATCGTTCTATCTCTGTGAAGTAGAGCGGGTCTTCGACTAATCTGAGGATCGGTGATTCGATCCCTGGCTCCTCCAGTTCGCATGTCAGAATATCTTTGGGCAAGACCTAGGGCATTTAGAGGATGGTTTTCCGAAGTGTATTAACTATAGGGGGTTTCTGAGCAATTTCTAGAACATAAGTCTTCACCATCAAATTGCCGAAAAATGCAATTCTTACAGAAATCGTTCTATCTCTGTGAAGTAGAGCGGGTCTTCGACTAATCTGAGGATCGGTGATTCGATCCCTGGCTCCTCCAGTACATATGTCAAAGTATCCTTTGGCAAGACACCAAACCCTAAATTGCTCCCAGTGGCTGTTCCATCAGCTTGTGAGAGTGTGTAAATGGTTACTGAGTCGCAGGTGGCATCATGTATGGTAGCCCACCAGTGTGTGTATGTGTGAATCTGACATGAAGTGTAAAAGCACTTTAAGTGGTTGGAAGACTAGAAAAGCGCAATACAAGTCAGTCCATTTACCATCTCTCCTCAAGATACATTTAAGGAATTGAGGCACCCTTCAAGATAGCACGCTGAGAACGATTTCTGGGTCAGGGGCAGGAGGACGGAGGAGACGAGGATGCATGTAGGAAACATATGAGAAAAGCCCATGGTGTTTGTGTAATGGTGACCAAACCAGAGTTCCTCCTGGGCATCATTAAAGTTATGCATGCACTGTTATAGCTCTTAAGCTCCACTGGAAGTAATGTGGTAAGCTCAGCAGCAGGGGTTGTTTTTCATTGAAGTACTGCAACTATTTTACATCTTAGGGCATACAGGAGAGTAACAAGCACAAATGTCTCAGCTCACACCTTCCTGCACATTGTATACTGCTACAATACGAGTAAATACTGCACAAAAATGACAACTCAAAGGTGGGGACTATGGAACCTGCTTCTACTGAATCTTGTGTGAAACACTCACACTCTTCTTTGTCGAGATTCAGACTGGCATGCAGCACGAGTGTGACAGTCATTTCATGTCAGCCCATTATTCCTCTCTCCTCTCCCCTCTCCTCTTCATCGTGGTTTCTCTTTTCTCCTCCTATCTCCTCCCCTCCTCACTGTCCCTATCTCTCTCTGTCTTCCTCCAACTCCATTATTTCTCCATTAAAATCCAGGATGACCCGTGTAATTGCCTCCAATGACTGGGTCCTAATGAAAAAAACACATTGCATTAGTGGCGAGACGGCGTTTGTGTGAGGCTGTGTGTGTGCGTCTCTGCATGTCAAGCTGCCGGGCCATGACCAAAGCAGATAATATTCTCTGTCAGACCTGCCTGTTACACCCTTTTAACTAGTATCTGTGTGTGTGTGCCAATCTGCTGCAGCCCTGACCGATGCAGATAATATTCTCCCAGACCCCTTGTTCCACCCTTTTAACCCTGCTGTGTGTGCGATTGTGTGACTCAAATTGCATTCATAGACATGCATAAATATGAAGTCCAAAGCGCCCGTGTGAGTCAGTTGATGACAGAAGAGAAAGCATTCATGCGTACCACATGTGGGAGTGTACGCGCATGTGCGCGAGGGAGAAAATGAAACGAAGAAAAGAGCAGCGAGCATCGACTATAAATGAAAGAAGAGGGGGTGGGAGGAATTTTGTCAAACAGACAGGTCCTACGCTATATAGATGTTCATATATTGATTCAGTGGCTCAAACGCACGCAATCATGCATGTCAAAAAAGCTTTCTCTTTGATTTCTCAAAGGCCAGGGTTGAACACTGGGCGTAAAATGAAACTGAAGGTAGGCGAAGCATCGAGGAATGACTTAAAAATTCAGAGCACATACAGTAGCTACACAGTCGTGTTTATCCTGAGCAGGATGCAAAGAAAAAGACAGTCAGAGGTTATATAGGATGGGGACGGCTTGGATACATTCACTGCAGTCTTGTTGCAGTGATCAAAATATCAGTGTTGCATTGATGCTGCTATAAACCAGAGTTCAATATCTAGTTTTATGAATGTTTCATTCTTGCACCAAATGAGCTCCAATAGATTCACATAACGTGTCTCCTCCATGAGGATCGATTGTGTGCAGGTGACAAGTAACAAATAAAAATGCTATATTATGTGTGTGCATGTCCAAACCCCCCAGTTTGTCTGCACTTGAGAACTGCATTTATGCAAAATGAAAACAGGAAGAACAGCAACCACAGCAAAGCTCAAAATGCACTAAAGGAACAACTTGAAAACCCCAAATGATGTCCAGCATTGCTTTTGAATTGCTGGCTCCATTTAAAGCAGACAGTCCTCTGCTTAGAAGCCATGCAGAACTGGCTCATACAGCTTCTAGCAAGCTGGTCATTTGGCTGGATTCTCTAAATAGCAAGAAGGGCTATATCAGGGATTTCTTTGAGGGGGTTACGCCTGATTTTTTGATGACCAGATGGATTCGGGTCATTTTGAAAAATCTCGGTCAGCTGTCTCATACTTGGAGAGGTTCCACAATTGGACTTTGCACATGGCTGCTATCGAAGACTCTGCTACAAATAGCAGTAAGCTTGTTTTTTAAATTAGTGGAATAATATTTTACATCTCTTGGTCTGGTGTTCCATTGACTCAATGAGCTTTAGCACCTGTATTACAAAGGGGTATCTATTAAAAGGGGGTCAAAGTTTAAGGTTTTTACATTTTAATGTTCATACATAGTACCCACTGCCCACCCTCCAGTCTCCACTGGTTAGCTAACATTGGCCCTGCACACCACCTGTGTTGGGTGGGAACTAGCTAGCTGAGCAACTTATTTAGTGATTACCGCTAGTTCAGTCAGGACAACTTTAGTCAAAGAAAACTTTATTGCCATTAGCAGTATTATATTTGGCGGTATGGCTCTGTTCTGGGGCCTCTCTGCTTTTCCTAGGCCTATGCAGGAAGCCTAAGGTGCAGAGAGCACACCTCTCTGCCCTTCCACGCGCCTACGTGGAAAGCCTTAAGGCAGAGAGAACAAACCTCCCTGCCCTTCCATGCGCCTACATGGAAAGCCTAAGGCAAGAAGAGCAACAGCAAAGACCTCCCCAGGAACAGAAATGACATTGATAAGTCAGACACAGCATGAAAAGGAGGAGCTGGGGTGGAGGCAAGTTGCCAAGCGGCTTGCAGATGAAGCAGCAACAGTAGGCAGGCCAGAGCAGTTTAAACAGGGCGCCCTGAATGAGATTTGCCAATTGGTTGCATAGGAAGGAATCATGTGATCTATCAGCTGACTCCCTTCCATCAATCAGCTGCTCCATCAGTTGATTGGGCTGTTTGAGATCAGCTGATGTAGCTGCATGTTTTCCCCTTAACTGTACATCTAGTCTTTCTGTCAAAATGTGTTTTTGGTTGAATTGGCTGAGGGATGTCTGCAGATTCCTAGAGTCATATGGATGATGATGACATCACATGTTTACAGCCAGTTAATGACAACAGCGTGATGGTTTTGACGCAATACTGGAGATGGAGAGACGCCCTGTGGCTACAAATTAGGTTGGAAGAATACAACCAACCTGAGGAGGCCAGGTCACCATCCAGCTATTTATGCCCCAGTAAAGTAGCTAACTAACGTTAACTGATAAGTCCTAATGTTACAACTTTAAGGGATAAAAATTACAAAAACTATAAGTATTAATCTTTAAATTATGACTAAATCCAAAATAGCTGCCAAAGTGAACACTGTGTAGAAGTTGTACGTTTTGGCCATAAGGAAGGCTAATTAAAGCGTTTAGCATTACAAAGTACAAGATTAATACAATTACACAGTGTCTTCCCAGTTTACTGCTGAATCTGATTAATCTGGACAAGGCTGTCACAATTCAGGTTATCAAGATATACTCAGATAAACAACATGTAAAGTAGAGGAAGAACTGTGTGTCCTGTATGTCTAAAGGTTTGGGCACTTAAAGGTTGATGAAGATTATATCCATTTCAAAAGAGGGACATAGAGTAAGTGAAAGATGGTCCTCTACCTGATTGATTCAAGAGACAAGTTATAAGAACCTAAACTCCCACGTGAGGAGGAGGAGGGCAAATCTACCTTAAGGCAAAATGGTGCATATTAGCAGTAAATAAATAAAACAGCATACTGGGATTGACAGCACTGCAGTCCGATTAAACTTTAATACATGTGGGGACATTGCACCACTGCAGCGACAAGTCATAATGAGATACAGTACTGCCTATAGAATATAAAAACAGCTTTCCCTCATCTTACTCTATCTTCTTTATCATCCCCATCCTTTGTGTGCTATATCTAATACAGCCAAAATGATAAAGAGAGGCAGGGTTTGAGAGTAAAAGAGACTGAAAGAGACAGAGAGAAAGATATTAAAGAAAGGTCATGCAGGAAATAGATAAGTCTAGGAAATAAAGTAGAACTTGCTGTCTTTAGTAAATTATTTGTCCGGACCACTAGATCCTTCAACCCCCACTTTTGAGTTTCAGTTTTTCCATTTCTCTTTGACTACAGCATTAATTTATTCCTTTTCTTTCTTTCATTCTTTCTATTTTTTTGGTCTCTTGCATTTCACCCTTCTTGACTTCACTTGCTCTACTTTGTTCCCTCAGGGGTTGCAGAGGGAGATTAATTCTCTCTCCTCGCCACTGCTTCCTCAACCAGTCTTGCATCTAGTTATCTACATTTCTCTTTGTATAGATGTAGAATATGTATGTATGCATGTACCAATCTATCCCCTCTGTCTAATATCCATTTTCAACCCAATCTGACAGACTTAATATTAGCATTGTATGTTTCTGAAAACCACAAATATGTTACATGTGAACCTTTCAGATGTAGCAGATATGTTAAAACTTCAAATTTTCAATTTTATGTTGGAACAACACTTTGATTAATGACGCGTTGGGTTTAGGCACAAAAACACTTGGTTAGGGTTAGGAAAACATCATGTTTCTGCTTAATACCTGGTTCGGTTACTTCAAACATGTATCGACAAATACCTGCTTTTATTGCTACAAACACAGCTGGAAATGTCTTAAAAAATACCAGCTATTGTCCTTACATACATGTTTGGAAATGTCCCAGACTCTGATTAAAAATTACCCATTATTGCTGCTGTAAACATGGCTGGAAATGTTCTGCACTTTTTTAAAAAGAAATTACCGGCTTTTACTGCTACAAGTACAGCTGGAAATCTAATGAAATCTTGTGAAAAGCAATACCTGCTTTTGTAGCTGCAAAGATGGTTGGCAATGTCTTATACTACCCTATACCTGTTTTGTTGCTGCTATAGACATGGTTGGAATATCCCGCGCCAGCTCAGTGGCCTAGTGGTAGAGTGTCGCCCTGAGACTGGGAGGTCGTGGGTTCAATCCCTGGCCGGGTCATACCAAAGACTATAAAAATGGGACCCATTGCCTCCCTGCTTGGCACTCAGCATCAGGGGTTGGAATTGGGGGGTTAGATCACCACATGATTCCCGAGCACGGCACCGCTGCTGCTCACCGCTCCCTCAGGGGATGGGTCAAATGCGGAGAACAAATTTCACACAATCTTGACAATCACAATCATACTTTTTTAACTTTAATTAAAAAAAAGAAAAAGTAGCAATTCTTGTTACAAATAATGTCCCAAACTATCGTTAAAAAAACCACCTGTTTTTGCTACAAATATGGCTGGAAATGTCCTGAACTATTATCAAAAAAATACTTGCTTTTCTGCTATCAACACAGCTTAAATATCTCAAACTTTTGTTTAAAAAAATACTTGCATTTCTCTCCACAAAAACGGCTGGACATGTCCCAAATTTTGTTTAAAAAAATACCTGGAATCTTGTTACAAACACAGCTGGACAGCTGGTTATGTCCCAATCTCTCGTTAAAAAAACATAACCAGCAATTCTTGTTATAAACATGGCTGGAAATGTCCACAACTATCATTAAAAAATACCTACTTTTGTTGACACAAATATGGCTGGAAATGTCACCAACAATCGTTAAAAAAATACTTCTTTTTGTTGCTACAGACATGACTGGCAATGTCCCAGACTGTTAAAAAATACCTGCATTTAACTCGGTAAACAAGGCTGGAAATGTCAACTCTTGTTAAGAAGTACCTGCTTTGTTGCTACAAACATGGCTGGAAAAATGTCCCTAACTCTTGTTAAAAAACACTTGCTTTTCTTGCTTTAAAACAACCACTGTTGCTGGTCTCAAACAGTGGTCTCCTGCTGTCAACTGCTTGGCAGCCATTTTTTCTAGGTGTCACAATCCACTGCCTACTCCTCCTGATGAGCAGCTCACCTCATATACATGTAATCATATATATGAGGTTTATTCATTCTTGCAACATGTCCTTGTGCAGAAAGGTAATGCCAAAGTAATGACAACGCCAATATTTTAATGTGGCGACTGGACTGCCATTTTTCTTCTTTTTGTCTCTCCTCCTCACTGCCTTGAGCCGTCTTTCTATACTTTGGGTGGAGGATGTATGAGGGCGGGCAAGAAGTTCTGAAAAAACATCTTTAAATCACTCCTTTTCTTCTCCGCCTCTACCTTCCTGCTCCTTAGTCCTTCATCCATGAATCCCTTTATTATTTTACTCTCACTTTCTCTTACACTTGACACCAATAAATCTCTCTACCCCCTCCTCCTTATTCTCCCTTTTCTAATTTCTGGCAAGCCACTTTTCTGCCATTAATCTCTCGCTGTCCTTAAATCTTCCTCAGGCCCGCTCTCCCTCTGTTTGGTCCATTCGCTCTGTTTCTTCCCCATCTTCCTGTAAAGCCCTATATCTCCCTCCTCCTAAAAATCGCCTTGTCATTTCTCCGCCGCATTGCCTGTCCTTTTCTGTTTATCGCCGCATCTTCCTCGTGCCACCTTCTCCACTTCCCCGGGTGAGCAAACAGTGGTGCTTGAAGCTTAGGTTCATCTTTTGTGTCCAAGTGAAATGGGATCAGAATCTAGTAATCATAACAGTAAATAATACACATAAAGCGCTTGGTGCTTATTTCAAGGAATGCATGAAATGTATTTTTTATATGCTGACTCGTCCTCCTCTTGTCTTATCACCAATGCACAGCCTCAGCAGTAATCTCATATCACATAGTTTCATTTCAGAGAGTTTTCCGCAGTCATATTTCTTCCCCGACACTTGTTCTTCGTAAGAAAGATGTGAATGTGAACCAACACGTCTTTGATTTTGTCTAATAAGTCAAGCGCACTCTGCCGTACATCACAGCTTTGTTTTTTGCGCTTTGGCATGCCAAGACTTGTCTAACTTTATTTCCTCTCCACACAAATATCTGCTCTATCCTCACTGCATCTTTGTCTGAAAAATGAGTCCAAACACTTTGCAGAGTTTTGTAATGAGTAATACAGTGGCAATCTGCCATTTGCTAAAACGAATGCTGGCATTGACGGAGAAAGGTTCACACTTTGCACTCTGGAGCTAATTGTGTTCCAGTTAATAAGGACATTTTGTCAGGATTAAATTTGATCAGAACCGTTTCTGTAGATTTATCTGACTCTTTGTGCTTCTTGGGGGACGCAATCATACATAAAATACATGGATAATCAGTGGCAGATCTTCCTATTGGCAACATAGGCAGCTACTTTGGGCACCAGCCCCCGCACCTGAATGCATATAGACTGAATTGGCAGATTAGACAAAAAACATAGCACTTCTATAATTACTACACACAGCCAAGGCTCTGTGCCGTTTCCAGTGTGGGTCAATCGGCAGAGCAAGGCATCAGGGCATAGATCAGTTTCAGGCCAGGGGCTGACTGCATAATGAACTGCTGTCGGAGCAAATCTGGCCTCAACAATGCTCAGAACTAAATGCTACCAGCGTGCAAACATGCTCACAGTGACCATCTTAGTTTAGCATGTTAGCACATAGACAAATCTAAAGATGAAAAGTTAAAGGATCATCAAAGTTGTCAGAATTCATCCTGAGTGAGGCACGAATATCTGTGCCAAAATTCATGGCTATCTATCCAGTATTTGCTGAGATATTTCAGTCTGGATCAAAGCAGTGGAACGACCGGCAGACAGGTCAACACTGCAATCATTTGAGCCAAAAAATTAAAAGGCTAAAATGACATTTGAATGTGTTCAGAGGCTGGTATCTCAAGGTCAGGCTGAACACGCACCTCTTCTACAAATAAAACTGTTCAGCCGCACAGAGATCCAAATGAATGGTGCATTCAGGTGCTCCTCCTCAACCTATGAAGTCAAACATTTCCATTTTTATCACCAGGAAATTGCCCTCAAAGAACCAAAAAAGCATAAACTCTAGTGGTCAACTGGGGCAAGTTTAAAGGTGCCTGAGTTTCCTCTTAATTCAGGCAAAATATGACTGAATTTTTCAATTTCATCTCGTGAAAACTTTGGAAAAGGTCAGACCTTGACTTTTAAAGTTTATTCTTGACCTTGGAAACATAAAATGATACCCCACATGATACTGGAGCCCTAAAACATATAAAATCAACCTTGTTGAACACTAAAGATGTATCTAGAGTGGGGACTTGAAAAGGCAACCTTGTCTCACTATGAAGTTTTTGATTTCCAGCTTTGGACACCGGCAAAAAGCCTGTCCCTTCACATCACCATGGTACAAGGCTAGTCACCATTATTGTTTAACAGTGCCTGATGGCAAGAGGGGAAAACGTGGCAGGACAACAAAAGTTAAGGCGGTGGTATACCAAATCGGTCAGGCGGGAGTGGTAATGGACGGGTCCAACAACTTTCACCCAGGAGGCTGGTGTTTGCTTCCCACAAGATAGTAAAGCCAAACCCTTTTCCTTTTTTCCAAAACCCAACCACATGTGTTAGTTGCTGAAGGTAAAAAATTTTCAATTTGTGGTGTTGTGCTGATGTAGTGTGTTTATTTTTTAAAGAGACTGTGTGCAAACTGTACATTTCCTGTGCATGTAACAGACTTAAGTTAAGAAGGCATGCCAGAACGTCAACAACCAAGGCACCCAGGGTACCCTGCACATCATATCGTGATGTGAAAAGTCCATGACCAAGCATCAATATGTGACGAGGTCGGAGCGAGAATGTGTTCGAAAAGGTCATTCTCTCATCATAAAGACTAAGGGCCCTGACATACAAAGCTGACAGTCCGCCTTGGTGAATGCCAGGCTGGCAGTGAGCGTCTGTCACCTAGTTTTTGCAGTGTGTCCTCGACCACTGGCAATAGTCAGTCCTTGTAGGGTTTTTTTGGCTGACTGACTTGTTGAGTCACTGGCAGAGAAAGTCCTTGAATGAAATCACCCTAACTGGCGGTTCAGCTCAGCACACGAGAAGAGAAACAGAAGTGAGGAAAGTAAACAAAAGGCTAAAGTCAAAGGCCGTGAGATCAAAACGAACTTGCTGTACAAGTCACTGAGCCCTTACACAAAAACGGTTCATAGTTGCTTGTGTATTGTTTGCTAGCTCCTGGTAAATATCATATTAGTCAGCATCAGGCTGTGTTTTTAAAGTGCTAACTGTCTAACTAGCATCTTGAATCTGTCCTGTTGGTCTTCTAGTTTCTCTTCTTTAATGACAAATACAGACTATTATCGCCTGCTGGTATGGAGGGTTATTTCGTCTAATGCAGATGCAGAGCCCATGTGCCAGATGGCCATTGGCTATTGTCTTTGTGGTGTGTTCAAGGGCAACTTCTTGGCCCAGATAGGCGACATGAAGCGATGCAACAGTTGGCCTTTGCCACCACCAGTTATTTGATGTTGCTTTGGTGTGTCTGTGGCTTAAATGTCCTTTAAGGCAGTGGTTCCCAACTGGTTCCATAAGCAGGCCACGAGTCCATACAGAAAGGACCTCAAGTGACTCACAAAGGTGTCAAGTTTGTCAAAAATCTCCTTTCTTTTTAAGTACACTGAATTCCCAGCACAGAGTTGTTTTTTTTAAGTGCAGTTTCTTGCTGTAGAGTGAGTGACTAACGGAAAGCTACTTGAGAGAGACAGCAAACTAGCTCGATGACATGGTCAAACGCAAGTATGACAATGAATGTGTTAAACTGTGTAGACGTTGAACAATGACTAAGGAGAAATCTGGTCCCTGTAGCTGGACCAGTTGGGAACCACTGCTCTAAGGGACAAAAAGGAGTAAAGTCCATCCACCCATATCTTGACTATTAGAACTGTGCGTGTCTTAACAGTATCTTAATTGTTATGCAACATCACTATCTGCATCTTTGCCAAGTGTAAACTTTTAATCTGGTGGCGTGGGGCCTCGGCGCCCAGCAAAGGAGATTACGCACTCACACACACAGAGTTAAGTTAATGTTAATCCAAATCAAAGCGAAGCCACAGAAGGGGAAAAGATGCTTACCAAGGAGCAAGGAGAGACAAAGATGAAAGGACACGTGGAGAGAGACAAAGACAGAGGAAGACACATAAGGAGAGAGGAAGAGGAGCGTGATTATTGTTTGCTAGATAACAGGGAGATCATGCAAAACAAAGATATGATCAAAGGCAGACGCACCGTTGAAATGCACCACGTATCCCAACTCCCCCTGCAAAATGTGCCTTTTAATGTGTGCAGCTACGTGTGTGTGTTCTTTAACATGGGTGTGTTTTTCCATTAATCTCCTCCTCGGTGCCTCCCAATGGCATCTTAATGTTTGAAGAAGCTATTTGAGACTCGGTGACTGCAGATTACCGATAAGGAAAATTACTCTGTCAGAATTTATCAGCGCGAAAATCATCCCATGTGTGCGTTCATATTGGTTGGAGACAGAGGGTTTTCTTGCTCGGGCATATGTCGGCGTCCATGTGTGCGCTCGTATGTGTGCGCTTTGAGAGTGTTTTTATCCCTCCTCCGGGGAGACCCCACGCACCGTCTGTCTCTGACTGATTCTGTATTCATTGCCACGGAGAGACGGGAAAGAGAGGGAGAGGAGGAGACGGAAAGAAGGAGGAAGAAAGGAAGAGAGAAATGAGATGCAAGTATGACAAAGAGAAAGGAGAGAAAAGAACATACTTAAGAGCAACAAATAAAAAAGATAAAGGGTGTTTTTGACAAGAGGTTATAATTTTCATTCATGCTTCAACTGTCTAAACAGATGTCTCCACTCTCCTTACAACAGCTCTCTCAAATACAGCAATTTTACAACCTGATGTTCGATGTCACCTGCGCTTCCAAAATGACATTATTTTTTTTTTTTTACCGTCACGTCTGCAGCCATTTTGTAAGCGCAGGTGCTGCAGACTTTCTATTTTGTTTTGTATCTCTTTTTTTCTCTTCTTCCCCAAATGGTGGATCTCGCAGTGAAAAAAAAAAATGGACAGAGCAGCTGAAGAGGTGAGAGGGGCGTAGGAGGGAGACAGGGAGACGAGAGGAGGCGGGAGGAAAAGAGGCAGAGGAAATAAAAGGGTGAGGTGAGGAGGAGAGAAAGAAAGAGAAAATGGAGGCTGAAGGAGGAGGAGGAGGTGTTTTCCATCCTGTTTGTTTTTCATTAGGGCTTTCAGATCTAATGAGAGGCTAAGAGGGAGACAAGAAGGAGACAGGAGGACCAAGACAGAAACCACGCAGAGAGATAAAAAGCAAATATCCAAACACTCAGGGAGGAGATACAGAAAATGTCCAGAACTGAAAGAGGAGACAGAAAAATGATTAAAAAATAAAGAGAACCAGCGAGATAACATGCATTAATGGACTGAGGCGTAATAACTCTGCCAGCCTTACTGGTTCTGCATACCAATATAACATTCAACACAGGCAGTGTGTGTGCGCGAGTGTGTGTGTGTGTGTGTGTGTGTGGTCAGAGAAACAGATGGAAGCTGTGTGTGTTACAGTCGGGTGAGATTCCACATTGTTTGAGCTCTACATCTCCAAACAGCATCGCTAACTAATCTCGGCAGGGTCTATCACAGTGTGTGTGTTTGTGCGTGTGTGTGTGTGTGTATGAGAGAAGACGGGAGGTGGATGACTCATGGAAACATGTTGCCCCCCCATGCGTCACTTTGTTTATGGGTTATAAGACCATGACGATCTTTATTCAGTAGTTATCAGTGATGAGGGGGCGACACATGGCAGAGGTCATGGGGTCAGACTAAAAAGCAAAGATGCTGCTGTGATTCCTCTGTGCCATAGAGCTCCAATATCGCCCTGAAACCCATTGACGCATGTGAAGGAGCCATATATCCAGGATGTCAAACTGACTCAGCAGCAACAACAGGTTAAAAAGACAAAGATAGTTAGAAGCTAAAGCCGAACTATAGGCTACAGATCACAGTGTGAAAGTGAACCACCACATCACTGCTGATCGCCACACAAGACAATGAATATAAAGGGAAACTTTGCTGATATTGAACCAGTTGTGTGGCATCGCAGTGTGTGCAGATGAACAGTGTTTGGCTTTGCCTCTGTGCCGCTGTTTGTACCCGGACCGGCAAGTCAGACAACGTTCATCTGCACACACTGCGATGACACAGAGCTGGTTGAATATCAGCAAAGTCTCCCTGCTTCCCTTCACTGGTTCCTGTACAGCAGGGTCGGCCTTTGTTTCACTGTTATAATCATTAAAAAGCAAAAGCAGCATGTGTATACATTCAGTAGGCTATATCTTCAGTAGCTAGCTAGCTAACCCTACACTTTTCAGGGTTTGATTTTGGTTTTGGAACAGGGACGAAATGTATATCTTTTTCCAACCTCTCCAGGTAACAAGTATCATTAATACACGACGTGTCCCAGGCACAACATTTAGCTCCAAATCCACAAAACCAGCCTGAAAATGAAGGAACTCTGAAACGACGCATTAGAGTGAATGGAGCACAATGTGTTGTTGTCGGACCCTGGTGTGAGCTGGCCCGATACTACGTTATGATTGGCCAGTCTGCATCTGGGGGCAGGGCTTGGCGAAGAGTCAATTATCACCACCTCCATCTATCTATCTATCTATCTATCTATCTATCTATCTTGACTGAGAACTCTAATGAGATCCCAGGGGTGATAAAGTCAGAAGGCAGGTGAGACAGTCGTGGTTGACACTGTCTCTAAACCACACAACACAACAGGCATAATGTGAAGGTCGACTTCATTGTATGGGCTTTGGGATCTTGCAATTGCCACTCTTTTCTACACTGTAGCAACAAGATAAACAAATGTCTCCTAGATAATGGCACAAGTGTCCTCGAGTACTGAACAACATAATGTGAAAGCTGAGCGGTGGCAAACTTACTCGGGCATGGTACAAATCGATCATGCCAATAAGGAAACACCCCCTCACGTAGGTCTGCTGTTGTGTCCATTGATGGTTGATTGCCTTGTTTGTGGAATCAACTGACCACTCAGACAGTCAGAATTATGATGAGTGACATACTTCTTTGAACAATGTTCGAAAGTGTTTACTACTACTAGTAACTGCTACAGCCTTCAGTATCAACTGCACATCAGCTGAGTGGATGCATCACTCACTACTGATAAGTTAGAGCAAAACATCACCACACTGCACCACAATACATAAAGACTGCACATTTCCTCCCTTCCTGAGTGACTGAAGTAAAAATTCAATCTGATTATGAGGCGACGTGAAACAGGAGACATGACTGATGGCGAATATGACTGGACCACGAGCATGGAAGTCAGATTTAATTAGATTTGGGCAAAGATAGTAACATCCTTCCTGTCAGCTTTCACACTGTCTCAAACTGTGGCAAATGTGTTAATAGTGCAAGCTCGAAGAGAAGTCCAGACTCCACAAAGCGAAACTTACAGTAGCTTTGGGGTTCAGTCAAGTCTTACTGTGTAATCAGCAACCTTTCAAACCTCTTATCAAATCGATCCAGGTTTAACTTTCAGTTTTCAGTAACTTATAAATGACTTTAAAGAGCCCAGACATCCAAAGAACTGCACCTGAAGTTTCCCCAAATAGGTAACATATTCTCCATTTAACTACAGAACTGCCTGAATGATTCATGCATTGGTGTTTGCTAATAAAAAGAGAGGAGGTGAAAGATTAGAGAAAGGATTTGTTACACTAAGAGCTGAACAAATCCAGGTAATACCAGCTTGGAACTGAACCCAAAATGGATCTGACTGTTTGTTGGAACCCAACCCAACCAGGTCAGAGCCAGCTGAACCAAAGCTCCTCAGAAAGTTTGGAAAAAATATGATGGAAGGTAGAATGAAACAAATATAACACATGTCCAATTCAAAACAAGACTGTTCCACAGACCGGACTACCTTCAACTTAACCATGGAGGACATCTTCTCTCTTGTTTCACTGACTTTGTCTTTCTAGTTTCTATAGCGCCAGATCGATAGACCCTGCCCTCTTCTTCTCCCGTCCCCTTCATTATATTCCCCTGGCAACATCCTCAGCTAACAAAAGATCCGAGGTCAAGAAACAGAGCCAAGGGTGAGAGGATGGGAAATATTTTGGCCGATCAGTTCTGTCTTTTGGTGCTGCGCAGCCTTGGACAGTAGGTCAAAACATGAACACAGCCAGGGTTGGGGCTTAATTTCCCACTGGGCCGTCTGCAGTGTAAACTCACAGGCTCTGTTGTAAGGTTGAACAAAATCAGCCAACCGACATATAAAGTAGTAATTCTAAGTCTTGAAAATATCTACTTTTCTGCATTTGGTATCATTGACAACGGAGCATCAGAGAAATGGAAATCAGACAGCTTGCTAGTTCTCTGAGATACTGACAGCTGTGCCGTCTTTGTTAGATTTCGAATCATGAATATGCAAAGTGAAGGATGATGATATACAGTGATTTACTTACAGTATGAAATGGATGAATGATTAAAACCGACGTGGAGATAGACTGCAAGACACACCTTCCTTTGTGGCCAAAATTCTGGCTACACAAAGACTGATTGGAAGTCAATGAGAAATACCCAACTTTACAACAGTGCATAGAGGTTAGACAGAAGGAGTATACGGTTGCTAGGGATTTCAAACACCTTCATCTCCCTAAGCAATCACCAGGCTGAGCAGATTGGGCATTGGTAAGTGTTAACAGCTCTGAATGGTCATACTCTAAGGCAGGGTGAAAAGCCTGCCATCATAGAGAGGGGTGAGACATGATGAGGATACAAATGGGGACAATGGGGACACTTTTATACAGTCTTTCCTCAAAGGCATTGCACACAATGGTACATACAAAAAGTAAAGGAAATGAAAAGAAAAGAGCTCGAGAGCAACTCTGGGTTTGCCCGGGTTCAGGAGCTAAAATTACCATTCATGTTTTCCCTAGACAATTTTACGTGACTTCTAGATGAGTCTTTTCTGTGGCATTTAAATTCAATCATCAATACAAATCCAACAGCATTAGAAAAAGTCCTGTTTTTGATAAAAAAGTTGAAGGTACATGTCTGAGCACATAAACATGTAGAAGGAGATGGTAATTACAACTCCCTAGGTGTATTTTGGCAACACATAACCAATCAATCAATCAATCAATCAATCAATCAATCAATCAATCAAACTTTATTTGTATAGCACTTTTCATACATTAAAAATGCAGCACAAAGTGCTTCACAGAATAAAAACAAACAAAAATAGTACATACATATTGAAAACCCGCCCCTCCCACTCCCACATATAAACACACACGCACACACACACACACACACACACACACACAGTCAATATAGTCAATAACATGGCTTAGGCACTGAGCAACAGACAAGCTTGAAATTCTGTTACTGTACACACACCGCTAAGGGCAGGAGAAGGATATAGATTTTGTTGTTGAGAAAGCTTGTAACATTATCTGCAGCTCAAAGGAATTCACTTTGGTGAACGTTCTAAATCTACGTATGCTCATACAATGGTTCGTAGGATAAATTAGGAACATGCACATACGATGGTTTATATGATATTTAACGTACTAGCACCCAACAAATAGCATCATGTCTTATCTACTTAACGTAAAGTTATGTACATAACTTTAAAGTTGCGCACATTAGGTTCAGGAAAAGAAACATGGTGACCTGGGGTCTCATTTATATAAAAATGCATAGGATCCATACCAAATATTAGGGCCGTAACGGTACATGTATTTGTGTCGAACCGTTCGGTACGCGACTTTCGGGCGCAGGATATTATTTTATTTTATTTTATTTTGTTTTATTTTAATTCCGTTCTTGCAAGCCGAACCATTTAAAATATCTAGTTCCCTGACGGACATAATTGAGTGACAGACCGAGTCCGACCGTAAATCTCCACTTTCACTTTGTGCGGCACATTCTCGCATTTTGACAACATGGCAAGTGAGCCTGACAAACCTGAAAACCCACCTGCAAACCTTAGTCCTCCGTTTGGGAACACTTTGGTTTCAGGGTAAAATATGAAGATGGAAATAAACAAGCTGACAAGACAAAAGCAGTGTGCTGACACTGCAGAACAGCGGTCGGGTATGTACTTGGAAACACGTCTAACATGCTAACGCATCTAAAGCGACACCACCCGAGTTTGAACGTTAACCGGCACGACTAGAAAAAGCAATCTGGTGCAAACTACGATATCGTCGTCGTTTAAAAAGAAAAAGCGTTTCCCTGACCATCACGCTAAAGAAATAACCAACGCCACTGGAGTTGAGTAAAATTGTTTAAGCTGCACTTTAGATATAAGCATGTTTTGTTTACTACACTTTAACAAAGTGGGAAAGCTAAGTAAGTTCCTAGTAAAACTGAATCTGAGCAGGCTTTAAAGCTGACCAGCTGCACTATACTTTTTATTTTAATTGAGTAAAACTGTTAAAGCAGAAATGTATATTTATATTTTTCCATTCAAACAGTGTGTTAAAAAAAACAGCAGGATTTTATTTTTCTCATTACTCATGCTCACTTGGTTTCACACAGGACATGAACATCGGTCCCCTGGGGGAAAGTCCTGTGTTTGTTTTACCCAGCCACCACCCCAATCTGGATCCTTACGTAGACTTTTGGTCATTATACTACGTCCTTCTTTAACCCCATCAGTGCCTGGGTCATGTGATCACCCTTCCCGATTACATGAGTTATATACGAATAACTGGCGCATGATTATGTGGGTTATATACGAATTGTGGTGCATTACTTTTCATAGGTATACGTATAGGTTTACGAACCATTACGAGAACAGCCTGTTTGAATCCACTATCACTTGATTTGTGCCTTCTACTGGCTTTTTCTCCATAGTTACAGGAGCACATACCATGGAATTGTAGATGAAGGCAAACAACAGTTAAGAAACATTTAAAATAGCCAGGCTCATGATGTAGTCCTCGCTCCCTCCTCAGACCTCTCTGCTTAAAACTATGTGATTGCTCCTCATGGCAGTGTATTTCATCATCAAACCATGTGATGTTTGGTATTGCCGGATTCGGAAAGCTCTCGACTTTTCAAAAATAACATTGTTTTTCTTTTATTTATTATGTATTTCGCACCAGAGCAACCTAAACACACAAAGTCCAAAATCGCGATGAGTGGTGACAAGTCATGTCATGCCATTTTTCGACAAGAAAAGTTAAAGGATTACTCGCGATCTTATGTGGAGCCGTCTTACCTTTTATAAAAGGTAAAAGTCTCACGCCTACCCCTATTTTTGGCTGAGATATACCGTCTAGAAAGTGGGATCATAACTTTTACATTTCATATGGCTTTATTTGGTGATATTTTATGGTGTTTCTGTGTCAAAAACAACATCAGCTATCATAAGCACACCTGATTTCAATAAGGTACAATGTCTGAAGCTGGCTGAGTGTTGTTTGATCATTGATAGTACTGTTTTGAAGACGAGTAAGCGCTCCTGTCATTTGGAGCTCTGCCTGGATCTTTTCATGGAAAAAACACTGTAGAATGGTCATACTTACTCAATTTTTTACTGATTCAGTAGCCTATTACTCTGTCCCTGTATTACCTAGAGTGTTTCTGACACTTTCACAAGAAACTTCAGGGAGTTTTCTTTCTGGCAAGACCTCATGCATGCATGTAGTCAGAGCGGTTCAGACGCTACAGTCATTTTAATTTGACTATGTCATTTTAGGCATTTTTGCTACAAAATGGGGGTGGAGTACAAATCGGGGAAAAACATGCTTGTCAGATTGTTGCCTTTTGGAAAGTAATATAAATTGTTGGACGCAGCCTCCCCAATTACAACTTCCGAGAGATGTGGAGGGGTTGTGGGGGGGGTTCAGGCTCTGTTTGACCATCCGACAAGTGCTTCAGTTAAAATGTACTGACCTTTAAATAACAGTCACAATTTGAAATACGCAGTTGAGGAACAAGAGCTGACATGATGTGTGACTTGCTTGGGACGTGGTTCTAATGAAGTCTAATAGCTGTTGGACCGGTGTGTAATGCAGTGCATCCTCCTCTGTGAAACATTGTCCACAGTCTGTTTAAAAGGTGACTGCACTGTCCATTTACACACCCAATAACTCACTCAGATGTGTTAAATGGAGCGTGGGCCGGACCGGTGCAAGAGTATTTCCGCAACCTGAGTCAGCCTCCTCTGAATAAATGAATAATTTGGGTGTGTGTTTGTATGTGAGTGATTGTGTGTCTGTTGGCAGAAGTGCATATTTGCATGTGTGTTTTCATGTATCTATTTGTTTGATGTTTGGATGTGAATGCCTGAAATGTGGGCGAGAGATGTGTCTGTGTGCACGCCCTCCTCACAGAAGGCCAAGTTCGGACTTGCCCCGAGCTAAAATGACTAAGTGAGTCCCCAATAGGTTTTCTCCTCTCTCCCTTGCTTCCTCCCTCTCTGTACTTAAACAGGTTACATGAAAATGCATTTGAGAGGTGCCAGGCAAAACCACATGTAATGGATGAGGCTCGTATCATTATTTTTCAAACCATGTGCCACTTGAATTTCAGGTAAATTAAATCTGCTCCTACGGTATCATTGCTCAACCTTTACTCTCTCTGAAGAACATTCAGGGGATATTTATGATTAATTCATCTCAAAAAGATTCTTCAAAGGCTTTCAACTTCTGGTGCATGTAAAAAATCTGTAAAACAGACAGCCAACCGTCCTCTCTGTCGTCCGTCAGTATATCGGTCCTCACACAGAATGCATTGCCTCATGCTTTTGAGAGATACAAAATCAGCCTGGCTGCCTCGTTACCTATTCCTCTCCCTCTCTAAATGTGCTGCTTCAAAGACAGCTGCTTCCTACTTGACCATCCTACATACAGGAGGAGCAACTACTCCTGGGTTTTTAACAGTCCTCTTCTCATCAGTGGCTATACATTTTCCCTCCCACATTCCTTTTGCAATCGTCCGAACAAATGTTTGTATCCTAACTGATTCATCAGGGAAATGAACCCAGTCGTTTGGACCACGTCAGACCCTCCACTAAGCAAAGAATGTCTCGGAAAAGAAGGCTTTTACTATCGGGAAGTCTGGAAACCACTGTGCACATCCAAATATATCCAACATATACCACATGCATCCAGCATGTCGGGTTCCTCTTTCTCTGAGGGTTATAGCCAGCAACTCCCAGCAGGTTACGCTTTTAGGGATGTCACACTGTTTCTGCCGGACAACCCCACTGAAGCATGACACCATTTGGTGTGCAGTTTAAAAAAAAATACCCTAACCCTGCTCTAAAGAACATTACAAGATAGATTATTTATTATACCCTGGCAGGAAACTCTTCGCCTACACTAAATTGCCAGTTTATTACATACACGTAGCAGAAACTGATGCAGTCTAACTCAACAGTCCTGCAATAAATCCTCCCTTCATGAAGGTTGTAATGTTCAGTTTGTGTTGTAATTGTTTTAGGGAGTTGTTGAATTA
Source organism: Epinephelus fuscoguttatus (assembly GCF_011397635.1). Taxonomy (NCBI): domain Eukaryota; kingdom Metazoa; phylum Chordata; class Actinopteri; order Perciformes; family Serranidae; genus Epinephelus; species Epinephelus fuscoguttatus. The sequence goes on from NC_064774.1 coordinate 18,090,896, forward strand.
TTTTTATGGTCATTCAGGAGGATGTAATGTACATTCTGCTGCTGGTGAACTGTGTAACAGGATACAGAGAGGTGTATAATACAAGCACCTATCCCTTGCTGAACTCCCAGTAGTGTCATACTTCAAGGCTTTAAGGGCTCTAGCCCCAAATGTTTTCGCAGAAGCCCTGAGTCTTTTATGTTTAGGTAATTCAGATAAAAATATATGCTGATGTTGGTTATCCTATTATGCTATTCCCTACAGAAGTCCAATATAATTGAGTAGAATTGAAAAAAGACCACATTTACTTGGCAGTGGGCGGCTGTGGCTCAGAGGTAGAGTGGGTCATCCGCTAATCAGATGATCGGCTGCTCAGCCCCCGGCTCCTCCGGTCCGCATGTCGAAGTATCCTCGGGCAAGATGCTGAACCCCAGATTGCTCCCGATGGCTCCTCCATCTGTGTGTGAGAGCGTGTGAATGGTTACTGACTAGCAGGTGGCTCCATGTATGGCAGCCTCGGCCACCAGCGTGTGAATGCGTGAATGTGGCATGTAGTGAAGAGCTCAGTTCAGACCAAGGATTCGTGACAGGACGAGTTGAAGCAGGAAACTACTTGCAATGCGCCATTCTGAGATGAATTAGTCATCCTTAACATGTGTTGTGTTGTAGTTTCAGAATGGTGGAGACAGTTGAAAAGCAATAAGATACAAAATAGGATGTATATATGACAGGATTAGTCAGATTTTTAGGCAGTCTATTATCTCAAATGGCTTGAAAATTAATGCATATGGTAACTATTGCATGTTGCTCCTGACCACTATACATTAAATTACATATTTGGCCCTTAAACTGAATTTTTCTCCTCCAATCTTCCCATTCCTTCAACTCTTATCCTCTTCAGCTCTCCTCTCTATTTCCTCCCTCCCTCCAATCTTTAATGTATCCTCTCGCATACTGTGACAACATCGCAGCAAGACCCACCAGAGACAAACAACTGTCTGGAACTGACTGCAGGTCCCCATTCTGCCTCCCCTGTGCCACTGCTACGCCTATTAGCCACGAGCTAATTATCTAGTGGCACTCCCCGTGGGATTGGCTGGTCCCACAGTAAGCTAATTAGCATGCACCTGATTGAACGGGCAGGGCTGAGGACTGAGCAAGTGGAACTAAGAATGACAGACATGGAAGCAGAAGTAAAATTAGAAAAATGTGGGAAGGTGATTGTATGGCAGCCGGCGAGGTGAAACACTCAGCTACTCTGCTACATTAGCATTTGAGTCAACTGGGAGAGGAAACATTGTGCAAGATGTTTGGCAATCTCTTAAATAGGACATCAAGGAAAGGCTTAAAGATTTTGGTGGCTGTTAGCATTAACAACCCAGTGGGACCAGGCAAGAAATTGGTAGCATAATTCTGGTTTATGCTACATTGGATAATGTGGTTTTTTGTTCATTAACCAAAGCAGAACCATAGCTTTGTATAGCTTGTCATCTGTGTCGCACTAAAGTGGGATCTACACGGGTCATTATGCTGCTAGAGCTCCATGGTGCCTCTGCAGTGCAGGAGTGCTGCAGTAGATAATAAGCACGACCAAAGATAGCTTCACTTTTCCGTGTTGCCACAGAGGAACAGGCCTGTCACTGAGACCACCCACTTGTGTATGGATTGCAAGTGGAAAGGAACACAGTTGACCTATAGACAAAATAAAAGCTACTTGACTCATGGGGGAAGTCATGTGAAGCAGTTCGTGCTCTGTGGTCAGTCAATATGGCAACTTATAGGGTGTACCTGTGTGTGCCTGTGTGTGATTATGGACTGAAATGTTATAAAAGCCTTGGAAATGTGTGTTCCAGGGGTGTAAATATAGATGTGGGGGGGCCCAGAGAGAGAGAGTGGGCCCTTATGTGTCACCTTGAAATTATGCCTGTGTTCACAGAGAAACCCTGAATGAATGAGTTTTTTTCTGAATGCATCATCTTCCTCCATTGTCTAAATCAAGCCAACAGATCATGCTAGCTAGCGCTGGCTAATGTCTGTGGAGAATTGTTTTGCCTCCAACTAAGCCCCGCCCACCAAAAAACATCATACTATTTACTAATAGTAAAAGGGTCCATAGCGTGCACTAGGGCTTGTCATAATAGCACGCACTGGAGGCCATTGTAACTACCTTGCGCCACTGGTGTGTGAATATCTATGGAAGCAGATAAGAGACATAAATGTTTAAATGCTAACAGCCACTGAATATTGAACCCTGAAATATACTTTGAAAACTATATGTTAGAATTTGAGTTCTGAATTTATCTCTTTGAAATTATGACATGAAATTTCTTGATTTGCAATTTCAAAAGCTAAATTGGATTTTTTTTCAGTGTGTGTTCAATGTTTTCAATGTTCAAATCCAAAAATTTAACTTTAATTAAAAAAAAAAAGAAAGAAAAGATTCAGGTTGCTCAAATTTGATTGGTTAAAGTAAGATCTAAAAAAAAATCTAGTTGACAAGAAAAAAAAAATCAAAGAGAAGATTAGTCAAATTTGATTGGTCGAAACATTCAGACTCGACTGCCAAACACTGTCCTTGGTAGCCTGGATGATGCTATTTGAATTTTTTATTTCAACGTGAATTTTTAGACATGAACTTGACTAATCAAATTTAAGCAACTTGAATCGATTTGTAGTTTTTTTTCTTTTTTTCTCTCTCTAAAAAAAAAAAAAAAAAAAAAAAAAAAAATCTGAAATTTGAATATTTGGATCATTTTGGATTTATATTTCAATTCCAAAGAGGTAAATTAAGAACAAAGAAAAGTACTTCAAAGATATGAATTCAGTGGTGTTTAAATTTCAATATCAAGCATTCAGTAGCTGTTAAATTCCAAATACTTTTGTCTCATTTGCTTCCATTCATACACATGCAGTATGAGTGCTAAGAATACATGAACATAAAAAAACAGCTTGTTATTTTCCTTGTGTCACTCGTCCTTGAGAGCCAAACATGTGTGTGTCAAGTGTGTGCGAGACGTCTCTGCGTGTCTCAGCCTCCACATTGCAGGCGCTGTGTGGTACTTAGAAATACACACAGCATGCACAATGAGGAGGCCTCAACACGCTGTGTCTTTGGTGGAACAACAGGCTGATCAGAGGCCTGATGGACAAACAAATTAGACTGACCTGCTGGTCAATGAAACAAAAAAAAGGAGCAGCCTCTTTGAAAGGAAGCAGAGAGGCCATAGAACAGTATGCTGCAGGATCTGTTTCACTGACTGCCTGCTGCACTGATGTCATACTTCACATCTTTCTAAGTTAAATCTGCTTAAGTGAAGTGAAAATGTTTTCAACTTTTCCTCTGTACGGACCCCCAGAAATACTTTATAGTTTTGCTTTTGGGCATGTTGTGCTTTTAATATATAGCTGAAAGTAGAGACGACAGGAGAGAGAAAGAAAATGACAAGCAAACTGGAGATGTTGTGGTTCATGGTCATTACCTTAACCCTCACAATACACCCTGCAGATTTCTGCACTGGAAACAATGGTTTCTGGTGCACGTTAGAAAATATGTAATGCAGAGTATGTGTGATGCATACCAAAAGTACATGGTGCACATTCCAAACTATCACCTGCACACTGTAAACTATGTGGTCTACACTAGAAGTTTACTCACGCACACAAAGGGCCTGTCCCATTTCTACCCCTTAAATCTTCCACTTGGTATTGAGTGCCCTCGTTTGCGAGATAACCTTTGATGAGGGAAGTGAGTAATATTACGGTAGAGATCTTTCCCTAAGAAATGAGACACCACTTCATGCAAATCGGCGTGGCCAATGTGCAGGCATACGTCACGCATAATAGCAACGTAATGAAAATGCCGGCTCCAGCACTTGTTCTGTGGCGTGTGCTATGTTTATTCTTCTCCGTCTGATGAATCAACGGAGGAGAAATGCTGAAAACAGGAGGCTCCTACAACGTCTTCTAGTTCCGATCGATTTTGTTCGGGTAAGTCAATTTGTTTAAATATTTTGACGCTGTTCAACCGAGTTGCTGATAAGTTTACGCTAGTCCAGCCACCTGTTGTTTGTATAGCCAACATTACGATCGTACAGTAACAAATTGTAGCCTATATGACTTTGCAAGGTGTTCTGGGAAATTTCATGTTCCACTTCACTTTGTTGAAAGTGTGGGTCCGGGCTCCCTTGGAATCTAGGGCGGATTTTAAGTGTTGGAAACCACTTCCACTAACTCAATTCTGTTTTGGGACACCACTAGCCTACACATGATCATGCACAACCAAGTGCAAGTGGGTATTTCTAGGGGAAGTGTGGGTATTGGGACAGGCCCTAAAAGCTATCTGGTGCATACTAGGAACTATCTACTATGTGCTAGGACAAGTATCGAGTGAGAAACCGACGCTGTAGTATCTAGTAAATACTAGATAAGTATGTGTTGCCAGTTGTACCAAACACCCTGCGTTTTCTCCTCAATTTGGCACTCCAGACTGAATCAAAAGACAAAGACAAATCATCCATTTGGACGATTTGAGAGGTGGCGGGCCTTCTGTGGTGGTCACCACAATGAATTTACAGTTGGTAAACAATGGAGGAGAAACTGGTGGTAGTGGTTGCTGGATACCCAGAGCTATATAGCCCTACGATAGACAGCAGGTTGTCAAACTGCCCCTGAGTCATCCTAAAATATGCCTGGAAACTGCCATCATGGAGGAGAAGCTCCTGGACCAACTGGTGGTACTCCCCATGACCCATCCTCTTTTTTAGGGTCTCATGTATCCACACAGATCTCTGTTTCCCTGTGCCCAACAAACTGTTTACTGACAGCCTCCCACCCTCAACCAGAGCTACAGCAAGTACCCTCTGCCTCAACATTTAAGGAACTAGATACTAATTACTGTGAAATAAAATAAATGGTAGATTGATTACAAGGAACACAGAAAAAAGGTTAAAGTATTTGCTGCATCGAAAGAGATTTTACAGGGGTAAAATTGTACAGTTTCCATGGATACCGTTTGTACGCTTACACTCAGGCTTGTGACACCTGCCTCACCCGTTACCGGCTCACGAAGTTCTGCCATATATAGTAAAAAAATCCCTACAGAGAAGAAGAAGAAGAAGAAGAAGAAGAAGAAGAAGAAGAAGAAGATTATACCTCTGGGAGAATATAATAAAGGAAAGCTCACACTAAAAAGTAAAGACAAAACAACAAATGTGGGAGGAAACTGCAACGAAGAGCACAGCTCAAAAAGTAGAATGATCAAACTATCGTCCAGTTCTTTTGTCTTATCGGATTTAACCACAGTTGTCTTTGTTTTTGTTGACGGGCAGTGGCGGCTGATACAATAAAATGTAAGTTTTGAGCCATGACTCCTTCTATTCTGGCTCCCAATAACACAACAAGATGACATTTTAAGACTCCTATGTAGCCTACAGCCCTGTGGCCAATATGTTACTGATACATAACTCATTCTGGTTCAGAATGATCTGAATGAGAGTGGCTGATCACTGAGAGAAACCATCTATAAAATCAAATAATATACATTCTCTCTGCATACATTAATTTTAAACTTCACCGTGGCATTTTCTTCTCAGTGACTTTGGATCTCCGAACTCCCTGAACTTTAAATTACTTTAAAAAGTGCATGTAGACTAATCAGTGCCCTCTCCACCGGCTTCATCTTTTATAATAAAAAATGAGACTACAAAAGGGGCAAGAGTTACGCTGTACTTATTTTTTTAATAAGGCCTGTGACAATAGCTTCTCATATACCCTTAATGAGCCGCATGTCCCACAGTGTGAGCCTGGACTCGTTTGGGTTTCACTTTGAGTATGACCTGTTAAGATATATGTTGAGCTCTGCGGACTTGTCCTTAATATACTGTCCTTAACGCTTTTTTTTCAAACACATTCTGAAATTTCTCTCTGGCATTTAATAAAGATCTTAAATTAAAATGCAGCAGATATCCAGCAGAAAGCTACAAAAATTGGGTTATACATTTGATTTAATATTCAATAACTAATGAGAAAAGTGTTAAGATGCATTGTTTTAAAGTTTTATTTTTGGGGCGCTGGTTTAAAAAGTTTTAATTAGAGGGTTATGCAATTTAAGTTTAACCTATAACAATACCAAATTAAGAGTTTCAAACTCTGCATATGACAGTGATAGCATATTTTAAAGCATTAAGAAAAAGCAATAATGCACATTTGTCCTTGAAACTGATGTCACGTTGACGCCTCTGTGGTGAAAACTGTCCCATGTGAATTAACCTACATACCTGCTATACACACACTGCACACCACACAAATTAAATATATAGATGCACACTTACACCCTCTCTTCCTGCGACCACCACCCGCGTGTCAGCTCCCCGCTAACAACCTGTGACAGGTGGAGAGATAAATCTCCCTCCATGTCCTGAGCTGAGGAGAAACACTTTCAGACTAATTGGTGAGAAAAGAAAAGGAACATTCACTTTATTGTGACAGTCAAGGACAGGGCACCCTTGTTAAAACTTCCAGTGGTCCTTCTCATTTTCTATCTGTAATGGCCAAGATCCTGATGATCAAACCTATAGAAAGTGTAGGTGGATGTGGTGTAAGGAGATGCAGTTAGACCGAGGAAGAATGTATGCTGTGCAGGAATCATTAAAGAAAGGCATATTTTGTCACTTATGGCCATGTACTCAGTTTGAAACCGAATATTTGTGGCTTTGTTTGCACTGCAGAAGTCACAGCAGGGTTTGTCTGTAATACACACACTCATTAGCCACTTTATCAGGTACACCTTGCTAGTACCAGGTGGGACCCTTTTTGCTTTCAGAACTGCCTTAATTCTTGGTGTCATAGATTCAACAAGGTGTTGGAAACATTCCTCAGAGATTTTGGTCCATATTGACATGATAGCATCACACAGTTGTTGCAGATTTGTCGGCTGCACATCCATGATTTGAATCTCCCATTCCACCACCAAAGGTGCTCTATTGGATTGAGATCTGGTGACTGTGGAGGCCTCTGGAGTACAGTGAACTCATTGTCATGTTCAAGAAACCAGTTTGAGATGATCTGAGCTTTGTGACATGGTGCGTTATCCTGCTGGAAGCAGCCATCAGAAGATGGGTACACTGTGGTCATAAAGGGATGGACACGGTCAGCAACAATACTCAGGTAGGCTGTGGTGTTTGAACCATGCTCAGTTGGTACTAAGGGGCCCAAAGTGTGCCAAGAAAATATCCCCCACACCATTACACCACCACCAGCAGCCTGAACCGTTGATACAAGGCAGGATGGATCCATGCTTTCATGTTGTTTACACCAAATTCTGACCCTACCATCTGAATATGGCAGCAGAAATCCAGACTCATCAGACCAGGCAATGTTTTTCCAATCTTCTATTGTCCAGTTTTGGTGAGCCTGTGTGAACTGTAGCCTCAGTTTCCTGTTGTTAGCTGACAGGAGTGGCACCTGGTGTGGTCTTCTGCTGCTGTAGCCCATCTGCTTCAAGGTTGGACGTGTTGTTGGTTCAGAGATGGTCTTCTGCAGACCTTGGTTGTAACCAGTGGTTATTTGAGTTACTGTTGCCTTTCTATCATCTTGAACCAGTCTGGCCATTCTCCTCTGACCTCTGGCATCAACAAGGCATTTTCACCCAGAGATACTGGATATTGTCTCTTTTTGGGACCATCCTCTGTAAACCCTAGAGATGGTTGTGTGTGAAAATCCCAGTAGATCAGCAGTTTGTTTAGATTGGACACATAGTGCAAAGCATATAGAAGTGCTTTATCAGCACATATTAGTATTGACACGTCTATTGTCTCCTCACTTTATAAAAGCAGTCAAAGGATGCAACAGTGAACATGTTGCTCCCTGCACATAATGTATTGCCCCCATGGGCCTGTCTGCAAACACCTTGCACTCGTTCCACTTTATTGGTTGAGAGACTAACTGAACAGGTGCAGGTACTCAGTGGACCTTCTCAAATGAATTCGGCTGACAGGTTATTAATATTTTTGACGTGGATTATATTACTTAAGTGCAAAGATGAAAGACTATATATCAGTGCCAGAGTCTCTCTGTCTCCTTGGCTATGGAGTTATGTTTGTGACTCAACTTTGAGCGCACAACAGGACATTTTGAATAAAAATACTCTGCAAGTACATGAATTATATTTTGTGTTGTAGTAAGTCTGAAAAAATATATATCCTGTGATGCCAAAATGTCTCTATGCATGCACAGAATTGACACAAAAATGATGCCATGCCCGTTTTCCTTCACATCTTATTCATCCAATAAGAGTATCAATTTCTAAATCTTTCTCTCATTCATGAACTCGCTTACTTCCTTTCTCTGTCTGCTGCTCATCTCGCAGCTGCCCTCTGCCCTCCCCGCTTCTCCTTCCACCCGATGACTCAATCATCCTAGACGCTTTCCTGTAAAGCACGCCCGCCGAGGTTCTGCTCTAGACGAAGATCGTGTGGGCTAGGGAGTCTGAGTCAGCATCATAACTGTGTTCAAAAAATCATTTTGCATCCTTTGCATAGCGTGGTGAGGACTTCTCTATCTCAAAAGTTATATCTCTAATTTCCCTCGGGCCAATCAGTGTAATTCTGAAAAATCGGGCCATTTAGGCAAAATGAAGATGCAGAGTGTAACCCCTGGGCGAATAAACAGACAAATGAATGAAGAAAGATGTCTGTAACATTCTCTGGGATCGTAACTGTTTTGTAGAAACCTCAAGAGTTTTATCAACAAAGAAACGATGATCTGCTCACTTCATTTCCATAACAACCACCTGCCAACAAAGAGTACTTGTGTCCAACTCTCAAACACTCCCACAGCACAGCCAGGAAGCTTAATGCTTACTTTTATGATCAGAATAGCGAGAGCTGCCAACTGTTTCATCGTTACTCTGTGCATTTTCAGCCACGTTGGCAGTGTGGCACTAAGGATGGTGATGTCAGCTGGTAGAAACACTCACCACTTTGATTCAGACTGAAATATACCTCTCAGTCGCAAGACTAAAATGTTGACATTATGCGTGTCGTTCTACGTATGATGCAGTTCATGTTACATGTATATGAGTTGAGTTTATTATTAGTAGGAGGAGGGAAAAGCAGATGGCGTGACACCAAGGCAAGCAGAAAACAGCAGCAGACAACTGTTTCAGACCAACAAAAGCAGATATTTTTCAAATGGACATGTCCAGATGTGTTGTGGTATTTCAAGTCTAAACATGTTTTCCTAGTGGTTTTTGTGTTTAAACCTAACAACAGGTTAACTGCAGTGTTGCACAACATAAAATAAAGCAACTGAAACATATTCGTTACACATGAAATGTACAAGTTTAACATATCTGTGTTTTCCAGATACGTTCAATGCCAACAATTATTCTGGTGATTGGATTGAACACACACTCATGGTCCCCAGAAGATGAGTTCCACTGACTTAAGTCATCCTCTGACTTTTCCTCTAGTGCCAGCAGCAGGTGAAGGTTTTCATGTGTCCAGTAAAATATCTTAACTGGAAAGACTGGAACATGATTTTGGTGCAAACATTCATGGTTCCCAGATGATGTACTCTAATGACTTGGTGATCCCTTTAGGGCCACCATGAAGTTAACATTTGTGTTTTTTATTAATATGTCTCCATTACTACAGTATTTGATGGATTACCATGGATTCTTTACACACATCCCTGTTCCCTTCAGGATGCATTGTAATAATGAGACCATCCTCTCAAATAATCCACAGTAGATCGTCTGTGCAAGCAACTTCTCAGGACCCATATTTATGTTTACTGTTAGGCGTCGACCTCCAGTGGTCGTAGTATTTATGATGGGAGCAAAGGAGGAAGTGAGGTGACATGATACGCATAGGGAGGAGGCTTGGGTGGGTGGGTAGGTCAAACAAACACAGGACTTTGATCCAGGAGATCACTGTATGTATCCTGTGTGAAACCAACCAACTTCAAACTTATGTATGTGACATGGTTACATACCACAATATCTTATGCACATGTGTGCATAACTTAAGGTAAGTAACAAACATACTTATTGTAACCCAAAGCGTGATCTTTTCCTGAACCTCACCAGGTTGTTTTATTGCCTAATGTGTGATGTATACTTCTGCACCTAATCGACGCCGTACCTACGCCATAGGCTCTGCGTCAACATCAAACCTACATCGTACCCTACGCCATAGCCTGATGTGCACCTCTCCAGAAATGTAACTAAATGTTGCAGCGACACAGACCTCCTGTCTATTATTGTAAGCTGAAACCATTTCCCTCAGTGGAAACAATAAATTGTGAAGACAATAAAGCCTCCACAAAACAGCGTTTTAAGTCTTGTGTGTGATTTATCCTGGCTTCATATGAGCAGAGGAAATCCCTGCTCATCGCTAGGCTAATTTATACAATATGAAATGCCATAGGCTTGTGCTAATAACGTTAGCATTTTATATTTGTTTGGAAAATGTAAAAGACAGTTGTTTTGTCAGTGAACCTTGTGAGTTGTAATGGAGCCGAATTTTGTGACATTACCTTTGTTAAATGTTGCTGTTGTCCCTGGCTTCATGAGTAGAGGAAAAGTCCGCTAGCTGCTAGGCTAATTTATACAATGTAAAATGCCATAGGCTTGTGCTAAAAACATTAGCATGTTGTATTTGTGGGGAAAATGTGTCCAGATAAAGACAAGTGTTTGTCTGTGAATGCTGCGAGTTACAGTGAAGCCGATTTGTGTACTTGTGTTTGAAATTGTTTCTGTTAAACCATGTTTAATGTGTGTTTAATGTGTGTTTTGAATCAAGTAAACTTGCCACTGACTACTGTTCTGGAGGTGTAACTGCAGAGTGACACAAACACACCACCACATAATTATGAATGCTCACAATGACGTAGGCCATGTGCATAGGCTCTGCATTGAGCTGACACACAAGTATAAATCCTGCTTAAGCCTAAATATTAAATGTTTTAAAACTGTGACAATTCACAACATTAAAAAGTGCCTGTCACTAGTACTCTCCAATAGTCATATATGCAGCTTTGGTAAAGTATTGGACGATTTAGAATTTTCACCAAATTATGCTAGATGAAAAGTCAGCAGATATTAATGACTCCAAATGACATTCTCATCAGCTTCAGCTGTACTTTGTTTAGTGGAAATTAGCTAATTTAGCAAATGTAAACTGTAGGTCAAAGCAACACTCTTCCTGAGTGCAGCCTCATGTCACTGTCAGCTACCTATCCACATGAAACAGCCTTTTCTTTATAACACATAAGCTGTTTCTGCCTCTTTTGAACCTCTAGGTTTTCTTGATATTGACAAAAATATCCTGTCAGGTAGAAGAGCAAGAAATACTGGGACAGAATTATTTGTCACCTTTTCTTGTTCTGGTTACAATTAAAAAAGAATTACAGCACATCTGCATTCGAGGCATTAGACCATCATTACTCACTTCTGTCTTGTGTTTGTGTCCTGTGTTGAGTTTGTACATTTGACACAGAGCGGATTGTTCCACTGAAATAAAGTAAATTGAAACTGACTCCCATATCTATGACTCACAGACACAGAAACTAAACGGGACTATAGACTGTGAGCATATATTGCTCATACGGTTTCATCAGTCAGACCTCTGAATCTTTGAATACAGGTTCAGGAGCATCTCCCTAACCTTTAGCGGAGGTGGATGATGAATCCAGCAGTGCTGAGGGAGCAGCACTGTGGGTGTTGCTGCCGTTGCTAGACTTTAATTATGCGGCAGCAGCAGCTACAATCGGATAAAACAGTGTCCGCTGCATATAAAACAACTGTGCCAGTCCTCATTTGTACTAATACATCGTTACTTTGAACTGCATTTATGGTAATTATAATAAAAATAAAAACAAAAGTGCTTCACCCTGAAGGACCAAAGCTGACACAGCTCTCTGCGTTCATGTTGAATATTCCATCAAAAAGCCTTTCTGTTTAAACTGACCTCATCTAATCCCTTTTATTCCCACTTCAAGTTCAGAGAAACACACTTGTAGTACATTTATAGACCTCTGGGCAACCTCAGACTCACTTCACCAGTTTTCTTAATTAGATTTGGCATGTGCTGGAGGAAACACACAGGCACCATATCATTTAGTGTATGTGTGTTGTGTCGTAAACTTTACATCTGTGTAATAAATAAGTGTATATACTGTACGTGTGGCGAGTGTATAGAGCAGAGAGGCTTTCCTAACAGACCTGCACAATCAGGCCTTCGGGGCAACATCATCAAATGAAAGCAAACAAGCAGTTTTGAATATATGAATATAAAACTAGGCAAGTTATGTGTGTGTGTGTGCTGTCGAGGAAGTGGCACGTCAAACGGAATAAAAGTCGAATGTGAAGGAATAAGAAATAAGCCTGAAAGTGTGACAGGATGTGCACATGCAGGTGTGTGTATGTGTGTGTAAGAGACAATTCTCCCATCTGACCTACAGGGTCAGAAGGCTAATAGCAACACGCTAGTAAGACGTGTGTGAGTCATTCTCCACCTCCGGGTTTGTGTGGCATCCCTACAGTAATTTGCAATTATATTAAAAGCTGCGTCATGGCAGAAGTTTCTTGTCTCGTTTGATGTACTTCTCAAATCGCACCGGGAACGACTGAGTCAGTGCCTAAGTTTTCATGTTGCAGGTGCGATCTTGCACAGCTGTTCAGGTGTGAAGATGGCACAAAGGGTAGCACAAAGATTTAAAGGAAAATCAAGGGTTATTTTCTACACCTGATCGGGATGTTATCGGCCTATTAAATGGCTGGTTATAACAACAGAATTATATGGCACACAGTGGCAGTGGGATACATCTCCTGTGTCCATTATAATCTTACACATAATCACACATAAGCCATAAGCCAAGCGTTAGAAGCTGGAGCTGGACCGTTCACTACTAGCGCTACTGGATTAGACCTTGTGTTTATGGACCGCCAATACATCTGAATTTAGACATGTGACACCCTCATGTTCAAGACTAAAACAACAGGAAGTTTGCTGACTCCCAGCCCCACCCCCATCCCCTCCCACACACCCCTGAATCTATACCATAATAATCTGGGCTGCTCAATTTACGAATCAAGGATCCCCAACAATGGTAAAAGGACCTGCACTTGTATAGCCCCTTTCTAGTCTTGCAACCACTCAAAGCCAATAACACCACTTGTCACATTCACACACTGGTGGCCGAGGTGAACATACAAGGTACCACCTGCTACAAATGAAGGTACAGCCATTGGGAGCAATTCGGGATTCAGTATCTTGTCCAAGAGTACTTCAACATGCAGACTGGAGGCGTCGGGAAACGGACTGTCAATCTTCCAGTTAGTGGACTACCCGCTCCACCTCCTTAGCTACAGCTGCCCACAGAAGATGTGTTAGAGTCACTCTGGTTGGCTCGTCAAAAAGCCATTTAGGATTATTGCAGACAGTAAGCTCTGGGGCAAACAGAAGTTTATGATACGTGGACCTTTTGTTCAGCAAGATAGTTTTTACCAATGAACACCACTTTTATGATTTTTGTAGAGTAAATGTAAGCGCCAAAAGTAAAAAGCTAATGTTAGACTACCAAAGAACTACACCATGATCACATGCTTTCAATGTTGCCACCACAGCAAAGCTGTAAAGGCATGATGATGTTCTGAGTCTCATTTAGCCACTTGTTAGAAACCACCTGTTTTAGGACACCTAATAGCTTCAAAATTGAGGGGTGTTGTAATGTGTAGAACAAAACGTGAAAGTCTTTTAAGCTTGTGAAGACAAAGGAGTAGAAGCGCTTCTGGGTCTAAGTAGCAGTCACATACATGTGCTCTTTGGACACTTAAGGTGTACTGTGTTTATTCCATCTTGTGAAAAGTATACTGTCAATCAAATAATATAAAATGCAAGTCTCCTTCAAGAACAATCCAAGGCACACTGTAGAGTCACATACGTAAGTGAAAACGAGGCATTAGGCTCTGAAATGATGCGGTTAGGTTTAGAAAATGATCATGGTTTGGCGTTAATATTGGTTTCACATGGGACACAAACTCAAGTATCCTGGGTGAAAGTCCTACTTGGCTTGTTCTGTCTATATGGTGTTCTGGCAAGAATATAAAGCAATTCAAACACACCCCCAAGGAAAAATTGCATCTCATAGACTAAGACATGAATCAGATCATCAAAAAAAGAGAACTGATAAATGAAAATAGTCATATGTTGCAGCACTAACAGTAGGTTAAAATAGAACCAGGAAGTTGGTTTATCATCATCTTATTTCACTTAGAGGTTCAATGCTATAAAAGCTCAAAGATGATCTGTATATTAACTATAAAGTGGAAACTTTATGTTAACTTGATGCCCTGTACAGTAATTAACACACTCTAACCGCAGCTAGAGACACTTAAAACACTAATTAAAGGTGTTTAGCTTTTGATCATCCAGGTCTGAAGGAGCTCTGTTGTCAAAAGGCTGAGATGGTGGATGATATAAGGAAGGACTGGCAAACACACGAACAAACACACACACACGTTCACCCTCTAAGTCACCCCTCAGATATGTATAAATCTTGGCAAGAGTCTGCCTGTCACCGAGGCACCGTTCAAGAACCTTCAAGTATATTAATGGCGCCTCTCTGATTCTGGTGTTCCAGACGGCCCCGGTCCTTCTCTAATCTGACTAAGCAGGTCTGGAAGTTTCTGTCATCTCCTTGACACCTTCTCTCTGCATCTGAAGACGTCGGTTTGAGCAAACTGGTGTCACTGGTTGGTGCAAAAGCGAAGAGACATGCTGAAAGGGTGCAAGAACCAGCAAGCCTTATGGGCTTCTCTGACAACCCAATTTAACACCCTGACTGGTAAGAGCTGTATGTAGGTGTGTGTTTTTGTTTGTGTGAGTGGGTGGAGGTTGTGAGGTGGAGTGTTCTCAATACATTTGTAGAGATGACCTGTTTGTGCATGTGTGTGTGTGTGTGTGTGTGTGGTAGCCAGAGAAAAATGTTCCTTTTTTTGCAGCAAAAAGATCAAACACTCGAATTCTCTTTGTTGCACCTGTGGTTGAGAATTTTCGGGGGAATGTGTGCATGTTCGAGAATCACTAATTGATCCAGTTACCCGTGAAGAATATCAAACATGTCTCTGACACGCACATACATACACATTCACACGCGAGCAGGTATTTGTGCTGCCTTTGATCACTGAGGCAGCTCAGGAGTTTCATTTTAAGATGATGCTGTGTTGACAGCAAAAAGGTAAAATACGATGGCACCCTTTTGTGCCGTAGGCAGAGGGGGATAGAAGTTGCAAAAAACCTGTACTTTTACTACAGATTATATGATTACAATTCGTACCAAACATTTTCTAGCTTGGACTATTAAATTTATATTCCACATTATTTTAATTAGACTGCATTAGACTCATCTTGCATAAGACTAATAGATTGGTTAACAGTGCACGCAGGACCAAAACGAGTCAAAAACCTAATGACCTGTGCCAAACGCTTCAGCATGAATAAATAGAGCCCTGCTGAACACTAGAACATAAACAACATTAAAAGAGAAGGAGCTCACAAAAAGAAGAAAATACAAGAACCTACACTTCCCACGATGCAGTTCAATAGCATAGACTCACCATGCTTGGTAAGTGACTGTAAAAGAAGTGGACGGTGATGTCAGACATTGGTTTGTGGAATCCTGTTTTGAAGCCTCAGGTTTGGCATTTTAGCCGTCGCCATATTGTTTTCTTTTGGGGGATTTTTTGGAGCTAGAAGTGACCATATTTGGATGAGAGTGAGGAGCTATGGAGGATTCACATTGCTACACCTCGTGATAACGACAAAAATAGAAATACTTTAAGAAAGTCAGAGCTAGTAAAAGGCGAAAGTGAACAGATGCGTTTTTAGCTTTCTTTTAAAAAATATTTAGCGAGCTAGCTTCCTTGATATCTATAGGTAGTGCGTACAATAGCTTTGAGGTGTAACTGACAAATGCTACATCCCTGATCTTCTGGCTGTTGCTGTGAACCTCCAATAAACCAGCAGCAGATGATCGCAGTGTTCTTGGAGGCAAACAGTTAACAAGGGAGTTAGCAACGTAAAGTGACGAGTAGTGATTACTCTAGATTACTCGGCGGTAACACGTTAAGTAACACGCTTTAAGTAACGCGTTACCAGCGAGTAATCTAATGCATTAATATTTCCAAACCAGTAATGAGATAAAAATGACTGATTGTGCGTTACTATTGTGGTACTATGCCACCTCATAACGTAGACAAAATGCAGGTTTTTTTTGGTCATTTTCGATAGTAAAATATATTTATTTGCTGTTTTCTTCTGTCTCGGGGAGTGATGTCACGTGTGTGACTGCGACAGCTCACGCATGCATCGCGACAACGAGCTTGTCGATAGCGACAGAGCTCACATTTAACACGCGACCCCAGACCAAACGTAAACAACCAGAGCAATGGAGCAAGATGAGAGGTAAGCGTTTTCTAGCTGGAAATACTGGCATTATTTTGAGTTTGTTTCAGTTAAGGACGACAAGAATATTAATGTTCCTTGTACACTCTGTGCTGGCAACAAAATGCTATCCTGCCTCAAAAACACAATTCAAATCCAATTTGAAGAAACATTTGGGTTCGTGGCACAGCACAGTCAAGCTCACAGAGAAAGTACCTCAGAGAGCTGCGAGCAATGCCTCGACCTCAACTTCAGCTGGACTTTAGTGCTGCAAAACCACAGCCAGTGAGTGAGGGAGAGTTGAAGAGGCTGGTTGGGCGGTATATTGTCGAGGAAATGCTGCCGCTGAACACTGTGCGTGTAAGCAAAACCGGTTGTCATTTTTATGTTGAGGCAGCGGTGCCAGCAGCCGTAAGTGACTAATTAAGTAACTAGTAATCTAACCTAGTTACTTATAAAAAAGTAATCATTACAGCGACTAGATTATTTTTTAGATGAGTAATCAGTAATCATTAATCAGATTACTTTTTCAAAGTTACTGTGGTAACACTGGTGACAAGCAGTCGTAAACGACAAACAGAAAATCAAACATGCTACACTTTCTGTCGGAACGTCATGAGGCGTCCCAGACGTGGCGTCGGTTGTCATTTACCATGACACACTACACGAGATCAAATGATGGATTATCGTGTACGACACTCATTGTCGCCCCCGATCCATGCAGACACTGTACGTCACTGCGTCGGGCTGGATTTGGACTGATATTGTGTAGTGTGTACCCGGCATAAGACTTTTTACATTTCTCATACTTATGTGCACATGGAAATACATATTCTTTTCTCTCAGAACAATCTCCTGATTCAACTGATTTTGGTATCTGCAATTACTAAATTTCTGTTATCGTGGCATGTCTACCAATGACATCACTTGGGTTCATTTTTTCAGACTTGACACCCTTCTCCAGAGCTACAGAGGGCATTACATTAACTGTTTTCACATGCTAAAAGGTTCCCCCAAGACTAGATAACTGAATTTATACATTTTCAGTTGCAGAATAGTAATAAACCTCACTCTTTCTCATTTCCAGTGATTCATATGACTCCACAGTATTTATCTAACCACCTGCTTCTGCCCCCCGCCTCTCTGAAACTATACATCTTTTATCACATACAGTGAATTTAGAAAAGACTCCAGCAAAGCACATAATGCTATTCTGCACTATTAATCTACTTTCCTGATAAAATAAAGCAAAGACAGGCCATCTGTCAAAGTGAGCTAGTTAGCATCACTCACTGGTCTCTGTACAAAGATACAGACATTGATCTGTTTCCTACAGAATCCATCAATAAGCCTGTTAGGATGCACATTAACACACATTTGCATGTTACAAGGTGACAAAGAAATATTCCTGCTTTAAAAAACCCCCCGTCAATAACATCTGTACGTTTCATTGACTTCTCATACGTCTTAATATTTTATTCCCCCCAATCAAATGCTCGCCGCTCTTTCAAAGTTCATAACAAGTGCATTGGATTTCTTTAACTGACTGTGATGTACACATTAGTTTTCTTTGCCTCACTGAGCCAGGTTTGCTTTCTCTCCATCTGCTGATGTAGCCAGGAGATATTTGGAAACACGTCTACAGTTTGGATTCAAAGGCTAAAAGATCATCAGCTGTTTAAATTGCCATTTAATGACCAATCGCTTCTGCTTTGCACAGAAATATGAAGAAATGTCAGTTTAAAGGCAGCTGAGAACGCTGTCATTTTCCTGTCTGGAGCAGGTTATAAAATGGGTTTTGCTCCTCTGAAAACCGTCTTTCTGTCTGCACTCAGTTTGATTGAATTTGGCATTCAAAGATGATTTTAACAGTTAATTATATTTTACTGTGCACAATTGTATTCTTTAGCTATCTGTAGAGGAAAACAGCCATTTCCTAAAATGAAAATGGTTATGGCCTATCGAGCTCCAGTTAATTGTAATTAATTAATTGAAGAAGCGAAGCATGTTGGTGCTGGATGCTCAGGGGTGACATTCAGATTCAGTGTCATGTACATTAAACCAAGGAAAAATGGTGACAGAGTAGCTGTGGTGTCCTTTTCAGAGGGAAAAGCCAGCAATAGCGTATGTATCGATAGGCTGAGTGGGCAGATGTCAATAACCATTGTGTGTGTGTGTGTGTGTGTGTGCATGGCTATTAGAGATGAAGTATTGGATTCCACTCACGGTAGCTGGCCTCAGTGGAAGCGTACCAGCTAATGAGCCTCAATATGCGCTGACTGCTACTTTACAGTCTGCTCCCTCCTTTTGTCTGTGTGTCTTTGTCTCTCACACCTTTTGTGATTGTAATAAATAGCTGTTATCACAGTTTCAGTTAATCGTCGCACCTTTAAACAGTGATTTCTCCCTGTAACTCACTGGGTAAATGGTGCGAAATCGATAAAGACTCTTAGACCGACCTCATGTATTGATGAAACTACTGGAGGCATAGACCACTTTACCTCACACACAAAAGTTCAGCTTTTCTTTCACAGTGCTCAAATTCAAAACCTCTGGATAGAAATACACTACAGATACAAAATTCTCTATTAGAAATGTGTCCAGAGTGTTTTCTGATCTGAATCAGTTCAAGCTGTACTTAAACAGCATCTGATGAAGTTCAATTAGCTTTAAAACAAATGCACATTAACAAAACTATATAGTACAATGCTAAGAATAAAGTTGGATTTATATTTGTGTATCAGCTCTATGAAGAGCCTACGCACAAGGCCTATGCCATTGCGAGCATTTATACTTGTGCGATGGTGTGTCTGTGTCACTTTGCAGTTACACCTCCAAAACGTCAGGGTTTCTGTGAAGTGCTGCAAAGATTAGTTGATTCAAAACACACATTAAAAACATATTAAACATGGCTTAATGAACTCCAATCATGGTTGCAAGCCAACTTCCTTAAACTCAACTGTGACAAATCTGAAATAATACTCATTGGCCCAAAATCCTTCTCTACAGCAACACAAAACTTCACCCTCAGCATTGACAACACCACCCTCTCTCCCTCCCCATTCATCCACAACCTTGGTATCATCTTCGACAATAACCTCTCATTTGAACATCACATCAGCCGCCTCGCCCAAACTGCCTTCTTTCACCTTAGAAACATTGCCTGTCTCCGTCCATTACTCTCCTTCTCTGCCGCTGAAACTCTCATCCATGCTTTCATCACCTCAAGACTGGACTACTGCAACAGCATCCTCTACGGCTCATCATCCAAAGTCCTCAACAAACTTCAGTACATCCAAAACTCTGCCGCCCGCCTCCTCACCCACACCAGCTCCCGTGAACATATAACCCCTGTCCTGCAAAACCTTCACTGGCTCCCTGTCCCGTACAGAATCAATTTCAAGATCCTCCTCCTCACCCACAAAGCCCTCCACAGCCAGGCCCCCTCCTACCTCACGGACATGCTCCACCACCACACTCCCTCCCGCAACCTTCGATCATCCGACAAAAACCTCCTCTCACCCCCACACAGGACCAAGCACAGAACCTGGGGCGACAGAGCCTTCTCCATAGCCACCCCCTCCCTCTGGAACACCCTCCCTATACACATCTGTGACTGTCCACATCCATCCACCTTCAAATCACTCCTCAAAACCCACCTTTTCAAATCCGCCTTTAACCTTTAACATTAGCTTCTCGTTCTCGGTTCCTCATGTGCCCTCCTTTTCTTTGTTTTGCACTATGCTTTTGCACCTTGTTGTTTTATATTGTCCTTGTCTTCTGTTTATGTCTTTGCACTTACATGTATGTACTTCTTTTCTTTGGTTTTAAATGTAAAGTGTCTTTGAGAGCTGTAAAAGCGCTGTATAAATAAAATGTATTATTATTATTATTATTAATAGAGACAATTTCAAACACAAGTACACAAATCAGCTTCACTATAACTCGCAGCATTCACAGACAAACACTTGTCTTTATCTGGACACATTTTCCCCACAAATACAACATGCTAACGTTATTAGCACAAGCCTATTTCACATTGTAAAAATTAGCCTAGTGGCTAGCAGACTTTTCCTCTACTCATATGAAGCCAGAGACAACAGCAACATTTAACAAAGGTAACGTTACAAAATTCGGCTCCATTACAACTCACAAGGTTCACTGACAAAACAACTGTCTTGTACTAAACACATTTTCCAAACAAATACAACATGCTAACGTCATTAGCACAAGCCTATGGCATTTTACACTGTATAAATTAGCCTAGCAACAAGTGGAGATTTCCTCTGCTCATATGAAGCCAGGATAAATCACACACATAGGACTTAAAATGCTATTTTGTGGAGGCTTTATTGTCTTCACAATTTATTGTTTCTTATCTGTGAAATTAAAGTAAACAAAAGCTTTGTTTCCACTGAGGGAAATGGTTTCAGCTTACACAAATTGACAGGAGGTCTGAGTCACTGAAATGTGTTGTTATATTTCTGGAGAGGTGTGCGTCAAGCTACGGCGTAAGTACAATTAGACGCTATCGTATGAATCCTGCTTAACAGAGCAAGCTGATAACCACCTTTGTAGTACCTGCTATCTCTGTTTGGGGTTTAGGGTTTGTCAAGCCGGCTCAGGCAAAGAGAGCCCGGCTCTGTTGATTTGCTTTATTGGCCTCAGACTACAATGGTGATAAAAATGGTGGTGACAAAAACATACAAAGCCACTAAAAATTTTTCAAGACATCCAACTGCGCTGCCCTTACAACAATTTGCTCTTTAACAGACATTGCGTTGGCTTACCCATTAAAATAATCCTGCCATCCTTGTTATGTTCACCATCCCATCTGATTTCAACAGGAGTTACATCACATTAAAGAGGTCTATGACCAAAACCACACGCACAGTGGACCTACCAAATGCAAACTGCCTAATGCATCTCAGGTCACACAGACATTACAGTCTCATACACATAATTATACATACACATACAACATTGCGTGATAGCAAGGCTAAACAAACAGCGGAGATTTGCATGACTAAAAATACCTCAGGGAAACCTGTCGTGTTCATGTGCGTGTTTCTCTGTATGATCACTCATGCATGTATACAGGTCTTATGAGCATGTGCACAGCGGATCACACAGACAGAAAGACCCATTTACCTTGTCATAGTGATGATAACCAGCACACACACACACACACACACACACACACACATAGTTGGTGTTCATTTTGATGATGGAGGAGGGGATGGTTGAGGAGGTTAGGGTTAGAGAGAAAATTAAGGAAAATAGAGAGATTGGTGAATGAGACAGAAATTGGAAAGAAAGATCAGACAAATTTGAATTTGTTTAATCATAATCTACATTTTAAGTCCAAATAAAAAACTCAACCTACACCTAAATAAACTTTTTGAAATAGGGAGATGACCAGAAGAAAGGTATGGGCCAGAAAATAAACAAGAGAAAATAGTTCTTTTGAAACTCCGTGGGAGGTCGAAGAAGGAAAATAAAATCTGCGGCTCAGAGTCACACCTCCTCCCTCCTCATCGCGTGCCACCAGCGCAGCCTGCTAGTCCGCTACAGCACATTACACATTGAATGAAAGAGAGAAAGATACACAGCGGGGGACGTCCATATGGCAAATAGAGGGACAGATATATAAACACAGGCAGAGTGAGACGGAGAAAGTGCTGTCATCTGCAAAAACAGACACACATACACGCTCACTAAAGTGGGTGAGGAGGAGGGGTGGGTGGATGGCTCTACGCTCTGTCAGTCCGAGAGGCTGCAGCTATCTCTGCGGCAACATGCTGGGGTGAAAGGTCAGATTTGTTCCCCTCGACTGATTGTCTAAGCAGAGCTCATCACCTGCTATCAGACATACCTCCCCTCCTCTGTAACATCTCTCTCAGTGGAACACTGTAGTGGCATTAATGATAAACTGTGACAAAATGAGCCAGAGAATATTCAAATACCAGAACAGCGTGTAGTGATTTACGTCTTCAAGTGAGCGTTCCTATCTTTTGGTTTATTTCTTATGACAGTGGTTTTCCTCGAGTGTCTGTTTTTTCTTCTTTTGATCTTTTCAGCAGCTTCTGCCATGTACGCTGTCAGACTCTCTGTGCTTCTGCTCTTTTCCTTTTGATTTCCATTTCCTTCCAGTTTATTTCTGTTCCTACTCCTTTTGCATCAACCTTATCTTCCCTGCCTACACTCTGTCAACAGGTACATTTCCTTCCAATTTTTGTGCATGTGTGTTCTGACACATTTTTTGAGTTGTCAGAAAAAAGCTAGAATTACTGCCTTGCAGTTGTATGCTTCCACGGACCAGTCAAGTAGCAGTAGCAGTATACATTCATGTCTGCCCAGACTCACATGTAGCCATGACAGTTGACAATGCTTCAAATATGGATGTTGCTACAAGGAAGCTAAAAATTGGATGCTTCAAACACATCTTCAACCTGGCAGCACAGAATATTTATACAATCGGCACACTTTAGTACAGCCTTGAATAATGACCACAAACATTATGATGTCACAATGAAGTTGACTTTTGACATTTTGGATATAAAATGTCATCGCTTGACAATGAAATTTTGTCACAATTAGCATATGAATTCTTGAGTTATGGTCAAAAACATGTTTTGTGAAGTCATAGTGGCCTTAACCTTTGATTACCAACACCGAATCACTTCATCCTTGAGTCCAGGTGGACATTTGTGCCAAATTTAAAGAAATTCTCTCAAGGCATTCTTGAGATATTGGGTTCAGAAGACTGAGATGGACATGTGGTTACAGTGACCTTGACCTTTGACAAACAAAATCTAAACAGTTCATCACTGAGTCCAAGTGCATGTTTGTACCAAATTTTAAGAAATTCCCTCAAGGCATTGAGGCTTCTCTTAAGATATTGGGTTCACAAGAATGAGAAAGACATGTGATCTGTGACCTTGACCTTTGACTACCAAAATCAAATCAGTTAATCTTTGAGTCCAAGTGGAAGTTTGTGCCAAATTTAAAGAAACTCGCTCAAGGCATTCTTGAGATATTGGATTCACAAGGATTACATGGACACATGGTGAACAATGACCTTGACCTTTGACTACCAAAATCTTATCAGGTCATCACTGTTGAGTCCAAGTGGCATGTTTGTACCAAATTTTAAGAAATTCCCTCAAGGCACTGAGGCTTCTCTTAAGATATTGGATTCACAAGAATGAGAAAGACATGTGATCTGTGACCTTGACCTTTGACAACCAAATTCTAA
This sequence comes from Epinephelus fuscoguttatus, assembly GCF_011397635.1. Lineage (NCBI taxonomy): Eukaryota > Metazoa > Chordata > Actinopteri > Perciformes > Serranidae > Epinephelus > Epinephelus fuscoguttatus. The sequence continues at coordinate 18,114,578 of NC_064774.1, forward strand.
TCACTTCATCCTTGAGGTCAAGTGAACGTTTGTGTCAAATTTGAAGGAATTCCCACAGGGCATTCTTAAGATACTGGGCTCACAAGAATGTAATCGACACATGGTCACAATGACCTTGACCTTTGTCTACCAAAATCTAACCAGTTCATTGCTGAGTCCATGTGGACATTTGTGCAAAATTTAAAGAACCTCTTTCTTGGGTTCACAAGAATGAGATGCAAATGTGGTCATAGTGACCTTGACCTTTGACTACAAGAAATCCCCTCAAGGCATTCTTGAGATATTGGGTTCACAAAAATTAAATTGAAATGTGGTCACACTGACCTTAACCTTTGATTGCCAAAATCCAATCACTTTATCCTTGAGTCCAAGTGGACGTTTGTGCCAAATTTTAAAAATTCCCTCAAGGCAATCTTGGGCAATCATGTTCACAAGACTGACACAGACAGACAAGTCGAAAATTGATACCTCTGGCCACCTCTGTCGCCGAAACACAGCCAAAACAAAACTGAGATAAAAGTCTGTCTATAATTTTCTGTAATTTTTCAACATTAAAGCCTCTTTTCACCACACGTCATATCAGCTGCATGGAAACTCCAGTTTCCATTACCTTCACTCTTACACTTTAACCTCTTTTATGCGTATTTTCCATCCATCTCCATCTCTGCTTTCATCATCTTCTATTTCCCGAGCTGCTTCCCTGAGCTTCACATCCAAACCTCTCCACTTCCCTCCTCTTCTTCGCCTCTCTAGTCTACCCTCTGATCTTCTCCTATTCTTCCCCTCTCATGCATTCAATTCACGCTCCATGCTCCTTCTCTCTGCTACTGTCCATCATTTATTCCTTCATTGAGTTCTGAATCTTTCTCCTCATTATTTCCAACCCTAACCCTGCCTTTTTCTACACTAATCTTTCTTTCTCCAGCAGCTGTTCAGCTCTGGTGAAGCTGAAGCATCTGTTGCAGCTGGTATATTAGAGGATTTGAAGCTCTTTTACATGAGGGAGAACAAATGTTGCATCAAACAGAAGGGTAAAACTACAACGTATTCTCATTAAACGGTTTATATGATATCTAACAAATCAGCATCCCGTGAATAACATTATTCACTTAAATGAAGTTATGTATTTTAAGTAAAGTTACTTTGGTTAGGCTTAGACAAAGAAACATGGTTGGACATCTTTAGGTCGACCCCCGTCACACTCCGAAATTGTCAAAAGTCTGTTTGTGGGCAGTGACTTGCGGTGTCAGATACCGATGAAAAAAAGATGTCCTTTAAAGCCAGCAAGTCAATGACCAAATGATGATATGTGACAACTCAGACTTAGAATGTGTTGTTTAGGTTTAGGCAAGTGAAGTTACATAGGTTAGGTTTAGGTAAATAACGTTGCTTTGGTTAAATTTAGGAAAAGAAACATGGTGATGCTGAACCGTGAAATAAGTCTAAGATCACCTGGTTTCAAATGGGACACAGGCACCAGTCTCCTGGTCCTGGTCCTGCATTTGTTTGACCCATCCATCACCTTAACCTGTCTCGTTACACGGAAGTTCGGTCTTTGAACTACCTCCTTCATTTGTCCTGTCAACGCATTGGTCACGTGACAGCAGCCTGGTATACACACAAATTACAGACTCATTATTACAATGGTTACATACGAAGTGTGGTGCATGACTTTTCTTAGGTACATGTAAGATACATGAATGTATGAGCCTGAAAAATCTTGATGAACTAAATCTTACACTCAAAACTACAAGTATTTTTAAGCTCATTTCAGAGTCCTACTAAAAATAGTACAATTAAGTATGAATTTCAAACACTGAGTTGAAACCTGACTGTCAGGTTCTAATTTCCATCAGTGGGTGGATGGCAGCTGCTGACAATCTGCAGGGGACAGAGGCCTCTAACCTGTTTTTAATTCTTCACAGCTGGACGAGTTTCACCAGGTCAGTGCAGAAGTCATTCATCTGAATGTTCGCAATCAATCATCGCAGACTGGAAGTGTCGGACGCATGAATGCATACTGTACCTGGCAAGTTATACTCAACGGTTCAGCGCTCGCAAACAAGCAGCGCTTGTGCTTTGTGCTAGTCGAGCATCTGTGCAGGTACACGGACAATGTATGGACGGTCCATGAGCACTGCTGCCCAGTCTCATGCTGTCTAGGCCCTAACAGGCACTCTACCAGCTGTGTGAACAACTTGGCATGGACTCAAGCAGAGATGTTGGAGCTCTTCAGCAAAGTCAGCAGGTCTAATAGTGATACGTTGGCAGGAACCCTATGCACTTTACTCTTGACAAGCACATTTTGAACATTTTGTTTTTATGACTGCTCTTAAGACATTTCTGTAAAACAGCCCAGTCTTCCCTGGAATTATTCTCTTAATGGATGATTGTGAAGGACGTGAGCATAATGTAATGTTCACTGCAAAAGCAGGAAGTAATGATGCATTTTACTGTCCTGGCAAGGAAGGGTGTGCACGATGGTTGGTGGATGGGCATTCAATTCATCAAACATTAATGCCAGAGATCAGAGTCTGTGTCCAAACTCAGACCAACAATTGGTGTTGTTTTGTTTAAACCATGGCCACCAACTTTTTGCATTTGTGTGTATAAATATTGTATGTAGCCACCATGGCATCAGTCATTAACTTGTGGACTTTTGAAGTTTGGAATTTTGGTCATCGACACCTTGGATTTTGGAGAGCTAAAAATACAATAAATTGGTTGAAAACTGGGTCATCAGATAACTATCTTTAGTGCAAACATTGCGTTCACTTAAAGCTCCATTAAACAGTGTATATTTTATAATGCAAAGGAGCACTGGATGATAATTTGTTCAAACTGATTTAATCATTTTTCAGTTAAAATAGTTAAACTACAGATATGCAGCTGAAATGTAATTCTTACATCAGTTTCTGTAGAGCTATAAAGCTGTAGATAAATCCTTCTTAACTTGGTTTTTATACAAACTTAACGTTCTAATCGAAATTTCGCCTCAAGCTGATTACTCCCCTTGGAGAGAGTATTGATGAACACATAAACATACTTCCTGATGAAGTCCTCCTGTCTGTATTGTGCATCAGTACAGAAGACAGTCGTAATCACCGCAGAGATTCCAGCATTCATCTTGCACTGCTGACACTTTTTTGTTGTTGGAAACGAAGCCAAAAGAGCAAAAGTAATTAAGAAACTCTGCGGTGCCGAGCGGCCTCAGCTGCTGATTTGCATTTTGTTTATGCAGAAAAGACGGCGGAAGAAAAACAATGTGCACCTTCATGTCTCTGCGGGGAGTGAGAGTCACCTCCCATGAAGAGAGAACATCTTTTATTAGACAGCGAGGAGGTAATGCGTTTGGTGTGTACAGAGCTCAGGAACATGTTATCCCGAGAGATGTATGGGGAGAGGTCAGAGGGCACAGCAGCTGCTAAACTGATGCTTTCAATATTGTGTAAGGTCACGTTTGCATGTTGGGAGAGCAGGGAGAACAAGAGTCGGGGGTCGGTCAGTAAACATGGCCAGGTAAACAAGACTCATGCCTGATCCTTCACCACTGAGTGATATGTTCAGTAAACAGTGGTGGAAGAAGAACTCAGATCCTTTACTTCGGTAAAAGGAGATATACAGCAGTGTAAATATACTCCATTACAGGTCCACATCCTGAATTCAAATTGTTGCTTCAGTAGAAGTGCAGAAGTATTATCAACAAAATGTACTTCAAGAGCAGCTCCATTACTTGTTGTTGTTGCTGTTGTTGTTGAGGTTTTCTCTGTTCTGTTCCCAGGGGGGTCTTTGCTGCTGCTCCCCCTGCCTAAGGCTTTCCATGTAGGCGCATGGAAGGGCAGGGAGGTTTGCTCCGAACTAATGCTATACTCAATTTATTGGACGATCCTCTACTTGATCTGATAATGGCAACCAAATTGTAATGAGCTAGCTTAGCATAGCGTGCCTCCCGGCGTGTCTCACTGGAGTAGAATGTGTTGGTCTGGGAGCTCAATCTCACTCCGAAGTTGTCAAAATCCGGCGCTTGGGCAGAAACCAACCAAAAAAAGCGTCCTTTAACGTCGGCATGATACGTGGTCAGTTGCTATTATAGTTTAACAACACCCGGCAGTGTCAGTGGGAAACGTGGCAGGACAAGGACGAAAGTTAAGGCAGCAAATGTCCTAGTGGGGCCAGCGGGAGGGGTGGTGCATGGGTCCAACAAACACCGACTTTCAGCCTCAAGAGAGAGGGGTTCGCGTCCCATGAAACTCTAAAGGCCCAAACATACTTGGACGTACTATAAGCGGAGCGGACTCCGCGAGGACTGTCCACAGTCATTCGGCCTTCCATAGTCGAGCGCACTTCCACACACACACACTACGTTACCCACAATTCTTGCGTGTCGATGTGAAAAATACATGCTGAGCAGTCACTGGTGCGTGGAGTGGAGTTCGCACGGTTGTAAAATCTGAGTTTTGCGTGCACAGGGCCTGCGGACGTCCGCTTTTGGTCCGGGCGGACCTCCGCGGAGTCCGCTCCGCGTACGTACCGCCCGAGTATGTTCGGGCCTTAAGGCAAAACCCTATTTTTTTTTTCCGAAACCCAACCATGTATGTTTGTTGTTGATGGAAAAAAAAACCTCAATTTGCAGTGTTGTACCAATGTAGTGCGTTTATTTTGAAAGAGACTGTATGTATACGTTCCTGTGAAAACAGACATGTATCTTGAAATATGAGAACTTGATACAGTGTCCCAGAACGTCAACAACCAACAAACCCAGGGTACCTTACATGCCGTATGTGGACGTGGAAAATCCTTGACCAAAACATCAGTATGTGACGAGGTCAGAGTGAGAATGTGTTGGGTCTGGGGTGGAAGGAGTGAAGTTACATAGGTTACGTTTAGGTAAATAACGTTGCTTTGGTTAAATTTAGGAAAAGAAACATGGTGATGCTGAACCGTGAAATAAGTCTAAGATCACCTGGTTTCAAATGGGACACAGGCACCAGTCTCCTGGTCCTGGTCCTGCATTTGTTTGACCCATCCATCACCTTAACCTGTCTCGTTACACGGAAGTTCGGTCTTTGAACTACCTCCTTCATTTGTCCTGTCAACGCATTGGTCACGTGACAGCAGCCTGGTATACACACAAATTACAGACTCATTATTACAATGGTTACATACGAAGTGTGGTGCATGACTTTTCTTAGGTACATGTAAGATACATGAATGTATGAGCCTGAAAAATCTTGATGAACTAAATCTTACACTCAAAACTACAAGTATTTTTAAGCTCATTTCAGAGTCCTACTAAAAATAGTACAATTAAGTATGAATTTCAAACACTGAGTTGAAACCTGACTGTCAGGTTCTAATTTCCATCAGTGGGTGGATGGCAGCTGCTGACAATCTGCAGGGGACAGAGGCCTCTAACCTGTTTTTAATTCTTCACAGCTGGACGAGTTTCACCAGGTCAGTGCAGAAGTCATTCATCTGAATGTTCGCAATCAATCATCGCAGACTGGAAGTGTCGGACGCATGAATGCATACTGTACCTGGCAAGTTATACTCAACGGTTCAGCGCTCGCAAACAAGCAGCGCTTGTGCTTTGTGCTAGTCGAGCATCTGTGCAGGTACACGGACAATGTATGGACGGTCCATGAGCACTGCTGCCCAGTCTCATGCTGTCTAGGCCCTAACAGGCACTCTACCAGCTGTGTGAACAACTTGGCATGGACTCAAGCAGAGATGTTGGAGCTCTTCAGCGAAGTCAGCAGGTCTAATAGTGATACGTTGGCAGGAACCCTATGCACTTTACTCTTGACAAGCACATTTTGAACATTATTTGTTTTTATGACTGCTCTTAAGACATTTCTGTAAAACAGCCCAGTCTTCCCTGGAATTATTCTCTTAATGGATGATTGTGAAGGACGTGAGCATAATGTAATGTTCACTGCAAAAGCAGGAAGTAATGATGCATTTTACTGTCCTGGCACGGAAGGGTGTACGATGGTTTGGTGGATGGGCATTCAATTCATCAAACATTAATGCCAGAGATCAGAGTCTGTGTCCAAACTCAGACCAACAATTGGTGTTGTTTTGTTTAAACCATGGCCACCAACTTTTTGCATTTGTGTGTATAAATATTGTATGTAGCCACCATGGCATCAGTCATTAACTTGTGGACTTTTGAAGTTTGGAATTTTGGTCATCGACACCTTGGATTTTGGAGAGCTAAAAATACAATAAATTGGTTGAAAACTGGGTCATCAGATAACTATCTTTAGTGCAAACATTGCGTTCACTTAAAACTCCATTAAACAGTATATATTTTATAATGCAAAGGAGCACTGGATGATAATTTGTTCAAACTGATTTAATCATTTTTCAGTTAAAATAGTTAAACTATAGATATGCAGTTGAAATGTAATTCTTACATCAGTTTCTGTAGAGCTATAAAGCTGTAGATAAATCCTTCTTAACTTGGTTTTTATACAAACTTAACGTTCTAATCGAAATTTCGCCTCAAGCTGATTACTCCCCTTGGAGAGAGTATTGATGAACACATAAACGTACTTCCTGATGAAGTCCTCCTGTCTGTATTGTGCATCAGTACAGAAGACAGTCGTAATCACCGCAGAGATTCCAGCATTCATCTTGCACTGCTGACACTTTTTTGTTGTTGGAAACGAAGCCAAAAGAGCAAAAGTAATTAAGAAACTCTGCGGTGCCGAGCGGGCCTCAGCTGCTGATTTGCATTTTGTTTATGCAGAAAAGACGGCGGAAGAAAAACAATGTGCACCTTCATGTCTCTGCGGGGAGTGAGAGTCACCTCCCATGAAGAGAGAACATCTTTTATTAGACAGCGAGGAGGTAATGCGTTTGGTGTGTACAGAGCTCAGGAACATGTTATCCCGAGAGATGTATGGGGAGAGGTCAGAGGGCACAGCAGCAGCTGCTAAACTGATGCTTTCAATATTGTGTAAGGTCACGTTTGCATGTTGGGAGAGCAGGGAGAACAAGAGTCGGGGGTCGGTCAGTAAACATGGCCAGGTAAACAAGACTCATGCCTGATCCTTCACCACTGAGTGATATGTTCAGTAAACAGTGGTGGAAGAAGAACTCAGATCCTTTACTTCGGTAAAAGGAGATATACAGCAGTGTAAATATACTCCATTACAGGTCCACATCCTGAATTCAAATTGTTGCTTCAGTAGAAGTGCAGAAGTATTATCAACAAAATGTACTTCAAGAGCAGCTCCATTACTTGTTGTTGCTGTTGTTGTTGAGGTTTTCTCTGTTCTGTTCCCAGGGGGGTCTTTGCTGCTGCTCCCCCTGCCTAAGGCTTTCCATGTAGGCGCACGGAAGGGCAGGGAGGTTTGCTCCGAACTAATGCTATACTCAATTTATTGGACGATCCTCTACTTGATCTGATAATGGCAACCAAATTGTAATGAGCTAGCTTAGCATAGCGTGCCTCCCGGCGTGTCTCACTGGAGTAGAATGTGTTGGTCTGGGAGCTCAATCTCACTCCGAAGTTGTCAAAATCCGGCGCTTGGGCAGAAACCAACCAAAAAAAGCGTCCTTTAACGTCGGCATGATACGTGGTCAGTTGCTATTATAGTTTAACAACACCCGGCAGTGTCAGTGGGAAACGTGGCAGGACAAGGACGAAAGTTAAGGCAGCAAATGTCCTAGTGGGGCCCGCGGAGGGGGTGCATGGGTCCAACAAACACCGACTTTCAGCCTCAAGAGAGAGGGGTTCGCGTCCCATGAAACTCTAAAGGCCCAAACATACTTGGACGTACTATAAGCGGAGCGGACTCCGCGAGGACTGTCCACAGTCATTCGGCCTTCCATAGTCGAGCGCACTTCCGCGTTGTAGTTTACTGTAAAAATGTCCGTGACACACACTACGTTACCCACAATTCTTGCGTGTCGATGTGAAAAATACATGCTGAGCAGTCACTGGTGCGTGGAGTGGAGTTCGCACGGTTGTAAAATCTGAGTTTTGCGCGCACAGGGCCTGCGGACGTCCGCTTTTGGTCCGGGCGGACCTCCGCGGAGTCCGCTCCGCGTACGTACCGCCCGAGTATGTTCGGGCCTTAAGGCAAAACCCTATTTTTTTTTTCCGAAACCCAACCATGTATGTTTGTTGTTGATGGAAAAAAAAACCTCAATTTGCAGTGTTGTACCAATGTAGTGCGTTTATTTTGAAAGAGACTGTATGTATACGTTCCTGTGAAAACAGACATGTATCTTGAAATATGAGAACTTGATACAGTGTCCCAGAACGTCAACAACCAACAAACCCAGGGTACCTTACATGCCGTATGTGGACGTGGAAAATCCTTGACCAAAACATCAGTATGTGACGAGGTCGGAGTGAGAATGTGTTGGGTCTGGGGTGGAAGGGCCTGTTATGTTGTGTGTGCTGCCTTGTTAACCGCAGGCTGTACATTTATTTTCCAAATGTAGTAGCATTAGTTCAACATATTGTTCGGCTTGTAATAGGTACAAAACCAAAAGCCTGGTACCGAATGGTTCAACACAAATACGTGTATTGTTACACCCCTTTTTTTATTTGTAAAAAGTAATTATAAGTGTAAAATAAATGTAGAGCAGTAAAAAGATACAATATTTCCCTTTGAAATGAATCGGAGTGAAAGTATAAAGTAGCATGAAATGGAAATACTCAAGTAAAGTACAAGTATGTCAAAGCTGTACGAGAGTAAACATGCTTACTTAAATTCCACCACTGTCATATTGTTCCAAACCACCATTGTTAATAAATCACTAGTTGTGACACTTTTTTGATACTGAAAACATTGATTTTCAATAATTTCTTCAAAGGGCGCTCCACGACTTAAATTCCACTCAATACTTCCATCAACTCTTTTGTCCCTCCCATCAGTCTCCTTCATCTCTCCCCCATCCGTCATCGCCTCCTCTCCCTTCTCCACCTCGTCATCGCTCAATTTATCTCTCCACCCGTCCGCACCTCCATCACTTGAGCCGTTCATTCCCTCCCTCGTTCATTCACTCCTCTTTGAATCATAGCTTCATTGTTATTCCCTCCCCGCGCTCATCCTTCATTTGCCGCGTCCCTCCTCGATCAGTCGTTTCTCGGCCCAGCTGTCGTTACTCACTTCATTCATGAGCTTTATGCCGTCTCGCTCCCTCGTTCTGTCTCTGCTCCCTCCGCTCTCACTGTCACGCTATTGTTTTGTTTTTCCATCACCAGCAGAATTAGAGTCACTTTGCTCACACAGGACAATAAAAGAACAGGAATTTGTCTTGGTGGCATAATGACGAAATATAAGGTGGAACATTTGATGTATTCAGTGAAGGCCAATGAGGAAAGGACACAGTGGACAGCAGGCTGCTATTTACACCATCCATCTCTCACTCTGTCATCCTCCGTCCATCCATTTGCATCATTAATTCCTCTTTCTCTACAAACCTTCAGCTGTCTCTGTATCTCTCACATCTCACATGTTTGCCTCTCCCTTTCTTTAATTTGTCATTTTTATTTGCTGCCTTCAATTCATCCGATCATTCTGCCATTCCCTCTTACGCTCCTCTAAAAGTAATCACTCACATTGTTGACTTTATTTTCCCATAGTCTTTCCATTTAAAGCCCCAGTTTGATATTTGCTCAGCCCTACAGAATGTGCTCTCCAGCACAGTGCTTCAGTCTAGGGAACTGGCCGTTTTGTTCATTAATAATTCTGACAATATGACTGGTTTGCTCCTTGCAGATTAGCATCCATTTGCTTATGTAGCTCGCTGCTGCACTGGCTACACTTCAGGCTTTGATCATAAGAACATCTATGCAACATATAAGCAGATTCAAGCAGGGGAAGCTGGGGAGGAAGTCTGCATATCTCATGAAAGGAAAAAGCAACATCAGACATGCCAGCCTGACGGAGAGTAAGCATATGTTGTTAAAATGTCTTAGGTGTGGGAAATGGTGATGTTATCATGTGGTCCGAACCAGAGCATGAGTGGAGCGGGTGAAAATTTCCGACACTTTGTGCCGTTCGTCCGCTCCGCTTGGTTCTACACTAACCTGTGATCTTCTATTCACAAATAAAACGGGGTCTGCCCATTTTTCCAACAGCCCATTGGTTCGACATCCCATTGTTCCGACCATATTAAACCCATTGTTCCAAAGTCCCTTTGCTCTGAAATCATCATGATGCCCTGTGGTTAAGGTCTGGTTAGGTTTAGGCACAAAAAACCACTTGGTTAGGGTCAGGAAAAGATCATGGTGTGGGTTAAAATGAAAAAGAAAGTGGCAAACACATAAGCTGTGAGCCTGCTTCGCCTCAAGCCTTTCCCAGCTGACCCAGAGCCGGTCGTGGCGCACCATCAAGGCAGAAATACGCCCGCCAGGAGCCGTTCAGCACCGCGGAGAGCTCCCCACAAAACCCCAACCCCAGAGTTAATAACAGGAGGTTATGGTGTTTCACTCTCTTCTCTCTATGGCACTTGTATCTCGACCAGTAGCCTACTTTTGTTGCGTTGCTGATCCTCTATGGTACACAAATACAGTAATAATCACATATCGGAACAACGGGACGTCGGACTAATGAGAGGTCGGAACAATGAGAGGTCGGAACAGTGCTACGGCACCAATAAAACATGAGCTTGGTAGATTCTCTGGGGAAGCCCTCTCCCCGCAGTTAGGGACCGTTCTACATGGTACCGCTGGCAGGGTGGAAATAAGTCGTGTAGAGGAGACGGACAGGTTAAGCGGCCGACCTCCGAAGCCCTCTCGCCTCTCCCCGCAGTTAGGGACTGTTCTACAAGGTACTGCTGCTTCTCTTCTCAGTTTCTTTTCTGAAGTACACAGTAAACTCCATAGTTTTGAAAGAAAATAGTGTGGGTGTGCGCAGGTGCAAAGATGCATTCTGCGTGGGGCATGAGTGACTGGAACAAAATTGGAGCGGGAGATAAGGCTCCACCTTTTCAAAAAATAGCCGCTCCTCGCACATGCTCTGGTCCGATCATCAAAACGAGAGCGCGGCTGACTAAATGTGAGTTGCTCATTCATGATAATGTTGGCTTTTCTTGAACCATGAATAAGATCTGTAATGTTAGATGAAAAAAAGATCAATACCACTCTCATATCTGTCTGTTGACTACAAGACTACAGTAGGAAGTTAACTTAGCTTAGCGTAAAGACTGGAAAAGGGGGGGCAACAGCTAGCATGGCTCTGTTTGTAAGTAATAGACTTGTCCTACCAGCACACCTTAAGCTTTTTACTTGTACAAACCTAGACTGTATATTACAATGGACGACACATCCTCACTTACCCTACTGCAGTGGTCAAGGCACACCAAAGGGCAAGCTAAAATCTCAAGGCACACCTGTATTTATATCTGTGCACAATAGTCTCTATAATGTGCGTTATCACTCTTATCACAACACAAATGTTTGTTTTTATTTACTGATATCAAATAACAACTGAAAACTCATGGATTGCTCATGAAAATATTTATAACAAAATGATTGAAGAATTTATTCTAGACATTTTAAAATTACATTAAAGCACCAATAACACATCCATTTAAACAGGAAATAAAGTTAAGATAATGTGATGTGTCACACATTTAAGATTCCCTCACACGAACAGTGACGAATAGCTTCCTCGTGAACGTTTTTTACATGAAATTAAACTAAATTAAATAACATTTTTTAGGTCAAGTGTTAAAAATTAATTCATAACTTTTTGTATAGGTCCAGTTAAATATTGCAACAATAATGTGACTTTATCACTAAAGCCCACGGCACACCTGGATATGCGTGTGCTGTGGAACACCATTTCAGAACTGCTGCCCTACTGTACAGAATTGAAGCTAAAATATCCCGGATACAGCTGCTGCCATCTTGCTATGGTGACATCATTTGGAGCCAGAGTCTTTACAGTATCAATCTTTTTTTTCCCTGCCCATACACCCGTCCCACCAATTGCATGCAGCACCACTGAACACGAGCCCACCGATTGGCTCACACAGTTGTCAATCATGTTGTAAAATCCCCATTTTATGGCATCAAATAGCCAATTAAAACCAACTTAGAAGAAAAATGAACACTTGAACAAACAGCAGTGTGATTAAAACTATCTCAAATAACAGAAACCATCTTTAGAAAAAAACTTCTTTAATGTGTACCTAAGTTTTTTGTTTGACCCATGTGCCATCCACTAATGTGTAGGGGACTGACTTTATGACCTTTTGTTTCCGTTTCACTCTTGAGGAGCTGTCATCTACCATGAAATGAATCTGCACTTTAAGCTAGGGTAAGCTAACTGCGTGCTAACTGTAGTCTTATGTTTAATGGACAGATTTGAGAGTGGTATCAATCTTTTTGTCTAACTCTCAGTAAGACAGATAAAAACTGTAGCCTATTTCCCAAAATATCGAGCTATTCCTTAAAGTTTCTGTAAGTGGTGCAGCAAGATTAGCACTACATGCTAACTCACACAGTTCTTTTTTTTACAGGCAGTTCACACAAAGTAGAAATGAAAAATGTTTCACTTAAGTGGAAAAGGATTTTTCTAATTTAAAAGGCAGTGTTTAAAAAAGCAAAAATTTCAAGCTGTCATTCAAGTCGGTCGAGAATTACCATCTTATGTTATCAAAAAGTGAAAAATGGACACACAAACAAGTGCTTCACACACATGAAAACAGAAAGGGTTGATGCTAGAATGGATGGCCAGGAAGGACGGGGGAGGGACGCTCTGCTGTGACTGGCTGTTATGTCATCAGTTGTCCATGCTTGCACAAGGCAATGCAAGAGCATCTTGATTTTGACCACAGACACCACAAAGCTTTTACTGCCATCATTTCAGGTAGTATAACTTATCACAAACCATCTGAAAAAAAACAAAAAACTTTTAATATATGTTTTGTTTGTAATAATCTGGAGGCCGTACTGGAGCTGGAGAGGCAGTCATAGCGGGTAAAGCAGAGCCAAGGCCTGCAGAGCATGTTGGACGCTCCACATCCAGGGGCGTGTGGACACTGGAGGACAGCCGACAGTGGGCACTCAGCCGTGGGAACAGTCCCCACAGGATTCCCGCCCTTCCTCTGGTTCTCCAACACGCTCTGCGGCCCTTGCTCTCCTCTCCTCTCACCCGCTATGGCTGCCTCTCCAGCCCCCAGTAAAGCTGTCCAGCACGCTCTGCGGGGCCTGGCTTGACTCGCAGCCGGCTGGCTGTATGCCATACCCTTTAAGCAGCCTCCAGCAAGCCCTACTGACCCAGGCTGTGCTGTGCTCCTCTGCTGGACAACCACAGGGAGGACAGCAGGGAGTTGCCCATGGCTGAGGGCCCTCTGATGGGTTTTGGCAAGAGGAGCTGTGGACTTTGTACTTTATTATTCCTGGGGATTTTGTGCCCCTGCTCTCTGATCGATTGTTCGTTATGATTGAATGAACAATGTTGCACAGTCTAGCCGATACTGTCAGGTCCCTCCCCCGTCCCTCTGGACTATCCATTCTAGCACCAGCCATCTTCAAGTAAAGCATATGTTAAAGGAAAAGAGACCCAACACTGGCACATTATGTCACAAAAGGCAACAAATGCAAGTAAATACTAAAGACTATTTAGTAGACTCAAACACTAATACTCCTGCAAAGCTGGTCATATCACAGAGACTGACAATTAGCATATGGCAGCTATACGGCACAAAACCTAATCTGAGCATGCTGCTTGTCACAGTGATTTGATTACTTCTCTTTTTAAATTAACTGTCATTTTGTCCTCTGCAATGCTCGGGAGTTACTGAAGTGCCCTTCAACAAATCAGTGACCTCTCCACCGTGTATTCAGGTGCTGCCCTACAGCTCGCTTTGACTCATCCAGAGGCAGAGATTTGTTTGTGCTGAACGCAAATGTGAAAAGCCGGGATCCAATTACCTCGTGTAAAATTGCTAATAAAGTTATCTGCCTCTACAGTGTGAAGGTGGGCGGTGTAGGAACGTGGGGACAAACAACAGATAACGCTAATCCTTCAAAACAAACCAGAGTGCAGAAGTGAAACAAATGTGGGTATGAGCATGCACGATAAGAGATTGAGAATGTAAATCCATGTATTTACTGCTCATCATGTCAAATTCAATGTTTTTGTTTTAATACCTGGTTCTTTTTCAATTTGGACTGCTGTGGATAACATCAATACAGAAGGAGCACTATCAGAGGTGTCCTTGTGCCAGTAGGTGTATGAGTGAGCGTGGGTGTGTGCACACTGTAGGACAGAGCTTGCTGTACTAAAGTGTATCAAAGATGTCCTTGTGCTGAGAACTCAAGTTAGAGAGGAACACCCAGGGTGGAGAGACAGCTAGAAGACACGCAGGTGAAGCGAGACAAACCAAGAAGCAGGCAGTGACGAGAGACTGTCCACTGCGGCTCTTAGATGAAAGGAACGCTAGAAAAAATCTAAATGAAATACAGGAAATGACTTTGAAGTGATGTCGACCTGTCCAAGACACTACTGTAACGTCATTTATTATCACAATGTTCACTTTTATCGCAATTTTCTGCAACCGTGTCTGGCGGTATCAAAGCGTTCCCCTGCTGGGCAAATATCTGAGGAGATCAAAGGAGAACAGGTGAAAAAGAGGTAAAGAGAAAAGAAGAGACTCGTATAAAGGACATGCTCACATTAAGTCACTATGACAAATGATGCTCTTTGTTCGTATTTCCTAGGATAGGTAGAGACTTTAACACATATTTTTAAGAAAACAAACTCGTCATATTTTCTATTTCTGCTCTCTAATCCCAGGAATAAACAGTCTCTCAGTACTTCCTGGTGTCTGTACCCTTTCTGTTGCACTCAGCCCCTAGTTTTCCGTCTGGAGACATAGATCTTTCAGTGATGAACAAATATATAGTTTCATTTTTTAAAAAGGCTCAGTAAAATCCTCAAAAAGCTGGGCACTGTAGAGTTCAGCAAAAGTTACTCAAAGTGGTGTAAACAATGCATTTACTGGGGACTATTTTTAGCAGTGGATTAACACATTTGGTGCTGGAGTGATTATGGTATCAGGATGGCGTTACAATGACTGTTACAATGAATGGGCAAACCGTTCACATTCTCATGGCGACAAAAACGGAAGCTTGGTCAGTGGCTGTTGGTGTCTGCAACTAATGCAGAGGCCACACACATGCTACTTTCCTTGTGCCCTCGAATTCATTGTTTTAAATGTAGATGTGCAGCAGACACGCTCAAATTCCAGAGCAAAGCCAAAGCGACGCTGTTGCGGTGCTCATACATTCCAGACGGCTTCTTTCTCAGGGCGCAACAGCTGCACCCTGAGAAAGTTCAACTTTTGGAACACAGCAGCGTGCACCGCATGTCACGTGATGAGGACCAACCAATCACTGCCGACGGATATTTTTCCCTTCTTCCATAAATATCAGTCTGTGATAAATATGGAGAAGAAGTTGATCATTTCAGTGCAGGGCTGCCCAGAGCTTTAAATCTGTTCCGCTGACGATAGGCCTACACACTTAAAAACAGTGCCTGGAAGAAGTTTAGCTTTGCACTCAGGATTTCAGGTAAATGGGCTATGATTTGGTTCTTGTTAAGGTTGCTTAGCAACCTCAGACGCAACCTGCCACCATGCTCTTGAAAGCTGGCACAGAAAAGGCATAAGAGTAGAGCTTCATGTTTTCCAGGCGGTTAAAGACGCAGCATGTGTACGACCCTTACGCCGGAATTCCACTGGATGCGTGTCCATTGCGGAACGGCTGCGCTGGTTTTTCACTGTGTGCTCAGCCGTAGGTCAACACCCGCCAGCTGTGTTTGCTGTGCGAAGTGGTGCAGCTCCGCCGGACAGCAGGAGTCACGAGGACCCATGAGATCTCACGAATTCACGCATAATCGCGCAATATAGCAAGATGTAGTTTCTATAAACAGAACCACAAAACCAGAGGAGTAGTAGGAAGACATCTCGGTGCACCTCCATGATTAATATCTCCTCGTCCATGTTGTCAACGGGGTGAAATGACATCTGAAAACCTCTGACCTGTTGACTTCAGGCCTGCCTCCGCCCATTATGACGTTTTCAAGGTGTAGTGCAGGGAAATATGATCCACTGTGAACACTGTGTATTTTATTTTGAAAACAAACCGGATGTTTTGTTTCTGTGCACGACTTCCTGCCCCGCATGATCTGCTCCGTGCTGAGTTGCTGCGTTGTGCTCCAGCGTACAGCAAAAATAGAAGTCCTGCGTATCTGTTGCGGAGGGCTCCGGAGTGCCAGAGCTGTGACAGAGCCGGAACGCAGCACAGCCGCAGCCGGTGGAAGCACACACATTGACTAGAATTGAAACGTATCGGCTCCGCTGCTGTTCCAGAGTGCAGACGCAACCCACACGCATCTGGTGGAATTTGGGGGTTAAGCATCTTGTTGGGCTTTCAGCTAACTCCAATGTAAACCCATCTACGGCAATGTAGTTTACAGAGTTAGAATGTCCAAGAAAGGGTTAGGATCAGCTGGCTTAAGTCGAACTCAGACTGGCCAGTTCACACAGCTGCAACTTTTCTCTGCAAAAAAACGGTTTCTTCTCATTGCAAATCTTTGGTCTGAACTGGGCTTCAGAATCCTTGACTGTCCAAATGCTGAATGAGTTTATCATTAACCAGCTTTAACACTAAACCGGCCCCAGCTAAAACAACTTGGTCCAACTTGATCCTGTTACTCATCACGCCCAAATCATAACTATACCCAGCTCAACAATCAGAATATGGATCCTTGCCTTCAGTAAATAAATCTGACAAAGTCAACCCAATTGCTAGAATAAAGTCTCAATATATGTGTGTCACCATTAAATCAGACCGAATATTCCAGTTTGAAAAGATGTGGTTTTAGATGGGATTTCAAAGTGGAAAGGGAGTCAATATTGTGAATGTTGTGTGGAAGAGAATTCCAGAGGTGGGGGGCAGAACGGCTGAAGGTGCTAGAACCCATGGTAGTCAAGAGGGCAGATGGTGATGTGAGTTGGATTGCAGAAGAGGATCTAAGAGTACGAGAGGGTGTGTACATATGAAGGAGTTCGGACAGGTAGGAAGGGGCTTGATTATGAAGGGCCTTAAAGGTGAGAAGCAGCACCTTGAAATCAATGCAATATTTAACACAAAAGGAATGTCCATTCAACATTTTCCTTTGACCACTGGACTGGACAAAACCCTACTCTGTGTGTGTGTTTGTGTATATGAGAGGAAGAAAGAATGACTGTGTTGGACGCAAACCAAGATGGAGGTCATACGGCACACTGACGACTTAATTCTTCTGTGGCCAAGTATGCGGCAACGTATTGTGTGTGTTTGTGTGCATTTCACTTCTCCAGCGAGAGAGCAGAGCAAACACATTCCTAAATCTCTCAGATTAGAGTGAGGGAGTGGATTTGACTGTGCTTATCAACAGCAGAGCAGAGCAAATGTGAGTAAGTGTTTCTCACCTAGACAGATGGACAAACACACAATCGCACACACACAGAGACACGGCGTGGGTGACTGACTGGTTCACTGCGGGGGGAAGTGAAGTAACAGATATCTTAGTGTGTGTAGATATAATAAGTAACTAAAAGTAACTAACACTGCTACAGTAGCTGTGACAACAACATTTCTCTGTTGGCATAAGGTTTAAGTGTTTCCATATGTTTTTACTTGGCATTTTAGATGCATTTCCTTTAATCCACCTGCCGTTTGGCCACAGATGATTTTGCCTTGGTGGAGCTCTCTCAGTTGTTGCTTTAAAATCCCACACCTCAAAGGGATGATTGCCAAATTGCGACGACTGCCAGACTTTTTCAGAGCTGACAAAAGCTGCTAATTGACATTCAAGCTGAAATGGCTGGGCTAATTATGATGAAGTTAGCTATACCATCTGTATTTTTGGCATGAGGCGAAAACATTGGAGGGAAAAAAAATGGAAAAGGGACTACAAGGCTTTAAGGATTTAGCGGAGCATTCCTTTTGTGGAAACTTTGTAAATAGTCACCCACCCGTGCTCTTGTCTATCATACATCATATATGTTTTTGTAAACCTGCTGTCAAAAGGTCATGAGTCAGCTTGTTGCAATCAGAAAAATTAATGTGGAAATTAGCTTCTGTAAAACAGGATAAAGACAAAACAGTTTCCTGTTTGCTTTGTATTGTTTATGTGGGCTAAGGAGGCAAGATGAGCAGAGAAACACTTTGCTCTGCAAGAGCTGTCCCAAGATGCTCATGCTAAAAAATAAGGTTGTAGAGGCTTGCTGATACAGTGACTACTCACAGGTAGAGGTGTGAAGATCCATTGATCTGGATTGATGTATCAAATCAGTGACCAATGATCCAACATCACTGATGCAATGTCAAAACGTTGATCAACATCATTTTCATGTGGTGTTAACACAAACGTGACACCAAGTTTGAACACTAGTTCAAATAAGTGGAAGTTTGTGCTCTAGAAAAGGATCAGCACTCAGTGAATAACCTCCTAAGCCCTATGATAAGCTATTATGGCAAGGCTTAACTATACAGACCAGTGAACAGTGATAACTAACATGTCTTTGGGGTCATCAGGTGGGAACCTCCTTTCACTAGTGTTTCGTCTAGTTGGTCCCACAACACCTCCAGGAGGCTAGACAGTGATCTCTGGCGTCCCAGAGACACTCCCCTAATGCCAGCTCTCACTGCTCCCCACACCAACCCAACAACCTCCTTTACCTTACTTACACATGGCTTTCTCAGCCCAAACAGCACTGCCACCTTCAACCAAACCCAGGCTCCGTGCATGCGAGCTCCAGGTAGAGACAGTGCCGATACTACCTTTCCTAGCACATTCACCATACTCTATTTCATATGCTACATAGCATAACTACAATATAAGCTAAAGTTAATATATCATAGGCATGTGAAATTGTTGAGTCAATGAATGTACTCCTGCGGGCAGGTCCTCTGTCTCATATGTCCATGGGGGATCTCAATGCTGATTGACTATCGTGGCCCGAATTGGTTCCAATTTTTAAACTCACGTAAACAAGCATATGATGCGAAATTGTGCTACTTGCTTGATTCGTGCCACCTCATTCATGTCAGAGTATACCACACCCATTTATACCATCTATTGTGATTAGATCGCTCCCCATTTCTGTCTTCTAAGGTTTTAAAACTCCTCTTGAAGGGTTTATGTCCTTCTTGTTGATTAAACTGATCTACCTAGGTTGTTTGGTCTGTGGACAAAACTGTACTTTGAACACAGTTACTGGTGGTTACCTTTGTTTGCTCACTGTACTAGGTATTGATGGGCTACTTGTACTTAAAACGACTGACTTTATGATGGCTATGTCTTCATCAGTTGTTTTAATGTCTGCCTAAGCTATTTCATAAATTCCAAATTTAAAATCATGACTCTCTCTCAGCCTGCCAGCTTTCAGTGAGTTTGGTCGCTAACAGGCGAATAAGTTCACACCATTTATTCACAAGGACATATTTGTACCATTGACTCATGTCTTTATATAAAAGTGGATGATGCAATGAGGCTAAGAAAGCATCCTCCACTGTCTGGCTCCCTGTTTGCTCAAAGGTCAGCACTGGCAACTGGTTGACAGCACAAACGCATGTCAAAGTTCACCAAAGTGCTTCTTGAAATGAATGGAGTTAGCCATTTCATAAGTTGGTGTGTCTACGCCTTTAAGAGAAATGCTCCTTCAAATCCACCTCAAGATGAATTCAGCAGTAGTATCAACAGATGAGTAATGCTGGAAAACACACAGACCACCCAGAATGTTTGGAATGCTGGGAAATGTATGCACATCAACTGGAAGTCAGTCCAACTTTTCTGTTTTTCTCTCTGGCTTAATGCGAGTGTGTCTAAAGATGTGTGTCCCTGCACTGCTGTGTATGTGTGGTTTGTGTGTGTTGTTGCGCACATGTGTACCAGTGGCACCTTCACAGTGGCAGTGGGGGGCTGGCAGCAGGCATCTGCTCACACAGTCAGCCTGCTGAGACACACACACAACCACACACACAACGATTGACAGAGTGGGACACACAATACAAGGGTCATGTGGACATAAACCCACACACACACACACCAAAACCCCAGATGAACCCCACTGTCCTGTTTGACAGGGTGAATCTGACAGGCTAAGACCTTCCCTGCATGTGCATGTGTGCGTGTGCATGTGTGTGTGTTGGTATAGGTTGACATTACTCTGCCGTGGCCAGGGGGTGACAGCAAGAACAATTACACCAAACTGGTCATGTGGTTATCCACACCGGTCTTCTGACATTAGCTGCACTGTGTATTTTTGTGTGTGTGTGTGTAAGGTGAAAACAAAACCTGCATTCTGGCCACGTTCTCTCGAAGCTGCTTTTTTTAGCTAATGTCACAGGATAAAAGTGTCTAGACAAAACAGACAGGAAGACAGATGCATCAACCATCAGCGCGCACACACAAACAGCCACACATAAACTTTTGTATTTCAGCGGCGGAGGCGAAGCGAACAGCGCCCAGGGTCATAGTTGGAACTTGGCACCAGGACCGGGACAGACAGGAGATTGCTGAGGATGTGACTTTGACTCCGAGCCAAACCCATCGATCAACCCCAGACAGCGTTACTTAGTATACTGACGTTTGGTGTACTGACTTTCCACTGGCACCGTCAATCCGTAGAATACAATGGGAAGCAATTGAGTTAACATGGACTCCTCCAAACAACATATTGGATACCGTTCTAATTTTACTGTGGGCAAAGGATTCCTCAGTAATTGAATAGGAGTGTTGCTTTCTTTGATCAATTTAGGCCGACTTGTTCAAATGGTAATTTATTCTGACACTGATGCTATGATCTTTGGATGATTTTCTTTCTTTCATTCTTTTTTTTTTTTTTTAAAGATTATTTTTTCGGGCTTTTTTGCCTTTAATGGACACGACAGACTGAAACGGGGTGAGAGAGAGAGTGGGGGGGGGGGGGGGGGGCTGTCCCTTTTCCCTCCTTGTAGATCTGCCCAGATGTACTGCACCTCATTAGGTAATGCATGGAGGAGGTGCTGAAGAGCTCCTGTGCCAGCAGCAGAGGGGAGAGGCTCTGGTGTGGGGACTGCTGGTCCTGCTGCCTCTCAGCATGGGATTTTTGTTGTCTTGTTTGCCTGTTTTACCTGTAACAAATCCCATGGATTTGAGTGTTTTAAAGGTGTTTATGTGGTTATTGCTGGGTCAGTGTTTGGAGTTTTGTTTGCCCCATAGGGCCGCCTAATGGTGGGGCGTAACAAAGAGCAGCATTTAGTAGAACCTGAGCTCCAAGGATGGCACATCAGTCAAACTACATTCTCACACCAACTACTGGATAGGATGAATACTTTGGTTGACGGATGATCAAATCTGTACAAAACATATGACGTTCAAATCAGCCTCAGCTATATATTGTGTTCAGTGCTAATTGGCAGAAGTTTTGCTAAAATGCTAACAGCTCTCCAGTTTAAATATTAATAATATCTGCAAGTCACACTGGTGCTCCATGGTCACAAAATGTGATGAAATGGCCACGTTGTGAAGCCATGCAGATATAACAATGTATGCCTATCGACCAGGAGAGTGTGATCTGGATAGGCAGAGGAGTGTGTTTGACATATCATGTTTGTGCAGGTGGCTTATATATAAGGAAAAAAAAGAAAAAAAAGGAAGTGACAATCTATATTTGATTTTTGCAATCGTCATTTTTCCACCCTACGTGGAACAAGCGACAATACATCGAGTACAATTGATATTGAGGGATTGAGGGAAATCCATGCCCACTTCTTCTCGTTGAGCAACAACAGGCTTGCCTTTATCAGTCAACCCAAATTGAAGCCCCCCTGCTGCAGTTTAGCTCAATTGTTCAGATGCCTGAACCACACAATTCATTTTGAAAGGAAATAGCAGAGTTTCCATCACTATTGCCGAGACTCATTTATGTTTAGCCAATGTGTGAATTATTTTGACTGATTTCAAACAAAATGTCAACACATAAAAACTCCCTGTAGGTTTTGATGTAGTTTACATTGAGTTCAGTCCCTTTAACTCAGCCAATAATCTCTGTTGTTGTTATCCAGTGTAATACAGCAACAAATTCGCAGCAGTGGGATGGGACAGACTGATAGCAACTGATAGGATCAGACAGATAATTTTGTTAGGGGAAGACAAACGAGTGTGAATAAGAATCTGACAAACAGTAGACCAATTTCTTTTCTCCTTCTCCCCCCTCCTCCTGAGCTGTCTGTGCCTGCGGGCGAGCTAAAGTAGACAATCCCAGAGTGAGGGGAATGAAAAGAATGATTCAGCCAGCTGGCTTTCAACACCTGGTCTCTTATTCCCTCACAGACACCACGTTAGGATTTATAGGGGGGTAAGGACAGGGAATGACAGAGGAAGACAATAAGGGAAGAAGTGTAGAGACAAAGAAAGGAGCTTGAGTCCAAAGTGGGAAGTTGAATGAAGATGAGGAGCGTTGTTGAGAGAAAAATCAATGGCAGAGAAAGCAGAAAAGGAAGTAAAGGCTAGTATGTGCCAATTTTAAATCAATACATCTTTATTCTTCTACTCCCTAACACCAGACGATATCATCACAATTGAACCCACAAAAGCTTTACCTGTGCACACCCACGGCTGTTGCTTCTTAGCAATATAGTTTCTACCAGCAGCTGCAATGACTGGATATATTGAGGAACTGTCACTGTGCATTGATCGCCATGTTAATTAGAACACTGCCTAAAGACATAAAAGGTCTACTAATAGAGAACATATCACTAACGTCACTTTAACACAAAAAATGGAAAACATTGACACAAATAATTACTCACGTTTTTTGTTTTTTTCATCTTCTTATAGTCCATGAAATCATTTAGTATTCACAATTTAGTCCATAATTAAATGTAATGCATCATAAAACCCATGCCGGACTCTTCGCTCATCAGCCAACTTGACCTTCTCAATTTCACGCTACCTATAGCAGCCTTTAGCTACCAATTAGCTAGTCTCTATAAACAGACTCTACATTCAGTGAATGTAGAGTCTGTAGGCAAACCCCTGATCTTGAAGAGCGGAAGAGCCCTGGTTTCCGGTGCTAGGCTGTTTGTAGTCCGCATGATATTGATCAATCACGTTTAAGCCGGCTGCAGTTGTTGCCAGGTTAAATGCTCCGTGCAGTGAACTAACGAGGCGGAACATAATTGGCGTCACTGCAAACTCTGAATCCATCGCAATGGTTCATCATATTTACTTATATATAAACGGAAGTCGGAAACGGAAATTCGCTTCCTCAAACCGGAATGCCAAAAAATCGGGGGTCTGCCCCCAGAGGCTGTATCGCCATCTGCTGGAAGTCAGACGCCAAATACAGCTGATGGGTTCCAAGAATGCCAATTAGCTGACTCTACAAGATGGTTTCACTAACTCACACTCAGTGGTAGTTTACGGTGAAAAGCTCATTGTACACTACCTGCCCAACACCAAACAGCAAATACTGTAAAACATCAATTGATAGCCTGGTCTATTATATGCGTGAATCAGTAAGTCAACAGCCCTATATCTGGGACAGGCCTTTAATTCATTTCACACAAAACTGCTGCTCAGCAAAGATCAGGAAATACAATCAGACTGATGTATATTTAAAAAAAATTAGGCTTCGGCTAATATATCAATTATAAGCATCAAAGAGCTAGTGAGTTATGGCACTCAAGGATTACAGCACCTGGCATATGAAAAACCCTTTAGATCCTTTTGAACTGAGGACCCTTACTGACTAAAGGAATATGAAAAACTTACAGGGTAATCGATGAATGGACACATAATTCAAGATAGCCAACAACCTGGTTTTATACATCCAAAGAACCTCTATAAAAAAAATGAGGTGCTTGGCAACCAGACCAGGCCTTTAATTGAGACAGGTGTTTGTTTGTCACAATGTGTAGTCACACCAGGCCGGTAATAGGGACTAGGCATGTAATTGGGACTGGGTTTTTAATTGAAGTTTTAGGGCAAGCAAAGTTAGCTCCTAGCTGGTGAACAACGTGGAGATTAGCAGCTAAAGAACTTTGGGTCATTTTCATAACCCCAGTTCTCTTTCATAATATTCGTTTCGATGTCTCACTATGTGCATCCCATAGTGAGACATCGAAACAAATATTATGAAAGAGAACTTTAGGTTATTTACATAACCCCGGTTCTCTGAGTAATATGAGTGAGATGTCTCACTATGGGATGCACATAGTGAGACATCGAAACAAATATTATGAAAGAGAACCAGATATTTCCCTCAGTGGAGCAGTTGGTGGAGACCAAAAACAGAGCTAAAAGGGCAGTGAATATTAGACTATTATTCAATACATGGACAGAAAAGTGATTCAAAATCAATGCTAGCATTGCTTTGAAAGATATTTCTAAGAATGGCAATTCTGCAATTGAACTGAAAAGATCCTTGATAAAAGACCATAAATAAATGCTTTCTATATGATAACAAATCAGTTGCTACCCATTCAAGTGTACCCAAAAAGTTCTGTCAGGCCGAGTGCTCCCAAAGTAGCTTAAAAGAGTGCACCCAAAGAGCACATGAGCATACACCATCGCTTTATCTTTTGCATTGTCCACTATAACCCTCAAACATTTCATCTTATTTCAATTACACTGCGCATGCGTTATACCTATAGCTCCTTTTGGGTAAGAGGCCGTGTCCCAGCCGTTATTGAATAGCCTTGATTCCTGACTCACACATTACTGAACCAACCAATCCGAAGCCAGGAGGACTGACACTGAGGTAAATGTCCAGAAAACCACAGAAGTTTATTCAACAAATTATTGTACATCACTGATTAAAATATTAAACATGTAAAAAGGTAAATAATGAACTGTATAAACAAAAATTACACTAGCTAACGGGCTAACATAGCTCCCCATTAACTCCCCACTCTGAACTTCAAACAGGGTTGAGTCAAAGTATACCTTCTTCAACAAACCAAGCTAGGGTTGGGTTGTTTACTCAGTTTAAGGTAACCTAATCTACATTATTCATGTTTTGTTTGTAAAAAAAAAAAAAAAAAAAAAATCAATCTGCAAAGTAACTAGCAGCCAAAGAAGACACATGAATGGTGGAGAATAAATTATATCCAGTGTCACTCCAAAACTTCAGTTGAGTAGAAGTATTAATTACTATGAAATGAATATGAACATATCAAATTAAGTGCCTCAAATCTGAACAGTACTTGTGTACTCAGTGAATTTGCACCACTGCTTACACTAATCTACCAGTAAGAATTTGTAGTGTGGTCTTGGTTTAGAGTGGCTGATTCACTCACTGTTTGAGAGATGCTACTTTGAGAAGACCTTGGCTGATGTTTATTTGTCTGTCTCAATTTCCTTTTTATTTTCTGTTACTGATTGTCTATTTCTTTGATTTATTGCCCTTGGCATTCTCTCGCAGTCACTCTCTTCTCACCGTCTGTTGTTTTCTTTCTCTGTCAGTGATTGCCCTTGTGTCTTTTTGTAATTCCAAAATAGTCAATTACATAAGACTTTGATTTGCAGCTGAAAAACAAAATTGTGTGGATTTTACTTTGTCTTTTTGTTGGCTTAGTTCCTTTTTTTCTTGTAATTTGCTTTCTTACTCTCGCTTTTTCCTCCTTCCTCTTCTCTGTGCTGCATATATACAGCATATTATGCAGTCAACGTATGTGCACATCCATACTGTACAAATTAAGGCAATCATGAGCTGCTCAGGCGTGAATGGTTCATAACATGAGAGAGAAAAAGTGAAAAGCAATTTGTTATATTAATTACAGTGAGATTTGTTTAAGCAGCATTAATATAATTTGTTACCCGCATCTAATTTATCTAATAAACTCACACAGACGCATGAATTCACAGAATTGCAAAGATTAATATAAAGTGTGTGTGTGTGTGTGTGTGTGCGTGCGTGCGTGCGTGCATGCGTGCGTGCGTGCGTGCGTGCGTGTGTGTGTGGAGTCATTTTTCTTGACTGGATGGTAAATAGTACTGCATGACTTCCTGTACCGCACATGTACAGTTATCAATTTGCAAAACAAATACATATTCAAGACAGTTTTGTATTAGCTGCAGATGAATATTTCCAGCCTCTCTAACTCTTGTATGAATAACAAATCAAGTGAAATAGCCTCAAAAGACAAATAAAAAACTATCTACTGTTTGTATTTGGAGTTTATATCTCTCGCCTTATACACCCAAATCAGGCCGTTGCAAGAGGATGTCCCCTTTATCTTCACGCATCACAAACCAAAAAGCATAAACTTGTGTAGCAGACTGCTGAAGATCTAAAGCAAGAGCTGAAATCTTCCTAAGCCCT
This sequence comes from Epinephelus fuscoguttatus, assembly GCF_011397635.1. Classification (NCBI taxonomy): domain Eukaryota; kingdom Metazoa; phylum Chordata; class Actinopteri; order Perciformes; family Serranidae; genus Epinephelus; species Epinephelus fuscoguttatus. Next base: position 18,140,915 of record NC_064774.1, read on the forward strand.
TCCAGACACCGTCTGAGCGTTCGCTTTGGTCTGGCTGGGGGCCAGATGTAGAGGGGATTTGACTTGGGGAATATTAGCCAGCTCTGCTTTGCTGGGCACACTCACAAAAACTGGACCAAAAAAAGGAAACATTTCAGAGAGTTTTGAGCTGTTTCTCAGATGTTTAAGACGAGACAGAGTATAGATAGATAGCAAGATAAAGCCCTTGATCCAACATTCAAGCTTGAACGATTGCAATGCTACATGCTAATCTTGGGGGTTTAGCCTTTTTGAAACTTTATTCAACTACAGTTGCCTGAACACAAACACTCCCTGCAATTCCATGAGTTGCAGCAGCAAAACTTGGCTCAACTGTTTGGCAGCTCAACATGAACAACAGTGAACTGAGGGGGAAATCCACCATGAAGGACAAGCACTGCTGATGTAAAATGTAGCATTTGGTCTGTATGGTTTTGTTGTTTTTTGGTGTGCTTTTACATCTTGGCTCAGAAATGTGGATGCACGATGTGTTGCCAATCCGGTCTCACTCCAAGGTCGTCGAAATTCGACCCTCGGGCAGTGATCTGTGGTGTCAAACACTGACGAAAAAAGCCACCTTTTAACTTCGGCATGATATGCTGCCGTTTGCCATTATACTTTAACGGTGCCTGGTGGTGTCAGGGGGAAACGCAGTGGGTCAAGAACTAAAGTTAAGGTGGTGAAACTCTGAGCAATGCAGGCGGGAGGGGTGGTGGATGGGTTCAACAACTTTTACTCAAGAGAGCTGTGTTTGCGTCCCGTAAAGATTCTAAAGCGAAACCCTATTCCTTTTGTCCAAAAGCCAACCACATGTGTTTAGTTGTTGGAGGAAAAAAAACGTTGATTTGCATTGTTGTACTGATGTAGTGCGTTAACTTCCTGTGAAAACGGAAGTGCAGACGATGCGTGAAACAGGCAGAACTTGACACAGTGTCCCAGAACGTCAACAACCAATGCACCCAAGGTGCCTTTCATGTCATATGTCATGGAAGGTCCATGTGAGAATGTGTTGGTGTTGCAGCTACAACTTATATGGCTTTTTTTTGCTTGTTTTTAAGCAATTTCATAGATGCTTTTGCAAGTTTTCTCTATGTATAAGCAACTGGTTAATTCAGAAATTCAATTTGTGAGACTTGAACAGATATGTAGTAGACGTAAGATGTAAGAGAAATAAGTCAAGTTGAGAGAGAGAGAAAAAAGAATTACATAATCAGTTGTTTTGGTTTTTTTTTTGTTTCTTCAGATAATAGTTGAGGCTGAAATAAAGACTGCCTCTGCTGATATTGAAATAAATCATTGTGCTGCCACAACCTAAAATTAACCACCAGAAACTTTTAATACACAAAATGCGTAGGGATCTGTCAGAATCAGTTCAAAAAATGACAGCTATTGATCAATCAAATTGTGCATTCTCTTTATGGATTATTATTAACTAGAGCAGCTCATCACAATTTTGGGGGAAGAAAGAGAATCTTTTGAATTTTGCCAGAATAAATGTTCGCATTGTTTGTTTCTGCAAACCACAGATGTGTTATATATGTACATTATATTGTTGCAGATATGTTGAAGTTAAGTTCCTTAATGTTTCAACAAAGCTGTGAAATGTGTGTTTAGGTTAAGGCACAAAAACCAGTTGGTTATGGTGAGGAAAAGATTATGTCTGGGCTTATACCTGCTGTTTGTGCAGCATTCATACTGATTCAAAACACACATTAAACACACATTAAACATGGCTTAAAAGCAACAGTTTCAAAACACAAGTACACAAATCAGCTTCACTATAACTCGCTGCATTCACAGACAAAGCACTTGTCTTTATCTGGACACATTTTCCCCACAAATGCAACATGCTAATGTTATTAGCACAAACCTATGGCATTTTACATTGTATGAATTAGCCTAGCTGCTAGCGGACTTTTCCTCTACTCATATGAAGCCAGGGACAACAGCAACATTTAACAAAGGCAACGTCACAAAATTCAGCTCCATTACAGCTCACACGGTTCACTGACAAACTGACTACAAATGAGCAAAGACTGTTCAGGGACCACAGTATGCAAAAATATTTAAATTTTGCAAAATGAAAAAATTCCTTTTTCCCTCTCCAAAATTTAGCGTAAATTTGGAGAGGTATTTTGTCCCCTTTCCGACAAGATAGCCCCAACATAGTTGGTACCAATGGATGCCTCAGGTCCTCTAGTTTAATATGATACCCGTGATACTGTGCTGGATACGGCAGGCTCACTCCTCAACTTCAGCTTTGCCTGCCATACCCGCTGCTTCTTCACATTTTTTTGCCATTTATTTGACCATTGCCTCTCTGCTCCTTTCATTGTCTTGTTCTCTCCCTACCCTCGCTTTTCCTTTAGCGGTCATTGATTTATGGTGAGGTATTCTGACTGTGGTAGTCAGGCTGCAGTCCACCTCGCATGTCTATATTAGAGACACTTGTGAGTTTTGAGCACTGTGCACCTATTTATTTATCATGTTAGTACATATAACTTGTATTGCCAGTGGTTTAAGTCAGTAAGTAAACTGTACTTGACATTACTTCCCATTCAACGGTCAACAACAGACCTTTTCATGGGCCCCCCATTGGCCTTGGGCCGTAGTCTTCTGTGCCCTTTGACTCCCCTGGTTGCAAGTTCACAGTTAATCTGGACTTCACCTGCTACTTCAGACAAGTAACTCTCTATTTCTGTGCCCTAAAACCAACAAGCCAGCACTAATGACGTCTTAAAATCTTAGCACAGCATCAAACAGCAACACTGTCTTCCTCTTTTTGATTTTTTCTGTCGCAGACAGGCGCACTTGGCTGTGACAAGGGAATCAATGCAAAGGCTAATTACACTGTACGGTGTACCAAGACGGAAGTGGCCTCGACCAATAAATCTGTGAATGAGAATGTGTGTGTGTGAGTGACATCATCAAAGGTTAAGTACCTGTGATTAATGGGCCCACCTAAGCTGGCTTAATGGAGTTTTTATATTACGGTTTAACGCCGCAGGAGGGGGTGTTGCATACTGTCTGGCTGGCACTTTCACTCGGAGTTGTAGCCCTATAACCCTGGCAGGCTTAGCTTCGGTCTCAACACATTCAGCCATACACACATTAATAGGTGTGTGTGTGTGTGTGTGTGTGTGTGTGTAGATGTCTGTGTGAAAGAAGACGAGAAGGAGATGGTGAAGTAGTTGTGGAGTTGGTAAACTGACAAGCGAACGAGTATTTTAGCTGGTAAACTGAGCTTGGCAGCATGTATGGTAGTCGAAGTGTGTGTGTGTGTGTGTGTGTGTGTGTGTGTGTGTGTGTGTGTCTCAAACTGTCAAAAAGCAGTGGAACAGACAAATCCCCAAAGCACATCACCTTCAAAGAGAAGACTATCCAGAGACGGTGTGAACGTGACAGAGCGCGTGTGTGTGAGAGAGAGGGAAAGAGTGACGTGATGTGTGTGTAGCCACTGTATCAGACACAGTCATACTGCAGGATCGTTCCTTAAGAGTTCAGAGGAGAGGCAGGCTGAATACAGAGCGAGAGACGAAGTAAAGGAAGAGGAGATGGGGAAAAGGGACAAGAAGACAAAGGGGGGAAAGGGAGAGAAAGGCAAAACCAGGAGTGGGTGACGTATTCTGAAAATACTCATTGTATTGCGGCTTGTTGTATGTGGTATATAGTAAACTATATCTCAAAACGTCGAGTACAAATTGCCACGTTAATGTTTTAAGCTGCATACATGCATCAAATTACGCTAACAGAGCGTCTTCCCCTTGTGTCAAAATATCAGTGTTTACAATTTCTATGAGAGGATGAAGCAGAACTATCCTTCTGATGAAAAAGAGAGGAAGAGTGAACTGCGGACACAGCAATCCGGAAAAATTGTCTTCTCTTCTCTCCATCACTAAACAACAGTAACATTAGACTGATGTGCTAACGTTAGCTGTGCAGTGGATCTCTTGGTCTGTCTGTGTCTCGCTTGCTTGCCAGCCACTTCTAGGTTGTGCTCTATGACTTACAGAGTGAGAGTGAAATACAGCTATTTATTACGTTTGATATATGCCAATGGGCAGCTGTATTTATAAACAACAACTTGCAAAAAGATCGCATATGAACATGCACTAATACATGAAATGACACTCATTTCAATGACATGTCATTTCTGTTTGTCATTGATGCTGGATCTGTTTTCAGGGGGTCTTTGCTGCTGCTCTCCCTGCCTTAGGCTCTCCATGTAGGCGCATGGAAGGGCAGAGAGGTGTGTCCAAAAAACACATCATTGAAACAACAGAATATCTCCGTACTGCTTGCGTGAGAGACCAGCGAAAGCACGTGAACACACATGAAGGCGGTGCCGATGTCTCACGGTCTTATGCAAGTGCACACTTGTGAGCGTAGTGTACACAGAAGCAGTTAGAGCTACAGGCTACAACGAGGCTAAAAACAATGGCGCAAATGACGTTTTTCCAAACAACTTTTTATGTCGGGGCTTCAGGACAATTGGATCACTACTGACGAGCAGTATGGAGATATTCTGTTGCTTCAATTATGTGTTTTTTGGACGTTTTAATCTGGGGTGCCCAGCCTCCATTAGGTGGAGCTGTGTTGCTAGCCCCATCTCCGCAAGGGATGTGAGGACTCTAAAACTTCACCTGAGCCTCCCTCGGCATATGGGTGAGTAGATAATGTCTGAATTTTCATTTTTGGGTGCACTATCCCTTTGGGCTTTCCATGTAGGCGCATGGAAGGGCAGGGAGGTTTGCTCTCTCTGCCTTAGGCTTTTTGCATTGGCCTTGGAAAGGCAAAGAGGCCCCAGAACAGAGCCATATCTCTAAATATAATGCTGCAAATAGAAATAAAGATTTCTTTGACGTTAGTTATTTTTTAGTAAGACATTTCTGCATTTCCAGTGGTGATTTTGCCACCAAAATCTGATATGTTAAGCCAAAACATGATCTTTTCCGAATCATAACCAAGTGGTTTTTGAGCCTAAACATAACCACGTTAACACAGACTTTTTGAAACTTCAGTAAACATAAGGTTTCAATGTATGCTACATAGTACAAATTGCTACAAACGCTACATATCTGTGGTTTGCATGTTGGTTCTGGTTTCTTTTGCCCCATTTTATTTGAGGTTGGGGAGATGTGAACATGCAGAGTTGCATTTGTTCTTCATTTTGTAGTGAGAGACATTACAAATGGTGACCACAGTCACACATGACAATCCAGTGCTCTGCCCAGAATCCTAAACATATAAAGAGTCAATATTAACCCATCGCTTTCCATCCTGCATAAGCAAACCAGGTGCCAGAATAAATATTGGTACTGTACGTATCTGCATTTCAAAATATTAATATATATAGTGTATTGCCATATAGCCTATAAATAATGTAATTCTATTCAAAGACTAGACTACCCATGGATAAAATGATGGAAGAAGGATGATGGAGGGGATGCGGGGAGGGCGGGGGGGTGGACAAGGGAATGGAGGAGCAGAGGTTGAAAGGAGGAGGAAGCAGCAAGAGATGGGAGAAAATTATGGACAGAATAAGGGACAAAAGAAAGAAGACAGCGGGGGATAGATGAAAGAATAGCAAGAGGGATACAATGGGATGCAATCGAAGGACTGGAGGAAAAAGGGAAAAGGGCAAGAGGATGGTCAAAGAACCACAAGAGAGCAGACTGAGGACTGATGGGAAAACTGAAGGGGGAGAAAGATGAGTTGCCAGCAGGGGGGCTGTGGAGGCTGGAGGAATTTATGCAGCGCTAAAAAAACTGTTCTACATGATTTCCCCGAGCCCACAGGTTAGCAAACACAATGGCTTTGTCTCCATCATGTTAACCACATCCAAACAAGCTATAATCAGGGAGCGAGAGACAGAGACAAATAAACACAGAAGAGGAGAAACTGGCACGATTTTGTTGTTTTTTCAACATTATAAATGTTTTATCCCGCCATTTAATTGAATCCACGCAATGTGCTTACAGTCTGTGTGTTTGCTCTCACTAATCTATATTTCAAGCTCCTCCAACATTTGACAAATGACATCAGGGAATTCTGGGAAGTCTCGGCGCTGCTTAGCCGCGACACACGCACACACAGGCAAACACACACAAAGTGACAGGTGTGAAGCAAATCCTTCCGTGTGATGGAAACTCCCCGGGAACCCTTGGGACGAACGGGAAATGTGTCATGTGGCAAAAACGTGTGTGTGCGTGCTGCTGTTAGCCAGCCGAACTCAAAGGCTGACAGCGAGAATAACAATTATGTGTGTTTGTCTACATGTGCACAGGTGCATGACAGCTTCTGCCATGGCTGCCTTGTTCAATGACAATCTTGCAACTTTCTTGGAGGGCAGACACAAACATACGTACAGGTGTTGTGTGCTGCAGCAGCATGTTAAACACAGGCTGTGATTTTAAACTCAAAGGGGCGTTTGCTAACCCCGGTAGTGTAGAGTAATGAACATCTGAGGGAAATATGAATACAGAGTGGTTGTTTGCAGGTGCTGCTGTCGTGATCACAGCACTGTATAGATAAACATGAACCGCCTGTGTGACTGCAGACACTGTGGCTGTTGTGTTATTACCTCTCTGCATCGCAGGTCTTTAATAGCACATCAGAGAATGGGATCTTGGATCAATCTCTTATACTGCACCTGGGTTTTTATCTACCACCCTGTTCTCATATCACATACACGAGTGTGTAACTGCTGTGCTGGATGTCCTATAATTTCCCTCCAATAACAGCAGCAAAGGTGCGTCTATGAATTTATCCGGCCCACCAAATTCAATCAATCTCTAATTTAAAGTTTTAATTTTCTTTTTATACTGAGTGGTCTCACTGAGATTAAAGCAGCTGTATATGACATCAGAACAATAACACAGCAGCAAACGACTAGTTGTTATGTAAATAATACAGCGGACAAATGGCGTCCTGAGCAAGTCTGTGTAACATTCTTAATTTAAATGCAGCTGAAAGCTGCCTTGAAAAGGAGGATCAAGATAAAAAAGACACTCTAATCTGTGAAGTCTCACTGATATGATCCTTTAAAGTCATCAGAAGGAATTCAACCTGATTTTATATGAACAGAGTGAACAAGGAGGCTCAGTTTATCCACCTGAAGCAGGCACTACCTGATTATTAACACAGAGTAAGCATGTAGATGTGTTTAGTGATGGACTTCTAGATACACCTGCCTTCAGCTCCAGTTGTGTCCAACACCCAAATACAATTTTCATCTTTTAAAATACATGTGTCATGTCCGTGCACTAGGGATGAGCAAGTGCACTGGTATCTGTATTTGTATCTGTATCTGTACTAGAAACAGGTGGGTTTTCAGCTAAAGGTGGGTGGTACATGGAAAGAAAATGGGTGGAGCCTAACTAGAAGTTGTTATTTTAACACTGATATTGATGCGGGTTGATCAGAATTTGCTATACTTATTATTTATTCAAAAAACTATTTATGGAATAATCTCAGAATTGAAATTAAGATAATTTCTGATCACAAGGGCAACAGACTGAACACAAGCTAGCCAACTGAGGATTTGAGTGTATGGATATTGAGACATTTTACTTGGATGATACATGTATTCGTAAAATGACCATTATCCCTACTGCAGTGGTTCCCATCTGGTGGGTCATGGTCCAAAAGTGGGTCACAGGCCCATTCTGAATGGACTGCAAGACTTGCAAACGTGTCAAGTTTGTAAAAAACACACTTTATTTTTAAGTACACTGAGTTTTGGCACACAGCTTTTACTTTGAAGTTCTGTTTCCTGCTGCAGAGTGAGTGGCTAATGGAAAGATACAAGACATTCTCGCTTCAACCTCGTCACATATTGATGTTTGGTCATGGACCTTCCATGTCCAGATACATTGTGAAAGGTACCCTGGGTGTGTTAGTTGTTGACGTTCTGGGATGCCGTGTCAAGTTCTGCCTGTTACATGCATTGTCTTCTTTCAAAATACACTACAGTTTTCACATGAAATTTAACGTTTCTCCAACAAGAAACGCATGTGGTTGGGTTTCGACAACAAAAACATGTGGTTGGGTTGAAGAAAAAAAAAACAGAGTTTGGCTTTAGAATCTTATGGGACACAAACGCCACTCTCACAAGTGAAAGTCGGTGTTTGTTGGACCCATCCACCACCCCTCACGCCCACCTGACTTGGACTGCCGAGTGCCGTTAAACTATGATGGCTACCGGCTGCGTATCATGCAACGTTAAGTGCTGGATTTCGTCGACGCTGGAGTGAGACCCGGTTGGAAGGCACATGTATTAAACTGTGTGGACCTTGAACTAATGACTCAGTTGGGAACCATTGCTCCACTGGATACATGTTTCATCAGAGTACTCGGCTCAACCCTACTGTTCACACTGAAAGCCAACATTTACTCTGCAAAATCAGATTATTGTTTCCAGTATGTAGCTTCCTCTGGTGATGTTGCCTCTCTCAAACCTGCTGCACAGTGAGTCGGTGTTGATATATCTGACAGATTAGTTTTATTAGTCCCAGTTTGAGTTGTGTGGAGCTTTCAGTTTACATAATGCCGTTCCTCTTAGCTTTGGATAGATGGTGCAAAGCATTTGCATTTAATTGCTAATATGCCTCTGACAGTGTGTACAGGTGTTTTGCATCTAAGCCTGGCTGTGATTTGACTGCCTGGATTTCATGAATTTTTAGCAGGTAGCACACATTCAGTTATCACGAGAATGCTATGGGATTTTCTTTTTAAATCTCTGTTGCACATACCATATTGCACACACACCAGTAATCTTAAACCCACATGTTTATCTTAAGCAACCATTGGCGACAATCTTGACCCCCCCACACCGGGACACACTTGTGTTTTACCTATTAATAGCTACAGCTCTTAGCTAAACACTTGGTCGTAAGTGCCCATTGGGTCTTCTGACTTATTGACGTCCTTGACTTTCACCTCCATACGTCTATCTTACTCTCACCTGTCCCTCTTTATTCCGCACACTCTCTGTCCCCCTGCTCTGTGTGTCGTCTCCACTCTCCACTCTCCCTGTCTCCGGTGATAGTCCCACAGTGGAGGACTGAAAGGAGATCAAACAGGAAGAAAATTGTAAAATAACTGCAGTCAGAGAGGTGCATATGAATGAGGAGGAGATAGTGGTAGCCACAGCGAAGGGCGAGAGAAATCTACAAGGAGCCATACGGGATGTAATTCACACTTTACCTCGCACTTACATATTATTTCAAAGGACGCTCCGGGGAGTTGTAACAGCACAATGTGATGCCAGAGTATCACCTCGAATTTCATATTGGAAAACATCTTTGCGAGGATCTCATGTGATTCTGGGCTTCTTTTCTTTTGCAGTGTAACAATAAAGAAAACCGATGTAACAGTATTTCCTTTACATGTTTTCACAACAGGACCAGAATTTCTTTGGTTGACAAATTAAAGAACAACAAAATATTAAGACTAGGGTATAATAAAGTATCCTGTTCCCACAAGTTTAAACTATAACAAGCTCTCATGAGGACTGTCTTATTCCCAAAAGGCTGAAACATAGTGAAGCACCTTGTTCCAATAAGGCTGAAATATATGGAAGTATCTTGTTCTAAAAAGGTTGGAATAAATCAAAAGATCTGGTTGAAATAAGGCTATAAAATAATGGAATGTGTTGTTCTGGAAAAAAGGGGGGCATATATCACAGTATCTTGAAGTGTCTTTTTCTAATACAGGCTTGGATATATGTGAGTGTAAAGCTGGCGCAGATTGTTGTATCCAGTTCCAAAAGGGTGAATTATTTCAAAGGCTCTTGTTCCAGTAAGGCTGGAATGAACTGAAGTATCTTGTTTCGATAAGGTTGGAATATACCTATGTATGGTTTTCTGATAAGGCTGCCTTTCATCTGAGCCTCTTGTTCTTAAAGGATGGATGTATATCAAATGATTTTGTTCCAGTAAGGCTGCATACATTGAAATATCTCTTCCTGTAATGATGGAATACACTGACGATGAATACATGAAGAAAATATTCAATTTTTCTCCCTTATTCTGAAAAAGACAATATTCCTATTAAGTTGTTTACGTGGCTAATGAAACTGAATATTTCACTATTATTCCCACTTACATGCAGCCGTGCATGTTGTTTATCACATCAAAATATAAGAAGTCTTTGATAATGTTAAAAAGTCTGTGTGTTTCTCTTTTCTGACTAGAAATGTGAGCTTTTCTTTTGGGCATGTATCTCTACCTCACAGCCTTGAAAACTGTCTACTAGTTGACTTGTGTACAACGCATTGAGCTGACCGTGAACAGCAAGAGGTAATCCGTTGGAAACTGTGGTAAAAATGAATCCCAATTGGGATGCATATTCTGAATATGCTGCATATATGTCCAAAGAATGCCTCTGAACCAGAATAATACCAGCATATCCCACGTCTTAATCGGAAAATGCGTAATTCAGAAGAAGGCCTAATTTGGAAGAGCCAAACAGAATACTGTAAAACTTCAATTAGTAGCCTGGGCCATTATTTGCTTAAATCACCCAACTCAACAGGCTTATATTTGGGACAGGCCTTTAAAGGGGAATTAAACCCCCCTCTCTGGGCATTACTCCGCCCACAGCTTGATTTCAAGAAGTTCAGAAAAGATAGGCGGAGCTGGGGTGGGGGGGACAGGGGGGGGTGTGGGGGGGGGGTCCCTCTCCTCCACACTTCGACTTATTTTCCTTGTGCCGACGGTGGCTTGGAAAACCGCTCCTAACTGTGTTACACAGGCAGAAGGAAAGGTGGCTGCAGCTCGGCCTCTTTCCCCTTGTTCACCCTTCTCCCCATCTGCACGCTTAGACTTTTTTTCACCCTGCCAACAGTGGCGCTTATATTCGTGTGCTGATGGTGGCTTGGAAAACTGCCCCTAACTGTGTCACACGGTCAGAAGGCAAGGCGGCCGATTCTATTTCTCCCTCTCTGAGAGCCTGGCCTCACCGCGCAGCAGCCCACCGCATCCATCCATCCATCCATCCACCCATCCACCCCTCCCTCCCTCGCGGCCCGGCCGCACATACACCCCCGAGGCTCGGCTCTTGATACGATGGCTTGTACCTGGTGGGATAGTTCAGGGCTTGTGCCCTTCTCTATCCATTGATGGTGCTGGTGGTGGCAGAGGGTTTCGGCTCTCTCTGTGGACAGAATGGTTTTATAGTAAGGGGAGGAGTAAAGGGAGGAGGGCAGGCTTTAGCGTGGACGGTTAGTGACGTCATTCGCCCCGAAAAAGAGTCATTCGCCTCCAATGTAATGTAATGTAAATTCAAATGTAGTAACCAGGTTTCAAGCTGTAGAGGGCACTCCATACCACATTTTTAAAATAAAATGTAGATTTTCCACAGTTTGCACTAAACTGTCAAGATTTTGAGCAGGATCAGTCAGTAACACTACTGTACAACCAGAAACAATGATTATCAGCTGAAAAAAATGGTTTTAGGGTTTAGTTACTCTTTAAGTCCTTTCACACAAAACTGTTGCTCAGCAAAGACTGCATTTATTTGATCCATTATGAATATAACTTGTGTAAAAAATAGGCTTTGAATAACATATCAATTATGAATCATTTGTTTTCGCTCCAACAGACAGCACATCAGAGAGCATTATGTCACTTGTTTTATAGCACCCGAGGATCACGGCAACCGACATACCAACACAACACCTTATCCTGTTAATTTATGTTAATATTTGCAAGTTGTATTCATTTTTATGAAAAAAGCAATTGATTCTTGTAATAATTGGACCCTCACGGACAGAGGGAATATGAATAACTCACAGGGTTATCAAGAAATAAACACATATTCTGACTTGCTTCAGAGTTAAGAAGACACCACAACTGTGTGTCACTAAATGTGAATTAGTGACAGTCTTCTCTAGTGCTCGTGGTTTTTGGTAAAATTAACTAAATGATTGACTTGTGGAGAATCTAACCAAGCTATCTATGTGTAGCATCTTCATACTGACATAATTTTAAACATTTTAATTGTATGCACAATCTAAACAGCTAAGTAACGTGTGCTCACATGGCCAACAACCTGCTTTATACATCCAGAGATCTTCTATTAAAACAAATTAACTGCTTGGCAACCAGACCAGGCCACTAATTGAGACAGGCATTTATTTCCTGAAATGTAAAGCCACACCAGGCTAGTAAAAGGGACTGGGCATTTAACTGGAACCGGGCTTTTAACTGAAGTTTTACAGTATACAGTTTATATGTCCAGTATCAAAATCAACATATTTTCAAATTTGGAATAATGGTGTAATATTAGTGTGCATGTAAACATCGTAACTGAAGTATCCTTTGCAGCCAAAAGACTGAACTTGACTTGTTTCATTAAGACTGACTGTGCATAGACTAAAAGAGGTCATAACATATCGAGTGATCTTGAACAACATATTAGAAACATCTCTCTGTAAAATGCTCAGCTCAGTCCATAGGGATTAGGGTTGGGAACCGGAGGGTCGCCTCTAACAGCTTGGGGCGCCTGTCATGGGCAGTCAGTCACTCTGACATCTCTCCACTGTGTGTTCGGACCTGTGTGTAACTGACAATGGAGTGAAACAATTGAATTTCCCCTTGAGGATTAATAAATTACATAAAAAAATTTTAAAAAAAATTAAATGAATGAAATTAAGTTTTTAACACCTCTCTGAAATAGAGTCTTCATGAAGGTAGGATTTATTACAGGAGTACTAAGTGATACCACAGGTGGTACCTAATAAACTGGCAACTGAGTGTATTAAAACATCTTGTTTTAAGAGGGTGGAATAAATAATCTTGTTCCTGTAAAGCTGCAATAAACTCAAGTATCATATTCTATTAAGATGGGCTTGTACTGAAGTATCTTGTTCTCAGAGGCTGGAGGATCAAACGGAGTGTCCAGTGTCATTGTTTTATTAAGCTTGGAACAGACTCAAGCATCTTTTACCGCCAAAAGACTCAACTTCATTCAAGTGATTATGTATTCCCCTGAGACTGCTGAGTGTTTTGCATGAAAGGGGCATTTTAAGGTTTCATTTTTACCTGCATTTTTGGGTTATTAAAACCTTATTTTGAAACAGTTCAGGTCACACTTTTGATATTCCATATATTTCTTTATCATTTACCATTATTTCTTAATCAAAAACAACCATAAAAATATAGCAAAAATACTGTCTGTATAGAGAGTAATACTGAACTTCAAACCTACTTAGTTCCTTTGTCAATTTATCTGTTTAATAAACACTGCTTTATAAAAACCATGTTGACTTCCCACCTTCTCTTATTATTCCTGTTAATTTGCACGACAACATCGCTGACTGGATTCAAACAGAGCGCAGTTGCTAGCGTAGTATTTGCTTTATTTGTATGTACTCTTGCACAAAACAACAGCAATAACAACAACAACAACTGAAGCTAGGCAAATTCCTTGTATGTGAAAACTTACATGGCAATAATAATTGAAGCACAGTGTAATGTAAGAGTTTACAGAACTGTTGAACTGCAGGAAGAAATATAAAAACAACTTTTCATCATCCATAACTTACAGAGTCAACTGATTAGATATGACCAAATTATACTCTTTTTCCTTTACTTTTTGATGTCCATATCACTTTGAGGACATTCAATCAATTCCTCAGATGAATTTTACATCTTTTATTGAACTGCATTCACTGTTGCATAATGCCTCCAGATGTAACAGGATAAAAATGCAGAGCTCGAGCTAAGACTGGAATTTAAATGAGCTGATCTTGTTTGCTCAGTCATTCCAGATAATTGAGTTGTTCCACTGCTGAAGTGTGTAAGAGACGTAGTTGTATATATTCAGTACATTAACAAGTCTAACATTGGGTGAGAATACTAACGTGTTGAGAGTCTTTGAAAGTTCATATTGATTTAACGTAGAGAAATTAATCTCACAGTCCAGATCTAACAGTAGAGACAGTTACATCGCATGCGATCTGCAATCTGTAAGATGTTACTGGAACAAAGGTTTTAAATACTGTAATTCACACAGCATCAACCCAATCACAGACACAAAACCAACTTGGTTATGGGTAGGAAATAGGAATGTCAAAAATATCCTCAATGGTTAACCTATTAACATTTAATGACCCAGCAGCGTTACTGTGGAAACATTGTGCCCACCCTTCGTTCTCCCTAAAGCTCACCCCATTAAAGAAGCAGCTCAATTGTGAACTGTAAAACTCCTTTAGCATCGTTGACTATGTTATCCCTGTTACAGTGCTATCAGAGCTAACCAGTAGTGTCAGCACGGCTAGTGGTGCTAACAATGCTGAAAGGGTTTTGTGGCTCAAAATGAAGCTGTTTACTCACCGGAGAGACCTAGAGGGGGACCAGAGGGTGGGCACAATGTTTCCACAGGAACGTCTTTCACCACCGGAATGGTATTAACAGCTGTAATCACCAAATGAGCAGCATAGCTAGCCGATTAACATTAGTCCCATTAAGGAACCGAGGTGCAGAAGTGCAAAGAAACCGGTAAAGGCCAGAGTTTGAGCAGTGGGCACGTTTCCACACATTAACACAGCTGGCTGGCTGTACGTCAGCAAAGCCAACAGAAACTAAAATCAAAGGCAAAACATTTACTACACGAATCCTTACAATTTCACAACCTCTTCATTGACAGTGCTTTGAAAAGCAGCCGTAAAATTCACTGAGTCAAAGGAGTGCTGGAGTATAAGGAAGAGCCACTTTCATTTCATCTTCATTTCCTTCATTTTCCTTTTTTAATGGATAATGGATAATGGATGTCGGCCTTTTGAAAGTAAAATCAACTGTAAATGACTTTTTCCTAGTTGGAAAAAGATCAAGTTTTGGCTTACAATACTCAGTTTTGGTGGCACATTTCTCACTGGAAAAGCAACAAAGTCTTGGTATAGAACAGCGGTCAGCAACTTTAGCAATCAGGAGCCATTTTTGGACAACTAAATGAAAAAAAAAAATCTCTGGAGCTGCAAAACAAACTTGAGTAAAAGTAACAGCAACATAAAGTCTAAATTGTCCATCAGCATTACAAATAGGTCTTAATGAGCATTCATTAATATGGTTTACTACAAAGTGGTTATTTCACAGTGGGCTCTTAATAATTATTTAGAACCTTAACTTTGCAGCGTTGGTGGTGAAAGCAAACGTATCTGTCCACACACTCTTAAATCCTCTATTCTTCTTAAGACTTTCTTTTTTTTCTGGATTTGTAATCTACAGTTAGCCTTACTAGAGAGAGACTCCAGGCCACCACTACAGAAGTTTGGCAAAATTTACAGGAAAAGGCACCAGGTTGTAGACACGTGACGCACATTTTAGCTGAAAAAAATGTTAGAACATTTTTTACTTTGATGTTTAGTCTACACATTTTTACAGTTGTAGAATGCAATAATGACTCTAGGCCTACAACAATGACAAATGAAAATCTGAATGTTAAAAATAAGCGTTATTCATTTCCATATAATTTTTTGTCAAAGCCACAGGGAGCCAATGGAGAGGGTCTACAGAGCCATATGTGGCTCTGGAGCCACAGCTTGTCTACCCCTTTTCATGCCACTTTACCTGCTGGAAAAACAGCTACAGGTCCCTAAAACACACCCACACTGATGTCTTAAAAGCCGACAGAAAAACAGCGAGGGGTTGCCACGAAACAAAACAACCATGTTTGGAAAATCTGCTGAAAACACAGCAATGACTAATTTAAAAAACAACCAGATTTGTTGTTTGTTGAACTCCAACAGTGGTCTGCAGCTTGGCAGGCGTCTTGCCTAAGTGACACCATCCATCATTCCCTCTGCTTCTCAGTGAGAAAATCAGCTTATATACTACGTCACTTCAGAAACATTGATGTAATGTATGAAATTCTTGGTTTGCCAGCATTTTCCTCTGGCAGCTGGGCTGACAGAATACTTTACTGTCTTCCAATTGTGTACTGGAAGCATCTCATACAAAAGATGATGTCACAGAGTTTCTAACAATGATGCCGATGAGAAAGTGGGTGGAGGTCTTAAAAAGACAAGCACTAAAACTAAAATTAGGGTGAATACAGGTGATCAGCACAGACAGTATAGGGAAAATGTTTTTTGACCATTAAAACATGGAAACATGTTCTTAGAGAAACATCAAATACAAGTATGAACCTGAAAATGAGCACAACAGCTTCCCTTTAAGGACCAAATATAGCCACTGAACATTTCCAAATGCTGTTTTTCTTCTTTTTCTGTCTGATGTACTGGTTTAATAGCTCATCGGATTGTCCCATAGTTTGTGTTGGCCAGCTGCACCCTTAACTTGGACTTAAATGTAAGAGAAAAAATCGGTTGCCTAGATCTATCGCCATCCAAGAAAAACCCAGCGCTTAGATGATCAAAAAGCAGAGAGTGAGAAAATTCCTGAAAAGTTTCCAATTTTTTTTCCTCCCCTCTCGTAACTTTGAAAGTTGCTGTCATGGCACAGTTTTGTCCAAAAACAGCACAGAATTGTGTTTTCATAAAACATTGCTTGACATGTATAGGGTGATTAAAACATTATGTAATAGGTAGTTTAAGCCTTAAACTCAGACACGTGGATGACGTGTCTGATGTATCTACTGTACAGAGGCCTCTTGGGGGTTTTAATGCAGCAGGTGGTAACATACACTCTCCAGTTGGTCCCCATTGGCTGTTGGGTTGAATATCAGCCAATGAAAAGTGGGCTGAGCAAAAAAACAAAAAACTGGAGTTATTACATCTATACATAGAGATTGGATATTTGGATTATAGTGGATTATAGCTGCCTCTGGTGACCTCATGATTTAATTGCTGGATTGACAGACAGCTGTACATCATCAGCAAAACAAAGGTCAACACAAACACCACCTGCTCTCTTTTGTTTTCTCTGAACTTTTCTATTCTCGCTAATTTTCTCTTTCCTTTCTTACTCCTTGCCACCCTCCTTTTCCCTCTCTCTGTTCCCTCATTTCAACTTTCCTAATCATGCCGCCTCATATTTACTGTTCTGTCACACAGATAAACCTTTTTAGATCTCAAGTGGTTTACAGAGTATAAAGCCATTCAAGGTCTCTGCGATAAAGCCGTAAAACGGAGACTGTATGTACTGCAGATACGTGGCTTAACATTCCTGTGGTCTGAGGTCTACGCAGCACTGAGGGAGCCTTTTATTTGCAAACATTCACCTGTGACTATTCAGAATCATTAAAGTGCACCGCGCTGACGCAAAAGTGTGAACAAGTCTGATAAAAACCAAAGAAGACAAGGGCGACTTGGAATAAAGGAAGGGTTGAAGTAGAAGGATCAAGGCAAGGAGATGGATAGCTATAAATTCAGTCACAACAGTCAGGTTTTGATAAATGCTTGACTCAGTTCTACTCTGTTACCTAAAGAGAATGTTTAAAAATGAAGACTCCTGCAGCGATATGGATAGGTTTTCAATGTAGTGAGTCCAGCAGGTGGTCATTTGCAAAATATTCCCACTCCGACCTCGTAACATATCAGTGTTTGGTCATGGACTTTTCACGTCCAGATATGACATGTAAGATACCCTGGGTGCATTGGTTGTTGTCGTATCAAGTTCTGCCTCTTGCATGCCATGTACTATGTTGGTACAACACCATGAATTGACAAGCAAGCATTGCCCTCCCAAGTGAAAGTCAATGGTTGTTGGACCCATCCACCACCGTTCCCGCTCTCCCTCTTTGGACTTTCGCCACCTTTACTTTCATTCTTATCCTGCCATGTTTCCCCCGACACCGTCAGGCGCCATTAAACTATAATGGCAACTGGCCATATATCATGCTGATGTGAAAGGACAGCTTTGTTCGTTGGTGTCTGATGCCAGAAGTCACCACCCAAGCGCTGCATTTCGACGATTTCAGAGTAAGACCAGGTTGTCATTTGTGTTGGTTTCAGAGAAATTCAGTGGGGTCCTCCAATAAAATTTGAGTTTCTTGTCAAACTGTTGTGTTAAACTGTTTGATATTATACTGTATGGCTATAATTATGCTTTTATTCTTGTATGTTGAGAGTATGTCTGGAACTAAAATCCGAAATCTAAATTTGTTTGACAAAACCACAAACTGTGCGTTTATTTTTATAATAGCCTGGGTAAAATCGATGATACAAATGTCACATCTTCAGTTGAGTATAGAGAACATCAATATCATCTACTCACTATCAAGTAAATAAAATGATTGTAATATGTGATCATGAGAGGGAAATTTAAAGAAGATATTGTATAAATGTTATAGTTCAACATTTTACGAAAGATGCCAATCTCCTTTCTAGGAAGAGTTTATATGTTTCCTTTCACTCATTAAAACTATGAACAAAATGGGATATTGTTGTCTTGCATGAGGTATCCACAGACAGTAGAAAAATGAGAGAATACAGTACCGATCAGAACAGAACAAAAACACAGACACATCACTGACAATATAATAACAACACCCAAAACACAAGTTCACTCTCAGTGGTTTCTGTTATATGAGACATACTTTCAGAATAAGTAAAGCCTTTGTTAAATATGCTCCTAAACTCTGGAACAGTCTGCCTGAGGGTCTTAGCGGCTCTAAATCTGTTGAAACTTTCAAACATAATCTTAAAACCTTTTATTGCTTTCTCCTGAAATGAATCTTTGCCTGATGGTTGTTTTATCTTATCTTAGTCTGTAATTTTAACTCAGTTTTACTTTGTCTTTGATTTTTGGTTTATCAATTTATTTCTTTTAGCCATATGTTTTGTCATCTTTTTTCTGCATCACAATGTTTTGATTGTCTTTTATGTTCAGCACTTTGTGTTGCATTTTATGCAGTAATTGTGCAATATAAATAAAGTTATTATTATGTATTAATTTAAGTGATTCCACAGATGTGTTCTTACCAATGTAGCATTATCAGGGAAAACAGGCTTTGTCCCCTGGACGAATCAATAGTCAGTTCATCGTGTCCCTTTATATTTCAATGTGCCAAGGATGCAACGTCCAAGAATCCTTGGATAGTGAACGAATGACCTGCCATACTCTCCCTATGATTGCCTAATACTCATTAAATGCATTGGCTGGATTGGTTAGGTTAGGCAAGAGGAGTGGGATTGGTTAAGGTTAGGGTAAGAATGTTAGGGAAGGTCAATCAGAGGCAGAATATTACTTCACTATCCTAGGATTTACAAATTTATGTCAGAGATGCAAAAAGTGTACCTAGCTGCATCACTGTCTCTTTGTCTGTTCATCTGTCAGACGCGTTAGGAAATTTGAACACTTTCAAACTTGATTTGTAAATAAAATATTCAGATTCAAATCCTTTCTGCGACTGAAAAGAATAACTTGTTTTACTGTTTTTACAGAATAAATATATCATAAGGGGCTTCTACCAACAAATTCAGTCGTAATGTTTCACATAGCTTTACACAACCACAATGAATAGAAAACAAAGATGTCATCCCCCAAATGGGCACCAAAAAAAACGTACTATGAAATATTTAATGAGAAAAACCACCTGGGGAAGGATCAGAGAAAGGAAAAACCCCTAAGTGCCTCGTTGTTTGTACAACAAAACAGCATCAATTATACAACCAGTGTACGCGGGATGAATACATTAATGCATTCTTCAGACAATCCCTTATAAAAGCCTCAGGGCATGATACTTCCTTACATCCCTGGAAGACTTCATTTGGTCATTCAATTTTGTAAGACATTTAGCATGGCTGAGCCTTTATTAAAGGCTTTTTGATTACACAAATGGGTTTTAATGTCTATGGAGTCATAACAGATGGTTGTCTGCTCTCCGGAATAGTGTGGGATTATTTGATTACAGTGCCGAGGATCTCCATTTGTTTTCTGTCTCTCTATAGAGAGGTTCCTGAAGGCTTAAATCTAACCACTAGACCCCTGAAACCACATCATATATGTGAAAGGGCTGATACAACATCCCTGTATCAGATGTTCAGCTCTATAAATCCTTAATCATTATGCTATCCTCCCATAATTCCATCTTCCATATATGTATATCAATCATCCATTACCATCTTACACTAACCCAGTCCTAAATCCCCCTCTGGATCCTATAAATCTAAAGTTTAATGGCTTCATGGAGCAGGAAACCCATTCTAGCACTCTTGCTTTTTTTGTTCAAACAGCCCATCCTCACTTGACAAGTAATAGGTTTCATTACAAAGCACTACAGGCAGTTTCCATTTCCGAAAAGAATAAAAAAGAACATCATTCCCTCATGTTCACTGATCAATATTTAAAGAGCAGAGATGACTACACCTTGCAAAATACTACTTTTCTAAGAGCACCTGGGTAGTTTAACTATGGAGTTTAATTAAAATTGAACATTTGGTAAAGTAGGTATCTCAATTTTCCAGAGGTTAATATCTCATTTTGAAACAAAACTCTCTTAAGGACTGCATTCACTGCAGTTCCCAATTTTTTTTTACTGCAGGCCGACTCATAAAAGCAAGATACTTTACACCAATCAAGATCTTCTTTTAAATTTCAAAAAGGAGCACAAAATAGATAGACGGTTTGAGAACTGTGGAGTTTTCTGTTACAAAATGACGTTTAAATGCCAGAGGGAGAGTTAAAGTCGCTAGAATTCTGAGAGACTCTGAAGATGGACGTCACCTTGTTAAGTTGCTCATTTAGAATTCCAGTCAGTCTTCTGGAGGCAGTCACAGCTGGAAAATCCCAATTTGCATACACACTCACACACAAAACCGTCCCTTTCACCATTACGAGAAAGATGTAATCAGACCCAAGAAGCCTCTATATTTATCTCTGTCTTCCATTTGGAGGGAGGGAAGCAATGCAGCAGCTGTAGCCAGAGGGATTGATTTGCAGTTGATGAGGTTTGTCTACCGCCAACCTAACACTGTAGGTTAATGCACCGATCTGCGATCAGTGGCCCCCCCCCTGCCCAGACAGATCTCAGGCCCGCAAAGAGGGGGCGGCGGCAGAGGCGGCAGTTGTTGTTGTTTCACATGACTG
Source organism: Epinephelus fuscoguttatus (assembly GCF_011397635.1). Taxonomy (NCBI): domain Eukaryota; kingdom Metazoa; phylum Chordata; class Actinopteri; order Perciformes; family Serranidae; genus Epinephelus; species Epinephelus fuscoguttatus. Next base: position 18,161,926 of record NC_064774.1, read on the forward strand.
TCACTTTTATCTTGTGGGTCTCGGGCCAGGAGAGATTGAGGCAATTCAGCCAAGTGAAATCCTCTTCCGCTGAACGACTGAATCAAACGCTGCAATCGTGGCTGAACACACACAAACACACCGGGGTTTGTGCCTCTGAAGAGGATGCGTGGCTGTGGGAAAACACGTGGAGCAGGGATAAAGCTGAATGAACCTGATTTGTACAGGAACAATGCAAGAGTGCTTTCCCACAATCAAGATACAGGTGAGGAAGATTTATTCAGACAGACAGGGAGGGAGTTTCGACAGAGATGAAAAGAAAAGCAGATGATCTTCATCACTTCTAAGTAAACTGAAGTCAAGAAAATATTAAGGAGCCTATCTTGCTCTCAGGTTCACTCTCTCAGTATTGTGGAGAGCCATGACTTCTGTGCTTTAAAACTCCATCTTGAGCCAAGTTTAACTAGCAATACTCATTCAAAGGTCAAAGGAGCTATATATGACAATCAGACATGGGCCAGGATTGCCTGCACGCTGCTCTCACCTCTGACATCACAAACAAACATGGAAGTGGCTGAGCTGTTAGCCCAAACGGTGCCAACAGTTCTAACAACAGCAAAAGGGCTAACAGTGTTAACGTGGGGGGAACCGAAGGATGGACGTTATGCCACCTCAAGAATATAACATTCAACCTTTCCTCAGTTAGAGGTCTTCACAGGTTCAAAATGTTGGATCTGATCCAAAAAGGACCTGTGGAAAACCTACATCAATCCAGCATGGATAAATTATTCAAGAGCACAATCAGAGCCGATTGGAAGGGGACCCAAGGACAAGTAGATCCAGTCCAAAATGCTGTCAACCCAAATAAACTCTACCATAGAGAGAACAGCAGCACCCGCAGCAGCAGCATGACGTGCTATCAATTAACAAACAACCATGGCCAAATTCAAAAACAGCAGCAACATTATAATAATGACCTAAAAACAAATGTTCAATAGAAATGTTTACATGCTTCAAAGAGCATTTCATAGAAACGTTTCGACATGAGAAAAAAGTCTGAAGGCAAGGGGATGCTTGAAACAAACTCATTTGTACAAACTGATGTCCAACCACATCTCAAGACCTTAGTTTACAAGTTGTCCATACTTGAAGGTGAAGCAAAAAGCCTGCGAACACAAAGAGGGTTGAAACATGGTGAATCGTACAAATAAGGATACAAACACAAACTTTTGGACAGTCAAAGGCAGTCACGGCAACCAACAGCAGTAGTTGCATAAGTAATAAGTAAAAAGATCTTGAGAGAAGGTCAAACCCTGCCTATGTCTACACCTCTGCACACCTGTCCATGGGCTGAGTGTCTGAAACTTACAAAAGTAGAGGAACTAAGTCCACCCAATTCCAGTGCTGGAACGGTGTGCAGGTAGTAGGGTCAGACACTGATCAATGATCTGACAAGCACTTTGAAGAATACTGATATCTTGAGAACCGCTATCCAAGCCCCAACCATAACCTTTACGTAATTTTAACCTCAACCTAAAAACAAAACCTAAGCCTCCAACAACCCTTTAGAAAATCCAGGACCAGAAAAGTGTCCCCACGAGTTCTAAAAGTCATACTGGTCCTCACAAAGACACAAGAACAAAAAGAGGCACACCTGTACCTGCAAGCAGAAATGCACATTCTTGCATAGACACAAAAACATCACTGCACGCTAACACATGAACAGGGTACACTCTATGGATGCATGCATGCAGTAATGCATTGGCCTGGTCTCACTGTCATTTTGTCAAATATTGACGCCTTATCACACCCCTCATGTGTCTGATATCAACACATAAGGCTCCCTTTAGCGTCTGTATAAGATGCAATGGGCTTTCTGCTAACTCTAATGTAAACCTATCAGTACCTTCAGGATTTTGCTGGCTGTTTTTTGGATTGTTGCAGCCTGAAATGGCTGATTTCACAACAGCTTTTCCAAAAAATTATGGTGCACGTTGTGATGAAATTGCAGAGGCAGGTGAAAATTGCAAAAACAGCTGCAACACTGACAGCTGAAACGACTCAATATGTTGCACACAGCTGTGAAATGAAATGCACAGAAGTCACGGGATTAGCTGAATTTGAATTAATTGTTGAGGTAGCAACATCGCAACATCATAGAGGGACTGACCTATGTCTGGCAATATTGGGTGCTTACAACAAATGATGTAGCATAAAGACCGAGAAAGTCCACTCACGGTGGTAGGAAGGGGTGGTGGATGGGTCAAACAAACAGGACTTTCACCCAGGAGACCACTGTTTGTGTCCCATGTGAACCCAAAAGCCAATGTTGAGTTATTTTAACATTACATTTTGTAAATTATGTCACATCATGTGAACCCTAAAACCAAAACAAACGTTCTTAATTTAACCCAAACCATGATTTTTTTTCTAAACCTAACCAAGTACTTTCATTGTCTTAAACCTAAACTTAATCATCACACAATGTTAACCACATGTTCTACTGTAAGGACATAGGACTTTCACCCAGGAGACTGCTGATTGTGTCCCGTGTGAAACCAAAAGCCAACGTAAGCCAACGTTGAGTTATTTTAACATTACATTTTCTAAGTTACATAACATCATGTCTTTACGTCACATCACATCTTACCTTAAAGCCAAAACGAACATACTTATTTTAACCCAAACCTTAATTTTTTCTATACCTAACCAAGTACTTCTGTTGGATGTAAACCTGACCACGATCATTCCACAACGTTAACCACTTGTTACACTGTAAGGACACGGGACTATCACCTAGGAGACCGCTGTTTGTGTCCCATTTGTGTCCCATATTTTTAACGCAACGTGATGTAAGTTACTGACATACATCCCAAAATTACATCATGTTATGTCATGTCTCACCCTAAACCATAACATACCCCTAACCATTTTTCTACACCAAACCGAGTAATTTGATTGCGTAAACCTAACCACGACCATTTCACAACATAACCACATATTACAATGCATTGGAAACAGCCGTCCACCTCAAACAGACAAGAAACGGTGCCTTGTGTGTCCCTATCAGATGCAGAGGGGATGTGACAAAGTGTTTGCATTTAAAGACCTGTGAATGAGAACAGGTTGGATGTACACACATGCACTCACACACCTCCACAAGCCCAGCACACAATCACATTTCATTTCACTCCCTGAATTACCAACCCGCCCTCGAAATCTACTTTCCTCCTGGATTCCGGCACTCTGATCTCATCCGCCTTCAGTTATTGTCCTTTCTTGTGCGACCATTCAGAGCGAGTCTTTTCTATAGGTTGTTTTTTTTTTTTTTCATTTATTGAAAAAAATACAGTTAGCGGCGTCAGTGAAGCTTGCTGATCCATTGATCAATTCTGCAAATCAAATGAGGTTGTGGGATGGATAGATGTGGCATTTTCAAAGGGCCATCCTGAGGCAAAATGAAGTATGTCTCTGTGTGCGAGACAAAGACGCATGTTTGTGTATACATGTCTGACCATCTGTGTCTCTGTGGCTGTATGTCTGTGGCTGGCGTGTCAAAGTCTCATCTAACATCCCCCCATCCCCTCAGGCCATAGACCTTTCCATTTGCTTGAAAAACAAACAGCCATTATAAATCAACCTGCAGTTTTTAACCATTATCCAGTTTGTGGGCATCTGTCTTTTCATGCTCACGTTCTGGCAACATGAGCATGAAAATTGAGAGTGGAGAGATTGAAAAGAGAAAGATAGGGGTGAGAAATTGTTGTTAAATTATTTCACATATCCATGATTGTCAATAATTCCAACTTTCAGTGAATGGTTATGAGCATGATCATAATAGAAAACTGGTGATGAGTGAAATGATTTGCTGAGCAGAATCCTACCTCTGCCTGAAACAACAAATATATTCTGCAAAATAAGTCAGCTTCATATTGAGAATATCAATCACTGAGCATCAGAGTGTGTTCCTGAAAAGATAGAAACATGGACCTGGAATTTTGTAGAGTAACCCTTTGATGGCGAGCCTCATCTTCAGTGTCACATCCACACTAAACATCAACATGGAGCAAGAAAGATACTTCTTGATTTTTCTTTCCATTTCAGTGCCAATAAAGCATGCTGAATTGAGGAATGTTATTCAACCAGAGACCAAGAGGAAGATAGAGAGACGGAGATAGACTGAGAGGAGCTGAAAGCAAGACAAAGAGAAAGAGAGCTTCCAGGCTATGATAAATGACAAACCTGAGTCTTATCAGGAATTCAAATGAGGCTTTCGGACGTGATGAACAACCAGAATACAAATTAGTTTTAATTTGAAAGGCATAGACCATACCAAAATCAAGAAAACATATAGTTCCTCTTACCTGTAGCGCTATACATCAGTCTAGATTGTTTGGGTTTGACTTGCCAATTGGAGATATTGGCCGTTGAGATGTCTGACTTCTCTTGAATACAACGGAACTTGATGTCACTCAACTTGTGGTGCTCAAAGTGCCCAAAAAATAGCAAAAAACTCAACAGCAACGTCTCTTTACGGAGATCATGACCCGGTTACTCAAGATAGTCCACAGACCTTTAGTGAGCAGTTTCATGTAGAGACTATTATCCTTCCCTGAACTACACCAGCCAACCAAATCACCGTGCAGAAGGAAGCATCTACTCATGCTCGTGCCAGCACAAGATGTAAATGCCACACCGACAAATGTATGGTCACAATTGTAAAGTTTTAGGTATTCATTTGAAAAGAGGCAACATGTGAACATGTTTTCACAATGGTTTTGAAGAAGCTCTTTTAGAGGTGCAGTTGTTTACTTGCAACACCAGGGGGAGTGTCCACCCAGATGAGAGCTAGTTTTAGTAAGACTGCTCCACCTGTTGAACTAACACAACTAGCTTTTCCTGTCTCTGCTTTTCCTGTGTAAAACAGGTTAGTAATGTGTGTTCACAAAACAGGCCTAAGGACTCTTAAATCCTTCCTTGTTTCATTTTGATGAGGTTTGATGTGGAAAATAGCACTTTTGGTCACGTTTCCAGCCCATTGCAATGGCGGGTTTCACTAGCTCCCCTGTAAACAATCTAACAACGTGTCTGTCTTACTTTCAATATTGTCCTCTTTTGCTACTCAAGCTCCTCGACATGTGTATGTTACTACAGTTGTTTGAGTGAAGTAATATGAGATATAGCATGGTTAAATGGTGTGAGGACTGTAACATAAACATTTGTGGCATGCTCCTCAGCTGAGCTGTAACGTTAGCTAGCTCAGTGGTGCTAGGTGAGCTAGCAGTAGAAAAAAAATGTTTCCTGAAACTGCTAACAACGAGGTCTGTGGATTATCTTGAGTAAGCGGGTCATGATTTCTGGAAAGAGATATTCCTGTCAAGTTTTGTAAAGGTATCTTTTTAGCACTTTGAGCACCACAAGCTGAGTGCTATCTAGTTCCATTATATTCAGGAGAAGGCAGACATCTCTACAGCCGATATCTCCAACACTCTGCATCTCACAGCAAAACAACTTACACTGATAAATAGCACTACAGGTAAGAGGTAAAATATATCATTTTGATTTTGGGGTGAACTGTCCCTTTAAGGTTTCCAAAATCTGCTTTGAGTCGTGTTAAGTGTTTCAGATTTGTTACGCATTTCCTGATGAGCTGCTAACACACTAATTGTTTTTCCACAATGCTTCCAAGCTGACACATGTCAGACTTTGACATCCCATCAGTGGGGCCAACCACCATTGGCTGCTAAAAATATTTGCACTGAAGGCAGAGCCAGGCGCTTTGGATAAACGCCTCCACCAAATGTTGAGAGTGCATAAAATGGCACTTGTGGCTCCATATCTCTGGGGTGTAAGTGAAGGAATCAGCCTTTTGCCGCAGATTGTATCGTTGAAAGGCGGAGGAGAAAGAAAGAAAAAAATAAATAAAAAGCAGGTCCCAAAATGTCCCAAGCGCTCTAATCCTCCCTGGAGACAGGTGGATTAGCGGGACGTTCATTGAAAAAAACACGCGCATACACACACACACACACAGAGGCACACACACACACACACACACACACACACACACACACACGTACAGCTAGATGATTTAATTTCCAGTTTGGTGCAGGTATTTGCTGCCGAATTCCCCACTGAGCTTGGTCGAGGCGCAGAAAACCTTCAGCAGCAGGGATGGACACGCGAACAGCCACACCCTCTCTGAATGAAACCCGGCGACACACGTTCACACTTAACACACCCTTTGAAAATCTACAGCATCTCAACAAGTCATCCAGTAGAGTGTTGAGCCTCAAAATCTTAAACCACAGCGACAAATGTGGATGACAATAAAAATCCGACTTGCTTTCAGCGCAGATAAACCCGACTCCTTCCTCATTGAGGATTGGTTTTCCCCATGATACAAAATCTACACCATTTGCTGATTTTTATTAACTGTGACATTCCAAAAAATAAAGAAAAAGCATATTTTAACCAGCTTAAATTACTTCACAGGGGCGTTTTTGCTGCGCATTGGGCGCTGCGTAAAAACGCAGCACTCAGAAGCTTCAGAACAACCCAGCTGCTTCATCCACCTGTACATCTGACCATACAGCCAAGTTCCAAACGCTATTCAGTCACACTAAGCCACATTTCGTATATTTCTTCACGATAATGTTGCGCATTTGCGCACCTTGATGCTGCGACTGCTCGCTCAGCGCGTCTTTGCTGCCTAAATTCTTAATTTCCTAAAAGTTTCATCTCACCCAAATGTGTCCAGCCTCATGCATTTGTTGTCGCTACACTATCACCAACTTTCACCCTCAAATTTCTCCACACATAACTCCGACAACAGCTCTGACCTCCATCCGCTGACCGTCAAAGATGCAAGGGCGCACCAAAATTCGTTGGAGTAAATACAGAGAAAGAGACAAGTTCACTCACCCGTGGAGACATCCGATTGTTCCCTTTGCGTCCTTGCAGTTTGTGATGTCCCTCTTGTTTCCGAGCTACATCCTCCTTTTCTGTCAGCGCTGGCTACAGTATGTCCATGTCCTCTCCTCGAGTTGAGGAATGAATCTCCGCGTCTTGTTGTGCCTTCTGAGCGGAGGCACGCAGCCCGTCAACTACAGGAGATAAGAAAACGTACAGTGAGTGTTAAGTTCAGTCCAGGATTTCTTTCAGTGTGTCCCGGACAGAGCGGCAGAGGACCAGTGCGGACGCACCGGACACGTTCTGCGGTCCATTTTGGTCCGGTGCGCACCGAGACGCGTCCTGCGCCAAAACAAGAGGCAAAGAAATGTCAATAAATCCCTCTTTAGGTTCCAGCAAAAACAAATTAAATTGGTTAATTGATTTAGTAGGATGCTGAAAGAGCAGTCTCCTTTAGGAAAGTTTTAACACCGGAGAGCTGCGCGCGGAGAGGATGAGCAAGACAGAGCGATAAAGGAGTCCTTACTGACTGGAGCTGAGAGACAGGGAGGGAGGGAGGGGCGGAGAGACAGAGAGAGACTGCAGACTCCGACTCGCTTCACCGAACACAAGTTGACTCCTGGTCCCACACATTGTGACGCCGCAACAAGGTCTGAAATTCAAACAAGCTCTTGCAGATTTTTTGAATTCTAAAGCCCCTCTACTGTGTGGAAATTCAAACAAGCTGCGCAGCACCCAGAGGCAATATCTGGGATTCTTCTTCTTATATATTTAGTTATGCTGTTCAAGGATGGTGTCACCTGCAGATTAGATTTGCAGCAGGAGCTTTGGTGGTTGCATGTAGAGTCAAATCATTGCTGTGGTGTATAAATATAGTGTATTCTCTCACCAGCCACATTATTAGGTACACCTGTTCAACTGCTCCTTAACACAAACAGCTTATCAGTCAATGGCATTGCAGCAACTCAGTGCATTTAGGCATGTCCACCTGGTCAAGACGACCTGCTGAAGTTCAAACTGAGCATCAGAATGAGGAGGAAAAGTGATTTAAGTTACTCTGAACGTGGCATGGTTTTTGGTGCCAGACGGGTTGGTCTGTCAGAAACTGCTGATCTACTGGGATTTACACACACAACCATCTCTAGGGTTTACAGAGGATGATCCGAACAAGAGAAAATATCCAGTGAGCAGCAGTTCTCTGGGTGAAAATGCCTTGTTGATGCCAGAGGTCAGAGGAGAATGGCCAGACTGGTTCAAGATGATAGAAAGGCAACAGTAACTCAAATAACCACTGGTTACAACCAAGGTCTGCAGAAGACCATCTCTGAACCAACAACACGTCCAACCTTGAAGCAGATGGGCTACAGCAGCAGAAGACCACACCAGGTGCCACTCCTGTCAGCTAACAACAGGAAACTGAGGCTACAGTTCACACAGGCTCACCAAAACTGGACAATAGAAGATTGGAAAAACGTTGCCTGGTCTGGTCTCAAACTGGTTTCTTGAACATGACAATGAGTTCACTGTACTCCAATGGCCTCCACAGTCACCAGATCTCAATCCAATAGAGCACCTTTGGGATGTGGAGGAACGGGAGATTCAAATCTGCAGCAACTGTGTGATGCTATCATGTCAATATGGACCAAAATCTCTGAGGAATGTTTCCAGCACCTTGTTGAATCTATGACACCAAGAATTAAGACAGTTCTGAAGGTGAAAGGAGTCCCACCTGGTACTAGCAAGGTGTACCTAACAAAGTGGCCAGTGAGTGTATATAGCTTTTTTTTTTTTTTTTTTTTTTTACATCAAGAAAAAAGGGTTTATCATTTATGTATTACAGGGGTGGTCGACAATGTGCCACAAAGGGCAAACAGTGTGCAGGTTCATTCTGTCGCCCCCGCAAGTAATTTACTGGTGAGTTCTTCCACTCACTTAAAGGAGTACCAATTAGTGCATTGAGCCTCTGATTAGCATGACAACCAGGAGACAGTTGGCTCTACATGGCACATGGTTGTCCACCCACTTTATTTATTGTTGTTGTAATTGGACCACCATTGACATAATGCACCCCCTAGTACTTGACAACACATTCTCAGTCCGACCTCGTCACATACCAACATTTAGTCGTGGACTTTCCACATCCAGCTACCATGTGAAAGGTACCCTGGTGTCATGTATCAGTTCAGGGAGGACCCAAATGCAGAGTAACAGGTAGGTTGAAATTGACATCTTTTTTCTTCCAACAATTAATTCAGGTGGTTGGGTTTAGGCAACAATAGCATCTGGTCAGGTTTAGGAAAAAAGAACAGGGTTTGGCTTTGGAATCTTGCAGGATGTGAACACCGCTCTCCTGGGTGAAAGTCATTGGTTGTTGGACCCATCCACCACCACTCCCACCTGCCCTACTTGGAATTTCGCCACCTTTTTTGTCCCGGTGTGTTTCCCCCTGATGCCACCCAGTGCCCTTAAACTATAAGGGCGACCAGCCCTATCATGCCGACGTTAAAGGCCTGCTTTTTTCATCAGTGTCTGACGCTGCAAGTCACTGTCCAACTGCCGGATATCGACGACTTCAGAGTGAGACCAGGTTGTCGTTGACCATCAACATGCCTAAGACCAACCCTAAAGCTAATTTAACCTACACTGAATTCCAGTCTTAACCCTAAAACTAATATGTCACTTTTTCTACCCCTCACAGCAGTTGCTGTCACTATCATTTATCCTGTCAGATCAGACCTCTTCCAAGGGCTGTATGAGCGTGTGCACACTGTGTATGACTGGCATATTTCTTACTCTACAGGTGTTTCACACAGCAGGTATTTTGATTTGTCATAACAGAAAAAGCAGGTGTTATTTATAACACTAACAGTAGCTCCTTTCTATTCAAGACATGGATAGACAGTGTGGCAATGTGACAGTACGCACAATACCAAGACCCTGAAACTGAAGTAGCTATATGGACTTCATTCATTCATTCATTCATTCATTCATTCATTTTCCATAAGCTACAGCCTGTCCCAGCTGACACTGGACAAGAGGCAGGGTACATCACAGCGCTGACATTCACACTCACATTCACACCTACGGGCAATTTAGAGTCACCTGGATGTCTGACAGTATCAGACATTTAAACTGAATGCTTTTTAAGGCTTTTTCCAAGATATTTACAAGAAACAACACAAGACAGTAACACACAGGGAGAACATACAAACTCCGCACAGAAGGGATCCCCCACCCCAGGTTCAAAGCAGGAATCCTCTTGCTGTGAGGCGACAATGCTAACCACTGCACCACCTTCTAAGTGGAATTCAGCCATCATTAATTTTACAGTGTGCACCTGAGCTTTGTCAGTACGTTTATTTGCATACATATTGGTTTTGTTGCATCCGTTGCATCCATAAGGGCGGCAAAACCTGCACCTGACACAGTCACAACTTACAGCACGTCATTTTCATAATTACGGTGGCTGGCAAACGTGCAACAAGGAGCTAAAGCATTTCCATTAGGTGACATGTGCTGCAGCTTTAGAAACAATGCTACTTCAAAAACACATACAAAAATTCAAAACAGGCACAACAATGGAAATGTACTGCTATTAAAAAATGTGCTGAGAGCCAAAACAAATACATGACCAGCAAACACAGAAATGGTGCTAAGTGAAAAACACACAAAACCCCTAAAACAAATCCAACAAAAAAGTGCTGTCACAGTCACAGCGGAGGTTCTCTTGGCCCTCAGGGGGCCACTTCTTTACTTCACTTGTCTTCCTGCTCCAAAAACACACACACTGTCTTGTCTAGTCCCCCTCAGGTTGAGAACCAAGCTGTTCCACATACCTCCACAAAGAGGTCTGGAGAACTTCTGTTGTGTTGCAGCGCTTTCTTGTATTTGTTTTGGGGGTTTGCATGTTTTTGATTATTCATCGTTTCGAATTTGCAGCATGTTTGCTGTAAAAGTTTTGGTTTTGGCTCTCTGCAGCATGATTGTTTTTTTCATTTGTGGCATGTTTTTGTTGTATTTATTTTCGCATTTTTTAAATTGCCATTGTTCCTAAACATGCAGCACATTTCTTGTAACTGGGACATTTTAGGTTGTTGTAGTCCGCCTGCCCTTGTCGACCATCATACATAATAACCTCACCCAACATCACTCTGAGCAGCAGTGGTCTAATCATCCAAAATAACCGTAAAAATGGTGTAGGTGTGCAGGGTGTTAAAACCTGAAACAGCCCTTTAATGAAAAAAGTGAAATGTCTTCACAAGTTCTAAATTTGAATTAGTCCCCACAAAGGTAGTGTGAGAACACGTACACACACACACACACACACACACACACATTTCAACAATGAATTGTAATATGTCTATTTGAATAGGAATTAGCCTCCCACCCCTATAGCTTTAAAATGAATTATCCCTCTATTTATACTGTACATTACACACACACCCATGCCGAAAAGAGGATTTGCTTTCTTACCACTCTCACAGCTCAGTCACCTTTCCCTCCATGTCTCACTGTGTGCACTGACGCATTCTACTCTCTAACCACCGCGATGGATCAAATCCTGCGTCTTAAACCCTCTGTCACGCTGCTTGGGTTCAACTCTTTATCCTGTTACCTTACATTATGTTACAGACACACGTATACTCTATAGGCCTATAATGAAATTCACTTCATTACTACACGTGTCGAAAGGAAGCAGTGCATCGCAGCAGTATATGGGTTTGCACTGAAGCTTCACTTCATCAGTGCATGCAGTTCATAACTTTAGGTAAACGCTGTCACACACTGCCGAGGTTTGCTTCACTGGAGCGGTCTGACTACTGCAGAAGAAAATGATGGCATCATGTTTTATAGCTCTTCATCTGAAACACATTTTGTCTTAATATATAGCACAAGCAGATGTTAACATAACCATTTGAAAGCAACTTTAAGTCACTACCCTGGTTATTATTTTTGCATCTGGCCTCTTGTGCCATTTTTAAATTCAACAAAAGTCACACACACGTACCTTATACTTGTCCCATAACCATTGGGCAAAACGTCAGCATCACACTGCAAAGAATAATAACTCAAGCAGCGTCACAGCAACTTGATTTTTTCATGTTTCATGTCAAACACATGCTGTATAATACATCACACTGCGCTGGCTTCCTCTGGGATAATAGAGTCCCGATGTCTCTGTCACATGCTACTCATATTGCATTTATCTCACATTGCAAAGCCCTGGGATATTACTGCATACATGCATTATTTACTGCTGTTTAAAACCTAGTTATGCAACAGAAAGATATGATCTAATGCAGTTGTTTTAAACTCTGGTCCTATTGGGTCGAAGAACTGCTGTTGTCTCTCCTGACGGCTTGTGCTGTGCAGTTAATTGTACTCACCTGCTGCCTGAGGTGTAAATCAGTCCCCTATTAGATGCAGCTGGTGTCTGACTCCTGAGGACCATAAGAAGACAGCGTGAGAATCACTCCATATATACTAAAGCACCGTGAACAAAAACCCAAGATGAATACAGATACAGCTGCTGCAGAAGTGCTGTTTTTGATTAAACGCTGAGCGTCTTCTCTATTTGGAACAGTAAGTTATTTGGAAAAATCAATATGCTTTTGTTGCCAAAGGCAAAGACAGTAACGATACAGAGGTTAAATTCAAAGGACTGCTTGTAATTTATGGGCAACAGAAAAGACTTGCTTGTAGTACTACACAAAGTAAAAAAAAGATGCATTCATTCTAAAAGGATTTCTCTAATGTTTCCTGTTTTAACTGCATGACAGTTTTTTACACTGTTTTCTTCAATACCCAGAAACCCAGCATCCACAACAGCTGTTCCGAGAAACCTCATCGCCAAAGGATGGACATGATGGGATGAGAGACATTTGGTGTGTGTTGGTGAAGTTGGCATCGAAGTGCAGTCAAAGCAGTTCAGAAAATGTGACTGCAGTGTTTCTGCAATGCACCTAAAGGCATCCGCACACCAGGGACGTAACAAATAAACAATATGAAAATGCAAAACACTCGCCTGTGAATATTTAGCATCAAAACTATTAATACTGAGAGCGGATTTGTGACAGTGTCAACACTTGTTCAATAAAAGGTTCAAATAGATTTGTGCAAGCTTGTACCTCAGAAAAAAAGGCTGATTCAACATCATCCAGAGAGGCGCTACATTTATTTTATTAAGTTTGCATTTCACAGAATGCTGTGAGTGATTTTGAATTCCCTCCTGTAAACAGTTGCGTGGTGCATATGTCTATGGCTTTTACTGTAAAAGGTAAGAATGGAAGGAGTGGATCTGTTATGCTTGTGTTTGCCAAGGTTCAAAAGAGTAATAAAGTTTTGGTTGGGACCATGGTTCAGATTGTGCAGCCTCTGTTGTTGTTTTATAATCCTCATAACTTTAACGCCGGGTGCTGAGAATCGAGGTCCACCAGTGTTGTGACACTGTCCCCTAATGTGCATGCAGCACAGTGTGATTGGTGGCCATTAATTGTGGTGTCTAAAATCAGAAAAATTATGCTGCTTTTTCAATGCAAAACATTCAGTGTGAAAGTACTCTTGACAAAAGTAATTTGAAAAAATATACTGACGTGTGAATTTATTGCAGAAACGCACACAAAAAAAGACCAATTTGAGAGCTGCATTAAAAAAAGCCCTCTCTTTCATTTCAATGAGGCCAGACTGTTGGCACATTGAGGGTGACAATGCAGTGGGCTCTGGCAAAACAACATAATCTGGCAAGGCGCTGCATTGCCCAGTGAAATACTTGCAGTTGTAAAGCCATGTCACTGAGTATTACACATACGTAGTTGGACTGTCTGGATCATATTTATTTTTCTCTTTAACATGCTCCAACCAAGGCATTCCCCCATTCATGGCAGGGGGGGAGTTTCAATCAAGAAGCAACCTTCAGGGCTTAAAAAATAAAGCAAAAGTGGTAGTGCCAAAAAAAAGTGCAGTTCCTCGTATGACCACTTGAGGCTGGCTCCAAAAGTGAGCCAATATCCATAGACCCCTGTGTTAACATGCCCCATTTTACAGCAGAACTTAACATGTTTACAGCCTGGTACAAAAACAATTTTGGTCTCCATAGCTAATTTACTTGTTCACGACAGTTGTACGAGGAGTTTTATATAACTCAATTGTTTACATTCATCTAAATAAATGTCACCTTGTGTCATTTCTGGCTTCAACAATCAAAGTCCTTGACCATATGTGACATCAGAGTGGCAACATACTTTATTTTAAACAGTCTATGGTTTTAACCAAGAACTGTTTTTGGTCTGAATCTCCACTAACTTCTGGTTTGTTGGTGACTTGTGATGTTGTGAAGTTGGACATGAGCATCTATGCCAACAAATTGAAGTGGTCGCTCTGCAAATGTTTCTCTGAGGCTGAGAAAGCTCATTGATCACATTTAATCTCAGTGAACATGGCCAAAAACACTTTTTCTAAGCACAAGTTTGCTAACTGGCAAACTTCCTGGAATTCTGCAGTACTTGTTCATGACCATGGCATTCATCAAAGGTATAGCTGGCTAGCTAACGTGTGGAGATAGCTATAGGCTAGGATGGTGAGTTTGAACTTGGAAAGCCTCTTAACACTGATAACTCTGTATGAGACTGCATAGGCAAGATGTCTCAGCTTCACAGATACTTTGTGTTTCCTTATCACTGGGCCTCAGACTAAAACTGCTCAGCCATAAAATCTCTGCTTCTTTAGCTCTTCCCATAAAAGTTTAACATTTCTGACTCCAGAGCAGCTTTGCCCTCAAGAAATGTTTGCATAACTAAAAGTATAATCTACATTTTGTTAAGCTCCACTGGAAACATAAAGATGTGATCATAAAGATGCCTGCAGAGTGGCTGTTTTAATAGAGTGAAATATTCACAGCACAGCATGCAACACAATTAATACCACCAAAGTCCTACAAAAGTATAATTTCAAATAGTAGTTGCAAGTATTTTGAACATCTCCATTTAGCACTTCAGACTCCTTGAATAGTCATCCTAATTATTCAGTGTACAGCCAATAATTTGTGTTGGTTTCACCTCTTCACAATCTTACAGACTGATTTGTGGTTATATATAAATAAATAAAACTGATAAAATACCATCTTGCATTCTATTAGTTTCCATCCTATATCATAGTATCAGCAACATCCCATATGGTCAGTTCGTAAGACTGAGAAGAATATGCAGTGAAGACGATGTTTACCAAACTAAGGCTAAACTAAAGAAATGACCAGACATTTGTTGAGCAAGCTATTAAAAAAGCTATTGAAAAAAGAGGGAAGAATTACTTAATCATTCCCCTAGACACACTAAAGACAGTGTTACTTTTGTATCTGAATACTGTACAGCAGCTATGCAAGTCAAAAGGATTATAAACAATCCTAGAATGTGATCCAAGTTTGGACCATATGTCATCCTCTAAACATCGTTTTTATTTCAAAAGAGCTAGAAATGGAACAAGAAACCCTCATAAACTAATTGGCTTCCTCAACATGTGTATGGAAATTATAGCTGTGAAAAATTTGCACACTGTTCAAATACATTTGACACCAAAACATTCAATCACCCCCACTCAGGAAAGAAATATGGCATCAAAGATTTTATTAATTGTCTTTCTACACATGTCAATTACATTTTTAAATGTCCTTGTGGTTTAATGTATGTGGGCCAAACAAAACTGAGCTGTATGCTGAGCATACGGCTGCCATTAGAAGTGATAACATAGATCATGCCGTTGCTTGACACTACAAGGAGAAAAACCAGGGGTCAGTCACTTCCCTTAAATTTGTTGGCATTCAAAAAGGACAGCCTAATCCAAGAGGGGGTAATTTGATCAAACTTTTAAGAAGGGAAGCATTGTGGATCCATGAATTGAATACGCTTGAGCCATATGGACCTAATGAAACACAGGATTTGAGTCCTTTTCTGTGACATAATATTAACGTATGGCTCCCTCCACAGGTAATTTGGATCCATAGGTATAGATGAGCCACTAGATCCTTTGTCACTTCCCTTTTCTGTCTAAAGGCCCATTCCCACCGCAGGAACTTCGGGGTAATTTTACGGGGCCGGGGCCGTTGGTGCCTGTCTCCACCACAGGAACCACCCCCGAAGGACAGAGTTCCGGAACTTTTACAGAGGCTAAACTAGTCCCTGCCTCGGAGTAGGTACTCAGAACGGCCCTGAGAAACTCCTGGCTGGGGCTTGGGGATTACTTGGTGCTGATTGGATATACTCAAGGCGGGATGTGACGTTTTGTAAATAACAACATGGTTATCATAGATTAGCTGGGCTAACCGTTAGCTGTTAGTGGTGTCTGTAATAACTCAATAAACGGTCCGTGAATAAAATATTTTTTCCAGCGGATATCTTAGTTACAACATGATTGAGCTAGCAAAGCAGTTTTGTGTTGCTATGTGTGGTATTTATTCAGTTTTGGGAAATCACAATGTGATTTGATGAAAGCGTCAGCTGACAGGGACAGCTAATGGCAGCAGCAAAGCTAACATCAGGACGTCATCTGTTAAAAGCCTCCCGTTGTTGGATACGACATGAAACTACTCCAGTTAGCTCAATCATGTTGTAACTAAGACATCCGCTGGAAAAAAATATTTTTTTCACGGATGGTGGCTGGAGTTATTACAGGTACCGCTAACGGCTAATGGTGTCCCTATGCCCCTACGTCGCCCCGGTCAAAATGGTCGCGCAACGATTATGTCACATACAGAGCCCCATGCAGAGCCCAGTAACTTTACAGGAACCTTCCTCCTACCCCGCTCTCTCAGTGGAAACACGGCGGTTGAGAGGGCCGAGTGAGAGGACGTTCCTGTAGTAGTTCCTGCCCCCCAAATAGTACCAGGAACTTCAGTGGAAACGGGCCTTAACAGTGTAGAGGGACAGAAGTAGGACCTGCAGTCTATCTTTTTTTATAAAAACATAACATTTTGTTATGTTGATTGGTTATCCAGATATGTGGCCTGTGTGTGACCTTGGTACCAATTGATCAGGTGTATCTCAATCAGCAAAGCAGTGTGACCCCATTTAGCCCTCGTCTCTGCTCAGTTTGATTTCCCAATGGACCCTGGATGACCTTTCCCCTTTTAAATCTTTTCATGCTTCTTCCTTAACAAAATGTTCTGACTGGCTGTCCCCGAATGATAGCCATCTGATATTATAAAAAGCACAGTCTATGTTCTTGTCTTTTTATATGTAGTGGTGAAAAACCAATGCCAGTACTTTTTCCCATTCATGTGCGAAAAAGTGACATTTTCCTGAGCATCACATCTAGCGGGGGTGAAATTACCACTGACATGGCATTAAGATTGTGTGACAGGTAAAACCCACCATTAAAGCCCAGACTAGTGTAATTATTTTAGGGCTAAAAGCTCTTATAGGCCCCCATAATACCATAATAATAGGGTAAGCTTTGGGATACATTATTGCCTTTAAAATACTGTCAGGACTCATTCCTACACAATCAAATGCATAAAAGCTAATGTGCAAGCAAAGATTAATTCCATGCAGCAGGTTATATAGAGCTGGTTATATATAGCTGCAATCAGGCGGGGAGCTCCATCACGACTTACAAATAACATTTAATAAAAATGCAATATGAGCATTACAAATTCATACAGTCCAATCAATATTTACAGACACTTTGCATTATACATGAGAGAGTGGGTTGACCATGCATATTGAATTTTTCATATAGAGCACATTTACTATCTTGATGCATTCATACTTCTTATGTAAAACAATGACTGAGAGGCTGCGAGAAAAAAGGCAGCATGGCATTAAAAGTCAAGTAATTCTTGACCAATTATTTTCAGACATTTTCTCCACTGTGTCATAGGAATTCCATTTTCCTATGATTATGGCCTCAGGCTTATGATTTTTCCTTACAACATACTCATATGCTGCCCTTAAACTAAACAGGAACTTGTCAGGTTACATAGGGAGTCAAGTATATGATTCTCATCCTGAATGTGGAAGTCCTGGATGCTTCCCATTGAAAACGTTTGGGAGATAATAAACTATAAAAGAAACTAAACTTTTATAGGGATCCAATAACAGTGCAGACATTAGATCTGTGGTTTGAAATATTGAAAATGAGACAAACATATTAAAATGGGTAGCTTATGATAGAAATTTCAAACCAAACCAAATACCTTGGTATGTTTTGAGAAGGTCTGGGGGGCTGGAGAGTTTTGAAAACCTGGGAGGAAAATATGAATTGGGAAGGTATGGATTTTAGAGATACCGTCAATTACTAAACTATTACAAAAGGGAAATCAAATCAGATTCTTCCAAGGAGGTAAATGGTGTTATCCAAATCATAATTAAAGCATATCAGGAAAGTTACAGAAGAATAATTTTGGCATTACGTCAAGGACTGAATACAAATGACAAACATTCAACTATATATATCAAGGTGAAATGGGAGAAAGAAGTCAGTGTAGAAATTTCAGATGGATATTGGCACAATATGTGGAAGTTACACCATTCAACCACTAATTTGCGAACCTGGAGGGAATTCTCATGGAAGAATGTGATTTGTTTCTTTATTACTGATAGATCTAAGCTATTTGGTTTCCTTTTGTTTATCCTTTTGTCTTGTTTTCTGTTTTGCTGTTGGGTTCTTTTTTTCTTTTTTTAACTATTTATGTGTTCAAAATAATCAATCAATTACACCAAAACTGAACAGTAGACATCTCCATAGTTGCCAGAAATGTTGGCAAGTCTTTTGACAGAAACCACTCTCAAGTTTTTTGGAAATGTCAGCAAAATTGTTGTTTGGTGCTTTATCTATGTAATAATTCTGAAGAATATGATATTGCTAGTGATAAATATTTGATCAAAATATTGCTAGTAGCAAGCAAGAAAGCTATCACCAGGAACGAGGGTTATGAAACACCACCAACAAAGGGGAAGAAATCTTTTTAATGGAGAAACTGACACACATTATGGGACTAAAAGAAGCACAACTAGAGAGAAAATGTGGAAAATGGACTCTATACAAGACTCAAAAAGACGACACTGGACTGGAATAACAATCAACAGATACACTAATCCTTAGGGCTGTAAAAATGTGTATTTACCCAACCACTTTTTGTTTTGTTAGCTCTTATTATTTTCTTTCAATAATTTTATTATGCTCTCGTAACTGACATGTCAATGTCACAAAACTTGTTTTAATAAAGATTTAAGTGAAAAAAAAAAACAACCTTTGGGGGTGTCTCAGTGCTGGGCTCAATTATAAGTGGTGAGGAAGAGACAATCAAAAACTTACTTGGACAAGCTGCACAGTGTGATGTACGCTTTACTGGAATATTTTTTATTCAGTGTGTTTGGGTTTTACAATAGAAAATAATTCAAGGATGAGGACTGACTTGGTTTTGCGAGTGTGTGTAATGAATTCAAGTTGTGCTGCCTTCACATGGGTTTGTGTTACGGTGTTTACAAGAGGAGTCCATGTGAACGCCTCCTCTTGTGCTACTCACAACCTTGGTAGTGGAAGTTTTCACGAGTTGTGATGTGTTTACTGACATTTTCAGAAGTTCTTTGTAATTTTAATATATGCCTGGGGAAAATGTTGATATTTGCAATGGCCTCACCTTTCTCTACTATCATTATGCATTTGCATTTCGTACATAACATTACCCGCTTGGTAGTTTGCTAAACTGTTAGCCTCGGTGGCTTCTAAATGCCAACAGTATGACTTTTTTTTTTCCTAGGATGGCAAGGGCGTAACCTGCCCTACTATCCCTTTGATTGGCTTGTACTTGTTGCCTTTTTTGATTGAATTGGTTAGGTTTAGGCATGAGGAATGAGACTGGTTAGGGTAAGAATATCCATAAGCCAATTTGAAGATGAATAAGGCAGAGTGGAGCGGGTCATGCCACCATCCAAAGAAAAAACACTCATCACCACTATGTGTCCATGTTGCCATTGCCTAGCAGCTGTCTTCTCTGACTAAGGGGCTGAACACTTGCCGAGTTTTTTGCACCCTCAAATTAATTGTTTTCAATGTAGATGCGGAATCCCCAGTGCCTGTTTTTCAGGACGCGACGGCTGCGCCCTGAGATAAACAAGGTTCAACTTTTGGAATGCAGCAGCGCACACTGCTTGTCATGTGGCGAGGAGCAGCCAATCACAGCTGACAGACACCTTTCCCTTCTTCTGTAAATTTCATTCATTTTCCATAACTGCTTATCCTCTTGAGGGTCGCGGGGTGCTGGAGCCTATCCCAGCTGACAATGGGCGAGAGGCAGGGTGCACCCTGGACAGGTCACCAGACTATCACAGGGCTGACACATAGAGATAGACAACCATTCACACTCACATTCACACCTACAGACAATTTAGAGTCACCAATTAACCTGCATGTCTTTGGACTGTGGGAGGAAGCTGGAGCACCCGGAGAGAACCCACGCTGACAGGGAGAACATACTCCACACAGAAGGGCTCCCCCACCCAGGGTTCGAACTAGGAACCCTCTTGCGGTGAGGCGACAGTGCTAACCACTGCACCACCTTGCCGCCCAGTCTGTTTTAAAGGGATAGTGCACCCAAAAATGAAAATTCAGCCATTATCTACTCACCCATATGCCGATGGAGGCCCTGGTGAAGTTTTAGAGTCCTCACATCCCTTGCGGAGATCGGTGAGGGGAGCAGCTAGCACACCTAATGGCTGACAGCGCCCAGACTAACGTCCAAGAACACAAAACTGAAACCACAAAGTATCTCCACACTGCTCATCCGTAGTGATCCAAGTGTCCTGCAGCCGCGACATAAAAAGATGTTTCGAAAAAATGTCATATGAACTCTGTTTTTAGCCTCACTGTAGCCTGTAGCTCTGACTGCTTCTCTGTGACTTTTTATGTCAGGCTGCAGCACACGTGGATCACTACGGATGAGCATGTTGGAGATATTTTGTGGATTCAATTTTGTGTTCTTGGACGTTAGTCTGGGGCGCCGTCTGCCATTAGGTGTGCTAGCCACTGCCCCTGCCGATCTCCGCAAGGGATGTGAGGACTTCACCTGAGCCTCCGTCGGCATATGGGTGAGTAGATAGTGGCTGAATTTTCATTTTTGGGTGCACTATCCCTTTAAATAAGAAGAAGACGCTGACCATTTTAATGCAGGGCTGCCAGCTTCACATCTGTCCCATGGACAAAAGGACCATACATAAACAGCACCTGAAGAAGATTGGCTCTGCACTCAGGATCTCAGGTAAATGGGCTATGATACAGCACTTGTTAAGGTTGCTTAGCAACCTCAGAGGCTATTGAAAGCTGGCACAGAGAAGGCACAAGAGTAGCACCTAGAGCCCGACCTCGCATTTTTGAGGCGGTTAAAGACGAGGCATGTGTGCCCTTTAATCAATTGAATGCCAAACATATCTTGTATTTCCTATGCCGTAACCATGACCTTACAAGTTCCATTTGAAGGCAGCATCAGTGCACTAACAGAATTCCAACCTGTTTTTAACGCAAAAGAACCTGTCAAAAAACTGACTATATCTTAAAATAAAAAGTTATGAGGTGTGTCATGGCTCTACAGAATAAAATAACAGTAAATCTGATTTCAGACAATACTTAAAAACCTTTGATTTGGAAAGGAAACTATGGATCTGTGCTAAGATGTTTGAGGTAATAGTGTGTTAATACTAAAATGACTTGATAAGGAGATTGTTGATGGATCACAGTAACTAACTCTCGCTGTCAGATTTTGTAGTGAGTGGGGGGAATGGGTGAAAGAAAAGTGAAAGAAAGTGAGTCAAGCTCATTAGGATTCTGTTAAGACCTGCATCCTTTTCTTGTTGACTGGAAACCAAAGAATTTCTTGTATGGCTTGCTAGTAGCTGGCAAAGAATAACTGAAAAATAACATCCTCTGGTTTGGATTTTTTAAACCACAGCAGCATGTCACATCTCATAGCTTGCAGAAGATCCCCCTGTACAGAGACACAAATAACATATCGGTAGGTCACTATAGAGGACTTAAAAGAAACCTATGGAGCCACGACTGCGCCGTGAACTTCTACTCATGACCGTGCCACGGATGGGTTTGAAATTTTCACCCCAAACAAGCCTCCATGCCAACATTTCCACTGCTTGTTACAGTACAGACGCATCTCAAGTGTAGGTTCTCCATCCTTTCATTCACCCTTCTATTAATCTAATTAAGTCACCCTTAGATGCAGTTCAACCAAGAGTCAGTTTACAACCTTCAAAGAAACTCAGGGCGTTTTTGATTTTCTTTTCATTTCATCTTTTATGAGGAGAGTGGGCAGGAGGTAAAACCCTCCACTTCCGTGACACCTTATTAGGAGCTTATCTGTAGGCAGATGAGAGGACAGAGGGGTAGAGTACACAAGGGGGGAAAGGGTGGATAGAGATGGAGGTTGGTAGAGGCACAGAGAGGGAGGATGGCTGAATGCCTGGTGTGAGTCATATCTGAGCCTGTAGAGTTCAAATGCAAGGCCTGCTTCCACATATATTAGTCCACCTACTGGGATAACACCAAGTGGTCTTTTGCAAAGCCTGATGCGACTGAGGCGTTATCATCTTGTCCGGTCAGTCAGCCTGGCTCTCTTTCCCTCAGGATTAGTTACAGAATCACTTTTTTCTTTTGCTTTAAATCGCCTTGGCTGATCTATTTTTATGCATATCTATGCACTGCTTCTATACATCTACATCTAATCTCAGAGCTTTCTATCTGCTCTGCAGACAGGTCAAAAGGACTCATATCTATTGCCGGTCTCAGTGCAGTACTGTATATTTTCCATGGCACTGTTTTGTTTTTGCTTTTTCCAGTCTTAATCGAGAACCCTGGCTGAGTCTTTGGCTTCAATATCAGCTCTATCACCCCGCAACCACTCCATACACATCCTTTAATAATGATTTCGCCTCGACTCTGGAGGCTGGTGGGTAGCCTGCCTGCTCATGACACCTTCAGTGAGCCTTTTTTCTTACTGCATCCAGTCAGTTTTCTTGCTCTTTATATCTGAAGTATTTTGATAAAGCAGAGGGTACTGACTTCAATCCCATGGGTCAAATTTTGGATTCTAGATTCTGGATTTAGGGACATCTATTGGCAGAAATGATATATATTCATGACTAAGTTTTCACAAGTTTCTAACCACCTGAAAAAACAAGAACTATTGTATTTTCATTACCCAAGAATGAGCATTTATATCTACATATGGAGTGCGTCCTCTTGCAAGGGGTCCACCATGTTGTTCCCATGTAGCCCAGACTGGATAAAACAAAATTGGCTCAGATGGGACCATTTGTTTGTGTTTTCACATGGCCACCTAAGTTCTCCTGCATGCAATCTGCAACCTCACTGCTAGATGCCACAAACTGGACCTTTTAAGGTGCAATATTTTTTTTTCGAGGAATGTTTTACCTTCTGCCAAACGAGAAGTACTGACCCACACTAGACAAAAACGTAAGAGCTCATCAAATTAGGGCTGTCCCTGACTAAGTATTTTTCCTAGTCGACCAATAGTCATCATTTAGGGCCATTAGTCAACCAGTTGCCCGCATGTTTATGATATTAATTTGATTATTGAATTATATATTTTGGGCGGGGCAACACAATGGTTTGAGTTGAAGGTGTGAGAAAGAATAGTATCAGTAACATTGTTAACACTGTGCTACATTACAGAGAAATACAAAACGGTACTAATGAACCTTCATTAATATAGGCCTATATTTTATCTACAAGTGCACGTCACACACTGAGCGAGCCACCTGTTAATGACGCTGTGGGCTAATGGGCATGTAGCTACTTCCATGTTTCAGATGATACGTCATGTTTGTAGTCGACCAATGAAGATGAGTTTACATATCACCTTGGGTTCGTCCTTCACCTTCTCAAAATGATCCCACACTTTGGATTTCCTGCCCAACATGTTATTAACTAGCCTGTGGAATAACCGCAGGTACCAGCCCTGGAAATCAGGGGCCGTACACATGTCATGTCTTTTACCGCCTGGAAAACCGAGGTGAGACACTGGACGCTACTCTTGTGCCTTTTTTGTGCCAGCTTTCAAGAGTGCAGCAGCAGGTTGTGATATTTCACAATCAAACAAAACTATCGACTTCATGGTTGTGTTAGATGAAAAGTCAGGGGATCACCAAAGTTACTGGAATTCATCTTCTGGGGACCATGAAAATTTCATGGCAATTAATCCAATAGTTGAGAGATTTCAGTTTGGACCGAAAGGTGGACCAACAGAACAGTTTTATAATCATCATCCCAAAGTTATGTTGTGTACAGTCATCAACAAAGAGTTTGCCATGGAATTTATTCCATGACTAAAAAAGTATAGTTACTATAGAATTGTTTCTTCCAAATACAACTGACTTGAGAAGATTCTGCACGAGCTATATACTGCAATGTGTTGGCAAGGCCTTTCTGACATGCACAAGGAATAATTGACCACTAAGTAGTTCACAAAGAGAGTACTGTGCAGCAAGACTATACAAGACACTGAAGAAAGTCGCCCAGGAACAAAGGCAAGAGCACAGAGCTGTGTCAAAACAAAGGTCAGCACCAAAGTGATCTGGGGAAATGTGATAACCAAAGACTCCATGTGAACAAAAGAAGAACAAAAGATATCCTCCTTCAGTCACACAAAGGTTTCATAAGCAGAGAGGAAAGAAAGGAATAACCTGCACAAGCACAATCTGCATTGCTGGAGAGCTCTCAAACCCACTCAGAGATGCACTCATGGTGCATATTTACATTTAGATACATTTAAATGCAAACACATAAATGCGTATGCATCATGCCTCAAAAGTGTCAAGCATTCTTTCTTGTTTCCATCTAAATGTGAAGGTATCCTTTGTCGCTCTGTGACTTTGTGACCAGCCTGTTGCATTAAAAGCAGCTTCATAAAACCTCTCTGAAAGTAAATTTGACAAAGGAGACGCGGACTAAAAGCTGCAACGCCGGAGGTCAATGTGCAGTCCAGAGGCAGCTAATGTAATGGAGGAGGCTGGCTTTGTTGGTGGAGACATATGAGAGCATCAGAAAGATGAAAAGAATGGAGATGGAATGAGATGTGCTATCAAGGTAATATATATCTCACATGATACCTGGTTTACAATTTTTCCTTCCTGTTAGTGTGATTTACTCACACACAGGGAAGCATATATGTTTTTCACCTTGTTAACAAACCTCTCAAACAGATTTCAACTATCTAGTCCACAACTGGATGCTCTTGAAGGGTGTTTAAATACTTAAAGATTGCTTGCTTTGGTCTGAATCAGGCACTAATTTTGTTGTAAAGTTGCATAATTGCCTAGAGTTGGTTCGTGTTCTCACGGCAGCATTTACAAGCGGACCAGATCAAATGCCTTGTGCGAGAAAGCTGCTCTTGATTGTTCAGAATTTCCATACGGGAAAAATCCAGGAAGTAAACAAAACATTGAAGAAGAGTACACTTGCAAGATAAATGTGACACTTTCTAATGTCACAATGGAGGGACAACTATGCAGGTTGATTTTAGCGCTGGTCATCGTATACTATATTGATGGCACACATTAATAATCCTCTGGGACTGTAACATGCTCATGCTCGTTTAACCCAAACAATGCCTAATGGGACTGCAGTTGGCACGGATTGAGGACGGAACCTGTTTTCACCACAAAGAAACCGCACCAGAGTTCATCTGTAACCGGACCAAGACCTTCTTGAAGAGGTGGTCTCGGTCCGGTTGTTTTGATGCACACCTGAGTGCAATTGCTGTCTTGACACCTGCCCAAACGAAACACACTTCGGGGGAAAACGAACTTGAGTTAGATTGAACTTTACCAAACAGGGCAGGGCCTAAAAAAGAAAAGTATCTGTATTCATTCTGTGCAGCACTTTCATATTGAGGGGTATGTCATAAAGAGCCACTGGCAGAGTTAATATTTTTTCTTTATTTGTTTCTTGACACATCACTGAATGTGCCATCTGTATTTCTACATTATAATTAATGGCCAAGAGCAGATACCTTATGTGCCGTACTGGTGGGTTGCAGCATATCCTCCCTTCAGCAACCACGTGTTCACTAATGGAAGAGTAAGAGAAGTTTAACTTATCACGCAGAGAATTTATCAAGCCCCCGAATGCTAATATCTCCAATCTTTTATGTTTAAGGTGGGCAGGCAGCACTTCATCAGAGGATATCTGACGCAACATCAGATTGATTCTGAGACATTTTTATTCACTTCTGGAAAGGTTGATTTGATTTGTCTCTTTTATATGCTGAAAGGATTTCAGACTTTGGCACATAAATGTGGGCCAGGATCTCAAAACTTTAGCAGCTTTCTTTTGAAATACTAATGTGTGACATTTAAATATATGATCGATTTTGCTCTTTGTTGAGGAGGTACTAGCCGAAAAGCATTTATATGCATCAGACAGCAATCTCACACCTGTACCTTTGATGATATACTTTATTGCCAAGACCAAGGTCTTGTGGTTTGACCTTGGCCCTACTGTTGAATTACAGCATCAAGGCTATGACTGTACGATTGCCATCTTTTTCATCACATTTGCTCTTGTCATGGTGTGTCAGCCAGGGAAGGCGTCTCTTTACATTTCAAGCAGCAGAAAAGAAAGTTGGGTCGAAGTAAACAGAGAGTACAAACAGCAACTCAAAGCAGGTGAATTCAAAGTTCTAAAGGTCAAAGACATCAAAAGTTTGCATTCAGCAAAAAAAAAACACAACAAAAACAAAACCGTGTTCCCGAGAAAAGAACAGAATCAGTTGTTTCAGCAAGCACTCTAAAACAAAATATTTTTACATTTAGTCCTCCAGCAGCAGCAGCAGGAATTTCAATTCTAGTCTGCCAAGAGCAAAGGAGGAAGGGATGACAGTATTATAAGCCCTTTATACACTGCCTCTTCAAGGTCTCGTCATTCGGTCTCGCCATTCTGTGCAAAAGGTACTATCGCAGAATTGGGGGACACAGTTGTCTCACCTTTAAGGCAGCATCAGAAGTGGTGACAACATTAAAACGACCTCTGTATAAATGGGACAGCCAGCAGGACGTGTACATGGGTGCCATAGGTCTGATGTTTTGACAGCGTGTCATGCATGAGACCCACTGTGGGAAATTTAAAAAGTAGCTGATAGCAGTTAGCAGCTAACTCAAAGAAAAAGAGGAGCGGCTGAAAATGTCTGCAAATTCAGAAAACAATGAGGTCAGGGAGCTCCTTACCCTCTGAGCGGAGGATGAGATCAGCCGCCATATAGCAGGGGGAGTAAATGATTGTTATTGTCATGTTGTTGCCACTATTATTGTTATGACAGTGCTGCTGATGCATGCTATATGTCACACCAGAGGCAGACACTGTTCTGTTGCATGTCACGCCTGTGTGACATGATGTCTGAAATCACACACTAAAGCAGCATGATGCCCTCTTTGTTTGATTCTGTGTCAAAATGCAAAGGCAGCAAGAGACTTCATAGCAGCCCTGTAGTGTGATCTTTGTGTAAAAAGGGCTATAGAGTGATAAAGTCCTTGTATAGTAGAAGCAAGGTCAAATTGGAAAGGAGGGGGCTATTGTGTAGTTCCCATTTCCTCACTCCTAGCTCATCAAATACCAGTGATCTGTCAGTGGCCCTTGGCCTCAGATATGGACACTCTGAGGCACCCTTCATGCACAATGTGTCGGATAATGATGCACTGGAAGCATCATTATCTGACGCTCTGAGCAACTGCTGTAGTATAAAGAGCAAGAAGCTATGAGTAGGGTGGGTGGGACTGGTGATGGATAGGTAAAACGAAAACAGGACTTTCACCCAGGAGACTGCTGTTTGTGCATAATGTGTGTAAGCTACCCAGAAATTTAAATGCTGCCCTTGAGCATCCAAAAGTAACACTAGAGTGGTACCTAGAGCGTCATAGTTTGACTTGTAGGGCCACTGACCAAATGTCAGTATTTGACGAACTGGGTAAAAGAATGTGTAGGTTTCCAAGCAACCATCAAGGGGACACTACTAACCTTACAGTGTGGAGTGAAAAGGGTCTGCTTTCCATTGATTAAGCCATCAGCTCAAGACCTGCAGCTCATGCTGACGTCTCCAACATCAACACTGAGCAGTATTGCGAAGCAGTGGAAAGAGCACAGCAGGATGGAGCAGGGAAACACAGTTCTGCAACCCACTTCAGGAAAATGCTGACGTGTGCACTTCAACCATGGGCCATACAAATGTCTTGACATAAAATCTTTGTTACATTGGGCTGATTTCCAATTAAACAGAAGTCATACCAAGTCTCCCCGGAAAGGAGAATAAGAAGCTAGAGGAGTCAATCTACCCTCTCCCCAAAAAGGAAAGGGAGGCCAAGGTTCTGTGTGCACTAAATTAAACTAAACCTAATGCTGTGACCTACACTGGCGCTAATCCATTTCTAACCATACAGGTAATTTTAGAGTCATGGCTGGTTTTCTCTACTATTAACCCCAACAGGGACTATTGGCAGTGCATGATGGATAAAGACAGCAAGGACAAACTCTCCCCTTTGGCCTCTATTAGTTTAGGGTCATGCCTTTTGGCCTTAAAGACGCATAGGCAACCTTTCTGAGGTTTATGGAGATGACCCTGGGTGACTTGACAGGCAACATTGGCTTAATCTACATGGATGAAATTATCATCTCATTGCTGTCTTGGGAAAAGCATTTCCATGACCTTGAAGCTGTTTTGATGAAAGTTCAGAGAAGCCACGGTGACTGTCAATATAAAAAAGTGCAACTTCTTCCGAACCACCCTAAAATTTCTGGGTCACATCATCTCTGTAGCTGCAGTAAAGATGAAGAGAAAATACAGACGGTAGAGAAGCACCCAGTGCCAACCAAGCTTAAAGTAGTCCAAGTGGTAAAGTGTGTACAACCATTGATACCAAACTTCTGAAAAGTTGTAGAGCCCCTGAATGCCCTCAAACAAGAGAAAGCCAAATTTCAGCGTACATCGTACATCATCTTTCCACCAGAAAATCACCACAAACGGTTACAATTTTACGATTCTGTTACATTACCTGAACAAGCTCATTGGCAGGTGATATCTAGTAGGAGAGGACAGAGAAAACTTTGCCAAAAAGTCCTGTTTTTAAATGCCTTTCCCTTTGTTTCACAGCACAGTATCTAAAAAAACCTGAAGTCAGAATGACTTTGGGTCAGGTGCTGAACCATGTGAAGTCTTTTCTGGGAACATTTGTCTTACATGAGAAAACAGACCTTGTAAACACCATAAAACAAGGCGCAGGTGCAAGGGAGATGAGGCAGCACAGGTCAGCAGAGGCTGTGAGCTGCTCTGTCATGCATGGCTGTGCCAAACTGACAAAACGAACCTCCTGATGCTGATGTTCAACTTTGTCGGAGCTCAGCCCATCACCATCACTCATCACCTGTGACACAATACAGCAGGTCACTTAAGGGTCCTTGTACTTTTTACGAGAGTTGAAGTAACTCAGCATGAGTGCGGCAGGAACTGGATGAAAAATTAAGAGGGACTCACAGATGTCACATTATGTGTGGCTAATGCTAAAATGTCACCCTCACCTCACTGGCTCCCTCTCTTCTTCTGTTTTTGTCAGAGTCTCTTTCTCTGTATGTGCTATGACAGTGTGTGAGAGGCAGCTTTAGGGCACATAGGGCTTCATGCGGTGTTTGTCATTGAGATAATTTAGAGTAGTATCTCACACAGGCTATGGATGTTGCTGCAAAGAAGCTACAGATTGAAAAACACAGATGCTCCACTCTCATTGTCCCCCTGGCAGCACAGAATATCGTTACAATGAGCACAGTTTCAAGATGGACACCCAAGGTTAGTGTCACCAATTCAGTATCTGACTAAATGTCTGGGTTATGGGCTTGAACAATGGTCATAAAAGTGTTGTTGCAGAACATTATGATGTAACATTGAAACTAACCTTTGACCTTTTGGATATAAAATGCCACCACTTCATAATTTTATTAAATAATTTGTTACAATTAGGGTATGAATTCTTGAGTTTTGGCCAAAAAAATGTTTTGTGAGGTCACAGTGACCTTGACCTCTGACTTTTGACCACCAAAATCTAATCAGGTTATCACTGAGACCAAGTGGACATTTGCCAAATTTGAAGAAATTCCCTTAGCGCAGTCTTGAGACATCCCATTGACTAGAATGAGACAAACACTAGGTTACAGTGACCTTGACCTTTGACTACCATTATCTAATCAGTTCATCGCTGAGTCCATGTGGACATTTTTGCCAAATTTGCAATTATTCCCTCAAGGAAATATTGCAATAACGAGAATGAGACTGATGAGATCACAATGACATTAACCTTTAACCTGTGACCACTAAAATCAATTAAGTTTATCCTTGAATCCACGTGGACGTTTGTGCCAAAGTTGAGAAAATTCCCACAAGGCGCTCTTGAGATATTTTGCTCATGAGAATGGGATGCACGGAGTGCAGTGGACTAGTGGATGAACAGATGGACAGGTGGACATTGTACAGATGGATAATCTGAAAACATCTCGTATGACTGTCTGTTAGAATGGAAAATCACAAAACATAATGCCTCTGGCCACAGCTATTGCCAGCGTGAGCGCATAAAATTTAATTTTTCTACATTGTGTCTCTCAATGTGTGTTTTATTACAGTTATACATTTTCTGTCATAATGAGGACTGATGAAAGAAAAGTTTGTACTTTATACTTAATTATTGTTAAAGAAAGAAAGAAAGAAAGAAAGAAAGAAATGTTGTACTAAATGAATATCCAATTGCCAGTGCACTGGTACTTCTGTGTCTGTACACACCACCTATTGTATATTCTTAATTTCAGATAAACATTTCAATTTCCTGGGCGGCAAGGTGGTGTGGTGGTTAGCACTCTCGCCTCACAGCAAGAGGGTTGCCGGTTCGATCCCGGGCGTGGGAGCCCTTCTGTGTGGAGTTTGCATGTTCTCCCCATGTCAGCGTGGGTTCTCTCCGGGCACTCCGGCTTCCTCCCACAGTCCAAAGACATGCAGATTGGGGACTAGGTTAATTGGTGACTCTAAATTGCCCGTAGGTGTGAATGTGAGTTTGAATGGTTGTTTGTCTCTATGTGTCAGCCCTGCGATAGTCTGGCAACCTGTCCAGGGTGTACCCTGCCTCTCACCCAGTGTCAGCTGGGATAGGCTCCAGCCCCCGCGACCCTCAAGAGGATGAAGATGAATTTCAATTTCCTATGGTCTTTTAGTTTCACAAAAACAGACACAAATTATACAAATCAACAGGGTAAAGTGGGCTCTCATTAGATCAGCATTTGTTGGGTTGATAGCAGTAAGAACGGTGCATATTCTGGCACATCTTAAATAATTGTACTTGTTGCATTATGTGGCACTCCGTTTGGATTTTTTTTCTGTTTAAACCTCCAAAGTCCGATGTTGGCATTTTGCAGTGGTTTCATTTGCACACAAGGACTGTATGATCCCTTGGGGGTTTAAAAAAACATTTCAGGGCCTTGTATGTTATGAAAGTTTCAGGCCTCAGGGTCAACAATTAAAAAAGGGATTATTGTCCTTCAGCACAAAAAAGTGGAGATATTAAAGTTGTATCGTTTACCTTGCTGTTGCTGATGGAGGTCGTGTGGCTTTTTCAAACAAAGGCATGCTATTGTATGCTGATGATCGTCTACTAAATATATAATACACAGTGGCATCTAAACCCGTTATTTCTGTGTGTAGTAGCTTTAACTGTGTCGGTATCTGTTGAACTGACTTGATTATCTGTATCCGTATCTGTACTTAGAGTGGGCAGGGGTTTGGGATGGAAGTGGGTGGGGTCTAAATCTGAAGTGGGTGGGCCCTAACCAGAAGCTGTCATTTTAAACCAAAAATGGGTTCATCGGAAATAGTATTTATTAGAAAAGTATTTCCAGAACAATCTCAAAATTAGGCTTCACCTCATGTTTGATCACAAGAGCAAGAGAATGAACACAGCTACCAAAATGAGAATTTTCACATCACAAATACAGATATTTTACTCGTAGAATACTCGTGCTTGTAAAAAGTACATTACCTGTACTGGACAATTGTTTCATCTGAGTATTCAGCTCAACCCTAATATGTAGCCAAAACACAAAAACAAATGTTTCAGTCAGCTCTTAATATGCCTACTTAAACAACAGCATAGGTGACAGTGATATATTTATAAAAGGCTGCGATAACGACAAGATATTCCACCTTAAACCGTGGGTCCTAGCGAGGGAGGTGGGCCTGAGCCTGGAGCTCCGCAGTGGGATGCTATTGGATTTTGGAGACAAGTCCCATCTTATCATACCTAGAAGAACATTTTTCCTAACATGCTAGCACAAACATATTTCTCGGAAAGACCCTCAACCCTTACCTTTACCTCAAGTCAAATCTAACCTCAACAGTGAAGCCAAGTCTAAACCCTTAAACAGCCCTGTGATAAAGCAAGTACTGACCAAAGTGTTCTATCTTTGCAAGACTTTTGCCCTTGTGAGGACTCTGCAAAAATGTCATTCCCCTCAAGGTCTACATAACTCAAATTTGTCCTCACAAAGCTTTAGACTTTCCTTTATTCTTCCAGCTGAGTCAACCATGCTGTCAACAGGTAAACAGAGACGGAGGTGTTGCTGACTTCCTGCCATATAGCTTCCCTCTGGTCACAACAACATACGTGCATCAGTGAACATGGAGAAGAGATGAGCGGGGGATGTAACGGAGAGAAAGATGAGGAGAGGGATCTTTTCTATTATGTGGCCCTCTTGGGTGGGGGGGGGGGGTGGAGATGGGATTTTCCACCAATCCATCCACCCGTGCAGCAATTGTCCACCCGACTGTCACTGCACCATCTACTCTTTCAGTTAGTGTAGCTCAAGGGTACGAATAATCCATATTTATGAGATAGAGATGGAAACGCTGAGGAAGAGACAGATATGAGATTGAGAGTGATGTATTTGTTAGGGCTCTGTATTGTTGTTGAGAAAAAAAACAATTTTATCCATATTTATTGTGAATATTGGATAAAAAAAATGCTGTTTTTTTTAGAATGCTGTTTGTGTTAATTTTGGCTGTTTGTACTCTCTTGTTAATGGCACATTATCAGCATCTTGTTCTTTTTATTTTCTATTGTTTGAAACAGACTGTCCCTATTACAAGAGAACCTTTGTTTTAACAACTACTTATTCTCAGTGACATTGTTTGCTTGGAGAAGGAAAAAATAGCCTTAGTCTGGATTGGTTTAGGGATGCACTGATTGTGAAATTCTGGGCCAATACTGATACTGATGTTTGAAATAACAATTTGGCCGACAGCCAATTCCACTTATTTTAAGTTTCAATATTGTTGTCATTTATCACCCTTTTGTTTCATGAATTTCATTTATCAATTAAATTCATGAAACAACCTTAAAATAACTGCTTCAAAAGCCTTTTTACTGCATATAAAATATTACAGTTCCCTCTTTAATATCTATTTTATAGTGCTCTGAAGACAACAACAAATGTCTCCTTCAAACCAGTGTAAATTTCATTGGTTAAAAACTATGACGACAATTTCTTGTCAACAATCTGTTTTCCATGACGAAAAATAGATCTTGATATTAAAAATTAAGATGATTTTCACTGACAAGAGGAGATGATACAAAAAAGTTTGTGGACGACGATTAGACATTAAAGGCTCAGAATGGCCCTACTTGTAATAATCTTCAAATGCCACATAAGCGACAGGCTGGTTAACTCCAGTAAATAGTCTGCGCTGCCGGGATGTTTCACTAGCCAGCAAAAACACTCACACTGGAGCAGCGTCAGCAGTTGGTGTGAGTTGTGAGCTGTAATACAGCAGTAGATAATCAGCTTTTTAGTTGCAGTGGTGGCTGTTGGCAGTTAGCTCTGCTTGTTAGCCAGTGAATGGCAGTGGAGCAAGCAGCCACCGGCCGCCGGACTTCATAACTGATCCATGTGGAACTCTCCTCAGTCTGGACTGTCTTGAGCCTGTTTATGGTTTGATGGTGTTTGACAGGCAGGTAGGAGACTCAGTTATCTGTGAGTGTAGCTGTGCTGTAAGTAAACAGTGTGAACTCAGATCAGTATTCTCTGACAGACATAAAAGTTTAGTTTTAAGGACATGAGTTTAAACCTCAAGACTATCATGTTGCACATTAACCAGTGTACAAATCGTAGTTGTCCCAGATTAGTTATTGGTGGTGTCAAAGTTTTTGAGAGCATGAATACAGAGATGTTGAGCTTTTCAGATGATAATCAGTAAGTGTGTGCTTGTAAATCCTCCCTTACCCGTCAAACACTGCTGGAGAAATGACAGTTTGTGAGTGTGCAGAAATTATTTGTGTTGTAGAAAAACTGTCTTAATGAAAGTTTTACACAACCTGTCACCTTGACTCTAATTTCTGATACATGAATTATCCTAACTGGATTAGTTTAAAGATAAAAAACAAACAAATAGAACACATATCGACTAAAAGTAGTGACTAAAATGTCATCAATTTTCATCTACTAAAATGTTTTGAGTTTTGAAGACTAAATCTAAAACAGCTGTCAAAATGAACACTGCCTCAAACAACTGTATTTATTTTTCTGCCAAAAAACAGTTTTTAAATCTTATATTTCAACACATTATAACAGTATTACAATTAAGCTTTGCCAAATGCTAATTTTTACCAAATAGAGCTTGAACGCATCATAATGTAACCAATGGAATGAAACGTTAGCAGTTGGTTCACAGTGTAGCATAACTGGGGGAAACAGTGTGTTCAATGGTGAGTTTAATGCATCTTTCATCCTGACAATGTCTCTGTTTGCCCTAGACGCATTTTCTATTGTCCTCGGGACAATGGGACGTTGGTTTCAAGCTGCTTTTTAGCCTGCACAACATTGATGTGATACAATGGAAAGCATCAGCCATTATTCTGTTGGAATCCATACAAACAAACAAACCAGTATGGAAAGAAACACCAATGCAACAAGATGAGATGGTGTATCACCGCTATGCAACATCTCGTCGGTCTTCTGTTTTGATTTCCAGCTTTACAGGCTTATTTTGTGGCTGAATATAATTTGTAGCATCTTAAAATATGAATGAGGATAGTGATAGTGAGATACTGGCTACAGCTGCATTTGTAGTAGTGATGAAACGGACGAAAAACAGAAACAAAACCAGTATTGGACTGTTTTCATGATTGATACACCACAATTATATCAGTAAGCAGCGCCAATTTATCAGTCAATGAGAATGTGTGTGTGTGTGAGGGGGCATAAACACACACAGCAAGGAGCAGCAGCCACCCACTGTCCGACACCAGCACCTGCCACAGCAGGCAAATACGCCGTCTGCAGTCATTTTGACTTGACCAAGACTTCACTGGAAGCCAACTGGCTGTAGAAACAGGTGACGTGCTTTAGGTTCTAAAACAAGCTGCCAGGGATTTGACAAGTGAAGTTGCAGGTGACACCATCAGCCGGCTTGAGTCCACCACTGCAGTTTTTGTGTGCAACGTTCTAAAATGGTTTCGTCTTGTTATGAATCTTTGGTCTGAACTGGGCTTAAAACTTGTTCGTAAAATACCGATCACAGCTGAGGTTTTTCTTTTGTCTATTTCTTTTGATACAATCTGATAAAGCATTTAAAATTTTCATTTTCTTTAACTGACATTATTTAATTGTTTTAAATCTACCTCAGATTTTTTCAATGTTCTGCTGTTTGGCAAGTATTTGTCTTATTCTGACAATATATAATAGTTTAAACCACAATTAACCGTATGGTTTGTAACTTGAAAGAAATAATTATTTCATATTTATTGTGATAATTAAAATTGAAAAATAAAATTGAAATTGTAACATTTATGATAAAAAAAATATATATATATTTTTACCCACATCGCTCAGCCCTATTGGTGGATTTAGTTTTCAGTTGCTGATCATAAAACATGTTTGTCATGAGTACTGGGTCTCATTTCTCTCAGTCATAGATACTGTTGATAGATATTACCCGTCACCACAACATTGTTGC
Organism: Epinephelus fuscoguttatus; assembly: GCF_011397635.1. Lineage (NCBI taxonomy): Eukaryota > Metazoa > Chordata > Actinopteri > Perciformes > Serranidae > Epinephelus > Epinephelus fuscoguttatus. The sequence continues at coordinate 18,197,861 of NC_064774.1, forward strand.
GTGACAGGATTGGAGCAGGCGACTCACACACTGACACAGGTCAAATTAAAGATACAGAGAATGGAAAACCGATCACAGCAGCCTCACGGGTGTTGATAAGCTGACGCGGTGCTCGCTCCTTGCTGTTTAAGAGACATTTGGGATTTTGTGCTCTCATTTTGAATTGTCATTTCTCGTGGGCGGATAAGATTTATCACCATTGCTCATTCCAACACGGAACAAATCTCGTCTCAACGGGGGTGAGGGGATGTGTTGAGGCACACTGATAAAGGCAGCAACAAGAGCTTAGGCTGAATCCCTCAAACTCGCTGGTGGAACATTTTGAGAACTGTAGATAAGTGTGAAACTCAATCTTTCAATGTTGCTGTGGTGAAAAAAGGCAGCAGTGGAAGTTTACATCCATCAGCCGGCTTGCAAAAGGTCACCGTCAGCGGCAAGTCACACATAGCAGAGTGAGAATCTAATGACAAGTCCTAGTGTCTCCTAGCCCCTTCAAGCATCAGAAAAATGTAGCCTGACATAGCCATAGCCGTAGCCATAATGGTAAAATGAGGAGAGATGGTATTTATAAAGAATGAGATGGCAACTTTAACTTTTTATTCATGTTGTATTTATTTGCCTGACTTGTTTATTGTGCCACTTGCTGTCCCCGCGGTCATGGCAGAAGGGTTTTTAATGAGCATCTAACTCATCAGATTCTGACTTTCCCTCAGAATAAAGGCCAAATGTTTCTCATTTGGGAGATTTTCAAAATTGAACTTAGAACTTTCAAAACAAAGTCTCTCATTACAGCCTCTATTTTGAAAAGGGGGATTCTGTTTCTATGGCTGCGTCATCTCAGACAGTGAATAAGCCATCCCATTAACCGTCTCTTGCAGCACCCACGGTCCCTTGTCTCGGCGCATAGGTAAAACACCCTGTAAAGAGATGAGCAGAGGGCGAGTGACTCAGCTGAAGTTGAGTCACAGAAGCTGCGCAGGATATCTGGAAAGTGTCTGACCTCTGACTTTTAAAGGAAAATAAATTTTGATTCTTCCCATCATCTGAACTGAGACATGTTTTCACTATGAAGCTGCTGTGAACCATGTCTGCCATACCTACTTGGTAACAACATCATTTTTTAAAGCATTTTCTCCCCGGTTCAAATTTAATCTAATTTATTCTGGTGAATCACGTGGTTTGATATTACTGCAGAAATTAAACGTAATAAGTAACCCACTGGCTATATCATCAGATCAAGCCTAGAGTCAGCCTGCTATATTGAGCTGCTGATACACTGCCCTGATATGGGTCTGTAATTAAAACCTGATCAGTGTTGCCTGCCTAAAATGTGATGAATATGGCTGGTATTTTATTTAAAGTCATTGATTTGGTAGTTGTTGTTTCACTGTATTTTGAATTCAAGTGTTTTCAACATTTTAGTGAAAATCCATGTGTTTGGGAGCACTGAGCATATGACTGGATAAATGAGACTTAGCCCCATTTCCACTAAACAGTTTCAGTATGGTACCTTTGGAACCAGAAGTAACCCTTCAGACATGGTACCTAGACCCTAGCCTCGTGTCACCAGGCTCTTCACTTTATGTGGTTTCTATTCACTCTGAATTTTGTCTGGATTCTGGTTTCGGTCTAGAGAGCGGATGCCGAATTCACCAAATTCACCAAAGTAAAACTTTAAATTCTGGCGCACCATCGATTTGGGGTGATGAGGGTGTAAGAAAATCGATTAACTTAATGGCTTGGGGCTTTTCTTGTAAATTATATTCTTTAAATTAAAGTTTCACCGTATTTTTATTAGCTTGGTGCTTTTATTTTGACGGAAAGGCGCATCCATCGAATTCCGGATCCCGTCTCACTCGCCATGGTTCCGTTTCCTTACCAAAACGGCCACTAACGGCCCCGACTACCTAGACCCTAGGGCTTCCACCACAAACAGTACCCTTAAATGAAGGCGAGGTTGTTGTCACTCACTGCTCTGTCCAGCACTCACTGTATTTCCTCATCACCGGTGACACAGAGGGAAGTCTGCACCTCGCTTATCGTCCACAGACCGAGGTTACATGACAACATTTTCTGAACAAAATAAAATAAGCTGCAGTGAGTCTCTCTCGATGAGATATTTAAAAATAGTGGGTTTGTGCATTTAGTCCTTCTAATGCAAGCTCAGGGGTTTAGTGTTGCTGTAGCCCACAGGAACAACACTCCACTACGCTTTTTTTCCCCAAGTAAGGATTAGAATATATGTTGGCCCCAATCGAAATAAATATATATAAACTCTTGAAGAGCCACTCTTACTAAAAGTGTTTTCCATATAAAAACTAATGGAATGGTCAAAGCTGTCACAGTGGAATTTAAGGTGTGTTGATGGATTCACGTCGTCAACTCATACATTGGGTAATATCACAAGTAAACGTTTTACCTTAAAAGTCACTGACAGTTGGCCCACTGAACTGAATTATTTTTTTCTCTGTCTCCAGCTGCTGCAAGAGGCAACAAAACATCCTTTCATTTCTTAGTTACAGTAATAAAACTCTCCACAGTATGAACAGTGGTTACATGAGCCTCAAAACCAGCCACAACTCAGCCCTGAGCAGAGTGACCGTCCTCTATTGACCTATGGTTAAGCCCCGCCCTCAAACGCAATGAGCCAGTCACACAGCTTATAGCTATTCCCATACACTCGGACATTCTCTGCCTGGACGTTCATTGAATTGCATCACAGAAAGTCAGTTTTGTTCGGTTTTATGAGCTTTTTCTGAGATTTGAAGTTTAAAAATGGTCAAACGGTGTCCATGCGGTACATGCAACTCCGACACAAGGTATCCTGAGAGGCTGGGCGACGAGGTATATTTTTTACACTTTCCTAAACCACATCTCAACCGAGAAAAGTGTCTCCTTTGGCTAAAGTTGTGTGGTAACGTTAGACCACAACATCAACTCAACGTGAATAAGATTAACAATGATGTCTACATCTGTTCTAAGGTAAGTCAACATTGTGTTTGAGGCAACATATTGTCACTTTGTTGTAAAGAAACATAAAGTTATCTTTAACATCTCTAGCTAACGTTAGCTAAAGTTAGCCTAACGTTAACTCCTAGCTGTGTTGTTCATCATGTCACCTTGTTTGCTGGGAGTTCATTAGCCTATTTTGTTCTAGTTTTGTACTTTGGTGATCGTACATCATTGTTAGCTGTTGTCCAAAGGGCTCTAGTTAAGCTAACGTTAACTTCTGGAGCTTAGCTTCATTAACTTATCTGTAATCGCAGAGATAACAAAGGTTGGCAAACGTTATGCTGAATGATTCAGTGTAAATACTGTAGCACCAAACTAACGGAGAGACACTCTTGTCTATCCGTTATCCTTTTCTCATATTCTGAGCCAAAAACCTTAACTTCAGTGGCACTTTAACTTGTTGTCTTTGATGGCGACGGCAACGAGATGTGGTTCACAAGCGTACACTGTGACCTGTAAATTCTAGCTTGTAATTTAAGCTCTTCATCGACCTTCTCAACAATAAAATGATTAATATATCCCTCCAATGCGTAGTTCAGGCCCTTTTGGTTACTTCTCAATGACATCTGATCGTTACGTCTCCAAAAAACATCAATTGCCTCCTGCGAAATGCCGTGTACTGTGACACCTGCCATAACGCCGGTCACTGAATGCTGATAGTTTGTCCAAATGAGTGGAGGGGGGCGTGGCTTAGCCATAGGTCAATTGACCAATCAACAGACTGCAGTGTTCACAGCTCCACCTTTTAGTACCAGTTCTGTGTGCCAGGTACCCCAACAGAGAGGAAACCAAAAATGGGGACGGTATGGAACGGTTCCATTGGTACCATCCACAGCTTTTCACAGTGGAAACGGAAAAAAAAGGGTACTGAACTGAACTGTAACAAACTGTACTGCTTGGTGGAAATGGGGCTTTAGACCATACTGCATTAATCATGTGAGAGCTGCTGTTGTAAAATAGAAACCCTCTATGCCTTCCATTATTAAGAATTGTCTCCATTTTTTGATAATTCATTCACCATGGAGGTAAAGACAGAGTTATCTTCCTGTATTAACCGTAGCATGGAGAGACTAACTGATGTACAAACAGTAATTTGGTGGGTGGCGTATTTCTTTGAGTCAGATTTTATATGCAGGAATTTCAGCCATAGCTTTAGCCAAATGCTTTCATGTAAGAGTCCATGTTTGCACGGAGCTTGTAAATAAAACAGTTTTGATTTCCTACCTCTAATCAGTGTCAATCTTCAGCCCTGCTTCTCCTTTGTGCTATCTAATCACAGACTGATCTGCACCTGGTGGATACAATTAACCACCTGGCAGGTTTCTAATGAACGTTTTAATCTGACTGCACACAAGAAACATTATTACTATAAAAACAGCTGATGCTACTCTAGTTAACTTTGCTTAAAAGGTCCAGTGTGTAAGTTCCACTATGTTTGAGTTGATTCCTCTGGCATCGTGACATGAAACAGCGTATTTCCAGTTAAAATAAAGACGATCCAAGTGCTGCCGCAAGAGGGACTAATGATGAGCTGATCAGTGCCAACGCCATTGTCAAGCTATTGTGAAGCCTTGTTATGACTATTGAGGAGAGTTGCAATGAATAACTATAAAGCTGTGAGCTTTGAAATTTATGGCCAACATTGCTGAAAACTGTGGAAAAATTGCGGATCATACGCTTATGTTTTGGGACTGTCCAATAATTCAAGGGTTCTGGAGAAGCGTTAAAAAAGAAATTGACAAAATTATGGAGGTAGATGTCATGCTAGACCCATTAATATATTTGTAAGGAGTTATACAATAAGATATGGCATGGATCAGGGGTTTGCAGTATAATGAGGATACTCTTACTTATTACCAAGAAAATGATAACAATCAACTGGATAGACACAAAACGACCAACTATAACCCAGTGGATGCAGAGACTGCAACTAAAAATGGACACCTTTATACAAAGGTGGACTCGAGTTACACTTCATCTGGGGATCTTATCGAATAGAATGGGTTGTTATAGATTGTAGGATAAGGGAATATCATTCAAAATTACAGTGTTGTGTTCCTCTGTAACTAAACCTGCTATGTTGTAAATGCAGTCTCTTTTTGTAATTCTTAGTTTTGTTTTTATTTAGTACAATTTTTTTCATTATTATACACTTAAGTATATTGTTTACCTCTTATTGTTTTGCTTTGCTTTGCTTTGTTTGTTTTTTAAATACATAATTTTGAAGAGGTCCTATGTAATGAGAAAATTGAACACTAAATAAAAAGTTTAAAAAGAAATGAATGGCCAACTGATTTAATAATCAATGCTGCTCATCATGGACAAGCTGCTATCAAAGGTGGCCAACGCAAAAACACAAATGGCCCTATCTAGACTATTTGGTTTGACTGTTCTGGGCTACTGTAGAAACATGGCCAACCCCATGGATGAGGATCCACTCCCTATGTAGATATAAGCAGCTCATTGTAAGGTAAAGAGAGCACAGGTATTCTTATTTTCAGGTGATAATATACTTAAGAAACATACTTACCACATTACATTTAATTTCTGCCAATATATCCTCCTGAATCCTACACACTGGACCTATAAAATGTGTGACATGCAGTCAGTTGCTTTCTTTTTTTTTCTTTTTTGTCACATAACCAAAGATGAAGATATCAGCAAAATGATTTGCTCAAGTTCAAAAAATAACTATGACAACAACCTTCTACAAAGTACAGTCTGTCAGACAGCCTTAAGGAATGTGGACCATCAAGAAACTACCAAACATAGTAAACAAAATGAGTCTTTGAATTCAGGTGCAAATTCTTTGGAAAGGGGCATCTGGCAGACACTTTCATCCAAAGAACACCATTTGAGTGCGTCCTTTCTTGAGCATGGCCTTGGTAGTGTCTGAACTATGCTGCTTCCATTGGAGATTTAACCTTCAGCTGTGATACTATTAGTAGTGTCTTGCTTAACTCTACTGAACCTGTCTGATGTTCCATTTCTGCACTATCCTAGGGCCAGCACTGTGGAAAACCTCAGGCCTTGTACTTGAAATCAATGGGTGAGTCATTGCAGCAAGTGTCTGCAGCTCAGCACAAACACACACCGATATCCACTGCCCATCTATTAAGCCCCAGTAGGAGTTAAACTGGCTAGTGTGCTACTTTGGTTTACTGTCCTTAAAGACACAGTTCACCCCAAAATCAAAAATACAGATGTTTCCCCTTACCTGTAGTGCTATTTTTATCAGTCTAGATTATTTTGGTCGGGATGAGAGTCAGCACCTCCAAATCTGAGGCCAGGGTTCTCTGCTGGAAACCGGAGAATTTCCCCCTCCCGGTTATGAGAGAGTTACTGCCTCAAGAGAGGAGTTCAAGTATCTTAGGGTCTTGTTCACGAGTGAGGATAGACTGGAGCGTGTGATGAAACGGGGGTTCGGTGCAGCCTCTGCAGTGATGTGGGCACTGCGCCGGACCATCGTGGTGAAGAGGGAGCTGAGCTGGAAGGTTAAGCTTTTGATTTGCAGGTCCATCTACGTCCCAGCCGTCATCTATGGTCATGAGCTCGAGGTAGTGACCGAAAGAATAAGATTGTGGATACAAGGGGCCAAAATGAGTATCTTCAGAGGGGTTTGCCGGGCTCAGCCTTAGAGATAGGGTAAGACGCTCGACATGTGGAGGGAGCTCGGAGTAGAGCGGAAATTTGATCAAGATGCCTCCTGGGTGACTCATGTTGGAGGTGTTTCAGGCACGTCCCACTGGTAGGAGGCCCCGGGGCAGACCCGGAACACACTGGAGGGATTACATATGTCATCTGGCCTGGGAACGCCTTGGGGTCCCCCAGGAGAAGCTGGAAAGTGTCACTGGGGAGAGGGACGTTTGGGGTGCTTTGCTTGGCCTGCTGGCCCCGCGATCTGGCCCCGGATAAGTGGATGAAAATGGATGGATGGATTGTTTTGGTGTAAGATGTCTAATGTTGGAGATATCAAACTCAACAGCAGTGTCTTTTCCCAGAAATCTTAAAGACGGACATTGTCGTCCCCTCAAAACTAGCTGTTTAAAAGGCTCCCTTCATATAGTCATGAGAACTAATGTTGGTTAGAAACTGTTGTTAAATTAGCCCTTTATTACTCACTGTTGCTGCATCCTTTTGTCAGCAGTCCAGCCAAAGTTTAATTAAACCCAGACTGAAGCAGAGAGGAGACAAAGAAATGGAATTACTGTCTCAGCTGGAAGAGATGGATGATTTTCCATCAGTCCATCCATCCACTGCTCCATCCCATCTGCACAGCAGTCGGGGAGCAGTGAAGTGGGCCGGTGGTCTGACCATGTGTTAATACACTTTACTCTTAGTGCAGTTAGGTTCAATGACACGTCCTTTATTCGGGATTCGGAAAAAGACAGAAAGGTCACCATCTGATTAGCAAGGCTGGAGCCACTGTCATGTTTGCCCTGCATAAAAATCCAGTGGAGATAATAATCACTACAGGCTGTGAAGGGAAAAGATGTTTAAACTTGGGTTGCCAACAACGTAAAAATATGTGGTTTGCCAGAATATAAACAGTGGGTGCAGTCTGGTGTGTCTTTTATCCAGCTCAGATCTGCTACTCTGTGTTTATCTATGGAAAATAACACAAGATTTCCCCTCCTGGAAATCAACCGGGTCCATCTCTGAAGAAAATCTGGCGTTTCATTGGTGACACGGGGGGGAGGAAACACACACAGACGCACACAAACACAGGTGTTTAAGTACCTTAGCTCTCTCAGACACAAGAACACAACTTGTGGCAGTCCACTTCCCTCAGGAGGTTCTATTTACTGGAACAGTGAGAAGGTAGAGAGGGAGGTTGAGCACTTGTCACAGAAAATAAGAGCTTCTGATGTGTTTTGTTTCCAAACCTGCAAGAAAAGGGATGAGTCCTAACTGTTGACACTTTTTCTTTTCTCCCTCTACATATCTCATTTTCTTGTCTCTTTCTTTCTTTAGTCCTCGACCTCTGTCATCAAGAAGGGTTTTAGTTTCAAGCCAGTGAGAGCAGAGTGTGAAACAAACTGGATATATGCCACATTTAAATGCTATTAATAACATATTTACATGGATTTAATACAGCTAAATCTGTTTGTATTTAATGTGGAGGTGTTTAAATTCAATCAGATCTTATGGCAGGTATATAAGCTGTTCAATTCTACAACCATCTATTGATATTCAGGTGACAGCAATTGGACAAGCCAAACACTATGATAATAACCTACTTCAAAGCTGCACTAATCAATGAGTTTATATTAACAATGTATCAAACAACTATGTGTAATGTGTAAAGTGCTGCTTGTAGTGATAAAGTCATAGAGAATTATCACCAGACTCTGCAGTTCACCTCAGCTCTACAGACCATTTTAGCATCTTTCAGCTCCATGTTTAGATTTTGAAGCCCCCACTGTCTAAGCAACAGACCACAGCTCCAGATCAGGTATCTTTTAACAAGAGTTTGGGACATTTCCAGCCGTGTTTGTGATGACCAAACCAGATATTTTAAAGGAACAATGAGTACGTTTACATGGACAGTTTAAGTCCCTTTTCATTCGGAATGAAAGTTCATTCCTATTAAAGGTGATCTTGTAAACACCTAATTTGGAATGAAAATGGCCAATGCGATTGAAAAATCAATTCGATGTAAGGGGCTGGAATATTCTGTTTCTAATTCCAAATGAAAGAATTTCTCGCACTTGTATACACTCATTCCTCTTTAAGTTCATTCCGGTCTTTCTAGCGCATGCTCGTTTCCTTGCCCCTCTAGCGCGCATAGCAACGGGCCAAGATAGAGCAGTCGGACTCGTTGCACTCACCAGTTTCCATTCGCCAAAGCACGGTCTTCTTTCTCCCTTCTTCGACCTTCTACCGCTCTTCTCCTCCTCAACAGACGAAGCATTAGCAGAACAAGGTTGTTGTCGTACTGCTGCTCCAAGAATATAAGCAAAACAAGCCCGAAAAAGGCACTAATAACGGCGTCGTCAAGCATCTTGTTATCCGGAGCGAGGACTACAGTGTTTTCTTCCAGTAAGCATAAACACCTAACATCCGCCCCGCCCCCATCCAATCAGAAACCTTCCCTGCCCCAAACCTTGTGCAGACCCGAATAAAGACGACTAAACTGATCTCCCATGTAAACCCTCATTCAGAATGAATATTTCCCATGTAAACTACCTGGAAAGACTTTTATTCTGAATGATATCATTCAGATTTATTTCATTCCGAATGAGAAGCCATCATGTAACCGCACCCAGTGTGTATGATTTAGTGGCATTGAGTGATGAGAACTGCAGATTGAAACTTCTCCAGAGTGCCAAGTGTGAACTCCCGATCAGAATTCCTTTTGTGTTCACTGTCCAGGAGGTGTTTACCAGGAGCCCTCTTATCCACAGAGGTCTCTCCTCTCGAAAACAAAAGGTCTTGGTGACCATACCGTAGCATTTAGCAGCTAAAATGCATCTAAATATTTTTCTCAGGAGATGGTGGAGGCCAAAACAGAGCTACAAGAGCTAAAAATCCATCATGTGCATAGCTCTCAATTATTCATGCTGCATAGGTCCAGACCTTTGAATCTGTCCAAAGTCTATGCCAGAGGCCATTTGTTCTGTTGTCAAGTCTTATAATAACAACAATGGCGACCACTATAGACAGGATAGACACTACTGTTGAGTAGAGATGCAACAATTAATTGATTAGTTGTCAACTATTAAATTAATGGCCAACTAATTTGATTATAGATTAGTCAGTTTGAGTAATTTCTTTCCACCTCTTTGACAGTAAGCTGAATATCTTTGAGTTGTGGGCAAAACAAGACGTTTGAGGACATCGTCTTAGGCTTTGAGAAACACTGAACAACATTTCTCACTATTTTCTGACACTTAATACCAAGCAACAACTATTCGCTTAATTGAGAAAATAATTGAAAAATCAATTGACGATGGAAACAATCCTCATTTGCAGCACTACTACAGTACTGAGGCTGCTCTAAATCGGCATGTATTCTCAATGTCTTCCAAAACATTGTAGTTTGTTTTACTTCACTCCTCTCCCAGGAAAAACAGGTATGCTGGCGAAGGCAATGTCAGATTGAAGAAGAAAAGAGTAACAAGTTGACAATTCTGTCTGAATATCAGACAATACTTCACTCATTATTCTAAGTGTTTTTCTTCCATTGCATTATTTTTGTCATTGCCACACCAACACATATCCTTGAAGCATGATAGGATATTCCAGTAATAAATTCTGCTGACATCTATTCGACCCACAGAAAAACCTTCCACCCTCTTATCTATCTCGTTTGACTTTAAAAACTGCAGCACACACACAATATGCAAAATTAAACACATGCTGACCCCGTGCAATCTCTCACACACAGATTAGAGACACAGATGTGACACATTTGCAGCAAGTCACACAGAGAGTGGCAGCGAAAGCAGTGATACTCATTCACACACACACACACACACACACACACACTCCTACACGAGGAGTGTGCAGGGGCTGATTAATAGTGTAATGGGCTTTTATACCAGTGCTGTGAGCCGGGTAACAGGCTTCATTGTGTCACAGAGAATTATGGTAATAACAGCGAGAATGGGGTGGATGACGCCAGACAGAGAATTACCCTCCTGGAATGACGACAGACTCGGTAACATGGGGATCTTAATGAATGACGTGCGGTGATGTGTGGCAAATGATCTTTATGCGCTGCATCGTAACGGAAGTGACTGATGTGCCAGTGGATTCTTGACAGAGTTTATTACAGCTGGTAGTTTATCATGGTCGGGTTTATGGGCCCAAACATTAGTCAGATGTGAGCGGACTTTCAAAGAACCATCTCCTGTAAATTGACCTTGACTTCTTGGATCTGTGATTTCAGACAAATGTAACAACTCTACAGAGAATTTAAAAAACGGAAGCTATGAATGTGACAATCAGTTGCTGGGAAAGATATTTTCTAGCTGAGACCTGATCAGGCAGGTAGAAAATATAGATAATTGGTGTGATAGCTGCACAAATGGTCCTGCTACAAAGCCAGCCAAGGCACTGCATTAGATTCCAACCAAACATTTGAGTAAAAAACGTGTTGAGCAGCAGAACAGCTCGATATAGGGTCCAAATTACTGGAAACTGTTCATTATGCAAATATTTAAGTACAGAATGATCTTATCCTGATTAAGTTCTTCCATAAACTCAAGCAAACCCTTCTAAAGCTATACATAAAATGTGTTTTGGACGGGAAGCTGAATCCTGATTGTTTTAAAGGAACTTAACGTTTCAAATTTTGATACATTTGCAAACTCTAAGTGCACTTTGAAGCTTACTGTGGGAAATTATAAAGTGCCTTATCACGAAATCTACTTTGGACGGACAGCTTTGGGCAGGCAGCAATGGAGCTTCTTATCAAAATTGATCATAATTGGGCACATTTTAAGTAGAAACTAGAAAAGTGTCTGAAGAGTAACCAATCAAGCAGCCTTCAGTGACCTTGAGCCAGGCTTTTTCCTTGTTCTCTCTTCTTCTGTCGTCCTTAAGTTTGACTGTGTTTTAGTTTGTATCTCTTTTCGTTAGCCACAGAAGTGGGGAAACTCCAGGGAGGCTGTCGGTCAGTCCACTACTTTGGGCTAGACTGAAGTATCTCAAAAAACTATAATTGGATAAATTGCCATGAGACATTCTTGGTCCCCAGAGGATGAATCTCAGTAACATTGGTGATCGTCTGACTTGTCCTCTAGTGCCTGACATTTGTGAATTGGAGTGAAATGCCACACCAGCTGTTGGATTTTTACTGTGAAATTTGATAGAGACATTCATGTTACCCTGGGAATGAGTTATTTATTATAGTTATTACCTGACCTTTTATCTAGTGCTGTCATGAAGACAAGTACAGCCTAACAGAACCCTTAGCATATTTGTAGACTCTTTGTGTGGTTAATAAACACCAATCAAGGGACAAAAAATGTGTGTATTATCCAAGTGGCAAGTGCCTTGAATGACCACTTGGGGCTGGCTCCAAAAGCAGGTCAAGCCCATAGACGCCCATGTTAAAATGCCCAACTTTACAGCAGAAATAAAAATGTCTACAGCCTAGTGCAAAACAGTTTTGGTCTCTACAACTGCCAACATTCATAACAACCGTTTTCATTTTGTGAGGCTTAAAGTTGAGGCGTCACCACAGTCTATGAGCCAGAACCACCCCTCACTTTTCCCCAGCTCCACCCTCTCATCCACCTCCTCCTGGGCATTTAAAGTAATGTCCATATTACAGTACTCATAAAAAAAAGTCTAACATAAGAAAAGCAATGTAAATTGCTGGTGACACAGTCTGCACCTCGTTCATCGTCCACAGAATGAGGCTGCACACCAACATTATCAGAACAACATAAAACAGGCTGCAGTGAGAGTCTCTCTCCATTAGGGCTGCCACTAACGATTATTTTCATTGTCGACTAATCTGTCGATTATTTCTTCGATTAGTCGACTAATCATTTCATCGAAAAATGTGTTAAAATGTTGAAAAATGTCGGTCTGTCTCGCCCAAACCCCAAAATTACGTCATCTAATGTCTTGTTTCATACTCACGCCAAAGGGTTTTAGTTCACTGTCACGGGAGAGTGTGTAAAGCTGCCAATATACGTAAGAAGCTGCAGTAAGAGTATTTTGGGGTACTGTTATAGTACTGTTCTATGAAAAATGACTCAAACCGATAAGTCGACTACTAAAATAGTCACTGATTATTTTAATAATCGATTAGTCATCAATTAGTCGACTAATCGTGGCAGCCCTACTCTCCATGGGATATTATAATAAGACTTTCCACGGTATTGTTAGGAACAATATTAGGCCTCACCTAGGGGCACCATTAATGTTGGGAACAATACTGGGCGTCACACAGAGGCACCTAAAATGTAGGAAATCTACAGTATGAACAGTGGTCACATGAGCCTCAAAACCAGCCACAACGCAGCCCTGAGCAGAGTGACCGTCCTCTATTGACCAATCAACAGACTGCAGTGTTCACAGCTCCACCTTTTAGTACCAGATCTGTGTGCTAGGTACCCCAACAGAGGGGGGACCAAAGGGGGCCGGTACGGAACAGTTTCATTGGTACCATCCACAACTTTTCACAGTGGAAATGGGAAAAAAAAGTGTACCAGACTGAACTGCTTGGTGGAAACAGGACTCTCAAGTCCCATCTGGTTCCAAAGAACCAAGATGGCCACAGTCAAAATGCCAAACTCAAGACTTAAAAACTGGAGTCTACAAATTGATAGGTGATATCAGGGTAGTTACATCTATTATTTTTCATACAGTGTATGTTATCATCATATGCTATAACAGTTAGAATTAACACTCTAGTACACTACAATTTGCCAGTTAACTTTACATCTACAGTGACTGGGTTTCTACACACGTGCTGCACCACACATCCCCCATCATGTATGTGTCACAGTCTTGTAATTCAGGACCATGTAGTCTGCCACTGTCTGTCATGTGTCCTGGGGGAGCTGAGCCCATTATGTTACTCCACCACGCTGACATTATCTGTCATACTTCACATCCTCCATGCTTCCTTATCAGCTGACCCTCCCCCTAAACCTCTGTCTCATGCATAATACACTTATGGTTAGTTTGGAATAACCGGAAGAAGCATGATTGCTGATAGCCAGCAGGGCTGAACCGAGAAAGACACCTGGCAGACTGGACCAAGAAGGATAAACAAAGAACTAATCTTGTAGTAATTCATAAGCGAGACCCATTCACTTGATTTGCTATTATTGGATATACCTCCTTGGTATGGGGTATATTCTAGGGTGCTTTCAGATCTTGACCCAACCAAACAGGGCAGGTGTGAAAGTTTTGTATAACCAGAAGAAGAACTGGATGACTGGTGATAGCCAGCATGGCTGAACTGGTGGACTGGACCAAGAAGGACAGACAAAGAACTGATCTTGTAGTTATTCATAAGGTAGACCCCTTCACTTGACTTGCTATTATTGGATTGACCTCCTTAGTATGGGGTCTCTTCTAATCTCATTGTTGGATTATAGTTGTGTCTTCCGTCTTTGTCCACAAGTTTTTAAATTTTCGAGAGTTTTTCCTTGTCTACCTGAAGACCTTAAAAAAGGTCAAGAACCATTACTTTGGGACACTGAATATCACTTTCAGCCGTACAAATACACCTGATTTGACTTGACATGTACCACACACACACATATGCACACATATACACACATATAAACATTTCTGGACCATTACTTTTGTATTTATGTGTGGATAGACTTACTGTGTATTCCTCTTTTCCATGCGTAGACAGTTTTCCTGAGACAGGATGAAGGGGAAGGTACGGAACGCTGAAAACACAGAATGTCTGGAACATAGAAATATCAGAGCAACACAGTTACAAGAGGTGATTCACCAGCTAATTTTAAATATACACCGTATAGGCACACCATTTTTGGTTACAATCCTTCTCTTAGAGGAGCCTCAGATATCTACATTTGTAATATCCTACCTTCATTGCCTTTTAGGGCAAACATTCCCTCACAGCAGCCCTTGCTTTCCATAAAATTAGAGAGCTTATATGCATTATAGATAACCACTGCCATCTGGGCATTGAAACAGAGATACTTTTCTTCTGCACATAGTGGACAGAATATAAAAAAAAAAAGCATAACAGATGTGTATGATTGATAGAAGGAGAGAAGGATGACAGGTACATCAGATACCAAGGACTGCAGTTATCCTCATGAATACTAAGAAGTTGTCTCTCATGACCTCACTTTGATACTACTGTCACACACACACAAGCATACACACACAAACTCCTTTACTGTGTCTGGCCAGTTTCCACAGTGTCACCAACACTTCCTGCCTTCGATCGCCCTTATTTAAATTACACGGGCTTGGACACTTTTTTGTTCAGGACAGCAAATGAAAAATGGCTCAGGACCAGCAGTTCATAATATCACTGTTCTCCTCTTCATTTGACAGCAGGGAGCTTTTGTTTAGTGTCAAACCACAGGATTCAGTTTGACTTTTCGATGAAAACATCAAAAAACTGGCTCCAAGGTTTTTAGAAAAGCCCTTTTTTTTGTAATGTAGAAGATAATTAGTAGTCTTATCAGGACACGTTCTGAGAGTGGTTACAATGCAGGCAATCACTTAGTGTTGATTAAATACTGTAAAAGGATAGAAGCCAGACATCAAAATCATTTGCACAAAACAAGTTCAACAGTGCTTCAATGCATATCACAGAGCCTAAAAAAACCCTTATCACTCACAATTGTGAGGCCAATGGTTGTCTTTATAAATCAACATGCCTTCTGTATGGAGAGGGGTTTGAACCAGAGACACTACTTTCTTTGCTTCATTATACTATCAGGTGCAATTAGCCTACCAACAGGCAACTGTGTGGAGGATCAAAAACTGTCAGGACAGTGCTTCGGCATGGGGTGGTGACAGAAGTATCTTTATCGAAAGGTTTGTCCAAAAGGTTGGACATGCTGAGACAACACATTCTGACTCTAACCTCATCACATACTTGGTCATGGACTTTCCATGTCTACATATGACATAGAAGGTAACCTGGACATGTCCACTGTCATAGTTCTGGAACGCTGCGTCAGCATCAGCCTGTCATATGCATTGTGTCATTTCAAAATCTACCTCTGTGGTCACAGGAAATGCACAGGTTGCATACAGTCTCTTTCAAAATAAAGGTAATAAGTTGGTACAACACTGCCAGATGACACTTTTTTCCTTCTAGAACAAACGCATGTGGTTACGTTCATACAGGAAGCGAACATCGGCCTCCCGGGTAAAGGTCAATGATTGTTGGACCTTCTCACCACCACCACCACTCCCACCGACCCCATCTCTGACTTTTCATCCCTTAACCCTATTTGGTTGCTCTGCCATGTTTCCCCCTGATGCTGTTAGGTGCCGCTACACACTGATGGCACCCGGCCGTGTATCATGCCAACATGAAAGGACCTCTTTTTCGTTGGTATCTGATGTGTCAGTATTCAACGACTTCGGAATGAGACCGGGTTCGCTGATGCTCGAGCCAGCAACTGACTTCAATACTCTACATGCAGCAGCAGTGTCCTTTCGGCAAATGTAAAGCTCTACAAGCCTTTTTTTCTTTGATGGTGTGCCACCTTTTTCCTGCTTTTGAACAAATTTGTCACTTAATGTGTCCTGTGCCAATCCACCAGCTATGAAAGCTTCCAAGACTACGTTGAGACTGCAGGCAAACTAGGTTTGTTTCTCAAGTCAGACCTTGAAGACAGATTGTCCATACTGTTAACTGCATATCATATCAAATTTACGTGACCAGATATTACCAACCTATCTGCATGGGTTGCTGTGGTAACAACATAGTGTCACTAACCTGGTGACGTGGCTTTCCAACACAGAGGCATGAGAAATGGAGGTCTAGTTGCACTGCCAGCAACAACCTTTGGGACCAACACTGATGTGCCAAAAACTGAAGTTCTTTGAATGGCAACTCGAGTCAATCCCCATAGACCCCCCCTGTTAAAATGTCTAACTTTACAGCAGAAATAAATATGATTACGGCCTGGTACAAAGAACTTGTTTTGGTCTCTACAGTACAGCAAATTTCCCCTTCATGACAACTGTACAAGGGGTTCATTTTAATATAATTCAACAGTTTACAATTCATCAAAGCTTAAAGTTACTTAAAGTAGGGCACTTTGAGTGACATGTTGTTTGGCAACAGTGTCCTTGCCACCGCACTCCTCCACAATGCCAGCCTCTTGCCCAAATAAAGTCACTACTGGCTCCAAAAAACTAAAGACGGCAATGGCCAAAATGCCAAAATGGCTTCAAAACTGGAGTCCACAACCAATGGGTGACATCATGGTAGCAATGTCCAATATTTCTACAGTCTATGCGTGCCAGCAGACTATTTGTTTCAGCATCTGTCTACAGACTGTTGTTCTTTAACTGGTCCCCCACAGCACTCTGCTAGTGGCAGCATGGATTCTGCTCATCACTCTTGATTCATGTTATCAACATGCCATGTTGCTAATCATGCAAAGAATGCTTTAAAATCCAATTTTAGTAGATAGCCAGACTGTCGAAACCCCATTGGTATCACATTCCAAACAACCTCTGAGTTTGGTTTGGATCTGATTTGCAAAAAATAGCATTTCATGTGGTGCAGCTATTACAAAATCAATCTGGATATGCCAAAAGATATACTTGGCCTGGCAGTCTGAACAAGGCCCAGGAAGCATTCGAGACGGATTGAAATGTGATTCGAGCCAGAGGTTTGAAAGGTGTAAATGCATCCATCTCTCAGCTGAAATCACACGGAAATTAGGTGTTATTCACCCAGTAACTTGAGACAGAACATTTAGACCTAATTTGTGATTTATCTGTTCTACTGAGGTTAATTTCACATGATTAGAACACAATTAAAAAAGAAATCTGACAGTTTCGTGCATCATTCTCGAGTAAAAAAAAAAGCACAAGACACTGACTGTTCTTATTTGTACTCTTTGAAAATGCTAATACATGACTCTCTTTTATACTCCTGATGAATTTACTGGCATTTCAAGTGGACGGGGGAGTCATCTCTGAAGCAAAAGAAGTACAGCATTCAAACCTTTTAGAGCTCACATCTGGCAAACTTAAGAAATATTGTTGTTCTCAACAGATGTCTGGAGCATTTGATAAAGAATTGAGCACGTCATTGTCAACAGACATACCCATATCCAGGACAAAAGCCAAACTGAAGGTCATGTGAACTATTACTGAGTCATGGAAAATCTATCATCAGAGTTTTTATCTTGTTTTACCAATAAGATATATTTATCTATGCATTATAACCCAGAGCACCCATGTTATGAGTCAGTACTCAACTTAATCTGCACTTTGATTGCTGTCAGGTTTTTGCTTTTACCGACACATAGATGATTATATCATTCATCATCATATTGTTTTTTTCTGGCCGACCACTCTAGCTTCTCATTTCCTGCCAGATCAACACTGGCAGCATCATTATCACACTCACAATGCCATTTCCGTCAGGCACAAGTGATTTTTTTGTACATTCGCACCTGTTCAGTAATTCCATGGCTCCAGAGGAGGTTGTGTTTACAAAGTGAAATTGTGATACGTGTTTTAACATGAAACTGCAGATGCTTTTGTACCTGCTCTGCTAACCAAGCGAGGCAAATAGATTGACAGAAAAAGAGTTAAATTGTTTCCATTGTGAAAAACACTTTGCACCTCACACCAACGTCAGTTTGTCGATATCCTGCTCCTGTTGAGTTTATGTAACACCTCCTACCAGTTTGTCAAGTGTGGGTATGATATAATGACAGTTTGTACAGTCACTGCAAGGATGCAGGTCTATTTAGTGCCACATCAGCTTGTTTCAGGTTGAATTTAACACATTTTGGCACATTCATGTGAAAACATAAAAAGCCACTCTGAGAAATTTCAAACCCTTGTCAGACATAAAGATGTAAGTCTTACTCAAGAATAGGTCCTCTCATCACTAAAAGGATTATATGTAAGTGTATAATGAAATGGTTTTGATTTATTCTGTTTCAGTAAGTGGCATTCTTTGGTATTAAAGCATTTCGAAATGCAATATGCCAATCATGTGTTCTACTTAAGTCAGCTTTATTAGTACAGGTTGTCTTCAAGTCAACATATAGCCATTTTCACAGTGCTCTTGGCCCCTGACTGAGGAAGCCTGGGGCTACAAAGGCTTTCATACTGGCACAATCCAGGCACATCCCAAAGTGGGTTTACCCTGACTTTAGCCTAGGACTTGCTGGCCCTTCTCCAGAGCATGGTTAGCCATGAGATTACTTAGTTATCACCATGAATATCAACTGAACTGGGGGGTGGATGTTGCCAGTTTTTGTTGTCTAATCACACTATTTCTTTGTCAAGTCATTAGGGCACATGTGCCTCATGTTTACGTTGTAACCATGCTAACCAAAGCCAGAGTTCCATCAGGAACACTTTAGTCAAAGAGCACTTTATTTCCATTTGCAGTATCATATTTGGCAGTATGGCGCTGATCTGGTGCCTCTCCGCCTTCCTTCGAGCCTACACAGAAAGCCTCTTCCACACGCCTATGTGGAAAGCCCAGTGCGGAAAGAGCACACCTCTCTGCCCTTTCACACACCTGTGTGGAAAGAATAAAAGCAAAGAGAGCACACCTGTCTGCCCTTCCATGTGCAAATGAAGAAAGCCTGAGACAGACAAAGGAAACCTATCTGCCCTTCCATGCGCCTACATGGAAAGCCTAAGGAAGGGAGAGCAGCAGCAAAGACCCCCCAGGAACAGAACAGAGCAGCATCAATGACAAACAGAAATGACCATGATAAGTCAGACACAGCTTGGGAAGGAAGAGCTGGGGTGGAGGCGGGTTGCAAAGCAGCTTGCAGAGGAAGCAGCAACAGTAGGCAGGCCAGAGCAGTTTAAATAGGGCAGCCTGAATGAGATTTGCCAATTGTTGCATAGAAGAGAATCATGTGATCTATCAGCTGACTCCCTTCCATCAATCAGCTGCTCCATCAGTTGATTGGGCTGTTTGAGATCAGCTGATGTAGCTGGGATGTGAGCTGAGCTTGACATCATGTCCTGCCTGAACTAACGCTATGCTCAATATAGTAAGCGAGCTAGCTAACTAAAAAAAAAACAAAAAACAAACAAAAAAAAACATGTCTGGTATGTTAACACACAAAATATTTTCAGTCTTTCCTTTCACTGCTGTTCTCTCTGTTTTGATGTTTTAGCAACACTCTCACATAAAGCCATGCTACTGGCAACATTTTAATGATGCTGCTTGGTATTAAAGAGTAGTCATGCATCATTCTAGAGTGTAAAGATGATTCACATGTTCAAACAGACATTTAACCCAGGGAGAGTAGAAACGCAGTGTGAATTGTATAGTGGGCTTAGGTTAACAGTGTAAGGGGAATAAGGCTAAGTTAGATTAAACAATGTGGAAAGTCCTATAAAGTATAAAATCTATTTATTTAAAGTAAAGAGTTGTTGACTTTGATTGTCGTAATGTTCTGGCAGTTCAAAAACCTGAAAACTCTTCACAGAAGTGTAGTTGTTGCTGGTAATGCTGTGTGGCTTAAAAAATAGGCCTGTTGTTAAAGGAATACTTCATCAACAAAATGATCAATTGTATATTAATTACTCACAGCGTGTTATGTTGACTTTGTTTTTTTCCCACATGCCTCCTCAGTGAGCGAAGAATCCAAAAAAAGAAAATTCTTGATGAATAGGAGTGAAAATGAGCCGAGCTTTACAACAGCTAAACTATAACAAAACATCCATTTACAAACCCTCACAAAACTCATGCAATATAATCCAAGTCTCAGTTTTCCAGTCATGTGCTCTGTACTTCCCAAACACATACCTTAACCTTTAAAAACACTTCAAAACAGTCCCACACACACGCTTACCCAGTTATGCTACTTGTTCTAAATAGTTAGGTTTTAGCAAAAATGCATGTGTTTGGTAAATTCTGTGCATACCTGGATAAATGACATTTGGATTATACTGCACAAGTTGTTTGAGAGTTTGTAAACAGAAATTCTGACATAGTTTGGCTGTTTTTAAACATAGACCCCTTTGCTCCAAAATTCATCAACAATTTCCTCTGTTTTTGGATTCTTCGTTCACAGTAGAGGCATACGATCACTAATCACTAATCAATGCAACACAGGGTTAGAACTTGATACGCAAATTCTGTGGGTGAAGTATTCCTTTAATGCACAACATTCATCACCATGTCATTTAATTGAAAGGAAGACGTCAAAAACTTAGCAATTTAGACATTTATACATATTACAGACACGGTTGTATGTCTTTTCTTAAAGGAATAGTTCATAGAGATAACTGATATGTGGCTGTTTTAGTTATTCCCTGATGGTGACATTGATGGATGGGAATTAGCTCAGTCTATGACTCCACAGCTAATGTCATGCAAATGAGCTCAAAGACCAGAGATATTGCAGAAAAAGATATAAACGGAAGAATGACAGATAGAACCTGGTGCAGCGCTTGCGATTGACAATACTGCCCAGGACAGACTCCATCTTTAAAGATCCAAGATTCCACCCTCTGCAAACTTTGACTGCAAAGATCTGACCTGACAGTCCGTATAAATCATTTCTAAATAGTGAAGCAGCGTGGCAGACACACTGTGGCATCCATCCAGTGTTCAATAGCCACTCTCTACCCTGAAGTCTCAACATCATCATTCACTGAGAAGGCTCCCATCTTTACTCGCATAGTAAATGTGCAGAGTGGGACTTTAAAGAGTCTGCAGTAAAGATTTATACTTTCCTAAGGCATATAATAATTAAACTGTGTCTCCAGTGACTGATAGGGTCATAGATCAATAACAATTGACACAACAATTGCTTTGTCACGTGCCAAAACTTCTGGCTTTTCTAAACTCACTGGCAGTGTGCCTACAACTTGCCCAGGTCGAGATAAGCTCCACTAAAGTTGCTGAAATACTTGAGTTTGCAAAATCAGGTTGGTGAAGTCATCGATTATGTACGGCTTTTATTCCGACATGGCACCAGTCCAGTTTTGCTTTTTGAAACTGTCACACTTACTAAAGGCAAGTAACTGAGAGGAAAAAGCCAGGAAAGGACAAATAAAGCAAAAGCAAAGATGGAACAAGCAGCAGAATAAAGAAAACAACTGTTCAACTGAACAACTGTTTAAGATTGTTTGTTTTTCTTAAGATGGTGTTGGATTTAGTGGTGATGATTGCAGATTACAACTGGTTTAAACTTTTCCAGTGTGCTAAGTGTGAACTTCCAGTTAAGCGGGATTTATACTTGTGCGTCAGCTCTATGCAGAGCCTACGCCGCAGCCTACGCACATGGCCTACACCGTTGTGAGCATTTAAACCTGTGCAGCAATGTGTCTGTGTCACTCTGGAGTTGCAGTACACCTCCAAAATACTAGTAAGCGGTGGGGTTTCTGTGCTGTAAAATGTAGTTAATTCGAAACACATCCTAAGCATACATTAAACACACATTAAACATGGCTTAATAGAGACAATTTCAAACACAAGTACACAAATCAGCTTCACTATAACTCGCAGCATTCACAGACAAACACTTGTCTTTATCTGGACACATTTTTCCCACAAATACAACATGCTAATGTTATTAGCACAAGCCTATGGCATTTTACATTGTATAAATTAGCCAAGCAGCTAGCAGACTTTTCCTCTGCTCATATGAAGCCAGGGACAACAGCAGCATTTAACAAAGGTAATGTCACAAAATTTGGCTCCATTACAACTCACAAGGTTCACTGACAAAACAACTGTCTTATACTACACACGTTTTCAAAACAAATACAACATGCTAACGTTATTAGCAGAAGCCTATGGCATTTTACATTGTATAAATTAGCCTAGCGTTGAGCAGAGATTTCCTTTGCTCATATGAAGCCAGGATAAATCACACACACAAAACTTAAAATGCTATTTTGTGGAGGTTATTTTGTCTTCACAATTTATTGTATCTTATCTGTGAAATGAAAATAAATAAAAGTTTCGTTTCCACTGAGGGAAATGGTTTCAGCTTAAAAAATTGACAAGAGGTCTGCCCCGCCACGATGTGTAGTTACATTTCTGGGAGGTGCACGTCAGGCTACGGCGTAGGGTACAGCATCAGTTCATTCATGTGTGCTCACTTTTTTTTTCCAGCGATAATCTCAAATCCACACATTCTGGAGGTTTTTCCCTAGAGAGGAATTATCCGTAAAGGTCCCTCCCTCTCCAAAACACTGAATAAAGCAGTTTCAAAAGCAAAGTGTTCCAACACTGTTCAACTTGTTGCAGAGGGGCTGCTTACTATACTGGCAGATGCCTAAACACAAATGGTCCTATCTATAGCCAGTGTTTGGTTTGTCTGTTCTGGGTTACTGTCGAAACATGGTGGTGCAACATTGTGATCTCCATAGGCGAGGATCTGCTTCGAATGTAGATATAAAATAGACTGATCTTACACTTAAGAAAACATACTTCTTCTATTATGTTCCATTTCTGCCAAAATATCCCCCTAAATCCTACACACCAGTCCTATAATGAGGGATAATTCATTTTCAGAAGAATCCCTGAGTTCGCTGCTTCTTTTCCAGCACTGGATTTGCTGAGTCCCCAGAGACACAAGGTGAATCCCTCTGCAAGGAGGCTCCATCATGAAATGTCATACTAAATTTCAATTTAAGCCCAAATTTCCACAACCCTGTGAGCAGAGAATTTAAGAGCCTCCTGCTCCCCTTCTAATAATGATCTCCGCTTCATCTGAGACAATGACAAACGACCTCTTTTCGGGCAAGAGAGATTATCACTGTAACCAGCCTTTATTGCAGTTCTTTTAGAATTATGCCCAGTTTTCTCTTGGGGATCATTAACACTTCTTCTAATCTACGACCAATGTAATCATCTATCCATCCTTATTCGGCCGCGTATCCAGAGTCAGGTCGCTGTTGCACTGATGTGCTGGATTCAAGAGTGATTCCCCAAACTTAAAGACGTCAGCAATGCTCAATTAAAAATAAATTCACAAAAACAAAGAAAGAGCATCAAATTAAATCTGTCATCAGTCCCAGTTTTGGAATGCAGTGAGCTTTAAGGAACCCCCTGGGATGGAAACTTCAATTATCCAAGTGACAAGACATATAGTTGGATCTCTCGAGCAATCTCCTTAGTAACCTATACCACAGGGAAATGAAATGATATTTCTATACATGGATGTCTCTCAAGGACATGGTTTAGGAGACCATATGTAATTGGTGTTTGCCATGCATTGGGATTGGATCACAGATTTAAAAAAAATAAAAAGGAATTATGGTTGTGTGTAGTCCTATCTAATCCAACACGGGGGTCAAGAGAGAAAGTGATTTCCAGGAATATGCTGTTTCATCTCTTCTTATGTTCCCTTGTGTGTGTGTGTGTTTGCTGCCTTATCTTCGTGTTGAGTGGATTAAACAATAACCTGGTTTGACATTGGGAAAAGGTGTTTCTCGGTTTTCCCTCTCCCGGTTACTCTCCCCCTGTGTCTCTTCAATCACTGTCAATCTCTGGATCCTTCTCTCCCTCTCTCTTGTATATGCGATGAAGTAACAACCGCTAATCCACAGGCTGAGAGAGTGGGCGGAAAGGAGAGGAGTGCAGAGGATGCAAGGGAGACTGTGTGTGTGTATGCGTGTCACACAAGAAGCTTCAGAATGAAACCCGGGTCAGACTGCCAGACGCAATCCTTGACCGAAAGCAACTGCCCTAGTTTCTTTGCGAGTAATCTCTCTCGACAGAGTCTCCATTCAAATAAAAACTCTGCTGCCGCTGCTGCTGCTGCTGCTGCGTGTGCTTTTGGTTGCTTCAGAGGACCAGGCAGTTCATCTCAGCGGCTGCAGTAGCTTTGACAAAAATCACACTCCAGTGGGCGAGGAGTTCCCCTGAAGCACACAGGTAAACAACACCGCAGCAGTGCAGCAGAGGCAACACAACACAGTTTGTGCGAGGTAAAGTGCAGACCAAAGTATACTTGATAGGGAAGTGAATGTGTAAATTGCCTTTAAAGATTGAACAGTGACATAAATAATGCACCAGTGTAAAGCTTTAATGCAGTAGTGCACCTCGGTCCCAAATGTATTTTCTCACCTACCTGTAATGGTATAGAGCCTTTTAGATGGTACAGTTTTATTGGTGAAACTTTAATGTAACACTTAAATAATAAAAAGCTTCTTATTAGTGCTTCATTAAAATTGCTATAATTAATATCTTTTATAATAAAATTGAATAATATAAGTATATATAAGAGGATTATCACCCATCTGTGTAGTTATCTTAAGCTCTATAGATTGTTTCAGCTCATTGCGGTTCCCTGGCCTGCAACTTCCTGTTTTGGCTCAGTCTCACAGCATTGCTTTTAGACCAGCAGCAGGCATTTTCAGCTAAAATAAAAAGCTCTAAAAAGACACTGTACACTATGTGCCCAACAGAAAGACAAAGCTAGGGACTAGACCCCCTTTCACACATGCACAGCAAACCTGATTTTATCTAGACATCACCCAGAGGAGCTCTATGTGAGAACGCCAACGTCTGAATCAGTTGGATCGGACATTAACAGACTGTACCCTGCCAGCTCCCTTGTGCAAAGTCCATGTAGTGTCTGATTGAGCCCACATGTGAATAATGCAGGCAGTTGTCCATAGAATTTACCGGGCATGAGCAGGCATGTTGATAGCATTTCTACCATGAGGTAACCTGGAAATCCAGAAGCCCTGCCCCTAGCAAATTCGAATTTGCTCTGCACGGGGATCTGGCCCCGACGAGCAGAGCCTGCTGAATCGCCATCGGACCAATCTGATCAGTCTATCTGACAGAGGCGGGCTCTGGACGGGCGTAACATGATGAGGACAGCGCTGTGTCGTAGGAGTCGAAAAGTAAACAGCCAAGATGGCAGCTGCCGAAGGATTGCATCCATTCAGTTTAGCTTTGGAAGAAACACTAAGCCAACTACACTTATCTTTTTCCTTGAGAGAGGAACAGAAGACTGCCCTAGAAGCCTTCGCTTCCAGGAAGGACTTTTTGCTGTTTTGCCAACGGGATACGGCAAAAGCATAATATATCAGTTAGCCCCACTGGTCAGCAAACCAATGGGGCTTACTGCAATGAATACGTCACCTTGTTATTTGCTCTGATTGGCTATCGTGCCATCCAACTGCATACGGCAGCATTTGAAATGCCTCAGTTAGTGCCGCCCCTTGGGTAGGAAGGGTGTATGGGTGAGGGCCAGACTCAAAATCTTTCTAGATTTGAGTTTGGATTTCCAGGCTAACCATGAGGCTCAAGAAAAAAAAAATCTTGAAGAAAATGTGACCCAAGCCTATAGACCCAATCACAATGTTGGTTTACGCTAACTTCCAGGTAGGAAACTGCATCACACACATATAATGACACAGCACAGAAGAAGCACTGCCTCAATTGCTTAGTTTTTGGCCACCTAAATAAATAAATATCAGTATTAGTGTTCACTATATTTAGAATATTGTTATAGTTTTATAGTACCTTCAATTCTATTAGGGGCTGTACACATGCCATGTTTTTTAAGGCCTCAAATTCATTGTGTCCAATGTAGACACGCAGCAGGCATGCTCAAACACCAGAGCGTTTCATCACGGTGCACTTGTGTTCCTGAATGCCTGTTTTTACACCCTGGGAAAAACCGAGTTCAACTTTTGGAATGCAGCAGCACGCACCAGTGTGCATGTCATGTGATGAGGAACAACCAGTCACAACCAACAGATATTTTCCCCTTCTCCCATAAATATCAGTCTGTAATAAATATGGAAAAGTTGATCATTTTGGTGCAGAGCCACCCAGAGCTTTACATCTGCCCCACAAACCACAGACCAAAAAGCACCTGGAAGAAGGTCAGCTCTGCACTCAGGATTTCAGGTACATAGGCTATGATACAGTGCTTGTTAAGGTTACTTAGCAACCTCAGACGCAACCTGTCGCTGCACTCTTGAAAGCTGGCACAGAAAAGGCACAAGAGTAGCACCCAGCGCCTGCCCTTACTTTGCACAACACAAGTTGTTGGTCTGTTGTAACCCATACCTTTTAATGTGTAGGGTAAAGAGGTGAAAATATTCCACATATACCATACACTTAAACTGACACTGATTTTTTTAGGTTGGTCTCTGCAGCCTCCAGCAGTACATTGCTTAGCTTCTGTGCAGGTAGATGTGGTTTATCAAAGATGCTAGCAAAGTTGCTGATAGCATGACATCACAGTGATTTGGTTATAATGACTGAAACTGAAATCATTGTTTTAAGTCAACATTCCACTCACTACACTGCCCACTACCTCAGCCTGTCATAGCTAGAAAGGAGCAGCACAGTCTTTGGAAATAGTCTTTGGAGTTTGAATGCAGATTGTACCATCTGTAAGAAAATAGCTTTGATGATGTAACCCTCTGCTGAATAATAGGTAAAAATGAATAACAATAATGTTTTGATTTTTCCTGGTAGGATTGTGGGAAGAACTCTGAATGAATCAAAGAGTGACATATGAAGTGCTGAGGTCACAAAAACAAATGACTGCAGCACATCAGTTTTTTTTAAGATCTGAAAGAAGATGAGATGAATTCAGCGATACTAATGTATTTTTCACTTCATGTGTTCTTTAATTGATTGGATCAAAAATCACAAAAATAACTTTTGGCCTCATGGGTTCTCAAAACACACACGTATTCATACCACATTACATTCAATTTGTGTGTAAGACAGAGAACACGAATCGTTGCCCCTCTCACTTGCAGTCTCTCTACCACACTTTCTCTCTCTTCCTGGGCTCGACAGTGATCAAAGCTTTTATGGCCACTAAGTGTGACAGGATTATTACATATTAATTCCCATACCATCCTGATGTCTCATTAAGTTACACTGACCCAGCTGCAAGCCTCTTGAAGGTGATGAAATATGAATCACAAGTACTTTTTTATTCAAGTGTTAAGGTGTGGTTATAAGTGGTTACACTGTCCTCCAGCACCGTTCTGCTTTCTAATGAAGAACTTGTTTAAAGTTGAAAGGAGCACAGCAGGGATTTATTCTTCTATCAGTCTTTGTTTCAGAATAGAGAAGGAGTGGAGTTTCCCCACACAGGATGGGGTATCAATATTTCTAGCTGGCAAATCTGATGCATAAAAATGTTTTTAGATATGCTCCAATGAAATAAGAAGATGCTGAGAGTGCTCGGCTGAAACAACAGCCTCACACGATATTGTTTATGAGCATTCACAAGTGGGACCAATTACTAAACCGAAAAGCAAAAACAAGAGAGGACCACACAACACCAACACAGTCTGGCACTGTGCTGCATTTCACAATTTAAGACTCATTGTAAACTTTGCAGGTGCAATGTGAAGTATTGTGGTTGCGCAACAAGCACACAGGCGCACCTGGCTCGACCCCACACAGAGGTAAACAAAGAATGGAAGGAAACTGAAACTCTGTTTATCCAATGGGTAAAAGAATCATACTGTTAAGCCTTGTTTAAATTAAAAAATATGCAATATCAAAGAACAATTTTAATGAACGACAACACTTTCTTTTATAGTTTCCATAAATTACCCACTGTGCCGGGGTGTGGGAAAACACATACAACACAATCTTAAATCCAATTTCTATGCCACAGAAGGGAGCTGTTAGAACTGTAAACAGCTGATTTTCCTGAACCAACTAACAAATTATTTATAACTTTGGTCAACTTTAAAAACTGCACATTAAATAAGTAAAAAAGTAAGTAAGTAAAATTTATACCTTTAGCACTTTTCACAGACATACAGTACAGGCCAAAAGTTTGGACACACCTTCTCATTCAATGCGTTTTCTTTATTTTCATGACTATTTACATTGTAGATTCTCACTGAAGGCATCAAAACTATGAATGAACACATGTGGAGTTATGTACTTAAGAAAAAAAGGTGAAATAACTGAAAACATGTTTTATATTCTAGTTTCTTCAAAATAGCCACCCTTTGCTCTGATTACTGCTTTGCACACTCTTGGCATTCTCTCCATGAGCTTCAAGAGGTAGTCACCTGAAATGGTTTTCCAACAGTCTTGAAGGAGTTCCCAGAGGTGTTTAGCACTTGTTGGCCCCTTTGCCTTCACTCTGCGGTCCAGCTCACCCCAAACCATCTCGATTGGGTTCAGGTCCGGTGACTGTGGAGGCCAGGTCATCTGCCGCAGCACTCCATCACTCTCCTTCTTGGTCAAATAGCCCTTACACAGCCTGGAGGTGTGTTTGGGGTCATTGTCCTGTTGAAAAATAAATGATCGTCCAACTAAACGCAAACCGGATGGGATGGCATGTCGCGCAGGATGCTGTGGTAGCCATGCTGGTTCAGTGTGCCTTCAATTTTGAATAAATCCCCAACAGTGTCACCAGCAAAACACCCCACACCATCACACCTCCTCCTCCATGCTTCACAGTGGGAACCAGGCATGTGGAATCCATCCGTTCACCTTTTCTGCGTCTCACAAAGACACGGCGGTTGGAACCAAAGATCTCAAATTTGGACTCATCAGACCAAAGCACAGATTTCCACTGGTCTAATGTCCATTCCTTGTGTTTCTTGGCCCAAACAAATCTCTTCTGCTTGTTGCCTCTCCTTAGCAGTGGTTTCCTAGCAGCTATTTGACCATGAAGGCCTGATTCGCACAGTCTCCTCTTAACAGTTGTTCTAGAGATGGGTCTGCTGCTAGAACTCTGTGTGGCATTCATCTGGTCTCTGATCTGAGCCGCTGTTAACTTGCGATTTCTGAGGCTGGTGACTCGGATGAACTTATCCTCAGAAGCAGAGGTGACTCTTGGTCTTCCTTTCCTGGGTCGGTCCTCATGTGTGCCAGTTTCGTTGTAGCGCTTGATGGTTTTTGCGACTCCACTTGGGGACACATTTAAAGTTTTTGCAATTTTCCAGACTGACTGACCTTCATTTCTTAAAGTAATGATGGCCACTCGTTTTTCTTTAGTTAGCTGATTGGTTCTTGCCATAATATGAATTTTAACAGTTGTCCAATAGGGCTGTCGGCTGTGTATTAACCTGACTTCTGCACAACACAACTGATGGTCCCAACCCCATTGATAAAGCAAGAAATTCCACTAATTAACCCTTATAAGGCACACCTGTGAAGTGGAAACCATTTCAGGTGACTACCTCTTGAAGCTCATGGAGAGAATGCCAAGAGTGTGCAAAGCAGTAATCAGAGCAAAGGGTGGCTATTTTGAAGAAACTAGAATATAAAACATGTTTTCAGTTATTTCACCTTTTTTTGTTAAGTACATAACTCCACATGTGTTCATTCATAGTTCTGATGCCTTCAGTGAGAATCTACAATGTAAATAGTCATGAAAATAAAGAAAGCGCATTGAATGAGAAGGTGTGTCCAAACTTTTGGCCTGTACTGTAGGTTACAAAGTGCTTCACAAGGGAAAAATACAACAGGGAAAACATCATAGTAGAGCTAACATTCTCTGCCTGAACTCGACCCGAACCCAACCCGTGACCCGACCAGGTGTACCAAGTGGAGCACGATGATGGTATATGACAGCAAAAAGATGGGGACCTCCAAACTTCAGGCACATGACGAAGGCTTGCCATGGAAAGAAAAACGAGAGTCAGCCTTCAACGTCCACGTTCGTATCCTTAAAAAAATGTCAGGTTTAAACCGGGCTCGGGCTCGGACAGAACATGCACAGGCTCGGGTGGGGTCATGCTGGATTTTTTGGGCCCGATCTAAACTCTACACCATAGAGACCAAGGGACTACGTTAGCCACATCGTGTAAAGTGCACAAATGAAGCTCTAGCGAAAGTTCAGTCAGGAAGACGATACCTCTCATGCTCAGGCTGTAAGTGTCTCCCTCACCCTGCCATTCACTCCTTGAACTTATGCTCACTGTCTCTTGTCTGGGTAGGTCAATTAAGTCATCAACTGATTCACAATCAACCGTAGTTCTTTCCAGTCCCTCCACCTCCCCATCACAACCTAGTCTCCAAGTTCATCAGCCTCATCCACCTCATCAGCCTCAGAGTCATCAGCCACCACCACCAGTGTCTGGACTCCATGGGGGGATTTATCCTGCTGCCGCTCAGATGTCCCTCGATCAAAAAATATCTCCCTCTGGTGTCCAAGCGCCAAAGACTTCTGTTAAATCTTATCAGCACAAATCATCTGTTAATCTGTACACTCATAATCTGTGTCAAATATTATCTCTAATTTATTCTTCTGTCTCTCCTGCTTGAACGAGCAAAACTATTTGCACACACACAAGAAACGAAGGAGAATTCACTCTACACAACAACAATATGCAAAATTTGAATAAATACAGCTCTGATGCATACAAATTACCCAAAAACCTGTCTGAACAGGTGTGTCTTTCACTGGCTTTTAAAAGAAACTACAGCCTGGAGCCTATCTCAGCTGACATTGGGCAAAAGGTGGGGTACAACCTGGACAGGTTTACAATTTAGAGTCACCAATTAACCTGCATGTCTTTGGACTGTGAGAGGAAGCTGGAGTACCCTGACACAGGGAGAACATGTAAGCTCCGCACAGAAGGGCTCCCTCACCCTGGAATTAGAAGCAGGAACCCCTTGCTGTAAGGCGACAATGCTTGTCACTGCTTTAAACATAATGCCTTATTCTTGTTGTTTTTTTCCCTGCGTATTTGAGTTGTAAAGTTGGAAAATGACAAAAAAAAAAACCAAAACTTGGATTCGATTCAATACCTTAAAAATCTATATCTCATCTTGAAAACCCGATAATTCCTAGACTATAGTCCTATTTTTGATCAAGCTGTTTACACAGGTTCCTGTCCTAGTTTCCACTCTGCAAAGTAGAGCCACATGAGGCTTTTTAAAAAGCAACATACCAGCTGTGACTCTTGTTTGTGCTGACCTTCAATAGTTTGACTTCTGATCTTACTGTAATGATGAAGAGTTGTACAACAGGTTGTTTCAGTACACTGTGATGTCACTGTTGGGGTGTGGCCAGAGGAGCAACAGATGTAAAACTTGCTTTCAACCAAACCCTACAGTAGCTCATTCACCTGTACCATGAGTCAGTTCCACATTAACAATCCTGGTGCCGTAAATACTCATTACTGTGACAAATGTGTATTAATCTGCAGGTGAAAATAGTCCCCAACTAATTCTCTTTTTACTCCAGTTTGAGTAACATTTCCTGAAAACTACAGTGCCCAGCTGTTTTAAGTAAGGTCTGAGCCTTTTTGAGAAATTAAGCATTTATTAGAAACCTGTTTTACATCAGTGATCATCAACCAGCAGCCTACAGGCCACATCTGACCCGCAGAATATTAATTAATTCAGAGAATATGAGGCGGGAAAGGAATACATAACAGTCTTTAGGATGTCTAGTATTTTTTCTTCTTATATTGAAGGAACCCTCAAAACATCTGAGACGGAAATAATTCTATTTGGATTGATTCACCAACCCCAACTATGTGCGTTTGACCTGTAAGTAGACTTTATAAATCCATCAGCTTATTATTAGCGGTAGCTATGCCCCAGGTTCAGTAAGCTTACTAGAAAAATATCCAATGTCAAAAAGAAACAAAGCAGCCTCCTGATTGGGTTATTAATGATTTAAAGAAACACTGCGTGCAGTAGTTCAGCTCCCACCTTCTTTTCCCCTCTCTGTTACTCTTTCTCTCACATACACATACACAAGGCCTACACAAACACTGTGACGCTCAGTCTGCATCTCTGTCCTTAGTCCTGGCAACTGTGCTACTATAACGCATAAAGTTTGCGGTTTGTAGGTTGGGTTTGGTTAGGGTGGTTGATTAAGACTAGACTAGACTAGATTAATACCCCTGATTTATCCCCTTTTTCCATTGTCACTCTTGGCTGCGCCATGTAAAGCCATGCCACGCCGACTGTGCTTCCATTGTCAGTTTGGACACACCATGCCATGCCAAGCCACACCGGAGATGGACCTTCTGTGGAGTAGGTCCAAAAACCGGGTTGCCCGCCCTCATGCAGGTAGCAGTGACATCTCGCTGACTGCAGCCAACCCCAGACAATGGCATTCACTATCTGCCGTATTAGAAGTTGTGTGAAGTTGCTGCTTGAAAACTCAACATTTCCTTATTTTGCTGCTTCACAACACAAGTTTATACATAACAAAAATAAAGCGGGGAAGGAAAGGGAATAGGAGGGCAATGAAATGTGCATCACTGAATTAGCAGAACTTTGTTGGCGCTTTTCACCAATAAAGACGAGTGTAACAACACGGCAAGGAGGAAGAGTGAAAGCAGAAACAGTCACAGTGAGATGTTGATGAAGAGCTACAGACAACAGGCTCTTACTGCACCTCTGCAAACAGCTCACCTCCAACAGGTAAATTTCTTTTACCTGCCCTGCTGTGGAAAACACATGCAGCAAAAATAACAGGAGACTTCAGCCATGGATCAGCCCGCTGCTATTAAACGTCATCACTCAAGACAAGCCATCAATAGATGAAGACACGTGTTCAGGAAAGTAGCCCTGTCGTAATGTAAATGCAGATGCCTGCTGTGCTGAGCTGAGCTGACAGCCCAAACCAAACCAAGCCAAGCCAAGCCAAGCCAGCCCATGATTGTCGAAAGGGGCTTTACATCAACATTGGAACCTATGGAAAACGAACAAACTAAACGAGCTAACACATTGTTGGTTTGGGTCTTTTTGTGGGATTTGTTAATAGTAAGAAAAGCACAGAATACAAACACCCTCATCCTTTAAGTATTTAAGTGCCGTGTACCTTGTCCTCCTGCCGTGTTAACCCATTATACCAGTCTATCTATAACACTAATTAGAGCCTTGTCTTTGCATATTTTAAACATCTTAAAGCAAACACTACAGTTTACGATGTCCTTTGGAACGTGACTGAAGCTGAAATACTCCACAGTACTTGATCCAATGATGCATACTCTACATATGGGTTAAGCTTATCAGGAAATGCTGTGGTCATGGTGATGTCATGTTTAAAATTGCAATACCGCAGTCCATGTAAATGAGTCAGATTTATCAGGACAAGATAAGGACTACATATTAATGGCATGTCTGCTTTATTAAATATGGCATACAAGGCAAGAAGAAGTGGAACGGGGAGGGGCAGGGGAGTAATAAGGGATAACATGCAGTGTAGTGCAGTTTACTGTATGTAACTGGACTTTACATGTCACAGTACTAATGGAAAGATTAGTATTTCTGCAAATGGACAACCTATAATTCAGTAATTCAATATTTTACACTTGTTATAAGCATAACTTTTGCAGATTCGAGGAAATTTCCTCATGCTCTGAGGTATACTCTGTGTATTTTGGGATATATTTGTGTTTGTGTGTGCACAGGCTGAGGTATGTACGTGTTTGTGTGCAGATTTCTGTGTGCATTCCTTTTCGAGTTGAAAGGTCCTCAGTCTCAAAGGGAATGGCTGGACTGCTTTTAGGGTCTGGTTGAAAATAACGCTCAGATTAGCAGAGAGTTCTGGACCCAGGGACACAGAAAGAGACATGAAGAGAATAAACAAAACAAAGCAAGGTGAAAAAAACAGGGTTGAAACAAGAACACCGAACTCATGTGAGATGAGGAGAGAGCGGGAGAGAGATTTGGGCTAAAGGAAACAGAATATGCACTGAATGAAAAGATGCTGCCAGACACATTGAGAGCAAATGAAGTAAAAACAAAAATGGATAAGAGAGACAGTCCTGGAAAAAGATAGGAATGAGCAGGTTGCGGGGAGCAAGCTGGGAGGCAGAGGCAAGATGGGGAAACCTCCGCAACAAAGCAAGTGGAGAAGAGAACGGCTAAAGTCTGTGAAGTGAATGGCCACTGAAACGGGCTGAAAGTGACAAATTCTTTGGAGTATGTCTCAGTTTTCTTCAGGGCAAGTCAAAGGCAAAAAATAAGCTTCGGTGGCACTTTTTTTATATCCAAACCGCCTTCCAGCACCATGAGCGCATACATTAACTTTGGATGCCCCGGTGGGAATTGAACTCTTTGTCCTTGAAGCAATTGTGTCAAAATATAGTACGCTTAACAGGACTGAAACCTTTGAAAGTACAGTGCCTTACCCTTTCAGTATTCCTTGGGGGCCTCAGAGATGCAAAAGGTACCTCAAAGACACTCAGCAGCACTTTAGATTTTTGGGAAGTTTTTGGGTACTTGAATTAGATAAATTTCTTGGCAGACAATTCAAAGAAAACTGGGAAAGACTGAGTGGCAGAAGTAAAAAAAAATCAATTTCACTGATAAAATACTCTTGAGCAATGATCTGAAACACATTCCTCTGAGGGTGCTAAGTGGCCAGCAGTTAAATACCTTCCAGTAGTGAATACACAAGAGGACAATGGTGGAAAAAAAGAGTACTGGGTCACCTCTTCCTCCACAAAAAATGTAACTAACTACATTTTGCTGATTTTCAGGTTCAAAATTTTATTTTGGATTTCTCCTGCAACATGTCTACATGCTTTAACGTATGTCTCTACCAGCTTTGCACATCTAGAGACTGCAATCTTTGCCCATTGTTCTTTGCAAAATAGCTCCAGTTCAGTCAGACTAGATGGAGAGCGTCCATGAACAGCAATCTTCAAGTCTTGCCACAGATTCTGAACAGGATTTAGGTCTGGACTTTGACTGGGCCATTCTAACACCTGAATATGCTTTGATCTAAAACATTCCATTGCAGCTCTGGCTGTATGTTTAGGGTCGTTGTCCTGCTGGAAAGTGAACCTCCGCCCCGGTCTCAAGTCTACTGCAGCTTCTAACAGGTTTTCTTCCAGGATTGCCCTGTATTTAGCTCCATCCATCTTCCCATCAACTCTGACCAGCTTCCCTGTCCCTGCTGAAGAAAAGCATCCCACAGCATAGTCTCGCCACCAGACAATCAAAGATCTCCGGCTTCTGATAGTCTGGGGACACTCCTTTCTAAAGTGTGTTTAACACACCGGCGAAAACGGCCGGCAACAAAGCAACGCCTCTTGTATTTTTTAAAAGGACACGCCCTCCTGGAAATGTGCGCTCCCCCTTTTCTCGTCCGCAAGGAAACAAACACACAGAGAGCTTGAAAATGGATGCCGAGAGATTTAACTCCGTTTTATCAAAAGTGTGCTCAGTCCACAAGATTGTGGAAATGAAGGACTTACAGCGACTTGAGCCATTTTGTACCGCTACACGTGTTTCTAGTCGGACTATGTTTACGAGCACAAGAGTTCAGCGAGCCACCAAAGGACCGCCCTGCGGATTTACTATTGGTTCTGAAACGTAGGGAGTTTTTTTAAACTCTGAAATTGTATCCGCCCATCTAAACACAAAATCAGGGAGAAAGACATCAGTCTTTAGTTAAGCAAAGCGTCTAAAGACTGACTTGTGAGTCTACCCACAGCATAATGCTGCCACCACCATGTTTCACGGTGGGGATGGTGTAGCATAGCGTTTTGCATGTAGGCAAAGTTCAATTTAGGTCTCATCTGACCAGAGCACCTTCTTCTTTGCTGTGTCCCTTACATGGCTTGTGGCAAACAGCAAACGCGACTTCTTTTTGCTTTCTTTCAACAATGGCTTTCTTCTTGCCACTCTTCCATAAAAGCCAGATTTATGGAGTGCACGACTAATAGTTGTCCTCTCCTTGCCCGGCCTGTCAGTTTAGGTGGATGGCCATGTCTTGGTAGATTTGTAGTTGTGCCATACGCTTTCCATTTTCGGATGATGGATTGAACAGTGTTCCGTGAGATGTTCAAAGCCTGGGATAAGTTTTTATAACCTAACCCTGCTTTAAACTTCTCCACAACTTTATCCCTGACCCATCTGGTGTGTTCCTTAGTCTTCATGATGGTGATTGTTCACTAATGTCCTCTAACAAACCTCTGAGGCCTTCACAGAACAGCTGCATTTGTACTGAGATTGAAGTACACACAGGTGGACTCTGTTTACTAATTAGGTGAATTCTGAAGGCAGGTGGTTGCACTGGGTTTTATTTAGGGGTATCGGAATAAAGGGGGCTGAATATATATGCAGGCCACACTTTTCAGATTTTTATGTGTAAAAAATCTTGAACACCACGTATAATTTTCCTTCCACTTCACAATTATGCGCTACTTTGTGTTGGTCTATCACATAAAATCCCAATAAAATACATTTAAGTTTGTGGGAAGAGAAAAGCAAAAAATCCTCCCAATTTTAGAGGTGAACTAGTGGACGTTTGCCAATATTAGGCACGGAAATGTCAGCCTGAGGGTCGGCCCACCACTTTAGCCTAGACTGAAATATTCTAAGTACTATTGGATGGATTGCAGGGTCAACACCAGGCAGGCAGATAGATCAGGCAAACTTATCCAAAAAGGGGTTAGGCATAGCATCATCAATCCAATTGAGCAGCAGGTCAGGCAGAACAAAGGCTGGAAAGCTAGGGTGAGCGCTAACAAGACGATCTGGCAGGGAATGAGTGCAAAGGGGTCGGTGTATATACTGCAAGACTAATGAGGGAAATGGAAAGCAGGTGAGCAGGTGGGCGGGGAAGGTCAGATGATGGAAATGGCGGGAATAAGTGGGAGTTAGCATGTGGCAGAGCAGACAGCAGATATGATACTAGAAGCTGGGAAGTCTTTTTGCTTGATGAATGACCGAGACAATGAATCAATCACAATCATTGATATAAATAATATATGATCAATCAACTAATGGTTTTTGTGCAACTCACTTAAACAAATGTCCCTCCTGGGGTTACTTTAAAAGACTAATGTATGTTGTCCACAGTCATTTTTCAAGATGGATCCTTTTAAAACAATTCAAGTAGTGGCTTTTGTGGTTCATCACTCTCAAGTCTTTCTTTGGAAAGTGAAACTGACAGAAGGCATCATGACTGTAATGAAATACTCTCATCGCTACTCAAACAACCTCGTGACACTTCCGATCTTGGCAGTTTCAAATTGCCAAAAGAAAAGAATCAAGTTTCCTCCAAAGTTCTGATCCTGGCTCTTTTCAACAGTGCAGCGACGGCCTTCTTCACGGTCTGATTCACCTCCCTATCAGGGGGGACTGACAGAGGGGAGCGAAAATGATAGAAAGGGCTCGGGAAAGGAGACTGGAGACATTAGCAGAAGACAACAGATGGAGGGTGAGATGCAGACATGGAGAGATCTAAGAAATAGAGAAGATCTAGACAGAAGAGGAGTTCATCATTTTAACTGACAGTCATACTAATGTCTCTTCTCTTTGTCTGACATGCTTTCTGTCTGTTTGACTCCCCCTCGTCCTCCCTCATCCTCCCTTTGTCTCTTACCTCTGCCATTTATTCCATTTCAACATGTCTCCTCCACTTTGTCCATTTTCTTTCTTTCTCACCCACTACCATTTCCCTCTTCCTCTCCATCCTCTCTTTTTGCTATTTTACCCCCCTCTGTTTCTCCTCCTTCCGTCCTCCCTCTCCCCGTCTCGCCTTTGAGTCATTCGGAATAATTGCTCTGCGGCGCTCTCCTTCACTGGGTGCTTATCAAGCTTTGGCTGCTATCTGCACACACAGCGTGCCCTAACAACGCCGAAAAGTGTTTGCAACCACACATGGAGACACGCTCGTACACCCACGCACACACCTCTTGTCAAGGTAAACGCGGTACCTCTGGCTCAGCGGAACCAATCGCATGCCGAGAGCCACTTACAGTGCACCAATCAATGGCCCTGCAGGTGTGTGTGGGCTTCCTCCCCGGCCGTACTTGTCTTTCTCTCCCATTAATCTGCCCAACCGCCTATCGATCGCTATTCCCCCAAAAGGATGAATGAGTCGCCAGTGATTCATTGTGCTCTTCCCGCTCCTCCTTTCCGCTTGCCTTTTCTTCTCACTCTTGACTTTCCCTTTCAGCCATCTCCCCACTATCCTTCCTTCCTCCCTTACCCCCCTACCCACCACATTATAGTTTTATGTATCCAAACATTTCTCTAAGCCTTGCAAAGCCTGTTCAGGAGCCAGAAGGAATTTGATGGATAGAAATAAATCTCCGGGCAGAGCCAAAAAATAACCAGCAAACTTGAAGAAACTTTAGAGCTGAACATAAATAGACATGGAAAATATATATTTTTTAAACCCATACCTGTATGTTTGCATCTTTAGCTCCTACAACTGATCTAAGCGTTATCTTTTGTCTGAACCTTTACAAAGCAGGCTTGTGAGTTTTTTTTATCAACTTAACAGCAATGTATCTGACAAAAAAATTAGAGCAGACTTCCTGTTCATTGTTGGTAGGTTGTCAAAAATTAATGGGAGCCAATGGATGCTTGGTGAAGTGGACAGATGGGATGTTAGGTATAAGAGATGTGTCACGAATGGACTAAAAAGTGAGAAACCACTGGTTTTAATGATCCCAGATGGACAGCAGTAGCAGCAGCAGCAGAGGTGTTCAGTAATGTAGCCTACAATAATAATACAGTAAGTTAATTTACAGTGTGACCTGAGGATCCAAGTCTGATAAATTGTATTTCTAGGCCTATGATATGAAACACAATACACAAATGCTGAGGTTAACGCAATGACGAGATTGACATGCAAAAAAGTCAAGATATGGCGACTGCAACTAAAACGCCAGAGCTGGAGGACCAACCTATGGGTCAACTACAGTTAAAGCCTAGTTCACATTACATGATTTTCATTGCAATTTTGACGTTGCAGAGGATCTTGACAGCTACCTTGGGTCAGAGGTGAGTCGGCAGATAGTCTGCCACGACGAGTCCTCGTGTGTGAACAAGCCTACAGGCAAGTCGCCCCCTCATCTGTGACTGGGACTGGATATCTGTGTGCTAGAAAACTGGAGAAGTGTGACACGACTGACAAAGAGCATCAGCCAATGAGAGGTGGGATACGTCCCACGTCAGCCCGCAGGAGGACAGAAGAAATGTGAGGAGGACAAGTCGCAGGGTTGCCAGGTCCACTTATTAGCCACGACTTTGGGCATGTTTCTAAAGTGGAGTTGCTTATTTGGGCTTGCTCTCTAAACATCACCTTTCTCTATATATATCCGTCTAATAAGTTATTTAAAGACATGATAGTTGCATCTTTTGGGCTTGTTTCCACAGCCCTGGTTTCTTGTTTCTCTCCCAAGATCTGGCAACACTGACAAGCCGGACGGCAAGCAACAACAACAATGGTGGCGTCCATGGAATCACGGGGAGAGCGTTGTGTTTGGACCCTGGACAATAAAGAATATCTATGCCTTTACGATGTGTCGCCTCCAAGTTTGGTGACGTCACCGCATTATCTGGGGCTCTGTCGGCGAGGGCTCGGTGGAGAAATCTTGTGGTGTGCACAAGCAGTTGACAAGACTCCTACTGACAGAAACACACGTCACCAGGTATGAACACTCGAAAGATTACGATAGTCTCCGCGACGCAAAATCAGGATGAAAATCGCATAATGTGAACTAGGCTTTAGAGAGAGTTATGTAAGTAAATACAAAGCAAATAAAAGTTGGCTGCTGTTGTAGGCTACTAACAGGATAGTCTTACTGCGACTAGACCAAACTTTGTTGAGTGTGACAGCCTGAAACATCAACTAAACTGAACTCACTACTGAGCCGAAGACAGTCAGAAGCAAGAGCTTACAAAGAAGGTGAACAAACTACATAGTCACGATTTTTTTTTTGACTGAACTGGATGAAATTATTTGGATTTTCGTTCCTACCTCTGATCAGCAGGTTAGCTAACTAGCTTATTGTATACTAGCACAGTTAGTTTGAAGCATAGATAGTAGCACAAAAGGACCATGGTGTTTTATCCATCAACAGATTGTTGAACTAATGTCCTTAAACTTGTATTTCAGTGTGCCATGGCTGAATTTCAACATGTAAGTCACTGCTTTCGTTTAAGGTGAGCAGGCCACTTGGGCTGCCTCTCTGACCTGGTCTTTTAGTCTGGGATCCACGCCAATGTGCGCAAGAATGTTGGTGCTACCGAAGATATTGCATTTAAATTTGCCTAACTTTAAAGCTCCAGTGTGTAGGATTCAGGGGCATATATTGGCAGGAATGGAGTATAATATTCTAAACTATGTTTTAATTAGTTTATTATCACCTGAAACTAAGAATTCTGTTGTCGTTACCTTAGAAAGGGCCGTTTCTATCTACGTACACAGTGGGACCTCTACCATGGAGTCTACCATGTTGTTTCTACAATAACCCAGGAACGGACAAATCAAACACTGGCTCTAGATATGAACGTTTGCGGCCACCGTAGCTCTTTTACATGCTTGGCTCACGAGTGAAGTTTCAGTTATGCAACCTCACCGCTAGATGCCACTAA
This sequence comes from Epinephelus fuscoguttatus, assembly GCF_011397635.1. Taxonomy (NCBI): domain Eukaryota; kingdom Metazoa; phylum Chordata; class Actinopteri; order Perciformes; family Serranidae; genus Epinephelus; species Epinephelus fuscoguttatus. The sequence goes on from NC_064774.1 coordinate 18,238,788, forward strand.
ATCTAGACCCTTAGCTTTAGAGTGAGAAACGTTCAACAAATACTTTTTGCTCTCGGACCTACTTTTTCTGATCAACCAAAGCAAAGCTGGACATGTTTTTTAAATCAATGACAAGCACCACATTTTATCAGTAAAACTGCAATTAGCATCAGAGACCAGTGGTCAAGAAAAACCACGACTCTATGAGCTGCACAACTCTTTCTGTAAGTGTTGTGCGCAGCAAGCAGCGCTGGGCACGCCAAATGTCCTGTGTGTGGTTTATTCACAGCTCTTTCATCTTGAAAGCATTGGGTGAGCATCACAAACCAGATCAGGTGCTTCAGAGACAGCATTTACCCTCAGGTTGTCAGAAACAAGATGTACAGTCCACCCACTCACACAAACCACGCAGCAGAACTGTCTTGCTGCTGTTGCTGCTGATTTTTATTGTTATTTTAATCATGTCTTTAATGCAACTGTTGTTTTATTGTTGTTTTTATTGCCTTCAAATGCCCTTCGGCCTCTTATGCAACAACTGCTTTGTTGGATTTAATTGTTCATTTAGAGCAGGAGTAATGCAGCGCTTTACATTTGATGTGTGAGTGCACTAATGTGTATTTGGGAATAAGCTTGTCATTGTACTAAAAAACAGCTTGCCTGGCTCAGTCTGATGGCAACAAATTCCATCTAACAGCATCTCTTAAGTTCACTGATGAACATGTTATATTTTATTTGATTAATTCACACGGTGTAAAACTGACATGTGAAAGTTTTTTGATGGCCCTCCTGCCAAGAAATAGCCTTGTCCGACACAGAACACAGCCGAGTCACCTCATGAAAATGGTTGTCATGTACGTTTATACAAACAACAAAAATATTACATTTGCTTATTTCATATGTATCTTATAATGTTTCTAAAGTGATGTAGTATATGGGCTGACTTTGTCCACATCGCTACTTTTCCAGCTGGGATTCTGGTCCAAAATTAGTTGTTTTTAACAAGACATTGATGCTTTTCCTCTCTGGATCTTAGACCACAAACCAATTGTCTTTTGCTGAGACATCGCTGCTTTTCCAGACACGATAGTGGTCAGGAAATCATCTGTTGTTTACCAAGAAATCACTGCTTTTTCTCCCTGGATATGCACCTGAAAAGCAGTTGCTTTTTACCCAGACAGTCTTGCTGTTCCATCCACAATAGAGGCTCAAATGCAGTCATTTTTTACAGTTATCACTGCTTCTCCAACCAGGATAGTAGCTGGACAAGCAACTGTTTTTTACCAAGACATCCCTGTTTTTACAGCTGGGATTGGGGCCCGAAAACAGTTGTTTTTTTACCCTGACAGTGCTGCTTTTCCAGCCACAAAAGAGGCCCAAAATGAAGTTGTTGTTTTTTTACCAAGACATCACTGCTTTTCCTGCCAGGATAGTGGCTGTAAAAGCAACTGTTTTCTTTATGAAGACATTGCTGCTTTTACAGCTGGGAATTTGGACCTAAAAAGCATATGTTTTTTACCGAGACATCACTGCCTTTTCAGCCAGGATAGCGGCCAGAGAATCAACTGTATTTTATCAAGAAATGACTGTTTTTCCAGCTGTGATTTTGGCCCAAAAAGCAGTTGTTTTTTTACGAAGACCTAACTGCTTTTCTGGCTGGGACTGTGGTTCGGAAAGCAGTTTTTTTGTTTTGTTTTGTTCGATTGCTTTTTCACAGGGACATCACTGCTTTTCCTGCTGTGATTATGCCCCTCCCAAATGGGGTATTTTGAGCCAGACATGATCTTTTCCTAACCATAACTAAGTTGTTTTTGTGCCTAAACCTAACCACAAGTTAACCACAGCACTGTTGAAATGTGACATTTCAAGGTATCCGCTACATTATAACTTGCAAATGTAACATATTCATGGTGTGCAGAAACATTCATGCCATCTTTTGTCTGGAGACTGGGTTGCATAACCCCCAAATGTGTCATATTCACGTTTCCATTTTGTATGATTTACACAAACAATACATAGGCAGTTGATGATTTGTTACTTTCAGACCAGGGCAGGTAAGCCGTTTCCCTCCCCTCTGCGTCAGGTCTTTATCTAAGCTAAGCTAAGCTAAGCTAAGCTAACCAGCTGCTGGCTATAGCTTCATATTTATTGTACTGACATAAGGGTGGTATCAGTCTCCTCAGCTAACCCTCGAAGAGAGCAAAATGTCAAACTATTCCTTTATTGCCTGACATTTTCTACCCCGACTCTGCCACCTGAGCTTCCTTTAACCTACATATACTTTAATAAAGAAATGACGACCTAATTTTCCTTTCGTCCCAAAACAATCCATAGTTATTTCCTTTCTTTGGTCCCTTTATTTTCTTCCTCTTTTCCCCCCACCATGTGTTTTCTTATCTCTCCTTTTCTGTCTTTTTCTTCTTTTTGTTTTTCCCTCTGTGTCTTTCTTCCCCTTGCCTCTGAAAGTTTGAGTCCCAGGTCAATAAATCTTTTTTAGTGTTCTTTCAAGGACGCCACCTTACTCATTAAAGGCAATAAAGAGCCTTTCATCGACTCACAAATGAATTGTTGGGCTAATTGTTTGTTTCATCCCCTCTCTTAATACAATAATGATTTTCGCCCTCGTGGAAAACAGTAGATTTTAATTATACTGGCAACAGAAGAATGAAATACTCACCTGGGCCGAGTAACACGCTAACACACCTGCCCACACAGTCAAACCCCTCTGCAAACACATACACACTTGTACATGAAAGTGCACTCTCCGCCTCTCTCACACACACTCAACAATGGATCGATTTAATGAGGAGGAAAATCTCTCTTTACCGCAGTAAATCTCTGCAGTGTCCTGGGAGGATTTATCTTCAAGTCTTTGTGTTCAGGGTGTTAACAGCCACTTCGCCACATTGTTTTCCAATGGCTGAATTGAGCGAGCTCGATTGATAGCAGGAACACCAATGGGGAAGGAGTTATCCTGACTCACCATGCTTTCCACAGACAACATAGTGCAAGGATTGACCAAACCTAAGGGATCAACCAACCCACACTACAAAAAGGAGAATAAATACATTTTTCCGATGGAGGTTCTTATCTACAGTTATGAGGAAATTGTTTTTGGAAATGTTGCTGCTGAATTTTTTAAAGGTCATTTTTCTTGCATGTAGATATAACAAATGATGCTCCACTCACCTCCACTGTGTTGTAACTGAGAGAGATATCTTAGTTCAACCTATCCAAAGGTTTGCATGATATCCCACCAATTAGCACCTCATAAATGACATTCTGTACTTAATGTAAGGTGACTGTGGTTAGGTGTAGGGGAAAGAAACATGGTGCAGATGTACCTTAGAATAACTCAAAGTTTACTTAAGGTTCACATGGTTCTGAACACCGGTCTCATACATTGTAGGCTCTGCGTCGACACAGAGCCTATACCCCATAGCCTGACGTCTTTTTTGTAAGCTGAAATCATTTCCCTCATTGGAAATTATGCTTTTATTTACTTAAATTCAATAAATAAATTGTGAAGGCAATAAAGCCACCACAAAATAGCATTTTAAGTCTCGTGTGTGATTTACCCTGGCTTCATATGAGCAGATGAAATCTTAGCTCATCACTAGGCTAATTTATACAGTGTAAAACACCATAGGCTTGTGCTAATAACGTTAGCATGTTGAATTTGTTTGGAAAACGTGTTTAGTATAAGACAGTTGTTTTGTCAGTGAACCTTGTGAGTTGTAATAGAGCCTAGTTTTGCAACATTACCTTTGTTAAATGTTGCTGTTGTCCCTGGCTTCATATGAGTAGAGGAAAAGTCCACTAGCTGCTAGGCTAATTTATACAATGTAAAATGCCATATACTTGTGCTAAAAACATTAGCATGTTGTATTTGTGGGGAAAATGTGTCCAGATAAAGAGTTTGTTTGTGAATGCTGATTTGTGTACTTGTGTTTGAAATTACGTCAGTTCACAGAAACCTGTTTGCGGGGTGTAACTGCAGAGTGACACCAACACACCACTGCACAAGTATAAATGCTCACAATGGTGTAGGCCATGTGCGTAGGCTACGGCGTAGACTCTGCATAGAGCTGATGCACAAGTATAAATCCTGCTTTACAGGGACCGCTCAGGACTGCTTCCCTCTTTATTCCTTACAGTGCATTGGTCACTTGATCACAGCCCAAAATATATGCACAAATTACTTGCTAATGATTAAGTGGAATGTATGAATTTTGGTGCATTACTTTTCGTAGGAAAACATACAATCAGTGCATAAGAGCAGCCTGCTCAATTGCAGTATCAAAAATAAAAACCAAAACAAAATTCAAAATATATTGCAAGAGGGCCCTACATTACCACCCATCACCATGATAAATCCTGAGTTCTGAGAATTTAAGCTGTTCCTAGCATGGGAAGTATAATTTGCATGCAGCTTGAGGGGAGCATGCAGCAGGTGCATTCTGTTTATTAATTTGCTTTGTATCAGAGTCAGGGCCGTTACTATTAGTGTGAGCAGGTAAAAGGAGAGTGATGAATTAGTATATTTTTCTGTACCACAACATAAACCCTGAATTTGTCTTTTTACCACCCAGGTGTGCAGCCCACAAGAGAGTACAGATGTGCTTTTACCATCTCTCATTCCAGCTGCGTACAGCTGAGCAGACTGGGTAGGAGCACCCACAGCCTGAGGCTGGTGGAGAACTCCAGGGAACAAAACGCATTTGCTTTTTTAAACCTGTACAGTTCAGCTCAGTGCATGAGGGCAATGTTAAGTAAGTAAGTAAGTAAATTTTATTTATATAGCACTTCTCACAGAGAGGACTCACAAAGTGCTTCACAAGATAAAATACAAAAAATACAATAACAGAAACAATGCAAAATACACAAATACAAATAAAAAGTAAAGTGCAGCGAAATACAGAGATGATACAATGGACAATTAATGGAACGCAAGCCTAAACAGATGTGTTTTTAACTGCTTTTTAAAAATGTCCACAGAAGACGCCGCTCTCAGCTCATGAGGTAGTGCATTCCACCATTTCGGTGCAACAGCCTTAAAGGCTCCATCACCTTTCGTCTTTAATCTTGTGTGAGAGACAGTAAGTAGGTGGCCTTCAGTGGACCGCAGTGACCTGACAGGACAGTGAAAGGACACCAGATCCGTCAAGTATGCAGGTGCTTGACCATGGAGGGCTCTGTAAGTGATGGTTAGAATCTTGTGCTGGATCCTGAAATTAACAGGGAGCCAGTGCAAGGATGCCAGGACTGGAGTGATGTGAGTGAACTTATGAGATCTGGACAGAAGCCTGGCGGCAGCGTTCTGGACTAGTTGGAGGCGGTCTAATGAAGTTTTATTGAGACAGGTAAAAAGAGAATTATAGTAATCCAGACGTGAGGAAATAAAAGCATGGATGATCATTTCTAGCTCGGAATAAGTTAACATGGATCTGAGTTTGGAAATGTTTTTGAGGTGGAAAAAGCAGGAGCGAGTGACAGTTTTGATGTGGTCATCGAAGAGCATGGCCTGTTCAAATGTGACCCCAAGGCTTCTCAACTTGGGGCGCACATTTGCACTGAGGGACCCTAAGCAGCTGGCCACTTTAGATGCTGAGGCGTCAGGTGCAATAATTAAAATCTCAGTTTTAGCTGCGTTCAACTGAAGGGAGTTAGAAGACATCCAGTCCTTAATTACATTCATACAATCGTACAGTGAGTCAATTCCATGGGTCCTATCAGGGTTCAAAGAAAAATATAACTGGAGGTCATCTGCATACATATGGTATGAGATACCTTCAAAATTGCTGATGACATCTCTGAGAGGGAGCATGTATAGTGTAAAGAGGATAGGCCCAAGCACTGAACCTTGGGGCACCCCGCAAGAAAGGGGGGCAGACTCTGATTTATGAGGGCCAACAGCCACAGAAAAGGATCGATCAGACAGATAGGATTTAAACCAATGAAGAGCAGTCCCTGAGATTCCTACCTTGTCCCTCAGCCTGTCTAAAAGGATGTGGTGATCAACAGTGTCAGAGGCTGCAATGAGATCAAGCAGAACCAGGATAGTGGATTTACCGGCATCGGAGGCCATCATGACGTCAATGGAGACCCTGAGAAGAGCAGTTTCTGTGGAATGTAACTGACGATAACCAGACTGAAATTTATCTAAGATACTGTAACTGCTGACTAACTGGTTTGCAACTGCTTTTTCTAGAATCTTAGATACAAAGGGCAACTTGGAAATGGGCCGGTAGTTACTAAGAACATAGGGGTCCAGATTGGGCTTTTTGAGAAGCGGCTGAACAACCGCTTGCTTGAAATGGGATGGGACACGACCAGAAACCAGTGAGCTATTGATTATGGAGAGCAGAGATGGACCAATAGTGCTGAAAACATTTTTCAGCAAAGTTGTGGGCAGGATATCCAGTGGACTAGAAGAGATCTTCATAGTGCACACAAGACCTGCTAAGTCTTGTAAGGAGACAGGTGAGAAATTGTCAATAATTGACGGTTGTTTGGGAGGATCAGGAAGGGAAGAGGAGGAGGGTGTTATACTGGCCTTGACACTGACAACCTTATTCACAAAATACATTAAAAAATTGCTACAGTCCTCATCAGAGGACACAGGTAGAGCACGCGGTTGCGCACCAGTAATGCTACTTATAGTGTCAAAAATGACCCTGGGATTTCTCTTGTTGGAGATGATGAGATTTTTAAAATATGGTCATTGCACACCGTCACTGCAAGCCCTTTTTCTAACCTTCACAGCAATATGGCCAGTTGCTTAACACCTTGAGTGTAAATATCATCTAAATTTAAAGCCGACGCATTCTCACTCCGACCTTGTCACATATCGACATTTGGTCATGGACTTTCCACGTCCAGATATGACGTGCAAGGTACCCTGGGTGTGTTGGTTGCTGACGTTCTGGGACACCATGTCAAGTTCTGCCTGTTACATTGTTCTCTTTCAAAATGCACTTCCATTGTCACAGGAAATTTACCATTTAGGGTTTAGGCACCAAAAGCGCATGGCTGCATTTTGGGAAAAATAACAGGGTTTGGCTTTATAATCTTATGAGATGGGAACAAGGTTCTCCCAGGTGAAATTTGTTGTTGGACCCATCCACCACCCCTCCCACCAATCCTACTCAGACTTTCACCACTTTTAACTTTAATTCCTGTCCCGCTGCGTTTCCCCCTGACGCCACCAAGCGCCATTAAACTATAACAGCGACCAGCAGCGTATCATGCCAACATTAAAGGACGGCTTTTTTTTGGTCTGTGTCTTACATGACGCAAGTCACTGCCCAAGCACCGGAATTCGACGACTTCAGAGTGAGACTCAGTTGTTAAAGCAGTATATTGTGAGGATTACACTTGTTTGCCATCTTACCCAAAGGTGCATTCATGTTACAAATAAATTGATTGATTGACTGATAGCAAAGGGATTAGTCGACAATGCTTTTTGTGTAGCTAAGTGCAAAAAGGTGAAGCTAGACGAAAGTGTCGGTGAAGATTCTCAGTCATCCAGGTCATGGTAATTGTAAGTGCTATATCGTAGGCAACTGGACTTGCTTGTGTTTCCTGAAGACATTTCGCCTTTCATCCAAGAAGAACTGAAGAAGCTTCTTGGATGACAGGCGAAATGTCTTCAAGAAACGCAAGCAAGTCCTACGATACAGCACTTAAGACTAGATGAAAGTGGTAATTTCCATTATTAAGAAATTAAAGAAGAACATACTGTGTGCATTTCGACTTTAGATTTAAGCGTTAAGCGTTAACCAGTTTATATTTTTATGATCCTGACCATTAACCTGCTTGGGAACTTGTCACAGTACTAGAACTGAAGTCTGTGTGGGCTCAGTCTGCAAGTCCAGGGGGTGGACATTTGGATTCGCCCAGTGTTCCACGACTAGCAAATCGCCAGCCAGCAATGGCAGGTCGGTATATTTTCACATCTAGCATCTTTCTTTCAACCAGTTGGTGATTGATAGTGGAAAGACTAACTGAGATAGTTGGGGTAGAATTTATTTTATTTCTGTCGAGTTTAAATGAAGTGTGTTTTACATTGAGTTAACAATGCGATTGTGTTAGTCTTGTTTAGGTGAAAGGGAAAAACTTGGATTCAGAAGGTGTGCGGTTGTATTCCTCTGCATAATAGGGCAAACAGTAAGAATGCTTCTACATTATATGACATTTTGTGAGTTTATTTTGTTCATGTCTTAAACTGAGGAGCTTATTATCGTATCTTATCTTATCTTATCTTATCTTATCTTATCTTATCTTATCTTATCTTAGAGAGCTGTAGTCATACCATACACTCGCCAGGAGGGTATGAAAGAATAGATACCTGTTTGTTTTAGAACAAGAAAAAAATAAAAAAGCACCTGAATCTCCTTGTAAGGATTAGAAAAATTAGAAATAGTGTAAAATCAAATCACCAACCTCAGAACTAGCTTTCACAGATTTCAGCTTTACTTTCAAATTTCATAAGCTCATGTGGTAAGTGGACTTTCGAGCTTTGTCACAACTTACCCACAAAGCCTCTTCTTAAGAGAAACATTTACTTTACTAATATGTTTTGCTTTGGCCTTGATTCTGGTGTATTATTCTCACTGGAACGCCTGCTAAGACTCTCAACAAAGTCCTGTGTACTATTGATGGGATTGAAAATCACTGATCTATGCGGTGTTAAAATGTCTGCTGTAAATCCAAAGAGGACCCTCGATGGTCGATGCTGCTCTAATCAGAAAACCCTTTGACCAGCTACAGCCAATTTCGAGTAAACCAGGCAATCATCAATCAAAATCAGACTTCCAGACACCAAATCTGAATGAGTCATGATCCTGGCTCTGCGGTGGCGAAGCAGTCGCCTCATCTCTTGTAATTTACCACTACGATTATCTGAACAAGACGCAGAGCCATTCGAATGCGGACGGAGTGATTTTCAGAATACGAATGAGAACCACGATGACAATTACCTTCATCAGTCAGAGGGCCAGGACTGTGTGACATCTCACCGTATGACATTATACAAGTGATAGTAATCTACAGTAAATGAGTTATTGGAGCACAGAGGAGCCTATGTTCCTCCATCCTGCTGGAAGATGATTACAGTGTTTGTGATCGAAGCCAGAGCCAGTGTTGGAGAAAATTACAGGCGTTATGTACAAGCGTGTGAAAAAGCAGTTATTCATGATTATTTCAGCTTGATGACAGACATTCAGGGAGATTGTGTTCGATAAATTTACAGTTTAGAGAAATGCTGGTGTAAATCGAACTGCCTAATGCTGATTTATTAATATACTGTGCAATTTGAGCAGAACTACCTGAGACTTTTGTTCTAAAACTGGACAAGAACTACTTAATGTGACAAATTAGGCTTGTGCTAAAAATCAAGACAACACTAATTACACTTGTAAGAGCAGTGTGGACCATCTGTATTACAGGAGTGGGTAGTAACGTGTTTAAGGTAACGCACATGGAGCAAGTACTTTTCATGTTCCTCTTTTTAGACTGTACTTCTACCCTTGTGTATTTTTGAGCCATTAATCTACTTTTACTCCACTACATTTGCTATTCATACCTTCATTACAACTGTCTAGTTCCAGGAACTGAGAGTGGGGGCAGGGCGTGAAGAGCACCTCTGCCACATATGCCAAATTGTCAGCTGTCTGGAATAAAAAAAATAATAAAAAAAAAAGGCACCACCTGTCTTATGAACAGGATACAGTGATGACGGAGCAAAACCAAGAATAAGAGGCAGCTTCCAGCAACAATCCCTGGCCACATCTGGTCACACTTTGTGAAATCCAAAATCTTAAAAAGGCAACTGTTATGAAGTGCTTGGTGTGCCTCCTGCAAAACAGAGATTCCCATTTTCAAAAACTTCTCTTTTAACCTCTTTAAGCACAGTGTTGCAAGATGCACATACCATAACTGGAAATGGTGTTAGCAAGCTAATGTTAGTGTGTTTACTTTTCATGTGTAATGATAATCTTTGATGTTATGAGAATGAAGAGAGGAAGAGGAAAAGATAGAGTCGGAGATTGTTCATATCTCAATTGTATAGGCTATCCATATTTGTTAAATAAGCCTACCTGCTCTACTTCATTGAAAAAAAAAAGGAAAAAGTTTTCATCACACAGCAGCTGTTTTCATCCCAGAACTCTGACAAACCAATTGTAAGCTACCTGTTCAGAAGCAGACAGCAAACAGACAAAGTTATCAATTAGCTGTTGAACACATAGTGCACCCAAAAATGAAAATTCAGCCATTGTCTACTCACCCATATGCCGAGGGAGGCCCTGGTGAAGTTTTAGAGTCCTCACATCCCTTGCGGAGATCCCAGGGGAGAGGGGGTAGCAACACCACTCCACCTAATGGAGGCTTACGGCGCCCCAGATTCAAACGCCCAAAAACACATAATTGAAACAACAAAATATCTCCATACTGCTCGTCCGTAGTGATCCAAGTGTCCTGAAGCCCCGACATAAAAAGTTGTTTGGAAAAACGTCATTTGAATTCTGTTTTTACTTCACCTGAACCTCCATCGGCATATGGGTGAGTAGATAATGGCTGAATTTTCATTTTTGGGTGCACTATCCCTTTAGGAGCCAGAAATATCCCTAAGGACTTAGTGGAGACCAAAACAGAGGTAAAAAGAGAGAGAATATTGGCACTGGATTCACCAACTAGCCAAAAACACAACTCCAATAGAATGATAATGCTGCTCTTATGTTGGTTTCAGAAAGCTACGTAAAAGCCAGAACACACTGGCTGCAAACACCGGCGTACAACCCCACACCAGTGGTGGCAAGACATGCTTTGGTTCTCCTGGATGTGCCGCCCTGCAGCACTTAATGCCATCGTCCTATCTCCAGCCTCGTCACCTCTGGAATTAAATGCATTTTCCCTCACTCGCTTTCTGTTAGTACATACCAGCTTCTGAAGCAGCTCATTTTCTCTGCTCACCAGGGATGAAAAGAGAACTGTTACTGTGTTTCATGTGGGACTAAGAATGGATGTGGAGAGACACGTTGTTGAGGTCGAGAAATATCCCGAGCTAAATGACCCACAATCCTTATATATTCCAATATTGCCTGGCGAGTCATAGCTCTGGAGATGTGCTCTTCAGATGAGATCTCAAGTTTAATTAGGGGCTGTCCACACATGATTTTGAGCTAATGCAGGTGGTGGAGGAAGTACAGATCGGTAAAAGTCGTATTAACTTTGCGTGGTCATCTGTTAAGGAGCTAAAGGGCAACGCATCTATTGTGTGCTAGGGGCAGCACTTGAGGCGCAACAGATGTGCTGCACTGCGGCGGCGCTGGTGCGTTTTCATCTTAAGCCTTAAGAAGTTATGTTGGCATTTAAATACAGTAATATAACACAATGCTACTCTGAGTCTATGTTTAAGATGAGCTACAAATGTTTATATAACAACTGTCTTTATATCTAATACTCTGTGATGACCTGAATCCCCAAAACAAACCATTGTCTTTCCTTAAAACGGCACTGTATATTACATGACGGTCGTGGGAGGTGATAAATTATTTTTCCTCAACTTCTAAATTACTGAATGAAAGACAAGTGCCACTTGGTCAAACTTCTTTTCAAACATGGACCCCCTGTACACTGCTGTAGAGTCACCATCTGGCCTATAATTTTGCACAAAGTAAAAGCAATTTTGATTTGCTCTGATGTCTGTAATTAATTACTGAAAGTTCAGGAAGTCTGGTGTGACCGCAGGTAAAAATAACAGCAGCAGGACAGAGAGGCCGCAGATCAGATGGTGCTGGTTCTGGTCAGACTCGCACAAAGACACATCAGAGTTATGTGTCCTAATTGAGATAAACATGAATATAAATAAATAGGTGTGCGTGTGTCTAAGCCCTGAGTTAAGCCACAGGCGGAAGCAGATGGAGGGAGCAAACAAGGGTTAGAGACAGATGTGTCTGTGTGTGTGTGTGTGTGGGAGGGGGGGGGGGGGTAAAGGACGACATCCCCATAAATAATGGACAACACACCCATGGAACTGTAATTATGAGAGAAAGACAGAGAGGAAGAAACAGAGGGAGCCACGGGTACACAAATATAAATAGACAGTGAGAGAGAAACAATAGATACAGATTTGTGTTTGATCAGGCTGTCAGTTCAGTCAGAAGAGATGAAAGAGAAACAATGAAAACTGTCACAGCAGACTCAACGCTGCTGCGTGCATTACGTTTCTAAACATTCCTACATATGGAATTCCACTGAAACCATATCCGTTATAATCATCATATGTGGTGTAAAACAGCATGTGGGCGCAACTACAGTAAGTATGACAGGTTAAAGGCCTCGTCTGTACATGTTTTACCATGTGATTAACAGGCATACTCACATTAAAACTGTCTTCTTACCCATAATCTGTCTAAAGGCTTTTACACACCAGAGGCCTGTTCTGCAAAGCAGGACTTGGAGTTTGTGATTTTTGGATAGCATTTTCAATATTTCTACATTTTCCGTTATAAAATTACAACACAATATTGTTTACATCCAATATCACTGATAATTTACTGTGGATTACCAACAAGAAAATGCAAAATACTCCTCTGAGAATGTTTCGTGTCAAAACAATTCACACCGGCAGTGACGCTTTGTATCATTCTGTGTCCCTTATCTAAATTCGGAGGTTATTGCAGGGCCATGGACGCAGCACCGGATTTTTTTCCTCAGCAGCAGTTTGTGGAGTTTGAGTCCTAGGGTGGATAATTGATCATTTGAACCAATCAGATGTGTCCGTCCCCAGACTTTGCTGCAGAGTGAGCACTCCTCCCTTTCATGCTGCTTTTCTGTACAGGTCGCTGCGTACATGGAAGAAGCTGCCCAGAGGAGCAGAGGATTTACTCGGTCAGGCTCTAAGAGGACATTAACTTCTACCCTCTGCTTAGAAGTGGTGAATTTACAGCTCACAGCAACTTAATGTAACACATACACTGTTTTTTGTTTGATAACTAGAGTCGGCAAAAAAATGTTGTTGCACATTTTCAATCCGTCATTAGCGTGGTTAGCTTGTTTACTCCTTTACATGAATGTCACTGTCAAAACTGAACCGTATTCAAACTCTGAAACTCTTTTTGGGAAAAAAAGGAACAAATAGTGGAATGTTCATATCTAACAGTCAAATCTGATTCAGTTGACATAATTCTGAGCTGGTACAGCCCTAATATCTAGTATAAATTGTTTGCAGTGCCACTAAAGACACTTATCCCCTCTGAACTTTACCATAGTTTCATTTCTGTAACTGTTTGAGGCCAACAGGGATTAGATTAGAAAAAGTTACCAAGGAGATCTTTTCCTCTTTCATTAATCATTTCATGACCCCTTCAGATTCTCAGATTCACCTTGCAGCTCTGTAGAGGGGGCCAGACACCCAAATTCAGAACCACTGGACAAAACTAACTGTATATAAAGGTAGTTGTATGTATAAGCAATCTATTTTGTAATTTTTATTGATCATTATGTTACATAATAACATGCTGGTCAAGAGCATTTTGTTCTGTAGAACCAGTAGAGTAGTGCCACATTGTTTTGCTACTGCTCCAGAGAAGGGGACCGATTATTCTAACTTCCAGGGTCATACTTGTATTTTTGGTTTCTATTTGAACATGTTTACATGTTTTAATTAAAAAAAAAAACAACTTAATTTGTCTCATACTGTCTGTGTTGGAACACCTGTATTCCCCCTCTGTCTGAGAGCACCTGTCTCTTTAAATGTGGAGTCTGCGATTCTAATTTAACACACTTTTTTTTTCAAATTCATTCAATATTTCTTCCTCTAACTGTGTGTGCCTGAAAAAAAAAACGTTCTGGATGGAAAACAAAGTGACTCAGACTGAGCTACACAACACTATTCTCCCTCTTCCACACCCTCGTCCATGAGGCGCTACACCATGACAGCAATGAAACGTTAACACCATTGGAGATATTACCGGAGCTTCTGAATGAGCACTGACTGGATGGGTGTATTTATATGGGTGTTGAGCTAAACATCAACAATCTCTCTCCAGAATGTTAGATTCCACCTCTAAGCCGCCCTCCTTAAAAAGCCAGGTCTGCTCGGATCGGTTTCCGGGTCTTCCATATCTGCGCTCTCAGTAGGGGTGGGTGATATGGCCCTAAAATAATATCACAATATTTGAGGGTATTTTTGTGATGATGATATTCTTGACAATATGAAAAACTAGTAAAAATTATATCGATATTATAGTGAACGAGATGATATGGCATACCCCTAGCTCTCAGCAAACAGAGTATAGCATCACTTTCTACTGTGAAAATATCCAGTAAAAGCTTCTATACTCAACCAGATGTTGTTTTGGAATTTAAATTAACAAGCAATTAACAGCAACCAAAATTACACGTTTCCCTGATGTCAGCTGTGTAGGCTGCATAATGGTAACATTTTACAAAAAGAAATTTGTCTTGAGCTGACATCAGCTTGTCTCCACAGCAGAAAAACATTTACCTCATTATTTGAAACTTTAGCCACATTTAATGTTGTGAAATAAAGACACTCAAAACACAGGATTGGACATTTGAGGGTTTACTCACGAGAAAGCCAAACAATTGGTACATCATGAGAATTTAAAGTGTCTGACAAACAAACGGTATCAGTTGACACACCTACAAGCTTTTCAATACACATTAAAGGGGGTTTCCAGTCACTTAAGCTGCTGTTTCCCAATTCTGATTACCAGTTCTGGGAACAATTGCTTCTCCTCACCTACTCATATTTGGTCAGAGTCATGTCAGGTCATCTACACTAAATTAATAAGAATATCCGATACTGTAAGATTGTATTTGTACTGTAGGAAAGAAAACAAGGAGAGGCATGATAGGTACCCTGTTTTGTCTAAAGGCAGCAAAGCAATCAGTGTCTTTTCAGCAGCACAGCTACAGGGAGCTGACAGGACATCTGTACAAACTTTCTTCACCAGGCTGACTAATATCAGAAATTCAATACATAACACTGATTTTTGAGTAGGCTCCATAGAGGAGTGTATGGTAAGAAAATTATAATTATTGATTCATTTATTTTATTTCCTCTGCCCACTGCAGCTTTATACGCCTAAAGTAAAAACAGCAAGCTCATGAACAGAGAAGATCTCACTTTAGATTTCATCACTGACTAGTTTGTGCATTTAAAAGACCTGTCAATCAACTGAGGAGTGACAGTAGATTATATTCTTGTGTTTTCATTTTTGGTAACAGGTAGACCACTTTGCTTACATTTGGATTTTTGACTTCCAACTGTGCAAGTATAGTCTATTTTTTATCTGACACTTCACTCTCTCATTCTGCTGATCATCCATGACACTGCTGCTGGTGACCCAGGTCACTGCCGACTCCGTCCAGCACCACAGCCTCCTGCTGTCATTATTTAGTGCATACAGTGAATGCAGTGCAAGCAACTCCTGAATTAGGTCTGGATTTCTGCAGCTAGTTTTATATTTATGGAGCTATATATCTTGGCAGGTTTTTATTGGCCTCCACATGGAATCTCACACATGCTGCTGGATTTATTTGGGGGAATTATGTGCACTCGCTTTCAAAAGATGTCACTTTAACCTTGTGTTTATTTTTAGGAGGCTTGGGTTTTTTCAGTGAACACGCAACACACACGGATCAGACGCAGGCATCAGCGTGATGTCACATGTAAGGTATCTGTATGAATAAATGAAGGATGTGTGGGCAGAAATAACTACTTGACAATGCAGGAGTGCAACAACTAATGTCAAGACAGCTCCTAAACTTCTTCCAAAGTTTTATATATTTCACCCCAAAAGTTGCATGTTTCTTGACCCCAACTTGATTTTGTACAACATATTTATGACCTAAGGGAGTCTTGTACAGTGAGGTGCTTTCTGTCATTTAGAATCAGGTGGTTGTTTCTAAAATAATTGTGATAAACATAAACAAATGTTTTATCTGTGCAGGTTAACGTAACAGTCCTTGAAGGGTACCTGCAATGCTTTTCCTTATTTTCTGTCATATGTTACAATGTTGGATGGTCATACTTAAAGTGGCCAAAGTTTTAAATAATGAGGTAAGCTGATGTCAACACTCTTTATATAGTCATCTGCACCAGGCACACTACTGCTAGCGTTTATATTACATGAGCTACATTGCTACATGTAGCTTCATGCTAACGTAAGGAAAACATGTAATCTTGGTTGCAGATTTTGTTAATTTCTCCCCCATTTTGGATTATATTCCTGCTGGAGCATGTCAGGTTGTGTAGTTTTTGGGTTTAAAAGCTTTAATTGGTGATTGTTCAGGGTAGAAAGTGCTACCACACTCACGGTCATTCCCCAGCTTCAACTGCTACATGTAGCTACATGCTAACATCAGGGAAACATGCAATCGTGGTTGCCGGCGTTGTTTCTATCCACAATTTCGGATCATATTCCTATTGGAACATGTCCGGTTGTAAAGATTTTGGTTAAGAACCTTTTATTGGTGATTTTTCAGGGTAGAAAGTGCCACCATACTCACAATCATTCCCCAGCTTCAACTGCTACATGTAGCTACATCCTAACGTCAGGGAAACGTTATCTTGGTCCCGCTGTTATTTATAGCCACAATTTTGGGTCACATTCCTGCTGGAACATGTCTAGTTGTAAAGATTTTGGTTCAGAAGCTTTTATTGGTGATATTTCAGGGTAGAAAGTCCCGCTATACTCATGGTCATTCCCCAGCTTCAACTGCTACATGTAGCTACATGCTAATGTCAGGGAAATGTTATCTTGGTTGCCAATGTTGTTTATATCCACAATTTTGGGTCATATTCCTGTTGGAACATGTCCAGTTGTAAAGATTTTGGTTGAGAAGCCTTTATTGAGTTTAAGGTCGTGTACACAGCCCATTTGTCTTATGGTGCGTTCCAGGCAACCCGTAACTTGTGCTTTCACAACCTGT
The DNA here is from genome assembly GCF_011397635.1 of Epinephelus fuscoguttatus. Taxonomy (NCBI): domain Eukaryota; kingdom Metazoa; phylum Chordata; class Actinopteri; order Perciformes; family Serranidae; genus Epinephelus; species Epinephelus fuscoguttatus. The sequence continues at coordinate 18,255,729 of NC_064774.1, forward strand.
AACCCATGAAAGTGCACTGGAACGGCAGTCAAACCCGTAACGTCCCACCCGTGAACTCGTACCAGATTGATGTACTCCCAGTTACGCTGTCTGATGTCACCCAGCCCTCTAAACCAATTACCTTACTCCTCTAAATAACAATGGCAGCCCTATGGGTGCGGTGTTGATGCAGGTGATACATGGTGAGAAATAGACATAAAATAACCCTAATGTTAACGCATTATTGGCAGCCGCTCTAACAGCTGGTTTCCAGTGCAAGAATAATCAATACAAAATACGTTTCCAAACACACAGATAACGTAAAATGAAAAGTATAATAGCATCTGTGACCTTGTGCGCTGTTTTTCCTCCTCCGTTTCGCTCAAATGAGCAAGGAGCAGGCACCTTTGGCGACAGAAATATTGGGGAAGCACAAACATACGGTTCGCCATGTTCAGTGTTAAACAGGAAGTAACTGGCAGTTTGCCATAACTTTCCTGGAACGCTACAAAGTCATAACTCGTGACTTGAAGTCGTGACTTACGAGTTCAAAAGCCTGCCTGGAACGCACCATGAAGTCAGACTTTCAAGCATTTATCCAGATGTGAACCCCAGCTGTGACAAATGCTCAAGAGGTGAGTTTTCTCTTATTCATACGTATTGGACGTGTCCAAGCCTTGAAAAATACTGGAAGGGCATTTTCCAAACCTCATCATTAATCCTCAACTCTGACCTGCAACCCCACCCTCTGGTAGCCCTCTTTGGCACCACTGGAGAGGATGATGTATGTCTGACTCTGGTCCAACAGTGTACACTGTCTTTCGCCTCTCTGCTGGCCAGATGGGCAGTTGTAATCAGATCGGGGGATGTTGCCCCGCCCACCCATGCTGCGTGACTGAGTGACATTAATCTTGAAAAGCCATGCTACGCAATTTGTACGTCAGATGAAAAATTCCAAAAGGTGTGGGGACTGTTTCTGAAATACTTTTGAAGATTTTGTGTTTGTTTCTTGTTGTTGTTGCTTTCTGTCAGTGTATACTCTGATAAAGTACCCCATTATTCTGACCCTGCCTTTTACATAGGCATCTCTCCCCCTCTCTTTTAACATTAAGCCTGACTTTCAGCCTATCTATCATTTTTTGTACTATTCAGGAGACGGAGAACCGTCCTATTGACGACATTCCAGCTGTTATTTGGGGTTGGTGGGAATGGGGAGGATTGTGACTGGATTTCATGCCTTGTTCCTCATCATATATATGCTTTAATTTTGATACCTGTTGTGAATTTGCAATGTGTAAACCTATTAAAATTTAATATAAAAATATTGTCAATAAAAAAGAAGGTTTTATTGGTTATTTTTTTATGGTAAAAGTGCTGCTACACTCTGTTACAGTTCCACTGAATGAATGAAAGTACAGAGATGCCACAATACAGAAGACCCGGAAATGCTGACCAATTAGAGCAGACTGGGCTTAAAGGGACAGGCACAAAAACGGAGATTCAGACAGAGGGTGAAAGTATAAAACTACAGGTCCCACACTAATTGAGCAGCTAGTTTGTAAAAAAGTCCACGGAAGTAAATTAAATGTAATTCTTTATTACAGACTGGGCGGCACTGTGGTTCAGGGGTTAACATTGTCATCTCACAGCATCAAGGTTCCTGGTTCGGACCCAGGGTGGGGGGTTGTCAGCGTGGGTTTTCTCAGGGTACTCCAGCTTCCTCCCACAGTCCAAAAACATGCAAATTAGATTAACTGGTGACTCTAAATTGTCCATAGGTGTGAATGTGAGCATGAATGGTTGCCCATCTCTATGTGTCAGCCCTGTGATAGTCTGGTGAACACCTCAACAGGATAAGCGATTTCGGAAAATGAATGAATTAATGTTAGTCACTATTAGTTTTATGCACAACAGCAGGCTACTGTGGAGTTTGTTACCTTGCTGAGGAGCTGGAGATGCGCAGCCTGCAGCTCTTGATCTAACAGCTCACTGACGCTGCTCCTTCTGGTTCCATTACTCCCCTGCAAGACATTAAAAATTATACGCTGTGAATGAACGTTTTGCATTTTGATGAACAATTGCGGCCCATGCTAATTCAGCAACAAACACATTGTGTGGCTGGTTCACGGTGAAAGCCAACCTGGTTTCGGCAATTTAACTCTTTTTCTAAGAAGCAGTGGCAGTGGGACGTTCACACAGCAGGAACTAAATGCAGCTCTGACACGGTGTAAAGACAGTGAACAGTAAACAGTGGGACTCGGAGAAGGATTACATGCACACATGGTTTTCCTGAATCCCTTGTGCCTGTCAAAGCAATGTTCATCCAGAGCAGGAGTGGCGGACTCCACCACTACCAATAAAAACTATGTGAATGAATGGCAGAAAAAACGCTGACAATATTATCAAGATGGGGTCTGATTTCATGAAAATCTTGTGGATTATAACTTTAAATTGTGACATGTAAAAGATTTTTGTGCAATTTTCTTAAAAGATATCAATCAAAAGACAATCTTTGTTGCATTTTCATTTTTCTTTTGCCTTAAACTCTGTCTGACTTCCAGTTTCTCCCCTCTTCCTCTCTCTTTTGGCGATTTCTGTCTCTCTGTCTTTCTGACACACTTGAACACACACACACACACACACACACACACATATATAGATATATACATACACACACTCAGAGCAGACTGCTGGGCTGTTGTAAGCCTGTGGGGAGACTTGTCAGCTCTCATTGGCTTTTGGAGCACACCCCTTCCCTTTCCTTCTCCTTGTCCCTGTGTGTTGCAGCACGCCTGTCACTGCCCACACACTCAATTCACTTTGTGTGTGTGTGTGTGTGTGTGTGTGTGTGTGTGTGTGTGCGCGTGCTGGGCATATTCAGCTTTCCATCTGTGCTCGAATGTGAGTGGGCATGGGCAGCATTGAGTGCGTGTATTTTTTGGTGATGTCTGTCATGGAAGTGTGTAAAGAAAAGATTGTGTGTTTTGGGTTGCGTGTTTGGTATGTGATGCATGTCAGTGCGGTAACATGTGTATGAGTGAATAAATGATACACAAGTGTATATTTGTGTGTTTGTGTGCTTTTTACAGCTCTAAAACACCCCGCATTCTTCCTCTTCCTGCCTTCGTCTCCCTAGTTGACCACAGCAAATTTCCATAGACATGCCTTCAAACCATGTACTCCGCTCAGTGTTAGTGAAACATGTCGGGTACTGCACCACTTAAGCCCCTGGGAGATGAAAAAATGAGGATGTGAAAACAGATATGATTTGGGACACAGACTCGTACTTGAAATAAAAAAAAAAGCCACAGAGGAAGCAGATGTGATTTACTCGAGCAAATAAAGAATACTATCCTACAGGGGTTCTGTATAACACAACACACTGCCTGGCAGCCATATTGGAGCTTCTCTGATTTTGGTCAACAGCTGCCGTGAATAGCTGACTGTGTTCAGCCTAATAAACATACAATGCAGGCATCACACCAGAACAGATAAGGTGGTTTACAGCGCTGCTTTTGATTTGGACAATGAGGCTAATTAGTTGTAATTATTGTATTGTCATTTATTCTGTTGTCCATCCATCCATTTTCATCCCGTTATCCGGGGCTCAGTTGCGGGGGCAGCAGGCCAGCACCCCAGTCGTCCCTCTCCCCAGCAACGCTTTCCAGCTCCCCCTGAGGGATCCCAGGGTGTTCCCAGGCCAGATGAGATATGTAATCCCTCCAGCGTGTTCTGGGTCTGCCCCGGGGCCTCCTACCAGTGCGACACACCAGAATTGCATCTCAGCTTTTCGCAGATGTTGTGGCTCTGTTGGCATCATCACATCATGACATTCAGTAGGCACTGGGGCGGTCTGCAGCTGAGTGTGAAGCGGCTGAGATGAGAGTCAGCATCTCCCAATCTGAGGCCAAGGTTCTCTGCCAGAAAACGGTGGATTGCTTCCTCTGGGTTGGGGGAGAGTTACTGCCTCAAGCGAGGGATTTTAAGTGTCTCAGGGTCTTGGTCACCAGTGAGGGTAGAATGGAGCACGAGATGGATCGGGAGTTTGGCGCAGCGTCTGCAGTGATGCGGGTGCTGCACCGGACCATCATGGTGAAAAAGGAGGTGAGTCGGAAGGCAAAGCTTTCGATTTACAGGTCCACATATGTCCCAACCCTCACCTATGGTCATGAGCTCTGGGTAGTGACTGAAAGAATGAGGTTGTGGATACAAGCGGCCAAAATGAGTTTCCTCTGAAGGGTGGTTTGGCTCAGCCTTAGAGATAGGGTGAGGAACTCGGATATCCACAGAGAGCTCGCAGTCGAGACGCTGCTCCTTTGCGTCAAAAGGGGTCAGTTGAGGTGGTTCAGGCATCTGATCAGGATGCCTCCTGGGCGCCTCCCATTATTTTATTGTATTTTGCCAATTACAAGGCAACAAGTGTGTCTGCTCACTTATTTTAGTTCTGTCTGTTTAGTTTTTTAATGTGTAAATGTTCACATACCTCCTAAAGAGGTCATAGTGGAATAAATAAAAGTCAGTAGCGGCTACAACTAGCTAATATTAGGTCTGTGTATCATTCAAGAAATTATGATACCAGTGTCAATACCAGTACCATTAAAGTGATACCAGTACCAAAAATGACTTGATTTGAAACCTTGAGTAGAAGGCCACTAAACGTCACAATCATACAGAGCTGCAATTATTAGTTGATCAACGGAAAAAAATTGCCAATTATTTTTGCTAGTCGATTAATCATGTAAGTAATTTTTCATGCAAAAATGGCGGAAAATGCTGTTTTCAGCCTCTAAAACAGAGATTTTCTGCTTTTCTCTGTTTTATATCACATTTAACTGAATATCTTTGGGTTTTGGGCTGACATAACAAGACCTTTACAGTCATCACTTTGGACTTTGAGAACTAGAAATTGACATTTTTTACTATTTTCTAACATTCTATAGACCAAATGATTCATCTGTTAATCAAGAAAGTATTAAGCAGATTAATCAGTAATGAAAATAAGTGTTAGTTGCCAGCGTGTTGTATTGATGACCTGCCAACCCCGTCAAATACACTACCCTTGACTTCACCACACCAAAGACAGTATGGGTTTTTATCTAAATCTGGGTTTAAAAAGGATTGAATACAGGTATCATTTGGAGAAGTTTCAAGGTTATTTCAGTCAATACCTTAAAGGTATTGAGTACTGTTACCCAACCCTAGCTAACATACAACCACTAGCATGTATATTATATTTTAGAGGGTACTGCACACATGACAGTAGATAAATGTGGTTGATCTTCTTACGTTCATACAATGTCTGAGAGACTACCTAGCCTAAAATTTTCACATGTATGCGAAAGAGAGTTCGTCGAGAATTGGAGATGATTTAAGTATGCATTGAGAAACATGCAGTGCTTCTAGTTCAAACTTAACAACTTCTTGAGCTCTCCACAAATGATCAGTGTCAGAAGTGCTTTTAGCCAGCGCGATCCATTGTTTTCCATTGGTGGCAGCAAAAACATCAGATGGTTGCAGTGCTACCTTTGGTATTGCACACCGCTTTGATTTGCACCTTTGTTGGTGCTCTTTTAATACACAACCAGTGAGATGAGTCATGCATGATGTACCCTAAAAGTGACCTGTAATGGAGGGAAAAAGGTTTCATGCGCCCAAAACCTTTTTGATAATCGGGTTCTTCCCTGTACTGAAATATATAATTGAGAAACTGCATTTTCGTACTTGTGAGGGTCTTTGTCTTGTATTTATAATTCCCCAACACTTTTCTGCTACCAGGTGCAAGTTAGGGAAATTGAACTATGCCGCATGGAGCCCCACATTCATCATGTTTCCAGAGCCTAGCAATGACAAAAACAGCAGTAGCCAGAAATACAAGAACGAAATGTGACCAGACTAAACAAAGAGCACAGAAACAGTTGTGCTTGTGTGCTCATTAACCTTGACTTGACTTTCACAGAGTAGCTAACATGCTATAACTGAACTCCTCTGAGAAGGCATTCCCAGGCTGCATGTGGCTTCAGTTAGTGTCTGGAGATTTCAGGCAGACATCAATCATTTCAACACCATTTACATTCTGAGCATCTGGAGCACCATCTCTCCCTCTGGGTCAACTTGATTTCCTCTGAAAAGTTGCAGTTGGTTGAAGGATTCAGTACAGATTCTTGTCTTTTATGCAGCTTTCGTTATCATTTATTTGATAATAATTTATAATATGGTGCACAAAAATCTGGGTAGTTGCCAAAGAACTCAAAAAAATGATGAGTTACTGGGGAACTGACGGGGCATGCTATATTAAAGGTACTGTATGCAACATTTAGAACATTAATAAAGCTGCAAACAACTATCTGCTATGTAAAGATATAGTGGAGTAATGGTGTCCTGAGCAGAGTCACTAATTTCTTGGTGTATGTTCAACACATTCTCACTCCAACCTCATCACATATCGAGGTTTGGTCATGGACCATTCACAACCAGATACAAAGTGAAAGGTACCCTGGGTAATGTTCTGGAACACTGTGTCAAGTTGCACCTGTTACATGCATTGTCTTCTTTCACAATACATTTCATTTTCACAGGAAATTTCATTTCGTCGTCTCTCTCAAAATAAACGCACTACGTTAGTACAACAACGCAAATTGACGTTTATTTTTTCCTTTAACAACAGATGCACACGATTGAGTTTAGGCAACAAAAACATGTGGTTGGGTTTCGGAAAAAAGAACACGGTTTGGCTTTAGAATCTTTCGGGATGCAAAGACTGCTCTACCGGGTGAAAGTCAGTGTTTGATAGACCCACCCACACTACTTGGACTTTTTACTTTTCATCACTACTGTCTGACGCTGCCGGCCGACGTTAAACTATAACGGCGTCCGGCCATATATCATGCTGATGTTGAAAGGATGACTTTCTTCGTCAGTGTCTGATACTGCAAACACTGCCAAAGCACTGGATTTTGACAACTTCGGAGTAAGACTGGGTTGGTATGTTGTAATCTGAGCAGTCCGGCAGGATGTGCATGTGAGTGCATGGTGGTCCCTGTGTGTTTCCCACTGTCTAGCAAATCGCCACCGCTCTGCACTGTGCTCACATGGCAGTTACTACTGACAACGGCATCTGAGAGTCGTCCAATCTCTCTTTCCACATTAATTCCATTAAATATGCACCTCTGTTATATCATATACACAAACCACATAGCTATCAGCTGTGCGCTCAAGATTTATTTTTTGTTTGTTTGTTTTTAAACAATAAACATGGACCAAAAATTACAAACAATATAGCCAACAGCAAGTAGCCTAGCTCATTATCAGTGATGGTCATTTACCTTACCAGAAACTTTTAGCTTCCCCCCGATCTCCCTCCAGCCAGCTGCCACCTTTTTTAGGTTTTTGTAGTGAAATAAAAAGGTATCATAAAGATATTTTTTCATTTCAACTTCATGAATCAGCAATTCCTCGTCCACTGCAGCACTTTCAAAGAGGGTTTTCTTGAGAGACTAACTCCTATCTCCTCTCGTCACCCAAAAAAAACACGTGAACTTTCAAGTAAACAAACACAGCGTGTGCTGCCCTTCCCCCGCTCCCACCTGTACTGATATTTGATGGCTCCATTAGTCCATTTATCAATAAAATATTATATTAATTATGTTGTGATATTGCTTATTACTAATACAATCCAATGACTCAGATTTACAGCTGTGACACCATCAGCACAGGTTGCTGATGTAGGCTTCTTTTTAAGACAACCCTAGTCACCACTGTTGTCGTTGTTAGCACAGTTCGCTCTGTAAGCCGCATGCTAAGACACCTCCATGTCAAGAGCTGTGCGCAGACACTCTTGGCTCAGACTCTGAATCAAAGACAAAATCTGAATGTCACACACAGCTCCTTTAATCAATCATCAGGTAACCATTAACCCACTGAAACCTGACGTCACATTACTTTTATAGTGCTGCTTTCAGACGCCTTTCACAAATATATAAACCTTTGAACTCCGATCCGAGCAAATTGGTGCTATTTCTTTCAAAAGCATGGGGGGAAAAGGCAATGAGCAACTTGGCCAGAAATGTCACACAAATTTTAAATGAATAGATTTAGAAAATTATTTTTTAAAAAAATAGGGAAAAACTATATTTATAATCATTATTATTATTACATATTTAAAATTATGGTAAAGATAAAAAATAATAATAAAAATAAATAAAATAGATAAATAAAATAAAATAATAAAATAAAAATATATTTAAAGAAAATAATAAAAAAAATTATGTTAAAGAATTGGGGCGGCACGGTGGTGTGGTGGTTAGCACTCTCGCCTCACAGCAAGAGGGTTGCCGGTTCGATCCCGGGCGTGGGAGCCCTTCTGTGTGGAGTTTGCATGTTCTCCCCGTGTCAGCGTGGGTTCTCTCCGGGCACTCCGGCTTCCTCCCACAGTCCAAAGACATGCAGATTGGGGACTAGGTTAATTGGTAACTCTAAATTGTCCGTAGGTGTGAATGTGAGCGTGAATGGTTGTTTGTCTCTATGTGTCAGCCCTGCGATAGTCTGGTGACCTGTCCAGGGTGTACCCTGCCTCTCACCCGATGTAGCTGGGATAGGCTCCAGCCCCCCCGCGACCCTCAAGAGGATGAAGCGATTAGAAGATGAATGAATGAATGAATGTTAAAGAATTGTTAGAATTTTTAAGCACTTTTTGTCCAAGTCATTTCCTTGTTTGTTTGTTTCTTTTTTTATAATAAATTACTTTTTATTTTATTTTTTACTCATTTCTTGCAATATTTTGGGTCACTTCTTCTTTCGTTGCCTTCTTCCTGTGTTTTTGAAAGAAATAAAGCCAACTTGCTCAGGTTTCAAAGGGTTAATCTATTAATATCTGTGAATAAATCGATTAAACAACCATTTTTTTTCTTGAGTTCACAGTTACCAATTATTACCCAACAACTGATTGAGCACTAACTGTTACTTCCTCTTAACCTCTGCTTGTTTTGCCTGAACAACTCTGACGAACCCCAACAAACCTTGGCTGATTCAGCAATGGATGGATTACTGAACAGGCCTACTGGACACAGGTCCAGGGGTCTGAAGTGTCAGTGGGGGCCCTGGCCTTCACTTGCAAAATGCCAAATGTCAAATTTAAACTTAGTGGCCAGATGGAGACATAAAAAGTGACATAAAAAGACCCCAAAAAGATGCAAAATAACTGTAAAGAGACACAGAATACATACAACAATGGGCAAAGCAACCACAAAGAGACACAAAGTCATGACGATGCACCACAAAACAACTTCAGGTCAGATATCGTCAGGTCATTGAACTATTCCTTTTGACTTTTTTCAGTTTCAGTGAGACATATTTGATTCATCAATCACTGCATTAGACGTTTGTCCATTTTCATTTCTTGTCTGAGCTCTTCTGATCTCTTGGAGCTCTCCCTTACTGTCGACTTACTTAACAAGCATTTTGAGCATTCCCACTCAATCCCTGTGTAATTAGCTCCAGCTCCAGTAAATCACAAGTTGATGTCGTGCTGATTACGAGCCCAGATTTAATGAAAATATGTAAATTAAGTGTGTAATACTGTCACTGTAATTGAAACAAATCTACATTATGGAGAGAACGAATTGGCACAATTACAGTGACAACATTGACACTGTGAGGCTTTTTCCTTGCTTGATTTTTAAAACAAATCCCCCACAAGATCTCATCAACTGTAATCTATTGTATTCTTTCATTATTTCCCAAGATTAAAATCATTCAGCTGAGCGTCGCGTCTTTTTAATCAGCAGGATCTTTAAGTCAGTGAGTTATTCATGAAGCAACTTTTATAAAATCAGGTTTGTTGGGATGAGATTTTAAGGTTTGAGTTTGCAGCTTGTGTGAAAATGTATCCTTTCCTTCTTTATCTAATCCATTTTCCTCTGTGTGATGCAAACAGGAGAAAGCAGTTGTGACCGCTGCAGCCCTCCCTCAGACGGGATCAGACTAACGAAGGGCAGCAAAGGGGAGAAGCAGAGGGAGCAAAGGGCTGAGGAAAGGCAGTAGGAGAGAGGGCTTAAACTATTCTAACAGCAGGGTTTATCCAGAAAGACTTTGATCCCTCACTTCAGATGCAAACCTGAGTTGTATGGCAAGAAATCGGTCTGCAAATCATTTAAATTCAAGTTCAGGCATCTGGTGTCGCCCAGAGGGAGAGAAATTACACGTGACAGAGGGGAGAGTGATGTAAAAAAAAAAAAAAAAAAAAGAAGCACATTTGTCACTAAGTAGTTTAGAGAGCACATAAAACAACAGAGTAGAATTCTGTTGTGAATATCAACAGAGCTGGTGTGTTTGTGTGGGCCAGGAAATAGTAGGAGAGGAGGCGAAAAAGAGCAGAGGACAAGAGGAGAGGAGGGAAATAGACAAGAGAGCAGGAGAGAGGAGAGACATCTCCACAAAATGAGAAAACATGTTCACACGCATCTTTGCTTTTTGGATTCATTCATCATTTCCGTCCTCTCTCTTCCTACGTTTATTCAAGAAATTCATCTTCTTTACCAGCAGCACTGTCATCTCACAGCATGGAGGTCAGGACAGGCCTCTCTGTGTGGAGCTAACATGTTCTCCACAAGCATAAATGGGTTAGATTTGCTGATGATTTTAGGCATGTAGACATGGTCAAGACGACCTGCAGAAGTTCAAACTGAGCATCAGAATGGGGAAGAAAGGTGATTTAAGTGACTTTGAACGTGGCATGGTTGTTCCAGAAACAGCTGATCTACTGGGATTTTCACACACACAACCATCTCTAGGGTTTACAGAGGATGGTCTGAAGAAGAGAAAATATCCAGTGAGCAGCAGTTCTCTGGGTGAAAATGCCTTGTTGATGCCAGAGGTCAGAGGAGAATGGCCAGACTGGTTCAAGATGACAGAAAGGCAACAGTAACTCAAATAACCACTGGTTACAACCAAGGTCTGCAGAAGACCATCTCTGAACCAACAACACGTCCAACCTTGAAGCAGATGGGCTACAGCAGCAGAAGACCACACCAGGTGCCACTCCTGTCAGCTAACAACAGGAAACTGAGGCTACAGTTCACACAGGCTCACCAAAACTGGACAATAGAAGACTGGAAAAACGTTGCCTGGTCTGATGAGTCTGGATTTCTGCTGCCACATTCAGATGGTAGGGTCAGAATTTGGTGTAAACAACATGAAAGCATGGATCCATCCTGCCTTGTATCAACAGTTCAGGCTGCTGGTGGTGGTGTAATGGTGTGGGGGATATTTTCTTGGCACACTTTGGGCCCCTTAGTACCAACTGAGCATGGTTTAAACACCACAGCCTACCTGAGTATTGTTGCTGACCGTGTCCATCCCTTTATGACCACAGTGTACCCATCTTCTGATGGCTACTTCCAGCAGGATAACGCACCATGTCACAAAGCTCAAATCATCTCAAACTGGTTTCTTGAACATGACAATGAGTTCACTGTACTCCAATGGCCTCCACAGTCACCAGATCTCAATCCAATAGAGCACCTTTGGGATGTGGTGGAACGGGAGATTCTCATCATGGATGTCTTGACTGAAACCCTTTTGCTCCTTGGGGAGCATGGGTCATTCACGAACTTTCTCCAGCTGGTTCGGTGTTAGGCGATCTTCTCTGCTTCCTTCCAGGATGTTCTTGATTCCTTGAGTTCTGCCTTCTCCAGGTGTTCTTTGGTCTTCCCGGCTTTCTTTTCCCCTGTGGGTTCCAGGATAAGGACTGTCTGGTCGTGTTGGAGGGAGGTTTCCTCAAGGTGTGCCCAATCCAGCCCCCATCATGGATGTGCAGCCGACAAATCTGTAGCAACTGTGTGATGCTATCATGTCAATATGGACCAAAATCTCTGAGGAATGATTCCAGCACCTTGTTGAATCTATGACACCAAGAATTAAGGCAGCTCTGAAGGCAAAAGGTGTCCCACCTGGTACTAGCAAGGTGTACCTAATAAAGTGGCCTGTGAATGTATCATCAATGTATAATCATACTTACTAAATTTTTGTAGTCATTTATTACACAAGGGAAGTGAGCTGGACACTGTCCTGAATATTTGATTTTAAAGTACCACTGAGTAAGGCATGTTTCCACTAATGCTTGGTTTGGGTTGTGGTAGCTCCCAGTCAACAATGTGCGCAACACTACTGACATACAGAAGATATGCTAAGCAATCTGCTCCCTGGAAAAACACAGCCAAACACACACACACCCTTTCCCTGTGTGGATGTGCCCTCCCCGGTGTTCAACCTGTGTGTGCTGACACCTCCAGTGTCAGTTACCTAAATGTGGAGACAGCGTGAGGTAGCATGGTGCAGCCTCCTTTGCCCTCTCATTACAAACACACACGTCAATTCCTTTTAGCCTTTGGAAATTATGTTTGGTTCGCTAACATGCCAAACACCCATCCTCCCACACACACGCACACACACACACACACACACACACACGCACACACGCTGACTATGGCTGACAAACTGTAGTTGTGTTTCCATTTTAGTGTCAAGTGAATTTTATGCAAATTTAATGACATGCAAAAAATAAAGTGATTATTTTGATCAGGTGGGTTGAAGTGTATAAATACGCTTCCTGAATGGCAGGGAAAAGAACTAACTTGGCAATCTTGCTGGCACAAAAAAAATAACCACATGCATAGGAAAAAAAAAACCGTTCTGAATACTAAGTGCCTGGGTTAAAACTCACTTCAAGTTTTTCAGATGTCCGCGTTATATAACTGTTGTTTCGACAGCATTTAAATGACTAAATTATGACAAGTTAAATGCTGTCGAAACATCAGTTACATAACCCGGGCTTCGAAATGACTTTAATAGTTATATGAAAGCTAGATTGCCAATTTAGTGCAGCGTTATCCTACAGTTCTGCATGCAGATAGCAAACAAGTAAACTGGCAGCTCTGAAGGTAAAGAGTAATCTAAGAGTGCTCTAAAAAGATATGCAGGAAGTTATCAGAAACCGAATATGAAATATGAAGAGTACCAGGGATTACTCTTCCTGTCTCTGAAGACACTAGAATGTTCAGCAAGAGACTGTATAACCCGACATGTCCTCACAATGAAAGGCTTTGGTCTGTGCTCCTGCTCTCGTCATGTAGAAGATCAAACACATGAACAGCAGCATTGTACGGAAATGTCAGCCCGACCTTGTGCTTTTCCGTTGTCAATATTTTGCTGAAAGTTTCTCCTTTTCATTCACTGATAATATCACAACATAGAGTGCGTGTCTTTTCATATGTCACTGAGTTATAAACTTTGTGAAACTTTAATTTCATACCTAGTGTGCAGTCAGCTCCACTAAAACTCCTTAAAAGGTAACTAGCTGAGCAGAGGAGCCGTAACTGCCATCTTAGTTTTTGAAAACCACGTAATTTGGTGTGGTTGTGCTACCTTTAAAGGGGCAGGTCACCTGAAAAATACTTACATCATGGTCTAGGTGACTACTCGATTCTGATTTGCTGCAGGGTATCTGTTAGAAACTGGTGACGGACACCTGCTAAGTAGTTCTGGTAACTGTCTGTTCACAGTTCTAAATTAATGCCACTGACACTGACATGGCTGGATAGCTAGCTAGTCTTGTTGTTAACATATCGTCAAATTATGTTTACTTTTCGTCAACTGTACTCAATGTTATTGACTTCCAACCTCACTAGTATAATGTTAGCTTTCTGGCTAACAGCTGGGCCAAAGGGTTCTATAAGCTGAGTGGACTAGAAATATGGACATGGACATGTGAATAATGTTTCCAGTAGTTATTAGGTAAACCCTCAGGTGTTACCAAGGAAACCAGGTTACTGCTTGTTAAAAAGAATAATAGTATAAATGAATATTCTTATCTTTTATTTCTTTTGTAAGTGACTGTGGTATGAGCAGGATAATATCCTTCCAGGTGTCAATTAGTTTTTGATGACCGCCATAGCCATAGCATAGCAGAGCATTATCCCTTACATATCTTTCCCCTCTTACCTGTAGTGCTATTTATCAGTCTAGATTGTTTTGGTGTGAGTTGCTGAGTGTTGGGGATATCAGCCGTAGAGATGTCTGCCTTCTCTCCATTATAATGGAACTAGATGGCACTCGACCTGTGGTGCTCAGAGCTCCAAAAAATACATTTGGAAAACTATAAAACTGCTCACAACAAGGTCTGTGGATTATCTTGAGTAACCGGATCATGATTTCTATAAAGAGACATGGCTGTCGAGTTTTTCAAATGTATTTTTGGCACTATGAGCACCACAAGCTGAGTGCCATCTAGTTCTATTATATTGAAGAGAAGGCAGACACCTCCGTGGTCGATATTTCCAACACTTCGCAACTCACACCAAAACAATCTAGACTGATAAATAGCACTACAGGGAGGAGTGGAAAATGTTTATTTTGGATTATGGGGTGGACTGTCCCTTTAAGGTACATTTTTAATGTAAAAAATGTAGAACTATGGATTTATAATCAAACTAAAATTTATTTTCTTATTTTCTTGAGCAAAAAAAACATTCTGTTGTTAGATATTGCTTGCAGATAATCTAAAAGCAGAGGGCAGTTATCTGTATTTTTAGGAAGTATGTAGGTTCTAAGGTAATCATTTCTCTTTATAGATGAACAGACTGTGTTTGTGGCTCTGTTAAGTAGCTGTGTGTTATTCACTCACTCTACAGCAGGAAATGGCACTTTAAAATATAAGCTCTGTGCCGGAAATTCACTGTACTTCAAAGTAAAGTGTGGGTTTTTTTTACAAACTCTTGCAGTCCATTCAGAATGGACCCACGACCCACTTTTAGACCCCAGCCCACCAGTTGGAAACCACAGCTGTGAACCTTTTTACAAATACCACAGTCGCTGCTTTTTCGGCACGAGACGATTGGAAGATGTTGGATTTGGGTTTCTTAAAACTAAAAATCAACGCCATCTTTCGTCAGTATTCAATGTCAAATTGACTTTGGCATTCGACGTTCTCCTGACGTTAAATTTTGGTCACCCGACGTCACAACCTTAATCCGACCAAATATCAGTGTCTGAAAACGTTGGTGGCCAGCTGGGTGAAGGTCGGAGAAGTCCAATTAAAGGTCATTTAATGTTTTAGACGTCCAAAAACTTCATAATATCATGGGATCCAGATGGTTTCTGGATGCAGGACACCCCCCACCTCACCAACTTTCCAACCTTCAAGACGTTTGGCGTCGGCTGGTAGGAAAGCACAACACATTCTCAAGCATTCATGCGTGTCTGCGAACATCCCAGAGAGCCCATTCCCTCCATCCATTATCCCTGGTTCCCTCTGACTCCCACTCACCTCCTCTCGGCTAAAAGTCAATACTCGCCCTTCATCCCCTTCATACAAACAGCCGGCTACCACATTATCACCTCCTCTGTCTTTCTCTAAATGTTTCCCTCCATTTCCTCCTCGCTTTATCTTTCTCACTGTCTCCCTCACTTACTGTGCCCCCCCACCCCCCCATGCGTCCTTCATGACTTCAGGTGTCATGATTAGCGGCGCCATATGGCACACAGCACTGTAAATGTGATGCACGCGTCAAACCTACGAACACACGCGATGCAGATGGATGACGCGCCATATGTTGGCTGACATGGCCTTTTCGGTGAGTTTGTGTGTCAGTGTGTGTTTCTCAACCTGTGTGTGTGTGTATTTGTGTGTGTGTGTGTGTGTGTGTGTGGTTTTATCAGATGCCCCTAAACGATTGTCCTGTTTCCTGTCAGTCCATCGCTAAAGTGAAAGTGTCAGCTCAAGAACACATCCTTGCCATTTAACGCCCTTCTAGTGACACCTCGCCTCCAGAAATATCTCACCCACGGGGAAAGAGTGTGCGTGTGTGTACATATGTGTGCACTGTAATTGAAAACGAGGGAGAAAATAAGTCATTATCTTACAAAAAAAACCTCAATCTTCGAGATCTTATTCCGTCAACACACATGTAAATAACTGAATAATAACCACCAAATGAAGCTAAAGTTCAAGTCTCTGAGAGCGTTAAGCGAAGAATCACGCATAGCTTTACTCTACCGAGGGATCTGACTCCCCTACATTTAGCCATTTAGGCTAAATGTCAATTTTACCATACTGCCCTTCATTACATGGAGCTTTGCCTCATTTCCCGTCTGCAAAAGTTTCCTCCCAGTGGGCCGAGGAAAGTTCTGGGCTTGACAAACTACCAGGCATCCCATGCTCCACAGACAAGATGTGAATTTGCTGCAGATGTTGATGTGGTTTTTAAAATTACTCATTATTCAGCGTGTGTGGAAGATGTGGAATTTGGTTTGAGAGAAATGTTATTTTTTCTTCCCCACAGTTTCCTCCAAAAAAGCATGGCTCCTGCTGTTCATATAGATTAAGTTTTAATGAGGTATGTGCATCAATGTTCTGTGTTTCACCCTGAGCAGATCTCAACCACACAGCAGTTGGGGAAAGTAAGCTGTAGATTTTCCTTCAAGTACTGTACTTAAGAGCAACTTTGAAGCACTTGAACTTGAATATTTTCATTTTCTTCTGCTTTCTACTTCTAGATTATTAGAGAGTGTGAACACACATCACATAACATCTTTTGAGTTTATTTTAGGAAATTGATAGCAAACAGTTGCCAATTTAAACATCCAGCAGATATATGCAGCAATATTATAATTCATTGTAGCTGTGTAGACCTGAAGGATGTAAGCTCAATATTCACTCTCTTTTAGCTCGGTTTTTGGTCTCTACCTTCTACTGATTGAAATATCTGGCATTTTAGCTGCTAAATGTTCCACTGTGTTCACCAGAAAAAGCTAGCGTCACACTGTCTGCGCGGACAACACATTCTCACTCCGACCTTGTCACATAGTAACATTTGGTCATGGACTTTCCATGTCCAGATACAATGTGAAAGGTACCCTGAGTGTGTTGGTTGTTGATGGACATGTCAAGATGCCGTGTCAAGTTCTGCCTCTTACATGCATTGTCTTCTTTCAAAATACACTTCAGGAAAGTTTACATGTAGTCTCTTTCAAAATAACACAACAACAAATGTACTTGGTTGGGTTTAGGCAACAAAAGTATGTGTTTAGGTTTAGGAAAAAAGAACAGGGTTTGGCTTTATAATCTCAGGGGAAGCAAACACCGCTCTCTCGGTTGAAAGTCAATGGTTGTTTGACCCATCCACCATACTCCAACCCACCCTACTCTGACTTTCACTGCCTTAACTTTCATTTTTGTCAAACCACATTTCCCCCTGACGCCGCCGAGCACTGTTAAACTGTAATGGCGACCAGCTGTGCACCATGCCAGTGATAAAGGTTGGCTTTTTTTCATTAGTGTCTGATGCTGGAAGTCACTGCCCAAGCACCGGTGGACTTTGGAGTGAGAGCAGGCATGGAACCATGTGACTTAAATGTCTTTGTCCCCCTATGTCCACAAGGATCCCCATGTGCAGCCCACAGTTTCCAAATCCAAATCTGAAATCCAAATCTGGCATAAAGCTGGAGGGGGACAGTGTAGTTTTACACCAGACTATCTTACTTGTTGTTAAACTTAACGGTGGGTTATTGCCCACATTAGACTGCCTGCATTAAAATGTTTTAATAGTGTTTTCATTTCACAACAGAGACAAAGAATGCCGAGACTCAGGGCAAACAATATGGTTACGTGGCTGTTTGTGATGACAGATGACGGAGACGTCATGCTGCTCTGGAGGGCGCTTGATTTTCATGTGGTTGCCACAAGAAAAACTGAAGAGGGAGGGGCAAGGGCTCGACTCAAATGCATCTGTCGAGCAAACAGCTCACGTTAATTGAGCACAGGCCAAATTTAAAAACTAAAATATAAAATTATTTAAAAGAAAAAGTCACACCTCTACAAACTGAGGAAAATAAAATGTATTTCTTAACCCCACCTCACCTAAGAAAAACTTCAATCTCAGCATCAGAGAAGGTTTTTTTTTCTCTCTCTGTTTCTTTGTTTGCTCCATGTTCACATGTCAACAGGATGTATCTTTCCATAGTTATTATCACCTCTATATATGGTGGTCACTGGCCTTATAGGCGGGAATGTTTGCCAATTGCTGACTCACGGAAGTGTACAATTGATTGACATTCATGAACATACACACATCTACGATCAAATTTGAGTCTTCCTCAGCGTCCATGAGTCCGGTGTAGGATTTTAGTACCATTGATTTTTGTACCCATTGATTATAATTGTTTTAAATATGGTTTGAGGCCTAAAGAGGTTAAATTATCCAACATTTTACACAGAGGAGTTCAAAAAATGAAGACAAATTTGTGCAGCAGAAGTTCTGGAGGGGCCCAAGCCTAGGATGGAACCCATTTGTTGCACATAGGATATGTAAGTCATCCGTATAGCTGATAATATTTGTGCACTTTTGCTTGGATCTGCTGCTTACAAGAGGTTTTCTGTCGCTTTATCTCTTCACCACAAAACCTTAAAATCCCACTTTCCACTCTCCACTCATCCTCTTTCCTTCCTCTCTTCTTCTGTTTTGCTTTGGGCATTTTTTTGTTTTCTTGCTGCCACATTCACTGTTTTTAGACACAGCATTGACGGCCATGTTCCCAGCAAGGAACTCAGCTCTGTGTGGGATTTGCATGTATGTGTGTCTTGTCATCACGAATATGCATGCGTTTGTGTCTACGTGTTTGTCAACACTCCGAGAGTTGTCGACACCCATCACTGTCAAAACTCGTTCTTTTCGTCTTGTCACTGTTCCTTCCTTCAAATAGCCTCTCATCTCCCGGTGCGTCTCACCATCATATCTCTGAGCCCTTAATGGTTTCACAGCAGTGCATTTTACAGCCTCCCCTCCTGCTATTTTTCTAATGACGCTGCTGTCAAACGTGGTGACTCAGGATCCAACATACCCTCCTGTTTCCCACTTTGTTCTACGCAACTCATTTTTCTAAACACAATTCGGAGACAGCCCGTCATCCCCGGGTACGAGAGCGGATTCTTTTATGCCAGCTGTCACATCATGAAGATCTTATTGCCCACATTTGCTTGTTTGCAAAAGACAGTGGTGACAGTGGTTAAATGTATTTTTGGTCAGTATTACATGCAAGAGCTAAGCCGCATTGTCGTCTGACATGTGACAGCGTTTAATAGGATCTTTAAGATGTCTGCAGCTATCACCACTTGTTGTTTGCATATATTCATGGTGACATTATGCTCTGTTTATATGATCTGAGCATTTCTGTTTGTGCTCCTTAATAGCACCATGTCAGTGTCTTTAAATTTAATGTTTGAGAATCCCATTAAAAGCACAAGTTCAAAGTGAAATGCCTGTTGCCTTCATTTTAATAGTCAAATAAGTCAGAAGGACATAAACGCTGGACACCAGGACAAAGACTTCTAGATTTTGTTGTTTTTGCACACACGTTTAGGAAGACAAAGTGCACTACAATAACTGATGGAACCCTTATAACGAAAGTAACTTCCTTGCACCAGACTTTACAACATGTCAGCTCAGATGTATCACAGATTTCATGTTAGTCGCTCAAATGGTCTCTAAAGGGGCCATCTCTAGCTCACCTGGTGGAGACTGCTGCGCCCCATATAAACAGAGTACTTTGCCGTGGAAGGGTTCGATCCAGACCCACAGCCCTTTGCTGCATGACATCCCCTCTTCCATCTTCCCTGTCTATTGATGTCTGTTCACCCTGAAAATAATCCAAAAGAAAAAATAAGGTCCAGGGATGTCAACCAGGG
Source organism: Epinephelus fuscoguttatus (assembly GCF_011397635.1). Lineage (NCBI taxonomy): Eukaryota > Metazoa > Chordata > Actinopteri > Perciformes > Serranidae > Epinephelus > Epinephelus fuscoguttatus. The sequence continues at coordinate 18,275,443 of NC_064774.1, forward strand.
GTGTAGTGCTGCCAAAGCACACCACAACGACATTCTGCCACCTTTTTACTTTTCCGAGTGAGGAGAGAATATTTTTTGTTTTACTTCATAGACATTTTAAGCGCTTATAGATCCCATCATCTCTAAAGTATATTTAATTTCTTGAATAGTGAAAGCTGTCGTAATGACATTTAAGGTGTGTTGTTGAGCGATTCATGATGTCAACTCATGCAGTGAGTAAGAGGAAAGAAAACAATTGACCTTAAAAGTTGCTGGTATTTTTATGAAAAACTCTTTTGATTCTTTTGATCCCGACTAAAGGAATATGAATAATTTACAGGGTAATCAAGGAATGGACACATAATCTGAGGTAGCCAACAACCTGATTTTATACGTCCAAAGAACTTCTATAAAAAAAAAAATAAATAAATTAAAAAAAAAATGAACTGCTTGGCAACCAGACCTAATTAAGACGGGCATTTTTTGGCAAAATGTGTAGCCACATCAGGCTAGTAAAAGGGACTAGATATTAAATTGGGACTAGGCTTCTAACTGACTTCAAAACCAGCCACAACTTAACTGTGGGAGTGAAAGCATGCACTTGAGTTACAGGTGCGTTCCGCTACTTAAACAATTAGCACTACACACTACACACTTACTATCAATGATTAACTGTTAATGGGTTAACCACCAAAAACATTTTTGACCTTTAACAGTCATGTAATAGCTAGCGGCGCCAGTTACCACTAATAACGCCATTTTGACCCAAAACTGTTGCCGTGGAAACATTGTGCTTACCCACCAGTCTAACCCCACGTTGCTCAGATGAGTATGCGGGTCAGTTATGTTAGTTTTGTTACTAAAGCCTTTTTAATACAGGAATTGTGCAAATTTGCAGGAAAGCCCAATCAGTCTTTTTTCAGCATTGGCAGGGAAAAAGCAAATGGGGCAATGGGAGGCGTGAGCAAGTAACAAACGTGTAGCTCAGCATGTGACGTAAACAGTGACGTGCTCCGAGGGAAGCCGCGGCTGGTCAGTCCTTCGGTGATTCTCTCGTAAGTCGGCCTGTCCTTCACTGTTCCCATTACCTGACGGTTAATGCCCTCTTCGTTTGCGAGGACAAGGAGGGCGCGCTACTCCTTGTCTCCCCAGTTGCTCATCTTTACAGTGTCTGTCAGGTTTGTGTTTCCCTCTTCCTACTAGCTGCTCGCTAATTTTGTGGCTCAAAATGAAGCTGCTGACTCACTGGGGCACCTTGATGGGGTCTAGAGGGTAAAGCAATGCTGTGCCGGTGGCAGGGTGGCGATACCAGCGTTAACTGCAAATGAGCAGCCCCGCTAGCTTGCTCCCATCCAGCCCAGGTGGTGCCTAGGCTAGCCAAGGCTAGCTAACCAGTGGAGACCAGTGGGTGGGCAGTAGGCATGATGTTTCCACATGTTAACACAGCTCGCCAGCTCTCTGTCAGCAAAGCCAACAATAAATAATAAAAGGCAAGAGATTTAAGACACAAAACATTAAAATTTCAACACCTCTGAATAGATAAGGATTTAAAATGTGCTGCCAAAGCTCTCCAAGTCAATGTAGTGCCAGAATAGAAGGGAAGGCCTTTTACTTCACAATTCTTCACATTTAACCAGTTAGTTCCTGGTTAATGGCTGTCGGGCTATCAAAAGCAAAAGCAAACTAAACTGACCTCCCTACAGTGATCTAGCATCAGGCCTGTGTAACCAAACCCCAGGCTGCGAGAGCTAACTCACCTATTTTGTAAAGGAGGGACAAAACACTGCTCCCCTACACCATTATTCATATTTTCTTTAATTACATGCTGCTCCAATATTATTGTGCTGCTGTCGTCCTTATTCATAGATATTACTTTCCTAATTAGTTATATGGCGGAGATGTGCAGTGTGTGTGAGACTGTTGCCTCCCGGGTCAGGCATCAGCCACTCACCCTTGCCCAGAGTCAGCTGTTCATGAATCATGAATCTCAATTGTTTTTTGGAGAACACACGCAGAGACATTCACACAAACATGTTCGGACACAAAAAACACACACACACACACCCTCAGGGTCATGGCTGTAGCAGCAGCTTGCATGTGAGTGACTAGAATACCTGCACTGCGGTGGCATACAGGTTGTTGGGCAGCAATATGAGGCCCGGGGTGCACATCACATCTGCTGCTCACTCCATCCCTCACACACACACACACACACACACACACAAACATATACACACACTCTCTGTCTAACATCCCCGCCATTTTCCTGGCTCTGGAGTGTCACCTTATCAGATTGTGTGATGCACTGAGGGCTTCATTAAAATCAAATGCCGTCCCTCCCTCCACCTCCTCTCCCTCTCACCTGCTCCACTGTGTCTTGTTGCACTCGTCTCCTGTCCCTCTCCCTGACTGTCTTTTCTCTCCCTTTCTATATCTCTCTCCTGAGTACCCTCCTCGACTCCTCTCCCTCTGCCTGTCTGGATAACAGGTTTTCCTCCCTGTGCAGCCACACTGGAAGTCCTATCCCTTTCTAAACATGGCACACTGAACAGAGGTCAAGACAGAAATGGTTACTTTCTAAAATTTTTGGCGGCTGAAGAGATATTTTTCTCAAGAGTTGGTGGAGACCTAAACTGAGATAAAAATGACAATGGATATTGGACGGGCTTTGTCAGGTGGCTAGAAACATGACTCCAAATGAGTGCTAATGTCACTCTGTGTCTGTTGGCAGTGGTGGCTTAAAATGTCTTTTAGAGATCAGTTTATCTTCTACTTACTTAACTACTCACTGTGAACGAAGTTTTGGCCATGGGTGCCCAAACTTTGGCGTGCCATTGTATGAATGAGGTGATACCTGGAGGAAAAGTGTAATGGCCATCAGAAGCGTCAATGATCTGTACAATGTACCGCATGGTCGCTGATCTGCGTATTTTGGAGGACGGGTTCATGCTGATGTCAAAAAGGGAAAGAGCTGCACATATAAACTCATCCCAGCTGAAATTACCTTTATAAAAAGGTATTGAGGGTTGCAGGACTAATAAACAAAGGACTCTCTCCTTACTCAGTGTCACTCCATCTCATCTGCTCTCTGTTATCCCCAAAGTCATTTTACAATCGAGCTACACCAGACATTATGATACACCAGGGGCTCCATTAAACTCATACTGCAAACTAAACTGAACAGTTTCACGCTAACAGGCCACTGTACAACCCAAAACAAGTTCTCTCGCATCACACACTCTCCACTACATGGCAATAAAGGAAATTGAAAGCCTGATTGCTGTGAAGCCATATGGGAACAGGTCGGGTGTTTATTGGAGGAACACATTTGGTTAAACCTCTTAAAATGTAGATATTTTATATGAAAGACTTCTTCACAGCTGATGAATACTTTAAATGGCAGTAATCATTTCTTCGGGGTTGATAAAACAGTTTTGACGTGGCCTCCACATCATTTCAGAATGGAGCCGACTTAATCACTCTTATGCCACAGTCTTGCTGGTTTATGGCACTTTCTCAGCACAAATATTGCAGTCATAAAGTCGACACAACTGCTACATGTGGACGCCAAGCTGGCTACAACTTCATGGCCTGTACTGTGTTGTGAATTGCTCACTGCTGTTGTGGTCCCAATAAAATGTGATGCAGCAAATTATAATAAAGCTACAACATTATAGTGCACCTTCATCTTCACTGCAAATACCAGGATTAAATAAGCTTACATGTGATATTATTAGTTTCTATTTCTTATCATTGCTACTCTTTTGAAACAACGTCATTGTTTTGGTGTATGCTTGGCTTTGCTCTGCTCCCATTGGGATTCTGAGTAATATTTTCCTTGTGTGTCTGTGACATGGTGTGATGTGATATCATACAGACCAGAATTACGGGTGGGTAAGCAGGAAACTTGTGCATCACGTCCTAGTTTTCTAACTACAAGGCTGCAGTCACATAGTCTTTTTTGTTGTTGTTGTAAACATATGTTTATTGTTAAAACATTTCACAAGTTTCACAAAACTTATATGGAGCGGGTGTAACTCTAGACAAACCAATCATGTCTTGTCTTGTGACAACTGACAAGTGGCTCAACCTCACACACCTCATCCCTCTCCTCGCAGTGGCGCTGGCCTGTGATTGCATTGGCCTAGCCTGTCTGTTGGGAAAAAATGACAAGCAGGCCAGCAAGCTAATCACAGCGTCCCTTTTAAAACCTTTCTCTTTCAGCAGCTCTTTCCACCTGGGAAAAGCTATCCCGATGTTGACCCTCGTTTTTTGAATTTGCCGGCTAGCTGCCTTTTTGATTCCCTTTTGCGCTTTCTTGGCGACGAGGATTCCGTCTCCCGTGATGTTGCATATGCATGATCCTGCATTATGCTCAAAGAGTGGGACTTTGTTGTGCTGTAGTTGTGCTCTCGGTGTGATGTATGTTCTCATTACCCAATTATATTGTAATAATCTCAGTCCAGTATTGATAGTTTTAGCCTTTGCATATATTGCATCCCACACATTAGTCTTTATTGCTTAGTAGGTTCCTGACTGAGTGAAATGACCTGGAAGTATCTAAAAAAGAGCTGTTCCAGTTCTCCACATGCAAAGAAAAGGCGCTTCAGTGCTTCCTTTCTTATCTTAGTATAGGGTACAATGGGCCATCCATTATGAAAGGAAACTATTCCTCGCAGCAGCTGCATTTAAAGCATTTTGAACCATTCAGGTTTAAATGTTGGATCATAACTTTAAAAGTCAGCACTGCTAAGATGGCTTTCTATAGATCTTTTTCACAGCAGGCACTTTGATATGTCATAGTACAAAAAGCTCAAGTGAATTTAATAACCATAAGGATAACAACATTTCTCTTGAGCTGGGTATAACCTACACTGTACAGTTTTAGAAATGCTGTTATCTGACCCTTTGAAACCTGAGCAAAGTGGCTTGATTTCTTTTCAATACATGGGAAGAGGGCAATGAGCAATGAAATGCCTCAAAAAATTAGCAAGAAATTAGTAAATAGAGAAAATATTGCTTATATTGCGCCTGACCCATCCAGCATCTGTATGTGGGGCCCATGTGGGCAGTAAATGAGCCAAAAAATGGGCCCTGTGTGGTACTGTCCAAGGGTTCCATAATGTTGCCATGCCAACTGCCTGGGTGGTTTCACTCAAGTGGGCCAAAGATAAGAATGTGTGATGCCCAGGTGGCCATAGCATGACCCATGTGGGGCCCACTTGGATAAATCCACCCATGTGGGCAATTGTAGCATTTTTTACTGTTATTTTTATCTTTTATTAAGACTTGTTTCTCTCTGACTCTCTTTACTTTCTCCTCCAGTTGATCTTCTAAGGCCAGTTGGACTTGCACGGGATGCTTAACAGAATTTGAAAGCTCCAAGGCAGGTAGGAGTTAAGGCCAAAACACATCAGCAGCGAACACCTCACATCAAAAGATATGCCCCTGTTATTTTCAATGTACAACCCCACACTGCCGGCACCTAGACGCACATCGGCACTCCTGGACGCACTGTCCTGTGCCACTTCATGCCACTGCTCTCCCTAGCCTTTCCACACCCAGAATTAAATACATTTCCCCACCCACTCACTCTCTGCTTGTACATACCAGCTCCTGTGGCAGCTCTTTTTGTCTGCTCCTATGGCAGCTCGACTCCTTTCCTCACCGTTGACGTTTTAAGAGAACTCTGTTGCTGTCTCATAATTGACAAAGACTGCATGAAGAGACACTCGTTGTTGAGGCTGATTAATATCCTGAGCTAAAAGACCCGCAGTCCCGTCATTATAAAGACAATGACCAAAAAGATATTGCCTGGCGAGTCATAGCTCTGGAGATCGGCTCTTCAGGTGAGAAATTGAGATTAATTAGGGACTTGATTTTAACACATGATTTTAAGCTAATGCACAGGTGGAGGAAGTACAGATTTCCAGAGCAGAGGTCTGGAACACTTCACCAGTACAGTTCACAATATGCTTTAATGCCAACGTTTCTCTCGTTCATAACGGCCATGACTGGAGGAAGAGGAAACATCAATGAGGCATGTATGCTGTAGCAACAGCTCAACCAACCTGGCCACTATGCTTTTGTTCATGATGCTTCATGTCACCATGGCACTCTCAGTTTTGTTTGCCATTTCATGCAGGCAGAGTGAGAAAAAAAGACTTGTGGCTCTGCTTTAGCTGTGTGAGAGTGTGTATGTCCAAGTTTAGCGGATGCCCTAGTATTGGGCATACTGGCTCACTGGCATAGCTTACTGGGATATATTATTGGAACTGAGTTATCATTTAAGTTATCAGTTTCATCTGTGCTTTCCCCACTATGACGAGTCAAAAGATGAGTCAGTTGTGAATAAGCTCCACTGGTCGACTGTGATTTATCTAGTCCCTGCAAGCCGATCAGATTGGATCTATATCATTCAAGCTGTTTCCCGTACAGTGTGGCCTCTACCTGGATGACACCAACTGATGTCCAACGTCTTCATCACTCCCCAGCTGCTCCCTGTTCCTCCACATTTTTAAGACAGCATCTTCACCCACCTCTTCATCAAGTCTCTCTGCTGTCTCAACCGTGAGCTTTCTAGCCAAAAAAAACACAACAACATTTCCTTTTTTTTTCTTCCTCCTGACAAGTCAATTGTGCATCCGGTTACCCAGTCCTCTCCAGTTCACATGCTGTACTGTGCCAACATCCTGCCTTAGCCCACCAGTTTCCTGAAGAATCTCACTCAGCCTGCCAGTCTTTTCTCCTGTTGTCCACAACCAGTCTGTATTCAGCCGTCTCCTTCCATTACTCTTCAGCTGCCTCTAGTCTTCGCTCGGCAAGCTCACTCTGGTCTCCTGCGCATCCCACTCCTGCTGACCTTCTCCATTTACCTCCAATCCCTCCACTCCACTAAGTGACTCTCAAATAAACACCCTTTGACTTTTCACCTGCCTCGTTCTCTTTGGGCCTGCTTGCAGTGTGGGACTTTCTTGGCCTCTCTGGAACTCTAAGCTGTCTCATAAGTGAGCTTTTAAAGACTTGTCAAAGAGCTAATTGCCGAAACACTTTTATAGCTGACAGATGCTGCTAATTGACAGTCAACCTGACAAGATCCTACTTTTGTAACAGTCCCTCTTGCCCTTAAAATGAACCTTTCACTCTTACCTCTGCAGTTTCTATAACTGCACCTGTATTAGTATCATTAGTAACAATTTCAGACATGAAAAGAACTCCTAACATTTAACTTGGTGCACTCATCTACTCCACGGTAGTTATCTGGATATAGATATGGTTATGTTTTTGAATTCAGCTGAAAATTGTTGTTGCAGACGACCACACTGCAGAGCTCTTAAGGGCCAAATAGCTTTCCCATTTCAGCATAATAGGACAGCGGCTCTTATCCTCTTTGAACAAAATAGTTTCCTGTTTGTCTCTTTATCCCTGTGCTATCTGAATCAGTGGGCTAGTGGGCAGACAGAAGAGATGCGTCTGTCCCAATGGGTTATCAGTGTGGGCTTTGTCCTCATTTACACCTCATGCTGAGGTTCCACATCCATCTATACAAAGTGGCCTTAAACGACATTAACTAAATACAGTATTTAAAATAAGATTTGCCACTAAATGTAGTTTGATGTTTGCATGTGCTTATAGATCAGAGGCATTTATACTGTAATGAAGCTAGTAGACATGTCATTTTAAGAAGAGTAGTTCACAAACACTGATGCATGGAAAGAATTCTTAGTGGAGCTGTATGTTGAAACACAGTATACAAGGTTATTGAATCTTCACATGCATATCAAGTAGAGGATGTGCTGTGGACATGCAAAGACATTATAATGCTAATATGTGAGTCCTTTAGAAACTAGAAAAAGCACCCATGTTTCCAGGCATTTCCCAGGTTTGAAAGGGTTTCAGAAAACCTTCACAATTACAAATTCAAAATGGAAATGACCATAAATGTCAAGTTTTATTCGCAGATAGCAGAAATAATTTACTACATAGGTCAATGCCTTTCAGCTAAAGCCAGAAACCAAAAAGACCATTGTTCATCATATAAAATATACATATACTATCCTCCAACAGACTGGCAGTTTGCATCCAATAAAGTTACTTTACTTGTTCTGCACTCAAAGGAAATGATACAAGATTTGATCTTATAAAGTCCTGCTTTTGTCCTTGAACTAACTCACCACTGTTGACTATTTCTATTATTTATTTCCCTCAGTGTGTAGTGCCTCCATTTCGATTTTGCAATGCACTGTGGAACAATGCATTCTGTGAACATTACACTGAAAACAACTTTGGTTATACTTAATTCTGTCAAGCTTTGGGAGACAATATCTGACACATGCACATTTAAGGTTGGCAAATATTTAGAATTAATCATCTACGTTATTGTTAATACTGTATAGTAATTCTTTATTTGAGGAAAGAACTGCTTTAGGTCCCTATCATACAATGCAAGTGCAACTGTCATTGCTAGTTTCAGACCAAAGCAGTTGTCACTTTCACAGCCAGTGTCCATGTCGTGTAAGTAGCAAATGAACTTGCATCTCTCTGAGCGCCTTCCTGTGAGCGTGTAGGTCTTGAAATGCAGTGTGGTCAGATGCATTGTAGATGCACTGCTTTTTTGAGTCAGCAGAAAGTGAATGCGCCATTTCACAACAAAAACCTAGTTTCAAGTTATTGGCACTGTATTTTCCTGCTATTTAAAGGGCACATTTTTTCGGATTAAGATGCGCCTACATAGGTTCACAACCCACTAATAGTGTGTTGCGAATAAAACAATTCCCGTGAGTTAATTACATGTACAGTCACGTAAAGTCATGTAAAGACATGTAAAGATGTATTTAGACACAAATTCCTGCCACGTGGCACGATGGACACAATGCGAATGATGCGAAATATGCGAATTAAGCAGCAGGAATAAAGCGAGTAGTATGATTCCGTGTGCAAAAGTTGAAAAATCTTAACTTCAGCAACCAATTCGAACTGCGATAGCCAATTAGCATTGAGATCCTCTGTCTATGTATGACGCTGAGGATATAGCAGTAGAAGTTCATTCATTGATTCAGCAATTTCACGGACATATGACACAAGTTAATCACTCGTATGAAGCGAGTCAACACAAAATATTTTAGCATTCAAACCCGACGTGAAAATTAGCATTGGGTTAGGTGTGACTGCAACATTACACTCTTGTTACACATATAGGGATGCACAGATACGTTGTGGGTGGGTGCAATAATACATCATTAATGAGGAAAATATTACTTACATTCTCTAAAATATGAACATAGCAGAGATCAGAGCAGAGCTGCTATCCAACTCCCCATTAAAAGAGATGCTGTGCACATTTACCCACTAGGAGCAGTGTGATGTCATTGATTATCTCAGGGGCTAAAAGTTTTGTTTGGTTTTCTTCTGTCAAGTTTATAAGTGTAGTTTAAAGTTTTGTTGTTTAAATGTCCCACAATATTTCCTGCAGTGACAACACTGCTCTTACTGCATTACTCTCAGCAGAAAACCGCTCAGTTCTCCAATCTGCAGAATCCGCCATGTAAATAGCAGTGTGCCAGGTGCAGGCCCACCTGGATTATAAAGGGAATGGAAGATGGCACTCTGTTACACCAAAAACCAAACTACAATTAATTAAAGGATTAAATACAACCCCTTTGCCCCTGACATTAACTTTGCGTCTAGATTATGTGCCGCTTTAGTACCAAAAGCAGAGTTCAACACGCCCTAAATGCACTGGCGCCATGCACTTTACAGCATGCATTATATATCATTTAAATGGGCCCTTATAGTCTTTTCTTACTGCAGCGAGTGCCAACTGTTTCCACTGTTACATTTTTACCTGCAGAGATTAATAGATCCTCTGGACTCCAGCTAAATAATCAAATATTGCTCAAATTGAACAGGGGCATTTGTTTGATTCATCTCTTCAATTAATCTTGATTTGCAAATATTAGTATTATTTCTCAGGGCTGTCAGAATGCCTGCTAGATTAAATCAAATCTGCAATAAGAGCTCCAAATAGTCACCAGTGTATTTTTTAATTAGGTTTTAAAGGGTAAATGATTTTACCCCTTCAAACACGTTTTTATTTTCCAAAACATCCAGTTGAAATTAAAAATATGACGCTTTCCATTGAAACAATAAATCTCATTGCAAGTTAAACCTAATCATTACTCTAATTGCAAACGTTTATATTCAAAAAATGGGTTTAATCAAGTCCTTCCAACAAGACCGAGACATATTTTAATATTTTGAGTCTAATAGTGTTAACATAGAGGGTATCAGTGTCCAGTCCCAGCAGCTTCTGCTTCTTGCCTGTACTCAAAAAAGAGTTTAAGAATAATCACAACCGTGTGTGTGGACCTATGTTTTTGGTGTGTGTACCTCTGAGAGCTTGTGTGAGTGCTTTGAGTCTGATTTGCTCTCTTCTCCAGACTGCATGGAGAGGGTGAATGTTTTGGATAATGTTGCACTCCAAGGCTCTGCTGGTAATTACCTCCCTGAAACCAGCTAAGTAAGGTCGCTTCTGACTGCTGTCTTTTTTTCTTATTGTTAGTTTGAAACAGTGAAATACTTCATGATGGAAGGAGCAAACCTGTGTTAAAAAGTTCAGTCGATGCCGAATTTCAAAACTGCTTCTAGGCAAAGTCGTCTCCTCTTGCATTAAGGTACACTGCCTAATTCAGTTCGAGTGCCCTAAATCCCAAAAACCCACTGCTGGTGTTTTTGAAACCCTGCAAGAAAACTGGGGGATTTTGGGAGTCATAACAAAATCAGGCAGTGTATGCTTAAAGTGGTAGTGATCACAACCTACTTTACTTGGTTTCATGCTAAGTTCAAAGGAGTGTGCCGACCGAACAACTTTGATCCAGGGTAAAATACCTCCACAGCTTTTTGGATGGATTCCAATTAAATTTTGCACAGACATTTAAAGGAACTCTAAATGATATTCAGAGTGTATCTATTATTCAGAGAATGTCTGCACATAGCACTCAACATGGAGGTGGCTGAGCCGGCACTTAGCAGCTAACAGTGCTAACAGTAATAGAGCTGATAGAGCACGCCGTCCTGATATTAGTGGTAGCTGCCGTATGAGCACAATGCAGAGTGTAATTAGCGAGCCACTGGTGTTCACACACTGGACCAACCTGGACTCACTCTGAAGTCATCGAAATTTGGTGCACTGGCAGTGACTTTCGGCATCAGACAGACAAGAAAGACATCCTTTAACATCTACATGACACTTGGCCAGTTGCTGGTATATTTTAACGTGGTGGGAGAAGAACATTAAGGCACAGAATGTCCAAGTATGGTGGGTGGATCCAACAAACACTGACTTTTTACCTAGGAGAGCAGTGTTTGCGTCCCGTATGATTATAAAGCCAAACCCTGTTCTTTTTTCCTAAACCCAACCACTTATCCAAGGCAAAAAAAAACTTCAATCTGCAGTGTTGTACCAACGTAGTGCCTTTATTTTGAAAGAGACTGTACGTAAATGTAAATTTCCTGTGGAAACTGAAGTGTATTTTGAAAAATGACAATGTATGTAACAGGCAGAACTTGACAAAGCGTCCCAGAGTGTCAACAACCAACACACTCAGGGTACCTTGCATGCCGTATCTGGACATGGAAACTCCATGACCAAAAATCAATATGTGACAGGGTCGGAGTCCGAATGTGTTGAATGGATTAACCTGTACCAATATCCATGCAAGGCCATACTATCTACCACAAGAACCAACAGAGAAGCTTGGATCACAACACACAGAGGTAGCATAACTTTACCTCCTGCTTAGGGCAGGATTATACCACTTTATTATTACAAGGCAAGTAATGGTTTGCTGCTATGTTAATGCTCTGAAATTTATGGAGCTGGTTTCCACAGAATACATCCTACTGACTCTGGTGACTTCCTGTCTATTCTTCTAGTGCCACTGGCAAGTCAACATTTTTATATATATTTCCAGGGGAAATATCTGAACATTTACCTATGAATTGGCACAAAGTGTGGTTCAGACATTCATGGTCCCCAGAGGATAAATCCCAATCTGTTTTTCCTGTAGCATCACCATGAGGTTGACATATGTGGTTTAAAGTGACACGTCTAGATTGTCATGAAGTTGAATACAGACTGTCATGTTCCCTACAGGATGAATCGTACATTTATTTTGTTCATTACAGATCACCTATAGAAGAAATAACATTTCCACCAGCCTCACTATGTTTGGCTGTTACATAAAGTTTCCTGACAAACTTTATTTTTGTCCTGTGAGAGTGAGTTCAACACATATCTGGATCCAACTGAGGCCTAATTAGCACAAATGATTAGTGGTATAATCTCTAAAATATAAGGAGAAGGTTAAGACCTTTTTTTAAAAAATAAAAATGACTGATTAAAAAAGCTCAAGACTACATTTAAACATATATTAGGTCTTAAGATTATCAAAGGTTACTTTCCCCAAATATAGTCTTACTGGGGATTTGGATAAACCAACTTCACAGTTTTACTTCACTGCAACTTTAAGGACAAACATGGTTAATTTAGGCAATCATATTCAATACTGGGGGTGAGTCTCTTTTACCATTTTTATGCTCCAGCTGTTACGTTTATTTCACTGCAACCTCAGCATCTCCTCTTGCTCTGTGTATCGGATGGGTTGAGGGTTCAGAATTACTGACTGAGTGAATTCAACTCGACATTAATGGAGAACTTGGATCATGCTGACTTGGGTCAGTGTGATATAGAGCTGCTGTGATCAGTGGTGTCCATCTGACACTGCAAACTCTAAATCTTGGCTCAGTTTCTCAAAAGCTTCCTTGTGGCCGTGCGTGTGTTAATTAAATTCGACTGACAAAGCATGAGTAGCACTTATCTGGTTCGGTAAATCAAGGAGAAGAAAGGCCATCTGAAGCTTGACATCTACCCTGTTTTTCTCCAAGTTGCACTGAGATCTTCCTCGTGGTGTTTGCTGCTCTTCCTCACCTCCATAGTCAGCTTCACTTTGTTTTGTGTGCCATCTTTTCAGTGTCAATTGTTTAATCTCCTCTGTGATTCAGTGTTAAGTCTTTCACTTTAGTTCATTCAACTCTTGCTGTCTCTGCAGACTGAAGTTGCTAAATTAAACCAGAGCTGCTCTTAAGGCAAAGACATGTAGGCGTAAATCTTTAATTAAAATCCAGTGGGCAGATATTTGGAGCACAAGTTATCTAACTTACAAACATGACTGACTGTCAAAAGGGTCTCTGGACAAAGTGCTATTAGAGAATACACAGTCAATTACGACTGCCTACTTTCCCTTGATACAGCAGCAATATGTTAGTGCAGTTATTTTGAAGTGCTAAGCTAAACAGCTAACTTGGCCAGAAATATCTCGACAACTATTGAAAGAATTACCACAACATTTTGTACAGATACTAGTGGTTTCCAGTGGGTGAATCCTAATTACTTTGGGGACACCCTGGCTTATTTTCTTGCACCATTTTGAGGATGACATCTTTGCTTGTTACTGAAATGTTGCAACCAAAATTCCAAGGATTGCGATGAAAGTCGGTACGAATATCAACGATGCCCACATCATAAATCCTTATGACTTTGCTTTTCCTTTTACGCCATCATCAGGTTAAGTTTTAATCATCGCCAAATACCATCAAACTAGTGACATATCAGACTCAGCTGTACTTTGTGTTTCTTGCTAATTAGCTTATTAGCATGCAAACATGCTAATCTTATCATATCAGTATTGTCACTGTGAGCATGTAAGCATGCTAACGTTAGCATTTAGCAGCCTCATAGAGCCACTTGCATGTTTGTAAACTCTTGAAATTCCAGTGTGTAGGATTTAGGGGGATATATTGGCAGAAATGGAATATAGTAAGTGTTTCTTCTTTAGTGTATAATCAACTGAAAATAACCATCATCATGTTTTTGTTAAGTTAAAATGAGCCTTTTATATCTACATAGGGAGCGGGTCCTTGTCCAGAGTGCGCCATGTTGCACCACCATGTTTCTACAGTACCCCAGAACGAACTAAACACTAACTCTGCTTAAGGCCGTTCACGTTTTTGCATCCACCTCAATATTTAGCAGCCACCTCCATGACAAGCAGCATCAGAAAAACACTATTTTTTTTCTTATGTGAAACTGCTTTATACAGCGTTTTTACTGATTTGAAGCACCGAGTGCATTTGTTTGTTTTGGAAAAGAAAAAACCTCTGCAGATAATTTGACACCTGATTAAAAGCTGCTTAACATCTGGATCTAAAGTTCTCAGAGGAAAAAGGTGAGCACACATTAGCAGGTGCTGGGCTAGCAGCCCTTCTGTGACACCCTGAACAGCTTTGCAGAAACACAGATGAACCTGAAACTGCTTTGTTTTGTATTTTTACCAGTTTCAATCACTTGGTCCATTTGTTTTAGAGAGTAAGAGACCTCTGTGGATAATTTGGCTCCTGGTAAAAACCCTCTGAACAATGAACACTGAAGGAATCCTAATCAGAAGTTATAGATTGGAACAAGGGAGTAGTTTCAACTGGTTGCAATCTGCAATCCTCATTGTTAGATGCCACTGAATCCTATAATTTCCTACACACTGCTTCTTTAAGCTTGACTTATGGTAGGGCACTCGACACTTTTGATGAGTGTTGCTTGACAGAAATTACATATTTTCAGTGAAAAAAGTGACGCTAAACACTTTAATGTCGCACAAATGGAGAATTGTGGTAATGTTGAGGACAATGTCATATTTTGTTGAGCACTGCGATTGTGAGTTGAGGTCACTAACGTCACCAGGGAGATAGTAGTTTTCAATCTGCACTGACTCCAACCTGCATTCAGCATCTCTATCCACAGGAGCAGCAGCCTCTGGGGGAGTTGAGAGGACAGTGGGTGGCTAAACTGCCGTCGCCAGTTTGACTGACAGCAGACATACATTGAACCACAGCAGTTTTCTTGTCAGTTCCATGGGAAGAAATCAATAGAAATCAATTTATTTCCTTTCCCACATAGTAAGTGAGGGAAATCTACAGCTCATAGACAGACTGGGAGCTGATCAATCAACGTAGATATGATTAATAAATTACAAAACACATACAGTAGGATATATGTGCGATTTCAATAGCTGCCTGAGCAGATTACTCTTCATAAAATGTGACAGACAAGGACTCAGATCGTAAAAAATCCCAAGGTGTATCTGGTTATCATGGAGACTGTTGAATGACACTTATCAGAAGTGTCGAGCACCCAACCATGAATCAGGCTTTATGTCTGGTTCACACCACACAACATTTTTGTCTGTTCTAACAGATCAGGCGATTGTGGAGTCATAAAATCGTTCCGTGACTTGGCCGACAAACATGACAGACTACACGATGGTCCACACCAATCATCCCTGGTCGTCTTTCACGACATGTGTGATGTCATTGGATTATTCTTGTCCTATTTTTATTATTATTACTATTATTTCAGTCACTGTGGATGGTCATGCTACCAGCCGAAATGTTGTTGTAGTAACTTAAAAAGCGCCACCAGATGGCAGGAGCTACATTTGAATTTCCGCACGCAAACTACGACAGTCACTGAATCCTCCACAACTAGTTCCTGCGAATGTTTCACAATAAAAGCCTTTTTACAAAATGAAGGGATTCTCTCAACTGAAATTATAAGGGGCTTTTAATTTTAAATGGGTACAGGAAGTGTTGAGTTTGAAATGACGGCGCAATGCATTAACTTTGCTGTGTGTTCCTATTGGTCGAAGTGACAGCCATAGTACTATTCGGACGGGATTAGTTTTACATAGGGATGTGGACTATTGTCAGTTTACCTCCGTAATTCTACCAGAGATAGGAGTGGTAACTCGGTTTGCGCCCTGGCGTCACCTCCCTGTCAGCATGTGCGTGCTATGTTGCTTCCTGTATGTGTTCCATTTATATGAAATATTGCCCATGATCAGGATTGTGTGTACACAACGATTAGCAATATGGATTTATATTAGGCCTACCTAACACAACCAGAAGTCTCTTGGCTCTGAAAAGTGCTTTCTTCTCGACCTTTTTGATCGGTCTCCCATGTAGGGCTATGCGATCATTAGCAGAATGTCCACTATCATGACTGCCAACACCGAATGCTTCTTCAAGCGCCTCCATCTTCGGAAAAACGCGGAAAACTACTTGTAAACGTGGAAAAATGGTTGTAAACAAGACGTGACAAAATCTTTACATACATTTTTACAGAGAATCGCGTTCTCACGGAATTAATATTACCCGAGGTATTTTCCGTTTTACAGAAGGTAAAAGTCACCATAATTTTTACTGACATTATCTGTAATGATTATAGACATGGCGCGTTTGGACAGGACTAAAATCCCTGGTAATAATTACTTTACCCCACGTCTCCACGTTAAACTACTCCCGTCCGAATAGGGCTTATGACAGGAGAAGTCGCGAACGACAATAAGAAACCAAACATTCTAGACTTGCTTTCATGAGGCACCCTAGATGTGGCATCGGTTGTCGTCTACGATGACACACTACAGGAGATAAAAGGATGGATTACTGTGTACAACACTCATTGACGTTCAAGATCCGAGCTGACACCGCACAGTGTTGCGTCAGGTTATAATCGAGTTGATATCATGTAGTGTCTACCCGTCATTAGTCTTATCTAAATATCACAAAAGACAATATGTGAATGCTGACTAATGTTACGTAAAGCCCAACACACTGAGGTTAAATTTTCATTCAATTCATTTCCAGATGTATAATTCTTTTATGTCATTAATTAGCTAGACAACACATATTTGTTCAGATGTGATATATATTCATTAATTAACAACATCAAAGTCACATATTTTCACAGTGTTGGACATTAAAGCAGTACTCTATAGATAAAGATTTCATTGTTGTCAGTGTTTCAATGTCAGCAGGTCAGATAATTTACCCCCAACAGCACCACCTGCACTGACTCTATGTGCAACTTCAGTTCTTACAGTACCAAATAGTTCCTACTTGCTGTGACTTATCCCCGACTCTCCTCTCTTTTCCTCTTCCTGTCCTTTCTCAAATACCACCCCCTCCATCATTATTCAGAGCTTGTCATGGGCAGCTTAGCCATGCAGCCAGAGTGACAACTTGCTTAAGCCTCCAGAAAATAACAAAGTGATACTTGGAACACTCAAACAACTAATCCCTCTCAGTCCGTCAAGTCCAAATAAAGTCAAGAGTCACCTGGGACAAAAGAATTTGATGCCTCCGATAAAAAGAAACCTTGGCTAAAAAAAGAAATCACTCTCCACATTTTTCCATGAATACAAAACAAAGAGGAAAGACAGGATGCCAAGGATGGATTGATTTTTTTCTTTCCTTTTGAAAAGGGCTACTCTGACTGACAATGGTCCGGAATATGAGACACAGGGGATGCTGCTGTTGCCATGGCAACCTTCCTAGAGTTGAAACTATGGTCTGTTTGGCTGCTTGGATGGTAGCTTTCATCCAGGAGGTAAATTAAGTACCAGCTGTTTGAAACATTTAAGTGCTTTATCAGTACAATGTCAAAGTCGTAATAATGCCGCCTCTTTTTTTCATCTCTCCAGCTCTTACAATCATCCGACCGTTTCCTGAGCTGATTTCACCACCTCTCTAGAAGCCATGTGGATCTTACTTATCAGTGTTTGGTGTCCAGTCTTGTGTTTGTGCGTGTGTGTGTGTCTGCCCGATGTCTTGTACCTCCCATGTGGCTCGGAGTAATTAGGAATTTTGGTGGGAGGTGGAAGATATATTGCCCCGCAGAGACAGAGAGGACATGAGCCAGTAACTTACTGGAACACTTCACCTGTTCACAAAACACACAGGAGCTATCTTTAGATCACAAGCACATGCTCACATTCAAACATCCCTGAAATAGGCATGAAAGTGTTTTCTTTCACCCTGTGGAAAAATTTTAGGATGTTGTATGTATATTTCTGATTTGTCCATCAGCAATACATCTGGGAGACGGTGTAAATGTTTCACTCAGGCCTCAGTCTTCATCAGTTTTCTACATAAAGAGCAAAAATAGAATAGAGATGATGATGTCAAGACATATTTGTTGTGTTTTTACGCACTTCTATGACATCATTAGAGTGAGAAAAACTACACCTTCAAAGACTCGGGCTACTCATACAGTAGAAATAATTTCAGCAATTCCAAATGTTGAGTATGTTTTCTTGGCCTTTTCATAATGAGTGCAGCAGATTTAAAGGGTGCAACAACAATATACCTGCCTTATTAGTGGTGGAAATTAAGTACACTTACTCAAGTATTGGACATAAAGCCCATTAAATGAGATTGGCACTAACTCCATTCAAGCCAATACTCAAACTCCTGGCAGGGCAGCAAACACTCATTTCTCTCATTAAGAAATAAAGTAGAAAAACAAACAGAAAATGAAGAGTAAAGCTGCTGCTCAAAGCTTGTTTGCACTTTTGCTAAAAGAGTAACTTCTGTCCCAGCACAATGACCTTAAGTTCATTGTGCTGGGGCTAATCTTATTTATGGTAAAGATAGGTATTTGTTTTCCATGTAAGTTCCATACAGGCTCTATGTGTCTATATTAAAAGTGTCCTCCTTATAAAATTGACATTAAATTTTGTTGTAATGATATGGAAATGTATGTTGATTTTATTTGCTAGATGTAGGGGTAAGCTATAGATCACAGTTTAGACATTATAAGGTTTGTGCCTTTTCTGGGAGGAAATTTTAATAACTGGACCTCTTTGAATTTCAAATGACTCCCTTATTACAAATGAACTGCCCAACTCTTTATGGAGTACTTAAAATGAGCTGTAGCACAATCATAAAGACAATCTAAAATCTGGGGGGCATTGTAAGTAAGGCACATGGCTAAAAAAAGTCATTTCTAAGGAACTTGTACTAAAGCAGGAGTTATACTTCTGTGTCAAATCAAGGCCATACCTACAGCATAAGTTCTGCATCGACGTAGAGCCTACATCATACCAAATGCTGTAGCCTGACATGCACAGCCCCAGAAATGTAACTACATATCGCAGTGACGCAGACCTCTTGTCTATTTTTGTAAGCTGAAACCATGTCCCTCAGAGGAAACAAAGCTTTTATCTACTTTTACTGAAACAATAAATTGTGAAGACAATAAAGCCTCCGCAAAATATCATTTTAAGTCTTGCATGTAACTTACACTGGCTTCAAACGAGTAGAGGAAATCTCTGCTGGTTGCTAGGCTACTCTATACAATGTAAAATGCCATAGGCTTGTGCTAATAACATTAGCATGTTATATTTGTTTGGAAAACATGTTTAGTATAAGACAGTTGTTTTGTCAGTGAAACTTGTGAGTTGTAATGGAGCTGAATTTTGTAATGTTACCTTTGTTAAATGTTGCTGTTGTCCCTGGCTTCATAAGAGTAGAGGAAAAGTCCGCTAGCCCTTAAGCTAATTTATACAACGTAAAATGCCATAGGCTTGTGCTAATAACGTTAGCATGTTGTATTTGTGGGGAAAATGTGTCCAGATAAAGACAAGTGTTTGTCTGTGAATGCTGCGAGTTATAATGAAGCTGATTTGTGTACTTGTGTTCGAAATTGTCTCTATTAAACCATGTTTAATGTGTGTTTAATGTGTGTTTTGAATCAACTAAACTTTACAGCACTTCACAGAGACCCCTGCAGAGTGACACAGACACACCACCGCACAAGTATAAATGCTCACAACGGTGTAGGCGACATGTGTAGACTACGGCATAGGCTCTGTTTAGAGCTGATGCACAAGTATAAATCTGCCTTAAGTTGCATACTTGCATATATTATTTTTTATGTGTATGTTAATCTGTGATGTTATGATCAGGAAAAGAGAGAGTAGAGAGGAAGAGATAGAGCAAAGAATTATAATAATACCTAGATAGTGCACGCCGGAACATTGCAAGTGCAAGATGGAACATTTTCATTCCAATGGAGTTGCTTGCCGAGCACTGATGCCAAAAAAAAAGTTTTCTAGCTTCCGGGTTTACCTCTGCAGGGGAAACAGCCAGTATGGCTCAACACAACATGTTGTTACACTTGAACTGGAGTGAACAAATGAGATAATCTGCCAATCAAGTGAACTTTAGAGGTGCTGGTAGGCAGCATTTTTTAAACCTTTGGACAGAGCCAGACAACGTTTTTCACCTGTTTTCAGTCTTTATGCTAAGCAAAGCTAACAGGCTACTGGCTATAAAAAGTGAGTGTTTTTCCCTAAACCTTTTCTTGTAAACGGTATTTTGTAAACTACTTGCACTTAAAGAATGTGAACACTTTTTCTCAGCACTGTCTCACTACTTATGTAACTGATAATATGTAATTTCACCTGTCTATTGGTCTATTGGCAGTTTTCAAGCCTTATCTGCCATCTGACAATCACTATATATAGCTCTTCTAACTATAACTATACCATTGTGTATGTGCAGCTATATTAGTGAATAATGCTAATTTCTCCTCTCGAGGTAATTGGTGTAATTGTTCTCTTGAAGGTAACTGTGCTATTATTACAGCATGGAGGGGAGGACTGGTGGGAGAGAGGTGTGGAGTGGAAACAGGATGCAGAGAGAAGACAAGAGGGGAGCTATTTGTGTGGGATAGCTGCACAAGAGGTTGCTCTTCTGTGTGTCATTTTGCTCTAACAGCTGAATTGTACTGAATAATACCTGCTAGAAAATGTGGGAAATGACCATGTTTCTACATTTCTGCAAAGGACAAGTGACATTGTTCTCAACCTTTTTAACCAGGCAGGTTGACTAAGAATACATTCTGATTTTCAGCAGTGGCCTGAAGCAACATGACATGCATACATAAAATGCAAATATGTGCTTTGTATGCACCTACAAATGCAGGAAGCTCTTGCACCTGGCTCAACTTAAACACAGCTATTGGAAGAAAATTGTCTTGACTGATTTTCTTCTTGAACTTTTGGCACAAGGACTACATGGTTTCATATCTTTTCTATAAAATCTGCATAAATGACAACACCTAAAGAAGATGAGATAAATTTTAACATGTGGCATCCTCAGACACTCTTTGGGGCCGTACCCACCACGCAAACTGTTGTTGAAAAGACATCGAAAAGAAAATTTTGCCGGCATCTTTTGGTTGAAAAGTGAAAGGTGAAAAACATCTTTTTCAGACCACTTGAAATACTATCTTTAAACCACAATGAGATGTTTTGATTGGATGTTCAAACAATGGTCATTCAACTTCTCAGTGTTTGCTAGGGTGCTGCAAATGTGCAAATCTCATTTTCATGGCTATGTTAGGGCTATGTGGTCCAAAACAGAAGTCCATCTTGGGCTTAATTTGGACCCCATGAGATGGACTAGACACAGTTTAAAGGAGCAGTATGCAATTCTGGAGAAAGATAGTTGATTATTAACTCTCATTCCTAGGTCGGTGACAAGGGACAACCCTTGCAGAGGCGAACACCCACCAAGAACATGTTTGACTTGTCTGAAGCTGATATGATTCTGTTGCCTTCATTACAACGTGACCTCCAGCATGCTCTGGGGCGGTTTGCAGCCAAGTGTGAAGTAGCTGGGATGACAGTCAGCACCAGAGTCAGTGCCTCAAGTAAGGGTATTGAAGTATCTCGTGGACTTGTTCACGAGTGAGGGTAGAATGGAGCATGAGATGGATCAGCGATTTGGTGCGGTTTCTGCAGTGATGCAGGCGCTGCTGGACTGTCGTGGTGAAGAGGGAGCTGAGCTGGATGGCAAGGCTTTTGATTTACTGGTCCATCTACACTTCAACCCTCACCTATGGTCATGAGCTTTGGTTAGTGACCGAAAGAACGAGATTGTGGGTTCAAGCAGCCGAAATGAATTTTGTAAGTGGGGTGGCTGGGCTCAGCCTTACAGATAGGGTAAGGAGCTTGAACATCTGGATGAAGCTTCGAGTACAGCTGCTGCTCATTCGTTTCGAAAGGAGTCAGTTGAGGTGGTTCGGTCATCTGATCAGGATGCCTCCTGTTGGAGGTGTGCTGTGCATGTCCCACCGGTAGGATGCGCCGGAGGCAGACCCAGAACATGCTGGAGGGATTACATATCTTATCTGGCCTGGGAACACTTTGGGGTACCCCAGGAGGAGTTGGAAAACGTCACTGGAGAGAGGGACATCTGGGGTGCTTTGCTTGGCCTGCTGCCACCACAACCCAGACCCGGACAAGAGGATGAAAATGGATGGATGGATGGATGGATGGATGGATGGATTCCCAGGTCATCAAATACCATCGCTTTTGGTGATGTGGTCGGACTACCCACCAAAAGTGTCGGTATTTGACAACCTGAAAATGAGAGTCAACAATCAGCTATCTTTCTCCTGAACTGCATACTGCTCCTTTAATTTTCAACTACTGTTTTAGGGCTGATTAAAGGCCATAATAGGTCGGTGAGATTCAGCCCAAAATCCAACATCTGTAAAAGGAAAACACTAAAAGGGCATTTGGCACTTGGGGGCAGTCGGGACTAGAACTGGTATGATAGACAGGGTCATTAGCAGCAGAGTCCATACAGAGAGGGCACTGTAGGCATAAAGGGCAAAGCAGAGCCTATAGTTGACATAGGGAGGAAGGAGACAGGAGAGCCCACAGAAGCTGGCCTTTAAGCCGGTAGCTGTCAAGCTGGCACCAATCAGCTTCCTGCAATCACCTCTACGCTCATTCGTTCAATCAGTCACTAGCAGCCAAGACAAAAAGGACAAGGACATTCCCAATGACCGTCAGTGATTGAGAAAGTACCAAAAAGTCAGTTTGGTCAAACAACGTAGCCAAAATTTTACCCAGAATTTTTCCCCGAACACCAGCATTGTCATTCATTCACTCATTTCCCACAACTGCTTATTCTGTTATGGGATGTGTTTTGTAGTTTAGACCTCATTTCATGGACTAGACTACTTTTAATGTATGGTCACACGAGGCCAGGGATTGTTGTGGTACTACAGACTGAATAATTAACCCCATGGCCAACACGCAATCTACTTATAAGTGTAACAGCAATCTGGCATATCAGTTCATCCCTAATTATCACATGCACTTAGTTGAAACTTGGCCATTTTTCTACTAGGGATGGGAGACAAGATTGATACAACATAGTACTGCGATATTTTGTGTGGCGATATTATACCAATGCACTGATGCCAAGTATCGATCTTTTATCATTAATTTTTGCAAATACACTTTTTAATACAACTTTTGGTACTAGAATAATGAAATCAATTGCTTTTTCAGTCCACTAGATGGTGCTGATGTTATTTTTCCTGGTGAGGTCACCAGAGGTCTCAGTCATCAAAACAATAATGGAGACACCAGAGAAAGAAAACAGAAACATGCCGTCGGCGTTGAAATCAAACCTCTGTACTTATTTGGGATTTTTTTTTTAACAAGAAAGGAAAGGAGGACTTGGTTATGATATGTACAATTTGCAAGCAGTGTCAAATGAAAATAGAATACTCTGGGAATACTATAAACATGAGGGCTAACCTAGCTGCTGATGGCCAAGCTAACGCTAAACCCGCTCCACTGAAATATCAACCAACACCTGACACACTTAGCTTGACAAAACTACAGTCCAACTCTGAGAGAGCTAAGAAAATAACACAGTCCATCACCTACTTCATGTGCAAAGATCTGTGTCCACACAGCGTTGTTGAAAACGAAGGCTTTTGTTACATGCTAAAAACACTCTGTCAGTATGTGACTCTGTCCCAACGCTTTTCACTGTTACTGTTGTACAATCGTCGATAATTGCCTTCTTTAAGGTGCTGAATGTTCCACATGTATTTCAACCTATACTAACTTGTTTCTCAATTCATGTTGGTTTCCCAGCTGTACAGTGATGCAGCACACATCCTGTAACACCTCATCTCCGCAGCCCACAGCCCTCTGCAGTAACTGTTAGAGTCAGGTTCACTGAGCCATCTCCAGCAGAGACTGTGATTCACTGGACCATCTGATGGTTTGCCACTCTTACTCTATTCTTTTTCCTGAAGTGGCTGCTGCAGTGTCGTCTCTTCTAATCCTCTTTATGGTTAGACAAGCTTTTTGAATACTTCATGACAATCCAGTCTTGCTTATCACAGATTCTGAAACCAGCTGAATGGGTCTTGAGTTACAACATTGCATTATGTCACCATTACGTTTTATTCACTGTCCATTAACACCACGTAGACAGTTTCAGAAGTGAAGCTGGCAAACAAGCAGACATTCACATATTGCTATGTCCATCCCAACAAACAGGAAATTCAATTAGCGAAGGACATCAAGTGTTAAGGAAAAGCACAAAGGATAAAGTCACAGGGTCGAAAGGGAGACACAAGGAGAGACCAGAAGCAGAAGATTTAGTTGAAGCTGAAGCTTAAATGAATGTAATTATGTGTTGGTAATGGGTCTGCTCTGGCCTCACTTCCAGACTAATTCAGTTTGGAGAATGAGAAGAGGACCGGAGTGTGAAAGCACCAAAGGTGAGAGTGATATGTGTGTGGAACGTGGAGCATGTTTGAGAGACTTTTTCGTGTGTGTGTGTGTGTGTGTGTGTGTTAAAGAGAGTGAGAAAGTGAGGGTGAGTGAGTGCAAACTGTGTCTGAGAAGGATTTGTATGAGAGGTGGGTGACTGAGCCGGCCTGAAAAGGATAAAAGGATAAATGTGTGTGTGTGTGTGTGTGTGTGTGTGTGTGTGTGTGTGTGTGTGTGTGAAAGAGAGAGGGGAGAAGGAGAAATAATGAGAAACAAAGGTTACATTAGAGTGAAATGAAAAGATAAGAGAACGAGTGGAAATGGAGAGAAAAGACAGAACGTGGCAGAGTGCGAGATAATGGACCGATACTAGACTCAAATTTTGAGTTTCCTTTATGTTTTTCTTGCAGGCAGAGATACCCAATCGAGCTCCCAGCAGACGGCATCTGCTTATATCTCTCATTTCACTGATGTTAATAGACTCCAATTATAATTAACCTGAATGACCTGAGTAAGAGGTTTCCGACAAGTTGGGGACAAGGTGAGCGCAGACACACAAACAAGTTACAGGTATGCATGCTAATTAGACATATTTATGAGAAACAGAAGCAAATACATGCATACACTAGTAGGGCTGGGTATTGCTCAAAAATTAACAATTTCTGTACCTTAACTTCGATACCAGTTATTAATTTTTTTTATAAAATACAATTTATAAAAATAATATAAACATAATACTAAATTCTTTTTTTTTTTTTAAACATCCAACATTTTTTAATTAATTTAATTGTATTTTATGTATGGATTTTCATTATTATTATTATTATTATTATTATTATTATTAATCTATTATTATTCATTAATAGTATTTATTTTTTACTAAATTTAAGCATGTATATTTATATAGGTGTACATTTATGAATATATTTCTTTTTAAAAAACGATAAAAAGAAGTTTAAAAAAACATTTAAACGGTACTACGGTACAAATATTTAGTTTTACATTTCAGCTCCTTTGCACCTTTACAGACAAAAAGCAGTTTCATAACATGAAAAATATAAACCTTTTTACCACAACTTGTTTTAACTGAAGATGTTCCTTTCAACTCTTTTAGTTTTATGTTTCAGCACCTCGGCATTTTTCCACTCTGGGCAGTTTAACAACATAAATAATAAACCCATTTACCACAATTTGAAGTTGTCTGTAATATCAATAAAATAACAATGTATAAATGCCAAAATTGAACAGGGAACCTTCAGATACTAGACGACTGCTCTACGTCCCGAGTCACTGTTGCCTTATAAAAAAAAATAAATAATAATAAACACTGATTACAAAAGACAAATTGAAAAGATGGAATGAATCAGTGCAAAACAGACAGTTGCAAGTCAGTGTCAAATGCTCACAGCTGCATCCTTAAGACCTTTACACCTAGCGGGATTTTTACTTGTGCATCAGCTCTATGCAGAACCCACGCCCTAGCCTACGACGTTGTGAGCATTTATACTTGTGTGTGGTGTCACTCTGCAGTTACACCTCCAAAACACAAGTTGGCAGTGGGGTTTCTGTGACATTCTGTAAAGTCTAGTTGATTCAAAACACACATTAAACACACATTAAACATGGCTTAGTAGAGACAATTTCAAACACAAGTACACAAATCAGCTCCACTATAACTCACAGCATTCACAGACAAACACTTGTCTTTATCTGGACACATTTTCCACACAAATACAACATGCTGATGTTATTAGCACAAGCCTATGGCATTTTACGTATAAATTGGCCTCGTGGCTAGGGAACTTTTCCTCTACTCATATGAAACCAGGGACAACAGCAACATTTAACAAAGGTAATGTTACAAAATTTCGCTCCATTACAACTCACAAGGTTCACTGACAAGACAACTGTCTTATACTAAACACGTTTTCCAAACAAATATGACATGCTAACATTATTAGCACAAGCCTATGGTATTTTACATTGTATAAATTTGGCGCCACATAATGCACTGATGAAATATATGCATTTACATTTGCACGACCAAAAGTATGTGGTCAAATGCGTCCCAGACCACCTATGCAAGTGGTTTAAGTGATTGGATAATAATGCATCTTGGTGGTGGTGTAAACTTGTATTTAGCGCTGTCCACTTGAGACCTGATTCCCCGAATCACATTTTAAAACCAAATGTGAACTGAGTCTGAGGTTAGGGTAGATGGTAGACCTCTGTCGAGCAGTATCTATTCCTGAACCTTTTCTGTAGTGCTAACAATGTCCTCTGCTCTTATTTCAATTGCCATGTCCTTCTCAGCAAATAGCCCCTCGAGGGCACAGAGCTCGCCAGCTTCACCAAACAAAAAAATCTAAGAAAAAAATAACAATAACAAAGTATCAGGTTCTCCTGAAAATGTAGCAGGAAAAAATCATGCCTGTATACATTTTTATCAGTGTTGCTACTGCTGCTGCACTGCCTTCATCAGATGAGTCATCATCACCAGCTGTCTCTTCAAGGTCCTGTTCCACCTGCTGGGCCTGAGTCATTTCACCTTTATTCTGTATTCAGTAGATTATGGGTATCATATAAACTGATCTAAAATGGACGACAGTAAAGATTACCAATGACAATAAACTTCTGATATGGGGTGGTACGCATCAGCCAGTTTTCTAGTCTGGATCACACTGCGTCTGCCACTTTCATCTTGAATCTTGTATCCAAGGTTGAGCCCTCCTTCATTAACTACTGTCATTCAAGTGTGTAGATTTTGTTTCACAGAGGGGGACACACATAAAACAGTGGGTTTGTGGGTCTTTTACCAGAAATTTTGAGCCTAAAACACTTCATTTCCTGCATTCTAGTGAATTTTTATGCACCAATATGTGTCTCTATGGTGTATATTTCTTCTTCTTTTTTTTTACCTTCCTTTGGTTGCTAAGGCCTTTCATGCAACGGTCTAGGGATTCCTTAAGTATAAGACCAAAACAAGGAGAAAAACATACATACATAAGTGAACCTTTTAAGGAAGCCTTAAGGAAAAGACTTAAGGGTGTTTAGTGCAATCTTACTTTAAGGAAAATCTTAACTTAAGGTGTTTTTGGCAACCGACTCCAGGTCTTTGAGTATACCTAATGAAAACAACTGAGAGATCAAAAGGATTAACTTACACACTTGGTATCGTTTAGTAAGGTCACCCCAGATGTTGTTAATGATAATCTGTGTAAAGGAGGAGTCTTCATCAGTAACTGTGAAGCATAGTCTCCCGATGATGGGCAGAAAAACCCAGGGTTGGACTCCTGTCAGCAGAGAGTCAGATGGTTTAAGTATAAATAATCTTAATAACTCTGACAGACTGTTCCACTTTTCTGAAATCCACATTCGAAAGTCTGTCCAGCCATTGTTTTATTGGCAGGACTGCAGTCTTATAAGCATAATACTTCACACTGGTAACAGAATAAGCTTTTGGATACCTGTCCTCCTCCACTGATTTTGTGAACCGAGGGTCCATGGAGGCTACCTGGATGACAGGGAACTGCTCCAGGAAGTGTTCCACCATTAGGAACTGTCCCACCTGTTCTTCACATCCAGGATAACTGCTGGATGTGACGGCATGCTCTGGACACCCTAGAGAGTGAGAGAGATGGACTGAGGAAATGGTATGTCTCCACTAATGTTTGCCTGACAACTGGCCTGGGCTACCCTTAGTGTGTGTGTCAGGAGGAGAACAATACAGAGTCAGTTTTGGTCTTGGGGCATCACCAAGTTTTGTGTGAGCAGTTGTCAAACTGGTTGTCCATTTGCAGTGAAAGTTTACGAAATGATTTAGCCAAGGAAATCTGCACTAAGTTTAGTCTATCATGACTTCTACTTTCCGAGAATACGCTGCTTCTCTCGTCGGACAAGTTTAAGCTTTGCTTATACTTGCATGGCGCAGGCCTCCATAGATTGCGCGCAAGCTACAAGCATGCACAGAGGTTTTTATTCCTAATGCATTGTTTGTTCGTTTGCACTTGAGAGTGAGTGAATGAGTTGGTGGAGCTGTGCGGAAAGTGTGAAGAGGAGCGATGAAACTTGACCCTATATTGATAAAAACGGGATTGTTTAAATCGGTGGTTCCCAGCTGGCGGGTCGGGGTCTAAATGGTCCACAAGTGACTCACAAGCATGTGAAGTTTGTCAAAAACACACTTTAATTGTAAGTACAGTGGATTTCTGGCACAATGACAGCAACCAGCTGTGTATCATGCTGAAGTGAAAGGACATCTTTTTTCATCGGTGTCTAACGCCGAAAGTCACCGACCACGCACTGATTTCCGATGACTTCGAAGTGAGACCAGGTTGGCAAACTAGCTTGACAACATGGCCAAACGCAAGTATGATGCTGAATGTATTAAACTGCGTTGACCTTTAACCAACAATCAAAGTGAAATCTGGACCCTGTGGTTGGACCAGTTGGCAACCAGTGCTCTAAATCTATATCTTGCTTGAAAATATATTAATATATCGTACATAGCCATTATATCACCCAGCCCTAGTTGCATTATACTCTGATACACCAGCACATGCAAAAAAAATATTCTGTGGATAAGCAAATGGTCAACACATATTACGGGAAGAACATTACCTGAAAAGTAGGCTGCATGGCAACAGTAGTGACCACCAACGTACTGCCAACCGTTGCATTTGTGTAGGGTAATTATAGCTGTTAACCTCAAACTCTCTGTTTCCCCTCGGGTCACCATTCTTCCCATGACTGTTTTTTGGGGGGGCTTTTACAGCAATCTCCCATGCTCTCCCACACCCTGTGACAAATAGCCTCTTCTTTCCCCCGACATGGTGGGCTATTTCTTCACAAAAATTTGAGGCTATTTGACTGTCCCTGTGGTCTCTCAATGAGGAGTCAGAGAGATGACTGTACAGGTGAACCCGCTTGGCCGGTCTTCCCCGCTGAACTGAAAAGCACAGTGCATCCAGTGGGTGCCTTGTTACAAAAATTCATCCTTTTCTGGCATGCTAACTTTGCACCTGGGAGACCACAGCAGGCATAAACCATGCTTTAACCAGGCTGGACCTCTTCAACCACACCACCATTGCTCTGATTCTTCCTGCCCATCTTGTGACTGCCTGCTGCCTTGTGAATTTCAAAGCCTTTTGACTTGGTTTATTACAGTGTGCACCGCTTCATCATGGGTGATACATTTCACACTCACTGTTGCACCTTATATGAACATGTGGACTGGTCCTCATTAACAAACAGAGGGCAGCAGCATTGTATGTAGTTTATTTATAAGGCTGCCAAAACTGCCCAGTAACCTTTGGTTGCATTAAAAAACATGGCTTCAAAAACTTTTTTATTAAAGTTATGTTCTGTTATTACACTTGAACATTTTCAAGATTTTAAAGATGTACTTGCATTCACACACTCTAAAAGATTAGATAAAACTTCTCTTCATAGGCTCATCATTTTTTTATTGCCACATACTGCTATGGTAACGACTTTGTCCTTCACACTGAATTCAAATAGAGTACGTCCTTTGCTATAACATCCTCTGACTGTGATGTGTTCACTGCCCTTGTGTGAAGGATTTTCTCCTCCATGAAACCCTCTCTAACACAATGGACTAAAACTGTCAAGTAGCGGACCTGTACCACAGTGGTCCACCTATCAGCAGTCACTGCCACAGGCCCTCACGTCTAGCAACTCTCTCTTGACATTTTCCATCTCTACTGCCTACCACACAGGTACAAGTTTATCTGACAATATGTCTTTGCCGGGGACTTATACTTGGAGTATAGGGTTCTTATCATCTCTCTATAATTGACATTAGAACAGGAAACATCAGCAATACCATGGTTGTCTTATTATTGCTTACTATAAATACAACAAAGCTGATATAAGCTTAAGCCCTGTGATAGTCTGGCGACCTGTCCAGGGTGTACCCTGCCTCTCACCCGATGTCAGCTGGGATAGGCTCCAGCCCCCCCGCGACCCTCAAGAGGATGAAGCAGTTAGAAGATGAATGAATGAATGATATAAGCTTAAAGACTACTCACTCTCAGAATAAAAGTGCTGAGCCCATGGGTGCACATCCCGGGAGGGATGGGGGGGACATGTCCCCCCCAAATTCTGAAAAACACAAATTGTCCCCCCCAATTCTAAATAGCTTAAATGATTGAAATTGAACAAATGTAGACAGTAGTCCTATATACTGGGAGAAAGGGAAGATGATGAGGAGAAATGGGAATCTGTGAGAGGTGAGAGATGAGAACGTGAGTGGACATAACATGCCTGAGACCCTGAAACTAGAAGTAGCATTAACTAACAGCGAAGCAGTGAAAAGGAGGGTGATGGCTGGTTCCGTGTACTACTGGCTATTTAAGAGAAATAAACAGTAAAGGTAAGCATATGATTCTCTTTGTAGTGCTTTTGAATGACTTGGTGATGGTGATGAGCCTCTATGAAATCGTGAAATATGCTGGCAATCTCAAGCACTCTGTGGGCATGATTTGCACGAGTGCAATTAAAAAAAAATCATAACTGATTGTGTCCCCCCCAAACTTGTCATCAGATCTGCACCCATGGCTGAGCCAGAAATTGCCTGTACTTAAAAATTAAGTATGATTTTTACAAACTTGACACATTTGTGATCACTGTTGGGCAGCAGTGTTGGGTAACTGTAACACGTTACTAGTGCTATTCCTTTTCTAGTAACAAGTAATGTAACTAATGACTAGTAAAATTTCAGTTATAATATTACACTTACTCCAAAACCAAACAACTCGTTACAACATTACTTTTGTTATCACATCACTACTGACTTGAAATACAACAATCACATCAGCAGACTCATTTTCGTAATCTTTGTTGCGCAGGCACATCACAAAGGAGGAAGTTAGTTTGAAAGATGGCAATGCTTACCTTAGCCCCTTGAAATATTCCCATTACTTTGATTTTGTTGGGGCGGAAAGATGACAAGAGCACTGTTGCTACAGGTCGTCAGACTAAAACTCTTTCTACTGCGAAAAACACGTCCTCAAACCTACAGTCTGAAACACTTCAGCTACTATGAGCAATAGAACAACAAAGTGAAGCTCCAGGAAATACACCTCACCGAAGGTATAGCCTCCTCGACCGCAGAGGTTGACTGCAGCTCTACACTGGCTCAACAACCAAAGCTGGATATCAACTGTGGACAGCTCCAGCTACAAAGAAGTAATGAAGCTTCTGGCTCGATATTTGGTGGATGAAATGTTGCTCCATGAGTGACTCTCTGTCTTTCAGGCATATCTTTGGGAAAATACCCACCACAGGCAACTGAAGACCGCCAGGTAAAAAAAAAAAAAAAAGTTATCTAGCCTTAACAACACTCATTAGGCCCGTTTCCACTGAAGAAGTTCCTGGTACTATTTGGGGGGCAGGAACTACTACAGGAACGTCCTCTCGCTCAGCCCTCTCAACCGCTGTGTCTCCACTGAGAGAGCGGAGTAGGAGGAAGGTTCCTGTAAAGTTACAGGCTGTGGATGTGACGTAATCGTTGCACGACCATTTTGACCGGGGCGACATAAGGACGCCGTTAGCCGATAGCGGTGTCTGTAATAACTCACTAAATGGCCTGTGAAAAAAATATTTTTTTCAAGCAGATGTCTTAGTTACAACATGATTGAGCTAACTGGAGTAGTTTCATGTCGTATCCGACAACGGGAGGCTTTTAACAGATGATATAACTGATGTTAGCTTTGCTGCTGCTGTTAGCTGATGATTTCTAGACATCGTGACTTCCCAAAACTGAATAAATACCACACATATCAACACAAAACTGCTTTGCTAGCTCAATCATGTTGTAACTAAGATATCCGCTGGAAAAAATATTTTTTTCACGGGCCATTTAGTGAGGTTTTTTTAGATGGCGGCGGAAGCTATATGAATGAGCTAACCCTCGTCTGCTGAGTTTTAAAAATGCCGGCTATTTTGTTGCTTTCTGTTGACATCACATCCCTCCTTGAGTACATCCAATCAGCACCAAGTAAATCCCAAGCCCCAGCCAGGAGTCTCTCGGGGCCGTACTGGAGTACCTACCCCGAGGCAGGGACTAGTTTAGCCTCTGTAAAAGTTCCGGAACTCTGTCCTTTGGGGGTGATTCCTGCGGTGGAGACACACACCAACGGCCCCGGCCCCATAAAATTACCCTGAAGTTCCTGCGGTGGAAACAGGCCTATTGCCAATTACCCAGACATTAACACAGAGCACACATCTGAACTGTGGGGAGATATGCAATTAACAATTTTACTGGGTGTCACTGAAAAGTAATATAATGAGTAGTGTAATAAATGCTGGAAGGGAGGAATAAGTGAAGTAATTTTTTTACTTTTGAAAGAGTAATGAGTATTGCATTGCATTTTTAGAGAAACAAGGCCAACACTGTTTGCGAGTCATTTGCGGTCCATTCAGAATCGACCAACAACCCACCAGTTGACCTAGGCTGTACTGGCCAGCTACCTTTAAGTTAAAACAACACCTTTACAGCCTACTTACCTCAACGTGGAGCCTCCACTGAAGACCTTGGACATTTTTTTCTTTTCTTTTCTTTTCTGCCACTGTGAATGGATTGACACTTACTGACATATCCTGACACCAGAGTGGACATTGGCAGAAGCTAATGTGAAGAGAGACAAAAGATAGGACCCAATGGAAAAGCACATATCAATCTCAGAAATCTTCTGCTATCGGTTTGACATGCTAAAGCCTTCTTCACACGCTATTGTCATCAGGCCTGATAAAACAGAGCCACACTCAATGTTTTCTTCGACATTTTTTGCACCTATAGCCTCTCGTAATTCAAGGACACACACAAAAGTATGCCCTGTCTCTAGGCACAATGTAGTGTTTGAAAGTGTGTAGCATCAGAAAGCCAGTCATCTACAGTGCAGAGTGGTGCATGGATGATGTTTTGTTGTAGGTCAACCCAAAAGTTAGCATTGCCCTGGTTCCCTCGACAAAAAGCCAAAGAGATTTTTTGATTGGATTTTGGATTATTGCAGAATATAGGATCTGTGACAAACAAAACATGTATGACACATACACATTTTGTTCAGCAATACAGTCTTTATAGATGAACACCACTTTTATGATTTTTGACGTATAGCTGCTATAAACCAACTCCACATGTGACTTAAACATTGCCACCACAACAAGGCTGCAAAGCTGTGGTTGGCATGATTATGTTCTGTAGTTTCGTTTAGCTACTTGTTAGCAACCACCCTTCCTAAGACACGTAAAAGCTTCCAAATTCAGGCATCTAACCAATCGACCGACCTCAAGACGAGGGAAGCAGAAGTGCAAAAATGCAACTCACTTCTGGGTTTTAGGACTCATTCCTGCACCAGTCTTGGTACACGCACACTGCATGCTTATTGGCTCACTGGCTCTGATAAGATTTACTCCTTAAGCCTAGTTCACATTACAGGATTTTCACCGCGATTTTGACGTTGCAGAGGATCTTGCAGGGGGAAAATGTCAAGAGGAGCCACCTTGGGTGGGTCGGCAGATAGTCTGCCACGGAGAGTCCTCATGTGTGAACAAGCCTACGAGCAAGTCGCCCCCTTGTCTGTCACTGGGACTGGATATCTGTGTGCTAGAAAACTGGAGAAGACTGACACGACTGACAAAGAGCATCAACCAATGAGAGGCGGGATACATCCCACGTCAGCACGCAGGAGGACGGAAGAAATGTGAGAAGGACAAGCTGCAGGGTTGCTACTTGCCAGGTCCCATTATTAGCCGCGACTTCGGGCTTGTTTCTAAACGTCACCTTCCTCTATATATTTCCGTCTAATAAGTTATTTAAACGCATGATAGTATGTCGGACTGCAGTCGCTTCTTTTGGGCTTGTTTCCATAGCCCTGGTTGCTTGTTTCTCTCCCAAGATCTGGCAACACTTACAAGCCGGCCGGCAAGCAACAACAACAATGGCAGCGTCCACAGGATCACGGGGAGAACGTTGTGTTTGGACCCAGGCCCTGGAGGCAGATCTGATTCAACACTGGCAAGAATATCCATGCCTTTAGGATGTGTCGCCTCCAAGTTTGGTGACATCACCGCGTTATCTGGGGCTCTGTCGGCGAGAGCTTGGTGCAGAAATCTTGTGTTGTGCACACACAGGTCGTAACACAGCTGGCGAGACTCCCGCTGACAGAAACACACGTCGCCAGGTATGAACACTCCAAAGATTACGATAGTCTCCGCAACGCAAAATGCGCTCGTGTAATGTGAACTAGGCTTTAGGTATCAAAATTTGGCACCAAATAAGAAGGCATTTTCTGCTACTTGACAGTATCCAACCCATAAAAGTATCAAAATTCAATACCCAGATATAGATCCTAATAAAAGTTAAATATCATATTGTTCTATTCTTTTGCAAACCGTCAGTTAGAAAAATATGTACTTAAACCCTGAGGAAACACAGACAATACACACAACACAATAATACACCACAACTGCTTAACATACAGTGCACCCCCACATTAATATGTCTTACTTACTTGTGACCTAACAACAGGTATGCATGCAAGATGAATATAAATGTACATAAATTTGCACATATTATGCAACAATACACAACGATATGCTTGCTCACACACACACACACACACACACACACAGATGCACATAATCATTAGCCTGAGGCCAAACTGAATACCAATCATTATATGTGCCCAGTGGAGGCAAAACAATCATTAAGGGTGCAAGATTGATAAGAGCTCTCTCTCTCTCTCTCACACACACACACACACACACACACACACACACACACACACACACAGTTAGTAGCATTTGGCTAAGCAGCCCTGAAGAACACATTCATCATTGTTCTCTTCTGTCACAGAGGCGACACACAGAGAGGCAAATGGAAAGTTTCTTTAAAAAGAAAAGCAAATGTAAACACACACATGATCAGCCACCCCACGGTGACGGGTCAATGCACACATGAATATAAGCAGTCTAAACATAGAGTCCACTGGTGAGCAGCGGGATCAGTTCCAAGCAGGCGATGACACTTTGTATGGCAGCTCTCCCGACATGGTACTCTGCCTGTACACCTAATGGGAGTGAGTGTGTGTGGAGGAATGTGCGAGACAGAAATCATGCATGTCTTTGGCCATTGGAGAGCTGCTTGCTTCAGTGTTTTGACACAAGTTTGAACTTTTTTATTTTACCTTTTTGGACGGGGAAAAAAACCAAGAGACTGAATAGAGTGAGAGATGAAAAGAGGAAGGTTACAGAGTGAGGGTATGAAAACAGGAAGAAAATATGACAAGGCCTCCTGTGAGCAGCTTTAAACACAAGCTAAGAATGCTGCAGCAATTCTGTGAAGAATTTTGTCCTGACAGCTCTTCTTACAATAATCATTAGAAGGGGAAGAAATGCTGTAATAGCATTCTCACTGAATTGAAAAGTTTCTTTTCCATCTAAAGTCTCGACTGAAGTTAAAGTAAGACTGCACAATTAATCAAATATTAAACTTCTCACAGTAAAACAAACATGACTGACTGCAATACTGATGTTTAAAATGTGTGTTCCGCTCATAGAAAACGCTGCTGCGTATCAAATCAAGCACCACCTAAACTGTCATGCCACTGCGTGCAGCAGCATCCTACTGCAGCAGCCTGCAGAAAACGTTCCTGAATGGTGTGACTGCAGTCCAGAGTAGAAGACTACACAGCAGAAAACAGACTGGCAAAATGAAAAACAAATGTCTGGAGCAGAGGGTGAAGAGCTTGTGCCTCTAAACAGATCTTCATCCGTTGTTTAGAAGTATTTCAGATTTAGAGTGTGTTAGAGTTGCGCCAGAAAGCAACACAATATACACTCAATGGCCACTTTAATAGGGTCGGAATTTGGTGTAAACAACATGAAAGCATGGATCCATCCTGCCTTGTATCAGTGGTTCAGGCTGCTGGTGGTGGTGTAATGGTGTGGGGGATATTTTCTTGGCACACTTTGGGCCCCTTAGTACCAACTGAGCATGGTTTAAACACCACAGCCTACCTGAGTATTGTTGCTGACCGTGTCCATCCCTTTATGACCACAGTGTACCCATCTTCTGATGGCTACTTCCAGCAGGATAACGCACCATGTCACAAAGCTCAAATCATCTCAAACTGGTTTCCTGAACATGACAGTGAGTTCACTGTACTCCAATGGCCTCCACAGTCACCAGATCTCAATCCAATAGAGCACCTTTGGGATGTGGTGGAACGGGAGATTCACATCATGGATGTGCAGCTGACAAATCTGCAGCAACTGTGTGATGCTATCATGTCAATATGGACCAAAATCTCTGAGGAATGTTTCCAGCACCTTGTTGAATCTATGCCACCAAGAGTTAAGGCAGTTCTGAAGGCAAAAAGGGGTCCCACCTGGTACTAGCAAGGTGTACCTAATAAAGTGGCTAATGAGTGTATATCATCTGTTTATTGGAAACAAAACAATGACAAATATGTGATTCTAAGTCAGTAGGTGTAAAACATTTTCTCTGTGCAGGATGATTGTTGTTTTGAATTCCCAGACTGGCTGGGATAGTATGTGGTCAGAATGAGTGGCAGTCAGGTAGATGGCAGATTAACTGACTGATCATCTATTCCACTGGAGAAATTGTCTGCTACATCAGCCAGAAATGAAAATAAAGGCCAAGATTAATTAACCAGCATAAAGTGTTCACACTAAAAAGCCATATGAAACATAGAGGGCCAGTAAAATGACTATACATGGTTGGAAGTGTAAAAGAGTACAAAATAAACTCTATGATGAGCCTGAAGTTTTATTCTTGACCTTTGAAACACCACAGGAAGATCACAAGATCCATTTAGTAGCTGTTCTGCATCATCAGCTTTCGCTCATATCACATGATCTTTATAACCAACAGCATGAAAGTTTTAACATCTACAACTCCACGACAACTGGACCAACTCCATCTGCTAACGAACATCATGTGACATGACTGAAAGCTCCAAAAAAAAGCGGCTAAATGCACCTTGTTTTCTCAGTGAAAGCTGACAATTGTGACAATTAATCACAAACAATGCAAATACAAACTAATCAAAAAGGATGAACAAGGTACCTGAACAGTTCTAGTGTAGGAGACTGCCAGGTTACTGGTATGAAAGTGGATTTGAAGCACTTTCTCAGTTCTGAAATGCCAAACAGAGTGGTGAGAGGCATCAGTCCTCCAACTTTAATTACATTTTGATCAGCAGAATCTGAGAGACTTCCCAAAATTCATCATGGGAAATTAAAAAAGCTGTGCATTTCCAACGTACTGCATTCTGACTCCCTGCCATCGCACAGAGAAACTGCACAAAACCCAACTTTTGCCTGCAGTATTCCTCGAGGCATTACGTCTACACTGGTCCAACATCATCCTTTGTCATGTGTCTGTGCTGAAACCGCTGCTTTGCCTCCAACCACTTATCTGCCCCACTATTTATATCTGAGATGACTGCAGCCACTCCCAGGCTGTATCTTTTTCCATCAACTCCATCCCTCTGTCTCATCCATTAGCAGATCTTTCCATCTCATTCTTGTCTCTGCTCTCTTTGTTTTCTTTCACAATTAATTCATCCTAATTTAATCTCTCCCTCCTCCCCATAGTGCATGTCTGCCCCCTTTCCTTCGCCTTAAAAGTACCTCCCTCCCTTAAAGTTAACCAAGTACTGTGTTCTGAATATTTTACAATTAAAAGCAGCAACATTGGCTTTACTTTGCCAGCACAGTACACATAGCATGCCGTATGGGCGATAAACAGGGTTTACCTGATGATGCTTAGAGCTTTGTGGTGCTTTGGGAGGATTAATTTCTACTGAGAGGCAAGACACAATTTTTCTTTGAAAGTGGGTTCAAGGTTTCAGGTAATGGTGGTCAGGAGACATGATGCATGGGAAGTGACCTGTGCACTTGAACTGCAGCAAGGACAAGAAAGAGACACACGATCTGGGGAGGGGTGGAGTTCAGCATACTGTAATTTCACCATCAACAGGACCTCAAAATACCCATGCACAGGATGGCCCCATCATTGCGTCTCTTTGGTTTCTCTCTGGCTCATCACACTACTCTTGCTGATATAATGCTGATATATAACAACCTCCTTGACAGATGACCAATACTGATATCGATATATCCACTTTTTCCCCACCGAATTTTAATGATCATCAAGTCTCTTCTGTAGTGGAATGACCATCATACATACTTCTATCGCGATGGAGACATGAAATTCCATTGTTTGTCAATGTATGTAATACATTCTGCTCGACGCTCTGCTGCTCCATCTCCCCAGTGTGTGCTCCGACAATAATGAATATTTCCGAAAACACCACTCGTACCATGTTCCTCCACTGTCTAAAACAAGCCAACAGAACTTGCTAGCTAGCAGTAGCTAATGTCTGCGGAGAATTATTTTTGCTTCGAGCTAAGCCCCGCCCACCAAAAAACATCATACTGTTTACTACTCTACATAGCATCTTGGCCCATTCTAATAGTTCATTTGAAAGCCATAATTGGCCAATACCGATGATGTGCCAATATTAGCATGTATCTCTGATATTCTACTGAATCTTGTCCATCAGGGTGAAATCTGTCTTCTGTACGAAACAACAAGATAAAAACAGTAATTGGTCTTTTACTCTTTAAAAATGTTGACAATGATGACATCATTTCTTGGTGCCCAAGCTGATGACATCAAACCATGAGTCCAAAACCCAAAGATTCAATTTACAGTAATGTATAAAAGAGAAAAGCAGCAAATCTTCCCATTTTGGATCAGTCCATGACCTCATCGCCAATGAAAATTGCTTTAGATTTCCGGTTGGCTGAGAAATCTTAATTCCTAAATGAATGGATATTTTCAGCAGGATGATGTTGGCAGTTACAGTTGGCAGACATAGTCCAATGAGCCTGGAGCACCATAATAGGTGGCCATTAAAGGAAAAGCTGTTAATCTGTGTTTATGGAGGGAATTCAACATAATGCTTATTTTTCTCAATTCAATTATTAATAAAGCCCACAGCCCTAATCATACACATTAGCCATGCTTAATCCTTAACAAGTCCTGTGACTGTGACTGACACTGACAGACGTATGAAACTGCAACAGGGAAAACTGGGGTTTAACACAGGCTACAGAACCTGAGAAAGAATTATGTGTGGGGTTTGACCTTCAGAGCAGTGAGAACCAAAGTGTTGTTTGGATGATAACTTTTCTGGTTACTGGGACTGTGGTGGCAAGTCGGGAGAGCCATGAGTACAATATAAAAGATGCTTGTCTCTGGAGCTATATTTGGAGACCATGCCTCACTATTGGTGACGTATTAAAATCCATCACACAACCATAAAAACAAAGTAGGTGCCACAGTGGCATTATTACTACCTTACAGATAGAAAAAAAAACATAAGAAAACAAAAAAGAAGACGCAAAAGCAGCAAGAGGGGAGGGAAGGGATGCTGTGGGTTGCTTTTTCTTTTAGCCACACCAGTGTCATGGCTTTATGAATGGTCATGTTGGTCGATCTGCCATTTTGTTCCAGATTAATATAACAACTAATGAAGGGATTGTTATGAAAATTTGATTCCCCCTTAATTACCCCCGATCCCTGAAAGTCTATCTACCAGGCTTTTCCTTATTTTCTGTCACAATGTCAGATGTTCATATGAAATGTGGCCAAAGTTTTAAATAATGAGGTACACACAGGAGTAACACCTGTGAGCAAAAACCTCAAGCTTTATGTCCTGAGCTGACATCAGCTCCCAGCACTTTCTTTATATGGTCATCTGCTCCAGGCACACTATTGCAACCATTTACATTACATAACCTACGTTGCTACTTGTAGCTACATGCTACAGCAAGGAAACACGTAATCTTGGTTGCAGATGTTGTTAATGTCTCCCTGATTTCAGATCATATTCCTGCTGGTACCTGTCCAGTTATGAAAATTTTTGTTTACCACAGAAGTGCCGTTACACTCTGTTACAGTCATTCCTCAGCTGCAAGTACACTGCTCCATGTAGCTACATGCCAACGTCAGGAAAAGATGTAATCCTGGTTGCCAAAGTTGTTATCCATCCATCAATTTTCGTAACTGCTTATCCTCTTGAGGGTCACGAGGGGGCTGGAGCATATCCCAGCCATTGGGCGAGAGGCAGGGTACACCCTGGACAGGTCGCCAGCCTATCACAGGGCTGACACACAGAGACAGACAACCATTCACACTCACATTCACTATAGTTGTGAAGATTTTGGTTTAGAAGCTTTTAATGGTGATTTTTCACCTGTAGCTACATGGTAACGTCAGGAGAAGTGATGTAATCTTAGTTGCCAGTGTTGTTAATTCTAATTATAGTAGTGAAGATTTTGGTTTAGAAGCTTTTATTAGTTATTTTTAATGTTAGAGAATGCTACTACACTCTGTTACATTCATTCCCCAGCTGCAATGACAGTGCGGAGATGCCGAGAGCACAGATACAGATGACCCAGAAACACTGGCCAATCAAAGCAGACTGGGTTTTTTCCGGAGAGAGGTTTAGAGAGACATGCGCTAAAACCGACTGTTTCAGACAGAGGGTGAATAACGCCTCACAGCTCACTCAGACTGGACGCTAGATACCCTTCGGGTGCCGTTCTGTCGGACAAGTCAGTCAGCTCACTCTTCTTCTTGGTTGTTCAGAGTAAATGTGTATCTAATTCGGGGTGGCGTGTAACTCACTTTCTCAGTCTCTTTTGTCTTCATAATATCTTGCCTCCAGCATCTCCCTCTGGTTCAGCGTAAAGGCCTCTCCAGCTCTCCCTCCAATTGCAGCTAATTGCAGCTAATGAGTCAGCACCACCAACCCCCAAATGTGACGTCAGGGCTGACCCTGTCTCCTACCACCTGCCTAAACCGCACCCACATCTACAAGACATTCATTTAACTACCAATGAAGCTATGATTACAGCCGCCATTATGGAAAAATTTCAGATTGTCCAACAAATGTAAACCAAATGACCGACAGCTTTAGCTTCATGTTGAGTACTAATTAGCACATGTTAGCATGCTAACACACTAAATTATGGTGCCATCGCTGCTGTTATCAAGTAGCTGAAAGGCCTGCTGTATCTTTGTGCTTCATATCTGTAGACTCTTGATATCATACATGTTTATTCAATTACAAATTTGGCCTGGTATTCTTTGCAAGAAGGGTCCCTGACCTCAGTGGGACGTACCTGGTTAAATAAAGGTTAAATGCAATACATAGTTTGGTTTGAATAAAACAGATAATGGTCCGACATTACTAAAGCAAATTACCTTTTACAAGTACCACGCTTGGA
The DNA here is from genome assembly GCF_011397635.1 of Epinephelus fuscoguttatus. NCBI lineage: Eukaryota > Metazoa > Chordata > Actinopteri > Perciformes > Serranidae > Epinephelus > Epinephelus fuscoguttatus. The sequence continues at coordinate 18,317,256 of NC_064774.1, forward strand.
TAACACAAGTACCTGGCCCACCCCTGGTATAAGTTGGATCTTAAGCCATGATCACTGCAGGTGCACTGTCACATTCACTCCTCTCCTCCCCCAGACTCAAAGCCCTGGTGCTCCAGCACAGTAGTTGTTCCAGTTGTACAAGTTTGGAACAGCAACACTACTCAGTTTCCCAATCTATCATGCTCTGACATCCTCTGGCACCAAAAGATGGCTGCAAACTTTAGAATGAAATGTTTTGAAAAATGACAAAGCTGCACATTGACCATTTGCACAGTCATAAGTGATCGATCTGAGGGTTTGTCAGTAGTTTTTGTACCAGAATACACCACAGCCTAAGACTCTATTAGCACCTTGTGAATATAAAGAAATGTCCCCAGAGTTTTAATGTAATTTAGTGAGTATGTATTTACATTTCATGACCTTTATTGTCATCAAACTTCAAGAGACTTACCCTCTCTTGTCTTTCCTTCAACGTCTTCCCATCTCTCTTCAGTCCCCTTCCTCTAGTCTTATTTTCTCTGTCTCCCCTCTTCCCAGTCTTATCAAACCCATTATAATGAAGTAACTGCAGATACATTAGACCAAATCGTTATGAATCATTTTTATGCTACTCTGTAATGAATATGGCCAGACTAAATCACATTAACCTTTTTAAAGCCTATCAGCTTCCAGATGCTCCGGATAGCTAAAGAAGATTCATATCTCTGCGAGCTCTCCCGCTCTCATTCTCAGTCTAATGATGATGCAGAATTGTGTTTTCCATCTTTATTCTTGCAGCTTTACCTCAAACAATCCTCCACCAAGCCTGTGTTTACGGATTTAATGTTTTAAAGAATGTAGTACTTGAAATCTTACTCTATTAGACACACCCTGTCATGTATACACTTGTTATGCTAACAAAGCATGTTACATGCTTTTCACTCTCTTCCTCCCTCTTTCTCTTCTCTCCTCCTCATCATCCCTCGCTTTCTGACTCATTCTTTTTTTACCTTTTTATCGATCTTTTTTCTGCTCCTCTTTTTTGATTTCAGCTTCCCCCTCTCTCTTCTCCATCTCGCTCTGCCACTTTTTTATCTACCTGCATCATCCTGTTTTTTTTCCTCTCCTTCATCTGCTCTTTACTGTACATTTTCACACTTCCCACTTTATCTTTCATCTTCAGCTCAGCTGAATCTGTGATGTACTGGATGATTACGAAGATGACTTAAAAATGATTTATTTAGCCGAATATTTATGCGACAAATGCCTTTAGCTGCTTTCTTGCTGCAGGCACTTTTACCCCATAGGAACTGTAAGACATGGCTTAAGCTGACACAGACAAAGACGAGGGTAGAGAGGCAAACAACAAAAACTAAAGCCGAGGCAGACAGAAAGGAGTGCTTGCATGTTAATATCCACCATTTCATCACCACATCTGACATATATTTTGACAAAATGGTTGCCAGCTTGCTCTTGGTATGGGAAAATGAATATACACTCACTGGCCACCTTGCTAGTACCAGGTGGGACCCCTTTTTGCCTTCAGAACAGCCTTAATTCTTGGTGTCATAGATTCAACAAGGTGCTGGAAACATTCCTTAGAGATTTTGGTCCATATTGACATGATAGCATCACACAGTTGCTGAAGATTTGTCGGCTGCACATCCACTTCCTGCTGGAAGTAGCCATCAGAAGATGGGTATATTGTGGTCATAAAGGGATGGACACGGTCAGCAACAATACTCAGGTAGGCTGTGGTGTTTAAACCATGCTCAGTTGGTACTCCATTGGCCAAGAAAATATCCCCCACACCATTACACCACCACCAGCAGCCTGAACCGTTGATACAAGGCAGGATGGATCCATGCTTTCATGTTGTTTACACCAAATTCTGACCCTACCATCTGAATGTGGCAGCAGAAATCCAGACTCATCAGACCAGGCAATGTTTTTCCAATCTTCTATTGTCCAGTTTTGGTGAGCCTGTGTGAACTGTAGCCTCAGTTTCCTGTTGTTAGCTGACAGGAGTGGCACCTGGTGTGGTCTTCTGCTGCTGTAGCCCATCTGCTTCAAGGTTGGACGTGTTGTTGGTTCAGAGATGGTCTTCTGCAGACCTTGGTTGTAACCAGTGGTTATTTGAGTTACTGTTGCCTTTCTATCATCTTGAACCAGTCTGGCCATTCTCCTCTGACCTCTGGCATCAACAAGGCATTTTCACCCAGAGAACTGCTGCTCACTGGATATTTTCTCTTCTTCGGACCATCCTCTGTAAACCCTAGAGATGGTTGTGTGTGAAAATCCCAGTAGATCAGCTGTTTCTGACAGACCAGCCCGTCCCACCAACAACCATGCCACATTCAAAGTCACTTAAATCACCTTTCTTCCTCATTCTGATGCTTGGTTTGAACTTCAGCAGGTCATCTTGACCATGTCTACATGCCTAAATGCATTGAGTTGCTCCCAAGTGATTGGCTGATTAGCTGTTTGCATTAATGAGCAGTTGAACAGTGGTTGCTGAGTGTATATAGCTGAAGTTGTTGTCTAAAGGCCGAGACACACCAAACAGACACCAACAGAGCTGATGGCGACGAAGGACAACTGTTGTGTTGCCTCATACCACCCATGTCTCAGCCACAAGGTTACACCTGAACAAAGTGCAAAGACTACAGCCAACTTGTACTGTACATACCTTCTTAACCTGTGTGAGAGATTATAACTCCATCCCAGCGGGCAGCATTTTGGTCATTAACAAAGGAAAACCAGAAGACCAAAGGGATGGATTTGAGACGCTAATTAGCAAGTTGGCACGTTAACACTAGCCAGTGTTGAAAGAACAAGGATTATTTACAGTGCACTAGCAATCAATAACAAACAATTACAAACATTTTCTGCTAAAGGGCTTGATGGCTAAAAACATAATCTTACCTAACATGACAAGTTTGTTTCGATTTCACGCCAACTTGACTTAAGCTTTGTTTACTTTCCTCACTTTCTCTTCTTGTCTACTGAGCTGAACTGCCAATCAGAGTGATTTCATTAACAGACGGGCTCCAAAGAAAAGCTGAAAAGGGCCAACTAGTGCCACCAGTGCACTTTAGACACATTAGACCAAATATTTCACCATGTTTCTGTCATGATTGTCCACTTGGACAGCCCAAAATGTTTAAGTGTGAAGGGGCTTATCCTTATCTAAACCATCACTTTCACTGCAACCACGACTTACAGTGGCTTGTTGACTTGGTGTATCAGGGCCTCAAGTAGAGTGCTGTATTGAAAGATAAAATTATTGTAAAAGATATAATTATGTCCTTTATGTCAAGATGTCAAAGGGTCCTATAGCAAGACACCAAACCCAAATTGGTCCTGATATGGAGGACAAAAGTATCTTTGGACAAAAGTGTTGGCTGGATTAAAAAAGTTCATGTTGGGTGGTTTGGACAGAAAAACAACATAGAGATCCAGTGAAAATCAGAAATTCTCTGAGGAAAAGAAGTATAGGTGTTCTCTTTCATTACATTGGATATGTGAATGCATCGATAGATTGATACTGTAGGATTTTGTCTTCCAGCACTTGGAATGAAATCAGAAAACACTTTTCAGTCACTTCATTAACTTTGATGAATTCCTCAGACACTATGGGTGCTTACTAAGCAAAGTGCTGGCACCAAGGCAGTTGGATGTGTCCAAAGTACCAGTTCTGCTTTACTAATCTGTGTGTGTGAGTATTTTGCATGTAGAAATGGAAACCACTTGCCAAACAAAGTGTTGGACCTGGACAGTTCTGAAAAACTGTGGATTATAATGTCTATTAATTGGACGTTAAGAATTTTTGATAAGAACATAATTAATGCATAGACTGGGCCAAGAAGTGAAACTGAAAGTTGGCAGGCATTTCTTCATATGACCTCATTAATGTGTACATTATGTCAAGGAGTAGCAATGTTAGAGGGCATAAATGGAAGATTATTAAGATTAACTGTGCTATCAATTAATTACAAGTGGCAGCTTCAGTCACACACCTCAATCAAGTATGGGATCATATGCAGTTTTGCCATTGATTCAGAAATCAAAAGCCATACGACTTCATCAGGTATTAGATTATATGCAGTTTCAGTCCTCATTTTTCACTCATTTATGATAGTGTACTGAATCTAACAAACATCAGAAATGCATCCTTTGCTTGTTTGTGTCGTTTGCAGTCAAGTCGTGGTTTAGTGCTCTAACTATTTTACAAGCTAGCTGCATGTCACACTGTGCATGATGGCTCCAATGAATTTGATGGGTATGATAGGGTATAATAAAGTCTTAGTCATAATCAGTGTCCCACTGTAAGACTGTGCACAATCCAGATGGTGCGAAAGTCTGGTGAATTGTTATACCACAATGTAAACTGGAGAGAAAAGCAGAGGTATGTCATCAGCTCTCCTCGCCCATCTGTGCTGCTCTCATGCTTTGAATATGTAGCAAAATGCTAAACAAGCTTAGATCATAGTTATATGCATAACTGTATGCATGCATGCAAAACCACAATAGAGGATTGTGAAGCCAGTCACAGCCAGGAAGACAAGACAAGGGTGAAGGCCAACTTTGTAGAGAGAGTTTGACGTAAATAATGGGCTTTCCAGATTGCATATTGTTAGCCCAGGGCCATCCTTAGCTTCAGTAGTAATAGTAATTACCATGGCTACAACTTAAATATACAGCACATGCATACTGATGAGATGATGTGATGAAGAAGTTATGTGATTGGACAACAAAGATAACATGTTGCAAGTTCTAATCGAGTGTGCCAGTAAACCCGGAACTCTGTTAGCGCTTTTAGCACTTCCAGTTCTCTCGTCTAAAAGTCAATACGTTTTTTGAATGGGATTTTGGTAAAATGCCTCAAATAAGGTCTGTGGTTAACAAAAGCTTAAGCGAGTTTTTAAGGTTTTATTCTACGACATAAAACACGTCAGTAAATACCCTACTTGTGAATGTTGAAGCTTTTACGTGTCGTAAAAAAGGCGGTTGCTAACAAGTTGCTCAATACGACTACAAACTCTGTCGGGGACATTAAACGTCATCACCCCCAAACAGGCGAGAGTGCTGGCAGTCCGCCATTACAGCTTCTTATTTAGCTTAAACAGTCCGATTTCCCCATCATACAATGTTTTAAAATAAAGCGGCCAAAATCAGTTGAAAGCTTAGTGGCGGTGACGTCAAGAGTCATGCGACGTGGAGTAATCATGTAGTCCATTAAAGCCTAATGTTAGCTTTTTACTTCTGGCGATTGCATTTAAGCTTCAAATGCGGCATGAAAGGTGTTCATATGTGAAGATTATCTCGCTGAACAAAACCTGTAAGTATCATAAACTTGTGTTAGCCACAGAGCTTATTTTCTGACATAATCCAAAAAACAACGCAAAAATCACATTCACTTTCTCTTCTGGGAACCAGCGCAATGCTAAACTTCCGTGTTTTGACGTCAGCCCTGGCACACTCTATAGCTCCATTTTTTCAAACCGGCAAATTTTAGCTTCATGTTAAGTTGATTTTCAGGGGATAAGCCCGCAAACTCAAGGCTAAAGCCAGATTTATACTTCTGCGTCGAATTGACGTGGGCTCTGCGTCTTCGTAGAGCCTATGCTGTACCCTACACCTTAGCTTGACCTCCCCCGTAATATAAGTAGACATCATGGCGACACAGACCTCCTATTTTGTAAGCTGAAATGATTTCCCTCAGTGGAAACAAAGCTTTTATTTACTTTAATTTCACAGATAAGAAACAATAAATTGTGAAGACAATAAAGCCTCCACAAAAACAGCATTTCATGTCTTGTGTGTGATTTATCCTGGCTTCATATAGCTAAGCAGAGGAAACCGCTGCTATTCGCTAAGCTAATTTATACAATGTAAAATGCCATAGGCTTGTGCTAAAAACATTAGCATGTTGTATTTGTGGGGAAAATGTGTCCAGATAAAGACAAGTGTTTGTCTGTGAATGCTGCGAGTTATAGTGAAGCTGATTTGTGTACTTGTGTGAAACTGTCTCTCTTCAGCCATGTTTGATGAGTGTTTAATGTGTGTTTTGAATCAACTAAATTTTACGGCACTTCACAAAAATTCCAACAACATGCTCACAACGGCGTAGGCTCTGCATAGAGCTGACAGACAGGTATAAATCCTGCTTAACCCTGCTCAGAACAGGGCCAGTGAGCCCGAGGCTAAAATCTGTGCTAGCCCACTATGGAATATGCCAGGATTGTGCCAGTGTGAAAGCTTTCTTAGCCCCAAGCTAACGGTGCAGTTAGCCTGGGGCTAAGTACAATGTGAAACGGGTTTATGTATTTTATTTTGGCATTCTGCTAGCTCGCCAGTGTCACTTTATGTCATATTCTGATTGTTTGGTTTGTAGATGTGGATCATAGCAGCACAGCAGTCACACTGTGGGATTTTGGACCAAATCTTTTACTACGTTTCTCTCGTGGTTGTCGACTTGGACAGCCCAAAGCTTTAAAGTGTAAAGGGGCTTTAATTGTACCTTCACACTTATTTTTACCCAAGCCATCACTTTCACTGCAACCAAGACTTACAGAAATAGCACAAGGGCTTCAGTGTTCAGGAAGACAACTTCAGTTTATTGTTTTAAGGGATTAACGAATTTCAGTCATCAGAGCTCAAATGAACAGCAATGCACCTTAACTCCCTCAGGCGGGAGAGGGGGGACTCACTTTGGAGGATTTTTAATACCTTTCTATTCCTGTGCCACTAACACACACACACACACACACACACACACACACCACCAGATGTCTACAGGCGTTAAAATAGAGCTGAGTGGGCCAGGCATCACTCCAGTGACTTCAGTGCTGCATTTAGTCAACTGCAGACTAAAACTGCTCTGGGTGGTATAAAACTGCTTGATAACCCTGTTTGTGTATATGTGTGAGTGTGTGTGCCCATGTCTCTGTGTGTGCCTCTGCTCCTGTTTTCATTCAGGCTTGTTTGGTGGGTGTATGACTGGAAGGAATACCTGCGGCAAGGGATCTTTCTCAATTACAGTAGATGCGTTTTTTGCTCTGATAAGCTATCTGACAAACCTGTTTATCTGTCAGAACATTATATCTTCCGATGAAAACACCTTAAATGTTGCTCGAAATACCTTCAGCTACAAAACACACGTTGATACTGTGATATATTATCTTTATTGGACCTGTTTGGGGAATCTGGGCTTGGAAAAAGAACGAATAATGGTGCAATCACACGTCAGTCCAAACTGAAATGAAAAAGTTTAACTTGTTGCATTTTGGTGTTTGGTTAGGAAAACGCCATCGACCACTTATGAGCAACCTGGGGACTGTGCAGGAAGGTAACTCACAAGTGCAATGGTCTACTATTATCACCAGCTTGCTACCGTTGTCTTTTTACCAGTTGGTGCTGGGCAGGTAGTATCAGTGGGTGTATGAGAGCTTTTTATGCAGAAAACAACGAGCTGAAAGACGCTCAATTAACGTAATCATCTGACCCATCATTAACATAAAATACTGATTACAGCTGCTTTCATGATTAATTTCATTCAGTGAAACGTGAGCTTTCTTTCATCCCTGATATTCATTCAGAATCAAGTCCCTGCAATCTTGTGGAGGAGAAGGTGCAACAGTGTGTGTGTGTGTGTGTGTGTGTGTGTGTGTGTGCTATATGAAAATATGATTTACATATGGGACAAAGTCACAGGAAGAGCATGACTGCATCTCTCACAGCCCTCATTTGCTGCCTCAATCAGCCCGTGCACCTGCTTCATTCAGCCCCCTGCACCTGACTCTGATTAAACAGCCACAGCAGTTCATTAAACCAGCCTTTTGACCAAGAAGAATCTGTTTTCCACAGTGTCACAGACCGTCTGCCTCCACAGACAATTACAAAGCCACGCACTTGAGACAGCCACGCTCATGAAAATAAATGAATATGGATTCACCCGGAGAACACTGTGCTAACGATTGTTTTCTTTCTGGACACTGACTGTCATTTTTTAGATTAGTCATTTCAACTAGGGTTTAACGTCAGGGTCATGGGCTCCAAGAGGCCCTAAGATAAATCTGAGGGGGTCAAAACATGGCTAAAGAAAAACATTTTTCTCCTTTTTTCAGACTTATTTCAAGTCACAAGTAGACATGACCTTAATTTGAGGAGTCACAAGTCAACAAGAGCCAACACTACATGGTCTTAGCCCTGATTTTCCACTCACCACCACTTTTAGGAGCTTGCAGACAAAAGCCCAAGACCAGAGGCAAATAGGCGCTTACTCTGATGAGCAACAATCACTATGTGTCAATATTCAAAGGCGGGATCTGAGAGGCGCACCAATGACTCATAGACGCCCAAGAGATATGCAGCATGTTAGATATCCAGTCCAAACCCTTAAGTGTGAAATATGTTTTGAGCAGCAATGAAAGCCCAAGATACAGGGCTAGGTAAACTAAGAATGGGAGGAGCCAAAGCACGTCTAACAATCCTTGTTGCCCATGTACCCCCCAAGCCATTCTCTCCTGTATTCTTCTCTTTTTCTTAATATTTTTTCCCCTGGAAATCAGCACACAAACACCTTGCATCACTAGTTTCTTGCAAACATCAATTTTTGTAGGAAAGAACTCCTGTCTTTCATATCATTTTTTCTTCTTCTCCTGAATCACTTCTCCTATGAGCTTTGACTAGTCACAGATTCCTCCTTATTAAATGTATTGTACTGTTTGACCGCCTGTTTTTGATCACTTCTATAATGTGCACACCACAACAACTTCAAGATCAATCTCGGAACCCATCAGCTATCTGCTAACGAACTACAAACAGAAACCAGAACGCTCAGATACCAAAAGATTTTGCATTCATATGCTGATATCTGTTTATAGAGGTTACCCAGTCAGAAGACAGCCATTTAATGTGATCAGTGCAGCTGTCTGAAGTTGCATAGTGTGTAGGTGCCATTAGGAAACCACACCTTTAGACTAAAACATGTATAATGTATATATTTATTCACTTTTAAATGGTTTAAGAAATGCCTCAGCAGTTGGTGACGTCTTAACATTAAATATCTGTTGGACCATAGGTTGAAAAAAGCAACAGAATTTAAAATAATACTAACTAAAGTACAACAGCAGATCCTCACATTTAGAAGATGGAGCCATGAGTGTTTGGTTAATATGATAGTGCTGGGTATCACCACTGATTTACTGAATCAGTCTAGCTTCTCAAGACTGCGGTCGTTAATAATTTAGTGACTAAAGGGGTTAAAGCTTCACACGCATCCAGGTGGACTGACTGACAGAATGACACACTGACAGTTTCCGTGATTATGTACAGCATACCATACCATGACTTAGTCATACCAAAAATTAGAAAACAACAACAACATTGGGCCACAGGGGGAGCCACAGCGATCGGTCACATTTTAGCCATTTTTAAGCATTTTTCTGTTGTTATAGCGCCACCCAGTTGCCAATTAGAGTTAAATTTCTCCAGTCACCTGAGGCGTCCTGTTCTACATACCAAGATTAGTAAAAATCGATATGGTGGTTAGGCCTAGATAAGAAACGAGCTCTCTAGCGCCACGCCCTCCACAATATTCATTGCCTTATAGAAGCTCAGTTTTATTAAGTTTTCCAACTTTTGCCAAGAGGGAACTTTAGATATTGGTCCCTAGATTATGTTCACCCAGTTCCATGCAGATCGCTCAAACTGCCTAGGAAGAGATCGATTTTAAGTGTTTTTCAAAAAATTCAAAATGGCGGAAAATCTATAAACCAGAAGTTATGGGTTCTTGAGGCAAATTTGTTCCTCATGAGGAGAGGCATCTCTGTGCAAAGTTTCATGTCTCTACGACATACGGGGCATGAGATATGCCCATTCAAAGTTTGCAATTTCAGTGGGTTGCTATAGCGCCCCCCTTTGGCCAATTGATGTAATATTGCTTCATTCTCATCCTCCCATGACCCTCTACCACTGTGCCAAATTTCACATGGATTGACCAAGTCAGTGAGGAGAAAAACATGGAACAGACACACACGCACGCACAGACAGAGTTTTCGTCATTATATAGTAAGATATTTATTTATTTTTATTTTCATTTTTACACTTTGGTTTTTGTACAACAAGATACAATGTGGACAGAGACAGGCTAGCTGTTTCCCTCTGTTTCCAGTCTTTGTGCTAAGCTGCACTAACTGGCTGCTGCTACATATCTAGCATACAAATGTGTAGGGCTGCCCCCGAAGTAAGAATTTTCCTAGTCGACCAATAGTCATCATTTAGGCCCATTAGTCGACTAATTGCCCGCATGTTTACGCTATTAATTTAATTATTATATTGTATATTTTGGGCAGGGCAACACAATGGTTTGAGTTGAAGGTGTGAGAAAGAATAGTATCAGTAACATTGTTAACACTGTGCTACATTACAGAGAAATACAAAACCGTACTAATGAACCTTCATTAATATAGGCCTATATTTTATCTACAAGTGCACGTCACACACTGAGCGAGCCACCTGTTAATGACGCTGTGGGCTAATGGGCATGTAGCTACTTCCATGTTTCAGATGATACGTCATGTTTGTAGTCGACCAATGAAGATGAGTTTACATATCACCTTGGGTTCGTCCTTCACCTTCTCAAAATGAGAGTGTTATCGATCCTTTCAACTCTGAGCATGAAAGCGATTAATGGTATTCATCAAAACTAATTGTTTCAACACTGACTCAAAAAAAGACCCTTGAGATTTCTTCAAACTCGCCACCATTGTTTGTGGTAATAAACTAACTGAGCTGTTGCCAATATCTTTGTGTCATACTCAGTTTTTCTCCCACAGTGAGTCCCCCTGTGGTCTCCCGTACTATAAATAAAACATTGAGAGCAGCTTTGAATCAAAAATATCCACCAAATGTTGCATTCTTATGTTAATGCACATATGTGTAATTATGTTTTTCCCCCACACCTTTGTCTCCCAGCTTGTTTACACACTCCTATGTGCGCCTGCTGCCACGGTTTAAATATCGAGCCGGCACCACTCTGACATTGAGCGATTGTCCCGTCTTCATATCTGTCAGGCAGCCCGGCTGTAAATTCATCACAAGTTTTTGGGGGCTTTTGTTCATACTGGAGCTTGGCGTGCTCTCTGCTTTTGGATTGGAGGGTCTGTGTTTGTTCCAGATAGAGTATTAGAGATCAGAGTGAGGCATTTCTGCACCTGTATCCCCTTCACATCTCATCTCATCTCCCTCCCTCACTATCACGCTGTCTCCCTGCCTCTCAGACGCACTCCTGTTATATTTGCATGCACTGAATAAACGCTGCTCCAGGGAAGGTTTTTTTTGTAAATGTATGCACCTGTCTTATCAGGAATCACAAAACAGAGCTGTAATCTCTGTGAGCATCACAATCCTACTAATGTATATGCTCAAAATAAATCCTTAAGCCAAGGACGGACTGAATTTGTGACTCCTCGCCTCTTGTTTGCAGAGAAATCTGAGCTCAATATCGTTAAATCTGCTTCTCCTTTTGTCCCTGTAGTTTCTTTGATGGAAAGCATTACTGGCAGGTCAGGCTGGTTAATACAAGCACGCTGTGTGTCATTTACTGACGTCACATGACGCGACAGGATGTTTTTTATAGTTGGTTTATGCCTTACATCAGATTTTGAACATTGCCGAGGTGGTTTTAACAGTGGTTTTCAAACTTTTATTGCCCAAGGCACACCAAAGGGCAAGCCAAAATTTCAAGGCACACATTTGGGAAAATCTGAGGTTACAAGTCTTGGTGTTATCTTAGATTCAGATCTCAGCTTCCAGTCCCACATTAACAAGGTGATGAAAACATCACTTTTCTACCTCGGAAACATCACCAAGGTACGACCATTTATGCCTTTATTTCAACACACTCTCTCTAACACACTTTTTACTGGCCTCCCAGAAACACCACTGACAGACTTCAGCTCATTCCAAACTCTGCAGCTCGGCTATGAACCAGAACCAAGAGGAGAGAGCACATCAGGCCAGTGTGAGCTGCTCTGCACTGACTTCCTGTTACATTTAGAATTGATTTTAAGGTCCTCCTATGTGTATACAAAGCCCTACATGGGCTGGGACCGAGCTACACTGCTAACTCACTTGTTAACCATTTGCCTCCAAGAACACTATGATCATCTGCTGCTGGTTTCTTGGAGGTTCCCTGCAACAGCCGGAAGAAGATCAGGGATGCGGCTTTTGTCAGTTACACCCCAAAGCTAGGATCACACTACTTACAGATATCAGGGAAGCTAGCTTGCTAAATATTTTTTTTAAAGAAAGCTAAAAACGTATCTGTTCACTTCAGCCTTTAACCAGCTCTGACTTTCCTGATGCAGGTCTGACACTCTTTGTTTACGCTTCACGCTGCTGCAACTCTTTTAAAATCTTACTTAATCTGACTTCTTAATATCAAATAACAATTGACAACCAGTTATAACTCAATAAATATTTAACAAAATGATTAAAAAAAAAGAATTTTAAACTATTTAAAATTACATCAAAGCACCAATAACACATCCATTTAAATAGGAAATAATGTAAGATAATGTTACATGACACACACTTATTATTCCCACGTGTGAACAGCAAAAAATATGTTCCCCGTAAATATTTAATTTAATTTTATTTTATTTTATTCACTTCGATTAAACTAAATTAAATTAAATTAAATTAAATTAAATTAAGACAAATTGAATTGAATTGAATTATTTTTTTAAGGAAGAATTTGCCTCTTTATTAGGAAATGGGTGCCACAACATACTGATACAGTCAATTCAAAATTTATTCCTAACTTTTTGTATAGACCCTATTGAATACTGCAAGAATAATGTATGTTATCACAAAGAACCACTGTTGTAGAATGAGTGACATGATTTTGAAAAAAAAAAATAATAATCTGAAGGGAAAGTTACGCACAAAGCCAACACCTAGTTTTCTTTTCTTCTACTTTTTTCTCTCTTCTTTTATTTTTTTGCCAAACAGATCAGAATAATGTCTCAGTATCCTGACAGAAAAGTTGAGCAGACATCCACAAAATACTCCACGTTAAAGAAAACTTTCTTGTACTTTGTGTGATTTCACAGGAAACAGTAAAAACAAGTATAATCCTGGCTGCCTTCGCAGACACATGCATCCCAGCTTCTTTGAATAAACATGTAATTAATATGCATTGTACAAATGCTCCATGTAAACAAAAGAGCAAATTAGGATTTGGTTGTTCCCACTGTTTCATAGTTTGTTTGGCTGAGCAGTTGCATGTTGTTATTTGTGTTGTTTATTTGTTCCTCTGTCACATGATTCACGCAGCTGGAGGTCTTAATCGTTGTGTATCATGCATAATACAACCGAAGAATTATTAGTGTATTCCAGCTGTGACCCACAACTGTTCCGTGTAAACAGACATGCAGATCTATATTTTGCTGAAGGGTTGGTTCTGGATTAGTTTCATTCCATTAGTTCTCATGAAAGTAGGGAGTTATTATAGTTATTACAGGGACTAAGAATACTTCTTGTGCACTGGTTCATGTTATGCGCAATTCATACTTCTGCATCGAATCAATGCCGTACCTCATGCCTGACATGCACCTCTCCAGAAATGCAACTACCAGTCGCGGCAACGCAGACCTCCTGTCAATTTTTATAAGCTGAAACCATTTCCCTCAGTGGAAACTAATCTTTTATTTACTTTAATTTCACAAATAAGAAACAATAAATTGTGAAGACAATAAAGCCTTCACAAAAATAGCGTTTTAAGTCTTGTGTGTGATTTATCCTGGCTTCATATGAGCAGAGCAAATTTCCACTCGTTGCCAGGCTAATTTATACAATGTAAAATGCCATAGGCTTGTGCTAATAACGTTAGCATGTTGTATTTGTGTGGAAAACGTGTTTGGTATAAGACAGTTGTTTTGTCGCTGAACCTTGTGAGTTATAATAGAGCCGAATTTTGTAACGTTACCTTTGTTAATGTTGCTGTTGTCCCTGGCTTCATATGAGTAGAGGAAAAGTCTGCTAGCTGCTAGGCTAATTTATACAATGTAAAATGCCATAGGCTTGTGCTAATAACGTTAGCATGCTATATTTGTTTGGAAAACGTGTTCAGTATAAGACAGTTGTTTTGTCAGTGAACCTTGTGAGTTGTAATGGAGCCGAATTTTGTAACGTTACCTTTGTTAATGTTGCTGTTGTCCCTGGCTTCATATGAGTAGAGGAAAAGTCTGCTAGCTGCTAGGCTAATTTATATAATGCAAAATGCAAGATGCCACTGGTGTCCTCTTTTGCAGCATGATGTTATCAGTTGTAAATGTGTTTTCACTGTGTGAGAAAATGGAAGTGTGAAAAGCATGTCACTTGCAGTCAATGCATCGGTTACCAGCTGTATCAAGATACCTGCAGCAATGCATGTAAAGCTGAGAATTACGTGCACAGCACAAATTTTACATGCACTACCGTCCATATGCAAGTGGTGTTTACTGCCCTGTCATTAGCTTTTTTTTTTTGTATCTTGTGAAAACTAACTGTAACTATAGAAACAGATTAATAAATGATGTCCATCACTCAAGTTATCACGAAAACCAACCATCCTTACAGCATAAGAACTATTGTGAAAGTTTCAAGCTAGACAGAATTGTTAATTGTTTTTCACTGTAAATGTCACTGGAGATCACAGCTCGTATATTATCATCAAAATTGAAATTTCCAGGCGCTACATTCCTTCAACAGCCAAACAATGGACGCAGAATATTAATAGATGACTCCTCACGACTGTAAGTAAAAGTTGGTGACTTTGAGCAGCAGACCTAACCTTCAACTGCTTCATTACATCAGCCCAGTGTGATGCAGACTGTGTTTGTACAGCAGCTGGCAGGTGTGAATGAGTCCAGCAGCGTGAATGTGAATCAGAGTGTCACTGATATGCAGCACGCTCACTCAGCAAAACTCCCCGAAAAGAGAAAAGTGAGCCGGAACAGTGCAGTCTGACGAAGGGGAAAAACAAAATCCCACGTGCACCAGAAACCTGCTTGTTAGGTTTGAACAGATTGTGCACTCATCGTAGATGTCACAGAACAGAGGTTTGTGTGTGTGTGTGTGTGTGTGTGTGTTTCCTTCATTTAGAGTTTTTATTGCACACAACTTCCCTCAGTGTAAGACCAAATTGCTTTTTGGATTCAGCAGAAATGTAGTACATTAAACCAAAAACACCACTTCTGCAAAAACACTCATATCTGGAAAGCTTCCAATTTTCCACTACACAGCAATTTCAGTGTTTCTTCAAAGCTCCGCAGCTGTCCATTACGTACAGTATGTGAGTAAAGTAATTGCTGTCATTTCTTTTGAGTTAAAAAATAGGGTGCTGTTTGTCACTGACTTTAAGAAACACTTTCAAAAGTGCAACCAAAAAGTTGCTTCATTATGTCACATGAGTAAATGTAATTGTAATGAGCTCTACCCTTGTGTGAGCCGTACAAAAAAAATAACACCCCAAATTAGAATTCACAAATATGGTGATGGTTAGCACGCTCATTAGCTCTGAAAGCTTTATTTCCCCTCTTCAGTAACTTTTTTATTGAACACAATGTGCAACAGTGAACAAAATGCCAGGGGGAGTAAACAGAGAGGAAATTAGCTCTGGGAGCTACAGTGGCTGACGAGTGTGAGCTCAGGTCGACTAGCATGTCAGCAGTTGGCTTTAAGGGCTCATTTATCCTCCCTTTATGCACAAAAATAGATCCCTTCATTTCAAACGTAACCGTCACTGCCCACGTGTCCTTCATGTTGGCACAGATAGATCCACAAGGTGGCACCAGAGGGGAGTCAGAAGTTTCTGACAACAGCAAACAGGGCAACAGTGGAGGAAGTCGTAATAATGTACCTTCTAATGGAGGCAGCATTGAGGCCATTAAATACTCATGACAACTGGACGGAGAATTATTTTCACTAGGTTACCGATTTGTTCTGTTTCACCATTGTTTAAAAGTCTTCTTTATGTCTTACGGTTGTGTCTCGCTTTAACTACACTACACTGCCTCCACGATTTCTGGTAATACTGCTCCATTTTATTCGTTTCTGTAAACTGTCAGAAATCGTGCACAAATACAGACGAAATGAACGCAGAGCACAGACAGAAGGCTCCATCCATTTCCGTATACATATCTTAAGTTGAGGCAAAGAAAGCCTTAAAGCAGTTCACCAAATACTATAGCCAGTATTTCATATTATCCTGGCTATAGTATTTAGTATTTTCATATTATTTCATAAGTCCATCACCAAGTTTCTGATGCCATGTACGTAGCTTTGTGAACGCTGCTTTAGATGAAAAGCTGCAGACAACAGACTCTGACTGTGTTTTCTGCAAACCAGCTCAAATCATTGAGGTAAACTTCGAATTTTATTTTGCTATGCTGTCAGTCAAAGAACACTCACACCGTGCTGTCATGGCTTCAGTGGTCGTTGTTGCTCACAGTCAGCCATTTGTTATTTTCCCCTCCAACACATTCTCAAACATGACCAATAAGTATACTGCCAGTATTATGTAAATGTATGGAAAGTATTATATACGAACAAATTATGAGTTACATGTTAGGCAATAATATAATAACAGATTTTCAGCATGCATATATAGAGAGGGGCACTCCACTGCCACAGCTTTAGCTCAGATGACGGATGACTGGCTCAGAGAAATTGATAAGAAGAACATGGTTGGTGCTGGATTTTTCTGCAGCCTTTGACATAATTGACCACAACATAGTGCTGAAAAAAATAGAATGTTATGGGTTTGATTTGTTACCCTTGACATGGATTAAAAGCTGTCTTACAGACAGGATGCAAACAGTTTTCTACAACGGTTGCTTTTCTGATGTGCAAGCTGTGACATGTGGGGTGCCACAGGGTAGTTGCTTGGGTCCATTACTATTTACTATTTTTACGAATGATCTGCCACAAATTTTGAACAGAGCCACTTTAGACATGTACGCTGATGGTTCGACCATATATGTCTCTGCATTTACAGCTAAATACAGTTTTAATCGAGGAGTTAAAAACAGTTGAAGATTGGATAAATTGTAATAAATTAGTTTTGAATGTATCAAAAACTAACTGCATGATATTAGAAATTTCAAATTTCAACATCAGGAATAACCCACAGTTAAATCTTAAAATAAAACAAGGCAGTATCAAGCAGGTGCAGGAGACCAAGCGGCTGGGAATAGTCATTGATGAAAAATTATCATGGAAAACACATATAAATAAGATAAGTTAATAAAATGGGACATGGTATTTCTATAATACGAAGACACAGGGCATGCCTAACTCCATCAACAAGACTAGTAATTCAAGCCTTAATTATATCAAATCTTGACTACTGCCACACAGTTTGGGCAAATGCAACTGCAGATATGATTGCAAAACTACAAAAAATACAAAACAGAGCTGCAGTGTGTCATTAAAATGCATATGAATCTTGGCTGGTTAATAATTAGCGACAGATTAATTTATTCATTATTATTATTCATTAGAAATGTGACCATAATAAAGACTCCTCATGTATTATACCAAGAGCTATGCTACAGCGCTGATAACCATCATTAGACATGCGGCTGGCGGATATTTTGCATTGCCAACTGTGAAATCTAATTCGGGTAAAAGAACTGTTGTGTACAGAGGCATGTATGAGTGGAACTTGTTTCACAGGCACATCACACAAACAAACAGCAAAAGAACATTCAAACTGTTAGTCAAACATCTCTTTAATCAGTATAAATGACAACTGTTGAACATAATAGGGTATACTTAAACAACATACTTAAACAAGCAGGTTGCTGTAATTGATTGTTTGATGTGCTGGAATAATATTAATATTTGAACATAATAATATATATATGAATTGTGGACTGCTTCTCAGATTTATTGTGTCTGACAATGACCTCAGTTAGTTTCTAAACTGTTGCAGTGCTCCTGTTTAAGTTGTGTTTTTGTGTTCTGTTTTGTTTTTTTTTTTATTTATTTGTAATTCTCTGCTTTCGTGATTTGCTGAGTATTTTTGCATTTGGTATTTTCTTTTATTTATTGGAGCCTTTTTGGTTCACTTTTATTGTGTTATGATTTGTACTGTTATTTTAAAATGTTGGCAGACCCCAGGAAGAATAGCTGCAACCTTGATGTAGCTAATGGGGATCCTAATAAACAATAAACAATAAAACCAAACTGCAGTTCCTTGAATGGCCACTTGAGGCTGGCTTCAGAGGTGAGTCAGTTCCTATAGACACCCACATTAAAATGCCCGACTTTAAAGCAGAAATAAACATATTCACAGCCTGGCACAAAAAATGTTTTGGTCTACTGAACATCCAACATTCTCACTCCGACCTCATCACAAAGCAAAGCTTGGTCATGGACCTTCCAAGTCCGCATACGATGTGCAAGATACCCTGGGTGCATTGGTTGTTGACATACTGTGTCAAGTTCTGCCTGTTACATGCTTTGTCTTCTTCCAGTGCACACTTCCATTTTCACAGGAAATTTACCGTTTACATACAGTCTCTTTGAAAATGACCACTTTTTACACGTGGTAAGGTTTAGGGAAGAAGAAGGGTTTGGCTTTATAATCTCACAGGATGAGAACACCGCTCCCCAGGTGAACGTCAGTGTTAATTGGACCCATCCACCACCCCTCTCCCTACTGTATTTGGACTTTCACCGCCTTAAGTTTCATTGTTGTCTCGTCACGTTTCCCCCCGACGCCATCGAGCACCTTTAGGCTATAACAGCAACCAGCAGCGTATGATGCCATCGTTAAAGGACGGCTTTTTTCGTCAATGTCTGATGCCTAAAGTCACTGCCCAAACGCTGTATTTCAACGACTCTGTTGTGAAACTGGATTGTCCCCACCACTAACCAGAGCTACATTTTTACATTTGTTGCACTAGTACATGTAGCCAATTCACTTTGGTGGCCCAGCACATCATTTAGGTGCACCTATTTTGTTTTTACCAAACCTTTTTTCCCACTATAATACACACAAGCATTACCTTTTTTGTCAGTTCTCACACATTTCTGAACACATTATGTAAATGACTTGAACAGGGCTGTACATTAACTTATTTTCACACAGCATTGATGCTACAAAGCTAGAAGGTTTTGCAGCACAGGCCACAAAATTGTAGCAAGAGAATAAAACCATCAAACAAGTCCACTGTAGTTTGAGACTATCTCACACAAACAAGCACACAAACCCTCACCTCAACAAAACCAGCTGGTCTTTCTCACACACACAATGCAGAGCTGTTTGGCACATGTGCTACAGCGGTAATTTCATTTATCCACAGACCAGTTCTGTGGTGCACGTGGGATCTAGCTTATATGTCGCACTGTACAGCCCTGTTGTAAATGCAGACAATGTTGGGTGAGGATTAGGGATCTTACCAGGGACAGGGGAGACAGGAGGTGGAGCGGTTACCTCCACTGATTATGTCAGGTCTGGGCATTTCCAGGGCAGGGAACAGGTGGTACGGGCACTGTAGCATTCTTCCTGATGGGGAAAAAAAAAAAAAAAAAGACTATAATTACCACCTCGCAGTTGAATGACTCTGCAAACCAGTCAAGTTGCAGTTACAGTTTCTATCCATGTCTGTAAAAACATGGATACTACATGGATACAAAAACAGGCTGACCTTTGACCTTTCAAATATGTAATCACTTTATTATGTTATCCTGTTAGACATTTGTGTAAAAAATTTTGTTATAATTAGAGTATGAATTCCTGATTAATAGCCAAAAACATATTTTTCTGGGTCACAGTGACCTTGACCTTTGACCTTCAACCACCAAATTTTCATCAGTTCATCATTGAGCCCAAGTAAATGATTGTGCCAACTTTGGAAAAATGTTCTCAAGTTATTCTTGAGCTATTGTATTCATGAAAAGAGACAGCTGCAAGGTCACAGTGACATTGACCTCTGACCATAAAATTCTAATCAGTTCATCTGTGACTCAAAGTAGATGTTTGTGCCAAAGTTGAAGAACTTCCCTCAAGGCATTCTTAAGATATCACATTCACAAAAATAAGACTGATGCAAGGTCACAGTAACCTTGACCTTTGACCTATCACCACCAAAATCTAATCACTTCAAGTGAATGTTTGTGCAAGCTTTGAAGAAATTCCCTCTTGGTGTTCTTGAGATACTAAGTCCACGAGAACTGGCTGGATAGATGGACAACCCAAAAACATAATGCTTCCAGCCAGAGCTATTGCCGGCAATGCGAACTTTTGCATAGCAATCAGAGTGTTGTAATTGCTCCACCTCACTCTACTCAGAGCTTTAATCACATCATTATTAGTTACCTGCAGTGCAACTGAATGTCGCTGCTCTAAGCATTAATGAGTTGAAATAATGAGCTGCAATTTTGCTTCTTTTTTTTCTAATGGGAAAATATGGTGTGGATGTGTAACAAAAGCCAGTATGTAAGTTATATTGGAGTGTGTGTGAAAATACTTCAGTTCAATTATGCTTGTGAGTTTAAACAAGCATCTTGTAATTTTATTTACGTGTGCAGAACTTTGCAGATTACATATTATCCCGCTCATATTCACAATAAAGCAATTAGGAAACTTTCTTAAGACATCCTGAGCATTCAGCGTATTACTGTGAGAAAGGAGTTTTCCACAGGCCAGACAGCAGGAATCACTTTGGGCCTGCTCCACCGGCAACGGATAAGAAGCTTACATTTCCGACGCATAAAGTTTTTACACACAAATGAGATTAATTTCATCATGGCGCGCAGAGGCATTGTAGCTGAGAAAATCTGAGCTCTTTCATATCCTCAGAAAATCACCCGGGGAAACTGAGTCCACACATTCATTCTGCTGTGTGTTTTTGTTTCGGGTGGTTGTGCTTGGCGAAGCCTGGTGAGACACTCTCCCTGCTTATTCTGTTTTGGAATATGTTTAGCAGAGTTTGGATGCGCCTTAAGTACTTTATTTAAGTAAAAATCAAAGGTACTTGTACTTTGCTGGAGTATTTCCAATTTATGTTACTGCTGCTCGACTACATCTGAAAGGCAAACCACTGTAATTTTTACCCCAGTCTGACATCTTTAGTCACTTTTCAGATTACAATTTTTTCATACCCTTCTTGTCCAGTAAAAACTATTCAGTTTTCTTATTTTCTGGTGAACTTAAGCATCAAGTGTCACAAAGCTAAAAACAGGGCTGTTTTTCTGACACCATGAAAAGTTGACTTTAAGGAGATGTGTGGTTCTCCCAGGACAGCAACACTACAAACTTGTACTGATCTGACAGAATATGACGCTGTAGACCAGTGGTTCCAAAACGGTCCAGCCATGGGATCCCGATTTTTCCTTAGTCATTTTTTTCAAGGTCCACACAGTTTAATACATCCAGTGTCGTACTTGCATTTGGCCATGTCATCACGCTAGTTAGTCATTCCTGTTAACTAGCTGTCTGTTATTCACTCACTCCACAGCAGGAAACAGCACTTCAGGATAAAAGCTCTGTGCTGGATATTCATTGTACTTAAAATGAAGTGTTTTTTGCATTGACATGTTTGCAAGTCACTTGTGGTCCATTCAGACTGGACCAGCCACCTACTTTTGGACCACAGGCCACCAGTTGGGAACTACTGTTGACAGATGACAGTGACATATAAAATAAGTTAAAAAAAGTTTGAAAAAATCTGTCTGGAGCAGCAAAACATACTTAAGCCTTATAATAAAGGTAACACAGCCTTTTAAAGGGGAACTAACTTTTTTTTTTTTTTTCAACTGGGGCCCTATTTTCCCATCTACTTTTGTCTAAATGAGTGATAGAATGTTCAATATGTGACATTTCTCCAGTACGAAGCTCGGGCGCTATATTAAATAATAGGGCACTCAGACAGCGTCAAACAACGTCAAAATACGTCCACTAAAAGTGCTTTTTTTTCCACACAGATAGGCTCGGATTGTTAGGATAATTATCCAACAACATAACGGGAAGGAGAAATGAACGTCTGTGTTTACCTTTAGCTGGAATCGGACATATTTGTTGTGACAATTCAAAACAAAATCAGGTAAAAATTCAGCCATGACTACTGCAAAAAGTCACATTTGTAAGCTCGCTCCAGCGGTAACTTCCTGCAACAACTCAAGTCTCGCAGTATAGTAAAACACCAAACAAGAAGAAGAATCTCGCGAGATGTGAGATTTCAGAGCCAGACTTTCACTCTCTGAGTGAGTGTTTTGACTTGCCACAACAAACATGTCCGAATTTTTACTCCATTTTGACCAGCTGGATCTGGATGAGCCGTTTGAATTTGATGACCACCTGTATTTATTTGAACACGGAGTACACGGACATTTACGGAGGCAGAGCTCATTGAAGAGGGATGAGGAGAAACAGGGAGCAGGCAGAGGAAGTGTTTTGACTTGCCACAACAAATATGTCCGATTCCAGCTAAAGGCAAACACAGACGTTCATTTCTCCTTTCCATTATGTTGTCGGATAATTATACTAACAATCCGAGCCTAACTGTGTGAAAAAAATGCACTTTTAGTGGACGTATTTTGACGTTGTTTGACGCTGTCTGAGTGACCTATTATTTAATATAGCGCACGCTCACGAGCTGCAGGCAGGTCAGCCCAGGCTTCGTACTGGAGAAATGTCACATATTGAACATCCTATCACTCATTTAGACAAAAGTAGATCAGAAAATAGGGCCCAGGTTGAAAAAAACGTTAGTTCCCCTTTAAGTCAAATTCAGCCTATCAACATTACTCACAGATCTAAATGAGCACTCATTAATATGTTTTAGCACAAGGTGGCTACTCTGCAGTGAACCACTTTGATTATTTGGTACTTTAACTTTGTAGCAATGTCAATGAAAGCTAACAAATTTGTTCACGCACTATTAAATCCTCTATTTCCTCTGAGACTTGTCCCTTTTTCGATTCGGACTCCACAGCTAGCCCAGCAAGGGAGACTCAAGAGGACTATAGCCATCGCTAGTGATGTTTTTAGGGTAAAGGCGCCAGGCCAGATGTATGACGCACGTTTTAGTTGACGAAACATTACAATCTTCTTTTAAATCGATGCATAGGCTATGCATTTTTACAGTTGAAGAATGTAAGAATCATTTAGGCCTACAACAATAAATGAAAATTAAAATGTTATTCATTTCCATATCATTTCCTGTGACAGCCAAAGGGAGCCACTGGAGAGGGGCTAAATAGCCACAGTTTGCCTACCCCTGACCTAAAGGATCTGAATAAGTCTTCCACCAATGATTTTTGAACTTTAGGGTTTGTGAGAAGTATCTCCAAGACTTTGACTTCCTGAAGTACATAGATTAAATCAGCTGGAATCACTGGTGGCATGGATACAACTTGAAGAAAAGTTTGGACCAGAACATATTCAAAACCCTCCTGTATATCCTCCACCACTGCTTCTACTGCTGCTCTTGACAGAAGGGGAAAAAAAGCATTTTTATGTAGAAGAAAGTCAGGTAATGTTAGTGCTGTGCAAACAGAGTTTAAGACTAAACAAACCAATTTTTAGTTCGCCCAGATTTACATTTCCTCCACTGCAAAGGCTCTGCAGCTGGAAATAGTTTGACTTTGTCCTAACCCTGAATATCCATAGAGCATAATGCTTAAGCCTTTTGTTTAGACTCTCAGGATGATTGGGACACTTTAGTGTTAAACATCTGATAAAATTTCAAACAGCAGCAGAAGGGAGGCGCCGCATTGCCATTCAAAGAGTCAGTGAAATAAACCGATGACTCAGGCTCGCAGCTGTCAAATCAAAAGTGGTCTCCATGAGGCACATATACACTCAATAGGCTTTACCAAGTCAAAACAGTGCTTAGGTAACAGCGAGCCAGTATTTCAAACAATTCCTTGGACTTGGCCCACGCGTCTACACCTTTCTTCTCCAATCATTTCAGCAGCAGAGCTCCACTGAGCACCCTGCTGCTTTGTTCAGCGCCATGATGCAAGACTGTCATTTTCACTTCAACTTCAGGGAAGACATCTACTGGTAACAGCTCAAGCTGCTACCATAGTCTTCACTAATGAGAGCAGCGTGTTCTTAATGGGATTCCTGTGTGTGAATAAAGCATATGCAACATATATGCCTTTACCACTTCACATGACATCCTTACCTGAATGGTGTATTACAGAACAGGCTGATTTAAATGTATGAACTGGCAACTTGAACCAAGAATCTTCTTACTGTGAGGCAACAGCGCTAACCACTGACCAAACTGGTAAACAACTGGTGCAATAGCACTCATAACAATTGGTTGAGCGGTTGGAGGATGAATGATCAAAAAGTGGCTGGTTTGGAAAAAGGAAGTGGTGACAACATCCACCATGAGACGAACATCAAAATGAACCAAAAACAAAAACTGCATAAAACTATAAATAGGTTGCAGTTACTGTATCACACACACACACACACACACACACACTCACTCACAAACCAATGGCAACACAGCTGCAATGCCAGGCACTGGCCTGGCCGGAACAATTACACGCTCTACTTCCTAAACCACAGCTGCCCACCCCACAAGAGCCAAAACATCTGCTTTGGCTATTAAATTACTGGTTTTAGTTGGTACCAGCATCTTTTTCACATTACAGTGTCTTAAATGGAACCTTTCATGCCCATTTTCAGGTTCATATTTGTATTTTGGGTTTCTACTATAACATCTAAACGTGCTTTGATGGTCTAAAAACTCCGTCTGCTGAAACACCTGTATTCATTCCCTATCTGAGATGCTTCATTTTAGCACCTGTCTCTTTAAGCCCCTCTATCGAAAAAGCCATTTTGGGGTCTTCCACATCGCTCTGTCTCTGCGCTGCACCATCACTGGATTACAGGTTTCCCTGATGTAAGCATGTAGCTACATGTAGCAGTGTACATGCAGCCGGGGACTGATTGGGTATGGTTTCACTTTCTCCTGTTGAAAATCAAAGCTTCTAAACACAAGCGGACATGTTCCAGCAATAATATGGTCTCAGATCAGGGTGAAATTAACAAATTGGCAACCAAGATTACATCTTTCCTTGATGTTAGCATATAGCTACATGCAACAGTGTAGGCTACATAATACTTGCAGTACCGTGCCTAAAGCAGATGGCCATATAAAGCAATCCATCACAAGCTGATGTCAGCATGTCACGAAAGTAGGAAAAAACTGTTGTAAACAGTATTCACAACGGTCAGAAGTCTGACATCACATATTAAACACACACATAGTGTATATATATATATACATATATACATATATATATATATATATATATATATATATATATATATTATGTGCAGCGGAAGATTGGGGGTTTGATTTCTGGTCAGGGAGGGGCAACACATATCCAGTCTGGACCTTTAGGCAAGGTTCTTAATGCTGCTAGCCTACCTCAGGATGACTTAAACCACAAACGCAAGAGTCATACCAGCTCGGACGTCGCCCCTGTCAACAAGGTCTGCGCCAGGTGTTTTGGGGAACAAGGGCAACCTGATGAGTAATGGGCTACTGGATCAAGACATACATGGACTAGAGCAGAGATCAGGTGCAGGCCAGGCAAAGATGCTTCTGAGTCAGTTGAGCACATGATAGCAGGGTGTAAGATGCAAGCAGGAACGACGCACATGGAACACCATCACCTAGTGTACAGGAACATCTGCACTGAGTATGGGCTGGAATTCCCAAGGTCAGAATGGAAGACACCTCCTAAGGTGGTTGAGAATTACTGAGCTAAGATCCTGTGGGACTTCCAGATCCGGACTAGCAAACTGGTGATGGCTAACCAACCGGACATCGTGTTGATGGACAAACAACAGAAGAAGCCAGATGATAGATGTAGCAATCCCGAGCAAGAGCAACATCAGGAAGAAGGAACACGAGAAGCTCGACAAATACCAAGGGCTGAAAGAGGAGCTAGAAAAGATGTGGGGAGTAAAGGCAACAGTGGTGCCAGTGGTAATCAGAGCACTCGGGGCTGTGACCCCCAAACTGGGAAAGTGGCTCCAGCAGATTCCTGGTACAACATCTGGGGTCTCTGTTCAGAAGAGGGCAGTCCTAGGAACAGCTGAGATACTGCACAGAACCCTCAAACTCCCAGACCTCTGGTAGAGGACCAGAGCTTCAGGTCAAAACCTCCTGCGCAGTGTCCTTTAAATGATGGTCATATCCTGTAGCACCACCATTGTGATAAAAGTTAATTGAGCACATTCATGATCCCCAGAGGATGAACCTTTTGCCACTGTAGGCAGTTCATTAGTCAAGGTCAGGAAAATAGTAGATGAATAATTATAATACTTTTTATGAACTCTAAATGAGCAAGTTGCTGGTGTATACTGAGAAAAGTCATGCTCCAAAGACGATAAACCTTTGATTTCTATTGGTCCTATGGTCATTCCTAGCCACTTTATTTTTTAGCATTTCCATTTTATATCTTGAGAGAGAATATACTAAACCCTACACTGTGTGATATCAGCAGTGTTGTTTCATCTGTGTTTGTTCAGGCTGATGAGATGCACTAAAAAACCTCTGAATTTTTTAAACACCCATTTCTGTTCTCACTGTGAATAATGAAGCAGGGAATTCTGATATCTAGAATAACACAACCGAGACACTTGAGAGAGCCGAGTATCACCGAGGCATTATTTTTACAGTGGCGCTAACATTGTTCCAGGCAAATAGGGACGTGGCAAAGTTGTCAGGAAAACATGCACACTAAAACACTAATACACATGATGAAAATAACAAAATATGATAAGACTTTTACAGTTGGTTGAGCGCTCGTGAACATAATTAGTTGACACTAGCTGGTAACAGTTGTAATGGGGAGAAAGTACGGGGAGCAAAATGTCATTACTTTCAAATTCAGCCATTAACTGATAAGCCTATCTGATGCTACTTGTGCATGCAAGAGTGTGTGTAACAGTCTGGCTGCCTCACCAGCTCTGAGTGAAGGCATTTGCACATTTTTTCCCCCCCTACCCTGCTAAGTGTCTTTTTGGCGCCATAACAGCTAATCACTTCATCATTTCCTAACTCTCTTACTCACTCAAATACGCACACCGACCTCATTATTCCCTCTTCCTTTCACCAGATTAATTCTCTTGGTATAGTAAGAGGGGTATCATAATTCTAATATCACTACAATCCTAAAATCCTCCAATTTAATCCCTAAATGGTGATGTAAATCCCATAAAGCCAAGTAGAAAAAGAAGCACCTGCGACAAAGAAGGAGACTCATGAAGACATCAAACTTTGATTGGACACCAGCTCCTGGCACTGGATTAAGAGGATGAATTAATTTGTAATAGTGTTTGTTTGTGAGTGTGTTTACAATTGTTAAACCTTTTTTTGGACGTACAATATGACAATGAGTCTTCAGTAATTCTTAATAAGCTGAGAGGCAGCCACAGGTACTTTACATTGTACATAATTAATCATGTCTGTCTTTCCAAACAATGGGATTTATTCGCTCCTTCCAAAACAACAGTATCCAGTGTTTTATCACTAATAACCAGACACACCAACTGTAAAAAAACAAGGAAGTTTTTCTTTCTTTATATCATAAAGAATAGGGGGGATAAACACATTTTTCAGTGTGTGTGTGTGTGTGTGTGTGTGTGTGTTTGTGTGTGTACTCACAGCTCACAGACCACATGTAAGGACGGCTCCTCAGCGGGTTTGCTGAATTAATACTTTACATTAATTCATAATTAATACCCTCTTTGGCTCAGCGTGACAGTTGTGGGAGTGAACTACTTCATGTTGTGAATTTTTGGAAAACCACAACCCTCTGTACAAAGCACCCTGCAGCTCTGCAGTATATCAGCCTCATGCACTGGTGAAGAAACTTGTAGAAAAGTTGTCGGCTAATTAAAAGATCAAAGTGTTTTGCGTCATTCTGTGGACAGATCAGATCTTATAAAAGGAAACATTCTTACTTTAACTAGGATGTATATGGAGGAAATGTTAGTTGGATATGATTCTGCTGACCAAAGGACCCAACAGTGTTGTAGATGGGACGTTATCAAACACTTCATAGGTTGGCAGATAGTACCGAAGTACTGCTGTGACATTATGTGTGCAATGTGCAATTGAAGTTTCAATCAGGAATTCAATTCTTTTTTACTGTCATTGTAAAAAGTAGGGATGTTCCTGGTGACTAATTTCCCTGTCGTCTAAACTAAAGTTTTAATTTAGACTAGTCGACCAGTCTAAAAAAAGGAAAGCACTCAGAAAACAGTCAAAATTTAGCAAAGTTTACTGTTAAGTATTTAAAACATTGTCCCAAAAACATATTGTGTGCATTAAGAGCCCTTTGAAGCCTTTAATCACAATCTTCAACACGGCTCTGTAGCACCCACTAGTAGCGGGCTTGTACATGAATAAAACACTAATTGGTTTAACAAACTAATATTTCTGGTGCCGAAAAGCGAGGGGGCGGATGTTTAATCAGTTACTAATCCCTAGTTTTTAGGCAGGTGAGGCCAGAGCACTGTGACAGAGACGTATTTAAGATGTCTGTGAAAACCTCAGCCAGCTCCACGGCACAGTCTCTAAAGACCCGTCCCAGGACACCATCCGGCCAGCTGCCTTCCTTATGTTAATATTTCGGAGTATGCGTTGTACCTCGGCAATCTGCAAGATGAGTGCCTGGTTGTTCGTAGCTGGTGCTCAGGCCATAAAGAAGAGGTTAAGCTCCTCAGCCAGGGCAGCATTGTTGCTGGTGGGTGAGGTGATGTTCTTGTTTAGGTTTGTGACGTGCCGTATCCCTTGCCTTGTCTCGTGGCTCTGAGTTGTCCAAGTGACCCTCAATCCTCCTCCTGTAGGCCGCCTTAGCGTTCCTGATGCCCCTCTTCAATTCCGTTCTGGCAACAATGTACTGTTGTGCATCGCCAGACCTGAAAGCCACGTTTCTGGCCTTGAGTAGGAGTCACACGTCTTTGGTCATCTATGGCGTGTTGTTGGGAAAGATACAGATTTGCTTTGTGGTGGTGACAGTGTCCATACAGCTTCTCATATAAAAGAGCATGGTAGAGGTGTAGGTGTCAATGTTATTGTCCTTGAATATGGACTAGTCAGTGTGGTCGAAACAGTCCTGAAGCTACACCCTCCGACCACACTCGTATCATTCGAGCAACCAGTTTCACCAAGTTGATGAGCAGTCTGTATGCTGGATATAAAAAAACAGAGAGATGTGGTCCAACTGGCCCAGGTGGGGGAGAGATGATGTTTTACAACCATGCTTAATTTGCTGTGCATGTGGTCGAGCATTTTATCTTCCTTTGTGGGGCAGTGGACATGGTGGTAGAATTTGGGAAGCACAGTCTTCAGGTTTGCTTGGTTGAAGTCACCAGCTATTACAAACACCCCGTTCAGGTGGGCACTCTTTGTTAATGGCAGTTGGCAGAAAGCTCAAGGCTGTAACAGTGTTAGCTTGAGGGGGTATGTCAACAGCAGTGATCACAACAGCTGTGAATTTCCGCGATAAGTAGAAGGGGCGACATTTTATAGTTCAATACTGACTATATTCATGATAGGGTTACAATGGTATGGTCATGGTAACCCTAAGTGCTAAATCTTCTGCAACTGGACTTGCTTGAGTTTCTTGAGGACGTTTCACCTCTAATCCAAGAGGCTTCTTCAGTTCTGACAGACTGGTGCAGAGTCACAGGCTTTAAACTCTGCGTGGGAGTGAACCCTTACAGAGTCGTTAAGGTAACATCAAGTTGTCAACTGCATTGTAGGTGGGTGATAAGTGGAATCATAGGCCACCTCCTCTGGTTAAAGATGGTTGCTTCAGTTTGACATAGATGGCTTCTTTCAAACCACAGGGATGTGGTAACACTCTGTGGTGACACCACATCCCTGTGCACTTCAAACCCAGAAACACACCAAGGCAGAAGCTTGTCCACCCTAAGGACAAAACACCCAGGCAAAAGCAGAGTAATGTAGTGTATGCAGTTCAGTGCAGCCAGGAATTCATTTTGGCAACAATTAAATCGTAGGCAACTGGACTTTGATTTTGTCTAGAAGACGTTTCGCCTCTTATCCAAGCGGCTTCATCAGTTCTCAACGCATCAGTCTGACTAGTCCTCACTAGTCTGACGCTTGGATAAGAGGCGAAACGTCTTCTAGACAAAATCAAAGTCCAGTTGCCTACGATTTAATTGTTGCCAAAATGGAATTGACCTGGATAAATGAGAATATCCACAGCCAGGAATTCAGAGATTTGTACATTGGGGAAACAAAACAGCTGCTCCAGAAGTGCATGGCACAATGGTCAAGACTCAGCAGTCCATTTACATCTGAAGGAGAAGGGACACTTCCTCGAGGACGAAGGAGTGTCACATCTTGGCCAGAGAAGACGGATGGTTTGAAAGAGGCCTGAAAGAGGCCTGAAAGAGGCCATCTACGTCAAACACGAATGACTAAAGTTAAATTTAAAGTCATTTCCTTTCCCACAAAATGTATGCACTGGTTGGTGGTCAGCTGTAGTGTTTGCAGGGTCTTCATATGTAAATTTCTGGCTGAGACACAGACAATGTGAAGCAAGGCAACGGTTGGCTTTCGCCACCTTTAGTTCTTTGATG
The DNA here is from genome assembly GCF_011397635.1 of Epinephelus fuscoguttatus. Classification (NCBI taxonomy): domain Eukaryota; kingdom Metazoa; phylum Chordata; class Actinopteri; order Perciformes; family Serranidae; genus Epinephelus; species Epinephelus fuscoguttatus. The sequence goes on from NC_064774.1 coordinate 18,347,887, forward strand.
TCATTATGGTGTGTCTGCGCCTTTCCATCGATGCAACCCACCTCCGCCCCATTTGTCTTCAGTCTACATTACAGCTAGTTTTCCCATTTGGTCCTTGCAGTGAGCTCATCAGAAGTCCTGCCCAACATGTCATCCATCACTGTCTAGACTACATCAGGAGGGTATTTCTGCACAGCTCATGGCATCTCTATCCCCTCAAAATATGATGTCACAATTGGGTCCAATTGCTTAAGAATTCAACTTTACATTTTGTATTCTTTATCTCTCTCTCCAATAAAGTCTCTCTTGATTGAAAAGTTAAGTTAATTCTAGCAGTAAACCTTTATTTTTCTTCTAATTCAAGGCATCTAGTAACTACTGCATGCAAACATATGTATTTGTTTATATTTTTGTCGCTGCAGTTTTTGTGGTTTTGCCATAAATCAACCCTGTCTTTTCAACTCACAACAGCAGAAAAGTCATTTTTGGTACAGACGGAGGAGAGATGCTGTGGGTGACTGAATTTGTAAAATCCATTGATTTTGAGTTGTTTCTGTCTGGACTCATAGATTTGTTTCTGTCCTGTCTGGACTCAAGAAAGGATAGAATAAATTAGGATGCATGATGGTGGATAAATGGCGTAGGTGTGGAGCATGTGTGTATGTTTGAGCATCCAAAATGAAAATGAATGATGGCAGAAAAATGATTGGACATTACTGGTGTTTTGTTTTGATTTGCTGTAATGGACTGAAAGGGCCCAATTTTCAAACAAACACACACATACAGACTTAGTCAGCAATGGAAATGTCACATTTAGTCTGCCTCCTTTAGTAATAAAACACTTCCTAGAAAAATAATTCAACATTTGGGGGACTGTGGGTGAATGAATGATGGTTCTAATAGCCTTCGCAAAATGAGACAATTCTGGGAATATGTATACTTTGCAACTTGCTGATTGGAGTTGCCCACAAAGTTTCTGTTTCCTCGGCCCAAAGACGCATACACTCACCGGTCCCTTTATCAGGTACACCTTTTCAACTACTTGTTAATGCAAATAGCTATTCAGCAAAACATGTGGTAGCAACTCAATGCATTTAGGCATGTAGACATGGTCATGACGAGCTATTGAAGTTCAAACCAAGCATCAAAATGAGGAAGAAAGGTGATTTAAGAGACTTTGAACGTGGCATGGTTGTTGGTGCCAGACGGGCTGGTTTGAGTATTTCAGAAACTGCTGATCTACTGGGATTTTCACACACAACCATCTCTAGGGTTTACAGAGGATGATCCGAACAAGAGACAATATCCAGTGAGCAGCAGTTCACTGGGTGAAAATGCCTCATTGATGCCAGAGGTCAGAGGAGAATGGCCAGACTGGTTCAAGATGATAGAAAGGCAACAGTAACGAACAATAACCACTGGTTACAACCAAGGTCTGCAGAAGACCATCTCTGAACCAACAACACGTCCAACCTTGAAGCAGATGGGCTACAGCAGCAGAAGACCACACCAGGTGCCACTCCTGTCAGCTAACAACAGGAAACTGAGGCTACAGTTCACACAGGCTCACCAAAACTGGACAATAGAAGATTGGAAAACATTGCCTGGTCTGGTCATGACAATGAGTTCACTGTACTCCAATGGCCTCCACAGTCACCAGATCTCAATCCAGTAGAGCTTCTTTGGGATGTGGTGGAACGGGAGATTCAAATCTGCAGCAACTGTGTGATGCTATCATGTCAATATGGACCAAAATCTCTGAGGAATGTTTCCAGCACCTTGTTGAGTCTATGACACCAAGAACTAAGGCAGTTCTGAAGGTAAAAGGAGTCCCACCTGGTACTAGCAAGGTGTACCTAACAAAGTGGCTGGTGTATGACAAACATGCATTTTTTTTCATCCTGTAATGGACCGCTGATCTGTTCCCCTGCAGTCTGGGATGACTGTCTGTTACCATGAATAAATAATAAATAAATCATAAGAAGCATACTGTATGCCTTGGGAAACGGTCTGTAGTGGTGCATATAATTTATAGGTAATGGGCTAAGACATGTAAAAGCAGCAGCAGGCAGTCCATTAACCTTCAGTGGTTTAAGTGACAAACAGGAAACTATGTGCTGAAGGAAAGCAGGGAGAAGTGGACGTGGTTATAGAGCAAATTACCCTGACACAGACTATCTCCGGGCATTGTGGAATTATTATTTTCAGCTCTGGTATTGAGAACAAAAAGCGAGTGTGGCAATTGCACATTCCAGACACTGCGAGGATCAGATGTCACCAGTTTATTAAGTCATAGCAAGATAAGCATGCTGGAAAATGAAAATATTAGACCCCAAAAGTGAATTGTCTCTTTGAAAGGGAGCTAAAACTACATCTTTGGTATCATACAGCGCCAAAAGATAATTTTCCAATAAAGGAGGCGATTCGTACAAGCCGTCTTTTCAATCAAACACACTAACCTCTGTATCACACACACCCTGTGGGAATATGAGAAGACAGAGGGGTCCCGTAGTGAAGAAAATAAGAACGTGCGGAGAACAGCGTCAGTCGGCCGTCAGATCATGACACATGACTGACTCACATCTACTTTCACATTATTACATGTCAGCAGGAGATTTGATTTAGATGCATGTTTTCGATCATGTGCTTCACATGAATCATTCAAGCACACATGCAAACATGAAGGAGTGACATGTCCAAAGACTCAAATGTGATTGATGTGGTCTCATGAACAAACTGATTCATCTTGCTGGGTTAGGATGTGCATGTAAACACAAGGGTTCCCCAGTGCACCCATGTTTGTACAAATGCTGCACAAGTACAATCTTGGATGCCCCTGTGGTAAATAAAACATAATAAAGTGCCCACTACAGTGGCCAAAAATGCAAACAAAAAATTGATTAAGCCCCCTCTAGGGTGCTTTCCAGTGGAGAATGTCTAATGTAGTGCACTAATGGTTGTCCTCTGAAAGGAGAAAATGTGACACAGTTTCCTCGAGGGTGCCCTTCCAGTGGAGAAAATGTGATGCAGTGTTTTTTATAGTAGTGGCTCCCAACTGGTGGGTCATGATCTAAAAGTGGGTCGCAGGTCCATTGTGAATGGACCACAAGGGACTCACAAACGTAACAAGTTTGTAAAAAACAAACAAACAAACAAAAAAAAATTCTATTTTGAAGTACAGTGAATTTCCAGCATTTGAGTTTTTATTTTGAAGTGCTGTTTCCTGCTGCAGAGTGAGTGACTAATGAAAAGCTACATGGCAGAGACAGCAAACTAGCTCAACAACATGGCCAAAAGCAAGTATAATGCCGAGTGTATGACCCTGTGTGGACCTTGAACTAATGACCAAGGAGAAATCTGGACCCCGTGGCTGGACCAGTTGGGAACCACTACTCTTTAGGGTGCCATTCCTGTGGAGAAAATGTGATGCAGTGCGCTAATGGGCGCCCTTAAAATGTTGAAACTGAGAAAATGTGATGCTGTGTCCTCTAGGATGCACCTCTAGTGGAGAAAACATGGTGCAGTTGCACCAGTCTTTAAGTTGCACTTCGTGTAAAGAAAACACAACTTAGTGTCCAAGCTAGGTTGCCCTTCCAGTGGAGAAAGCATGATGCAGTGCCCTTTACTGTGCCCTTTGAGTGGAGAAAATGCAATTTAGTGTTCTTTATAGGGTGCCCTCCTGGTGGAGAAAATGCAATGCAGTGTCCTTTAGGGTGCCCTTTCAGTGGAGAAGAGAGCTATGCAGTGTCCCCTTTAGAGTGCTTTTTGAATGAAGAAAATGTGATGCAGTGTTTTTAGTGTGCCCTTTGAGTGGAGAAAACGTGATGCAGTGCCCTATAGGGTGCCCTTCCAGTGGAGAAAAAGCAACGCAGTGTATTTTAGGGCGCCTTTCCAGTTGAGAAAATGTGATGGAGTGCCCTTAACTGTGCCCTTTGAGTGTAGAAAATGTAATATAATGTTCTCTAGAGGGTGCCCTTCCAGTGGAGAAAATGCAGTGCAGTGTCCTCAAAGTGCTCTTCCAGCAGAGAAAACGTGATCCAGTGTTCTCTATAGGGTGCCCTTCCAGCGGAGAAAACACAATGTAGTGTTCCCGATAAGGTCCCCTTCCAGTGGAGAAAATGCAATGCCGTGTCCTTTAGGATGCCTTCCTCGTGGAGTAAACGTGATGCAGTGTCCTTGAGGTTGCCCTTCCAGTGGAGAAAACACAATTTAGTGTTCTCTATAGGGTGCCCTTCCAGTGGAGAAAATGCAATGCTGTGTCCTTTAGGGTGCCTTCCTCGTGGAGTAAACGTGATGCAGTGTCCTTGAGGTTGCCCTTCCATTGGAGAAAACGTGATCCAGTGTCCTCTATAAGGTGGCCGTCCAGTTGAGAAAACGCTATGTGTGTCCTCTGGGTTGCCCTTCCAATGGAGAAAATGTGATGCAGTGCCCTTTACTGTCCAAACTAGTGCAGCCTGATTTCACCTTGGTTATTAGTTTGAGGTCCCACAGTTTAATACATTCAGCATCATAGTGTGCCCGGTCATATCACGAAGCTAGTTTACTGCCTCTGTCACGTACCTGTCGGTTAGTCACTCACTCGGCAGCAGGAAACACTTCAAAATAAAAGCTCTGTGCTGGAAATTTACTCTAGTCAGAAATAAAGTGTGTTTTCTTACAAACTTGGACCGCGACCCACCAGTTGGGAACCACTGCTTTAGGGTGCCCATCCAGTGGAGAAAATACAATACAGTGCCATACAGGTGGCCCTACATTCTACAAATGTTTCTGTGCACTGGTGCCCTTTTTTATATTTTTGCCCCACCCATCAGACAGCCTGATTTCACTGTTGTCAGACACAGTGTTACTCAAAAACTAACACATCATCTTTACAAAAAAGGATTTCAAAAATCTGTTGTATTGTAACAACTCAGTGTATATACTTTATGTATACAGTGAACACAAGCATCAGGTTGAAGGGTTTATATGTAACTATTAAGGAAGGAAAGGTGGATTTTTATAATGTTTCAAATAAAGTGTCTGTGACAAAAAGACGCCTTGTCTGTGATTTGTTACGCGTGAAAAGGTTGATTGAGATTTTTTATGAGGTCTGAGGAAATTGAAAAAGCAAAATACATCTCAAACTGTTGATTGTTGACTTTTGTAGACCTGACTCTGAAAAACGGTACGCACGTACTTTGCAGACTGAGTAGTACACATTGTTTCAGTTACACTTCATACAAAATAGTGTTAATCAGAAACAGTCTCACACCTGTCAACTGAAACACAGATTAATGAGATTCTTTTAAGTTTCGCAGTTCATTAAGTGACTAGCCTTGTCGTTCCAATATAATATCCTTCATATCCTAAGGCCTTTCAATACAGAATGCAGGATAGAAAAACCACTAAGATAATAAAACGTGAAAAGAGAAAAATTTCATTGCGGCCCTTACCAAGGAGAATGGCTCGCTGCCATGTCTCTCCAGCCTGTCAAACAATCACCGCTGATACATCCTGAGAGAACAGAAAGGATCTGTGTTTGAGTGCGAGTTGTGTATTTCTGTGTGCGTCTGCAGTGTCCAGAGCATATAAAGAAAGTGGGTATAAAGAATGGATGAGTCAGTTGCTATCTAGCTCAAAGAAAGAGGTTCAATACAGCAGAGAGAAAATCACAGTGCTAAGATGCATTTTCGCTCCGAATCAATATTTCTGGGTTTCATTGTCAAAGTCCTTGTGAGATCTCCTCGGTGAGTGAGAGAGAAAAAGAGACTCATCTGCTAAAATGTCACTAAGTATTCACTAACAGTGTGGTCACAGCATTTGCAGGCATTTATAATATGACATCAACGTCTTCGTCATTTATAACAATGAACTACTGCTTTTGGGACAGTGTCCTGTGGTTAGCTATGATTATAGTCTCACACTATGAGGATGACATTTTCAGGTGTGTTATATAAGCTTCAATAACACTGTTGCCATTCAGCCGAGTGACTCACAGACAAGTGAGTGAGGACTATGACTTGAATGACATGATAGGATAAGAGAAAAAGTGAGTTTTAATTTCACAGCAGGTGCAGCTATTTCACTGTAGGTATAGTTGCAGTGTGGATGAGAAGGTAAAGGTTAGAGAATGATAAAAGATGGTAAAAGAAATCAATGTTGACTGCTGCCACATGGAAGAAAAACCATTGTCTATGGTCTGTAAGTCAAATTAGAACGTACTGTACATACATGATATACAAGCTCACTTTCCATAGATATAATTATCTTCAATGTCCAACATGAATGAACACACATAAATGACACTTACATGACATTTATGACATTTATACCACAAAATAATGCAGAAAAAAATCGGTGCATAAAACACCCCAGAATCAGGGCTGCCCCCTAGTCAACCAAACATTTGTTGACCAGAAAGGTTATTGGTCAGCAAGCTTTCATTGGTCGCTTAGTTGCACAAATTAAAAAAAACAAATGTGAAACTCTATTAGGAGCTGCACCTCATCAAAATAAATCAAAACCTATATGACTGGACCATGTAGGAATTTAATTTGAAAGGACCGACTCAGGAAGTGGCCATGTTCAGCGGTCAGACAGAAGTCACGGTACAAACCAATCACAGCCGACAGATACCCAGAGCTTTGCATCTGTCCCACGGACGATAGGCCTACACACTTATAAACAGCTCCTGGAAGAAGATCAGCTCTGCACTCAGGATTTCAGGTAAATCAGCTATACAATGCTTGTTAAGGTTGCTTAGGGCAGGGCTGCTACCTGTGGTTATTCCGCAGGCTAGTTAATAACATGTCGGGCAGGAAATCCAAAGTGTGGGATCATTTTGAGAAGGTGAAGGACGAACCCAAGGTGATATGTAAACTCATCTTCATTGGTCGACTACAAACATGGCGTATCATCTGAAACATGGAAGTAGCTACATGCCCATTAACCACTTAGCACAATCATTACTGCTTTGCCGATGATGATAATGATAATAAAATAAAATAATAAGAGCTATAATTACCGCCTCATGGTTGTATGCCTTCACGAACCTGTCAAAGTGCAGTTACAGTTTACTTCCATGTCTGTGAAAACACACATCTTTTCCCTGGCAGCACAAAAGATCTCAAGGTGGACACACAAGATTAGGGTCACCAATTCAGTATCTGACCGAATGTCCACCCTTCTGTTCATGAGTTATGGTGATGAATAATGGCCAGAAAAGTGTTTTTGCAAAACATTATGATGTCACAGTGAAGCTGACATTTGACCTTTCAAATATGTTATGTCATCACTTAATTATTTTATCCTATTAGACAGCTGTGTTAAGCTTTGTCATAATTAGCATATAAATTCTCGAGTTGTGGCCAAAAATGTTTTGTGAAGTCACAGTGACCTTTGACCACCATATTCTAAGTGCAAGTGGACGTTCGTGCCAAATTTGAAGAAATTCTCTCACAGCATTCTTGAGGTATCACAATCACAAGAATGGGACAAACACATGGATGGATAACCCGAAAATATAATTCGACAGCTATCGCTGGTGCAGAGGCACAGAAACTACCTGACAAAGTTCAATTCAACGTAAACTATCAAATCAACTGTAAATGTTTTAAGTTTATGGGGTAAGAGTTCATGAAAGTCTGATCCACTCAACTGGATGTTTAAACTGCTTCAGGGTTAAAACAGAAGCATGACAGAATAAACACATTCAAGCTGATTTCATGTCACAATGTGTCATAATGTCATAATGTGTTGCAGTTTAAAAAAAAAAAAAAAAAAAAAAAAGGAGTTGTGACCCAAAACTGTCATAAAAGCACAGCTACAAGCTGTGACTACAAACTTCAGTGCTAATTTGATCAAGCCAAATTATCAAAGTCAGGCCAATGATAACAGATTAGATCAACAAACTTTGCAACCAGAAGCTGTGAAGGCTGCGTGTCGTGCCTCTTTAACTAGTTTTACAGGCACGATTGGTAAAAATCCAGCACACACTGTGATGAAATGTACTGCCATAAATAATGTTTACACATTGACAATAAATAGGGTTTTCCTGCATAGAGAATTACGACGCAGCCGCCTCCTTCACATTTCGCCCCGCCCTCCAGCTCTCTACAAAACTCAGTGTCATAATGGAAAACAATATTTTATAACAAGCATTTCATTTGGCGACTTTCTGTTATTTGTAACTGCCATTGCTGCATTTCATAGATGTAGTGGCATTTCACAATCAGCTCAGTGCACTGGGAAAGGCTCTGCCAAAGGACCAAAGAGGAAGAAAAGTGACACCCACCATTGTGTTTCCTTTGGCTTTTTAGGCTGTAAATAACATTAATCTTTTACAAGCCATGACCAGAGGCCAGGTATTACAAAGCTGGTTTTCAACCAGTTCAGTCAACTGGTGACTTTTGTGCCTAAAACTAATCAAAATAACAACAGCGCTGTTGAAGCATACAGTTTTAATAAATCTGCAACATTACATGCAAATGTAACATAATATCTGTCCATCCACCACCCTGCCCACCTTCACCCAGTATGTTTCCTGCCACACCAGAGACAATAAAACACTGGATTTATTTTATGCCAACACCAAGAAGGCATACCACTCATCCCCCCTGCCCCCCCTGGAAAAAGCTGATCACAACCTGGTTCATCTTATGCCTGTCTACAAACCTCTGGTGCAGAGAGAACCAGCAACCACCCGCACCGTGAAAAGATGGTCTGAGGAGGCCGAGGAGGCCCTGAAAGACTGCTTCGAGGCCAGTGTGTGGGAGGTACTCAGCGATTCCCATGGAGAGGTCACTGACAGTATGACATCATGCATTACGGACTGCATAAACTTCTGTGTGGAAAGCACCGTACCCACCAGGACTGTACGCTGCTTCTCCAACACCAAACCCTGGATTAGTCCAGAGTTAAAAGCTCTCCTGAAGGAGAAGTGGAGAGCTTTTAACTCTGGAAATAAGGAGGAGCTGAAGGCCGTGCAGAAGGAGCTAAGGAGAAACATCAGGCGGGGAAAGGAAGAATATAAAAAGAAGATGTAGGAACAGCTGCAGCAGAACGATGTCAGCGGAGTCTGGAGAGGTCTGAAAACCATCTCAGGGCACAAACAACCAGACTCCCAGGCCAGAGGCGACCGGCAGTGGGTGAATGATCTGAATCTGTTCTTCAATAGATTTGATCAGTCTGCCCCTCCCCTGGCCCAGACATCACAGCTGCAACCCCCCTCATCCTCACCTTCACCTTTCCCCCCACCTACACTCCTGGCACACTGCTTCGACACCTCCCCCACCCCCGCTCCCCCGGACATCTCACCACCTCTCACCCCCCCAGCACACAGCCCCCCTGCTCCAGCTTGTCCTTCACTACCTGTCAGGTGAGAGATCAGCTGAGGAGGATAAAGACGAGGAAGGCTGCGGGTCCAGACGGCATCAGCTCCAGGCTCCTGAAGTCCTGCGCAGACCAACTGTGCGGGATAGTTGAAACCTTCTTCAACCTGAGCCTGAAGCTGGGGAGAGTACCACAGCTGTGGAAGACATCCCGCGTGGTACCTGTGCCCAGGACTCCGCACCCCAAGGACTTCAGCAGCTTCAGACCGCTGGCATTAACATCGCACCTCATGAAGACTCTGGAGCGCCTGGTCCTGTCTCGTCTAAGCCTCGCAGTAGGCCCTTCAATGGACCCGCTGCAGTTTGCCTACCAGCCTGGCACTGGGGTGGACGACGCCGTCATCTTCCTCCTGCATAGAGCTCTTTCTCACCTGGAGAAGCTTGGAAGCTCTGTGAGAATCATGTTCTTTGATTTCTCCAGCGCTTTCAACACCATACAGCCTGCACTTCTGAGGGACAAACTGGAGCACATAGGGGTGGCTAATCACCTCACGTCCTGGATCCTGGACTACCTCACGGACCGGCCACAGTATGTCAGGACCCAGGATTGTGTATCAGACTTGGTTGTGTTGCAGTATGGGGGCCCCGCAGGGGACAGTGCTGGCACCGTTCCTCTTCACCCTCTACACTGCAGACATTTCATACGACACCCCCACTTGTCATCTGCAGAAGTTCTCTGACGACTCTGCCATAGTCGGCCTCATCACAGATGAAGATGACAGGGAGTACAGAGAACTGAACCAGGACTTTGTGAACTGGTGCCTGAGGAACCACCTTCAGATCAACGCGGGGAAAACCAAAGAGCTGATGGTGGATTTCCGCAGGCGCAGACTCCTCCCCCCAACACCGGTGAACATCCAGGGAAAGGACATTGAGATGGTGACATCTTATAAGTACCTGGGTGTTCATCTTAACAATAAACTGGACTGGACTAATCACATAACAGCACTGTACAGGAAAGGCCAAAGCAGACTCTACCTGCTGAGGCAGTTCAGGTCTTTTGGAGTGCAGGGGGCGCTCCTGAAGACCTTCTTTGACACCGTGGTGGCATCAGCCATCTTTTACGGAGTGGTCTGCTGGGGCAGCAGCATCTCAGCTGCAGATAGGAAGAGACTGGACAAGCTGATCAAGAAGGCCAGCTCTGTCCTGGGATGCTCTCTGAATTCTGTGCAGGTGGGGGGAGAAAGGAGGATGACAGCCAGGCTGTCATCTCTGAGGACTAATGACTCCCATCCTCTGCAAGAGGAGATAAAAGCTCTGGAGAGCTCCTTCAGCGATAGACTGATTCACCCAAAGTGTATGAAGGAACGCTATAGCAGGTCCTTCCTGCCTGCTGCTGTCAGGCTACATAACCAGCACTGCTCACAGTAAACTGCACCATGGACACTTTAGGGACACTATGGACACCTTATGGACACCATAATAAGCATAACTGTCCCCCATGTTGTTGTTGTTTATTTGCACATACAATATCCACTTTGCACTAAATATGTTCACTTTAATCCATTGCTCAGTTTTTATTCACTGATCATTATTATTATTTATTGCTGTTTCTTGTATTTTTGTACTCTTTTTGCATGCCTAGTTTGTTTTACGTATTTAAATTTTGAAATCTTTAATCTGACTCTTTCTCCTTGACTGCTGTAACACTGGAATTTCTCAATTGTGGGATCAATAAAGGTGTATCTTATCTTATCTTATCTTATCTTATCTTATCTTATCGTAACATGGGTGGTTTGCAGAAACGTTCAATGCCAGCATTTTTTCAGGCAACTGGATTGTGAAACTATTTCTAGTGGTGAAACATAAGGAAATAATTTTTTTTTTGGAACTTTCTCCCTCTCAATCAGTACAGTTCAAACAGACATTTGTAAAACGTAATATTAGTGCATTACAATACATGACACATGGCACAAAAAGTAAAGAAATCTGTGTCTGGTAGATTATTTCTTTGTTGTAACAATGCTTCTTGGCAATAAATCTTATGCCGGTGGAAAGCCTGTTTGTTTACTTTTTAAATGGTGCCACATTTATAAGGAACATGCATTTGTGGGATGAGCAGCAGAGTTGAGTATGTGGGTTGCACCCATGAAAAATTTGCCAAATCAAATGCTATTGACTCTTGTTTTGAGCTTCTGGTACCCCCCACCTGTGAGCATGGGCCCTGCTACAGTGGTCAGTTGGTGTCTGCTCCAAGAATCGGCATGCCACGTTTGACTGATTTGGATAGGGCCCATGCGAAAGGGCAACTTCAAAATGGTGTTCCGCAAAACCAAGTTGCGGTATTACTTGGAGTGAGCCCTAGTACCATCTGCAAACTGAAGGCCAAGAAGGCCGAGAAGACGGCACCCCAAGATGACCGTTTCCTCAACCTGTCAGCACTTAGGAACCGTAGGCAGTCTTCTACAGATTTGCAGTCAAGGTTTGCCGGACGATATGGCTGAAGGCTCTCCGCCCATACAATCCGGAACAGACTGCACGCAGCCAATCTCTGGTCTCATAGGGCTGCCAGGAGGCCGTCATGACTGCCCTTCACCATCAGGCCCATTTGCGCTGGAGTCGGCAACACGTGCACTGGAACCCGAACATGTGGCGGAACGTTATGCTCAGGGATGACCGTAGGGTCAAAGTGTGGAGAAGACACGGAGAATGTAGAATATATAGACTATATATTTGATTGCATTGTTGCAACATGGCAAAGCTCTGTTTACACATTTACTTATGTACATACATTTTGTTTTTATTTCACATTTGCTTTGGCAACATTAAGTATGTTTCCACTGCCAATAAAACTTCTTTGACATGAAAACTGGATGAGGCTATGCAAAGCCCAATCAATTTAAAATACATGCTTGTAAAAAGAGTTTCCTTGAGCCAGCTGAAGGCACGTTACACCTGCACATGTGTGTACCTGATATGGAGCCTGATAAACAAACCCAACACACAGCGTCAATGCAAATAAAGTAATACCCCAGTTTTGCAAGTATTACTATTGCTGTTAATCTCCCTTCTCTTTTTTTTCTAATTATGTGTGACGCACACAGGTTGGAGTTAATTGATGTGTGAAGCGGAGTATTTGTCAGCTCCCTGCATTGATAATTGCCGTTAATGTAATTAGTCGGAGGTGTCAAGCACGTACACAACTGCATGCTCACGGTGCTAATAACTCTTGAGAATCTAGTGCAAACTGGAAAGGCGACATGAGCGCACGCAGTCCATGAGAATGCCAGCAGCCATAATTGAGATTGATCTCCGGTGACTCAGACGTACTCGCATGTTGAGTCATGCAGACACACATGGAGACACAGCAGTACCTGTTCTGACAGCATCTGTTAACACACTATGTCCGTCTCATTAACTGTCGACCTGTTTCTGTTTTGCTCTCTCAAACATTCATTTATTTATAAGCGACTACAGGTGAATAATCCTCATGGTTCAAGGTTCAAGGAGGATCCTCAGTTTATTCATTTCCCAACACTGTTCACTACGGATATATACACATTTATATTATTTTATTTTAAACTGTATAAACATTAACTACTGCACTATTTTATGTCTTGTCTTGAGCTTTGTTGGAGGAAGCCTGAGATTTTCATTGTTACAGCTTCTCTAATTGTTGTTCGGATGACATCAAAGTATTTGAAACTTGGAGAAATAAGGGTTCTTTCAACACAAAGGAAACAGGATATCACAAAGAAAGATGAAACGTAAATGTAATGATGCAACATTGACTACTTCCTGGAGTTGGCTCAGTGTATCACTGTAGACGCTTAGTTCTTGATGTGTCTGGATGGAAAGAAGAAATCATCTGATTCTGTCACATACAGAAACAAAAACATTATATTGTGCTGCTTTGAAAATATTCAGCTTCTGCAAGAAATGTGTGCTTTTTGAGATATTCAGCTCCTTTCATTTGTTTGTCTCAGATTTTTAGTCCAGTGTACGTCAAAGGGAAGCCATCATTTGGGCAATTCAAGTTTTGCTGGTTGCCTGACATGTTGCAAAGGACAATCTTTTGACATAAGCGATCATTTCCTTTAGATGATGTTAGCTTTTCAAGTAATATTTACATGATTATATTACTTAGGGTTGTCCCCTGGAAGTTGAGGATTCAAATGATCAGTTGGAGGTCCCTCAGTCGACAAAGATTCAAGTCGAGCAGTTGTTTTTTTGGTCAGCAGTGTGTAGTGTACTTCTGGGGATGTTTAGGTCCCTTGAGTCGTTCCTTGCTTTGATGCTGCTCTCCGGTACAGGCAGCTGTTGACCTGCTTTGCCCAGCCAGGCTTTGAGATAACATTATCTTCTGCCTTCTGCTTAGAAGTGGTGAATCTATAGCTCACAGCAAGTTAATACAATACAGTCTCTGGCTTACAATCTTACAACAAGCCCGGGTGAAAGTCAGTGGTTGTTGGACCCACCCACCACCCCTTCTGCCCACCCTACTGAAGCAAGGTTTATGCTTCTGTGTACCTACGATGCAGAGGGCTTTGCGGAGGCGTTGCATCCCTCTGCAACCGATGCAGAGACGTGACGTGCACCTCCAAAAAGGCAAGGTTTCACTTCCTGCTGCAACGTCACATAATCACGTGTCATCTGCCTTGAGCAGGGGCAGACTGGGACTAAAAAACAGCCCTGGACTTTGACTCGGCCCAGCCCACAACAAGCGCATACGGTATGCGCTTCCTTCTTCCTCAATTTGATTGGCGGCCGGCCGGCTCATAGGTATCTATGGGCCGGCTGGCATCCAATTTAAAGGCTGCCACCTAGCGGACTGGATGTGGAATAGTAGATTATCAGGGAGAAAAAGGAAAAAACAACAACAACAACAACAACAACAACAAAAAAGGGTGATGATTGCATGGCGGCCGCCGGCTGTCCTGGAGTACCGGCCGTTCTGTGATTCTCCAGAACCTCCAGATGGCCAGTCCGCCCCTGGCCTCGAGCCATTTAACGGGCGTACAGACCATCGGCGTAGTCGCCTCTCTCTTTGTTGTCATTGTAACATTTGTAATAAGAGCATTTGTTGTTCAATGTCGATCATTTGAGCTCCAGCAACCATCTTGCTCTCTTGGTCACCACCTTCACTGCGACTAGAGCAAAGCTGGAAGATGAACAAACAGTGAATGAGCAACGACCATAGACATCACAGAGTCTAGGTAGGTATATATAAAAGAACAGCACACCACCAAGCGCTTTGACGGGGAATTGCATAGCAACATAGACCAACAGGATGCAGAACCATGATAGGCACACAGCAACTGTGGAGCAACTGTGTGCACTTTGTGTCGAGTGTACACAGAAGCATAAAGACATTAAGACTTGCGCCACCTTAACTTTTGGTATTGTCCCGAGAAATACAGTGGTCAGGCCTTACAGACAGCCTGTCACTCAGGTGGCCCCGCCTTTAAATATGAGTATATTTGGGCCTTAATGACATGTGAATGGGGAAGTTTAAAAAAAACAACATATGTTTTAGGGACAAAAGATCGTTTTCTTTTACCAGGCTGCAAACATGTTTATTACCTCCGCCAAGGAGGTTATGTTTTCACCGGCGTTGGTCTGTTTGTCTGTTTGTTTGTCTGCAAAATAACTCAAAAAGTTCTTGACGGATTTTGATGAAATTTTCAGGAAAGGTTGATAATGGGACAAGGAACAGATGATAAAATGGCGGGAAATCCGAGCTTCTTGGCGGAGGTCTGCGCTCTTCGAGTGCTTTTCTAGTTTCTGCTGTAAAGTTTGGCATTTGGGGGGTTTTATTCTGTTTTGGAATCAGCCTCAAGTGGCCATTTGATGAACTGCAGTTTTTGGCATTTCCACATTACCTTCTCTCTAACCAGCCTCCGAGGTTGCTGCTTGCCATCAACTCGGCCCTGAGCAGAGTGACCGTCCTCTACTGACCAATCAACAGACTGCAGTGTTCACAGCTCTACCTTTTAGTACCAGATCTGTGTGCTAGGTACCCCAACAGAGGGGGGACCAAAAATGGGGACGGTTCTTTTGGAACCATCCACAACTTTTCAAAATAGAAACAGACTGCTTGGTGGAAACGAGAGGAAGCTTGCCAAGGCACCCGAAGGTGCTAGGTCTGGCACTGGGAAAGAGTACAGATAGGCTGGATATGCTACTGTACTTCAAAGCTCTACAGCACTTTAAATATTAAGTAAAACATTATGTTTGTCCAAAGAATACAAAAATGACACATATATAATTGTGGATTTCTACAAATACAACTTCTAATACTAATAATGATTTGACATGAGATTTTTTTATTTTGTCTTATCCCCTTCCCTCTCTTTCTCCTCCCTCCTATCTTCTTATCTCCCTCCCTCCCTCCTCCTCCTCCTCCACCCCCCGTCTTCATCTATAATCCTCCATAGATGAGTGTGGTAAATGGAGGATAAAACAGGTTTCAATTAAACGCATCAGAATTCAAGTCACATTTTCCCCGAGCGGCTACTGAATGAGATAGAGAATCACACATCGAGATACACCCGCACCCACCCCCCCCCACACACACACACACCCACACACACACACACACACACACGAACACATATCCTAAGGTGTTTGGTGTAAGCACTGCTTTGTGTTCAGCCATATTTCTATTAAAATGCGTGTCATGTCTGTGGATGATTACAATCTGTGTCACCATGTCCAGAAAATTGACTGTCCTGTGGAATGTGTGTGAGTTCACAGGGAAGACTGGACTCACACAATTGAAATGGCTCGCTTATCTTTTTGGAGTCTGTGTGTGTGTGTGTGTGTGTGTGTGTGTGGGTGGGTGGGGTGTATGTGTGTGAGGGAGAAGGGGCGAGCCAGTGCAGCTCTTGGAGGGTTTTGCAGCATGACGGCATCCTCTAATCACTTTTGTCTGTTTGTGTCTTTATTTGTTGTGAAACCTCTCTTTGGCCTGTCAGTGTGTGCGTGGGTGCATTAACGAGCATTATGTTTTGTTTCCTGCCTTTTATTTAGGGAGAGTTTTGAACGTGCAATAAATTATAGCTGCAACTGACACAAAATAATGGGAAATGGCCATTACAATTTCGGAGGCAGACAATTTGCTTTTTTTGCTCAATGAAACGTTCAGTTCATTTAAAAAAAAAAAGCAGGAAATCATCTCATACAAGAAGCTGAAACCAATGAATATTTAGCATTCTACTTCATAACACAAACACCTTACCATTACAAGTGTTGACTAATATACTATTAGTACTAGGGATGTCAATGGTTAACCACCAAAAATATTTTGACTGGCTTTGCATGTCGGCCTATGGGTCAACTTGATACTCTTTAGTTTACTGTAATGCACACCACCCAGATCTGGTGGGAGCTCACTAGCGGGGCCAGTTATTAGGCAATTACAGCTTCAAGGTATGAAAAACAAGATACTACCAAAGCCGATTTTGGATCTACAATGTCATCACTCCGTTATTTCATTCTATCAGACATTTATGTGCAAATTTGTCATAATTAGGGACTGTTGGTTATTTATAAGAGGGGAGAGGAAGGTGCAAAAAGGGGAAGGCACATTAAAAAAATTTACGCACTGGGAGAGGGACATAGAACTTTAAACTGTTGTATTTTGTATTTATTTATTATTTATTTTTAGAATTACACTATTTATCATAGCCAGAAACTGTAAACACAAAAATCCTCATTGGAATTTCAAATTTTCGATGGTCCTCGAACACATTACCTGCGAAAAACACTTCTAAGCATCTGAGCTTAGAATCATGATATTTTATCACATTCACTAACTTGTACTTTTATTTCAAATTTGGCCAGAAATAAACAGTTTGTGCTAAATAATAAGCATGCATAGCAAGAGTGAAAAACCAAGGCCCTTTTAACTCCAGTAATTCTTGTTCAACTTTTAACTCTGTCCCCGCAATTGACGAGATTTTCCGGCAATCTATGTTTTCCCCGTTATAAGATGGGGGGCACCGTTACACATTTTGTGAGATAGAACAGCATCGCCGTGTTTGAAAACAAACGAAGGAGATCCGCCGGAAACTGGAAGCAGATGTTGTGTACAGAAATGCAGCAGCTTGTAAATTGCATGACAGAAAAGTTTAAGATTGTGCAAGCTGTGAAAATGTTGATGGAATTTGACAAAAATGCATTTTCTCAGCTTTTTGTCTAAAATATTGTTGTTGTTGTTGTTGTTGTTGTTTTCGTTCAAGTGTTGATAAAAAAGAAATGGAATAAGATAAAATTAAATGTTTTTGGGGGGTTTAAAAACAGAAGGTCTCTTCTTTAGTTTCATGTATATACTGTTTATATATTTATAGAACAAATTGTTCTGTGGGTCTTGAAATATTAGTGAATATGATCAAAAATGCTGGTGGCGGCTGGCAACTTAAAAACAATACCCTGGTGAGGAAAGTGTTAACTTTTGACTTTCAAACATCAAAAAGGTACGTTTTTAAAATCTAACAACTAATTTATGGTGAAGTAAGGCTTATGAAATTTCCCCAAGTCAGGAAGCATATTTGTAGCTTTGCGGAGGGTCAAAATAAAAAATAAATAAAGCGGTCACACCCATACAACCCCCCTCCTCTGATACATAAAGAACAGTCCCTGGATTCTTGGGTTATCACCAATGTTCTATGAGGTTACAGTGACCTTGATGTTTGACCACCAAAATCCAATCAGTTCATCCTTGAGCCTCAGTAGACGTTTGTGCCAAATTTGAAGAAATTCCCTCAAGGTGTTGTGATATTGCATTCACGAGAATGGGACGGACAGACGGACAACCCAAAAACAGAAACAAAAACTATCTGAAACAGTTAAATAACGTAATTATGAAAGCAACCATAAATGTTGTATGTTTATGTTACATCCCTGAGAATGGGACTGACGGACAATCAGAAAACATAACCTCCAGCCTCACTGGCGTGGAGGACGAATTAAAAACAACAAAATTGACATTTCACAAAGTAAAATGTTATTTAGATTTAAATGGTGGATCAAAGATTTGAAGCATCTCCCAGTGGAGGAATGTGTGTGACCTTTGAGGGAGACATAATAAGTCTGACATACAGATGATGATGATGATGATGATGATGATGGTTCCCTCTCTAAAACCAAAAATCAAAAGATGACTCATAACTGAAATAGCAATGATAACAGTGATCGCTGCAGACGTAGGTGTTACCACTTTCAAACTGTGGGCACCTTATTTTGGAGTGAAACTCTTTCTACGCAGGTTGGGTGGCTAAAAATAAAGCACTCTATCTCCTGGATCATCTTAAGACAAAAAGTGCAGAGAGGAAGGAGGGAAGACAGAGACTTGGGGGACCAATTGAGACCCAGTGAGAGAAGACAATGAGGCTATTCATGTAGCATCTTTAAAACAGATGAGTCACCCCTGCTTATTCCCACAAACGAAAAGGGACGCAGCAAAGAACAGGACTAAAGAGATACCTGGAGTTAAAAATCTCAAGGGAAAGAATAAAGAGGTCTTGTCATCACCTGGAGTTATTGTTTATAAAAATAAGGTTACTGTTCAGCTTTTATACAGATGTAACATCATAAAAGTAGCCTTTGTGTTTGCTCCTGTTCCCCTCATGCAGTCAGTCTGCAGTATATGTGGTTCTAACCTTGCTGCCAAGTCATTTTTATCTGGTAAAGCCAGACTGAATCTCACAAGATCAGATTCTGCTACAAGATATTTATCTGGGAGGCACTGACTGAAAATTGATTGAGTCTGGCAGTCAGATCCTGAACCAATTGGCTAATTATGGGGGTTGTTTAAATGATAATGACGACAGGCAATGCTCATACATTTTAAATTCAAAGTCAAGTTTGACTCCCAAAACTCCTGAATAATTTCTTAAAGCCACAAAGTGAAGGGTATCAAAAATGTGCTGTGTGCTCCTTTTGATGCTGCCACTAGGTGGTGCCAAATAGGCTAATCCTGTACAGTGTGTATGTTCTACATACTAATCGCCCTGGTACGGTGTTTTAGCCTTTAGTGTGCAAAAATATTAACGTATCTTATCATTTTATATCAACAGAAAATGATACAAGTGTGACATCAATATCAACCACACTATCAAAGCCATAGGGTCTTTAACCCTTTAAACTCTGCAATAGAAATGGTCTGCCAGTGCCTTTATTGGTATGTTTGTTAATTGTGATGTCATTTCTCAGAGTATCTTTAAATGCTTCATATCCCTAAAATCTGTACAACCTGAGCTAAACAGTAATACAAGTTAATAAACCAAATTAAATGGTAAAATTAAATGCAAAAGTTGGAAATGTTTTTTCATCAGACTTAAAAAAAATAAACACAGAACTCTATGATCCCAAAAATTTGCTAATGTAGAAACAAAAGCCAAATATTTTTAACGCTCAGTAAGTTATTTGAAATATGTACATTATTTTGTTTTTTTAAAAAAGAAAGCAAAGGCATTGTGATAGTTTCATCATTCATTCCCTTGGCACCACTGCGTGTTTGCACCACATATAATGTAGCCTAATGACATCATCACATGCGTACAACACGATGACATGGAAGACGTATGTTTTAGCTTTCTGCGGCAAAAAGATTGAATGTTTTCGCTATTGTGGTTTTTATTTTACATTGGTATACACAGGATTATGCAAACAACAATCTCCTGCAGCCGTCTGTGGGTCATCCATTGTAAAAAGATTAACCTGGGCGATGCAGATTTATAATTTGTTCTTTACACTTCCCCAAAAAAAGAAACATGTTTTACCAGTTTGAATATCTGAGGGAAACCCCAGTGATGCCCAGGCAACAAGGATGTTTATCATACACCAAAGGAAAAAGCATGTGTCAATTATCTGTCAGTCTATGGCTGAAGGCGGATCCACTTGCAATAGTCGGACAAGTCATCACCAAGTAATTGCAGTCAACACCTACTGACACACCTATTCCCAATATTCCTCTGACCTCACTGTGAAAGCTTTCACAGGACTACTTTGCACAAAAGAAATACTTCTTATGAGTAAACAGGAAACTATACGTTCGTGGTGGCAGAAGCTCCAGAAGCAAACATTTCAAAACACACAGGTCTAGATTTAGGGGATTAAGTGGTGCATAAAAATCTATCAGCAATTTTTCTACAGGAAATTATGTGTTTGATGCATAAACTGTAAAAAATAATGGACATAGCTATCATAAAGTTGCCCATTGGTTGTGGACTCTCGTTCTGAAGCCCTGAAGACTCGAGTTCGGCATTTCGGCTATCACCATCTTGGTTTTTGGACCCAGAAGTGACCATATTTGGGCGATAGGCTGGTGCTGTGGAGGAGCACAGGGTGGATCTGACTAGGAAGCCAAACACCATCTACAGACAGCCTGACACTCAAAGTGGTCCACCTTCAATCATGCATAACTTTAAATCTTAATAAAATGTAAAAGGGTGAGCTATATAAAAACATACCCTAGGTGAAAGGGGAAATTAGCTATCAAGACCAAAACCATTTTTGTGTGTGTGTTTTTTTGGCTGTAAACATGTTTATTTCTGCGGTACAGTTAGACATTTAAACATGTACAGGGCTCCAGACTAACAGCGTAGGCCACATGCGTAGACTATGGCCTAGGGTCTGATGCACAAGTGGAGTTTGGGCTTTTTTTTGTATGGTTTATTCCGAGTCTATATCCGAGTTTTCCTCAGCAACTTTTCACTGTGCAGGGCCTGGCTCTGACACAGGGTTGAAGAACACGTACAGTTTGTTTCGCCATGCTTAAATATGACGCTGGACGTGACCACAGCTAGAAACACTGATGAGGGGAGATAACGTGATCCTTGCATTAACTAATCACTCACTCCAGGACCCTCCCCCTCTCTCAAATTTGCAAGTAGCACATGAGTGAGTAGTTGTAAAAAAAAAAAATACTCGCACTGACTCGAAAATGGTCGCAAAATGTGACCATTTGGTTGTAGTCTGAAGCTCTGATGTAGGTCTATGGGGATTAACTGGCTTCAGGAGTCAGCCTCAAGTGGCCATTTGAAGAACTGCAGTTCATGGCATTTCCGTGTTGGCTTCATTTTTCAGCCCCGAACATTGCTCCTTGGTTTGATGCTTAAAATATTCTACAGCCACCATTTCATATGTCCCTCCCAGTGTTGAAACGAAAACTCCCCCCTTGTCAAAACATGATATAAATTACTATAGAAATCATATACTAGCCTTGGTTGGTCATTCCAAAATCTGTAGCTTGAAGTAAGGACCACATTTGCATCATAACACTGGATAAACAGCATTTAAACTCTGCACACTGAGGGTCAAACCACTGAGCTGAGGAAACAATGTACAATTTACCCTTGCAAAAACTGAGTTTGTATCTGAGTGTGTGCCAGCTGCAGCCAGGGAAGCTGTGTTATAGGTGACTGTACTGTTCTCTTTCAGAAACTCTCCCCAACATAAGCTTCAGATTACTTCCCTCATTATACCAGATGTGAAACTGGTCGTGACTCTTCTTCCTTTGCTGGTTGAATGACCTGCTATCTGCAGTCTGAACAGCGGGGTCTCCCTCTGTCTCTACTGCAGTCTGAAAACCCATCTATTTGAGAAAAAGCTCACGTTATCCTCTCCCCTATGAGTCATATCCCCTCGCCCATAACCGTCCACATGGACTCACTCTAATAAGCTCTTATCATGAAAAAGAATAATCCTTTCTACCTCTACTCTGAGCTCTTATTGCTCTTATTTCTTGTCCTGGTGCTGGTCTTTGTCACGATCACTCAAGGGTCAAAGCAATAACGGCAGGTCAATAAGGCTCTCTGACCTGTTCACCTCTTGCTATTGATTGTCTGTTGCGGTGGAGGAATTGAATTTAATTCTACTGTTGCCTTCATTCTTAGTAAACTCTGCCAAACATTTGAAACGTTAGACAAGCAGCGCTCCTGAGAGTTTGCTGCAGTCCTGTAACAACAACAATCAAGCACCAACGAACAGGGTTACTGATCCGGCAACTAGTTAGGGTGAGTTCACCTTTATGAATGCTTGGGTGTGACTCTGGGAGTGTCTTTTTACAAGTAGTAATGCTCCTTGATAATTATTTCTTTTTGAAATTGATTAGTAATCGGATGTTTACCGGAAGTCACGGCATTAATGATTTGGGTTTGATGCTTTGGTGTGACCTGCGTCTCTGGACCTTGGGCTCCCTGGCTTTTCCTTCCTGCTCACCTATACTGTACATTATAAACTCTACCCATCAATTACCTTATCTGGAAATCCCCACTAGAAATGAGACATAAGCAAGATGTAAGTGAGACATAAGTGGTATGCAAGCTTTCATCTAATCCACGCTGACTCCGTCTTCCATAAACATCTAAGCCGTCTGTCAGCAGCAGCTCCTGGGGCACTTAATGGACAGCGCTAATCTGCCTTCGCCAGGGTGACTGACAGCAGATATTCACTGAACCAAAATAATTTTCATGCCGGCCTCATTGGAAGAAATCAAATTACTTTCATATGATCAAGCACTATCCAAAAGCAATCTGGCATTATAATGCAAGGTGTATAGGAGGTCAGTAGGGCCAAATAGTCGACCAAACGCTAGTCCACAAGATTTTATTGGTCGCTTAGTCGCAGAAAAAAAATACAAAAAAAACAAACGTGAAACAAATAGGAGCTGCGCCTTGTCACAATAAATCAAACCCTATATGACTGGACCATGTGGGAATTTAATTTGAAAGGACAGACACAGGAAGTGGCCACACTCAGCAGTCAGACAGGAGTCAGGTTAATTTCCAGGGCTGGTACCTGCGGTTATTCCACAGGCTAGTTAATAACATGTCGGGCAGGAAATCCAAAGTGTGGGATCATTTTGAGAAGGTGAAGGACGAACCCAAGGTGATATGTAAACTCATCTTCATTGGTCGACTACAAACATGACGTATCATCTGAAACATGGAAGTAGCTACATGCCCATTAGCCCACAGCGTCATTAACAGGCAGCTCGCTCAGTGTGTGACGTGCACTTGTAGATAAAATATAGGCCTATATTAATGACGGTTCATTAGTACGGTTTTGTATTTCTCTGTAATGTAGCACAGTGTTAACAGTGTTACTGATACTATTCTTTCTCACACCTTCAACTCAAAAATATATCATTCGATAATTAAATCAATATCAAAAACATGCAGGCGACTAGTCGACTAATGGCCCTAAATGACAACTATTGGTTGACTAGGAAAATTCTTCGTCGGGGGCAACCCTACCCATTTCCAGTGCCCAACAACCATAACTCATCCATATCCCCACCTCTTAAAGTAAATGCATCCCAACCCTTTTGCCTGGAGGGGAGACTGCAGAAAAATATACAGCATAACAGGCTGGAATTACTGTTTTATTTCTCCACCTCTAAGGTCTAACTGCCATCATTTAAATACCCTCTTAATAGATTTTTTTTTTATCATTGGAGGAGTGTTGTATTGAATTTTACCAACATCCTTGGGATGTAGTTCGACTGAATCCTAACCTAACAACAATATCTCTAACCTAAATTTTAAAAACAAGTCTTAACTCAAGTGAGGACTAACAACTCAAGAACACACACTCTGCCTCCATGTGCCTCAACTCTAGATTAGACACTGCCACTGTTTGTCTGCAGGCTGGAGGAAGAATATTAACAATGGACCCGATTCGCGCTGCAAGGTGCAAACAGCAGAGTATGACTCATCCGAATGGGGCTCCTCGCAGCGAGGGGGCAGCGATCAGTTTGGAAGCAGAACACCCCATGACATCTCTGGGGTGAAATCACACACACATGCAGAAGTCACACAACTGTTCCTGTTTCCTTCGATTATTTCTCCATGATCTCTCTGCATGGCTGAGGCAACACTTTCCAAAGCCACCACGTCCCCAGACCATGACTGTTGCCGATCCAAGATCTTAACCCAAACACTGATCCATTTCATTCCTATTCCCCGGCTGTCACCTCTACTCTGCTCTTGTCTAATTTACCATTCCAGTCCAGGTTTCATCAAACTAATCAGGTCAACGGTTCTGATCCCTCACTTCCTAGTCGGCTGTCCCTGAGGTTGTCCCTGCTGGTCAAACGGAGCGGAAGTGGCTGAGTCAAGGGGAAAGTGGAGGATAATTCATTCATAAGAAAATGGGATGCAATGGCGCAGCGGCAGCAGGGGACACAAACCACACAAAACACGGATAAAACATACTTAGCTTGCGTGCACACTTGTACACACACAAGAGGCCACTTGCGCTCCAACATGGCAGTTTCCAAATTGGCTGTGCCATGACAAAGCGCTTTCAAGGTGAAGCATTTGTTTAAATTATTTTTATTTCATCAGGGAAGTGGGTTGTTTGTCTCTTTCTCCTTCATTGACTTTTGGAGCAAGAGAGAAAGAAGCAGACAGAGAGAGAAGACGCCCTTGCACAGCCTCGGTGTTAAGTGTAAACCAATTAGTTCTGCAAGAGTTGGTGATGGACCAAATATCATTGGCTGCTTATGCCACAGTTGTAAATCAATTATTCAATCAGGTCATATTTTGTCACTGGCACTAAGCTTTGCCTCTGGCAGGATCTCGGGCAGATTGTGACAGAGATGCAGACATGAGTGGACCCAGGAGAAAACACACAAACACAAATGTGTAAAATATTGATACTGTGACGATGTTGTGGTAGTTTCCCTCTTGGTTCTGATACATTATGAAAACTCAAGTAGAGTCTCCAAAATGTTAGTTTTTCCAAACATATTTTTTGATTACTGCTCAAATCCTTGTGTCTGATGCTTTTTAATAAATAGTGAATGTTTTGAATAATTTTTTTGCTTCAAATTTATTTTTCTGCTTCAGTAATTCTTAACTGCTCTTTCTTTGGTACATTAAAATTGTGAATAAGTGGACAGTTCTTTTCTGGCTTTTTCAAAGCAAGCATATTGCATCTTATTATAATGACAACAAGATTTGCATTTTGTATTTCCAGGTAGTTCTGCATATCGAAAAGCAGTTATTCCACCAATTAAATGCCAAAAATGAAAAAAGCACTCAGACTTTGAGATAAAGAGCTGTAAAAAATGTAATGAATTCATTTAATTGGTGGAATAACAACAAAAAGCCTATTGACTTTTTGAGTGTTTATTTGCAATGCAGATCCATTTTTTAACTCAAAAACAAGTCCCAATCTGTCCCACAGGGGAGGTAAGAATTTCATATTGTAAACTTTTTTTTTTTTTAAGTGATCCAAGTGATGTGTGCGCATCAGGTTTGGTTGTGTCCCATTGTCTTGAAGTGGAGAATGTGGAACATAGAATTCAATTGAACTACTGAAATGAATTCCCTGTGTCATATATCAGTTGTGATAGTGCTGTAAATAATGACATCCATGCACCATGCAGGATTGCCTGCATGCAACTCTAAATTCGGACATCAAAAGCAAACATAGAAGTGGTAGGCTCTGGCGGAGGTATCCACTCTCCAAATGCCCTTCTGGTTATCTGTATATCTCTCTGCTGTTTTAAGATATTGCATCATAAATTCAAAATGGCGGGGTAAAGAGGAGATGCACCGTGCACCTCATGAATAACTGTTATCCATTTATTCAGTCACTCAGAAAACTCGACAGGCAAAACAAAATGTTTCTAATCTAAATAAGATGTTACAAATACTTTTATCCAAATGTTCTTTTGTGTACTCATATCATTTGTTCTGAGTAAATGCTTTAAAAACATACATTTTTTCTCAATATTGAGCTCTATTGATTCTCTTTTTATACCATTAATGCATGGTGTGTACTGCGGAGAACAGATACATAAGTCCTGTTAACATGTAAAATTGGGGGGAATTATTATGCACATGGTTTTTCACTTGAGTAAAAGTAAAAAAAAAAAAAAAGAAAGAAATAAACAAATATTACTTTGTGATTAAGTAATTCATGCATGAAATTAGTGGACCTTGACCACTGTTTGTTTCTGTTTCTTCTCTTTTCTTCTTGTGTGTTTTTTAATTGTCTCTGTGATGTTTTCATCTTTTTTGTAATTACGAAAAATTAGAATAAAACTCATAAATATCACCAAATTAAAGTGTATCTAAATTGCAATATCATTTTAATATTACAGTAATTTTGGCATTAAGTGTTCATCTAAAGGGGCTCTCTGCAAAATTAAGTGTTTAAGACTAACGAGGGCCTTGTATCATAATACTATAATACCACACCACTGATATCTTTCAAAACTAGTAAAGTAAAACTAAAACATAAAACAATCCTCCACAGAAATGCTATGAGATTTTGCATTAAAAAGTCTTGCTATACGGATCATAAGGTTCCCTGCATCACTCAGCTGATCAACCAGAGATTTCCTGTCCATCATGACCGCCATTTACATTCATTCAGAAAGCACTAAGGGAGTTTTATCTTTAATGGCAAATAGGGATGCGCCAGTGTATCGTCTAAACATCACCATCAGCTGATATTGTCCTTGTTGACTGCCATCGGCCTATCTGCAAATAAGGTGACATTCAACAACGGCAGTGGCCGATGCTTTTCTGCTGTGTCACATCAATTTTGCGAGCTAAGAAGCAGCACTTAAGGCTGCAAACGGCCACAAACTTAAATTAATGAGCGGGTACAAGAAGAAAAGAGTGGCTGTTAGGCAGTTGGACTCTTAGATCTCTCTCTTGCGTGACGAGATGGTGAGCAGCAGCCGGCCTCCAGTCATCCTGGGACTGGGGACAACAGAAAATGTGTTTGGGACGAACAGAGATCTTCCCATTCTGGACAAACGTTTACAGTAAACTTACTATGGATGTGGTTGTTTCACTGATTTTGCTACATTAGGAGCAACAAATCCATGTTGACATTGGCAAGAGGAGAGCTGATTAACACTAGCTCTACGCAGCTGGTGGCCGCAACTAACAGCTCACAGAGGCTGCAGTGACATAATGATGCGTTCAAGCTCTAGTCAATAAAATTACTATTAGGCAAAGCAGTGTTAATTTTGACAGCTATTTTAGATTTAGTCTTAGTCTTGAAACAAAAATGTGCATTACTTTAATTCACATTTTCATCATTTTTATTCTTCATACTTTTACTCTAGTTTTAGTCAACGAAAACTCAAAAAAATTTGATCAATATGTTTTCTATACATTATTTTATCTTGATACTAATCCAGTTGATCCATTTTAGTCTGGAGGTTTAAACTCATGTCTCACAGTTGGGATTTAAAACTAAAGTTTCATCTCTGTCAGAGAAAACTGATCTGAGTTCAGACCGTTTACTTACAGCACAGCAACACTCACAGACAACTAAGCCTCCTACCTGACTGTCAAACACCATCAACCCATAAACCTTCCTGAGTCCTGCAGGGATCAGCTGTGAAGTCCAGCGGCTGGTGGCTGCTTGCTCTGCTGCCATTCAGCGGCTAACAAGCGGAGCTAACTGCTAACAGCCACCGCTGCAACTAACAAACTCAATTTCTTTGTTTCCTGAGCACAAAAGGGGAATAAATAACAACAAAAACAAAATACACAACAAAATAAAAAGGTTGGTATCAGTATCGGCCCAGAATTTCAAAATCGGTGCATACCTAATGGTAAAAAAATCTCAGGGAAAAATATGTTTTTGTCGTTGTTATTTTGTTTCGTGGGTTTTTCTGCACATCACCAGGTTGCTGCAGTGCAGTCCTCCCTCTTTCAGTTCCTGCGAGATTCCCTTCCAATATTCTGATAAGCTTTATCTTTAACAGAGTTTTTCCACACTCTAACACAAAGAAGAGACTCCTTCATGTGTGTATCCTGCGGATCTTGAATGGGGAAGGACATCGAATGAATCAGCGAAGCAAAAGCTCCTGAGCCCTGTTTTCAATCAAATAATCAATTCCTCAAAGATCTAAGATTCGGGGACTCTCTGGGACCTCTGAGAGCTGGCTGTTGGCTCTGAGGTATGAACAACAAACAGCAAAGATATCTGTTACAGCCTTGAATAATGCCAGTAAAAAGCTTGTACTGACATAATCAGCCAGAGCGAGACAGAAGAACATCTTGTGCATCATCTAATTTTAGTTTATTTGCTGAACCAACCCTCCGGCTGCTTATCTTGACGCACATGACAGCAAAAAAAAATAAATAAATCAACATTTATGTGACCACAAATCAGCAATCTGGAGAAATGACACTCTAACAGGATAAAACACAACTTATCTTGAACAAGTTGAACAAGTACACTGACAGTGACATGACAGGCACATTAACTATCTGCTGCTGCAGTCTGAAGGTCTTCTGCTTACTGTGTGCAACGAGTCTTTGTGACAACCTTTTTAACCAGCCCTGTCTCCGAGACATTACGTTTGTATATCACTAGATTGTTTTTATAATTGCATAGTAGTGACAACATAATGGCTGCCTGGATTATTTTCAGAGATGTTATAAGTCAATGAAACACGACAATTACGTGGTATGCTCGAATCACAGGAAGGTGGTAGGTTATATTTGATCAGCGCTGCCTACTTTTACTGTCCGATCTCAGTTTTTCGGCCTCTGTTTTCACAGGAAACAGTATGGCGCCCACTTCCTGTTCACAATTTCTTGCTACTACAGCTAAACATTGCACTGAAATATGTTTCAAAGAACATTGTAGGTGAGAAACAGGAGATGCTGGGGGGGGGGGGGGGGGGCTACATTAGCATTCACATGGTAGACAGTCCCTCCCTGCATCCTGGCTGCCTCGCGACTCGCGAGAGATTCATCGTTTGCACGGACCAAATCGGCAGTTCCACTCCCGGCCTGCACGCTCGCTGCTGAGCTCAACTGAACTGAGAAATGAACAAATCAGTTCCGGAAGTGATTCAGTTCAGTATGTTGACTCAACAGATTCGTTCTTTTGAATGATTCGTTCGCGACTGACACAACACTAGTATCGGCATGGGTGGCAGACAGTACCAAAATGGGGAGGTACAGGCCGTAGTTTGAACAGACATAAATTATGCCATCCACCCAAGTTTCACCAGGGAGTGAGGAGGGACATCTAAGCACTGGTTAGATGGAGGGAACTTTACCACAGTTCACTGACACAGGCTACCCACATTGCTTTGACACAAAGTTGGTTTAAATTGGCAAAGTACCTTTTTAATCATGTTTATCTTGTGTTTGGTCTCTTTTCTGGCAAATAACTTACACTCAAAATATGAGTGCAGGGAGGCAGAGGGAAAATCTGTTACCATGACTGTGGATACATATTTTACTGGAATTTCCTAACTGGTCTTGAGCAATGCAACACTGCTGATTTGAGCTGAACTTTTATCAGCTGCTATATCCCTATTTCACTACATAAACCTACATAACATGGCAGCTGGATGAAGGGAGATCACCATGGAGCTGAAAGTTTCTGGTAAATGACCATCGCTCACAACAACCTACTTGCGTCATTTCCAGTAAATATCGCCACATAAAACATGTTCTCTGTTTAAAAGTACAAACGTAGGAAGATAGCAAGTACATGCCAATCTTTCAAGCGGTTACGTCTCCAGTCTGAGCTCAGGCACACAGCTGATAGGTACGTGGTTTGTTTATATGACATAACAGAAGTGCATAATCAGCTGAATCACAGTTGACAGACACCAACCCTCGCTTGCTGTCAGGACACGATGTTAACCCTACATACTCTCAGAAGGAATCATTTCACCAGACATGAGCGGAGAGATTTAAATATGTCGAACCTCATCAGATTTTCACAGTCAAAAAAACTGCAATTAACTAAAAACAGAAACCATGGTTTGCACATCTAAAGGCTGCAAATCTATCAGTGTGCTCCAGTCCTTTTCACTCCCTTGGCAGCATATTGCCATTGTCAGATGAAAAGCTTGTACTGGAATTTGGGTTATATTAATTAAAGTTATGGGAAGCCCAGTTTCTCTAACAATCTGGCAAAGAACAAACACGTTAGAGATACAAGATTTTCAGCAATAAGTGTTTGTGGGTGTCTACTGGGTGCTTCCTGTAGGAAACCCCCTCTGAGGACCCCATCATGTTGGTGAAAACCTTTGAATTAAATCAGCTAATCTGACAAGCGTTCTCTCAACATTGCCTCAAGTTCCCCACTGAGGTTATTTATTACCCACAGAGGCACTCATACTAACACACACAAAGGCTCAGAGAAATATTTGCACACACACACACACACACACACACACATACACTCACATGCCGCTCACTGTACCCACCTGGCATTGCTGTGTAACAGATGGGTGACATCTATGAATGCCAGACTAAAATATGACAGCCAATATCCCGCCGTGTGCACACGCTAACAAATCCATTCACTCTGCTCAGCGCTCGTTCACTGTGACATCCACTCACTCACCATGTGTGTGATTTGCCAGCTGTCAGTGTACTATTTCCTGCCATTTCACTTTGCGGGGAATTCAAGACTTCTCGGTCTGTGTATGCGTGTCTGGAAAAAAAAAAAAAAAAAAAAAAAAAAAAACCAAAAAGTAAGGACACATTTGAAAAAGACTTCAATCTGTTTCCTAATTCTGTTTCCAGGAGTAGAGAGTCATTAAAAGTAATGGAAAGCACACAAGTGCTGGATGTAAAAAAAAAAAAAAGTTGTTAAACAGTTGAGTAAACATAAAAAAAAAAAAAGTCTGAGAGAGTAAAAATAGTCACTTTTACTCAGGGAGAGCTTTTTTGGTCTTTTGCTGTTTAACACAGTTATTGAACATTTTTCTCATACTTTTCACCATTTTGATCGTTCTTTAATTTGAGACAAAATGTACCTGAATAAGCGAGTAAAAGTGTCCAGTTTAGTGTCCACAAAAAAAAAAAAAAAAAAAAAAAATCAGTGTTCATATGGTATCTTAGGGTGCTTTCAGACCTAGAGTTGTCTTGCTTTGGTCTGAATCAGGGACTAATTTTGGTACAAAGTTACATAATTGCCTAGAGTTGGTTCGTGTTCTCACGGCAGCATTTATAAGTGGACCAGATCAAATGCTTTGTGCAAGAAAGCTGCTCTTGACTGGTCAGGAATTCCACGAGGAAGTAAACAACATGTTGAAGAAGAGTACACTTGCAAGATAAATGTGACACTTTCTAATGTCACAATGGAGGGACAACTACGCAGGTTGATTTTAGCGCTGCTCATCGTGGACTATATTGCTGTCATTGTTCATTTTAGGCAAACCATACAGTTTGAAAACGAGGCGCAGCTCCAACTAGAAAACAATGTTTTGATGCATTGGATGTGCTGAATGTGCACATTAAGGCAGTACAGGAGGAGGTGTACATTAATAATCCTCCAGGACTGTGACATGCTCATGTTTAACCCAAACAATGTGTCATGTGACCGCAGTTGGTTCGGATCAAAACGAAGCAAACCACATCAGAGTTCATTTGTAAAAACAACGACCTTCTTGAAGAGGTTCTCTCAGTCCGGTTGTTTTGGTGCACACCTGAGTGTGATTGCTGTGTTCACACCTGCCCAAACGAACCGCACTTAGGGGGCAAACAAACTTGAGTTCGATTTAACCGAACCAAACAGGGCAGGTGTGAATTATTTTCTTATTTATGTGTGTAGTGTTTAATTTATTTTATTGCATTTCTAGAAGGCCTCCCCCAGAAGTGATTTTACATATTTTGCCTGATTACACCTCTTCTCATGACTGTGTGGGAGTGTACACATTTGTTTGACTGACAACACCTGAACTCTCCTGTTAGTTTTCCTGCACTAGTCTCCACATTCTGGGAGTGCTTCTCAAAGTCAAGAGAGGATCCTCAAACAGCCGACAGAGGGTTCAGTCCTTCTTTCAGAGAAACTCCAAGATTTTTTTTATGACGGATGAAAGTTTTGGACTCAGTGTGCAAACGTGATTGACACAACATGAGGTCATATTCATTTTTAGGCATGTAACAATTTCGGACGAAAAAACGGACTCAGTGTGCAAAGACCTTAAGTTCAACCAAAGCTGCCAGGTGAAAACACCTGTGTAGAGCAGCAAGACATTTCACTCCTCTTTAAAAGCAATTTATCAAAAAATTAATCAACAGATCGATAATGAAACTACTGATTTCTTTTAGCCTTAAATATGTCGTAATTTTAACTACAATTTAACTAATCTGGAGGATCAAAATTCTAGTAACGTTTGCAATTCTGAACGTGTAAGTTACTGTTTCCTAAATAACCCGTGAGCCCTTCCATACATCACTACTACTGCATTCAGAATACAATTATACAGCTTTACATTCTGTTTCCGTCGTCTTCGGTGCAGTGGACACGTTGTGTTAGAAGCTGTGTAACTATCATTTGTTGTGTGAATTAAAAAACAAGTTTCCAGCTGTGTAAACTCTGACATACATTAACAAAGAAACTTTGTAATTCATTTAAGTGATTATCATGAGGCAGAAAATAAATGAGCTGCTGGCATAAAAGCTTTGTCCAACCAAGACTGTAATTATGTGGCAGGTGTATTCGCTCTGTATGTGACAACTTTGAGAACAACAGGTGAAATGTTCTGTTGAGTCACACGTTTATTTCAATTTTCCAACACCACCATTTGATTCATTACTGCTGCTAAAGAAAAAAAATGACCTTAACTTCTAACTATTGTAAGAGTAATTTGTTTTGTGACAGCGTGGCATCTGCAGAAAGACAATCATGTCCCAGAATTGCAAAATTCACAGCTATAATTCTCCCCTGCAGCCTTCGGAGGTAATTATGATTCTTTCATTGTTTCCCACAGACGTACTGTTTCTCCCTCCTCGCTTTCTCTATTGATTTCACTCAGACGACTTGATCGAATTCTGTTCTACAGTACATTGCTTTGATGAGGAAGTCTCAACTAGTCTTTTCTTGCTTTTAAACCTGCCTTTGATTTAGTTTTGTCCTCAGGTTTAGGCTTTTGATGAGCGTCCCTTGTGCCTAAAAACCTGGAAAATCATTAAAATATATAACAAAAGCCTGACACAGAAACAATGACTGCATTTAAATGGGCATGAATGACCCATTTATGAGGCTCATGGTAACGATCAAAATTACTCGTAACCTGGTTACTAATTACTGAATCAATTTACAAAAACAAACCAACTTGACAACTTAACTGATAATTACTTTTCTGCTCCAAAGGCCAGTCAGCTGTCTGCTCTGAACCACTGTCTCTCTCTTAACCATGCACACACTTAGCTGAAGCTAAATGATGTAGCTGACATGGTCAAAAACATAAACAGGATACTCCAAAAACGCGATGATAAATGAGTTTATGTCCATGTAAAGATCATCAATATTATCAATATCAGTGCTACAAATCACAATTTATTACTTAAATTCTTAGTTTTCTTCTATTTTTCTGATTCCAAAAATCGGATAACAGAGGAAAATGTTGCTCACAGGTTTCCAGACAAAAGTAACAACTTCAAATATCTTGTATTGCCCAATAAACATCCCAAAAATGTTTAATTTCTTATTATGTACAGTATGTCCTAAAAAAGAACCTAAAACTGCAAAAAAAAAAAAGTTAAAATCAATTGATTTCAATGGACTGTGCTCGATAAGAGGAGCCATTCAAGAAGGCAAAATTAATCTGTGTGAATGTTCCGTATACCAACAATGACCAATAGTAAGTTGTCTTCACAGAGCTGATCTTTTAAGAAACCGTGAGTCCAATACAAAAAAGCTATTGTGGCTTATAGCTGTGTTGCACCATTCACTTTTATCTAACCTCCTCTGTCAGAGTAAAAACTGCTTCACAAAAGAGCAGACAGAAGTTATAAGATGGGCATCAATAGTGCAACTACTTTTCAACTGAAATTATTATCCAATTAGCAGCTAAGCTAACTGACCATTAGAACTTTACTTCCCCTCACCAATAACTTTTTATTAAACACAATGGTGAGAAAAATGCCAGGGGAAAATAAACAGTGCAGCAGAGAGAAAAAAGAGAGAAGCTCAAGAGCTATATTCAACAGCTAATGGTTAGATACAGCAGTTCAGCACTAGTACTGCGAGAAGTCACTGTTGCCAAGCTTCTTGCCACCACTTATTTTGTTTGGACGAACCATAGACTTTGTAAAATAATGTACGTAGCTACCCCAATGTCACCCATTGGTTTATAGACTGCCGTTTTGAAGCCTCGAGTTCACATTTCGGCCGTTGCCATCTTGGGTTTTTGGAGCCAGAAGTGGCAATATTTGGATGAGATGACGGAGGTAACCTAAATGCTAGCTGCTAGCTCTAGCTTCGTTGGCACAGTGCATTTACAGCTATGGTTAACTGTGATAATAATAATTAAAACAATTCCATAACCATTTCATCCTCTTGAGGGTCACGGGGGTGCTTGAGCCTATCCCAGCTGACATTGGGTGAGACGCAGGGTACACCCTCAGACTATCGCAGGGCTGACACATAGACCATTAACCACTGACGTTCACATTCACACCTATGGGCAATTTAGAGTCACCAATTAACCTGCATGTCTTTGGACTGTAGGAGGAAGCCGGAGTACCCGGAGAACGCTGACACAGGGAGAACATGCAAACTTCACACAGAAGGGCTCCCTCCTGGGATCGAACCAGGAACACTCTTGCTGTGAGGCGACAGTGCTAACCACTAAACCACCGTGCCAACAATAATAATGCTAATGCTAGTTTTTGGTCACGAAAAACAGGCTTTTAACCATTAAAACCAAAGTACTTATTGGACAGGCTAAATATACAGCTCCTTAGAGGGTCTCTCAATACAATTAAATACTTTTGGCGATCAAAATGTCATAGTTAACTTCCATTAACTACAAACACACTGAAAAAGAAAACGCTACAGCTAAACTCTGAACTCTGTAGTTAGCCATGTTTACGTTACCTAACCAACATTGCTGCCTTGCTTGCGACTTGTCAACGGACGGCACCCACCTATCAATTAAAGCAGCCATGCCTTTAATTATGCATACATTTAAGCCTGAATAACATTAGAACAAGTGAGTTATATAGCAATTCTCCCCAAAAACCAAAACCGTTTTTTGTACCAGGCTGTAAACATGTTTATTCTGCTGTAAAGTTGGGCATTTTAACATGAGGGTCGATGACTCTGTTTGGGAGCCAGCCACAAGTTGCCATCTGATGAACTGCAGTTTTTGGAACTTTTGCATCGGCTTCATTTTTCAGCCTTGGAGGCTGACACATTGGGATAAACGAATATCACCTTGTGGTGTGGCCACCGCATAAGCCGCAATGCTGGGACAGTGAGCCAGTGTGTAAATACCAGAACCCTGAAACTGAAGCAGCTAAACAGAACTCCATTCATATGTAAAACCTGTGCTTCTCTTCCTGTGACATGTCTAAACGTCCACTGTGAAAAAGGCACACTGTGCTGCTCTAACAGGTGGACTAAAACAGCAGAGTCAGTGAGACGTCAAGCACACGAGCGAAATTGACAAATGAACCCCAGCAAGAGCTTCTCCTACTGTATACACAAGCACACACACACTCAGGAGTGCACACTGTGGCTGACAACAGCTGTGGGTTATTAAGAGATAAGCAGATCAAGGGTCAGAAAACACTGCTGGCTTTGACACAGATGCAGCACACACACTCACACACACTCACAGCTTGCAAACAGTGCTGTACTCTCTCAG
Source organism: Epinephelus fuscoguttatus (assembly GCF_011397635.1). Lineage (NCBI taxonomy): Eukaryota > Metazoa > Chordata > Actinopteri > Perciformes > Serranidae > Epinephelus > Epinephelus fuscoguttatus. The sequence goes on from NC_064774.1 coordinate 18,383,788, forward strand.
GTCGACTAAAGAGGTCAGGAGAGGACCCGTCTGGCAGAGCCGGTGTGTGTGTGTGTGTGTGTGTTTGAATAAGTTTGCATAATGTCTGGAGGAGTACAAGCTTCATTTTGCATTTTTTTTGTGCTGTACAGGTGTGTGTGTGTGTGTGTGTGTGTGTGTGTGTGTGTGTGTGTGTGTATTCCTCGGTGAAAATATGTAAGACACAAGGGTTTTCTCAATTTTTCAGTCCACTATTTGTGTGTGTGTGTGTGTGTGTGTGTGTACTGTGTTTGCATAATGTTGCATAATGAGGGACTGTGTGTGCATGTCTCTGTGAATGAAATTTCATTCCTCGTGGTGCTGCATGTAATTTTCTGACATGGAGTTGCTGTGTGTGTGTGTGTGTGTGTGTGTGTGTGTGTGTGTGCAAGCATGCGTATGTTATTTAAAGAAGGGATTAGGACCACCAGAGACTCAACACCTGATTAATGCAGAGAGATGGATTGAAAAGTGGATTTGAGCCAATGGATTTTAACACACACACACACACACACAAACACACACACACAATCAGCCCACAACAGCACATAGAGAAAATAGCTACTAAATACAAACGCCTAAGTAACACCCTTGTTCAACACCCAGTCGTAGAAACACACCCAGACACACACACGCACACACGGAGAAGCTTCTTTGCAGACTGAAACCACACCGAAAAAGTTCCCAGCTCTGATGTCTGTATGTGTTGACATTTGTCAGACAAAAAGAGCAGATGCTGAGTGACAAATTAGACAAAAAATATCAAGGGAGAAAGTAAGAGAAGAATACAACGCAAAATACAACAACAGGAAGTCGGCGAGTCAGTCATTCAACGGCTGCAACAAAGAGTTCCGAGGAAGAGGGAATAAGTTTGCGCCCGTGCGTCTGTCTGCATGTGGGCTCATACTGAAACTGGAAGAAGTTTTCTAAAGGCTGCTTGACGTCACCGAGTTCACTCCAAAAACCTCAGTCCTCTCTCCCACAGAGCCACGCATGAATTGTCAGCCCTTATCAAATCAGAGAGAATGTCAGAGAGACAAACAAGGCTGCATGACGAACTGAACAGATGACAGTTGAGGAGGAATTATGAAGGAGTGAGTGCACTGTTGAAAGGCCAAAACTGCTGGTACCAACCCTGAGGTGGACCAGAGACAGATGCTATGTAGAGGGGTCACCTTAGCCACAAAAGTCAGGGAGCTTCATCTTTATTCCACACATGAAATCCATCCAACGTCATTAGTTTCCCTTTGGTTGCAGAGGCTGGTGATTCGTTTCTAAAATAGGTTCCTTCATGATATGTCTAGTAAAAAATGAGCAGCCTGATTTAAAGTGAATGTTTTGATGTAATCAGTGCTCTCTCAATGCAATCACTGCCTTCAGATGAACACTGTGAAACCTACCAGTGAATGTAGCTGCACAGGGGAGGATACATAATGCAATCCTTATATCATATTTTTTAACCAATTTTCAGAGAGAACTCTCCCAGGTGCTGCACAGTCTGAAATGTTAGTTTGATGTGCTGATTCAATAAACGATCCTCCAACTCACCTGCATGATACTGGGACTCTTACTCCAAACCTGCTGAAGCAGATACAAAACCAAAGCTGACATGGTTTATTATGGCTTTGGACACACAAATATTATGTTTAGAAACGTCTTCCATATCCCAGTCACCAGAATAAATGTTGGTGTAGTACATTTCTGCAAACCACAGATACTTTACAATTGTATGTTTCATGTTTCCTGGCATAAGTACAACCAATGTTGTATAATGGAAGGACATCATACGTATCATATGAACATTTCTAAAATAGTAATTCAGATTGCATGTACATGAGCTGAGTTTCTCATCAGGAGGTGGAGGGGGTAGTGGAGGGGGTAGTAGATGGCTGTGGCACCTAGACAAGATGGCACCCAAGCAGCAGACAGCAGCAGACCACTGTTTGAGACCAACAAACAACAAAAGCGGGTATTTTTAACAGCATGCAGGGGCATTCCCAGCTCTGTTTTGTAGCTGAGTTTGTGACAACTAAACAAGATATTTTAGCCCAAAACATGATTTTTTTCAAACCCAAGTAACAACGCAGGCCTGAAATATAAAGCAAACACAGGAGTGTTAGAAACTGCAGTTCAGTCAGGACCACTTCAGTGAAAGGAAAATTTATTTCCATTTGCAGTGTTATATTTGGCAGTATGGCTCTTCTGGGGCCTCTCTGCCTTTCCTCGGTCTACACAGAAAGCCTAAGGTGGAAAGAGCACATCTCTCTACCCTTCCATGCGCCAACATGGAAAGCCTTAAGGCAGAGAGAGCACACCTCTCTGCCCTTCTACGTGCAAACAAGGAAAGCCTGAGGTAAAGAGACCAAACCTATCTGCCCTTCCATGCACCTACATGGAAAGCCTAAAGAAGGGAGAGCAGCAGCAAAGACCCCCCAAGAAACAGAACAGAGCAGCATCAATGACAAACAGAAATGACATTGATCAGCATGAAAAGGAGGAGCTGGGGTGGAGGCGGGTTGGAAAGCGGCTTGCAGAGGAAGCAGCAACAGTAGGCAGGCCAGAGCAGTTTAAATAGGGCGCCCTGAATGAGATTTGCCAACTGGTTGCATAGAAAGGAACCGTGTGATCTATCAGCTCACTCCCTTCCATCAATCAGCTGCTCCATCAGCTGATTGGCTGTTTGAGATCAGCTGATGTAGCTGGGATGTGAGCTGAGCTTGACATTGTGTTCTGCCTGAACTAACGCCATGCTTAATTTCTGTGAAAGGTGACTTGAGGCTGGCTTCGAAGGCTGAACTCAAGGCTGAAAAACTGCTGAACTCCAGGATTCAAATCGGGAGTCCACAGACCAATGATTGGCGTCATGGTAGCTACATCTATTATTTAATACATTCTATGTTCTAACCCTAACCAAGTCTGTTTCGTGCTTAAACCTTACCACATGTTTACCACAGCATTGTCACAACATAAAATATGAAACTAAAACATAGAGAAACATAACGTGGTCCTTGCCTGACGTGCTGACGTATTAGCGGTAAGCGAGTTGTGTCATTTCCGGTGCTTCTGTGACAGCATCTCTGTACTGCTCTGGTGAATTCTAGTAGCCTGTTTTCTCACTTCAGTTGCTTTAACGTTGCTTTAACGTCTACTTCAAGTCTTAACCCACACTAGTTCTGTTTAAGCACTTATAGCTCTCCCCCTTTTTACGACTTTCTCGCTAATCTCTTAGCTGTTGTTTGCACGTTACTAGCCTTGGTAGCTACATTAGCTTTAAAGTTAGCGATGGCTTCTCCTTCTGCTCTTTCTTGCTCGGTGTGCCAAATGTTCAGTTATGCCTCTGCCTCCTTTAACGACAGTGGTAATTGTAACAAGTGTAGCTTATTTGCTGCGTTGGAGGCGAGGCTTAGTGAATTAGAAGCGCGGCTCTGCACCATAAAAAACCATTCTGTAGCTGCGGTAGTTAGCCAGCCCCCTGTAGCGGTGCGGAGCCACATAGCATAGACTTAGCCTCTGCTAACTGTCCTCCGGTAACTCCCGTTCAGCCGGGAGGTTGGGTTACGGTTCGCCAGAAGCACAGCTCCAAGCCGAAGCCCACGGCTCACCACCAGCCTGTTCACGTTTCCAACCGCTTTTCCCCACTCAGCGACACACCCGCTGAGGATAAAACTCTGGTTATTGGCAGCTCTATTCTGAGAAACGTGAAGTTAGCAACACCAGCGACCATAGTCAAATGTATCCCTGGGGCCAGAGCGGGCAACACTGAATCTAATTTAAAACTGCTGGCTAAAGCTAAACGTAGATTCAGTAAGATTGTTATTCACGTCGGCGGGAATGACACCCAGTTATGCCAATCGGAGGTCACTAAAATTAATATTGCCTCGGTGTGTGAATATGCAAAAGCGATGTCGGACTCGTAGTTTTCTCTGGACTCCTCCTGACCAGTGATGACATGCTGCATGTCATCATTTAATCGCTGGCTGTCCAGGTGGTGTCCAGCAAACGCGATGGGTTTCATTAATTGGCAAACTTTCTGGGGAAAACCTGTTCTTATTAGGAGAGACGGCATTCATCCCACTTTGGATGGAGCTGCTCTCATTTCTAGGAACCTGGCAAACTTTATTAGTAATTTAAATCCCTGACAACCCAGAGTTGAGACCAGGACTCAGAGTCGCAGTCCTATACGCCTCTCTGAGCTTCTAGTGCAGTTACCCAGCCATAGTTTTCATAGTTTTATACAAACGGTGTCTGTCCCCCGACCACCTAAATTATTTAAATCTAAAATTAAACAAAGAGGAGTTGTGCATAACAACCTCATAAAAATTAAAACCTCTTCTGTGACAGAAAGACAAAACAGGAGAATTAAATGCGGACTGTTAAATATCAGGTCTCTATCGTCTAAAGCAGTGTTAGTAAACGAATTAATATCAGATAATCATATTGATTTACTCAGTCTCACTGAAACCTGGCTGTGTCCAGATGAATATGTTAGTCTAAATGTTAGTCTCCACTCCTCCCAGTCATAATAATACCCACATTCCTCGAGGCAGCGGCCGAGGAGGGGGAGTTGCAGCCATTTTTAACTCTAGCCTGTTAATCAGCCCTAAACCTAAACTAGATTATAATTCATTTGAAAGCCTCGTTCTTAGTCTTTTACATCCGACCTGGAAAACCTCGCAGCCACTTTTATTTGTTATAGTGTACCGTGCTCCTGGCCCGTATTCTGAATTTGTATCTGAATTCTCAGAGTTTTTATCCAGTTTAGTTCTTAAATCAGATAAAGTTATTATTGTAGGCGATTTTAACATTCATGTTGACGTTGATAATGACTCCCTGGCTACTGCGTTTATCTCATTATTAGACTCCATTGGCTTCAGTCAGGGTGTACATGAACCCACTCACTGTTTTAACCATACCCTCGATCTAGTTCTGACGTATGGAATTGAAATTGATAATCTAAAAGTCTTTCCACAGAATCCCTCGCTATCGGATCATTATCTGATTATTTTTGATTTCTTTTTACTCGATTACACGCCACTCAGCAACAGTTACTATACTAGATGTTTATCAGATAGTGCTGTCGCAAAACTTAAGGAAAAGATTACTCCGTCATTAAATTCAATACCAAGTCCCTCAGTAACAGAGGTTTCATCGACTTTGATCATTTTGTCGATAGCGCTGTAGGCTCGCTGCGAACAACACTTGACTCTGTAGCTCCTCTTAAAAAGAAGTTAAAAAAAGCAAAGAAAGTTCGCTCCTTGGTATAACTCTCAAACCCGTAAGTTAAAACAAATACCGCGAAAATTTGAAAGGAATTGGCGATTAACCAAACTCGAAGAATCTCGTTTAATCTGGACAGACAGTCTCAAAACTTATAAGAGGGGCCTCCGCAATGCCAGAGCAAACTATTACTCAGCATTAATAGAAGACAATAAGAACAACCCCAGGTTTCTTTTCAGCACTGTAGCCAGGCTGACTCAGAGTCAAAGCTCTATTGAGCCTTGTATTCCTTTAGCCCTTAGCAGTAATGATTTTATGAGCTTTTTTAATGACAAAATTCTAACTATTAGAGGCAAAATTCATGACCTCCTGTCCTCAGATAGTACCTATCTAACCTCAAACACAGCTGTAAAACCTAATATATATTTAGATTGCTTCTCCCCAATTTCTCTTCAAGAACTGACCGCATTGATTTCTTCATCTAAATCATCAACGTGTCTCTTAGACCCCATCCCAACTAGGCTACTTAAGGAGGTCTTTCCTTTAGTTAACACTCATATATTAGATATGATCAATATATCCTTATTAACAGGCTATGTACCACAGTCTTTTAAGGTAGCTGTAATTAAACTTCTACTAAAAAAGCCCACCCTGGATCCAGAGGTGTTAGCCAACTATAGACCAATATCTAATCTTCCCTTTATGTCAAAGATCCTTGAGAAAGTAGTCGCAGACCAGCTGTGTGATTTTCTCCATGATAATAATTTATTTGAGGAATTTCAGTCAGGATTTAGAGTGCATCATAGCACTGAGACAGCACTAGTTAAAATTACAAATGATCTTCTGATTGCTTCAGACAAAGGACTTGTCTCTGTACTTGTTTTATTAGATCTTAGTGCTTTGACACAATTGACCATCAAATTCTACTGCAGAGACTGGATCACTTAATTGGCCTAAAAGGTTCTGCACTAAGCTGGTTTAAATCTTATTTATCTGATCATTTTCAGTTTGTTCACGTTCATAATGAATCGTCCTTACGTACCAAAGTTTGTTTTGGAGTTCCGCAAGGTTCTGTGCTCGGACCAATCCTATTTACTCTATATATGCTTCCTTTAGGTAACATCATTAGAAATCACTCTATAAAAACTCTAAAAATGATACTCAGTTGTATTTATCGATGAAGCCAGAAGAAAGTAATCAATTAACTAAACGCCCCAAACAACTCAGAGACTCTTTATCTGATGACATAGTTTCTCTAGATGTCATTGCTCTGGCCTCTAGCACTAACGTAAGAAACCTCGGAGTAATATTTGATCAAGATTTGTCTTTTAATTCTCATTTAAAACAAACCTCACGGACTGCATTTTTTCATCTGCGTAATATTTCGAAAATTAGGCCTATCCTGACCCGAGAAGATGCAGAAAAATTGGTCCACGCTTTTGTTACCTCAAGGCTGGATTACTGTAACTCTCTATTATCAGGTAGCTCTAGTAAGTCCTTAAAAACTCTCCAGCTAATTCAGAATGCAGCAGCACGTCTACTAACAGGAACTAAGAAACGAGATCATATTTCTCCTGTTTTAGCTTCTTTGCACTGGCTCCCTGTAAAATCCAGAATTGAATTTAAAATCCTACTGTTAACTTATAAAGCTCTAAATGGTCAAGCTCCGTCATATCTTAGAGAGCTCATAGTGCCATATTATCCCACCAGAACACTGCGCTCTGAGAACGCAGGGTTACTCGTGGTCCCTAAAGTCTCCAAAAGTAGATCAGGAGCCAGAGCCTTTAGCTGTCAGGCTCCTCTCCTGTGGAATCATCTTCCTGCTACGGTCCGGGAGGCAGACACCGTCTTCACATTTAAGACTAGACTTAAGACTTTCCTCTTTGATAAAGCTTATAGTTAGGGCTGGCTCAGGCTTGCCCTGTACCAGCCCCTAGTTAGGCTGACTTAGGCCTAGTCTGCCGGAGGACCCCCCTATAATACACCGGGCACCTTCTCTCTCTCTCTCTCTCTCTCTCTCTCTCTCTCTCGTATTCTATTACTGCATCTTGCTAACTCAGCCATTCTGGATGTCACTAACTCAGTTTCTTCTCCGGAGCCTTTGTGCTCCACTGTCTCTCAGATTAACTCATATCGCAGCTGTGCCTGGACAGCATGACGTGTGTGGTCGTGCTGCTGCCGTGGTCCTGCCAGATGCCTCCTGCTGCTGCTGCCATCATTAGTCATTAGTCATACTTCTACTGTTATTATACACATATGACTATTGTCACACTTGTATACTGCCAGATATTAATACATACTTTCAACATATTGTACCGCAGTAGCCAGAACTATAACTATAATATTATTACTTTCAATAATGTTGTTGTAAGCTACTGTCATTACCTGCATCTCTCTCTCTCTCTCTCTCTCTCTTTCTCTGTCTCATTGTGTCATGTGGATTACTGTTAATTTATTATGCTGATCTGTTCTGTAAGACATCTATTGCACGTCTGTCCATCCTGGAAGAGGGATCCCTCCTCAGTTGCTCTTCCTGAGGTTTCTACCGTTTTTTCCCCCGTTAAAGGGGTTTTTTTGGGGAGTTTTTCCTTATCCGCTGCAAGGGTCATAAGTACAGAGGGATGTCGTATGCTGTAAAGCCCTGTGAGGCAAATTGTGATTTGTGATATTGGGCTTTATAAATAAAATTGAATTGAATTGAATTGAATTGAATTGAATTGAACGTTTCACAGATCTGCTGCATATAAAACTTACAAATGTTGCATATCCTTGGTTTGCTTAAATGCCAACATTTATTCTGGTGATTGTGTTGGTATTCCACTGTAGACTACAAAGAGAAATCTTAAAGGAGTAGTAGTACTAATTTAGCACTGCACTTCTGCAACATTATTAGACTCAGCAGGAAATACGTCACCTTTTTATTCCTTATCAAAACATGCTCCCAACACTACCCACTATGTGGTTAAACTGCTGACAGTTCAGTCAAAGTCAGGTTTGTTATGCTTGTAGTGGCTAATGTAGCCTCAAGCCTGTAGCCTGCAGCACAGATGAGGAGCGAGCAACAGAGGTCTGGTCAGGGCGCTCCTCTCCAACTCCATACCTCCAAATTTTCAATTTTCAAACTTGTAGTTTTCAGCCCCAGCCAATGCTGACTCAAGTGAAATCACCTCAGGCAATTTATCAGATTTCAGGCAGTTCCCTCTGGAGACACTAAAGGCTTTATACAACTTTGTTTCACATATGCAGTTTTACTCCCACAAAACCTCTAAACAGACTGATGTGAAGAAATGGTGGAGCTCCACTTTAAAGGAACAGCCTCTGTATGTTCCAAACTGCTTCTGTTGCTTTTTTGTCAACAAATTATTACAAACTAATTCAATTACTACCAAAACTAGAATCACCGCTTTGCGGTTGTATGCCTCTGTGAACTCGTCAAGCTGCACTAACAGTTTACATCCATGTCTGTGAAAACACAGATGCGTCACGCACATCTTTACCTGGGCAGCACAGTGTCACCAATGCACCTAATATGCACTTCTGTTGCTGAGATATGACATTTTTGTATAACATTATGATGTCACAGTGAAGCTGACCTTTGACCTTTTGGATATATAATGTCATCTCTTCATTTTATGCGATTAGTATTTTGTTTGAAATTTTGTCATAATCAATGTAAAAGTTCTTGGGTTGAGGCCAAAAACATGTTTTGTGAAGTCACAGTGACCTTTGACCACCTAATTCTAAATCAGTTCATTATTAAGTCCAAGTAGACGTTAGTGTCAAATTTTAGGAAATTCCCTCAAGGTCAACTTGCAATATCACGTTCACGAGAGTGAGATGTACGCAAGGTCACAGTGACTTTGATCTTTGACTACCAAAAGCTAATCAGTACATCAATGAGTCCAAGTGTACATTTGTTCTAAATCCGAAGAAATTTGATTGAGGTGTTCTTCAGACATTGCATTCACAAGCATGAGATGGAGGCAAGGTCACAGCGACCTTGACCACCAAATTCTAATCAATTTATCCTTGAGCCCAAGTGTCACAGCTCAACTTTAAGTTATGTTTTTTATTTCATTCATTTATGTTGTGTCCTGTTTTACCTTGAAATGCACATTTCCTCTTGATCATATCACTTCCTGCCCATGCGCGTTTTCCAGCCCTTTTGATGTGTCTGATTGTCAGACCCGCCCTGATCAGCCTTACCTGTATCTCGTTATCCTTCCTCTCGCCAAAGTATTTAGTGTGTGTCTTGTTTTTTCTTAGTGCCAGTTTGTCATAGCTCCTTGTGTTTGCCGTTCCAGCCTTTTGTTTCCCAGTGTCCTTTTCTTGGTTTTTTGGAATTAGCTTGTTGATTGCCTCTGCTTTTGCCTCATCCCTATTTGATTTGTTTGCCTCCACTGATTTTCCTGTGTACCGAACCTGCCTTTTGACCAGTAAAGACTATGTTACTTTACCCTAACTGTCTCCAGAGTCGTGCATTTGATTCCACTCTCACCTGGTTCATCAGCTGTAACACCAAGTGGGCATTCGTGCCAAATTTACAAAAAATCCCTCAAGGCCTTTCCTGAGATATCACATTTGCGAGGATGAGACAGATGAGGTCACAGTTACCTTGACCTTTGACCTATGATCACCAAAATCATAAACTATTTTCTTACAGGCTGAAGAGGTGTAAGCTCCAGGTTATGACACATCTCACTTACATTACGTACCTTATTTGGCTTCTTAAGGTCATTTTAAGTTATTATAATGCTATTTTCTTTAGCATACATCCCACAAAAGAGCAAGCTAAAAACTTTTTGGCTCCACATATTCCCTTTAAAAATTTGATACAAATATCAATCTGGAAACTGTAATATATGTGAACACTTCATTCACACTTCAAGCCTGAAGAGACAGCGGGTGAGAGAAGGAGAGGCAAAGAGAGGGGGTAATCACACTAGAGAGGCTACAAACGGAAGAAAAAAGAAAAAGTGTCATTGAATCCCTCGTGCGGGTAACTTGTTAGGCTTTTTTTGCAGCAGCGAACGGGCAGAACAGTCTTAAAAAAGATTATATTGAACATTATTAATTAGCCGTGAAAAGAGTAGAATGTCAATGCACTTTGGTGTGCATGTGTCTCTGTGAGGCTGCCATCCAAATGCTTCCCCGCTGTTAAATCCAAATTTGAACATACCAACTTTCACTAGGAGTCACAGGGCTACAGAGAAAGAAAGGGGAGACTCATAATTGGTAGTGATCGCTCCAGCTTCTATCACGTAACCGCGTGCTCCCAGGAATGAAATTATGTTTGTATGTGTGTGTGTGTGTATGTGTGTGTGTGTGTGTGTGTGTTTCAGAGTTAAACAGAAATTCTGATCTGTCAGAAGAAGTAAAACCAATATTTGAGATTTGCCTTTGTGTGCTCTGATTTTAACGTCTTCAACTGAACTATTTCAGCAACCTTGGAACAGGCCATCAAGTGATGCAAGCGTACTTGCACCAGTCTCTGAGGCGTGTTGCATGCTTACATGACTCACCAGACACTGAAACAAACAAATTCTAATCAGTTCATTTTTAAGTCCAAGTGGACGTTTGTGCCAAATTAGAGAAAATTATCTCAAGATCATCTTGAAATATTGCATTCACGTGAATGAGGTCACAGTGACCTTCATCTCTGACTACCAAAATCGAATCAGTTCATTGGTGAGTCCAGGTGGACTGTTGTGCCAAATCTGAAGAAATTCCATTGAGGTGTTTTCGAGATATCGCATTCACAAAGATGAGACAGCTGAGGTCACAGTAACCTTGACCTTTGACCTATGATCACCAACATCTAATTAGTTTATCATTAATGCCAAGTGCACATTCGTGGCAAATTTGACGATTTGAACATCTTAAACTGAACTATTTTAGCTATTCAGATACTCACCAGACACTGAAGTAAACAAGGTCACAGTGACCTCGATCTTTAACTACCAGTTCATCTATAAGTCCATGTGGACATTTGTGCCAAATCTGAAGAAATTCAATTAAGGTGTTCTTGAGATATCGTGTTCAAAAGAATGAGATGGATGCAAGGTCACAGCTACCTTGACCTTTGACCACCAAATTCTACTCAGTTAATCCTTAAATCCAAATGGATATTTGTGCCAAATTTACAGAAATTCCCTCAAGGCCTTCTTGAGATATCGAGTTCACGAGAATGAGAGAGACAGGGTCACAATAACCTTGACCTTTGTGGCAAATTGTGGCAGATTTTAACGTCTTAAACTGAACTATTTCAGCTTCCTTGTAACAGACCATCAAGTGATGCAAGTGCACCCGTACATTTACAATCACATGCGTACTTGGACCAGTCTCTGAGGCGTGTTGCATGCTTACATGACTCACCAGACATTGAAACAAACAAACAGATAAACTTGAGAAAAACAACCTCTGGTCACACACACACATCATATTCATATCTTTTCTCTCATATTCACAAATTTTCATCAGCTCACTTCCAGTACATGCACACTCACAGACACACTCATTGACTCACACCTTCAAACGAATCACACAGTCTTACCCACCAACTCTCCCACACACTCACTTCCGTTATTCCACTGTTTATGTAAATGTCTTCCTCAGAAGGCTGAGCCTGTACAGCCGGCATGAAGGCAAAGGTTTCTCCATTTGTACTTTCTAATCAGCATGAAATAGCTTGTTAGCTGCTAATCTGATTGCATTCCGCCTCAAAAGGCCAAAAACAAACTGATCCAGAAATAACTTTCACCAAGCTTTTTCAGCTCTTTTTGCTTTCTGTTCTTGTCGGGGCGTTTCAAATACAGGAAGCTTTAGCCAGCAGATGTGAAGAGGAAGCTGTGGAGGGGGCATAACAACTGCAACATATCGTACTACGCTCCTTCGGCAGCAGACGCACACTCACACACACACACACACACACACACAATGCCCCTTAAACGATCATCGGTGAGAAGGTTTGTCATTAATTTTCATTTGACTGTTATAAATGTTATTGACGAAGCAAACTGTGAAATATATAGCTGCCTCATCAGGTAATAACAAGAAAAGGCTCGCTGTGATTCTTACTTCGCCTTCCTGTTTATTTTTTTTTTGAGCTAGCTTTATTTTGCATAAAGCATCCTAAGAAAACTTTGTCTTCTTGTAAAGAAAAATATGTGGGGGCACACTAAAGCTTCTGTGCCTCTAGAATAATTTAAATGTCCCTTGTCATAATTAATTGATTTAGTCCCATTGGTATTCAGTTAGGTTCAGATCTGGTGACTGAAGGACACAGCATATGATTCACACCGTTTTTATTAGTGACCTGTCATTCCCTCATATGTGCATTCTTGATGTTTCTCCACTCATTTATTCGGGTTTCCCCTTTTAATGTCCTAGTCTGTATCTTGTGAATATAAATAATAAATAAGGGCAGCAGTAGCTCAGTCCATAGGGACTTGGCTTGGGAACTGGAGGGTCACCGGTTCAAGTCCTTGTAAGGACCAAGTATGGAGTGTTGACTGGTAGCTTGTATGGTGCTAGTTCACCTCTTGGCGAGGTACTAGACCCCAACTGCCTAGGGCGCCTGTCCAAGGCAGCCCCCTGGTCTGACATCCCTCCATTAAATGCATGTATAGGTCCTTCGATATGACAAAAGACTGGAAAAAAATTGAATTTCCCCTTGAGGAATAATGAAGTATATCTTCTTCTTCTTCTTCTTCTTAACAGAAAGACACAGTGATGATTAATATAACATGAGGCTTTGGCAAGGAAGATCTTATCCTTCATGTTCCCCCCATTCACAATTCTGACATCACCATATCTGGCCAATCACATATTCTGCCTCCGTTCTCCTGGGTCCTTGCTGTTGTTCCAATATCACTGCAATCCTGTCTGTCAAACATTATGTAACCCATCACCTCCCCCCATAATGTCCACCGGCTGGCTTTACTCCACCACCACCATCTGGACTCAGGAGATTAATTCCCCTTTTCACCATATAGGCCTACACTTTATCAAGATGTCTGTTGCTAGGGGTGACCCAAATCAGAATTTAGCAATCAATGATATATATATATATATATATATACTAGGGCTGTCAAGTGATTAAAATAATTAATCTCATTAAATACGTGCTTTGTGATTAATTCATCTAAATACATCAATATTTGCTGTGAAATCATTTTTTAAAAGTCAGTTCAAATGAATTTTGGCAGATGTGTCATAGTAAAGCAAAATTTTGGACACAATTGTCCCCCTGTCCTTCACCACCAAAACTGGTCTGCAGCCCATTTGCAATCCATTTTGCAAGGGAGTAGGTCATTTGGTCACAGGTAGACTTACTCAATTTGCGTCTCATCGCATGGTCGAGTGAGGCTTGATGAGGCTGGCCAAGCAGCATCGACCCTCCATCGTGACAAAGTAACTGTGGTCTTCAATGACCAGGTCAAAGGGCGCTGAGAACTCAATTTTTTAACGCCTTCTTTTTTCTGTGATCAATCAATTGTAGAAATGACAAAGACATTTAGAGACATCAGACAAAGACATTGAAACTCTGTGATAGTTTCGTGACTCTGATTCATTCCCATCTAATGTCAGTCACTGGAAGTCCAGCACTTCTGAAACTGGGACAGTTTGACCACGTGACAGACCTTACGCCCTTGTCTGCGCTAGTCAGCTTTTTTTCCATTGCTGAGTCTGTGGTGGCCACTGCAGAGCTCGTCTGTGAATGAAATCACTCTGACTGGCAGTTCAGCTCAGCATGCCAGACAAGAGACAGAAGTGAGAAAATTAAACAGAGCCAAAGACAAGAGGAAGTGAAACCAAAAAAAAAAACGTACGATTATTTTACTTCAGCCACTGAGCTCTTCAACAGAAACATTTCATGATGGTCTGTGTTTTTGCTCATTGGTGTACGGTAAATATGCTTCATTCCTTCAGCGCTGGATTGTGTTGGTAATGTGCTACTGGCTAACTAGATTTGAGACCAGTTTCCAGTTTTCCTTTTTGTATGACGATTAAAGACCACCGCTGTCTGCTGGTGGAGAATTATTTCCTCTCACACAGGCGTATGTGCTGGTCTGTACGGTGTGCTCATGTGCCACTTTTTGGCCAAGGCACGGCAACGTCAGGCAACACAGCAGGGGGCCTTCGTCGGCGCTAGTTCTCTGAAGTCAGTTTGGTGTGTCTGGGCCCTTACAGATACACAAGCAAGATGTCAAAAACTTAAGCTGTATGGAATAGGTTCAAAATTTGTGAAGACGACCCCCAAAAGTTGAGTGCCTGAAACATCAAAGGAAACTTAAGCAGTGATGCCCAAAACTGGTATCTGCGACAGCCCTAATTGTTGCCAAAGTCTTTTCCTGTTGCTAACGGCCATAAATATTGTTATGAATCTCTCCTTATTTAGCTGTAGCTAATGGGTTTGCTGCTCCAGAGGCTGCTATCATTAGGACATCATTACCAATGATTGCTAAAACAAAGGATTAATATGACTGTTTTATGATCTTCCATTACTATGGTGAAGGTCTGGTTCAGTTTGGGCACAAAACAAGGTGGCTAAGGTTAGGAAATGACCGCGGACAAGCTGGAAGGTTGAAAAGAAGCCCTTGCCGATGGAAAAACAAGAAACAATCTGTAGTCTTAAGGTATTACAACCAAATCAAGCCACTAAGCCTCTGCGACAGTCTTTTAGAGCCCCTGGTAAAGTCACAATAAACAGGTATTTTAAACAAGCTTTATCTGGTGAGGAGAGAAACAACCGACCGGCCCCTGCAGCCTACAGACATTGGCGGTCACCTTCCCTGTAGGCAGAGCAAAGAGGTATCTTTATCTGGGGAGTATATTTTTTAAGTGCCCCTGCATTTCTTACAGCAGATTCTGACTGTCAGTTCCTGATGCATACATTTTCATTTCAGTGAAAAAAAGCAATCAGATGCCAAGCGATGAAACAGACACACGTGTACCTTCTCTCTCCCTCCTCCTCTATCTCATTCACAGACTCAGACACACACTCAGAGTCAGCACTGCACTCTGAATACGGGTGTTAGCCTGGGGATTATCAGCATGGCCGCTGTTTGCATGGGTAAAGACGCTGTCAATATATTGACCAGACAAATGTACAAGCTGAGATAAATGAGCCAACAGCTGCGGCTGTGCGCTCTCCATTACATTACTGAGGCTGCACGAGCACTGGAAATGAAGGCGGATATTCAAGTATGGTGTGTCACAGGAGAACAAAGTGATCTTGGTGCTGTTTCATCAGGGTAGAGAAGGAGGTTGAGTTGATTTTTTTTCAATAATCTGAACTGCAGTGTTGCATTATTTCAAAAACTTTAATACAAGTTTCAAGTTATAGTTAAAAAACTAGCAAAACCATATTTAAAGTCTGGGTTACTGTGAGCTGATTTCAGCAGCGACAAACAGAGAGAGTGACCAGAGATCAAAGATTTGATACTTGGAAATTTGTATACAGTATACAACTTGCAATGCCCTACAGACCTTTCTGATGGCAGAACATTTTGACTTGCCATAGCAGGAAGAGCAGTGGTTAGCATTGTTGCTTCACGGCAAGAGGATTCCTGGTTTGAACCCAGGGTGGGGAGTCCTTCTGTTTGGAGTTTGCATGTTCTCCACTTGTTAGCGTGACTTTCCTCGGGTACTCCACCTTCTTAAATAAAGAGTAAAAGAATTTCTGTTCCAGAAACAGATTTACGTACCACATTTCTATGTGACGATGGAGGCAAAGGAAGTAATGTGTTATTGCACTCAAGTCGCCAAAGAATCATGTCAAGACAGTTCAGGAGCTGGTTTAATCCAAGAAAAAGGTGCAATGCTTCCTCCAATTGGGTTGGATCGAGGTCGAATGTTCTCACCACAAACTAACTGTGCCAGAATTAATTTGCCACCAAAACAAGACCAACTCTTCAATGAGGTCTCAGTCTGGTTGTTTCCATACCCAAGTGGGTTAATGTGTTCACAACTGCCCAAACAAGCCACACCAAGTGGGTAAACGCTCCAGTGTTCAATTCGACCGAAGTAAACAAGGAAGGTGTGAGAACACCCTAAAGGCCAAAACACATCAGCGGGGAATGACAGACTTCAAAACATATGCTACTATTATTTTCGATGTACAACAGCACACCAGCAGCAGCTGGATGCACCTCCTTTCAGCCCTTCACACCACTGTCCTATTTCTAGCCTCGCCACCCCCGGAATTAAATGCATTTTACCCCTACTTGCTCTCTGGTTGTACATATCATCTCCTGTAGCAGCTCTTTTTCTCTGCTCCCATAGCAGTTCGACCCCTCTCCACACCATGGATGTATAAAGAGAACTCTGTTGCTGTGATTTGTATGTGATGAAGAATGAATGAGGAGAGCTGTTGCTGAGGTTGAAAAATATCCCAAGCTTAACTACTCACAATCATGTCATTATAAAGACAATGGCCAAAAAGATACATCCTGGTAAGTCATAGCTGTAGAGATTAACTCTTCAGGTGAGAAATCAACTTTAATAAGTGAAACGTGATCTTGAGCTAATGCAGAGATCGAAGAGGTACAGATCTTTCAGTGACAAAAATTTGGTGTGGTCGTCGGTTGACAAGCTGCAGTGTGACGCATACAGTGTGTGCTGGGGTGGCACTTGATGTGTCATTTGCTGCTACAGCACCAGTCTGTTTTCAGCTTTAGTTCAATAGAGCGGTCATCATGCACGTGTGCTCTTTTTTAGTCTTAATCACATGATGTAATTTGCACCAGCTGCTCAGATTGCACTACCCTGTCAGTTTCTCACGCGTTACAGTCCAGAACCTCTAAAGAGCAGCTAATGTTTTGCAGTAATTCGCATCCTTTATGATTTCCTCATTTACTGAACAGCAAAGACAGCATTTGCATTTGAAAAATGATTCAATCATGATGATGCTGTTCTGAGTGAAACTAGAGGGGGAGAGAAATTGGCAGTGGATGCGTTTCATCAGCACCGACAGGCTGATGTCTGCCTAAGGTACAGACTATTCAAGAACTGGGCAATGTATGTGATTAAAACTTGGCTGCATGCTCTGCTCTGATGACGGGTGTATGTAGGATGCTTTGCCAAATAGTTTTAGGGAATTGTGTAACTGAATTGGAATTACAGTAAACAATTACAATAGATGGCCTGATGTTTTTGTTACTGTGGGAAGCAGAATAACCATTAAAAATCTGTCTACAAGCGTTGAGATGTCATCAACTCGTAGAGGAAAGAGCAATACTCACCTTTGATATCCAATAATAGATGACAGCAGTGTCATTTAAGGTTTTATGAATAATTCTACCATCATGATAAATAAAGTTCTGCCTGCCAAAAACTGGTCTGAAGGTAGGACATTTTAAAAACAATTGTCAGCATGCAAAAAAACTCTTAGTTTAGTCATGAGTCATCATTTTCATGTCATCAGTTTTGCAGACACTTATTCTGAAATAAAGTGTTGGACAAACTGAATCTTTGAGTTTATTATGGTGCTAGATGAATCAATCAATCAATCAATCAGTTTTATTTATAAAGCCCAATATCACAAATCACAATTTGCCTCACAGGGCTTTACAGCATACGACATCCCTCTGTCCTTATGACCCTCGCAGTGGATAAGGAAAAACTCCCCAAAAAAACCCTTTAACGGGGAAAAAAAATGGTAGAAACCTCAGGAAGAGCAACTGAGGAGGAATCCCTCTTCCAGGACGGACAGACGTGCAATAGATGTCGTACAGAACAGATCAGCATAATAAATTAACAGTAAAACAGTAATCCGTATAACACAATGAGACAGAAAGAGAGACAGAGAGAGAGAGAGAGAGAGATGCAGGACAGACGGTAATTACAGTAGCTTACAACAACATTAATGAAAGTAATAACATTATCGTTATAGTTCTGGCTACTGTGGTACAATATGTTGAAAGTATATATTATTATCTGGCAGTATACATGTGTGATAATAATCATATGTGTATAATGAAAAGGAAAATCAGATCAATGACGGGGCAATGGTCATAATTTAATGTTGCAACTAAGCTGTAATGGTAATTAAGCAACTAAGGAGCTAGCTAATGCTAATTAAAAGGCAAGCATTGGTAACGTTATGTGACATAAATGAGAGGGGACCAGGGAAGTAGCTAGCATCATGCTCACCAGGCCTTTCCAAAACTAGATCCTACTCTCTCTCCGTTAGTAGGGTTGGGTCGCTATGAGAAAAAAAAAATGGTCTGGTTTTTGTAAAAAAAAAAAAAAATAAAAAAAATAAAAAAAATAAAAAATACATGCCGAACAGTCTTTTGTGTGACACTGGTGTGCGGAGCGGAGTCCACTTTTACCGGGCGGACCTCCGCAGAGTCCACTCCACGTACATTCTGCCCGAGTATGCGGTCCGGTCGGTCTCAAAAAAAAAAAAACCCGGTCCAAGACGGAGTACCGAACCGAATTGGTATTACCGAGAACAGACCCAACCCTATCCATTAGTAGTCACCTTCACAGCTGAACTAAGCCTCCACCATAGAGGTGTAGGGGATAAACACAGCGGCAAACTTTGGGACAAACTTCCCTCTCTGAGGTGGAAAGAGAAATTGTCGTAAATTTTTGTAACCATGGAGAAAAAAAAAACTTAATCCAATTTTGTGTTCTTCATATGCATTTGTAGCACTTACATGTAAGCTGTATGTGCTGCTGCTGTTGAGAGAAAAATATATTTCATCTTTTATACAATGTAACCTTTAAGATTTAACGTCTATATGACATCCATACACCTATAAATGTTTATCTTAGTTACAGCAGGTTATGTTTGTATGGACAGTTGCAGAGCTTTATTTGTACGTGTACTTTATTTGTATTTGAGTGTTTTCTATGGCGAACACAATACGGCACTGCACATGGTTAGTAAGTCAGCATCAATGCGGACTCACTCTTGGAGGGTTTATATCTCCCTTCAACTCCTCAGTAGTTGGTTTGGGACAGCACTTAATGTGGCCAACCCTCCGCGCGAACGCAGAAATAGAGCAAAAGTGGGTCGGGTGAGGGTGTAGGGGGTGGTTTGGTTGATTGATTGATTGATTGATTGATTGATTGATTTCTGGAAGACGATAAGACAGTAATCCTAAGGATGACATGCTAAAGTAAAATACTTATTTCCAGCATGGTCCTTGGTGTTTACACACAAGACACAAAAAAACAAGAAGCAGGCAGGCCCGCTGTCAGGTATTGCAGATGCCTATAGAGTTGAGGTGGTTCTCAGGAAGCGACGTGATAACTGCACTAATGCATCCAAAAACATACATACTACTGACATAGACACGAAAGTATTAGCAATAGTACACATTGGCTATGCAGTGCATAGTATGCAATTTTGGAGGCAGCCAAACAGTATGAATGATTGTACTAAGAGATCATCCTTAAGTTTTTTGGGGGGGTTTATTATTTTATTAAAAAATCTCAAGAGCTGAAAACTTTTTCGACAAAAGTCTAAAAGGGGGATGTAACTGCAGCAGCCGGTCTAAATTCTCAACTAGTCGAATATGAAAATTTCCCCAGCTGTGTGACCGGCTCGATTAGTTCAACACGTGCACCAACAGGCTTTTAAAAGTGTCTCATTAAACATTAATGGTCCAAGCTGCATGACAGCTTGGTTAGTATAATTCTTGAGTCATACGTGGCCATTAAGCCGGGAGAACTCATCACATGTCATCATGCGTCACCAGTCAAAGACTAAGCTTCATAATAAATGCAGCTGGATGATGAGTGGATGTTGCTGACCTTTGTTTCCGTCACTAAGTATGACAGAAATAACATGATGCAAAAAAGAAGGTGAAAATAATAACAGGGATCCACACCACAGTCCACTTAACTTTGCCTCCAACTCTCTCTCTCTCACACACACAAATCCACACACACACACATATAGAGAGAGACCTGCCCTATTCATTCCTCACCTCCGATCAATATTCCTCCCTCTGTTCCTGTCCGTCTGATTGAGAGGGATGAGAAGGTTTCATGTGATTGCATCAGTTAATCAGTATCAGTATCAGACGAGTCCGGCTGCTGCATATCGTGGCACAATCAACCTCCCCTCACCCGTCACACCCTCCACCTGTCAATCTTTTCTTACCTTCATTAACATACCCATACTTTTACTCTTTTCTTTGCCTTTGATATACCTGTGTTTATCCATATTGACACTAGGACACTTTTATTCTTCCCTTTTTCCTTGACAATGATTTTTCACAACAACATCTAATGTAAGCTACACCATGACGATTAGTAAACCTTTTTTAATGTGATACTGAGTTTTTAATCTGGTCTTAAAAGTGTATGTCATGATCAGCTAGCAACTGCCAGGGCTGAAAAATGTGGCCAACGTGGAGGTGCAAAAAACTGCAGTTCCTCTAATGGCCACTTGGGGCTGGCTCCAGAGGTGAGTAAGTCCCCATACACCCCCATGTTAAAATGCCCAACTTCACAGGAGAAATAAACATGTTTACACCCTGGTACAAGAATGGTTTCGGTCGCTAGAGCTAATTTCCTCCTTCGTGACAACTGTACAAAGGATGGTATTTATGTAATTCTGTCGTTTGCATTTTAGTAAAGCTTAAAGTTACGACTAATTAAGGGCAGGCCACTTTGACTGACAGGCAGTCTGCGAGTGTCACAACAGTCTGAGTGAGATCCACCCCTTGCTCCTCCACAGCTCCACCTTCTCATCAAAATTTGGTCACTTCTGGTTCCAAAAAAACAAGATGCCGAACTCGAGTCTTTGAAACAGGAGTCCGCAAACCAATGGGTGTGGTTACCGTAGCTCTGTCCATTATTTTATACAGTCTATGGTAAAGATCCATAATATGATGTATGACCCTACCTACCTAATTTTGGACAAAACATAACTACACTTGTAGACACTTGAACACCAGTGATTGCCGCCAAATGTTGGTGACTATTGTCATAAAAAATGTGATGCCCCAGGTGTTACTTCTGGCAAGACTCTGCCAGACTAAAACAGAAGTGAAGGCATGTAGCCATTCCTCTAGAAACCAGTGCATTAAAACTTTTCCAGCTGATTTGCACTTCATAACTCAAGAAACTGTGCAGATCAGTAAAGAATGACTAATCAGTCTGGTATGCACAGAGCACAAAGGTTCATCCAGTTATTCTGCAATACCTTGATGGCTGTTACGAAAGATTTAACACTTAGATTTGCAATGCGTGGCTGTGGTTTGACAATCAGCCTGACTTAAATAAGAGCGTTCAGATGAAACGTGTATTACCTGCTGCTTTTAGATGACTCGAAGAAGAGACATTACTGCAGGTCACAAAGGAGGTCTGCGCACTGTAGACCCCGAGTGGTTTATTCCTCATTTCTTTTAAGGCAAAAATTCGATCCATGGGCATGAGAAGGATCTTATCGATCGAAATGTTAATGCCTTCAAAGAAAAAAGAAATTAACTATTTATTCAGAGCCTACAGTGTTCAGACCTGCAGTGAAGTAATCTTTGTCTTGCACCTAAGTGTTTATGCCTGGATGGGTGCACCCTTGGTCCCTCTTCCAAAGAATTAGACATTGATCTTTACTTTTTGCCAGTGACATGTATAATCATTTAAAATAGAAAAGCAAAATATCCATGAAAAGTATCCATGTAATTTTCTGGAGCTCCATGTTTACGGCACTCCGCCAACTAAGGTGATTAAAATGTGTTGGACCTCAGGTGTGCCACACATAAGCCAGGGTTGACCTTTTCACTGGCGCAGAGTTGTGCTCTACATCTGCACTAAAAACAAGGCCTTCAGTGTCATGCAACATTGAAGGGCGTAACCAGTATCTTCCTCATTCCTTCACAACTTTCTGGAACATGTTGTTCTTCATTCAAACACCACCCATCAGGTCAACACAACAATTATCTTATGTTGTATTTCTGTCTGTCGGTTTTTTCAGTTTGTGCCTAAAATGTTCACATGAAATTAAAGCTGGTTTTATTTTGTACCTGCATACTAACAGAAGACTGCAACATGCAGTAGTAGGAAAGCTGCCAACTCACTACACCTGCTGCCAAATTTGTGTGCGTCATAATTGTAAACCTCTGATAAATGGCAGCGACGGGTGGATCTGCAATGCACGCTATTATTATTTGCTGATTTTAGCAATGAGGTCGCTGCTGGATGTGAAAACAAATCCCTCCTGTTGTATTCAGTTGTTATCCTAACAGTAGCAGCCTACTTTATGACATGCGGAGCCAAAGAGCTGATGGCTACTGCTGGTGACCCAACAATGAAAAGCAAGTTCAGCGTTAAGAGGCAAAAACAACTTCACGCATCACTGCTTTTTTTATGTGGGTGTGTTTAGTTTCAGGTGCGGAGGCCAAAAGATTAGAACAATAGGCAGGCATATCTGGATGCAATCCAGTAAATGGGTGACAAGTCACACATTACAAGCAGGCAATAAGAAGACACTTTAAAAAGGCCTAATCCTTGGCATAACCACTGAGTTTTCTAGTCTGATTGGTTTTTAAGACTTTCTTGACTTTGTGAGAAATCACTGAGAATCCAAATTCCTGAGGCCTGCCTAGGGGCAACTGCCTTGACACTTGAGTTGCTATTCCTTTAGAAGTATAAAATATTTTTGAAGCCCTACACACCTCACACAGATGTTCTCTCTTCTGGCTCACCCTGAAGCTGGGACAAAATATTTGAGGTTACAAGAGGTTGTTTAAAAATTATATAAAGCGACAGAGACATTCAGTCGTCCACGCAAAATAAATGAGGCTTGGCACTGGTGGCTGGGAAGCTAACTGTTAACTTGCTAGCTGGCCTTTCCAAGCTAACGCTAGTCAGTCACAATATCTTTTTTCTCTCCACCATTTCATTGACTTCCCCTTGGCACTTTGTTCACTACTGCAAACCATTTTGTTCAACAAAAAGCTATTTAATAGAGAAAATAAAACTCTCTATGCTAATGAGCTTGCTAGCCATCAGTTACCAAACCTGTTAGCTTTATTTGGTCGCTAACAGACAATATTTTACTATTTAAAATAACTTAAAATTTACAAATCTGTTTTTGTATTATATCCCTCGCCTCATAACAGTCTCAAATGATTCCTCTTTTGTGGAGCAGTCTTTACGTTAGCAAAGGAGGTTAGCTAATAGGCTACGATCAAGCTCTCAGGAAGTGTGCCAGGCTTTGATGCCAATTTTCATAGTGGCCAAACAGTGGAATTACATCCATCAGATTATGCCATGTGGTCCAAAAAGACTTCACACAACCCTTGAAAAATGATTGGATTTACTCAGTCCAATAACATTCAGAAAGTCTGGAAAAGCTGTACAATTAAATCATTTTATGCCCATTCAAGTAAGCAGAGTCAGTGGCGTAGGGTAGGTATGATGGGCCAAAGTGCACGTTATGATGACGGGCCCTTGTGCGCTCAGTTACTAGGTATGAAGTGCACACACACACACACACACACACACACACATACAGAGTTTTAGGTGTATATTTTATCAACAGGGTGTCTTACTGCCGCTTTGTTATATCCACTTGCAGATGTGCCCAGCTTGTAAGACTTGAAAGATTTTGCATCTAAACTAGCTACTGGAAATCGTATCGTCTCATTACAAGATTAAACAGAGACTCAATATTGGACAACTTCAGCATACATATTACCCAGCAAACATCATTATATATCTGTATATGACAAAAACTACTAAAGAAAACAGGAAATTGTTAGTTTAACCAAATGGTTTTTTTAACGTTTTATAGCACCGGTTTTAATACTCTTTTACAAAAACCAAGATGGAGATGGGTTTGCCTTTTTAAGGGCGTATATTAAAAGGAATTCCTTTAATTCTTTATGAATCCATGGCTACAGTAGCGTCCTGTGTCTTGCACTCCCCAGCTCTCAAAGGTCAGCACTGTCAAGACAGCTTGCTATAGCCTACATGTCAAAGTTCAACAAGGTCAAACTTGATGCGAAGCATTTGTGCAGATTAATTTCTCATCCCTGAGCAGAACCTCTAATCGTGGCAATTATATAACAATAAACTGAGTCCAGGAGTCTGTAATTTGTCAATTAGCCAAAATCATTACACAAATGTGCACACAGTCCTAAAAAGAGGTCTCAGACAGATAGGCAGACAGACATGTTGGCAGCTTGACGAACATTATGTAAGACTTAAATCTACTAAACTGGAGCAGCATTCAAAATAAATAAATAACAATAGAGACAACGGAGAGTTAGTTTTGAAAGTGTGGCACCCTCTGGACTCTGGGAAGGGTGTCACAGAAGACAAAGTCACCTTTAATTGACTACTTTAGTGTTACCTTTTCAGAACAACAGTATCTTCTAACTGAGAACTTTTCCTTTGTGAGAATTAAACGTAACACTGGACACACTCCGTAGTCTTAAACACAAGGTGCACTGCTCTTTACTTTGAAGTCTGCACAGGCAGCAGAGCAAGAAACATTTTACTTCTGTTTGGCAGCCACAGAATGGGCTACTGTCAATCATGTAGCAGGCGCAGGTAATGAAAACAGCTGGGGCCATAAGGTAGCTAAAGAAAAAAATAAATAAATAAAACGTGGATAGCAGAGGGAAAAGCTGTGGTGACAAGGTGTTTTTCTGCGCCTCAGAAGTGAACATTCTCAAAGTTGGATCCTACATTTTGTTTCTCATACAAAGAAAGCATGAGTCATCTGGAGCTCAAAAGCAGCATACAAAATACTACACTGAAAACAACAAGCCAAGTTCCTGTGTGATTCTACCTTTGTATTTTTTTTTTAGCTTTATATAAGACAACTTCAAATTTATCTTGTGGCTTGTATCCTAGAAAGTACTATGATTAAATGGGGGTCAGGTATAGCTCTGCCAAAGCACAGTAAAATGTTTTATTAAGCTGAAACAGTGAGGCATTGAATGTCCTGTTGGAAACCATTACAACTACAGTAGTTACCACAAAGGTGACTAAATCTACAGTAAATGCTCAAATATCTGTTTTAACTACCAAATCCTGCACATAATATGCGTATTTTTGTGGTGTTTTTCACAATGGCTGCATTTTTTAGAGAAGGCTTACTGATTTGATTTAGCATTATTAGGTCACTATGCTGACAACTCCTAAGACAGATGACCATAATTGTAGCTTCTCGGACTTAAAGCTTGAAGAACACAGCCATATTTTTATATGAGCAAATATGAAGTCAGATTTTGGTTTTATTTATTCATTTTCAAGAAATTATTATCACTTAGGTCAAAACAGAAGAATTAATTACTTATATAACCTTGATAATGGAGATATACTTGAGTACTGTACTGTAGTATTTTGAGATACTGGTACTTAAGTATTTCCATTTCCAGCTACTTAATAATTCACTACTCGACTACATCTCAGAGGGGAACAATGTACTTTTTACTCCACCACGTCTATTTAATACCTTTAGTTACTCTGCAGATTCAGATTAAATACAAAATATAGTCATTCATTTTCCGTCACCGCTTATCCCATAGGGGGTCATGGGGAGGCTGGAGTCTATCCCAGCTGACATTGGGTGAGAGGCAGGGTACACCCTGGACAGGTCACCAGACTATCACAGGGCTGACACATAGAGACAGACAACCATTCACGCTCACATTCACACCTACGGACAATTTAGAGTCACCAGTTAACTTACATATCTTTGGACTGTGGGAGGAAGCTGGAGTACCCAGAGAAAACCAGTGCTGACACGAGAGGACCATGCAAGCTCTGCATAGAAGGGATTCCACCTGGGGTTTAAACCGGGAACCCTCTTGCTGTGAGGCAACAATGCTAACCACTCCAACACCATGCCGCCTCCAAAATATATTCAGTACATAAATAATGATACATTACTATGAATTAAGATAAAACTTTATCGATCCCTTCATTAAATTCACAATCTACCTGGCAGGATATGAAGTAAAAAATAAGCTCCACTTTACCAGCCACAACATTCAAGTGACTATCACATTAATGCATCCATAATCATGATTCAATAATACATTATTTAGGTTATTCCGAAATGAGCCGTTTAACATACTAAGTACTTATACTTAGTTCCTTACTTTGATGTTTATACTTCTGTACTTAAGTAAAACTTTTACTGCAGGACTTTTACTTAAGTACAAGATCTGAGTACTTCTTCCATCACTGGATAATGTAACACAGCCATTAAAGTGTTTATGTGTGAATCTTTTAGCCTCTTACATTAATTGAACCGGAAGCCATCTATTTATCTTGGAGTTGCTGATGGCAAGTAGAAAATAAATACAATGAACCCCGCAAATTATTTTGCTGCACTAATTAGAGGTGTACCATACCATATTGTTCACGATAATGCTGGTATAATTTTTAATATCATATGAAAAATAAAGAAAGATAGAAAGACACTCACAATATTTCGACTTGTTAACGTATTGACATCATACTGTTACCCACGGCAACAACGAGCATGGCTGAAAGCGAAATTATCACAGACTCCCCAGTGGTTCCAAAAAGAGGAGCAGCTTCAGTAGTGTGGAATAAACTGTGGCATCCTGAATGTTTTGTGAACAGCCCCGGACTTCTCAGACTCTTTTAGTGAGTTACTGCTCAAAGGGAACTCATTCAGCGGCTCCTCTGGCAGCAGCACAGCATCTCTCCCTCTTCTCCCTCGCCATGCGCGCATGGGAGTTGGTGTGGTCAAGTGATTTTGTCATAAACCTTTGGTAATGTAAACCTATGTGATGCTCGCGACTCGTCGCAGGTTACTGCGTGATGATTAGAGGAGAAATGGCAGAGCTCAATCATTTAGGATTTTACTAAAAGAAGGAATTCACCTGTTGATTTATATATATAGATCCCAGGGTACATTTTTTTGTATTTGGAAACTGTTTAAATGTGTAATTTGTGGTAGATTTTATTTTGTTGAACTATTAATATTGTATACAGAATCTGAATCTCACTCGGAGTTACTGTTGTTGTTTACAAACTAAAGAAACGAGAGACTGTTTTTGTTTAGTTTTTACTGAATATTAAGACAAACATGTTTAACTTGATACTTTGTCTTATTGTCTCCTGCAGAGCCTCCTAAAGCATGACTTATTATATGTCATGGAAGTCAATCCACGGGAAGAACAAATGATGCTTTAATGGCAGGTATGACACAGTGGGTGGAGCTGAGTGTAATGACCATAGTATTTAATGTGAGGACAAAGACAAGGAGGCACAGTGAAAATGTCTCTTTACCGGCTTCTGTGTGGTCTAACTGTGATGATCATTCTGTCGTCAAAAGGTAAGAAAGCCAGTTTAATTTTTCTTTATAATATAACTTTTCCTTTTCTAATTTCTTGGCTCATATTAAAGGTGGATGAGACTATCATGCTACTTTTGTGGGTCTTAAAGGAGATCATTGTGCTTATTTACAGGGTCATATTGATATAAATATGTAAAATTGCACTG
Source organism: Epinephelus fuscoguttatus (assembly GCF_011397635.1). Lineage (NCBI taxonomy): Eukaryota > Metazoa > Chordata > Actinopteri > Perciformes > Serranidae > Epinephelus > Epinephelus fuscoguttatus. Next base: position 18,411,478 of record NC_064774.1, read on the forward strand.
CTCATTGCTGCAGCACCTCCATCTGAAACGTTGTGTTTGGGCTTATGTCCCGCCTCCCCAGCAACCCAGTCTGCTCTGATTGGTCAGCTCACTCAGTCTGTTGTGATTGGTGCAGCACTTAAAACGTATCTCAAAAACTTCACTCCCCTTACCTTACCTGACTTCACCTCCGGAGGCTACCGCAAAACAACAGAGGCTAAGCTAACGACGGCGACCGTCCACCATTATCAATTTGAGTGAAGAAACACGAACCGATAAACTCTGAGGCAGCTTTGCGACGAACACTGGAGCAGGACGTTTCACAGGGTTAAGTTTTTATTTTGTAGTCATCTTATATTTCAGCTGTAACATAATAACTAACTTATCTGATGTTATAGTAAAAACTGTATGATAAAAGAACCAATACCGTTAGCAGTAGAGACAGACACACACAACGTCCTTTCATCACGCAAATACCTCCTCAGCTGTATAACTCAGACTAACTACAATGTTTAGTAACACTACTGTGAACGGCCTCCATGTAACAGAGCTCTAAGTAAAAAAACATGTTGCACATTTTCCATAAAATGCACGATAAAAGCTGATTCACAATCAAACTCCGAGTACAGCCACACATTTTGACAAATAAATGGAGGTCTGATTGCTGCCTGTCGGCTAATCGTTCGAGCTAGCAGCAGTTAGCTACTCAGATCGGGCATCACAGATAGACATGTTGAAACTTCTGTCAATATGGACATGCTACACATTGTTAGCTCTGTTAGATTCTCCACAATTTAATCGTTAAATTCATCTTACTGAGACTAGCAGTGTAACTTACTGTACGCCGAGTAGCAAAAGCATTTTAAAACAGCCTACAGCCTAACGTTAGCTCCTACAGCCATCTACTCCACACTTGGTAGCAGTTTCCCAGTTTGTTTTTACACACCAAATTCACAACTCATAAAGCATACTTACAGGTTGTGATCCTGAATCTCCAGATTTGTCCAACAAAGTGAACGTCCCCATCTTTAAGGAGTAACTGCAGTGAAAATCCATCAGAAATAAAGGGAAAAGAATAAAATGTCTGGGTTGTACTGTGGAGGAATTGTATCAAAAATAAATTCCAACCACTTCCTTGTTCCTCAGCCTCTGCTTGGAACAGGTGTGTTTGGGGCAGTGTTGCCAGATATTGGGAGAGAAACAAGCAACCAGGGCTATGGCAACAAGCCCAAAAGAAGCTGCTAATAAAGCGGACCTGGCAACCCTGGCTTGGGGGGTGCAGCTCAGTGGGCAGCAGGCGGGCACTGTGTGCCATGCAAATTGCACATTGTAGTAAATGCCTTCGCGGAAATAAATGCGGGAAATTCAAATGAGCTGTTTCAGGCAGCTCAGGAACTGTGTGTATGTGGGGAGACAGAATTCCCTTTAGCCTGGACTTTTTTTGTTTTACTTAGCAGATCTTATAGAGGCAGAAAATGCTATATAACACACTAAAGAAGAATAAAAATCCCAAAAAGCATAATAGGTCTCCTTTAAAGGGCTCTAAAGTAAGATTTTTCCATGTGGTTACTGTGTAAGGCCCCCTGTGGCACCCTCCCTGTAATATGAATACATTACACTAACCACTCACTCTCCAGCTCAGCCATGTACCTCAAAGCGATGACCATCTTTTTCATATCGGAAACGCTTTTCCACAGTTTGTTGTATGAGGGAAAAAAGGGGGACTTTAATAGCTGATCTAAATATGTCCATCAAATTACAGAGCAAATACTTCAAGTAAAAAGCGCAAAATTCCTGATTTTATAATGTAATCAAAAATACTAACTTAAATGATAACTGTATTTATGTAGCACATTTCATGAGAAGATGCAGCATAAGATGAAAATAAACATTAATAATTAAAAAAAAAAGGAGAAAAAAAAGTTAGTTATAGTTATAGCAATAAGTGAGAGAAAAATAAATAAAACTTGGTCACAATACAACAAAATTTAATACCAGTAAAATTAACCCAAATTAAAAGCCAAATTAACAAGATAAGTCTCTAATTTCTTTTGTAAAAAATCTTCATAAAAGCTCCAGTGTGAAATGTGAAAGCTAATCAATTAAAGTCCCTAAAGTGTCAGTAGAGTGCTGGTAATCAGCTGTGCTTCATTTCAAAAACCCTCTCTGTCTTTTCCACTCCTCTAAATTAAACTATGATTAATTAAAGAGAATAATTATGCAAGTTACTGTTTGGAAATGTTACCTGCAAGTGGAACATCAGTAGAGTGCAGAGCCAAATTATTCTGAATCAGATTTTCTCCAATGATCTTCTATCAGCCGTTGTTTCACGGCCTTGTGGGGCAGCAAAACAAGGCCTTTCAACCGTAGCACTATGTGTAGTCAAGTATTCTGAAAAGTTTTAGAAATATTAACATCATTATATATATATCCCTGTCTTTCCACATCTGACTTCACTCTCAACCTCACTCTCAACCTCTCTCTCTCATGTAGGCCCTATGGACCACCTTAAATTGCTATAAGCAATGTCTTGCGCAAAGTGACAATGTATGTATTGTTGAAAGAATAGGTCCTCAGATACAGGTCCCACATCTTGTTCCCAACCTGACGTGCACCTCCCCAGAAATGTAACTACATGTCGCAGCGACGCAGACCTCCTGTCTATTTTTGTAAGCTGAAACCATTTCCCTCAGTGGAAACGAAGCATTTATTTACTGTCATTTCACAGATAAACAATAAATTGTGGAGACAATAAAGCCTCCACAAAAAAGCATTTTAAGTCTTGTGTGTCATTTATCCTTTAGGGATTTATACTTCAGGATTCATCCTGGCTTCATATGACCAGAGGAAATCTCCGCTCATGGCTAGGCTAATTCATACAATGTAAAATCCCATAGGCTTGTGCTAATAACGTTAGCATGTTACATTTGTTTGGAAAACTTTAGTATAAGACAGTTGTTTTGTTGTTTTGTCAGTGAACCTTGTGAGTTGTAATGGAGTCGAATTTTGTAACTGTTGCTGTTGTCCCTGGTTTTATACGAGTAGAGGGAAAGTCCCCTAGCTGCTAAGCTGATTTATACAATGTAAAATGCCCCCCCCCCCCCCCAATACTAATGACGGAGATTAGGGAGCCCAATGCAAAATCTTGCATACTCATGGCCTCTTATCCTGACATATGTATGATGAAAAAAGTTGAATCACACGATTAAAACACGACACAAAACACGATTTTGGGATGATCCCACAAAAATTTTAGAAGTAGGCCCCAGTTAAATTTCCGCATATCCTGTTGGGTTTTGGTATGTGCTCACAAATGCAAGCCGTCATCATGTGATTCACCTTGACTGAGTTTACTTAACATGTCTCTTTGTGTTTTAAATTTCAGGATGTCAGTCACAGCATGGGCCAGGTAAGCATCCAAGAGCATTACAAGTTTTGTTTCTGCCCGTCAGCTATGCACGACTTCTTGCCTATACTCCATGTTTAACTCCCCTCTCTTCTCTTCTGTCAGTTTGTGGCCGAGCTGTAAGAAACTCCAGAATTGTGGGAGGTGAAAATGCATCTCCGGGAAGTTGGCCCTGGCAAGTCAGTTTAATCTCGAATGGCACTCTCTACTGTTCAGGGTCCCTGATTAACAACCAATGGGTGTTGACGGCTGCTCACTGCTTGACAGTGTAAGGGATCACTGTTGCAAGTTTTCTTTTATAGATTTTATGAATTTGGTTTGTTAGCTTTTAACAGAGATATGCAATACACAACATAAGTCAAGAAACATTTTCAAGCATTACTTCACACAGGTACATTATTTTACATACATACATCAGGGACAGAATGATTTGATTAACATCTATGTGATTAAAGTATTTGAAGATTAACATGCTATCAGCAATTTCTGACAAAAAAAAAAAAAAACACTTATCTCAATTAGACCCCTGGTCTGGTTGCCAAGCAGTTTTTTTTGTTTGTTTGTTTGTTTTTTTAATTTAAGTTCTTCAGATGTATAAAACCGGGTTGTTGGCTACCTCAAATTATGTGTCCATTCCTTGATTACCCGATAAGTTATTCATATTCCTCTTGTCAGTAAGAGTCCTCAGATCAAAACAATCAAAAGAGTATTTCATAAAAATTAAAGTTGTGAGTATTATTTTAACAAGACAAAGTGGTGTTTTGTCGGTATGGCGGGTGCAGTAATCCTCGAGTGCCATAACTGACACTCTGATGTGCTGTCTGTCGGAGATAGATCAAATGAATAATTCATGAGATATGTTATCTGAAACCTGATTTTTAAACAAGTCACAACAGTATTGACACTGCTTTAGATAAACAATTTGATTGTTTTTCCTGATCTTTGCTGGGCAACAGTTTTGTGTGAAAGGAATTAAAGCCCTGTCCCAAAACTAGGCCTGTTGATTTCAATGATTTAACCAAATAATGGTCAGAGATATTAAATAAGTTTTACAGTAAACTACTGAAAACATAATTATAAATATCATATAATATTTCTGCCAATAGATGCCTCTAAATCCTACCACTGTGCCTATAACCAAACAAAATCAACTGATGAGGCAAAATAAAATCAATATTTTATCAATATCCTGATATGAGACTTGATAACGCCTTAGATTTTAGATATCGTAATATTGTTGTCTTTTCCTGGTTTTAAAGTTTGCATTACAATAACGTGATGTAATCTTCTGAACTCACAAGACCGATCTAGCTGTCAGTCATTATTTCCACATTATTGATGATTCTTTATAAAAAAAAATGTCATTATGTAAATATTCTGTGAAAGCTCCAATAGTCAACCCTACAAAACAGATATTGAGGTATTTGATCAGACATATTAGGATACTGATATTGTTAGTATCACACAGCCATTATGGGGCCTAAAGTACTAACACTCCCCAATTTGTAATACTGAACAGGCACTCTGGATGCCAAACAGTAAAAAAATTGAGTCTTTTTCTTTGTTGTCCTGAAGAGATGACCTTCGAACTACAGAAGTGTTCCTGGGCCGTCACAGCCAGTCAGGTCCAAACTTGAATGAAGTGTCACGGCGACTTGACAGGATCCAGTGCCATCAATCATATGAATTTCTGACCAAAAACAACGACATATGTCTTCTGAGGCTGTCGGTGCCAGTGAATTTTACAGACTACATACAACCGGTCTGCTTGGCCTCCGCAGAGAGCACTTTCCACACGGGGGTTAGCAGCTGGGTCACTGGTTTTGGTTCTACTCAGGCTGGTAAGCTCACACACTGAACAATTTTATCACATAAGGACGCAGACAGATGCGTCATGTCGTTTATTGCACACCAATTTCAAGTGTACCTTTGAAATATCTCCCATTAGATTCATTTACCCAAGCCGACATCCTGCAGGAGGTGAATTTACCAGTGGTGGGAAACAATGAGTGCCAGTGCACCCATCGCCACCTCACAGACAACATGATCTGTGCTGGGCTCAAAGCTGGAGAGAAGGATGCATGTCAGGTGACCACCACTGTTTGTGCACTTGTTATGTAATGCCTTGACGACAGCCAGGGGTGAAATTAGTTTTACAGCAAGGTGCAGAACAATGTCTTAAGAATATGTAATTCCAGTTTCAGTTTCAGGGCACATGCTGCACCTCTTTACTAGCTTGTCTTTATCCAACTGAAACCAAAATGTGTATCAATTTTAGTCTCACTTGAGTCTTTGGATACTTTTAGTTATGTTAGCATTAGCTTACCTTAGCTTTCATGGACTGTACCGTTGTTTTGTTGCTGATTCTTTGTTGTAAGAACTGTTAGCTAAAATTTCTGGCTATGACAAAAAAAAACTGCTCAGGAGTAGCCTGAGGAAAATGACAAAGACCTCAAGGCATTGACCTTGCCTCCAAATTCCCCAAATCCCAGTCTGATCAAACATCTGTGGGACATGCTGTTACTCCACAACCCACAGGACCCAAAAGATCTGAAGCCAACGCGTTAGTGCCAGACACTATAGGACACCCCCCAGAGGTCCGGTGTTCATGCCTTGACAGGTCAGAGCCAAGTCCGGTCCAAGAAGAACCCACCATGGATTGGGGGTACCTATGGGATACAAGCACGTCCCTAAAAAGTTTGATCAGATTGAGATCTGGGGTATTTGGAGGCCAGGTCAACACCTTGACCCTTTGTCCCATTTCTGGGGTCATTCCTGAGCAGCTTTTGTGGTGTGGCATGGTGCATTGTCCTGCTGGGGGGGTACTGCCATCAACAAGTGCCATTATCATAAGGGGGTTTACTTGGTCTGCAAAAGTGTTTTGGTGGGCGGAGCGCATCAGATAGCATTTACATGAATGCCATGTCCCAGGGTTTCCCAATGGAACACTACACTATAACAGGATGATCAATGTTATTCACTTCACCCGCCAGTGGTTTTAATGTTTTGGCTGATCGGTGTATATTAATTTTGGTTGCACTGAATATTAGACTGATTATATTTTAAATGTCTAACAATGTTTAGAATTTCACAATGTTTGAACCCTACCATTATGAAGTTTTGCAGATGTTGAGTTTTGTTTTCCATACCTCATGACTAAATGTTATAATGCTACATCAAGATGTTGTTGGCATGAGATGTTTGCAAGACGCTAGATTTTGGTTACCTAACAGCACAACCTAAAAACCAACAAAATATCAATGTTGTCTGTTGTCAATTCTTTACATCAAATTGACGTTGGCATTAGGCATTGTCTTTACATTGAATTTTGGTCACCCGACGTCACAACCTTAATTTAACCACATATCCATGTCCAGCCACATAGGTGGCCAGCTGGGTGCTTTATTGGTTTAAATGGTATTCTATGAAATCATTTCCAAGGAGATCAGACTTTCACAGTTGCCAAACATCATTACAGGATTCATGATGGAACTGAGGCTAAAAGATACTCTATGCTATCTCTGCAACTATCTGTTTCTTTCCACAGGGAGACTCAGGGGGGCCACTGGTGACCAAAAAAGATTCAATGTGGATCCAGATTGGAGTTGTGAGTTTTGGTGAGGGCTGCGCTAGGCCTATGAGTCCTGGAGGTTACACACGTGTGTCCCGGTACCAAGACTGGATCAGAAACATCATTGGCAGCAGCGAACCTGGCTTTGTTACCTACATCTCCTCAGGAGTGGACAGTGACTTAAACTTTAACTGTCCTACATCACCATCAGGCATTGCCGCAACCACCACAATGCCCAGTACTACAACAACCAGAACAACACCCACTACCACAACAACCAGCACAACGCCCACTACCAAAACCAGCAAAGCACCCACCACCACAACAACCACCACTGCGACGCCTACTACCACAACAACAAGCACAATGCCTACTACCACCAAGTCCAACATGACGCCCACTACCACAACAACCAGCACAATGCCCACAACCAGCACAAAACCTACCACCACAACAACCAGCACAACACCCACTATCACAACCAGCACAACACCCACCACCACAACGACCAGCACAATGCTCACAACAACTACAACAATGCCCGCTACCACCAAAACCAGGACAATGCCCACTACCACAACCAGCACAGCACCCACCACCACAACCAGCACAATACCCACCACCACAACGACCAGCACAGTGCCCACTACCACAACCAGCTCAACACCCACCACCACAATGACCAGCACAACACCCACTACAACAACCAGTACAACATCCGCCACCACAACAACCATCACAACACCCACTACCATAGTAACTAGGACAATGTCAGCTACTACAACAACTAGAACAATGCCCGCGACCGCCAAAACCAGGACAACACCCTCTACCACAACCAGCACAACACCCACTACCGCAATGACCAGCACAGCGCCCACCACCACAACCAGCACAATACCCACCACCACAATGACCAGCACAGCACCCACTACCACAACCAGCACAACACCCACTACCACACTAACTAGAACAATGGCCGCTACCACAATGACCAGAACAACGCCGACCACCACAACCGGCACAATACCCACCACCACAACGACCAGCACAGCACCCACTACCACAACCAGCTCAACTCCCACCACCACAATGACCAGCACTACCACAACAACTAGAACAATGCCCGTGGCCGCCGAAACCAGCACAAAACCCACTACCATAACTTCCAGGACAAGGCCTACTACAACAACAACAACCAGGACAATGCCCACTACAACCAAAACCAGGACAATGCCCACAACCACATTAACCAGCACAAGGCTCACTACCACAACCAGCACAACACCTACCAACACAGCAACCAGTACATCACCCACTACCACAACCAGCACAACACCCACCACAACAATAACCAGCACAACACCCACTACCACAGTAACCAGAACAATGCCCGCTACCATCAAAACCAGGACAGTGCCCACTACCACAACAACCAGCACAATGCCCACTACCAAAACCAGCATAAAGCCCACTACAACAACCAGCACAATGCCCACCACCATTAAAACCAGCACAGCGCCCACTACCACAACCATCTCAACACCCACCACCACAATGACCAGCACAACGCCCACCACCACAACAACCACCGCGACGCCCACTACCACAACAACCAGCACAACGCCCGCTACCACAACCAGCACAACACCCACCACCACAATGACCAGCACAATGCCCGCTACCACCAAAACCAGGACAATGCCCACAACCATAACAACCAGCACAGCACCCATTACAACAACCAGCACAATGCCCACTACCACATTAACAAGCACAAGGCTGACTACCACAACCAGCACAACACCTACCAACACAGCAACCAGTACAATGCCCACTACCACAACCAGCACAACACCCACCATGACAACACCCACCATGACAACATCCAGCACAACTACCGGCACAACACCCACCACCATAACCAGCACAAAGCCCACTACCACAACCAGCACAAAGCCCACCACCACAACCAGCACAAAGCCCACTACCACAACCAGCAAAACACCCATTACCACCACAACCAGCACAAAGCCCACTACCACAACCAGCAAAACACCCACTACCACAACCAGCACAACGCCAACTTCCACAACCAGCACAATGCCCACTACCACATTGAGCAGCACAAAGCTCACTACCACAACCAGCACAACGCCCACCACCACAACCAGCACAACAACCACAACAACCAGCACATCACCCACCACCACCACAACCAGCACAAAGTCCACTACCACAACAAGCAGCACAACGCCCAGTTCCAAAACCAGCACAATGCCCACTACCACATTAACCAGCACAAGGCTCACTACCACAACCAGCTCAACACCCACCACCACAACGACCAGTACAATGCCCACTACCACAACCAGTACAATACCTACTACCACAACCAGCACAACACCCACCACAACAACCAGCACAATGCCCACTACCACAACAACCAGAACAATGCCCGCTACCACCAAAACCAGGACAACACCCACTACCACAACCAGCACAACACCCACCACCACAACAACCAGTACAACGCCTACTACCATAACAACCACAACAATGCCTGCTACCACCAAAACCAGGACAACACCCACTCCCACAATCAACAAAACACCCACTACCACAACAACCAGCACAAAGCCCACTACCACAACAACCAGCACAATGCACACTACCACAAAAACTACCACAACACCCGCTAGCACCACAACCTCAACATTCCTGCTTAACACAACATCCACTCACTTTACCTTACTCTGTCTTCTGGTGATTTCACTGTATGGGCTGGTTGGTGACTTATGACATCAGAATGTGAAACTACAAGCTATTTACAGTTTGAGGTTTCTGTACCCAACAGTCTCAGGCACTGTGTTTAATGTGAGGCTTCTTCTTTCAATGTAGAGAATATGAAAGGAAAAATGCAATACTAAAGGTTTATTGTCAGCAAAAAAAAAAACAAAGCCCCTAAGGGCTCCATGCAAGCTTGAACCCCGGAATTGCTGCTTGTGGCTATATTATTTAATTGTTTTTACATAGGAAAGCATTAAGATGTTAAATGAACATGTCAAAACAAAACTATTTATTACTTGTGTAACATTGATAATGGAGATTTACTTAAGTATAAGTAAACCTCAAAACTGTATAGTTCATTACTTAAGTATTTCTATTTTCTGTTACTTTATACTTCTACTCCACTACATCTCAGAAGGGAATAATGTACTTTTTAACCCACCATATCTATTTAATAACTTAAGTTACTCTATAGACTCAGATTAAATACAAAATATTGTCAACAAATAAACTGAAGTACTAGGCAACTGTCGCTCAGAGGTAGTGCAGGTTGTCCACTAATCAGAAGATTGGCAGTTTGATCCCCAGCTCTGCATGTTGAAGTGTCCATGGAATTTGCTCACAATGGCTGTTCCAGCCATGTGAGTGTGTGTGAATGGTTACTGAGTAGCAGGTGGCACCATGTATGATAACTTGGCCACCAGTGTGAGACTGGGTTAGGGTTAGGGTTCATGATAATACCGGTATAATTTTTAATAGCATATGAAAAATTCATATCACACAATATTTCAACTTGTTGACATATTGACATCATACTGTTACCCACGGTAACAACAAGCATGGCTGAAAACAAGATTATTACCAACTCTGTGGTGGTTCCTAAAAGAGGAATAGCTTCAGTAGTGTGGAACAAACTGTGGTGTCCTGAATGTTTTATGAACAGCCCCGGACTTCTCAGACTCTTTTAGTGAGTTACCGCTCAGAGGGAACTCATTCAGCGGCTCCTCTGGCAGCAGCACAGCATCTCTCCCTGTCCTTTTTCACCGTGCACACACACTGACTCCTGTGTGTGCACGGTGAAAAAGGACACACACACACACACACACACACACACACACACACACTCCTGTGTGGGACACACACACACACACACACACACTCCTGTGTGTGTGTGTGTGTGTGTGTGTCCTTTTTCACCGAGCACACACAGGAGTCAGTGTCTTCAAGTGATTTTGTCATAAACCTTTAATACTGTAAACTTATGTGATGCTTGCAACTTGACAAAAAACTACTTATGTGTGAATGTGCAATAGTTATCGCAGCATGACAGCTCTTCACAGGTTACAGCGTGATGAGAAATGGCAGAGTATAAAAGTCCAGGTGGAAAAAAAACAACTCAATCATTTAGGATTTTGCTAAAAGAGAAGGAATTCACCTGTTGATTTATATATATAGATCATAGGGTACAGTATTTTTGTATTTGGGAGCTGTTTAAATGTGTAATTTGTGGTAGATTTTATTTTGTTGAACTATTAGTACTGTATACAGAATCTGAATCTCACTCTGAGTTACTGTTGTTGTTTACAAACTACAGAAATAAGATCATTTTTGTTTAGTTTTTACTGAATATTTAAAGACAAAGCATGAAACTATATCACTTATTATGTTGCAAGTCAATGTTTTTTATGAATAATAAAATATTTTTTTCACTAATTAGTCATATTGTCAAGGATATCGTTATTGCAAAAATATCTTTAAATATGGTGATATTATTTTAGGACCATATCGATGATTATGACCTTTGAAGGAGTTGTGGGAAATTCACCTCTTACTAAATGTTACGGTAAATCTATTCTCCTGTAGTACACAGGTGTGTGTACTTGGTATGCAGCTGCATCACAGGCATCAAGACAAACATGTTTGACTTCATGCTTTGTCTTATTGTCTCACGCAGAACTTCTTGGAGCATGACACGTTATGTCGGGAAAGTCAGAACAAATGATGCTTTAATGGAAGGTATGAAATGTGGGTGGTGCAGAGTGTAAGGAACATGGTATTTAACATTGAGGACAAAGAGAAGGAGGCACAGTAAAAATGGCTCTTTACCAGTTTCTATGTGGTCTTACTGTGATGATCATTCTCTCATCCAAAGGTAAGAAAGCGGATTAATTTTTCTTTATGATATTACTTTTTCCTTTATCAATTTCTTGCCTCATATGAAAAGGTGGATGAGATTACCATGCTACTTTTGTAGGACTTTCAGGGCTCTAAAGTAAGATTTTTCTATGTGGTTACTGTGTAAGGACCCATGTGGCACCCTGCCTGTAATATGAATACATTACACTAACCACTCACTCTGCAGTTCAGCCATGTTCCTCAAAGCGATGACCATCTTTTTCATATCAGAAACACTTTTCCACAGTTTGCTGTATGAGGGGAAAAAAGGGTCATCCTGACAGGGTCAAAATAAAGTGGGACTTCAACAGCTGATCTTAAAATATGTCCTTCAAATTACAGAGCAAATATTTTACCTAAAAGATAAGATAAGATACACCTTTATTAATCCCGCAATTGAGAAATTCCAGTGTTACAGCAGTCAAGGGGAAAGAGTCAAATCAAAGATTTCAATATTTAAAAAACTTTAAAAACTAGGCATTTAGAAAAAAGTACAAAAGATACAAGAAACAGCAATAAATAGTAATAATAATAATAATAATAAGCAGTGGATAAAAAAAAAATAAAAAAAAAAGCTAAATCACTGATTTTATAATGTAATCAAAAAAGTGATTAAACTTAAATAATGTTAGCTGTATTTAAGTTTAATCAAAAAAGTGATTAAACTTAAATAATGTTAACTGTATTTATGTAGCACATTTCATAAGAAGATGCAGCATAAAGTGCTTAACATGACACGATAAGATGAAAATAAACAATTGAAAAAAAATATGTGTCTCACTGTTCTCAAAGGAGTCTAGCAGGTTCTTAGAAATTTAGGCAACTAATCCCAAGGTGAAAGTCAGCGGTAAGAGGTTTGACTAGTTCATGTTGGAGAGAATTTTTGGCAAGTGTATTTGCACTTGCATTTTTCTCCTATTGACCTTTTGCCTTTTGTGTCCTGTTGTGCAACTGTGCAGTCACAGTGTTGAATTCTTTTGTGTGTTTACCGCGAGCAATAAGCAGAGAGCAATTTGATACTGCATGCCTAGAGAAAGTCAAGATAATGTCAAAAGTATAGCATCAAGTCAGCCATGACTGGGGTTTGACAAGAGTGCAGATTTTATTACTTGAATCGTGTGGAAAAAAAATGGAACCTAGACTTTAAAATTAACTGGTAACAGCGCCACACAGTGGACATTAGTGTGCAAAACAAACAAAAGCAGACATGGCCCTGAGGCAATTATAGCAATACCTTATATGATACAACAGCCCTTCCCTCCCAACCCCCTGCTGTTGCCAATTTTTTCCGTCCTTTAAATATTTCTGAGGCACGTCTTCATATACAGAATACCGACATGCATGGAGTCAGGTTTTACCCTCTTTTTTTTTTTTTTTTTTAATTATTATGTAAAGGGCTGAACTAAAACACATTGAGAGCTGATGTTGTTTGGGTGTTACGAAAATGAGAAAAAAGGGTCCCCAGGTCTTTTAAAAAAAATTCTCTGAACCACTGGCAGAAAAGCGCAGCATCTCTAATTTTAGGCAGGACATTACGTCTTGAAGCCACTGGCCAGATGTGGGTGGGGCAGACTCCTTCCATTTGAGCAAGATGGCGTGCCTGGCCAAGAGTAGAGCAAAAGTCACCATACAGCTCTGCTGGTGTCAGGTTGGGATTGTCTCCACTAACAATGCCAACCAGGCAACGAAAGGGTCTAGTTCTACTATTTTTTTAAGGATTTTAGGTAAGAAAGATGTCTTACCAAAATGCTTCCAAGTGAGGGCACAGCCAGTACATATGGATCAGGGTGGCATCGTTGTTTTTGCATTTGTCACAGGTGGGAATTGTATCAGGGCAGATGCTAGACAGCTTAACCTTAGACATGTGGGCCCCTATAAGCAATGTGTTGCGCAAAGTGAGGATTTTTGTATTGTTGAAAGTATAGAGACCCATTGGTCCTCAAATATAGGTCCCAGATCTTGTTCCCAGGCTACCTTAATCCTGTCTAGAGGTGAACATGATTGGCATTCTGTAATTCAGAAAGTGCACCTCTAGACAATGAATTTAAGGAACGAAACATGTGACTTGCATTGGTAACAGGTTCTACAAGAAAACAAGGTATGTTTGAACGGTGCGGATAGATCAAAAGAGACAAAGCAGCCATCTTTGAACATGTCTTTGAACCAACTGATGCCTTTCCTGTGCCAAATCAAAAAAGCTGAGTCAGACCAAGATTGGGAAAAGAGATGATTGGAAGCAACCGGGCTCCGAAGGGAGAAGTCTCTGTGGCCAAAGGACTTCTTAAACTGGGCCCACACTTTAAGGGTATGAGGCGCAACTTGGTTGTCTAGTTGAGTAGGGCTCAAATTGGAGCTCCATAGATGTCACATCTGGGCTATCATGCTGAAGATGAAAGTAGGTCCAGAAAGCGAGTTAACAAATTGGAAGCCCAGTAATAATGAGGGAGGTTAGGGAGCCCAATGCCTCCGTCCTTTTTAAATCTCTGGAGCTAAATCTTGCATACTCATGGCCTCTTATCTTGACATATGTATGATTGAATCTCCTGACACAAAACACAATTTTGGGATGATCCCACAAAAGTTTTAGAAGTAGGCCCCAGTTAAATTTCCGCATATCCTGTTGGGTTTTGGTATGTGCTCACAAATGCATGCCGTCATCATGTGACTCACCTTGACTGAGTTTACTTAACATGTCTCTTTGTGTTTTAAATTTCAGGATGTCAATCACAGCATGGGCCAGGTAAGCATCCAAGAGCAGCATTACATTTTGTTTCTGCCCGTCAGCTATGTACGACTTCTTGCCTATACTCCATGTTTAACTTCCCTCTCTTCTCTTCTGTCAGTTTGTGGCAGAGCTGTAAGAAACTCCAGAATTGTGGGAGGTGAAAATGCATCTCCGGGAAGTTGGCCCTGGCAAGTCAGTTTAATCTCGAACGGCACTCTCTACTGTTCAGGGTCCCTGATTAACAACCAGTGGGTGTTGACGGCTGCTCACTGCTTGACAGTGTAAGGGATCACTGTTGCAAATTCTTTTATACATGTTATGAATTTGGTTTGTTAGCTTTTATCAGAGATAGGCAATACACAACGTAAGTCTAGAAACATTTTTAAGCATTACTTCACATAGGGACATGACTTTGCATACATACATCAGGGACACAATGTCCAGCACATTGCCTTTTGTCACCTGTCAACATGGCTGGAGCTAAAAATTATGGGTCTACATTCCACCTGTGACAAATAACAGCCTACAGGTATCCACAGCTCAAACACACCACTGACATTTACAGTGGAAAAAGCACAAAGGAAGCTCAAAATTAATATTGACTCACTTTGGATAGTTTCAAAACAGCCTAAAAGGTCAGGTGTGTATTTAGTGGCATCTAGTGGTGATGAAGCAGAACTACAAAGTCTCCCATGTGCCAAGCATGTAGGAGAACTACCGTGGCTGACGTGAAAACATGAAAACGCAAATGGCCCTATCTAGAGTCAGTCAGCACGTTTACATGTAGAGTTAAGTCAAGCTACGGGTATAGCTCGACAAGGCCATTTGATTGGACAACTGTCCTTACAAGCACAGGAATGGAATCGATTAATTGACCAAAGAATGTCCGACTCCACCATGATAGGTGGCGATATGCCCCCCTTTCAGCTCGTTAGTATGGGACCTTTTTTTGGTTAACCTATTTTATCACAGACCAAACAATTGACAAACAAGTTAGCTATGGTTAGCAAGCAGCAAACTGTTACCATGGTGGACAACCTTACAATCCATCCAAAATGCTCTGGATGTAGATTTCACCACGTTGTGACCAGCTTCTTCTTCTGTTATGCATTTAATGCTTTCGACATCCTGATCAATGCCCGAGGCAGACACTGCAAAACATGCGCTGAGTGCCTTGGCCAGTTCGAGTCCGATTGACTGTATACATGCAGGAGTAATTCAACTCCCAGTTGCATTGTCTGGGTGTGTTAGTCGATTTGAGAAATTTGATCTAGTATGATCTGAGTCGAACTAGCATGTTTGCATGTATTTTAGAAGTCCGGTTTTAGTCGGACTAACAAAATGAATCGATTTTCTCTGATGTCATGTAAACATACGGAGTGTTTGGTTTGTCCATTCTGGGCTACTGTAGAACAACATGGTGCACTCTGCAAGGACCCATTCCGTATGTAGATGTAGGCTCATTCTAAGGTAACAAAAACCCAATGATTCTTATTTTCATATTCTTACTATAAACTAATGAAAGCATAGTTATGAATACTTTATACCACTTCTGCCAATAGATGCCCCTAAATCCTACACACTGAACCTTTAACCAAACAAAATCAAATGATGAGGCAAAACTTGAATTTATTTGCTAAGAAGGGGATAAACTAGCAAGTAATTAACCCTACAGGCCCTAGGCGTTTTTGGGGTATTTTTACTGCCTTTACTTTTAAGCTCATATCACAGTCATTATAAAGGCTACATACACATGCTATATCTTGTTTTTTTCAGGACAATCTGGGCTAACCAGATTTGCCATCATTTCATGTCCTTCTATGTGCCTGTATTTTATATTAATTTGTATATCAATGAAAAAAACAAGTCCGTGTTACTAAATTCTTACATTTTTACATGTATCTCACCATAGCAAGTTGGAAAATGACATATTCTGCCATATATGAAGAGGGTGGACTCTCTGGAATCTGGCAATATAAGAACCATGATGGTGGGACATTCTGTCACTTCACAGCTGTCCAAAACATGTGGTTTGTGCCAGGCGGACATGATTGCATTGATTGATTGAAAGAAACATGCAATATTTACATCTAAGATCATAGAAAAATAGTCAACCAAGTGCAATGATGTCCTCCAAGATAATATTTGCCACTTTGATTGCAGTAAACAAAGTTTGTTGTTGTTTTTCAGTTTCAGTTATATATTAGGGGGCATTTTGGGCACTGGGGGGGGGGGGGCACTACAAATGTGGATAGACAGGAAGAAACACACGCAAGCCTAAGACGTGGTAAGATACGATATTTCTCACAATATGAAGTGACTGATAACAAGATCTGTATAATGGATTGTAAAGAAATTTGTCAGGTTTTTATTTTGTAGACACTTGATCTGTATTTATAGCGTGATGGGATGACAGCACAATGATGTGTGTGGTATCACTGGAAAGCTCTGCTCCTGCGCTTTCATGTGATATGGGTGGAATTTCTGTGGGAGCCTGCATTCGTGAGTAATCCATCCAGGAGTAATGTATGTGCAGATCTGTATGAAAGCTCTGTTATACATAATTTTAGTGTAACTTTATCATTTTTTTTCGCTGTGAAAACATTGGACTACCGACAAGTGCTTCGTCTTGTCGGAAAGCTGTTTCACGTGATATGCGTGGCTTCTCACTATGACGCACAGTCACGGAGAAAAACTACAGAGAAGAACAGGTGTGAATTTGGACGCACTATGCGTCGTTCAGGCCCATAGGGTTAAGACTGAAATTTACAAAATTTAAAGCGCCACTTTAAAAAGCCCTCCAGAGTCTTTGGACCCTTGGTACACTGTGATAAATTTAGTCATGTTATAAATTTAATTATGTGATTTCTCCATCAATTCAAACTTAGTATTATTAGACCTTTATTTATGCAGTGCTCATTGATGCGAAGTATCTACCTGCCACAGCTGGAGGTGGTCTGGTTTGCATTGTGATCTGATCTCAGCACAAACACTCCCCCACTTATAAAACTGAACAGGCATTCTGGATGCTGAATAGTAAAAATTTTACTATTTTTCTTCTTTGTCCTGAAGACATGACCTTCAAACGACAGAAGTGTTCCTGGGCCGCCACAGCCAGTCAGGTCCAAACTTGAATGAAGTGTCACGGCGACTTGACATGATCCAGTGCCATCCATCATACAGATTTCTGACCCATGACAACGACATATGTCTTCTGAGGCTGTCGGCGCCGGTGAATTTTACGGACTACATACAACCAGTCTGCTTGGCCTCCGCAGGGAGCACTTTCCACACGGGGGTTAGCAGCTGGGTCACTGGTTTTGGTTTTACTCAGGCTGGTAAGCTCACAGACTGAACACACATGCATACACATGTAGTATCTATTGTATTATTTATTCAATTGTACCTTTGAAATATCTCCAATTAGATTCATTCACCCAAGCCGACATCCTGCAGGAAGTGAATTTACCAGTGGTGGGAAACAATGAGTGCCAGTGTACCCATCGCCACCTCACAAGCAACATGATCTGTGCTGGGTTCACAGCTGGAGGGAGGGATGCATGTCAGGTGACCACCATTGTTTGTGCATTTGATATGTAATGCCTTGACGACAGCCAGGGGTGACATTAATTTTACAGCAAGGTGCAGAACAATATCCTGAGAATATGCACCTCCAGTTTCACTTTCAAGGTAGATAATTTACCTCTTAAGTAGCTTGTCTTTAACTACCTGAAACCAGCATGTGTATTATTTTCAGTCACACTTGAGTCTTCGGATTACTGTTAGTTATGTTAGCATTGGCTTACCTTAGTTTTCATGGATTGTACCAGTTGCTTTGTTGCTGATTCTCTGTTGTACAAACTGTTAGCTAAAATTTCTGACTTCTTGTTGTTTAGGTTTTGATCAATATCTTCGGATGCCATGAGAGTAATAATGATTATAATAATAATGTCAAAATATTATTTACAGACTGATTTAACAGACGATCACTGCTGCCACGATCACTGGGCGAGAGGCTTCCCCAGAGGAGCGCCCAGTTTGCACCAGCTTTCTAAAGACGTTATTTACTTCACTCAAACTGCATGTGGCTATTAGCACTGGTGTTAGTGAATTAGATGTTGTTTATCAATGAGGCTCATTTGCATAGAAAGGTAAAAGAAAGAAAGGTAATATATGCATATTACCTCATTTAAATACATGCAAATAACACCAGAGCACTGAGACACAATCTGCTTGGCAGCGCAGTTAGTGGAGCATTTCACCCTCTGCGCGTGCTTTGTGAATTAGACCGTATCTGTTTGCTCCATTTTTACCGGTTTAGCGGCCGCAAAAGCCACGCAATCCTTTTGTGAATTCGGCCCTCAGTTACAATGTTGCAACATTGTGCGCGCACAGCCCTTCACCACCTGGATCCTAAAATAAACACCTGTTTTATTCCATAATCATGCTTCCGTGTTGCGCCATTCATTAAGATCCTATGTTTCTGTCATTAAAATAACAAGACTTGTGGTTTAATACTCTTAATTATAACAGCCAACTTATTGAAAAATGTTGGGTTTAAATCGGGCTCGGGCCCATAATTACAGTTAATTGGACGGGCCGGGCCGGTCCCGGACATAACGCGCACGGGCTCAGGCTGGATCGGGCTGGATTTTTTGGGCCCGATCTAAGCTCTACATCAGACATATGTTAAAGTTTGGTTGCATTGAAAATTAGGCTGATTATATTTTACGTGTCTAACAATGTTTAGAATTTTACAATGTTTGGACCCTACCATTATGACGTTTTGCAGATGCTGAGTTTTGTTCTCCATACCTCACGACTAAATGTCATTATTCTGGTTACTGAAGAACACAACTTAAAACCAACCAATTATCAATGTCCTCTGTCTGTTGATACGTGTGTCTCAACCACGTATCAATGGCCAGCTACATAGGTGGCAAGCTGGGCATTTTATTGGTTTAAATAATGTTCTATAAAATGATTTAGTTGCCATACAGCGTTACAAGATTCATGATGGAACTGAGACTAAAAGATACTCTATGCTATCCCTGCAACTATCTGTTTCTTTCCACAGGGAGACTCAGGGGGGCCACTGGTGACCAAAAACGATTCAGTGTGGATCCAGTTTGGAGTTGTGAGTTTTGGTGAGGGCTGTGGCGAGGCTATGAGTCCTGGAGTTTACACACGTGTGTCCGAGTACCAGGACTGGATCACCAACATCACTGGCGGCAGCGAACTTGGCTTTGTTACCTACATCTCCTCAGGAGTGGACAGCGACTTCTACTTTTACTGTCCTCTATCACCATCACCATTCCCATTTCACACATTCAACTTCACCACCATTTGCAAGGGCTGTGATAAGGGTGGTGGCAGCGTATTTGACAGTGGTGAAAATGTGATCCATTTCTCCCACCTCACTCACTTCACCTCACTCTGTCTTCTACTTATTTCACTCTATGTGCTGGTTGGTGACGTGTAACATAAGAATGTGAAACTACAAACTATTTACAGTTTGAGGTTTCTGTGCCCAACAGTCTCAGTCACTGTGTTTGATATGAAGCTTCTTCTTTCAATGTGGAGAATATGAAAGGAAAAATGCAGTACTGATGTGCTGTTATTGTAAACAAAAAAAATCCTTCTTAAATGAATATATATCGATTGAATGATTGTACGTTATTATTTTTTGATGATAATCACAAATGGGATTATTGGAGAATAACGCGGTGTCTCACTGCCCTCTGCCATGGAAAGTTTGAAGCCTTTTTCACTTGAGTGTGTTAGAAATGTGTCCTGTTGTACCTGTAACCACACCCATTGTGATGTCACAATTTTCCGGTGTACATCACTGCAAGTCAGCAAAAGAAAAAGATTTTTGAGATTTCAAGTTGCATTATCAGAGATTAATTTCTTTATGACATTAAAAGTAAAGGCATTATATAAACTTGCAGATTGTGGGATTGACGTAAAGTACGGAAAAATTTTGCAGTGTCTTTTAAAGAGATGATTTTAGACAGAAAATACACTTTTTTGTTTCTGTAAAAAAAAAAAAAAAAAATTACCTCCTAGGTGCAGAAGGCCAAAGAAGAAATAATTTCCTATTTACACATTACCTGAGATTGAGCCACATTAGCATTCATTCAAGTGTTTCTGGACACCTGATGAATGCAAGTAGTCCAATGTTCATTCTCCTTTTAGCTTTGTTTTGGTTGACCAACTCTCAAAGGAAACATCTGGCTCTTAATTTGTTAAATGTTCACAGGAGATTCAAAAAAAGCTCATGTACATGAAACAGAGGTACTACAAAGCAGGAAGTAAGTCCACAAAGCTGCTGGCCTATAGATTAAAAAAGCAAATGGCAATTAATAAGACGCCTGAGAGATCGTCTAGCTGAGCATAAATATGCCATTAGAATTAAAAATCATGACTACCCCATGGTTAGGCATTTTAGTCAATATCACAATGCAAATGACTCCTTACTGCGCATTGAGGGCATTGAGCACATTAAACCTATGGTTAGGGGTGGTGACAGAATACAGAGACTTAAGAAAAGGGAAGCTTTTTGGATTCATCAATTGGATGCATTAAAATATCCTGGTCTTAATGAAGATATAGACTTTACAAGTTTCCATTAATGTTTCTGTTATATTTAATATCTTGATTCATCATATCTTGAACATATGTTTAATACTGGTTCATGGGTATTTTATCAAGTTTGATTGATGTTTGGTTTGGTTATGTTTTGTGTGTTGTTCTTGTTTTCTCATTCTCTGTGATATATTATCGTGGTTCATTGGCTTCACCTGTCATGTCATTAACTGTGTCATGTGATAGTTTCTTATTGGCTGCTGCTACTATATAGATGAAAGCACAACTTGGTGCATCTGTTTCTCCAGCCCTGATGAAGACCAACAGTGGTCGAAACATGTTGGCTTTTTAATGAGTTGGCCATTATAATAAAGGCTTTTTAATCTAATCTTTCCTTCCTCATTTTTATTTTTGTTTTGGAGTGCCTGGATTCTTTTCCTGTTTGCATTTTGGATTTCCCTCCTTTTTTTTCCAAGAGCACCTGATACATTTTTTGATTTACACTCTACAACACAGAGCAACCAGTTATCTGGTTTTCTACATAAATGTTTTGAAACATATTACAAGAATCTATATTCTCAACCAAAGATAAGTAATAAAAATCAGGTATTCCAATTGTTAAATTCATTAAATTTACCAAGAGTGACAGAGGACCAAAACTCAGCTCTGATAAAGGAAATCACATCAGAAGAAATAAAGTCGCCGATTTCAAAGCTGAAGACAAACAAGGCTCCGGGCACAGATGGATACACCTCAGAGGTTTATAAAGTGCTCAGGGAACCATTGATCCCCCTATTGAAAAATGCATTTAACTGGGTGCTAAAAGAAGGAGAAATTCCAAACTCTTGGAGGGAAGCCTTCATTTCAGTTATTCCGAAAGAAGGAAAGGACAAAATGGAGTGCTCTAATTACAGACTAGTTAGTGTTCTTAATCAAGACTACAGATTATTCACTGCTATCCTAGCCAGACGTTTAGATATAATTTTGCGAGATATAATACATCAGGACCAGACCGGATTTATAAAACAGAGACAGACACAGGACAGTATTCGGCGAACACTGCATGTGATGCAAAACATTGTCAAAAAACGATTAGAGGCAGTAATATTGGGATTGGATGCGGATAAAGCATTCGACTCTGTCAGGTGGGATTTCTTATAAATGGTGCTGGAGCGATTCAGTTTTCATGAAACATTTGTCAAGACCATACAATCTATATATGTAATAAACCCAAAGCCAGGATTAAAATTAATGGAAATCTCTCAAATTCTTTCACACTAGGACGTGGGTGTCATCAAGGCTGTTCAATTAGCCCTCTCCTATTTGCTATCTATTTGGAACCTCTGAGTCAATGGATAAAACAAAATGAAAATATAAAAGGTATAAACACTGAAGGAGATGAACAGAAAATAGTATTGTTTGCAGATGATGTGTTAATATATTTAACACAACCCACTGCATCCCTTTCAGCACTCATGACAACACATTTAACTATGTACCGGACCGAACTGTTAGAGAAAGGTTCAGATCTAATTGGCTTTCAAAATCCAGGAAATATTTAGGAGTAGACCTACCTCAAGACTTATCTCAATTGAAATCTATAAATTATGATTCATTGATTTCAAGAATAAAATCAGACATGGTCAGGTGGAATTTAATCCCATTCACAAGTTTAGTTTCAAGAGTAGAGGCAGTTAAAATGAACGTTCTTCCAAGGCTGCTGTATCTAAACTTTGCCAGTAGAAGTAACAGACAAAGACTTTACAGAGTGGGATAAATACATTTAGAAGATTTAGAACTCTACAGTTACCCAGAGTTCAAGGGGGGCTAGCTCTGCCATGTCTTAGAGCTATCATCAGGCTGCACAACTAAAAACTTTGTGGAGCCTGTGCAATCCTTCCTACAGGACAAGACGGAAGGACATTGAGTGTCATACGTCAAATACTATTCCAATACAGGCCATGGTAAATGGTGCAAAACTGAGGAAACATCTTAATGAAGAGTTAAATCCATGCCTGGGTGTATCCCTTAACATATGGTTTGAGATTATATCAAAGAATGCCTGACAGAGCAGAGTAGGGTACTGCGATGGATTGCACATGATTCAGATTTGACACCCAACACAATAGATAGGAGGTTCAGTAGATGGGGCAGGGGACCAACAATATTTTGGGAGCTCTTTAAAAAGACGGTTATGAGAAGTTTTCAAGATCTAAAAAATCAATATGTTTTGTTTTTCATGGTTCACATGTTTATTTTCATTGTTACCCTCCAACAGGGAAAAAAAGGACTCGGCAAGAAGGGAATGAAAATAAGGATTGGAGTGACAGAAGTACTCCATATTACTTCAGGTCTACTCAATTTTAACTTAAACTGAGTGATTATGCCTACTTATGTTTTCATTCCCCTGGATAGAGTATGGGTTTGTTCTGTATATCTGGAAAACATGTATACAAGATGTAAGATGTGGATGGGATGATGCTGTCTGGAATCAATTTAAAAAAAAAAGTTAACTACAAAAAAAAAAGGTAAATGTTTTACTGTGTTCACCAGCTATTCGTTAAATTTGTCTGTCTGTCTGTCCTTTGGTGTGAGGAAGGTCATGTACAGTTGGTTTATCAGACGGATGTGTCTGGAAACAGAGTTGATGAGAGCCATGAGAATGAACCAAAACAGTGACGCTGTGGACAAGACCAGAACAATGAGATGAAGGATGCGAGAATTCTCGCCAGAGCTGAGGGGTACAAGCAGCTAGCCAAGTCATGTGACTCATGTTTTAACATAAGAAATACTGGTTAGTGATGTTTTAAATAAACATTTGAATTACCGCCTCTGAGAACCAGACAAGTTGCAGTTTACATCCATTTCTGTCCATGACAGTTAACAATGCTTCAAACATGGATGTCGCTGCAAAGAAGCTACAAATTCTAAAATGTGGATGCTTCACACACATCTTCAACGGGCGGTACAGAAAATCTATACAATCAGCACAGTCTCATGCAGCAAATGGTTGCAAGCCGGAGTCGAACCTGCGACCGCTGCAGCGAGGCGTCGCCTCTGTATATGGGGTGCCGGCACTATCCACTACGCTACCAACGCCCCAAGGTCACTGTGACTTTGACAAAAAAAGGAAAAAATCTAATCAGGTCATCTTGCCTCGAAATGGATGTGGTGCCAAACTTTAAGAAATTCCCTCAAGGCATTGTTGTGTCACACAAATGGGACCACTAGACATATGGACAACCTGAAAACATAAGGTCTCCGGCTACAGTTTAATGCTTCATAGCTCACATTTATCCAAAACGTGCAGAACTACACAAACAATTTGGCAAAACCTCTGTATAAAAACCTAAAAGTCTTTTGTACAAGGTGAAAATCCTCTCATAAGCTGGCTGTCTGAACCTGCAAACTGGGAGTTCTGGTTTGTTCTACCGCTCCGTCATTTTCAATGGAGCTCCTCAGAATGGATTACTCATGCTCTCACAAACGCACAAACACACACTCATCCCTGTTAACCTGGCAGGGAAGTGCAACTCATCTCCCCTGGCCTGCAGGATCAATCGGGTGAAAAATTACATGCACTGATTCCAAGTGTGTTTGAGCACTCATTAGGTGTGTGTTTATGTGTGTATGTGCATGTGGCTTTTGTGTATATGTACATCGCATTGTCCTTAAATGCCCTTCGAGGTTCACAAACCACCTCTAAAATGAAACCTAATTGGGCCAAATGTACCTTATTTTTCATTTCCTTACACTTTTTTTAGTGTTAATTTTCAAATATTCACACATGAATGTGACCACCATCCCCAGCAGGCCACGGCGGATCATTTGTGACAAACCTGCACTCCAATATGTTCTGGGTGGCTGATCGGAAAACTAACTAGCAAGCAGCCTGAAGCAAAAGCCTCATTGTTATTCCGTGGCTGTGATGGTGTATTATTATTTTAGTCTCAGTGGTGTAAATTGTGTGTTTGTTGACTTTTCTCACAGAGAACACAAAGATGACAAAAAACCAAATCTGACTCAGGGGTGAGAAACGCCCTGCTGAAAATAAAGAATAGGAGCACTTTGTTTGTGCATGTCACTCCCTTTTGCCTCTTTCTTGGTGAAAAATGTTATTCATTTTGATTATAGTGAAACTTGTTATTTTTTACAAGTCTTTTTCTATCAGTCCAGAGGCTTAGAAGAGAAACATTATTGAAAAAGTATCCCTGTTATCGAGCCCATTTTCATAACTTTTGAGTGTCCCTTTTCGCTGCTGTCTTGCATAATAAGTCTCATTGTGTCTCTTTTGTTACGTGTACTTTATATGGCATTATTTTGACCCTCTTCGGCTGATTAAAGAAAAAGATGAGGTGCAAAGAGGAGAAAATTGGTCAAAGAAAAAATATGTACCTGCAATGTCTTTTACCTTGTTCGACAAAGCTTGCTGAAGGTTTTCTTTTCATCACATTGGTGTAAAGATCGGAGCACTGAAAAGAAAAGGAGAAAAAACAGTGACCCTGTAAGAAAGTCAGACAAGAAAAGCTAATTAAGAGAGAGAGAGGGCTGTGACTTGTAAGTGGCATTTAACAAAAAACGCATTGAAATGTGGCCATTATTACTGAGCCAGTACACCGCAGATATAATCTGATCCAACAAAAGGGGGATCGATGATAGAGAATGACAGTTCGACACTGCGTGTATGAGAGTTTTCTACCTTTTCTGTACAGTAGTTTTTTTTCAGACATTTACTGTGCACATCTAATTTTTATGAAAAAAAAATAGCATTCATGTCACATGAAGACATACAGCCCATCCTGCATTCACCACAGTGGAAAATACCCACACAATTAACCTGTAAGCATATATACTGCTCTGTTTATATCCTTGAAGGCAGAATGTCAGGGGCACTGGCATGTGAAAAATGAGCCTATAATGGAAGGCATTCATAATAGAGAAGGAATCTTGTCTGGAAGCCTGAGAAGTTGTGTTGAAAAAAAAACCCACAAAAGGAGTATGCAGAGTGACAGAAAATCATCGCAGCAGTGGATGCTGTCAGTTCAGGGGCACACATATTACATATAAAAGTGGTCATGCTAGAAAAATGAGGCAGATCAGTGCTCACAAAGGCTCAACACACCAGCAAACAATAGACTAAATCCAGAGCTAACACACTTGTAAACACTGGCCTTACGCAGGGCTAAAAAGGCAGTAATTATTGGATTAAACAGGGCTAAACACCAGACAATACTCAACAAAACACCAAGGAAAACTCTATTAAAACAGGGCTACAATACAAGTGAGTAATGTTACTAAAATTTTGGGTCAAACCTGGGCTAAGAGACCAGTGGACACTGGACTACAACTAGAATAAAACAGGACTGACACATTGATGAATATCAAACCAGAGCAGGGCTAAATACCATTCAATAGTAAATCATACCAAGGCTGATACGACAGTGAATACTGGACTAAACAGGCCAATAGGCCAGCCAATACTGGACAAAAACCAGGTGTAAACACCAGTGAATTCTGGACCTAAACAGGGACTAAATCATAAGCTACTAATGAATTAAACCTGGTCCAAACCACCTTTGAATATTGGTCCAAAACAGGACTAAACAGCACTTGATACTGGGCTAAACCAGGCTGGACTAAAACACAAGTAACTAACTGACTAAAATAAAACAATAATGGTGAATATTAAACAAAAGCAGTGTTTCAATACTGCACCAAACTAGGGCTAAAGTAATAGTCAATATTGGAACAAACCGTGACTAAAACACTGGTGAATATTGGACCAAACCAGGGTTAAAACATCAGTAAATACTGGACCAAACCACGGCTAAACTACTGGTCAATACTGGACCACACTGGGGCTAAAACATCAGTGAATATTGGAACAAACTGGGCTAAAATACTAGCCAATACTGGATCAAATGAAGGCTAAACATCAGTGAATATCAGAGCGAACTAAGGCTAATACATCAATGAATGTTTGACCAAACACCAGCTAAGAGATAATATAGCAATGACACCTCACTTTCCAAACTGAGCATTATGAACAGCAGCACACTGCAGAGCCTGTTGCAGCTCTGTCTCACTGCTGACTCACTCACTGTTTATATGTAATGACTCATGGTGAAGTTAAGATGCTGCCATTGTTACTGATCTACTGTTGAACCCCCCACCTCACCACTGTTACACAACCTAATGTGAAAAGAGTGCTCATCAATCTCCGTGGCTTTTTATCCTTAAATCTGCACAAGTGGTAGTATGACTACTACTATTACCACTTGTAGTAGTGGATTCCATTTTGTTTACTGTTAAACGCTTTTTGTAAAGCACCTTTAATGCAGAAATGCAACCTGAAAAACAGATTATGAAACAACAATTATGAGCAAAGAACTGGAACAAAAACTATAATGATGAATTTGACAATAATTAAAACATTACACATGCAGTCACTGATTTTATAGCCACAAGGGGGCAGCTGCAACAAGTTGTAAACAAGAGACACCAATATGGAACCAAACCAGGCTAAAATACCAGTTAATACTGAACCAAACCAGGCTAAAATACCAGTTAATACTGAACCAAACCAGGCTAAAATACCAGTCAATATGGAACCAAACCAGGCTAAAATACCAGTTAATATTGAGCCAAACCAGGCTAAAATACCAGTCAATATGGAACCAAACCAGGCTAAAATACCAGTCAATATTGAGCCAAACCAGGCTAAAATACCGGTCAATATTGAGCCAAACCAGGCTAAAATACCGGTCAATATGGAACCAAACCAGACTAAAATACCAGTCAATATGGAACCAAACCAGGCTAAAATACCTGTCAATACTGAACCAAACCAGGCTAAAATACCAGTTAATATTGAACCAAACCAGGCTAAAATACCAGTCAATATGGAACCAAACCAGGCTAAAATACCAGTTAATATTGAGCCAAACCAGGCTAAAATACCAGTCAATATTGAACCAAACCAGGCTAAAATACCGGTCAATATTGAGCCAAACCAGGCTAAAATACCAGTTAATATTGAACCAAACCAGGCTAAAATACCAGTCAATATTGAGCCAAACCAGGCTAAAATACCGGTCAATATTGAACCAAACCAGGCTAAAATACCAGTCAATATGGAACCAAACCAGACTAAAATACCAGTCAATATGGAACCAAACCAGGCTAAAATACCTGTCAATATGGAACCAAACCAGGCTAAAATACCTGTCAATACTGAACCAAACCAGGCTAAAATACCAGTTAATATTGAACCAAACCAGGCTAAAATACCTGTCAACATGGAACCAAACCAGGCTAAAATGCCGGTCAATATTGAGCCAAACCAGGCTAAAATACCAGTCAATATGGAACCAAACCAGGCTAAAATACCTGTCAATACTGAACCAAACCAGGCTAAAATACCAGTTAATATTGAACCAAACCAGGCTAAAATACCTGTCAACATGGAACCAAACCAGGCTAAAATGCCGGTCAATATTGAGCCAAACCAGGCTAAAATACCAGTCAATATTGAACCAAACCAGGCTAAAATGCCAGTCAATATTGAACCAAACCAGGCTAAAATACCTGTCAATATTGAACCAAACCAGGCTAAAATACCGGTCAATATTGAGCCAAACCAGGCTAAAATACCAGTTAATATTGAACCAAACCAGGCTAAAATACCAGTCAATATTGAGCCAAACCAGACTAAAATACCAGTCAATATTGAACCAAACCAGGCTAAAATGCCTGTCAATATTGAACCAATCCAGGGCTAAAATACCGGTCAATATTGAGCCAAACCAGGCTAAAATACCAGTCAATATGGAACCAAACCAGGCTAAAATACCAGTTAATATTGAACCAAACCAGGCTAAAATACCAGTCAATACTGAACCAAACCAGGCTAAATTACCAGTTAATATTGAACCAAACCAGGCTAAAATACCGGTCAATATGGAACCAAACCAGGCTAAAATACCAGTCAATATTGAACCAAACCAGGCTAAAATACCAGTTAATATTGAACCAAACCAGGCTAAAATGCCGGTCAATATTGAGCCAAACCAGGCTAAAATACCAGTCAATATTGAACCAAACCAGGCTAAAATACCAGTCAATATTGAACCCAAACCAGGCTAACATACCTGTCAATATGGAACCAAGCCAGGCTAAAATACTCGTCAATATTGAGCCAAACCAGGCTAAAATACCTGTCAATATTGAACCAAACCAGGCTAAAATACCTGTCAATACTGAACCAAACCAGGCTAAAATACCAGTTAATATTGAACCAAACCAGGCTAAAATACCAGTTAATATTGAGCCAAACCAGGCTAAAATACCTGTCAACATGGAACCAAACCAGGCTAAAATGCTGGTCAATATTGAGCCAAACCAGGCTAAAATACCTGTCAATATGGAACCAAACCAGGCTAAAATACCTGTCAATACTGAACCAAACCAGGCTAAAATACCAGTTAATATTGAACCAAACCAGGCTAAAATACCTGTCAACATGGAACCAAACCAGGCTAAAATGCCGGTCAATATTGAGCCAAACCAGGCTAAAATGCCGGTCAATATTGAACCAAACCAGGCTAAAATACCAGTCAATATTGAACCAAACCAGGCTAAAATGCCAGTCAATATTGAGCCAAACCAGGGTTAAAATACTAGTCAATATGGAACCAAACCAGGGCTAAATTACCAGTCAATATTGAACCAAACCAAGCTAAAATACCTGTCAACATGGAACCAAACCAGGGCTATTTTTTTTTATTTATCAAAAGTATAAAAATAAATAAACAATAAAATAAAAGCACAAAGTCTGAGGAAGCAAAATTATCCCCAGTTAAAAGCTAAAAAGAGTTTGCCATTGCAGTAGTAGAGCTTTGTTGGAAGATGCATAGTGATAGCAGTAGCAGGTAAATATATGTGACAGTAGCAGCAGTAGTAGAACTTGCATACAATCAATCATACTAGCAGAGTAGCAGTTCAATCATGCAGTCGTGGTTCACTTCCTATTCCCTAAACGCTTCCTCCAGAAACGTCCCATGAGCTTTGAATATAGGCAGCTTTGTTTTTGTGCTTCCTTTGTGTTTCCTTCTTTTCTTTAGGGTATTAAAAAATGTATCCTTGGAGCAGAATCCAACTAAGCACCGAATCGTTGCTATGTGTGTGCAGGCCCATCTCCATTATTGCCTTACCACCAAAAGGTAAATGTGGGAGTGTGCATGTGTGAGATTCAACTGGGTGCCTCCCTTCTTTTCACCTTAACCTTGTTCCACCTCCATCTTTGTTTCCCCTTTTTCTTTCTGCTGCCTGTTTTATCCTCCTCCCTGTGTCCTCACTCTCTTGCTCTGGGCTCAGAACAGAAAAAAAAATCACTGAAGTCAGCATCTGTTGATTTCTAAGCGAGTGTGTGTGTGTGTGTGTGTGTGAGTGTGAG
This sequence comes from Epinephelus fuscoguttatus, assembly GCF_011397635.1. Classification (NCBI taxonomy): domain Eukaryota; kingdom Metazoa; phylum Chordata; class Actinopteri; order Perciformes; family Serranidae; genus Epinephelus; species Epinephelus fuscoguttatus. The sequence continues at coordinate 18,442,166 of NC_064774.1, forward strand.
AGAGAGAGAGAGAGAGAGAGAGAGAGAGAGAGAGATCAAGTGTGTTTGAGAAACACAAGAGTGAATTGCTTTAATCTTCCCCTTTGCAGCCTCAGCTGTAGTCCTGAACTGGATATCGTTTGCTTCAGCAACCATGGGTGTCTCTCTCACACTGTCTCACTCACACACACACACACACACACACACACACAACTATACAAAATTTACTCACTGAAGTTGCTTTGTTGATGGTTATAAATCATATTGATGCATAATGTCTTCACAGTGCAGCGAGCAAGGCAAAAGTTTTCAGGTATGCAAGACTCTGAGACCTTTAAGCAAACACTCATATGTATTCAGGATAGGGCTCTCTCTCGCGCACGCACACACACACACACACACACACACACACACTCTCTCTCTCTCTCTCTCTCTCTCTCTCTCTCTCTTCATCCTTTCACCTCCTCTTCCTCTCTCTTCACTGAGCTCTTTATGTGCAGGAAAGCCTCTGCAGTGAAGTAAAGGGATGACAGAGCAGCTGTTATTCAGCTCCACACCTCCCCACTGACTTGCCTCTGAACATTTTTTTTTCTTTTAAAGCTACATGAAATTCAATAGCATGACTTCATTCACTAATTGAGCAAAATTGACATACTTATTTCCTGGTTCAAAGGTTCACTTTGAATTGTTTTGTTGCAGACATGGAAAATTTTTAAACAGGAGTTCAGCGACCTGAAGTCCTGACTTCACTTCCTGTCATTTAGTTTCTTTGATCTGTGTTTGTGAAAAAAATAAAACATCCAGTAAAACAAGTATGTCAGCTTCAGAGTTCCGCATGTAAAGATCACATCCTTGTCAGAGGAACGTGGTTACATCTCTTACCCTGGTCTTGAGAAACCTGAATATGCCAGCTGTAGAACAACAATAGAGATCAGAACACTGGCATGTAAACCCCTGAGGCCACACGCATAAAACTCCGTGTGTACATAGCAAGACAGAAATGTGCACATGCATTCTTTTCATCAGATTTATGAAGCTGTGGCACACGTTTCTGTTTTAAAAAATCTAAATAACTGTGGAACCAGGCGCACATGCACAAGCCTCGTTTCTATACCCACAGTTCACCATAAATGGAAGCGGTCTCACTCAAAAGTCGTCGAAATCCAGCTCTTGGCAGTGAGTTGCAGTATCAGACACTGACGAAAAAAGCCGTCCTCTAAAGTCCTTTAAGCGTCAGAGGGAAACGTGGCGGGACAAGAATGAAAGTTAAGGCAGTATAAGTCTGAGCAGGGCAAATGGGTCGAACAAACACCAACTTTCACTCAGGAGAGCAAAGCCAAACTCTGTTCAGTTTTCCGAAAACCAACCACGCCTTTTTGTTGCCTTGACCTGACCACGTGCATTAGTTGTTGGAGTTAAAACCAAAAACCCAAATGCTAAGGGTTGCCTCATTGCATCATCAAGCATGTTTTTAGCCCTGCCCGGAAAATCTTGGATACAAAGGGTGAAACACATGGTCTAACTCCACATTTCCGTATTGTATAGTTCCCAGTCTTTTCATGTTTTCAACAAGTGTTTTTTAACATGTATAATATGTTAAGATGTAAATCTCAGATTTTACTTTACCTCGACTTTAGATATCCGGTCGCATTTCGATACTTGTGCCTGCTCCATCATTCATTAGACCTGTCAATGAGAGGTACAGTAAAGAAAGTGAAGTTCTACAGACTGTATTCCATCATAAGTTGTTTTTGTTTTTTTAAATGTGCTTCTGCACGGACGTCAGTTCTGCATCCTCATTCTTCCTCAGCAGAGTTGGACTGGATCCCTAGAGCTAGTTACCAGCAACGGGCCAAGTTGTGAAAATAATCTACAGAAAACCAGTGTCTCCCAACTACGGTTCGGAGCAGCAGATAGGAGAAGGTAACACAGTTTATCACAGTTAGTCAACAATTAGTATCACCCCCCTCCCCTCTAAAAAACAAAAAAACAAAAAAACATTTATGATCTCAAACACGTGTACACAGACTCATCCCTAGTGAACACCAGCCTCCCGTGTGAAAGCTGATGGATGTTGGACCCATTGACCACATCTCCCACCTGCCCTACTCGAACTTTTGCCACCTTAACTCACGATGTTGCCCGGCTGTGTTTCCCCCTGACACTGCTGGACGCTGTTACAGAATAACAGTGACCAGCTGCATATCATGCCAACGTGAAAGGACATCTTTTTTCATTGATGTCTGATGCAGACGGTGTCACTGACCAAGGGACTGACTGACACTGACAACCACATCCTCAACAATGCTAACCAAAAATAAAAAAATACAAAAATACAAGTCAGATACAATGAACAGAAAGCCAGAAAGAAAAAACAAGCAAGTTATAAAGCTGCAGACGGATGTGCAGATATTACTGTCTGTTTGCTCTGCAGTGAAGTTTCAAGTCACTGCAGCCTCAAGACTAGGGCTGCAATGATTAGTCGACTAATGGATGACTAATGGACTATTAAAATAATCGGTAACTATTTTAGTAGTCGACTAATCGGTTTGAGTCATTTTTCATAGAAAAGTACTATAAAAGTACCCCAAAATACTCTTACTGCAGCTTCTTCCGTTGAGATATTGGCAGCTGAACACACTCTCCCATGACAGTGAACTAAAACCCTTCGGCGTGAGTATGAAACAAGACATTAGATGACATAATTTTGGGGACTGGGAGAGACAGACCGCCATTTTTCAACATTTTGACACATTTTTCGATAAAACGATTAGTCGACTAATCGAAGAAATAATCGACAGATTAGTCGACAGTGAAAATAATCGTTAGTTGCAGCCTTACTCAAGACTATAATTTTAGTTAAAACATGTATAATATTACTCCAGTAACATCAAGACAAGCTCACTATAGTTTATAACAGATCGTTTGACAGCAGCCAGGAGGACATTCTGACTGTTGAACTGCCCAAACTGAAAGACGGCCATCCAAAATTTCAGATTTGCCAGAAATCCATCTGATCATCTGAGAATATTAAACAGGCATCTTGACCCCACTAAAACTCTCTCTTTCAGTTTCCCTGCACTTTCTTGGGCATTGTCTTTGATGTGTGATTGACAGGTTCATTAATCAGCCATGGATATTTGTATGCATCGGTATTACCCTTCCGTCCTGGCTGCCCTTCACTTCTATCTGTGCCGATTAATGTCTTTGTCATTGATTGATTAAAAGGATATAGTCAAATGGTTTTTTAAAAAAAATATCAAGGAAATGACGTCTTCTTTAGCATTTTTCTTGTCTTTCTGGAAAAAGTGGGCACACAAGAAAAGCAGACGGTGGTGTTCATCATGATTGTACGAAACTCCATATGTGGCTGCAAGGAGGTTCAGAAATTCCTTAAGTATAGCCTTCGAAGAGGGGGAACTACCCATTGGTCCGACAGCCCATTGTTCGGACCATATTAAACCCATTGTTCCGAAGTCCCATTGTTCCGAAATCATCATGATGCCCTGTGGTTAAGGTCTGGTTAGGTTTAGGCACAAAAACCACTTGGTTAGGGTCAGGAAAAGATCATGGTGTGGGTTAAAATGAAAAAGAAAGTGACAAACACAAAAGCCGTGAGTCTGCTTCCTCTCAAGCCTTTCCCAGATGACCCAGAGCCGATTGCGGCGCACCATCAAGGCAGAAATACGCCCGCCAGGAGCCGTTCAGCACCGCGGAGAGCTCCCCACAAAACCGGGACCCCAGAGTTAATAACAGGAGGTTATGGTGTTTCACTCTCTTCTCTCTATGGCACTTGTATCTCGACCAGTAGCCTACTTTTGTTGCGTTTGCTGATCCTCTATGGTACACAAATACAGTATAGCCTAGTATAATCACATATCGGAACAACGGGACATCAGACTAATGGGATGTCAGTCCAATGGGCTGTCGGACCAATGACATGGACCCTTGAAGAGGAGCATTCGTATTCACAATGGGTTCTTCTTGTATCATACTCTTGTATCATACGCCGGCCTAACCAGTCTGCCCTTTTTGTCTTTTTTTTATCTCTATTGCAGTGTAGTGTTGCATCATCTCTGCACAGTCATGTTGGAAATTTAAGAAAAAATGACCCATCCCATCTTCCTCTTTATAATTTTATGATTTTACTTTATTTAATTCTATTTATTTTATTGTATCAATAGTCTACATTTTTGTTCAGGCACAGAAAAAGGGTATACATTGGATTTATATTTTCCTATCTACAAGGACAGATGACGGGTGCTATTCATCAACTGATATGACATATATATGAAAATGACAGCAGCGATAGTTGAATGTTTCCACGGCAATGAGTATAACAATCTCGAGGGCTGTCTATCAGCCACTTGCAGTCAATGCCCTCGCAGATTTAATGTGGTGATGGTAAATACAACACACTGCATACAACTGAAGTCCGCAAGGTCTCAGTCCACAAGTCCAGAGGGTGGACATTGGATTCAGCCATGCTGAAATTTAAGGTGTGTTGATGGATTCATGTCATCAACTCATTGAGCAACAAAACAAGTAAACGTTCCACCTTATATTTTGGCAGCAGTTGGCCCAGTGAATTATTTAATATTATAAAAAAAAATTGAGTCTACAGCTGCTGCAAGAGGCAGCAAAACATCCTTTCATTCCACCTTTTAGTACCAGATCTGTGTGCTAGGTACCCCAACAGAGGGATGACCAAAAATGGGGACGGTTTGGAACAGTTCCATTGGTACCATCCACAACCACATCCTTTTCACAGTGGAAACGGAACAAAGTGTATGGAACTGTACCGCACCGTACTGCTTGGTGGAAACGGGGCTTAATATTGTGTTGAACCATAATCTCGTCCCATCGCTCAACCCTACAATTGCTGAATGGATTACCATGAAATTTCGTACAGACATTCATCCTCAGAGGTTGAATCCCAATGACTTTAATGCTCCTCTGACTTTTCTTCTATAGCACCACCAGCCAGGGAAAACTTTTCATTTATTCTAAAACAAATTTCTACAGTAAAAAAAACAGTTAAGAAGACACCGTGCCAAATTAACATATTAAAACAAAAAAGCAGCAGCCAGGAAAGAAAAACAGGGTCTGATAGTTATAGCGCAGGGAGGAGGTATTGAACAGAAGTGATAATTCAAGGCGTTCCCCTCTGCTGAGCTAGATATTGATATGATTCTTCATGAGGTATTGAAGCAATTGGTATCTTATCTGGTAATCTGTTTCTTCTTGCAATAATTCATATTTCTTTGGACATGTCTAGCTTTAATTATGCTAGTTTTTTTAAACTCTTCTTTCTCCCTTTAATTCTCATCCTTCTTCTAATTTAATGTTGTTGCTTACCCTTTTTCCATTTGCCTTTCCTCCTCTCACTTCTTTTATAGTTCAGATTTATAACCCCATTTTCCTCATCTTTTTCCCTTTTTATCTTCCCATCAATTTCCCCCCTCCCAAAATTTTTAATCCTCCTCTCCCTCTCCACTGTCCCATCCCTTGGCTTTACTTTATCTCCTTCCCCTTCCTCTTCACCTCATTAAATTCATCCAGCCCGTACCCCTGTGTAGTTAAAACAATCTGACACATACATATGTCATTCAGCTAGAAATTATCTTGGAAAATGGAGCTGCGTCAGGATGGAAAGAAACCTCCCAGAGGGTTGGTTTCAATTTAGCATGAAGAAAGATGAGATGGATATCAGTTAATTCCACATTTCTGTGGAATTTGTCGCATGTTCCTGGAAGATCCGTTGCATATGAGATAAGACTGCTGGAGGGGCGATTTAAGGGATTCAAAAGAAATTGGCTTATGTGAATATTCCATCTGAATCTCATCTGTAAAATGTAGATATGTGGCTGTGATAGTGGATATTCTTTGACTCCATCTGGTTCTCATTAAGCAGAGTAATACTAGAAGGGTTTACTGCATCAACAGAGGGAGAGACTGATATAAACTGCAATGTAAATGTATTTTAATTAACTTCAACATGAACATAAGTCCCAGTCAAACATGTATATTCAACTCTCAATCAGATATTACTGGATTTGTGCTCAGATTTTAACACATTGGTGTCACTTTGTCTTCATTTATCTCCCGTGTTATATTGTTCATCATGTTAAACATTACTATATGGAAAGATATATTCTTGGCATTTTGTGTTATACCTTGTCAAATACATTTTAAGAATGTACTGTATTGTCAAACCAGTTCACATTGAGAAGCACAGAATTTGAATTTAATTTAACTGTAACACATTTTATGGAATGATGCAAACTGTCTGTGACACTGTAACAGTTTTCGCTTGTCTCCAATTCTTGGGAGAGAGTTACTGCCCCGAGCGAGGGAGTTCAAGTATCTCGGGGTCTTTTTCATGAGTGAGGGTAGAATGGCACATGAGATGGATCGGTGGTTTGGTGCAGCAAAGCCGAAGCTGGAAGGCAAAGCTTTTCGATTTACTGGTCCATCTACGTCCCAACCCTCACCTATGGTCATGAGCTCTGGGTAATGACCGAGACCATGAGGCTACGGATACAAGCGGCCAAAATGAGTTTCCTCCGCTGGGTGGCTGGGCTCAGTCTCAGAGACTGGATAAGGAACTCGGACATCTGAAGGGAGCTCGGAGTAGAGCCGCTACTCTTTCGCGTCAAAAAGGGTCAGTTGAGGTGGTCCAGGCATCTGATCAGGATGCCTCCTGGGCGCCTCCCGTTAGAGATGTTCCGGGCACGTCCCACTGGTAGGAGGCCCCGGGGCAGACCCAGAACACACTGGAGAGATTACATATCTCGTCTGGCTTGGGAATGCCTTGGGGTCCCCCAGGAGGAGCTGGAAAGTGTTGCTGGGGAGAGGGATGTCTGGAATACTTTGCTCAGTCCGCTGCCTCCTCGACCCAGCTTCAGATAAGCGGTTTAAAATGGATGGATCACTATGTTCTGAATTTGAGACACATCAGACAGCATATTCTGTGTGGATATTCTGAATAAGGCCTTCTTCTGCCTTTCTGCATTTCTGCCCCGACGACCCAGCTTCAGATAAGCGTTTGAAAATGGATGGATGGATGTAACAAATATGTCAGAACCCATTGGCTGTCAGTGTGACGATGATAAGGCTCAGAAGGCAACGGTCAATATTTCAGGAGATCTGGTGTTGCAAGCAGCTATCTGGGTCAAAACTTTCTGTTCTGTGTGCCAGTCATTTTGGCTTATCTCTTTAAACACATATCTGTATATGTGTAAGACCTTTGATGAAGCCCCAATTAAAATCAGGCCCTACCCTACATGAATCCACACGATATCTGCCCAAGCCCAACCTGAGTCCGAACCACGAGACCCTGAGGAAACCCGCTGATGTGTTTTCTCGCACCACTTCTTCTTTTCCTTCTGTTATTTCAATACTCTGTCATCAGCTCTGTGTCTTGCGCACAACAGGTTTGGAAGAACAGGCTGCACCTTTCAGTTCATCTCCAACTTCAGGTGTGCTCGGCTTTACATGGCGATGGGGCAACATGGATGATGATCGTCACACTCTGCTGTATATTACACACATCTCTCCCAACACTCCCAACCAGGCTGTCCTGTGTCCCTCTTTCTCTCTCTAGTTTTTCATCCCTCTCTTGTGCTTTTTCTCTCTCCCCTATATTGTGCCATTGTTCCATCACTTGTTGCGACTCGATTCAAGCCTGGGAGATAATAACCAATTACATTTTGGCCGTGCCCAAACCCAGTAGGTCGGGTGAGCACCATCGGGCTCAGGCAGACAATGAGAGCTCAAAAAAGAATGCAGATAAATGTACAAAAAAGCTAATAAAAAGCTAAATGTTTTCAGACGATAACCAATGGGTCCTGAGACTGCATTTTGGCCAATGCATTCCGCCTTTGCACAAGAACTGTTTACCTGCTGCTCTGCTTTCATATACAGACATGTGTCTGTAGAGATTACAAACACATGTCTGTATATGTGTGTTTGTAGAGATTACAAATTTGTGTGCATGTAAACTATGCACAAAGCAAACAAATTGGTGGTACTAGTTTTCCCCCTTTGACCACTTGAGGGCAGCACAACCACCTGTAAGTTTAACATCTGATATACAAAAATACTACATATGGTGAACAAACAGTTGTTATGTACACTTCAAGCAGACAAGTAGTGACATTAGCATTGATTTGGAGTCCTGTGTCTGGCCACCCAACAAATCTAAGCCCAATATTTACTCTGCTTTTACTTTTGTTTATGGTATCTAACTCCCAGATTCACATATCTGGATCATTGGCTGAATCCTCTTCTACTTCTTAAATATAAATTTTCTCTTCTGAACCCGTGAATTTCAGTTCCAGGATGACTTTTTCCCCTTTAACGCTTTTGAATTCCTTCTTAACAGCACATTTTTCTCTCATTAAAAGCTGCTCACATCATCCCACGTTACAAAGGCTCAACATTTCCGCTCCATTTCACGGTAAACGGCTGGTATCATGCGTGAATGTATCTGTATAAATATCGCTTTAAGTGGGAAATTAAATTCTGGATTAGGGATTTAGTCCTTTTTTCTCCTTCATTGATCCCTCATCCTCATCCTGTAATCTTCTCCTCCTTCTAAAGACCAGACTGCCAAAATCATCCCGTTCCTCTGCAGCAAAGGTGGTTCTTCCCGACAGATTTAGCTCTTCATCAAGACTGTCAATCTCGCCTTTCTCGGCTTTCAGCCTTCAAAGTGGAAGCTTCCTATCAGGGAGTCTTTTTCTTTCTTTGTAAGGATTTAAATAAAAGAACACACAGGGACTTTATAATCTCTCAATTATTCCCTAAAATATCCACAACATTATTAACATACTCTCAATTTCTCCCTAAAATGAAGGTATCTCTTCCTCTGGTCACAAGTTTAGTATAAGGATACACACAGGTTTAAATATCCTCCAGATTGTTGCGCATGATTAGAAAAGCAGCAGAGAATTTTTGTAGTGGATAGGTCCGAAAGAGAAAAAAGCATCTGCCAGTGAGAATAAAAGATTGTGTTGTCAGTCTTGTTGATTATGTTCAGAATGCTTTATCTTTAGTTTTTGTCATGCTGGTGAGCTGCCCTGTTAATCTTTTTGTGTTAGGGGGGCATACAGAAATCCATTGTTGTGTAAAAAGGAAAGTTGTAAATATAGATATCATTATTGTGTGTTGGTAATACAGATATATCTTGTAATTAATTATAAAATCACAGATAAGAGCTGAGTTCAACATACTCTCATTCCTACTCACCATATTTTGGGCAGAAGCCTCTGGGGTAACTAAAATGACACTGAGGGCAGCCTAATTTTGAAGCAGAAGGGGTCAGCAATTAGGTTTAGGCAACATAACTACTTGGTTATGGTTAAAAAAAGATTGTGGATGTTGCTAAACTAGAACTACCACCCTGCAGTTGTGTCTCTCTGCATACCAGTCAAGTTTCTCTAACAGTGTAAATCTATGTGTACTTGCTTCACACACATTTTCCCTCCCAACTGCACAGCGATGGACGCTCAAGATCAGTTTCACAAATTCAGTATCTGACCAAATGTGTCCCCTTCTGTTTCTGAGATAAGACATTGAATAATGGCCAGAAAAGTGTTTTATATAGAATACTGTGATGTCACAGTGAAGCTGACCTTTGACCTTTTGTATATTAAATGACATCACCTCATCATTATATTCTATTCGACATTTGTGTGACATTTTGTCATAATTCGCATATGAATTCTTGAGTTATAGCCAAAGACATGTTTCATGAGGTCACAGTGACCTTGATCTTTGAACACCAAAGTCTAACCAGTCATCGCTGAGTCCAATTGAATGTGCGTGGAAAATTTAGAAATATTTCCTCAAGGTGTTCTTGAGATACCGCGTTCAAAAAAATTAGACAGACTAGGTCACAGTGACCTTGACCTTTGACCATTAAAATCTAATCAGTTTATTGTTCTGTTGGCAGTGAGACACAGGGCCTACAACAGACTATTGAAATAACAGAGGGACATGAGGAAGAAGAAGTGGTGCGAAGAACCATGTCAGCCCTTAGCTTCAGTCCAAGGGGACGTCTGTGCCAAATTTTTAAAAATTCCCTCAAGGCGTTGATGAGATATCGCATTCACCAGAATGAGACGGAAAGACACCCCAAAAAAACATAATGCCCTCCAGCTACTGCTATTGCCAGCACGGAGGCATTATTAAAACTACTTGGTTATGGTTAAGAAAATATTGCAGCTGTCACCAGAAAACACCCAGCTTTGAGTGGCACATATGCCACAACCAAGTTGTTGTTTGTTGGTCTCAAACACTGCTCTCCTGGGTGAAAGTCTGGTGTTTGTTGGTTTCCCACTCTTTAAACTACATCAGTTGCTCTAAGTGTCTAATAGTAACAACGATGAGTTTAAATTTGAGTTGGAGGAAAGCCTGGTCTGCCTCAGACAGATGCTAAACGGTGCCCCCAGCTTCATTACAGTGATGCCAGGACACTGCCAAAGCAAAGTATTTTGACACTCTGAGAGTGAGACCAGGCTGGCTGATCATACTGAACTACTACTAATAGGATGCAAATTGTTTTGCTATATGCATAGTGTGCAAAGTCTGGAAGGTTAAAATTATAAGTATGCAGATACTGCAAACAAAATGTTTGTCAGCCAACTCTCATAGAATACTCACTCCCTACAGCTAAGTTTTGAACCTGCTCAGACTCAGACTGGGAAGTGACAAAAGCAAAATTTTCCCAGCGCTCTAGGTGGATGATGGGGTTAATATTTGCACCATGTTGTTCCTAGAGTTGTTTGGAAGGCATTTTCTAGACAAACCTAAAATTTAAATGTATTATTTTACTTCAATTTTAAATGTATACTTTACCTGCATGCACCCTCTTTGGTCCTGTTTTTCCTCTGCTCCAAATCGTCTTGCCTTTTACTTGTCAAAGCCTCTGATTGGCTAACAGAGCACCTGGGCTGATTGAGGCTGCATGCCCACAAAGGAGAGAAAGCAGAATAGAAATTGAAATTAGCTTCCAGCCAGCACAAAGCCCTTTTGTTATGTTGCAGTGAGTTTGATTCGTGTTGGAGGCCACTGGTAGTTCTGTTTTCAGGTTTTTATTATGTGATTGGCCTTTCTCAGCCTTCTTGTGAATTGGTGGATACATTGTTTGTAGAGAATAACTTTGTTGTGGTGCCTTTTGTTTGTTTGTTTGTTTGGAGGCTGAAACACATGGTAGAATTTGTTTTTTGCAGAGCAAAAGCTAAACACTATTTTTAACAGATCCTATAGAGTCCTAGAACTTTCTTGAAAGAAACTGGTGTATAACTGTACATGTATAAAAAGGCTCATTTAAAGGAGGATGTAATTGGGTACTAATGAAGCTCTAGCAAAAGTTCGGTCAGGAAGATAATACTTGTTCATGCTTAGGCTGTAACTGTCTTTCTCACCCTGTCATTCACTCCTTGCATGCATGCTCACTCTCTATTTCTGGCTGTCAGTGTTCGGGACTGTCAATCAAGTCATCAGCCATTCTTCAGCTGATCCGAAATCAACCAATAGCACAGCGACACACCTTCACCGCCAGCCTATCATCTTACTGCTTCTTATTTTAAACATGGTTCTTTTTCTGCCCAAAGTCCTTTCATGCTGCAGCCATGCATACCCTCCACCTTCCCATCACCGCCTCATTTCACCCCATCAGTCATCAGCCAATTCATCGGCCACCACCAGTGTCTGGACTCCATGAGAGGATTTATCTTGCTGCTGCTCAGATGTCCCTCAATCACAAAATGTCTCCCTCTGGTGTCTGTACACATATATTCTGCATTAAACTTTATCTTTATTTAATTCTTCAGTCTCTCTCATTGTACTGTAAGTATAGGGGGAATTGACAGAAGTGGGACCAAGTCATTGTTTTGCAAGTCACAAGAAAGTTTGCATGAAAACTTCACGAGTAAAAACACCTGTATGACAGCTGACGAAAAATAAAGGATCAGATTATCTATATAGTTCAATACAGTGAGCAGTTAAAAATGTTTTGATCTGCCCCAGACCCGTTCTTTGAGATCAGTTTGGAACAGGCCTCGCCTGTAAGGATATCTACATATAATGCAGTCTAATTTTCAAATACAAATGCAGGGTACTCCCTGCCTATCTAAGACAAAGGCGGGCCGCCTGGGTGATTTTGGCCGCTGCCTTGGTTAAAGCGTGTGTGTGCATGGGGGACATTCAGATGTAGCGTCTTTTGCGTGCACAAACCCATTACTTTCAATGTAGACACACATAATTTGCGTTTACAACCCAAAAAGACGCCGTAGCGGCGCGCATTCGATGCGACGCGCTTGTTTTTCTGTCTGGCGCACAGCTCCACGGACCTGCTTCTCCCTCCGGTGTTGTGTCAGATCCAGGTTCCCCCTCGGGCTGTGTCTCTCCTACTGTTTCCCATGGAGCCCTGCCCTGTTTGAAAGGGGAAGGAAGCCCATATGTGGAAAGACATCGCCTCTGAGATGTAGAATGTGTATTATAGAAGAGAAACACACATTTCAGGACCGCTGACTTGTATCATCAGAACAGACATGTCCTGTGATTTTCAGCCTCCTTTCATATTTAATAGAGGGGGGACAATACCTGACAGTAATATTCTCAGCTGTCAGGATGTGCCTGCTGTAAAGGGTAAATATAATCATAGAAGGCTGAAAATCACAGGACACGTCTGTTCAGATTATACAAGTCGGCAGTGTAAAGCTCAAGCATGTGGGGGCCTCCTTTTATATTTGCGGCCTTTGCCACCTTGGTCTCGAAAAAACCCAGGGGAAACCCTGCAAATGTATATTCAAACTGATATCTCTCCTTATTCTACCTGTGTTTCAAAGGCTCACCTACACTTAGATAATAAGTCCAGCTGCACTGTAAACTGTGCACATTGTACTCCCTCATTCATTTGGTTTTTTTGTCAGTGGTTACACTCAGAAGTCAGCATGGTGGCGTCAGCAGAACACTGGGCTCTTGTAAGCTCTGCGGTTGGTTTCCTCGCAGCTCTTTACACATCTAATCACACTGAGTTTCTGTGTTTGTCTGCGGCTCATTAGACAAAGCCGAGCTCTTGTGATTGTTTCTCCTTCTCTGCTCTGTGAGCATCTGTGAGCGTGTGTGTGTTTGTTTGTGTGAGTGTGTGTGGTAATGTATGCACGTTGTTTTACGTACGCGTTGCTTCTTGCATCATTTGTCTCACTGATTGTCACCCTTTCTGCCATATGAATGAACACAAACACAAACACACACACACACACACACACACTCACACACACTGAGGCAACACTGCTTCAGAGTGGCAGCAGTTTGTGATGACAGGACTGCAGAAGTGTGTCTGTGTGTGTGTGTGTTAATGAGTGTTTGTATCGGTTGCAGAAATACAAAATCTTAGTGTATCAGCTGCCATCAATCAAAATGTCAACTTGAACCTCAAATTCTAGAAATGATTTTAATTTTAGAGCCACAATTTTAATATTTTTGTGCAGAAACGTGATAAAAGTAAAACAGTGGATAAAAATCCTGCAGTTTGAAACACACCAGCTATGACTTATTTATGAGTGTGTGCTGTTGATATGGCTCTGTAGTTTTGAAACCAGCTTGAGCAGAAAAAGTCAGGAGAGGATGAAATAAGTCACGCTGACGTGACCTGAGAAAAACAAACAGAACAGCAGGGAATCAAATGTTTAAAAAGGTTCATGGAAAGAAAGAGGAGGCAAAGAGGAGTATATTGAGGTGAACCCACACTGAGGTCAGAAAACACTCCTCTCCTGTTTTATCAGGATTGTGTGCTCTGATCTCACCCACATGCACAAATTAGCAATCATCTCATGTGATGGGAAAAGTGTGATCATGCTGCATCATGTTTACAGTAAATGGGTGCATATTAAATGTGTTAAATTTGTCAGATCAGCTAAGAGTCTGTTAGCTCACAGCTGTGTAAGCACGCTCTAACGTTTTATGAATAAATTTACACCTAATGTTGGTTTTTATTTTCCCATGGTGCTTCTTGTTATCGCGCAGGCTGAAATCAACAGACTTCAGTCTCTAAACCAAATGTAAAAATTTAAAACAAACACTTTGCAGGTCAGACATCAGTCAAGCTGCTCCTACAGAGGCCCGATGGTTTGGTGACATATGGCCTCGTCAGTCGGGAAGCTTATGTCAGATATCAAACTGTCTGATGCTTTCGGCTTTTATGTCCAAATCCAGGCAGATCTGACAGCTGGCTGTGATGGAAACTTCTGAGGAAGACGGATCGAACAAACGAGAGGAATGAGAGCAGAGACAGGAAGGTAAGATTTCTGAAAACAAAGCTTAGAACTGGAGCGAGCAAGAGAGTGAAGAAGAAAGGGATAGGAAAGGCAGCAAATTAGATAAATGACATTCCAGTTGACAGCATTAAAAACTGTAAGGTTGTAAATCTCATTCCAAAATCACAGACATCAACCTGGCTGCAAGGATTTGATTGTGCTACCACAGAGCATTAGTGAGTCGGACACTGATGTTGGGTGATCAAGCCCATCTCCAAAAGGTGTTAGAAGGGGCTGAGTTCATGGCTCTGTACAGGCCAGTCAAGTTCTTCCACATTCTACACAAGGGCATTGCAAGCCCTTAGGGCAGTGGCTCCCAACTGGTGGGTTGCAATCCAAAAGTGGGTCGCAGGTCCATTCTGAATGGATTGAAGTGACTCTCTAATGTGTCAACTTTGTAAAAACAAAAACATGTTATTTTGAAGTACAGTAAATATCTGGCACAGAGCTTTTATTTTGAAGTGCCGTTTTCTGCTGTAGAATGAGTGAAAAACAGACAGCTATGTAACAGAGACAACAAACTAGGTCGAAGACATGTCCAAACGCTGAATATTTTAAACTGTGTGGACGTTGAAATAATGACAACGGACAAATCTGGATGTCGTGGCTGGGCCGGCTGGCAACCAGTGCCCTAGGAACAGCACTAGAATTTAAAGGCAATCTGACACGTGGAATTACAACTTCCTTGTCAGTTATGTGAGTCCACGAGGCCCAAAAAGACTTCCCGTAGATTAACATTGTGAAAAAGCTGTCTGGAAATCAGTGGATACGTTTTTTAGTAACAACTCCCTGCAAAATGACTCGTTTCACTATCAGGATTTGATCCATTTGGTTTGATAAGATTTCTGAAGTATTGTGAAAGCCACAAGATTAAATCAATTTTATTCCTGCTCAAATTAGCATAGGGCTAAACCGTAAGTAACTGCTCGGCTGCAGTCAGTCAGAAAATGGGCATTTTTATACAGCGGAAATCTGGCTATTGGGCCCTTGGTGGCTTCAGCCATGGTTTGGTGGAGTTCTGGCTAAACTGGGAGAATCAATTGTTCTCTGAGCTGGGTGTTTGAATGGCAGGAAATAACACTTGGAAAGTACCTACAATACCTACAATGCTTATTTGTCACAATGCTCATTTGTCACACATCGTAAACTGTCACGATGTACCAAGTCTTTGGCTTTTTCTCTCGAGATTAAAGGACCCTCAACTGTGCAACTCCATGTCTGTGCCTCTCTTATTTTAAGTCTTGTTTATGCTACTACAACATTTTCCGAAGCTGGGTCATGGGGGTAGCAGGCTGAGCAAAGTATTCCAGATGCCCCTCTCCCCAGCAACACTTTCCAGCTCCTCCTGGGGGACCCCAGGGCGTTCCCAGGCCAGATGAGATATGTAATCCCTCCAGCATGTTCTGGGTCTGCCCTGGGGCCTCCTACTAGTGGGATGTGCCCGGAACACCTCTAACAGGAGGCGCCCAGGAGGCATCCTGATCAGATGCCTGAACCACCTCAACTGACCCCTTTTGACTCGAAGGAGCAGCGGCTCTACTCCGAGCTCCCTCCAGACCTCCGAGTTCCTTACCCTAACTCTAAGGCTGAGCCCAGCCACCCCACAGAGGAAACTCATTTCGGCCGCTTGTATCTGTGGCCTCATCCTTTCAATTACCCAAAGCTCATGACCATAGGTGAGGGTTGGAACGTAGATGAACCAGTAAATCGAAAGCTTTGCCTTCTGGCTCAGCAGACGCCGCACAAAACTACCTATCCATCTCACGCTTCATTCTACCCTAACTCGTGAACAAGACCCCATGATACTTGAACTCCCTCCCTTAGGGCAGTAACTCTCTCCCAATCCAGAGGGGGCAATTTACTGTTTTCCAGCAGAGAACCATGGCCTCAGATTTGGGGTGCTGACTCTCATCCTGACCGCTTCACACTCGGCTGCAAACCACCCCAATATAGTCATGTTCGTAATAATCGTGAAATATTAGTGTGCATGTAAATATAGTCACTGACATGCTGCCAAAAGTTGAAAGAAAATGATGAGATCATTTTCTTCCTTTAACCGTTACTCTGTCACTGTAAACATGCCAGTCATGCTTTAGCTGCCTTGAGGTGATACTGTAAGAAAAATGATGTGCAGACAGCATCATATCTTTCAACTTTGCAAATTCATTCATTGACAAATGTTTCTCATTCTGTTTACAAAATAAAATTCATCGACAGGATTCAAACAAGATCTCCCTTCATTGGGAACTAGGAGGCCATGCCCAGACCATGAGAGAGCCTTGGAGTGGGTATCTACATTAATTTGGATGTATAGTTATTTAAATATATTGCTCATGGATGGAGAAAAGCATGGACGTAGCCAATCTAGAGGACCAAGAGAAGCCAGAAAAAACTGGAGCCGATCAGGTAGAGCTGCATGTTCCCATTTTAACCATCAATACGTCTCTAGTTAAACATGTGTGACTTTCCCCCCTCTTGTTTCTCTTGGAAATCCCAGTCACAATTGCAGCATTTTTGGATTTTCACCCCAGAGGTCTCCCTCCACAGTCCAATCACCATCACCATTACAGACCGGACCACCTCTACAGGCTCCTCTCGATGTGAGGGAGCAGCAGAGGTCGCATTTAATCGGCGAGCTCTTTGCCCCGGCACGAAGAGCGATGCCAGCCACCCAGAAAAAACCTCATTTCAGCCCATTCTTGTATCTGAGATCTCATTCTTTCAGCCACTGACCATCGGTAAGAGTCGGAATGAAGACTGACCAGTAAATTGAGAGATCTGCTCCGTGGCTCAGCTCTCACTTTGAGGACATTTAATGGGTCTAAAAGTTATTTGGCACATGGCCCCGCTGCCTAATAATGCATGGAAATAAATACTTTTACTAACTTTTTTTTTCTTGAAAACCCTCACCCCTGGGGGCACTTGGGGTGGGCGGTATGGCCAATATCTTCTTCACAGTATATGTAGTTTTATTTCACCATAATGGTGCATATACACAGTGATTGTTAGGTAAAATCTATTAAGAAATGACTTACTGTTTTTATCATATTTATTATTTTCTTCAACGATTTGAAACTTTCATACAAACAAAAAACAACTGCCTCACATGAGACAACAGTTAAAAGATTCAATACAGTGAAACTGATGTTGATTTAAAAAATATTTTAAATCATTTTAAAGAAAACGAGAGAAAGAGAGAGGGAGAGAGCGAGCAGCTGTGGTCGAGCAAGCTAGAGAGTGAGTGAAGATAGGGATCGCCCACACCCCCACACACCTCCGCTCAACACTGAGGCTGTACCCCAAATGACGAAAAATATTACCTTAAAAAGTGTAATTTGTATCACAACGATATAAACGATATGAAACGATATGAAAATATGAAACGATAGACATTTTTCTCTCATCACACAATATATATCGTCATATCGTACAGCCCTACCTATCGTTCAGGCCTAGTTGGTGGTGCATGTAACTACGGTGCTGTATAAATTGCATGTCGCGCTGTAAGAGTGTTTTTTGGTGAAGTGAAGCCACGCTTTCGACCGCTTCTGTCTCTCCGCCATTACGTTGTCTTTGTTGTTTAACGTGCTGCTAACTGACAAGCGTGACGTGTATCATCGACGTAAAGATTCAGTGTAATGAAAAGAACCGATAAGGGAATCATTAAGCATAAAGGCTAATGATGTCAATGAATTGAACCAGATGGAACTGGTTCTTAACAGGAACCGGTTCTCGATTCCCATCCCTACTCCTTCATGGCCGAAACATGTCACCTTGAAGCAGCCAGACACACGAGATCACAAGAACACAACATCAAGCAAGAATCACGAGTTCACGTGAAAATCCAGCCCTGATTTGCTACATAGCCTGCCCCATTAGCTCCCATGGTAGAAATAGTATTTCCAAATCTCTACCAGTGGACATACTGCTACCATAGCACAGTGAATACCATCATATCGCCCAACCTGAACAGACACATAAACCATTCACTTGCGTAAAACTGGGGCAGCCACAACTTGATTCTCTCAGATGGGGATCCAAACTTTTGGATTCTTGCTTTGCATGCTTGCAGCGTGTTTGAGGGCATGCCACTTGAAAAGAAACATCTGTCTCTTTAAGTCAATCACTTTTTCACCCTGGAACACAGATTGTCAAGAGCTCATTTCAGACTCCATACAAAACCTAAGAACACGCCTTCTGATATTGATAAGAGCCCACTTTTGCACAACACAAGAGTCTGTTGTCTTTATGAGCCAATTCTGTCATCTAATGGCGTCATTTTCTTATCGCGCACAGGCCAAGTGTAGACATCAGAGGTAATAGCTTCAGTATCATATCCCCTCAGTTTTATTCAGCCACATCCAACACTCACACAGGGTTTGAAATTCATCACAGTAGAGGCAGAGACACCAATTTCTCCACCCACAGCAGCAGAAAATAAACCAGAATGCAATTCAGCCACAAGACAGGGACACAGCTGCAATCACACCAACGGCCAAATGATCATGAACCGGGAGGCGGCAGGTTTTATTACCCGGCCATACGCCCAGCTGTGATTGAAAACAATTGTCATGTCATTGCTAGGTGGGCTGAGGAAAGGCATTCTGGGAAATGTAGTGACTCATAGTTTTTGTTATTTTCACATTAGAAAAATCTGACAGTACTAAAATGAATCTGGGAATTTATCCGTTTAATTTTATTATTGACACAAAGTAAAATATTTGATTTTAACAAAATTATTATACAAAAAAGTTAACAATTACAATGTATTTTACAATATAATATGTAGAGCACATACAGCAGTGGACCCATTAATGAGTCAGCGTCATGTTTGCCACTGTTCGGAAATCTCTGCAAGCCACCAGGCTAATCTATGCTATGTACAATTTTATAGGCTTCTGCTAATAATGTTAGCATGTTGTTTTTGTGGGGATAACATGTCTAGCAAAAGATAGCTGTTTTTTCTGTGAAAATTATGAGTTGTAATTGACCCTTCGCTAAGCCTCTTCCTTAATCAGTCACTGTCCAATCCTACGTTAGCAACCGTGTGTAGCAACCGAGAGGTCCGTCAAGCTTTCAGCAGAAGCTAATATGCCGAAGCGGCGTGCATACGGTAACGTTACCTTCAAGTCCGACACCTGATACCCAAAAAGTGTCGAAGGTGGTGTTGAATTTTTCCCCTTTCTCAAGCCCAAGACCCAAGGAAGATATGGCTAAAACAGTGTGGAAGACCACACCAACAGCTGAATCCAGCAAAGATCAATAAAAACACCTACATTGGCTCCAAGTTAAGATGCTAACAAACGTTAGCTAATGCTAGCTTTGTGTGCTAGCTGCTCTCCCTCTGTCTGCCCCAAGGAGGGAACATAACTCAACATTAACTTAAATTTAAACCATATATTGACTTACCCTGCTGTACAAGAACATTCTTTGTCCTTCACGTGAAGTGTCAATACGTGGGGTGCCTGACGCTTGCATTGCGACTGGTGAGCTTTTCCCTCTATTTTAACGTTCTCAGCAGACGATACTGTGAATGTAGATATCTCCGAACAGTTTTTCCAGAAATTTGATGTTACTTCCTTTGGAATATCTCTCACTGATGTCGCTGAAAACTCCATATTTCTTACGCTAGGAGCGAAAGCTTGACAGATGTGGCAACAGTAACTAAGAGGGGCGGGGCTTAGTGAAGGGTCAGTTGAGCACATTTTTGTTTATTATTGCTGTAGATACAGTCGGAAATGACGGGAACGCCCACAAACGTCACATCCGGTTCGAGCCGAGGGGGAAAACAAACCGGTCTCTGCCATTAGCCACAATGCCAAAGAGTTGCTGTGTGCCCTTTTGCACTGCAAATAAACAAAAAAAATCACCAGTTAATGTTTTACATTTTACCAAATAATAAAACGGAACCACAAAAGAGGACAGGCAATAGAAATGTCCGTCAGAGGGCTATATTTTATTTTATGCTTGGAGTACATTTCAGAGCCAGCACTTTTTTTTTTACATATACCGTACTCAGTAAAGAACTTTAATCAGTACTTCTACTTTTCCCAGACTTTTGTACACAAGTATCTGTAGTTCTACTTAGGTACTGAATGTGTACTTTTGTACATGTTGCGAGGAAATCTACACAAATTACAGTAGTAGTACAAAGTTCACTAGCGTTTAAACAATTAATCTAATATTCCTGATACCCCTGACATAGTCTACGATTGTTTGGAAATGGTTAACATTACATTAAACTTACCTGAAATGAAGTGCTGACTGCAGACATACACATGTTTTGTTGTTGGGTCCCATAATCTGCCAAACTCGTCCTCTCTTCTGATAGCTTGAAGCCATTTTGTCCTCCTTTGTGATTCCGTTTTATTATTTGGTAAATTGTAAAACTTTAATTGGTGATTTTTCGGCATTGTGGCTAATGGCAGAGACCGGTTTGTTTTCCCCCTCGGCTCTAACTGGATGTGACGTTTGTGGACGTTCCCGTCATTGCCGACTGTATCTATTAAGCCATGGTTTATGTGTTTCAGGTGTGTCGGTTGAATCCTATGACTGCAGTCTACGGTTGAATTAATCAAACTTAACTGCACTTCACAGAAACTCAACACAGTGACCCCAACACCAACAAGCATTTTGGAGAGGTATAATTGCAGCGAGTATAACCCATTACACAGAACACAGAAGGCAAGCCACAACACATGCAAAATAGGTGAAAGATCAAAGGGACTTTAAAAAATAACGTTGAAATATTTGCTTTTGCACCATTTAATTAAACACAGGATGCTGAAAGGTATTTAAACATAGTTTTGTGTTGAAGTTGAAGTAATTTTGACACTCAGACTTTAATTTTTGCTGCAAATGTATATTGGTTCCAAATATCAGATATCAGTCTCCTTGATCACTAATAATCAGTATTGGAATTGGCCCTGGAAAAAAAAACATTTTAATTGATCCCTATAGGGGTGAATCATTTCATGCAACAGGGAGGAAAAGTATTTTTGGGTGCATGGGAACATGAAATCCAAATAAAATTATCTTAGTCATATATAACAGTGCAAGAGAAAATTTTTAACTGTTTGCCATGTTTCAAGGAGAAGGTACCGCCAAAATAAAAGTCAGCCTAATAGAATTTGGAACTCCTTAAGATTCAACTCTGACCTTCCTTCCTATCACACACATTACGCAACATTTATGAGGTGTGTTTTGGGTCAGACTCGAGCTTTTAGTGCTGAGCGTTATATTCAGTTCCTTGGAGGGAAATTTCACCTCTTTGTTATTCTCTGGAGGTTTCAGACTTCAGTGACACTGACCTCTGGGCGTCGCATTGTTCCACAAAGATGTGTGTGTGTGTGTTCATGCATCAGTGTCTGTGTGTGTGTTTGTGTGTGCTTTTTTCCTCCACTTTTCTTCCCAGAGGCTGTTCTCTCTCTTTATTCTTTATCTTTTATACTAACACCCACACACACCAGTATTAGAACAAAAATGCTCACTCATATACACACACACACACACACACACACACACACACACACACTCATATACATTCACACACACACAGAAGAGTTTATGGAAATGTTTAACAAAAGAAGTCAGGCAACAATAAATTTACTGTAAGATTCCTACAACAGCAGGGAAGTGTTTGTGACTTGTATTTCGGGTCGCTGCTCAGCAGCCGCAGTCATTCTGGTCCAGTGAATAAGCATCCACAACACAACACACTGCATTCACCCGCATCAGTACCAGAAAACCTTCTGCAGGGTCTAACGTAGTGACATATAAACATCAGATTTTCACTGCAGTATACTGGAATCAGTCTGGAAGTATATCTGGGAAAACAAATCCATATCACCAGGATTTCGGGAGCACAGAAGCTCTTATTTGGATAAAACTTCACCTATGAAAGAGCTGGATTTGCGAGTGAGGACTTTACTTAAGAAGTCGTCCTATGCATTTCCTGATCATTTCACAGTGAAGTCTGGTGACACATGTGCTCAGTGTCTTCTCTACCCTCACTACATGGTCTCATTTCTGCTGGACACTGGACTCTGGGATGTAATTTTCCATACAAAGAAAAGCAGATATGTTCACTGGGGATAAAACACACATCAGTACATGCACGTGTTCTGACACACACACCTGCTCTTTTCAGCCAAGAGAAGATCAGTAACCTGATGTATTGTTGGTCCTGATGGATGATAAAGGCTGTGGTGTCTTGGTGTAATGGAAGAGGAAGAACTTTTTGAGTTACTGTTCTTTGTTGAATCTGAAAACTGTAACTCAGCCGAGTGTGCAACGCAGACATCTATCATACAGGCGATGAGCAGCCAGGACAAGGTCAGCATGAACATATGGGATAGTTTGCTTTATGCTTAAAGCTGGAGGAAACTTCTAGACGTGCAAAGTTTTTCCAAAGTACTGTACAAGTACTGTTTATAAATGTTTTAATCTGGATTTTAATATAGAAGTCTCAATTCCTGGATGGTACAGGCATTTCTATTAAATGCAAATACAACTGGAATAAATTTTGATACTCTTCAGTTTACTGTGCACAACCCAGGTCTTGTGGGAGCTCGCTAGTGTTAGCTGCACAGCTAAGCTGACCATGTTACCACCATTACCAGTGTCAGCACAGCTAATGGTGGTAACATAGTTAACAATGCTAGAAGGATTTTGCGGTTCAATATGAAGCCGCTTTTTCACCTGGCAAGCTTGGGGGACACCAGAAGGTACAGTAAGCACAATGTTTCTACAGCAATGAATTTCACCAGCGGGATGGTGTTACCAGCTTTAATCACCGAGTGAGCGGTGCAACTAGCTAGCTAACATTAGCATCCTGTAGAGCAGTGTAGCTACCTGCAACCTGCAGCTCAGGAGCCACATTTGGCTCTTTAGTCCTTCTCTAGTGGCTCCCTGTGGCTTTGACAAAAAAAAAATTATATAGAAATGAAAAACAGTATTTTTTTTTTAACATTTTAATTTTCATTTATCATTGTTTAAGCCCTATAGTGATTCTTACATTTTCCACCTGTGTAAATGTGTAGCCTATAACTGTTTTAACATCTCGTCAACTATGTGCCTCATACGTTTCCTGTCTGGCGCCTTTTCCTGAAATTTGTCTAATCTCATATCATCATATCATATCAGTGGCTAAGCTTGAGTCTCCTTGGTGAGGATAGCTTCAGAAGAAAATACAGAATTTCATAGTAAGGACAGTTTGCTTTCACCACAAACGCTGCAAAGTTTAAGTACAAAATAATCATTAATAGCCCACTGCAGAGCAGCTACTTTGTTGTAAAACATATTAATGAATGCTCATTTAGACCTAGTAGGAATGCTAATGTAGATGAAATCAGCTGTGTTGCCATCATTATAATGTACAAATTTGTATTGCCGCTCCAGACAGATTGTTTAACATCTTTTGGCCAAAAACAGCTCTTTTGATAGCAGAGGTTGCTGACCCCTGTATTAAATGAACTTTTGTAAACGACCCAGGGTGCGGGATGAGTCATCAAACATTTGAAACCCTTTTACTTGGCTTTAAAGGGGGCAGGGTTTTGATATAAAAAATACTCTGATACTATTTTTTTTTATACAGGTTTGGCACATAACAAAAGACAAATGAACAGTTAACATGAAATTAAAGCTGGGTTTTAAGCAAATTTTCATTTCAGAAGGTAGAAACTGTGCCAGTGAAGGGCTTTTCACAGGTCATGTCTATCAGTTGTCTGTCCAACATGGATGAGGGATCCTACCTTATTTGCCCTTCTCCTCTCTGATTTAATTTTTATTAGGAGGAGAGATATTCCTTATCCAAATTATAGGTCTAGGGGTAGAGGTGGGGCTTGGTAATATGGAGAAAATCAAATATCACAATATTTTTTTACTAAATACCTTGATATCAATATTGGGAAGATATTGGGTTGATCATTGGTGCTTACAGAAAATATTTACATGATGAGATTTTTTTAAAAATAATCTTCAGTAATGTTGATATAATGAAATGAATTTATTTAATATAAAAAAGTAATAATATAAGATCATGCCAGACTTGCTGATATGGTGTTTTATTGAGAATTTTAGTATTTTTAAGCAAGTTTAATTATTTGGTGCAAAGTTTTTATGGTTACAACACTGTGACATTTTTGCCATAATCCTCTAATATATTCTCTCAAAATGTATTAAAAGCAGAATTTTTATACTGGATCCACACAGAAAGAAAGTTTGTAAGTTAATCATACATTTATTTTCAAATTTTAACCCTTTTAAATTTGACTAAACCACATGGACACAAAAAAAAGTAGTGTTGCGTCATTGACCCATATAATGAAAACAGCTAGAACAGTCTGGGAAGTTTCAAAATTCGCTTTACTGTTATGCAGCCTTTAAAACCAGGAAAAGACAATATTGGTATAATATTGATATTTTGCATAGCCCTAGATGGAGGACATCATATATTGTACAGAGCCTAAAATTAAGTTGACATGTTTGCCAGTAAAGGAATTATTAGTGCTGCCCCCGACGAGGAAATTTCCTAGTCGACCAATAGTCATCATTTAGGGCCATTAGTCGACCAGTCACCTGCATGTTTATATGATGTTAATTTATTTATTAAATGATATATTTTGGGGCGGGGCAACACAGTGGTTTGAGCTGAAGGTGTGAGAAAGAATAGTATCAGTAACATTGTTAACACTGTGCTACATTACAGAGAAATACAAAACCGTACTAATGAACCTTCATTAATATAGGCCTATATTTTATCTACAAGTGCATGTCACACACTGAGCGAGCCGCCTGTTAATGACACTGTGGGCTAATGGGCATGTAGCTACTTCCATGTTTCAGATGATACGTCATGTTTGTAGTCGACCAATGAAGATGAGTTTACATATCACCTTGGGTTCGTCCTTCACCTTCTCAAAATGATCCCACACTTTGGATTTCCTGCCCAACATGTTCTTAACTAGTCATAACAGGCAAATGGAAGTAACTCCGCAGTATGGACTGCAATGTTAAGTGTACATTTTAAGGAATCAGAGGGGTTGGGGTTAACTGATGGCCAAAGACAAGGTAATGGACGTCAGTGAAGGTGCCAATTTGCAGAACTAATATTAGGCAGTGTGTTGAAACCATTCAGATAAAGGAGCAGCACCAGGAGGTATTTAAAAGGCAGTCTATGTGGAGCGAAGGAGCAACTTGAGTAAAGCATCGGTTAATATTAATATGGAGGTCAACAGTGTGAATAACTTGCAATTCACCCTCAGTGGGATCACAATCTGTTACCGAGAGAGGAGGAATTTTTAGGATGGCAGTTTCTGAGTGGATGGAAGAATGAAGCGAGGCGGACAGAGAACGGGTAAATGGCTTTTAAATTACTAAATCTCATCCTTTTCTGCATGTGACTGAGTACAAAAAGCACAGAATGGAGTGAGAAGAAAAGCAAAAAAAGGGGCGCAGAGTTTGGAGAACAAACTTTATAGAAAATTGTGTGGAGTGTGATCACAGGGAATGAGACTATCCTGTATTGAAGAGTGAGGAAGAGGAGCCCCTTGCAATATCCAACAAAGCAAACTGAAGGGAAATGACAGTAAAGGAATTTGTTCGGCTGCACTGCTGAAATAACCTTTCAGGGGTAGTTACAATGGAGGCGAGAATGATAAGAGGAAGTACCCTGGTTTGGTAAAGAGGAGTGACAATAACAGACGACTTGATTAATGTCCAATTTACTTCAGAGGAATGAAAAGAGCTCGGGCAAAGGTCCAGAATAACCTCTCTCTGAGAAAGGACATGCTGTGTCTTGCTGAAACACCTTGAGAGATGAACTGAAAATGTATTTAATAAACTGCCAGACTGATTCAGATCAGAGGGAAGAAACTAAATCTAATTAAAACAAATCCTGGAGCAATTTCGGGTTGTTGAAGCACTTCAAAAAGAAAAAAAAAAGTTATCACTAACAAGCTAATAATAAATTCTGTGACCCTGCCTTTGAGTCAATCAACCTGATTAATATATTCTCATGTTTCCAGCTGGAAGGACTTGATTTAAAAACACTTGCTCCCAAAGTGTGCGTGGCCTTGTGATTTCAGAGGCACAAATTGTCCACTTGAGATCAGCGGAAACCAATAAAGAGCTAAAAGCCCCAATACCCATTCCACACTCGCCAAAAACTCTTTGCTGCCATGGCAACTGGCTTTCTGTCCCGCTTTTACTTTGAAATATTTTTAAAAACTGGTCTTTGCAGCATCCAGCACAGTTTTGTGTCTTCATTAGTAGAAAAAAGTGTAATAATATGGTAAGAGTCTTCAATAAATAATGACATTTATGGTAACTATGGCACTGGAACAGTGCATTTTGGCATTGAAAATAAAATTCAGCATTGAAAAAAGTTCCACTGAAAAAGACAACATGGCTTGAGATTCAGTCATGTGTCTCCAGAGATGGTGCTTTTGCTACATTTTCAGACTTATCCTCAGATTTTAATTTACCTACAGCCAATCTATTTCTCTACTTCCAAAGTAGATATTGTGCCTCTTCTCTTTTTCCATGTTACCCTTCCCTCCCTAGCCAACCATGGGATGACCTTTGGACCTTTAATCTCCATCAGAAATGGCGAATACCTAAGACTATAACAAACTCATGGCTTTTGATCATTCGGTTGTCAAAACCAAAAATGCTTGGGAGCGTGAGCTTGGGGCTAACTTGACAGATCAATGGTAAATGGGAGATGGACTGCACTTGTCTAGTGCCTTTCTAGTCCTCCAATGACTCAAAGCACTTTTACACTATGTCACATTCACCCATTCACACACATATTGACACGCTGGTGGCCAAGGCTACCATACATGGTGCCACCCACTACTCAGTAACCACAAGATCTAACACACCAATGGTACAGCCATCAGGAGCAATTTGGGGTTCAGTATCTTGCCTAAGGATACTTACACCGCCGACCTTATGAGGAGTGGACGATCCGCTCTACCTCTGAGCCACAGCTGCATCGGTGGTCCCAGTGGTGGGACAAAGCTGTGCATAATATTTGTTCAACTACTCCTTATGCCAGGCTGCAGCTTTTACAATTTCAATTTCATCAGATCTCGACAATCTGAATTATATCCTAATATTGCGGACCAATGTGACAGATGTCACGCCTCTTCTTGTAATTTGAGCCATATGTTCTTCTTCTGCCCCAAACTACAGAAATTCTGGAATTCCATTTTTGTGATTTTAACAAAGGTTCCAGGGGTTAAGATAAAAAAACAGATCCATTTATTGCTATATTTGGGGTATCATCTGAACAACTAAATTACAGGTTATGCAGACAGCATTAACACAGGCTACCCTACATTTATACAGGAGGCAGTAGATTGGCAGCTTCTGTGTTCAGTGACGTAAAATTACTGTTTTTGTCAATGGAGTCTGGCTTTAAAGAGAGAGAATGGAAAGACCTACACGAGTGGTGCGAGAGTCTGTGAACGGATATTTTGAAATAGTTTTGCAGTTGTCAAACAGTCACCTACGACTTCAATTCCTCAAGAATTTTCTCAGTTTTTGGAATCTTCGTTTTCTTTATAAATTCAGTGTAATACATGATGATTAAAGGGCCACTGTGTAAAATGGGTTGAAAACAGTGACATCAGTGGTCAAATTCTAGATTGCAGGGCTCACTCGCTCACCCCTCCCGTCGGGTAAATGACGGTGGCCTCGTAGGGACAAAAAACCTTGCGCAGACATGAGTTTTTCAGGAGTAGGTCTATCTAGTGACAAGGTAAATGTTTATTTAGAAATCTAAACCATGTTACGATATTGTAATGAATCACTCACGAGCAGGAGACCAGAGGAGCGTTCGGGAAAAGGCCCGTTTATTTGAGCACTCCAGAAACTCCGGTAACACTCCAGGGGGTAAAAGACTCCGTCCCAAACTCTGACTCTTCTAGCGTAACAGACACACTTCATACACACATACTCGTTTACCATACCGAGTGGGGACCCCTCTCTGCTCCACCAATCTCCAGCCCACACACTGACTGACAGTGTAGCCGGTAAACAGAGCTCAGGCGAGACGAGAGGCTGAATCCCCCGCTCCCATTTGGCTGCACAGAATGGGATTCAGTGCTACTGCTACCATCGTTGGGGAGATATATCATCAGGAGGAAAAGCGCCGCAGAGAGTGCATCACAAGGAGTGAAGTTGCGTCTTCTTTTCCTCGCAGATGACGGTTCAGGTTCATTCTCTCCTTTTGCGTGGTAAGTGTGGTCCATTCGCAAACTTTATAACTAAAAAAACTTCCTTCCAACATCATTCCTTCCTTCCATTGTCTTCGTTGGTTTATTTATACACGCAAAACACGTTCTCTGGCTGGCTGGATTGTTCGTTCGGTCTGCCTTACATACATGGCGGCGCAAGATAGCGACCTCTCTAAAGCAAGGCCCTTGCTATATATATATATATATAAAGCATAACTATAAGGCTACGAAAACCAAACGAATTTTATTTTATAGCGATTATACACTTGTATAAACATATTAATGTGTAGAATATTCAGATTCAGATTCAGATTGACAGTAAACCATGCCAAATATTACACACTGGCCCTTTAACCGATATACAAACTGTCATCTTGAAGGTGAAGTATTCCTTTAATGTATTTTATACGGGTAAACATGAAAATAACAGGGGGTATGCCTTCAGATAACAATACAGTGTTTCGTCTGGAATGAGATAGAGTCATCAGTGAGTTTAAGCTGCCATCAGTCTACAACAACATTGTAAGTGAAAGTGCAAAGCTTTTCAAAGGAGATATTACTAATCAGTTAATACATAAGAAAACTAGAAAAGCACTCAGAGAGTGCAGACCTCCGCCAAGTAGGTGATATTCCCTCCCCCTCTGCATCAGATTTTGCAGCCTGCATCACAATTAGGTTATTTGCATCACTATCATTATTAGGTTATACATGTCTTCACTATGGAGACACTGTGGTGTATTTATTTCGTTTTTAGTTTGTACCAACACAGAATATAATGTTTTTTTGTATTGTTCACTTTCTTTTTTCCAACACAGAACATTAATTTCAACTTTAGAATTACAACAATATTTAGAAAATCTTTAGAATTTGGAATTGCTGCTGAGGCTGTCAGATGATAGATTTTATTTATTATTTTATCCATTTTGCTTCAACCGATCACCACCAAAATTTTATCATCTGTCCCTTGTCCCATTATCCACCTTTCCTGAAAATTTCATTAAAATCCCTTCATAACCTTTTGAGTTATTTTGCAGACAATCAAACAAACAAACAAACAGACCAACGCCAGCAAAAACATAACCTCCTTGGCTGAGGTAACAAACCAGTAAACCCATTTAAACATTAGGGTTTACAACCTCCATGAAAAGATTCAGGTTTTAAACTCTGTTTTGTTTTGGTGTTTTCATCACTGGCTAAAGATCTGGGTTACCAGGGTCAGGAAATGAGATGTTTTTATTTATCATTCCGGTCGTTATCCCCTTTAGGCTCTTTGCAGTCTTTGTTTACCCACTAAGCAGCATTTAAGTGACCTTTTAAGATATTGTTACATTTCTAAAAACACACTCACACAGCGGTGTCTCTGATGATGTATTTATTGGCTTTGCAGCCCTGGCTGCTGCATCCATATTCATGCTGCTCGTTTCGATTCTCAAACATTTGGTGCTCGCACACACACAAACACAATCACTGGGAGCGACGACAGCCAAATCCAAGAAGCTCTATTGTTTTGGCTCATCTATTTTCTTGCCTCTCACTCTGTCTTTCCTCTCCTCAATCCCTCTTTTCTCCGACAGGGTGAGGTTGCCCTTTTCTCTCCGTCCAGCTAGGGAATGCTAATGGCAACGCGGCGAGGCCAAGACAATTAGCCAGACACACACAACGCAAGTGAGACCAGCGCTTGCAGACCCAAAACACACCGTGTATCAGTGAGCAACAGGAAACACACCTTGACACATAAAAACGCATGGAAACACACAATGAGAGACAGTTGCTAGTGTCGAGCTTTTGTTTTGTAAGGCTGCAGAGCGAAAGCAAAAGTAGAGACAGAATAAGAGAGGAGAACGAGGGAGAAAGGACTGAGTCACTCTGGAGACTTCAGGTACTGAAGGAAAATACTGACTTGAGAAACCATGATTCATGGTCATGACGAAACAACATCTATATGTACATATTAAGCCCCCAAAATCAAACTTTCAAAGAGTTCTCCACCCATTTACCATTGCACACCTAACGTTGTCAGACTCATGAGCGACGGTAAAATAAAATCGATGCAGCAGAACCAGAGATACAGTTTTTATTATTCCATGCATTCTTGTTCCTCATCAAAACCTGGGGCCTCATTTATAACCCTTGAGTACACACAAAAAAGGGCTTGAAATGTGCGTACACCACTTTCTAAGCATAAATCAGGATTTATAACGAAACACTTGAAGAAATATACGTAAATTTAGGGAAACTCTGACCCATGGAAACTGGAAGTCCCCTTTAAGTTAATCAATTTAAGGCAACCCTTACAGGCAAGTTCCAAAAGCTCCCAAATTTCAGCCTCAGTGTATCAGTTTAAGCTGCAAATTTATTTGGCAGCAGTTGAAGTGCACTTTGGGTCAAAACCTCAGCCTCGTAGCTTCATCTTGATCTACTCACAGCCAAAATCCCTCCAGGTATCCTAACTGGCCGAGCTCAGCCCATTGAAGATTTATAACAAACGTGCCTCACAGATCTTCACAGGCTGAGTTTCTACCTAGATGCAACCAGTCAATCACCAAATAAAATGAAGCAGGTCTTTGGTAAGCCAGGTGAGAGACAGACTCCATAAAGAGAGACGGGTAAGCATGGAGAAACAATCATCACTCTTTGAGCCATTGGGTTCAATACAAGTTGAAAAATCTCAAAGAGCTGCATTACTTGATTAATTTCATACCATTTATGTGCAGGGAGCCAACAGGAAGTCATTTACTCTCAGGAATGAGTCCTAAAACCCTGAAATGAGTCAGTATTTTACCACTCATGGTTCCCTCATCTCAAAATCAGTAGGTTTTTTTAATAGATTTTTGGTTAGATGCCTGAAATAAGGTCTGTGCTTAACACAGAGACTTTCACATTTTGTTCTACAAAATAAAAAACGCCAGTAAATACCCCACTTGTGAATTTTGAAGCTTCTGTGTGTCTTCAAAATGGTGGTTGCTAACAAGTGGCTAAGTGAGACTACAGAACGTCATCATACTGAGCATAGCTTTACAGCCGTACTGTGGGGATGACATTAAGAAATGCATTCATGGTGTAGTTTGTTTATAGCGTTAGCTTTTTACTTCTGGCGACTCCATTTAGGCTTAAATGGAGTAATCATTAAAGTGGTGTTCATTTGTAAAGATGCTATCTAAATATAGAAGAACTTTTTTTCTCAAACACAATTAGAATTGGTAAATGTGTACTTCGAGACATAAGTAAGTAAGTTAACGTACTGTTAAGGGTAGGCTAACATTTTTTTCTATAACATTAAATAGTATGATGATGTTTTATGATGGAGCCATTAGAGTAAAGAACACATTTAGGCTACAAAATAAAGTGCAATAGCATGTCAACAAACACAAATCACACCACAGAGCACGTCCAAATTATAGACAAACTGATTACGGATGAAGACTGGCCAATCAGAATGTAGTATGACTCCATTGACTCTAATGCAGTTGTTTCAGATTTCCTTCATTTTCAGGCTCGTTTTGTGGATTTGGAGCTAAATGTTGTGCCTGGGGCATGTCGTGTATTAATGATACTCATTACCTGGAGAGGTTGGAAAAAGATATACGTTTCTTCCCTGTTCCAAAACCAAAATCAAACCCTGAAAAGTGTAGGGTTAGCTAGCTAGCTACTGAAGATATAGCCTACTGAATGTATACACATGCTGCTTTTGCTTTTTAATGATTATAACCATAGACATATATATGTAGACGCCGCATCAAGTGGGTTTGCCCGCTGCTGCTATACGTCAACGTCGCCGCCATGTTGGATGTGGCAAGGCTGTGCTGTAAATGAATACAAGTGAATGGACTTAATTTCATAAAGCGCCTTTCCTCAAAGAAATGTACGTTAATGCTGTACATACATATATGTACATATATATATATATATATATATGTACATATATGTATATATGTATATTGTATTATATTGTATTGTGGAAAGGATGACACAGTTATTCGGCAAACCACCGTTTATTACTGAACAGTACAGGTTACTGTTGGCCGTAACCACGCCAAAACAACCAACAAACAAGAACTTAGCTGTAACTCCAACTGTGCACTCCTGCTCTCTCCTCCAGCTCGCTCCTACACACACCAGCACCCTCACACATTGCCCTCATTCCCGTCACACTCGCACCCCGCCCCCCTACCTATACTCATTCATTAACTCACAGAACACTGACATTATAACAGAACATTTACTGCACACTCAGCGCTCGATGCAGCATCTATGTATATATGTCTATGGTTATAACAGTGGGGAAAAGGCCATGAAGGGAAGCAGGGAAACTTTGCTGATATTCAACCAGCTCTGTGTCATCAGTGAAGCCAAACACTCTGCACACACTGCGATGCCACACAGCTGGCTCAATATCAGCAAAGTTTCCCTTTATCTTCATTGTCTTGTGTGGCGATCAGCAGTGATGTGGTGGTTCACTTTTACACTGTGATCTGTAGCCTATAGTTCGGCTTTAGCTTCTAACTATCTTTGTCTTTTTAACCTGTTGTTGCTGCTGAGTCAGTTTGACATCCTGGATATATCCTTCAAACACAGACTGTAGACCCCTCTGTCTGCTTCTCTCTGGAATCACTGTTTCATTTCTCCAAAAATATGATGATATTTCTACAGGGAGTGCAGTTAGAAAAAAATACTGTATCTTTACAAGGACCCAAGTATCAATATTTTTATTGTATAAATTACTAATATTGTTTATACAAATTAAACTTTTGGCTGAATAATAATAGAATAATATAATCAGTTGCTTTTTCAGTCTCCTCAGAGCAGGGCAAACAGCTCTGATCTACTGGTTATAGGGAAAGGAGTCTATCACCTATTTTTAAATAGGTGAAAAAAAATTGCATGCACATGATCATTTTGATAGGAAAAGGCTATAGAGTGCTCCAACATTTTTTGTGGGCCATTGTGGAAGAGGAAGATAACTGTGGTATTACTACTTTTACTTGAGTAAAAATCTCAATACTTCTTCCACCACCAGTAAGGGAAATGAAATACAATGTTTGAGATGAAAGTACAAGTACAAGTAAAAATGCAGTAAAATTACAGGAAAAATAACTTTGTTACAATAAAAAAAGTAAAGGCAAAGCAAGGCAGTTTTATTTGTATGCACAATTCATACTTCAGGGCAATTCCAAGTGCTTTACAGAGCAATAAAGCATAATAAAAGATACAGATTTACAATAAAAGAAAAGAGAAAAAAAGATACAAAAGGTCAAATTAATTTTAAATGATTTACTTTTTTTTTTAATCACCATTAAAAATAGCAAAGATAAAACGAGTCTAATGAAGCTAAAATCAATAAAAGTATTTGTATTATAAAAAAAATTACAGTGCAGTGCAAGAAATGAATAAATATTTGATATCATAAAAGGCAGCAGCAAATAGAAAAGTCTCCAACCTTGATTTAAAAGACATGAGGGATGGTGCAGACCTTCAGTTTTCGGGGAGTTTGTTCCAGAAATGTTGGTGCATAAAAACTAAACGCTGCTTCTCCATGTTTAGTCTTGACTCTGGGGACATGATGCTGACCTGTCCACGATAACCTAAGCACACTGCATGGTTCATAGTGTGGCAGAAGGTCAGAAATATATTTGGGCCCGGAACAATTCATTGCTTTGTAAACCAACAGTTGGTATTTTAAAGTCGATTCTCCAACAGACAGGAGGTCAGTGTAAGACCTCAGAGCTGGATTGGTCTTAGACTTCGTGTGGACTCGAGCAGCAGCATTCTGAATCAGCTGCAGCTGTCTGATTGGTTGTTTAGGGAGGCCTGTTAAGACTCTGTTACAGTAGTCAAGTCTTATGAAGATGAATGCATGGACAAGCAGATCCTGCTGAGACGTGGGTCCTTTTTAAGGTGATAGTAGGCTGACTTTGTAATTGCTGTTGAAGTTCAGGTCTGAGTCCAAGACTTCTTGCTTGGTCTGTGGTTTTTCACACTGCCAGTTGAAGCTGAGCTCTTACCTTTGATCATTCTTCCCTGGCTCCAAACACTACTACCTCAGTTCTACCTCCCTGGGTATCAATGTTGCTATGAGCAATTAACGCAGTATCTTTCAGGCCAAATGAAATATGCCAATTAGTTATTATGTGTGAATCCACATACAGTAAACATGCTTGTCATGATTTTGTAGCCATTTTTCTGACCACTTTCTTCAGCAGAAGTAGAAACAGCCATCGGGCACAACATCATTTGAATCTCGGAAGAAATTGGACAAGTGGCTTGTGATCATGGAACCAGGCTGTGATGCCGTGAGCTGAAGGGGAATTTGACTCGGCATGCAGTTGGAAGTTTGAGCGCTAATGGTTGCTTATCTCAGCTCAGTTCGAGGATATCTGGGATCAAGTGATTGCTTTTAGCTTCAAGACTTCATTGCAGAGACTTGGAAAGGCCTTCAAGACGTTCTGTGACTGTGGGTAAGTAAGAAAAATGGAAAATCCCCCCAGAACCAAGCTATCTCTTTATTCTGCAGCTCATGCCTTGAACGCCAGCTGCACCTCAGAAGTGAGAACTAAAGACTGAAAAGCTGCCAGCCCCTCGTGATTGTGCGAAGCAAACAGAGCGAAAGCCTGTTTCCCAGCCGACCAATGATCAATAGCTCATATGCAGTGCCAGTTTAGATGCCTATCTGCCTGGGGCCAATGGGCACTGTCTCCACCAGCGCACTTTAATCAGAATGAGTTATTGGGATCTGTGGCTCTGAGTGAACTAAGGGGGAATGACACACACACACACACACACACATACACACAATGCAGCTAATCAATCACTTTAATTGATCGAGTGAATAACAGAGGAGGAATGGGCTCAGAAGTCTCCAGGCGGAGATGCAGCAGTGGGTGTGTTTGGGAAGATGATGGCCACTGAATTGAACTGGCAGAGATCCATACACTGTGTGTGTGTGTGTGTGTTAACAATGGTGAGTTTATGACTAAGGCAGGCCTATTCTCAGAGTCAGGGTCACTACCTTTCCTCTAGCCACCTGTAATCGTCCTTTTGTCGTCATCTGTTTCACTAAAAGGAGATTACAGTAACGGTTATAGACGTGGTCCATGGTCCAGATGGTCGCTGGTTTGATGAAAATCTGTGCAGGTAAATAAATAAGTAAGTAAGTTGATTAAAGCATCTTTCCTTTGCCATCGTCAAGGTGTCCTTGAAGGAGGTACTTTAAGAAAAATGTCTAAAACTCTTCAAACTGCCAGCTGGGCCCATGTGTTGTTATGTATGTCAGTTTTTCTCTTCAGTAACTGGCATTTCCGGAAAAACGGTTGGATTTAGAAACATAAAATTTAAAGGATTTGTATGTAACGTTTAGAGAATCCTTGTTATTAGTGACGCCTCTCTCTGAGGGCGTTAAATGAACTACAGTAAGCATCCTCCATAGACGCGAGTGAGCACCTGCATCGGCCACAACAGTGGCTTCAAACTTATTTATACTCAACGTCACATACGTATATGGAGATGGACAGACACTTCGTTTCCACTTACGTATGTGTACGGAGATCCAGAAGTCCATTCATTCCTATGTGAATCCGATGTACCTGTAAAACTCCTCCCCTCCTGAAATTTGCCTCGAGTACGTTAAAAAAATTTAGCTTTTGCAGTGGATTTCAGAGAGTGCTAGCCTAGTTTTAAGACACTGTGAATCTGAGTAATGTTATTCTACTAAAATACGATCATATATTACAGTCAGATCGTCATTATGACTCATTCAGCAGTTCATACGTCTTTTTATTTCAATATTTCACAAAACATGCCACATACCTGGCAGGTCCTGTTTCTGTCCCGGTAATATATGTTACACATATTCAAAACTACTGGATGGCAAAGAACGGACAAAATTAGCCTCTTCCCCATTGCCACACGTAGTTTCCATCAGGTTTCTCTCCATCCATAAAGAGGTGCAGTTCCTTGTGTTGGACACTAGAGGCATCATCCATATATTTTCAGATGTACAGACACCAGTCACATACGTACTGTAAGTGGAAACGAAACTCTGTCGAAACTGTCCATACTTTGCGGACATTTCCTCCGTATTAGTGCTCATTTTTCTTATAGCATTCAGATATGGATGAAATGTAGCAGTACCACCGGAGATCGTTGGGGCAGTGTAGCATAGTTCAAGATACAACCATAGGAGATGAAGAAGACTAAATAATGCGGAAACGGAATGATTTGGTAGGTAGAGAAAAGAATTCTCCATCCACATGCTGCAATGTATTTAATGGCCTCAGACTGCTGCTGTCAACAATGTTGCCTCTGTTAAAAAAGGTACATCGTTACAAATTCCTCCAACGTCACCTCATTTGTTGTTATGTGAAACTTTTGACTCTGCCCTCCAGTGCCATCTATTGGCGGTATATATGCTATCATAAAAGACGCATGAAATTATGAGGGCAGTGACCTTTACAGCGTTTGAAATAGACTCATCCATTTTCATACGTAAAGGAAGTATAAATGATAGAATAACATCACTGGACAATTAATTACAATCATAGTTAAGATGATGTTATTATCTGGATGTTCTTATATTCCATCGGAGTATTGGCTCCATGATACTAGCTAGCTTGCCAGTTACTTCATCAGTTGGCACTATGAAGCAACCAGCTGCAGATCCATACAGCGTAGCTTTACAGCTGGCTGGCTAGCTTAAGCTCAGGCTACCGCTCACTGGCTGCCCAGCTGGCTGTAACTTATTTTCACTGCATAGATCAGCCGTTGGTTGCTTCGTAGCTGATAAAGTCATTTGCAAACCAGCCCTGGGAGTCTGGATGAATTAGTTTGTGTTCTCCACTTAATACAGTATTTAGTCACATTTGCTAGGTAGCAATCTGTCCGCATTTGAAAACAAGCCGACGTTTGCTATCATTAGCAAGCTAAAACCAAAATGTCAGTGTTTCCATTGGGATTTTTTTCAGCGCCGGGGGCACTGAAGAATTAGCTAGCACACCCGGCTGTACTCCCTGTCGATCAGAACCTCCGGAGATGGACCTCCAGTCAGCGGAAAATCAGTTGGAAGTGATGAATATAATGGAAACACAGCATCCATGGACTGGTGGCAGGTGCCAGTCATGTCTTGACGTTAGTTAGACCTAACATTAGCTGCTGCTGCTGCACACCGCAGCCATAGATTTGTAATACCCAGATACTGGATGCCAAGATGGCACTTCATTCATTTCAGTGGAGTTGCATATACCAAATAGGTTTCTAGTGTTCCAGGTTTACTTCTGCGGTATGCGGCCTACTGAATATGTACAGTACATTTTTTTCGCTGTAATACCGTGAGGGGCAACTGGGAAATATTGGCTGCAGGGCTGAGCAGCGTTCCTGGGGGCCTGACTGTACTGCTGTAGCGGAGCTTAAGAGAGATGTAGCGCGCTGTTGGGAGAAGTTTGTCTGCATGCCAGAAATGGATTTCTTGGTTAAGCTTCATCACATTATGAGAAAACTCCTCGAAGAATCATCTTATCATCCTCCTTTACAAAAAAAGTCAGTCTGCAGGCTGTTACAGGCAACTGAGAAAGTCGGGGTCAGTTTGTAAGTTATGTTACAATACGTTCACCTATTGCCAATACAAAATGTAGTACTTGTAAAAAGTTACATACAGAACCTTTAAATCTGTAGAGTTTAACAGCAAGAAGTGTTTCTAAGACCTGCATTTAAACAGTTATAAAGTGAGAAATGTATCATTCAGAGGCAGAGGACCATGATGCAATGCAATGTCAGGATATTGTTGAGTAACAAGCAAGAGTCGCCTGGATAAACTCTCTCCACTGAGACCACTTAGATGGGAAATCCATAGCTGAATGCATTACCATCCCAGTGCCATGTTCACTGTTGAACGCTGATTTGGGAAATGTAGGAAATCACTAATTGAAGCAGAAGAAGAGAAGGCAGGTTGGGGGAAAGTTGAGTCGACACCCAGGTGGCTAAAAGCAACATAGATGTCTGTGAGTAAATGTAAGCCAACACGATTTTTAACGTGTCTCCTCTCTGGATAATTGCCCAACAAGACAAAGTTTTATACTTTGTCATGGTCAAAAGTGAAACTCTGAGGAGTCTGTCCCAGTTCTATCTGAGGACACAAAATCGATTTCCACACCTTTACCTCCCTCTCTCAGACTGTCACTTAGCCACAGCAGGTTTCTGTAGAACGAGGGGGCAGAAAGGGGGGGATTTAAGAATCAGAGCTGTCATCTGGTCAACTTATTGATCTGTACAAAGCTCTAGAGACCAGGAGCTGGCTGACTGCCACACTGCTGATTGCCATCTGAGGATTTTGGGGGAGAGCCTCATGAGACCGTTTCACCATAGAAACTACTACGGGTAGACAGTTTGGCTTCAAGCCCAAAACTTAAATTTAGCAGCAATGTAAACATGAAACAGAACCTGTTTACTGACGCTGAAAATAAATCATACAAGCATGTAAAAGTTCTCCAATACGCGAAATGGAAAACAAGCATAACAAAACATTATGTTTTTGCTCTGTGAGCACTTTTGTTGGTTTGTGTCCCAGTTGTCATAAATATTTTACTTTTCGCAAGAAGTACAGAGCTTCAGATTGTCTTACGGGTACGTTCAGTATTTCCCACCCTGGGACCCTATTTTTCCATGTTTTTGTGTCTAAGTGACACATGGGAATAACAAATTTTGAAACTGGTGCACTATTCAATGTGAAGTTGGCAGCTGAGAATCAGGGCGCAAAGTACCTACTTGAGGCATTTGGCACCATCAGTTTAGGTCCAGTGAAAGAGCTTGTTTTTGCTACTGACAGGCTCCGAAAAATGACTAGTGTCTGACAACATTATGGAAAGGATCCTGACAGAGATAGACCCTTCTGTTAAAGTAAGATCCTTTTTTGTTTAACCAGAAATAGCCCTGATATCGCCATCGGCAAACACACCAGACTCCATTTAAAAAAACAGTAATTTTAGCATGTATGAAGCCAACATCTTTTCACATCTAACTGGGTGAGTTAAGGGTTTATTTAAACCAAACCAGAGTTGGTGATTGTTGGAGCAGTGGAAAGATGAACCAGGATGGCTTTTATGAGCTTTATTTTGTTTCTATAGACTTTGACGAAGAGTGTTTTATGATGATAAAAATGACTGTTTTTTTTTAAATGGAGTCTGGTGGGTTTGGCAATAGCGATGTCTAGACTGTTTCTGGTTAAAGAAAAAGGATCTTAATCTTTAACAAAAGGTCAACCTCTGTAATCATAAGTGCTATATGAAAAGCAACTGGACTTGCTCAAGAAAGTCCAGTTGCCTTTGATATAGCACTTATGATTACCATGACCTGGATGACTGAGACTCTTGAGCGACATGTCGACCTCTGTAGAGATTCTTTTCATAATGTTTTAGAGACTTATAACAACGATCTGAGCCTGTCACTGGCAACGCCATGCACTTTTAGTTGCCGTTAACGCGCATTCCAAGTGGTTACATTGTAGTTTAGTTTACTGCTCCATCAATAGTAGACCAATTTAAAAAATTGTCCCCATTAGTCACTCAAGGCAGCTTAAATCGTGGTTGCTGGTTGCAGCACTCTCACTCAGTAGTGAAAACTTATACACAAAAACATGGGAGGATAGGGCCCAGGTTGAAAAATGCTGAGGTTACCCATTGATGTTGTTTAACACTGCATTGTTCAGTCTGTCCTTACTCAAATGTGAAGTGCCAACGAGGACAGTCACTTTAAATCTTTTAGAAGTACCACATATTGCCTGTGAGCTCACTCATGGCCCGGTTCCACCAACAAGATGGCCTTTGGCAATCACATTCATTTTACTCAGTCGTGTTACAACCAAAGGACAACTAATAAATGGAGGTTATTACCTCTCTTGGAGATGTCTTCAGCAAGTAGATGTGGGCTTAAACAAAAGGTGCAGAATATTTAGTTGCTAACCATGAGACATGACAGTTGTATAACACAGTTCAGGGAGGAAATTCAGCTATTTTCGAACAAGATGTTGAAGAAAGAGTTGACGTTTTTTCAACTCGAGTTCAGAGCGCTCCAGCAAAAACGCAAGGCGCATCGCAATGCAAAAACCACAAGCAAAAAGCTTCATACTCATTAAAAACGATCACTAAAAGGTTGCTAAAACTCTGTCAATTTTCAACCTGGACCCTATCTTGTCATATTTTTGGGGTATAAGTGTCCAGCACTGAGCGAGAGCGCTGCAGCCAGCAGCCACGAAACAGGCTGCATTGTAGCCACTGGGGCATGTTTGCCCCATCACTTTACTTCCATTAAAAGTGCTTCTGTTTGCCACAGACAAGTTCAAATTGTTATTCTTAGTGTCTAACAACAGTATGAAAAGGATCCCTACAGAGACAGATGTTTGTTAAATAGTAAGATCTTTGCTTAACCAGAATCAACCCTGAAATCTTTATCACCAAAAGCACCAGACTCCATTTAAGTAACCATATAAACAAAATAAAACTCACAGAAAACATCTCAGTTAGTCTTTCTGCTGTTCAAACATCAGCTCTGCTTCAGCTGCATATGTAAAAATGTGCTGGCTGCTTGGCTCTATACCACAGACTGTATATAAACAGTGTGTTGAGACGTTGCTTTTCTGATGTTTCACTTCCCTGCCACCCTCTCCTGATATTTTCACATCTAACTGGATGAAATAAGGGCTTATTCAAAACCTGTTCTTCCTCAATACTGAACCAATTTCAAACACTGCGGTTCCCATTAGTCACAAAAACATAAGAAAATAGGGTGCAGGTTGAAAATGACCAGTTGCCCCTTAAGAATTTGATCTACCTACTGTGTTACAGGACATGAACGAACCTTCAAGTCTAACTAGACATGGATATGTTAGATAACAGAACCAGCAGTGGTTCAACAGGCCTTCAGTGATTCTTTCTAATGTAACTTCCAAGAGAAACTGATCTTCTGTCATAAATATCTCATCATGGGCTCAGAGCAGCAGCAGAGAAGCCTGAGCCTGGAGAAACCTTCAGTCTGACACAGACAGGAACATGGTTCACTACTGACCTCTAGTGGCTGTACAACATTATCACACCCTGTACAGATCAGGTTCAAATGATGCTTTCACATCCAGACATACAACCCAAATGATAAAAAGCCATTTTATCAAACACGTAAAAAAAACACATCTTTATTTTAAGAGTACGCATGACAGCCATTTAAAAATAGCACAGCATCATCCGGTCGTCTTTTATACAAATAATTAGCATAGTGATATTAACATGATAGAACGCTGTACAACGTATGAAAATACACACATGCATTTCTGCTAACTTTAACACTGTATGAAAACCTATGAAACATGTGGGCTGGTGCATAATTCATCAGTAAAGTAAGCATTTATCTCCTTCTCCAGCTCACCATTATCCTAAAACCTTATTTTCAACACAGACGGGGCTTACTAATTACTAATGAATTAAGATTTTTTTTTTTTTTGTAGCTTAAAGAATACCAAAACAACTGGTTTCTAAAATGTACCACTTAAAAGTCCTTATTAACAACCTCAACATAATACAAAACTTCTTAAGAACAAATGCCCATGTCCATCAGGAACTGGAATTAAAGATTTATCTCCAATAATATATAAAAGACAGACTGGACTACATGTATAAATATTAAACATATTAACAAAGTATTTACAGGTTTGAGGGAATTCCTTCAAATATTTTCACTCAATTCAAACTGGCAAGATTTTATTTTGAAGGAAGCGACATCTCACAGAGATAAAGCTTTTTCCAAAATGTCAGCGTTGACCGATGGCAGGTTTGCAACTTCGAAAAACACCCTGAAAGATATCAAAGAAAGATTCAACTGCTTGTACATTTCATTCATTAACCTCTTTATTGTATCATGCTGGTTTTATAGGTCTTTAAATATCAGACTTACTTGTGTGAGTATTTGTTTCTGATGGCTTTCAGTTTGTCGTCAGGAGGAGCTAACAGCATCTCATAGAGCTTTCGGACAACGGGAGCCAGATCTGACGTCTCATAGCCCGAGTGGAACTGCAGGATGGGACTCTGCAGCACAACAGAACCAAGACGGACATTTGAACACACACACACACACACACACAAGTAGCCATGTTGAATCCTTTAAGCTACAAAGTATCATTGCCCCAAGTTTCATTCCTCAGCCTCTGCAATTTTCAATATGTTGCATAAACATCACTATTTCTAAATTGGAGCAGATTCTGGAGTCAGCCCAGGAACAAGTGAAATTACCCACCATCCCTTGTTCTACTGCTGCAATGATAACTCAAATTTACATGGAAAAACAATTTGCATTTATATTGAGAGGAGGAGGATTGTTCTCTCTGGACAGAGCTGCGGTCTGGCTCTTCATGCACGACCGAAACACAGCCAAGTCAAACAGTTGAGGGTCTGAAATCAACCTTAACTGGCGGACAGCAGAAGTTTTCAGGAACTGTGAGCCTGTTTCCACCTGGTATTAACATGCGTCTCAGGATAACTCTGAGTGTGTCTGTTCACACCTGGCATTAGAATGTGTCTACACATCCTGGGGATCCCTCTTCCAGGACAGACAGACGTGCAATAGATGTCATACAGAACGAACCTGGGAAAGTTGCTAATTTGATAAAGGAGCTAAAAGGACCCCTAAATTGGCATTCTAAGAACTACGATCACTACTATTGTGCGTTGTACAACACAAAAAGGAGGATATTTGGAGCTATGAAAAAATTCCTCCAGTCCAAAAAAAAAACAAAAAAACCCTCCCAATGTCAGGGCTAACTATTAGCAACGCATGGCTAGCATTACCCAACGATTAGTAACAGTTTAACAACAGAGTCGATCCGTTTTAATGTCAGTATGAACTTGGTTGGACCCTTGAACTGCTGCTCGAACCGACCATTGCCGGGAGGGGAGTGGCTCTGGAGATGGCCTTCAACAGTGGGGAGTCGGATTAGCAAGGATGTAAACATGGTAGGCAGTCCGTTAATGTGGCCCAGGACACATTAACGTACACACTGCTGACAGAATGTGGCCACCTCAGATTGTGGTCTAAACATTTGGATCTCAAGACGCATTGAGGGCGCATCACGCGCATTCACACCTATACTTAGAGCTGTCCTGTTAGGACCTGATCATCCAAGTGGCAGGTTAATATCAGGTGTAAACAAGTGTTTTAGTTGTGCAGCAAATAAACAGCACTCAGTGATATAGTCACAGGAAGTCATCAAGTTCCTTCAGGATCAGAATCAGAAATTTATTGATCCCCGAGGGAAAATTATTTGTGTCCCAGGTTTGTGTTTCTGCCTTGCTGACATAACTGCAGACATTAGGCAAATTACAAGAGATAAAGCATCCATTTGGGTTGCAACAGCCATTGTTACATTCAACAAAATCATTTCTGTTATGCAACTATGTGTTTGAATCATTGCTGGAGGGACAGACACCTGGCTAACATCAAACCCCCGCCTCTATTTTGACATCAACTACAATAAGGCAAGTTGCTCACTCACTTTTCTGATGGTTGCCATTGTTTGAAACAGCATTTTGGATAGAAATACTCATTTTGACATAAAAAAGTAACCAATCAAAAATGTGGCACAGCAACAAAAGTGACCCTCAGTCTGGCCAGAAAAAGTAAAAACTGCCCAATCAGAACAGAGTTGCTGAGAACCTACCCATCCTCCGAGGTCCTTGGTCACCAGTGCCAACAGCAGACAGGCTGAGGCGAGCAGTGACCCCCTCTCAGGCACAAACTCCATCTCCATGAGACTCATCTCGCAGTAGTACCGGGCCAGAGTCAGCGTGTCCATTCCTGCGCTCACACACTGCAGAGACAGCAAACACTCAGATGAGGGGAAGCAGACCTCCAGAGACTGAAGAGCAAAGGGCTCTCTGGCTTTTTTGAGGAGGTACCGTTAGTTTTCTGCAACGGAAAAGCTAAAAAAAAACCCAAACATTTCACCCAACACACACCTTGGCATAGCGTCTGAGGAACCGATAGGGAATGGGGATGTTGATGTCGAAGGACAGCGCCTGTAGGATGTTGGCCTCCATGGAGATGAGCTCCTCCCTCTTATACGCATCGTCACAGATGTAAAGAAAGTCGTCGACACAGGGCGGACTGCGCTCCTGCAGGATCGGTAAAGTAAAACATGCAACAGTGTTATTTATCTTTTGCGGCAACATTATTATGGAGGATCAGAGTGAGAGCGTTAAACTGAAATTTCATCTGAATTGTCTACGTCTCCTCACCTCAAATTTGGAGGCTATGAGCATTGCAGTGGAGCCGACGAGCTGCAGCATCTCCCGGTGGATCGGAGTCTTGGAGAGGAAGTGGTCCGCCATCTTTACA
This sequence comes from Epinephelus fuscoguttatus, assembly GCF_011397635.1. Taxonomy (NCBI): domain Eukaryota; kingdom Metazoa; phylum Chordata; class Actinopteri; order Perciformes; family Serranidae; genus Epinephelus; species Epinephelus fuscoguttatus. The sequence goes on from NC_064774.1 coordinate 18,487,077, forward strand.
GCCAGATACAGGGTCTCGTGGTACAGCTCAAAGTTCTCCTGAACAAACATGAGAACAGAAACCAGTCAATTTGCTGCAAAAACAAATTTGACTTCACCTCTCTGCTTTACACCCTTGAGATACAACTCTCAAGGGTGTACACCAGGCGACCAGGAAAGCTCACCTGCACTTCCACCAGCCAGTCAATCAGGATTGCTCTCATCTCTGGGTTGAGGCTGGGCTGTTTGGGCATGTAGTTAGAGAGGACAAACTTCTCCTGCAGACAGTAAAACAGAAGAGAGACCAGATGAAAAGAGAAAGATGACCTTTGCATTGAGATTTTGTCCCAAAAAATAAATAGCCTTTCCAGAAACCACAGCTACTTCAGACCCTGTGAATGTGGCACTAAATCCTTGTGGGATTGGAAACTGTGCTTTGGTTTGGCTCACCTCTCTCTGTTTGAGGTAGTCGAAGATGTCCTTTGCATACTCGGGACACATAGAACAGTCCTCAGAGTTCTCAGAGTCGATGTCAAACTCCTTTGGGATCTACAGAGATTGAGAGTGTATGAATAAAGATGGAAATGACACAAGCCAGAGGCTTCTTTTGGGTTGTATAATTCTTCTCACTTCTTGTTTCCGGAGGTGTGCTGGCACTTCACGGGCAGCAGGGGGCGTAGCAGCCACCGCCTCTTCCACTGGAGGTGCCACATTCTTCTGCACCTCCTCTTCCTTCTCCTCTGCATCAGTCTTTTGTTTCTCAGGGAGTGTATCCTCTGAGCTCACAGATGAGGACCTGCAGCGGAAGAGGAGCAGCAAATTGTAGACATCTGCTGCTGAGGAGATAACTACAGGAGAAAGAGCAAGAATGCAAATCTGGCAGAGTGAATAATGGTTGTCTTACTTAATCAGGTTGGCCTGATTATTTGCAGACACTGAGAGGGCGCTTGTTGTCTTCACCTGCTTCTTCGCTGCTTCCTTCTTTCTCCCTGGAAGGCAGATCTGAACCTTATGAGCCTGTGAGCAAAGCCAAAGTGAGATATGGGTTATTAAATCACCCACTCATTTCCAAATAATAAATGTTAAGTAGTTTACACTTAGTGAAATAAGTTTTAAATCATCATCATTCATAGGTGATGATAACTGGGACATCAGTGCCAAAAGTCTTTTTGGAAAACACCCAAAAACTGAAAAAGTGACTCACGTCCAAAAGCTGGAATGTCACGATTCTGGTATCAAGACACCTCTCTGCTGACGTCACAGTCGCCCAAACTGCTGCTGTGAAGCCAACAAGGTGGCAAACAAACACAGTGCTCGTTTCACACCCGGGTGGGGTGGCAGAGTGCATCAATTCACACCACAGTGGGGATCTACTGTGAGCCGAAACCCAGGAACAAAGTGTGTCACTCACTGATGTGCACACACAAACACAATGAGCTCATGAGTGATTTATGAGGTGTCAGAGTGAATGATTAAAATGCATAGTTCAATTAATCTGTGCTATGTCGTGTACAGGATTGTTTCTGTGCGGGAAAATCTGACAAGAAGAAATTCAGCTTCATTTGGGAACTTGCTGACACATTTAACAACATGTCAAGTACAGAGTAATGATTTGGCTTAGGGCCGTAACGGTACATGTATTTGTGTCGAGCCGTTCGGTACGCGACTTTTGGTTCGGCATGGCCCTGTACCGAATTATTGGGCGCAGGATATTATTTTATTTTAATTACGTTTTTGCGAGCTGAACCATTTAAAATATCTAGTTCCCCAACGGACATAATTGAGTGACGGACCGCATGCCATAAATCTCCGCTTTCACTTTGTGCAGCGCATTCTCGCATTGTGACAACATGGCAAGTGAGCCTGACGAACCTGAAAACCCACCCGCAAACCTTAAGTCCTCCGTTTGGGAACACTTTGGTTTCAGGGTAAAATATGAAGATGGAAATAAACAAGCTGACAAGACAAAAGCAGTGTGCTGACACTGCAGAACAGCGGTCGGGTATGTACTTGGAAACACATCTAACATGCTAACGCATCTAAAGCGACACCACCCGAGTTTGAACGTTAACCGGCACGACTAGAAAAAGCAATCTGTGAGAACTACGATATCGTCGTTGTTTAAAAAGAGAGAGCATTTCCCTGACCATCGCGCTAAAGAAATAATCAACGCCACTGGAGTTGAGTAAAATTGTTTAAGCTGCACTTTAGATATAAGCATGTTTTGTTTACTGCACTTTAACAAAGTGGGAAAGCTAAGTAAGTTCCTAGTAAAACTGAATCTGAGCAGGCTTTAAAGCTGACCAGCTGCACTATACTTTTTATTTTAATTGAGCAAAACTGTTAAAGCAGAAATGTATATTTATATTTTTCATTCAAACAGTGTGTTAAAAAACAGCAGGATTTTATTTTTCACTTTTATATTTCTATTTTCATTCAAACAATGTGAAAAGCAGGATTTTATATATATTTGTTTCATTCAAAAATTGTGTAAAAAGAGTTAACTGCTGTGGTGGTATGTTTTAATAAGGTTACCAATAAGTAAAAGATATTTAATAGTTGTCTATTTTTTTCATTACTGTACCGAGGGGAAAAAAACAAACAAACAAAAAAAAAAAAACGAACCGTGACTTGTGTACTGAGGTACGTACCCAACCGAGGTTTTTGTGTACCGTTACACCCCTAATTTGGCTTGGTGTGTACGGTAGCCAGCAGGGACACACTTTCAGAAAAAACAAATACTCCACTAAGGGCCAATACGTGTTCCCCAATGTCAGACATTTACATAACCTTTTAGGGTTCAGCCATCTAAGGCTGGTTTATACTCCTGCCTTGAATCTACACTGTAGGTATGCCATGGATGAGCAGCCTACACTGTAGCCTGACGTGCACCGTCCCATAAATGTAACTACATATTGTGGTGACACAGACTGCAACGACTGTGATTAATCCGCTCGGTAGCATTGCATTTCCTCCTACTAGAGCCGGAAACTGGTACTTGATACCTATACGCCTTTTTTCCACTTACGCATGTGACTGGTGTCTGTAGATCTGTAAAATATATGGATGACGCCTCTATTACTTTTAATCACACAAACTCACTTGACAATCAACACAGGCAACTGAACTGAAGGAAATAGTCTGTTAGCCAGTTAGCAGCCTGTTAGCTAAGCTAGCACACTGTCATACGGTCTCTCCAAAATCCACTGCAAAAGCTTAATTTGTGGCAAATTCTGGACCAAAATATTACAGAGGGGAGGAGTTCAGGGATTCCCATAAGAATAAATGGACCTCCGGTTGCCTCGTCTCCGTACGCACACTTAAGAGGAAATGAGGTGAAAAGGTATAACCAAAATAACCCAGTACCAAGTTGTGCTGAAACTTCTCCAGTCAAACAATGCATGCATTTGAACCTTTTGTTACCCGGATCTGTTATAAAAAGTAACTGTATGTTTTCTGGCAGCCACAGTGACAGGTGATTGGCACACTACCATATCAGCACAACCTACACAGTCTGAGGTGTTTGACACTGAGCTCAGGGAATCTGACGTAGTTGGCAGTTCGGCGTATCAAGATGGCACCAAAATGTTCAAAAGTATGGCTATACTGCACACCTTTGTCATCCGAGGGCATTTTACACAACTAAATGCTTCCACCAGACGATGGGTTTTGAATCAAGTTTAAAAAAAAAAAACGTTATCAACTGAAGTACTCCACTGGTATCAGTAGCACTTTAAGAGTACTGGTATTGGAATGTTTTAGATGGTATCCAGCCCTAACTTCTACGCATTTTCCTGCTGCTTCTTCATCTCCATTAACATAGACCAAATCTACCATCTACTCTGATGTCAGCTCTCTTCTCTGCGTTGCAGTAGTTTCAGTAAAAGTAACTGTTATAACATTTAATAGCTCCAACTTAAACATAACCTGCTCAGTTTCAGTTGCCATTGTTTGAAATACACGAAGAAATGCAACACAGTGGCACAGAAACCCCCACTGCCAACTAGTGTTTGGTTGTGTCATTGTAAAGCAACTCAAGCCCTTTTAAATAGGAATTCAGGAAAGCCCAATCAGTCTTTTTTCAGCATTGGCGGTATAAAAACAAAATCAGGGAGCGCGGCAAAATGCTGCCTACCTACTTTTGTTTATACAGAATGCGCCTTTTTCGGGGCAATGGGGGGCGTGAGCAAGTAACAAAACGTGTAGCTCAGCATGTGACATAAACAGTGATGTGGGAGGGAAGCCACAGTCAGTCCTTGGGCCATTCTCTCATAAGTCTGCCCGTTCCTCACCGTCCCCGTCATCTGACAGTTAATGGCCTCTTCATTTGCGAGGACAAGGAGGGCGCGCAATTTCTTGTCTCCCCAGTGGCTCATCTTTACAGTGTCTGTCAGGTTTGCGTTTCCCTCTTGCTACTAGCTGCTCGCTAATTCCTGCTATCAGCTGTTTCCTGTTTATCCACTGCCAGTGGCTCACATGTGCGGCATCATCAACAGCTCCTCCCACAAGTCTTCAACAGCCCCTCCCGTTGCAGAAGGCCGCCTCGGTCTTTATAATCTAAAAGGGTTCTGCCAATATGTCTACCCTACGAGGCGGGAAATTGGACACCTCGGATCAACTCGCCAATCCGCCTCTGTGAGTCTAAACGCTCACAGCTTGCCGGCAAAACGGCCCAACATTCGCAGGAAATCTGGCAGTGTTAAGGGGCTACAGACGCACCGGCACACAATATAAAAGCTCACATAGACCACTTGTGTAGGCTATGACATAGGTGTAGAGACTACATACAATCATAAAGCAGCCTTGAGGGTGGAAGTACTCCAAGGCTTTCAACTGTTATCTTAAACCACAAGTGTTGCAGGGTGACAATGACCCACACAGTGCTCCTCTCACTACCTCACATAGTGACCACCACCAAAGTTCTGCATACGCATAGTATCCCACTTACTGTCCTGAAGCTGCCGTCGCTGTTGGGCCTAAAATCTGACAGACACTGCCCGACAGCCTGTCGTCAAGAGGGACGAGCAGTTAGGACGAAAAAATGCACACAGTAGCAAATCATCCAAAAACTCATTCTGCATTCAGACAGCTGCTAGCCTGATATTCTCACTCTCAGATCTTAATAAATCAAACCTGGGAGGTTTATGAGAGGGACGGATTTGTCAGAATTAGATGCTACAGAGGACGACAGAGCCCTGCAGCATGCTGATGGATATGAAAGCAACAGTATAAAGGTACTTTCCATGTCTACATCTGCTTTTAGGGTTCCCACACATTTTCATGGACAAAATTTCCATGACTTTAAGAACATATCAAATTCTTTATAGCTGGCATACATAGTGTGACAAGCTGACAATTCTGTCTAATATCAGGCAAGCACAATGAGACTCAAAGTTAGTGTGATGTAGGGAAGCTCAGCCATCCAATTTAGAGCCAGCTGCTCAACAGCTTTGCTATGATGTCACTAAAACAAACCCAGAACACAATGGATCAGCTAACACTGTCATCACACATACTAAAATTACTATACAGTGTCGCGAGAAAGACAATTTGCTGACTAAAATGGTAGCAAATACATGGAAACGACTGCCAAGTGTTTATGAATCTTGTTCTGAGACAAAAAGCCTCAGATCCAACTGCTTTGCAATATGTTTATGTAGCCTCTATCCTGAATTTAGATGCCGTTAACTCCACTAAAACCACAAACCTGTAGGACAAGACTTACATTGGTGATGTCGATAAAAGCAGGCCTCTTCTTCGGGGCTCCATGGGGAGGTGAGGAGGACCTCTTCACCTGTGGGCCTTCATCCTGCAACCCAAAGATAGTCAACTGAAAACACACCTATCAGTCACACATCACATGCATGCACAGACTGCAACAAGAAAAGACCCTTGGTCCTTTAAACTGCTGCCCTCCATGCTGCAGCCTCGAGGAGCAGCTGCAGCAATGTCTGCTTTGTTTACAGTCTCCCACTGCACGCACGCTGGGGATTTAAACCAACACGCGTGGACATTTTACCTGGTTCTCGGTCTTTGTTGCAGTAAGCTTGGGTATCTTGCTCCCAGCTGTGGGCTTCTTCCCCCTCGTCACAGGCATGGCTGGCTCCTTTATCCTGGGCACACAATATCTGCTGCGGCTGCACTTTGATCTGCTGGATACAGAAAATGGCGGGTCGGCTTTTTAAATAAAGCACTAGCTTAAAATAAGATGTAAAACCGAGCAGCTGCAGCTTCATAATAATCTTTGTGTTAGCTGGGTGGGGTTTCCACACGTGAACCTGTTCCGTGTTGACAATATCAAGCTAAAACTCGCCGAAATTATAGTTGTATCTTACCGTGTTTTATAATTCCTCCTCGTTATATTCAGTCGCTCGGTTCAGGAACAAGAAACGTCGGTTGGAGCTTCGTCAATAATCGTAAATAGTCTCAGTTTGCTGTGTTGCTTCGTTGACGAGAGCTCAAACAAAGTGGTGTAGCAGTGCGGATCCAAATCTGCTGCGCCTCGCTCTCATTGGCTGAATTTTGAGCGGGCGGACCAATCAGGAAGTCGCTACGGATGCCGTTATGAGGAAAGCGTTGGTTTTATTTCGACGGGTCCGCCCGCTTGCATTTATTAATCACAAAATCAGGAGCATTAAAACGATAACTGAATATATAAAAAGAAGATATTGATTTAAATGTTTTTAGTTCATTATGTGGTGTAATTAAAAAAGTTCAGAAAACAAATAAGGGTGAGTTTATAATAAGCCCCGCCCGCCCTGCTTCCTTGTTCTCATATCTAACGAACCCTAGAGGAGGAGCATGCAGGATTTTCAAACATCCGAACAACCAACTGCATTTTAAACCGTAGGGATTTATTGATGTTTTCCCAGATATGCATGGCAGAGGTATGACTATTTAAGGACAGACACACACGTGACATGGATTATTTATATTACTGCACGTGGTCAAACACAAGTGCACTGCCAAATAATGTTTTTCCAGTCATATTATGTATTTAAATGCTTGTGTACATGTTTTTTAGTGTTATTTTACTGTTTATGCATACTATAAACCACCATATATCACACAATGTATATCGTATTTAGTTTACTATGTGTAGAATAATGTCTACCTTATCTGAAATATGAACAGGAAAAGAAATCTGCACAAAACTGCATCAAACACGTAATTTCCTGCACTATAGTGAATTTTTATGCACCAATCTGTGCCCTCCCTGCATCCATTTACAGTGGGAATGGGTTTAATTTCAAATGCTTTGCCTTTATATTTTTATTGCTGGGGGCGAATGCACATGTTCTAAATATGCAGGGCATGTGTCCCTGCATACCACTCTAAATCTATGCCACTGTACTTTTACACATGTACTGTTCTGACAGTGCTCCATTTTAGTCAACTTGAAGATATTCGTGTGCTCAGTGTAGACCCACATCCAATTTGAATTAAGTAAAATAAACCATTTAAGAGAAGCCACTGCTAACTATTTGGACAATAACTGAAATCATGGTGTCTTAATTTAGGGATTTATGCAGTCAAAAAAGTGTTGTTTACAACTTAACTGACATGATATTGATCAGTGATGACAACTGAGCAAATTCCATCTGCTGATAAAGACCATGAGAGGCAGCTGAAAACTTTTAAAGTGCTAAGAAGTGGACCGTGAGTTAAGAATATTTTGCAAGATCACTTGATTTTACTTGATTGGATTACTGTGATTATTATTTATGATTTTTGTGCATAGTGACATTTTTTTTACCCTGCATTAAAAATCCCTCCATGGGCGTATTATGAGACAATGGGTCCCTGGGCACAGACATGCAAATGCCCCAACCACCTCCAACCACACACAGGCTGTACCTCTTTTTGTTGTTGCTGTTTTGTGTCTCTTTTTAGGCCCTGTTTAGACGACAACGATTTCTCTAAAAACGGAAAAGTCTGTCCCTTGCGTTTTAAAAAACTTTTGCGTTTATATGACAACGTTATAGAAACGATCCCCCTTCACACGGAGCTGCAAAATCTACTGGAAACACTGTAGTATGCACGCCAGGCCAGTGGGTGGCAGTGTAAATGTGCAAAGCAACACCACGGCATGACGCCACGCGCCTGCGCTGAAGTAACTTCCTCTACAACGCAGTGATTACAAACCAAAACAAAGAAGGCGTGGCAAAAGCACGCACAGATAACTTTGTCTGGACGGACGACGAGGTGGAGCTGCCACAGTAGATCTACACTTTGCTGGAGAAGCGTTGATAAATTCAACAGGGTGAGCAGTACAAACAGAGCTCGGCATTGTTGTTGTGATGGTCGACTTTCTCGCGCACGCCTAGTGACTGGAACCGTAATGCACATGTGCGAAAAGTCTCAGTTTCCAGAGGAACTGTATATTGCAAGTTTACATGACAACAGAGACGGTGCCGTTTCTAAAAAATTGCACTGCTGCGTTTTCATGCACCCAAAACGCCGCCGTCGTGTAAACGATCAGCCAAAACACAACTAAAGTTTACCGTTTTCAGTTTAAATCCTCGTATAAGTGGGACCTTAGTTGTTGGCATCATTTTTGTAGTTTTGTGTCTCTTTCTGACAATTTTGTGTGTCCTTGTTTTGTGTTTCTTTGTGATGATTATGTGTCTCTGAGGTCATTTTGTGTCTCTTAGGGTTATACTTGTGTCTCTTTTGTTGATTTGTTTCTCTTTGTAGTTCCTTTGCATGTATTTGTTGTGGTTTCGTGCCCCTTTAACTCATTTTGTGTCTCTTACTCTGTCTTTTATGGTCATTTTGTGTCTCTTCGTAGTTTGTTTGTGTCTCTGTGTAGTTTCTTTGCATGTATTTGTTGCCGTTTTGTGATTCTTTAAAGGTCAATTGGTGCCTCATTGAAGTGTATTTGTGTCTTTTTGATCATTTTGTGTCTCTTTGTCGTTCCTTTACATCTTTTTGTAGTGGTTTTGTGTCTCTCTGAAGTCTTTTTCAGTCTCTTTTAGGTATACGTGTGTCTTCTTTGGTTATTTTGTGTCTCTTTGTAGTTGTTTTTGTCCAATTCAATCCAGCTTTATTTCTTAAGCACCTTAAAAACAACCCCAGCTGAAACAAAGTGCTGTACATCAAAAATAAATAAAATATTAAAACATAGGACATAAAAACAAACAAAAACACAATGAATCAAAACAATAAAATACAACTACAAAGTACAATATGACACAAGTAGAAACAACAGTGATACCATAAAAGTAATAAAACAAATAAAAGCAATTTCATACAATAAAAGCAATAAAAACAAAGAGAATCAATGTCTCATACTGGGTTGAAGGCCAAGGAGTAAGGCAGGTTTTAAAGTTTTGTGTCTCACTGTAGTTTCCTTGACTTTCTTTGTTGTCGTTTTGTGTTTCTTTAGAGGTCCATTTGTGTTTCTTTAAGGTATATTTGTGTCTTGTTGGTCATTTTTGGTGTCTTCGTAGTTTTTTCATGTCTCTTTGTGGTCTCTTAATCCTTCGGTTGTTTCTTAATGTATGCTTGTGTAATTCTGGTCTAGCATGCAATGATTTCCCTTTAGGCCGTCACACAAGACTGAACTGACCCTTAACATGGATCTAAATGATGATGTTGAGCAATGAGCTCACTGACACACAGATAAGTATTTCCTGAACTGGAGCAGAAACAGCACACAGTGGGCCTACTGGGGCCGAACAACACCGAGTTACTGCAGCAACAGTTTGGATAATAGAGGGTCATAACATCCCATTTGTGCACCCAGAGGGCAGGTTCAGGATGGACACCCAGGGAAGCTGGCAGCTAATATCCACCCAGCTGCCAGGAGTTAGGGGGCTTCATCTTTGGTTCTTGCCTGAATAACAGGAATAGAGGCCATAAAGCGTATTTCAGTCTTGTTAGAGAAAATCTGAGATGAATTGATTTTAATCCTCCTCTGACCCGAAGAGCACCATAAATGCCATTTAGACTGATGTCATCTCTGAAGACGCCCTTTAAGTGCACTTTCAAGTCTCATTAAACTCCAAACCGACAAACATCCCTGGGTTATAGTTTGGACTTTCAGCACAGAACGGACAGGTTTGACCGAAAAGAAATTATACAAGTTCCTGGGCCGAGTCCATTTAAACATTCACCCCACGTTCACTTTATTTGAACAGGATATCTCTTAATAACACAGCTTCAAGGCCTGCGGTTCATGCAGTGCAATCTGGCATCTAATGAAGCCTAGGGGGAGATATCATCTCACAACATTGCTTTTATTTCAATTCCCCTCCCTGTTGTCCTCATCCAAGACAAAAACGCCTTCATATGATTGCACTTTCTCAACAGATTGCCTGTGTCTCCAGCAGAGCTGCGAGGAATAGATTTATAAATCTTTGGATTTAGCTGAAGCTGCTAAGAAATCTGCATTGGGTGGGGTTTGGATACTTAATGGATGAAATGTATCACAGAAAATTCCACACATATGATCAGTTTTATTATCTGGCTGTTGTGCACCAAACGAACCTTAAAAGTGCTGTATTTACCAGTCTGAATCTGTGATGCTTTACCTCCTCTGCATCCTCTTTTCCTCCTCCAACATTCATTTCCTCGTCTACTTCCTCTCGTGGCCATCTCTTCATCATTTTGACGCCATGAACTGAAGAAAGGAATAATCAGGAGAAGAGGAGGTATCAGGTTTATTTATACGCATTTGTCATCAGGTTCTGCAAATAGCACTCGCACACAAATACTATCCCCACCCCCAACACACACACACACACACACACACACACACACACACACACACACACACACACACAGGAAGAGGGTGAAACTCATTTGTCAAACCGTTTCCGTGTCAGCTCAGTCGCACCGGAGACACCAAACAGTGAACCGTCACCCTGTTACTAACTGGTAAGCTGATCTACAGGCAGAATACGCAGCCTGATGTTTCCTGTATCTTGTCTTCATAATTTGTGGGTATGTTCACGTAACTTTTGGCTTTAATGTCATCCAATTGGCCCTCAAGATGCCTTCTGCGTCTCGACAGGTGTCACAGAGAATTAGCAGTTGGCCTTTTCATCTGCCATACTGATTAAATCTTCAAGTTCAATGAAGCGAAGCAAGTTTATTTGTTCATGGCCAGGAAATTTATAATATTGTCTCGTTTTATCTACTTTTGCAGTTCTAAATCTCTGGTCTTATTGGTCTGGTTTTACTCAGGCTAATAAAGGTTAACCTGAAAATATGACAAATAACAGATGAGACACTGTGAAGATATTTTAGGTATTTTTCAGCAAAAGTGGATTCTAACTCAAATGATCCCTTGGATACAGCTGTTTCTTCGGATTTCATCACAAACACTGAAAATGAATGTGGAAGAAACCCAGCTTTAGTTAAAGGTCAACACTGCATTTCCAACAATATTTTGCAAGGCACTGACTGGCCTTTGTGCTGCTTACTGTGAGCACCATGTAGAAACTCCGTCTGGATGTAAGAGGAGACTGTTGGTGAGGTGTGTCTGTAACTGCCATCATAATCAACAGACTCTGTTTAAACAGGGTTGGGTAACGTAAGGACACCCAGGAATAAAGTAGCATCCTCGTCTCATCAATGTTAGTTTGCACATCAGGATGTCCATGTCAGACTGCTAAGAAAAAACATTCATGGTTTCAGCTGTAATTTGTTCCACATCTGTGCTTCATTCTCTATCTTGTCCTCGTCTCTGGGCTCTGTCCATATTGAGCTCAGACCACTGGGTGAATAATGGCAGGATAATACTGTGACACATCGTATAAATTTTGTATCGAGAGACTATCATTTGGCAAAGTTATCTTTGGTGTCGCACAGAGCGTCATTCGCTTTGGCTGCGTGAGGAAAGAGCTTCAGGAGGAAAGAAAAACTGAGTATGTGTGATTTTGGAAACGACACGGCTACCACATGAAGTGCATCCAGAAATCTGCTTTAAACACAATTTGAGTAGCATTTTTGTTAAATAGAAATCACATATCCACTAAGTCATTCTTAGACCGGCTAAAATTAAAGCGTCATGGTGATAGTATGATGGCTATGATATGCTAACCTTGAAACTCAGGCCTTTTAAAGTAGTCATAGCAGCAGTACAGTACCAAAGAAGAAGATAAGGAAGTTGTTAAAGGTGTTAAGTTCAGTTTGACATTAGTTTCTGACAGTCTGTCTCATCTCGTTCTCTAGTTTCTCTGTCAGAAAACCTGAAATACAACCTAGCCTACTTAGCAACTGTTACACAAAGGTAACATTACATCAGCAAGGTAAGGGGGGGGGACACACATATATTTTCAGTAGTTTAAATGAGCATGTTTAAAAGTTAATACATTTACTGTGTTAGCTGGACAAAGTTTTACAACTGTTACGACAAAGAAATCAACAATAGAAATGTTGCTAGCTAGTGCTAACTGCTAACAACTGCCAATTTCTGTTATCTAATGCTACAGCTAGTTAGCTAGCAACCGCAGCTAGCTAGCTACCAAATGTTAAACTGAAAATAAAACTGTTGTGACTTTTAAATAACATCCTAATTATCTAAAACATAAATTAATATGTTACTTAGGTTTATCTTATTACTGAAGCCATGTTTGGCTAACAGAGTGCTCCAAGGATGACGTTTTTCTCTAGCTCAACGTGAACGTTAGCATAGCCCTGGTTCCCTCGTCAAAAAATCAGTGGGGTTTTTCCATTGGCTTTTGGATTACATCCATGTGTTATTATGATGATTTTTGGAGCGTAAATGCAATCCCTAGAAGTAAAAATCTAACATTAGGCATTTAAATGAACTACACTACGGTTGCATGACCTCAATGTAGCCGCCACAACAAGTCTGTAAAGCAACCACCTTTTCAAAGACACATAAAGGCTTTAAAATTCATGAGTGGGGTATTTACTGATGTATTTTATTTCGTAGAACAAGACATGAAAGTGTCTTAAGCTTGTGTTAACCACAGACTTTAGTTCAGGCATCTAACCTCGGGTGACCATATTTTGATTTCCAAAAAAGAGGACACTCGGCCGGCCACTACATAGCCTACTTAAATGATACTCGCAGTTTACTCAAAGATGCCTTATCATTTTAATATATTTAAAATTTATATGTATGGATAGAAAATTCAGTTATATTACAAAATAATATCTCTCAAAGACAAAAATTCAGATAGGCCCCAATAGGGGACACATATACACACTAGAGTGTGGCGATCTGAGCCCGACGGTATCCGACGGGTCGGGCTGGGTTTGGTCAGAAATGTAGCTATAAATTGTATTCGGGCTCAGATCGGATTCGGTCAGCTTTCAGTGAAAATGTAGTGTAAAAATAAATAAAATCCTATTGTCTGTCCTGTTTATTGCTTGGGCACTGTTATTTACGTGACAACACCTGAACATAACACACACAGACACACATTGGCTGTTTGTTTCTATCTCTCCCCTCTCTGGAAGTCGCGGACCTCCAGCCGCCCGCCTCCGCCTTGATTAAATGCTGAAAATAAAATAAAAGAGGGAGACAGGTTTTTCCTATTTTATCTTATTTTGTTTTATTTCTCCCTCTCCTCTCACTGGAAGCGTCGGACCTCCCACCACCCGCTCCCGTCTCAAACACGGAGGTCTCCCTCTCCGCTGAGCACGCCCGGCCTGTTAAATAGCCTGTAACCACTGTGTGACACAAACTCAGTGCTTTGGTCATTAAATAATGTCGGGCTCGGTTCGGGTTCGGACCCACACACACACACACACACACACACACACACACACACACAAACACACAGAAAACCGGACATTATCATCAGTTTATAAAAAGCCCCCGGACACCCCGGACGCCCCAGACGGGACGTGAAAAGTGGACATGTCCGGGCAAAAGAGGACGTTTGGTCAGCCTAATCTAACCAAAAACCCATTGATTTCAACACAAGGGAACTAGGAGTGAAAAAATGCCAACTAATTCCCGGGTTTTAGGACTCATTCTTGGAGCACTCTGTTTTGGAACTATTTAAAAAGCTAAAGGCTACAGCCAAGAAATAGTCTGTCACATACCATTAAATTTCAATTAGTGGCCCGGGCTATTATTTGCCTAAATCACTGAATTGAATAGGCCTGTATTTGGAACAGGCCTTTAATTCCATTCACACAAAACTGTTGTTCGGCAAAGATGGGAAATACAATCAGATTATTTATTTAAACCAGTATGAATATTACTTACTAAAAAACAGGCTTCAGATAATACGTCAGTTATGATCATTCATTTGATTCTTTTGATCTGAGGACCCTTACGGACTAAAGGTGTATGAATAACATACAGGGTATTTGGAGAATGGACACATAATTTGAGGTAGCCAACAACCTGGTTTTATACATCCGAAGAACTTCTATTAATCCACATGTAGGCACACCAGGCTAGTAACAGGGACTAGACGTTTAATTGGCGCTAAGCTTTTAATTAAAGTTTTACAATAATCCTCTATAAAACTACAATGTCTTATTTTCTCTCTTTAGCTTTTTGCAATTAAACAAGATATAAGGTGTTCTTAGTGAGCTTACAGAGCTCCCAGTTGGTGGGCTACCTGTTTCCCCCGGTTTCCAGTCTTTGTGCTAAGCTAAGCTAACCGGTTACTTGCAGGAGTTTTATGTTGATCTTACAGATAGGAGAGCAGCATTGATCATCTCATCTAACGCTCAGCAAGAATTTCCCAAAACACTGAACTATTTAATGAACTTATTTGGAAAGCCTTCAAGACTCCTTGAGCAGACTAAAACAGTTGGCCTAAAAAAAAGGTTTGCGAATCCATGCCCTGGAGAGCAATGATAGCTAAACGAGTTTGATGTTATTTCATATTAACGGCAATTAACACACTTGTGCACTCACGTGTTTTTCGCTAGATGTGAAAACCACTCCTGCTTGCTATAACAAGCCTCGTGAAACAAAGACCATTTCAAACACCCTTGTATCTGTCCAAAGCTTTTTCTTCTCCCATTGTGTTCAAATGAATACAGATGTTTTTGCGTAAGCCTCAGATAACAACGTAACACTTTTCATGCAACATTTGCTTTGCTCCGTGTCTGTTTTCTCAATTGTAACTTGCACTTATCAAACACAGCTTCACTTCCATTAACTACAGATGCACGTTTAGAGAAAATGTCAGGTTGCTGCTGTGGCCGCCAGCACATTTTTTTCTGTGCTAATCTAATACGGAGGGCTTCCTGCTTGTCACATCCTGGTTGGCTGACTGCTCATGAATATGGTGTCAGGCTGTGGTTGAGGCCTCAATCTTACTTTCCGTCTGAGGCTTCAGAGGGGACTTTCTGTTCCGTCGTGTTTTCTTCCTCTATTTTTACATCAGCCCTGATGACTCTCCCTTTTAGTTTCTTATGTTTACAGTATGAGATTCCTTCAATTTGTAGCTTATCTATGTCTTCTCTAATCTGAAACAGACGAGGAATGCAGGAATATTTGTAGTGCAGAGACAAAAAAGAAAACACTGCACCTTTTAGGGGAATTATTTATGTCCAGTCTGGCTTTAACTGAACTTGTTGGCAAGCAATATTCTAATAAAAATACAAAAATGAACTAATTATAGGAACGAGGCAGTGGTTCAAAACCATCTTTGGACTCTTTCCTGTGCTTGTACTGGCCTTCACCTTATTCTTTTTGCAAAAAAATAGGCTCCAGGAAAGGCAAGATTTCCTTCACTTTTACTAAGATTATTGCTTTATCCTTACAGGATGTGATGCAGGCAGCGAGTGCAGATACAAGGGTGCCAGAGCCCACTCCAGAAGGTCTCAAGAGAAGCCGCCTAAACATCGGGGTTCTTGAGGAGTTTGCCCAAAATATGGCTGAGAACATAATCCAGTCATTTATAAGCCAAATGGACATGGTGGAACCCGAGGTGGATGACCGGGCGTCCAGATTTAATCAGAACCAGGAGATGTTAGCTGAAGAGTTAGCCTCAGCAGTGGTTGAGGTTGCCCTGAAGGAAGTGTGCAGAGGTCGAAATGTTCAGGATCACCATGAGGGATTAAAGATGGATGGTCGACGGGCTAAAAATCTGCTTTATATGAATGAATCTGACAGCAAGATATCCACAGAGATGGATCCAGACAAAGACAAAGACAAAGACACCC
This sequence comes from Epinephelus fuscoguttatus, assembly GCF_011397635.1. NCBI lineage: Eukaryota > Metazoa > Chordata > Actinopteri > Perciformes > Serranidae > Epinephelus > Epinephelus fuscoguttatus. Next base: position 18,503,168 of record NC_064774.1, read on the forward strand.
AGCCCTGTCACCCACCTCTGTCCCAGTCAGGGCTCCCCGTTGTGGGATCTCTCGACTACCCAGACGCCCCTCCAACTACTCCTCTCTTCCCTGAGCTTGAGAGGAGCAGACACAGCTTCGCCAGGAAGCTCAAAGGAGGCTTGGCAAAGGTTTTCCTGCCTTCGCCTCCTCCGCCAACCCCAAAGGACAAAGAGGGGGACTCAGACGGAGGCGACCCCCAAGCGGAGTTAATGGAGCATCTGATGCACTCATTGTCCACAGATGATTTGGCAAGAGACTACTGTGAAGTAGGACCTCATATTGGGGCCAAGATGGAGGCTTTTGCGGAGGCTCTTTCATGTGACATCATTGACTGGGTCTTGAGTAATAAAAATGGAGAGCAGATGGGTGACGATCTTCATCTGTTGGCCCACAAACTGGCTGCAACCATCATCACATCTTCCCTTGATGAAGCTAAAATGCTGGTCTAGTACTTAATGTGACTAATGGGATCATATTTGTGATGACTGGCCTGTAGACAACACACAAAAGAAGAAAAATATTGATATCCACCCACACGTTACCCTTCAGGCTCATTGCCACCACCTGATATTCTCACTCAAGCGAGGTTTATTGGAATAATATTGTTCTGTAATCTGAAGTTGGGTTTATTTCTCAATAAAGTTCAGTTAAAGCTCATCCAGATGAAGAGTTTGATAGTGAAATATTACCTATTTACTGCAAAAACTGATCAGAGATCCAACAAAAAGACAGTTGACTCGTAGTTTAAACAAAATCTGGCACTTTTAATGACGTGTGTATCCTGGAAGCTGTATATTCTGGATGCTGGATGATGAATCTGGGGTTATGGGTTTAGTCCAAGATGGATAAAAACTGCATTGGCAGGAGACCTATGATGATTTTGAATGCAATTTTGACTGAGATCCAACTGCAATAACCATAAATGTCCTGTAGATAGCATCACAGGAGCAATGATCTTTAGCATGTGGTCAGTGAGGTTAGACTGAGTGATTATCTATCAACAAGTGGATTTAATGCAGTTTCCCACTGGGGAAAAAGTGGTTATGCTACAGATATGTATGCCAGATTGTTAAAGCTGTATTTTTCTATGTGCATTGTTATCAACTTGTTGTGTTTGTCTTGATTATGCTTTATTAATCAATACCCCACCACAAACAAATGGTGCAAGATGCCGCTTCATGAGTGTGATGCTGGAAACTTATTCGGTTATTTCCTCTTATAATAGACGTAAGAATCTTTATAGATTCAGTGATTCATTCATCCCCTGGACTGAGCTGAATAGTGGCATTTGGGATGAAGTTGTGTTTTGGCGCATTTTCATACTCACTTACTTACTGAAGTCAGATCCGAGAGAAGAGGGAGCCATGGTGCTTAACCAACACAGTGATGTGATCCTGTAGAAAAAAATGTTTTCTTTGCTCACTTTTCTTTTTTTTATTAAATTAAAGTTTGCCACTAAAATAACACAGTCGGTAAATGCCAGATCCACTGAATGAAAAGCATAAGTGAACCTTGGACGAGCAGTGATGAATAAAGAGTTTCATTGTTCTTAGTTACCCATTACACACACACACACTTCTAAGATTGAAGAGAATACTTTTACAATCTGGGTTACACAGTGACTAATGCTTGCTCTCTTGTGTTTGCATGTGTGCATGAACTTGCAAACACAAAAGCACCTTTCTCTCACTCTCAAACACAGATGAGTTGGAGGAAAAACAAAATCAGTGAGTGCACACTAATGAAGTTTTACAAATGCAACACTAAATCTAAACATTCTAGGACAAATTCACAAAAGAATCCAATGGCTTTTAGTGATCACTAAACCTGCATAAACAAGACAAAAAGTAACCGTGTAATTCCTGCAAAGGGTAAAATGTACCTAACTATGCTGCCAAACAAATGGTGTCTCCGTGCTCCCGAGCTTTTTGCATGTATATGAATAAGGCAATGTCAATACGTTTGGCACTAAATTAGACCTCTCTCTATGCAAATGAGCATCGCTGCAAAAAAGGCCCTTTAACAAAGGTAAGTGCTAAAGCCACTCGCAGATAAGCCGGATTTACACTTGTGCATCAGCTCTATGCAGACTCTACTCAGTGGCCTACGCACGTGGCCTACGCAATTGTCAGCATTTATACTTGTGTGGTGGTGTGTCTGTGTCACTCTGCAGTTACACCTCCAAAACATTAGTTGGCAACAGGGTTTCTGTGAAGTGCTGTAAAGTTTAGTTGATTCAAAACACACATTAAAAACACATTAAACATGGCTTAATAGAGACAATTTCAAACACAAATACACAAATCAGCTTCACTATAACACAGCATTCACAGACAAAGCACTTGTCTTTATCTGGACACATTTTCCCCACAAATACAACATGCTAATGTTTTTAGCACAAGCCTATGGCACTTTACATTGTATAAAATAGCCTAGCAGCTAGCGGACTTTTCCTCTACTCATATGAAACCAGGGACAATAGCAACATTTAACAAAGGTAACGTTACAAAATTCAGCTCCATTACAACTCACGAGGTTCACCGACAAAACAACTGTCTTATACTAAACACGTTTTCCAAACAAATCTAACATGTGACGTGAGGCACAGCATAGGCTCTAGCATAGGTGCGTTAAATTATTAGTTTCTTTAGAGCAGGGGTCTTCAGGCCAATGACCCCTTAGCTGAAAGAGATACGGAGCAGGGCACCTACTAAATACAATATATTGTATAAAATTGTGATGGATATTAAACTGGGCAGATGGATGTTGTCAGACAGAGGTCCTTACCAGCCTCAGGCTGCACTCTTGACCTGTATTCACTTTTTAGGTAGGCAAGGGAGGAAACTCCACTTTGATAAAGCTAAGTTATGGCAAAATGAAAAATAGGTTGGATTTAAGTTAATATGTATATTCAGACAAATTACTTGAAAGAAAAGAAAAATCTCTAAAAAACTATCAAACAATACTTTGGCAGCCCCCCTGCAGTAACTGGGAGGATCCCTTAGCTATCTCCAGTTGAAGACCCAGGCTTCAGAGAGTTGGCAGCAACCAAAGCACACTGACAGACTGGGATATCAAATCCCAAAAACAGTTCCTCTTTGTCATGTTGAAATTCCTTGCCTGACGTTTTGAGCAATGCCTCTGCAACTCATCGGTCAGGATCTGTCGCTCGGGGCCTGAAAATGTCAGTTTTTCTCTCTGTTACTGTCTGTCTACTGTGTTCTTGGCGCAAAGGCAACATTCACACTTTGCCACATGAGTAATAGCAATCAGACACAAAACGGACAAATTGTTGTCAGCTGCAAACTTCTATGGGCGTGTTTGCACTATAATATGATTAGCTCACTATCTTTTGTGAATCGGACCTGAGAAGGGGCAGATAGCAGTTGCAAGTGATGCACATTTCATCATGCTATCAGCGGCTGCAATCCATTCCTTGTGAATTCCTTGTGAAGTTTTTTGGAGCTAAATGCCACAAACCCTAGCTGTTAATCTGAGTCACATTGTGCACACAAACAGAGCACAATATGCACACGCTGACCTGGCTGCAGTGTGTGATACTCCCTTGGCTCTGATACATAATATGTCATGGAATGCTTAGTCTGAACTTTTAACTCCCACTGCTGATCACCATTATGTTTCCTCACCACGGGACACCAACCGACTGACACACTCACGCACATGCACACGGTGCACACACGTGCAGATAAGCTGCGGGGCTGGGTGGACAGCTGTGGTGTCAGAGGGGAGACACACACACACATACATCTGGAGAAACGCTTGTTGTGTTGTCAGGTGGTTGGCTGCCAGAAAGAGAGGGAGACAGAGGGAGGGGGCGTGATGACACACAGAGGAGCAGGAGGGTTTCCATATACATACTATAATGTGAAATAAATGGCAGAGGTAGTTTATCTCTCTGTCCTCTCCTAAATTCAAAGTATCCACCCTGTATGTAAAGATAATATCTAATTTAATAGCACCATAAAAGATAAAACTTTATTTATTCTAAGTGAAATACCTGTGCAGCAGTTGCAGTATAAAGTGAGAGGAATGTAAATATACTGTAGCAAAGCATGAACTGTGTCTTCTCATCTGTCCAAAACCGCACAGCTCAGGATGTAGATTTTGCCCATAGACTGTAAAAATAATGGACGTAGCCACTGTGATGTCATCCACTGGTTTATGAACTGCCGATTTGAAGCCTCAAGTTTGGCATTTTGGCTATCATCATCTTGGATTTTTGCAACCAAAATTTTGGACGAGAGGGTGTAGCTGAGGAGGAGTGAGGGGGAGCCAAAGAACACTACACACACCCACCTACACCGGCAACCTGACCGAACGCTGCACCCAAGCGGCAACCTCCAGGGCTGACGAGTTAAGCAAATACGGAAGAGCCAAAAACTGCACTTCATCGACTGGCCACTGGGGGCTGGATGCAAAACAGAGCAAATCCCCATCGACTCTCATGTTAAAATGCCCCACTTTACAGCTAAAATAAACATGTTTACAGCCTGGTTCAAAAAAACGGTTTCGGTATCTATGGCCTATTTCACCATTCATGATGACTGTACGGGGGGTAATTTTTTTTATCTATGACGATCCCGTTTAAATGTTATTAAAGGGAAATTTCGGTTCATTTCAACCTGTCTCCTATCGTCATAAATTTGTTTCAAGTGACTAGTGACATAAAAATAATAGTTTGCATGTTAGCCGTTAGCCTAGATACAGCTGGGGTGCATAGTAGCGCCAGATCTGTTAAAACGTAAGTTTCGCGAGTTATATTTTGGCGCGCTTTGGAAAGCAGAGCTAAATGGTAAACAAACATGGCACCACACCGGTAAGGTAAGACAACACGTTTACATGTCGTTTTCTATATGTTCTCTGACATTTATCCTAACAATATGAGGCGGTCTTTGTGGAAAAAAAGCTTGTTTAGTGGACTAACTTTGCACTTGAAGTATGCCCGTTCACTTACGTTTTAACAGGTCTGATGCTACTATGCGCCCCGGCTGTATCTAGGCTAACAGCTAACATGCTAACTATTATTTTTATGTCACTGTTCACTTGAAACAAATTTAGGACAATAGGAGACAGGTTGAAATAAACTGAAATTTCCCTTTAAGGCTTAAAGTTCTGCATAAGACTGACAGGCTGACAGCTAGGCCTCACCTCTGGCCACTCAACTTCACGTCCTTGCCTTGTTTGAGGCATAGACTGTAAAAATCAATAAAAAAAAAATGCACAGCTCTGGATGTAGATTCCGTCATGTTGTTACCAGCTTCATTTTCTGTTGCGCACTTAATGCTATTCGACTTCCGGGTCAAAGCCCGGGGTGGAAACTTCAGAGTATGTGCAGAGCACCCCGCAAGTTTGAGTCTGATTGACTGTATATATACAGGTGTAATTCAACTCCCAATCACATTATCTGGGTGAAATTTAGTACGATATTACCCAGCTAACATTTGTATGTGGGGCCCATGTGGGTTTTTAATGTATGTAAAAATGGGCCCTATATGGGATTGTCCACAGGTTACACATTGGCCCCATGTCAGTTGCCCATATGGGTGGGTTTACCCAAGTGGGCCCCAAAGAAGATGCCCATTTTGAGCCCATACCCACTTGGTACCCAAGTAGCCCTAACCTAACCTAACCTAACCTATGTGGGGCCCACTTGATTTAACCCAATCATATTGGCAACTGGCATGGGTCCATTATGGAACCCATGGACAATCCCATATAGGGCCATTTTTCAACCCATTTAATACCTACATGTGCCCCACATACAAATGTTAGCTGGGTAGTTGGACTTACATGTTTACATGTATTTTGAAAGTCTGGTTTTAGTGAGACAAACACAATAAATTGGTTTTTGCTAGTGTGATTTAAATACTGAGTGACTAATCATAGGTTTTACTTTCTCTGCAGGTATCTCCTCAGCTGTAGCAGACAACAATAGAATTATGGTCTTAGTTATAGCTAACAACCAAAATCCCCTGGAGCAAAATTTTATCTAATGGTGGTCCTGTGACCTACTGTGTATCGGTTTAGTGATCCATAACCATTAAAAGGTTTAGAACCACTGAAGTATGGTGCATAATCTTTGCACTGAGGTTTTTCACTTTTCACATCATTAATCTGACAAATGGAGTCAGTGGTTTCTTTGTTGACAAAACTGTTATGCATGAAATAACAGTAAGATCTTAAATGTGAACAGATATGAAATCCTGATATAAACATCACACGTTAAGTCTCTAAACATGTACTAAATGCAACAAATTTTGATATTTAAAGCAGTATTTCTTGTTTTGTTGTTTATTGTTCACTTCCAAAGTTGTTATAGTGAAGTCCTTACAAAATGGTTGGCTATTTAGCTATCCAGAGGACACAGAGCAACAAGCAGAGGACAAAATGGTGAGAAGACAAAGAGATAAAAGAAATAAATTCATACACTGAATGACAGTGAGTTACGTAAATGCTACAGATTAGATGGTACAGCAACAATGTTTGTTGTCGATCTCATTAAAGATGTGCTCACACCTCCAACTCAACACAATGACGCTAATGCCAGAAATGAAAGTGATCACAACACTAAGATATCTGGGAAGTGGAAAAATGAAACATTGTAGCAGTGATGAATTGGGTCTGTAATTGTTCATGATTACACGAACAATAGAACAACAATACAGCCCTTTCACAGTCTCACATTGTGACGCAGTTCATTTAATTTCCATTGTAAGTCCACACCTTGCAGGCTCACAAAAGGACAATCAATTACACCTTTAAAAAGAATATGTCACACTTACAACTAGGTCAATCACACCTCCTCACTATGGTAAACCTTTCTGTCCCTTCCTTGCTTAGACTTGCCTGAGCTAAGTTTCCTTGCAAAAAATTGTTGGGCTAAGTTAGTTGTGAATTCATGATGAATATAATTCTAATTTTCACTCTCCTTGTATCTCTGTTTTTGGTCTCAACCACCTCCTAATTTCTTGACCTGCTAAATGCTTCACCATGTTTACAAGCTAGTTACTGACTTTGATCGTCTGCAGTTTGGTGCTGGCGTGGTAGGACATAGCGGGTTTATCAAAAGGTTTTTCACTGAAGCAACTGCCAAAAACAACATAATGAGAGCCACAAGAAAAAATACACAATGAGCTAAAGTATTCTACAGCCAAGGAGAAGTCTTTTTATATTTTAAACTCAAACTTTTGATCCGTTGTTTCAACAAAAGACCATTTATAAGTACTTGTTGTTGCACAATAGTTGTACAAAAGAAACATTATGACTGCAAGATATTCACTTTCACAATATTTCATCAGAGGATTAAAGCATTTCTTGCATCACTGAAGTTTTGGCAAATTTGTTTCTTCGCTTTATTCCTGACTGCACTGCTGCCTGCAGCCATATTTCACCAGTGCTCCACTTTATCTTGTTTGACTGAGTCTGAGTGATTTGCCAGGTCACGCAGCTTTTTTTTTTATGCAGCCACAAAGTTTTATTAGTACTGGGTTAAAATCATTGGAATGTAATTTGTAGCATCTGTTCTCCATTTTCATTTCCAGATGAGTCTGATTGAAAAACATTATCAGGTTAAAACTGTTTTTTTCAAATATTGAACCTCTGAAAGTTTAAACTTCATAGGATATTATGTTAATCTGATCTCAGAGTAGCAGTTAAACCTAAAGGTTAAAGAAACTGGCCTCTAACTACAGGACTGCTGGTTCCAGTGTTTTGATTGTCTGGGAAAGTGGTGCCCTTCTTTCAACTTGCAAATATCCTATTGCAGCTTCCAGTTTTGAATGTGAGGAGAGCCACTGGCAGGAAACAAGCATACGTGTTCGCCTGAATTTTTCTGCGTTCTAAAATAGCCAGAGAAACTGAAAAACGAAATCTGCAACTATTATCCCACCCGGGTCTGATACCTATCTATCTTCGCAACGAGCGTAGGTAGCTAAAATTATAGCATTTCAAGTCTACTGAGTGCACCTATCATTGTCTATTTTATGAGTCTGCCACTGGCTACCGGCTTTAACTTCATAAATCTGGGTGATGTGGGATTAGTGGAGAATACAGGCTCAGCCATCTTGTTTGAGGAATGAGCCACGAGAGGCTGTGCTTTATTTTCCTGCCTTGGTCACTGAGAGTAAAGTAGAATGATTAAATGTTATGCTCCTACAGAATATGTAGATCTGAAACAGTGGCTAAAGTCCAACTGCTATGAAAGCAGCAAGTGACGCACCTCATTGACGTGCGTAAATCAATGCTCCTATGGTATGCTGCGGGTATCAGATTTGAAATTCAACACCATAGAACCAGCACTACTTTGGGGAAAGAACCAGCTATCTCATTTCATCTTACTTTTTTTTCTTGCAGTTGGGTGAAAATCACATAAAGCAGAACTCATCATAAGTCTATAGACTCTTTTAGAGCTGACATCACAACGACATCAGTTTGTTGGCTGGAGGCAAACACGACTCACGACTCCACATAGGAGTCTTAAATGTGGTCTTGTCGTGTTATTGGGAGCCAGAATAGAAGGAGTCATGGCTCAAAACTTAAATTTGAACACATACCAGCCGCCACTGCCCGTCAACAAAAACAAAGACATATCAGGTTAGGGAAAAGTATTTCCTGTTGTAGGGATGAATAACGTTATGTGTATTAACGGTTATCATGTCCACCTCATCAGACATTGAGGAGATATTAAGAGGAATATTGGATTTCTCCGTAAGGCTAACTTTCTAATGCATCAGCTAACTTTAGCTTCAATAGCAAAACAAACTTGTACCAAATGGTACATTCCAACAGCGCTCCGAATTTGCAAACAGTGCAGTTTGTGCCAGAGTGCACTCGGAATGATTATTCCCGAAAACACCACTCACATCATCTTCCTCCATCGTCGAAAACAAGCCAACACAAACTTGCTAGCTAGCGTTAGCTAATGTGTGTGGAGAATTGTTCTGCCTCCAGCTAAGCCCCGCCCACCAAAAAATATCACACTCTTTACTAACAATAAAAGGGTCTATACTATTTCAGATAGTGCTGTTGTTAGGTTTATGTAGCAAGTTTTTATGACCAGTAGATGTCAGTACGTAGCTAACCATCATTCTGACCCCGCCGAGCACTGTTATGGTGACATGCCAACGTTAAAGAATGGCATATTTCTTCAGTGTCTAACACTGCAAGTCACTGCCCAAGCGCTAGATTTCAACAACTTCGGATTGAGACCGGGTTGAGTAGAGATGTCAAAGCAGCCTGACACGCCTCCTAATAGTTTTGGTGGGTTTGACAATGTTTAACACTTTCACCCTTTTTAATTTAGCATATTAGCATTCATGCAAGAAATGTCAATAAAAGCCACCTCATGATGGCACGAGGTAAGGTCAAAGGGTCACCACAGTCGGTAGGATTCATGAATATCTGCACAAATTTTCATGAATATCCATCAAATAGTTGTTGAGATATTTAAGTCTGGACCAGAGTGATGAACTGACAGACGGACATGCTGCTAGCATGGCTAACAAGAGAAAAAACTTGATGTCGGCTACCTGGGTAGAAAATAGCTGCAACCTGAGAAGAGAAAGAGTGGTAAGTGTTGTTAAATGGCCTAATAGATATTTCAAAGATTACCTGGTATTTATTCTCCAGCAAATCTGATGCTCATCTCTGTGGCCTCTCTGTGAAGTGATACTGTAGCAGTTTCTCCTGCATCATAATCCACCTTTCTGCTGTTCATCCACATCATATAGTCATGTTTTCACCAGGAGAGATGAAAAACAAATGTTTCTATTGAAGTCCATTGTAACCGCTGTGAATCAAAACCGACCACAGGCTTTGTTTCCCACTCAGAAGTTAGATTTTAGGTGTACTATCACACTGAATCAGCAAAAACATCCCCTCTGGCGTTGGCATCTGTGCTTTGGAGGTTTTCCCAGAGGATGTTGTTTGTGGTGAACTTCTCCCTGACAAGACAGTTTCTGTCAGACTGGGAAAACACCTCAAGTGGTTTGACGAGAGAGGCAGAGAGAAAAAAGTCAGCCAGAGTATTTCCAAATAGAACAATTTGCATTGTTGTAAATCTCACTGGGATAGCTGTTTATACAAGCTTTTGGCTGGAAACATCTCTGCAGGTGCTAAGTATCGTCCTCTATCGAACTTTTTGTCAGATTCGTTTTTTTATGACCTTGAGGTGTTTAAATATCATCCACACAAAGACCTTGCACAGTTATGGCAGAATCTGCCCTCAAGGATTCGACTTCAAACCCAGGACAATATCAAATCCATCATAATAAATGTTTCTGTAGACATGGAAAGTATTTGACCCTCCTTTTACCTCCTGTGGATTTAACCATCTGGTTTTTGATATTTCTTTCATTGCAGTTTTTTTTCCGTCTCACCTGCAGACCGCAGTGTCCTCCTTCCTGGCTACCAAGATTGGTACTGGGAGCATAGGCATGTCGAGTTCCAGTCAGTGGAACAGATGGCTTTCACATCTGCTGCAGGCCCCAGATGGATTTCACCAGAGTTTGCTTGAGGAGATCTTGCCTTCGGACCATTTTCCTGGACCACACTGGCTCGCATGGACCAAAATGAGCTTGAGATTCTCAGGGCAACTCGGTTCTGGTTCAGAAAGATCCCTCAGGTCACGATGCTGAGGAGTTTTGTACCAAAAAACTGTCATTTTTTTTCCAAATGGCTGATTAATTGGACTCAATCTTCTCGTGGTCTCACTCTTGACTTGGCTGCTTTTGAACTTTCCAACCAAAGTCCTGTGGCCCTCTGATGGTCCAAAGCTGTTTGACTGGCAGCAGCCCCGTCTGCCTCGCATCCTTGATAAACAGCTCTGACTCATGGGCACACACACGGCTCCCAGCTTTCTGTGGTGATGTAAAGGAAACAAAGGAAAGGCTGTTGTTTAGACCACTGCTTCTCGAAGTGGGCGCCTTGAGGACGAGCCAAGGATACCACAAGATTTATCGTATAACTGTTTACGTATTGTGTGTGATTACAGCCCAGTCGCCAGTAGAAAATGTTTGCATTATACATTTGTGCAAACCACAGATACATTACATTTGTCCACTTCATACATATCACATCAGTGTTTCTAAAGTGAAATTGTTCTGATTACATGTATATGAGCTGACCTTGTGTTTGGGAGGCAGAGGGGATGGTGGATGTCGAAACGCCTAGGCGAGACGGCTGCCAATCTGCAGACTTCATTTGAGACCAGCAAGCAACAAAACTGGTTGTGTTTTAGCAAGACATAAAGGCGTTGCAGATGTGATTGTGCCACACGTTAACTGCAGCGTTGTTGAAATGTAAAGCAGCATAAAGTTTTGACATGGCTGCCACATAATAACATACAAATGTCACATTTCCATGGTTGATGGAACTGTATTATGCCAACATTTTTCCTGGCGATTGACCCATTGCTAAGTCCCACCCCCGGACGCTGACTGGCCAATCATCATGCAGCACAACAGCAACAACACAGCTGAGCTCCACTGATTCAGATTTCCTTCATTTTCAGGCTGGTTTGTGGATTTGGAGCTAAATGTGGTGCCTGGGACACGTCGTGTATTAATGATACTTGTTACCTGGAGAGGTTGGAAAAAGATACACGTTTCGTCCCTGTTCCAAAACCAAAATCAAACCCTGAGAAGTGTAGGGTTAGCTAGCTAGCTACTGAAGATATAGCCTACTGAATGTATACACATGCTGCTTTTGCTTTTTAATGATTATAGCAGTGAAACAAAGGCCGACCCTGCTGTACAGGAACCAGTGAAGGGAAGCAGGGAGACTTTGCTGATATTCAACCAGCTCTGTGTCATCGGTGAAGCCAAAAACTGTTCATCTGCACACACTGTGATGCCACACAGCTGGTTCAATATCAGCAAAGCTTCCCTTTATATTCATTGTCTTGTGTGGCGATCAGCAGTGATGTGGTGGTTCACTTTCACACTGTGATCTGTAGCCTATAGTTCGGCTTTAGCTTCTAACTATCTTTGTCTTTTTAACCTGTTGTTGCTGCTGAGTCAGTTTGACATCCTGGATATATCCTTCAAACACAGACTGTAGACCCCTCTGTCTGCTTCTCTCTGGAATCACTGTTTAATAATAATATTTCTTCAGGGAGTGCAGTTTGTTACAGTGTGGTATCTCCACGCTTACTCTGACAGCTTGTTGGACTATCACAAAGGGGTGGGGCTTAGCAAAAGGTCAATTAGGTTGGATTTTAATAACAAGAGCCAACCAACAGAACTAAAATCAGACTGAACACTACTCAGGCAGCGGCTTATTGGACAGGTTTTGGCTACTTATAGAAGACAGATGTCCTCCCCATTGTGGTATTGTGGTCAACTGACATCATATGTGTGACTTGTCTCTGTAATCTCTGGTATATATTAAAACAAAACAAGAAACCACATACCAGTGGATCCAGAGTGCACATGCCCCATGAAAGTGCCTGCAACTTTTGTTATGTTTGTTTTTCATCGTGGCCCTGAAGTAAGAGCGAATTGGGTTTTTATTTTTTTTTTAAAGAAATGCATGAAAACTCCATGAGCTCCATGAGGTGGTGGCATGGGGGGCAACTTAATACTGTTCATCTGCACACACCGCAAATGGGCCAAGTATCCCTTTAAATATTTGCCTGTAAGTCTGCAGAGCACCTGTTGGTTTTTATTGAGTTATTGCTCATATTATTTAATGTACGATTGATATAATATATATCATATATAATATGTGTGGTGCCATGAAAAAAGCATTCCTCTGAGGGGATGCCATGATCTTTGGGAACTCCTGGTTTAGAGCTATACTGTAAACACACAGAGTCTGCCTGGGAAAATGTGATTCTGCCTCCAAAGATGAGTCAAGATGATAAAGTTGATGCTCGCTGCCCTGTTTCACGGTGATTTAAGACAGTTGTTGTCATCCCTGCGTGAGGTTTTATCTCATCTACCAACAATAAAGGCAGTGTCCTGTGTGCAGCCTTGTGATGTTTTTGGAAAGTGAAGGAATATTCAAATATTTGATCACAGCCACACTTGTTTCACAGTGATACACTGGAGGACGTCGGGCAAATATTTGCTCTCCAGTAGTGTAAAGCTGTAAAGAAGACCACAGACATGAACACAAACACTGGAGGAAGCAGCTCAGATAACGAAAGAGTAAGAAAGAGGGTAAAATCAAATAAGTCTTTAGATTATGTAAAATGCCTACTGTTTTGATTCACTCTCATGGCTCTCATGTTTTTTTTGGCAGTTGTTTTTAGTGATAAACCTTTAGATAAACCTGCTTTACCCAACCAGGCAAGCACCAAACTGCAGACAAATAAAGTTAGAAACTAGCTTGTAAACATGGTGTAACATTTAGCAGCTCAAGACATACATTTCCCCTCAGAAGGTGGTTGAGACCAAAAACGGAGATACAAGAGTGAAAATTAGACTTAAATTGATCAGGGGCTGTATTCACAAACATTCTGACAATACTCTCAGTAAGCTTCTGACCTGGCTCTAAAATGAAAACTGGGGAAACTGCTTTTATTGCTCGACCAGTCCGACCTTAACAGTGATAACTGTATGATTATTGAGGACTAAAGAAACCGTAAATATTCAGTTTGAGTTAATTCACCAAAAAAAACAAACAGTTGAAAATAGAAGTACAATTCATGAGACATAATGGAGACGTGAATGGGACACCCTGATCAGATACCTACAACTTGAGAACAGGGGCCCAGACATGAAGCAGTATTTAAAGTATTATACGAGGAAAATTTACGATCTACAAAACTCCTAAGACTAACCAAGAATGTAAAAACTTCACTAACACTGGCTAAACATCGGTTATTTAGGTAAGATACAATAAATAGTAGGGGTGGGGGAAAAAATCGCTATAGCATAGTACTGAATTATTTTTGTGTGGCAATATCGTATCAACACACAGGGCCAAGTATTGATTTTTTAATTATGTAAATTATTAACATGACAAATACAAATTAAACTTTTGGTAGCCTACTAGAATAATATAATCAATTGCTTTTTCAGTCCACTAGATACATTTTGCTGTTGCAAAAATTGGCTGAAGTGAGATGAACAGATTAAAAACTTTATCTTATTAGATAAAACAGAAGTTGACAAAGTTTTCCTTTAGGGACATTATTTGCAGTGTTTTTTTATTGCATTTTAAATGGAGTCGAGAGTGACCAGTTTAGAGGTCCCCAGCCATGCAGGGTGTTAAATCTTCAACATATTTGTGCAGTACCTGCTGCCTTTTGCTCTTTTTAAGAGCAGACACAGATGACTTTTTTTTTTTTTTTTTTTTTTTAACAGCGTTATCATTCTCTGTGGACCTCTGCAGGTCACACTAAATACATATGCGTTACATTTTTTTCCCTTTTGCTTTTTTCTAGTCTTATGTCCTCCTGAGACCCTGTGTCGTCATGTGTCACATTTGGGTTTATTTGACCTAATACTTCATTCTTCTTAACTTAGACCTGCTGTCCTCGTTCGTGGACACTTTTTGTGCCATCTAGTGGTAGTAAGAGCACATGACACTCATACATGTAAAAACAAGATGGCAGCCATCTCTGCCAAGTCAGTCTGCAGCCGACCCCGACACGTCCAAAACCTGATCACATTTTGTGATTGAGACTTGTTTATTTATGATTAATAATGTTTGTACTTTGATGTGGCAGCAAATTTGATCAATTTTAGCAACAGTAACAGACTAAGAGGCTGTTAATTAGAAAGTACTTGTTTGAAGACATTGGGTCTTTATTGTTGTCTCATTTGAGGACACGGGGACTTAATTGTTGTTGACAATGTTTAGTTTTTTTATACTTATTGTGTCCTACTGATCCCAAATAGCTTGGAAAAATTAAAAATACATACCAAACAAAAGTTCAGGTCTCAGGAGGACATGTGTGAAAGGGAAACTAATTTGAAATAGGGTCACGGAGTCCGTTGTTGGGCATATAAACAACATTACACAAGCATCGTGACAGATAATATTAACATTTAGGAAGAAAAAAAAATGTGGGTACTTTATGTTTTAGAAAATGACTTAAACAATCCATCAATTACCAGAACTGTTGCTGGTTCATTTAAGGTGGCTTTGTATCTTCTTTTTAAACCACTCTAACTTGCCTCAAAGTCCTGAGGTGATAAGAGGCAAACAGAAGAGACAGCGCCCTCTGCTGGCTCATCCTGAAACTGACGCTCAGGACATAAATCAGTCCATCTAGACAAACCAAACTGTCTCAAAAGAACAAAAATATCATGAAATGAATTATTAAGAAACTGTGAAGATTTCACCTTTTACAAATGCTGTATAAATACATCAAATATTTTTGATGCATTGATTAAAAATGGACAGTCTGGCTGAAGAAACAGGTTGACATTGACCAAACTGTCTTCCTTGCAGTGACAGAGGTGATATACTCTGAATCTGAACTAAGGAAAAATGCAATATATTGGGAATGTGCAAATATCTATTCTTTAAAAGGAATATAAATTGTGAGACATCAGCTACAATTTACACCATTTTTAGTCACTTTCTAAAGGGGTGTGGGCAAATCATGACCAATGCTGTGAATTATGCACTTTGAAAATGTCAATCTGGTATTGTTTATCTAGTTATGACATCAGTGTGCCGTGCCTAGAAAGCACCGTTGAAACCGAAAGTGTGTGTGTGTGTGTGTGTGTGTGTGTGTGTGTGTGTGTGTGTGTGTGTGTGCGCGCATTCCGCCCCAGCTCCGGGGTGATGAAAAGGTTAAGCCAGCCCCCTCTTTGCTGCTCTCTCCCGGTTGCAGCCCATCAGTCCAGCGCTGCCTCCTCCAGCAGCCCCAGTCCCACTTTACGCAGCAGCTGCGCCCTGATCAGACCTCAACAGACCCAAACTTAAACTTTCAGGTCCTGTGTTCTCCTCCTCCTCCTCCTCCTCCCCTCCTCCTCGCTTCTCCGGCTGAGCTCCGGCATGAACAGCTCCATTGGCAGCGGACGCATGGAGATCTAATTTTGCTCCAATTTTCGGTCCCAGTCCGTGGAGATTGTCTTGTTTTGCCGTTCCCTTGGTTTTTATGGTCTGCTCATGCGTCGGGAATGCCATGGCCGCTCCGAGCGCACAGCAGCAGCACCAGGATTATTTCAGATCGGTGAGCAGCGAGTCCACCGCCTACATGATGGTCCCGGCCGGCGGGCCGAGCGGGACGAGGCGCCGGGAAGCGCCGTCCAAGATGTGGGTGGCCATGGTGGTGATAGTGGTGGTGGTGCTCCAGATCGCCTCCACCACGGGGCTCTTTCTCTACCTGAACATGTCCATATCGCAGGTAAGAGCTGGTTTCCTCTCAGTGTCACACTTTGTATGCTGCACAGGCTGCAGAAAACTCACCGTTGCGCGCAGAAGAAACAGTTTCAACTCAAGTCTGAATGTCCTAAACGCAATTCTGTTATTATAGTGATGTCAGAAAAAACGCTGAGAGCTGCATTTCACAATAAAAATATCACAGAAATATTATTGCATGATGCGTTTGGGGGTGTAAATCATTTGTAGGAGTTCGGCGATCATCGTCCCCGCGCTCGGACTTGGAGAACAACTGCCTGACTGGACTTGTTAAACAATGCAACCCGGAATTTAACAAGCAATCAAGGCTGAGAGGGAATAAGCAGACTGTCTGTCTGTCCAGCAGCGTTTATCGAACTAAACGGGTTGAATTGTGTGCTCACAGGAACATATTGTAGCCATTTGGGAAGGCACAAGGCTGTAGATTGCTTTTAAGTAGGTTACAGATGTTGTGCGCAGAGGTGAAATACGCAGGTCAGTGATGGAGGTGGGCTAACACCCCTGGGGTTTCATTTCAGCCACTTCATCCTCTGAAATAATCATAAAGCCTACAGATAGTACTACTGCAAGTACTTAGAATGTGCTTGCAGTTCTCCTTAACAAGCGTAAAAGTATTTTAAATCTTCCTACAATCTTAAGAGCAGCAGTTCTTGACTGCAATATCCTCCTGAGACCAGAACTTTAGTTTGGCTATTTGCTATTTGGGATCAGTAGGACACAATAAGTATAAAGAACTAAACATTGTCAATGATAATTAAGTCCCGATGTCCTCAAACGAGACGATAGTTAAGTCCCAATGTCTTCCACGAATACTTTCTGGCTTATTAAAGGTGTCTTAGCTTGTTACTGTTGCTAAGATTGGTCAAAGTTGTTGCCATAGAAAGCTACAAACATTATTAATCTTAAATAAACAAGTTTCAACCGTCAAACGTGATCAGGTTTTGTCCACTTTTGTGTCGGGATCGGCTGCAGACTGACTTGCAGAGATGGCTGCCATCTTGTTCTTACATGGATTACTGTGCTCTAACTACCACGATATGGCACAGAAAGGTGTCCGCGAACAAGGACATCAGGTCCAAGTTAAGAAGGGCAAGTAAACCCAAAATGTGATGTCCTCATATGCAGACACAGGGTCTCGGGAGGATATCGGCTCAGCTGATTCCTTAAGAGACCAACGAGCAGAGCTGCTGTCACTGCTACAGTTCGTGCAAACTGACAGTGGGGATCTTTGTGGCACTGGGTATAAGTCTTGCTGCAGATATGCATGAACCAGGAACTCAGGTGTCACTGAGATGTTGTTCAGTGAGTCCCAACAGGGGGAAGTACATCATGATTAGTTAACTATTTTCAAAGCTTCACCTGAGTCCGGTGTAGGTAGGCAGAAAACAGAGGTCCATTGTTACCTCTGTTATTGATTTGGTATCAAGAAAAGCCTGTCTGATACGCTGTGATTTAAAGGCACACACACTGTGTAATGTTTAGGTGAGGTCAACAGCGAGAGGTGTTACATATGGTTTCTGATACACTACACAGGAAATGTATATATTGGTCTTTTGAAGAAACTGCAGGGATGAAGTATGAGACTTGATGTATGGGCCCGACGATGTCTGAATCTCAGCAAGAGGCCAGTTTAAACTGTAATGCTACTCCTTCGCTCCTCAGAGAGAGAGAGAGAGGAAACTGCCTCAGTGGCGTACTGTGCATCACGGCATGAGAGTGAAAACCTGAGCATCTCTCCGACTGACTTTCTTGGACCGTGTGGTGGCTGGAAACGGCTAATTTTCACCCAAATTTCCTCTTGAGATTAAGGAATTAGCAGCCAGTTTTCATTTAAAACAAGTGTTAAACAGTTCATATTTGGAGGTTTTTAGCCGCTGCTTTCTTGCAAAGTGACATGCAGTGCATGAGGCATCAGGAGGTCAGGGTGATGGATAAACATTTGTACACTGAAAAGATTATATCTGGGACTTCTGGGCGAGCCAGCATAGGTATGATTATGTAAGCAACAAGCACAGCCAGTCCACGTAACCTCATTCACATCATTAAAAGTGCCAATCCAGATGTGGTGATTGTGGAGTTGCGAGCTCTAGATGCTTGTGTGCTTATTGTTAAAAAGACAGGAAATCCCCAGGCAGGGGAAGAACATGTTGGATATAATATATCATACTATGATCATGACCTTAAATATCTAGGTACAGCTCAAAATGTTCTTTTCATTGCTCGTTAAATGATTTGTGTCTGTACTTTGCTCTGCTTTTTAAAGAAAAAAAAGACACAATCGTGGCATATGTGAACATAAAAAGGAGATTAAACTTGATTTTTTATTCATACATTACTGCATCTGCCTTTTGTTTCAGAACTTGCTGTACCTTCTCGTTTTTGTGCAAATTTTAATACCATTAATCTTTATGGTTTACAGGCGTCCTGCCATGAGAGGAACATGATATAAAGGCAAATGTATCAGAATTCGCCTGTGTCTGCTTCCAATTCTCTTACTGGCATGAAAGCAGCAATCCTGTATCTGCAGAGTCAGCTGTAGAAATAACTTTGTACACTTTATTGATAGATAATGTGTTGTACATTTATGAGTGAGTAAAAAAGCATATTTACAACTTGATCACTGGGTTGACAAACGGCCTGGAATGAGCCAACAGGGAGGCGAATTTATTTTTCCTCAGATGGTGAAGGCCCGACTCTGCCTCTGACTGGTTCACCTTGACATTCTTACCCAAACCATTCTCACTCCTCAAACCTAACCAACCAACGAAGACAACAATCACTAGCCAGTCAGAGGCAACGTAGGTGGGTCATGCCTTTGCCATCTGAAGAAACCAACACTCTCTCAACCCCAAGCAGCAAAACAGGTGGATTTCCACCAAGCAGCAAAAACGAAGCCAACATGGAAGTGCCAAAAACTGCAGTTCTTTGAACAGCTGTGTGAGGTTGGCTCCAAAAGCCAGTCAGTGATTCCCATAGACTCCAATGTTAAAAAACCCAACTTAAAAAAGGAGAAATAAAATGTTTACAGCCTGGTCCAAAAAAACGGTTTTGGTCTCTATAGCTAATTTCCCCCTTTATGACAACTGTAAAGGGGGTGCATTTTTACATAATCACCAGTTTACATTTTATTAAGGTTACACTTTATGCATAATTAAGGGCAGGCAGCTTAGAGTGACAGGCTGTTTGCCGATAGTGTCTTTGGCTTCAAAGTCAGATCTCACCATCGCTCCTCCACAGTGCCAGCCTCTCACCCAAATATGGTCACCAAGATGGCGACGGCCAAAATGCCAAACTCAAGGCTTCCAAATATGAGTCCACAAACCAATGGGTGACATTATGGTAGCTACGTCCATTATTTCAACAATACAACGGGCCTTAAATAGACATATGTTACAGCTTTAACAGCTGCAGTTTTAAAAGCGTCCTTAGCGTCATGAAACAGTCACAGCTCTGCGCCATAATTACCTGGTTAGCTTACCTGGAGTACTTTTGTCACTAACGTTACATGATTAGCATACCATGCTACACATATTAGCATACTAAGCTACATTGTTACTAAATGAAGTCAACGCAGACTTCTGGATGCGAACACCAGACTCATGGGTGAAACGCCTGTGTTTGTTTGACCCAAAGAGTTCCTTCGATTTTTGTACATTACACAGACTTTGTCACTTTTTATGCTACTTCCTCCTCTGCTCCTGTAATAAGAAGTGCAACCACTAGAGGGCACTGCAGTACAATAAATATAAGTATGTGTCATAATAAGTTGCTCGCACATTTGACCCATGTGGTTATTTTTTCGGGGACAGCAGGCTGGAGGGAACAACAGCCAAAGAAATCCACCGCTTGGGCAGTGACTTTCAGCTTCAGACCGTGACGAAAAAGCCATCCTTTAACTTCGGTATGATAGGCGGCGGAAGAAAGAAAGAAAGAAAGAAAGAAAGAAAAGACAGAATCCCAACCACTGTCCTGTTACTTGCACATAATAGGACGGTGTGTGGGAATTCTCTTTTCCTCAGCTATGGTCAGTTCTCTTCTATGCACCTATCTTCAAATTTTTGATATACAAAATATGTTTGTGGAAATAAGACGAATTAGATTATATTAACAAGAAATATAAAAGATATTGCCTGCGTCCCTTATAAATTAAAAAGAAAGTACAGCTAAATTAGGAAGGAAATGTCTAAAGTTCCCACAATGGCTGACACATCAGAGTAGAGGACGTCTTTGACTACATACAGACACAACACGTCGGAGGTGGCAGGAAATCACATAAGGAATAGTTTAGAGATGACACTGGACAGAGACCGAAATGAAAAACATGGAGCTATGTATCTGCATGCGGGGAATCCCCCGGTTCTCATGCGAAGGCCGGCTATTTTTAATCTGGAAACAGGCCCTTCTTTGAATTGCTGTGGAGCTACACCCCATGCCAGCCTGGTTAAGACAAAAGATTCTTGGGGACAATGAACACAGCACAATGAGGAACGCTCCAGTGTTGCCTCAGTGCTGCGGCATTCGCACACAAACACACACACGCACACATGTAAACAAATGCTCCCGGCCTCATGGGCCCATGTCGCCTGTTCATTTAGTGTCTTTTTCAAATTGGTAGTTCTTCGTTTTGGACTGTTGGTCTGACAAAACGAGACATTTGAAGGCATCACTTTGGGCTTTAGGACGTTGTGATGGCTATTTTTCTGACATTTTATACACTAAACAATTCACTGATTAATTAAATAAATACTCGGCAGATTAACTGACAGTGATCATGAGTTGCAGCCCGACTTAAAGCTTCTTTTAAGTCAGTCTGTCATGCAACATCTTTACATTCAAAGCCTTCATCTCTGGATGAAAAACCAGACAGAAGGAATGAAACCATATAAGCTATCTTTCAGTTTCATCGAGTTGTTTTTATGTCGCATCTTTACTCTGCATGAAAACTTGATTAATTCCCGCATGTTTTATGACTTCCTTCTGGGTCACATGAGCCTCCAGACTGTAACAATTCCAGTATTTTATATCATATAAAGTTATAATTAAGCCCGGGAAGCCTTTGATGTCTGCTGGCTGGACGAGAACACGCATTAAGCCACACAAGGCCACTTGTTTGTGTTTGTAGCGCAGGTTTTGATGTAGAGTGGTTGTATGGCTATAAGACATTTTTGGTTGTCATGGCATTTGGGTTGTGTGAAATTTGGGGGGGTTTCTGTGGTGTGTGTGTGATTGGCATTCCATTCCTTACACTTCACTGGTCCACTTTATTATTGTTTGGGTTCACTGATAGGCTGTGACTCACCCTTACAGACAACAATACACCCGGTGTGTGTGTGTGTGTGTGTGTGTGTGTGTGTGTGTGTGGTCTGATTCAGACAAAAGTTTGAGCTTGTGGGTGTCTGTGAGAGTAGTGTAGATGTGTGTGTGGTCTCTTCAGCCCCCCAAAATGTCCGATTTATGTCTTTTCAATCTGTGTTTCTATGTGATCTGATGCTGTTATCTGTGTGATGACCTGATGACCTCCAAATTATTGAAATTTGCGCGGTCGACAGAGAAGCCTACGTTAGTGGATACAGTAGTTTAAAGGTTAAAGTCACAAGACTTTGAAGTCTGTAAGGTAATCAGGATGATTTATCCTCCTTCCACCAGCCATATTAAAGGGCACCAGTTCTGACGACCATATAATTGAATCCTAAGACTTTTCGCCAACAGGACTGAGCTCACATGGATCATTGCTGCATAGATTTTAAATATTAGACAGTCTTGCTCAACATGTGTCTGAGCCAACTCATAAACGTGACCACACCTTAGATTTAGTTTCGACTCTGGGCCTGAATGGCAGCTGTGTCATCCATGACGAAGCTGTTAGATCTGGCCACCGCCACATTATATTTGACGCCAGGCCTTTCAGGATAATTATGTTATCAGGATATCAGCAAAGATTATCAAGGTCATGTATCTATGATTACATAAGAGTGTCACCAGCATTTCAGCCAGCATAATGTCACAACAAACAGCCAACCATTATAAGACTTGGCTGCTGCGCCGAAGTGATTATTTTCACAACACCTAAGCTGAATTTAGTATTTTATCTCTCACATTACAATTCCAGGGCCTCAATATTCTTATAAATTAAAAGTTTTTTGTACATGCACTATTATTTTTTTAGATTATCACTATATCAGTGGCGTAAAATGGTCTTAAATTGACGATAATATCGTTAATCGCAATTATATCAGGGGCAATATATCGTCCACCAAAAGTAGTCAGGTGACAAGCTTGCCCCTGTTGACCTGCTAACCCATGGGTCCCAAGTTGTTCTACCTGCCTTATCAACCCCTGCACCATCATAACATTTTCTAAGGCTTGTGCAGCTACTTCCTGTATGTGTCTGTGTGTGTACAGTGCCGTGCTGCAGGTTCGGGTTCAGAAACACTGCTGTTGCGCCTCTTAAAGGCAAATTCATAGTTTCCGAGTCCATGAAGGTCCGCTTTGATCTGTGTGACATAAATGTCGTCATCCACCCATGTTGGCTACGGTCCGCTTGGACGACATCTGCATGTAGCCCGTTTTTTGTGACCTTGTGAACTCTACACACAACAAGCGCGGCCACTGCACCTGCTCTGATTCCACACTAAAGTCCAGTCCAGAACACTGCTGTCAGGCCAGCTGCAGCCGCTGGTGAAGTCAGCTTTAAGTTGGATAATAGACAGACAGCCACTCTGGACTTACAGTAGCAGCGTCTTTTTAGTTTCATTTTCATCTGATGTCCGCAGTAGAAGGACAGTAAGCTCACCTCCCCGCCATCCCATTTACTGCTTGGGGCTGAGTGTCAGTGGTACTATGGATAAAACCGCATGCGTGTCCGCGTGACCACAGCTGTCTGCAGACTCTCATTGCGGAAAGTATGTTGCAGCCTTTAAAGGCCTTTAAAACCACACAAGCTAAATGTAAATGTCAGTCCTGGCTTAATGACACCACTCACACTCTTAGACAATGCTGCAGGAAGGCTGAATGGAAGTGGCAAAAAGACAAGCTACAAATCTCCTGAGCGAGGGCGAAATAACTCTACGACTTACGATCTAAGCAACTGCCACAGACCTGAAATACTTGTGGACATTTCCTCAACTTCTTCGTCAACAAGATAGTTGATAGTAGAAGGCAAATCTCACCTTGCTCTCTAGTACCTCTGGATCATTCCTGGGCCCTGTGTGTTTTTAATCAGTTTCAGCCTGTGTCTCTTTCCTCTCTGCGGGGAGAAGCTTGTGATCTAAAGCCCTCAACGTGCCCGTCTGACTGCATTCTTCACTCCTCCTAAAAGAGGTGTTTGAAATTATGGGTCCAGCATCCTGCTTATTGTAATAACTGAAAGTAGAAAACGATCTGTTTACATGCTGATAATGTCTGTAACAAACAATGCTTGATTTTGTTTTGTGGGATTTTCCTCTATTAGATTAGAGCCAGACGAAAAACATGCAGAGAAAGAGATGAGTTTTATTCCTGTCAGCCAGAACTGCACCAGGGACATCGCTGTTATCTGGAACGCGTCTAAACCACTAAAGGCCACATATAGCTCCAGTCTTAGAGCTGGCTTTCCATAACCTCAGCTATTCTGGATGATGTCTACGTGTTTCCGCCTGCCACTGAATCTACTTGACATAACATCTCTTAAGTGAGTGGAAGTGAGCCACGAGGTCTGGCCGGCACCTGCAAAAAGCTCCCAGCTACGCTCAACTATAGTAACAAACACTGACACACACACGCAGGTGAAGATACTAAAACAGTTTGAAATAGTTTCCATTCACACACACACACACACACACATTTCCCAGTGCAGCCTCCTTGTGTGGCCTCAGCTGTTGTTGCCAAGACATTTCTGACGCTACCTCCTATAGTGCAGTATAGAACAGTATAGCCAAGTTGTTCCATGCTGTATATTTATTCCAGAGTTCCACACTGGATCAGGTTTTATTGGAGAGGTTGATGGTTACCATTAAAAGAATCAATGGATGTCATAACAAGAACAGCAGTATGTGTGAGTGTGTGTATGTGTATGAGTGGTGTGTGTTTAGGGGGAGATCATGCAACACGTGTACATTACAGGGGGGTTCGGTGTCAGTGAGTGGGCAAATGTGTGTTTCTATGTGTGTGTGAGAGACAGAGAGATTTGAACCTTGACCTCTCCTTCACACACAAACAAAAGCACACACACAGGTGCACACACACACACACACACACACACACACACACACACACACAGATGTTCATCGTCAGAAACCAATTTAAAGTTTAATTTAAAGTTAAATCAAATCCTGCACTGCAAATATTTACATTTAATTCAAAGGCACTAATATATTAATATAAACCTCCCACACTGGACTCAGATGCCAAAATACACACCCCCCCTCCTCTCTTTCTATCACACCTTCCCTCTCTCCCTCTCGCCCCCCTGCAGTCTCCGCGTGTTATGGTTCAAGTCCACATCGGAGAATCGAGTTACAGTCAGTTTTAGGGCTTGAGGGGGGATGGACAAATTTTTCAGGAGTGACACAAGCAGTTCTTTTTTCTTTTATGAGGCATGGGAGACGTTAAGTGATTCTTTGGCAGTGGATGTGTGCGTGCGTGCATGTGCATCTAAACAGGCCTCGGGCACGTCTCCAGAGTTACGTGATGTGTTTATAAGGGTGTAACACACAGAAAAAGAGAGGCAGAAAACAAGAGGCTTGAGTGTGCGTGCGCATTGTTGTAAACGCACATATGGTTAATGGAAGGAGGTGAGAGACGTATTTTGGCCTTGCTTTTTGTTTTGCGTCCGTGACTCAGTGAAGATGACAGGGCCAAAATTACGTCAACTGAGTAATTTCAGAATAACTGACATTTTGGCGAGTGCACACAAAATTTGGGACCCTTTTTTCGGTGAAGAATTGGCTCTTTGTTATTCTTAGCCATGATCATTCATGATACATGTCATATTTAAAGTGATAAAGACACATCCTGATCCGATTTCATGCTAAAAAAAGAGCTGTTTCATTGGATATATGTTTTGATGGTCAGGTTATACTCACAGGCACACACGTGTATTAGGAGACACATGAGACACTGTACTGTCTTTGGAGGCTCAGTGTTTTCATGGCCAGTTCATTTGGATGAGGATGAAAAGGAAAACAGAGGGGGAAGAGGACAAAGTGGGCATGAGAAGGGGGTTAACAGGAAGAGATGATGATACATAGACATTATGTTCTTTAATTAGACTTAATGCCTAAACTGAATTCTATATTTCTTTGTATTTTTAAAATTGGAAAGCTCCCTGTAGAGCCAAAGATGACATTATGAAAATGTTTTCACAAGCTGAGAGGTACTCCTCGTGATGGGTAAAATGAAATTGTGTGAAATTGAGTGCCCCTTTAAATGGTGAGTCATAGGTGAGGCAGAGTATCTTAAACTCTGATGAACTCTTATCTCACTTCTTCTTTTCAAACTCACGTTGTTCAGCAGAGCCCACAGTACAACAGTTCAAATTCTAGTCAAGTTCTCATGAGTAAGTAATTCATATTCAACGCACATAATTGGAAAGGCTTCAATCACGTGACCAATGTGCTGACAGGAGCAAAGACGGAAGTAGTGTGAAGAATAAAAGTCCCAAAGGAGGCAGGCGTGGATTGTGGATGGGTCAAACAACACAGGACTTTTCCCTTGGAGACCAGTGTTTGGAACTGCGTAAAACCAAGTGAACTTTGAGTTATTTTGAAGTACGGCACCACCATGTTTCTTTTCCTTAACCTAACTTATGTAACGTTACTTATCCAAACCTAATCTATCTTTAACCTAGCTTTTCTTACTTATCTTATCTTACTTATCCAAACCTAATCTAACTTTAACCTAGCTTTTCTTACCAAGCCTGTGTCACTGTACATTTAGTACATTGACTTTATTTTAAGTATGTAGCGTGACCATGCCCAACCATGTTTCTTTTCCTAAATCTTACATTACGTTCCTAAACCTAACCTACGTATCTTTATGTTGAATACGTAACATGACGGTGCCCAACCATGTTTCTTTTCCTAAACCTAACGCATGTAACGTTACTTGCCCAAACCTATCCTACGTAACTTTACTTAAAGTTCGTAACTTTACATTTAGTACGTAAGGTGACAACGCCCCTTGTTGGGTGCTTATTCGTAATATATTGTATGAAATGCATTTCTGTGAGATATCACACAAACCATTGCATGACTATATGTTGATATACGTAAATTATTTTGAATAAAGTCTTGAATATTTTAATTTGAAAAAAAGTTATAGCTATTGGGATCTTGGGTTTAAATATTATTTGTGTTGAGCATTGGATACAGAATATATTTGTGATACAATGTTGAATTTGTCTTCTAAAAGATACAATTAAAAACATAAAGGGCGGTTTAAGAGAAAGAAAAAAAAAATAAGTTAGTTTAGCTTTGCATTGTCCTGACAACCAATGTGTTGCTTTTACACTTAGGTTTTTGTACAGATATACAATATAACATGTTAATTAGCGAGCTTGAGAGGTGCTGCTGTGTACATTTTGTCATCTTTGGAAGGACACAGGCCAGCTGTTTACATTTGTTTCCACTGTTCATGCTAAGCCAAGCTAACTGGCAGCTTGTAGTACTTTCAGATTTACCATACAGTCATCTGCACGGTATCAATATATTCATCTCATTTTTGGCAGGAAGGCAAATCAGCATTGAACAAAAAGTAGTGAGAACAGTTATGTTAAATGGCACTACTACTTTCTAGCAAATCTTCACATGCAATTTTAAAATAGAAGTACTTTTAAAAGCAAAAAAAAAAAAACCCATGGTAATCTATTGAGTAGCTGGTAAAATTCGAACATTCACCAGCCATTTGGCTGATGTGCAAAAAAGTAAATCTTGCACCCTAGGTGTGACCTTTGGCTCATTATCTTTGGTCTCAATCTTTCCTGTTTTTCTCTGTAAAGCCATCTTTGAAATTCATTGCAGCTGCCCATGTTACAAATATCTAAAGGACCCCTGAGACAAGCTCTCCAGCACAACAAACGCAGCAACAAATATAAGCAGTTCATTTGTTATCAAACATGTCGTGTTTGCTCACCACAAAAGGTCTCAGAAGTCACATAAATTACTTGAGAGAAGCTGAAAGAGATGAAAGATGGAGAGCTGCAACAATGACAGAGATCATTCATACGTTCAAAGCGAGCAGGAGAGGAGAGAGGAGTCTGCTGCGGTACATTATGTCATGCGATGGGAGAACAGATATATACTCACCACACACAGACAAACATGAACGACCTTGGTTTAACAGCTTGACACGTGAAAACAGGATATTTGTGTTCCCACGTCGGAATGCTCATTAGGATGTGTCTACAGCTGTGGTGTGTGTGCGTGTGCATGCGTGTGTGTGCAAGCAGCTGGGCTTGTGTGTGCTATCACTTTGTTTGCTCAGTCAACATGGCAATAAAGGGCTGATAAATGCTGTTCGTACGATTTTAGGGCACTAACAGATCCCCGCTGCATCTGGTGACTGATATCAGCACTGCTAAACCTTCTGTAGACCTGGTAGTTGTATCATGTTTTAGTTTTTATATCTCAATAGCATGTTGAATGCAGACTCAGCTGAATTTGTGCGCTACATTTTTTGTTCATTTTGGCAATCACTATCTCTGGCTGATAAAGCTCAGTTGTGATTTAACGTACTGTGTATAGCCTTGATATTTCCTGTTTTAAATCTGTCGGCTTTTCTTTTTCTGATATAGTAGGAAGTTATAACTTTTTATATTTAATCTCTTTTTATGAACACAAATAGTGTTACAAGGAAATGTATGGAGCTCTACTCCAGGCATGAAAACTTTGTGTCATGATTATTCTGGCCAGAAAAATCGCGAATCAGGATATTATCCAGATAACCATCAAAATATGCTTTAAGCTATTGAAATAAAACATCCTGGAATCACTTTGCCTTACATTTTGTGAAGATACAAATGTTAGATAGGACACACATCTTTTTTTCAGTAAACAACAATGAATCAAACAATCCCGAAGAAGCAGTATGTGACATTCACAGCCTTAATATAGGAGCAAACCACCATTTCTATTTAACACATTGTCACCGTCAACAACTCACATGTGCGCGGCCAGTGGCGCCATCCACTCCATGTTTTTATCACGATCCACGATAAAATCATATATCATCATAATTGTTGAAGATTAACGTTCTGTTGATCACAGTCAATCGACTTATTGTTTCATCTCTCGAAAGAAAGTTTAGGTTAAAAAAATCAAGAAATTGTGTAACAGTGAGACATAAAAAGAAGAAAAAATAAGAAAGTAAATCCACAGTAAGTAGAGGTGTTTTAAATTCACTAATGTTTTTTGCACATGTAGTATCAGCCTTAGAATACTCGTATCAGACCAACAATGCCAGCAATGTGATGAAATGAATTCAGTATTGAGATAATACTCCCTCCAAAGTCAGACAGGACCAAAAATGTGGTCCTCATGGACCTTTGTTGGCACTGCATAAGAGTTCAATTTGATTTTAGTATGTGTTTTTGAAATGATACAGACTTTAAAGCTGATGAAATACCTTTCATGAGGTCTGATAATCAAAAAACGATGCCTGTGCCCCAACAGAGTGGTTCAGTGTGGGTAAACAAATGGCTCCAGAAACGATTTTATAATGTACGGCGTTACTAGGAAACAGATGGTTAAAGACGTGATGTATATAAATTGGAGAATGGAAGTTCACATCCGTGTTGACCTCCTACAGCGAAATGTCCTTCCTCACGTCCATCCATCTTCCCTAATTTCCGATCTCCACATGTAAGCACGCCATATGGCTCTCATCATATTGAAACCATATCCTTTTCATACTTTCTATACATGGATCATATCAAAGTAGAGGCAGAAAAGACGCTGCTTTGCCCTGTTGGAATATGTCCAGTACAACCATAGCTAAACCTGGAGTTTGAGGTGACAAAAGGAGGAGCGGGGCTGGGTGAAGATACTTTAAAGGGAAAGTCCAGGTTTTTCTAAGGGTTTTGCAGAGTTCTTAAAAACAAAAAGCCAAAAAAATAAACAAGTAAATATTTTATATTGAATATTGAAAGTGTATTAAAACTTCAGATTTAATGTCTCCAAACTCTAAATATGTACCACTAATACATCCTGTAAAACATGGAATCAATAAACGCAGCAGTCCAGAGTGAAATGTCTAAATAATGAGTTGCCTTGAGGAACTTTTCAGTGTGCAACGAAATTATAATCAGGTTATGTCATATCTTATCTCCAGTATCCCCAGTAGAGCTGAAATAATAAGTCCATTAATCAATTAGTCAGTCAACAGTGGAATAATCAGCAGCTGCTTTGATATTAATCATTTTGGTTAGCTTGTAGGCAAAAGAAACAAACATTTCCAAGTCCCAGCCTCTCACTTATGAGGAATCTTTGCTTTATTATGTCTGAAGTGATAGCAGATTTAATGTCTTTGGATTTTGGACTGTTGGTCAAACAAAACAATGACATTATTTTGGGCTTAACTGATGGTCATTTTTCACTGTTTTTGACATTGTATAGACCAAATGTCTAACCAATAAATCAAGAGCCTTTGTCACCACAACAACACAATGGCAGTTGAATTTTGGACAAGAGGTAAAATCCTATGGTCACGGTTATGTTTTGTAATGCTTTGAACCTGTGGCATGGCCCCTATGACACACGATACGATGATGCTGGTCCCCCAACTGACCCCACCTGCAAAAACTACTGGCAGACATTCCTGTCTTTAAGAGGCTGTGCTCCGCTCATTTTTTAGTTAGCAAAGATAGTGATATCTCGTCAAACTGGACAACCTGAGGTATCTGTCGGGACTGATCATGTGGGCGTGGCTTGACGGTAAAGGAGCTAAATAATCCTCTAAAATTTGGCTAAATTGTGGCTAGGGAACAACTGGCATGGCCATTTTCAAATGGGTCCCTTGAACACTCTTCTCAAGTAATCTGAATGAAAATGGGTTCTATGGGTAACTACAAGTCTCCCCTTGTTCCTTACAATGGATGTTCTTCAATTAAAGCTGTATGTTTGTCTTTTTAAGGAAAATGACAACATCTTTACAAAAGTAAAATAAGAAAATAAAGCATAAAGTATATCAGTATGGGATTCTTTAACTCTCTATACTTCAACAGCTTTATAGAATTCCTGAAATTCGGTCATGACTTTTGGTTTCGGTGTGCCCCCCCAAGATTTTCAGTGGCCCCATCCGGCCACCGCTATGAAAATATTCTAGGAGCACCACTGTTTTTAGCAACAAAGAAAAGTGAAAGCACTTGACTGGCCCTACAACAACAAAGGCACATTATGCCTAGTTATTAAAATGTCCGGGAAAGTGATTTGACTGTATTAAACCTTGGCAGTAGAAGTGGATAATGACGTCAATAATGGCCCATTATATTGACGAACCAGTGTGTAATCAGCCCCTGTATGTTTTTGCAGAAATTATTTAGTGTGTCCATTGTAAATGGGACAAACTGTGATCGGCACAAAGAAAATTAAGTTTAAGTGAATCATGTTGTCATTCACTACTGTGGCCCAAAAAGAGGTGTGTGTATGCATGAATTTGTGTGTGTGTTACCTGACTAACCAGTGGTTGATTGGACGGAAAGTTCAAAGTTGGTCTACCATGATCTAACCCTGGGAATGGGCAGACATCTCTGTCCTGGCACAGGAAGGAGGGCTTGTTAGTGTCAGCTGAAAGTCTGTCTACTCCAGTGATTTCCTCCCTCTCCCTCTCTCTCTCTCACACACACACACACACACACACACACACTTGTTCTCTCTCTGATATCAGCGTTTTGACTCAGAACTCTCAGTAACAAGACCCTCCTGTCCCCTTGTCAGCTCTCATTTCTGTACCAATTAAACAACCAGTGAACTCTTTTCTCCGCCATTTCTCTAATTGCTCCCAAATTATCTTTTCTATCTTTCCACCCACTCATGTCCCACTTACACAACCTCCTCCATAAACCTTAGTGTTGGCCGTCCCTTTGTCTCGCTCATGTCTCACTGACTGTGAGGAACAAGAGTGCGTTTGGCTTTTAATGAAAGCTCATTGTAACCTATCGTCAGTGCTTTCCTAGATCAAAAAACCACAAAACATTATCGCTGATGTTCCACTTCCTCAGCTCTCCACTGAGCTCCAGACTGCAGCTAATGTTTGGCTTAGTGTCTCGCAATATAACATTGCCTCATTAGAAGCTTGTTAGGTTCTTGGACATGTGCGATTGCAGGTCATCCACAAATCAATGAGTCAACCACTGAGCATGGTTTTGGCTTTGTCTGCAGCTGCCGAATGGAAAACCTTCATAAGAAAAGCTCTGGGAAAAGAGGTGAAATCATGAACCTGTCAGGCACGCAGTCAAAGCTTCCCTTCAGGCTGTGACTTTTAAATACTGCTGTATGTTTTTGGTAGAACTGTTGTCTGTTAAAAGTTGGGAGGGGAGCAGATGTTGGCTCGATTACTAGATTACAGCAGCGTACCTTAGTCATTTTAGCTCTCCAGACTTTGGACAAACGAACCATCGAATTGATGATGTTTAGATTTACATCAGGACGAGTCATCATTTTAAAAGAAGTCACCCCTTGGCTCTTGTATGTCTTAATATCTTAAACTGGAATTCAAATCAAGGCGCAGTTGTCGCTGGCAAGGATCTAAATCAAATAGACTTTCCAGAGGCAACAAAGAAATGCTAACAGACTGTACTTGTTTGGACGAAGAAGTCCTGTTTCCAGAAATAGCTACTTGGATGTGCTGACCTCTTGTAGAGGAGATAAAAATCTTGCATGAATGTTGTGAAAACATGTGTCCAATCTAGGAGCATGTTCCTCTGTTGATCTCAGGCCTTGCTGCTTCCAAAATATTATGTAAAGACTGCTGCAGGGATGACGTTTATTTGTAGGCCAACACGGAAGTTAGTGTTCCCTCGACAAAAGCCAATGTGTGTGTTTTTTTTTTTTCCATTGGATTTTGGATTTTTGCAGAATATAAGCTCTGTGGCAAACAAACGTTTGTGATACTTACACATTTTGTTCAGCAAGATACAAATGTACACCACTTTTTATGATTTATGAAGCGTAAATGTAATCGCCAGAAGTAAAAAGCTAATGTTAGGCGTAAACGAACTACACTACGGCCGCATGACTTAACGTTGCCACACAGTGAAGCTGTAAAGCCATGTTCAGCGTGATGACGTTCTGTTTTAGCTGAAAGTTAGCAACTGTCTTTTTTAAGACAAGCAAAAGCTTCAAAATTCATGAGTGTGGTACTGATTGGCATACATACATCGTAGAACTAATGTGAAAGTCTCTCAAGCTTGACCTTAGACCTTATTTGAGGCATCCAACCAAAAACCCACTGATAGGGGTTAGGGTTAGTCCGGGAGTGCTACAATGCTAACTTATTTCTGGGTTTTAGGACTCATTCCTGGACCACTCTATAGGTAGAGACAATCATGAACCATTCAGATTGTGACTGACAAGGGTTTTAAAAGCTGACACGGCTTTGGACTGAAGTCACAAAAGCTTATTTTTAATTCCTAATTTTGTCCCGAAAATGTTAGCGTTTTAGTCTTTTCCTCTTATTTCCTCATGGAAAACAGCACAAAACAATCTCTCAAATTTCTTTGATGAAAGTTTTGACAACAGTCTTCTGCCATGCTAAAGTTATTATAATTTGTCTTCAGTGCACATGGATGTCTGTACCAAATTTCATGGTTATTCTGCTGATTTTTTCGGTCTGGATGGAAGTTGTGAACTGACCTTGCAACGGCCGTCCCTAGAGCCTTTGCGCTCACATGGCTGAAAACAGCAAAACTTCAAGACTCCACGAACACACTGCCTCGGCTCCAGTCACAACCTTGACCTTCTCGTGTTAAGGAAGGAGTTTAGATGTCGGTAAGAAGTGGAATAACCATCCTGCTTTTGATTCTCGTAAAGGTGGAGGTATTTGAAAACAGCATAATTGAAGCAAAGAATCCCATCGGTTTAGATCACAAACAGGTTCTTTGGCATTTAAGAGCTAGCAAATGTGTGAGCTGGAAGCAAAGGCAGCTGCACAAATACTCGATGACGGCTTCAATTGAGAGTTAGAACCCATCACCAAATAGCAACCGCAGAGAGGGCTTTTCACGGTTAACTGCGGGAATGGCTTTGAATTGCAATTAATTCAATCAGTCTGGTATTACCAAACAAAGTTTGATTGATCCAAGTCAATGCGTTACACATTGCATATAAAATTCCAAATTCTGGAGGAAACGTGTGGAATCAATCCTCTTGAGAATTTCCTGTCATCAGGAACCACTAATGACTGCTAAACTGACATATCGCATGCTTAATCACCCGTTTACTGCCTTTGTAGTGTCATGCATTGTTTTTACTCTCCGTGATGCAACTAAACACATCAAAGCACAACATGTTTTTTGTATTCCCACCCTGTCAGAGTCATTTAATCAGCTAGTGTGCCGTTATCATGATTGTAAACTCATTCTGAACCTTTAATCTGCTTTCATTCCAAAGACCTGGAGCCTCATGATCAGTTTTAGTGGTAGTGACAGCTCATGATAGCCTTTCACCTTGTTGTCACCTTGAGCAAATGGAATAACTAATGCAGGAGGTCTTGTTCAAGTCTTGTTTAAGGTTTGTGTGTGGTCATTAAGACTGTTATCTGCAGTAATAGCATTTCTAATAAATGTTTAAACAGCTCGTTACAGTGGACAGATTACCTTGGTAGATTTGTTTCCAGCGTCCAGGTTTACAAGTCTGCAACTATACTCACAGCAAGTTGAAAACCATTGAACAACCACTGATGATCAAAATCCTTCTACAAATATTTACATTTGGTCTGTGGGTTGCATAGCCGAGCTCTGATGTCTTCTCTAAGTACATCATTATGAAGTGGTTGTTCAGCAGGTAAAGCAATAAACCTCCGTCATCCAATGAATGTGAAGTGTGTGAATGTACATAAGAGACACATTCCCAGTATATTAAGTGGTCTGTGTGGTTTGTTTTTGCGCAAATATTTCTCAACGTTTTGGAGCAGTGGCTGCAAGTAAGCTACATTTGTAGATTGTATTAGAGCCAGAGCTAACGAGTTGTGTTTGGGGTGAAAGAGGGTGAAGTCAAAAATCCCCAAAAAAGATCTTTACAAAAAAAAAAAAAAAAGAAAGGGTGAAGAGAGCATTCCCAGAAGTCAACAATGTGGTAGCTGGTGACACCATCATCTACTCAAGTACCCAAATGAATGACTGTCTATAAAGATGGACATCACGACAGTTGCTCAAGAATACTGTGGCAGACTGGAGGAAGTGGGGATCGAACTGCCGATAAGGGGATGACTCACTCTACCGTCTGAGCCACAGCTGCCCACACGATTATATACAGTCTATAGCCTGAACAGCAGCAACACAGGCAGCCACAATCACACATGTAGCTTTTCACATAGCTTTTTCCCCTTCTTAACCCTGGGCGGCTTCTAATGTGTTGAGCATTGTATGAAAATAAAAATGCACCGTAGGAATTTGGTGTTTTCACTCCCCTTCTTATTCAGCCTTTATTCCACATTTCTAACAATAACCCTAAATATAATTCCAACCTTTACCTTATAAATAACCTGTCAGCCATTCAAAGTGCCCACTTTCCTTGTGTTTTTTATTCTTATAGAGCCGTCTGGCCTCCACCAGAGAAAACACAGATCAGCTACAATCTGTGCAGTACAATAACACTAGGCCTCACTTGAGTCATACTTGCTCACCACCTCCTCGCACAAAAACACACTTACAGACACTTTTGCCCACCCACAGGCACCCGAAGGACCCCACAGCAGCCTGCTGACCGAAACCGCCACACTTTGTCTCATTTATCAACCTTATTGTGTGTTCTGTGGTCGAGCACTGGTCTTTTATTAACCTGACTGTGTTTACTTTTTATCATTTTCTTCACGTTCATTTTCCAAAATGCAGTCCAGAATGTCGTCATCCAGCAGTGGGGAATATAATCTTGAATGTAGGTGTTATTGCATGAAGCAGACTTGATAAATGGCGCATTGAATTAAGGTAAAACCAGTTGTTTAGCCTATCAGAACTACAGCTAAATAATCCAAGCTTTCTTTAGGTAAAGCTGTAGACTACAAATGATGTCTAGTTGTTTGCCTAATTTAGATTGGCTGTCACATAGCAACCACTGGGCTCATTTTCAATCTGTAGCTGTGTCCCAAAAGCAGAATATTTAATAGGGGTCCTAATGGACCGAGAAGTGTGGTCCTCGATACCAGTCAGATTTTCAGGAGGGTTGACAAGGATTCAGGACATCCTCATTGCTTTACAGAGCCGGGAGATATCATGTGACCAGCTAATATTTACCAGGTATTTGTGCTCAAGTCGTCAATCACTGGTAAATATTTGACCTAGATGACACAACGAAAACCTCCTAAGGCTGAAAAATGGAAGCCAGGTGTAAACACCTCTGGGTGTTCCTGATATTAGCCTGGACATGTTGTTATGTGCAATGCAAGGCATTACAGATAATGGAGGTCAGATCTATATGTTTACTATTAACTTGGTGCGCTATCTGTCAGTTGTCCATTACGTGTTTAAAGGGTAACTAGAGGGTAACTACATGTTTTTATGTTAAAACGACAAATTTCAACAACTTTTGAAACAGGTCCAGTATTAAGGCAGAGCACTGCAGATGACAGCATTTCAATGGGCTACAATGTGACCACTTGGGGCATATGCAAACTGCCAGTTTACGTCCTCTAAATGTGCTTGTTTTTGCCACTGACAGGCTCATATTGTTATTTTAAGTGTCTGACAGCCAGTGTTGGGCGTTACAAAAGAAATGCGTTACAGTAATATATTACATTTTAGCAGTACCGAAGTAATAAAACATGCTACCAACAGAATTTCGGGTAATAATATTACATTTACAGTGTCACATAATGCTTTACCACCTGAAATAAACTGTTTATTGCTTTCATTTTTCATTCATCCACACCGCTCCACCAGAAAAAAAAACATCCCCCAAAGGTCATGTCACTACAGACTACGTCATAGAAGGGTGCCAGTGATCGGCACATCTGGGTTATGTCACACTGTACGTTATCATGTTCAGTGTGTCTCTATTAATATAACGATGTACAACGTATCCCATTCTGCCTAGGAGCTGGCCTAGAAAATGACACACAGCATTCTGTTTGTTTTGCTAACCTCAAAATGTGTTTATTGCTCCATAAACATCACATAATTATCAGACTTTGATCTCCTGCCTGACCCTCCTTCTGTCCAAGGCTGTTCGTTTATTTAAAAATGTCTCGGCTATTTAATCATTCTTAATCATTTTTTTTTCATTTGAATACAAAGTGGTAACCACTGTATGTGAAGGCATGAATGGATTTGAAATTAACTGTGATAAACTGGAGCTTCCATGTTTCGATCAGCTGCTGTTAAACAACCTGACCCTCATCCGTTTAAAATGCTCTGACGTCATTTTGGTAAAAGTAACACAAAAGTAGTGTAATTAGTAACTTATTACTTTAAAATGAAGGTAACCAGTAATATGTAATAATGTAATGTAATTTTGAGAGTAACTTGCCCAGTACTGATGACATCATTATGGAAAGGATCCAGACAGACCTTTTGGTTAAAGAGGAAGATCCTTTTTGTGTAACCAGAAACAGCTCTGAAATCGCTGTCGCCAATTTCACCAGACACCATTTAAATAAACATTAATTTTAGTGTGATTAGAGCCAGCATGTTTTTACATCTAACTGGTTGAATTAAGAGTTTATTTCAACCAAACCAGAGCTGGAGTTTGTTGCAACAGTAGAAAGATAAAACAAGATGTTTTCTTTGAGTTTAATTTGTTTCTGTTGACCATGAATGAAGTGTGTTTTACGATGTTAAAATTACTTTTTATTTAAATGGAGTCTGGTGATAGTGATTCCGCGGCTGTTTCTGGTTAGACAAAACGGACCTGAATCTTTAATAAAAATCTGTCTCAGTGGGGATTCTGTGCATAATGTTGTCAGACACTTAAATTAATAATCTGAACATGTCTGTGGCACAAACAAGCACTTTAAGTAGACTTAGATTGATGGTACGAACACTACCCGAAGGGTTACATTTTTGCCTGTTTCCCTGCTGCCATCTGCAGCAGTCTCATTAAACACGGGACCAATTTCATAAACTGTTGTTCCAATTAGTAACTTAGACACAAAAACATGGGGAAACAGAGTCCAGACCTTTATAGTCTGCACAATCTGGAGGATCCAGCCCCTGAAAACAGCTCATTTATCTTCCTCTTAAATCTTTCTTTGCCTCTATCACTTCAACTCGGTCGCCTCCGGCATTTTCCGTCGGTATGTGTGCACAGGTGACTGAGACAAACTGGAAAGTCCTGACCTCTTCATGCTCTTGTCTTTTCTTTTTCTCTTCCCCATTCTAAGCCGGATGACAAGAACCAGAAACTTAACCCTTGAAACGAGAGTGAAAGTTTATGGTGACTCTTAATTTCTCAATGCCATTAGATAGCGCAGCTCACACACACCCCCATAAACAGAGTTACGATAAACTCAAAGAGTTTTTACAGCTCTTTTTTTTCCACCTAAACAGTAACATTCTCAATTGTTTTACGAACAAGGAAGTTAAAGTAAAGAAAGGAATGACCGGAATATCAGCAGGCAGGTCCACCCTGCTTTTGTATGTCTTTAAACCTTATTTAAACTGGATGTAATCCAAAACAGCAAAATTGACAAAGAGAGGTCATAGTTCCACACGCAAAGGCTGGGAGTGGCGATCTGCTGTCTTGCTGTGGAGTTGTGTGCACTATCATTATCACGGTCGGGCCACTTGCAAACATGTGCATGAATGTCTACACACAATCATGCAAACACAAACAAGTTACATGCACAGATTTGCACCGCGGATTGCAAGTTAAACAAGACACTCATCAGATCACTTGCAGCATTTCTCACCAAACACACACATGCAAACACACACACTGAACAAGACGCAAAGGAAGTTGCTGCTTGCCAGCAATGCCATTAATGCCTCTAAGCAGAAGCAGACTGTCTTCTGGAGTGATTTTAAAATGGACTGGGTGAAAAAAGAAAGCATGTGTGGACCATATGGAAGGTTTTTCATGTCCATTTTGGTGATGAGGAATCACAACCTAAAGCTCATTACTGAAAATGTTCTATTGTGTACAGAAATACGATTGTTTAATGTGAATAAGGCTCCAAAGGGGAACTCTGAAGACTTTAGTGGCCGCAAACCATAGCGTGTCAAATAGTGAAATCTTTACACTTACATGTGGTCATGGTAGTGGATATGGGATGTTTGTTTCCGTGTTCAGTTTGTACTAATCTGACCACAATGTCTGTGTGAAATACCAGAAATTATTTGATCAGACAGGACAAACCATGGCATCTTACAGTGAACATGGATTGCCTTTCTCTCTATAAAGGCCCAGACGCACCGAACCAACATCAACGACCTCGTTGCGACAAAGGCCAACTGTTCCAGCGCCTCATGTAGCCTGTGTCTTGGCCAAAAATTAGCACTTGACACATCACAAAGACTACAACCAACGGCCAACCAGCATGTATGCTCTGCATCTGTCTGGGAAGAATTAACTCTATACCAACAGGTGGTGGAAATCTGTATACGTCATTTAGAAAGGGAAACCCAGATAGCACATTGGAAACAAATGATTTTATTGAGCGCTGGCAAACAATAACACAGCTATGAACCATTTTCTGCCAAAAAGCTCAATGGCTGAAAAGAATCTTAACTAATATAACAAGTTTTGAACTCACCCCCTCTTTACTTTAGCAGTTTGTTTGCTTTGACCAATAAAAAGTCGCCAAGGGCCGAACAGCAACCGTGTGGGACACACCGCAAAAACTATGGGCGGCAGATGCTCAGGGACAGCCTGACATTTGGGGTGTGCCATGTCATCTTGTTCACTATAATATTTTTTATATCATACGAAAACTTCATTTTATTCATACTCACAATATTTCAGCTTGTTGCCATATTGAGGTCATACTGTTACCCATAGCAACAACAAGCATGGCTGACGAGAAAGTATTACCGACTTCACAGTGGTTCCAAACAGAGGAGCAGCTTCTGTAGTGTGGAATAAATTGTGGCGTCCTCAATGTTTTATGAACAGCCCCGGACTTCTCAGACTCCTTTAACGACTTACTGCTCAGAGGGAACTCAGCACAGCGTCTCCCCTTCCCCCTTTTTCGGCGTGCGCACACAAAAGTTGGCCTCGTCAAGTGATTTCGTCATAAACCTTTGGTAATGTAAACCTATGTAACAGCTCCGCTACAAACTCCATATATGTGACTGTGTGATAGTTGTGGTATCGTAACAGCCTGTCACAGGTTACAGTGTGATGATTAGAAGAGAAATGGCAGAGCATAAAGGTCCAGGTGGAAAAAATGGGTCCATGTCATTGGTCCGACAGCCCATTGGTCCGACATCCCATTAGTCCGACGGTCCGCGGTGCTGAACGGCTCCCAGCAGGCATATTTCTACCTTGATGGTGTGCCACAACCAGCTCTGGGTCAGCTGGGAAAAGCTTGAGGCGAAGCAGGCTCACGGCTTATGTGTTTGTCACTTTCTTTTTCATTTTAACCCACACCATGATCTTTTCCTGACCCTAACCAAGTGGTTTTTGTGCCTAAACCTAACCAGACCACAGGGCATCATGATGATTTCAGAACAATGGGACTTCGAAACAATGGGTTTAATATGGTCGGAACAATGGGATGTCGGACCAATGGGCAGTTCCCGGAAAAAATAACAACTCAGTCATATAGGATTTTACTAAAAGAAGGAAATCACCTGTTGTTTTATATATATAGATCCCAGGGTACATTTTTTGTATTTGGGAGCTGTTTAAATGTGTAATTTCTGGTAGTTTTTATTTTGTTGAACTATTAATATTGTATACAGAATCTGAATCTCACTCTGAATTACTGTTGTTGTTTACAAACCAAAGAATTATTTTTTTCATTTTTGTTTAGTTAGTTCACTGAATATTTGAAGACAAACTGTAAAACCATATCACTTATGTTGCAATTCTATTTTCTTATGTTATTAGTAAAATCTTTTTTTTTCTTACTTATTTGTCATATCGTCAAGAATATCGTTATCGCAAAAATACCCAGAAGTATCGTGATATTATTTTAGGGCCGTATTGTCCACATCTACCCGACACTGACCGGACAAACCCCATGTGTCACCGCCTTTAGGGATAACATACATCTAGTGGGTCATTATTGTGAAATGAACTCCAACAGGGTGATGAAGGCCCCAAACACAAGGGCAAAAATGTTTTTCTGTTACCCTAGAAATGTGAAATCCCAATAAATGTTTTTATTTTTTAAGATGAAACCGCAAATTTTAGAGTGTCCTTTTGTGGTGACCAACTCAAGGAACACTTGTAATGATGCTGTTTAATCCGCATCTTGATATGCCGCACTTCCTGTCAGGTGGATAGATTACCTTGCTCACCCACACAAATAGAGTTTAACATAAAATTTGATAAATAAGCCTATTTGTGTGCACAAAAAGTCTTAGATCTTTAATTTGCACTCCAAATGTGTTTATATATTTGTTCAGTGTATTTAATGTGGGCTTCTAAGATTTGAGTACATTTCTCTCGACGTGTATTCTGTCTTTGTTTTGAAGCTGAGATATAAATCAGTTCCAAAGTAGATCCATTTTCAGGGAACGTCTGTTTTTGTCTTTCCCAGCACCGACAAGTTCGAACAACTCACCCAACAAGGGCTTTACCTCTGGCTACAACTGCAACCACCGCTCAAGTGTGCAGCAGTAAAACGCTGTGCAACTGTGTAAATGCTGAGAGACATATGGATGCTGTGGAAGCGAAGCCCTGTTATACTCATGATATCTGCATGTGCTTTTGAAGTTTGAGCGTTGTGTTAAAGTTTTTTTTAATTGTGCCCGCTGATTGAAAGACCTCCCTCCTCATTTTGAAATTGCCTTTAAGCGCTGCAATCAGAGCAGCCTTCTGAAGGTTGTGTGTATAAAGCAATCATTTTTCATTAATGTCAGAGGAGCAGAAATCAAAGTTCAAAGCGAGTGAGGTCATTGCGCGGGAAAGGCGGTCTCGAATCGGTGAGTTTCTGGCAGGGATGTGATTGAAATTTAATGGCAATCATCATGTCTTCATCATTCCCTTAGTCTGTTCTGTCCTGCGGCAGGAATCAAAATCAGCCACAGAGCAGTTATTTCAAAGCTGTTTCACTTTTTACTTAACTCATCTGAAGAGTGTTATTTGGAAGTATGGTCTCGACCTTCACCTGCTGCGGTTATCTGGGGAAAGACCAAACATACATTCCCAGATGACTGGCGTTTCAAGGAAAGACAAGTGAGCCATTGAGGAGAGAGGAAAGAGGAGGTTGAG
Organism: Epinephelus fuscoguttatus; assembly: GCF_011397635.1. Classification (NCBI taxonomy): domain Eukaryota; kingdom Metazoa; phylum Chordata; class Actinopteri; order Perciformes; family Serranidae; genus Epinephelus; species Epinephelus fuscoguttatus. The sequence goes on from NC_064774.1 coordinate 18,545,035, forward strand.
CTCGGAAGCTGAGGATCAGTTTTGGTTTATAATCACCTGTAGGCCAGGGCCGGGATGTCCTCGTGTTTCGCAATCAACAGCGATTTAAGTATAAATTTCCCAAGCCTTGTTATTCACAGTGTCATTTTTTCAACACATCTGTGTTTACAATCCAGAGCAGCAGAGTACATTCAGATTTAAAAGAACAGCGTGTAAGATTAAGGGGGATAAAGTGTTATCTCGCGGTGAGGACTGCAGATTGTGACCAGCTGAAACTTCTTCAGCTCAGAATTCCTTCAGTGTTTGTTGTTTGGGAAGTTTTTACCGGGAGCTGAAGAGGTCTCATCCTCTTCAAAACAAACAAACCAGCTGATTACAATCTGTGTAAACACAGAATAAAGCAGTTTCACATTACAAATCAGTGTTTTTCCAATGCTTTTTGGCATGTCTCAGACGGGCTGCTATCCCAGCACCTTCTAATATGTGCTCACCTTATTTCACCTAAGGTCTCCTCCGCTCCAAATCAAACGGACCTGGTGATTAAAACCGGTAAAACCACTGAATAAAGCAGTTTCACGTTAAAAAAATTTGTGTTTTTCCAATGCTCTCATAGCAGAGGAGCTCATTACTACATTTGCAGTTTGCATTTTCATGTTGGCTAATGCGAAAAGGGTGAATTTGGTTTGTCTTCTCCAAGGGGCTCCTCCGTATAAAGGATTCAGGGACTGTCCCAATACTCACACTTCCCCTCAAAATTGGCCCTGGTCCTTGTTTTTGCACGTTTCCGCAAAGGGCTCGGGTGCTTTTCAGCCCTTGAATTCCCTACTTAATTTGAAGGGCCGTGTGATGCACACTTACGAACCCATCTCAACTGAGGGGAAGATGGAATTTCCCAGGATGCATTGCGAAACTGCGAAAATGTTTTTCGAAGGCATCTTCTATTTGCCGCTTTTCTTCTCCGTTGATTTCTTAAACGAAGAAGGACGAAGACAGCCAACGAAATAGGCAACACAACCACTGGAGCCGGCATTTTGGAAATGACTGCAAGAAGTCTACGTCGATGATGCGCGTGGCGTAGGTGAACACGTCTGTTACGCTAATTTGCATGAAGTGGCGTCCCAATTCGTAGGTAAAATTCCCTACCCCTCAACACTACCCCTTCGTCGTTGAGGGGGGTCTAGAGTGGCGAGTGCACTTGAAACCAAGGGGTAAGGTTAAGGGAAGAGAATTGGGATTGGCCCTAAAAGGCTCATTCTAAAGTAATGAAAACGCATTCTTATTTTCAGGTGATTATATGCTAAAAAAAAACACATTCCATTTCTGCCAATACATCCCCTTAAATCCTACACACTGGACCTTTAAGTTCTGTGTCACAAGCAATCACTAGTGAGGAGTATAACGAGTTAAACCCACAGTATGCACTGTTATTAGTTACGCTGGTACACATTTTTCATTTGATAATGTCTCTGTCATTGTCTGCAGTGTGGCTCCTTGAAGCAAACCGATGCTGGCATGTGAGGCCAGGCCAGGACGCATGTGGTTTCATGAACTCATGTTAAAAATGGTGGGTTCTGTTCCCCAATCCTCTAATGATTGTGCCTTTGGCTCGGATTTTCAAAAATACTCCCCTGAAAGCTGTTCTGTATGTGTGCTGGGCTCTGGCAGGCCTTTCGTGGGGGAGTGTCCGTCTTTCTCAGCGCAGACAAAAACTTGGCCCGCGACGTGAAGTGAGGTAGACACTCACAGTTTATCCACTGTTCATGATCAAAATGGCCCTTTGTTTTTTCCTCGTGAATACCTTTGTTTATGGTTGGCGGTGAAGAAAGTTTCCCGACCTGATCGCTCTTTAAAGTGATGGATCGCCGAGAAAGCTGTTGATCATTAAAAGTATAGCAGGGATGAATCGGACGGCTTTAATGAATAAATCAATGTCGGCATGGCGCTGGCTCTCTGCCAGATACGCCAGAGCCCTGAAGGGATAATAAACTGGGAAAGACGCACATGCTTTTACATTAAATACCTTTACAAATCAGGGCTATAATCCCACTGTATGCACATTTAAAAGCAAGTACATAAACTCACACGTCTTCAAATAAAAACTCAAAAGCACTCATTCTCACCCTCGCACATATACCCCACACAATTACCAGAAGCTTGTGTGTTCATGCAGACGCGCCAGTCTTCTGGTTCAGGTGAGACAAACTTCACGCAGTGCACTTTTTAACGATTGCTTCGAGGCAGATTTCAAAAAAAGAGTGCAGACAAAGAGCCAAACACACTCGCCGAAGTCTCGTCTTAACAGTTGCAGCTTAAGTGCAAAGGTCATAAATTTTACCAGCACACCCACTTCATAACAAATACAATGTTTCGGTGTTTATGACTATATGACTTTAACTATATCTGTTCAGCATGCATGTTTCACATAAATGATAATCACTACATGTTAGGAAACCTGTGGCAGCTTCTAAAGTGGTAACATGTGGTGCACTTATTTTTTATTTTGCATAGTTTGGGGCCTAATGATCAGACCGAGCTGTTGTTTAATTTCATGACGTTAATTCAACCTGGCATCGTGTTCATGTTTACTGATTTCCGTGTGGGAGTGGGCCTTATTTTGCAACTTGCAGGCTGCTGAAAGCTTGGAGCAGTTAATATGTTTGTCACAGTGATTGAAGAAATATGCAGGGCTGTTATTTCTGAGTCAGCTGTACAATAATCTGTACAGTTTCATCTATTTCGTCTATTCTGGTCACCATTTGCAAGTTGTTTGTTTTAATGGATGTAGCTAGCTGGCTATGTGTCTTTGACTTTGGCATTTCCTGCACTTTGTTGGGGGGTTGTTTTCTAAACACCTCACGCACCAAACTCATTTTATTTTATATTATGTCATCTAATTTTACGTTCATTTAATCGGGACCAACACACTTGCTCATTCAAGGAGAACAGCTCAGAGAACAATGATTAAGGTAACATTTTATTAGTGACAGAAGTGCTGTTAAAAATCACCACGGAGGAGCTTTGTTGTTTAGCAGGCTGGTTATGGTTCGTAAGAAACAAAGAGCCACATACAACACAAGTGGGTGGTAGATTCGGGAGTGCATTCCTGGTTCTAGTTTGCACTGTGCACTTCTGAGCCTAATCGCCAGAGTAAATGATGGCATTGTGTGTAGATGTGTTACATTTGTACGCTTCATATGCAGCAGATATGTTTAAACTTTGTTTCTTTGCATTTCAGTTTCAATTTTATGTTCCGGCAATGCTGTGGTTAGTTTTCACCACAAAAACCACATGGTAAGGGTTAAGAAGAGATTATGTTTTGGCTTAAAATGTCTGGCTTTGTCGCAACAAACATGAAGATGTCGCGACGTGCCATTAAAAAACACCCAGTTTGGTTGCAACAGACAAAGCTGGAAATGTCCTGACACATCATTAAAAATACCTGCTTTTGCTGGTTGTTGGTCTTGAACAGTGGTCTGCTGCTGTCTGTCACTCGGCAGCCATCTTGTCTAGCTGGCACACCATGTTTTGGCTTAAAATACCTGCCACCAACACAACTGGAAATGTCCAGACGTGTCATTTAAAGAATACCTGGTTTTGTTGAAGCAAACACAGCTGGAAATATGTCACAAAAATATCTGGCTACATCTCAACAAACATTATTGAAGATGTGATGATGTGTTGTTAAAAAATATCTGGTTTGGTTGCCCCAAACGTAGCAAGAAATGTGTGTGTCATCACATTACAAACGGCTGGAAATGCCCCGATGTGTTGTTAAGATACCCGCTTTTGTTGTTTGTTGGCCTCGAACATTGGTCTGCTGCTGTCTGTTGCTTGGCAGTCATCTCGCCAAGTTGTCACGTGATGTTTTGGCTTAAACTACCTGGTTTGGTCGCCACAAACACAGCTGGAAATGTCCAAATGTGTCGTTTAAAAAGTACCTGGTATTGTGTCAATTAACACAGCTGGAAATGTGTCACATAAAATATCTGGATTCGTCGCAACAAACAATATTGACGATGTCCTGATATGCCATTAAACTAAAAAATACTCAGTTTTGTCACATTAAAAATGCCTGGAAATGTCCAGATGTGTCGTTAAAATACCCGCTTTTGTTGTTTGGTGGCCTCGAATATCGGTCTGCTGCTTGGCAGCCATCTCACGTATGTGTGTGGGCCTGGGCTGCACCTCTACAGATGCTACGATGTAACAAGAGCACATACATTACCAGACATTATTTACACATACGTTTTTGTCAGGACTTAAAAATGCAGTCAGAATTTGTCCCCGTGGTATGAACCTTCTTTTCTTTACCCTTCTCCCCTTCTCCTGTACTGCTTACACAGACAGTGAGGCATGAGCTGTGAGGTGTAACTCAATATGATGAAGCTGGTTCCACCGTGCTGTACGTTCAGCATGTTTTATTTCACTCCTGCACTTGTGTATCTCCCTGCCTCTGTGTTTGGGTAAAGCGATTTATGTGCAGTGCCACTGCTAGCGAGGTCTCAGCTGTTATTCCACCCCTGCTCTCCTGTCTTGTCAGTTTCATCACTAAGCAGAGAAAGTATTCTGAAATACAGCCAGCTCTCTCCTTTCTTTCCCTCCGTGTCCGCTGTTCATCCCCCAACACTCACACACACACACACACACACACACACACTCGTGGTCCAGACTTCTGGCCTGCTGGATTTGAGTTACGTGGCCACCTTCTCCTCTTCCTAATCCCTTCAAATGAGAGTTCTGGACTGCCAAGGAACTCCCAGACCAGCACACACACAATCACACACACACAGATACACACACAAAATTGTAGCCGGGTTTCCAAGTGGCCCTCTGAGATATTCTTTTTCAGGGTTTGGTGTCCAGCGAGGGCCAGCCAAACACACACACACACGCACACTCTATTGCAGGGCAGGCCACACACACAGATACACATACATAATATATGTGCATGCACACACACATACAGTCACACAGGGGAGGGAACAGTGAAGCATTGTTCACTGCTTCCTGAGAGAGCCGGCATCAGGATCACAGGAGCTCTGTCAGCCTGGACCCTTCCTCTCTCTGGAGCCCAGTCATCCACTTCAGTGTGGATAGCCATGAGAGACAACATGTCCTCCGGCTGAAAGAAGGGAAGGGATAAATTAAGTCTGCGGATCACTCAAAAGTGTTTCCTTTTGTTGCCGCACTGATGAGACTAACGGGGACCATCCCAGTTTAGCTCTTGTATTTGGAGAGCAGTAGTTAGCTATAAATGATTAAAGTTTGAGTTCAAAGCCCAAAAATAACAGTCTAATTTTTCGCTCTTTTGGCTAAAGCAGCTCTGCAGTTTCATTGCAAAACAATCTGGCAAGAAAGCAGACTTTTCAGATGTAAATGTGGTGTTAGTGCAATGTATGAATACCAGAAAGTTTTAAGGGAAACGTTACAAACTTTGTGAAACGTTGTGTACTACAAATACTTGCCATGCACTCTTTCGTGGCCTGAATTTTGGTTTTACTTTGCTTTAAGGAAAGTGAATGGCAGCTAACGAACCATGACTATGCAAAGCCGATGAGCTCACAAGAGGAAGAGAGTGAGAGGTTGTGTTGCTACCCACTGACTGAGTTTATATGTGCAGCAGCAAGTGGCTAAATCCCAAAGAGGGTCTGAGAAGTCACTAAGTCCAGCGAGAAAATCTCCTAATTTGTTTGTGTTACTGTCTGACTTTGGTGTCTTTAGGTGTTAGTCTGGATTCTGCAGTCACACAATACCACAAATAAACGAACCGATTGAGGCAGCAGGAGACCAGCAGCTCCCATGTTCTGCAGGTTAAATTACTGCTTTTGTTAATGGAGTTTGGTGGCTTTGAAGAGAGCATGGTGAAGTTTCAGTTTCAGTTCATTTCCCTGTCTGAAAGGACCGTCTGACAGCAAGGTAAAGACATGGAAACATTCCATATATAGTGTACACTTAAACCGATATTAATTTTTTTAGGTGGCTAAAATACGTTTTGCTGCTGCCCCCATCTACAGCAGTACATTGCTTAGCTTCTGTGTCCGTACACCTGCCTGCTTCTCCAAACTGAGGTTGTGCCGTTCGATATCTACTGTAGGTAATACACTTACTATGGATAAGTATGTCATACAACCCCACTTCAAAAATCTGTATACCTTTACAGAGAGATTAGATATGGTTGGATATAGTACAGTATGTGCGCGACTTCCACAGTCCACATCATGTCTGCCGACAAAAGTCAGGGCTGGTTTCTTTTAACCATGACGACGATCTTTCCCTGACCTTATCAATGGCACACCAGAAAGTGTTTTGGAACAGTCGTATAGTTGTTGTGTAAGATTATGAAACTCAGTCTATTTTATTGTTGAGGTATAAAGACTAATAAAACGTGCATTCAGCCAGCTGTTTCACCTCAGAGACCACCAACATGACTGCCTGTGAAATCATCTGAAAGCTCTGCTGATCTGTCAGTGAATAAAAAGACGTGACTGTAAGACAGATACTTTGAAAAAAAAAATTTTTTTCAGAAGTAATGTCCACTAAAAATCTTATTTACAATCACACTCCTCTTTTCTTCTGACATCTGAGCCAAAATCATACACAGGCAATCAGTCTAGTTTAACAACACAACAGAGAGTTGCGTCAGATCTTGTGTGTTGCTGAATGTTTTTAGCATGTGTTAGCCTGCATTTGGAAGCTGAACCGGCCCGACGGACTTGTTGCTCAAGAGCCAAGCGAAGGTCATCGATGTCAACACACGGAGAAAATACGCCGCTCTGGGGACAAGTTACAGAGACGAGAATTTAAGAGTTTCTTGCCAAAAAAGGATATATGCCCTTTGTGAAGAGAGAAGTATGTTGTTTTAAAGGAAAAACAGCACAACTGCAAAGCCGATTATGGGCTACTAGTAAGATTACGATTCCTCTGAAGACTTCTGTTTGGGAATTTAAAGTAATTAATCAGGTCTTTGTCAAAAGTAATCTCTATAAAACATAATGTCTTTGAATCTAACAGCCAAGGCTGGGCTGTAGTTTATTGATTTTTTTTATTGTTGAATCATTGGGGTGTAACATTTTCTTGATATGATTCTGTAGCTTAAGGGGCCAGTTTTGCAATTTCGGGAGTGGAGTCAGGACTTGGCAAAGACAAACTGCACTCAGGAGAGGGGGATGGTCATCTTATAACTGTTCATGTTTAAAACCTGTGGAGCAGTTCCAGTTGCATGCTCCCAGGGCATGAAAATGATGTCGAGTCTCCCATCTCTGGAGGCTTACATGTCTCTACTGGCCTACAGAATCTCTCACACTTTGCTCTCTGCTCTCCAACAGCGTCACAAAACCAAAAACACAACGAGTAAAAAAAATAACTGACATAATCACTTATATGAGGATCTGCTTTTGTGCCTTGGCCTTATTTTTCAAAGCAATGAAAGGACGATGCAACGAAATGTGACAAGGCTAACTGCATAGAAGATGTGGAATTTGACCCTCAGGTTTGGTAGATAAATAATGAAAAAAAAGACCAAATTTAGAAGAGGGGAGAACCATCTTGGCTCTGCAGTTGTGCTTACATCCAGTTCGGGATTTTTGATGTACATCACTACTGAAGCAGAAACAACCGCAGAGAGAGGCTAAACCAAATGCACTTTGACATGTTTCTGTTAGCCATAACTCTCTCAGGAGTAGGTTCAGCATGATAAAACTCAACAGTCTGTTTGGCTTTAGGGAAGGTGATGTCTGTGTGTCGGTTTGCCTCCCATTTCAGTTTAAACTTAAATATGTTAGCAGCTATTGGATGGATTACATTAAATTTGGTACACGTGTCCAGGGTGCCCAGAGGATGAATCCTGATGACTTAAGTAACTCTCCTTTTCGCCTAGCACCATCATGAGGTTAAAGGAATACTTCACCCCCATGACCATCTGTTACTCTTCCTGTGTGACGTTTAAAGTCATTATGTCGACGTGCAAGGACGGCTTTATTTCTTTGGTGTCACTGCCAATACAAGTGCCGGATTTTGAGAACTTCAGAGTGAGACCAGGGTGCAGGAGCTGCTGGTCTACCATGTCATGAAGACACTTTCCTAAAAGCAAAACTATATCAAAACATCCATTTACAAACTTTCACACAACTCGTGCAGTATAGTCCAAATCTCATTTATCCAGTTGTACGCTCAGTACTTCCTTAACAGACAGACCTTTCCAACAGGGAACTGAACTGAATCGATGCTCTCTTCAGAGCCAGACTCCTTTATCAAAAGTAGTCATTTTACCTTGCTGAACACAGAAGCTGCTGGTCTACCACTGCCTTGATCTGTAGCTTGTTTGTGTCATTATGTAGTGTTTGTAAACTGAAGTGACTCTTTAAAACACCTAAGTCACACAATGACATAAACTACTGTTCAAGGCAGCAGTAGACCAGCAGCTCCTGCACCCGGGTCTCACTCCGAAATTGTATTGGCAGTGACTTCTGGCGTTAGACACCGAAGAAATAAAGCCGTCTTTGCACGTCGACATAATGACTTTTGGACAAGAACAAAAAGGCAGCGCAGTTCTGAGTAGGGCGTGTGGGAGGGATGGTAGATGGGTCCAACAACCACCAACTTTCACCCAGGAGGGCGGTGTTCGCTTCCCATAAGATTGTAAAGCCAAACCCTGTTCCTTTTTCCGAAACCCAACCATGTGCTTTTGTTGCCTAAATCCATCTATGCGTGTGGGTGTTTCCAAAACGTAACCACATGCGTTTGTTGAAGGGAGAAAAAAAAGTCAATTTGTGGTAGTAGTGCATTTATTTTGAAAGAGACTGTATGTAAATGGTAAATTTCCTGTGAAACCGTAAGTGTATTTTGAAAGACGACAATACAAGTAACAAGCAGAACTTGACACGGCGTCCCAGAATGTCAACAACCAATGCACCCTTGGTACCTTGCAAGTTGTATCTGGACGTGGAAAGTCCAGGACCAAACGTCGATATGTGACGCGGTTGGAGTGAGAAAGTATTGGTTCCTGACTTTGAAGTCTGACTTCACCTTCAATTAGTCAAAAATGTTCTCTGTTTTTGGATTCTTTGTTCAAAGTTTTCATCATCACTTCAACGTAACACGAGAGAAGTTATTGATATACAAATGGTCATTTAGGGGTTAAAGTATTCATTTAATATTTGTAGTTTTGAGCAAAATGTCTCAACAACTCTTGGATTGCCACTAAAATTTAGTAACAACATTCCTGTTTCCGTCAGGATGAATTCTAATAACTTTTGATGATCCTCTGACATTTCAAACACAAATTAGCTACAAAACGTTTGTGTTTAGTGCCAATTCGCAAATGCTAGCATGCTAACATGCTAAACTAATAAGGCAAACATGGCAAACATCATATCTGCTTAAAATCAGTATGTTAGCATGTTGTCATAGGACTTTAGCTCAGAGCTGTTGGCATGACCGTGAACTCTTAGTCGTGTTTACAAGTACAGCTAATTAAATCAAAATTATAGAGCTAAAATAGTCCTGTCCAGTTAGTTCAGATATTTGGGAGTTCATTTAACACGTGGTATTTGCTAATCATGTTTGCTTCTTTTCAGCAATATCCGAATGTTCTCATGCAACTGGAATTAAATTATTTTATTTGAATGACTTTTTGTCACTGGCAGGAAAAAACAAAAACTGGATCCTAACCAGCAACAAATCCAAACAAAATGTACAACTTTCGGAAGTTAAACTCTCTCTCAAAACCTCTTGGGAGATGTTTCTTTGTGGAGCCTAAACCCTGAGAAAAGAAAGAGTATCAACGGGATGATAATGTTTCTCTGCATAGCTGGGTTTAGCCTCTGGCCTTGTCTCCATGTACTAATGGAGCAGAACGTTGTCTCCTAATCTTGTTTTTAGCTCAGTGCAGTGATGTGTATGGGCTTTATCTCCTCACTAACATGGATGAGACACTCCCTACCTACCCTGTCAAAACTTAATGGACACTCATGCACACACAAACACAAATGCCCTATAAAGCCTAACCTTTCATTCTCACATACAAAAGACACTCCTCAATAACAATTAATCCTTCAACCACAACCACCAAAGCAGGGAGTGTGTTTTGGCAGAGGCGCCGGGAAGAAACGAAGCCTATTTTCACTGCATTTGCTGCTGTGAACGGGCTCAGATCCACTCATCCATGTGCGAACCTCCCCAATACTTCTGCCAGTGGTAGCTGTCATCACAATCACAAGCCACCTCGCAATAGACAAACTGTCTCTGTCCAGACACCACAGTCAGCAGTTTTTGTTAGGATGTGTTCTGATTGTATGCAGATGAACTATTATGACCTGCTGAGCTTCCCTCTCTCTCATCGCAAAACTGAAAGACAATGACAAGTGTAGGGAGGTTTTAGTTTAGTCGTTGGCAGTGATGGAAAGTAACTGAATATATTTAGACAAATACTTTGAGGTATTTCACTTGAGAACTTGTGTGACACTTTTTACTTTACTCCTCTCTTGTTTCAGATTAAACTGTGCACCCAAAACATCATTAGCTTATACAATATGATGCTTAAACTACCCAACAGTATATAAAGTGGTTACAATCAGCTTCACCCTGACCAGAAGCACAAGAAAATGCTACTTAAACATCAGTAATAATAGCCAAATATTTTATGTTACAGGTCCAGTATGTAGGATTTGGGGACATATATATTGGCAGAAACGGTACATAATGTTCATAACTGTGTTTTCTTTGGTTTATAATCGCCCAAAAATAAGACTCTCTGTGTTCTTATTACTTTAGAGTGAGCTGTTTATAGCCCCTTTAACACTGCCTCCTCAAGGCGGGGATTTTGCACCGGTATGCCGCCTCAGTGTTCTGTATAAAAGGTACAATTGCAGAGTAGGGGTACAGAGTTGTCTCGCCTTCAAGCTGGCATCAGAGGTAGTAACGGCGCCGAAATGACGTCTGTTTAAACGGTAAAGCCAGCAGGACGGGCAGCATGGGTGTGACGTTTTTATATTATGCGTGCAGCCCACTGTGGGAGATTTAAAAAGGAATAGCAGTTAGCAGCTAACTCAAAGAAGAAGAACACAAACTGAGATAACAATGAAATCCAGGAGCTCCTTACCCTCTGAGCAGAGGACAAGATCAGCTGCCATATAACAGAGACGATAAGTAACTGTTGATGCCATGTTAATGCCACATTGTTACTGTTTAGAAAGTGCTGCTAACCACATCTTATTTGTCATGCTAGAGGCAGACGCTGTGGAGTTATATGTCATGCCCATCGCGACTCTTTTGCTTCAGCAATACTGGCATGCTGTCTGAAATCACACACTGCCGCTGTTGTGTGGTTCTGTACAAAAATGCAAAGGTGGCATGAGAAAGAGACTTCATCGCGGCTCGACAGTTCGATTGCTGGGTGACAAGGGCTAACATCTTCGCAGGCAGGGAATCGCTAAAGGCCCCGTGATACAATATTATCACAATACTGTGGTGAAAAAAAAGTCATGATACATATTATGTATCATTGCTTAAAAGAAAAACCCAAATCCCAATATGTAATACAAATTACACCAATGGACCTAAACGGACCTACAGGGCAAAGGCCCAGGGGCCCAAAGTGTAAGGGGGCCCTCCTGTCCTTCATGTGCAAATTGTCACTCAACTGATCATGTACCAACCAGGAAGAGAATTTAAAACAACCACAAAGACACAAATCGACTAAAAAGAGACAAAATGACCACAAAGAGACATAAAACAACAAATATAGAGGCAAAACCACCACAAAGTCTGTATGTCTTGCTCCTGTTTAGGAGAGGTGGTGGAGCCTTTTGCATATCTGTGCCTGGGGTCCACTTTCCTATAATTCGGCCACACTAACACCACTCGTCCTTTATTAGAACCAGCAGTGCACTCGGAGGACGCAGACCTCTGTCAAGGCCAACTGCCCCGTCCTGTAATGTTGTGTTTTTGTTTTATGATTCTTATTTAAAAATGAAAATGAAAAATAATTTGTGTATCTGCCTTGTGATTCAGATCATCTTCAATATTTATTGGATTTTCCTGGGCCCATGCTGCACCCTTTCACCGAGTTTCATAAAAAATTAAGCCAGTGAACAAACAGACTGAACCGAAAACATAACTGTAATAAGATTTCAAATCAGATATAATATTATGGAGAAGATAGGTCCATCCACACTAAAATAAGCTTTAAATGTGAAATGTTTTCCCAACTTAAGTTCATGATCCCAGCTGTAGAAATGTTCCTGCTATCAGGAAGAAATAAATCAAATCTTCATACTGTAAGAAAACTTTTCAAACATTTTTATGGTTACATCTTTTGTCTGTCATTGTTTTTGTTGGAAAGGATCATATACAGTTTAGTTTTATGACATGTCAGATTATTTCTAGATTTTTGGAGCGAGGAGAGTTCAGTTCAGAGAGGCAGTAAGGGACGCCTCTCCCTCATCTTGACTCACGTTGTATATTTGACCTTATCTGACATTTCACCAAATTACGCAGCAACTGGAAAGATTACATGTGTGTCTAATTAGACTCATTATGATATTTGGGCCATGCATGTGAAGCCATGAAAAGACATGAGTCATCCTTGTCAGGACACGTCGAGACGGTTGAGATGTGGCCCCATTCTTTTCCACAAAACCCAGTTTTTCCCGTAAGCGCCCTGTCCTTCTCGCCCGGTTTAAACTAATTTGCATACACACTTAGACACACACAATGACACACTGCTATCTTTACTGGTAACAGGGAGTCATGAACAGTATCACCGAGACAAAGGAAGTAAAGAGAAGGAAAGAAAAGGAAGAGAGACAAAAGAACCAGGTTTCATTAGAAAGCGGAGGTCAAGCGGAAATAAATTAATAAAAACAAAGCCGAGGGGTGAAGGAGTGCAGCTCAGTAATCTCTCCCTCCTCATCAGTGCTTGTTATGGAGTCATTAGCAGGGCTTTCAGACCGTGACGCTACAACCTCCCTGAAGGGTACACACACACTTACACCCACATTACTGAGCTACATGAAGCCTCAGTCTACTTTTCAGTTCCCAAAGATGTTTTATTCGACCTGAGCTGCCCCAAAATTACATGAAAACATTTCTTAAGTCAGATGGAAGTCTCTGCCAAACAGGAGGCGTAACAAAAGGGAAACAACACAATTTCCCCTTCGGAATTGTGGATGTAATTGTCTCTTATTAGACGTCTCGATATGGATGCACAGCATGTGAGTGTATTTCCTGGAGAAACTCTTCTCTTAGACTTTGCATGTGCTCGGTGTTACATAAGTACTTGTGTTACAGCTGCCAGAGCCAGCAGTCTGTGTGCCAAAACATTTTGGTTTCAGCTTCTTTCACTCCCCGTTTCCACAGTGCGTTTCCTTTCTTGTGTTTTCTTTCGACAACTAACTTGAAGACAAAGATACAGTGTCTCCCCCTGGGGCGGTTACACTGCGGGAGTGAAAGCACATTTTACTTTTGGGAAATGTGCACCGAATCCAGATCTAAATGGCAAAACATGGACAGAAAAGGTAAACAGATGCGACAAAAGGAACAAGCTGCTAGAAAACAAATAAGAAAAACAGAGAAAATAAGAAACTCATGCAGGTGGAAGCAGACTGCAAAATGAGTTGTTGCTCTGAGAAATACTGCAGCACGCTGTATGAGAGAAGTGCAGAGAGACTGATGGCACACTAGAGGACTACTAGTTTGTTTTAAAATGAATAAATGACGTGCATGAACTAAAAGGAGCAGGCAGATATCATTCATTCATTTATTTATTATCCGTAACCGCCTATCCTGTTAGAGGTTGTGGGGGGGCTGGAGCCTATCCCAGCTGGCATTGGGTGAGAGGTGGGGTACACCCTGGACAGGTCACCAGACTATCACAGGGCTGACACATAGAGACAGACAACCATTCACACTCAGATTCACACCTAGGGACAATTTAGAGTCACCAGTTAACCTGCATGTGTTTGGACTGTGGGAGGAAGCTGGAGTACACGAAGTAAACCCTGGGTTCAAACTAGAAGCCCTCTTGCTGTGAGGCGACAATGGTAACCACTGCGACCATGCCACCCCGGTGGATATCATCAGAGCAAAATCCTTAATTGTTATATAGTGATATTTGCAGAAGAACAGCAATATGTCTTATCTAAAGGTGTTCCATTCAGCAATTGATCTAATTTGGCGCATAAATTAACAGGCTTTTTTCACTTCTATTGATGTTTTGTGCCATGATTGTCTTAAGGGACACTGTAACAATGCAAAACTGATCACAAACTTGAAATCTGGCTCTTTTAGTCTCTGTGAATGCTGTGAATCTGAGGACCCTTACGGACGAAAGATATATAAAGAACTTACAGGGTAATCAAGGAATGGACACATAATGTTTGGTAGCCAACAACCTGGTTGTATACATCCGAAGAACTTCTATAAAAATGAACTGCTTGGCAACCAGACCAGGCCTCAAATTAAGACAGGCCTGTATTTGTCAAAATGTATATCACACCAGGCTAGTAAAAGGGACTGGGCTTTTAATTGTAGTTTTACGGTATATCATATCATGGACAATTTTCTCTACAAGGCAGTAAAAATGTTTAATTATTGTTTTCATGTGTGTTTGTTCTGTAGGTGCGTAGCCAGGGTGTCACAGAGGAGCTGAAGTGCCTGAGTTTACTGAACGCTCTGGATAAGGACCAGGACATCCCCGACCAGCTGGCCCAGCTCTTCGGAGAGTCCTGCATCAAACTGGCCGAAGGCATCAAAGCATACATCTCCAAGGTAAGGAAAAATAAAAGACTCCATTACTGTCATTCAGAAAAGGTACAGTACATCTATATCTGTTTTGGAGAAAGAAAACCTACTTGATTTCTATGGGTTTATGATGAAATCACCCTTATTTTGCTGGTTATTTCTAACTAACCTCCGTAAGAGTATTAGTATTGCTGTTGGTAATCCAGTATCCAGGGAGGAAACAATCACACACACACACACACACACACACACACACAAAGGCATTGCTCCTTTTCTAAACTAAAGTTTGGATTAAATACATTCATTTAAAGGTACTTTTATTGAATATGACAAAAATGATTGACAATATGTCAGATATCTGCATACATTACAAAGAGACGAAGGTAAAATAAACACATTACTGCCGAGCAAGTACCAAACCAAACTTCTTTTTATCTCAACAGTGCTAATTCAGACTATAATTTCTAATCCCTAAACGATATACTTTGGATATTAAATTAAGTGTGTGCGGCCAGCTCTGCTGACCCCGGGTTAAGGAACAGATGGAGACTGGTTTCGGTGTGAAGGAATCTGCTCAGTTACAGTGAGCTGAGAAACATGTGTGAGTACTGACGCAGAGCCGAACTCCTGGGGTGGGACTAATTGGGCATATTTGTCATCGTAATGGAGAAACCTTCAGTTTAGAGGGAGTAACACTCATCATATAAATACATACATACACAGAGCAGCACAAGTGCTACATTACACAAACTCAGATGGGCTATTGAAAAGATACAGTACCATTCTTATTATTAAAAACAGCCGGTGCTGGTTTTAATAATAATAGTATATAAATAGTAACAGTGTTTCTCACTCATATCAATGGTGGAAGAAACTCTCTGGTACTTTACTCGGGTACTGATCTAAGAATACAGTGTTCACAGCTCCACCTTTTAGTGCCAGATCTGTGTGCTAGGTACACCAACAGAGGAGTTAACAACACTGGGAACAGTGGGGAACGGTTCTATTGGTACCATCCAACTTCTCACAGTGTACCAAGTAAAGGAAGGAAGAAGCAGAAAATGGGAATGCTCCAGTACAAGTATTTTAGAATACTAGTGCAGTACTTGAGTAAATCCACCGCTTTCCAATCCTAACTTTATGGCCTGTCATTTCATTCTAGCCATGACCCTTAGTGTACCATTGAGACACCACTTAATGAAACACGTAATACGTCAGTATTAGTGAGTATTAATCATATGAATGTATATCTGTCCTTGGAAATTGGGATATATGATGGATTGGGTGGAAGAGAAATGTTATTAGTACAAAAAATGTGAGAGCTACAAGACGGACACCTCATTTTTCTCCACTTGTACACAGCACTGTTGACCTCAGCCAGCTGCTCACACCTATTTACTGCGGACAGATGTTTACAGTTAACAGCCCGACTTGCTGAACATTAGCGATAGAAATTTGCAAATTTGTGAAAAATCTGGGTTATTGATGGCTCTGTAGTCTCGCCGGACCTTTGACCCAGCAGCCTGTGAGGGTTTGTGCATGTGTGAGCACATGCTGGCCGTCAGCAGGTACAAAATACATCAGGAATTAATGAGAAGCAGTAACCTCAGACGTCAGAGCATAAAAACCACTGAGCTTGTTTTGCTACATGTTTACTTTTATGTGCTCTGACTTGTGTATTTCATGAGTCAGTACTTGAGACAGGTTTCTGCCCTGGGGTGCTTTTAGGCACACACACTGAGATTGGGATATACTCTTCTAGTTGTGTGTGCGTGTGTGTGTTTACAAGCTGTTGTGTGCATGCCAGGTGTTTGGGTTGAACCCGCTTGACATTTACCAGCTTTATCTGTAAAGTTGATGCTTGGTAAGCTGTGCCAGACCCAGTCAGAAACAGTTCAGATAAAGGTGGACGCCCATTTTACAGATGGCACTGAGTCATTGCAAGATTACGAGAAACTCCAGTGTTAGCTACCATGCCATGTTCTGAGTAAGTTGTCTTTGAACCACTTGAAACTTTGAATACACTCTCTCAGTTGTCATGTCTGCGTGTGTTAGATTTAGCTGAGTAATGACTACAAGGAGGAGGTTCACCACAAATTGGAGATGTTTTTAAGTACTTTAAAGGAATACTTCGCCCCCCAAGATGACCATTTATATGTCAGTGAATCACCCCGTGTTATGTTGAATTCGTGAAGACTTTGTTTTTGTCGCATGGCTCCACAGTGAACGAAGAATCCAAAAACTGAGAAAATTTTCCATGCACTGAAACATATTCATGCTCTCCTCAAAGCCAGACTCCATTGACAAAAACAGTAATTTTACCTCACTGAACACTGGAGCTGCTGGTCTACAGCTGCCTTTATCCGTAGTTTGTTTGTGTTATTGTTTGACTTTGCTGAATCTGAACTAACCCCTTAAAATACTTAAGTCACACAAAAACTCAAACAAACTAAATGATTGAAACTGCAGTAGACCAGCATCTCCAGTGTTCAGTGAGGGAAAATGACTGTTTTTGTCGATGGAGTCTGGCTTTGAGGAGAGCATAGATAAGTTTGAACGGGCTGTCTGTTGATCTGTGTAACAGAGACACAGCCAAAGAAAGCATTACTCACAATGACAATGTGGAAAGGGTTACCTCTTACAAATATGTAGGTACCTTTTTGATGAACATCTTAAATTTGATGTAGATACTGTAGATATTGTGAGGCAAGGGCATTAGAGAATTCACCTCTGCAAACTAAATTCCCTTTCCATCAGTCCTGTCTGACAGAAACGGTCAAAACGGTCTAAAAAGCATTATTAAAATCTGCTCTAAGATCACAGGAGTGACACAACATGACTTGACCAGTTTTTGCAGTCAACTAATCCTATAGAAAGCCACACAAATTTTGGCCTCTTTTGGACATGTTCTTGGAGGCGAATTTTCTCAGTTGCTGTCAGGGTGTTGTTATATTTCAACTGCTTGTAAAATTAACAAGTAATCAGAATCTTTTTTTTTTTTTTTTTAACCTCTGTCATTTATCTTTTAAATTCTCTGTAATTATTATAAGAATTATTAATAATTTTTATAATTCTACTACTTACTGTTTATGTGTCTATATGTTACTGTACGTTATAGTATGTGTGTAAGACAAGCTGTTCAAACAAATTGCCCCGGTGGGATTAATAAAGTTGTCTGAATCTGAATCTGTTTGGGAAGTATTAAGGATTAGACAAATAAATGAGACGTGGATTATACTGCACAAGTTGTGTTGTCAGAGTTTATAAACAGATGTTTTGATATAGTTTAACATGGTCAATTATGACTTCAATTCATCAAAACCTTTCTCAGTTTTTGGATTCTTCGTTCACCGTGGAGCCATGTGAGAAAAACAAAGATTTCTCCACAAACTCACTGTAACATGGGGTGAATAATTGTAAAAAATGGTCATTTGGGGGTGAAATATTCCTTTATCTGCACCCATGAGCTGTATCGCAGCAGTTCCAAGAGCGAACCAAAACAGTGACTGACTTCATTTTGTTTTTACATCACCAGCATACATTTCCCTCACACCTCATACAGTATCTCTGCCTCACCTCTCTCTCGCTCAGTAAGGCCCAAACAACCACAGATATCTGGTTGAAAATTGAGCAGGACACTGAACCCGTGTGTGTTTGTGTTGGGGGGAAAAACATGACCAATTTGGACAAAAGTGTGAATATAATATCTTTGTGTTGAAACACTTAAGCCCCAGGGCGCCTCTCCATCTGTTCAGCTTCATAACCACCTGGTATCACTTGGCATCGATGAGCAGGATCTGATCAGACATGTGATTTGTTTTGTACCAAGGCAGGACTTTATATCTCATATTGCATATAAAGACGTGTTTTTACACACAAAAATAAATAGCTTGTGTATATGTGGTTGTCTCTGGGCTGAACGTGTGTCACATGGCTTGAGAAATGCTCACACAAACATACAAATTAAAACTAATTAAACACAAGTAAGTCACGTTACTTCTGCCCACACACTCCTGCAGTGAGCAAACAGATTTACACACATTAAGGTCACACTCCGCTCAGTGCATATGTTGGATGAATCAGCATGAAAATACCAGTGACTCCAGGAGGCTGTGGTTCAAGAATCCCCCTGTCGCACAGTCACACACCCACACACACACACACATTCACAAGCCCACTGAATCACTCCACTGATATAAGTCATCTTCTTGCAGACATTGCCAAGAGGACTTTTCCCGCTTAGTCTGAATGTCTGGACGCTTACAGCAGTATATCGTCAGCCCCCTCATTTCCTTCACAAACCACCGTCTGTCTTTGTTTAAACATCTCTTGTCCTCTTTTCTTCGAGTCCATCTCTCTTTCTGTCTTACTTTTCTCTTCCCCCAGTCTTTTTTTTTTCCTTTACCCCTCACCTCCTCACCCCTCTCCGTCTCTCTCTGCTCTACTTGTGTGATACAATCGAGAGCTGCTGCATGCCCCTGTGGTCCTCAGTGGACGGGAACACGAACGTCTCGTTTTCCTCCAGCGAATGCAGTCGCTGGTGACACACCGTCCAAACAAATTTGCATCCAATTACTTTTTTCCAAACATTCACACATGTGGTATTATCAAGCTCATCCAAATCTCATTCATTTCCATGTCAGCACCTTGGTTTTTTTCTTTTTCCAACTAATGCTGCTTGAAAAAGAGAAGGCAAAAAGACAAACCACCCTTACACAAGACATTTTAACCCCTATCTGCTCCAGTAGATCATCAACAACACTGTGGTTGAACTGTTAGCAGTTAAAAAGCCACTTTTAGGGATTATTCCAAGCTGATTTTATAAAAATCGTCTGCGAATTTCAGGGGATTAAGGTTTTCAAAAAAAAGGAACCATTGGGTCGAAATGCCAAAATAGTGGTTAGGTCGAGCTGGCAGACCAAGGAGACGCCATTTCTTTCCATATAAAATGCTTCAGTGAAAGTACAGTTGAACCAGATTTTAAACCATGGCACGGATCAGTATGGCTTTTTACATTTTACACAAATAATTACTGAAGCTGCACAACAATTACACAGTTTGAATTACACCAGTTCTATAAGGTTTAACTACGAATAGCCTATGTAGCAGTCAGGGCCTCAATCGGGACTTTTCCATTCCCATTAATCAGACAAACATGGAGGTGAACAACTAATGCTTTCTCAAAGTCCTCATCTAGAAGCACATGAATAGCAATTACAGTCTAAAATGCTCATAAATGTACAAAACTAAAGAAGAAAATCCCCCTGCATACCCCGATGGTATTTTTACAAGAGGTCTGAGATGAGCTCAAGATGTCTAAGTATTAAAAAATCTTTCCTCCAAGAGGCCACTGAAGCCTGCAATATGCCTTTAGTTAAGTCGACAACTGTGGCAGTCAGCCACTCATAAGCTGGCACCACTCAGAGACAGTTTCTGAAAATGATTGATTTGCTGAGCCTTGTAACTCACATGGTCGGGTTCATTGGATTGGCTCCTGACTTCGCGTTTAACTGGTATTCCTTGGCTGGTTCCTCAGCCTCAAAAGGAAGGACCCCGCTGCTACACCACCACAGGCCTGACAGTGGCCAGCTCAGTCAACCCGATTAACCCGTTTTTATTCCCAGGTCATCAAATAGGACTTTTTGGTCCGTGGCTGTCAGCGTCTGATACCGACAAACAAGACACCCTTTAGCATCTTTATGACACACAAGAGGCTTTTGACTAACCCCAGTGTATTGTACTCCAATATCAGATACTCAAAGAAAAGGTGTAGTATAAAGAACAAGAAAGACTGTGTAGGTACAAGATCAGGGTGGTGGATGGATCAAACAAGCACAGGACTTTTTCCCAGGAGATCGCTGAGTTTTTTTAACTACCACAATACTTACTTTAACCCCAAAACCAAGATCTGTTTTCTTTTAGACCTAACCAGTAGTTTTGTTGCTGAAACCTATGTTTTCTGTAAACACTAAAATTTATTTTGAGAGGACACTATAGATGTAACAAGTGGAGACTGACATGTCCCAAATTGGTGCCCAGGACCACTGACCAAGCTTCTGTATTTGACGAGTTGGGTGCCTGGACGTGTTGCTCATTTCTGTCCAGTCAATATGAAGCTGGAGCCACAAGACAGCTCACTAAGCTTACACCGGAAACAAACCAAGCAGTGGCTTGTAATGTCTCTGAAAAGCTATGGCAGCAGATTCGAGCAAAACTCTATGAGTATTTACGAATTCTAGTTTTACCTTTGGAGAGAATCAGGCTAGCTCTTTCACCTTTCCTCATGGATTTTTATCTTAAGTTAAGCTAACCATTTCCTAGCCCCCAGTTTGTGCCTGTCCTGTATTAGCATACATCCAGGTCACAGAGGTAACCATAGGTTTCTCTAAAAGATAATAAATCAGCATCTGAAAATCCCTGAACATAGTTTGGAGGGTCACTGGCATGACAGCAGCAACATTCCTGAGTCAAGCCTGACCAAAACCACTTGTACAGGCCTCTTGCTCTACGTCAGGCATCCCAGCTGTTGCAGCTAACAGGTGCCGGGCGGAGGCGCCGATCACAGCTCCTCAATCAGCTACTTAAAGCCATTTGCTCCAGTGCTTCTTTGCAACAACTTAGAATATTTTCGACTTAGATTACTTGGATGGAAATACAACGCCCCAAATGCTGGCAGGATCATGACTCAGTGAAACGTATGTTCAAGTCAAGAGGAAAAAGAGGCGAACCACATGAGGGCTGGTTCCTAATGGCTGTATCAATGGTTTCAGATTACGATATCTGACGAATCCAAGGTGAAAATGAACTTTTAACTACCCTATATGAATGCAGCACACTTATCGAACTACTGTGGAATAAATTAGAGAATTTACACATCAGCACTGTCTCTGTGCTTTTAAGCTCTGGCTCACAAAACTGACGGCCATGAAGTCCAAAACAGATGCTTCCATTTGGTTCACTAATAAACTAAAACTATGTGGTTTGGATGCGCGCTCGGCCTCGGCCTCGGCCTCATATGACAGCTATTGAAAAACTGAGAACGACAAGTAGTGAGTGTGAGAGGCGCAGAGTATAAAGAATGAGGTGGAGAGAGAAGAATGGAAAACTGATAAAGATAGAAGAAGAGAAAGAGGAGCATTAGCAGACTTTTGGCAGTTTATCTGCTGGAAATTATTATCAAATGTGCGTTGGCTCTGCATGTAGATTCCTCTGTAGGGCACACAGACTGCACCTAATAGGATCAGTGAGTGAGTGATGATGATAATGATGATGTGAAAGATGTGTGTGTAAGAGGGTGACGGTAGCGGTTTTGGCATGAGATGATGAGGGTGGTGATGAAGATGTAGACCGGAGTGATCGATGGGAGTGTACTGAGAGATGCTGAAGTCGTTACAGAGCGGAAAAATAATGGAAACAGTGTTTGAAAGAAAAGGAACGGAGGGGGGAAGAGAGAAGGAAAGAAGCCCAGCTGGACAGGAACAAATAAAAAAGAAAGAGATGAGAGATGAGGAGGCAAAGAGGGGTAGCAGAAAATAAAGGTGCTGCAGGAGAACAAAGGATAGATGAAGCAAGAACGTGAAGAAAATAGCACAATGAGGTTTTAATTATGGTGGAGAAAAAGGGGGGAAAGGAAAACATCGTGTTGGCTGAGTAGAAACTCAGCAAGTCCAAGCAATGTTTGTTTATGCCCAAATAGAAATTAAATGATTCTTATTAAATAAAGTGGTGGTTTTACTTGTTACACGTTATTACCAATAAATTGGAACCAAATATCAGATCTATGTAACCTGCTGAGTATTTACCAAACCATACAAGCATGCGGATTGATTTTGTTTCCCTTCAGGAAGCCATCGGTTTCAGACCATTTCATTAATGAATGAAACTTGCAGACCTTTAAGACTTGCCTGGACTATACCTAATCCATCACAGTGAGCAGTCAGTCTGCTTACCACAGAACACCATCTTGCATCAGTTTGAGGTTCCACTGTACGCTGGAGAATGTCAAACGCAGTAGACAAACTGGCAATAAGCTGAAGTGAAATAAAAAATACTGCTGTTTGTCTGCCAGTATGATACATATATAACTGGTAAAATGTTCAGTGTGATGGACTCTTAAAGGATAGGCTCATGTTTTCAAGTCTGTCTACAATCACGTCCATATGTACAGTGAAAGAGTCCAGGGAAACAGAAAGAGAGGTTTTGTTCTAAAACATCAGGACTGGGCAACATACTGTTATATTGATACTGTGATACAAGGCTATGTTATGACTATGACTAAGAATTTTCCTAGTCGACCAATAATTGTCATTTAGGGTCATTCGTGGACTAGTCAATATCAATTTAATTATTAAATGATATATTTTGGGCGGGGCAACACAGTGGTTTGAGCTGAAGGTGTGAGAAAGAATAGTATCAGTAACATTGTTAACACTGTGCTACATTACAGAGAAATACAAAACCGTACTAATGAACCTTCATTAATATAGGCCTATATTTTATCTACAAGTGCACGTCACACACTGAGCGAGCCGCCTATTAATGACGCTGTGGGCTAATGGGCATGTAGCTACTTCCATGTTTCAGATGATACGTCATGTTTGTAGTCGACCAATGAAGATGAGTTTACATATCACCTTGGGTTCGTCCTTCACCTTCTCAAAATGATCCCACACTTTGGATTTCCTGCCTGACATGTTATTAACTAGCCTGTGGAATAACCACAGGTACCAGCCATGGAAATTAACCTGACTCCTGTCTGTCTGCTGAGCGTGGCCACTTCCTGTGTCTGTCCTTTCAAATTAAATTCCCACATGGTCCAGTCACATAGGGTTTAATTTATTTTGACAAGTTGCAGCTTCTAATAGAGTTTCACATTTCTTTGGGGTTTTTTTCTGTAACTAAGCGACCAATGAAATCTTGCCAACAAATGACCCCTTTGGTCGACTAATGTTCGGTCGACTACTAGAGGGTTTTCGATTCAGGCTCTACATATATATATACTATGAACTCTGCCTTTAACCTGTTAAAATTTACATTGATTTTGATCTTTAAAGATATAGATAAACATTAAACACATTTAAAGAAGAGGTTTTATGAAGTTGTGTTGCACAAATTGTTCATGTATATTCTTTTTTCCCTAGTCACTATAAATGGATATGTAGACTAGGACTTGTAACATCTTACTGGCATCTACCTTATTGTTTATACATCATTATTATTTGTATGGTCGATGGCAGCCCCAAAGAAAATTCAAGGAACTGTACTGACATGCATTGACACAACAAAGTACAAAAATAAACTTTAAAAACAACTTCAACTGCAGAAGATACCCCGCGTGATTTCATGTAAGCTTTGGCTAAACATCAAAGGTTCAGTATGTAAGTCTGGAGAAAGATAGCTGATTGTTGAGTCTCTTTCCCTTGTTGTCAAATACTGACGACCTTGGGTTGGTAGTCCGACCGAACAGCTCAACAATCAACTCAACAATCAACTATCTCCACAGTTACATACTGCACCTTTAAAGAAATAACAATAAAAAGAACGCCATGTAACACACATGATGGGAAAGACGGGAAGCAGAGAAGAAGTAGAAAGATGAGAAAACTAAACATCCCTGCCTAAAAAAGCAAATCCTAGAGTTAAAATAAAGTTTGATTAATTGTATTTGACACACCGCGTGTCTGTGCATGTGATTATACTTAATTTTAAAGCACTACACTGATGATTTCGCATATTTTAAACTCATTAACTGTGAATCACAGGCATTACAACTGATTTGCAGCACACTGAGGAAGCTGGATTCGGTTCATTTCATGATAGTTTACAAATCAATATGGAAAGACAACTTGAAACTTGCTGAAGGCAGATTTAATCTGTCATGATGGACATCTGCTTATTTTTACACCGTCAAAGTAGAAACCTTTTTACTTGCATCACATTCAGGACTTAAAGTATGCTACAGGAAATCAAACCCAGTAGAGAAGTTTGCAAGTTGTGCAAAAGTTTATCTGACTTCAGTAGCTTCCTGCATGAGAGCAGTGTAAACACGTGTGATTTTAAGTCCATGCTGCACTCAAGGTGGAACATCAATTTACTAAGTAGCTGTAATAGTAACTGTTTAGAGTTAATGGGGTAGACTCAGACTAGAAAACAACCAGTATGGGGCTTTAGGGAAGAAAAGAAAGAGATGGGAAGAGGAAGACGAAGCTGTGCTCTCCTGGAGTTTTCCTCTGTTTGGTCTTAAAAGATTCGCCTCCTGAAGCTTTTGATCTTCTGCTCGCATGTTTGTGACATACAGTATGTCCATTCCTTCTTGCACGTGTACAGATATTGTATTGTATGGGGTAGATGCAAGGCTACGAGGACGGCCGGAAACCAGCAGGGGGGAGGGCAGCAGATGGGATAGCACGGTGGGGGGATTTAGGATGGCATGCGTGAGACTGAGCTCAGGTATTCACGCCTTAAGCTCTCAGCCCCTGTGGAGACCAGAGTAACTTTCCTCCTTCTACGCTGCTGCTGTCAGTTTAAGAGACAGCACTGTAACATCTGCACCTGCTGAGACAAACTGCCAATACATCAGCTCTCAGTTTCCAGTTGCTGTGACGGATAAAGCTCTGAGACGGGGTCGGGGTTAAAACATCCACAGCAGGAATTCATATTAGCGCTCGATCAAATGTTCTCTCTTGGGTCTCAGCTGTGGTTTGTCTTGCCTATAGATCAGTATGGTAAATAATGGCTGCGTGTGTATTTCTCTGAATGAAAATTGAGTTTTTGCAGAGATGGCAGAGATTTTTTATTCTATCTTAACACATGTACTGGAGTGTGAAATGGCGTGATGCCACAGTGAACAGGAGTTATTTTGTTTGAAGAAGAATGTTTTTCCTTCGTCCGGTTTAGGTCAAAGGTTGAAAACCGGCTCCCAAGCACAAAAAAGGGGATTTACCTTTCGTTTAAGGGAGGCCGGGGTAAGACGAGGCTTAGACATAGCAGATGAAACCCAAACCATGCCCGCTTTTAGCTCTGAGAATTTATTAGGTAAGACATTTCTGCCTCGGAGCAAAATAAAAAGGATTATTATTCTCTCTGCAACGTGATGAAATGTCTGTATTTTATCAACTGATGTCATAAAACATATACATTTTAACACTTGAATTTTAAAGGAAACAGCAAAACAGTCTCACCTAAAGGTCCATTTAGTACATTTTAAGGAGGATTTTTGACCATATCACATGATCTTCATCAGCAGGTAAGAGCAACGTAGTTGTTACGGGACAGTAGATGTTCGAAACACACATTAAACACACATTAAACATGGCTTAATAGAGACAGTTTTAAACACAAGTACATAAATCAGCTTCACTATAACTCACAGCATTCACAGACAAACACTTGTCTTTATCTGGACACATTTTCCCCACAAATACAACATGCTAATGTTTTTTAGCACAAGCCTATGGCATTTTACATTGTATAAATTAGTCTAGCGGCTAGCAGACTTTTCCTCTACTCATATGAAGCCAGGGACAACAGCAACATTTTACAAAGGTAACGTTACAAATTTGCCTCCATTACAACTCACAAGGTTCACTGACAAAACAACTGTCTTATACTAAACATGTTTTCCAAACAAATATAACATGCTAACGTTATTAGCACAAGCCTATGGCATTTTACATTGTATACATTAGCCTAGCAACCAGTGGAGATTTGCTCTGCTCATATGAAGGCAGGATAAATCACACACAGGACTTAAAATGATATTTTGTGGAGGCTTTATTGTCTTCACAATTTATTGTTTCTTATCTGTGAAATTACAGTAAATAAAAGCTTTGTTTCCACTGAGGGAAATGGTTTCAGCCGTCTTTGTCAAAGCAGAGCCTACGCTGTAGCTACAGCGTCGATTCGACACATTAGTATAAATACCACTTTAGCCTTGGAAATCCAGCCTCAAGGTTCACTCAGTAGCTGATGCAAGAGCTTTTACCATATCAAATGAGCTTCATCGTCATCATCTTCATCGTGGGCCAACATGAACGATAAGTATTTAAAGTGCGTAGAAATAAAGGATATTTTCACGTCTATATTTCCATGAAAAACGGACAAAAACTGAATCGGTCAATGAAGACCATATGCTATTTAAAGCCCTCAGCTACTCAATGGACTTTGAGGTGAAACTGTTCAGTCAGCAGAGCAGGAGAATACTGTGTGCTTGCCACCGTGGACACAAAAAAGGAAACTTCGCCATCTTTAAACCTGGACCCTATTTTCTTATGTTTTTGTGTATATATGATGAATGAGAATACCAGGCTTTGAAATCGGTCCAGTACTGAGCAAGAGCACAGCAGCTGGAGGCCATGAAACAGGCTCATTTTAGCATGTCTTGACCCAGCAAATTTTCACATCTAACTTTGTGAATTAACTTTGAATAAAGTGTGTTTTATGATAATAAAGCTATTGTTTATTTAAACATAGGTTTGGCGATGATGATTTCAGGGCTGCTTCTGGTTAAGAAACAAATCTCTGTCTGTGGGAATTCTTCCCATAAGCCTGTCAGACACTTGAATAATAATGTGAGCCTGTTAGTAACAAAAAAAGCACTTTTAGTGGACATACACTGGCGTTACCGTACATTATCCTTAGCAGATCTTGAAAAGAGTCAATCCCAACTCAAGGTCCACTTGTTTCGTCAAACTATTACTTCCAAGTTCAAGAATAAACTTTGATGTTCAACTCGTAAGTTCCCAACGCACAATTCTACATCTCTGAGAACAGATTTCTTATTTGCTTTATGGCCCCTTTCCTACTTCCTACCCTTGTACCTCCGGCCCCTTTGCTCAGATCACACCAGTCTTCGAACTCGGCTTTCTTTCTTTTCTTTTTTTTTTATCTCAACTACACATCTGTGAAGTTTCGTTTCTGCATCTTGCACGGTTGTTTACGTGTTGAAAACAAAGACAGACAGACATATAAATACCTGCCATAGTTCTCAAAATGGCTTCTGCGGTAGTTCCAGCTACAACAGGCGTCACCAGGACCTCATTTCACCATGACAACACACACACAGACACAGACACAGACTCAGGAGGTTAAAGCAATACCGGCTGTTGGGACGTTGTCACGGCTGCTTATGATTAAAGATGAGGATGATCTGTGTTTTAGACTCCTGACCTGTCGTGCTCCAGTAAGTTATTTCCAATCAAAAAGTCACTTACTTTAAAGCTCCTCTGGCCTCTCTTCGTCCAACCCAGATGTTTTGAGGGTGCCATATCTCTAAATCTGTGCCGCGTCGAAGCAGTGATGTCATAGAAAATATTTGGGCTTTTGACTGCTGATGCAAAACAGCTGTTTTGACATCACCGGTCAGGGTGTGGACGGACATGCAGCAGGCTTCAAAGAAAGCAGCGCCCCATGCAATTTAGTATGAAATTGCTCTTTGAAGCAAAATCATGCACACTGAGCTCCGTAATGAGGGGAAGTGTTTGGATGTGTGAGGGTCTGTTTAGGGTCATTCCTCTACTGGAGTACAATCATCATCATCATCATCATTGCATAGTAAGAATCTGAGTGGATTTTTTGTCCCTGTCATCTGCTCTGCTTGTGTCTTGTTTATCATATGAAAAGACCTTTGTGTTTACAAATCTAAAATTTGACTTTGCCTTTGACCCAGTGTTCTCTATAAACACTAGTTTGACTGTGTGTTCCACATAATGACAGTGGTGTCTCCCTTTTCTCAATCTTTTTCCATCTTACTACAGAATAGATTGACAAGGACAAATTTTTACATAATTTCTGTAGAGTGAAGGCCTCGATTTTCATAACTATATGCAAACACACACAGTATAACATACATCCGAACACCAGCACCCTCTCTTTCTATGTAAGTCCACAAACCTGTGGTGTCCTGACTACCATCGATGTCGTCAAACCAATGGATCACATCACGGTGGCAGCGTCCATTATTTTTTAATGCAGTGTATAGTTAACACACAGCAAGGCTAAGTAAAGCAATTATGGTATCACTTTTGTGTGGTGTGTGCTATGGGCGTCAATAAAAGTACATCACGAGTTCCATTGCTTCCAGACAAGACTTGTATGTGTTGCAGCCATTATTCTATATTTTTGTTATTGTCGGCAAATCTCATGAAAAGACCAAAAAGCAGTGCCATCCCATGTGCACTTGCTGGGAGCTGTTTTAAGTCGCAGACCAAAACACTTTTACAGCAGCAGGATGTTGGGATTAGTGTTGTCACGATACTGGAATTACCAACTTTAATACACTTAAACTTTTTATTAAAATATAAATATTAAAACATGACAATATGACTTTTCTTTTCTTAGTTAGTAGGAGAAAAAAGCACAGAGCGAGAAATCACAGCTGGCACTGATGTATTGATGCAGTGGAAAATGATCATTAAAATTGTTTCAAATATTGTGTATCGATAAAACCATATTTTTGACAACACTTGTGATGGGACTCAAAATAAACTACAGTGTGATAATGGAAGAACATGCCATCTATCATAGAGATATGCCTCACTGATGTGTTAAATAGTTTACTGACAACAAGAGAGGCCTATGGCACTTAGAAAAGGATATACAGTACAGACACAACCCCCTCACTCAATACCAATGCTCGGTCAGTCGCCCTCGGCGTCAGGCACTGAAGCACAGAGGCACCCTTGGTGGCGATATGATGCGCTCTGGGTAGCAACAGTTTCGGACGCTGCGGGCAACTACCACAATGTAATGAGCAAGAAAGTCATCTTGGGGCGAGTGGGAGGTGAGGTGAATTGGTCAAACAAACTCTGGACTTTCAACCAAGAGTCTGTTGTTCGTTTCTTGTGTGAAACCAAAAGTCAATTGAGTTATTTTAATAACAAAGTAATGCGCTAGTATGTGTAGCATGGTACACTAGTGACAAATGTCACATGATATTACATTGTATTAGTAATAACTGTACTATTTTAAGCCAAATTATGCTGGGGGAGTTTCAATCGGCATATGCTTTCATTGTTTAAACATTAAGAAGTAAGTGTTTTACCGCACATTTAATCAGCAGAAATTGTACATTTTCTGTGACAGAAGTTTATTTTAAAAGGACACAATGCATGTAACAGTAACAAACATAAACTGACACGCCATCCCTGAGTGTCCAAAACTAACAGGATGGTACCTGGCATGTCATATTTTTACCTGTAGGGATGAGAATGTGTTACTAACAATACTTGTTAATAGGATCAATTAATTGTTAGCTTTGGTGTTTGCATTGGATTTGTTGATACAGTATTAAGAAAAGTATATAAAATATCACCGGACTTATGCAGCGTTCACATGGAATCATGCAGGCGGCAGATGAACAACACCTGCATCTGAATGTCATGGGACAAACAAACAAGCAGTCTGAAAGAATGGCAGGATAGTAAATGGAACATGCACAATGATATGTCACGATGGTGATGTGTTATTTACAGAGATTGGAGTAAAACATGTTAAATAAGATTATTTCAGGTCTGTTATTTTATGTAATTATTGTAGTAACGTTCAGTAGTAGTAGTTTCGTAGCAAAGGACGGCAAAAAGTTATAATATCTTAACTTTGACGGCAATGCATTCCACCGTTACCGTTGCCAGTATTCTCTGCTAACCTCACCTAATTTCACTGTCCTTTTCTCGTCTACTAATATCCAGTTTGCGGTTATGTTTTAAGATTTCTTTAAAGAAGAAAGACAGTGCTTTGGTTAAGGCTGTAGGACAAGGTCAAATTTTAGTAGCTTAAAGAGACAAATGAATGATGTATGCATCCTGTGAGGACAGACTCTAATGTAGGTGTAACCAAAATTCATCAAAAGGTCATCACACTCGGGTGATGATGACGAGATGCAGTGACGTAACCGTGGTAACATGGTTATTCAGAGTGACAAACACATGCCAAAGAAAGAAGTCGGCCTGCGAGCAGCAATTCCTTATCTCATTCTGCTCTACAGTGGGCTATTCAAAAGCAAATGTCAGTCATTGACATGCTGTGTATACACACACACACACACACACACACACACACACACACACACCCCGACGTACAGGGAGGGGTGGAGGGCTGCAGTGTTAGTGATTTCCAGCTGATACACAAACACAAAAGACCTCTGTGTCTGGCGTTGACCACCCTCCCTCTCCTCATTCATCCCTCAGGCTCAGAGTTCCTGTCCCAAAAAAAGTCCCTCCTCAACCTCCATCTTCACATCCCGACTCCTTTGCTGCGATACGTTCTCCAGCTTCTTTAACACCAGCTGTTTGTTTAATACAACAGACAAGAAGCTTCAGTGCTGCTGTCATGACACTTTTATTAAACACGAGACTCATATGATCTTTGGGGAATTCCCACGAAGCTGAAAGCTCCCATCAGAACCACAACTTCTTCGCCTGACACGGCACATTCCCAGGGTATTTCAGAACACATTGTAAAGCTCACAGTCAGCATTAATACGGCACCTGTGAAGCTTTAATTTACACGACTTTAACTCCAGCTTAAAGTCTGATGCAACTATGATTCTCCACAATTTTTCCTCATCCTATAATGTATTGCTGGTTTGGAACAAGCACTGCAGAGATGGAAATGTACCAACAGAGGCCAGGCGTTGGCAGTTAGCTTGTTGCAAGATTTATTATGTTTGCTTGACTCCCATACTGACCTGACGTTTTAATCTTCATCTCAATGACAAGTACCCAATATTACACACTTGTTTTTGGATACACATAAACATTATTTTATCTGGAAGATAAAACGTAGCCTTGAGTGAACTGGTGACTTCTTGGCTCCTAAAATAAGGGGTGTTCACCCTTCTTAAAATGTTTCAATACAGTTGTCAGGGTGTCTACAGATATAACCAAGTTAAATTTAAGACTTATTAACAGTCACTGGGTCTGTCAGGCTGGAGAAATGTTCCCAGTAATCTGACCAAAAATATTTAAGACCCATCAAATTGAATTTGAGACAATTTAAGACTTTTTAAGGCCGTATAATAAGAAAACTTAATTTAAGAAATTTAAAGACTTTTTAAGGACCTGTAGACACCTTGTGTTATTATTGGTTTGTCTGCTGACCACATCAACTCAATTGATTTTCATTTAACTTTCAAATTGTGAATCAAATGCAAAGTCAAAATTTCCAAACAATTTAAGAAGTTGGGAGTTGGAACCTGCCAAAGAAAGTCTGGGGCCGTATTCACAAACATTCTGGGAGTACAAAATTTCTAGTAAGGAGTCCTAGTTTAAGAGTGATTTAGGAAAGTTCTCAGTGCAACTCTGAGCAAGGAAGGGACAGAAACTTTTATCAGTCCCTCCAGAAAATCGCGATCTTGCAGTCGCAATAATTAACGCAAATTCAACGAAAGTCCGCAATATTTGCGGGGGCTTGCAATTTTTCAAAAGTCCCGCAATTTGTCTGCGTTTCCCAGCCGACCGAAAGTCGACGGGCAGGCAACATCATTTGAAACACCATCAGATGCGTCATCAAATGCGCTAATGGCATTGCAGTATGGAGTAACGTTCTGTATTGACATAAGAATTTGCACTGTTTAAATGCATACAATATGTGTTGAATGTATTAAAATGTTATGTTTACAGATGTAGCTTACATGTTGTTTTACAGTCACATTGTCTGGTTTGAGAGCTACAATATTCACTCAGGGATTTTTTGCAACATTATTGGAGTGCATGTTTTGAAACTAATTAAATAAAACTAAAGAAAAGAACTATAAAAAAATATTTGCAGCTATTTTTGTATTATTCAGTACAATTATTATAGTAACCGATTACATGACTTATTTCTTTGGAGGTAGTAATTTAAAAAAAAATCATATTTTTTTCCCTCCTTTTTCATTAGCCGCAATTTTTATCATTTGCCGCAATTTCCCGCAAAAAATCACATAAAAATACCACAATTTTTATCTCAATTTTTGACAAAATTGGCTCCAAATTCAAGGGATTTTTGCTGTAAGATCCTGGAGGGACTGTTTTATCTTAGTGAGAAAGTGTGGTTGACCCTGTTGCTAGGTGTGATGCCATCTTAACAGATGTGATTGGTTGTCACGGAGGAAATGAAATGAGCTGCCGACAGTAAAAGTGTTGTTAGTGTGATCACTTGGCTGATGGAAGGTTGAGACAGACCCAAGTCATGCATTGGTGATCTTTTTATTTCTGGAGTTATAGCGTTGGTGGGAAATGTGTGCATATTCCTAATGAGATCAACCGCACATTATTCCCGCACCATCTAATCTGTAGCATCTCATTTACTCACTGTCATCCAGTGTTTGGAGAATATTTCTCCGACCTCTTTGTGTCTCCACCATTTTCTCCTCTGATTATTAAACTCTTAAGTACATTAAAAGTCTTCCTTAGGAGCTCTTTTAAGGTCTAAGAATTTTCGTAGAATTTTGTCCCCAGGAGCAACTCTTTGTACAAGGAAGCTTTGTGAGTACAGCCCCTGATCTTTTTTATCTACTGGTGTTTTGTGTTATAAAAAAAAATGAATTTTTGCCGACCACTGACCATATAATTTGTTCCTTTTATGTTTATTTGTTGCATGAGGACACAGAACTTGCTTTCCCTTTTGATACCCAGATGTTATACTGTACATGTCTCTTGGGCATTTTGTGAAATCTGCCATCGAGCACTATTCTTTCCTTTTATCTTCAACATCAGCCCTTTTTTCACATCTCCTCTGGAGTTTCTTACACTCCCCTCAAACTCTTGTAAAGTTGCTATGTTCTGGATGTTTAAGATACTTTCAGCAGAAAAGGAAAACATAGAAGATGGATATAGCTGAACAACAAATACTGAGAAGAGCGCTGAGGGAGCCAGAAAGTAAGGGATTGAGAGTGTGCAGAGGGTGAAACCACAACCCAAGTGAGGGAAGCGGAGTGAGAGTGGAAAACAGGAGGAAAAAAAACAGGAGACAGGAGTGTATTTGCTCTTGAGGAAACCTGACAATACACGTGTGAGCAATAACAAACCTCAGAAGATTGCGACACACTTGGTTAGCACCTGCTAAAACGAAAATAATTCCACTGTCTAAGGTTTTTGTTTCTTATAGGTGAAAGAGAGATGTTTTTTAGGAATGAAAGCCAGGGTCATAAACAGATGAAGCTATTACAGCGTATTTCCACTTTCATTTATGCTCCTCTGTCAGGGAGTTATTATTTTTATTCTTATTTTTTAAGACTTAGAAATGCAGAGAAAAAAAATGTTTATCCATTCAGATGTTTCTAAAGGCTTCTCCGGGTTTTTATATTTTCCTCATGTTATCATTCATAAGTGGTTATATCATCTTATTTTGTAATGTTTTTTACCACAACATCTTTTATTTTGTTGATTTTCTTAGTTAAATCAGGCAACACTGCTGCAATAAACCCTTAAAAGGATGTGAAACGATCAGGTCCCCAGCATGGACATATTTGTACATGTGGCATTTACAGATGGAATATTGTTATACTGTCACATTTGGCTTCAAGCTTTAGTTAAAAACTCAACAGTAGGTCTGTTGGAATAAACAGGCCGAACATTGTCTCGGTTAAAACAAGGCTCTTATGCAACCTTGAAAATGTGACATTTCGGTTGCGTCTGATGAAGTCATGGCTCCGTTACCACAACCATGGATGTTTTTGTTGATTAGAGTTTTATTGAGCTCTTTTCTGGGGGAAAAAGTCCCTGCTGTACACCCCCGGCCGCGGGATGTGCTTCTGTGAATCCTTAAATTGTTGTGTTCATGTCTAATAACATCTCTTGACCACATTGTCTCCTTGGCTCGGCCTTTTATCTCTTTTTATTTATAGCGGTTCCCTCGATGTGCACCGACTTCCTGGAGCACAATCTGCCTCTGCTGTCAGCATGAAAAATAAGACGGGAGAGCTGGCATAAACACGGCCGTGAGATAAAAGAATAAACACACAACTCCTATGAAGTCATCACACTGACTGTAAGCAGAGAGTCTCAAACTAGTGATAGATGGGCTCGTTTTGACAGTCTAAACATTAAGTGTTTGACGCTCACCACCTTGCAGGCTTTGGAAAGACTTCCATATTTGTTTTTATATTAAAGATATTTCATAAGCTGCACTTTTCTTTTTTTTTCTACAGTAAATGCAAAAGAAGCTGTGGTCTTGGAGATGATTTAGTATGAACGACAGACAGGCGAGTCCGGGCCAAACTAAACCCTAGAGTTTGTTTTGACCTGTCAGATGCAGCAGATTGGGTGGAGTCATTGGATAACCCAGAAAGTTAAGACAGGTTTATAAAATTTATTTTGCAAATTAATCTGTTTTTTATTACGTTGGAACACTTTTCCTTTGCGCATTTGCCAGAGTCAAGCTGGAGCAACGAGAAAAACACGAAACCAAACACTGCACTATCTCGTCTGCATACAATAACTTGATAAATATTAAAATATAATGCCTTAAAAATACAATTTCTACATAAGGATACTTATAGACAAACAAAATAAAAGCAAAGATATGAAACACTTAAACTGCAGATACCCAACACCTGGATATAAAGTACCTTAGTAAAAAAAAAGAAAATGAATAACGACTCTGATTTATAAGTGCTCGCTCTCTGTTTTAACCCTGACTAATACAGTTTGGACCTGAATCACCATGTTGTTCTTTCTTTAGCAGCCAAGTATTTCAGCTCCTTTAAAACACTTCATCACTGTCAGCTGATTTACTCACTAGATCATATTTTTAAGAGAGGCTAGCGTTGGTTACGCTATATGTGCAACATATGCCGGCCACGTCATGGACTGTTGTGTCATTTGATGCCTGGGGCGTGGGCATGGGACGTGATTCACAGGTGAAAAAAAGCAGTCGGGGTAAAGTTGCTAGCATGTACCAACCTGGGAAGGTATTCTGATATGTCTGACATATATATGAGTCGACATGTGGTGATGCTTGGAAAGTTAATGAACTGACCATTTAACTAAATCCCAAATTTGAAGGCTACAGGGTCTGATAGGATCTTTATATTAGCAGTACAGGAATTTCAGAGATGCCAAACCACTTTTTCTTCTTCTTTCGGCTGCTAACCCTAGACTCTGCATCCTCTTCTCTCACACCAACTGACTTCATGTCCTCTTTCACTACTAGACTCTTGCCTTTCTTTTTCTCTCTTTGCCTACGGACACAGCTCCAGCTTTTTTTTTTTTTTTAATTAATCTTTTTAAGAAGTGCAGAATTACACACATTGTACGTTGCTTTTTTTGTTTTTTATCCCAGTACCCAGAACAACCCCAGGGCCATCTAAGGGGAGGGCCAACAGCAGAAAGAACAGTGGAACAAAGTCCCTCTTCAGTAATAACTAAATTACATA
Organism: Epinephelus fuscoguttatus; assembly: GCF_011397635.1. Classification (NCBI taxonomy): domain Eukaryota; kingdom Metazoa; phylum Chordata; class Actinopteri; order Perciformes; family Serranidae; genus Epinephelus; species Epinephelus fuscoguttatus. The sequence continues at coordinate 18,581,108 of NC_064774.1, forward strand.
AGTCCAAAAAGTGACAAATATGTAGTACGAGAGAATAATAACTAAGCAGACATTAAGAAAAAATCCATTTAAAAAAATAAATAAATAAGTAATATATACATTCATATATTCACATACTAGTTTAAGAAAAAACATAACATGTCTAAGCCAGAGGGATATAGATGGAGGTTTAGGAGACTTCCATGAAAATAAGATGCGACGTCTTGCAAGGAGGGATGTAAAGGCTAATATGTCTAACTCCATACGGTAAAGTAGGAGTCTATGGAGAGCCCAAATATTGCAATAAAAGGGCACATAATAATATTTTTCCCCAGAACCTTAGTCATGATCACAGAATAGTCACCCCAAAATTTCTGTAATCTAGGACAGGAAAAAAACATGTGGCTTAGGTTACAGGGGGGGGCAGATTTCAGAGAGTCGAGATATCGATAAATGGGTTCTATGAAGCACTTTGAATTGGATAAGTTGTAGTCTGGCACTAAATATCTAAATCCCGACATGCTAATTTTGAAAGGAATATCAGATTGTTTGAGTAATAAAGCAGAAGAATTTATGGAATAACATTCACTCTTGAGGAGGTTGACTTTATAACCAGAAAAGAAACCAAAACTCTTCAACAAAGATAAAACGTGGAATGAAACTATACATCTCAGACTGGTGCATTATCGACTATGTCTGTATCACATACTGTTTAATATGATGCAACACGTTACATCATTAAATATGATCAAGAGATTTGATTTACAGACTTCTCCACATCTTCCCCTGCACCATGTTCAGAAACAGAAAATATATGCACCTGTATTCTGGCACACGAGGCACACGTTTACAATATCATGATGCAACTGCAAAGCTTGTACAATGCTTGACCTGCAGCAGTAGTGTAATTTTTCCACACTTCAGGCTTGTAAAAAGGTTTTGTTTTCACGCATCATTCCTGTAACGGCTGTCATGTTTTGATGTGTCAGCACCAACCGCCACAGCCAAAGTCCTTCAGGAAATAATAAAAGAGATTGGGATTGGCGATAGTGTGCGAGCGTATGACGGAGGCCAGTGATTGCGCTGACATGCACACATGAGCACTGCTGAGGCGAGCATCTGGGATGCTTTTGTTTTTATGACAGATCACACAGGAATCATAAATGTTTTTTTATGTAGGTGTTTCTGGGAACAGAATTTGATCGATGCAAAACTCAGCACTGATGACAGAGTTGTTTGCATGCCACAGTATTCTGATGAGATTAGGACATGAGCAATAAATTATGTATTGTTATTCCTTTGTGATATCTCAGTTACAACATCAGCTTTATTGCACAGCTGTCTGACAGAAATAGAACAACTTATTTTAGCAATTTGATCAATTTAACCCAGGTTTTGAAGCACTAATTTGGTGTAAGGGGTATCTGTACTCATATATTCTTGCATTAGAGTCTACCAGAGAATGTGACTGACAAAAGAAATTACATATCTATAGACATCTTTGTGTTTATTATGACGTACACATACAGGTATCTGTATTGTTATTGGTATTAGCTTGTGTAAAACGAAACTTAAATCACAGAGAGTCCATAGAACAGAAGACTAAGGCTGTAAAACAACCCTGCCCCTGGCCTAGTTTTATGCTGTTTGTGTTCTTAGGACTAAAACCCATGTTGTGAAAGAGATTAAGGGTGACAGACAGAGACACATAAAAAGACACAGACAGGGAAGAGAAAGACTGAGAATTAATGCAACAGTCAGCTATGTAGAAACGGCCTCGTCGACTGCAGTTTGTTTGTGTCCTCCTGCGGAGGAACCAGGGAGAACAATACAGAAAGAAGCACAAACAAACACATATAGGAAGGTACATGTGAGAACCGACTCAATAAAGCGCTGTTTGTTGTGCATAAACAGTTTTATCCTGTGTGGTGGAATCGATAAAAGAGCCAGAGGAAGAGAACCGAGCTAATAACCCAAAGTCTCATCTGAAGCTGAAGTCAAAAGGCAAGAAAGGGGTGATACCAATCTGTTCTTTCTCATGTGTGTGAAACCAACTGCTTCCTCAGCTGTACACAACATTTGTCTGGCAGGAAACTCCCACAGCAAACAGGTCAGTTATCAGTGACTGGCATCGGGTCGGCCACTGGTGCGTTACCTGTCATAAAACCTTTACTGGCTGTTTCTCGACCATAAATCTCTAATGACCGACTCCTGTTTAGTCTCCGAGTGAGTAAATCACAGTCATGCACACACAGCGACTGACTGTATCGCTCTAAGCTTAATATATAAGATCCATATGTTTTAGGGAAATAAAACACATCTTGTATTTCATATGTTCAGACAACTGTGCTTTTTAGAGTTGCTTAAAATAAGTGAAACAAGAGAAGGAGGTTGTCATCTTGACACAACGGTATAACAGAAAATTTCAAGGTTTTTCACAGTCCAAGCATTTATGGAGATGGAGCAGTTAAACAGTTTTTTAAATTCTGACCACAAGGTCCATTTACTGTAAATCATTAGAATGAGCCGTTTATATGTACAGACCGAATTTCTTTGGGTTTTGGATGGTTGTTCAGACAAAGCAAACAATCTAAAGGTATTATGTTGCGCTCTTGAGTATTTTGTAACATTGATAGGCTTAAAAATAAACCCAATTACCACAGTAAATGTTGGCATTGTACGATTTGCAAACCACTGATATGTTACTTTTGTACATTATCATGTGGGGGATATGTTGCAACTTCACGTTCTTCTACATTTCAACAACACTGTGGATGTTGGTGAAGATTCTCAGTCTGCCAGATCATGGTAATCGTAAGTGCTATATCGTAGGCAACTGGACTTGCTTGCGTTTCTTGAAGACGTTCCACCTCTCATCCAAGAAGCTTCTTCTGATCAACTTCAGAACCGAAGAAAGTTCTTGGATGAGACGCGAAACGTCTTCAAGAAACGCAAGCAAGTCCAGTTGCCTACAATATAGCACTTATGCTTCAGCATGAAAACCAGTTGGTTATGGTCAGGAAAAGATCATGTTTTGGTTTAAAGTACTAACCCTAACCCTAACCCTGGAAATGCCACCGATATTTTGCTAAAAACACCTGTGTTCTTTTATGTTGTTGTTGTTGTTTATTGGTCTCAAACAGTGGCCTAGGTATCACGCCATCCACCATCCTCTCTACTTCCCGAAACCCAATTACAAACTCAGCTCATACACGTAATCTGAACTATGTCACTTTGGAAACGTTAATATGATATGATATGATATGATATGTATGACACGTACAAATGTAAGCAACAGTAAAAATAGTCATTGTTTTCCGAAAGCTTACAGATATGGACTAAATGGGGCAGTACCACTGGAGATCGTGTGGGCAGTGTAGCGTATTTCAAGTGAAATACAACCTCAGGAGACAACGAACATGTTGACAAATGTTTGTTCTGTCATTTGACAAAATGACTGAACGAAACAAATCAGTAATATAGTTAAAAGGCATCATCCATCTACGTGTCACAATGTATTTAATGGCCTCATGGACCACCACTGTCCTCCACTGAAAAGTACATAATGATGCCATCTATATCTATGTCTATGCTGTCATAAAGGACACATTGACGGATGAGGGCACAATATTTGAAACAGATGTATCCATTTTCGTAAGAAAAGGGAGCATAAATTAGCCCTTGGAGCCGGTCAATGAAATGATACTGGAACATTGTTCTAAGCTCAAAGTAGACAGAGCTTACCAAACTTAACACAACAAGCCTTATCAGTGCAGACGTGTGTGTGGAGAATTACCTCTGGTCAAATTTTCCATGGGGCTTACCCAGTCAAGCATCAGTTACCAGTCTGGCTTGTGGGGAGATATTAAAAAGGAAGGAGAGAGTGAAAGAAGGAAAGCAAGACAGATTGTTGTTACAGAGATGTTTGGTTTAAATTAAGCCAGATATGTAGATAACCCTTCAATCACCCAACTGTAAGGTTTTAAGCTACGGCATTATCACTTTGGAGCTGGTGCCTCTTTCCTAAAATGATGGATGTCTAATTCCTTAACAGAACTGCGCCTTTTGACTCGGCCTTACCAGGAAGAACAGCAAAGCTAATATAAAAAAAAACTTTGTGTACATTCCTCCTTCTTCACATCTACATACCAATCTAGCTTTAAACAAAGTCTGAGTTACTGATTAATCATTGGCCCAGCTTTAAAATGAGCAACATTAGCCATTAGACGCACAAACCCGCAGGTATTTCATCTCCATCTTTGGTAAACACGTTCTCAAACATTTAAGTGACCGCTGTGGCTTTTCATCCGAAAAATCACATTTGCATGCACACCAGAACTGGACAACACACACACACAGTGCAGAATGAGTAGCCTCTTAGACCAGATTAGTGCCGATAAGAGTTTGTCGCCGTAGCTCAAAGAACTACACACTGAAACACACACACACACACACACTGCCAGTCCAGGCCTGCCGGGGTCGAGCAGCATATTAAAGTATTGGGTTGCAGCTACTGCTAATCTGCAGAAGAAACGCTCCTTCATGTGCATACTTGTCCCTCTTTTTCCTCTCTCAATCCTCTCTTTCAGTCCTCCTCCTGTTCTTTTTTCTACATACTTGTCCACTCTGACTCTCCTCTGTGTTTCCCCAACTTTTTTTTATCCTCATTCCTCTTCTTCTCTTGTTTCCCACAATTGTCCATCTTTGGCTCTCTGGTTTTCCCACCAACATCTGATTTTTGGCACTGCAGTGTCACGTACTCTGCATGCTTTGACTGTTGTGTTTATTCTCCGGAAAAATTACTTTATCAGTCGAAAAGTTCTGTATGATATTTTTAAACTTTGAACTGCGACACAAAGGCAAAATAACGGAGTTTATTTTGATCCATCAATGACGTTTGATACATGATCCTTTGATTTCAATTGCCAATTTCAATTAGGATCTTGTCAGAAGAAAGATATCTTGAGTTGAGGCTTAAGGTTGCTTTCACACCTGCCCTATTTGGTTAGTTTCAATAGAACTCAAGTTCGTTTGCCCCCTAAGTGCGGTTTGTTAGGGCAGGTGTGAACACAGCAATCACACTCGGGTGCGCACCAAAACAACTGGACCGAGACCTTCTTGAAGAGGTGGTCTCGGTCCTGAAACAAATGAACTCTGGTTCTGTGGTGAGAACGTCTTCTGACCTCAGTCTGAACCAACTGCAGTCGCTTTATGCATTGTTTGAGTTAAACATGAGCATGTTATAGTCCTGGAGGATTATTGATGTGCGCCTCCTCCTGTACTGCCTTAATATGCACATTTAGCACTGTACAGTGTATGGTTTGCCTAAAATGAACATCGACAGCAATATAGTCCACGACGACCAGCACTAAAATCAACCTGCGTAGTTGTCCCTCCATTGTGACATTAGAAAGAGTCACATTTATCTTGCAAGTGTACTCTTCTTCAACGTTTTGTTTACTTTATGGCTTTTCCCGCATTGAAATTCTGACCAATCAAGAGCAGCTTTCTCACACAAGGCATTTGATCTGGTCCGCTTGTAAATGCTGCCGTGAGAACACGAACCAACTCTAGGCAATTATGCAGCTTCGTAACAAAATTAGTCCCTGATTCAGACCAAAGCAAGACAACTCTAGGTGTGAAAGCACCCTAAGTCAAGTTATCTCAGCCTCTGCTGCTTCAATTTTGATCTCTCTTTTATAAATTTGTCTTTTCAAAATGTACAAAACTTCCAGAGTGCATCTTTAAAACACCTGCTATGACATCAGTATTTTGGAGTGGAGACATGAAGAAGTGGATAAGGCCTGCCAAAAAGGAATTTTCAGGGATTTACTCACACCATCTCGTCATACTTTCATATCTCTTCTGTTTGTACAGTAAACATCCATGTTTCCCTTCTGTTTCTCTCATTTATGCCTTCTTATTTTAGCTTTTGGCCAGACAAAATATGAAGAAATCAGACTCTCTTGTGCTAAACAGGGCAAAAGAGTAGAGTCCACAGTTTATTTGTTGTTGGTGTTACTGCTGTTGGACTTGTGGTGTTACATGCTGCCATAAAGTCATAAAGTCAGCAACACACACACTGACAGGGCCCTGGTGTCAGGCTATAGATGCAACACATAAAGATCACTCCGAGGTTACTCTGCCAGTGACCTTCATCTTTGAAGCTTGTCACATCAGAAGCTACAGGCTGATTTACTGGAAACAAAAGTGGCCCACTTAACGAGGGCAGGGGTGTACTCTTTCACAGTAAAACAGTAAAACCGCCATGTGACAATCGCCAAAACCCTCGTTTGGGGCAAAGCTCAAAAACACATAAACTTAGTGACTTACTTCCTGGTAGCGGAGAGCAGGATAAGAAGCCTTTTCTCTACATGGGAGCGCACTGCGATTAACCCTGTGGCAAAGTCTGATGTGCAGAATTTATTGCTTTAGAGAAGTTAGATAACATTTTACCGAGAAGAAACTTTTGGCTATTGTGTAACGGTTATGGTTAGAGTTTAAATTTCTGCAGGATCATGCTTGGTGTCACTGTGAAATCATCCATATATGAAGACAAGAACAATGACACAACTGATGTCAGCAATGACAGGGCTTCAATCAAACTACAGGAGCGAAAGGTCACATCAAATTTCCAATCTATTGTTGGCTCACTCTTCATGCTTGCTGATAGGACGGAGAGTTAGATGTGTTCGGGAAACACGTCAGGGGCAAGTAAAGCGACTGTGCTGATGTTATCAGAGGCCATCTTGGTGCCCCACAGGCATGCATGCCATGCAGTCCAGCTTATGACCTTTTCAAACTTCCTCTCTTTGGTCTCAAAGAAAAGAAGCACCTCAGAAATATTTGCTAGAATTAAGAGAAATCCTTATACAAGAGGTGAATGATTTCAGAAATCCTTACAGTAAGCACTGAAGAGACTTATCGTATATGTATATCCCAACAGTGCTTCTGCTTTTATAACGAAGTGTGAGATATGTGATTGATACACTAAGTCCATTTTGGGCTATCTGGGCCATACCAAAGGTCACGGCAAACTATAAAGACTCATCCGTCAACATCATGCATCAAACACAAGAATACATCATTTTGAAGAAATCCAGCAACAGAGTCATAAACTTATTCAGCTTCCAGGCTTCACAATAAAAGGCACCTACATATTAAACACAGGTGTAAGAGATCTAAGATGAAACGTGAACTGAGACGAGGAAGTCTTAAAAAATGTTGACAAACAGTGCATGCAGCGTTGATTAATTCCAGCTCATGTGCAAGGATCTACTGAAGCGGTGTACAACTCCAATTACTGTTTTCCGGTAATCCCTCCAGACTAAAGATGCTCTTAAGATGTAGAGGAAGTTGTCTTGTGTTCACCGAGAATTCCATTGTCGTCTTCATTTTACTGTCGGATCTGATACTGTCACGCATCCTTTGATTGATCTATCGACCATCTGATTTTCACCTTTCCAAAGGTGAAAGAAACAGAACCTTGTTTCTTCTTTCAGAAGATTACCTCAACACTAGTTTTATTTCGTTCATGCTGTTGTCATTAATTAGCAAACTGCACCAACAAGCAACAAAATGAAGCCCCTGTTATCTGGGATTATCCCATGATGTCAGCTGTAATTGGCCTTTCAGTAAAAGGCCAGAGTAATGACTCCAAGCTGGAATCACCCAAACAAGGCAAGACTTTAAAAAGTACCAGTAGGCTCCCAGTGCTGAGTAGTAGTGAACTACATGTAACAAAGCTGGTAGTTTTGCAGGAGCATGGTACGAACAGTGGTTACATGAGCCTCAAAACCAGCCACAACGCAGCCCTGAGCAGATTGACCATCCTCTACTGACCAATCAAGGGACTGCAGTGTTCACAGCTCCACCTTTTAGTACCAGATCTGTGTGCTAGGTACCCCAACAGAGGGGGGGACCAAAAACTGGGACAGTACGGAACGATTCCATTGGTACCATCCACAGCTTTTCTCAGTGGAAACAGAAAAAAAGTGCACCGAACTGAACTGAATTGTACCGTACTGCTCAGTGGAAACAGGGCTTAAGAATGCCACTGCCAACTTGTCAATCCTGGCAATCATTCAGTGGCCCTACATGTCAAAATATGACACTCTAGGTTCCCCTCCGGCATCACTTTGAAACAACTTTGTTTTTAGATTTACTTACTTAGGTGTAGGCGACAAAACCACATGGTTAGTGTGCTATTAATTTAATGACAAACATCACTAATGTAGTATACTGCACATACTAGCACACTACATCGTTACTAAAATAACTCCACTGACTTTTGGTTTCACACAGGAAAGGAACAGCAGTCTCCCAGTTAAAAGTCCAATGTTTGTTTGACCCATCCACCTCCACTCCCACTCACCCTATGTGGACTTTCTTGATCTGTTCACTACATTGTTTTTGGCATCAAATATGCCTCTGCTTGGTGCGACTCATACTGCTACTAAAGGGTGCCTCGGTGCATCTGTATTGGACGTCAAGGGCTACTGGCCATGCATCGATATTTGAGGAGTTTGGAGAGAGACCGGGTTCTATTACCATTGCCTTGCCACGTTTGCACATTCCCATGAATAGTGGTTTGATATATATATATATACATATATATATTTGGTTTGTGTATGACCACTGAGCAAATGGGCACCTTTCTGCTTTGCTGTGACTTTTTTGTATTACATTGTGCTTTAATTTCATATCACATGTACATTGTCAATATGATCAATATTTCACAAAGTAGTTTGAGCTATTTTTCGAACCAAATGTTTCACACTGTAGAATCAAGAGTGCACTGTTTCTACATATGTACACTGTTGGAAATACCCATGTGCAGTGGTGCTGCTGAGAATATGTTTTAAGGTTATTACAGGCATGTTTGTTTTTGAATATCAGCATTTTCCTCTCTTTAGAGGAGGCTGTCTGTTTGTAGCCATTTGCTATTGATCAGCATTAACACCACAACAATTTATTACATGACGGCTTACCGTAATTTGCCACAGCCAGAGTCTTTGTTTTATCTCAGTTAATTGTGTTGAGGGTTTTTTTGCATATTTCCATGAAAGTCTCCTCCAGGAAAGAAATTCTCAAAGTGTCACATTAATTTTCTCAAATTTAGTGTCTTTTCAATTGATTTCAAGCAGGTTTTTACACGGTTTACTCTAAATGTGTTAATATCCAACTACATATAGTGTGCTCTAAACACAAACCAGATGCAAACAATGAGTAAAGAAACACTAAATGGACTTTAACTCTGCATGACATTCACCTTTAAACATGCAGCTGGTCAGAGTCTCTGAGGATGCCACAGAAAGCTTCCACCGCTGTGTGGAACATAAATTATGCATGAAGCCTCAACAGCTGATTTTACTCATTAGGCATCCACCAGTTTCCCATGTGAGCGTTTAAGCATTAAAGACAGCAGACATGTTGAACTTGTATATTGAAAACATGCTGTTCCGAAGGGCCCTGACAGAGGCCTGAAAGCTCACAGTGGGTCGAAGCGTCTGAAAACTCCCCCCACATCTTTTTTCCTTTTGACTTCTCTTGTTCAACTACAGCCACATGCAGGGCCGAAATCTGTTGCCAATTTTTTCGCTTTAAGTGTGTGTGCGTGTGCATGTGGGTAATTTTCTGCTTTCAGGACTTGAGGAACGTGAGGCAGAGACAGGCCCGACACGCCCAGTGAGACCAGCTAACACGGCCCGCTCCATGCTCTATACTTTACTGTATTGGGTTCCCCTCAGAGTATATAGGGTATACACGAGTGGGGGGCCCATGCTTACACTCACACAGACACACACACTCACACACACACGCCAAACCCCAGAGCGATCATGTCCAATTTGCAGGTTGGGTTGAGTGTTTGATGTAGGAGAAACAAGTCTCCATTGCCAAGAATAACACCATGGTTAGAGCTGGATGACCATTAAAAACACCGGTGAAATTAATCATATTCAGGATTTTGTGGCATTTTGGTAAATTAATCAGGGAGATTTATACCACAGGGGGTTTCAGTGCCTTGCTGCGGGGACTTAAGGCAGGCCACATGACTAGTAACAGGTGATTAAACCTCTGACCATTTGCTTTCAAGGTTAAGGAACACAGACAAAGGTAGAAATATAAAAGACAAGAGACAAACTGCAGAAAAAAATGTTAAAAAAGGAGGGAACAAAGACGGTGAAAGGTTAGCGTGTAAAGAGAGTAATGCCAAATCCCATTTCTAACTTTTACACCTACCCCACGTTTTCAAATGCCACTTTGACCCTCGAAACAGAGTTCAAAGGGGTAATGGTTGAATACGTCCCCTCTTAAATAGGACAACCTTTCAAGACCCTCATACTACAATGGTATGTTTGCATTTACGTAAACAGCAACAAGTGCAAATAAGGTCTTTTGCAGTGGTGATATTTCTTGAGTGGGCTACAGACTTGTAACGGATGCTCACGATTCGTTCACAACTTAGGTGTCACGCTATCGATCAATCAACCAAGATCGAAACAAGATTAGATGGTAGACGATATTAGATTAGCTGTAACAACTTAAGCACCTTTGCCGCTGGACTTTAGGTATATTCTGGGCGCCATATCCTCCTGAGACTCTATTTCCTTATACAAGGACATCACATTTTGGATTTACTGCACCTTATACTTCATTCTGCTTAACTTAGAGCTGTTGTCCTCGTTCGCAGACACTTTTTTGTGCCATCTAGTGGCAGTAAGACGACAATACACCAATCCATGTAAAAACAAGATGGCAGCCATCTCTGCCAAGTCGGTCTGTAGCCAATCCCGACGCAAACTTGGACAAGGTACAAAACCTGATCACATTTGATGGTTGGAACTTGTTTATTTATGATTAATAACATTAGTAGTTTGATATGCTGACAGATTTCACCAATTTTAGCAACGGAAACAAGCTAGCTAGCTAATTATCGGCACAGTAGTGATATCTTTTGTTGTGCTTGTTATAAAGAAAAGGACCAAAATACATTGAAACAACAAGAACAACAACAATTAGGACACTCTACCCCTAGACGTGAAGGCACAACACATAGGGGTAAGAGCTAAGTGATAGGGGCAAAGGGTGTATTGGGGTTTGGCCCAATGTGAATGAAGGGTGATGAAGTGATAAAAGCTAAACCACACAGTTAAAATGAAAGGATGAGAAGAGAGAGACAGGATGTTAGAGTTATTGCTGAAAACATATAAAAGGGGTGACAGGCTTGATTTAGAAAGTGAGGAAGACAAAAACAAGGCGCAACAGTTGGCACAAAAAGCAAGAACATGCAAGTGTGTGAAAGAAGGGAAATTACTGAGTGTGTGAGACTGAGAAAATGCATCTGTATGTGTGTGTGTGTGTGTGTGTGTGTTGACATCTGAATTTCCATGGCTTGGCTGCGTCTTCATCTGGGGAAGATGAAACAGAACGAGGGATGACACAAAGGAGGAGGAAATAAAACAGAGACAGGACGGAGAGGAGATGTGTGCCGCCGGGAGGAAAGGAGGGAAAGTTAATTCCTGTGATGACTGAAGGAGGCAGGAGATGAGGAGGAGGAAGATGCGGCCTGTCTTTCAACTTCAAACCAATCTGTGACTTAATTATAACCCTGTTTAGAGTATGATATGGCCCATTTCACAGGGAAAAAAAAGACAAAAGAGATTTTAAATCCCACATTTTAAACCAAAGTGACAGAGAGTGGTGTTGACAGAGACCAATGTAACACATAACAGAAAGTGGGGAGCTACGCACAGCTGCAAGAACATCGAAAGAAAAAATGTTGCAAAAGCTCTTTGATCCATTTCCTGTTTGTATGGTAATGTCTTTCCTTTTAACAAAATAGTACTCCATATGCTTTTAACAACAAACCTGGAGCATCATCACTTTTCTTATGCTTTAAGAACAATCTTCACGGAGTTTAGACACACTTATACTGATGACTTCTTTGTCGTCTATAATATATCAAGCCTCGTCTAACAATAACATAGAAAACATAGAAATAATAGATTCATTCCAACACGATTTCACTTGCAGTCACCAGACTCCATTGACAAAAACAGTCATTTTGGCTCACTTAAAACAGGAGCTGCTGGTCTACAACTGCCTTAATCAGTTAGTTACTTAGTGTTATTGTGTGTCTTTGAGGAATCCGAACTACCCTTTTTAAATGCCAATGTTACACAGTAACACAACAAAACTGATGGAAGCAGCGGTAGACCAGCAGCTCCCATGTTCGGTGATGTTAAACACTATTTGTCTCTATGGAATCTGTCTCAATACTCTTTGGTATTGGTCACAACTTGGTCTTGGTTTCGGTGGTCTTGACAACAACACCGCTAAGCTGCTGGTCAATAGCTGCCTTGATCAGTTAGCGTGCGTTATTGTGTGTCTTTGGGGAGTCCAAACTAACCCCTTTAAATGCCAAAGTCACACAACAACACAAACAAAACTGACTGAGGCAGCAGTAGACCAGCAGCTCCTGTGTTAAACACCATCTTTCTCGATGGAATCTGGCTTTGAAGAGTTCTCAGTCTCAGTACTCTTTGGTATTGGTCACAACTTGGTCTTGGTTTCGGTGGTCTTGACAACAACACTGCTAATACGGTCTTTCGGCTTCACCATAGTGAGATTTTACGACAGCTACTTCTGTCTGGTTAGCATATACGACCTCTACTGTTGCATGTCTGTTGTGATCTCTCGAGAACCCTCCCCTTTTTACATATAAAGGGATTTTTTGTGTATATTTTCTTATCCAAATCAGTGGTCTAAAGTTATCCAAGAAGGACTTTGTATTCCAAAACTTTTATCACACAATACGACCATTTACAACCATTTCAGTCTGCAAGACCACACTCACAGCCAGTGTTGGCTGTTTAACCACCACAGCAAAGACAGAACAACAGCAGGGTAATAATTAACTTCACTTTCATAAAAGTGAAGCCATATACAAGAGGACAAACAAAGCTGGTCAACATTTATGAACCACAACGAACTGAAAGGAAAAATACTGAAAGGAAAAATACTGAAAGGTCGAGCCATCTGAGAAACAAGTGTTACTGTTTTCTTTTTTTAATATGTTTTAGTGACCTGTATGTTTTCACACTTTCTTCCAGGTGACAGAGAACATCATCTCCAAACAAACCTTCATAGGTGAGAATCTCTTTCTTCCACAAATAAACAGAGAAAACAATGCCACAAACATCATGTCTGACATTCTTTCACTTCCTCTCCCCTTCAGAGGCCAGAACCATGCCTCGCTCCTTCAACAACTCAGGGTCAAAGTTCATGACCTCGGTGGCCCAGAGGCCATCTGCCCACTTGACCCTCAGAGACACCAGCTCTCAAGGTGAGGCAGTGCTGGGACTATTACTTTAGGTCAAGGGTTGAAGGAGGAGTGAAAAGGAAAGTCAGCTGAATATCAAAACAGTTTGTGTGTGTTATCATATATGTCAGGGTTAGAGGTTTATCACTGTATGTTTACGACTGCTGGAATACACCTTTTTTGTTGCGTGCTGTGCAATAAAACCATAAAAAGAGACACTAAAAAATATTTACTCCTTGCTGTTTGAATGATGCAGACATCTGGACGGAAAGACGTTAAGGCACAAACCATGCAGATTTGAGTATGAAGGCGGAAAAGCACTGATAAATCACAGTTATGGGGGTGTGGGACTTTGTTAATGAGAAGCAAAATGGCCAAAATGTCATAAAACGTTTGCTGAAAGCTTTATGTTTTTGCAAGAACAGAGGAAATCAGACATAAACAGCGACACATGAAAGCAAACATTTGAGCATGAAGTGCGGGAGCAGCTGTTGCTAATGTTAAGTCCGAAATATTCTTTAAATTGCATCATCTTATTGCCTATGTCCATGCCCTTTAACATAAACTCGGGATATGTTAGATCACTGAGCTCTATCCTTTTATCTTACCTCAGGGAACAGGCTGCTTTCTGTAATAAATCCCCTAATCGTTAATATAAGGGCAAGCTGAGGAGCGTAAGACTCCAACTTGCTGTATTAAGGATCAATTCAGTTGTTTTATCCATTAAAGTTACTTATCCTGTGCACATTCCACCTTAATCTCAAATATAAAGTATTAAGTTGTACATTAAAGGATTCAGATTCATGTGTCTGACCATTCCTCCTCAAATAAATATCACTTCCTGCATGCCAGAGGCTTTTTCCTGAGAGAAAACAAGCAGCAACCTTCATGAACCGGCCGGATCGGCGAGGTATATCAATTCATACAGCAGTAAAACAGATATTTATTAGGACAGCGGCACCGATAAGAATAATGGAGCATATGTGTGTTGTTAAACATGGACTTTGAAATGTTGGAATGTGTGTGTGTGTGTGTGTGTGTGTCAACCAGACTTTTGTATCGTCACATCTGAGGCTGGCGTGCAAACTGAAGGGTGTTAACAATCTGGCAACGGCCGACTGATGCTATTTCCATTGAGTTTACAAAGGGTAGGAATGGTGCTCTGTGTGTGTGTGTGTGTGTGTGTGTGTGTGTGGGTGTGGGTGTGTGTGTGTGTGTGGAGAAGAAGGAAGAGAGGGTGAGGTTCACACATTCGGCCTGGATTTCTCATAAGGAAGTACGGCAGCAAGAAACTTTGAGGGTTGACTTTTGATGTTTTTTTCCACACACACAAAAAAAAAAAAAATCTTAACAAATGACAAGGAAACAATAGTGTGTTAGCCAAGCCAGAGCATTACCACACACACACACACACACACACACACACACACACACACACACACACGGCAAAGACGTAGCTGCGATACAAGCGACACCACACTCCTCTGCAGGATCTACCTCCTGTAGGTGTTCCTTTGTTAAATGTGCATCCGCCATTCTACACAGTATGAATGATAAAGGCGTCAAGTACGAAGACGGGATGTGATGCATGTGTCCACAGGAAAAGATGCATGTTAAATATGGAAGGAAAGACTTGCTGGCTCAGAGCCAGGCGACAGATTGCAAGCTGGCGGTGTACTACTCATCATCCTTCCTACGTCTCTCTACAAATGTTCCTCACCTCTCCTGTCTCCTTCCCATCAACAGGGTTCCCTCCCTACCCGATCCCCACACCGGGTCTCCACCAGTCCTGTCGCCATGTGGTTCGCACGTGGGCCAACCAGAGCTTCGGAGCTCACCTGCACAACATGACCCTGTCCAATGGGAAGCTGCGAGTGCCTCAGGATGGGCGGTACTACCTGTACTCCCAGGTGATCAATCCTCAATCAATCAATCCTCACCGAAAATGTTGGCATTTTGGAAAAAATGCATTCAAGTTTTCGATCAATCAGTGTTTTGAACTTTCGAGTATCTAAATCAGATAATTATTTCAGCTTTGATCCAAAGTGCCTCTCAGTGTTGGAGCCTTTACAGTGTGAGTAGAACAATCCTAACACTGCATTATTTTGATCATCTTTCCCTGCTCTGCTCTCCTGCCTCCAGGTGTATTTTCGTTATCCGTCCCCAGCTGCCAGTGACGGAGACCAGCGCAGTGTCAGCCACCAGCTGGTGCAGTGTGTCTACAAGAAAACCTCCTACCCCAGCCCCATACAGGTATATTATCCCTTTTCCACTTGAGATAATAAGGTCATGTTGAGTGATACAAACTGTTAAATAACTTTCGTACCTTGTTTTCACCTGTCTTTAGCTCCTGAAGGGGGTGGGAACAAAGTGCTGGGCCCCAGACGCCGAGTACGCCCTCCACTCCGTCTACCAGGGAGGACTGTTTGAGCTGAGGGCCGGCGACGAGCTCTTTGTCTCCGTCTCTTCCCCGACGATGGTCAACGCCGATGATTCCTCCAGCTACTTCGGCGCTTTCCGTCTGGACCTCTGAGAGGAAAAGATAGGAGAGAAAAGGAACAGATGGATAAATGGGTGGGCTGGAGACAGTGAGTTAGGGGCCTTTTGAATATCCGTTGATTGGAAAAAAGTGTCATATAGGCAGAGCTGTGGGATATTGACCGGGATCTTGGATCCTCTGCTGGGACGGATACACTGAAGGATGGAAGGATTGGGGTTTGAAAGGCTTTGCTTGAGTGAAAGGGAAAAGAGCGGATTTGTCTTTCTTACTCTCCGCAAAGCGAACCCCAACCATCGAGAGCAAGATATACAAAGATACATGTGCAATCACACAAAACTAAATGTGAGGATATCAATTTTCTGTTGATTTTTCGGGGAAGGAAATTGCTTTTGGATGTCAAAAAGAGAAGTAAACCACAGAAAAAACATTAAAAAAAAACCTTCCTGTTAGACGAGATTCACCCACAAAATTAGGCCACCCTGCTGCCTGTACCCCAAAATAACACATGGCTCTCAGTATATCTCGCATGTCAGCAGCTTTTTTGCGGGAAGCAATCGGACCCCTCGGATTTGGATTCAAGACCGAAGAATGTACACGCAATAAAAACTCAATCCTCGGCATCGAAGATGTGAGGAAGGACTGTGGAACGGGAGCAGAAGAAAGTCAAATGATCAAACCAAAGCAAAGAAATTGTGGAATATAACTTTTTTTTTGAAAGCGTGCCATGAGAGTACTGTACATATGAGAATGAGATGTAGACAATGAACTGTGGTGATTTTTAAAGTAATTCATATGTATTTTTACCTTGACTGGACTTAAAACCACTTGGATTTTGCTGAGGACTATTTACAACACTAGAGCTGTGGATTTTATGCAAAGACATTTTTAGAGGAGATTGTTTCTTTGTACTGGATACAGTAATAAGACTATGAGAAGCAATATAGAGTGCCTTATGAACAAACAAAGGACGAATGAAAACAAGGAGAAAGGAGAGGCAGAACTCTTGTATATGCCAATAAGAACGAGCCCAGCAGAAGAAGATAAAAGGAAAGAGAGTTATAGGGGCTGAGGGCGGCATGCAGCCCGACCTGTCTGTGTTGTTGATCTCTCTTCTCTCTTTCACTTTCCCTCGCAATCTTTTGTCTTGTTAAGTATTTTAATATCTTGTCTTTCTTGTCTACCCTGTGAAGCTGCATTCAGTTTTATTTTTAAAAAGGCTTAAGGTTAAGCAACCAACCAGAAAACACCTGTGGGAACAAGCACGTGCAAAGAGGCTAATTGCACAAACACAAAGACATTCACAGGTGTCGGTGCTTTTCGGCAGTGTCACAAACCAGAAAATGAAAGTTGGTCCACTGGAGAATTGATGGTACACAAAAATACCAAAGTAACATCTGACCTGAAATGGGAACAGACTTGCTGTACTTTAATGTTACCTTTAGTTTCAGTTAAAGAAATAGTGTGACATTTTAGGAAAGACTTAGACGAGGACTACCAACTTGACGCCAGGAGACAGTTAGCATAGCTTAGCACAAAGACTAGAAATGAGGGGCTCTGTCCCTAAGAAACAAAATCCTCCTAAAGGCTTGCCGTTTACCCTTGCTCCCAGTCTCTGTGCTAAGCTAAGCTAATCTATTTGGTATTAAAACCCTCCTCTTTACCTGACAACAAATAGCCTTATCTCCCAAAATGTTGAACAATTCCTTTAAAAGGTAATTTAAGTATTTTTCACCCTGGCCCCAATTTTCCCATGTTTTTGTGTCTACGTGACTAAAATTTCTAAAACTGGTCCAGTATTGAGTGAGACCGATCACTTTACCTGCACTCAAGTGTTTGCTTTTGCCACTGACAGGCTCAGATTGTTCTCCTCAGTATCTGATAACATTATGGAAAGGATCCCTACAGAGATAGGCCTGTTGTTAAAGAGAAAGATCCTTTTTGTTTGACCAGAAACAGCTCCGAAATCGCTATCGCCAAATCCACCAGACGCCATTTAAGTAAACGCTAATTTTACCCTGTATAGAGACAGCATACTTTCACGTCTAACTGGGTAATTTAAGGGTGTATTTCAACCAAACTACAGCTGGTTGTTGTTGGAACAGTTAATTAAGGTTGTTTTACAATGATACAATTACTGTTTATTTAAATGGAGCCTGGTGGGTAAGGCTATAGTGATTTGGGGCTGTTTCTGGTTACACAAAAAGGATCTTCCTCTTTAAGTGAAAGGTCTGTCTCTGTAGGGATCCTTTCCATAATGTTGTCAGACACTTTGACGAATAATCTGAGCCTGTCAGCGGCAAAAACAAGCACTTTCAGTGAATGTAAATAGACTGTGCATATGCCAAGACTGGTAACATTGCAGCCTGTGCAGCATTCTTGAGAAATACTGGAGCAATTTTAAAACTTGTTGTTCCCATTAGTCACTCAGACACCAAAACACGTGAAAATGGGGTCCAAGTTTAAAAATACTCAAGTTTCCCATTAATATTCTAACACCAGCCATTTATTTAGGTGCCAATAAGATGCCTTTTAACATAATAGTAGTAGTTAGCAAATAACTTTCATCTGGCTAACAAGAAGAACATAATAAATTTGGCGATTTAATGTTGAAACTATCAAAATCATGGTCAAGTTGCTTTTCAGACACTCCAGCAACCGTTGACCAACAGATGTACAGCTCCAATATGGCTGCCAGTCACCTGTAGGCACTGACACACCCACAGAAACACACACAAACATTTCTGTGCCATTCTGATCCTGTGTGGCAGCTGGAAACACAGTCACACAATTCATTTCTTCAAATTTATCAAGCAGGCAGAGAAAAGGTGCAGAGCAGATTGAGTAACAAGACACAGATGCACATAAAGAAAAATTTTTAAGACAGCCAGAGTGGATATTCACAGACATAAACCATGCACCGACTAGCACAGACTCAACCCCTGCACACTTTCCTCTCTGGCATGCACATGTACACACACAAAGGAGATACACACATCACCTCACACCACATCCACAGGCCAGTCTGTGCTCCACAGACACACACATCATCTAATGTCACGTCCAATGTAAAGACGCAAATACACACTCTCATTTATCCACGCTGTCTAGCCTCCCTGTGCCATCTGGTAGCTGTCAGTGATTAGTCAGGAGGCATGCAGGGAGTGTGTGTTAGTGCACTTGTGTTTGTTCAAAGGGCTCGGTTCACATGGACTATTCATTAAACGAGGTTAAACTAACATACGCACACACAAATAGACATTTCTTTGTTTGTGTTCCTTCATTTGTTTTCCCTGAGAGGAAAGGATTCATACGCTGACACACACACCTCTAAGAAGGTGACATCCAGGCCATCCTTCTCACACTGTGGTTCACACACACCTGTGTATATACTCTATGCAAGGTTATGTTAGGCTTTCAGGTTTTTCAGGAAGCTATGAAAATACAACAACACATCCTGGTTATTTTTCTGTGCAAAGCGCAAAATTGAGGGCAAATTTCATTTTGTATTTGATTGCTGTTTTAGCTTCTTTTTTTTTTTTTCTTTTTTTTTTTGCTGGGTGGCATGCACCTGGTCACGTTTCTGTTTCTCAGCCCGCCGACGCTCCATCACAGCTTGCCCTCACTCTGTAAACTTGAGCTTAAGCCAGTGTGTTATCCAGGGTAAACTTCAACAATCATACGGCCTTTTCTTTCTTGCACTCCGACCAACACAAACAGATCACTGAAGCAGGTCCAGCAGCGACGGTAATGCAACGTACACACTCATATCACAACAGCATACGCTAAATCCCTGGTCCAGCTGGGAAAACTTTTGCATTGAATTTGTCTGAGGCGTGTTTGTACTGGACAGTTTTGTAGCTGTGAACATGTGTAGCACATTGTTGCTAAAACAATAAACAAATTTTTAAACTTTCCCTGTGTACATGTATGTGTAGATTTACAGTGTCGCAATGTGGTGATGTAGTGCGCAAAGAGAACAACATTCAACTACTCATCCCAGTGAAAGCTTCACAATAAGCATGGTACAGATCATAGACGTCAAATGACGTCTACAGTAGGCGTCTAAATCTTGGGGCCAACCTGGGGACAAGCTGAAATCTACAGCTCAACAGTTGTACTGTTAAAACTGGGCTCAAATTGTCTTAAAAGTTTCAGGTTTTTCAATAACCCAGTCACCAGAATTTTTTTGCCATTTTATGTTTCTGCAAACCACGGCTATGCAACATTTTTACAATATTATGTATCCAGTATGTTGAAACTTTAATGTGTTAATGTTCGATTATGTTTAGGCACAGAAACCTCTTGGTTATGGTTGGGAAAAGACCATGTTTTGGCTTAAAATACAAGGGGCACAAACACTACTGGATATGCTGCAGATGGCTCACTAAGAAACACCCATCTTTGGTGCCACAATCACATCTGAACATGTTGCCAATGTCTCGCTAAACAACACCTGCTTTTGGTGCTCAATCACAGCTGGAAATACTGCCGATGTCTTCCTCAACAACACCTGGTTTAGTTGGCACGATCGGAGCTGGAAATGCTGCCGATGTCTTGCTAAACAACACCCAGTTTCAGCGCTTCAATCACGGCTGGAAATGCAGCTGGTGTCTCGCAAACAAACCACCCACTTTGGTAGCACAATTTCAGCTGGAAATGTCTCACCAAAGAACACATGATTTTGGTGCCACTATCAAAGCTGGAAACGCCCCTGTTGTCACCAGGTTTTGTTGTTTGTTGGGGGAGCAGTGGTCTGCATCTTAGCAGCCGTCTCACCTGTAAAACACCATCCAACATCCCCTTTCCTCACCTCCTGACGACAAAGTCAGCTCATACACATGTGATCAGAACTACGTCACTTTAGAAACATTGATTTATTACGTATAAAACATACAAAAGTAACATATCCATGGTTTGCAGAAACTTAGAATGCTGACATTTTCTTCTGGTGAACAGATTACAAGATCAATCTGAGGTGTTACAAAATGATAAATGGTTAAGGAAAAGAAGAAGAGAAGATATACTAGACAATTTTGTATTTGTTTGGGGGGATTTTTCACTAATCTTTTCCTTTCTTTTGTGATGCAATATTGGATTAACCTGTGACAACAGTTTAGCAGTAAACACTGCTTTAATTTAAGGTGGTAATGTGCCAAAATGTATAGAACAACAATCTCAATGTCTTTAAAAAGACGTTATTTTAACCTAGACTTCTAGACATCGTTGGACCTCCAGTGCCTAAGTCCATGCTCACGAGGATACTATCACTGTCCTGAAGACAGTGAAAGAACCCCACAGTTTCTGGTCTGCAGCTGACTCCTGACCTTTGACCTCCCTGTGTAGCAGTTGGCCCAGAAGGCAAAAGCATACCTCCAGGGAACCGTAAAGTATCCCAGTGTTGCGAATAATTGTCAGTTCTGTTGGAATTCAGTCCAAAGATCATTTAGCTCGCATTTCTTTGCAGGGAACACAAGTCACGACTCCTGCTGCTTGGTTAATGAAATTTCTAAGAGCTTAAATGCTTTCCATTTGCAGCACCCTGCAGAGAGAGCTTCCTCATCCCACAGCACTGTCACAACACTTCACTTTCTGTTAGATAATAAATAAATAAGCAACAGGCACACATGCTGCTTTAGTGCCACGATCTGTTAGCGTTTTAACACATAAAGTATGTAGCCGTGTCATTCCAAATCATCGCAATAATTGGAGACGTGTAAATCAAATGCTGCAAAGGCCAAAGTTCATCATTAAGCCAATTCAGTCATCAAAATATGTAGTAGAGTATAAAAAATAGAGTTTTTATTGCTTTGCTCTCTACTCCAGCATATTGGTTGGCTTTCTAAGGAAACAATGAGTTGGATTAAATGGGAGTGTAGGATTTATGGGATATATTGGCAGAAATGGGATATAATATAATAATTATGTTTTCTTCAGTGTATAATCACCTGAAAACAAGAATCATTGTGTTTTCATTTGCCTTAGAATGAGTTGTTCTTATCTACACAGGGAGAAAGTCCTCACCCACACGGTCTGCCATGTTGCATTGCCATGTTTCTACAGCAGCCCAGAACGAACAAAATTAAACACTGGCTCTAGATAGGGCCTTTTGCATTTTTGCATTGGCCACAGTAGATAGCAGCCCCTCCGCAATGAGGCAAACAGCGTCAGAAAAACACATATTTTTACTGTGAAACTGCTTTATTCAGTGTTTTTACCAGTTTAAACACCTGGTCTGTTTGTTTTAGAGAGAACGAGACCTCTGTGGGTAACTGACCCTTCGCTAAGCCCCGCCCCTTTGCGATGGGCCAACAAGCTATCAAAGTAAGCATGGAGCCCACACTGTAACTAACTGCACTCCCTGAAGAAATACAATCATATATTTGGGGAAATGAACCAGTGATTCCAGAGAGAAGCAGACAGAGGGGTCTACAGTCTGTGTTTGAAGGATATATCCAGGATGTTAAACTGACTCAGCAGCAACAACAGGTTAAAAAGACAAAGATAGTTAGAAGCTAAAGCCGAACTATAGGCTACAGATCACAGTGTAAAAGTCAACCACCACATCACTGCTGATCGCCACACAAGACAATGAATATAAAGGGAAACTTTGCTGATATTGAGCCAGCTGTGTGGCATCGCAGTGTGTGCAGAGTGTTTGGCTTCACCGATGACACAGAGCTGGTTGAATATCAGCAAAGTCTCCCTGCTTCCCTTCACTGGTTCCTGTACAGCAGGGTCTGTCTTTGTTTCACTGTTATAATCATTAAAAAGCAAAAGCAGCATGTGTATACATTCAGTAGGCTATATCTTCAGTAGCTAGCTAGCTAACCCTACACTTTTCAGGGTTTGATTTTGGTTTTGGAACAGGGACGAAATGTATATCTTTTTCCAAACTCTCCAGGTAACGAGTATCATTAATACACGACGTGTTCCAGGCACCACATTTAGCTCCAAATCCACAAAATGAAGGAAATCTGAAACAACTGCATTAGAGTCAATGGAGCACAATGTGACCCTGGTTTGGGTTGGTCCGATGCTACATTATAATTGACTAGTCTGTGTCCAGGGGCAGGACTTAGCGAAGGGTCAATTTGCCAGTTTAGTGTCACTTTAACACCAGTTCAACTGATCATGTCTTGTCCTTGTGGAGGACCAGAGTGAAGAGAATAAGCCACTGAAACAAGCAAAAGTGACACTGGCTGCAATGCAATGTATCACCAAGGTGGTCAAAGACTTCAGGGAGTCACTTAAAGAATTTACAAACAAATATTTGCTAGAATTACTTAATTTAAGTTTATATTAATGTGTCCAATTTCTCTCAGTCCGCGAAGATTAAGGGACTATCTATAAATATGGCTAAAATTCCAACAGTGTTCAACCGATGTGGATGTAAACACTGTCAAAATAAAGCTGAGACTTTAAAGTCAGTCACTGTTTTATATCAGATTCAGTGTGCTGGACTTCAGAGTTAACACACTAAAAACGTTCTGACCGAACTCAAGTCTCCAGTTTCCATGAAAACCCACAAACTAACAGAAAGAAAATTCAAACACTACACCAAAATTTCCCAGCCATTCGGGTCCAAATCCAGAGCCTTTCTTATTGCAAACCGCTGAGCGACTGTACGGCCCAAAGAAAATGTATGCAGCAAAGGTGATCGACTTAGATTTCCTTTTATGTAAGTGCTGCTCTGAAAAATGCACGTCTAAACTAATTAGTCAGTTAAAATCAGATCGGCTGGACAACACAGCCTATAGAAGTGTCATTTTCTGTTAGTTAAGGGGAGTGTGTGTGCATGTGTTTGTGTGTGCGCAGTGACATTTGAAACTAACACTTAGTTAGCGGTCTGCTGTGAATCCAATATGGGAGCACAGCCCACTGCTGCTGAACTTGGCAGTTCTGTTTGTCTTATTGAATAATGCCTATAAAATACTCTATTCTCTGTGTCATTATGTCTTGTGTGTGTGGCTCTGCACAAAAGTGGTTTTCCCATTTCTACAGTCTGAAGTGTTACATTAGAAATTGCCAAGTCGTGAGTCGGACACGTTGTCCATCATTTGTTCTCCATTAGACCTGGAGAGAGATGCTGAGCAGTTACTGTGAATCGTACATAAATCAGCACTGAGACTAGTTTCCAGCTCTGCTCTGTTCTGATCTTCCATCCAGGATCCATGCTGTGTTTATATTTTGAATAATAGTGCGGCTTGCTGAACATAATTATATATTTCCAAGGGAAATACATCACAAGCCCTCTATAAGTTTGACAGACGGGTTGTCCAAAAGAAATACTTTCTTTTGCTTCGGCTTTGGAGAGGCTGGGAAATAAAACACCGACCAGCCACTGTTGGTTACTGGTGCTAAAAATTTATCTGAGAGATTTGTCTGCCAAAGTTTATTTGTAATACTTTAACTGTTAAAGGTACCCTGTGGATTTTTTGGAAACAAAAGTTATGTTTCAATTTAATGCGTCTTATCTAACTCAACTGTGTGTATCTTTGAAGACGAACTGAATCTGTCCATCTTCATAAAACATTGGCAAAGTCAGCTTTTTTGAAACACTGTAAACCTGCAAAGTTTACACGTATGCTAGCTTGAATTGCTAGCAAGTATCCTTCCTTTGTTAGCACCACCAGTTGTTGAATGAAATGAAACCATGGGCACGTCTGTGTACTGCATCAAATTGTGGGGGAAAAGATCAAGTGGCAGCAGCAGGGGGCAGTGACAAAAAGCTTTAGAGAAGTTTGTGGCCCCACTTGTCCCACTTAAGGCCAAGGATTGGTACTCGACACCTTTACGATATCGCCTGAAATAACTCAGTACCAAGTTTTATCATAGCATCTTCAGTCACCTGAACCCTGCATTCGATCCTTTTTGCACCAAGGACCTGATTTGGACTGTCTCGACTCCTGGCTGAATCCGCAAACTTTCTGTTGCTGCCATCTCTGGAACTGCTCTTCTCCTAATGAACAATCAGTTTAACGACTACCTAGTTAGCATGCACTAATACAGCAGCAGCAGCAGCAGCTAACATCAGACACTGAGCTATGACATAGTCCTAACAAACTTACGCTGTAAAGCTGCAATGATTAGTCTATTATTTAGCTGACTGCCAGAAAATTAATCGCCAACTATTTTGACAATTGATTAATTTTCAGTCATTTTTCAAGCAAAAATGTCAAATATTTGCTGGTCCTAACTTCTCATACGTGATAATTTGCGTTTTTTCTTTGTCATTTATGATAGTCAGTGACAAGTCTTTGGCTTTTGGACTGTTGAGTGGACAAAGACACAGTTTTTCCTACATTTTATGGACAAACCCAGAAGAAAGGAAAATTCATAATGAGCTCTCCTTTTTGTCCTGCCTATTTCTCCTAAACATAACTGAGCTCAATATAACATCAACGAGATTTTGACCTTAAACCAGAAATAGAAATAGCCCTCCTCTTGTCTCAGTCCAATCCAAATTTAGGATCTTAAATTGCTCTTTTTCCTCTCTCACTGCAGTAATCTTTGTTTAGAGATAACAGTAAGATCCAAATGAAAACCTGATTGGCTTATAAATGAGCCTGCACAATTTCAGAAATTTGGAGGCTGATTTATTTCTGTTGAGACAATGAAAAGACTACTGTGAGCAGCAACATTTTCCTCTGGGAAATAATAAGTCATGAAGATAATCTGCAGACTAATCAGTAATGAAAACAAATTTAGTTGGAGCATGTTAATAAGAGTTAAGTAGCATTAGCCCTGTGATGCTAACAGTTATCCCTGTCACTGTGTGTGGACTCTCACAGCTGTCCCCAGCGCGGCACAACAGCAGCAGTCTGGTGTTTCAAGTTGAGCATGATGTATTTGACAAAGTTGGCAGTTTGGTGTGCTAAGATGCCTCTGAAACATTTTAAAAGTATTGCCATACTATATGCCACTGCATTTACATTATGGGTATTGACTAAAGTACTATTGGTATCACTTTAAGGGTATGCGTATTGGTACAACAATATCCAGTTCTGGTCCCACTCATCAAAAGATTGCTCCCAAGTGCCACAAGTGGTCAAAAACTCTATAGGGTACCATTAATCAACATTTGCTTGGTGGCAGATTGTAGTTTTGGCTGAGCAGAGGAAGTGGGACAAGCTAACGAGCCTTACTCCAAGTTTAAAATGGCTGGTACCTGTCCAAGTTAGGAAGTGAGCTAGTGTCCTAAAATTACATGAACCAGCTTCATGGATGGATTAAAAACTCACTGCTAGATTGTATTTACAATTTAATCACAGTTCTTGCTTGGTCGTTCTAGTATGCCTATTAGCTAAATTTCTTTCTCCAGCATGGTTCAACAGCAACTGGATCAATTAAACTATTTCTGCCTCCACACAAGCTCTGTGAAACTTAAGCTCTGTGAAACTTATGGTCACTAAATAGCAAAAAGGGCTGGTGAGTAAAAAACTCAGCCCCCAACTGTTGGTGGTGCGCAATACACTTGGACCGTAGCAAGTATGCTGTAACATCATGCTTCTGTCACTGGTATGGATGAACATATCAACTCATCCGGACCAGATTAGTGACATTGTTCCCCCGAAAATAATGTGTTTCTGTGGCCAGTTTTATGAGCATGACTAAATGAAAAACAATGTTTGCAGCAGAATAATAACATTTGGCTAACTTATAAAGTTCAGCAACCGAGGGACAGAAAATGCGATCCAGACCTTCAGCCCTTCAGAACTTTTTATTTCAGATGAGTAAAACATAATTGAGTTGTGAGGAATCTAACCTTAAACTTAAGTCAAGCCCCAAAGCATAAATACATCCCTTTAAGACGCAAGACCAGGCAAACCATGACTGGTGTGCAGTGCACAACAAGTAGGAACACATGCCACAAATGCAATTTTAAACCATTCTGGCATGTACATCCAAACCTTATTTGCTGCTATTTTACTACATGATTTAATTTCGGCCTCCTAAAGCTTCTCAGCTGTTCCGTGGGTATGAATGAACAACCTTCATAAGCATAATTCCACCTCAAAATTCACTTAATTTATCTTCTCACCACATCTAGACTTGCCATAATGCTGTTATATTGTTTCCTTCCTTATATTTTTCCAGGTCTTTGTACATTTTTTATCACTCTTTCAAAACACTGTCTATGAATGCAGATATTTGTCCTTTGTCGTGCTCAAATAAACTGCCTAACAGACGAAGATGTCAGTGTCAAGTCAGTTATTTTCGCCTGAATTAAACCTAAAAGAAAATATCACTTGCATTAGAAATTTCGAGATCAATCATTTATTTGTCACATGAAATCATACAAGGTACAACTCCAGTGAATGCAATCTTATTAGCTCCCTCAAACTGCGAAGTGCAAGTCAGTCCTTTTTGGCCTCTTCTTGCATTGCAGGTTGCTGCTTCACAGCCGTTCATTTTTCCAGACAGGCTGCAGTGCCTGTTTATGGATGTTTATGGCATTCCGGATGCTTCTGGTAATCCATGGTTTCTGGTTGTGAAATGGTTTAATTGTTGTTGTGGGTTCAATTGCTTCTGTTGTTTTACGAGTTCAATCCAACACAGACTAAGTGAATGCAACAATGTCATCTGTGACCTTGACGGTGGTGTGCTGGAACGTGCTCCAGACTTTGATTGGCTACATCTCTGGCATCACTTTGTTTACGTATCTTGACCTGGAGATGGCCACATGGTTGCTGCTCCTGAACACATGCAGCACTGCTCTGCTGCCTCTGCAGTGACCTCTGAACAGCAAGATCCAGAGGTTTTATTCCTCTTGTGGTGCAGGGCATCATCATTCCATAAAGCACTCTTAAAGCACCTCTGTCCTCTGTCAGGTCAGTATATACAAAAAGAGTCACCTGGTCGAATGGTACTGTCCAAGATTTGACCAAGTTTAGGTGAAACAAATTACAGTTCTTGATATCCCGTTCAAAACTGATGCAGCACAGAGGTTGTCCAGTGTATTTTTTCAACCCTTGTACAATGGCTAGCGGGCTAGCAGGATGCTAGTTGGCAGAAAGATCCATGCTTGCCACAATGCCTATGGATGCAGAGGTAGTCTTGCTTGTCCATGTGGTTGGGACTGTAGCTGGTGCCCATCTTTACCATCTTTTCCTTGTTGTTTACTTATGTTTACATTTGAAAACCTTGACCTGGCCAGCTAGCAGAGTCGCAGGTAAGAAATGTGTATAGACTGGCGAGTTGATTTCCTCATCCCGATAGGTGACCAAATGGCAGCATTTAGGGCTGAAAAATGAAGCCAACACAGAAAAAAAAAACAAAACTGCAGGTCTTTGGACGGCCGCTTGAGACTGGCACCAGAAGCCAGTCCATCCCCAAAGAGCCTCATGTTAAAATGGCCAATTTAACAGCAGAAATAAACATGCTTACAACCTGGTACAAAAAAACAGTTTTGTTTTCTAAAGTTACGTATGATTAAGGGCAGGCCACTGAAATGAGACCCACCCCTTGCTCCTCCACAGCGCCAGCCTCTTGGCTAAATATGATCACTTCTGGCTCCAAAAAACCAAGACAGCGATGGCCGAAATGCCGAACTCTAGGGTTCAATACAGGAGTCCACAAACCAATGGTAGCTACGTCCATTATTTTTACAGTCTATGTAAGTGACTCGCAGTCACACGCCACCACCGTCCAAAGCCAACCTCAAAAAGCATTACCAACACTTGAAAATTAGACATATGAGCATTACTTGAGCACAAATTTAGCAGAGCTGACAGAGAGTTGACTGGAAATGTCCGTACCTACAATATCTTATAACCTTAAAATGACTTGCAGGTAGTTAGGTCATGACTAAACCAGATTTAAACACTCATGTTTTGGTTTCATTAGCTTGGGAATTTATTAGCAAACTAAACTTTTAAAATTGGGCTTTCTCTACTGCCAAGAGGCCATAAAATGCTGAATTTGGGTTAAATAAGTTTTTTTTATTAAAGCTATAATTTATACTGTTTACATAGTATATATTATAGCAGCATTTATAGCAGCCCATTTAATCTTAAATATATTTGTTATGGACCAAGCTTCCTAAAACGATCTAGGCAGCAGCTGTGATCGACTGCAGACGCCGTCTCAACTTAAATGTTGGCACCATAATCACACAGTAACACGTGTACATTACGTGTGTTACTGTACCTGCAACTACTCCCCTAAGCCATTAAACTAACAAATGTGTTTTTAATCAATTTGCCTGGTTAAAAGGTTAGTCCAGAACTGAAGCTTACCTTTGCTCTATGTCTTGCAGGAATTGGAGTATCGGGGGAAATCCAGTAATTTGCGAAAATTGCAGAGACTGTCAGTACTTTTGACCCGATGTGAATCTACCGCGTCTGTAATTTGTCGAGAAAAAATTCCAGCCTACCATAATTTTGGAAGGACGGAGGTCTCCTGATAATACTGATCTTGTGCAAACTGAGCTCACGGTGACTGCAGCTATAATCTGGCTTTGGCAGGATTTTTTCCATTTTCATCCCGTGTAATGTTGAAGCAGGAGTGAAATCAATGAGGGAGGGTTTTGTTTTACTTGACAAACCTCACAACTGCCTCACCTCACAATGGCTACCACTGATGAGAATGTTAAATCAATGAACAAATAAAATGAAATCTTAGAGGATAACAGCAAATGATCTGTATGAAATGTGTTTTTCAGACTTTATTCCATTTTAACTAGCTGCCACAGGTTCAATGGGTATTTCATCATTATTATAACATCATAAATATCTCCTAAAGATCTTAAACCTGAGAAGCCTGGACTGTTTTTCTCTGGTTTTAACTCACTTTATTTACAAGCTCAGAGAATGGTCACTACATATCTTAGCTAGGCACACTATGTATTGATAATTTAAGGAATGTTTGACTCCATAGATATGGCATCAGTTGGTATGTCAGTGGTACTATGCATGTTCAAGGGTAGTTTTTATAAAGATAAAACTTGATTTGTATGTCCATGAGTTCTGAACATACAGCAAATATCTGAATATGAATGGATAGCGGAAAGTGTAATCAGTGTTTCAGAGATGTAAGAATCAATATGCAGTAGTATTGTATAAAAAAATGTATGGAGAGAGAATAAAAAACAAAGCATTTTATTCCCCATAACGTTTTTGTTGTTGTTTTCAATTGGGATGTACATGTTTTTAGTTTTGGTACTACAGTTCCCAACTTGCTTTGGGTGAAATAAACAGAGTATGGAGTCACTGAGTTAGATCTGGGCTACAATCAGTGGTGGAATGTAACTAGGAACATTTTCTCAAGTACTGTATTTAAGTCCAGTTTTGAGATACTACTACTGTACTTGAGTATTTTCATGTTATTGTACTTTATAGTTCTAGTCCACTATGACTACCATCAGTAGGCAGTTTATTAATTCTTAAAAGCTACCCTTATATCACCTATTGGTTTGTGGACTCCCATTCTGAAGCCTCGAGTTTGGCATTTTGGCCGTTGCTGTCCTGGTTTTTTGCAGCCAGAAGTGACCATAGTTGGGCAAGAGGCTGGCGCTCTGGAGGAGCGAGATCTGGATCTGACTGAGAAGCCGAGGACACTATCAGCAGACAACCTGTCACTTAAAGTGGCTCGCCCTTATTATGCATAACTTTAAGTCTTAATGAAATGTAAACAGGTGAGTTATATAAAAAAGGGGGAAATTAGCTGTGGTGACCGAAACCAGATTTTGTACCATGCTGTAAACGTGTTTATTTCTGTTGTAAAGTTGGGCATTTTAACATGAGGGTCTATGGGGACTGACTGGTTTCTGGAGCCAGCCTCAAGTGGCCATTCAAAGAACTGCAGTTCTTGGTACATTGGTATATGTTGGCTTCATTCTTCAGCTCTGGATGTTGCCACTTGTTTAGGACAAGTCATGTGAACTAACTTATCTGACTTTCTCCAACTGTTGTCTCTTGTCATGTCTCCCCCATGTGTGTATATATCACTAACTCGAGTCAAAATGCACAGATTTCATTGGCTGAGTAGCATCACCTGGTTAAAATATTAAACACTCTGTCATCACTGAATTCTTCTCAATAACTTATTGGTTGTGGGTCCGGGTCCAGATGGGACAGTGTTTTGGTCGGGACCCAGGGGATGGAAAGGAATGGCAGGTTAACAATGGGGGATTCATTTTGGTTGTTTTTATAACAAGGGGGAGGGTATCCCACCCTCACTAGCTACAATCCAGCCAGATATAAAGTAGCTGAAACTGGCTCCACCTTTTACTTTGATGCTAAGACTAATGTAGTTTTACATAACATTTTAAATATGGGTATTTTACTTCTAACAGTCAGACAAAAATATCAAGCTGAATTTGGTACTGGCTAACATTAGCTACTCTTGAACCTAAACAAATAAGACTGCAGCAGCAGGAGTGCTGGACTGAACATGGGTGCATTTGGTTGCTTATAAAATCAACTTTTAATTGAGAGAATTTGATATTTGTCCTCATTTAAAACAGACACAGACTAGCTTTAAGTCTCCATAAAGTGATTTGTTTGAAAAAAAAAAAAGAATTCCTACGTTGAAATTTTCAGTATTAAGTTTAAAATCAAATTGTCTCAAGACAAGAACAATGGGAGTGAGAGTGGGTTCAGAGGCCAAAACCATTTCGACATCACCCTGTCAAACTCAATACTTAAGTGTCTATGGGTCATATTCTGTATTATGCTGGAGAAGGAACCAGCAGCTGTGTTTCTCTGGACTGATGCCACAAACACATGTCCAGTGGTCTTAACAATGTCAGTGTGTTCTTAGGTGTGTTGCTCTGGGTGTGTGTGGGTGTGAACTGATCGGAAAGCATCTGCAAGAGTTTCACTCATGCAATGAAAACGTGCAATCTTCTCTCTAACAAAGACTTTTAGAGGCTGACATCATGGGTTTGGTTTGCAGATCAGAGCAGATGTTGTTGTGAATTAATCCAAAATTTTAACTCTGTAGGTCTTTTTAAACAAACAGTCCTGCTCGGTCACTGTAACTCTTTAACTCTTTCAGCCTCCTGCGGCTAAACTATGCTTAAATATAACACTGATTATATATTTATCCTAGATGCAGCAGATGCAGGTGATAACCTCTGACCTAAGTCAGTGATCCTCAGGAGCTGTGCTGGACTGCCACAGTGCAGAGAGAGCTGAGCCAGAAGGCAAAGCTATGGTCTTACTGGTCCATCTACGTCCCAACCCTCACCTATGGTCATGAGCTCTGGGTAATGACCAAAAGAATGAGGTCAAGAGTACAAGAGGCAGAAATGAGTTTCCTCCGTAGGGTGGCTGGGCTCAGCCTTAGAAATAGGATAAGGAGCTCAGACATCCAGAGGGAGCTCGGAGTAGAGCCGCTGCTCCTTCAGTCAGTTGAGGTTGTTCAGGTATCTGATTAGGATGCCTCCCGTTAGAGGTGTTCCGAGCACGTCCCACTGGTAGGAAACCTGCACAATGCACAAACCTGTTATTTTTAAATATCCCATGGAGAAAGACTCTCACTGCAGCCTGTTTTATTTTGTTCTGAAAATGTCGGAGTGCAGCCTCGTTCTGTGGACGATAAACGAGGTGCAGACTGACAAAAGAGGAGTGCCCGATGGAGCAGTGAGTGACAATAACCCCGCCCACATTTAAGGATACTGTTTGAGGCGGAAACGTTAGGGTCTAGGTACCATGACTGAAGGGTTACTTTTGGTTCCAAAAGGTACCATGCCGAAAGTGTTTGGTGGAAACGGGGCTATAGACCATCAAAATCCATTTAGTTCATCGTTGAGTCAAAGTGGACGTTTGTCAAATTTAAATAAATTCCTTCAGGGTGCTCTTGTTCATTAGAATGGGACACATCGACAACCTGAGAACATAATGCCTCCGGCCACAGCTGTTGTCAGCACGGACACATAAAAAAATACAAACTGTCAGCATAAAATTTGAAATGAATTGTTTTGCACCGACAAACAGCTTTGGATAAAAAATTACAACTAAAACTGTGAAACAGCTGGGTGTTTCTCCTTTGTGAAATGTGGTTTCCATTGGATGCACACATGTACATTAAAGTGACAGCGAAAGATAAAAGGCCCTTAGCCTCTTGCCCTTACACCTGCTGTCAATGCATCATCTGTTTCTATGATCCATCCAGGTGCTGGAATTCAAATGTTCCACAGGTTTATTCAGAATAAACAAAAGCTGCCAGGCTGACGATGATGAAACTGTCCATCTCCCTCCTGTACCTTTCTTCTCATCTCTTCTTGCTCATGAAAAAAAGAATGCCATGTGGATCCATATTGCCCACCAGGGGCATGAAAGGACACTCATGTTGATATTGTACGTGCTGATCCACATTCAGTTTACATTAGCTGAGGCTTAACTTAATGTCTTGCTGATGCTGGACTGGGTACTGTCATAAACCAGAACCTAACACTTGAAGCAGCTCTTGGACCACTAACAGACACTGCAGCCACATTAAAAAGACACAGGGATGACTGGAACCTCTCAAATTAACCAACAACGACAGGCTTGTTTGCGTGTCATATCTTGCGACACAACTAATAGCAGAACACACCGGACCACTAACAGACACTGCAGCCACATTAAAAAGACACAGGGATGACTGGAACCTCTCAAATTAACCAACAACGACAGGCTTGTTTGCGTGTCATATCTTGCGACACAACTAATAGCAGAACACACCAACTGAAAGATAACTAAGAGAGTCTCACAGACACGCTGTAAAAGTGATTTCCCTCGTGATGTGGCGGACAAAGGGACAGTGTACGTAAAGAATGTTCAGGTTCATTATCGTGCAGAGGGGGTAAGAATGTGTGTAATTTAAGCAGAGTATGTGCATGTGTGCGTGTCCTCTCAGCCGCATGGACACCGTGTAGATACAGCCATGATAACATTTATAAACATAATCTGGAACAAGGAAAGTGTGTGTGTGCAGCATAAAGAGGGAAATGCCCGTTTAAATAAGAGATGACATATGACTACATTACATTTTTCATTGCTACTATTTTTATAAATGAGATTTTTACGACTGGAGAAAGTGACTGCTGCTCTGCCAAGGTCTCATAGTCATTACAGTTAAGTGACTGATTTAGCTCAGGATTAGTTTTACCTTCTGAATCAAGACTACAGGATGAGATGGATGTGTTTGACATTTCATGCACTCTTGTGCCTTTATTATACACCTAATATATACTATTAAACACATATTTTAATCACTATGACAAAAAAATGCAGGGAAGAGAGGGTCTTTTCAATTTCCGATCGAAAAGTGCAAAAGCAGTTGTCATGGCTTGGATTTTTTTTTTTTTTTTTTTCAAATTTAGTAATTATTAAGACCTTTTCTTTTGATGAAACTGGCATATGTATGTAGTTCCTGGTTTATGTCTGTCACTAAAAATGTAGGAATGATTCACAATTTAAACCGTGATTTAAGACAGTTAATGTAGCCAAATATCTATGTTACTTTTTCACTTGAGGTAACCTTTTCGTGCATGTTGTGATAACTCAGTTTTTACGATGCAGACTTTAAACATGGTGCAAAAGAAAACATTTGCAATAATCTAATTAATTCAACGTGTCATATTGTATTTATATTAGGGCTGTCAAAAAACGCATTAATTACAATGAATTAATCACAAAAAAATAACGTGTTGCAAAATTAACGCTGATTAATTGCGTTCTGTGGTGCCCTTTGACCTGGTGTGTCATTGAAGGCCACAGTGGCTTTGTCACATGATGGAGGCAGATGAGACCACGCTGCTTGGCCCCTTGAAGGGAACATTTACATTTATAAAAGTGCCCAGAGCACAATTCTGCAATTTTTGCAGTCAGGAATGTTCGTACCTGCAGAGTACTGAAAGCCTGAGCTATCACCTCAATGGAAAGCATTTAGCAGCGAACCCAGAGGTCCGAGCTAGCACAGCCTCTGATGCTAGCACGGGACAACTGTGGGACAATTCCACAATCCAGCAGCTTTACTACAACACATCTGCCTAAATTAATTTGAATTAAATTTTTAAAAATACTTTCACAGCAAAAGTTGATGTATGCGATTAATTTAGATAAATGAATCATAGAACATGTAATACTTAATTGCTTAACAGCCCTAATTTATATAAAATTTAATGTCACAGCAGCTCCAGTAGGAGCCATTTCAACTCTCATTCATTCCTGAGAACTGGGACAAATCATGTCCTACCAAAAAAAAAAAAAAAAAAAAAGAGAGAGAGAGAGAGAAAAACTTAAAGATGTATCCCACATTTTTTTATCAACTCTGTCAGATTTCTACAAAAACACAAAAGGGGTTGGCTATACCTTCAGGACTCTTGTCTCACGTTGTGTTTTCCAGAAAGGTGGGTAAGTACTGGTAAGATTTATTTTTATTGATAAATTCATTACATAATATATTGCTATCTATTGCTATGGTCTCAACCATAACAGGTCAACCCTGTAGCTCCTCTAAATCCAAACTAAATAAGAATTCTGGTTTAAAAATGAGTATTTTGATTAGCACTAAGAGATATCTTGGTGACTTTAAAAAGTAAAATGGCTACTCATTACGACTGCTGTGAAATTAATAAATATATAACTTTCGGTTGCTCCCAAAAGACATCAACTCGGTCAGATCTTACCGCTAAAATCTATAATGTATGCTATTCAAGTAAATATTGAATCGCTCAGGGGTTGGCCCATTACAAGGTTTAACAGTCAAGTCTTTTATCTTTAAAAATATATTTTCCAGCCTAATTGAAGAGCAAATATCTAAACCCCCAAAAATAAGGTTTTCTCAACTCTCAAGAATGAGTGCTCTCATCTCTCTTACTGTAGGTTGCCAGTGGGGAAAAGTCCACCGAAGCTAACTATGCATAAACCAATCTCTGAAATGTATTTCACCCCTGTGAGTAAGCTCCACTATAAAGAAATTATTACAGTCCAAGTTTCACCATCATAGCTGCAGGTGTGACCAAGCCCTAAAAGTAGTCTTTATTAACCCTGTTCTGTGTTATCTTTGCTGCTAACGTTGAAAATAAGCAGGAGGAAACACCACATGCCGGACAGCTACGGTTGGATACACAAAAAAAAGTACCGTGCACAACATCTTAACTGTTTACAGGTGCTACATGTCGCATTTTAAAGGAACAGTTCACCCAAAAACAATATAAACTCACCTCCGAAGGCTCTCTATGGGTTTCTGTTTTCTATTGAATGACGTAAGGAGTCACCTTGTGATATCACGAGGTTATGCGAGAATTGCAGGGTCATGAGATCACATGGAAATCCATTTTGTCAGGCTTAAAATAAAGCATTTGTGTCTGGACAAAGGCATCTATGGGCGTGGTCTAGGTGTAGCTCTGTGTGATGATGTAGAGTGGCGACTGTTCGAAACATCAATGGCAGCTCCTAAAGAGGTTGGCGTAGATGCTGCTATAGCAACAGTTATGTCAGAGCTGGAGGATATTTCTTCATTGAGAAACAAGCAAAGAATGGCACTGAAGGCCGTTCTTGATGGAAAAGATGTTTTCGCTCTTCTTTGATCTGATTGGTTGAAGTCAGCCCGTGACAGATGACTATGCACAGATTGTTCATCCAATCACCTGCCAAGTATTTTTATATAATGGTTTCCAATAACGGCCCATTGTTCAGTGGACTTCTGCTGTCTACATTTAATCCACTAGGTATCCTGGGTCCATCTGTGGTTGACGTTCTGGGACGCTGTGTCAGATTTACGCCTGTTACACACATTGTGTCTTTTCAAAAGACACTTCAGTTTTCACAGGAAATGTACAGTTTCTGCTCGTTAGATGGAACCGGCCTTTTTCAAAATAAACTTACAACGTTGGTAAAACACCTTGTATTTACGTTTGTATCAAACACACGGTTAGGTTTAGAAAAAAAACATCATGGTTTGGCTTAACATTCATACGGGGAGTGATTACTGGGTTCCTAAGTGAGAGTCCAGTGGTGGTTGGATCATATCCACCCTATAGGGACTTTCCAGCTCCTCCTAAATCGTGTTGTTTTCTGGTAGCGTTTCAAACTGATGCTGCCCAGTCGTGTATTATGCCGCTGCAAAAGGATGGCTTTTCTTGCCAGTGTCTGATGTAGAAATCACTGACCGAGCAGCAGTATTTGACTGCTAAACAGAGCATTTTGGGATTATCCTCCTGTAAACTTCTTTTGTTTAGCGATAGTTGAGTAAACGTAGCTGTGTTTGGATTTCCATGAAACCACAATGAGTACAAGACACTTGGATAATGCTGCCCAGGAACTTTAAAAGAGTTGTTTGAGCATTCCTTAACGCCATTCAATACACTACTATTCCTTAGACCTTAGACGAGAAAGGTGGATACAGTTTATATTGTTTTGGGGTGAACTAGTCCTTTAATATGATAAGGAATGACGTTAATTTAGAGACGCAAGTAAAAAAACAACACTGTAATCAAATGTAACCATCACCTCCAGAAACACCGCATGCGACTGTGTAACAAAGGACCCAGACTGACGGTTTGATTAATGGAGGCCATTGGTTATACTACACACTTTATCTACTTTTCTCTGACCCGCTGTGTTTTCATAAGAGTGTTAACAAAAGTCCTATTGGGTTTTTTTAACCTGCTCCCCCATACCACCACCACCACCCTTCCTTACACACACCACCACCCAGCCACCTACATACAGCAGTTATCTCCCTATCAGCATTCTCCTCATACTGCACCCGCTTTCCCTCCGTCTCCCTTTCTCACAAGCATGCTACACACACACACACATACACACATCCATCATAGCGCTGTCACACACCCTCATATCAACAGTGCTGCCGTTCTCTCCATGTCTCCTGTATTATTACCCAACATACTCTCTGTTTTCCTTAGAGCCAGCCAGGAAATTAGTTTCATAAAGCTGCAAAGCACTCACACACACACACACACACACACACACACACACAAAACCCAAAACATCCTGAAGAGACTAAGTGGGGCCAGACAAGCGCTCAACCTGACACACACACACAGTTTTTTTAGGAGAACAATACTACTGTTTAAACCCTGCGGCCCTGACTACCGGCCATTGGAAATGGGAATTTCAGAATCAGTGGGAGTGGTGCGATCAGAATACCTTGCAGGGCACCTAAACAATGCGGTTATTCCTGCAATAAAGCAACAAACATTATTAAGCCTTTGATAAGGTCTTTAAAGCAGCCCCCACTTGGCACACAAGGGGGTTTGTCACAGGAAGCCAAGGGAAACAACCCGTGGAGAATGAGAAAAAGAAAAGCCGTGTGGCTCTGAGCGGCCGCTTTTTCACACACGTCTGAAGAGGTTTGTCGTCGAAATTAAAATTCCACCAACCAATTTGGAAATGGAGACAGTCTGGTGAGCAAAAATAACACTTTCACTGAGTGGATACTGTCTCACACTGAACAGAAGCTAAATAATCCCTCTGGGAAATGTCGATTTCAGTTAAATTCTTTTAGATATGTTACCAGTTAATAAACAGTGAAGTGTCCTAAAAGCAAATTATATATTGTAGTTCAGTGGCTCTGAAATGGTGTGCCGCCGTGATGCCAGTCCAGGTTTGCTGTGGGATTTTGTGATAACCACGCATTATTATAGCAATATTCAACTGGGCCTCCACAAAAAGTTATGAAAGACTATTTAATTGACTGTATCAGTATGCTGTGTGCACCCATTTCCCAATAAAAAGGCAAACTCTAGCTAAAAAATGTAATTTAACTTAATTTAATTTGGAAACCTTCACTGGGAACCTCTTTGTCACTGTTTGCACGAGGGAATTATAAGTGTGTGACACATCACATTATCTTACGTTGCTTCCCTTTTAAATTGATGATCAATTGTTATTTTATATCAGCAAATAAATTCAAACATTTATGCCATGATAAGAGTGATAACACACGTTATACTCTTGTTACATGCTCGCCCTTTGGTGTGCTTTGGGCACAAAAAGTTTGAAAACCACTGCTGTAGTTTATCCATGAGAGAGAACTGCCACATTTATTTTCCCAACTGTAAAATGTCCCACTCAGTCCACAATCAAGATCAATATTCTGCAAACAACTAATTTAATCAAAAATGTTTTTGTTGTGTGATTATGTATCATTATCAGATATTTTAAAGCTGAACTAATCCATATTTTATATAAAACAGGGATTAATAACTGTGTGTGTAATATGACAAGGAGTTAAGTTTTAGTAGTTTTAGTTTAGTTTTACTGATTTTTTTTTTTTTTTGATGCATTGGTTCTGGCCTCAAAATCAATCTTTTTTTCCAAGACCCAATAGGAAGTTGTTAAATGCAAACAAATTAACAAAAAACAAAAACAAAAA
Organism: Epinephelus fuscoguttatus; assembly: GCF_011397635.1. Classification (NCBI taxonomy): domain Eukaryota; kingdom Metazoa; phylum Chordata; class Actinopteri; order Perciformes; family Serranidae; genus Epinephelus; species Epinephelus fuscoguttatus. The sequence continues at coordinate 18,620,242 of NC_064774.1, forward strand.
GCTCTACAGATACAGTGCATATACATTCACTTGAGTGAAAAATTAATTAATTTTGATTCGTTCATTTTAATTAATAATTAATTAAATTAAAATCTTGTTAAAATTCAGAAAAGTGAATGCAATGCGAATGTTAACTTGTAATGTTACTCAATGTATGAGTTGACGACGTGAATCCGTGACAACTTTGACCATCACTTTAGCTTTTATTGTCTCTCTTGGATGACATATGCTATTAATAATTAGTGGATCTTGAAGCGTTTAAAAATATATATTAATTTCGACCAGATTATACGAACTGCATATATTCTCATCCTCACTTGGAGAAAAAAAAGCATTGCAGAGCGCCGTTCGTGTGGGCCACAGCCGGCTGCACTTGCCTGAGAAGGACTAAATGCACAAACCCATTAAATATCCCGTGGAGAGACGCTCCCACTGCAGCCTGTTTTATTTTATTTTGAAAATGTCGGCGTGCAGCCCTGTTGTGCGGACAATAAACAAAGTGCAGATGTTCCATCTATGAGGAAATACAACGAGAACTGGACGGAGCAGTGAGTGACAACAACCCCACCCACATTTAAGGGTACTGTTTGCAGTGGAAATGCTAGGGTCTAGGTACCATGTCTGAAGGGTTACTGTTGGTTCCAAAGGTACCATACCGAAAGTGTGGTGGGAACGGGGCTCAAGTGAATGCTAGTGTTGCTCTGTGTCTGCTGAGTGTGTAAGAAGGCAACTGTTTGTTTCAATGCTGGCCATATCAACTTTTTAAAAAGGTGATGTCAGTGTTGTGTTGCCCCCAAGTGGCTAATAAATCAGATATTGGTAATCCAGTATTGATTACGCTATAAAGAAAAGAGAGAATAACGATTATGCTTTGGATTGGTATGAGCCACACTACTGCTGCCAACGTGCAACACAGGAAGAAAAACAACTTTTGTGCTTAATTGTATTTTTTCAAGGTTAACAAAGCTTAAAAATATCCAAAATATATAACAGGTGCTGCTTACAAAAACAAACAACTCCCCAGAGAAATTTTAAATCACATTATCTTCCATCAAAGAGACAGTGGGGGATTTTCCTGATGAGATGGATGAATATGATGGATGAAAGTTTTGTTGGATATGCATGACTGCACAGGACTGTACTTAACCAGCCATACGGGTTCTATAAATCCATGACAAGTATAATAACCCTTTGTCAAATATCGACTAGACTTTGGGATCATAAAACACACATCTGCAGAGGGTTTTGGAGAGGCTGAATAACACCCAGACTGGGAATGGGATAAATATGTGGGGAGCATGTAAAGTGTCTGTAGGTCTGTAGTGTGGCGTTAGATATGAAAATAAACTTGACTGGAGGTCACTGCGATAGCAATCTGGGCCAAGTTATGGAGAATTTGAGAAAATATGAAAAATATGTGACGCAGAAAACGGCTCTAGTGTAGACTTTCAGCCGTATTGGAACAAATCAAGTGTGATTAAAATTCTTGTCAATACTCTGATGGACAGTTATTATGGTATGAATGTGGGGTGTGTTCAGAAACTTAATGGACGTGGAAAACATGCTGAGTAAAGGAGTGGATCACTGTGGCACTGTTCATGCACTGAGTGACAGGCGTGACCAAATCTGCTACAAATAAAGTCCACTGGTTGTTTTTGTAACTGTATTCCACGGTAGGTTCAAAACACTTAAACAGCATTTGGACTGAGATGTAAACATGTGATACGATTGCTAGCTGTAATCTGAGTAGAGCAGTGAGTTGGCCAGAAGGTAGACTACAATATTGCAATAAATTAGCTGTACTGCCTAGTGTGGGATAATGCTGAGGAACATTCAAGATACCTGGAGATGTTTTGATTAAAATATAACAGATTATAGGAGGGTTTAGGGAATAAGATGATTTCACAATGGGATGACTAAGAATAAAGGATCAGAAGATTAAACAAAAAATGAAGTTGCATTTACCAAGAAGTGCCATTACCATAGTGGATAAGTATGATGGTAAATATTTCCCTAGCTGGCCTATACCTGCAAATTGTCACTCAAAGAGACGTGTACCAATAAGGAGGAGACTCAAAATGAGCACAAAGACACATAAAACAACTACAAACACACACAAATTTCGACCACAAGATAACTACAAAGACAAGGAAAACAGCTGCAGAGACAGAAAGAGACTCAACAACTACGAAAACAAGGGGGTAAACAACCCCAAAAGGATACAAATTGACTACAAAGATAAGCAAAGCAACTACAAAGAAACACAAAATGACTGCAAAGAGACAAAATGCATTCAAAGAGATGCATTACCAACTAGGGGCAAAACAACCACAAAGAGACCCAAAAGGCCTACAAAGACACAAAATGACTACAAAAGAGACAAAACGACTATGAAGAGATGTATTAAAGCTACACACAGAGGCAAAACAACCACAATGAGACACCAAACGACTACAAAGAGCTGCAAAGCAACTGCAAAGAGACACAAAATGTCCCCAAAGAGACAAAATGACTGCAAAGGGATGTACTGCAAATACAAAAGGGGCAAAACAACCACAAAGAGACACAAAATGACCACAAAGAGATGCAAAGCAAATCCAAAGAGACACAAAATGACCACAAATAGACACAAAATGACTACAAATAGACACAAAATGACTGCAAAGAGACACAAAATGACTACAAAGAAACACAAAATGACTGCAAAGAAATGCAAGGAGACACAAAATGACTATGAAGACACAAAACAACTACAGAGAGACAGAGATGCATTACAGCTAAATACAGGGGCAAAACAACCACAATGAGACAGCAAATGACTACAATGAGATGCGAAACAACTGCAAAGAGACACAAAATGACTACAAAGAGACACAAAATTACTGCAAACAGACACAATATGGCTACAAAGCGATGCAAAACCACAGAGATGCATAATGACTACAAAGAGACACAAAATGTATCTCTTTGCAGTCATTTTGTGTCTCTTTGGAGTCATTATGCATCTCTGTGGTTTTGCATGGCTTTGTAGCCATTTTTTGTCTCTTTGTAGTAATTTTGTGTCTCTTTGCAGTCATTTTGTGTCTCTTTGTAGTCATTATGCATCTCTGTGGTTTTGCATGGCTTTGTAGCCATATGGTGTCTGTTTGCAGTAATTTTGTGTCTGTTTGCAGTCATTTTGTGTCTCTTTGCAGTAATTTTGTGTCTGTTTGCAGTAATTTTGCATCGCTTTGCAGCCATTTTGCGTCTCTTTGCAGTCATTTTGTGTCTCTTTGGAGTCATTATGCATCTCTGTGGTTTTGCATGGCTTTGTAGACATTTTTTGTCTCTTCGCAGTGATTTTGTGTCTCTTTGTAGTAATTTTGTGTCTCTTCGCAGTCATTTTGTGTCTCTTTGTAGTCATTTTGTGTCTCTTTGCAGTTGTTTCGCATCTCATTGTAGTCATTTGCTGTCTCATTGTGGTTGTTTTGCCCCTGTATTTAGCCGTAATGCATCTCTGTCTCTCTGTAGTTGTTTTGTGTCTTCATAGTCATTTTGTGTCTCCTTGCATTTCTTTGCAGTCATTTTGTGTCTATTTGTAGTCATTTTGTGTCTATTTGTGGTCATTTTGTGTCTCTTTGGATTTGCTTTGCATCTCTTTGTGGTCATTTTGTGTCTCTTTGTGGTTGTTTTGCCCCTTTTGTATTTGCAGTACATCCCTTTGCAATATGGCTACAAAGCCATGCAAAACCACAGAGATGCATAATGACTACAAAGAGACACAAAATGACTGCAAAGAGACACAAAATTACTACAAAGAGACGCAAAATGGCTGCAAAGCGATGCAAAACTACAGAGATGCATAATGACTACAAAGAGACACAAAATGACTGCAAAGAAATGCAAGGAAATTATTACAAAGACACAAAACAACTACAAAGAGACAAAACGACTACGAAGAGATGCATTACGGCTACATACAGGGGCAAAACAACTACAATGAGACAGCAAACAACTACAATGAGATGCAACTGCAAAGAGACACAAAATGACTACAAAGCAATGCAAAACCACAGAGATGCATAATGGCTACAAAGAGAGGCAAACAACAACAAAAAGATGCTAAAAGTCTGTGTCTTGCTCCTATGCAGGAGAGGTGATGTGGCCCTCTGCATGTCTGTGCCCTGGGGCCCACTCTCTCATAATCCGCCCATCCTATGTATAAAATAACTATAATTACATGCACAGCTATCTGATTTAAGTAGGAAAACTGTAATGGACTTAAAGAGGCCCACAGTGTGCAAACCCACAGTAAACCCACACAGTTTATGTGGTTGGTTAAAACTTTCCACTTCTCTGACATCCCCGGGGACTCTCAGAGTGGTACAAATTGTTCCCTTATCATTATTATTGGTACATGCATGGAGTCTGTTGTTAGTGCTCTGCCCAACTTTAATTCAATTAGAGATCTAATTAGCCAGAATAACTGAAAGCGCCCACAGAGAAAGTCCTAACACCCAGCTCCAATGACTTTTTACAGTTGAATACGCTTTACAAAATCAAAATATGAAACAGCAAATGTTTGGCTCAGAAAAAACGGAAAAATTAATTGTTGTTTTCATTTGCAAAATGTTAATAGTTATCACATACTAGCTTAATTATCAAAGCAATATGGTGACTGTCACTCATAAGAAAATGTGCACACATGCATTTCAAACATGCCGAATATTGCGTTATTTAAGGCATTTAATGAGCGTGAAAATTCTTTCCACTCATGAATCAAAAATATCCATCAGTGTGAATGCACAGTAAATTGGCAATGGTAATAAGACAATACAACATAAAACTGAATCAACAACAGTCACAATAAAAATGCATTATTGCAGTTGTTTTTACACTGGGCTGTGTTACTCTGTACAGATGTTTCGCTTTTTCTGCTCACACTGTATGTTTTATATTTGGCCTTTATCCCACTTAAACTTCCAGGGAACCCTCTGAAATTTTACTATGCTGCATAACAAGGGTAAGCTGTTTCCTAATCTAATCTTTCTATGGTGCAGCTATATCTGCCTCCTCAGTTTTGGGATAACATAATAAAAGAGTAAAAACAGATAAAATTTACATACCAGATGTCTCCACAGTCTTGGCAGGGCAGGTAGCTCCAGAAGCGTTTTGCAGATTGGCTCAGACATCTCTGTGTGTGTTCAGCTTGAAGTCATCCCTTTATTTTGACTGATCTTTAGAGACAGATAAGGGCCACACAGTATACATGCTATCAGCTTAAACAATGCAATTAAATGTCTAAAATCTTTGACCTAACCTTACATTGCTCAGTTAAACTTGAAGGAAATTATATAGAAAACATATTTCTTTCACAACAGATTAAAAAATCCCCACAATAACACAAAGTGCAAGACAGCATTCTTGTAGCTGGCAGTACTGGCCACTGTTAACTACATTAGCTTGGTAGTTAGCTAACAGTAGCCACTAGCTAACTGATAGCACTCTTTTAGCTGGCAGTACTGGCCACTGTTAACTACATTAGCTTAGCAGTTAGCTAACAGTAGCCACTAGCTAACTGATAGCACTCTTTTAGCTGGCAGTACTGGCCACTGTTAGCTATATTAGCTTAGTAGTTAGCTAACAGTAGCCACTAGCTAACTGATAGCACTCTTTTAGCTGGCAGTACTGGCCACTGTTAGCTATATTAGCTTAGTAGTTAGCTAACAGTAGCCACTAGCTAAGTGATAGCACTCTTGTTGCTGGCAGCATAGCTACATTAGCTTAGTAGTTAGTGAACAGTAGCCACTAGCTAACTGATAGTACTCTTTTAGCTGGCAGTACTGGCCACTGTTAGCTACATTAGTATCTATCAATCAATCAATCAATCAATCAATTTTATTTATAAAGCCCAATATCACACAACACAATTGGCCTCACAGGGCTTTACAGCATACAACATCCCTCTATCCTTTGGACCTGCTGTGGATAAGGAAACCCCCCCCCACCAAAAAAAAAACACCTTTGACGGGGGAAAAGTAGTAGTTAGCTAACAGTAGCCACTGGCTAACTGATAGCACTGTTGTAGCTGGCAGTACTGGCCACTGTTAGCTACATTAGCTTAGTAGTTAGCTAACAGTAGCCACTAGCTAAGTGATAGCACTCTTGTAGCTGGCAGTACTGGCTACTGTTTGCTATATTAACTTTGCAGTTAGCTAACAGTTGGCACTAGCTAACTGAAAGCACTCTTGTAGCTAGCAGTTAGCTAGTGGCTACCATAAGCTACATTAGCTTAGTAGTTAGCTAACAGTAGCCACTAGCTAACTGACAGCACTCTTGTAGCTGGCAGTACTGGCCACTGCTAAGAACATTAGCTTAGTAGTTAGCTAACAGTAGCCACTAACTAACTGCTAGCACTCTTGTAGCTAGCAGTTAGCTAGTGGTTACCGTTGGCTACATTAGCTTCGTAGTTAGCTAACAGTAGGCACTAGCTAAGTGATAGCGCTCTTGTAGCTTGCAGTTAGCCAGTGGCTATTGTTAGCTACATTAGCTTAGTAGTTAACTTTGTTTGTTGTTACTAGTCTCAGTTAAAACATGTGATGGTAATAAATAGGTTTTAAGCTAACACAGTAGTTTTTAATAGTGTTTTAACCTTTAAATCATAATTAGCTTACCAGGCAGTGGGGCTGTTAATGTGTGCTAGTTAGGTGCACTTGGTGGAGCAACTGCATGTTGGCAGCTAGTAGTTAAATTACTGTTTGATCATTTAAGTTGATTGTTTTTAAACAATTAAAACAAAGGTGGCACGGTGGTACGGTGGTTAACATTGTTGCCTCACAGCAAGAGGGTTCCTGGTTCAAACCTGGGTGTGGGAGTCCTTCTATACAGAGTCTGCATGTTCTCCCTGTGTCAGCATGGGTTTCCTCTGGGTACTCCGGCTTCCTCCCACAGTCAAAAGACATGCAGGTTAAGGCAACACCATTTCCGGACAATATCGTTAACACTTGGCAACTCACACTAAAACAATCTGGATTGATAAACATCACGACAGGTAGGAGAAAATACACAAATTTTTGATTTTGGGGGTGGACTGTCCCTTTTAGAGAGTAAGGGAGGCCCCTTTAAACAGGTGTCTGCCCATGTTTGGTGCTAACAGGACATTATTGTGGTCATGTGTGTTGTGTGTGTTGCATATGATTATAATAAATTATTACTGATGAAAGCTTTGGAGACTAGAGCACTTTCTTGATATCTACACCAACCTCGATCAATACCAGTATTCACTGTTGAGAAATGTTTTTCAAAGTCAGGATTTTACTTACACTTTAAACCTTATATTAAATCTGTAGTCTCTAGATTCATGTTCATTAAAACAAGAAAAAAAGCCAATGTCTTACCAATAAATCATGATGCTTCAAAGTCAGTTTACTTTTTCATAACCCACACAAAACTGATCGGAGACATGCAACAACTCCTGTTAGTAAGTTAGGAACCATTGCACATGTTTAGTACCTTTGAATTTGACTTGGTATAACCCAGTTCCTAGCAAAGCTGATGGTGCACTTGTTTTGTAGCTCTTAGCTCTTCAACACTGAGTGATAGACCAAAACTAACTAACTAATTAACTTACTCTAAACCAAATATACAAGTAAGCCTTCATGGAGTTGGACATCATGACTGGCCACTAATTCAAAGAAGGCTAATATTAGCTCTTTAAATGGGTTTGGCTAATGCTAGACAAACACTTAAACAATATAAATCCACGTGGGGATAAGATGAAAGCTTTTGTGAAATAATGGAAGTGGTTGAGTGTGTTGGCATGTGTTCCATGAAGGTACAAGAAGTGCTAGTTCTGTGCAGAAAATAGGATTATATTGTGGCCCAGGGACGTATATTGGCTCAGTCCCACACATGACCTCAAGCTAGCGTGTCCGTGGAGGAGAATTACAACACATGAAGCAACATGTTGGATGAAGACCAATCTGATTGCACCCATAGATTTCTGTTTTCTTATGTGTTTTGGAGGTGAGCGATAGTCGTCACACTAAAGAATGGGTTGATCCAAACCCTCCACACTTGGGAACCCAATAAATGGTATTTCTGGGGTTAAACCAAAACCACTGGAGAGAATGTAAATTTATGTGGCACTGGTATATTTTAGATTACTTCCAGAGTATGTGTTGGCCCTGTAGACGTTTACTTTCCATTTCCCAATTCCTCTGGATTCAATCACATTCTTATCACCTCTTTAAAGTGAGTATGATCAGCAGTGCTCAACCTCATTGCCTTGTGAGCTTTTAAAAGAAGCAGTGCCTGCTCCTGTCACCCCATCAGAGTCTGTATTTGCAGTTCCACTAAGGAATGCCTTTCTCTTTTTGGGTTGTTTCATTAGATTAACTACCAGCAGAGGCCAGAAACACTGAAAACACTGCAGTATATGACCAGAAGAAACTAATTTAGTGCACAAATATCAGAGAAATAATACAATTTTATGGTGGCTATAGCATAAGTTGGCAGCAGTACCTGGGGTTAAAGTTGTAAGTTGTGCTGGAGCTGCACGCTGTGTGACTTGGCTCGTAATTTTGGGGGTGCACCAGTTTTTTCAGGTACCGAAGGGGCATAAATAGTTTGTCAGCCTCCTCTTGAACTTCCCCAGACTCTCTGAGTTCACCAGGGGTTCAAACTATTTGATTACCAGTTAGGTGTGGGCCTACTGGGAGAGATCAGTTCTCTGAAATTCCTGATTTAAAATGTAGAAGGTCCAGTCTTTCGAGTCCGTAAGTGCTGTTACCTGTCAACACGTCTTAAAACCGCACTGATCAGTATTTTATAATAACAATGGATCAAATGAAGGCATGTAAAGTGAAAGGATTGCCTCAACCCACAGAGAACTGGAAGGGCACTCGGAGAGCACAGACCTCCACCAAGGCCAAACCCAATCTCGCAATCTCAAATGTGCAATAGACATTGATATAGCAGCTAACTATTTGCCGTGTAAAGATATGGTGGATTAATGGCGTCCTGAGCAGAGAATTAAGTCATGTTTTGGTGTTTGCATCATGTCCCAATCTGTGGTGGCGGAACATGAGTTGGGACGGTTAGTTCCTCTCAGCTATACAGAGCCTTTTAGTGCCTTTCAGTTCACTGTTTTGGTTTTACAGCCCAAAACATTTACCACTGTCAGTGTCGATATCATCGTCAGCAAAAATTTTAGCCATTTATAAACTGCAGCTGTGTTCGGAAACATACGCCATCGTACTGCCTACTACATTCTTGATAAAGTAGTATACATCCAGGCTTTTCTCCCGTACACATTTCCACATACGATGCAGCGTGAACACACTACATACTCAATTTTACGTTATACTTATGAATATTATGTTGGAATTTGTGATTAAAAAATGATCTGAAGCTCAATTCTGAGGCTGTCCTGTAAATACTTTTCTCATAGGTAATAAATACAGCAACTTCTGATCAATCCATGTAAATTTCAGGCTTAAAATAACAACTTCTGATTAGGCCCAGCCCACTTTCCACTTAAACTCCTCCCCTTTCTGGCATAAACCCCGCCCATTTTGAGCACAGATACAGGTAATTTAGTTGGTTACACAGACACAGATATAGATAATGGTGTACTCGCTCATCCCTGCTAGCAGATGAATATTGTAGCAGCCAAAACATTTATAAAACATTTCCTTCAAGAGTTGATTGAGATCAAAAGTTAAATATGGGAGTTACCTCTGGTAATGTGGCCAGAAACAGGGCATATAGGATTGCTGTGTTTGCTAACAAGTTTGGCAACTTTATATGGAGATAATATGTCGCTGTTAATTTAAGAGCTTGTTGTGCTGCCCCCAAGTGGCTAAAAAAAGGTCCAGGTTTAGGTTTTTTCTTTTTTACAACTTCTTGTTGCATTGTCAGTCACATGGATGATTCTTTTGTGATGACATTTAAGACTGAGTTTGACATATATGTCAATAGTGTCTGTGAGTAGAAATAAATCACAAAAAATACAATAGTTTCTTTGTTAAAGGCGAAATAACGACACCTGCCTTATCAGACTTGCTTTAATCTGAATTGTCACAGTTTTGCTTAGATAGTTCTCTTTGAATAGAGAACTAGGAATATTTGTTGATTGTCTTCATGAAAACTGACTTTTTTAAAACAGATATTTTCTCCCTCAGTTTTACAAAAAAGAAGATTTTGAGCATGCATAGTGAGCTTAATTTCCTTTGGCAGTATTATTAAATAAAACCATAGTTACACAATAATAGCTAATCATTTTGGTGCTATGAGGAAACGTAATGTGACTGGTGTGTAGAGGGATAATGAGGTACATGTAAACAAACTTCTAATCAGCCATTGTTGTTCTTCCTGGCACATGCTCATAACACAAAGCAACAATGTGCACGTGAGAACTGAGGAGATCTCCCACAGAGCCCATATTACATGACCGCACTGAAACACAGTAACCAGAGTTTTGGAAAGTCTGCATGTTAGAAAATGTTTCAGAGGCCAAAACACAGAGAAAATATACACGCAGACAGGGCCTAATTATCGGACACAATTAGTAGTGTGATTCAGTGCACCCAGGAGACTAATTTCTAGCTTTCGGTTGGTTCACATGTTTGGCAGTGAAAGGTCAGTGTGATTATTCTCTGTTACATGAGTGGCAGCAGAAGCTGTGGGAACCTCCACCTTCATAACCTTAGGTGAGGCCAAGAGGGCAGAGATGCAACACTGTGAAGTGGATTGGATTGCATTCCTTGAAAACACACACTCATACACAACTGCACAGACAGAGCCGGCTCCTACATATGTGCTGGCTCTGTCCAGCCCTCGGGGACATGCACACACGTCACCTCTTTGCATGCATGTTTTCTGTAGGAGAGCAAGAAAGCACAGAGACAGGTAAGGTTTGAGAGGAGACCTGACACCTTAGGGTGTAGGATGACACCTTGGATTGGCCTATTACCACATCTAAATGCTTTCGCTGCTTTGTAATGTGCACCGAGACAATGGCAGGCCTGGGAACGGGATGACTGATATGAGAAAGCAAATGAGGTAATGCAACACATTTTAGAGAATAATGAACACGGGGGGGAAAAGACACAAACAGGCAGAAAATTAAAAACAAGCACAGTGTGTGGATGTAAAATCTCTCTCTCATTGTGTGTGTGTGTGTGTGTGTGTGTGTGTGTGTGTGTGTGTTTGAGGTGTGAGAATGCAGAAGCCACGAGCAGGTCTGTAACTCGAGCCCCATGTGAAGTCTCAGCAACAGGAACTGAGCAGGAACAAGAATACACTGAGTCATTACCAACCAGCTACAATGCACTCACGTTCCCTAATACTCACACAAGTCCAAACACACACACACACACACACACACACACATACACACAGATGTCAACCGCCCACATACAATCCACATACAAACACCCACACACACATAACATACATCCTTTCCATCTGCGCCTCTCCACACTCTAAACTTCTCACAGAGATCATGTGGCCAGAAACGAGCTCTGACTCGCTGTCGAGACGGTGAGTCAAGAATGACAGCGAAACATCTCTAACCCCGGGGGTCCGCAATATAAACACACACACGTCTAGGTCGTCTAGAGAAGTGGTCCCCCAGCATGTACAGATCATGAGACGACAGGATCCTCGACACAGACATGGAAAAGGCTAACAGGATCGGAGAAGGTCCCAGGATAACGCATGGTGCGTCAACTGCTGCCTTCCAGTAATTGGACAGTAGCCTACATGTCCGGAGCAACATCTAAACATGACACAGTCTAAATTAGCTCCTAGCATTGATGTTTTTATCCAATATGCTTAATTACATCAGATGTTTTACATTAATTAATTTAGATGCTCCCTGCTCTTGATGATGTGCTGCTGTTTTAACTGCAGGGACTGTGTGAAAATTTCCACTGTCCACTGTGGTTCAGGCTGCTGTCTTCTGTGGAGGGAGGGATATTTGTGGCATATATAAGTCGTACGACCTCTAAAAAATAATAATTGGGAGTTGACTGGGATCAAAAGAGGTCTAAAATGTGAGTGAATATGGGAGTTACCTTGAGTATGTGGCCAGAATCATGGCATATATGATTACTAGTTTGGCATGTCAATATATTTATATGGCGATAATATGTTGCTGTTAATTTAAGAGCTTGTTGTGCTGCCCCCAAGTGGCTAAAAACACCGCACACCAGAAACTGCTTTTGGAAATTTTAATCATATCACCACATGTGACGTTTCTGGCACCAGCCGTCATTAGACAAAGGGTTGGTGCCTGAAACGTATTTGTTCTAATGTCCATCCATCACTCAGTATTTATTGTTTTTGGATGTGTACAGTGTTTTTTGAGTCTTCAGTTTGTACTATTAACACATTTTGGAAATGTTTGATAAGTGACAAAGAAACAAAAAAAGGACAATTTTTTGGTTTGTTTTTAGTTGTATTTGTGACCGCAAATCTTCAAAATGGGACTTAACAGTGCCTATAGCATGTCTTTGAATGCGGAATGTGTTGCAGCAACAGACAGTTTTCTGAAATTACACATTATGCCAATTTTTTTCCCTTGGTTATAACGAGTGTACGATAATTTTCCTTAAAATATGATTTTAACCCTGGTGAGATTGTTTAAAATTTCGAACGCACTTAGGCACAGCAGTACTTTGAACTAAACTTACCATGTTCACCATCATACTTTGGCACGTTAGCATGCTAACATTTGCTAATTAGCACTGACTAGACAGTGTAGCTGAGGCTAATGGGATTGTCATAAATTTTGCAGGTAAAAATTTTGACCTGATGATGGTGCTAGATGAAGGTTAAAGGATCGGCAAAGTTATCAGAGTTCTTCCTTTGGGGGTAATGAATGTATCTAACGAACTTCATGGCAATTTATCCCGTTGTAGTACAGACATTTCTTTTAAAAGGTGGCATAGAGTAAAGGTCAGAGGATCACCTGGATGTATCTGTCTTATTACAAACTTTCTTGACAATGCATCCAATCATTGTTGAGATATTTCACTTTGAGACAAAATGGCCGACTGATTGAGTCAAGCTGAGTCATATCAGACTCAGATAGCCTACTGTACTCTGTAATAGAGGACTCAGATTAAGATCAGGGGCAAAAATATGTGATCAAATGGAGCCCTTTGATTTTAATACCGAAACAGTTCCTTCATACTAGTCTGACTCCTCGGCAGAGACTGTGGTTATAAGCCTGCCTCTCCTCCTCTTCCACTCTCTGCTCACTACTGTTTTGCTTAGCGCTGCCTTAGATTATTGTGATTAGTTATAAGAAATACAAATAACCCAGAGTGTTTTCCTCCACTATACCAATGTGATAACGGGTGCCAGTGTGGAAATAGGTCTGGCTACATGAGACTACTTCAGACAGTGGTTCTGGCTCAGGGGCCCCCCGAGTCCTTGGGGACCGTGAGGCTGTGTGGTAATTCATCTGTGATTTCCAAACTTTTTGGCCCGTGAACCCTTAAAAACTAAACTAGTAAATCCATCTGTATTTAAGAGTGATTTTAGCTTCTGAGGATCTTTCACGTGAGGCCTGAAAACATATAACTTGTCACTGTTATTATGAAAAGACCCTTTAAATTTAGATTGTTTCTTGGGGGCGTCCCAGCATTCCTTCACTATTTGCTCAAAAGCGACTGCACCCCTATAGATCTCTCAACGGACCTGAAGATACAGGAGAATAAATTGTATTTGTCCAAAAAAATCAGAGTAAAAGTTGAACATTTTCATGTGTTAAGCTGTAAATATTGTGTTTTGTCCTACTTTGCGTTGCCAGCTGAAGCCACACCGTCATAAATCCATCCATTCACATACACTTATCATTTGTAATAATAAGCTAATAATGAGCAACATAAAATTATGATTCAAACTATGCAATTTTTGTGGCGTGGGCCTCTGTCGGACCACCTTCAAGACTATAATAAATAACCTCATAAAATGAACTATTTTCTCGACGTCCAAAAAGGACATGAGGTAACTGCTGAGTATGATTGTTTTGTGTTTAGAATTGTTGAATCAGATCATGTTCACAAATGATTTTATGGTAAAGGCATGGAGTGTTCACCTGTGTGAGGTTATTATGTTCTTTAGTTTGGAGCAAACTGCATCGAATCATCATCGAGCCAATTATCTGAAACGAATCAACGCAACATTGGACAGATTATTTCTCTGGCAGTGACTCCACATTATGAATCACGATGAAAGCTCCGATTAATTCATACAGTGGTGGTTCGTCTCACAATGCATGTAAACTGAAAACAGATGTGCTAATAAAGACATCACCGTATGCTGCGCAACAACAGCTTTGAGCAGGATGCAACTGAGAAGGGACTGTGGTTAAGGCACAAAACTTTTATACAGCCAAACCATAACAATTAGGCTTCATGCAGAGATTAGATCCTCTTGTGCTGGTCATGATCTTCCAGATGGATCTAACTGCAATTATGAATCAACCATCTCATAAATTTGCAATGGATATAACAAAAGAAAAGACTACTCGTGATGAGTTCACCAGAAAACAATATTAAGTGTACACAGTATGAACCTCCCAAGGCTCTCTGTGGTCCCAGAAAAAGTTTTCTCTTGAAGGAATTTGATGTGCGTGCTGGTGAGGTCAGCAGAGGTCTCAATCTGGGGCATTTGGCAGGAAGTTCATCAAAGCAAAGATGGAGGCATCGGAGAAAGTAATCAGAGACACACCAACGTCTGGACTTACTATGGATATTTTAGGTAAGAAATCACAATATATTGTAATATCGTATTGTGAGTCCTCTGGTGATTCCCACCCCCAACAGGAGGATAATTCGTGAATGCTTCCTTTAGCAATAGTTACCTCGAAGTCATTGTGGTTGGATTTCTATGAGCACATGAATGGATACAAGAGACTCTGCTAATGCTGCGCAGGAATTTTCAGGCGTTTTTTGTACGTTTTATGACCATTTTTCGTGTCATTGATTGGCCTCTGTCAAAAACTGTTTCCACTGTTATGCTGTTAGCCAAGGGGGGTGAGTACGACATAAAATTTATATAGTTTTGGGGTGAACTATTCCTTTACCATCAGCAAAAATGCCTTACAAACTAGAATGGTAATTGGATAGTGCAGACCTCCACCAAGGCCAAATGCCGTATCTAGCAATGCTAACAAAAGCGAAAAATAAGCGTATATTCGCCCCGTGACTCAGATCCACTCTAAAACTTAACTGGCTCTCCCTTGGCCAATGCTTAACCCTTCCACCATGTTTCAAGAAAATCAGGCTACTAGTTCTTCTGTAATCCTGCTGACTAACAGACAAACTGAACCGAAAACATAATCTCCTTAGTGGAGGTAGTAAGTGAATTTTGACCACTTGTGAGCGGCAGAAAGAAGCTGGAAGCACAATACTGACAGATAATCACTTTAAAAAGTTGAACCTTTTAGCAAACAGTTGCCCATTTAGACATCTAGCAGACATGTAGCAACATTAGCATTCATTTGGAATAATGTTCATGTCCACACGATGAATATTAGTCCAACATTACTTTCCTTTTATCTCGTTTTTGGTCTCCTCCAGCTCCTAAGAAAACCTCTGGCTCTTCAGCTGCGAAATTCTCCGCTAAGGTAACCAGCTAGTCACTAATTGTGTCTGTTGTTGTTTGGTGCTGGGCAGGTCCGATACAGACGTTTTTTCTTTTGCTGAACACCACTGCCTGCTACCAAAACAATGTAAATTGACATTCAGTTTTTTGCCAAGTGCTTGTGGCCACGGCCTTTTAGCACCCAAAACAAAAGGTCATGCTTCTCCAAATAGTCAGCAAAAGTGTGTTTCAAATTAATAAGTCAGGTATAAGTGAAATTTCAGCATCCCTGGAATGTTTTTCCTGGCAGTGCAGCGCTGCTTCCAGGTGAGACTGAGCGAAAGAAGACAATTCAGTGGTTAAATAAAGCACACAGTGAACCGAGGCTGAACTTTATGAGTACCAGGCTGAGAGAAAAAGAGCATGAGGCCCAGACAAGTTGACCTGCTCAACCTTTTAAATGTAAATAGTCCAGAATAATAATAATCTGCTCATGAAGGAGGATCAGCAGGGAACTGGATGGTGAAATAACATCTGAACTTTCATGAGCAGGGCACAGAGTGTTCGGGCTGCCAAAGTTCCCAAGAGCAAGACATTGAATTCTGTCACCTCCAGGGTTCGATAGAGTAGTATCACATTATTAGGGACTGTCTTTCCATCCTGTGTGAATAGAGGCCAAAGGCCAGACATTAGCAGGGTTAGGGTTCGATCAGGGGCGTCAAACATAAGGACTGGGGGCCAGACCGGTCCCCCAAAGGGTCCCAACTAGATGACTTTGCACTCTTAATATTGATGCACTTGTGAAGGTGAGGTGAGGTGCCGGATTTCAGGAGCAATATAAACAGTGAGTAGCTTTCTTCATGTCAAATAGTGCTTCAGAGGCTTTCCCACCCTGACCACAATACAGTTCTCTGAAATAGCAATGAAAACTTATTGTGGTCATATTTAACGATATTGAAAATTGAGCAAAATGTTGTCAATCGGCAGCTTCAGTACAAAAGAATCTGTATCAGACTTCTACCTTAAAACAGTGTGGGTGGAACCCTATTACTAAGACACTGCCAAAACTTCTGATTCGTAAATGGTTCGTGAGGCAGGGTGCTTCTTCATGAGCTTCCACTGTAGTTTGGTGTGGTGACGTCAGCATTACCTGCACATGTAATGACAGTAAATAGCAGTCTGAACGTGAAACCTGACACATATTGTTGAAATTGCATTTATTCTTCTGAAGACATCTCCAGCTATTTGTCATCTGTTGTCATGTTCTTAAACCCTTCGAAACCTGAGCAAATTGGCTTGGTTTGAAACATGGGAGGAAGGCAATGAGCAACGAAAGAAGATATGACCCAAAAATTTGCAAGAAAGCAGTAACAACACACAGAACAGAACAAACAGAACATTTAAAACAAGAAAATTAGTTTAAAAAAATAAAGTTAATAACAAATAAACAAGAAAATTACCTAAAAAAAAAAGTGTGTAAAAATTACAATAATTCTGTACCATAATTTTAAATATAATTTAATAGTATTTTTTCCCTAGTTTTTTAAAAATAATTTTCTATTTCTATTAATTTTTTGCTATTAAAAACAAGAAAATGATTTTTTTAAAGAAACTTATGAACAAACAAGGAAATGAACTAAAAAAGTGATTAAAATTCGAATTTTCTGTACCATAATTTTAAATATTTAATAGTAATAATTTTTGATAACTTTCTATATTTTTTTTGCTATTTATGGACATTTCTTAGTGAGTTGCTCATTACCCTTTTTCCCAATGTTTTTGAAAAAAATCACGCCATTTTGTTCAGGGTTCAAAGGTTTAAATACTTGCGAAAGGTGTCTGAAAGCAGCACAAGAAAAGTGACATTGATTCAAAGGTTTAAACTGAGAGAAAAGGAAAAATTTGAAGGTCCAGCCCACCTGAGATCAAATCAGACTGTGTGGCCCATGAACTAAAATAAATTTGACATATGCTCAGCCATGGTCAAACATTTCCATACACTTGTAAAGAACATGTATACGATGGCAGTCTTGAGTTTCCAATATTTTCTACAACTCTTATTTTCCTGTGATGGAATGATTGGAGGACATACAACTTTGTTACAAAAAAACATTCAGGAATTTTTAAACTTTCGTAAGTTTATAATGGATCTCCTGAAAATGTGACCAAATCTGCTGGGTCAGAAATCTAAATACAGCGACCTGAATGATCAGTTTCGGTAATGCACAAACTTGTGTCGTGCAAATTTGCTTTGTGGCACAGGCTCTTAACTTCTTCTGGGTGATAGTGATTGAGTACAGCTGGGCGACCTTTCTGAGCTCATTTAAATAGGGCTTGCTAAACACACTCATTAGTTTCAGCTACAAACAGTAAAAATCTGAGAACACAGCTTGGATCTGACAAACAGAATCATTGACCAGAACGAGTCAGGAAACTCACATGGAGCCAAGGCAGCTACATGTCCTCTGATCAACTGTGGACACAACTGTATAAAGTATAAAGCGCGTGGCAGAGTTGTGTCATCGCCACGATCAGAAGGAAAACAAGAAATTACCTGCAGCTGAGAGAGAGATGGTCAGGGTGGTCAGGAGTCAACCAGGAACCACCCAAAAGCAGGACTGGGATGAATTAGAGGCTGCTGCAAGACAGGTGTCACTGTCCACAGTCTGTTTTACATCGCCATTGGCAGGAAGGAAGCTCTTGATCCAGAAGCGGCACCTTAAAGGGAGCCTTCAACCATTTTTAAAATTCATCATTCCTTTGGTCTATGATCGTCCAAAAATTAGTAGTAAAATGTAACCCTCCCAAATCCAAAAACTAGAGTGCTTAAAGTCATTTTCTGTTTCAGAGCTGAGAACACGACAATAGAATAAGCCACAAAATCTCCCATTCATTGTCTATGGAGCAGCTCCAGACTTTATACCCTATGACATCACAAGTTTGACACTAACTTCCCTGGTTTCTGGTTTTGAGAGTGAGTAGCTCACGTTCACAATAATTGATCAAGCTTTCTGAAGCCATGGAAATACCATCCTGGAATTCTTCATTTATATTGTGTTGGCTTGACTGAAGTGCTTTTATTTTCTATCGTTTTACTCGGCTACATTGTAAATGAGGTTTCTGTCTCGATGTTTTTCCAAGTTAAAATAAAGGTTGAATGAGTGTTGAATGATCATACATGTTCTTCACGAGTGTATGTAATCTTCTGACCACTTGCAAGATTATATAGGAAAAACTCTAATTATCAGGGATGGGAATCGAGAATTGGTTCCAGACTGTCCGATCCATCGAAATTGTGAGCTTCCAGGATGATTGTTTTATTGATGTCCTGTTTTTCTGATGTCATACTAATGCATTTAAGCTGCTGGAAACTTGCACAAGAAGAAGTCATGGCAGAGAGGAAGAAACATCCCTAAGAGTGGCTTAATTCCAAGAAGGATAAAGACATCTATGCTGCTTGTAATCGATGTTGAAACATCTTTCTGGACGACATGGACTTAAATTCCAGGAACTCCGTGGATTTGACACATGAGAGCTCCCTAAGAGAATAGCACATCTGTTACGGAGGGTAAATATCCTGCCTATGCCCAAATTTTCCGACTGCATTTTTTACAGTTAAAAATGGTTTAAAGGCATAAAAAGATACCATATATACGTAGTACATCTCTCCCACCTACATACTCACTTTGAAATTTCAAAAACAGTTTGTTGTTTGTCATTTTTCTGTTATTTCAAGTGTCAAAATATCATGTGGTGCGACCGTCCGGCCATAACTGGTTACGAAAACTTCTTCAAAATGACCCTAAATCTATTCAAAATGATTTTCTTAAGTATTTGGCCTGATTTCCAAAGTGTTTTGTAGCCCTGTAAAACAAGAGCAGGCAGTGGTATTTATATTTCAGTCATAACACACAAGCAAACTTTGTCTGATAATTTGTCGGTGAAGACTCTCAGTCATCCCGGTCATGGTAATCATAATGCTATATCGTAGACAAGTAGACTTGCTTGCGTTTCTTGAAGACGTTTCGCCTCTCATCCAAGAAGCTTCTTCAGTTCTAAATGACTGGTACGAAGTTGCAGGCTATAAATGACTCAAATTGTGACCTAAACGACTCTGAAACTAAGAGCTCACGTGACCCCTATGACTCTGCAGGGGTTCCCACCCACACAGGGTTTATAGCCTGCAAATTTGTACTAGTCATTTAGAACTGAAGAAGCTTCTTGGATGAGAGGCGAAACGTCTTCAAGAAACGCAAGCAAGTCTACTTGTCTACGATATAGCACTTAAGGTTTGTCCGATAATGTCCATTTCATGAAATATCAAGTGGTGCAACCATTAAGAAACGATCAATTTGAGGCTTTTATGTTGAAATCCATTCAAAGACAGGAAGTTGCAGCATCTAACACTTTCCCAAGAACCCATGGAGACAAAACGCAGGTTTGTGACTATCTCTCAAACTGCTTTACACCTGGGCGTGGGGGGGGGGGGGGGGGGGTTTGAACCCCGGGGTGTGGGAGCCCTTCTGTGTGGAGTTTGCTTATCCTCCCTGTGTCAGCGTGGGTTTTCTCTGGGTACTCCAGCTTCCTCCCACAGTCCAAAGACATGCAGGTCAACTGGTGACTCTAAATTGTCCCTAGGTGTGAATGTGAGTGTGAATGGTTGTCTGTCTCTATGTGTCAGCCCTGTGATAGTCTAGTGACCTGTCCAGGGTGCACCCCACCGCTCACCCAATGTCAATTAATAATGGCTTTGGTGTCAATAACACAATCTCGATTCCCATCCCTATTAGTCATCTAATACCGATAAAAATAAACATGAGGATAAAATATTCAGTGTGATTTTTTAGAATCGACTGAGTATTTTATAAACTGTTTTCCAAACTGGAAAAAATTCCAGGTTGAGGTTTGATATCTTACAAATGAACACAGACACGTTTAAGTCAGTGAAATAATTTAGTGGGACAAACAATTTTACATAAATTAATTCATGTGTCATGATTCTCTCTCTTTGTATTCTTTAGCCCTTCCACAGCAGCCCAGAAACACCTCCACCCTTCCATAAGGCATGACATGGTTTTTGCAGCATTGTCATTATGCATGTCTGATTTTCTTTTTTAAATGAGAATTATAACAGCCACGTTGATAATTGAAGAGTCTCTATGGCAAGACAACACTGCATAGTTCCCAGGCTGGTGTCTCACGCCGTATTACAAATCACAAGAGTCTATATGACAAAAAAAAAAAAAAAAAAAGACGACATTTCTGGAGAGTTCCCAGGCTGTCAAGAAGTCTTTATGGAGTGTAAGTGTGTGTGTTAGATCCTCTTCTCACACTCCTGTATGCTTCACCCCCGAGGCTACAGGAAAGCTCACAGGAGAGAAGAGGAGGAGGAGGAGGAGGAGGGAGAGGGGAAGTGGCTGGCCATCCATCAGCCCAGCTCAGAGTGCTCTGTCTGGGCTCGCTGTGACTGCCGGAGGGCAGGTACGGAGCTCCCCAAACCTCTCTTTATCCCTCCTGATGTCTTTATTTCTCCTCTGCTCCTCTTGTCAGTATCTATGACAGAGGATTATCTGTTCCCACCTCCTTTTAAAAGTCTTTCTCGTGGGTGCAGCTGAGAAACAAGATGGCATTTCTGCTCCTTGGAGCTACAGATTTCTCACTTCTGTTTTTTCTTTTTTTTTTTGTAAAGAGAGAAAGAGCAGGAGAGAAAGGAAAAAGCCAAAAAGGAGCAGATGTGAACTATTCCATTGACTTATTTCTCATGTGTATCTGTACTACATCCTTCTGGGTTGAACATGAAATTGGGGCCAGCAGTGTCAGTGAGGATGAGTCATTGTTTCTGAGTTTTTTCCAGTGGTGCACTCTTTCGAAAAGCCAAAAACGCCTCCATCTTACAGGAAAAAAAAAAGATCCATTGTTCTGTAGTCGCCTGTGCAAATGGAGCTCGACTTACTTGGCCTTCGCTGAACAGCCTTTTTCTTTTTTAATGTTGAAGAGGTACAAGGTGCGTTTCATTCGAGTGTGCAAGCTGGTGTCTTCTTCTTCTCCCGCTGGTCTACAGAGGAGAGATGGCGAGGAGGAAGGACGGCGGAGCTCAGTTGAAGAGGATGGAGTCGGGGTCTCTGTTGGCGATGTGTGCCATGTGTTTCAGTATGTCTTTTTTAGTGATTATTCCCAGCAGCCTCCTGAAGACAAACACAGAGAAACGGAGAGAGAAAGGAGAACAAAAGTCATGGAAAAGCTGATTACTTCATATCATACTTTGTTTGCCTCGTCACGGAAAGTCAAAGAATCGACAGAAAGCAGAGACACACACATATCGAGGGGCGGTCTGGCCTCCAGTCTTGACATCGTGGCATAGCTCAGTTTTATTACCGTCCCAGAGGGAAACTGGCACGCAGCGGGAGATCAGTGTAACACGCAAACACAAAGTAAACAGAGCGAAGGAGAGGAAACAACGAGGCTCTGATCTCATTAAAGCCAATTACAACTGACACATCAGTTTTAAACACGTTCAGGTTCACACTCAGGACACCTACACAAACAGGTTACGTTCAAATAAAGTCAAATCTAGATTTCACTCTCCTCCAAAACAACGGCCGGGCTGGCAGCTTGTGGTTCAACATGGTCTGACGCAGACAGAATTAAGAGGCATGATGAATAACGAGATATTCAGAAAATAAATGTGGCGACAGAAGAAAGCGCTCAGATTTCGACACACAAGATGTGAGCTCAAGGAGCAGCTCAGCAGTGCTGCGTTAAAGACAGACTACGTTACTTTTGAAGGATGATGCGAAACGTTCTTCAAGTTCATAGCAATAAACAACACATTCAGGGGTTTTATTGCTACAGCCTGTCTTGGTCTTGTGTGATCAGTACTCTCTAAAAAAATATCGTTGGTGTCAGTAAGTAACGCTCAAAATAAAGTCGTTTTTCAGCATTAAAAAATGACATGTTACGTTAATGTGTTTTAGTTAGTTGACAATTTATTTAAAGAAGTTGGTCAAGTTCAGTTTTAATTGAGATGGAATTAAAATAAATAAGTTAGAGCATCTTAAATAAAATAGTTTGACCACTAAATATCAACACAACTTTAGGATGAATATTAAGTTAATTCAACTTAAGTTTTTCGAGGTCAAATCATGTTGGTTGCACTAAACTGAATTCACTCTGCATGGCCAGAGTTGGAGCTACTTAAAAAGATGCATACAAATTGTTGCCTTAATTTTTTCAAGTTGAACAAGGACTCTTTTTTAGAGTGTGTAATGTAAGCAATCTTTAGATAGATTTTGTTTTGTAAATATCAATATAGAAGTCAGATTGTGACTTTATGATTTTATAATTTTCAATACCCTGTAACTGTCACTTGTGGCTTCACTGGCTGTAATTTAGCAATTGTGACAGTGTTTTGCTTTAAGTTTAAAGCTTTAAAAGAAGAATTTAAAGGGTGAGATGTCCTTTTATTAGCATGAACATGACTACTACTTTATTTTGAGTCAATTCAACAAACACCGGCCTGCTGCTTTAGTTACTACCAGGGCTGCAATTTAAAATTATTTTCATTGTCAATTCATTTGTTGATTATTTTCTTGACTAATTAATCAGTTATTCAGTCTTAAAACTGTCAGAAAGCAGTGACAGTGTTTCCAAAGCCAAAGAGAATGTCCTCAAATGTCTTGTTTTGTCCACAGCTCAAAGGTACTCAGTTTATTGTCATAGATGAGTAAAGAAACCAGAAATTGTTTGCAGAATTTTTTTGCTTGAAAAATGATTTAAAAATTACTCCAATCGGTTAATCCATTATGGAATTAGTTGGCGTTTAGTTTAATAGTTGAATTATAATCAATTTATCGTTGCAGCTCTATTACTCGCCATCAGCAGGTTAGAATATTAGGGCTGTAACCGAATCAGAATTATGTCAGCTGAGATGAATTTGGCTGTTCAATATGAATTATTTGACTATTTGTTCCTTTTCTTTTACCATATAGAGTTTGCAAAGGGTTTGGTTGAGCACTTAGGGTGGCAGTGACGTTCACATAAAATAGTAAAAAAGCCAAGTCAGCCCTCTGAGCTAACTGCACGCTACCTACGCAAACGACAAGTCGGATTTTTGCAACAATATTCTTTGCTGACACCAGATATCAAACAAAAGCCACAGACTGTATCGTATGAAGTTGCTGTGAGCTGTAAATTCACCACGTCTACGAACAAGACATCTGAGAGTCTAGCCAGAAAAAGCTCTTGTCACACGGGCAGCTTCTGACTTTTACTCAGACTCCCCCAGGGTCTGGGTTCGCAGCCGATTGTACTGGACAGCAAATTTTTTTTACAACTCATTCATGTAAAAATTTATTAAAACTTAAAGCTATGCATATTTAATGGTGGGGCCGCCTGAGTGACAGGCTCTCTTCGAGGCATTGCCACAGTCTATGAGTCAAATCAAAGCCTCACTCGTCCTTTGCTTCTCCCTTTTGTCTAAATACGATCACTTCTGGCTCCAAAACACAGCTGGAGACGGCAAAAAATGCTGACTATACTCAAGTCTATATTATCTTACACCCTTATCAAATACACAAATCACTCCTGTTTGAGAAACATTTGCTTAAAACGAAACTTCTACCACTTTATAGAACACATTTATTTAGGCTGCTTTTTTATACCGCTTAACAGATTCCTCTCATTCTCACTCAATGACACTTTAATGTGTAGACAGGAGGAGCTGAGGATGTAACCGTGAACTCTGTGATTAGTGGTTGACCTGCTCCACCTCCTAAGCCACAGGGAAACATATATCCTTGACCTGTTTATAAAGACTTACATCCTCAAAAGGAACCACGGGGGTTGGTGCTGAGAGCCGCAGAAAGTACTGAGAGACAGACTGTGGATATGTTGGCAATAACAAAAATATAGAATATCACCGGCCTTCTCCATTAAAAAAACAAAACAGTAAAACAAGCAGCTTTTAAATATTTCAACAAAGTGGCCAGCTCTCTCAGAGTGAGTCCCGTTGGAATCAGATATTGCTCACAAAAACAATTTGATTTATTCGTACAATAAGCTTGAAAATGTGAATTTGACCTGCTTTAATGGAATAACAAATATACAGGGCGAAAACACGAGACAAAAAATAACCACACTCGAGACTGACTGGATGTTTTTTATAGTCTCTGTTATAATGAGGTGTTACATTTCCAAGTAAAGCTCGTAAAACAAGCTTGTTGTCCGAAATAAATTGCAAACTAAATCAAAGCTGACAAAAGACAAGAAACAAACCCAGGCTGGAGCTGCTCTGACGCTTGGCATGACCCCTGCCAATAGGCAACCTTCAACTAAAGATACTAACTACAGATATTCTGGGAAAACACGACAGTTGCCAGTCAGAGCAATGAAATTAACAGTATCCATCTCACAGGACGGCCACAGAGATCACGCGATGCACTCCTCACACAGCCCCCAAGGTCTTTTCTCTGAGTGTGTCAGACTATCTTCATTCCCAGACAATGAGTGATAAGCTCGCTCTGAAACCTCACGTGAAAACACGAACCCTGCCTGACCGAGCTGAAGAGACAACTCTCTTCAGCCATGTTCCTTCTTCCTTCTGGCGTGACGCCCAAACCCTTCCTTCGCTGACCCCTTTTATGTGCCTCCTCTTGTTCCCATTTACCCTCTACCGCCATAAAAAAAAAATGTGCGATTCCTCAAAAATTTCCCCATTTTCCTGTCACACGTGGATCCACTCTGGTAACTCTGGCTTTCTGTTGCTGGCCGACGAGCAGCCCTTCTGAAGAAAACATGTGCGAGTCCTGAAGAAGACGTTGTGCCTGTCAACAGCCTTTTAACAGCTGTGTGCGATGTCGACAGTGCCCATGGGCCAAGCAGTGTGTAAACCTTAAATTACTCATTGTAATGAGATGTTCTGGGGGAAAGCAGTGGCTAAATGCCCGAGAAGTAAACACGGAGAACTAAACTCAACTCAAAGGTACTGGTTAGACTTTTGTTGACAACAGTTTCGTTGAGTTGGTTAAAATTACGCTTGATCAAAACGATCCGACTTCCCCTCCAGGCTGCGAACGCTTAGAAGCAGCACTGGGAGACTACACATCTGCTCCAACTGGCAGCAGATGAAATGTTAAAGGGTACGCCACTGATTTAACATATTAAGATCAGTTTACAGATCGTTATCCATTTTCTGCAACGGCTCATCTACATATTCCTCCACGATGTCCCAATTCTCCAAGGCTGTTTATTCTAAAAGCTGGTCAGAACAAGACTAACTCAAACAACTAACTTCCCCAGCTGAGGGTTTTCACTCCTGCAGGAAAATGAGTACCGCGTGTGTCGGGAACACAAAGCGACAAAGAAGAAACCACGAGATATATTGTTACATGTGTGTGCAGGCTACTATAAACCTGTGTTTGACAGTGTTTGTGAAATACACAATTTCTGTACACTCGTGAAAATATACATAATTCCACTCCCAAATCCCTGAGAGCTGTGTGTTTGAACATGTCAGATCCCCATCTAAACAACCGAGGTCTGAGAGTGTGTGTATGTGTGTGTGTGTGTGTGTGTGTGTGTAATGAAGTGGAGAAAATGAGTATAATACTAATTAAGTTTATCCTCACTGGGAGTATCTTCTGCTCTGCTCTGTCGGAATATGATTCTTTAGACTAACACTGTCAACACAAAGACGGTTTTATTAGTCTGACAGATAACAGGTGTGTGTGTGAGATGTTGGCACTGGTGGAGCTGGAAGTTTGTGGATGGAGACCATTTCAAACAAAGGAAGAGAGAGAAGGTTTTGGTGACTAAGTTTGAGAGGTTAAATCCAGTCTTCGAATGACTTACCACAGCAGCTTAAGTCTTAAAGGCACAGCATGCAGGATGGTCGGCTGCTGTTCGGAAACACACTTGCAAGCAAAAGTGAAAGTAAAAGCCGACGCTACATTCACTTTCATTTGGCGTTTCACCTCGCTGTGATTGGTGAAACGGTCTTGAAATTGGTCTTGTGTATGCCAGCTGCTTCCCGACACTCAAGTAAAAGTACAATTACTTCCATAAAAAATGACTAAAGTAAAAGTCCAAGTTACGAATTACAAGTACCTGTTTTACAAATTACTAAAAGTACATGTTACTTTCCATTTTATTAGAATAAAATGGAAAAAAAACAATCATGGCAGTAATAAAATATTAAGCCCTGCAGACCACTAGCTACAAGATAAGTTAATGTCATTAACATAACCCCAAAAACTAATGTTACATATGAACAATTAACATAGCTAACACTAGCTAACTACCTAAATCTCCACCTATGGTATGTGTAACTTACTTCAATGTAGGGCTGCAGCACTATACCACTTTCAAGGTATAACGTGATATAGAAGTTGACGGTCATCATGCCATGAACATTTGCTTATCTATGATACTGGAAAAGATGCAACTGGATGGAGAATCTCCCCTTTATTTTAGGGTGTTTTCACACATCTCAGCCCTCTAAGTGGAGTCAGAGCGGTGACTCAGCTTTTTTTTGTGCATATGTGAACACACCAAGAGAACTGAGACCACCTGTTCAGTCCACTTGAAGCCTGCAGTGCGATTCACTTAACCTGTACCTTGTAAACACAAAGCGCTCCAGGTTCGCTTTGCTCTTTGCCATTGTATTTAGCTCTCTAGATCACATGCTGTTGCACTAGGACGCCTAAAAAGACGGGACAAAACCATGTCGGCCTGTAACGCTTGCAAGGACGCAGGACGAGGAGTAGTTTGGTCCATAGAGGATACTGTCTCCAGATGTGGAATGCAGAATACATCAAACAGATTCAGTCTACAGCACAGAAACACTAAGGTTTTCCTCCCATTTTAAGTTCATCTGAAAGTGAGGGGCTTCATAACCACATTGCAGTGTCATGTCAAAGTAAAAACAAAACTATGTCAATATATATACATGTATATATATTATATATAGTGTGAACAGAAAGAGAACTGAGTGCCTTTTCTGTTGGTCCACTTTTTTGGTGCTCTTTTAGAGGGCCAAGTTATGTTTGTTTAAAAAGGACATTATATGGACACACCCTTACTTATTTTCTAAGGGGCACTTTTCTGAGACAGTTATCGTACAGTGAAAATCTCATACAGTCGCAGCCCTATTTCAATATGCGTACGGAGGTAAGACAAAGTGTTTCTGAGTGTTTTCCAGGAGGCACTCATTTTTAGGTTTTGGAATAAAAGTGTAGCCAGATGCTGCTGATGAATTGTTGCTGGGAGTTGTCTCCTCTCTGCGCCGTCATCATCGCATCATAGTCAAGAGACGAGAGAATGCTTCTTTTTCAACTTGCTCTGCAGTAAAGGTGCTCCCTTGTGTTCTCTCCTTCCCTACACTCAATACCAACATTTAGAGGAGACTTAAAGTAACGAAGGTATAAATGGGAAATGTCGCAAAGTAAAAAGTAGATTACTGGCTCAAGAATATACTCGAGTAAAGAGTAGGCGTACAGTTTTTTACTCATGCCCCTTATTTGTGATGTGGTACTCCATATACCTTTGTAAAAATTGCACAAATTGGTGTGTGCACCCATGAGCCACCGAAGCATCCTTTAAAAAAAGAGTCACTACAGAAGTGTGACAGCGACATCCTCATAAAAACACCTCTCCTCCCTGTTTTACCATTTCCTTAACTTTTTCCTGCTTTAATAGATGCTCACAGCAGAAGAAGAAGAACATACACTTGTCCTCCGCTCAGGTTCCCTAACACTCCATAAATCATCACTTCCAAGCAGCAGGCTTCACTCTGACAGTAAAACTTTACGAGCTACATGAAATGCAAAAATATAAGATGTCAAATGTGCAAGCTTTGCTGCTCTATCTGTACCGTCTTCATGGCGTCAACATGGATGTTTTCTACTAATCAACAGATGTTACAGATGCCAGAAAGGGGCCCTACAACCGCACTCGGTAAAGTTCATGGTAGAGAAGAGATTTGGGTAAATACACCTGAAGAATGTTCCCCTCCCGTGCATTAACCGTGTGTCTTCCTCCCTAACTCCTGTGCCTCCTCGCTTCTCCTCTAATTCATGAGCTGACAGCAAAACGACCCAAGGCTCTCCTGCACATCCATCTGTCACTGCTTCACGAGCACAATTTCCTGACGGTTTCTCACTTTAATGTCTACAGGCGTGGGAGAGTGGTCAGTTTATGTATTCGTCCATCTTTCCTCCCATCTATTAGTTCCCTCTTCCTTTCTTTTCTTGTAACACGACGGCAAAGAGGATTTTCTCCACGGACAAAAATAAATCATAGGGGCGAAAAACGTGTATGTATACATGTGTGTTTGTTCTCACCCGTTGTGTGTAACCAGACACTGACGGAGCCCCAGCTTCCTGAAAATATCCACAGTGATGTCCATAGGTGTGTGGTCGGTGACCGTGAAGGGGCTCAGGTCCATGATGCCTCTGAGGCGGAGGGGTGGTGGAGCTTCAGCAGCCTGAGCTGGAGCATGCTCAGTGAAGACCACCTGGGAAGCACTGACGATGCCATCTTGCCGCTTTCGGGCGTTGTCTGAAAGAAACGGTGGATAACATTTATGATATAAACTGAATTAAATATAAACAAAAACAAAACAAGGATGTCACAATGTAAACAATATTTTCAAAATTGAAGATCTGTAGCAGGTTTTAGCAGGAAACCTCGATCAGACAGAGTGCGTTTTAACGGCTTGGGGAGGCTCCCCCCCCCCCCAATGAAAATGATGTTGCTTTTGTGTGGCTGAGCCTCTCACATTTTTCCACTCTATGCACTTCTGCAGGAGCGCCCTGAACACCTGAAGTGGATAAAACTTCAACTTAGAGCAGTAAGCCTTCCGGCAATGGCAATGACAGCAAGTGGAAGTGTACACAGTTTGTGTTAAACTAACATTAGCTCACTTTCATTGTCACCCTAGGCAAACTACTAAGATATATCTGTACATATTGTAGCCTTAACTACTTTCTAACATTTACCAATCATAACTGTGCCTGATGATTGACAGAAGATGGTCAAACCGTCCCAGACTCATCCTAAAATAAGCCCTGAACCGATTTCACCAAGGGGAAGCTCCTGGACCAGCTGGCGATACTCCCCATGACTCGTCCTCTTTCTAAGGGTCTCATACACCCACAAGACACAGACTCCATTTCCCTGTGTCCAGGTGCCAAGTGCCCTCCGCTTGTCCTTTTTTAAATGCAGGTATTAATATACAGATCTCTGAGTTTACCTCACAGCAATATAGCCGTGAAGCTGAGGACAAGTCATCGCACTCATTGGACCAAAGTAAGGCCTTTAAAATCACATGCAGCACATGTTCATATGTTTTATTGTGTCTGTGATTTTCAATACTTTGTCAGAGGTAACTAGGACACTTATCAAGCCTTGTACCGTTACAGCTCTGTTCGGTTTCTCTCACTCACCTTTGTCTCGGCTCGTAGAAGATCTGGTAGCTTTTGTAACATTACTGGCTAGGTGTCTAATATTTATGGGATGGGAAACACCAACATCACCTCCCCAACACTTTGTGGATGAAAGAGATTCTCAGTGATCTACAGCTTGAAAAAATACGATATACGTTGAAAGGCTTTTTCAGGAAATTTGAAAAGACGTGGGGGCTGTTCTTTGCGTATGTGGAGAAAATTAGCTTTCCAGCTATCTGTGAATAATATTCCACTTAATGTTATCTACTTTTTATCCATATCTTTATGCTTACCCTGACCTTGGGAGTGAGATTATTGCGCTCTGATGAATCGGGGCAGGCTACAACAAAAAAGACGGTGCAGTGCGATGTGTTGTGTTTCGCATTTTGCAAACTACAAAACATGCTCCGTCTAATTGTCATTTTAAGATTATACAGTGTAACGTGACATGTTTTAAGCCTTCAGCTGATGTTCATTCCTTTTGTGATGGACAGACGATTTACTTCGCTGTACACACACACACACACAGTTCTGACCTATTGATATGAGCAGGTCTCTCCTGAGCACAAATCCAACCAGCCTCTGGGACTCCTGTGAGACGACCACAGGGAAGCCGCTGTAGTGAGTGCTTTCCACCAAGGCCTGGGGACAAATAAAACATGTGATGTTACATGTAATATGTAACGGCATCTACAAATCCTCAAATGCTTCCAAAGAGACCGAAATCTTTCGATTTTTTATTTTATTTTTGTTCTGACAGTTTGAAACACTTCTCACTTATTGCTGTGA
Organism: Epinephelus fuscoguttatus; assembly: GCF_011397635.1. NCBI lineage: Eukaryota > Metazoa > Chordata > Actinopteri > Perciformes > Serranidae > Epinephelus > Epinephelus fuscoguttatus. The sequence goes on from NC_064774.1 coordinate 18,651,051, forward strand.
ATGCAGATGATACAGCTTAGGTTTCTCATCTTCACACATGTGCTTTCCATATTACCGTGCATTCCAATGTGTTATGATCTAGTGTGCGCATGTGTCCATACCTCCACCTCCTCTACAGTCATGCCCTCCTGTGTGAGCACTGCCAGCGCAGGGTCCGACCTCCGTGGCCTCATCACATCTACGGCCAGGCTGCTGTGCTCAAACTCCTCTTTTGGCTCCAGGAACGGGTATCCGTTCAGCCTGATGTGAGCCTGCAGAACATCGATGATAAAATATTGAACTTAAAACTGTGAACTCTTAAATCTAACACACATTACGGTGTCTTTGTATGTGTGTGAGTGTTTTAAGCTGGAAAGAAAACAGAAGGGATGGTTGTATTTAGAGTAAACACGCAGTTTCACAGCCCATTTTCCAATTCCACATCAAACACACATGGACACCTCACCTCGTAGATCCCCTCTCTGCCGAAAGCATCTGCCACCCATTTGCTGGTCATGGTCGCAGCCATGAGGGGGACGATGTACTCCAGACCGCCAGTCAGCTCGAACATGATGACTACCAGCGACACTGTCATACGAGTAACTCCACCTGGAGGGAGACAGGAGGGGGTAGAATGCATTAAAATGATCTCCAGCAAGGCATCTGCAGATTCCTCAAAGTCATATCTGTTGAGTGAATCACTGTCGGACTCCTCTGAACTGAGTAATCAGAAGAAATTACAAGTTAGAAAAAACTATTAGAGTTTGACATTTTGATTTTGATTGTTTTTTTTTTATCTCAAAGTTTGAGCTCTTTATTTTCCCTCATCATGAATATGTCAAAGTTTCTGTCAGTTGCTCCGCTCTGACTTCAATTACGACCATCTTGCTGGAGTTGCGGCTAAAAATCAAGGCAACACTTTTAACTTGGTGCCACCGCCCCCTCCTCTGTGCCTCCTTCCTCTGAACTAGCTGAAGTCAACTTGATGTGACAGAGTTTCATCGTGACTGCTGTATATCAATTTCTGAAGGATAAAAGAAAAACAAGCTCTCTTTTGTCGGTTGTTCGGTATTTAAAAAATGGGAAAATGGAGATGATTATATGCAAAATTGTTCCCTGATGATGATTGTTGTGTCGTTAAGACAAAACACAATCACATGTTTTTTGCATGAGAATGAGGATGAATAAGAAGATACTGTGCCATGTCCTCAAACAGAGTTAACCGCTGTTTCTTTAACCGCTGTAAAAATATTCTAAATATAGTGAACATTTAAACTGATATTGATTTTTTTGGGTGGCTAAAATGCAATATGGTTCTGTCCCCATCCACAGCAATAATTTGCTTAGCTTCCATGTCCATACTCCAGCCTTAGGGCGTGACAACTGCCTTCTATTGCAGGTAAACCACCAACTATGGACGAATACCTCATACAACCCCACTTCAAAAGATCCTTTAAGGGCAAGAGTAATTTATTTATTTGTCTATTTATATTCATTTTGAATTTGAGGACATACATGGCTTCTGGGTAAATTCTGAGAACACATCTAAGGACATGACAAAAAGAGACAAATTGCAGTGTACTAAGGAGAATACAGTAAGATCATTGACTTTGAAGTCAGATGAGTTCGACTCATTGCTGGAAGTCGTTCTTTGCTACTTGCATTTAATGCTACTTTCCAAGGGCTACTATAAAGTACAGAATGTGCTAAGAAAGAAACTTTGATCTGGGATAAAGAAACTTTGTCTCAGATCTACTAGACGGAGGAATGTGACCCTCAACACTGTGAGAAGCTGAAACCTTCTCCTCATGGTGAGAATTTAGTACCAATCTGTTTTATACAAAATGTTTCCTGAGTGTGTCAGCAGCTATCTGTTTCCTGCACTTTGATAAAAAACTTTAGGAACTCAGATCCAATGTAGAGCCCCTCCCTCAGTCCATCCATCATACACCTCCTATCTGAGTCTGGGTTGCAGTGGACATAAACAGAGTAGGGTAACTCAGAAGTCTTCCTCCCCACCCACATCCAGCTGCTCCCTAGGCATCCCAAGACATTCCCAAATCAGACTGAACATGTAATCTTAATCCCTCTGACATGTTTCCAGTTGTACATGCTCAGAATACCCCTATAGGACGGCTTGCAGGAAGCATCCTGCTCAAATAAAATAAACCTCGTGGTTCATTTTATCAGTTCCTGGATGCTTCAGGATCTTCATGTTTAAGATTACATTTTATTTATGACACAGCACCCATCTCAAACTAATCAAGCACTGACCCCAGTGCTGACTGCTACGCATGTCTCACCTAAACACGCAGCAGCTCCAACCATAGCATAGAGCCCCGGTGTGATGCAGTCTGCTCCTGGTGAGCACCACCCTTTAAAGATGATGGAGTCGTGGTTGTAGTAGGCCAGCTGCTCCATGCCGACACCCAGCAGTCTGCCGGCGATGGCTCCGACTGCCATGCTGGGGATGAAGAGACCGGAGGGAACCTGTGTGGACAAAAGGAGGGAGAACAGAGATGAAGTATAAGCTAGTGCTGCTTCGCAAATCTGTTCTTGTGACACTGGGTCGCTGCAAAATAGGACACAAAGTACTGAAGATTAGGAGGCATTAATTTCTTTTAAAACCTGAAGGTGCCAAGGTTTATGCTTTGGATTACTGTTTTTTACAGGACTAACTTTTTGGGAATCTCACAATTGTATTGAAAGTCCGATTTATTATCGATGCCAGATCAGTTTTTTTGCATGAAAAAAGTAGGTCTACGCAGGTTTTATTATCTGAGTCTTAACGCAGTGTACAAACAGTAGGAGAAATGTCTGTGACTCAACCATGTTCATCTAAAATGGATGAAATGAGATAATATTTGTACATGATTTGTTTTCTTATGGTTGTCTAAGTCGAGGAAAAATATACTCAGCTTGCCGGTGTGGAGCTGATGTTATTATAGCATAGGATTTGAACTTCTGCTCTGTTGGGAAGCAGTGGCTCTGTGTGCAGAGTGTCAAATACATGGCATTCTTGGAGTTTAATCCCAGGCTGCAAGCAGCAGTGTCATCTGTCTTTCTGAAATGAAGCCACACTTTGGACTGTTTCTTCCTCTCTGCCATGACTCCTTCTTATTGCAGGTTTCCAACAGTGTAGACGCATGAGTTTGACGTCAGTGTTAACAATGCACAACTATCAGAAAAACACGCCAGCAGGGATCAAAGGATAGATAAGGATGGATAAACTTGAAAGAGAACAATTTCGATGGATGGGATGATTTGGAGCCTGTTCTCGTCTCCCATCCCTACACAGGGTAAGGACCTTTTGTACTTTGGGTGACCTCTAGCTCACCTGGGTGCTCCCATATAGGCTCATTGCAGTGGCCCAGGTTTGATTCCAACTTGCAGTTATAAAAGGCAAAACTGCCCCAAAATAATCCTTAAATAAATAGGAGGGCTTAGTGCTGCTCATACAAAAGATAACTAGTCTTGACGAGGGTCACATCTTGGTAATAAAGATGCCGTTAGCAACATCCATGCACATTTCAGCCCATAAAAAGTGCACCATGACTCAGCTTAAATCCTCCGCAGCAAAAACACTCTCTTAATTGACATGTAAACCCAAAAGCCATTACCCTTTTTTCCCCCAATAACTTGATCCTTCCGCAAGCCACATGACAGTGACTAATGCTGCTGTGACTCAGCATATAAACCACGCAAGGAGAGTGTCCAGAGGTTCAATTACACTTCATGTGAACCGCTAAATGGCCTACATGAGCAATGTCAGTGAATGAAACCCGTTCAGAATCTGGATCCAGACGCACGGTATTAAAGACAGCTGTCCTTGTGGCATGTTCCCACACTAAGCTACACAGAGTTCACAGAGAATAGTTCATCTATAAGGAACTAAAACAAGCATCGGCCAAAATCGATAACAGCGTTCTGAGGAGAACGGTGACATTTTAACAGGTGACATACGACACGTATTCAGAAGTATGTGCTTGTGGCTTCTGCTTCTGTCTGTGTTTGTGTCTGGACCAACCTTCATGCCAAAGGTAATCACAGTGATCATCATCTTGAAGATTAAGGCCAGAGCGAGCTGCCACAGAGCGGTGTATAGGCCTTCTCCTGCTGGCCGGTCGGCTAGGCTGTTGCCTACACCTGTTTCTGATGTGTTGGTTGGCTGGAGAGTGTGTGTGGGAGGAACAGTAGGAGATGAAGATAAACAGAGCGAAGATGGAAGATATAAAAAAGCAATATTTAAGGAATAGAAGGCAGACAGACAGAGAAACCAAAAAGGGCAGAATACAGTTGCATTTACTTTGACTTACTCTTTCTCCAAACAAACAATCCACTCCTTGCCCCACACACACATATTTTAACAAATCCACCTCTCACACACACGCACACAAACAAAGAGTGGATAGCTGACCTGCTGGTAGCCGCAGAGCTGAGACGAGTCGAGCAGCGAGCAGTCATTAAACAGCTCTGAAATGAGCTCGGCTCCACTCATCCTGGTGTAGCTGTTTGGGTATGCGACCACAGCGGTCAAAGCTGCGACCACCAGCACCTCCATGACGGGGTAGTGACCCAGACGGGTGGATTTACCTTTTAGAGACACACATGATTAACAGGCGTGCTGAGGTTAGAAAGAAAAAGCTTTCATTCAAATAAATAAAACTGTGTGTGCATCTGTTTAGAACACACACACACACACACACACACACATTCAGCATAACTTCACTCACGTCTCCTGCACCAGGCAATGTTGGCCCTGATGAACAGCGCCCCCCAGAGGCCTCCGAATATTCCCAGCAGGATGAAAGGGGCCAGCTCCACCAGGTGCCACGGGGCATGAAACTCCACGTAGAACAGCACCAGACGGCTGTTTCCAAACGGGTTGATGGAGCGCAGAGTGAAGGCTGCTACCAGGGCGGCGAAGAAGGAACGCCACAGGGTTTTCAGAGGGAAGTAATAACTCACCTGAAGGAAAAAAAAAGAGACGGAGGAAAGGAAAGGAGAGGGGTTTGAACTCACAGAAGGGATACTGACAGTCAGAGAGATTCAGCATTAGTAAAGAAGAACCTGGTTTATTTTTTATTTTCTAATATTGCTATTATAAAAAGTCCAGAAAAAATTAAATGTGAGAATCTTGTGGAGCTGAACACTGAAAGCTTCTGCTGAGGTTTATTTGTCATATTTTCTGAGGTCAAAATATATCTAAAAAAATCCAACTCAATTTGACTGAAGCGATTCATCAGAATAAATGAGTGTTAAAGCCAAATTACAGTTTGTGATTTGTGATTATATAAATGTGGTTTATGGTGCTGTTAGACCACCCTGTAAATACACGTTTGTGCCTCTCTTGGCGTGCAGCAAGCGGGGGAGCAAACAGTTTCATAACCACACTTTTTGAAAGGCAACACGGCAACAAATATGGATTACAGCAAAATGTTTGGTCACATAAAAACGTGTTGTGAATTTGGGAAATGATTACGTCCATCGCCTTTCAATAAATGTTGACTTTTAGATTCGGGAGTTATTGGAAATGTTTGGATTGCACAAGTTAGAAACAATCCTACATAGCCACTGCTGAAATCTAATTCTACAAATAATAATAATATTATTAGTGTAGCTTAATCCTTATCTGCAACTGAACAAAGCTTTTGTGCATCACTCATTTATAAATCAGCAAATTTTTCTGAGCTTTCAGATTCGGTGAGGTGCCGAAAATGTCCTCAGAAACAGGACCAATATCATCATCCAAAAACTCCCCGGGGTGTTTTGCTGACGTTGGATTATAGAGCTAATGAGACACATTTATTTTCCCAAACTATCAATGCACAGTTTATTATGCCCCAGCCATTGTGCCAGCGCTGTGCTCAAGAAAAATTAAACAAAAAGTGGAAACCAATTCAGATTAGTTTTGTTATCTGGTGCTGATAAAATAACTTGGTCCTCGCAGTGCTGCTCTGATGTGGATACTTGCACGATTCACTATAATCAAATCCATTTTTGTCACATATTTGCGGCACATTGCAGGTCTCATGTTCATCAGATTATCCTGTGATGTCGTCTAAGTTTTCAGTATCAGTCTTAACAGGGATTACTTGACAAATGATGACTTAATCCACAGGAAAGCAGTCAATAAATAATTGTAATCACCTCCTCCAGGCTGAACAGGACTCCTCCAATGGGAGCACCGAAGGCCACCGACACACCCACCGCTGCTGCTGCGGATAACACCTACACACAAGAAGAAAAACACACATCTGTATTGCACATTAAACAAAAGACAATAACACAGCAATCGATCAAACGCAGCACTCCTTATCGTCGAATGAACAGATGTTCTTTGGTACAGACGATTTACTAGAAAAAAGCTTAGTCACAATAGGCTGATCAAAACCAGTAGTTCCCATTGTTTCTGCGGTGAAGGCCAAATGCAGACACGCTGCACCGCGGCACTGATACTAATCTGTTGTGATATGAAGTAAAAACAATACAATAAAACAAGAACTCCTTCTCTTTAGCTACTTTTTTTAGGGTTTCAGAAAATGCTCAAAGACTGGAACACTACAGCAGCTTGTTTGGTTTGATATCATTTCACAACAAGTATTCTCCACCCTGCTGTCAGAGCTGACAGGTCCTGCTAAGGGAAGACACAAAACTTTTAACAGATAAATATCCCTATGAAGCTTCCTACTTTGTTGACATTTAAGAGTCAAAGGTCAGAGGAGCAAAGATGGCTGCATGCACAGACACAGCAGCTTCTCAGGGTCCTGTTGTTCATATTACAAGTTTTCTGAATTTGAGGCAAATGAGGCATTATCTAAAATAACCATGGACTAGTTTGCAGACATTTTCTGATCACAAATCTGAGCACTGAATAAAGCCAGGTTTAAAATTCTAGTTTTTATTTTGTTGAGACCTTGGAGTCAAAGGTTTCTACAGAAAGTAATGTTGGATTTCTCTTTTTATCACTCCATAAATCAGAAAACTCTGTCAGCAGCCAAAAAGAAAAAATCTATTGTCGTCTTTTTTTCCCGTTTTTTTTTGGGAATTAAATGTTACATAAATCAGGCCATGAAATATATATAAACAAACCCCTCTGTAAAAACCTTCAGAATATAGATATAGATAGATGAGGCATTACGTCATAAAATATGCACTTTTTGCATATTTTTCCAGAACTAAATTCTAGACTAAAATAAACACCTACATCTTCTTAAAGAAGACATGTTATGGAAACAAAATCGCCCAGTAAATCTCTCAGTAAATACTGTCCAGTAATACTAGTCCAATAATAATAATAATAATAATAATAATAATAATAATAACACATTTATGCTCCTCTTGTTTACAGAGTGGGTGTGCAGCAGACAAATACACTGATGCTGAGGTGGTCCCTTATCCTAATCTACACTATTATTATTATTATTTTAATGTAACGCAAAAAAAGTACATAGTGCTGTTAATTTTATTTTTGGTTTTCAATATTAAACTTAACACATAGAGACAGACAACCATTCACACTCACATTCATGCCTACGGACAATTTAGAGTCACCAATTAACCTGCATGTCTTTGGACCGTGGGAGGAAGCTGGAGTACCTAGAGGAAAGGATTCGACTCAGGAACCCCGGGGAACTTTGAGACTTTTAGTCAAGAGGATAGCAGGTGAACTGGCTGTAAATTTGGAAAATAAAGTTTCCAATAATGACGGAATGATGTATTAACATTTACTGGGATCTAAATGGAGTCATTTCAGTTACAGAACTTTCTTCGTCTTCCCAGAACTTTCAAGGAATTTAGAAATCATTACGAAATCACAGATCAGTAAAATAAAGCATTAGCCAGAATTTGTCTTTTTTCTCTGTCCTGAATGTTTACATTTATTGCACTCTGTCCCAACATATGAGAGAATTTTAATGTCAGCTGCGATCAAATCTGAAGTCTGTCTCTCTGTGTCAGCCCTGTGACAGTCTGGTGACCTGTCCAGGGTCTACCCCACCTCTTGCCCAATGTCAGCTGGGATAGGTTCCAGACCCTAACGCAACCCCTAACAGGATAAGCGGTAAGTAAATATAGAACTTGGTGAAATGATTTCATTGTGTGTCTCAGTACATTTCTAATCATATAACAATGCTGCCTTAATACTGATAACTGTGATAATTTTGGTCACTATAATCATGATATAAAATTTTCATATTCTGTTTCATCTGTACTCTGTTGTGCAAAAGTAAAAAAACAAATTATCTTGGGACACTTTTTATATAGAGCAGATCTAGCACTATGTCCTTTAACTTAATTTACAGAGGCCCCATAACTGGAAACCGTGGCGAGGAACTTCGAGCCTCAACTGCAGACAGACACATGGGAGACAGACAGACCGCAAGAGAGACTAAGAAAGAGAGAGTGGGGGGAGTCCATTTTCCTGCTGAATCATCCAAGACTCGGACACTGAATCCTAAACAAGCAATAAAATCCCTCATTATTCACCTCGCCCCAGCTGCCTCAGAGCCTACCTCTCGCCGCTTGGCCTCATTCTTGCGGTACTTGGTGAACAGGTGGCACAATATGTTTGCGCAGCAGCACGCCACGTGTACCAGAGGGCCCTCCTTCCCTAAGCTGAGCCCAGAGGAGACAGCTAAAACCAGGGTGATGGTCTTGATGATCAGGGTCCACTTCCCTAGGTAGCCACGGATGATGAACCCACTGAGGATGGTTTTAATCTGAGAGAGAGGGAGAGAGGAAAAAAAGAGTGTTTGCACGTGCATGGATTAGTTTGTGTGTGTGGAGGCAATCAGGACATGTTTGTGATTGTGTGTGTGTTTATATTAGAGAGGGATCGGTTTACATACGCGTGTGTGAGCGTACAACCGAGAGAAAGTAAGAGCGTAAACACTGATGGAAGGGAAGGAGAGAAAATGGAGTCTGAATTGTGGATATTTCTCTTTCAAATAAGCAGTTAATCTCATGTGCGTGGGCCTGCTGACCGCTGTCTGACCTTTCAGCAAAGAGAAAAAGGAATCCACGTTCCATTAAATTAAGGATGGTCTTTGTCCGAGAGCTGCAGTGAAAGAGAGGTTTGGAGTTTATACGCAGGAAAGAGCTGTGTTTGTGTGTTTTGCTCTGTATACATGAAATGGGTGAATCAGTGTGGTTCTGTTTGTTCTCAGTTCAGTTTTCCATTTGTATTTCCAGAGTGTAAGCAAATCTTGAGCTTTTCACTTCCTTAGAGATAAAGAGCAAAAGAACAGAGACAGAGACAAAGTAAACAGTGATGTCAGGGCAGCAGAGAGGATGTCTTGTGTCCGCTGAATATCATTGATCTTTTGTATTGTTTGAGTCTGGATGGAAATAAATCGACGTGAATGGATGCTGTGTGGAAAAACGAAGGGACTGTAGGCAAAAGGAGGGGCAGACAAGTAGAAGGACTCATCTCATATGTTTAACGTTACTGTCCAAACACTCCACTGAGTAAAACCCAAACATCTCCAAGCTGTTTATCCCTGCTGTGTGCGAGACTTAAATTCAAAGAAAGAATAAAACGTGCAGAGATAATTACATGTAACTATATGCGGCTAGAAATCCTGCTAATCCTGTTGGAATCCTGTCCATGATCAAACATGCATGACTTAAGCAAACAATGTCATCGATCGATACTTAAATATAACATAAAGACAGGGCTGCTTTTTAAATACATTATAATTTTGAGTGCAGTTTTACCTCTGGTATTCCTGAGCCGCACGCGTACGGAGCAAAGGCCCTGACGAGTGTGACAGCCAGGAAGGCGAAAAGTAGAGCCCAGAAGATGTACATCAGGTAGTTCACTATGTAGGCAAATGCACCCTGGAAGGACACACAAAGACACACATGGAAAAAAGAAGACAAGTGATTTCTGAAACCCTTAATTTGGAAATTATATCTTAAAAAAAGAAAGATAAAAGCTGTGTTTTATGGAATTTCTCAATTATGGGATCAATAAAGGTGTATCTTATCTTATCTTCACTTAGCACCTTGTGTCATGACAGCTTACAACCAGTAGATGGCATCAAAGCGCCATTATCACAACAGGCACCGTTGTCACATGGGAAATGTTTGTGTGCTTTTGTTATGACTGTACAAGTGAGACAGAGCATGACTGTACATGAAATATTTCTAGCCTGTGAAGAGATCAACTGGCCCTCATGTTGTGTATAAGAAGAAACTCTCTTCAAGCACTGAAGACAATACTGAGACACAATAAAACAGCCTGTAGCTTTTGATTAATTTTGTACTTCATACACGCAAACAAAGGCTCGACACAGCTTGGAGACTCTATGTACATTTCATGAATCTAAGAGTGCAGAAGGATGTTTTCAATCTTGAATTAAATTGGTTTTGTTTTGTTTTCGTTATCTAACATTAGCCGTCTGGATAACCAGTACTACAAATCTGGTTATCAACCAGTTCAGTCAACTCTTGGTTTTCTGATCCAGCCACAAGCACATTCATGTGAAAGAGGCGGGGGTGTTAATTACGAGTGCCATCATAAGAACCATGAATGAAGTAGGCTGTTTCATATCATAGGAGATGAAACGGGAGTGAAAGTGTCTGCGGCTGCGAGACAGGAAAATGTCGGTGGTGTGGGATGTAAACGATACTCTGATCTTGTAACTAAAATACTATCCAAAAATTCACTGTCAGCCGAGTCTTAAATTACGTGTACGTACCACTAGAATACTACCAATTCCTTTTGTTTTGGATTCATAAATGAATAACAAAGAAAATGGATTCCCTCTTGAATATGACAAGAATTGATTCACAGATTATGTCCCTTCACCTCTGCTGTCCCCGTTATGAGCTCAGCCCAGCTCTGCCACTGTGGACACTTGTCCCTCTCCTGGAACGTCGCCTGGTTGGACTTCCAGCAGCAGTGCTCGTGGTTGAACCAGAAGCCAATGAGACAAACCCCTTCCTTCATGTCGGTCAGCCAGTGGGCTGCGATGTCGATGCCGCCAGCTACAGCGCCTGGGCGACAGAAGGACGAATTCAGGACAAAGACAATAATATTCAAGGTGAGCAAGTTTTATTTTATATGTTAGTTCTGAGGTGTGCTAATGTGTATTGAGCAAACATCCATCATCAAATATCACATGTAGCCTTATGTTCTGTGTCTAGACTGAACTTTCTGGCTCACCGACATGATAAATATTAATCTCCTTTAGAAATATGTCACCCTGCTGCCTATTTTCAGAGCAATGTTGGAGCTATTTTGCTGCTCTCCACCTGCTACCTGTCACCACATGGGGATTAACTTTCAGCTGAAGCAGCACAGCAACACAAGGAAAGGTGTGAGCAGGTATAGGCATGGCCATTTTGTGTTAAAGAAGCCGTGTGTGTAAACTCTATTCATAAAGATTACTGTCTTGACTGATAACTAAATACTCTGCTCTTTACTGTCAGTGCAGCTCACTGTGCACTATCTAGCTGTGCAGGGTTTTATTTCCTGCTGAAACGTGCCACCCCACAAGAGGTGAGAGGAATTTGGTTTGTGGTCTCTAAAGTATTCAAAAAAATACCTTCAGTAAGACTCAACAGCAGAGTGTTTTACCAGAAACAATGTCCCAGTTTCTCAGTTTAAACGCTGGGCTTTACTGTCAACTTGATTTAATGTCACATGCACAAAACAGAGTGAGTCCACACCACAGCTTTAGAGAACAGAGTGCTCTACCTGACATGAGTCCCACTAGAAGCATGAGCAACCACCCAGAGAAGGCATCGCTGACGCTGTGCAGCAGAGCCACAGTCGACTGTCGGCTCTTATTGGTGATCTGGATGGACACAGAAATGATAAGATCAGTATTAGAATGCAATAATATTGTTTTTGTGGTGCTTCCAAGAAATACTTCATCCCCATATTAACAAAGTGCATATCAATTATACATCGTAATTCATCGTAACACGGGGTGTGTTACGATGAATTAGTGAAGCACACCTTCGTTAAATAAAAAACCCAAAAATGGAGATAGATGTTGATGAATTGAGGTCAAGGGCACTGTGTTGAACAACAGCGAAACTATATCAAAACATACGCTCACAAACTCTCACACAACTCGTGCAGTATAATCCATTTCATATTTATTCAGTCTTACGCTTAGTGCTTCCCAACAGGCAGCCCTTTCTGATGGGAATGGGACTAAAAGTGAAACTTAGTATCTATGCTCTCTTCAAAGCCAGACTCCATTGACAGAAACACCAATTTTACCTCACTTAACACAGGAGTTGTTGGTCTACTGCTGCCTTAAGCGGGATTTATACGTGATCTATGCACATCCCCTACGCATTGTGAGCATTTACACTTGTGCGGTGGTGTGTCTGTGTTGCCCTGGAGTTACACCTCCAAAACACTAGTTGGCAGTAGAGGTTTGTGTGAAGTGCTGTAAAGTTTAGTTGATTCAAAACACACATTAAACACACATTAAACATATCTTAATAGAGACAATTTCAAACACAAGTACACAAATCAGCTTCACTATAACTCGCAGCATTCACAGACAAATACTTGTCTTTATCTGGACACATTTTCCCCACAAATACAACATGCTGATGTTTTTAGCACAAGCCTATGGGCATTATACATTGTATAAATTAGCCTCGTGGCTAGGGAACTTTTCCTCTACTCATATGAAGCCAGGGACAACAGCAACATTTAACAAAGGTAACGTTACATAATTTGGCTCCATTACAACTCACAAGGTTCACTGACAAAACAACTGTCTTAAGGTAAGGCAAGGCAAGGCAAGGCAAGGCAAGGCAATTTTATTTATATAGCACCATTCATACACAAGGCAATTCAATGTGTTTTACAAGAGAAATACGATAAAACATTAAAGGAACAATAGATCATTAAAAACAAAAGCTAAAAGCAAGAAAAACAGTGCAGAAAATGCATTTAAAAAGCAAACATAAAGCAAAAGCAACAGCAGACAAATATATAAACAATAGCTACAGATTATCCTAACAATAAGTTACATATCTAGTTCACTGGTAAGCTGCAGTAAAGGCCCGAACATACTTGGGCGGAACGTACGTGGAACGGACTCCGCGAGGAATGTCCGCAGTCATTCGGGCTTTCATAGTCAAGCGCACTTCCGCGTTGTAGTTTCCTGTAAAAATGTCCATGAAAAATCCCTGCGGTGTAAAAAATGCATGCCAAGCAGTCACTGGTGCATGGAGCGGAGTCCGCGCGGTCGTAAAATCTGAGCTTTGCGCGCACAGGGCTTGCGGACGTCCGCTTTGAGCCCGCGCGGACCTCCGCGGAGTCCGTTCCGCGTACGTTCCGCCCGAGTATGTTCGGGCCTTTACACTAAACACGTTTTCCAAACCATTATAACATGCTAACGTTATTAGCACAAGCCTATGGCATTTTACATTGTATAAATTAGCCTAGCGATGAGCGGAGATTTCCTCTGCTCATATGAAGCCAGGATAAATCACACACAAGACTTACAATGCTATTCTTGTCTGTGAAATTAAAGTAAATAAAAGCTTTGTTTCCACTGAGGGAAATTACTGTTTTTGTCAATGGAGTCTGGCTTTGAAGAGAGCATAGGATAAGTTTCATGTTCAATTCAATCCCCTTTGGAAAGAGCTGTCTGTTTGGGAAGTACTGAGCATACAACTGAATAAATGGAGGCTTAAATTATACTGCATGAGTTGTGTGAAAGTTTGTAAATGGATGTTTTCATGTAGTTTTTCTTTTGTTAAACACAGACCCCTATGATTTTAATTCATCAAGAATTATCTCTCAAGAGGCATACAAGAAAAACTGTCTTGTTTACAAATTCAACGTAAGACGGGATGGGTAATTGATATAAAATTGGTTTGTTTGGGGGGTTAAGTACTCTCTTAAAACTTGAATCTCTTGTCTAAACAAATGAACTATGTAGGAAACCATCACTACTTCAGCAGCTACTATCAGGAGCAAACTACATAACCTCAATTCTCCAGTTTCTATGCATGAATCTGTGGAGCTATAAATATAAACTCTAAGCAAAGCATGATGAGAAAGATGCTTTACATTGTGATACCCAGAGAGCATTATTTACGTTATTACAGGTATGACAGTGAAGCAAACACTCCTTGCTACTGAATGACTATGATCTAGTTAAGGTTTTTACACTCTTTGCCTTCCTTTGAAACACATAGGGCTACCCCTCGTACCTCTCTGTGTCTGTCCTGGTCCTTGCTCTTTTCTCTGACCCAGTCGATGGTGTTGAAGTCTTCGTAGGTGCCCAGTCCAGGGAGCGGGTCCTCCAGCAGGTCCACAAGTTTGTTGGGGCCGTTACCGTTCATACCGGCTGCTCTGCTGCTGCTGCTGCCGTGCTCCTCGTAAACTCCTGGGAGGGAGGGACGGGGAGCGAGAGGGAGAGAAAGGCATTCAAGATGCACATTAACATCCTCACACACACACAAACACCAGCCTCTTGCTTGCTACCGCATTCTTCTTGCCTTGTCATTTTAGGCATTTTTCTCCTATTGTCTTATGCCGTGCTGTGTTTTGGACAATTCACATTCTATTATTTATACATTTTGATTGTGACTTGGATGTTACTTGGGCTTTCTGTGGTCAGAGGAGGTCAGACAGTACATTCGCAGAATGAATGCACAAAGACAAGCATGTGAACTCCTTCACACACACACACACACACACACACACACACACACACACACACACACACACACACACAGAGGCACAGAGCTCCAGCAGTGTTTCCCATACATACATTGTATTTGTTTTAATCTGCTGTAACACTGAGTCCAGTGTGAACTGATGTCAGTACATACACTCTAAGTAACATCTGCTATAATATCTAGACTCTGCACAATCAAAGCCATGAGCAAAGCTGGAATTAAACCTCAAAATACAAAGGTTTTGGATGCAAGTAGCAACAACATACTACTCATTACACTTTACTTTGAGCTTAAGCTGTGTGGCTAAACATGCTAAGCTTGTGCTGAGGGTGGTGCAAGAGTTTGGAGTGTGAATTTCATCTCGTAATGTCATGGTTTTCAGATTTTTATGATACTTGTATGAATAATTTGACAACCCTTCTGTCTGACAAAGGTCTAGTTACTGAAACATACTGAAACTGTGTCCTACTCGTCCTTTTCCAATGCACCTGTTTTGAAATAAGCATGCGAGGCATTCATCAAAAACACAAATTCTCTCGGATTCGTAAATTTATTGATTGGTGCAAGATGTGAGATCATACAAGGCTCCAAAATGCTGGCAAAAGCATCCTCTGGAGACTCTAAATTAGTAGCAGTCAAGATATCTTGCTCTGTGGCAGCCTCTAGCTCAGCCAGTAGAGTGTCCGCCTTTTGCAGCAGCCCAAGTTTGATCTCAACCTACGGCCCTTTGCTGTGTGTCATCCCCATTCTCCCTACCCCTTCTCCTGTCACTCTCCAGCTGCACTGTACTTAAGGCAACAAAAGCCCAGAAAATAATCTTAAAAAAAGAAGATATCTTGCTCTGTCTCGAACAAAGTGTTAGACGAAGTCATGGACCGACTGACTTCATCAACTTCAGGCCCTGCTGAGAGTGTACCCTTAAAAAGAATACACAGCTAGCCTACAAAATACAAGAAAACAATCACTAAACAATGGCCTGAAGTTGATCTTTCAACATCTAATATAATAAGTATATTTTACAGAATTAATCTCTTTAAAAGAACAGGCGCTGCCCTCCAAAGATGGATGTCAGCTGCAGTAGTAATCTGGATGCGCTCACCCTGAAGATGCCCGTCTTGAAACGGATTCGTGCACACACACACACACACACACATTTACAACCCTTGAGAAAGTGCTCACAGTAGCAAATCCACTATTATTGCTGACTATTGTTACTAAGCAAAGAAAATAAGGAGCACACAGCACAAAGGAGGTACACAAAATGTGCATTGTAGCCTAATGTCGTAGTACTGATAACACTATTCCTGACAATACTGTATCAACGAGTGTTTGAGGCAAAGACACACAAAGCCGTGTTGTGAGATCGACTTTGGCTGCATTTGGCTCGCGACAAAAGAGCTTTGAGTATGTGGCAGCGTCCCGGCTACAGACAGCAACAATTAGCAGACAGCAGCAACCAATCAAAACCAGCTCCCCGACGGAAACAGGAAACGTCAGGGGAAGTTCTGATTTATGTTGTGTGTAAGCAACCAGCGACCCGAGCTGAAACGAGTCATTATGGGACAGAGACAATGGTCTGGGCCAAAATGAAAATGTGTTTTCATTTGAGTATTAATAGAAGACATAATAGAAAATGTATGCTGATGGAGGTGGTGCTTCCTGTCTGTGAGTTTAATGAGCTTGATATGAGAAAAGAAGCTAATACTTAGAGAAGAAACTGATGGAAATCTACTTCCAAACATACAGTAAACGATGGACAAAAAAGTGTGTCAGTAAAGTGTGTGTAGCGATCAGTTCAGTAATATTTCATCTCATATTTCGGACAGAAAACGAACCATGACATATGACTGAACTCTTAATCTACACACTATCTTTGCTTCACATACACTAGCAACATCTCTAACATGACACTGGAGGAGGGGAACATTTGCATCCATTAAAACAAAAGGAGCTTTTATACACCTGAGCTGACGAGTTAGACTGGTTTTAAGCTAAGAATGAAAAAAATGCACTTGCTATACATATCTCTCTCTGTCACTGAGGCACCGACAAGCTTGACTACCTGTCGCATAGCACCTACTCTTCCCTTACAAAACTCTATCTCAGCTTACACAGCACATCACCATTTACAAGGTTACACAGCAGGAGTCACCTGACAGTAATGCAACCTAAAATGTAACTAGACCCAGGCAGAGGGAAGACAGCTTTAATAACAATCAGGTTTGCTTTTGCTTCCTTTTAGTTTAATTCGTTTTGTCACTTGGCTTGTGCTAACAATTTGTCGTACTGCTGGCAGATTAAAACAGTTCCTCACTTTCCCCTCTTAAATCAATTAGCATTTGCTGTGAAATGCGTGCTCGGCTCAGCATGGAGTCCCCTCGTGACCCCGTGCGGGACTGGATGAACTGAACAGATGAATCGCCGGAAAAAAAGTTTGGCTTGTTTGGGCTGCTATCAGCCGGGTCCTGCGCAGCACATGGCCGTGAAAGTATTGTCTGAGAACCTTTAAAATGTTGTGAAGATGCAAAAGGCTTCAGTCTCTTATTATTCTGCGCTAAGAGGCTTTCTAAAGAAGGTCTTTCGAAAACCATGACTATGACAGATGGCAGCCAGAGCTGGATATAATTATGCCTCCCAGCCAGAGAGACAGAAGAAATCAGAAAACAGCCATTCAGGGTGTCTACAGTTATCAGACACTTCAATTTAATGTTTTTAGGACCTTTTAAGATCATTTTAAACCACATTAAGGACTGATTTTTTGATATAGCATCTTTATCTTTAGATTTATTGAGATTTTGCTATCAGGCAAATGCAAGTATAAAGTAAAGAGACAGTATTAGGTTCCGTGTTAGGGTTAAAGATTTGTAACATCAGAAATGTGGACTTTCACACTGAAGAACTTAAAAAAAAATAAATTAAAAGCTCAATAAATTAAACAAAATGAAGTGTTTGTGGCAATTAAGTCCTCAAAAATGCAATTTTAAAACTGTTTAATAACTTTTAAGACCTTATATTTATAAAATTAAATCGGAGCAGGGTTGGAAATTAGCATCAGTCACCGTCAAAATGCTGGTAAAATATGCAAGTGGCTGCTGCTAGATTTGCTTTATTTACCAGCCAAAAAACAATGGTAATCTACTGAGTGGCTGGTAGATATTAAAAATCCACAAAAAAGGACAAAAAAGTTCAATTCCATATCCTGAACAGGAGACGTTAAGGACTTTTTAAGGACCTGCAGACACCCTGTCAACTGTCTTCCACTTTAGCTCTATAGTAAAGGTAAGTCATCTTTATCATGACATAGTAAATTCTCTTGAAACTCAATTGAAAAGTTGCTTATGGATAAAATAACTCCTAAAAATCCTCCACTGTAGAAATATATATAGTCTGACCCATAGCCCAATTTCACCAGCCTTTGTTTGGCTACTGTTGTTCAAACAGAGGGAATAAGGCATACAATTGCTGAGGATTAAAGTTTACTACAACCATTCGTCTTACCAAAGTCACTGCTGTCTTACAAGTCCTTGTTTGCCCTTTTCTATTTTAAGTGGATTTGCCAAAAACACACAACTGTGACAGACCTTTGCACCTTACTCATGATAGCTGAAACACAGTCAGTACAGCCCAGAGAGAATGCAACCACACAACCAGAACACACTGAAATAAAATAACATGAACACAGGAGTTTATCATTTTCAAACATTCACAAAGGGACAAAGATAAGCAGGAGCTAAAATGTACGACCTAATATACAAAGTGAAAGAACACTAAAGCCATCAGAAAAATGCAAATATTCCCTGCTCTACGTAATTAAAGTGGATTTAAAAGTAAAGACCACAAACAAAACCAAGCAGTAAGGATCTGAGTCTGACCTCAGCTGTCATGAACGAATAAAAGAGCACACAACGGCCTCTGTGACCCCGGCTCCCATGAGGTAGGAAATGCACTGCCACACACACAGATAAGAGTGTTTAGAGTTCATCATGTATCTGTTGCTGTGGACCTCTGTGCCAAACACACTGACATACACAGCTGTATACACACACACACACACACACACACACACACACACACACACACACACACACATCAAGCACCAAAAAAAAAAGGTTTGTTTCTCTCATGCAGGCTGCAGTACAGAAACATTAACCACGTGAGTCAGTGCCTGATGGGTCGTAAATAGTCTCAATGATCAAACTCCGCTGTGTTAGAGTTAAAGGTATCAGCAGAAACAATTGTAGCACAATTTAAAAGTAGACACAGGAGACACATGCAGAGGAAGCTGCTGTGAAGGAGTTGGAAGAAAATTCAAGTACGACTTGTTACTCCAGCACGGCCTGTGTCAGCAGTCTACCAGCTGACGAAAGCCTCTCTTCTAATCCTAACTGCATTTAATAGTCACTCTGAATGAGGGCAGAGTGCAGACCTTATCAGACAGCAAAAAGAAAAATCAAAGCCACAAACAAAGCTCACCATTTTCAACCAAGACCTCCTCATCCAGCCGCTTACTCCAGAACTCCCAGTGCATCTCTCCTTCTCTGGCCCCAAACACAACAAGTATCCACAGTCAGTGTCAAAACTCAAACTGGAAACCTCTTCCCTCCTCTGAACTCCTCTAGGAAGTGGACTCCAACAGAGCACTACCCCATTGGCTGGAAAGCAGTGGGAATGAGTAATCATTGGGTAATCTGTCTGGGAAGTGGATGACGATTTGCTGAGCTAGCAGGAACTGTTTGTAATAGGCTCTGAGTGTTTGGGAGCGCTATCTGATTGGCTGAAGTGGCTCACTGCGTAAACAGGAGGTCAGATGTGTTTATAAGGTCTTGACCTTTTAAAACCAGTGGGGCAGTTGTCAGTAAGTGATGCACAGTGCTGTGTAACAGGGTCAGGCTTCAGGTCAATTTGCCTTTGAGTCTGTCCATTCTGGGAATGCAGTCCTTCTGAACACCAAGTACTAAAAAGTTTTTGACGTGCAGTCTGGTTTCTTAATATTTCAGAAAAACTGAGCAAATAAATTCAAATTTTTTACTGAACTGAAGTGAAAGCACTAAGCCTAACCCCGCTGTGACCTCAGGAGAAGTATGTTACCTTATTCCTCTCACACAAAAGGTCTGAGTTAGACCTCCAGGAGATATACAACACTGTGTATTTAAAGTAGATAGAGCTAAACCACATTCAAATTCTTCTGACTGCCAACACTGAAAGGTTGCAGCTGGGCTGTGGCAACTATTTTACCCCTTACTTCCTGTCTGATGGCTTGAGTTTCATGGAAAAAAACATTCAAAAGCCAAACCCAATGTGAGTCACAAACGGCAAACTTCTTCAAAGATGAAAGATGTGGTTAGTGTAACTTCATGGTGACATTTTTTTACAGCCTTGAATGACACTGGTGAAAGCCACAAGACAAAATGTGTCACAGTTTGGTTGTTCTAAAAAGGGACAGTTCACCCCCTTTTAAGATAATACATATTTTCCCCCTTAACTGTGGTGGTATCAATCAAAATCAAATCAAGTTGATTTATATAGCACATTTAAAAACAACTGCATTTGACTAATATGCTGTACAAAATAAACAAATGACATACAAATATAAAACAGAATAAAACCAGTAAGAACAAATACATACGTAAAAGGACTATATAAACACTAAAATATTAAAACCACTCAAACAACCAAAGGCCACTGAAAACAGGTACATTTTAAGAATTGTTATTACAGGTGTCAATGGAAGGGGAGCATTTAATTGAGAGTGGACGGGTATTCCAGAGTTTCGGAGCAGCTACCGGGGTGCACGGCCGGCATGATCTCCCTTACTCACCAGCCTCGATCACAAGACATTGTTGTGAGGATCTGAGAGGTCGGGAGTTGGAGCAGGGGCAGAGAAGTTCAGCAATATATTGGGTCCCAGCCCAACCCAGGCCGAAACCCAGGTACACAGAGTTGCAACAGTCGAGTCTTGAGGAGATTAATGCAGTGGTTACAGTTTTCAGCCTTTCACCACAGAGTCAAAAATGACACCAAGATTCCTAGCATGGGTATGACTGTACGTTATGAGTGGTCCTAAGTGGCTGACTATGCTCACTGTGGTTTTAGGAGGACCAAAAACAATAACCTCTGTTTTGGTGTTTAGTTTTTTTACCACTGAGGATTTCACATCCTGGAGGCAGTTAAGGAGAGATGTGATGGAGCTTGAATCCCCTGGGTATAACGAAAGGTAAATTTGTGTGTCGTCAGCATAACAGTGAAAAGAGTGCTGGCAGAAAACTGAGCCTGATGGAAGAGTGTGCAATGCAAATAAACAGGATTATCAATCTAGATCGTTTTGGTTTGAGCTGCTGAGTGTTGGAGATATTGGCCATGTCTCTCCCAGTTACTTAAGATAATCCACAGACCTTGTTGTGAGCAGTTTCATGTCGGAATCATTTTCTATCTACAAAACTACACCCGATAAGCATATCATAGCGCAGAAGAAAGCACTCATCTACACAGTGATGAGAGGCTCATGCTTGTGACACTGTGAGGTGTAAACATTGATGACATCTTCCTCGGCTGGGCTGTGACGTTAGCTAACTCAGTGGTGCTAGGTGAGCACTTTTTTCAATAGAAGGCAAATGTTCCGACATGAAACTGCTCACAAAAAGGTCTGTGGATTATCTTAAGTAACCAGGTCATGCTTTCTGGAAAGAGACATTGCTGCTGATTTTTTTTTGGTGAACCAAGCACCTCAAGCCAAGTGCCGTCTAGTTCCATTAAACTGGGCAGTAGGCAGACATGTCTACATTCGATATCTCCAACACTCTGCAACTGTCTCTTTAATACTACAAGTTAACGGGAACTTAAAATTGACAGGAAGTAAGAGTGGTAAGCAGGTGCCAGACTGTCATTGTGAGAGTGCACTCATGCTGCACAGTTTCCTCCAAATAATCAACCACACATGTTCAGTACCGTACCAATTTATTTTAATAAGCATTCATCTACTTTCTATAGACTGCACAGTGCAAGGAGCTGAAGTCTATCCCAGCATGCAGCTGTGGAGTGAGACGCAGGGTACACCCTGGACAGGTTGCCAGTATATCACAGTGTTCATGCTGCGTGCTCAAGTAAACCGGGAGTTTCTTTAAAAGACATGCTAACCACTGAACCACCCCCACGCTTGATCACCTCATGAAACCATTAAAACAGCAACATGGTGGTCCCATGAAACAACCAAGCACACAAGAATCCTGTCTACAACTTCAAATGCCAAAAGAAAAGCAATCCCAGATAGATTTCACCGAGCACGGTGCAAACTGATCCAGTATTAGCACTTCTCAGAAAATGGGTCAGCAACACAGAGTCCCTGGAGCAAGTCTGCTTGTTTCCAGTGAGGGATGTCATGCTGAGCTCAGCACTCACTCTGAGTGTGTGTGTGTGTGTGTGTGTGTGTGTGTGTGTGTGTGTGTGTGTGTCCTAAGGGGACAGAGGAGACCATAATACATTTTCACAGAATATTAAAACACACCCACCTTTAATTCTTCACAGAAAACTCTGGAAAACTTGACACAGCCTTTGTCTTGCGACCGCAGCACTGTGTGCCAGAGCTTACACAGTAAGTTATCTATTGCAGATCACTTTGCACACACACATATAAAAAAGGCTGACACACACACTGTCTCCAGCGAGGATCTGAACCTTGAACTCCTGGAGTCTGGTTGCCATGGGAATTGGCATCTCATGTGACTCCTGTGACGCTTTAAGGCCGCAAACATTCATCTCTGGACCATGTTAATGTCATGGAGCGTCATTGCTTCGCCAGGCCCAAATTTTTAAATCATATTTACTGGGTCAGAGGAAATTCAATAAAAAGGGAATGTGCGTCTCCACTGTTGATTCGATTAATTTTCATGTCCGCAAGATGTTTTCCACGTGCTGGAAAGAAAGCTTAAATCATGCGGATGTGATGCAACAGTATCTGCTGGAAAACTTCACAGGAATCTGCCTCAGATGTTCCAGGAAAAGCTGCACTTCTGAAGAGTTTTTGTTAAGTCGGAATTTCCTTTCATTGATGTTTGTTGGATTGAACCAAAACAGCCAGAATTAATGTTACAGACTTTAATATGGGGGAAAAAAACAAATACCTTTTAAAGAACTGACGAAAAAATTTGGCATTGACCGCTTGATCAGATTCTTGCTGTAGGGGTTTAGGGGTGTAGGGGTGTATTTTAAGAGTGATGTAGTTCTGATTTGGCTGCATGATTGATTTATCGGTAGATTAATTCACACTGAAAATAACCGTTATTTACAGCCCCATTTCAAACAATGCCCTGCCCTTCATGACACCATGATATACTGTGAAATTCCTACACCTCAGTGTGAATCTCAATGGGCAGGGTTACTCTTTGCCCACATCTAACCAGGGGATTTCGGGCCTCATGAGTGATCTCAGTGACGAAAAGCTTATGCGTGATGTTTCATCTCAAACCAAACCTTATAATAAGCATAATGTAAGTTTACAGCAGTCGTCGGTGCTGAAGGTCCTTTTGACTGTTTGAGTCACACCTTTCAAGGGCCAGGTGAGTGTAATTACAACCACAAGGCTGCCACTTGCCTGTTTTAGGAGCTGTGACTATGTATTAATACACCTCATGAGCACTTAGCCTCTAACTGAACCAGTGGAGCATCTTGGGTTTTACCAGTAGGTCTGTGGTTGTACTGGCAGCTCCTAACTGGTGACTGTGTAGAAGGGTATTGCAGTAAAAGAGGAATATGTAAGCTCAGCATATCCCTTCTTCCTTGTATGTTTGAAAGAGGAATTTTTACTACTACAGGGGCAAAGCCCTGACAGATTGACAGCTCACAGCTTTTTAAATGTCCCTGCATGACCTTTACCTACTTCCTACAGACCATAGAGTTCTGACAATCACAGGTAGTATGTCACTTTACAGCTTGCTGGATTTCACTGGAAAAAATCTGCTCAGCATTCTCAGCAAGAAAAGAAAAGTTGCCTTTCACTCATCTCTTCCCTATTTTCTCAGCTCCCCTTTTCCTGTTTCACACAGACGCCACATGCGACCTCGTGAAGTAAACACTGTGATATTAAAAAACACTCCACACAGTCCGACACTCTGTACCCAAAGCTGTGACTCACTCCCTGTCAATCATTATATCCTGTTGTCACCAATGGTTAAAGCACTGCAGCCTGACTGAGAGAGTCCACGGCCCACAGCAGCAGCACTGACAGGATGTAATGTCAATACAGCTAGCAATAAAAACATTTTTGGCAACAGTGACAATTTTCGTTTATGAAACACCAGCAATAAAAGCAAGGAGCAGGAACAGATTTAAACAAATTCAATACCTAGGCGGCAGTAAAAAGAGCAAAGTAAGCACACCAAGAAATGCAACAGCACCTAATAAAACCTGGAAAACATGGACACAAGTTCACTGTACCTCACAATTAACACATAAAATACATTCTGCTAGTCTTGTTGGTGTAAAACATGTACTGTAGTAGCGCACCGTTCTGATTTGACTGCTCTTCACATCACTTTGCTTTATCACTGTGGTAAGGGAATTCCCTCTCCTCCAATTTATCTCCCTTGGTGTGGTTTTTGTGATACTTTTTCCTTCTCTTTAACATTGCCTGAGGTTCTGTGAAGAAGCCTTTTGAGACTTCACAGTTTATACCGACTAAACATTAAAGCAGCAGTTGTAGCTTTTATAAAAATAACTTTCCGTCATATTTGCTGAAACTGTCACTGCATCTGCACAGTGTTACATGAGACAGATAATGTGGAAAAATTATGTTCCTCCTCCTCCTTGTAGAGCTTCTGAAGGCAAGAATTCACCTCATGCGAATGAAAGCAACCAATCAGAGCCAAGGAGTCTTCAACGTAGTTTTCAATCATGTTATCACAGCTTGTGAACTGTGGTCAAACGGTTATGCTAGGCAGTGCTGATTAAGTTCGTGACCTGGCCGCTGTGTTGACAACAGTCGAGCGAAAACAAACAATCGCTCACCAGCTGGAGCGAAAGTTCTCATTTAACAGCTAAACAGTACACTAAAATATGTTTCTCAAAACATCTGAGGTGAGAAACAGGCAATGCAGAAACAGAATCTTGATTTATATTCTATCAGCGTTGCCTTGTTTGGCAGTTTGACTGCAGCAAGCAGTTATAGACTCCTCAGCTCTGATTGGCTATTTTCCATCCCAAATGTCATTCGAAGCACTAAGAGGTGACAGAGGAATATGACTTTTTTCGAATACAAGCAGCCTTAGAGATAGGACAAGAAGTTTGGACATCCAGAGGGAGCTCAGAGTAGAGCCACTACTCCTTCAAGTCAAAGCGGTCGACTGAGGTGGCTCGGGCAGCTCATCAGGATGCCTCCTGGACGCCTCCTGTTAGAGGTTTTCCACCAATGCCTTACTGGTAGGAGGCCCCAGGGCAGACCGACAACACTACATATCCTGTTTGGCCTGGGAATGCTTTCGGGATCCCCCAGGAGGAGCTGGAAAGCGTTGCTGGCAAGAGGGACGCCTGAATGACCTTGCTCAGCCTGCTGCCTCCACGTCCGGACCACAGATAAGCGAACAAAACTTGACAGATGGATGAACTACTGTATCGTTTAATACTGTGTGGATGTAGTGATAGTATCGGAAAATGTGACTAAAAGTTTTTTATAAATGTTGCCAAATGTAGCTTAAAAAAAAAACACTTTTTTCAGGAACTGAAACAGAGACGTTTGGTATTATTGTGACTGCTTGTTTCAAGACCGAGGCTGTAGCTGCTTTAACATCTCTCGGCTTCCTCTAGACAATAAAACATTATTACAATAATTGAGGTCAAGTGGCGTCAAAGTCAACACTTGTAGATGTTGATCTGTTCAAATACCTTAAGAAAATGATGGGGAAAACACCGACAGCACAGAAAATCAGCATATGTGTGTTCAGATTTCATCGGCAATGCCTGCACAGTTTCAGTCTGAATGCATTTTTGCTCTTATCGAGCGCTGTTATCACCTCGTGTCTGTCTTTCTGTTCTTCAAAAACAAAAATAACACAGGCGGCCAAGCCAGACAGCTGGGACAAGCAGCAACATGCTCACTTCCTTTAGACGGGGAAGCTTTTTAAAAAGGTAAGGTGATCTTTCTTTAGACAGACAGAAAACGCTACACGCCATAATTCAAAGGATGAAATTACAAGACATAATAAGCACAGACATAGAAATCTTTTCCATTCATCTGATCCCACACTTTGGGGCTTTGTATCGCAAATACACTGCAACAGGGGCACATGAAGGATGACTGCCTTGCCCAAGAGCACCTTCCGTGTACATTAGTTGTTGACAGAGGGATCAGAATACCTTGGCATGACTCCCAAGCCAGTATTTGGACAATCAGCCCCTCCTATAGCGCCCTCTCCTCTATAAACATTGGAGGCTAATGAGTCCCAGAGCAACAGGTTACACAAGGCTAAATGATTACAACTGCACTAAGAATGGCTTTTAAGAGGACTTGCTTGGCAACAAGTTCAAGTGCTCGCTAATGAGCAGTTAGGGAACCAGACGGCACTTTCCACTGCCCCAAGAGGGAAAGAAAAGCAGGAAGTGTGAGCTGAAATGCTAAAAAGGCAGGAAATAAAATGCAAACTGAGCTGATGGTAATCTTAAGTGCCACAAAAGGCCGTAAACTGCTTTCACTTGTTTAGCATAGAGCGAGTTTATTCACATATATCTGCACACACATGGTGACCTATTCACGCAACATCTGCCATCACAGATAAAACCATATTTTGTTGCTGTCATCCCAAACTTTAATGATGGACTCTGCACGGTGAAGGGTGAAATTAACCCGGCCTCGGAGCCCAAAGCCTCCCTGATTTCCCCGGAGCCCGGCACACAATTATAATCAGGCCGCGCAGCCAAGCGCCGCTATCAGGCGGAAACCTCGCAACTCCAGTTTTGCTGATTCTCGTGTTTCTACTTGAACTGAATCACCACACGCTCTCCTGTGGGTTATGATTTTCTTGCACAAACCACTGTGTAATTTTAAAAATACATGGTTGTCAGTTTAAAAACAATGCTGTGATTCTTCACCGCCCCCCAAAAAGCTGACACAGTGGAAACACATGGTTCAACCCAACAGAAGCCACATCCATTGAGAGAAAAATCTCATCTCTTGATTTCCTTTCCTGTTGGCACTGTCTTATCTTTGTGTTTCAACTAGTGGGGGAGGCTGGTGATGTCACAGTGACATAAGCAGTAGCCGGGCAGCTTCGATCACTGTCTGACTGTGCTTTTGTGGTCATATTTTTAACCCACTGACCTGTCCTGAAAGTTCAAAGTAGTCTTCTTTTGGTCTACTTCAGCAAATTTATTTTTGTGTATGAAATTAAGAAAAGGTGATGACATCAGCAATGACAGGGCAACGCTTGAAACTACGTTCCCCACTGCACGTGTGAATGTTTCTCAAACTACTTTTCTAGAGTGGAAAAAAACTGACAATGCCCTATCTGCAGAGAACATCAGGAAGTCTTGAAGTTGTGTTAGCAAAGAGGAAGCACTACGCTGTTCAGACCTGCATCTACACAAACAAGACCACAGTTATGAATAACAGCTGAAGGAGCTTCAGCTATGTAAGGAACAGTTTAGACTCTCAGGATGTTTGTGTCAACAAAACTGGAGGAAGGATCTGCACCAGCATGAGGCCTTGGGCTAGGTATGTTTCTGCTTAGATGAGGAAAGGGCGACACATATACAGTACAGGCCAAAAGTTTGGACACACCTTCTCATTCAATGCGTTTTCTTTATTTTCATGACTATTTACATTGTAGATTCTCACTGAAGGCATCAAAACTATGAATGAACACATGTGGTTTTCCAACAGTCTTGAAGGAGTTCCCAGAGGTGTTTAGCACTTGTTGGCCCCTTTGCCTTCACTCTGCGGTCCAGCTCACCCCAAACCATCTCGATTGGGTTCAGGTCCGGTGACTGTGGAGGCCAGGTCATCTGCCGCAGCACTCCATCACTCTCCTTCTTGGTCAAATAGCCCTTACACAGCCTGGAGGTGTGTTTGGGGTCATTGTCCTGTTGAAAAATAAATGATCGTCCAACTAAACGCAAACCGGATGGGATGGCATGTCGCTGCAGGATGCTGTGGTAGCCATGCTGGTTCAGTGTGCCTTCAATTTTGAATAAATCCCCAACAGTGTCACCAGCAAAACACCCCCACACCATCACACCTCCTCCTCCATGCTTCACAGTGGGAACCAGGCATGTGGAATCCATCCGCTCACCTTTTCTGCGTCTCACAAAGACACGGCGGTTGGAACCAAAGATCTCAAATTTGGACTCATCAGACCAAAGCACAGATTTCCACTGGTCTAATGTCCATTCCTTGTGTTTCTTGGCCCAAACAAATCTCTTCTGCTTGTTGCCTCTCCTTAGCAGTGGTTTCCTAGCAGCTATTTGACCATGAAGGCCTGATTCGCGCAGTCTCCTCTTAACAGTTGTTCTAGAGATGGGTCTGCTGCTAGAACTCTGTGTGGCATTCATCTGTCTCTGATCTGAGCTGCTGTTAACTTGCGATTTCTGAGGCTGGTGACTCGGATGAACTTATCCTCAGAAGCAGAGGTGACTCTTGGTCTTCCTTTCCTGGGTCGGTCCTCATGTGTGCCAGTTTCATTGTAGCGCTTGATGGTTTTTGCGACTCCACTTGGGGACACATTTAAAGTTTTTGCAATTTTCCGGACTGACTGACCTTCATTTCTTAAAGTAATGATGGCCACTTGTTTTTCTTTAGTTAGCTGGTTGGTTCTTGCCATAATATGAATTTTAACAGTTGTCCAATAGGGCTGTCGGCTGTGTATTAACCTGACTTCTGCACAACACAACTGATGGTCCCAACCCCATTGATAAAGCAAGAAATTCCACTAATTAACCCTGATAAGGCACACCTGTGAAGTGGAAACCATTTCAGGTGACTACCTCTTGAAGCTCATGGAGAGAATGCCAAGAGTGGGCAAAGCAGTAATCAGAGCAAAGGGTGGCTATTTTGAAGAAACTAGAATATAAAACATGTTTTCAGTTATTTCACCTTTTTTTGTTAAGTACATAACTCCACATGTGTTCATTCATAGTTTTGATGCCTTCAGTGAGAATCTACAACGTAAACAGTCATGAAAATAAAGAAAACGCATTGAATGAGAAGGTGTGTCCAAACTTTTGGCCTGTACTGTACATGATGTGATAACACACTTATATCATGATGACATGATCAAAGCAATCAATCATTAACCAAAGACACATCTCCTCTTTACAGTAAAAGTTACAACACTGCCAGCTCCATCTGGCCATTGGGAGCTTGTTGTACTACAGCAGATTCACTGACATCACCATGACATCATCAGTCACCAGGCAGCCCTGGTGCAGAGACAGTCAGTACTCACTCAGCTACTCCCACACAAAAACACACTGGTACTATAAGTCACTTTAATGGTTGTTTTTATGTTCTAATGCAAAGTCAAACCAAAACACAGTAAATCAGGCTGATACACTATGTTTCTACAAGCATGTGTGTGTGTGTGTGTGTGTGTGTGTGTTTGTGAGAGAGAACACGGAGTAACTGATTATTCAGATGTATGACTACAAGTCACTGGAAGCATGTGACACACACACTCACTGTACCCAGCTATTACAGCTATAACTTTTCAGTAGACGTCAGGGCATTGACGAACACACACACTGGATTGTGGAAATGGCCTCTTCTCATTTATTATGTTTTTTATTAGAAAATCACAACTTCTGGTCTCTTTTAGCTCCACTGTTGACTGCCAAAGCTTAAAGGGGATCTCATAATTCTTTGTTCAAACAAAACATGTGCAGGTTCAAAGGAAGCCAAGTTTATGGTGTTTGAAAAAACATTTATTGCTGC
Organism: Epinephelus fuscoguttatus; assembly: GCF_011397635.1. Lineage (NCBI taxonomy): Eukaryota > Metazoa > Chordata > Actinopteri > Perciformes > Serranidae > Epinephelus > Epinephelus fuscoguttatus. The sequence goes on from NC_064774.1 coordinate 18,680,608, forward strand.
TACCTACAATTAAATCAAATACCAATTCAAACAAGTTTGCTATGACAGAGTGATGGGTCCTGGAATTTGAAATGGGTAATAAAGCATATTATATTACCAAGGATAGGAGGTAATATAAGACAGATAATTAGAGTGGGAAATGAGGGGATATAAAGATGAGATATTGGGTTGTTGTGATCACATGTTCAGAGCCTTACACCTTTACCTTTAAACAGCTGGCAGACTTATGATGTGCTTTAGTTGTTTAATATATCTGAGGGAAGATTTCAATAAGGTCTTAAGGGCTTTCCATCTTACTTTTCCTGCAACATTTGTGCATCCACACTAATATTTCTCTTTGCATACTACCCTGGATTGACTGAATAAGACAACCTGCTCATGCAAAAAGCTTCCCAACATCTGCACTGAGTACAAACCCCTCATCCAGCTGTGTCTTGACCTTGTTAAAAGCAATATCTGCGCAGTTACCTGAGCTGAGAGGAGGGTCGTCATCCGTGGTGGAGAAGTCCAGTGTAGCCCCTGCAATGTCCACCATCTCGTCATCATCATCGTCACTGGGGTGATGAAGGCTGTCCAAGCTCCCGGTGCGGTACCCGGGGTTTTCCATCATCTCAAGTCCTGTTTACAACACACCAAGAGAGCACAGAGTCCGGTCAACACACAGCCACAGCCTGCAGGATTTAACCACAGCAGGATCGGCTTTACCTCTGTGACTGTCGGCTGCATACTTCCGATACAAGCTCGCCAGAAACTCAAACATTGTCACCGATGTCTTTAACAGCCAGCCCAACGAACTAGCTGTATTTCATGAACCAAAATCTGGGGAGTGTCTGTGGGCTCTTGTGAAACAGCCACCGGGACACCCACAGCTGGTCCTATCACCCCGGCTCATCGTAGCCAGTAATGACAACACAGCTCCAGTTATGGGGAAGTTTTCGCAACCATTTCCGCTCCTTTTCTGCACTTCTGTTCTTCCTACTATTCTATACTTAGTGCTGAAGCCAACAGAAGAAGCGGCTCGCAGTGGGAAACACTGCGGCTAACGAAAAGAAGATTATTAGCCTAGCTTATTTAGCCGTTACTCCTGTGACTAACTGACAATATATAACTTGAAGTCAGCGTCACCGCGCTCGAGACACTTCCATTAACGCGCAGTTTCACACATAAAGAAATAAGACGCAAACTTAAGGCCAGAGTTTACCTGTGGAAACGGAGAAGCAGCCGTCCTGCTGAGCGAAGAAGTCTTGTGACTCGGATTTGCCCCGCCGCCGCCTTCTACTGTAGGCTGCTTATGTCAACAGTAGCCAATGTAAACTTGACGCTCCGCAGCGGCTGTTCAGTAAAAACCCTGCGTCATCCTCCGGGCCACAAAACGACTGTTTTAAAACACAAATTGTGCACTTAAGAAAGCCACTGTATACTGTTATCTTAACTGGGGACGTAAAATAATAAAATACGGTGAAATAGTCCGCATTGCGTGTTGTTTTTGCCACTTAAAAATGAAAACGTAAACCCACCGTCAAGCTAGCTAGAAAAAATACTACTTCCGGTTGGCGGTTGGTGACTCTACGTACAACGTAAATGCCAACCTAAAAACGTGGTACTTTTATGATATTGTAGCCATAGTTTACCCCCTATTGATTTTACATCTATATTTCTTAAGTTTACTTTACGCAAATCCATCATATTTCTGCAATATAACAAATTGCCGTTTTAATTTGAAGGCCAAGTCGATTGATTTCCGGTTTAACTGCCGTTTCGCAGCTGCCTTGACGTAAGCATCTGTACACCAGGAGAATCAGTCGAGCGAAGAGCTATCGGCGCTTTTCCAACTGGGTCAGTGGAGCAGTTCGACTAATCGGTCATCTGCTATTTTTCCCTGCATTCAAGTATTATTTAGTGGCAGGAACTTTAGATTTTATTTTATTTTTTTATTTAAAAAAGAAAAGAAAGTAGAAGAAAAGTTGATTAAATTTAGATAAAAATTAAGACTTTGTTTTTAGGTCTTTTGAAGAAAAAAATGGGCTCAATAAATTTGTAGATAGTCAAATTTAGAACAAATTGTTTAATCAAATATGGGTTTAGAAATGAAAATTGTGTGAAACTTAATGCTCAGGAGGGAAATCTATGTGTGCCAAACTGAAGTATAGTGACTTATCCAAGCATAGAAAATATCTGTTCACCATTTTTTTTATTTAATTCTCCTTTAAATCAATTTTTATTTGTCTGTTTTATTGTTTTTCCAGTCTATGTGCTATTGATGGCTTGTTCTTTTGTTTTTCAGTGTGCTATATAAATACATGTACCTTGTGTTGGCTTCCCTTCCCACTACATTTGAAAATCAGACATTGTATTGTTATTAATATACGCAATTTGGTCAGTTTTATGAGAGTTAAATTAAATTAATTTGTTTTATATCATTGTTTCTATCACTGAAGATGTTGTAGTAATGAAAAGACTTAAATCATCACAGTTAAACACTAAAAATAAATTAAAACATGTTTCACACAGAATATAAAAGTGTCTGTCATTGTTTCAAATGGACCGTTTCAGTGGGATAAAACCAATTAAATGGCGCCATCTTGTGGACATCTGTAAAAACACAAATCAGGGATCCCTCTAAGGAAAAGTGGAACATTCAATGAGGAAAAAAACATTTTACAGGGTGTGTGTGCAGACAGCGAGGCATTGTGTTATCCTGGTTTATGTCTGTAGCTCTGATTAATCATCGCAACCTCTTTCTGTCATTACTTCCCATGATGCATTATTTCTGTCCGCACACCTCCCACTCATTCATCTTCCTCTTGTCCACTCCACCACTCTGCTCCTGCTCAGCCCAACATAAACACTGCTCCACCCTGCCTCCCACAGTGTGTCGTCTGTTACTGGGGCCTGTTTCTCATCACTTCCTTCTCGTTCCCTAGAATAATCTCAATCATTTATTTTTTTCATTGAAGTGAGATTGCAATAATTAAATCTTTCTGTCTGTTCCCTCCATCATTTATGCCTTCTTCATGCCCCCTCATGTTCTCAGATGTGGGTCATTTTGCCCTCTGCACTCATTCACGCCCCCATGTTTTGTCTTTCATCCTTCCCTCTCTGTTTCCAGCTCTCCTTCCACTCCCATCAGCCCCCTGTTCTTCAATCTGGGTCAGGCAGAAAAATGCACTCCCTCACTTCCCCCAAAAATGCAGATTCTTCACTTCTACGACAGCTGTTTTCTTTATCATTTCCACAGAGCAGCAACCCCCAACTCTCCCTGTGTCTGAGAGGCCAAACACGACCACCTGAAACACTCTTCTCTCTGTCTAGTTTTCAGCTTTTATTAATGGCTCCTGCTCTGGGCTCCATTATAGGCACCACTCAGCTGACAGATCCACATGTGTTATCTTCTAAAATAACATTTTACCACTGCTCCTTCTTCTGTCCCTGGAGGAAGATGTAACGTTATTTCATCGTGGGGTTTAAAGAAAAACATTTATCATACAAAACAGGCTTTTATCACGTATACTGAAAAATGCCAGTTTCTTGTGAATCATAAATATTTGCTCCTCCCAACAATCAGTTATCTTCTGTTGGCATCACATATGGAAGCTCATTCTGGCCAAGAAAATAACATAAAGCAGATGACAAGGTAGAAATAATAAAAATAATAATAGTAAGTTAAGTAAATTTTATGTTCATGCTGTGAGGCAAGAAGCAAGTAAAGTAGTCAAAATCTCAATTTGGCAAAAATTAGACACCAACTACAAAAAAGTGTCCCGTAATTTTTTAATTAATTAATTTTCAACTTGCTCTCACATAATTTTTGAAAAGAACGTATACATTTTGACTTAATGTCTTATCATTTTGACTTACAAATTTAAACTTGACTTAATATTTCATCTCAATTTCAAATTCACACACATTTCACAAAATAATACATTTGTCTCAGAGGGCCGTTCAAATATAACAAACATACGACACCTTCAGTCCTGTGACTTTTTGGATAAATTTATGGACATTTAACAAGAAAAAGGGGACAAATTTTTTTTTATAGTGAGTCTGAAGTACCTCAGTAATAAATTAAAATTGTGACTGACAATTTTTAATGGGGGCGGCACAGCGGTGCAGTGGTTAGTATTGTTGCCTCACAGCAAGAGGGTTTCTGGTTTGAACCCCAGGGTGGGGGAGCCCTTCTGTGTGGAGTTTGCATGTTCTCACTGTGTCAGCGTGGGTTTTCTCCAGGTACTCCAGCTTCCTCCCACAGTCCAAAGACATGCAGGTTAATTGGTGACTCTAAATTGGCCGTAGGTGTGAATGTGAGTGTGAATGGTTGTCTGTCTCCATGTGTCTGTCCGGCGATAGTCTGGTGACCTGTCCAGGGTGTACCCTGCCTCTCACCCGATGTCAGATGGCCGTGACCCCTACAGGATAAGCGGTTAAGGTTTTAGTGGATCCTAATATATCAGGTATGGGATTAAACTGAAGATGCTGCGGTTTAAAATGAGACTAAACATTTCAACGGATGTCAGTTTTTCAGCCACAAGGAAGGCCAAAATGTGTCTCGCAACAAAGTGTCAGGCTTGTTGTTTTTAGCTGAGCTGATTTCTGGAAAACTTACCCTAGTGGCCAGTTAAGAGAAGTGAGGAGCCAGCCGTTAAAAACAGTAAAACAGATTTCTCAACAATTATGAATGACCACAAACATGAGGTCCATGAGCACAGTCATAAAAGTGCACTCTAAATATTAGGTTGACAGGTCCAGTAGTTTGCAGGATTAGCTGTGGACAGACGAATACACACACAAAACTCTTTTAATAGGCCTTTATTGTCTGATGAAGGGCTGGTGCCCGAAACGTCACATGTGGTGGTTCGATTAAAAGTTCCAAAAGGAGCAGTTTCTGGTGTGCGGACCTGTTTTTATATTTTTGTTTTTATATAATGACAATAAAGAAAGTTGAACTTGTGAACAAAAGGACAATGTTGCTCTGATGGAGGCACTGTTTTTAAAGGTACTGAGGTTCTGAAAGTTGTTTTTAGTCTTGTGACCGTTGTTGCACAACTTTTTCTAGCAATACTTTTTACTTATTTTTTGATTCTTGAATTTTTATTACAAAGTTACATCGGTCACAGAGGCTCGACCGTGCTGTGTCTCATTTAACGACTGCTGTACACTTTATGTTGTAGTTTCCATTTTTTCCTATAAAAAACTAGAAATTAAAATGTCTCTAATAATGAGACTATAAAGTTCAAACTAAATGTGCATTCCTGAGCTTTTTACATTTTTCTTTATTGCTGTAGCACTTCCACTTAATTCAGTCCCTTGGTTTGAGGGTTTAAATGGCTCCCTGGCCTCCTGCTGACTGGTCCCCCACACCACAGCATCATCCATATGTTTTAATGAGCTCATTTCACAGCCCGAGCACTAACTTCCCTTCAACGAGTCTCTTCGGCACATCTCTCCAGCTCCCACAGGGTCCGCTGAACGACTCCAGCTCCAGCACTCCACTTATCACCCGTCAACCTCCATTTGCCCTCGGCCATATTTACTTAACCGTCCCACCACATTCAAACAACAGTTTCCCCCCAGAAGGGAATTCATTTCAGCACTGGACACTGGAGCGGCACAAAGAGGCTGTTCACCCGGGGCAGACATAAATCACAACAGGAGACGTTAAGCTAGTTTAAAATACTATTATTATTATTTATGGTACTTTTTTTTCCTCACGTGAGTGTTTTTGCAGTTACAAACTCTGTAATGCATTTTACAAAAGAGGGGTTTGTAATAAATCAAAATTACATAGGAAAACATGAACAGAAGAAATATACTCTCAACAAGCAACTCACTTTCCTCTCCTGTCAAGTCAATAAGGTTCCAGTCGATTTAGAAATTGGCTGTTATGGTACAAGAATACATGGAATATGTACAAAACAGGACACATATGTGTGAAGTTCAGAGTTGTGTGGTATTAAAACAGCAGGAAAGGAGCAAGAACTAAGTGTCAAACTGTGACTTTTAATAAACTTCAAGCTGTAGATTTGCTTAACCAGTAAAACTGATACAGGTGTTTGTGTTTTCACTTTAACTTCAGCGAGTCCGCCTTTCAACAGCCAAAATATACACGTGTCATCTTCCAAATCCCTCCCATCTCTAATGGAGCTGCAGTTTTTGTTTTTTATTTATTTGATTTACTCAGACGGGCTCTCCTGTCAAAGTTCCGGAGACTTTGGCAACAGCACAAATCACAAATTGGACATTAGAAAGATTTTTGAACTTTAAACTACAAAAAATATTCTCAAGTTTTAAATGAATAGTTTGACATTTTGGGCAATACATTTATTTGCTCTCCTGTTGGGATTTAGATGAGAAAACTGACACCACTCTCATATCTGTGTGGTAAATATGAAGCTAAATCCAGCGGTCGGTTAGCTTAGCTTAGCATGAAGACTGAAAACAGAAGGAAACTGCTAATGTACCTCGTAATGTACCGCTAAAGCTCGCCAATTAAGACGTTATATCTCATTTGTGCATTTATAAGGCAGATTTTATTGCCTTTGGACGGAACAAGGCTAGCTGCTTCCCTGTTAGCAGTACTTGTGATAAGCTAAGCTAACTAGCTGCTGGCCGTAGCCAGAGACCATATAAACATCAAAGTTAGGTCAATCTTCTCATCTAACTCTGAACAAAAAAGCAAATGAAACAAGTGTTCAGTCTCCAGTAAATGCTAAATATACGACTTAAACATGAACTTGGACTAGCAGGAGTCAGAATAAGGGATGAAAAATGACACCAAATGCTTGCGCAAGCTAACGACAAAAACTGCAACTCTGGTTTCGGGATAAACCGAACTCCTCCCCATCAAAATATACAGTAAACGTCAACTCTTCCTGGTCTTCTCTTGTACAACCAATTTTTACAACCAATTCCAGTCATTTAAAAAAAAAAAACAAAAAAAACACATCACTATATACACGTATACATTATAAACACTGTACAATTATCACGTGACAGTATAACGAATCGGTGGAGTCTCAAACTCCACACAGTAAAACATGTTACAGTAATGGGAATACAAAGTGATATGACGATACTACGGGAGATAATACAGTATATTACGTGTTGCTGAATGCAGGCGTCAGCCAGCAACGAAGATGAATACAAAAAGAGAAGCGTACTTCCCGATGGCAGTTAATAATGCTGCAAGTCAGAGCGCTGACTTTAGCGTTGCTAACGGAAACACAGTTTCTTAGTGTGAAGCACCGAATAAAAAAAGTCTCCTTCGATTCTCTGAACCGGGAGATTTAAATACAAAAGACAACAAAAAAACAAGCAGCGTCTCAGTGACACATTCATCAAAGAGAAAATGTCTTTGGCAAAGTAGTGTTAGAATAAGTGTAGTGACGTTAGTACAGTTTACAGTACATGTTTCAGGCACATACAGTATGTGAAGCAGAGGGTATAACGTCAGAGACTAAATGTGTTTATTTTACATTCTTTTCTTTTCTTAGTATGTTTGACAAGTGACGTAACAACCTCAATTTGAATCCTTGCTCCTGTTTCACTCTTTTATGTGGTGAATTTAGGAAAAAACATCCTTTTCTTTCATTCTCCGTTCACGAACTTGTGTTTCAGTGAAGTCCCAATCAATTTATTCTCTTTTCTGACCATCAACGTTCTCTCGGCTCTCTGATCACAGTTCTGGGGATGAGTTATTGATATGTGCTTGTTGTATTTTAAGATGTCTCAAGTCTCTGGTTGGATGTTTCCTCAAGGCCATGCTCAATTTTCTTCTTCTCCTTTGTCGTTTCTTCCTGTGCTGTAGCACCAAAGTCCAGTCTTTCATCTTGTTGACACCTCTGGCTCCTACTTCCTGTTTGGTCTTGGCCGACAATATGTGTTACCGATAAACTTTCAAGGGTATTTGAGCTGTTATAGCTGTTGGTTTGGCTCTGGAACGTTCTGGATCTACACCTCTGCTGATCCTTAAAGGAACAGTTTGACATTTTGCAACACTAAATATGAAGCTACAACTGGGAGATGTTTTGCTTTGCAGAGCACAAAGACTTTCAGCCATTTACCCCCCCAGAAGACAAGATAGAATGCGTTGAACAGTGAGTTTAAGAGGTGCTGGCAGACAAGAGACTGCTGTTGACCTTTTGTCTCACATGTGGCAAGAAAGTCCCAAAATGTCAAACTACTCCTTTAAACATCTACACTGTTTCTTTTAAATCACGTCTTCATTTTGTCACAATCCTTTTGCTTCTGTGTCTTTTTGTCTTGAAACTTACTTAATATGTCTACACGCCCCAGCTTCTTCATTTCTTCATTTATTTTTCCTCAATAGTGTCCATATCCCATCGACATTCCCATACCGATTCCCAGCCCCAGCCCCAGGCTCTCCCTCAGCCCCCTCAGCTGCTCCTCTCCCAGCCGGATCTTGTCCTCCAGCTGCCTCTGCTCCACCAGCAGGGCGGCCTTCATCTTCACAAAGTGGCTACAAAAGGAAAAACAGACATAAACATTAAAAAAATGTCCACAGTAGGGGTCACTGTGCAAGTTTAGGGTGTGTCATATGTGAATAAATCAGTGAACTATTTGAGTCTTGAACTGTAAACCTTTGTCACTTTAAAGTACATTGTTGGCTTATCCTTTATGTTTATGTCTTTTTGTGAATTTTAATATGTTTTATTTATGTGCTGTGTTGAATGTTATCATGTCTGTTGTAACTATGAACTCACCAAAGTCAGTTCTTAACAATGTTTGCTAGGAAGTGACTTTAAAAAAGCAGCGTTTACGGGTTTGATAATTCATGTTCTGGTTAATGTTACCTGTTGGTGGAGATTCTCAGTCATCCAGGTCATGGTAATCCTAAATGCTATATCATAGGCAACAGAACTTGCTTGAGTTTCTTGAAGATGTTTCATCTCTAATCCAAAAGGCTTCTTCAGTTCTATCGGACTGGTGCGGAGTCGCAGGCTTTAAAGTATGTGGGTGTGAACTCTTACAGAGTTGTTAATGGGAATCGTTGGCCCACCTGGCCGTCGTATGTGTTGTTAGGGTTAGATGGGTCCAGATGTGAATGGGTGTTAGATTGTCTGGGAAGGGATCCCAAGACTGCATTGTAGGTGGGTGATAAGTGGTGCCGTAGGCCACCTTGTCTGTTTAATGATGGTCGTTCCAGGTTGATGTGGATGGCTTCTAGAGCCCTGTTTCCATTAAACACTTTCAGTATGGTACCTTTGGAACCAAAAGTAACCCTTCAGACATGGTACCTAGACCCTAGTGTTGCCACCACAAACAGTGCCCTTAAATGTGGCGGGGTTGTTGTCTGCTACTGACCAATCAGTGTTCACTGCTCCACCTTTTAGTACTAGACCTGTGTGCTAGGTACCCCAACAGAGGAGGACCAAAAATGGGGACGGTATGGAACAGTTCCATTGGCACCATCCACGACTTTTCACGGTGGAAACAGAAAAAAAGCATACCCAACTGAACTGTACTGTACTGCTCGGTGGAAACGGGGCTTAGATGAGCATCTAGAACAGCTATTCACTACTCGGTCCAATAGAACTGAAGAAGCATCTTGAATGAGAGGTGAAATGTCATGTCCAATGATATAGCACTTAAGGTTACCTGTGACCTAAATCACCAACACTCAATTTATTTTTTTTTTTTAGAATTTCTAAATTCCGTGGCCAGAAAACACCAGCTCTGATGTTATTGTCTTTGTTGTAATAAATCTGTCTCGGCCTCTCCTGTTGCTTTTTCCAGAAACACATATCTCACAGACTAGAACCCAAAGATGAATATAAAATGCTACTACAGCAAATATATTTTACATCTTTCAAAAAGTTTGGAGTCACATAACCTTCATCAGCCTTTATTTCTTGTGTGTTATACTGCTGAGGTGTACTCAAAGACAGTGGATGGTTAATTATTGTACCTGTAGTCTCTGTGCTGCTCAGGGGAGAGGCAGCGGGCCAGCACCCGGCTAACGACCTGCTCTCTGCGGTCGACGTGGTCCTTCAGGTCCTGAGCTTCAGACAGCTGCCTCATGAGCTGACGCTTCTTCTCCAGCAGGGGGAGCTAGAGGACAGAGGTACACAGAGATGAAGCTCAGACGTGTAACTGCTGTTAAAATACAGATTCATCATGCATTTAAAAGCTGTGTTTAACCCAGCTGATTATGAATACACGCCCACACCCCACTGCCCTTCCTTTTTCTCTCCTCACCCTCTCGTGGTGCTCCGTCTCGGGGTCCAGTGTATCCAGCGTGGTGTCCACTCTCAGCAGCCTCCCAGACAACGACAGCAGCAGGCTGACCACCTTGTCCAGATCGCCGATGAACATGCGGAACTTGTCCACCTCGTTGGGCTTACACACCGCCACCACCATGCTCTCCACCTGAGGACACAGACGGTGGCACACAGCTAGAGACGACTGAGCTCAAGGAAAAACAGTGCAATTCTGATCCCGATCGAAGTCCTTCAGCACCTGGGTATCTTTCTTTGTCTTCAATCCCTCAATGTCAAGAATGTGGTTTAATTTGGCACATAGATTGTTCTAAGGGACATTTTGATCCTAAAGACATGCTGATTCTGTGTCTCATATAAATGTTTTAATTGTGCACTGACAAATAGTTGGCCTTAGACACATCGATGCCCTTCACACTTGGCATGTTTTATTTTGAGAGACGCCTGCTTGTCTGGAAGATAAAGGTCGACCTTGTTGAACACACACACTTGTCCTGACTCCTTTGATGATATGAGGATCTGAATGATGTGGGACAGACACTGTAGAAGGCTGATATGATTGTTCTGTACTTAAAGTATTTGGTATGTCACATGTGCTGTGCCAAAGGTCTTCTCTGATGTCAGATTTGTGCTACAGAAGTAACATCAACACAGGCTCACTGAGTTTATTTTATAAATCATCAAGACAAAGATTGCTAAGAGTCCAAGTTTTTCCACATCAATAGTAAGGCAACATGGCTCGTGCTCTACAAAAGTATCTGATTTCATGGACATTTTTCTCTACTTATACATTTTTACATCTTTATATATTCACTTAGAAAAAAATTGCAAAAGCGAAAAAGGAAATACATGAGCGAGTGCTTGAAGTGGCCATTTTGAATCCATGGCTGAGCAAGGAAGCAAATTACTGCACTTTAACACAACAATTTTGATAATAAAATAAATATTTAAGTTATTTATCAAACAATAATGTCGAACATTCACCAGTTTCAGTTTCTCAGATATAGAGTTGATGCTGTTCTCTGTTTATTGTCATTGTAAAGTGAATATTTTGGGGGTTTTGGACTGTTAAATCAAAAGATGATCAGCTGGTTTATCTATAATAAAATTACTTTAAGTTCCAGCTCTAATGAAGTAGTCAAATAAAGTTTCCCCCCACCTCCTCTCCCAGCTGTGAGTTGGCTCTGATGTCCTCCTGCAGTCCCCTCTGAGCTTCTCTCAGCACTCCCAGCTTCTTGCGGAGGCTCTCCATCAGCTGTTTCTGCGTGACAGAGTGAGGAATTGTTTAAATAACCTCAAAATGAAAATAACAGGCAACACATGTCTGTCAGCTTCACGTCATCATCGTGTTTATTTGGGCTGGAAAGTACTAAAAATACCGATTGCACTACATTAATAGTGAAGTAGCAAGACAGTAGCTGCAGGTGTTACCTTGTAGGTCAGCTCGTCATCCTCGTCCCTCTCCCTGTTATCAGTGAAGTCCTTCATCTGCGACAGGAGCTGAGCTTTGGCTGCTGACGTGCTGTAATAGGACGAGCAGCTGGAGCTCGCACCGGACCGCCTGAGAGGGAGAGAGTTTGGTTTATTTACGCAGAGATAAAACACACAGGCGAAGCGATAAAACAGACAGGGTCGTAAATACAGTGATTAGAAAAGTACATAAATAAGAAACGCAATCAATTATGTGGGCTAAGTGAGGCAGAAGAAAAACAAGGGGTCATCTGGAAAACATCTTGACTTCAAACAAGCAAATAAAGCAACAGAAATAAGATGAGAAGTTGAAACTGTAGCAGATGACACCAGAAATGAAAGACTAACAGGAAACCCAGAAGACTGGAAAACTGTTAAGAATATGACATAATTTAAATCTACCTGATACCAAGAACAATAGGTGTTTAATGGCTTCCAGACTGCAGGACAGTTGTGTTATTATAAAGACCAGCTGAACATGGAACTAATTATATGTTGCAATTGTAAATCTGAACTTCATTAAAACATTTTTTCTATGTTTATGTATTTGTGTCATACATGCATAATCCAGTTTAATGCGTGTTCTTTGTTTTGGTATCTGTTTTTTCTTTTGTATTGTATTTAATTTTTGTAAATATTTCATCTCAGTTGGACAATATGGCCTATAAATAATAATAAAGTACTGTAATAATCATGTTTGGGGTTAGTGTTTCAGACACTCTGATTATCACTAAGCCCCCGATCACACAGAGAGTGTGGCAACAACCCCATCACATCCTCACACTAACCTTCCAGTGTAATCAATCTACCGTTTATTTTATTTGACAGTAATTAGTATCTAGTTCCTGAAATGTTGAGGCAGAGGGTACTTGCTGTAGCTCTGGTTGAGGGTGAGAGGCTGTCAGTAAACAGTTTGTTGGGCACAGGGAAACAGAGATCTGTGTGGGTACATGAGACCCTAAAAAACAGGGTGGGTCATGGAGAGTATCACCAGTTGGTCCAGGAGCTTCTCCTCCATGACGGCAGTTTCCAGGCATATTTTAGGATGACTCAGGGGCAGTTTGACAACCTGCTGTCTATCGTAGGGCTATATAGCTCTGGGTATCCAGCAACCACTACCACCAGTTTCTCCTCCATTGTTTACCAACTGTGAACTTGTTGTTGTGACTACTACAGAAGGCTCGCCTCTCAAATCATCCGATTGGACAATGGTGAAAAAAGATGGGGCGTTTTTCTGCTCTGAGTTGAAGTTTTTTCAACTGAGGAGTTCAGGGCACTCCAGCAAAGACACCAGGCACCTAGAGCGCAGAAACACGAGGCGCATCACAACACAAAAACCACAAGCAATTCTCATCAAAAACAATTAAAAAAGGCGCCTCCAGCTGCTGAAACGCTTTCTGTCTGATCAGGGCCTTAGACAACTGAAATTTAACTTAAATTTCTGTAGTTCAACCAACACTAAAAACTTCAATAACTCAAGTAACACTTCAACTCCTACACTTTATTCCCTTTTAATGCTTACAAGTACAAATCTGACACCCAAGGGACGGCTGAATTCCAGCCTGCGGCCCCTGCTACATGTCATCTCCCCTCTTTCTCCCCCTTTAACATTTAGACTGTCCAACCAAATAAAGGAAAAAAGCCCCCCAAAACTGAGGCTTGACTGATATTTCAGCTGCTTGTATCTACCACATGTCAGCTGACACTTCAACTGTCTTCAGCTTCTACTCTACTGTTGATTCAGCTATTTTCCGTGCTTGCATGTAAACCGACGACTCAATTGTTTACATGCCTTAAAGAGGCTTCAACCAACACTTCAGCTCCTTTCCATGTTACACTTTAACTGACAACAAATCCTTCAAGAGCTTCAGCTTCAATTTGTACTCCTGAACAATATTTGCACCAACAATTTTCAGCACACTTTAGATTTAATTCAGGAAATGTGGCTTTTTCTTGTTTTAAATCTCATTTTGCATGCATCTGCCATTCAAGCATATACTGTGTATTGATACTGGCAAAAATGTTCTCATTCATATTATGAAATTAAGTTTAACTATATCTCAAAGATCTGTGCTGATAGAATAAAATTACATCTTTTGATGTGGTTCACCACATTTAGATGTTCACAAAAAGCTGCCTAAATTCACTTTCTCAAACATTTTTCTTTTATCTACAAACTCCCTTTTGAGGACTTGTCTTTATGTCGTGTTATGTGGCAACAATTACCCAGCTGGCACCTGTGTTGGCAAAAGCAAACCATTTGTAAACGAAAGAGGGAGAGCAGAGAGAAAGCTGGCCGCAGCAAGGTGCTCTGGAAAGGTTGTGGGAAACCGGGAATGAGCTTAGTGACAAGAACAGTTAGGTCTTGTACAAATCAAATGGTCTGTGTAATTAATGCACGACACACACACACATACACACACACACACACACACACACACACACATTCCACCACTCAGATTTAAGCCTCTCTCTTGTTACCTATCCAAGCTGTCGGTGTTGTGCTCTGTGCTTTGGTAGGCCCCTCTCCAGCTCTCTCTGCCCGACTCTCCCTCACTGCTCGTGGGGAAGAGCTCCTCCAGGCTCAGCCTCTCTCTGCTGCTCTCCCCGGTCTCCAGCTCCTCCTCCAAGGAGCTGCTCTCCGCCCTCGTCCTGCTCGACGGCGAGGCCTCGGTGGACTCTGGTAAGATGTCAATGTCCGTCTCCAGGACCATAACCGGCAGCGCGAAGCAAGGGAGCTCGCTGGTGATCGGCTCGTCCATTGCTGAAACATCCTCATGGAAATCATCGATGTCTGTTTCCATGGGGACGTCCAGGTCTGCGTCCAGGCTGTGCACAGGACTTGGGCTGAGGGTCGTCTCTGATTCTGTGCCTGGTTCGGGGATCTTCTGGGGATCGATGCTCTGAAAGCCTCTGTTCATATGAAGCTGCTGCTGCTTGTAGTCGATGGAGAAGTAGGATTCAGGAGGTAAAACACCACCAACACCTCCGTTTTCTAGAACAGGTGGCAGGGTTGAGTCGCTATGAGGTTTGGGAGATGGGGTTCTCTCCCACTCGACTCCTGGTCTTGTGTTGGGCTGTTGTTTGTGAGGTTTTACTATTACTCTGTCCCGGTCGGGGCTGACGCTCATCTCAGATAAACTGCAAAGACACAAATAAACTTAATTAACGCAAAAATAAGAAACTAGTACACATCATTCGGACAATTCACTTGGACATTTTTAATTCATGGCACTCAAGTATCTTAACACCATCTTCGACTTTACCCAGCTCACCTGCTCATGCTGTTCGCTTTTGGTGGCAGTGGAGGCGGAGGCAGAGACGCCTCCACCCTCTCCTGCTGTCCATACGAGCCCCTCAGGTCCCTCTCTTTCTGGGGCGGAGCCACTGGTCTGAAGGCCCTCCTGGAGAACATAGGACTGGGCGGAGCAACAGTAAAGGCCCGGTCCTGCAATTGAACCTGATTCTGATTGGATGGAGCATGGGAGATGGGGTGTTCCTGCATTTGTGGTTGACTCTGATTGGACGGAGCATGAGAGAAGGGGTGTTCCTGCATTTGTGGTTGACTGTGATTGGATGAGGCGTGGAAATATTCCTGATTTTGGCTGCAGCTGCAGCGAGGGCAGCCCTCCATCACTTCCTGCCTCTCTGGAGGAAGACTGTAGGATCTTGGCCTGGATGTTTCAGCTGAAGGGCCACATGAGGACAATTGACTGGAATAGCGTCCCTCTGCGGTGTCGAAGGAGGGAGTGATGGAGTGAGGAGATGTAGAGGAGGAGAACAGGGTGTGGTGAGAGGCACGCCTGCGGTGGAACTGCTCCCACTTCGGGGGCGGCGGTCTTGGTGGAGGCGGCGTCTTCTTCCTGTTTGGCCGCGCAGTGCTGGCAGCTTCTCCTCCCCTGACGCCACCCGCTCCTTCCTCCACCTCGCTCAGGGTCTGGCTGGTTGCCACAGAGATCGACGGCGACCAGCGGTGGCTGCTGTCAAAGCGAAGGTCATTTTCAGACATGGCTCGTCCTCGGAGTGACAGAGGAGCTGGCGGGGGAGCGAACGCGTATCCGTTGCGATCATTGTGGCCCACGTCACCCTGTCTGTGGACCCATCGACCCTGATGGTGCTGATGATACTGATTAGTGCTCTCTGGAGGTCTGGACTCCCGTCTCCAGCTGGAGTAGTCCCTGTGATGTAAAGATGGGAATGACAGAGGATGAAGAAATTATATTTCTTTGTCAACAAACAGAGTACATTAAAGAACATGAAAGAAACACTTTAAAGGGACAGTTAAACATTTGTTTGCTTTTGTTCAGAGAGAGACACAAGATTAATAATACCACTTGCACACTCCCTCACTCATGTTTGTGTGTAAAGTATGGGGCTAGAGTCATGGGATGGTTAGCCTAGCTTAGCATAAAGTAGGGCTCAGTATCGGTACTTGATACCTTTAAGATATCAACTGAAATAACTCACTGCCATGTAGTGTCGTAACTCCTCCAGTCAATCTATACCTGCATTAAATCCTTTTTAAACCAGGGTTCTAATCCCGTACAGTCCCAACTCTCTGCTGGATTGGCAAACTTTCTGTTGCTGCCATCTCCAGAGCTGCTCTCTTCCTGGCGAATCATCAGTTCAACGTGTGCCCAGTTAGCATGAGCTAGCAGAGCAGCTAAACGGTCCCAACAAACTCACACCGACACCAAAACAGCTTGACTCTGTCGACACACCCATGACAGTTAGCCCTGTCACTCTGTGTGTAAGGCCAGGTTTACTGTCGCCAACTGTCTTAAGCGCGGAGCTCCCACTCCTGCAGCAGCAGCTACAACCCTTACAGTATGTGGTGTGGTAAAGTCGAGTGCTGTGTATTTGATGGAGCTGGCCGTTCCACGTGCCGAGATGCTACCAAATCAAACCACTTGTATTGGTGTCACTTTAAGGGTACTGTTGCTGTAATGTCTTTAAATGATGCCCAGCCCAAGCATAAAGACAAACAGAACGACAGTTTGTGGGTTGAGGTTGTTATTTTTTATCATAGTTATGGGGTGTAACTATTTCTTAGTTTGGTAGTTGGTGTATTTTTCATTATGGATGAAGCCAAGTTAGCCGTTTTGTCCATGTTGTGTATTTCTGCTAAGCTAACTACATCCTGACATGAGAGTGGTATTGATCTTTACTTTCCCACTAAGTATCCCAAGATGTGAATTCATCCTTAAAAAATTCATGACGAAATAAGGAACAATCAAAAATAAAGTTATCTACTAAAATTTAAAAAATGTTATATTGGGACTGTGTGGTTGATTGCAACAAACGCAATCTACTTCAAACCTGTCATCACTTTATTTAAAATTATGAGTGGTGTACTGAAAAAACCCCAACACAAATTCCCATCTAAAAAACAAAACTAATCTAGATTTTACAGGAAATCATGTGTTCATGCAAGATCCCATCACTCAATGTGAAAAGCTGGGTGCATTGAAGGATGTGTGACAGATATTTCCACATACAAAAACAGTCAGTCAGAGAGAGTGGTTAAATTACAGTAAATGTTTCCTTTTTACATTCCAGACTCTCTGAACTGTTTCTGTCTCAGGTCAAATATGAGCGGAGGCCTTTTTATAAGTCATGCATGTCCTAAATCCCCCCCACTCTCCCCTCACATCCTAACATACAGAAATCATCAGCCAACCACATATCATTATGGGCACATTTTAAGCACGGATGATTGCTCTGCACACTTAGAGCTCATTATAGTCAAATCACAGCCAGGCATGACTGAGTGGGATTTCCGCCCCCGTCAGTGCACAATGGGCCGACCCCACCTAAAGTCTCAAGAGACATGCTGAGAGAGAATCAGAGATGGCGCAAGTGTGTGTCCACCATGACAGTCAGGAGCGAGGAATCAGATATATCGAAGACAATCACGTCCGAGAAAGAGTTACAGCTTGTTTTAATGTACCTGTCTGTGTTTGGTTTATGTGGTCACTACAGGAAGTGGCTCACCTCTCAGTCAGGCTGTAGTTCCTGTTGAGCTTGGTCGCTTCCTGTTGCCGGGCGGGATACGTCTGTGGAAGACATTTTGAGGCGGTTAATAACACAGAAAGAATGAAGGAAGGCTTCAATGTGTTGGTCAGCACATGCTGCTGCTGGAGGGAAGTGGGTGTGTTACTCCACCCTGCCGTATACTTCACTGGTGATAAGGTTAATCTGGGTGGAGGTGTTTTCTTTTGTCAAAAACCTGCCTGGTAAGCTATCAAATTATTTCAGCTTAAATCACTTTTTCAAAACACATTTTATCACATGTATCTAAAATGAGTTATCAATACACAACACACATCCATCTGAAAGAATGTCAACGTGTTTTACATCGCTATGAGAACACAGGAACACTGCATACAGGCCGAACCCCAACATGAGAAACAAGAAACGTTATTTAAGTAATCATTTCACATTCTGCCCTGACACACTAAGCGACAGTTGGCCGTTGCTTAAAGTTGGGCTGTTGGTGAGTGTCTGCCACTCTTGTCCCACACCGTTTGGCCCTCATCGGCACTAGTTGGCCTTTTTTTTTGCCAATTCAGCCTGTTGAATCGGTGATTTCCAGGATTTATTCATCTTTACAATTAAAAAAAGTGTCTGTCCACACTGTACATTAAATTATGGCGGGAGAAAGATGCTAACATAACGTTAACCATAGATTAATGGTCAAACATATGAAGGACACGATCTACCACTTCAAGCTCAGATCTATGGAGGGAATTCATCTGGAAAAACATTTTAAAGTTCGTTATAACTCCCAAAATTAAAAAATCAGACAGCAACAAACCCAAACATGGTCGGTGTTTTAGAATGTGTGGTAATGTGTCTGCTGGTCAGGTTCATATTTTGTGGGAGTGTCCTTACATTTCCTCTTACTGTGCAGATGTGGTTACAGAGATCAGATCAATTATCAGCTTAGAGCTGGATTCTGACTTCAGTGTTATGTCTTTGGGAAACGTTCCAACTGGGCTGATACACCGGGACAGATATTAATTACAAATACTATTAGCAGGTAATGAAAAAGCAATAACCAGGAAATGGCTGAGTAAAGAGTCTCCAACTATCTCTGAATGGACAGAAATAGTTAAGGAAATTTATGTTATGGAACAACTGACTTTTCCTTTGAGACATGCTACAAGAAAATGTGAAAAATGTTGTAAAAAATGTATCTGAAATTTTATTTATATATTTCATTTGTATGGAAAACTTTGTTTTATTCCCCTTGGTGCTATGACAAAGAGAAAGGACTTTTGCTTATGAATGAGTGGAAGACCCCTCCCTCTTTAAAAACACCCTGGCTTTCAATGAATCAAAGTCATGGATCATAAGGACCTTTATGATCTAAGGACGGACAACCACGGACATAAACGACCCACAGTCCTTGATACGGCAATGTAACCCTTCTTCTATTCATTTTTTGTTCTACACAATGTTAAGTATTTCACCTTCACCTTTAATGTCCCTGCCTGACGTCCTTGGTTTTGTCTGTCACTATTAAAAATGTATTAAAAAAAACGACAAGAATCTAAATGAGGGTCTGAGAAACACTGATACAACTGTTTCCTGTTGATCTAAGAAATGATGCTCATTATGGCGACGATACAAGACTCTTCTGTGCAAAGCATTCAACCTGGTTTATTACCCCAACGCTGGAATGCTGAGCGAACTCATTGCACTCTCATTACCGGTCAGAGATACAGCAGCCAGCAGATAGCTGTGCAAACACACCGGTGGGGTACACACACGTACGCACACATTCCTGCGCAGAGGTATTTTCTGACTGTCTGCGATGCAAATCTGAACATTCAGATGGTGTTTGTGTTGGAGCAGTGGATGTGAATTTAACATATTTGGCCGTCACTTGCTGTCAACAGAGCATAAAATCCATAAAATGGTTACAACTGATAAGTTTGTGATAATAAACTGCTCTACCACAAGCACCTGGATGGCCCGTCTGCATTTAAATTCAATTTCTCTTGGGTTTTAAAGGGACATTAAGTAATTTCTAGCTTTAATTTCTAGGAGTTAGTGGGGCAAATGTCGGACTATATTTTGGCTGAGAGCAGTGACTTCTTGGAGTCTTGTCTATTAATTGAAGTAGACATTCAACAGAATCACCTGGTAAAGATGTAGTACATAAAATCAACATGTAAAGTACAGGAGTAGATATACTGTTTCGGTTTTTCCAAAATTTGCTTTTTTGTTTGACAGCAAAATGCAATTACGTCAACCCTCCATAAAGCATTTGTCAATGTTTTATATTCATATAAAATTCATACATTTATACAGAATATCGTATTTTTCTTAAGCTGGAAACAACATAATGCTCAAAAAAGACAGAGGACAAGTTAATTCCAGTGTTTCTTGTGCAGGTTTCACATACTGAAAACTACCAAAATCTTATAATCATTGTGCGACTGACAAAAAATTCAACATTTATATCATGAATAAATGAATGATTTCAGTGAATGTGTTTCAGATTCAGTATAATGAACATTATGCACGCAATGTTCTCTAAACTGACCTTGTTAAAATTAATATTCTTTGAGAAAATTGCACTGAAATGAAGATTTAATGTTCATATAATGAGGTGGGATGACAAAAAAAAAAGTAATCTAATAGCTGGATTTTGCCAACAACAATTCAGCTGAAATATTTCCCAACATGTCTGAGAACACGTCTCAAATGAGATAGAGACAGATTCCACGAATAACAATAATAATAGCAGCCAGTTGCATTTCTGTATTTTCACTTTCTGTTTCCTCTGTCCAAAACACTTACACACACGCACGCACGCACGCACGCACGCACACACACACACACACACTGGAGCATGAACGCAAACAACTTAATGAATGAATCTGAGTTCTCTTTTTAATTTAAAACGGTGAATGTGTGACCGAATTTTGTACATCTTGTTACAGATGTGTTTCCCTTTGCATGTGTGTGTGCCTCTGTGGATAGTCTTATCACAGCCTTGTAGTCCATCCAGCACATCTGTTACCTTTAAAGATATTGGATGTCGTCAGTGGCAGATATGAAACAAGATTTCAAGGCACAGGGTTATCGCCGTGGCATCAAACCAACAACCTTTCATTTGAAAAGGATCCCAACGTGGAGGGAGTTCAAGGCTCCCCTAAGGCCTCCGCACGGCAAAGCACACACAAAAGCAACTAAACAGAACTGCTGAACCGAAGATACGTTTAGTCCAAATCTAATGTCAGTTTGGTTTGTTCAGTGTCAGATGATAAGGTTACTAATAGGCTGAGGTTCAGAGGAGTGTCAGGAGTTCAGACGAGGGGCTGTACCCCCCTGCCAAGAGGCTCGAATCAGCTTGTGGTAAAAATGTAACCCAACGCTGCTATTATCGCTGACACAAGTGTCCGCCGCTGTTGCCCAATCTCCCTCACGTCCATGAGCTATTTGAATTTTCAATGAGAATTTCAGACTCTGACCACATGCAGGATGCGAGCTTCGACTTCAAACCAACCGTTCAACCACGGAGGACTTGGAGTGAGTGGCCACTTATGGCTCCAACATCCTAGTGTGGCCACTTGATCCTCTTTCTGGTGCTGGTTTTAGAGAACCAAGATAGTTCTCAGTCTCCAGTGGTCATTTCAGTTAAATCCAAAACCACAGTCTGATTTCAGCGAGCTGCAAAGTTTATCTTTCTCTCTGAACGGTGTTACTTGGTTTCAGTGCTGCAGGGACACAGGCTGTTATTCAGCTTAGCAAGCCAGCTGCTGGAAATCTGTTTGGCTTGTAAACATGCTGGTTAATGGATGTAATTAGAGCCCCTTAGGTGGTTGTATCTCCACAGGACCGATGCTTTGAAATACCATGTTTCAGGTCTTATGATTGTTGCTTTAGTATACAACTTTATTTATCATTAGTGTTAACAATAGCAGGGCCATCTAGGCCAGTGAGTAACAGTTTAAAAATTAGGCATTTTAACCAAATAAGTGCTCGTAAAAGTTAAACATAAAACATTTTAAAGCTGTGGTCAAGGTGCAGACTAGAACCACAACAGGTGAGTTTACATAGACCCTAATATTCCACAGGAAATTTTAATTGTGTTAAGAGTGGTGATTTAAACTTATGATACTCCATTCAATAGCACAATATTAGCACCCAATAACCACGGTAACACTGTCTGATTGTTTCTCTCTGGTTGGAATAAATATACTTTCTGCACGTTTGCCCCACGTAGGGGTTACATTAGGTGACATATGGGATGCATGTATCGCACAGACAGCTGCTTCTATGAGCCTCCCCATGCAGACTTTGACAGAGAGTCAATCATAAATTCCAAAAATGTTTGGCACTCTGCTGGTGTTATGTTCTTATGTGAATAAATGGACTCTTTTGAAACAGTCGCCTTGTGTAACGTTGCTGCTAAAGGCTCAAAGGCACAGTGGAGTCCCTGGACATCATGATCGTCTATTGCTACCAGCAGCCTGCAAATGAGATATTTAGGTTGAGTAAATTGCAGCCTCCACTGAAAGTCTGCATGTGAGGTGTTTAGGGGATATCTGAAATTTGTTACTAAAGAAAATAACCTTGGTTACACTTATGTTACTTAGGCTACGACTAAATTGACAGGGGAACCACGTCTTCTACTTCTAAATCTCCCCTCCTACATTTTTGTATTGAATAAATTGAATTTTCCTAATAAAGTTAGGAAATGTCTACTGTTTCTCTGGCACATTAGATGCTTCACAGCAGGTGGAACCATTTTGTGCAAGTCAAAAAAGTTTTATTCTAATTAAATGCTTTGGGGCATGTAGACTTACATCTTATCAAATCGCTTCATTTAACCTTCACGTAAACACTTAAGTTGGAATCTCAAATCAGAATCTTTCAATTGGACTAAAGAAATATTGTCCATGCAACCACAGCTATTATCCCTGAAAATTTGGGAAGCGATAAAAAAATGTTGGATGTAGCCCACTTAAATCTGACATCAGGAAAGTGTGTGGGAGACAGTTTCAGATGCTGTTTGACCAACTGAAAAGCACTTCAGTTGAAAGCACACCAAACCCTATATACAATTTTCACCAAGATGGACTCATGTCTTCAGAAAAAAAAAAAACTGGTGCCATTAGAGTAATTATGCTATAGACACAAAGTGGCTTTAATAGAAATAAATAAGCTCATCACAAAAATTTCAGAGTCTCTGCGAACCTGTTTATACCTGGTATTAACATGCATCTTGGGTGATCTGATCACAAGAGGAAAGCGCTAAATACAAGTGTAAATGACCACTAAGATGCACTGTGACTAAAACCACTTGCTGAGGTGGTATGGAGAGCATTTGAACACATCTTTGTAGTGCAAATGCTAATGCATTTTGGACTACGTCATCAATGCAGGACGTAGTGGTTGTTTTAGTGACAATGCACTAACGCTCTTTAACTCGTCCATTTCATGACTATTTGGACAAAGTATTGCATGAAGATCTTTGGTTTTGCCCTATAGAAGGAGACATGTTGGTATTCTACAAACAGCCACATCTCCAGCTGTGCAAGCATGCTAGCCAGCAACTAGTCAGAGTGTGAATATAATAACTGTGCGCAGGGCATCTGACCTTCTGGCAGACAGAAGTAAAGAACATGAGTGGTCAGCCTGAGACGCATGATAGACACAGGTGTGAACGGCGTTGTGTCTCTTCTGTCCGCTTCTGTTTGGATCTCCAAAAAGCATGTTAATACCAAGTGTGCTCTGAGTTATATGTAGGTGCACCTATTGCATGTTCTTCATGCTTAGCTCACCTCTCAGTGAACATATTTCAAGCTCAAATGCCAACTGACCGAAACTTCAACTCACTCCAGATCACTATCATCCATTCCTTCAGCCCAGATTTCACTCCCTGTCTCTTTCGGTCTATAAACCTGACAGTCAAGTTTATAACCCAGATCCAGACTCTACTGACAGCTAACCTGGCAACCCCCGACTCCTCCATGACCCATATAAAGGCTGTCTTTGATCACTGGTGAAAACAGAATGGGCCCTATTTTCATGTGTTCATGTATATCTTTTGATGATCTTTTTTCTGCCTGAGAGCAGCAGTCTTACCTCTGTAGGTGTGTAGCTCCTCGTTGTGTATCCTTGATGAAAAGGTTGCTGGTTCTCAGGGGGCTGAGCAGAGGTGTTGACAGGATGAAAAGCCGACCTTGGGACTTGATTCTGGGTTTGGCTGTGGGGGAACACCTGAGGCTTTGGCTGGAAGTTGTGTTGGAAGTCTTGATTTCTTTCTTTGATGCCATAAAACTCCTGATGTGAGGTGAGCTGAGCATCATCTTCTCTCTCCAGCTCTTTCTCTCTTTCTTTGTTGAGACGTTCCTTCTCTCTGGCTCGCTCCATCTCTTTTTCTCTCTCCAACTCAAGTTCCCTGTCTCTTTCCCTTTCCCACTGTCTCACCCTCTCCTCTCGTTCCCTCTCCCGCTGAATCTCCCTCAGCCTTGCCCTCTCTGTTTCTAAGTCCCTCTCCTTTCTTTCCCTCTCCCTTTCTCTCAGCCTCTCTTCCCTCTCTCGTTCTCTTGCCCTCTCTTCCCTCTCTCTGGCTTGTTCCCTCTCCCTCTCTTTCTGCCTCTCCCTGCTGGTACTCACAGACATTCTCCTGGCTTCCACAGTGTTTGGAAGCAGGGAACTGTCCTGCTGAAGTCCTCCTTGATATGAGTATCTCCTTTGGGTTGGGTACTGACCGAGCTCCCCTCCTTGGAGCTCCGGATGGTTGGGGGGTTTCTTCTGCCTGCGACCTGACAGACTGGAGACACCTGACACAGGCACACCCTTGCTCGTCTCCTCAAAAAACTTCATTCTGTCTGCAAATGGAAGGATATCTGTCTCTTCCATCCGAGAACAGGAAGAGGAGCGACTGTATGAAGAGGAGGATGAAGAGGTGAAGGCACAAACCCCATGCCGTGACCCTGTGACTCCCAACACCTTCTCAGTCAACACTCCACACCGTCGGTCTGGCTCTGGTTGCAGTTTATGCTCAGGGGTCCAACGCCAGCGGCGGGCCTTGCCAGCAGGAGCTGGTTCCTCCACCACTCGGATGCCTACACCAAAACTGGGCACTCCCGGGTCCAGAATCTGCACAGACCTGGATATGTTGTTGTTTTGAGTGTAGGTTGTTGACTGTGTTTGCGAGACATCATGGTTTGATTCAACTGAGGTGCTTGATTTCTCGACTGGTGCTGTGGTGCTGGTATCTTGGGGGCTAACAGAAGAGGCAAATGCAACTTTGGTACTTCTTTCCTGGGCAGACAGGTCTGGCTCCTCATTGAGGTCTGGACCCTCTTCCTCCTTGACAGTTTCCCCACTACAGAGCAACCCTCCTGGGCCCCGGCTCCTTTGAAGCTGGGCCTTTTTCCTCTGGATCTCATTGCGGAGGTTGGTGGCAAATCGCTCGTTACGACGGCGATTTCGACGATGGTTCCTGGACGCATTTGACTTCTTCATGTCTGTCTCTCCTGCTACACCCTCCTCCTTTTTAACTCCACTTCTTCCTCTATCCACTGCTTTCTGCTCCTCCAGTAAGGTGTCCACACTGGCAGCAGCACTAAGAGGCTCAAAATCTCTCTCCAGTATCTGATCAGAGCTCAGCCTTCCCTGGTTTGACGATCCAGTGGGATCCCCTGGTACACTCGCAGAGCGACCCCAAGGAATATGATGCTCGATTTGCGGAAGGGCCTTGCCATTTACAGCCATCCCTTCCAGCCTCTCACCTGAATCTCCATCATCATCATCTCCATCCAAGAACACAGATCCTGGAGTGGAGCAACGGCTGCCTCCCCATTTGTTTGATGTAGCGTTGAGGTGGTTGGGAGAAGCTTCTTGGTCCTCCTTTGTGGGCTGGAGTGATGAATGGGACCACTGGCTGCTACAAGGGGACGAGGAGGGGTCAGGAGACAGACTGTGAGGCTCCAATGAAGAGCTGTCACTGTTAAACTGCAATAACTGAAGCTGTGTAGCGAGGAGCTTCTCGGGGGCGCTGTGCCGGTGCAGCGACGTAGAGGTGTGCTTAGTCTTGGAGTGCATTATATTAGACTGCTTTTGAACCTCCATGGGGGGTTCTGCAGGTAAAGAGCCAGGATGAGAGGAGGTGATAGGGACTACGGAGTCCGTCACTTGATCAGAGAGGTGATCTGAAGTGGTGTCTGAATTGCAGTCTTTATTAGCACTAGCATCACATCTCATATGTCTGATGTCCTCAGTCTGTCTTTGGATATAGTGCGAGTCTAAGGTATCCTCTTTGAAATTCCCAGTTTTGTCACCTTCTTCTGGAGCAGGGAAGCCATTATGAATTCCCGATTCAACATTCAGAGAGGACTTGTTTTCATCATGGTAAAAAGAAGCACTGGAAATCTCAATTGGAGCGGAGACGCAACGTTTGTTGGCAGCATCAGGGCGACTCCGGGTTGCCCTAAAACTGTCCTTCCTGGTTGGAGGCTGAGGAGGATTCTTTCTCTCAGTTCCTCTTTCTCCATTTCTTGTGATCTGAAAGTCTCCTCCCCTCCGCTCCTCTTCATAACAGCAAGAGGAAGGCCTTTCTTTTACCTCAACAGGTCTCGGTTTTGGCCTGGTCAGCGACCTGGATTTGACAACAATAAGCTGTGCCTCATCAGGGGCATCGCCAGATGAGCTCCCCAGGGTCGAGGTATCACCACCAGGGTAGCCTCGACACGCTGGCCCCAGGCTTTGGAGGAGGTTATCCATGGAGCAGGCTTCACCGGGCCTTAGTGGCACCGTCGCGTAGTCGGATGTGTTTGAGCTGGCAGAGAATGAGCTGTAGGCAGAGTCTCTCTTGTTGTTGAAGAGGGTGGGGTCGACGGGTGAATTATGGGAGTCCGAATAAGGCTGCGTGGTGGGTGTTGGTGTGTCCAAGCTCTCCATGGAGCCCAGGGAACTGCTTCGGTCTGTGGAGGAGTAAGGTCTGGACAGTTGACCCCACTGCAAGGACAAGTCACTGCAGAGAGAAGGAGACAAAGAAGATCAACTTTAGTGTTTAGCGCAAACCGATCGCAAGCAGACGTCACGGCGGTCGCTGGGGAGGTGCAATAAGCATTTGTTGTTGTGCTCTGACATTTTATAGCCTATTAAAAATCTGAAATAGTTGCAATTCCCCACCCCGAGACATATACAATATATTGCTCTGGAGCACAGCTTTTGAACTGTACAGCTGGGGAATCTGTTTTCTATCAGTCCTGAGCCAAAGATCCACAGCAGCCCCATGTGTTTTCAAAGACCCTCGGAGGAAGCCTCTTAAGGCAGAGAGGGATTTCCTCCTCATCAACTCCCACTGCCTGGAGTCAACATCTCTAAGTCATCCCCTTGATTCCCCTCTTCCTCTTGTGGATTCTTCCTGTCCCATCTCTTTAACATCAACTGCGGATTCATTCCAAAATGATGAGCACCTCTTGAGACCAACTCACTTAAATTTGATTGACATCACAAAATGGTTTCCAAAAGTTTCCGTTTACAGGATAGTGCACCATTTACACTTTGCTCTGATTACATGACATGATGTAAACAGAGGAGCCTGCTCATGTTTCAGTTCATACTAACTTATATTTCATTTATACAGCCAATCAAGAGTCATTTTCCCTAAAATCGCTTTTTCAGACAGTCATTTTTTTCCTTATCATACAGCCCTCGATACCAACCACTATGTCCCTAGTTTTAATCAGACCTGTCACTTCTGTTGAACTATCTTCTTTCTGTTCCCCTTGTTTGAATCTGTCTAATAATAGGCCAAAAATGCAAGAACAGTTGTTCAAAAAGATGGAAAAATACAACCCCAACTGCTTGGCGAAAACCACATAAGACAAAATGACAGAGTTCTTTTCAGCATAAGGAGAGATTAGGAAATGGGAGTATCAATACTAGCTCCAGAAGGTAAGGGCACACAGTGTTTCTGTGCACGGTTGGAATAAAATCTGTTAAGTCTGCAATAAAAATGTCATTCTCGTTTTATTGTGGTAAATCTTTTTCCTATGAAGACAAAAGAGTGGTCACTGATGCTTTGTATTTCTTTACTGTCTTATTGAAACCACAGGGAATGTTTCCAAGGACACAGAAGAAGAGGATACAGAAGAGAGAAATTTCTAAAAGTGCTTTGATCTTAAACCAGTATAGTGAAAAGACCAGCAGACTGTCCTCGAGCTGTTTCTGTGGTATTTATGGTTTGAAATCCATGCATGATGTGAAAACTGATGGGGTTTGTTCCTCTTTTTTAACCCCAATATACTCTTCTCTATGATGATTATCTGCTCATGTAGTCAGATATGTTGGTGGTCTGCAGAATTTGTGCGGGTCATTTGTCTTCTTTATGCGCTCATCACTTAGGCACTGTGTACATAAAGTCCATGACATTTTATTTAAGGAGCATTCAGTGGTTTTGCAAGTTTTAGCCCATTTATTAGAAATCCTGCATGCTTTATATCACACCTTTTTTTCAAGTGATTCCTCTGTGGTTAAGAAAAGAATGGAATTTGTTTGGCAGCCATTGGTTTTCATGAATTTCTGCACAATATGAGAGTCAATTAGCCCACTGGTTCCCAACCTTTGGGTCCTGGGGTTGCGAGGCCATCTTGATTGAAGGGAATCTAAGAATCTCGCCTATATCTCAGCATTTTATTCATTTATGTGAAGAAATAAGATAATTATTCAAGATATAAACTTTTATAAAAATTCTCACAGAATAAGGTGCGATGAAGACCCAAACACAAGCTATATTCACAGAGCCTTCACTCTCTGCTAAACAGCCTCGTCCTGCATTAGAGACGTATGTGGTTAAAACAACCAAAGGGCTAATAGAACCATGGCCAAGCACCAGGGAGAACGTTGAGTTTGTCAAAAGAGTAGATTATTAACTATATATGATTGTTAAAAATGAAAATATATATAATACAGAAAGAGTATTGTATAAAAAAAATCCTAAAATATCAGGAAACCTCATCTCTGGTGCAATATTCATAGAAATAATCAGCTAAAATTCATCCAAATCTCTCGTTTTACACAAACCAAATGCAGTTGCTGTGTTCACTTTTGGTTTATTTGCACAGTTTATCAGTTGTTCTGTACTTTTATTGTAATGCATTGAATAAAATATGAAATATCCATAGAATTTGTCACTTAGTCAGGGGTCGTCTGTTTATTTAATGATAGAAAAGGGGTCCCTAAAGGGGAAAAAAAGCTGTTAATTTCCCAAGAGTCTTAAGTTCAGCGCATGGTGGTTGGCTCAGAAATTGTAATTGATTGCAAAATTTGTCGGAGAAATTGCACCTATAAAGTAAATTATGCTATTTTAAGGGGCCCTGTGTCAAAATCTAGTTTTATAACAAAAATATTTTGGCCTCAAATTAATTAACACAGCTGCCTTATGCACTTAACTTGATGGGAACTTGAAGATGGCAGAATACTGTACAATGCAGAGTGTTTGCTTCAGCAAATTTCCAGAGTCATTTATGTGATCTTTATGTTGTACACAAATGGAAGGGTATAAAAAAACACGTTCAAAAGTCTGACACTGTACAGCTGTTTCTGTCATTTATAACAGAGGAAGAGTATATGGAGACCAGTGGGAACACAGTTTCATTATCAGCATGAGAAAACTGTCTTTGACGGAAGTGAGCAATGAATGAGAAAGGAGAAGCTGCTGTATAGATTTGACCTGGGTGACAGAGAGAGGACGAGAGGAAATGAGACAGGAGCTGGAAAGGAAATGGCAGTCACTCCTGCCCAATGAGACGGCGATGTGGAACATGTGAGTGTGAGGGTTGACGCAGATAAACCAGCGTACATAAACACACGTACTGTACATGTGTGTTTGAACAATACAGACACACACTAATATTTTATCAGTTAACAGCTCAACTGATGATCAGGTAGCTCAAAATTTGTATATTTTCTCCAGAAACACTCACATATTTAGTGTTGGTGCTTCCATGGAAACACACACACAGACGCACACTGTACAAAATGTCCCTCTCCGTCACACAAACACAGTTTATTGAATGTCTTCCTCTCTTTGTCCACATGTTCTGGGAGTCACATGCCATTGTCCGGAGTTATGCCAGGAGCTGCCTCCTCATCAGATGCTATGCGTGTGTGTGTCTGTGTGTGTGTGTGTGTGTGTGTGTGTGTGTGTGTGTGTGTGTGCTTGTGTGCGGGCCAAACTGTGGGAATGAGAGACCCACACATGCGCACACACACTGCTATCTAATCCACAAGGGACTATTACATCTAATAGTGGTGCATTATATCACTGATGCTTATCAAAAAGAGAACAGTACAAAGCGCTGACGTACTGGACCGTGAAACTGACCAACAAAGACTATTTTTATTGTGAGTCAATATACAGACTGCTGCGGTAACTTCCTCTTTCCCTTTAAAGGATTACAGTTAAGCTTTGTGAGATCATACTGTAATACAAAGACCACTGTACCTACACGCCTTCTTTTACTTAACCTGACTGGGCAGCACAGTCTTCAGTCGCAACTGTTTCACAGTAATATAAAAAATACCCATGTCTACATTTAGAGCTGAAACAATTAGTTGTGTCATCTATTTCGATATTGATTAATTACTCAAGTCTTTTTTTAAGATTGTTAGTCAAAAAAACAATTTGAAGATGTCTACTTAGGACATGTTTAACTATTTACCCACATTCTATAGATCAAACCATAACTTGATTAATGATCAGAATAATCTATAATTATATTTAAGCAAAATAGATGCTGCTATGGCCTCTTTTGCTCTGGTACAACCAAAAGCTTATGATGGCTAATGTTAGCTTAATTAAAATAAAAATTAACATTAAAAGTTAACATTATTCAGGCAATTTGCTCATTTAATTACATCTCTCTTCCTGTTACATTATGTTTTACTGTCACTATGTCAGATTACGCGATTGTGGAGTCATAAAATCGTGACGTGACTTGGCTGACAGACATGACAAACTATACGCTGGTCCACACCAATCATTTTCTGTCTCCCGTCATGACGTGTGACGATGGGTTATTCTTGCCCTATTTTTATCATTATTACTATTATTTCAGTCACTGTGTCTGTTCATGTGCCAGCCCAAATGTTGCAGTAACGTAAAAAGCGTCACCAGATGGCAGGAGCTACATCTGAAGCACCGTAGGCAAACATTGTCACTGAATCCTCAAAACTAAATGCCTGCAGATGTTTCACAATAAAAGCCTGTTTAGAAAATTGAGGGATTCTCTCGACTGAAGTTATAAGGGGCTTTTAATTTGAAACAGATAAAGGAAGTGTTGAGTCTGAAATGACGGCGCGATGCATTAACTTTATAAAGGCAAAAGGGAGTGGATAAAAAGTAAAAATATAAAGACACTGTTAGAGCCATTTTTGTATCTGTGTCCAGTCATGTGTGGGTCACTGGTTTCCACAGTAGGTGGCGTGTAAACAATGGTGTCTGTGAAGGTACAAGTAGAGGAAGAGTTAATTACTCTACAGGTGTGCTGCTTACCTGGAGAAGCACACAGTTTTTTTGATTGCCGTTTAGTGGCCTAACTTTGAGCCTTTTGTTTGTTTTACATATAAGTTATAATGGTTTAAGTGTGTGTAGGTTGACAAAGGCTATATTGTTAAATGAACCGATTGTTGCAAATAAATGATCTATGTTTGAGCCACGCATGGATTCTGATTCATTCAATGGAGCCGCCACAGACGTCGCGTCAATTACAAGTCCTGGTAGCAGCCCCTCAGTGGCTTAGGTTTTTTGTTTGGTAGAAATCAAGTCATTACAGACATAGAGGGAATAATAAATAACTAGCTAAGAGTGCAATATGAGGGCAATAAAATAAGGAAAAGCTGTAAAAAAAATTGTATTTGAAAGATGAATGAAGCACAATGATTTCACTCTTCTTCAACAAAAAACGCAGCTAAACTAACCTAAAAACATCCACCTGGCCCCCCAACTTAAGACAGACAAAGAGCAGGTCTGATGTGTTATCACTTCGGCATGTTTAAATAGAGTCCAAAAATAGGCCAATGGGCTTTCCTGCGTGGGCAGTGTTGACATTAGAACACGGTGATGTCACCTGTTTCCTGGCGACCAAAATCCCCCAGCAGTGACTTACAGCCAATGTCCCGTGGAGTCATGGGCTCGTTGTGTATGATTCAAACCTACAGCATGACGCACTCGCTGGGCGGCTAAATCTGCGCATTGGGCAAGTTTGTTTTTGGTTAAACTGAAACAACTTCAACAGCTGGATTGAGGAAGTGGGCCAGAGAAAGAGAATATTTTTAGCAGTACATATATGATCACAGTCATGAGGAACATTTTGTACAGGTGTCTTGCAAAGGAGTTTTGGTCTTAATGGTAATTCCTGGTGAAATAAAATAATATGAGGCGTCAAATGAAAGCTGAGAGAAAAACTGGTTAACGGACTATAAACAAGCTTTTATTATTATCAAGCAGTTAAAAATGTGGGGATGAAGAGGGATGGCAGGTTCACAAGGGGGACACATTTTGCATTTGGCATCCCAACTCAAATTACTAAACTGTCAAATGCTCTTGTGAAGTGTTACGAACTATTTCCTTGAACTTAAATACAGTGGTAGAGTTTGTAAAGACATCAAAATGAGTGTTATGAGTAATAAAACTACTTAAGAGACTGAAAGTTTTTAAAAGATAAGACATGTTTTCATCGTCACATCAGAGGTATCAAATGATAACGGCACTGTATTATTAAGTTTGAAAATGTAACCGCACTGTTTATTGGATAGACAGGTTTACTTCCCCCAGGAGGGAAATTCCGCTTCCTCCACTTAACCTGAGATAAAAGTTATTATTCATAACACTGCACAACATTTCATTACATAAAGCATGCACGGTATGACAATCCACCTCTCACCTGTTGTCAGTTGTGTGCCAGGGTAGTGTGTACGGGCCGGGGTGGAGCTGCATGGCAGACAGAGGGGGAGGAGGGGGGAGAGGAGGGGAGTCTGCAGTGGGGAGGCAGGGCGCAGGAGGAGGAGATGGAGGGGGAGGAGGGGGAGGGAGAGGCAGCTCCGATAGCTTTGCCAGGTGCCAGGAGTGAGGCCTGATGAGAGGAACGCTGCGTCTGTGGGACATGAGAAAGAGAAACTCAGGTGAGGATCGATGACAGCAGTAAACCAAAATGCGACTTAAATCAGCACAACCTTTGCATTTATGACGAGCATTTTTGTTTAGACGTCATCATTAAACTGGATATTTTCATGGACTTTATTCTACCACAGCACTTTTTTGAGATTTACAGAACAACCGATATAAATTTACGTAGAATAACCCTGAGATTTTGCCCAAGTATAAAGAGGCTGCTGTGGTGTCGTACTTCCTGCATGACCTCTTCCAGTCTTATGATGTAAATGTGCAACATAGATAAATAAGGGCTGTCATCCTCTTCCCCTGAGGGCTAATGTAATTTCCTTTTTCTACTGTACGTCACTTTTTCCATTTTGCAACCTCCTCTTGACGGACGACAGGAACTTTTTTGACCACAATTCGAAGCAACTTGTGGTGGTTTTTTTTGGGTCTAAATACAATGATTTGCCCAGGCAACATGACGAGGATGACATACTTATTTGCAACCACAGTTGTAAGTGTCTGGGAAGATCAGGGCCCACATAAAACTTGCACAGCAGTGCTACGTTGCCAACCCAAATTCTGTGGAAACAGCTTCCTTAAAAGTTGTTTGGCCTTCTATTGGTCTGCCATTAAAAACTCATCTAACATGTACAGTATGTTCTCCACACTGATCTGAAGCCAGGCATTCCAGCGTATCCCATGATATTCACTAATTCCCTTATACAGACTTCCGATCCCATATGTGAGCCAGATTAAATTCACCCCCTGCAGACAGCGTGTGTGTGTGTGCATGAGTGTGAGACAGAAAGAGAAACAGAACGAGTGTCAGGAAAAGAGCTAGACACAAGGATTGAAAGAAAGAAAGCACTGTCAGGTATAAATGTGCCATTCTCAGTCTGAATCAGACCATTATGTGTTTATGTTTTAGATTAAGATTACAAGGTTGGAAAAAATGCTGCTGCTGCTGCTGGATGGAAATAATGTACAGAGCATGAAAACAAGAAAGACTGTTGACTCGACTGACTTGAGACTTGACTTGGACTTATCTCTACTAATTTGAGACTTGGCAAGCCTTCATTGTCTTGGACATATCTTGATTGACCTGATATTAATGAGATTTGAGCTTGACTTGGATTTGTCTCCTTTGACACTTGACTGGTCTCAAACCTGACTTGGACTTTGCGTGAGACTTGACAAGACTTAAACTTGATTTGGACTTTCATTTGACTCTTCATTATTCTCAAACCTGACGTGAACATGTCTTGACTGATTGGAGACTTGTCTCAATATACTTGAGACTGGTCAAGACTGAATTGATGTGGACTTTTCTTGACTGACTTGACATTTAATAAGATCTGAACTTGACTTGGTTTTGTCTCATTTGATTTAAACTTGACTGATCTCAAACCTGACTTGGAGTTGCCTTGATTTGCACAAGACTTGACGAGACTGAGTTAAACTTGTCTCAATTAACTTGTGACTTGATAAGGGTTGTTCTTGACTAGGATTTACCTCTGGCATGTCTCAACTGACCTGAGACAGGTCTAGACTCGCACTAGACTTCTACTTCTCTTGATTGACATGAAACTTGAAACAACATGAAACAACTAAATTAAGACTTGACAAGACTCAAGCTTGACTTGGACTTATTTCAACTGACTCTGGATTTAACAACATTTAAACTTAACTTGTCTTGACTGATTTGAGCCTTGTCTCAAATTACTTGAGACTTATCAAGACTGAATTCACCTGACTTGGATTTGTCTCATTTGACACTTGACTGGTCTCAAACCTGACTTGGACTTGTCTTGATTTGCATGAGACTCGCCATGACTCTAACTTGATTTAAACTTTTGACTTAATAAGGGTTTTTCTTGAATAGGATTTACCTTGGGCATATCTCAACTGACTTGAGACAGGCTGATTTGACTCTTGACTATTCTCAATCCTGAGTTGGAC
Organism: Epinephelus fuscoguttatus; assembly: GCF_011397635.1. Classification (NCBI taxonomy): domain Eukaryota; kingdom Metazoa; phylum Chordata; class Actinopteri; order Perciformes; family Serranidae; genus Epinephelus; species Epinephelus fuscoguttatus. The sequence continues at coordinate 18,715,408 of NC_064774.1, forward strand.
TTGTCTTGATTGACTTGAAACAAGACTGGTATCTGACTTGAACTTGTCTTGACTGATTTGAGACTTGTCTTGAACTTGTTTCCCCTGATTTGACACTCGACTAGCCTCAAACTGAATTTGGACTTGTCTTGACTGACCTGAGACTTGACAAGACTTGTTCTTGATTTGTCTCATTGAATCCAGACCTACCCTTGGGCTTGTCTTGACTTGTTTCATTGACTCCAGACCTGTCTTGGGCTTGTCGTGATTAATTTGAGACTTGACAAGACTCAAACCTAATTTAGAATTGTGTCAATTGACTTGACATGAACTTGTTTGACTTGGACTTGAAAACAGCTTTAAAAACAACTTAGACAACAGCTGGACAGGCAGAACAGTCAAGTTTAGAGAAGAAGAGATGAAGAGATTAGATTCCCACCAACCGAGTCCCCTGACGTGTCTTTGGTTAAGATTCTCAAACTGAAAGTACAAAAATGTAAAATGAGACTATTCTGGGTATTTCGGAGAAACATTTGGAGGTACAATTTTGGGAGAGGTATGCGGATCCTGGCACCATGAGGGAAAGGAAAGGACCGTTTCTGAGTATTATTGTTTATGATAAAGCAGGAGCAGGGGAACCATTTCCAAAATAAACACCCTTGTTTCCTGGTTCTTGCTCCTTAAGAGGGATTTCTATCTGAGCCCACTGATTGTTCGACTCCGCTGACAATGTCCTTAAATTATCCCCTGAGAAAGTTTATGTAGAGCCTGTGTGTGTGTTTCTGTATGTGCGTCTATGCCTATATATGTGTGCAGGAATATGTGTGGGAACTATCCAAACTCGCCCAGACAAAATACCATTATTGAACCTCTTTTCTCCAAGTTTAGCTCTCAGAGATTGATGACTGGGAAAATCAAAACAAACGATGTGACGCTAAAGTTTGATGGAGAATGTGCGATAGACGAAAAAAGAAAAAAAATGCTGACAAATGTGCAACTTAAGAATGTAATATAGAAACTGTTTTGTTGACATGCAGGGGGAGAAAGGGAACGCTGTTCCAAAACCACATAACCAATCGCTGTTTTTCCAAAATGCTCAGAACAGTGCTTGAGGGGAGCGTCAGCAATCTTGTATTCCACAAATTTGGGGATTTACAGGAAGTAGAACTGCATCTTCTAGAGGGAACCAAAGCTGTGATATTGCGAGGTAGTGAAAATATGATACATCCATATAAACTTTTCTATGAATAAGCAGTTTTTGTGATGCTACATACTATTGTGGTCATTTTAGTGGTCCAATAACACTTGTTTTACCAGAGGAATGAGAAGAGGTATTTCAAATTACCTCTGCAAGAAGAAAAGTCTGGTCTCAAGTAAGCATGATTTGGTGCTTTGCAGGTCAAAATTGTCCAAGTGAGAGATTCTTAGATGCCTAAAAAATATAACCTTTTGTTTCAACAGTGCTTTAATGACCACAGCTGCATACTGAAATATATAGTCATTGAAATACTGTTAAAAAGTTTGTCATTTCAACTGTAAAAAAAAAAGTTTAAATTGAATGTAGTTTCTACAGGAACAGGGTGTAAATAGTAAATTAAATAGTATCTTCATCATTCAACAACAACAATTATGAATTATGAAAAAAAGCCCGTTAGAAGTCCCCAGAGGATGCAAGCAAATTCATATTGCTTGTTCTGTCCGTCCAAGACCCAAAGATATAAAACCTTAATGTCATTTACATAAGCATATAACAGAAAACCACATATAAGATATACTTGGAATCATATTTCCACATATAAACATAATAAACACAGTGTAGTAACACAAAAATCAGATTTTCACTTTTCAACCAAACTTAATTTGGTTTCAATTTTGATGCCTTCTGACCTAGAAATGACCAAAAACGTGCTTACTGAGTTGTTTAAGGCATTCAAAAGTCTTTGTAAGGTTTGGAGATGAGCTGCTCGTTATCAAGGATGTTCAAGGATATATCAAGGACGAGTGGCCAAGATGTAATAGAAACAGTACCTCCACTGGGCTGCTTGGGTTGCCAAGACAAGCATCCACCCCAAAAAGGATGCAGTTCTAAATCTGATGGTAAAGTTTTACCCATCTTGAAGACTTAAGTCAGAAAATGTGCTCAGAATTTTTTTACTTGGGAACTAAAAGCCTCTGTCAGGGCTGCATTCAACAATGGCTATAGAGTGTCTGTAAAGTCCTTGGCACTCTCATCTATAGGACACAGGAAACATACCAAAGTACTGGATATTACTGTCCTTTTGAGGTACCAGGACCGCTATCAACTGTAACTAGTTGTTATTAACATAATCCAAAGAACTCCCTTTTCCTGTTTCTGACACTCTAACCCAGTTGGCTACCTGTCTCATCTCGGAAAAAACACAAATAGGAGTCACATGAATCATGTTTTTCTAAAAATTCGCTGGCACAAGAGAAGCAACAGCATGTCCTTTACATGGAAACCAAGATAATGAGTAAATCTACAGCTGTTGTGGTGTTGCTGCTGTGACCACAAACCAACCAGGAAATCTAATCAGGTTTGCAAGACATGGAAAGCTTCTATTTATGGATATATTGCCAGGGTTTTTTTCGGTCCACCTTAAACTGAGAAAGCAAATACACAAAAAGACCGCAATGGCGGTAAATGCAAGAAAAATGGGACGAAATAAAAGAACAGAAATGGCAAAAACAAACACAGATGATGAGAAAGAAGCAGTCAAAGGCAGAGAAATTATGAATTCTCTGTGTTGCGACTCTGAATGAGCCTCTATGCTGCTGGAATGTCCCACTTAATGGTCAGAAACTGCAACAGCTGACTGATACCGCAAAGGTCAACGCGCATAATCTGAGTCACACACACAGTCTCAATACAGTACAGAACGGGTGCCAGACAAACAGATTTGGACTCCGCACAGTCTCAGAGATAAGGACAGAAACTGTGGCAAAACATGACTTCCTGAGGACAAGACAGACTCAGAACAAGACAAGGATGATGAAAAGATTGTAAATAAGATGACGAAATGTTTGTGTATCAGGGTGTTTGTGAAGACAGACAGATCATGTGCTCAAGATAAAGTGTGGAGACTGTTGGCCAAAACGACAAAAATGCAAACTTCAGCTTTTCCGTCATGTGTAAGAAAATAAAGCTCGACTTATTGAACCTTAAAGTAGACAGAGAGAAGATATTACTCCTAAGCTTACGAGCGCCGACCTACCAGACTCCACAGGCTAAAGCATCCGCTGTCAAACTGATCCCAGTTCAGCGTCCCAGCATCCCTGATACCCAGAGTTCAAGTTCAAAGAGTTGAGCGTCTCCTTGGGAAGCCAGACAACAACACTCTCTAAATCTCCCTCACAACTTTTCGGAGAAGAATCGCCACCTCGTAAAAAAAGCTCTTTTCTTTCGTCCTCAAGCCAGTTGAGGTCTGCGATGAGGACCGGGTTTTGTCCGCAACATCTGAGACTTGGTAGAAAGTGTCCAAGTGCTGGTGTCCATGTGAAGAAGTGAAGGATCTGGCAGGTTCTGACCATGAGAGAAAAAAAACAACCGACGATGCTCACATCCCCTCTCCCTCCTTTTCCTCACTTCCTCCTCCCTCGCTCCTCTTGCTGGAAGACAAAACACGGCTATTCCTCCCTCCTGCACTCTGCATTTCTCTCTCTCCCACCCCTCTCCCTCATTCTCTCCCTGCCTCTCTCGGCCCCCTCTCGGGCAGGATGTGTGAGTCAGGGAGGGAGGAAGTATTGTGGAGAGCAGATAAAGTGGTGGACGGCTGCTAAAATAATACCCAGAGTTCCACACTGTTATTGTTTGACGGGGGGGAAAAATGCAGAGGTACTTCCTCCTTGTGTGTATGAGTGTGTGTTTGTGTGTGTGTTAGTGTGCACGTGTGTTTGCAGAGCATGAAAAAGAGATCGAAAGAGCAAAGAAAGCAGAGACTGTTGGACAGACAAGGGGGCTTTTTCAGTTTGGCCAAGAGACGAGAAAAACAAAATGTGATGAAAGAGAGGGAATGTAACAGATGATGGGAGGTCTGCAGGAGAATACAAGAGTCTGAGTCTGAATAATTACAGCCAAAGAAAATAAATAAATAAAACATGAGTGAGTGTGATGGATGAACAGGAGTTGTGATTTTTATTACTCTCCTTATCGCTGCATTTCTTTAAGCATGCACGCCTGTTACAGGAATATTATTAAAAAACCAAGGCTTTTACCATAACACCTTCATGCTACTGGTAAGTAACAATGTATTTTTTTCAGTGTACTTTTGGGAAAACCACACCTGGATCAGCTGATATCCCCAACAATACAGCTTTTCATGCTGGGAATTTTGCAGGAATTAAATCAGACCCAGAAAGCAGATTGGGCATTGAATGAATGAATGTATATGTATATGTATATGAATTGCATTTTAATATCAGCAGTGTTTGGGGACAGAGGGTCTCTCCTCATTGCCTGGGACTGATTTGATATGATGATAAAAAAAAAAAATCCTTAAAAAAATCCTCACATCCAGGATAGCAACAAATAGATTTTAGTCAGGAACACAGTCGGAAAAGAAAACTTTATTTCCATTAGCAGTATTAAATTTGACGATACGGCTCTGTTCTGGGGCCTCTCTGCCTTTCCTAGGGCTATGCAGAAAGCCTCTTTTAGCGCCTAAAGCCTAAGGCAGAGCACACCTCTCTGCCCTTCCATGTGCAAACGAGGAAAGCCTGAGACAGAGAGAGCACACCTCCCTGCCCGTCCATGTGCCTACATGGAAAGCCTAAGGCAGGGAGAGCAGCGGCAAAGACCCCCCGGGAACAGAACAGAGCAGCATCAATGACAAACAGAAATGACATTGATAAGTCAGATACCGCATGAAAAGGAGGAGCTGGGGTGGAGGCAGGTTGCAAAGCAGCTTGCAGAGGAAGCAGCAATAGTAGACACGTCAGGGCAGTTTAAATATGGCGACCTGAATGAGATTCACCAATTGGTTGCATAGAAAGGAATCATGTGATCTATCAGCTTTGCTTAATAAATGACTGAAACTAGTAATCGATTAATTTTATTAACTATGTGTCTTATCATTTATGGTACTTTCCTGCAAATCTCTAAAAGGAGTTCAGTCAGAACAACACAGTAATCTGCATGTCTCTGTTCTTCATCAGTTAGCATAGTTTTCGCAAGTCATGCATTTGTTACATTTATAGCTGCCTAGATTAGCAAAAATGGCAGTGTTTAAGACTGAGCTATACCTGCTTCATGTCAACCTTTTCAACTATATTTGGCTGGATATGAATGCTACTAATGTATGTACTAAAGTGTTTAGTTTTGTAGTTTGACCAACTCATAGATTAGCAACAGCTAATAAGATCTGCATGTGGCGCTTGAAACAGAGTCACTATCCATGTGTTATTTTTGACCAGATTTGAACCTTTCAAAGCAAACATCAAGAGGTGTGAGTGTCCGACATTAACGCTGTTGAAGTTTAACCAACCCCACAACAGCAGACACTTAATAACATGAGGCCCTCAGCAGGCTTCAAAGGATTTCCTGGAGACTTATATCTCCTGCAGACTGTGTGTGAAGATGTGTGTGTGTGTGTGTGTGTGTGTGTGTATATATGTGAGTTATATACATGCATGTGAGTAGATTCCTTACATTCCCTGTCTTCCCTTCAAAAGGGTGAAGGGTTAACTATGCTAGAAAGCCTAAACAACCTCACCTCCTCCCCTTGGTCCCTTTGTGTTCGCCTGCAATCAAGCCCTATTTGTTTGCTTTATGGGTCTGTGTGTGTGTGTGTGCTTGCAATCCTGTTTGTTTGCCTCCCTAATGGACCCTCATCAGCCTTGATTATGGATTTCTGAAAGACACACACTGCATGCATTTATTGCTTAGACGCACATATACACACACGGACACACAGACACACAGACAGACACACACACACACACAGTTTTTGACATACCAGGTAATCAGTACAGTGAGACTAGGCTCATACCAGAGGTCGACGGCAGGAAGGGTGAAGTCCACTTTAGCATCTGCAGCACAATGCAGTGTTTGTTACTGCTCGATCCCGTAATGTGTGTGTGTGTGTGTGTGTGTGTGTGTGTGTGTGTGTGTTTCCCTGTAGTCAGTACTTTACTGCAATTTACTCCATCCACATGTCAGTTTTTTAAAAAATGTTCTCGAAAACTTGATGTCCCCGTCAGTCAGGATGAGTTGAAAAGACAGCTCAAACAGATATCTTGAATTACTGATTCCCTGGAGCCTCATGAAATGCATCTGACAGGCAGTAACGGCAGAAGTTGAGGCACTTCAAGGTCAAGCACTGAAAGAAGTGGAAGTGACAGTTGAAACAAGAGCAACTGTAAGAAATTGTAAAGGCAACTGATGATAAAGTATTGAAAGAATGTCGAATCAGAAGTTAAATTTCAAGAACTGAACTGCAGCTTAAGTGTTAATTGGAAGTGTTGAAAGGAGTTGAAGTTTGTTGAACTTAAATGATAAAACCAACTGGAGGTGTCAGTTGAAGTGTCAGCAAGAAAGGAGCTGAAGCACTGAAAGGAGTAAAAGGGTCATATGAAGCGCAGTGCTGAAAGAAGCTGAATATGAATGGAGTTTGACCTGAAGAAAATGTGCTGTCAGGAGCGAAGTCTGAGCATTAAAGGAGCTGAGGAACTGGAAGGAGTTGAAGTGCTAAGTCTCGATTATACACATATGTCAAAACCATAAATTTGCTTTTATGGTAAGAGAAGTTCAAAGCGTCAGTTTAAGTGTAAATATTTAAGTGTCACTTAAGAGATGAAGACTCGGTCTAAGTGGAAATACTAAAAGAAAGTGTAAGCACCGAGAGAAGTTGAAGTGTATGTGATCGAAGGAATTTTAATTGTCATTTGGAGTATAAACACTGACATGAGTCAGTGTCAGCTGATGAGTCAGTGACAAGCAAACAACAATGACTGGAATAAAGGAAATGAACATCTGAAAACAACCATGTGAGGCATCTTTAAGAAACTCATTAGCTGTGACAAGTTATTAAAGTCCTACACAGAATGCCATCTCTGTTGAGTTTTCTTCACGGACACTGGAATGAGATAAAGACAAAGACAATTAGACTTTCCGCTTTGGTACTGGAAGAATTCTTGGAAAAATATTAATATGTCCGTGTGCTTACTTTCTTCACTCCTGTCACTCCTTCAATGCTCTTGTTTTATCTAGTTCACTCTAGTTCACTCCAGTCTTGAGATCCCAGCTGCTGATCGGGATCAAACAGACATTTATCAACCAATTGTCTGTCTCAACAGTTAAAATCCAGTCAGACCAGGTGCAAAAACACAACTGGAGCAATCTGTTTAAATGGCTAGAAATGTCAATGCAACATTTCAAAATAAAATGTACAGCAATTGACCCACCAGAAACTGAGCACAGTCTGAGAACGACAAGGAAGATTTGCAGCTTTTCCATGTTCCCATCATGGCCTATTAAATACATTTAAATCACATTAAAAACATCTTGGGATCTGGCAACTTGCGATATGAATTATTAATAGACATTTTATAGACTAAATAATCAATAACTGGGCAAGTGAGGTTACAGGGGCAAAGGGATTATCCTCTGGACAGCACTGATTTGGTATGATGAAACTAAATGTGCTGGTTCTCCTTCCATAACACAGACACATCTTTTTAACATGTGTGTGTGTCCAAGTTGGCCTTGAGGAATCTGTGTGTGTCTGAGACAACCACTGTGTATGTGTGTGTGTGTGTGTGTGTGTGTGTGTGTGTGTGTGTGTGTGTAGAGGCCAGTGTCATGTATCATGGAGTCGCAGTTTAATGGGCCAGTTAATAAAAACCAGGCCAGAGGAGACAGATAAACTGTAGCAGACCACACGCGTAGAGGACGGACAAACTCACCCACAAAGATACTCACACACACTCATGCTTGTACACTCTCGCTGTGCTAAGGCTGCAAGTAACGATTACTCTCATTGTTGCTCAATCTGCTGAATGCTTCCTGGATTAACTGATTAATTTTTGACCTGTGAAATGCTTGTTTTAATGAGACAACAGCTCAGCTTTCAGTTCATTATCACAGAAGACAAAGAAAAGCTTTAAATATTCTCATTTGAGAGAATGGAACCAGCATTTTTGTCCTTTTTTCCTGAATAAATCGCAATTAAACAATTACCAAACTGTTGCCGTTTCATTTTATGATTCATTTTTATGTCATGATTTGAACAGTAACAATGAAAGGAAATTCTTTGGGTTCCTTGGGAATAAAACCGGTAGGGGTGGAAAATTTGGTTTTACGATTACTTTCTATTTCAGTACTTTGGGTTGCGACTTGAAGGCTCAAAATAAATTCTGAATTCAGTGAAGATGCTTTAAGTTTAACCTTTGCAAGTACAAGATAATTATCACCTGAATTGGCATCTTTCAACTCACTTTTTGAGCAAAAAAGCTCTCTGTCCACTGCCTGCCGAGAACCAAACAGGAGACAGACAGAAGTTAGCAACAAGCTGGTGAACATAGTGAAGCAGTCAGCAGCTAAAGAACCAGACATTTTCCACAGGAGGAGGTGGAGACCAAAACAGAGAGTTGAAATTGGACTAACATTCATTAGCTGATCTAAAACAAGACTCCTGATTGATGCTGTTGCTGCTCTGTGTCTGTAGGATTCGTAAATTGGAGGGATGGGCATTTTGAGTAACTTCCATATTTAAGTTCCACATTAAATTACTTAATAGTATTCGAGTACTCATAAAAAAAAAATAATAATAATAATGCAAGAATTGGAATGTAAACTAGCCAACAATGGAAAACAAGTGCAATTTGAAATTCATTTATTTAAGAGACAGGCTTCAGTCAAGTCTATTAAATCATAAATCCATTCATCCATCCATTTCAAACCGCTTATCTGGGGCCAATTTGCAGGGGCAGCAGGCCAAGCAAAGCACCCCAGATGTCCCTCTCCCCAGCGACACTTTCCAGCTCCTCCTGGGGGACCCCAAGGCATAACCAGGCCAGGTTCTGGGTCTGCCCCGGGGCCTCCTACCAGTGGGACATACCCAGAACACCTCTAAAAAGAGGCACCCAGGAGGCATCCTGATCAGATGCCCGAACCATCTACTAATTTCAGAGTTAACACAAGAAAAATCAGCAACCTTCTGTCACTGCCATTTATGCTAAACAGGTTAGACACAGCACTGATGATCTGTCCCCGAGTCGCTCTCCTACCACTAAGTTCAACAGCTGCCTAGTAAGTATGAGCTAACACAGCAGCAGCGGCTAGCATCCAAGACCAAACTGTTTAACAGTCCTAATACACTCATACAGATGCCAAAACAGCTTGACTCTGTCCTGTTAATAACAGTTAGATAATGTTAGCTGTGTGATGCTAACAGTAAGCCCTGTCACTGTGTGTATGTGCACAGACTGTCACCAACTGTTCCTGGTGTGCAGCTAACACTACAGGAGCGGTAATTTCAGGATAAACAGAAAGAGCTACAGCAAGGCAACGAGGCACTGCTTGCAGCTCTACAGTGAAATACGATTTTAACACATTTCAATTTGTAAAAAACTGATAAATGTCATTGGTCAGATTTGACAGGATGGGGGGCAAGTACTCTAAATGCATGGTCCAATTTTCTATGACTCTTTTGGACATGTTCCACTCATACAGTAAGACCAGTTAGCTCGACTGCCATTTAGGTGGCATGCAGTTTACATACAGTAGCATACAGTACAGGTCAAGCTCCCTCCTTCCCAGGAGACTGTTAAATAAAAAAATTCCTTGAGGAGCTAAATCAGTTTTCTCCCCTTCATACAATGATGGTTCATAAATACTAACCATGGATACAGATTTCCATCTATATTGCATCGTCAGCAAGAAGAGACATTAACATATAAGAATACATTTTTTAAACTATTAAATAAATCCAGAATCATGGGAGACTAAGAACCTCAAGTTTTACCTGAATCAACTTTTTTATCACCCAAATGGACTGCAAACCTCATAAACTCACTTCTCTATCCCCGAGGCTGACACCTCCCCCCATTTCTGTTCATCCTGAGTATAACACAGAAACACACATTCTTCTTCTCTGTCCGCAATGTCGATAATACATCCCTAAAAGCGTCACAACTGAAATCATTTACAGTCAGGATCCTAATCAGACCCAGAGTGGTGTATATCCATATGTGTGTGTGTGTGTGTGTGTGTCTGTGTGTGTGTTTGAGGAAGAGGTCTTGAGGAATGCCAGGAATGTCTATTGTTCAGATTGGGAAGGAGTAATGGGGGGCAGACTATTGTGTTTCATGGTTCTTGGCACCGAAGACCTTAGTCTTGCCCCGGTCTCCAGGGACCCTGTGGTACAAAAATCTAAACAACGGGATGTGTGTGTGTGTGTGTGTGTGCGTTTTGTCCATCAATCTGTCTGCGGTAAAATTCCCAAACAGTCATATGAATGTGTGTGTGTGCTGTGTGTGTCCGCACCCACAGACCTCCTTCTGACAGTCTGAAACAAGCAAGAAAAAGTAAAAAACGAAAAGAACGAGTCAGCACATACACAGAGAAGATCTGGAGCGTCGGAGGATGAACTCTTCCAGGAAGAAGAAGAAAACAAATGTTTCAAATGAACAAGAACAAACAAAACTGTGAAACTGAGCAGCTCACCGGTCAACACAGACAGATTACAGAGCAGGAAAGTCAAGTCGAATATTTTAGAAGAAAAAGCCTCAATTGTAGTTTTGGCTGGATAATAAAGTCTGAAAAAAGCATCCAGACATGATGGGAATGTATTGAGCTTAAACGAAGTGTATGTCTTGGGTTACATATCAATAGAAAATTGTCGATACTAATGTTGATACAATACCAAAGTTTCAATACCAAAACAATAATTTGGAATTTGGTAGATTACTGTAAGAAATTTTTCTCAAAACATCCATGTTTTCCTTTTTACAGTAACAAAAGAAGCCAATTGTTTGATGTTATCTAAACACAATCACGGTGAAGAAGGACTCAGACTTTTCCTTTTAAGGGATACTTTGCCAATATTCAACGAGCTTTGTATCATAACAATGTGGCTAGTATGTGTAAATGTAGTATGATAAACTTTTGTCTATCTTACGAGCACCTAAATCTCTCTGCTCGTCTCTCAAATGAAGCTCGCCAAAAGATGCAAAATGCGCAATCTGGCAGGTTTTTGCTGTCTCTAGGGCTGTTGCTTGAACTACAGATTGTACTTTGGCATTTCCGTATACCCACAACCTTGGACACAAAGAGTTTAACTGTAAACCCCCGTTTCCACCAAACAATTTCAGGATGGTACCTTTGGAACCAAAAGTAATCCCTCAGACATGGTACCTAGACCCTAGAGTATCCACCGTAAACAGTACTCTTAAATGTGGGCGGGGTTGTTGTCACTCCCTGCTCCGTCCTTTTTGCTTATTACTGGTGACACAGATGGAAGTCTGCATCTCATTTATTGTCCACAGAACGAGGCTGCACGCCGACATTTTCCTAACAAAATAGAGAAGGATGCAGTGAGTCTCTCTCTATGGGATATTTAAAAATAGCGGGTTTGTGCATTTAGTTGTTGTAAGGCAAGCTCAGGGGTTTAGTGTTGCTGTAGCCCACAGGAACTATGCTTCGCAGCGCTTTTTTCCCTCCAAGTGAGGATTGGGTGTATGCAGTTGACATAACCTGGTCGAAATTAATATATATGAACGCTTCAAGATCCACTCATTACTAAAAGTGAATATCATCAATGAAAGACATTAAAAACTGCTGGAATGGTCAAAGTTGTCACAGTGGAATTTAAGGTGTGCTGATGGATTCACGTCGTCAACTCATGCATTGAGTAAAATTACAAGTTCACGTTCTACCTTAAAAGTCGCCGGCAGTCAGTCCAGTGAATTAAGTAATTTTTTCTCAGACTATGGCTGCACCAAGAGGCAGCGAAACATCCTTTCATTTTATAGTTACAGTTTACTAATAAAACTCTCCATGGTACGAACAGTGGTTACATGAGCTTCAAAACCAGCCACAACTCAGCCCTGAGCAGAGTGACCTCCTCCCCGTCCAGCCCTCAGCAAAATAATTGTTTAGTTAATGTGCAGCAGAGATGAAAAAGTCCGCTCAGATGAAAGAGCTTTGTCATGAAGTTTTGTTTACCCTGTCAAAACATCAAACACAATATCAGTCTCTCTTGTAATTATCATTTTAATTTCCTCTAGTTCACTGCTCCTGCCACTGTGAGCGTTTTTCATGCTGCCACGTAACTCCGGTCTGTGGAATATTTCCTGCTTTGTTGCCCTGTAATCTGACAGGTTTTCTTTTCCCAACTTGTGTTTTGATTTGCTTCTGAATTTGAGAGAGATTTCCTTCCAAAGTCAGATTGTTCACTGTTTGAAAGAAAGAAAGTGATATGAAAAGATTGATATCGTAAAAATAAAACAAACAGCTGCACTTTACAATGGGTAGAAAGTGAGCTACCGTTTCGGTTGACAAATGGTAACGGAGTTTTTTCACTATGTATATATACATACATTTAGAGGAATAAAATTACACCAGTTTGAATTAATTGGCTCTTTGGCTACAGGGGTCTAAAACACAGTAAAAACGTTCTGGCTGAAGACGACTGGTACACTGTCAAATTTGAGACCTAAGAGTGTTATTTCTTTTCCCACTGGGCATTAGATGTCTGCTGTACTTTCAACACTTGATACAAATGGATGCAGATATTTGTTGGGTTTTTAAATACACTGGACAAGATTACCCAAATTGGGTCCAGATTATTGCTCCTTTATACTTTCCTTCTGAATCTTATGAGTTTACATTCACATCTAATTAGCCTGAAGAGAGGATTCAACAGAGAGCATCCCATTATCAGCACTTCAGGAACAGTTCAAACATTTTGAGACATACTATTATTGAATCTCTTCCTGAGAGTTTGATGAGAACACTGATGACAGTCTTATATCTGTATTTTGAATGTGACGCTGGAGCCGCTTAGCTAAGCACCAAGACTGAAAACACAGAGAAACAGCTTTGGTTCCACTTTGCCATTGGCAGCTCCGGCTTTGCCAAAACAAACCATGCTGCGTCGATTTACGTTTCAATTCAAAGTTGTGCCACACTGTGCCCAAGATAGACCATCTTAGGCACCGGGCCAAAAGCGTGACCTACCGCCTCCAAGCAAGTAGCAGTGATATCCCACCTGATGATGCCCTTCTTCCCCTAAAACAAGTATGTGTTGCAAGACTTAACTTATGTCTGTGCAGGAGACTTCAGAAAAGGCATCTTTTTAAAGTCTCTGTTCAGCTCTCAGTAATTTTGTAGCTTCTAACATTATCTCTGTGTTGTGGAGTTTAGTTTCTCTCCTACATCTCTGTTTTTACTTTAGATATCTGCTTTATTTTACCGTTTCATGTTCACCTTCAACTATACTGGAATCTTGTTAAGTTACTTATGATGAAAACCCAACATCTTATTTTGCTGCAGCACAATAAAAGGTTTTACATAACAAATAATGGGGGACTTTTATTGTTTAGAATCTATGGGAAATTAGAGGAAATTGAATGTGTTTATCACTAAATTAGTGGCTATTCTTCAATATATACAAATCTACTGATAACACAGCAAGGAGGAGTACAAGCAGAAACAGCCAACGGCTTTTTACTGCACCTCGGCAAACAGCTCACCTCCAATAGGTAAACTTTTTTTTACCTGCCCTGCTATGCGATGGAAGAAAATATGTAGCTACGTAACAGGGGACTGTAGCCGTGGATCTGCCTGCTGCTTTTAAACGTCATCACTTAATCATCAGTCATCAGTTAAAGACACAACTTCAAGCGGGTAGCCATGTTGTAATGGTAGTCAAACCAGTAGTCAAACCAAGTCAAGCCAAGCCAGCACGTGTATGGAAAAGCCCTGAAAGGGGACCATAATCCACCTATGAGCAACTTTAAAGCTCACTAATTAACGGGTCATATCTTGTTTTTTCATCTGCACAATAAAAACAAAGTGTAAACGATAATAAACACCACATAGATGCACACCTGCATCTAAAGAGCCATTTCCTAATCCATCAGCAGCTGTAAATAAACTGTTTAGTCTTTGCAAGCTGCCTCTTTTCACACAAATTTCACCAACGCATTAAGTCCAAGCTGGACAGGAAGTAGAGGGGGGGCAAACTTTGGAAAGAACAGGAAATGATGCGAAAGCTGAAGAATGTCCTCCTGCCTCTTCCACGGCTGCCCACAGAGAGAAACTGAAACACACACACACACACACACACACACACACACTGCAACACAAGCTGGATCTAACAAAAGGTCGTTGAAAACAGGAAGTACTATAGAAGAAACATTTCCAGGTCAAGTTAACAAAACATCCCCAAACATTCTTTCCCCCTCCAGAAATATATTGGAAAAATCATCAGTCACTCAAAACACCCGAAAAGATGTAAAGAGACAAAAATATCTCCTGTAACAGAGGGTGGAGGGGTGAAAGGTCACGCGCCTATAAAGGGTTCAGCAATAGAAAATGTTCCCCATTCAATATCTTAAAAGTAGTCATTACTGTAAGAATTAATGAGTCATAAGTGTCAAATTTACAGCTCTACATCAAATGGTATTGCTAAGCATGCAGTAAAGTGTGCAACATGTACATGTCATGGATACAAACATACGTTTGTGTAGCTGTCCAGCCTGATTATCTCCACTTTCACATGCCCATAATTCAACTGTGTTTGTTTTATGGGGATTTAGTACTACGAATGTCATAAAACACACTTGTACATACGTTGTTCTAACCCACCGTAAAAATCATATTTGTGGTTGAGATTTATTGCACATTTTTTACAGTGCAATCCCATCACAATGTCTACTAAGTAAGCAGTAATTCTGGAGCTTTAGGTCGTATCGTATGACCTTCCTGAGCAGATGGAGTTTGCTCACGTTACATGGGAGTGTAGATGTTCAAGTTTCCATTTTTTCTGAGCGCTGAAACATCTACAATCTGTGACAACTGGGCAACATCATACACTGTAAAAAAATAATGGACGAAGCCATCATCAACCATTGGTTAGTGCTTGAAATCCCACTTTAAAGCTCGTCAGTTTGGCCATTGCCATTTCTTTGGAGCCAGAGGTGACTAAATTTGAACAAGAGGGTGGAGCTGTGGAGGAACAAGGGGTGTATCTGACTCATAGACTATCACTAAAGTGGCCACGTCCCTAATTATGCTTAACTTAAAGCCTTAATAAAATTTTAAACTTCTGAGTTATCTTTAAATTTACCCTCCGTACAGCTGTCATTAATGTTGACATTAGCTAGAGACCTTTTTTTTTTTGTACCAGGTTGTAAACATGTTTATTTCTGCTGTAAAGTTGGGCATTTTAACATGGGGATTGACTCACTTCTTGAGCCAGCCTCAAGTGGTCATTCAAAGAACTGCAGTTTTTAGCACTTCTGCATTGGCTTCTAGGGCTGCCCCCTAACAGTTGACCAAATGCTAGTCAACCAGAAAGGTCATTAGTCAGCGAGATTACATTGGTTGTTTAGTCGCACAAAAAACCCTCAAAAAACCCCTCAACCTCTGGTACCTGCAGTTATTCCACAGGCTAGTTAATAACATGTCGGGCAGGAAATCCAAAGTGTGGGATCAATTTGAGAAGGTGAAGGACGAACCCAAGGTGATATGCAAACTAATCTTCATTGGTCGACTACAAACATGATGTATCATCTGAAACATGGAAGTAGCTACATGCCCATTAGCCACTTAGCACAATCATTACTGCTTTGCCGACAGTTCCACACTTATTCATATTTTTATGTAAATAATGTTGTTTCTGGATAATGAAGCTCTTGATCTGCCAAAAAATTTCAAACTTGTGCTCAGACTTCTGAAATTATATTTTGTTTATGTTTTCTTGCTGAGATGTTTTCTGCATTCCTTTAGATAGTGCATGTGTTGATTAGGAGTCAAATAAAACACCAGTTAACAGCATTGTGGGTCCTTTTTACCATCAGTTGTCTTGTTAAAATGCCCATAAAGCATCGCCTCTGATATAAACTTAAAACAGGCCTGAACACACTGCTGTCCTATCCCTCCACTGAACTGCTGGGCAGGCCAGTAAATTCCTGCGGTTGGCCAAATTTAGCCTGCAGGCCTGCTCTTCTTTCAGCAGTGCAGGACAATGCAGCAAGTCTGAATTGAATATATTTTAATTAAAGAATGGGCAATGATGTGAAGCCTGGAGGGAAAGCTCAAACAATAACTGATACACTTGAGATAAAGAGCAAAAAGCAGAATTAATGGAGGAAAATGTCTGGACTACACTTACAGAATAAGAGTTTAACATCCTTCTAGGAGTCGAAAAACGTGAGAATTAAATGTTTCTCATTTCCGCTGTTACACAACTCCTTATAAACGTAATGGAAACCTGTTAGACACAATACACCCCTTCATGAATCCAACGCAAGCCTTCGTATCAAAGCAGAAAAGTCGCACAGAAGCGCCATTTTCCAACCCTGAAGTTGAACAAATCATCTCTGCTCGCCAACTCCACATTTCCTTCCTCTGCATTTACATCATATAATTAAATCCACTACAGTATGTACATTTTCCTTGCTTGCTCCATCAGTAGAAAAGAAGCCCATTTATTCACAAACATACAGTAAAATACTGTGCAGGGGAACCCTAGTGAGTAATTTCCTGATGGTTCCAAGACAAGCGTATTGGGTGTAAGAAGTCCATATAACTACTCTCCGTCTCAGTTTAGGTTAAGTGACTTTTAATGGAGCTTAGAATAACAGAAACGGCACGCACACCAAATTTCTCACACTTACTAAAATACATGTACACGTGTGTGCACGCACATATAAAAACATACAAGGTGGAGTCCCTACAGCTTGGCAGAAATGGTGACAACTGCTTGGCAGGCAGCCGCCTTGGAAAAGCAGGTAGTTGTGGTGAAGAAAGAGGGCACCAAAGAAAATGAGCAGCACATAAAGAGTCCCTAGTTATAGTTGTATAAACATTTAATGTGTAGGATAATTGGCTGAGAATACAGCCAAGAAGCTGCATTTTTTTTTACTTTTGGTGGCATTAAACTGAACAAAGAAAGCAAAAAGTGGGAGGAGAACCTTAATTTCTGTTGTCAAGTACGAAGCATTTTGTCCCAAAATGTCCTTAGTTTAGGATTCACAAGGACATGTTTAAGATGCAGAGAACTTCATAGAATTGGTTTGGAACAACCTCACAAACACACTCAATCACCATTTAAGAGGCAGATTCTCCACAAGAGGGAGCTGTTTGTTTGTCAGACCACATCTACATATTGTTAAACTGTGCCACCTATGGAAAGAGAAAGTATGGGTAATAACAGCTTTTACACAAGTACGCAAATCAGCTTCACTATAACTCGCACAGACAAAGCACTTGTCTTTATCTGGACACATTTTCCCAACAAATACAACATGCTAACGTTTTTAGCACAAGCCTATGACATTTTACGTTGAGTAAATTATTCTAAAAGATAACAGACTTTTCCTATACTCATATGAAGCCAGGGACAACAGCAACATTTAACAAAGGCAATGTCACAAAATTCAGCTCCATTACAACTCACAAGGTTCACTGACAAAAAACTGTCTTAAAACTGTCTTATACTAAACACGTTTTCAAATCAAATATATTATTATTATATTATCTTGGACATGTCTTCTCTGATGATCTTATGGATGACAGTGACATCCATCGTCAATGCTGTAAAATATATGCACAGGCCAATACATTGTTGAAGATATTTTCTATGTGTTCTGCAGATGTTAAATGTGCTCTGTTCAGGGCTTATGTCACCCCGCTGTATACAGCTCATCTCTGGTCCTCTTACAGAGTGAAAAGTATGCAGAGGCTTAGAGTGGCATATAATGATGCCATGAGGCTGTTGCTCCGTGTTCCCAGGTGGCACAGTGCCAACCAGTTATTTGTGTACTCTAATGTACCAACATGTCAGGCACTGTTACGAAAGTTAATGTTTAATTTTATGTGTCGACTGGATTTGTCAGAAAATAGCATTATTATGGCCTTAACCTGCCCTATGATGGGCTATCGGTTCACATCCAGGCTTCGAAAGCATTGGCATGATAGCTTGCACCTCTTTTTGAACAAACAGTGATGAATTACTTATATGAAAGTATATATTTTTATTTTTAATGATGTATTTTAAATGTATGTAATGGTTGTGTGTATGTGTGTGTGGACCATTTGAGTCCGTAATAAAGATTATTACATTATTACATAACATGCTAACGTTATTAGCGTAAGACTATGGCATTTTTCATCACATAAATTAGCCTAGCAACCAGGTGAGATTTCCTCTGCTCATATGAAGCCAGGATAAATCACACACAAGACTTAAAATGCTATTTTGTGGCGGCTTTATTGTCTTCACAATTTATTGTTTCTTATCTGTGAAATTAAAGTAAATAGAAGCGTCGTTTCCACTGAGGGAAATGGGTTTAGCTTACAAAATTAGACAGGAGGTCTGCGTCCAGGGAGGTGCATGTCAGGCTATGCTGTAGGGTATGGTGTACATCAACGCAGAGCCTACGTCATAGGTAAAGTGTCAACTCCACACAGAAGTATAAATTCAGCATTAGCCTCTTTTAGGTAATTGTTCTGGTTTTGCGGCCACGACTTCACTGTTTTGGTTTGATTTCACCGCTCTTAAAGTGTTTCCAACAGCAGGCAGCTATTTTCAGTGGAAAAAGCTCTAAAAATAACTCACTGTACCCAACCTGTGCAGCACCAAACAGCCAACAGGAAAAGTCAACAATCAGCTGAAGACCCACATATTTCTCATATGAGCTGTTGGACACCATATCAGACCTCAAACTACAAAGGCACTCAGAGACCTCAACAAGAGTAAATATTAAACGTATACATCAGATGGCCAGAAACATGCCTCATATGATCATCAAACTGTATGTGACCATTTACAGTTTGTTCAGTTGCTCCCAAGAGGCCAAAACATCAACTAAACCTCCAAACTTTCTCAAAAACAGCAGCTATGAGCACTCGTCTGCTCCATTCCTGCAAGTGTCACTACTGTAGCAGCTGCGACTTTCCTCTCCTGTAGATGGTGCAAATTGTCACGTCTAAATCTGCAGGGCCAAACGGCTGCTCTTAAACGCTTGGATAACAATGTGTGTCCTTGTTTTTTATCCTGTGGGATTTTGACAGGGTTTCATAAGGATAAGGTTGGAACAGAACCGTCTCTAACAGAGACGGAAATAGAAAAGTGCAGTCTAGGCAAGTTTGTGAATCTTTTTTTTTGCCTGTTGACCATTCAGTATGATGCATGTTGAATACAAGAGGAACCTTGTGTTGTGTTACTGCTGTTGTTAGTTTCTTCTTCTTTTATTCTTTTACTAACATGCCCCTCACATGCTGAGGTGAGGTTATTTCTGTCTCCATTACACACACAGCAGGTTTTTACACTCCTAATAATGCCCTTCTGAGTCAGAAAAAGAAACAGAGGTCCATCCACTCACATGCCATCACAGCACCAACAGTCCCCTTGTGTTATTAAAAGAGGTGGTAACTAGTTTTGGCTTTTGACTAAGGGCCCTTTTCCACTGTTAAAACTATACAAGACGAGCCAAATGTGCAAATGTGAGCATTTCATCATCCCTGAGTGGCCAGTGTGTGTGTGTGTGAATGTGTGTGTGTGTGTGCGTGTGTGTGTGATGTCTGGCAGCAGATCCCTACAGTACCTTCCAGAGGGTTCCTACAGTAATGACTGAAACACGGCTGGTGAAGGCCGTGACGTGACTGGCAGAGGTCAAAGTGCAGCAGGGTCCCTCCCAATACTGCAGCCGTGATTGGCTATTAGTGTCAGTAACTTGTCAATCAAAATGAGTTTAATTCACGTGTGGGGTGGCTGTGATCAGAGTGTTGCTGCCAAAATACAATAACAGCTTTATACGGGCATACAGAGAGAAATACGCACACAAACCACATAAAAAAAACACAGATTCATTCACACAAATGTGCACGGATTGAAGGTAATTACAATGTTGAATGTCTTTTTACAAGGCCTTATTGTTGCAGGTGTTTTGAGCTCAAATTTGGTGTTTTCCATGTTCTTATTTTAATTGCAGGATCACGTGAGTTCTCATAAGTGTTCTCAGGAAAGTAGAAAATAGGGCTTTATACTTTGCATAATCATTTTGTGTGTAGAAAGGAAACTTTGTGATGTGTTTTTTTTAATGAATAACCAGGAGCAACTGTTACTGTAAACATGTGGAGCGCATATGGATGTGATTGATGCACACACATCTCTAAACACACACACACACACACACACACACACACCACACAAACACACACACAGCGTTGGGAAAGCCCCTGCGAGTCAGACATGCAACACATACCAGACACTGACACACACACAGAGTGGATTTAACTGGGTGGCATGCTCATAATCAGTTGCATTCCCAAAGCCATCTCTGTGAGTCCATCTGTGTCTGTGTGAATGAATCTATACTGTATTTGTGTAAACGCTGGCTCGTAAGTGTGTGTCTAACAGCATTAGACAAGGGTTGCGCCTGCTGCAGAAACGGGAGCAGAAAACCCAGCAACGCTCTGACGGCTAGATCTGCTTTCAAAGCCAGAACGAGACGTGTTGCTGCCAAACAGCTGTCTGAAGCCGTCCAGAGCAGACAAAGTGAGAGTTCTAACAACAGTAAAATCTCCAGTTGAGTATTACGGAAAGTATAAATGTCAGGGAGAGAGAAAAGCTGAGAAAAATAACAAAACTCTTTTTTTTCTTTCCCTTTTCAGTAAAACATTGTTCAAAACTTAGTATAAAGTTTTTGAACATTGGCTGCATTTCCACCTACATCCACTAAGTGGCAACAACACAAGGTAAAGGTCCTTAAATAGAGACAGGAAAATCCAAGTGACATCTGGGTGATAAGAAAGTGCTAAACTGAAAAAGTTTCATAGAGATCAGCATATAATTTAAGCTTGAGCTGAGATGCCGTTACATCTGACCTCAGATCTGCGGGGCAGTTTCACCCAACACACTCTAATTCCCTCTTAAGACGCCAACTTGACTGTAGTTCACAGAGTGGAAATATTCCTGCCATTAGTTCTGCTTCCTGAGCCAAAATACCAACAGTGGGCTGGGTGGGGCAGGGTGGGAAACTGTTTT
This sequence comes from Epinephelus fuscoguttatus, assembly GCF_011397635.1. NCBI lineage: Eukaryota > Metazoa > Chordata > Actinopteri > Perciformes > Serranidae > Epinephelus > Epinephelus fuscoguttatus. The sequence continues at coordinate 18,736,620 of NC_064774.1, forward strand.
AACTGTTTCTCCTCCTTATTTCACCCAACTAGTGTCAGTGTGCTGCAAACCAACATTAAAGCTGCAACATTAAAGATTCTCTGAATTAATCATCATGACAAAATGTGGTCCAGGGTGGCATCTGTAGGGAAAGGGCCACTAGTCCCCCACTTTGAGGGGGATTTGTACTTGTACGACAGAGCCTATGCCGTAGTCTACACAGATGGACATGCCGTTATGAGTAATTATACTTGTGCTGTGCTGTAAAGTTTAGTTGATTCAAAACACACATTAAACACACATTAAACATGGCTTAATAGCGACAATTTCAAACACAAGTACACAAATCAGCTTCACTATAACTCGCAGCATTCACAGACAAACACTTGTCTTTATCTGGACACATTTTCCCCACAAATACAACATGCTAAGTTTTTAGCACAAGCCTATGGTATTTTACATTGTATAAATTAGCCTAGTGGCTAGCAGACTTTTTCTCTACTCACATGAAGCCAGGGACAACAGCAACATTTAACAAAGGTAACGTTACATAATCTGGCTCCATTACAACTCACAAGCTTCACTGACAAAACAACTGTCTTATACTAAACACGTTTTCCCACACAACTTTACCATGCTAACATTATTAGCACAAGCCTATGGCATTTTACATTGTATAAATTAGCTTAGCGATGATCAGAGATTTCTTCTGCTCATATGAAGCCAGGATAAATCACACACAAGACTTAAAATGCTTTTTTGTGGAGGCTTTACTGTCTTTACAATTTATTGTTTCTTATCTGTGAAACTAAAGTAAATAAAAGCTTTGTTGAGGGAATGGTTTCAGCTTACAAAAACTAGACAGGAGGTCTGTGTCGCTGTAACGTGTAGTTACATTTCTGGGGAGGTACACATAAGGCTACATCATAGGTACAGTATCGATTTGACGCAGAAGTACAAATCTCACATTACACCCCTAGCAAGTTAATTTCTTGGTGTGTTAATATAATGTATTTTAGGTCAGATTTTGTGTTTCTCTACAGCCGAGTGCAAAGTTAGCATGACCCATAGTCAGAATGTCCTCAATCATAAGAATAAAGTTTTCCTTAAATCATCATAGGACTTATGCACAAAAAAATGAAATCTACAATTTATCTCCTTGTTGACTTAAGATTCAAATGCTTTTCCAAATTATTACCAATACACACACACACACACACACACACAATCCCACACATCCACTCCTCCCTGCTCATCAGAGGTTATCAGCTTCCCCTCTGTGACACCCTGAAGGTCAAAGTTTACTTCCTGTGAAACATTCTTGATGTGTGAAAGATCGCCTCGGTGCGTTTGCAGGTCAGTCTAGCAGATTCCTAACAGACCAGGAAAAGCACCATCACTGACTTCTCGTCTCCTCCCTCACCTTCCTTCCCAATTCGGTGAGTCAATGCCAAGACATCTCAAGTGTCGGTAAGAAGAAAAAGAGAACAACAGGCGACAAACTCACATCCGTTTTCGGGACACCAATGCTCAAATATTCACTTTGAAGTCATGAAAGTATTCAGGTTAAAAAAAAAAAAAAAAATGTGTGCGTGCAAATATCTCCTGTGCGTGTCAACAACATCTGAGCCCTTCATGCAATTATTTCTCATTGTTGTCGAGTCAAAGTGTTTACCTCCTGACTGCGAGCTTCAGTATCCGGTACGATCCCTTGATGAGGATTAGGGCTTCCTGTCTGCTGCCGTAGAGGGCGGACCCATTTATGTTAATGAGCTCGTCGCCGACTTTTAGCTTCTTGCACAGGGCGGCCTTCCCTCCATCCTCGATCTAGAGACAAAGAATTGGTTGAGATAAAAGAGAAAAAGTTGGACGGCAAACAGAAGCACATTCAGATTAAGAAAAAGATACTTCCATGGTGCCAAGCCGACTCCTCTAAAACCCATTTTTGGAGACATTTTTTGTTCAACTGTCTCCGTCCCCATGGCAACGGTGCCCTAACGAGTATCTCCAAAACAGCCTGAACCAAACATCCCACAGAAAACCATCACATTCCTCTGTAATAGACTGTGTGTGAGTGTGTGTGTGTGTTTGCCACAGTGCTGACTGTGGGTCACACAGTGGTGAAGCCTGTGTTGTTAATGCATTGCTGGAATGTTTTAGTGCGTTTTTTTAAGGCTGCAGAGGGGTGAAACATTGATGAGTGTGTGGTGCAGTGTGGTGTGAGGTTTGAGTTTGGCCATAAATCACATCAAGGAAGAAAGACCAGGATAAAAGAAAGAAAGACAGGAACACACACAGATGAAAGGGATAACTGACTGGACCAAAGACAGGGGACGATTTGAACTGAATGGTACAGAACTTAGCAGTGGATATGATCAGGCAATTTTTCAGTGGTTTTATTCCAATGTATAACTGTTAAAGACATCCTCATACAGTAAGGGAAGTATTTGAAGTGTAAGAAACTCCCTCCAGAGAGCAACAAAGCAAAGATGATAAAGGAGAAACTCATTGAATTCATTTTGCTGGATGATCACCCACTTTCTGTTGTTGAAAATGTACGTTTTTGACGTTTGGTGGAACATTTGGAGCCTCGCTCAATCAGTTGCCAATTCGACAATTCATCTCTGATACCTAAAAGGCTGATTAACGACAGGGAACGATTTAAAGGGGTGTGTTTCATTAAGATATGTGTGAGTTTAATAACAGAACTACATTTCCCATGATCCTTTGTTTGTTGTCAATTTGGGGGTAACGCAGCAATGTATTTTCAGTTTGTGATGTGCTCTGAGCCAATCAGAGAGGACTCTGGGGATGGGGAAAAGAGTCAAGTTCGGCAGAGAGACAATACCGAGACGCACATGAAGGAAGGAGAGTGGTGTGTGGATGTACGGAGAAAGACACAGGATTAACGTCGAGGTGGACATGTTTTGCAGTCGAAAACACTCGTTAGCATATACGCAAGTATTATTTTGCAGCTTCATTTCTTCCATGTTGCGGTTTTGTACTTTGGTTTCCCTCCAGTTTTAAGTGAATGTGTGTTTTGAGCTACAGACGTGGACATTTCTGCAAGGACGGTCGTTTTAGTTGTAAACGCCAGGCGCCATTTTGACTGAGAGCAGAGGAGAAAGGAGCAACTGACATCACCCCCCACTACCGCTAATTAGCTCTTTCTGTGAGGAGGGACGCAGCGCGCAGGACCTGCGTCACAGCACTGACAATTAACTGCAGCACTGCGCCATCTTGCTGCTTCATCATCCATTCATCTACCAGTTCTGGGATCCTTCTGTACTGTGTTTCCAGGATGTGTGAGTAACTGGAGACTACTTACTGAACTGTATCAACAGTGTTGAGCCAAGGAGTTATTTTCTTCATATGTGCAGCGACTTATGGGCCCCAAAGTTTAATAAATCCAAGCACTTGGTAATATTTTTGAACATTTTGTCAGGGTTGAATTACAAAATTGTGAACTGTTTAACTTAACCCTTTGTGACCTACCATGAATTTCCCCTCAGGGGGATTAATAAAGTATATAAAATTTATTTTAAATAGAACAAGTCCACCAGAGCATATCTTTTTTTTTTTAAGATATTTTTTAGGGCATTTTGCCTTTATTGGACAGGACAGGTAAGTGTGAAGAAGGGAGAGAGAGAGGGAGGATGACATGCAGCAAAGGGCCACAGGCTGGACTCGAACCCGGGCCGCTGCGGCAACAGCCTTGTACATGGGGTGCCTGCTCTACCACTAAGCCACCGACGCCCCCAGAGCATATCTTTACAATTTTACCTGCTGTAGTGCCATTTTTTGGAGTATTTTAATATGCTATACATCAATACAACCCTTAAATCCCAAATTTTAATAATATGTGCAGACATATGTCCATACTAATGAAAGAATTTGCTAAAAAGTGCAATAACCCACACAAAAAAAAGAATATCGTTTTTGTTTTTACACATATTTTTATAAATACAGAAATATCATGGCTATATCCCTCAAAATTGTAAATGTAAAAAAGTTGCACAAAATACTTTCAAACCACAGAAAATTTATTTTGAGTGTTTTCATAACTTCATTTTTTAGATACACTCATTTTTATAAAATGTGACAAAAATGAAAATAAAATGCACATTGTGCACAATTTGCAAAAATACAACATGTACATCAAAATAAACTATTTACAACATAACAACCAAAGTTCCAAGTTTAAAGTTGAACATTACTTAGTATAGAGGTTTTTTCTTTTCAGACAAAGAGATTAGGAGATGTTGCTTTACCTTGACATGTTTCAACTGACAACTTCAGTCTTCTTCAGAAGCGTCATCTGATGTGCGTCGTGAAGTGTCTTTATCAGCTGGTGTTTCCTTGAAGGCATGACCGGGCTGGCAATCTGGCAGATCTGCCAGGCCGGTCACGCCCTCTGCCGCCCGATGGTCTATGGAGGAGAGAGTCCCAGGTGTGCGACAGCATGAAAGCCCCCTCATCCCGGTTGATGGTTGTCCCTGGCCCTCTTCCTGATCTCTATGGCCTCCTTGATCCAACAAATTCAAACGTTGGACATGTCACGACTCACGTTGGATGACGCTTCTGAAGAAGGCTGAAGTTGTCAGTTGAAACATGTCAAGGTAAAGCAACATCTCCTAATCTCTTTGTCTGAAAAGAAAAAACCTCTATACTGTGTAAATGAGTAGACAAAACTAATTGAGCGAACATTACTTTTCAATGGCACCAGGGGAGCTGTGACAGTTCCTGTCCACGATGACACACAGAGGAACTTTACATGCCTCACACATGAAGGGAGTACACTTCCCACACAGCTTGCACTTCCTGCGCCCTTCGGTGGCTTTTTTTGAGCCAGATACCCCCTCAACAATGGCAACAGGGATGTGCTGATAGCTCTCCGGGACTCGTTGTGATGGCACTCCACACAGTTCCCCTGTCAACTGCTCCTGGAAAGCCTGGTGCATCATTGGCTGCCACTCCAGTCTGCCACACAGCTCCTTGTGGAGTAAATAGCTGTTTGTCACAGCAATGTCAATAAAATGATGCAGCACTGTCCCCGAGGAACAGGAGCCAATCAGCTGGTCTGACAGGTCAACTCCCCCCATGAAACTGTTGTAATCTTTCACAGCTGACGGCACTGGCACCTGGACTGCTGTGTGTCTTCCACCAACCTTGGTCGCTCTTCTTACAGTGTCCCCTGAGAAGGTAGTGTGCAGAGTGGAGCACACACTTACCTCCCTCGTGTCATCCACTTGATGTAGATAAGAGCTCCCCCTCTGATCCACCTGATTGTCCCTCATGGAGATTTTTTGTCAGGGCATTGACATTTGTTTTTGGGACTCCAATTCTTGTGGCCCGAAATGTCCCACAGGCTCTGAACCCCAGGTCATGAAGGTGGCGGAACAGTGCTAGGCTGGTGTAGAAATTATCACAGTATATGTGATATCCAGATCCCAGGAAGTTTTTGTTGACAAGAGACATCACAGCATCCAATGACAGCCCCTTCCCAGTTGCCAGAGTGGACCTCCCTGTGTAAATGTTGAAGTCCACAGTGTAGCCTGTGTTGTCAGACAGCACAAAAAGTTTTATCCCCCCACTTATTCTTTATGTACTGCTTCATGGCAATTCTGGTTTTGGTGGCAACCATGCGCTCATCCACAGACAGGTTTTGCTGGGGGTAGTAGTACACAGCTTTGCAGGCTACACGTAAACTGTCATGCAGGGGGCGTATTCTGTGCAGACAGTCACAATCATCTGGGCCTTTTCTGCTGTCATTGGAGGCATCTTTCTCAGGGTCACTCATGTGAATGTTCCACGTGATGGCAAGGAACCGGTCTCCTGACATGACCTTCTGAGGATACGACACATGGAAAATGGAACTGCCAAGCCGAAAATCCCTCAACTTTGGCAGCTTCAGAATCCCCATGTACAGAGTGATCCCAATGTACTGATATATTTCGGAGTCTCTGAGCTCAGTCCATTTGAATCTTTTGCCTGCAGCAATATTTTTTGCTGCATTTTTATTGGTATTGCAATGCAGTGTTTTGATGGCAACCCGGTCAAAATACATCCCGAACAGCTCAGATGGAGAGGGACTGTCCACATACTGTAATAGAGGTGGCTGCACACCTGGCCTCCTTTTGGGCAGAAAATGTGGTAGAGGGTGTGGCAAGATGTCAGGCTCCTTTTCGGTTCTCCAGCCAGCTGCATCACCAGGGAAAAACAAACAGTATTTCATGAATATATACATACATGTCATAGGAGGGATCTCTCCCTTCGATGAAGTCGGCTTCATCTCCATTGTCGGCAGAATCCGGACCAGATGAGTGGACTGAATCTTCATCCAACGCTGTTGGAGTAGCTCGAAAGCTTCGCGCCAGGAGAAAAGCCATTTGGCGCGTCCAGGTTGTTGCGGTTCCATAAATATATCTGTGCAAGTGTGTGGTGTGTGTGTGTGGTGAGTGTCTGTGTGTGTCTAAGTGTTGTTGTGAAAGAGTAAAATGCAAAACGAGAGCGAGAGCGAGTGTGTGACTGCAAGCTAAGAGAAATATTTACTGCGAAAGAAAGAAAGAAATTTCCTGGGAAATGACGTAGTCGTGTTGCGAGAAAGACATGCAAGAAAATCACGTGACAGTTCATGCTCACAACGTGATGACGCTTAGTCCAACATAGGAAGTGCTGTGAATACACGCAATCAGGATTTTGATGTTTTTGTTCTGTGCGTTTTTTACTGTATTTCTACAAACCTATCAGTGCAAGGAAACAGTGCTTTAGTGTAACTCCTCTGGTTTTAAATGCAAAAAGAATTATTGCTCTATCTTATTTGGTTGCAATTCTACCGGCATGGTCGGGGGCAGCCCTATTGGCTTCCTTTTTCAGTCCTGGAGGTTGCGTTTATTGAATGGATGACTGATTCCATCAGGAGAGGGCTGGATTAAATGATTATTGTGGTTTTTCCAAAAGTATTTTCTCTCATTT